>NC_060138.1:109473087-111973087 GCF_021461385.2 Schistocerca piceifrons | reverse complement strand
TTGTTCTTCCAGTTCAGTTTTGCACTGCCACACTACTTCAATGGTTCTGGAAGGAAGGAACAAAGTTGGTTTTATTCCATGGCCATGATATTTCTGCCATTTTGTCATAACAGTTCTTAAGATTTTAAATTAAAAGCTATTGTAAATGGTGAATGTGAAATTCAAAATGAAGTTGCTCAGTCCTCCATATTTCTTACACACACACACACACACACACACACACACACACACACACACACACACACACACACAAAGGCCCGGACTTGATAAAGTTGTTGGGGGTAGAGGGGTTGTGGCCAACAATGATTACATAAGGATATAAGGTCCTATATGGAACAGATCACTTAGTATTTTGTTTACTTGCAGCCAGTATTATAGCGGTGTTCTAAAAGTTTCTAACCAGCCAGCTGCATGTAAATGCAATAGCTGTGCCATCAAATGATACACAAAGTTATTTATGTCCCATGAAGCAGGTCAGTAGTTGTACAAAACAGATGAATTAATACACTTCAACAGTTGTACTGTAATTTTTGGCTGCAAATTTTCTCCTCACTTCATTCCTGAATATAAATTCATCACATATGTCATCAGAGTGTAGTGTATCCTTTGTCTGGCATCAAAGATCAAATGAAAATCGTAGAAATAGATAAACCTGCTCAACAGTATGCTGTGAATATAGATAGATTTGGCTTCTAAAGGACAGACTGCAAAAATTATGGCTGATGTATCAAATTTAATCTTATGCATCAAATTATTAATTAATTTGTTAAATAATGACTTGTTTTCCTGAAAAATATAATAGCAATCACTTTGCTGATGAGTGTATTAGTTCATGGGTGTTGATGAACATGCTATTGTTTATAAGCAGACTGACCATGAAAAGTTTTAATTTAGTTTAAACCTAAGTTGTGGTAGTAATACTGGTTGTATTTCATATTTAAAAAATGCATGTTCTATGTGAAATAAAATACTTAAACAGCAAAATGTGATACATGATTGGTCTGATGACTTTCAAACAATATAAGTTACCCTGCCTGAAAAGAGCTTTTCTAGGGTAGAAAATATGCAACATGAAAACATATGTGAGAAATCTATAGCAGACTACATTAATTGTAGACACAGTTTCAAATAATTAATTATTATTCAGAATAAATCAAATCACCAGACTGCCTCATGAACATAAGGCAATCCAAGCAGAGGGAACAAATTAAAAGGCCACATCTTAAAATCCTGATGGTACTTCTTATCTGCCAGATGGTCTACTGTTTCAACAAATGATACTAGCTTCTCATTACATATCAATACAGTTATCAAACATTATTTAACACTGTAGATTATCATTGCTTTTATTTAGTTGTCAGAATATAAATGTTCTTATCTTCCATTTGTACAGAAATATTTTATTATGAAACAAAGAATAAAATTAAGAAAACAAAAAAATATCATTTTATATTGAAACAGAATTATAACTTCAAACAGCCAAGATCACTGTTGTACAACATTTATTGTGATGACCAGTTTCAGCAAACTATGTTCTGTATAGTCACTTTGACCTGTTTGTTGGACTGATAGACTGAGACATAAAGATATCTAAGTCTGCATGTCATTTATTTTTAATTTATGATTTTTAAGGTACATATAAATACAGATTCGAATAACTCCAGTACTGTGAGTAGAACATCCTTGGTTACCCTCATGACTGCTACATTTTCACATCCATGAAAATAACAGTTGTAGAAAAATAGTATATACAGCATCCTCAAAAAATATCTCCTTTTAGAACAAACAACTGTAGGTCAATAAATCTTTAAGTTTTAGAGGAAAGCTATCATAGCCCATCTGTATATGGCTTCACCTAAAAATAACTTACAACATAGTCATAAAATATATAGTAACTACTAATTAAAATTTTCTTTTATCCGTCATATTTACAAGAGTTATCTACAAGTTACTACTTACATAAATTGTGGTGCTAATTTTTAAATAGTATAAGGGCGTGCTCTCTGCCCACTCGATAGCGATAACATCTGCGACAACAATAAAAGATAGTGAGGCCAGGGATGATTATTAATAAGCAATCCAGTGCACACTAATTAGTTAATAGCTATCTGTCTGTATTGAGATCTGAAAGAAACCATCTACATCTACATCTACATGGATACTCTGCAAATCACATTTAAGTGCCTGGCAGAGGGTTCATCAAACCACCTTCATAATTCTCTGTTATTCCAATTTCATATAGTGTGTGGAAAGAATGAACACCTATATCTTTCCATACGAGCTCTGATTCCCCTTATTTTATAGCGGTGATCATTTCTCACTATGTAGGTCGGTGTCAACAAAATATTTTCGCACTCATGGGAGAAAGTTCGTGATTGGAATTTCGTGAGAAGATTCCATTGCAATGAAAAACATCTTTCTTTTAATGATGTTCAGCCCAAATCCTGTATAATTTCAGTGACACTCTCTTCCATATTTCACGATAATACAAAACGTGCTGCCCTTCTTTGAACTTTTTAGATGTACTCTGTCAGTCCTATCTGATAAGGATCCCACACCATGTAGCACTATTCTAAAAGAGGACACACAAGTGTTGTGTAGGTAGTCTCCTTAGTAGATCTGTTAAATTTTCTAAGTGTCCTGCTAATAAAATGCGGGCTTTGGTTATCCTTCCCCACAACATTTTCTACATGTTCCTTCCAATTTAAGTGATTCATTATTGTAATTAATAGGTATTTAGTTGAATTTACAGCCTTTATATTTGACTGATTTATCATGTAACCCAACTTTAATGGATTCCTTTTAGAACTCATGCGGATGACCTTACACTTTTCATTATTTAGGGTCAACTGCCAATAATTGCACCATTCAGACATCTTTTCTAAATCATTTTGCAGATTATTTTGGTCTTATGATGACTTTATTAGTCAATAAATGAAAGCGTCATCACAAACAACCTAAGATGGCTGCTCAGATTGTCTCCCAAATGGTTTATATAGATAAGGAACAGCAAAGGGCCTATAACACTACCTTGGGCAATGCCAGAAATTACTTCCGTTTTACTCAATGACTGTCCATCAATTACTATGAACTGTGACTTCTCTGACAGGAAATTACAAATCCAGTCACATAACTGAGATGTTATACCATAAGCATGCGATTTCACTATAAGCCGCTTGAGTGGTACAGTGTCAAAAGCAGAATCAAACTGAAATCCCCACTCAACACTTCATGCGAATAAAGAGCTAGTTGTGTTTCACAAGAATGATGTTTTCTAAACCCATGTTGACTGTGTGTCAGTAAACCATTTTCTTTGAGGTAATTCATAATGTTCGAACACAATATATGTTCCAGAATCCTGCTGCATATCTACATTAATGGTATGGGCCTGTAATTAATTGAATTACTCCTACTACCTTTCTTGAATATTGGTGTGACCCATGCAACTTTCCAGTCCTTGGGTATGGATCTTTCGTCGAGCAAATGATTGTATATGATTGTTAAGCATGGAGCTAATGCATCAGCATACTCTGAAAGGAACATAATTGGTATATAGTCTGGACCAGAAGACTTGCTTTTATTAAGTGATTTAAGTTGCTTCACAACTCCAAGGATATTTACTTCATGTTATTCATGTTAGCAGCTGTTCTTGATTGGAATTCTGGAATATTTACTTTGTCTTCTTTTGTGAAGGCATTTCGGAAGGCTCTGTTCAGTAACTCTGCTTTGGCAGCACTGTCTTTGATGGTATCTCCATTGCTATCATGCAGAGAAGGCATTGATTGTTTCTTGCCACCAATATACTTCACATACGACCAGAATCTGTTTGGATTTTGTGCCAGGTTTTGAGACAAAGTTTTGTTGTGGAAACTGTTACAGGCATCTCACATTGAAGTCCAAGCTAAATTTCGAGCTTCTGTAAAAGATCGCCAATCTTGGGGATTTTACATCTGGCTAAATTTGGCATGTTTGTTTCATTGTTTCTGCAATAGTGTTCGGACCTGTTTTGTGCACCAAGGAGGATCAGATCCATCATTTGTTAATTTATTTGTTATAAATCTCTCAATTGCTGCTGATACTATTTCTCTGAATTTAAGCACTTATATCATTAATTTGAAAGGAGTGGAGATTCTCTCTCTGGAAGGTGTCAAGTGAATTTTTATCTTCTTTTTTGAATAGGTATATTTTTCGTTTATTTTTGGAGGATTTAGAGATTACAATACTCAATTTGCTATGACCAGATGCATATTATGACTTGTGTAAAAATGTATGCATGCCAGGTACTGTAAACCTTGTGAATGTAGTACATAGAGTTTGTGTGTGAAAATATATTCAGGGCAGTTTTAAAAAGTTATTTGAATATTTATTTATGTCCACGAAAGTACATCTTAATAAATGTTAGGATGATCACGAGGATCTGCAAGGAGACCAGTAATAATGGAGGCACTGAAGAGTTATAAGAAATCATTTGAAGAAGTGATATAAAAATATTTTTAATTTTTATATCTATGTATTCATAAGAAAATCTTATTGTTTGCCATGCAGGGTAGCTGTGCGGTCTGAAGCATCTTGCCATGGTTTGCACAGCTGCCCTGGCAGAGGTTCGAGTCCTCCCTCAGTCATGGGTGTGCGTTGTCCTTAGCGTAAGTTAGTTTAAGTTATATGAAGTAATGCATAAGCCTAGGGACTGATGACCTCAGCAGTTTGGTCCCATAGTCCTTACCACAAATTTCCAAATTTTTTTTCTTGTTGTTCAATTTTTTCTTCATTAGCAGTGGTGCCTGTTCATATAGCCAAATATATAATCAAATATCACATGTGTTTGTCAAAAATGGAACCCAACAACAAGCAACAAATAACTATTAATAATAGTGAAGATGTAAAAGTATTGATATTGTTGCCAATAAGAGACAACATAATGACTCACAACAGTAACTTGCAAATAATGAGAATATTCACTTAAACTCTACTGTTATTAGCGAATCACACTTCCTTTTTAGGGATAATGTATGACCCATGCTTGATGGGACTGATCCTCAATCAATGTTGGAGGGTGAAATTTTTGATAGTAATGGTGAAAGAAGTAATGGATGTGACAGTGAAAATATTTGCAATTCAATTTTAAGTGAACAAAGTGAGCTCGTAAGAATGAGTAATGTAGATAGATCACATAATGGTAGGAATCAGATAGAGAGCAAAAGAATACTGCAGGCAGTATTAAAAATGAGTTCTGAAATGTTCAGAATGTGTACAGAAATGATCAATGTGTTCATAAATTGCTAGTATGTGTTCAGATAACACAAAAATAAGTACTGAAATTGCTGGGGTGCAGTCAGAAAATACAAAATTAGCAAACAAAATCATTAACTTGGATACAAAATTAACTTAAAAAATCGAGACTCTTGCAACAGAAGTCAACAATCTCAATCAAAAGCTTTCTGATTGCATCAGCATGGCAGAACAAAAAGTCTGTATGTTAGTTGGTGATCTTGAAACTTTGCATAATAATTGGAATACAGATCTAACAGGGACCACGAATGAACTTGACACAAAGTTTTCTAGTACAAATATGCAATTAAGCCAAAAGTTATCAGACATTGAAAAGCAACAGAGAAAAGGAGCAGACCAAGTACAAAAGGTAGTAGAGGTGCAAGAAGCCTTGCAAAATGGGCACAAAAATCTGACTGAATTGGTCATGAGTGGCCAACCAAACGTAGCCAAATTTATATTGACTTACGGAGAATTGCCAGAGGATGTTCACAAACTCATGCAAGAGATGGGTCTTTTAAAAGTGGCTCATATATTTCTATGATCCAAATGGGAAGAGTTTCAGAGTGATGTAAAGAAATTAAATGAAAGAGTCAAAGTGAGAATATTTGAGAGTGACACCATGCTCACATAAAAGTGTATCCAGGAACACAAGAGTTATGTCGAAGGCTTAAAGGATATAATTACTGAGCATGAAGCACAAACACTTACTAAAATTGACAATGACATGAAAAAGATCGAAGATAAAATTCTCTCTGACCTAATAATAGAAAAGAATAGTTGAAATAGTCCATCTTTAGCTACAAACCAGAATCGTTCAGCTACAGAAAATAATTGTGCAAACTTGATTTCACCATGATCAGAGTATGATACAGGTGAACCAGAACAATTTGTAAACACTTACACAAATGTGCCAGTGTTGTTGAACACTGACATGCCATCAACAAAGAGCCAGTGAATGACATCACAGTCAGATGAAATAGCACAAGGAATATCGTCATTCCTTATTGATCAAGGTTTGCTCAAACACTGACAATTTCCAGTCTTTTTGCAGAAATCTAAAAAGACACACCCAGTAGTATTTGTGTAAGCATTTAGAAGCCTATTACCCATACATTGGTTTGAACAACAAAAAATTCAATTCATTGTAGGATGGATTCAAGGTGACTTCCGTTTATGGGTAGCGGAAGCAAACAGTTGTCCCACATATGAAGAATTAGAACAATCCTTTCTAGAGAAATACTGATCACAGGGAATACAAGAGACTTTGAATGGAGGTCTTCGACACACAACTTTTCAAGGCAAAACATTACTGGGGTGTTAGTGTTATGTAACCACTACACCACAGGCTGCACATATGAACACGTATTCGATCATGTTGAAAGATGTAATCACCATCCCTGAATTGCTCTTCAACAGTGGAAAGCAAGAAGGTGGTTAAAACATCAATTTAGGCCTGTGTTGTGATAGTGACACACAAAACAAGGGGTGCAAGCCTCCTCCATGAAAATCATGACCACACCATAACACCACCACCTCTAAATTTTACTGTTGGCACTACACTTGCTGGCAGATGATGATCACTGGGCATTCGCCATACCAACACCCTGCCATTGGATTGCCATATTGTGTACCATGATTCGTCACTCCACACAACATTTTTCCACTGTCCAGTCATCCAATGTTTATGCTCCTTACACCAACTGAGGCGTCAAAACTTCCTGAGAGATTAAAACTGTGTGCCAGACTGAAACTCGGGACCTTTGCCTTTCCCGAGTTTGAGTCTCAGTCCGGCACACAGTTTTAATCTGTCAGGAAGTTTCAAATCAGTGGACACTCTGCTGCAGAGTGAAGATCTCATTCTGGAAGTGAGGCGTCGTTTGGCATTTACCGGCGTGATGTGTGGCTTATGAGCAGCCGCTCTACCATGAAATCCAAGTTTTCTCACCTCCCGCCTGTCATAGTACTTGCAGTGGATCCTGATGCAGTTTGGAATTCCTGTGTCCTGGTCTGGATAGATGTCTGCCTATTACACATTATGACTCTCTTCAACTGTCAGTATCTCTGTCAGTCAACAGATGAGGTCAGACTGTACAACCTTCTGCTGTATGTGTCCCTTCACATTTCCAATTCACTATCACATTGGAAACAGTTGACCTAGTGATGTTTAGGAGTGTGGAAATCTCATGTACAAGTGTATGACCCAAGTGACACCCAGTTACTTGACCACGTTTGAAGTCCATGAGTACTGTGGAGTGCCCCATTCTGCTCTCTCAAAATGTCTTATGACTACTGAGGTCACTGATTTGGAGTACCTGGCAGTAGGTGGCAGCACAATGCACTTGATACGAAAAACGTGTGTTTTTGGGGGTGTTAGGATACTTTTGATCTCAAAGTGTAGCAACCACTGCAACCAATATGGTAATGTGCAACAAGTGAATCATCTACATGCCCCACTTCTAGGGTATAGTGAGAACTGTTATTTCGCAAACAGACAGACAGAGAAGCAGACAGACAGGAGAGAGAGAGAGAGAGAGAGAGAGAGAGAGAGAGAGAGATGATCCAAACAGCAATGCACAACAAAATTTCGGCAATAGTAGTAAATAGCCACTGACTAAGTACAATAACAGTGGTTACTGGAGAAGGAGACACCTAGAATAGGGTTATGCCACCCCCAGTCAAATACAGTGCCATATGTGGAACAATTCTGGACCCATGATACACATAGTTGACGTGACAGATGGAGGGATTAACCCTCTACCTCTGCCACAGGGAAACAGCAACAGGTCAGGCCAAGCCCCTGCCAACAACTATGACCAGAAGTGATAGGTGTTTTATAAGATGTGCTCAGATAATGACAAGAGGGATGATATTTATACAGATGAACACATCAGTAATATTAGAGGATTAGGGGACAAAATGAAAGTTATAATAAATGCCAAAAATCGCCAATGCAGACATACAGGTTGTGCTGGACACTGGTGCAATGGCAAATTCAATTTTGCAAAGTCTGTTGGATGAGCTGTGGAACAAACTCACTTTACCTCCTTTACCAGTATAAAATTGTCACATAACTGCATGGGGTAGTAAATCAAAAGTTGTCAGGCTGCAAACATGTTTACCTATTAACATAAATGAAGAAATATTTTCACACCAATTTTTAGTAATAAAAAAAATAATAGTTAACTGTTTGTTAGGCATGGAATTTTTCTGCAAATATCAAGTAAAGATTGATCTAGGCAAAGCTGAGTGCCATTTCTATGTTGATAAAAAACCAATTTCATTTGATATGTTGAAAACAAAGGCAAATGTGCACAGTCATTTGACAAACAATGTTAATATTCAGTTGATGTGTCCTGAAATTTTATATATACACGAAACATTTAATGATATAAATAAGGAAAGAAGGTGAAGGAACCAAGTAAAAACACATGCTTGTATATGGATTGAGGTGTAAATATATCAGTAATGTAAAGGAAGGTAAGCAAGCTGACTTGAAAGGAATAAGTTTGTATGAGAATTTATATTTGTAATGCTATTTGAGAAGGTAAACATACCTAGTGCGATGTGCACTAAACATATTCATCAATATCTATGCAACAATATCTATGCAACAATACTGTGTGCACTGTACATATAACATGGCAGAAAAATTGACAGTTTGGAAGGTTGGTCATTGTGAAATAAAATTACATTACACTATTTATAAAATTCATTATTAAGTAGTCTCATTCAGAACAAATATTCAAATATATTATTATAACAATACATAATATTATGTTAGTGAATCATTCATAACATAATAATTATGGCAACACATATTAAATCAGTGGATTAATCATAAAATACAAACTATAAATTCTTTCTAACATGTTTTCTAACTTTAATGAAAATGTACATCATTTTAGCAAAATAATCTTTTCAAAATTACGTCTGGCAGGCAGGATACATTTTGTGATTCCATACTTGCACTCATATTAATTGGATACTGTTTGCTTTATTTTGAATTACATTATTTTTAAACAACATATAATCAACACTAATTATGACTGATTTTTTTCTGACTTTAATGACTTTTAAAATACTCTGGTTTTAAATATGTTATTGACAATGGTAATAGAAGAAATATATATAAAATCAAAGATGATGAGACTTACCAAACAAAAGCGCTGGCAGGTCGATAGACACACAAACAAACACAAACATACACACAAAATTCAAGCTTTCACAACCAACAGTTGCTTCGTCAGGAAAGAGGTAAGGAGAGGGGAAGACGAAAGGATGTGGGTTTTAAGGGAGAGGGTAAGGAGTCATTACAATTCTGGGAGTAGAAAGACTTACCTTAGGGGGGAAAAAAGGAGAGGTATACACTCGCACATACACACATATCCATCCGCACATACACAGACACAAGTAGACATTTGTAAAGGCAAAGAGTTTCAGCAGAGATGTCAGTCGAGGTGGAAGTACAGAGGCAAAGATGTTGTTGGAAGACAGGTGAGGTATGAGCGGCGGTAAATTGAAATTAGAAATTAGCGGAGATTGAGGCCTGGCGGACAACGAGAAGAGAGGATATACTGAAGGCCAAGTTCCCATCTCCCGAGTACTGACAGGTTGGTGTTAGTGGGAAGTATCCAGATAACCCGGACGGTGTAACACTGTGCCAAGATGTGCTGGCCGTGCACCAAGGCACGTTTAGCCACAGGGTGATCCTCATTACCAACATACACTGTCTGCCTGTGTCCATTCATGCGAATGGACAGTTTGTTGCTGGTCATTCCCACATAGAAAGCTTCACAGTGTAGGCAGATCAGTTGGTAAATCACGTGGGTGCTTTCACACATGGCTCTACCTTTGTTCGTGTACACCTTCCGGGTTACAGGACAGGAGAAGGTGGTGGTGGGAGGGTGCATGGGAATGGTTTTACACTGGGGGTGGATACAAGGGTAGAAGCCAGAGGGTAGGGAAGGTGGTTTGGGGATTTCATAGGGATGAACTAAGAGGTTACAAAGGTTAGGTGGACAGCGGAAAGACACCCTTGGTGGAGTGGGGAGGATTTCGTGAAGGATGGATCTCATTTCAGGGCAGGATTTGAGGAAGTCGTATCCCTGCTGGAGAGCCACATTCAGAGTCTGATCCAGTCCCAGAAAGTATCCTGTCACAAGTGGGGCACTTTTGGGGTTCTTCTGTGGAAGGTTCTGGGTTTGAGGAAATGAGGAAGTGGCTCTGGTTAGTTGCTTCTGTACCAGGTTGGGAGGGTAGTTGCGGGATGCGAAAGCTGTTTTCAGGTTGTTGGTGTAATGGTTCAGGGATTCCGGACTGGAGGAGATTCGTTTGCCACGAAGACCTAGGCTGTAGGGAAGGGACCGTTTGATGTGGAATGGGTGGCAGCTGTCATAATGAAGGTACTGTTGCTTGTTGGTGGGTTTGATGTGGACAGATGGAGGTCAATGTCAAGGAAAGTGGCATGGGATTTGGAGTAGGACCAGGTGAATCTGATGGAACCAAAGGAGTTGAGGTTGGAGAGGAAATTCTGGAGTTCTTCTTCACTGTGAGTCCAGATCATGAAGATGTCATCAATAAATCTGTACCAAAGTTTGGGTTGGCAGGCCTGGGTGACCAAGAAGGCTTCCTCTAAGTGAGCCATGAATAGGTTGGCGTACGAGGGGCCATCCTGGTACCCATGGCTGTTCCCTTTAATTGTTGGTATGTCTGGCCTTCAAAAATGAAGAAGTTGTGGGTCTGGATGAAGCTGGCTAAGGTAACGAGGAAAGAGGTTTTAGGTAGGGTGGCAAGTGATCGGCACGAAAGGAATTGCTCCATCGCAGCAAGGCCCTGGACGTGCGGAATATTTGTGTATAAGGAAGTAGCATCAATGGTTACAAGGATGGTTTCTGGGGGTAACAGACTGGGTAAGGATTCCAGGCGTTCGAGAAAGTGGTTGGTGTCTTTGATGAAGGATGGGAGACTGCATGTAATGGGTTGAAGGTGTTGATCTACGTAGGCAGAGATACGTTCTGTGGTGGCTTGGTAACCAGCTACAATGGGGCTGCCAGGATGATTGGGTTTGTGAATTTTAGGAAGAAGGTAGAAGGTAGGGGTGCGAGGTGTCGGTGGGGTCAGGAGGTTGATGGAGTCTTGTGAAAGGTTTTGTAGGGGGCCTAAGGTTCTGAAGATTCCTTGAAGCTCCGCCTGGACATCAGGAATGGGATTACCTTGGCAAACTTTGTATGTGGTGTTGTCTGAAAGCTGACGCAGTCCCTCAGGCGCGTACTCCCAACAATCAAGGACCACGGTCGTGGAACCCTTGTCCGCTGGAAGAATGACGATGAATTGGTCAGCCTTCAGATCACGGATAGCCTGGGCTTCAGCAGTGGTGATGTTGGGAGTAGGATTAAGGTTTTTTAAGAAGGATTGAGAGGCAAGGCTGGAAGTCAGAAATTCATGGAAGGTTTGGAGAGGGTGATTTTGAGGAAGAGGAGGTGGGTCCCACTGTGACGGAGGACGGAATTGTTCCAGGCAGGGTTCAATTTGGATAGTGTCTTGGGGAGTTGGATCATTAGGAGTAGGATTAGGATCATTTTTCTTCGTGGCAAAGTGATATTTCCAGCAGAGAGTACGAGTGTAGGACAGTAAATCTTTGACAAAGGCTGTTTGGTTGAATCTGGGAGTGGGGCTGAAGGTGAGGCCTTTGGATAGGACAGAGGTTTCGGATTGGGAGAGAGGTTTGGAGGAAAGGTTAACTACTGAATTAGGGTGTTGTGGTTCCAGATTGTGTTGATTAGAATTTTGAGGTTTTGGAGGTAGTGGTGTTACACCGTCCGGGTTATCTGGATACTTCCCACTAACACCAACCTGTCAGAACTCAGAAGATGGGAACTTGCCCTTCAGTATATCCTCTCTTTTCGTTATCCGCCAGGCCTCAGCCTCCACTAATTTCAAGTTGCTGCCACTCATACCTCACCTGTCTTTCAACATCATCTTTGCCTCTGTACTTCTGCCTCGACTGACATCTCTGCCGAAACTCTTTGGCTTTATAAATGTCTGCTGTGTTTGTGTATGTGCGGTTGGATATGGGTGTGTGTGCGAGTGTATACCTGTCCTATTTTCCCCCTAAGGTAAATCTTTCCACTCCCGGGATTGGAATGACTCCTTACCCTCTCCCTTAAAACCCACATCCTTTCGTCTTTCCCTCTCATTCCCTCTTTCCTGTTGAAGCAACTGTTGGTTGCGAAAGCTTGAATTTTGTGTGTATGTTTGTGTTTGTTTGCGTGTCTATCAACCCGCCAGTGCTTTCGTTTGGTAAGTCACATCATCTTTGTTTTTATATATATTTTTCCCACGTGGAATGTTTCCTTCTATTATATATACAAAAACAAAGATGATGTGACTTACCAAATGAAAACACTGGCAGGACGATAGACACAGAAACAAACACAAACATACACACAAAATTCAAGCTTTCAAAACCAACGATTTCTTCATCAGCAAAGAGGGAAGGAGATAGGAAAGACGGAAGGATGTGGGTTTTAAGGGAGAGGGTAAGGAGTCATTCGAATCCCGGGAGCAGAAAGACTTACCTTAGGGGGAAAAAAGGACAGGTACACACTCGCACACACACCCATATCCAACCTCACGTACACATACACAAGCAGACAAACAAGTCTGCAGTCTCAGAGAGCTGAAACTACACTGTGAGCAGCAGCGCCAGTGCATGATGGGAGTGGCGACTGGGTGGCGGTAGGGAGGAGGCTGTGGCTGGGAGGGGGAGGGATAGTATAGTGGGAGTGGCCTACAGTGAAGTGTTGCGGTTTAGATGGAGGGCAGGAGAGAAGGCGTGGAGGGGGGGAGGGGGGTAAGTAGCGGAAAGGAGAGAAAAAAAAAATTTAAAAGACTGGGTGTGGCGGTGAAATGACGACTGCGTAGTGCTGGAATGGGACAGGGAGGGGGCTGGATAGGTGAGTAGCAACGTTCTTTCTCTGGTATTGTAAACAAGAAATAATAAGTTTTTACAGAATTAATATATGCTACAGTAGTTGAGGTGACAACATATTTCAATGTGGTAATAAGTGAAAAGAAATTATTTATTGTAATGTAGTTTAAATTTTATAGCACAAGTAATTATTATTTACCTATTGGTGTCACAGGCAGTTTAATTTCTACAGCTAAATAATGGCGTATTGTTTTCTTTTAACATTTGGAGTCCAAGAAGATTGGAGGCAAAAATTCTAAGTTTGAATTTAGTCACTGAACATTTGAAACAAATTCAAATGTTTCACTCACAGTTTCTTGTTCTTTCACTTTTCATCCCAAATGAAACTCAACTTCAAATATCATTAGTCTTCTTTAAATTGAATAATCTAGTCTCTTACTGATGAAGTCTCTAAATCCTTAGTATATCATGTTTATGAAGTACATTTTGTCATTGACAAAATATGGTTCATAAGCAAAGAGAAAGAGAGAGAGAGAGAGAGAGAGAGAGAGAGAGAGAGAGAGAGAGAGAGAGAGAGAGAGAGAGAGTCTCAGTTCCAATTACTAATCTAAATATGTATATACTGTAACAGGTAGGTTTTTCTCATTAGATGCTAACACTGCCTTACTCAAAAGCAGGCGCGGCTCGTGGTTTCTATACTGGGGAAGGCTGCGGCATTTATCAATCGGAGCCAATATAGACCTCTGGTTACGTTACAGATTAGTCTGACATAAACAACTAAGAATTCAGGGGGAGGGGGGTGGGCAGATCACTCTCTACCCATAATTTTACGTACTGTGTCTTCTATAATCAGGTATTTATTAAATATCATTAGAGGCTAACTTCGAGTTAAAATCTGTGGTTAGTGTTTTTATACGTCATCATTACATTTTCTGACACTTTGCAGCAAATCATATGAAAAGACGCGTTTCGGAGAGATCTTTAATGCGATGAATGTTAACTTTGCGGCTGCTTAATATTTTTGGTGTTTTCAGTTCTAAATTTAAGGCGTTTATTGTAGTTTACCTCCAAAGCTCGAAGTTAAATGTTTTTCGCTGGAATTATGTTTTTTCACCTTTGCGTGAAAATTCTTTAAGTCAGTGATACCAGTTTCAGTCCAGGCACTGTCAGTACTATTTGTACGAAGACAGGTGAAACAGAAAAATGCATTTTTCACTTCACAACCACACAACCACTCGGCTGCATCGTACATTGCTCTATTAAAACTGCGGTTGTATCCTTGCCTAGATTTGCACTGTTTCTGTTCTTGATTGATCGTTAGATCGGGTCTGGGTGCACAAAGTTCTTTCACTTGCATCCTATGGCCGTGTTCCAAGCTTTTACCTATTGAATTGCACACTGAATTCATATTGCGCTGGTTTCACAAGCAAGTAAAACTCACTAAAATCTTGCAAAATACACTCCGAAAAAGAAACTTGCTAATATCACACGATATCAACAAAAGCAGTCAGCATCAGCAAGCAAGGAAAGTAAAGTCACGGGACAAATTTCGCGCGCTTTGTCCTCTAATCACTTATAAAACTCTCGCTAGATGGCAGTACTGTTGTTACGGTTAGAGAGCCTGTAGTTACGGTAGTCTAGTGCACTCTGGCGGGATATTTGCAAACTTATTCTAAATGTGGATAAAATAGCCAATGGTAGAAACAAAACAACAATGTAAAACATTATCAAAACAATAATACTAAACGTCGATTAATGACGCATCGAAGCGTAGTAGGGATGTGCAGAGACAGAGATTGGATAGCGAAGTTTCGGCCACTCTGCATTCCTTTATTACATAGATAGTGGAACGTGAAAAACGTGTGGTGGTTGGTATGACACCCTTAGGCTGCAAGCTCTGAGCCTTCGGGTCGCCCATAAAGAGCGGTACTATGTAGAAGCCACGTCCCCAAACCGCTACTACATGCAGCTTACGGACGTTCCAAGGCGCAGCCTAAACACTACTAACCGTTCCGAAAACATCTATCGATACAAACAGTTCCAAAAACGTTGACCGTCGTTATTTTAATCGGAGTGGGAAATGTGCGAAATTCTTCCTGATAATTTAAATTTTGTAATATGTTCTTGCGAAATTTACTCTAACATATATTTTGGGGTGGCTCCGCCTCAGAGCCTTTAATTACGAGCCGCGCCTGCTCAAAAGTGAAACGGTTGCATAGTCAAATCTTCATTTTAAAATAAAGCAAATTTTTCTTAATATGGGCAAAATAGAAAACACTCCCTACTTCTATCATTATGATCATCATTTTTGGTCAGAAGTAGCTCAAGTAAAATGAAACTTTACTTCTTTCAGTATTGAACTCTGATCATAGTCACTATCTCAATTAACACAGACCCCCAAACTCTTTTTCCACTGAGTGTTTCTGCACTCCTTTGGTGCAGAGAGAAATGTAGAAGTGCAATGACATGCTTCAGTCAAGTTCTTATTATGCAAGGAAATACCAACAAAATGATACTTTAGAATATATTTGCATTAACTTTAGAATATATTTGCATTAACCTTAAGGCGATCAAACTTCCACAAGTAAATGTCTATATAGCAAATCATGAATGTATATGTTTAAATGTGTAATAATTCTTCAGTTTCTCATGACAGTAAAAGCATCTCAAGTGGTGATAATAATAATAAAAATAATAATAATGTTAACAAATGTATGTGTGCATAGTTCCCTACTTATCACACATACAGTTATCAGCAGCATATAAAATTTCTTCGATTTGGCAGATAATTGTGTCTTCACATATCATAGTGTAAGTAAAATCTCATCACTTCAGGATATCATTGGTCTTCACTTCAGTATCATTGAATCTTCATAGCTGGTCACTGTAAGAAAATAAGTACATCATCACAGTTTATATTTCATTTGACAGCTGTTTAAAGTGTTCAACAACACAACGTGTAAGACATAATATTTCAGTCTATATACTGGTGCAATTCTGTGAGAAACTGGCATATAAAGCAATAACATGTTTAAATCTCCAGGAATTGCAATCATAAATGTATATGTATATTTGTGTGTGTATGATTCATATGTGTAATATGTAAAAGCAAAATGCAAATGTTCATCAATGGAGCGTGTAATAAAGGAACCAAAAGTTCTATAATATTCATAAAGGTAATGGGTATTCCATATATGTGCTAATTTTCATAATTCAAGTAAATATCTAAGCATCTTGGCAAGTGCTGGTTTATGTAACCAATTGTGTCTTTAACAGTGATGTTACAAGAAGCTACAAGTATAGGTTCATATAGGCAGTTTCCAGTGCAAATGTAGATCTCACCAACCTAGTGGGTTTCCTTGTGTAAGTTCTCATAATAACGTGGGTAATAAGAAAATTGTTACTGAAATCATGTAACAAAGTGTGCAATAAACTAAGGGATTGATCAGCATAACTACATTGTTTCATAGTTTCTCTCCCAGTGGCAGCTATACTTTTGCATGCTGGGAATTCAACGAGTTCACTAATGACACAAATGGTTTTCTTGCTAAACAATTTTTGTGTGGTGAGAATACAGTAGTTGTAAGGTATTCAACACACTTTCGAAACTACACTATATTCTAACCAATTAGAATGACCTTCACTGCAATAGATTCTACATGAACAGTTTATTTCTCTCATGTCTCAGCCAGTCAGATTACAATTTGATGAGTAAGAAGAAATAAGTACATTTTATGTTCCCATACTTTTGATGTGAATTAACTTCCAGTATCAGAAAAAAATTGCCTTAGGTATGCCTACTGTGTGAAAATAGTTCTTCATGATTTTAGATGTGATTTTCTTGCTAATTCACCACATTTTTATTTTTTTCATTTTCAAGTAATGAATCTTCATCAGTTTCTCTAAAACTCTGTCCTTTCTTTACCTCTAAAACTTTGTTACTCTCTATAGACTGCAAACTTTACAGAACTGCATTATGATTGGATGGCTTCTCATTTGAATCAATTTTTATTTCATTGCCAGGGTGCATATTATGATAAATATTCCTTAAAGCTTCATACATTTTATTACTTTTGCCGACATGATTATAATAATTACAAGCTACTTTCAATATTTAATTACTAATTAAATCATTCCTCTTATTATTCAATTCAGTCAAATATGAGAGAGATAGATAGATAGGGAGAGAGGTAGAGAGAGAGAGAGAGAGAGAGAGAGAGAGAGAGAGAGAGAAGGCAAGGCATTGAACATTATTTTTGGAAAATACATCACACTACTTTGGTACAGACCTTTTGAATGAATGTCATGTACTTCACTGCTCAGGGTAGAGAACTTTTGATGTGACTTATGAAAATGTAGTGTACAGACTCGCAAATAAATAAACCAGGGAGGCTCAAAATTTTTAATTTCTTAAAGAGTTCTCTGCATGGCTCAATTTTGGAGATCAAAAGAATTTTTTGTGAATGCTATATTCTCCCAGAACATCATGCTACACCTTGTAATGCTGCATATATAGCACTATCAGGACATAATACTGTTTCAAAAGTGCAGTATTCTTTAAGTTTTCTTAGTATGTAATAGTATTTACTAAGTTTTTTATTCAATAAACCAACATGTTTCTTCCGTCTTAAATTGTCCTCCAACCACACACACAAAAATTTTGTGAAAGCTGTTTGTTCTATTATACAGTTTCCTATCTCTACTCATATGTTATATTTTACTTTTTTCCTTATGTACCTAAAATTCATCCGTGTGGTTTTCATCATTTACAATTAGACAGTTGTCACTGAACCATTCTGCTGCCTCATTTGTTGTTGGTTGGCTTCACTCTGTCTTTTGATAAAAAGGGTTGTATTGTCTGTAAAAAGTACTGATTTAACTCTTGTTAGATGGTTTGGAAGGTCATTAACAAAATCTAAGAAGAGCAGAGGGGCTAAAACAGAAGCTTGGGCAACATTGCAACTAACTTTCTTGTATGTTGAGTATAATTTTGTGCCTTTATGAGTTATTTCAACATTTTGATACTTGTGACACAGATGCAATTTAAACCAAACTTTCATCGGAACAAGTGGTCACAATCTCAGTGACGTCAAGTTGCAAAAGCAAATTATCATGTACATCCTTATCTATCACAGAATCATCATCTAAACGTACAATAACACTACTAACTTCATTCTGCACTAAACTGTCACCTTTAATCTCCACATGAATCATTCCATCTAACTCTTGACATAGCAAATCATCATCAGTACCATCAGAAAAATCTGTCAACTTTATTGCAATATTTGTAAGAAAATACTTCATTTTCATTTACACAAACATCATAAATAGTGTGCAAATCATCATCATCATCATCATTAGAAGAAGCAGCAACACTCAAATCATTATTCACAGCATCATCATTTAAACCTCTCCTTTACATTCTCTACTCAACCCCCAATTCCATTACTCTGCCCCTACCTATTTGATATGAACACTAACAGGCTAATTAAGCATTTCTGCATCAGAATTATTCATTATCACAATACTATATTCTTCATAATTTGCATTATCAACAAAATTAGGCAAAACATTATTACTGTTACTTGATCCATCAAACAAATTTGTCAAAATACCACTACTAAGATCTAGTTCAGGTTTTTTCTTGCTGTTCTCTTCTTCTGTCATCCTTCCTAGAATATTCTCCCAAAATTCTCTACTAAATTCTAGTCCGTTCATTACATGAGATCTCTCTTCTAAAATCCCTGTTGGCCTGATTTTTGTATCTATCATTCCTTGTCTCAAACCAACAGGCTACCCATGAGGCATGCCTTAGTTTACTTGACTACTTCCATTTTCAAAATTCCTATTGCTATAATTCTTATCATTACCATTTCCCCATTGCCTTTTTTTTTGTTCATGACATCTCTCTTCATCCCTATGCCTATCATTCAAGTGAATATCCCTTCTGTTACTATTATAATTATCTGAATAATTGTTTCTGTTACCCCTCCTCCTATCCCTGCTTGCAGTCTGGCTCCATCTGCCAGAGACTGTAGTCATGTTTGTGAGAGTTGCATTTGCATGAGTGTGTGTATGTTGCCTGTTTTTGACAAAGGTCTTGTTGGGTGAAAGCCAACCTTCCAATAGTCTTTTTGTTGTGCCTTTCTGCAACTCGACACTCCACTATATTGTGAGAGTCCCATTCATTATATTGTTACATTCCATCCTGGACTTTGCATTGTTTGGACTGGGGAAATGAGTTGGAGAACAGATATTCCATTACTGGATTTTGTTTTAGATTAATGATATATTATATATAAAAATACTGATTTTGTTGAACATGTTAGACAATACAAAATTGAATTTAAGAAAGTTGTCAAGTCAGCAAAGCAAATGGCTTACAGTAGTCTAATTTTAAGACATGAGAATAAATCAAAGGCATTGTGGTCAGTTGTGAAATCTGAATTAGGTATTACAGCCTCTAGTCAGGAAATTAGTAAAGTCAAGCTTGAAGATGAGTTATTGTAAATCCAGCTTAAATTTCAGAAAGCTTTAATGAATTCTTCATTAATTTAGTGTAGTCAAATGTCAATGTTGCAGATTATGACAACAAAGTATGTCCCTTTGGACAAGATCAAATGTCTGAATGCCTCACAAAAGTTAAAACTGTGTCAGGAATTGAAGTAAAAATTATTATATTAACATTAAAAAAGAAAAATTCTCCTGGTTGGGATGAGATACCCACAAAAGTTCTCAGATTTGTGTGTAAAATAATAAGATATCCTCTGCCTATGATAATAAATCAATCGTTTGAACATGGATGTTTCACAGAGGTGCTAAAGTATGCATAAGTAAACTGCTGCTCAAAATAGGGTCAAGAAATGATGTTGGAAATTATCAGACCATACCCCTTTTTCCAGTCTGTCAAAAGTATTTGAAAAAGCAACTGCCATCTAAATTCAAAATTTTATTGAAAAACACGAGATTATTTTGAAGAATCAATTTGGCTTCCAGCAAGGAAACTACATTAGTAAAACTAATTTCACTAGCTAAAACTAATTTCACTAACTTCTGAAAAATAAAGTCAAGAATAATTGGTTCAAAGGCCTCCAGGATGATCTAGAAGGGTTATATACAACAATGCAACCAACTGAAAGCAGAAAAAAATTCTGAGTAATCAAGGCAGAGACTTAATCTAAAAACTTGTAAGTAGTATAAGTGCAGCACAATTGATAGACTGAGCACAACTGTATTCCACAGAAGAATTAACAAGTTGAACACCGTATTTAAGTAACATTCAGCAGGAACCAATTACATACACAAAGGGCTGTAGCAATACACATAGAGAACTGATGCTGTGTATAGCTTGTCTAGTCTTAAATAGACTGTGGCCTGTGGCAGGCCCTCACACACAAATGCACACACACAAAAGTCTGAGGCACTCTCTACAGATTACATAGCAATGCTGCATGTGCGGCCTTTTGAAAGTACTCACATGTGTAACTGCATTCCTCCTCCCTTAGGGAGATCTTAGGTTCTTGAGATGTCCATGCTGTCCTGCTTGTCTGCTGGGCTCTGGCTAAGGTGGCGTGCTACAATGGAAGTGTGCAGTTTGAAGTGCTTTGGGCACAGAAATATTCTGTGCCCACCTTCCCATATCAAACCATACAACAATACCGGAACTGTTTCCAAGTTGACATTGGGCATTGGGTCTGCTGACAGTGCTCATGGTGCTGATGATGCTGGTATCAGTGGTTGATCAGGAACAAGTGACAAAATGTGTGACGATGGTGTTGAAAACAATAGAGCAATTGCTTGTACAAGCCTCGAGTACAGATGCACTTGCCCACGTGGGAGTGGGGAACTGGCAGCAGAAAGATGATGTGATGCCTGACGTGGATGGGTTCGGAGGTGATGGTGTGACTTCAGGAGGTGCCTGGCTATCCATGTAGAAGTGAAGTTGATCATGGTGCCTTGAGCAGAGGCCATCCTCTATGCAGATGTCACAGAGATGCCGGCCCCAGCAACATGGTGACAGCTGGAATCCATTTAGGATGACATCCGAAACTGCACACCCAAGCAGCCACACCCAGCCAGGAAAGGCATGGTATCTGCAGGAGTTGACGTCCAGGTAGAGGATGTGGGAGGTGAAGCAGTGTCCTTGGCTGGTGCCCATAGAGCAGCTCTGCTAGGCTCTTCTTGCCAAATGGCATAAAATGTTACAAGGAAGGATATCAATCTTAGGAAATGTTAGATGAAGAGTTGGCAACATACTTTTTCATTGGAGTTCTGAATGTTCGCACTCAGTGTTCTACCTCACCATTAGACTGTGGATGGAGTGGTGGGACAAGAATGTGATGGACACCATGGGAATCACAAAATGCTGCAAACTCTTGTGATGAAAATAGCAGACTGTTTTCAGAGACTAACATTGTGGGCAAGCATTTGAAAAAGTTTTGGACAAGGTTGTGACAGTGGCAATTGTAGATGTGAAAACACAATGAACCATGTGTGGAAAATAAGAATATGCCTCAGCAAGCAACAGCCAATAAACGTTGAGAAAGGGGCCAATGAAATCCACATGTATAGAGACCCATGAATATGATGGCATTGGCTAAAGAGACAATGATGTCCTGGGAGCTACTTGGTGGATCACACACTGTGAAGAGGAGGTACCCAGGCAGGTAACATCACTGTCCAAGTGGGGCAAAAACATGTGTCGATGAGCTAATACTTATGTTCATGATACACCCCCCCCCCCTTCCACCCCCAATGATGCACATGTAATAAATGCACATCCTCCAACAAAGCACTGAGGGGATCACTACTCAAGGGGTCCTGTGATCTGAGTATAAAAGCAGAACACCATCCACAACAGAGAACTGATATCAAAAGACATAATAATTATGGAGATGGTTGGATGCATGAGAAGGTTGATGTGGCCAACCATGTTGTATGAATATTATGACCTTCCGCAAAATGGATTCCAAAGCTATTGCCTTCATGATCCCTCTGCTAGTTACAGGAAAACCATCAACTGTGGGCTGTGCAATGACATCAATGTGGAAACAAAGCAGTTCCTCCTGATCAAATCCTGGGTCCAGACTGGCCGGCAGATGGGACAAAGCATTGGCATTTACGTCCTGATTTTTAGGGCAGAAATGAATCTTATGGTTGTAATGTGAAAGGAAAAGAGCCCAACATTGAATGTGATATGCTGCTTTATCTGGTAATGACATAGAAGGACTGAATTAGGAAAGCAGTGATTCGTGATTGGTGACAAGGTGGAATTTGACACCACAGGGAAAAACATGAAATTTCTTCATGGCATAGACAATGGCCAGTTCCTTTTCAATCTGAGAGTACCTAGTCTGAGCAGGAGTCAGCATTTTTGAGGCATAAGCAATAGGCAGCTTGGAGCCATTGGGATATTATGAGCAAACACTGCTTCCAAGCCATACTGTGAAATGACCATTGCAAGGACCAAGTGGAAGCCTGGTTGGTACATCACTAAGACAGATGCAGACTGCAACATGATATTAAGGTTAGAAATAGTGGTTTCACAAGCTAACAACCAGTGAAGCTGAGTCACTTTGCACAGCAATACGTGTAAAGGCTGCTCAGTTGTTGCTGCCCCTGGCAAAAATTTACAGTAGTAGATAACTTTGCCTAGAAAAATCTAAAGTTCTTTGACTGATATAGGGAATGGAAATGACACAATAGCAGAAAATTGTTGATGCAGGGGTTTAAAACCCTTGCAAGAGACTTAAAACAAAAGATAAATGATAGAATGTTAAGAAAAAATTGACATTTTTCTAAATTATACTTCAACCTAGCCGTTTTTAGGACAGAGAAAAGAGTAAGGAGATTTTGTAAATGTCCACAGTGGAGGCACTGGAAACTGCAGTGCATCCAAATAGTTTGCATAACCTGGCACAGACATTGTGATTATTTCCAAAAAAATGTTGAAAAACAACAAGACCTACAAGTCAGCAGTCCTGTCACTTACATTTCATGTTGTAGATAATGCACATAATGGAAAATATTTTTGGATTAGATGCTTTTAAAGTGAAAGCAAGTACTGGTACATTTTAAAAGGGGTATTGACCACTAATACATGTTGTGATTCTGTATCTAAAGGGAGCTGTAGATAGGCATCTGACAAGTGAATTTTTGAGAAATATTGAGTACCTGAGTACACAGAGTTTGTCTGGGCACAATATTGGGTATATATCCACTTCAGACTGAGCAGTCACAGAATCTTTAAAATTGCCACAGAGGAATAGCCAGCCCAACTGTTTCTTTATTGTAACTAAGGGGGTAGACCATTCACTTGATGCAATAGGCCAAACAATGCCAGATTTCATGAGGCGATCTAATTCATCTTTGATTTGTTCCATCAGTGCCATTGGAAAGAGAAGGACCCAGAAAAAGCAAGGCCAAACAGAAGGTTTTACGGTAATGTGCACTTGAAAATTGTTGGCATACCCCAATCCAGGAGAGAACAAAGAGGAAAACTCAGAACATAACGCATCTAACTGTGTATATGACATTCGTTCAGATACTAAAATCATTTCATCAGAAATGGTAAAACTAAACAATTTAAAAGCATCTAATCCAAAAAGATGCTCCAATCATGCATTATCTACAACAAGACATGTAAGTGACCTGACTACTAACTTGTAGGTCACTGGTGAAGAGAATTGGCTGAGGATGGGAATAGTTTGTTTACTTTAATTTTCTAACTTTTGTTGCACAGGGAGAAGTGGAAGGGAGTCCAAGTCCACATAAGCTTGTAGGCTTAACGAGGTTACCATAGCTTCTGTATCCACTCACATGTGCAGAACTTTATGAAAAACCATAACATCAATGAAAAGCTTGTTTGGTGCAATAGAAATAGCCCATACAATGTTTATGCCAGTATCTGTGTCAGGATCATTGTGCTGAATTTTTGAACTACAAACAGAAGCAATGTGACCTTTTTTGTTGCAATTACAACAGGAAGTGTAGCCATGTGTGGAAGTGAAACATGGACAATAAATAGTTTGGACAAGAAGAGAATAGAAGCTTTCGAAATGTGGTGCTACAGAAGAATGCTCAAGATTAGATGGGTAGATCACATAACTAATGATGAACTATTGAATAGAATTGGGGAGAAGTATGTGGCACAACTTGACAAAAAGAAGGGACTGGTTAGTAGGACATGTTCTGAGGCGTCAAGGGATCACAAATTTAGCATTTGAGGGCAGCATGGAGGGTAAAAATCGTAGAGGGAGACCAAGAGTTGAATACACTAAGTAGATTCAGAAGGATGTAGGTTGCAGTAGGTACTGGAAGATGAAGAAGCTTGCACAGGATAGAGTAGCATGGGGAGCTGCATCAAACCAGTCTCAGGACTGAATACCACAACAACAACAACAACAACAACAACAACAGGAAGCCAAGGGTTTTGGACAGTCTTGGATCTCATGGTTAATGAAACAATAACAGCAGAACAGCAGCTGTAACACGTATTTTGCTGTTTACTGACCTGCTTACTTTGTCAGAGTGGCTGCTGCTAGGAGCGAGGTCGGCCACCTTGATGCTGTGATCATGTGCAGACCATGGCAATCATGAAACTTCCTGGCAGATTAAAACTGTGTGCCGGACCAAGACTCGAACTTGGGACCTTTGCCTTTCGCGGGCAAGTGCTCTACCAACTGAGCTACCCAAGCACAACTCACGCCCCATCCTCATAGATTTACTTCTGCCAGTACCTCACCTCCTACCTTCCAAACATTACAGAAGCTCTTCTGCAAAGGTTTGCAGGAGAGCTTCTGTAAAGTTTGGAAGGTAGGAGGTGAGGTACTGGCAGAAGTAAAGCTGTGAGGATGGGGCGTGAGTCATGCTTGGGTAGCTCAGTTGGTAGAGCACTTGCCTGCGAAAGGCAGCACACAGTTTTAATCTGCCAGGAAGTTTCATATCAGCGCACACTCCGCTGCAGAGTGGAAATCTCATTCTGGCATGGCAATCATGTCTTTCTCCTGCAACATATCTGAAGCCTCACATGGAGTAAAGGGTTGGATTGCTGATACCTCACATCATGAATTAATTTTATTACCTGCAGCTTGCAACACCTCAAATGACTGTGCAATAACTAAAACCTCAGAGAGGGATGGATTTTCACACTGGAGGGTACATTCATGCCTTGGAGCTAAACAAATCTGGAGCTACACAAATGATAACATCTCTCACCATTCCATCAGCATATGGGTCTCTATTCACATGGAACACAAAACGATGATGATGACGTAATCCATGGAGTTCAGCTGCCAGTGCTTGACAGAATTGATGTGGTTGCTTCCTACTATGGTGTAACAATGTATGAAAAACTCTAATTTGTGTTGAACAGCATATACTGACTGTGAGGATAGGATGTTCCATGCTACCAACACATCTCTCTGTCTTACCAAACCAAAGATTTTGTTTTAGGGACTCTTTGTGAAGGAAATGGAGAGATCAGATGAATGAGAGGAAGCGAGAGATTGTATTGTTGAGAGACACCATTACAGTATATAGTAAATGTTCAAATAGTTTTTTGCACAAAGTAAAATCCAGTAACTAACATCAAGCATTCAAGGTGTGTATACAGGTATGTCCATACCAAAATTAGTTAATTATCATGGTACAGATATTATGAGATGTAGATCACTCAGAGGTGAAGTTTGGAATGATAGTCCGAACCTGCATTTTCCGCGGTGATAATTCGTTGAGAGATTATCTCTGAATTAATAAACTTTAACTTGCTAAATTGTTGGACCTATCATCCAGACTCACCAAACAACATAGCACACAGTTGTGCCGACTGATCTGCGTAGCAAGTAAGGTTTCAGAGATTTCACGTGGAACAGATAATGATGAGGAATTTCCATGAGATCGTCAATGCGGAATGCACTCCTTGCTCTCCTGTGGTATTAAAAACAAAATATTGATATTTTCCATGTCTTCAGGTGTGTAATGATAAAAGTAAATAAGGAACTAAGCTAAACCAACTAAAACCAATAACTAAACCAATAATTAAAATAAAAGCACACATAAAGACTATTTATTTACAATAATAAATAAATAAATAAGGAATAATTTTTAATTAACTAACCAACAATGATAATATATTAAATTGGTGCCCGAGTACAGGATGGCCAAAAGTTAGCAATTGTTGTATATATTGTATTTCACTATTATATGCATATATTAATCCATAAATTGTGTATGTGTTTCACATACAATAATTAATGTTGGTGGAGTCTGGTCATGTGAACTGAGCAGTCCCAACTCCTACCACAGAACTTCACATCGCTGCAAGCTGTATCAGGCAAACACACACAACAATTAACATTCTTATCTCAGTCTGGGTCTATGATCTTAATAGTCTCAACCTGTACATTGTAGAATAGTGTTACATTTTCTATTCATTTCTGTATTTTCTTCAGAAGTAGTCATAGGCAATTATTTTGTGCATTACTTTCAAGTGAATCTTTTATGTGAAGTAGTATAACTAGGTGTGTGAAAGCATATAGGTATTTTGTATTTATAGTGGGTTTATGGTCAAGACTCGATCACAAATTCAAATGGATAAAGAGAAAATTACAGAGGTTCAGAAAATCTGTGAAAATCCTAGTGTAGAAGAGATTGCAGCTTCATCTCAACAGGAGACAAATCCTTTAATTTTGGGACAGTTGAGACTTTTATCTGTGCCAGTAATGACAATACCACACTAACAAATGGATGTCAGTACTGGTGCAGGAAATGCCACAGAAACAGCTGATACATCACAGAAACAAGATGATATGTTACAGAAACAAGATGATATGCCAGCAGAGGTAGAAACTGTATTGCAGAAGCAAGCAGACATGTGTCAAAAACAAACTGACATGTCAGCTGCAATTCAGGCAATAGTTAGCAAACAACAACAAATCTCAAATGAGATAACAGAATTGAAAAATTTGCAAAAGCAATTTCCTCTGGAAATTCAAAAGATTACCCAAGAAATGCAAACCATTAGATGGAAACAGGAGGAAGTAGAAATTTCCATAGGAGAGTTAACAGAAACTGTGACTAGCATAGTTTCTGGGTGTGGTCAGTTGATACAAGCAAATTTAAAAAAGCACCAACAAGATTTCTCAACTAGATGAGTGGGCATGTCCTAAAGAACAGCAGGTGATGCAATGTGTAGACGAAACCATGAAAGAAGTGATAAGCAAATTGCCTATTGATAGCTTACCAACTTCAGAGAATATTAAGGAAGATATTCAGTTGGTAAAAGAACCATTAGGAGCAAACTTTAAACAATGGAAGGACAAAATAGCCCAGAGAATATTAAGGAAGATATTCAGTTGGTAAAAGAACCATTAGGAGCAAACTTTAAACAATGGAAGGACAAAATAGTCCATTCTTTTGAAAATATTTCGAAAGATGTGGAACAGATACGAGGGACAGTGAGCGAACACAGACATTGAGCCAGGAATCATGTTTTGGTAATGGACATGCTTCGCGTAGGGGAAATGGAAATTACAACGGAATGTATGCAGTGCCACAAGATGATAATGTGTAGACTGCAATGCTAATGAAAGAAAAATTGTTGAAGCATTGGCAATATCAGCTATTCTCACCTGACCAAAGATCAATAAATCCGGTTGTATTCATACAAGGATTTCATGGAGTTTTACAAACGGCATGGACTGAAGCATAAAACATTAGCCATGTTTCAGGTTATACCCAATAAAATGGTGCATTACGGGCCACAGATATGATTGATACATGTGAAACTTACAAGGAATTTTAGAAAGTGCTTCTCAGTAAGTATTGGTCTGGTGGCATGCAAGAATGATTAAAGAAATAAGTATTTATCCCAGAATCTTTCTGTGCAAAATCTGGAAGTCTATGGTGATACTTTGAGAAGTATTTAAACAAAGCAAGATACTGGGATGAGCCCATAATGCATAAGGATATTTTGCAGATTTTGAAGGCAAAAAATCTGGCTGACATGGGAGAAAAATTAGTATATTCATCAGAGGAGAATTTAGAATTTATGCCAGTCTTGGACTCCATTGTATAGATCCAAGAAGATATTAAGGCAAGGGCAGATAGACACAGCTTGTACTTGGAGACAAATAATGCCTACGGCAGCCATGCGTGCAATCAGCTGATTCAAGAAACAAATGCAAGTTGCACTCTGCAGCATTTTAATTATTACAACCAACATTGTAACCAGCGTCATGGCAATGGGAAAAACTTCTGCTATAGCAAAAACAGACAGAATAGACGTGATGGATACAATCCAGGATATAACGTAAATCCAAATACTACGAATTGGCAAAACAATAACAGACAGATGCAGTCCCCTGTGCCAATTAATAATGGCTGGAGACAACAGACACCAGTTATTACAGAAGTGAGAGAGGGTGTGATTCACACATCCGACTGAATTGTACCCCAGAGAAATGGTCGAGGAAAGGCATTGGGGCTGTGGGCAGAAAGTTCGTATGATGAGTTATAATGAGAGAAAGTTAATAGAAGAGGAGCTTTGTGGTGACACAACCAAATGTTCAGAAGAATACTTATTAGAACCCATATCTGCAATTAAAGTTGTAATAGAGGGTATTCCAGTGACAGTAGTTTTGGATACGGGCACATCGGTAAATGCAGTGTCTATGAACCTATTTAATAAATTAATAAAGAAGATCCAGTTAGCGACTTTTCTTGCACAACATTGCAAGATACTAGGAGTGTTTGGCATGTGATCCCAACCTGTGATGATGCTAAAATGGAATCTAGGAAATGCAGCGATAACATATGTGTTCTTAGTAGTTGACAAATTAATAGTTGACTGCATTCTTGGATTGGAGACTATTCTGGAGAAGGATGCAAAATTAGACTTCTCTACCAGTAAGGTAAATTTTTGGATTGACAGAGCCCTACTCCAGGCAGAATTGTTAAGAAAAGAAGGAAAATGTGGAAGATGCTGCCAAGGGGCAAAGTTATGACTTATAATAAAAGAGTGCTGCCAATTTAAGACAAGTTTGATTAGAGTAATGCAAGTAGTAGAAATATCTGAGCAACTAGAACAGAAGTTAAGTGAGTGAGAGCACCTTAAGGAAGAGCAAAGGACACAATTGTCTGCTCTATTACGTAAGTATATGAGATTATTCGAATAGCAACCACGTATCATCAAGCCACACAGAACCTACTGCCATAGTTTCCACCCTGTTTGTTGGAAACTATGCAAAGCAGTTGACCAAGAAATACAAAGCATTTTGGACTGGAATCTGATTAAACCTTCAAACAGTCTCTACTGCAGTCCACTTCTCATTGTGCCAAAACCAGGTGGAAAAGTACATCTAGTATTCGATGCTCATGTAATTAACACAATTATTGTAACAGTATGTACTCACTCAGAAAATATAGATGAGCTGTTTCAAAAGTTCAATGGAAATGAAAAGGCAAGAAAAAGAAAGACAGATTTTAGAGGATATTATGAAGAAAATCCTTTTGCCTTGGAGAAAGAGTATTATTATGTACACATCCATGTGCATCATTACTAAACAAAACAAATAAGAAATGGCAATGAATGTATAAAGGACCATTTGAGGTAATTAGGATACCGAATCCAGGAGCATATCTATTAGGACAGCCTGAAACAACAAATGTAAATGGGTTTTGTCCCTATCATGATTTGAGAAAGAAAATAATTTAAACTAAGAATAATACAAGCAGTTTTTTTTATAGTTTCAGATAAGCATATGATGATTCAATAGAAATGCATAAGAGATGATTCACAGTGAATATGCAAATATATATGTTTTGTTTCAGCAACATGATTTTTAGTTTATTAAGGAAAAGTTATTTACGATGTTTCTTAATTTCAGTTAAAACTATAGTTATTAGTGGATATCTGTTCCAGTTTTTTATAAAAATGTTAATATTAGGTACATGGGAATATTCAAGTCAAGAGCATGTGACTACATATATTCAAGGAAACAGCATATGACTACAGAGGAATAAATATTTTAAAGACAAAAGTCAGTTCACTTGATGGAGTTTTTATGAAATTTGGTTGAGACAGGTTACAAACAAGGATACTAGGAAGGACAATGCTGGAACAGGTTGAGCGAGATATGTGTGATGTTTGTGGGGTGTTTGAAATTAAATTGTCAATATTTAAAGTAACAGTTATGATATAAAATTAACAGAACTGACTGGGCTGAATTTATGTAGATTTGGCAACGGTAAATAAATTTTTAATCAAATTCTGTAAAAGTTAGAATCAGTTTTGAAGACTGACAGAAGTGTGGGTCAGTGATGTATACTGTGAACAAAAATGAACTTCCAAGGACGTGTTGTGTGTTACTAGGTGCGAAATAGGTTATGAACACATGCTGGTGCAGTGTCATAAAAAGGAACTAGTGAAGAGATGTAAGATTAGTTGGTTTGAATAAAGGGGGGGGGGGGGGGGGGAGGAGGGGGAAGGGACCAAACTATGAGGTCATCAGTCCCTTGTTCTGAATAAAACAATGCCACAAGTGTGAGAGTAAAACAAATGAGACTGACAACACAACAGAATGAAAGGAAAAATCACAAGAATGATAAAGGGCAACAAAGGTGCAAATGGACAAAAGGGGGACAAGAAAACCACAGAAATGCTAGAAACGGGATGAAGAGAGTAAAATAACAAAGCAGATGACCATGGCTGGCTGACTGTGAAAATAAAAAGAAGACAGCCACTCTGAAACACATTAAAACCTCCACCCTAGAAGCACTAGGGTGGAGGACACAGAGGGACAAAGGACATGCGCTAAAACTTAGATAAAATGATAAAAACCACACTCATGAATACAATGTAAAACCGAATCAGCCAATGAGGTGTTGTCAGATAAAATTGGCGGCAACGAGTCTGGTAACCCAAGTTTCCATTGCTGGGCACTCAATGTGGGACAGTGCATGAGAAGATGGGCCAATGTCAACCGGGTGCCTCACTGACACTGAAGTGGATCTTCACGGTGCAGGAGGTAACCAAGCATTGCCCAAGCGTGGCCAATGCGGAGCTAGCAGAGGACAACTGATTTCCTTCGAGAGGCCCGCATGGAAGACTTCCACACATTCATAGTCTCCTTAGTGACACGCAGTTTGTTGTGTGTACTGTTATGCCATTCCATCTCCCAAAGCTGAAAAACCCTGTGGCATAAGTCAGAATGCAGGTCAGGTTCAGAGATGCCCATCACCAGAAGCAGTTTCCACATAGCCTGTTCAGCCAGTGTCGGCACGTTCGTTACCTGGGATTCTGACATGACCTAGGGTCCAGACAAACACCACTGAATGACTGGACCATTCCAGGGCATAGATGGACTCCTGGATGGTCGCTACCAAAGGATGATGAGGGTAGCACTGGTCGATAGCTTGTAGGCCGCTCAAGGAGTCAGTACACAGGAGAAATTACTTGCCTGGTAATGAGCGGATGAGCTCAAGAGCACGAAATATGTCCGCCAGCTCTGCAGTGAAAACACTGCAGCCATCAGGCAAGGAATTCTGAGCTATATGTCCTCCATGAGTATAGGCAAAGCCAATGTGACCATCGGCCATCAAGTCATGAGTGTAAACCACTTCATGGCCCCAGGGATGCAAGAGTGGTTGGTTATCTGTGTGCTAAAGAGCAAAGATATACTCAAATGCGGCATATATTATAACAATTATTATGCTTCATTAAAATAGTATGTGAAAACACCAAAGGGAATTATCACCAGAGTTTACCATCAACAAGGTGAGTGTGTTGATATGGTACTCTGATATTCATAAGTGACTATATAAAGACAAAAATTGGTAAATGTAATGAAAGATTACCTGAACTCTGAGTAATAAAGTTGTGTACTAATTCTTCCAAATCTCTGAATACAGACCAGTAGCATGAGAATGAGAAGTATATGTACTAACCTGTTCTCTTAGAGTGCTTTTCCATCAGTAATGATTAGCATTGGTACTTGTTCTGGGGTATGTTACATGTTCACACATCACTTAATGATGATATGAGGGTCTGATCCAGCCTTTCTTGTACCTGAGGACCAACCCTACTCCTAAACATCACTACCATCACACATACAGTAGCAAGAGGGTCACCCTCTGTCTCTCCCCACATCTGTCCTGCACCTTCCATGAGACGTCATGCTGATGTTGCTACCAATAGATCTTCACATTTGTTTATACCTGACTCCACCAATGCAAGAGCACATTATATAAAGACACTTTAAGATCTGTCAGTTAAAATTTTAAATAACTTTTGTAAATTACTTGGTGAAACATAAGGTTAACTTAGCCTTGTTCCAGGTTTTCCATGGTTTCCCTTAGGAACACTCACCCAAATGGGAAAACTGTTCTGATCAGAACCTCATGGCCACATTAGCCATTTGCAGAGTTACTTAAATGGTTAATGTCAAATTATTTAACCTCATGATCAGTAGCGAGTGATTATGAAAGCTACACAGATTACATAAGCGGCAAAAGTTGTCAACTGCCACAAGCATATTCCACTCAGTAATATTGTATTAAAACAGTAGTCATTTTTTATTGTAAATTTGACTTCAAATTGTCTAAAGAAAGAAAATTCACAACCAAGAGGGGGAATATGGTGTAACAATGTATGAAAAACTCTAATTAGGGTGTGACGAATTGATACTGTGGTGAACGGCACATACCAACTGTGAGACTAGGACGTTATGTGCTACAAATGCATATCTGTGTCTTACCAAACCAAAGATTTTGTTTTAGGGACTCTTTGTGAAGGAAATGGAGAGATCAGATGTGTGAGAGGAGGAGAGAGGTTGTATTGTTGTGAGGTGCCATTGCGGTATATTGTAAATGTTCAAATAGTTTTTTGCACAAAATAAAAACCAATAACTAACATCAAGCATTCAAGGTGTGTATATGTCCATACCAAAATTAATTAATTATCATGGTACAGATATTAGAAAACATAGATTGCTCGGAGGTGAAGTTTGGAATGATAGTGTGAACCTGCATTTTTGATGGTGATAATTCATCAAGAGGTTATCTCTGAATTAATAAACTTTAATTTGCTAAATTGTTGGACCTATTGTCCAGACACATCAAACAACATAGCACACATTTGTGCTGAATGATCCCTGTAGCTGGTAAAGGTTTTAGAGATTTCAGGTGGAGCAAGCAACGACGAGGAATTTCAATGAGATCACCACTGTGGAATACACATCTTGCTCTCCTGTGGTATTTAAAATGAAATATTTATATTTTCCAGGTTTTCATGAGAGTAAAGATAAAAGGAAATAAGGAACTAAGCTAAACCAGCTAAAACCAATAACTAAACCAATAAGTAAAATAAAAGCACACATAAAGAATATTTATTTATAATAATAAGTAAACAAGGAATAATTTTAATTAACTAACCAATAGTAAAATAATATATTAAATATATGAGTCTCTATGTACATGGGTCATAAAATGATGATGATTACTTAATCCATGGAGTTAAGCTGCCCATGCTTGATAGGACTGATGTGGTTTCTTCCCACAGGGGTAATACTCAACCTGGAATGCAATAACATGGATGCACTTACAGTAGTATTGTGAAGAAAGTTCACATTGGACAAACATTAAGGTAGACAGATCCTGCAAAGGGGCGACTTAACGTAGGGCTTGTTACATTCTTGGCAATATCCATGAAAGGAACAAGGCATGACATAAAACAGCATCAGTAATCCCAAAAGCCTGAAAGTGTTATGGCAGACATTTATCATATGGATCCCATTCCTCAGCAGCCTCATCATGCGTAGAAAAGGGAGGCAGATAAACCATGGGGGCTGCGGAGGGCAAAACAGCAGGTGACACAGACTGAGGAGCATGTTGACTAGGCAAAATAGAAGCTAATGATTGAAGTACCTGAGACTGATTGTCCATCGCCTGAGATAGATGGTGCAACACCATGCCAAATGATTCTTAATGGTCATAAAATGTCCTCTGTAACACCATTAGCCATTGTGAGGATAAATGGAGGACCAATCAAAGTAGAAATTTGTGTAGCGAACAGGACCATACTCATTGGAATCATATTGCAATTAGGTGTAAGTACAACACGAGCAGAAGACTAAAAACAACTTTATTCCATAGAAGCATTAACAACTTGAATACAATATTTGAGTAACATTCAGCAGGAACCAGTTATGTACACAAAAAACTGTGGCAGTACACGTAGAGAACTGAGGCTGAGCGTAGCTCGTTTAGCCTTAAACAGATGGGGCCTGCCTTTTGAAAGTACACACGTGTTACTGCAAAAACATTTAAAAAATACATCATAACTGATGAAGAAAGGGCAGCTGGTTTAAAGAGAATGAAAAAGTTTTGAAATCAGAAGAGGAAGCTGGAAAGCCAGATCTCTACTTGAAAGACTTAAGTGTGTATGGAATGATTCAAGTGCTCCGATGCAAATGGAAACATGGAAAAACAAACTTATTACCATACTGATTACTGCTATTCGCACTTACAACATCTAAATATAATTGAGTAAATTAGTAGAAATAGGCCAGCTTAAGATGACTAACAGAAATCTTCATTACTTTATCTTCTGTCTTGAATGTGAAGAACTTGAGTAAATGATGAATCACTTCATGAGGGCTTTGATATGGTTGTTTGTGTCAACTCTTTACCTGAGCAATCGTGTCAAATATATGGCATGTACTTTTAAGATCCTTGTGGATGAAAGTAGTTTCATTGGCCTTGTGGGAATACTCTGTAAATTTTAGTGATTCATCCTTTTCTTCATTTGGTAACTAGAAAGGGCAAAATACATCACAATAGAAGTTCCTGAAAGATATCACTAGACAACTTCAGTAAAGTACGATACAATATTTCTGTCATTGTGGAATCAATTCTGGCTCTTAGTAAGTCACTCCTGAAATAATAGTTGCTGTTGTTGTGGTGTCCAATAGCTGACTGGTAAAATTAAGCCACAACTGTCTGTCTGTGAGCATTGCTATCAAATGAACCACTCGTAGTACTGGTCACAGATGGTATTTTCTGCAGCTGTACCTTTCATGCAATTCCACAGAGTTTGGATAGGAAGACACAGGAAATGCAATTAAGCAGACTGCTTTCTGTTTTTGTTAGAAATTTTGATATAAAATTTAACTGCAAAAATCTTCAGAAATTATCATATTTATGTGTTCTTCAGAATGATTAAAATGGAGAGAAGAATAAATTTGAAGGCTTGTGATATCTTCTCAGTGCATGGGAATATAACTTCAAAATCAATTATAGTCAACTATATATGAAATTGGATTTGTGGTTTGTAGGATATAAGCAAGTTTCCGTTATCTAAGAGGATGAAACAGTTGGAAGGATGTGGAAAAATTTGAAGGTCATGAATGAATTTAATGTAATGGGAATATTGCTAATTTTGATGCACAGAGCAGGAAAAATAAGTTAAGTACAATGAAATATTTATTTTTCATTGCATTACAGAAAAAAAGTTGGCTCTGGTTACAGATGTTATATTACTTACATTAAGCTTGCAGTGACTTATAAGTAATTTTTATTTCCTAAACAGAAAAAATCACTATTTATTTCTCCACTTTTTAAAACAATGCTACACGTGTGACTGGAAGACTGTCCTTCTCCTGAAGAACTCCCTTGCCTTTCTCTGATGGTAGAACTGATCTGCTCTATTTAACATGGACTCCATTCCATGGTAAAATGTGGCATCATTGTCAGAAGTGAAATTAGTGATAAGTGGCATGAAAAAAATGCCAGAATCAACTGGGAATTGACCCTCAGATCTTAGGATTCGAAGTCTGGCACTTATCACTATGCCACATCACTTGCATAACTCTAAACATAGTATATCTCTTGGTTACAAATACATTAGTATTCTCAAACAAAATCATCCTCCATGAAGTATGTGAAGAATACCTTAACACATACTAACTAAGTGTGTTCACCTTTTTTATAAAATAATTGTGATCATTTTTACTTTTATGCATTAAGACTTATTTGGAGCACACTAGTTAGTTAAATCCATATCAGCTGGCTGGCTTATCTCGTGTCAAATGACTATGTACTCTGTTTGCTTTGGCTGGCCTCTGACTTGTAGCTTACCTACTATGGTAGAACTGGAGAGAACCAGACAGAATGAACTGTTCAGAAACTTCAATTTACTTTCTTGTTAACTGAATCTCCTATAAAGTTCCAAAAACTGACTCACAACATACAGGTCAATGAGCAGGAAGAAAATGGAACTATTGCACTAGATGCACTTGTCTCATAATTATCTATACTGGAATGAAAGAGAAATAATTTTATAAGCTAGGTATCACAGCCAAAAGTTTTAGAATGCAATCAATGAAAGATACAGGGGAAATGTCACAGACATCGGATTAAGATTTACATAAAATATAAATCCAGAATTTAAAAGTGAATTTGTGACACGCAAGATTTCACTTCAACACAAAAAATGACTCCCAAGTTGGCTTACACATCTAAATAAACGTGCAAAATGCACAAATTTTGCACTGAGCAGGTTTTTCTCATCTCCTACACTACTGTGTTAAATAGGAAATTACAGTGTCGGCTTACAACACTGAAAACAGTGAAAATCATGGGTCCAGGGAGAGATGATATAGTTATCAGTTATACACAGAAATGCAGATTGGTTAACCCTTCTTTTAACCATAATATGTCACAGATCTATCAAATGAAAAACTGTGCCAAAAGTTGGAAGAAAGAACAGATCTTGCTTATCTACAGAAGGGATCCACACAACTAACAATCAACATCATTGACATCCATCTGGTGAAGACTCTTAGAACATATTCTCAGCCACATGTATTGTGGTCTGAACTCAAACATGTATTCTGAAAACACTGTTCAGCCAAAACTCATCTTATGTGTTTTTTTTGTTTTTTTTTTTCACTTAATGTTCTGGATGTTGTAGATCAAGGCAACCAAGAAGATACAATATTCCTTGATTTCTGAAAAGCATTTGAATCAGTAATACACAATGCTTATTAACAAAAATATGATCGTGTGGAGTATCAAACAAAATTTGTGATTAGAATGAGGATTTCTTGTTCAAGAGGACACAGTATGTTATCTTGGGAGGAAAATCAACAACAGGTGTGGAAGCAGATAGTGGCCCAGGTATGTGTATTGGGATATTTATTGTTCATGTTGTATGCTAATGACCTTGCTGACATAATTTATAGTAACCTCAGCCTTTCCTAGATGATACATTATGTACAACAAAGCACTATCTGAATAAAAACTAGCACAAATATTGAGTCTGATCTTGATAAGATCTCAAAGTGTTGCAAAGATTAGCAGCTTGCGTTAAATGTACAGAAGCATAAAACTGCACCTCAAAAAACACAGAAAAATAGTTCCTATGACTACTATATCAGTAAGCCACAACTGGAATTAGTCAACTCATACTAATAATTAGGTGTAATAGTTTGTGGGGTATGATGTGGAATGATCACATAGGCTCAGTTATAGCTAAAGCAGGTAGTAGGCTTTGGTTCATTGGTAGGATAATGCTAAAATGTGATCAGTCTACACCTGAGAGCACTCATGTGACCCATACCAGAGTATTGCTCAGTTTTGTGGCACTCATACAAAATATGACTAACAGATTATACTGAACATATACAAATGGTAATAGCTTGTTTGATCCTTGTGATAGAGTTATGGAAATACCAAGAAACTTGAACTTCAAGATAAATGCCAACTTCTTGCAAAAGCTTAGTTACAAAGTTTCAAGAACCACATTTAAGTGACAAATCCAGGAATATACTTCAGTTCACTACTATGAAGACAATCTTTGCAACACTTTGAGCTCTTGTCAAGATCTGACTCAACATTTGTACTAGTTTTTATTCAGACAGTATTTTGTTGTAGATAATGTGTCATCTGGAAAAGGTTGAGGTTACTATTAATTCTGCCTGCAAGGTCATTAGCATACAACATGAACAATTAGGAGTCCAATACACTTCTATGGGCCACTATCTACTTCCACATCTGTTGATGATTTTCCACCCAAGATTACATACTGCATCCTCCTGAACAGGGAATACTCATTCTAATCACAAATTTTGTTTGGTACACCACATGGTCATACTTTTGTTAATAACCATTGTTGTACATACTGATTCAAATGCTTTTCAGAAATCAGGGAATAATGCACTTTCTTGGGTGCCTTGATCTACAGCCTTCAGGCCGTTTTGTGAAAGTAACATAAGAAGAGTTTTGCATGAACGATGTTTTCAGAACCAATGTTTGAGTTCAGACTACAGTACATTTTGAGTGCAGAATATATTCTAAGATCCTGCAACAGTTGAATGTCAGTGATGTTGGATGGTAATTGTGTAGGTGACTTCTATAGACAGGAAAAATATGTTCTTGCAGAGGTGTTTAAGTAATCATTCTTCCTGCACTCCATACATGAACATAACAGGGAGAAATATTAATATGTAGTACTATGGAAAGTAACTTCTGCCATTCACTTTACAGTAGTCTGCAGAGTATGGATGTAGATCTAGATATATGATGATATGTTGTTAAATAATCAGTTGTAAACACAAATTTCAGTGAAATAAAAGTAAATAAAGACAGTCAAAATAATCAAAATATGTATCTTCTCAACAATGTGTAGTGAGGTAGCAGTACTAACACTGTACTCATTGTGTCTTCTTAAAGTGCAGGGGCAAATGTAGCAGTCATTGTGGTCTACAGTCCTAAGACTGTTTTGATGCAGCTATTCACAAAAGTCTATCCTGTATATGCCTCATCATTTCCGTGTAGCTACTTCAATCTACATACATTGGAACCTGCTTATTATTGTCAAGTCTTGGTTTCCATCTGTAGTTTTAATCTCCCACCCCCAACTCCTGCACATCCCTCAATAACCAAACTGAGAGTTCTTTGATGCCTCAGAATGTCTCCTGTCCTCAAACTTTTTTTTTCCGCAATTTGATTTGATACTTCTTCATTGTGTATCCAGTTTATTCACCTAATTTTCAACACTCTTCTGCAGCACCACCAACCCAAAATTTCTATCCTGTTCTTGTCTGAACTGTTTATAATACTCATTTCACTTTCGTACAAAACTATACACCATACAAATCCTTTCAGAAAAGTTCCCTAACACTTAAATTTGTATTCAATATTTACAAATTTGTCATTATGAGAAAAGCTTCTCTCGATGTTACTAGTCTGCATTTTATATACTCTCAGTTATTTTGTTGCTCAAATGGCAAATTTCCTCCACTAATCATTTCATAGTAAAATTCCCTTGGTTTGACCTGATTTCTTTAGACTGCATTCCAATGCTCTTGTTTTAATTTATAATATGTTTCCAAGACACAGTCTATTCAACTGTTCTCCTAAGTTCTTTACCGAGCGAGGTGGCGCAGTGGTTAGACACTGGACTCGCATTCGGGAGGACGACGGTTCAATCCCGCGTCCGGCCATCCTGATTTAGGTTTTCCGTGATTTCGCTAAATCGCTCCAGGCAAATGCCGGGATGGTTCCTCTCAAAGGGCATGGCCGACTTCCTTCCCTGTCCTTCCCTAATCCAATGAGACCGATGACCTCGCTGTCTGGTCTCCTTCGCAAAAACAACCAACCAACCAACTAAGTCCTTTGCCATCCCTGACATAATTAGAATGTAATCATCAAACCCTAATGTTTTTCTTCTGCCTTTTCTAATTTCTCCTTGGTTTCCTTTACTGCTGACTCAGTGCCTAGATTGAAAAAAGGGGGGATAGACTGCAATTCTGTTCCAGTCCCTTCTCGATCGCTGTCTCCCTTTATTGGATTTTGATTCGTATGACTGCAGTCTGATATCTGTACAAGTTATTGACAAACTTATGCCCTCTGTATTTTATTCCTGCTACCTTCTGAATTTTAGAGAGCGTGTTCCAACCAACATAGTGAAAAGCTTTCTCTACATTTATTAATGATATAATGTATTTCTTCAGATTAGTATTGTGTGTTCCAACACTTCTCCAGAACCCAAAGAGATCTTTCTCAAGGTCAGCTTCCATATGTCTTCCCATTATTCTATAAAAAACTTTTGTTCATATTTTGCAGCCATGCCTCATTGGCCTAATGCCTCTGTAAAATCTACTCTTGCCAGCAACTGCCTGCTTTATAATTATTGCATTCTTCTTGAAGTCTGAATCTACTTCACCTGTCATTCCAGATGGAATAGTTTTGTCATGGCTGATACTCCCAATGATCTCAATAGTTCTGAAGGAATGTTGTTTTAAACTAGGTATTCCAGTAAGATTTCACTCTGCAGCAGAGTGTGCGCTGATATGAAGCTTCCTGGCATATTAAAACTGTGTGCCCAACCGAGACTCAAACTCGGGACCTTTGCCTTTCGTGGGCAAGTGCTCTACCAAGGTTTTAGGTATTCCAGTGTTCAGTCAAAATTTCTTGTAACATCTCATCTTCTTCTACTTCCTCTTCCTGTCGCATAATTTTGTCTTTGTGTGTTATTCCTTTGTAATCTTGATGTACTTGTTTCCCCTTTGAGCCTCCCCTTCTTTGCTTACTACTGGCTTGTCATTTGAGCTCTTAATATACAAGTGCTTCTCTTTTATGCAAATTCTCTTTAAATTTCTTATAGGCAGCATCTATCTTTTCTGTAGTTATGCATGCTTCTATAATTTGGTTTTCCCCTATAACTATTCCTGCTTTGCCATATTGCACTTTCTGTCAGTCTTGCTGTTTAAATGCCTGCATTCCATTTTGCATATTTAAATTTTCTTCTTTAATCAATGAAATTCAATATCTCCTATGTTATCCAAGGATACACAGTGGATCATGTAACTGATTCTCTGCTGCCTTTATTATTCTGTCACTTGGAGCTACTCACTTGTCTTCTGTTGCATTCCTTTCCTTGGGTTCAATCATTTGTTTCTTAATGCTCCCTTTAAAATCAGCTAAATACAGAAAAATAGTATCTTCCATTATCATGATGGGCTGCAGCTGCATATTGTGTGAGATCAAGCTATAATGAGACTAAAATAGGCACAGTGGAAGTGGAGTGAAAAGTTACCTTTTACAGTAATGGAAACAAAATAATACTGAGTACATCTTTCATTTATTATTAAGTTTATTTGTACTACATATAAAATATATAACCGTAAACCAGTAATAAACATTGAGTACTGGTTTCCACATGTTATTAGTCACACATTTAAAACTGACATATTGCCACTACAAGTATTTCACGTAATCTCAATAGGTGAAAAATTCCAAACCATCTCTGTCAATTTAAAATAATGAATCTTTAGCTAGCAAACTGACATTATTGCTATTATTGTGATAAAAAACAATCTCTACACATTATAACACTAGTACAAAAATAAATTAATTACAAAAGTAATAAGATGATGTAGTTTGCATGTTTGGAGCACTCTATATTGTTAATTTACAAAGCTGTATATTAAAATATATTACAGAGCCTCTTGGAGCTATATAATTGTAACTATTATACAATAATCATGTAACTGCTGCATGTGAAAAACTATTCAGCATTTTTATTTCTTCATTTTGATTTTGCACTCAGTGAAAAAGTACATGAAAAATCATTTGATTAATGAATTGATTAAGGATTTTATCTACACATTATGTAAAGTGATGGAAATTCAGTAATGTGTGGTAGATAATACTGACAAACTACCATGATAAAGGCCATGCAAAATCGATGCTATGTGAATCAGTGTAGTGTTTGTTTTTCATGGAATCACCCTCTGCCATGCACTTCACAGGGGTTTGCAGAATATAGATGTAGAATGTGACAAAAAGAAGCTAACCACTTTGCTTGGGAGAAAGACCAATAGCTTGCTTTATATATACGAATTAAACTCACAGATGCCATATAATTTTGTGTGTTCAACAATTACATTTTATTTCTGATAATCTCCCCATTGTGACTGTTCTAACATACTAATGATGTAAGTGGAATTGGATGTGATTTTAGTGTTACCTTGAAATGAAATTGTTTCTTTTATTAACTTTGTACCATTGAACAAAATATTTAATACAAAATACATGAAATATTAAAGCCTGTAGCAGACTATAAACTATGGTATGTATTCAAGATGTCTCTGATAACAGTAAATATAAATAAATGCTTTAGTGTGATTTTAAATTAGTTTTAATAATACATATAATACCAAATTTGTATGTGATATTTCTGATAGACAGTCTTTATGTACAAGAAAAATTCTCACCTATGATAGTAAAAGTATTTTATTTATTTTCTTTGCTTTTTGTGTTTATTAAAAAATGTGGTCACTAGAAAACTCTTGAGTCCTCACATATCTCCATATGTCTCTGTACATTGTATTATGTGCAACTATTAGGGCAAAAGTAAATGTTCTGTTTACTAGTTCTGGAACTTACAACACTTTCACTATTAGTCACAGCCGAAGTACTATGGGTCCTCTGGTATATCAATTGGAGGCACATCATCAGACGACCGCTCTTCAAATTCAGAATCTCCAATTGTGGGAGGTGGATCACGTGGACGTATCATCATGGTGACTCTTCTTAGAGAGCGATCTCCAAGCCAGTACTGCCAGATAATGCCTCTGTAAGATGGCCGTGGTTGTCCCGGAGCAAACCAGACACCATTGAGGTTGGCTTCGAAACAACTGAAATTTCAAAGAAAAAATTATTTCCTACACAAGAAGGGATTAACAACAAGAATAAAAAATTTGAGTAAGATGTACCAGTTGTGTATTTTAAGCCAGTAAATTGACAATCTTTCTTCCAGTTATGGGCTACTGAATGGTTCCAGAAAAGCCTAATTTGTAACAATAGTGAAATGACTTTATATTCATGACTGGTGAAGAAGTTAGGGAAATAGAATAAACCTATCATTAAGGTTCTCTGTGTGTTCCTCCTTGTATGTCTGAAACTCCCAATTAAGGGAATAAATTTTCTGATGTACACTGTAAATAAGAAGAACAAATATGACACTACTTAAAACTACCATGAAACTCTAGTTAACTCTACAAGTACATTTATAGCTATGTGGGATTGAGTGCTGAGGTGTCAGGTAACCAAATATTCCCTCTCTGGTTCTGTGGGTTTTTTCTAAAGAAACAGTGACTGCTGCACAATACGCCAGAAGCGAATGCGCGAAGCCCTTAATGACTACTGTAACAAACACAATATTATCTAAAGACCTCTCACACAACTAAAAGAAATTCTTGTTATATGTATGTGGCACCAAAGTGTATATGGTGAATAGTACAGTGAGAAGTTACCCTCTGTCATGCACTTCACAGTGATTTGCAGAATATAGATGTAGATGTATATTCCTTTTCTCTTGCCACACTATCCTCTTCCAAAAGCAACTAGAACCTCAGACAAGGAGGAGACTGAGGAAATGTATGATGAGATAAAAGAAATTATTCAGATGGTTAAGGGAACCAAAAATTTAATAGTCATGAGGGACTGGAGTTCAATAGTAGGAAAAGGAACAGAAGGAAACATAATAGGGGAATATGAACTGTGAGAATGGAATGAAACAGAAAGTCATCTGGTAGAATTTTGCACAGAGAATAATTTAATCATAGCTAACACATCATTTAAGAATAATGAGAGAAGGTTATATATGTGGAAGAGACCTGGAGACACTGGAAGGTTTCAGATTGACTCTATAATGGTAAGACAGAGATTTAGGAACCAGGTTTTAAATTGTAAGACATTTTCAGTGGCAGATGTGGACTCTGGCCACAATTTACTGGTTATGAACTGCAGATTAAACCTGAAGAAACTGCAAAAAGGCAGGAATTTTAGGAAATGGACCAGGATCAACTGAAAGACCCAGAGGTTGTAGAGGGTTTCAGAGAGAGCACTAGGGAACAGTTGACAAGAACAGGGGAAAGGAATGCAATAGAAGAAGAACAGGTTGCTTTGAGTGACGAAATAGTGAAGACAGCTGAGGATCAAGTAGGTAAAATGATGAGGGTTGGGAGAAATCCTTGGGTACCACACGAGATAGTGAATTTAATCAAGGAAAATAGATAATACAAAAATGCAACAAATGATGCAGGCAGTTGGGAATATAAACATCTAAAAGTGAGATCAACAGGAAGTGCAAAATGGCTAAGCTGAAATGGCTGGAGGACAAATGTAAGGATGTAGAAGCATATATCACTAGGGGTAAGGTAGATGCCGTCCACAGGAAAACTAAAGAGACCTTTGGAGAAAAAAGAACCACCTATAAGAATATCAAGAGCTCAGATGGAAAACCAGTCCTAAGCAAAGAAGAAAAAGCAAAAAGGGGGAAGACGTATATAGGGGCACTATACAAGGCAGATGTACTTGCGGACAATGTTATGGAAATGGAAGAGGACACAGAGGAAGATGAGAAGTGAGGTATGATCCTGTGTGAAGAATTTGTTAAAGCACTGAAAAACTTAAGTCTAAACAAGGCTCTAAGAATAGAAAACATTCTGTTAGAGCTACTGATAGCCTTGAGGGAGCCAGCTATGACAAAACTCTTCCATCTGGTGACCAAGATGTATGAGACAGGTGAAATACCCTCAGATGTCTAGAAGAATATAATAATCCCAATTCCAAGGAAAGCAGGTGCTGACAGGTGTGAAAGTTAGAAAACTATCAGTTTAATAAATCACAGCTGAAAAATACTAACATGAACCCTTTACAAAAGAATGGAAGAACTGGTAGAAGCTGACCTTATGGAAGATCAGTCTGGATTCTGGAGAAATGTAGGAACCCACAAGGCAGTACTGTCCCTACGACTTCTCATAAAAGATAGATTAAGGAAAGGCAAACCTACATTTACAGCATTTGTAGACTTAGAGAAAACTATTGACAATGTTGACTGAAATACAGTCCATCAAATTCTAAAGGTGGTAGTGGTAAAATACAGGGAGTATAAGGCTATTTACAATTTGCACAGAATGTAGGTGGCAGTTATAAGTGACGAGGGGTATGAAAGAGAAGCAGTGCTTGAGATAGGAGTGAGACAGGATTGTAGCCTATCCCAGATGTTATTCAATCTGTATATTGAGCAAACAGTAAAAGAAACAAAAGAAAAATTTGGAGAAGAAATGAAAACTTTAAGGTTTACCAATGACATTGTAATTCTGTCAGAGACAGCAAAGGACTTGGAAGAACAGTCCTCCTTTCAAGATACTGCCCTTTCTGTTCAACGAAATGGGCAGTATCTTGAAAGAAGGATATGAGATGAACATCAACAAAAGCAAAACAAGGGTAATGGAATGTAGTCGAATTAAATCAGGTGATGCTGAGGGGATTAGACAGGAAATGAGACACTTAAAGCAGCAAAAGGATTTTGCTATTTGGGAAGCAAAATAACTGATGATGGTCAAAGTAGGAAAGTAGACTGGTGATGCCATGAAAAGAGTTGCTGAAGAATAGAAATTTATTAATATTGAGTATAGATTTAAGTGCCAGGAAGTCCCTTCTGAAAGTATTTGTTTGGAGTGTAGCCATGTATGGAAGTGAAACATGGATGATGAACAGTTTAGACAAGAAGAGAATAGAAGCTTTCAAAATGTGGTGCTACAGAAGAATGCTAAAGATTAGATGCATAGATCAAATAGCTAATGAGGAGGTACTGAATAGAACTGGGGAGAAGAGAAATTTGTCATACAACCTGACTAAAAGAAGGGACCAGTTGGTAGGACACATTCTGGGACATCGGGGGATCACTAATTTGGTACTTGAAGGAAGTGGTGGTGTGGAGGGAGGGGGGGGGGGGGGAGGTAAAAATCATGAAAGAAAACCAAGAGATGGATATATTAAGCAGATTCAGAGGGATGTAGGTTGCAGTAGTTACTCAGAGATGAAGAGGCTTGCATAGAATAGAGTAGTATGGAGAGTTGCATTGAATCAGTCTTTGAACTGAAGAGCACAATGACTACAACAATAAGACCAGTAAACTACTTTTTCATTCATAAATTTATTTTCTTTAAATGCTGTAATCTGCAAGAAAACAGACACATTTATGTTGTCATGTAGGTCCTGGGATCAAATAACTGTTATTTCCCAGGCAGCTATGTCATTCGTAATGTGCTACTAGCCAGTTTGCATATGCAAAGAGAAGAAATGATTATCTTCCTTCACACCATCCATATGTCTTTAACTCATGGTAATTTGTGCAAATTGTTTGGTGATTTTGTTCAGCTACATGTAATCAATACTGAGGGGCATGTCCTATCTTTCTCCTTCATGAAAAATACAGAGAGGCTGAATTACTTTCTGATGGATGAAAGGCATCACATCATAGCATCTTCTCTATTTATTTCTATAATATCTGCGATTCAAATGGAGAAATTCTATATGAGTGTTGAGTGGTTGGGGGGATGACACCCAAAGTGGATATGGGATCTCACTCTTTGTCATCTGACCTGCCTAGTCTCTACTCTGGACTTGAATGCACCTGAAAAGAGGTAGAATTGCCAACACTCAGTGAGGCTGTTTCTTGGTCAATCCAGGATGTATTGGTGGTCAGTTAGTAGATTTATCTGGTACATAGTAATGATGGTGTGAAATCCCTGGACTGGTTCGGCTGTCCCTATACTTATGTCCTTAGGGATGAGCTGCAGCTAATCGAGCAAATTGGTGACCAGAGGTCTCCTGTCCACTTTTAATGACACATAAATTTCTTTTGTGACATTGAGTAGCTTTTTGCACTTGACTAGAGCTTCACAATTAAATTGGAATATTGCCAAGAATCACCTCAATGATGATGCAAGAATAGGTGTGTCTTCAGTGGCATGCAATCTTCCAGAGCAATCAATGTTGCATGAACTTGTTGGAGTATCTTCATCAAACTTGAGCTCCAATATTCCACAATCTAACAGTTTGTCATGCCATCAAATAATAACATTAATTTTAGATTATGGCAAAGTTACAAATTCAAAGGGCTGTGTACTGTCATGCATAGTTATTCTCGCAACACAGGATCCTCTTGGTTTGGGGTAATTTTCATTTGTAGCTTTCAACATTATGGTCTTTGAATCTTCACCTAACAATGATAAACATCCAATTGACAGAAAATTTCACCATAGAATGGACTAGTATCTGGATGGGTTAGCCATCAATGATGCTATTAGTGTAAGTTTCTGACATTTTGGGAACTGTCATCTATGACTTGAAGTCATTCCCAGTGGCTCCCTAAATCAATATGCCAGGAGTAACTCCACTGCACCCGTGAAAATATTGGAAGTTGCCACAATATAGGCTGCCAATAGTCATACAGGGTAGTGTAACTGAGCAAGGAGAAACAGTAGTTAGTGCATTTGACTTGCATACAGGAGGGTGAAGCTAAAATTTATTCTGACCATCCTGATTCAAGTTTTCCCTGATTTCCTAACCTGCTACATTGATTGGCACCTCATTTAGTTTGCTTTGTTTTGACAGATAGGTGAGCAGCAAGAAACTCTGTGTGGCAACTTGAGATGGCTACAGGGTGTTGGAGCTCAACATTGAACACAGTTTGTTCATGAGCCTCATCCAGCATGTGGGCTATAATCATCTGTGGTCGGCAGGTGTGTGTAGAAGTGTCCTGTTGTCTGATGTCTTGTGGTGTAGTAGCTATTGAACACTCCCCTTCTTTCATTCCACTGGAGAATGGTTATAGCCAGTCACTGATGCTATTCAATCTGGACATTGAGCAAGTACTAAAGGAAACTGAGGAGAAATTTGGAGAGGAAATTGAAGTTCAAAGAGAAGAAACAAAAAATTTGAGGTTTCCAATGACATTGTAATTCAGTAAGAGCCAGGAAAGACTTGGAGAAGCAGGTGAATGGAATGGACAAACTTGAAAGTAGTTTATACGATGAATGTCAACAAGTGTAAAACCAGGTAATGTAATGATTAAATCAGGTGCTGCTAAAGGAATTATGCTATCTGATAGAGACAATGAAGCAGCACCCAGAAGGGACGAAGGAAACAAAATGAAACTTCGTGGGTTGATAGAATATGTGATGTTCTTTCTATGATTACAAAGTTGAATCAATTTTCAAAGAAATGGGAGTATGAGCCCACTTATCAGTATGTAGATGTAGATGATGTTGCACCCCATCTGGTCTGGATGTGTGCACTGATTTGGTTGGAAAAGGATGTCATAAAGCCACTGTATTGTCTCTTGAGGTAAGCTGGCCCACAACTGTTGTAACTAGTCGTTAATATCCTGTGTTCCTGGGACTGGACTGGCCTCCAGGCTGGGCCCACACACATTCCTCTGGGGACACATATAGGGTCTTGTTGGCCAAGGAGTACCTCAACATCAGGCAGACAGGTCATAGAGAGACATGCCAGATATAGATGAGTGCTGTTCTGTTAAACAATTTTGTCTCAATTATTTATCATCCATGTTTCACTTCCATACATGGCTACACTCCAGACAAATATCTTCAGAAAAGACATCCTAGGACTTAAGTCTATATTCGATGTTAACAAGTTTCTCTTCTTCAGAAATGCTTTTCTTGCAATTGCCACTGTACATTTTATACCCTCCCTAATTCAGCCATCATCAGTTATTTTCCTGCCCAAATAGCAAAACTTTTTTACTACTTTAAATGTCTTGTTTCCTAAGCTAATCTCTTATCATCATCTGATTTCATTCAACAAGATTCCATGTTTTACTTCTTCAAGTTGTTTGCTGTGTCTGACAGAATTACATCATTGGCAAACCTCAAAGTTTTAATTTCTTCTCTCTGAATTTTAACTCCTACTCCAAATTTCTCTTTGGTTTACTATATTGCTTGTTCAGTGTACAGATTGAACAACATAGGGGATAAGCTATAACTCTGTCTCACTCCCTTCCTTTCAGACCCCTTGTCTCATATAACTGCCATCTAGTTATTGTGCAAATTGTAAATAGCCTCTCACTCCCTGTATTTTATACCTGTTTCCTTCAGAATTTCAAAGTGAGTACTGTCAAGTCATTCTATAAGTCTACAGATGCTATAAATGTAGGTTTGTCTTTTCCTAACCTATCTTCTAAGATAAGTCATCTGGCCAGTATTGCCTATCATGTCTACATTTCTCTGAAATCCAAACCGATCTTCCCTGAGGACAGCTTCTACCAGTTTTTCCATTTTTCTGTAAAGAATTCCTGTTAGTATTTTGTAACCATGACTTATTAAACTGATAGTTCAGTAATTGTCACACCTGTCAGCAACTGCTTTCTTTGAAATTGGAATTATTACATTGTTATTGCAGTCTGAGGATATTTCGCCTGTCTCATATGTCTTGTGTGACAGATGGAAGAGTTTTGTCATGACTGGCTCTCACAATCCTATCAGTAGTCCTGATGGAATATTGTCTGTCCCAAGGGCCCTGTTTTCACTTAGATATTCCAAAACTCTGTCAAATTCTTCTCGCAGTATCATACCTCCCTTCTGATCTATGTCTATGTCCACTTCCTTTTCTATAATATTACCTTCAAGTTCATTTCCCTTATATAGACCCTCTATACACTGCTTCCACCTTTCAGCTTTTCCTTCTTTGCTTAGCACTGGTTTTCCATCTGAGCTCTTGATATTCATATAGCAGCTTCTCTTTTCCCAAAGACGTCTTTAATTTTTGTGTGTGTGTTATCTATCTTTCCCCTAGTGAAATGTGCTTCTAAATCTTTACCTTTGTCCTCTAGCCATTCCTGCTTAGCCATTTTGCAAGACCTGTCAGTTTCATTTTTTAGACATTTGTATTCCCTTTCAACTGTTTCATTTGATACATTTTTAAATTTTCTCCTTTTATCAGTTAAATTCAATATGTCTTGTGTTATCCAAGGATTTATACTAGACTTTGTCTTTTAACCTCTGCTCCCTTCACTATTTCATCTCTTAATACTAGCCACTTGTCTTTTACTGTTTTTGTTTCCCCTTCTCTAGTCAACTGTTGCCTAATGCTCCTGTGAAACTCTCAACAACCTCTGGTTCTTTCAATTTATCCAGTTCCTGTCCCTTTAATTTCCTACCTTTTGTAATTCTTCAGTTTTAACCTATAGTTCATAACCAAGAAACTGTGATCAAAATCCACTTCTGCCCCTGGAAATGTCTTACAATTTAACATCTGGTTCCTAAAATCTGTCTAACCATTATATAATCAATCTGAAACCTTCCTGTGTGTCCAAGTCTCTTCTGCATATACGAGGGCCGTTCAGAAAGTAACCTCTGGTTGATTTAAAAAAATACACCAAGTTAAACAAAAATATTTTAATATATACGTCTTACAACTACATCTTTGCACTATTTTTCTACATAGTCTCCATAGCGATTGAGGCACTTATCGTATCTCTTCACAAGCTTTGAAATTCCTTCTGCATAAAAATCACCCCCTTGTGCCTGGAGCCAGCCTGTGACCGCATCTTTGAGCTCTTCGTCATCATCAAACCGCTGTGACCCGAGCCATTTCTTCAAATGCATGAAGAGGTGATAATCACTTGGCGCCAGGTCTGGGCTGTAAGGTGGATGGTTGATAACGTCCCACTTGAAGGACTCAAGAAGGGCCGTTGTTCTGCGAGCAGAGTGAGGACGGGCGTTATCGTGCAAAAAAACGATACCGGAAGTCAGCATACCACGGCGTTTGTTCTGTACAGCCCGTCGTAACTTTTTATTGTGTCACAGTACACGTCTTGATTAATGGTCGTACCACGTTCCATGAATTCAACCAACAACACCCCTTTGGCATCCCAAAACACCGTTGCCATCAGTTTTCTGGCAGAAAAATCTTGCGAGGCTTTTCTTGGTTTGGTAGGCGAATTTGAATGTGCCCACATCTTTGATTGTTCTTTTGTCTCAGGGTTCACGTACTTAATCCACATTTCGTCACCGGTCACGATTCTGTTTAACAATGGTTCTCCTTCGTCCTCATAACGTGACAGAAAGTCTAATGCAGAGGCCATTTTTTGAGTTTTGTGGTGGTCGGTAAGAATTTCGGGCACCCATCGTGCACAGAACTTACGGTAACCCAATCTTGCTGTCACTATCTCGTACAAGAGATTCTTAGAAATCTGTGGAAAACCAGTAGACAACTCCGACATTGAGAAACGTCGATTTTCACGAACTTTTGCATCAACTGTCTGAACGAGTTCGTCAGACACCAATGATGGTCTACCACTCCTCTCTTCATCATGAACGTTTTCTCGTCCACTTTTAAATAAACGTACCCATTCACGGACAACTCCTTCGCTCATAACTCTTGGTCCGTACACGGCACAAAGCTCACGATGAATAGCTGCTGCAGAATATCCTTTGGCTGTAAAAAACCTTATGACAGCACGCACTTCACATTTGGCGGGGTTTTCTATTGCAGCACACATTTCAAACTGCCACAAAAACTAAACTAGCGCAGGTACGACGTTCACTCGACCACGGCTTGATGCCGACTGACCTGTTGAGTGCGTGAACGCACAGATGGCGTCGCTACTCCCCCCACAACCCGCACTGTGACCAATCGGAGTTACTTTCTGAACCGCCCTCGTATAACCTTATTTTATGACTCTTAAACAAAGTGCTAGCAATGACTAAATTATGCTCTGTGAAAAATTCTACCAGGTGGATTCCTCTTTTTTTCCTTTTCCCCAGTCCCTATTCACCAACCATTTTTCCTTCTCTTCCTTTTCATACTATCAATTCTAGTCCCTCATCTCAAATTTTCATCTTCTTTTTTAGTTAGATTACATCATGGTCAAACGGAGGTACAGAAATCAAATACTGGATTGTAAGGTGTACCCAGGGGCAGATATAGACTCAGATCACAATTAGTTGTGATGAAGAGTAGGCTCAAGTTTAAAAGATTAGTCAGGAATAATAAATACACAATGAATTGGGAAACAGAAGCACCAGGGAAAGAAGAGATATGCTTGAAGTTCTCTACGGCTGTAGATACTGCAATAAGGAACAGCTCAGTACGCAATACAGTTGAAGAGGAATAAACATCTCTAAAAAGGGTTATCACAGAAGTTGTAAAGAAAAACATAGGTGCAAAGAAGGTAACTCGAAAGAAACAGAAGAAATACATCAGTTGATCGATGAAAGAAAGAAGTACAAAAATCTTCGGGGAAATTCAGGAATACAGAAGTATGGGTCGTTGAGGAATGAAATAAATAGAAAATGAAGCTGACGAAATGGCTGCATGAAAAATGCAAAGAAATCGCAAAAGAAATGACTGTCAGAAGGACTGAACCACCATACAGTAAAGTCAAAACAACCTTCGATGAGATTATAAGCAAGGGTGGTACATTAAGAGTGCAACGGGTAGTCCACTGTTAAATGATGAGGAGAGAGCGGGTAACTGGAAAGAGTACATTGTCTCTATGAGGGGGAAGATTTGTCTGATGTGATAGAAGAAGAACCAGAAGTCGGTATGGAAGAGATAGGAGATCTAGTAGAAGAAACAGAATTTAAAAGAAATTTGGAAGACTTATCACATAAGGCAGAAGGGCTAGTAACAGTCCATCAGAGTTTCTAAAACCATTTCGGGAAGTGGCAACAAAACGGCTATTCACGTTGGTGTATAGAATGTATGAGTCTGACAATATACCATCTGACTTTCGCTAAAAAATCATCCACACAATTCGGAAGACTGCAATAGCTGGAAAGTGCGAGAACTATCGCACAATCAACTTAACAGCTCATGCATCCAAGTTACTCACTAGAATAATATACAGAAGAGTGGAAAATAAATTTGAGGATGTGTTAGATAACGATCGGTTTGTATTTAGGAAAGGTGAAGGGACCAGAGATGCAATTCTGTCGTTGCGGTTGACAATGGAAGCAAGAATAAAGAAAAATCAAGACAAGTTCATAGGATTTGTTAACTTAGAAAAAGCGTTCGTCAATGTCAAATGGTGCAAGATGTTCGAAATTCTGAGGAAAAAAGATGTAAGCTATAGGGAGAGACGGGTATTATACAACACGTACAAGTGCCAAGAGGGAATAATAAAGAGCGGAAGGCCAAGAAAGAAGTCCCCATACTGTTCAGTTTATACATCGAAGAAGTAATGATGGAAATAAAGGAAAGGTTCAGGAGTGCAATTAAAATTGAAGGTGAAAGGATATCAGTTATGCGATTCCCGGATGACATTGCTGTGCTCAGTGAAAGTGAAGAAGAATTTCATGATCTGCTGAGTGGGGTGAACAGTCTAATGAGTAGAGAATATGGATTAAGAGTAAATCAAAGAAAGACGGAAGTAATGAGAAGTTTCAGAAATGAGAATAGTGAGAAACTTAACACCAGGATTAATGGTCACGATGTAGATTTAGTTAAGGAGTGCTACTATGTAGGCATCAAAATAACCAATGGCGAATGGAGCAAGGAGGACGTAAAAAGCAGACTAGTTCTGGAAAAAAGGGCATTCCTGGCCAAGAGAAGTCTAATAGTATGAAACATAGGACTTAATTTGAGAAAGTAATTTCTGAGAATGTACGTTTGGAGCACAGCATTTTATGGCAGTGAAACAGAATCGAAGCATTTGAGATGTGGTGCTACAGACTAATGTGGAAAATTAAGTGGGCCGATATGGAATGAGGAGGTTTTGCGCAGAATATGTGGAAAACACTGACAAGAAGAAGGGACAGGATGATAGGACATCTTTTAAGACGTCAGAGAATAACTTCCATGGTACTAGAAGGAGCTATATAGGGTAAGAACTATAGAGGAAGAGACTGGAATACATCCAGCAAATAATTGATGACGTAGGTTGCAAGTGCTACCCTGAGATGAAAAGGTTGGAACAGGAGAGGAATTCGTGGTGGGCCGCGTCAAACCAGCCCATCACATCTGCTAGTTTCCGCCCCATTCATACAAACTAATATCCAATCACGAATATAGTCAACTGATCCCTCCGCTATCCCCCGGACTGTTGGATCTCCAGGAAAAGCTCTCATCGGAGACTCTTCAGTGACATGTCGAACAGTCTGCTTTATAGCATGACAGTCACAATTGGTGAAGTTATTTTCTTCAGTCTGTGCAAAGAGTCTGCACACCTTCCAGTGTTGGTGCCTAGTCGGTTAAGAAACGACCAGATTTTGCATGGCAGTTCAGAACCAGGTAGCTTGGTCGATACGCACGGAATCTTCAGTTGCTCTGCCGTATCATTGATACGCCAAGCGATTGTAACGTTTTGTCTCATCACTGCGTGCTCCGGAGTCCACTTTAAATTGTAGTCCCTCTATAACTGGCTGGATAAGTCAGATCAAAGGAAGGGACACTCGTGCCATCGTCACTACCAAAGCACTGCAGAGTTCAGACCAACCTTGTGGTTAAGGGCAACTTTACCACTATCGTGTCTTGATGCGTAATTAGACTGGAAGATGAAAATCAAGACTTTAAAGTACTTTCTCCAAGTAATAACTTGGATCTCCTTCATTGCCGATTTGTTGTAAGCATCTTCAGCTGCACATGAAACACGAAAGACATCATGGTTCCATACGTTTAACATGACTTCATATAATCTAGCAAAAACTGACCAAGTCACCCCCAGGTCACGCAACCACAGTGTGTGCTGCAGATGGTGGATGTTTAGGATACTAGCAGATGGGTTCAAATGGTTCAAATGGCTCTGAGCTGTGGTCTTCAGTCCCCTAGAACTTAGAACTACTTAAACCTAACTAACCTAAGGACATCACACACATCCGTGCCCGAGGCAGGATTCGAACCTGCGATCGTAGCGGTCGCGTGGTTCCAGACTGTAGCGCCTAGAACCGCTCGGCCACTTCGGCCGGCCTAGCAGATGGGTATTATGATGAAGTGACATGGTGGTGCATGTACACTGTCCTCTGAAACCCGGAAATATCCTACATAGTTAATTTTGTAGTGAATACGCGAATCTGTTGTATACAGTGGAACGATTAAACTGGTGTTTCTCTGTAGGACATTATGTCGCATTTATGTTGTAGTGCGACTGACCACTTTGCTAACTGCACCGTCCACAATGTTTTCAAAGTGCGTTGTCAATGTCTGTATTATCAAATTATTTGTATAACGCCGCAGGAAAGGGCTGCTTCAAAACCAAGTAATGTCTTTATACGACATAAGTTTGTCGACTAATAATGACGTTGCTTTCTGTCAGATAAGACGACCAGTGGCTAAAAAAATTACAGATTTGCATACAATGCAGCAATGAGAAGCATTAACTACGTGATATAATCGAACGAGCATTTCAATTACTTATTCAGAACGATAAAAGGCTTTAATTTATTGCAGACATCCCAACGTCTGACATATCTTTGATGAATAGTCACAGTTAACTCCCGGCCGTGCTTACAGTCACATAAGCATTTCGTAAGCAACAAGCAACCATCTCGTAATATTGTGTGTGCAGCACTGCAGAGTAGCACTATTTTTTTTTTTTTTTCTTAAATGATAAAGGGGAAGGGCCAAAAGTAGAAACTAACAGTTCAACAACTTTTAAAAACAGAATTAGTCGCTAAGAGCGCCTCATTCGCCTTCATGGATGAAATAACTCACTGTTGCTGTTGTGAGAAATTGCATGTTCCAATGATTAACGAATGACACTTTCTTGCTCTATTGACGTCTTCTGTTTATACGAAATAGTTAATAACAAATTTATTGCGAATTAGAGTACGTGAGGGCTAACTGAAAAGTTCCTAGCCTGGCACAGATACAGCACTGATTATAATTTAATTTTGTTTTCGTCGTATTGGTACAAGTAGCGTAAAAGCTTCTGTCAATTGTTAACTTGACCTTCTCACAAATGTCGTTTACACAGCTTTTTAAATTAATTATATTGCGTTAGTACCCAGCCAGTGGATAAACTGGAATACTGTGCCGCATCATATTATTAATTTTGTAAGGTTTACGAAGCACTGATCGAAAGCTGGTAAAGGCTTATGAAAAGTATACACTTTTAATTTCACACTCTGCCGAAGCTGAGGTCGCTAACGCTCACCTGTGCGGTGGTGCTTGATTCGGAACTAAGCCCGTTCGGATCCTGATATTGGAAGAAATTTTCACCACCGGCATCTGGCCGTCAAGGGAAAGAGATGTAATGGCGTAAATTTTCTGATAAGCATACTTTGGCTCAGTGTCCTGGATCGAACTCCAAATCTCTCCACAGTGTCACTCTCGGACTGGGGGCATGTGTGTCTGTTATCAGTGATTTACCGGAATCACTGCTCCTTGACTCTAATATTTAATAGTTCATCAACGTCACCATCATTACTGTTTTCAGCTATTCGACACCACTGCTGAATAAAATAGTGTTCTGCACTTTTCACTGCTTTAAAGGCCTCAGTGCTCTTTAACAATAACTAGTCCCGCATTCTTTCTAATGTGATCTATGATCTCGGTCTTTTGTTATCTCTTGCAATGCAGGAAAGAACTTCTTGATTAATTCATTGGGTATATTGTATCACCCGTTTCTATTTTATTTTCATTAGAGTTACTATTACATATACCACTGTAGTCCGTTCCCTGATCTATTTTCGTTGTTCTTCTATAGGGTGGTCCATTGATAGTGACCGGACTAAATATCTCACGAAATAAGCATCAAATGAAAAAACTACAAAGAGCGAAACTCTTCTAGCTTCAAGGGGAAACCAGATGGCGCTATGGTTGGCCCGCTAGATCGCGGATATCAACTGCCTCTTTTTTAAATAGGAACCCCCATTTTTATTACATATTCGTGTAGTACGTAAAGAAATATGAGTGTTTTAATTGGACCACTTTTTCGCTTTGTGATAGCTGGCGCTGTAATAGTCACAAATGTACGTGGTATCACGTAACATTCCGCCAGTGCGGACGGTATTTGCTTCGTGATACATTACCCGTATTAAAATGGACCGTTCACCAATCGCGGAAAAGGTCGATATCGTGTTGATGTATGGCTATTGTGATCAAAATGCCCAACTGGCGTGTGCTATGTATACTGCTCGGTATCCTGGACGACATCATCCAAGTGTCCGGACCGTTCGCCAGATAGTTACGTTATTTAAGGAAACAGGAAGTGTTCAGCCACATGTGAAACGTCAGCCACGACTTGCAACAAATGATGATGCCCAAGTAGGTGTTTTAGCTGTTGTCGCGGCTAATCCGAACACCAGCAGCAGACAAATTGCGCGAGAATCGGGAATCTAAAAAACGTCGGTGTTGAGAATGCTTCATCAACATCGATTGCACCCGTACCATATTGCTATGCACCAGGAATTGCATGGCGACGACTTTGTACGTCGTGTACAGTTCTGCCACTGGGCACAAGAGAAATTACGGGACGATGACAGATTTTTTGCACGCGTTCTATTTAGCGACGAAGCGTCATTCACCAACAGCGGTAACGTAAACCGGCATAATATGCACTATTGGGCAACGGAAAATCCACGATGGCTGCGACAAGTGGAACATCAGCGACCTTGGCCGGTTAATGTATGGTGCGGCATTATGGGAGGAAGGATAATTGGCCCCCATTTTATCGATGGCAATCTAAATGGTGCTACGTATGCTGACTTCCTACGAATGTTCTACCGATGTTACTACAAGATGTTTCACTGCATGACAGAATGGCGATGTGCTTCCAACATGATGGATGTTTGGCACATAGCTAGCGTGTGGTTGAAGCGGTATTGAATAGCACATTTCATGACAGGTGGCCCGCACGTTCACCGGATCTGACGTCCCCGGATTTCTTTCTGTGGGGAAAGTTGAAGGATATTTGCTATCGTGATCCACCGACAACGCCTGACAACATGCGTCAGCGCATTGGCAATGCATGTGCGAACATTACGGAAGGCGAACTACTCGCTGTTGAGAGCAGTGTCGTTACACATATTTCCAAATGCATTGAGGTTGACCTACATAATTTTGAGCATTTATTTCATTAATGTGGTATTTACAGGTAACCACGGTGTAACAGCATGCGTTCTCAGAAATGATAAGATCAGAAAGGTACGTGTATCACATTGGAACAACCGAAATAAAATGTTCAAACGTAACTACGTTCTGTATTTTAATTTAAAAAACCTACCTGTTACCAACAGTTCGTCTAAAATTGTGAGCCACATGTTTGTGACTATTACAGTGCCATCTATCTCAAATCGAAAAAGTGGTCCAACTAAAACATTCATATTTCTTTACGTACTACACGAATATGTAATAAAAATGGGGTTTCCTATTTTTTAAAAACGCAGTTGATATCCGTTTGACCTATGGCAGCGCCATCTAGCGGGCCAACTATAGCGCCATCTGGTTCCCCCCTTCAAGCCAGAGAAGTTTCGTTCTTTGTAGTTTTTTCGTTTGACGCTTATTTCGTGAGATATTTGGCCCGGTCACTATCAATGGACCACCCTGTATATCTCCCAGTAATTGCAAACATTCATATATGCATTTACCACCGACGTGCCCGCAGTTTTCGAATAGCTTCGACAAGTAAAGGAAGGAAGGAAAATTAAAGTTTAACATCGTATCAACAGCGTGGTCATTAGAGAGGGAGCACAAGCTCGGGTTACGAAAAAATTTCAAAGTACCTACCCCGGCATCTGCCTGGAGCAATTTATTCAAGTCCCAGAAAACTTAAAGCTGGGTGGCTGGACACGGAATTGAAGCCGGCCGCTGGTGGCCGAGCGGTTCTAGGCGCTTCAGTCTGGAACCGCGCGACCGCCACGGTCACAGGTTCGAATCCTGCCTCGGGCATGGATGTGTGTGATGTCCTTAGGTTAGTTAGGTTTAAGTAGTTCTAAGTTATAGGGGACTGATGACCTCCGATGTTAAGTCCCATAGTGCTCAGAGCCATTTGAACCATTTGACACGGAATTGAAGCGTGTTCCTCACGAATGCGAGTCCAATGTGCCAACCGCTACGCCGCCTCGCTCAGTCTCCAGATCTAACAATCACTTTTCGATGCCCTATGGCCAAACTGGTAGCACACTCTGAAACTAGACTTTTCGTTTCACACTCACTGAAAGCTACGTTCTGAAAAAGTTCGTTTAGTTTGCCCAAAGCAAAGACGGCATTTTTACTTTGCATTAATTTCACATGCTGCTCTTTCAATTGAAGTGGTCAACACTAGTAATCAGTCACAAGTGCCTTCAGAAACTAATTTCCTGATGTGGAGGACTGACCACGAATACCTGGATCCCAGTACATTTTTCCGTAAAATAGGAAATGTTTTCAGGTAGCAGAATTACTTGGACTCCTCGAAAACAACGTACTCACTGGCCACATTTTGGTGGTGTGGAGTGCCCATCATTATCGGGAAAGATCTTATGAATACTGATTCCATTCGTCACAATTTGTTTTGTAATAGTAAATATTCCGTTGTGGAATCTGAGGAAAAGCGCAGAAGCAAAAGCCTTTGGATGATGACTTACAAGTTGCATTCGGAAAAAACAAAGGAAATATAAAAAAGTTAATTGGAAATCAGTAGTACTAACCATCTCATTTTCTGCTTACAAAAGGGAGAACGCTTAATTTGTTCGAATGCTAACTAAATGTTATTTACCTTTCGTCATGTTAAAAACAGATGTGGCAGTACATTTCTTCATGAGATTGCTAAACTTTGTTTAAGATATTGCACATTACATGGTCTTATTTTGGCGTAATGGTTGTGGAAAGGTTGGAAACTTTTGGAATATTGCAATAGAGGCCTGATCGTCATCTTAGGGCGATGATGTCCCACAGATGATGGGTCATGCTATCAACCTGAGACAACATTGTGAACTACTAAATATGTTCCGGCGTAACCACAAGCGCCGGAACAAAGATGGAGAACGCAAGAGCAGAGAAGGGAGTGAGAAAACGACGGCCAATGGTGCGCAGAATTGGACTGCGCCGGGCGAAGAGAGACACCTGGAAGAAGGGAATATAAGCGACGCTCCTGCTATCCTTGGCCAGGCGATCATTGTAGGCAAAACCACCCCTTCCTTCCGTCTCCTCGACGTCTATATCACCATTTATCGCCGTCCTATCGCCCTCACCCCCACCCTCAAGTACCTTGGCGTCACCCTGGCGTCACTCCTGGACCCCCATCTCCGGACAATCCAATCCAAGGCACGCTCCCGACTCCATCTCCTCAAGCTCCTTTCTGGCTGCACATGGGGTCTGGACCCCTCCACCATTCTCCACACCTATAAATCCGTCATCCACCCTATCCTCTGCTACGCCCACCCTGCCTGGATCTCTGCCCCTCCTACCTTTTACAAATCCCTTCAAATCCAAGAACGCCATACGCTCCGCCTCGCCTATCGTATCCGTCTCCCCTCCCCCACATGGATGTATGACATTATGCTGTATGACATTATTCCGTTCCCGCACCTCCTCCTTTTCCTCGAACGGATACAGGTCCTCTACACCTCCCGTAAACTTTATCCCCCGCACCTGCTTGTCTCTCCCATCCTCTCCCACCCGTGTACACTGCAGCGCCTGTGTTCCCACGTCCCATCTGCTCTCCATCTCTCCACTCCCCATACCCTCGTCCGAGGTGGCTTCGACCAACTCCCCCTCCCTGATGATGCCCTCATCCCGTCCATCTACCCCTCCTACCAACTTTGATCCTCCACTACCACACCCTGTGTTTTTTTCCAAGGGCACCCTCTCTCCCTTCTCTCCCTCCTCCCTTCCTCCCTCCTGCCTCCCCCTGGGCTTCCCCAACCCCCCTACATTCTTTCCTCCCCCTCCCATCTCTTCTGCCACTGGCATCTACACACTACGATCCCACTTTTCAAACCCACCATGCAGAAAATTCAACATAGGCAACCGGAACAACAAAAACATTCGCTTACACTTCCAAGACATACTGTCTGGACAACTTAACAAAGCACCAGCAACCACAGATGATGTCGAACAAGAATGGACCACATTAAAGAACATCATCAAAGAAACTGCTGAGAATGTTGTTGGTCTTAGTGCACGGAAAAGAAGTAACTGGTTTGATGACAACCATGGAGAAGTCCAAGCCATCATCAATGCAAAGCGGGATGTTTACCTATTCCTTGCTCAAGATCCGTCCTGCGCAGAAAATAAAGCACACTTTCAAGAACTCATTCAGAAATGTCAAAGTGAAATACGAGCAATCAAGAACAAAAAGTGGCAACAGAAAGCCACAGAACTCCAAAATCTTTCCGATGCAAGGAACCTGCGTGGCTTCTACGCTGGTATTAAAGAGCTGTATGGACCTATCCGCTCCTCATCAGGAACACTGAAAGCTGCTGACAACTCCACCATTCTTACTGAAAGTCAGGACATCTTAAATCGTTGGAAAGAGCACTTCAGCTCACTGTTAAACCGCCCTTCTACTGCCGCTGGAGATTTTCCCAAAAATGTCTCACAGCACCCTCCACAACCCTGGATGGCTGATCCTCCAACTTTTCAAGAATTTTGCAAGGCACTCAACAGTGTGAAATCTGGGAATGCTCCTGGAACTGACAGCATCCCGATGGAGCTTATTGAGGGTGGCGGCTTGCCTCTAAAAACTAGACTCTTCTCTGAAACTTCCTGGCAGATTAAAACTGTGTGCCCGACCGAGACCCGAGTTCGAGTCTCGGTCGGGCACACAGTTTTAATCTGCCAGGGAGTTTCATATCAGCGCACACTCCGCTGCAGAATGAAAATCTCATTCTAGACTCTTCTCACTCATTCTATTAATGTGGGAAACCCGCAGCCACGTCCTCCACTTTCCAGCAGCTGTAATGTCTGTGGCCGCCTGTTCCACGCTAGGATTGGATTGCTAAGCCATCAACGATACTTACACGCCTGAACCGTGACAAAGGAAATCTCAGGAGAGAAATGAAAACTCGGATACGAGTATCAGCCGACGACGACGACGATTGTCCGTGGCCGAAGAGCGGCGAAGTTTTGCCGCTGCCGGCCTACCTTGTATAAGGTTTCAAAATGACAACAAAGAAAAAAAAAAGCCTCGGCCGCTCAGATCGTCACCGACTCGCGGACGTTTTCAGTGACCTGTATCAACTTGCCTGAACAGTTGACATATCAAGGATTCTAAATTACATTGGCTGTCGCCCTTCGTTTGAGATTACTATTTGTAAGTCTCCAAAGTTAAGTATTGTCAGTTGCTTTATAGAAATAAAACTACCAATGTTATTTGTTGAAATTGATGTAGAGCGTTCCGAGAACGCTGCATCCCCTAGGCACCCTATTAGCGACGAGTGGGCGAGACCCCACAACTGACGACGAGTCTTTAAACGTACTAAGCGCCGACGACCATAGGTTTTTATTGCTGGCACCATGATTCTCTCTTGTCTTTACTTTGCAGGAATGTGTATTGCTTTAACGGTTTCTTGTCTTTTTGCCAATCAGTGTTTTCAGGTGGGCATTGAAGAAACTTTCTTTGTACATATTTTTGTCTTTTCGTTGCATTTGTGTCCTCCAACATGCCCACCAATCCTCTCCCGCCCCCTGCTCTGGTCCCACAGTCGTAAGCGTTAGATGCCACACAACTAATGTAGTTGTCTGTTTCAGACGAACCAGATTTCTACCCTGCTCAACACGGTGCAGCAGCTACTCGCCAAAGCTGCGCGGCCGTCAGAACAAGCACCGCCTACTACAGCTGCTATACCACCTTTTCGACAGTTTCGTGAACGAGACTAAAAATGGATCGAGTGGCTCCACCAGTTCACTGCGCATATGGTAGCTCACAACTTGCAGGTACTGTGAAACTTCCCTATCTATTATCAACGGCAGGAAGTGCAGTGGTCAGACTTACCCAGAAGTTATATCTTAACGCCACTCCAAGCGAACTGTCACATGGACAAGTAATCGCTTGCTCGAACAGTCCACGGGTGTACTGCCGGTTCATAGTGTCCAACGGGCACAATATTTCGGCGATCAGACATGTCGCCATCGTCAAGTGCGCTGACGAACTGAGCTCCTGAGGGCGGGCAACCGATTTAAATCCCCTCCCCCGCGGGCCGCTCTCTTCGCCGTCCGCGCCCGCGCGCCGGCGGTCGCGAAGACGTGGGCGTCGGAATCTGTCGTAGCGTCGAAGTGCTTGCTACGTCCGCCCTGGTCGCCGGTTCCTACTTCTTGCTGAGAGTCTTCTTAATTACATTCAATGCCGGGTCCCAAGCCTTGCTGAGATTGTAGCCGCAATCTCGGTTGATAAGATCTTCCTTGGTGCGAATTTCGATAGCCTCCCTTATAAGGCTGTCCCAGTATTTAGATGTCTGAGCCAGGATCTTGGTACGCTCATAATCCACCTCCTGTTTCTCGACTCCTATAGGAAGATCAACGCTTACCCCACCAGGGCTCTACTCAAGGACGCGGATCTACCAGAGGAGGACGCCACGAAATTGTCACCTCAAGGACCTGTATCACAAAGACTCTATGGACTCCCTAAGGTCCACAAAGAGGGGGTACCTATGCGCCCGATTGTCAGCAACATTAGGGCACCTACTTACTTGCTGGCAAAATATCTGGCTGAATTACTTAGCCCCTATGTAGGTAAATGCCCTCACCATATCCGCAATTCCGTGGATTTCGTGAAACGTCTCGACAACTTCAGACTGAAAGATACTGATATCCTAGTGAGCTTCGACGTGGTTTCACTATTCACCAGGGTGCCTCTACGTGCTTATTGGGCAGAAATTTGACGAGAAGACTACCGAACTCTTTAGGCATGTCATGACCTCAACGTATTTTCTGTTTAATGGGGGATACTACGAGCAAACGGATGGAGTCGCAATGGGCAGCCCACTCTCGCCGGAGTACTTCGAGGAGGAAGCCTTGGCGTCATCCAATTGGAAACCTACTTGTTTCTTCCGTTATGTCGATGACACGTTCGTCATCTGGTCCCATGGTAGGGACAAACTCCTGGATTTCCTTATACACCTACACTCCATACATACAAACATCAAATTCACTATGGAGACCGAAGCAGAAAGAAGATTATCATTCCTGGCCGTCATGGTCAAGAGAAGAGCTGATGGTACCCTGAGCCACGGTGTGTACAGAAAGAAAACGCACACTGACCTGTACCTGCTTGCAGACAGCTGCCACTACCCTTCTCAGAGGAATGGAGTACTAAAAACACTAGTACATAGGGCGCGCAGCATCTCAGACGCAGAGAATCTGCCCCAGGAATTGGAACACCTCAAAACCGTGTTCCGAAAAAACGGGTACTGGGAATAGCAGATTAGACGCGCTCTCCGTCCCACCACCACAGCACAAGCTGTGGAGACGGATGAAGTCACGGAAGAAGAGGTAGCCACTGCCTTTATTCCGTACAATGGCGCACTATCGGGGAAAATCGGCCGTATATTAAAGAAACACCGAGTTAAAACCGTCTTTTGCCCGCCCAATAAAACACGGGCATTACTGGGAAGTGTGAAAGATGACCTTGGTTTGAGGAAGGCCAGCATATACCAAATTCCCTGTGAGTGCGGGAAGACTTATATCGGACAAACAGTACGCACCATCGAAGATCGTTGCCGAGAACATCAAAGGCACACTCGACTGAAATATCCAAATAAGTCGGCGGTAGCAGAGCACTGTTTGTCCGAGAAACACGAGACGGATTATGAGCGTACCAAGATCCTGGCTCAGACCTCTAAATATTGGGACAGCGTTATAAGCGAGGCTATCGAAATTCACACTAGGGAAGATCTTATCAACCGAGATTGCGGCTACAATCTCAGCAAGGCTTGAATGTAATTAAGAAGACTCTCAGCAAGAAGTACGAACTGGCGACCAGGGCGGACGTAGTAATCACATCGACGCTACGGCAGATTCCGACGCCCACGTCTTCGCGACCGCGCGACCACTACGGTCGTAGAGAGCGGCCCGCGGGGGGAGGGGATTTAAATCGGCCGCCCGCCCTCAGGAGCTCAGTTCGTCAGCGCACCTGACGATGGCGACATGTCTGATCGCCGAAATATTGTGCCCGTTGGGGACTATGAACCGGCAGTATACCCGTGGACTGTTCGAGCAAGGTTCGCAGGAGAGCTTCTGTAAAGTTTGGAAGGTAGGAGAAGAGATACTGGCAGAAGTAAAGCTGTCAGGATGGGGCGTGAGTCGTGCTTGGGTAGCTCAGATGGTAGAGCACTCGCCCGCGAAAGGCAAAGGTCCCGAGTTCGAGTCTCGGTCGGGCACACAGTTATGATCTGCCAGGAAGTTTCATATCAGCGCACACTCCGCTGCAGAGTGAAAATCTCATTCTGGAAACATCCCCCAGGCTGTGGCTAAGCCATGTCTCCGCAATATCCTTTCTTTCAGGAGTGCTAGTTCTGCAAGGTTCGCAGGAGAGCTTCTGTAAAGTTTGGAAGGCAGGAGACGAGGTACTGGCAGAAGTAAAGCTGTGAGTACCGGGCGTGAGTCGTGCTTCGGCAGCTCAGATGGTAGAGCACTTGCCCGCGAAAGGCAAAGGTCCCGACTTCGAGTCTCGGTCGGGCACACAGTTTTAACCTGCCAGGAAGTTTCAGAATTAAGTCTTGTTGAAAAATGGTTCAAATGGCTCTGAGCACTATGGGACTTAACATCTGAGGTCATCAGTCCCCTAGAACTTAGAACTACTTAAACCTAACTAACCTAAGGACATCACACACAGTCATGCCCGAGGCAGGATTCGAACCTGCGACCGTGGCGGTCGCGCGGTTCCAGACTGAAGTGCCTAGAACCGCTCGGCCACTTCGGCCGGTAATTAAGTCTTGTCCTCGCTGTTATGCACGGCACAAGCGCCAAGACTGCCCTCCCGACAAGCTCAGTGCTTGTGGTAGGAAAGGGCATGTGCAATCCGTATGTTTGCAACGGAACAAACATAAGAATTCAGCCAACTCACAAGACTCTCGTCACAAGGCCCATGTCATTAGTGGAATATATTCCAAGTCTGCAACTAGTAAGTGTGTGCTGGTCGGTGTGGCCGAGCGGTTTTAGGCGCTTCAGTCTGGAACCGAACGACTACTACGGTCTTAGATTCGAATCGTGCCTCGGGCATGGATGTGTGTGATGTCCCTAGGTTAGTTAGGTTTAAGTAGTTCTAAGTTCTATTGGACTGATGACCTCAGAAGTTAAGTCCCATAGTGCTCAGAGCCATTTGCGCCATAGCAAGTGTGCACTTTCGTCAGTGATACGCCAGTCAAACAGACTTTTTGTTCATTTACTTAATTGTGGGAAACGTGTAAAATTTCAGTTGGACATTGGTGCCTCTGTCACATTGCTAAAACGTCACGCAAATGAACTGTTAGAGTCCCAACGCCTGTCTAAAACTAGCACGCAACTGACGGCCTATAATGGACATGACATTCGAGTTCTCGGAACATGTACTTTGCCTGCCATGTGTCGCTCCCATACGTGAACAGTGACTTTTACAGTGCTACAATAACGCGAGTGTGCGAACGTATTTGGTCTTGATTCTTTTGATCTGTTTGGCTTTAACATTCAGGGCAACGTGTTGTCGGTGTCTGCATTCAATGCAAAATGCAGAATTCCCAGAACTCTTTTCGGAAGGTTTAAGCAAAGCTAACAATTTTGTTTCACATATTACGCTGAAAGACAACGCTCAGCCGAAATTTTGCCGGACCGGAACCGTTACCATTGCATTACGGGACAAAGTTGCGGCTGAACTTAAAGAATTGTAAGATAGTGGAGTTATTGCGCCCATATTACCTAGTCACTGGTTTTGCTCCCCAAACCTTCAGGTCGCATACGCCCGTGTGTTGACTAAGTCTACAGTCAACCCACAAACTGCCAGTGATACTTATCCATTGCCACGCTCAGAGGTTCCTATGGATAAATTAGGTGCTGGACGCTACTTTTGAAAAATTGATTTGCGCGACGCGTATCTTCAAGTACCGCTCAATGAAGAATCTCAAAAAGTGTGTGTAGTGAATACTCACTTGGGCTTGATTAAATATTTGCGTTTGCCTTTTGGCAGTGCTTCCGCACACACCATTTTCCAAAAGTATTTGGAACAGCTGACTGCACAAGTGCCCAACTGTTCAAACTATTTCGACGAAATTGTAGTAGCAGGTCGTACACCTCAAGAACATATTGCCAATTTACGTACTTAATTTCACGTGTTGTCTTATGCAAGACTAAAGTGTAGACTGGACAAGCGTGATTTGTTTAAACCTGAGTTGCAGCATCTTAGTCATGTCATAAACAGTCAAGGTGTACGTCCTCTTCAGTCGCATTTATTAGCCATACAAGATTTGCCAGTTCCTGGCAATATCGCAGAATTGCAGTCAGTCTTAGGGAAAATGAACTATTATATTCGGTTCATACCGAATGCTGCACAAATCGCTGCTCCATTGAATTGCTTGCGTCGCAAGAATGTCCCCTTTGTTTGGAGAGATGAATGCCAAGTAGCTTTTCAAACACTTAAAGATTCATTGCTTAGTGATCGATGCTTAGTTCACTTTGATCCTGAAAAACCAGTAGTATTGCAAGTTGACGCTTCCTCTTACGGAATGGGTGCAGTGCTTTCTCACAGAACTGGTGATGAAGTCACACCTAATGCTTTCGCATCAAAAGTGTTGTCCATACCTCAGTGTAACTATTCACAAATTGAAAAACACGCATTCGGTGTTGTGAATGGTGTCACAAAATTTCACCACTATTTGTATGGCAGAAAATTCTACTTAGTAATGGATCACAAGCCTTTGCAGTCCTTGTTTCATCCGACGAAACCGGTTCCTGTACGAACTGCCCAAAAATTGCAAAGATGGATTTTGTTGTTGTCTCAGTACCAATACGAGATTGTATATCGTCAGACAGCTCAACATGGTAATACGGACGCACTTTCACGTCTTCCGATTGGCCCTGCACAGACTGTGACGCTTCTGCTACATCTTGTTGTCACATCGATACACAGTATTCTGAATTGCTTCAGTCTTTGCCGCTGAACTATAAGAAAATTGCACAGGCCAAGGAAGCTGACCCAGATTTGAACATCTTGCTCAACTACATTCGCACATCTTGGCCTCACTCCTTGAATAGCATAAAGAACTCTCTAGTGAGCCGACACTTGGTACGTCAGCATAGCCTCGCTGTAGAGAGAAGTGTGATTCTTGTTCAAAATGACAGTGGACAGTCACGTATGCTGATCCCTAAAGCTCAGTAAAAAGAAGTGTTGCAGTTGCTTTACGAAGGACACTGGGGGATTGTTAGTACGAAACAGTTAGCGCGTCGACACTGTATTTGGCAGGGTATGGACACCCAAATATAACAGATGATGTCACAGTGTCACGCATGTGCGGAAAGTCAGTACGCTCCGCCACAAAAATTCTCTGCTTGGCCTAAATCGCAATCGCCATGGCAACGTATGCACTTAGACTTTGCAGGACCCTTTTGCAACATTCACTGGCTAATTGTGGTTGACTAATATAGCAAGTTTCCTTTTGCTGTGCCCATTAACTCATGTAGAGAAAAAATGGTTCACATGGCTCTGAGTACTATGGGACTTAACATCTGAGGTATCAGTCCCCTAGAACTTAGAACTACTTAAGCCTAACTAACCTAAGAACATCACACACATCCATGCCCGAGGCAGGATTCAAACCTGCGACCGTAGCAGTCGCGCGGTTCCGGACTGAAGCGCCTAGAACCGCTCGGCCAGCGAACTCACGTAGCACAATTCAGGTGTTGTCATCGATTTTTTGCCTAGAAGGCTTCCCTGAATTAACAGGGTCAGACAACGGACCTCAGTTCACGTCCAATAACCTTGAAACATTTTGTGAACGCAATGGCATACTGCATCTAACTAGTGCACCGTTCCATCCACAGTAAAACGGCGAAGCGGGACGTTTTGTCAGAACATTGAAGCAGCGGATGGCCAACTTCGCTCCGCACACACCAGGGATCAAGCATTGTAACTGTTTCTCGTGACGTATCGTTCGCACCCACGAGACGGACCATTGCCGGTGGAAATGCTTCACGGCTGCTGCCATCGCACAGCCAGTGTGCTCCCTGCCGCCGCTGGATAAGCAGCTGCCAGCAGCAATTCGTATACTCTTAGCTCACTTATTTGTTACACGGTTTAATTCTTAATAATCTTTGCATGTTTTTGGGTACTTGCATTGTTTAATTCATAAATTTCGGGCGTATTATAGTATTTGAGAGTTGTGGCATCGCGTTTTAGTACCTGAATAGTGTGAAATCGCATAGTCTCCTTCCGCCGCCGAGCAGTGTGTCAGCAGTGCGCAAGTAGCAGCATTACTGCATTTACTAGGTAATCTTGTATTTTAACAACCGTTTAAATTTTGTGTGGAATTGTTTGTGCTCTCTGTAGATTAGTTCAGACGTTTTTTGCACAACAGTTTTTAGCATGGGTAGGGACTGCAACTGCTGTGTTCGGATGCGGGCTGAGTTGGCATCCCTTCGTTCCCAGCTTCAGGCAGTGTTGGCTTCGGTCACACAGCTTGAGGCTGTTGCCAATGGGCATCAGTGTGGGGGTCCGGATGGGGGTTTGTCGGGGACGGCCAGCTCGTCCCACGCATCCCCCGATCGGACTACGGCTGTGGCTGCCCGGGATCCTGCCCACATTGAGGCTGACCCCTCACCCGTGGTAGAGTGGGAGGTCGTCTCGAGGTGTGGCAGGGGGCGAAACACATTCTGGAGGGCTGAACGGAAGGCCTCTCCAGTTTGTCTGACGAACCGGTTTCAGGCTCTGTCTCCAGCTGATACTGACCTTCGGCCGGACATGGCTGCTTGTCCTGTTCCAGAGGTTGCCCCTCAGTCTGCAAGATCCGGGCGGTCGCAGAGGGTGGGCTTACTGGTAGTTGGGAGCTCCAACGTCAGGCGCGTAATGGGGCCCCTTAGGGATATGGCAGCAAGAGAGGGGAAGAAAACCAATGTGCACTCCGTGTGCATACCGGGGGGAGTCATTCCAGATGTGGAAAGGGTCCTTCCGGATGCCATGAAGGGTACAGGGTGCACCCATCTGCAGGTGGTCGCTCATGTCAGCACCAATGATGTGTGTCGCTATGGATCGGAGGAAATCTACTCTGGTTTCCGGCGGTTACCTGATTTGGTGAAGACTGCCAGTCTCGCTAGCAGGATGAAAGCAGAGCTCACCATCTGCAGCATCGTCGACAGGACTGACTGCGGACCTTTGGTACAGAGCCGAGTGGAGGGTCTGAATCAGAGGCTGAGACCGTTCTGCGACCGTGTGGGCTGCAGATTCCTCGACTTGTGCCATAGGGTGGTGGGGTTTCGGGTTCCGCTGGATAGGTCAGGAGTCCACTACACGCAGCAGGCGGCTACACGGGTAGCAGGGGTTGTGTGGCGTGGACTGGGCGGTTTTTTAGGTTAGATGGCCTCGGCCAAGTACAGAAAGGGCAACAGCCTCAAAGGGTGTGGGGCAAAGTCAGGACATGCGGGGACCAAGCAGCAATCGGTATTGTAATTGTAAACTGTCGAAGCTGCATTGGTAAAGTACTGGAACTTCAAGCGCTGATAGAAAGCACCGAAGCTGAAATCGTTATAGGTACGGAAACCTGGCTGAAGCCAGAGATAAATTCTGCCGAAATTTTTACAAAGGCACAAACGGTGTTTAGAAAGGATAGATTGCATGCAACCGGTGGTGGCGTGTTTGTCGCTGTTAGTAGAAGTTTATCCTGTAGTGAAGTAGAAGTGGATAGTTCCTGTGATTATTATGGATGGAGGTTACACTCAACAACCGAGCTAGGTTAATAATTGGCTCCTTTTGCCGACCTCCCGACTCAGCAGCATTAGTGGCAGAACAACTGAGAGAAAATCTGGAATATATTTCACATAAATTTTCTCAGCATGTTATAGTCTTAGGTGGAGATTTCAATTTACCAGATGTAGACTGGGACACTCAGATGTTTAGGACGGGTGGTAGGGACAGACCATCGAGTGACATTATACTGAGTGCACTATCCGAAAATTACCTCGAGCAATTAAACAGAGAACCAACTCGTGGAGATAACATCTTGGACCTTCTGATAACAAACAGACCCGAACTTTTCGACTCTGCAAGCGCAGAACAGGGAATCAGTGATTATAAGGCCGTTGCAGCATCCCTGAATATGGAAGTAAATAGGAATATAAAAAAGTGGAGGAAGGCTTATCTATTTAGCAAGAGTAATAGAAGACAGATTTCAGGCTACCTAACAGATCAAAACGAAAATTTCTGTTCCGACACTGTCAATGATGAGTGTTTATGGAAAAAGTTCAAGGCAATCGTAAAATGCGTTTTAGACAGGTACGCGCCGAGTAAAACTGTGAGGGACGGGAAAAGCACAGCGTGGTTCAACAACAAAGTTAGGAAACTACTGCGAAAGCAAAGAGAGCTTCACTGCAAGTTTAAACACAGCCCAAACCTCTCAGACAAACAGAAGTTAAACGATGTCAAAGTTAGCGTAAGGAGGGCTATGCGTGAAGCGTTCAGTGAATTCGAAAGTAAAATTCTATGTACCGACTTGACAGAAAATCATAGGTAGTTCTGGTCTTACGTTAAATCAGTAAGTGGCTCGAAACAGCATATCCAGACACTCCGGGGTGATGATGGCATTGAAACAGAGGATGACACGCGTAAAACCTGAAATACTAAATACCTTTTTCCAAAGCTGATTCACAGAGGAAGACTGCACTGCAGTTCCTTCTCTAAATCCTCGCACAAACGAAAAAATGGCTGACATCGAAATAAGTGTCCAAGGAATAGAAAAGCAACAGAAATCACTCAACAGAGGAAAGTCCACTGGACTTGACGGGATACCAATTAGATTCTACACAGAGTACGCGAAAGAACTTGCCCCCCTTCTAACAGCCATGTACCGCAAGTCTCTAGAGGAACGGAAGGTTCCAAATAATTGGAAAAGAGCACAGGTAGTTCCAGTCTTCAAGAAGGGTCGTCGAGCAAAACTGTACGCCTGTATCCCTGACGTCGATCTGTTGCAGAATTTTAGAACATGTTTTTTGCTCGCGTATCATGACGTTTCTGGAAACTCAGAATCTACTCCGTAGGAATCAACATGGATTCCGGAAACAGCGATCGTGTGAGACCCAACTAGCTTTATTTGTTCATGAGACCCAGAAAATATTAGATACAGGCTCCCAGGTAGATGCTATTTTCCTTGACTTCCGGAAGGCGTTCGATACAGTTCCGCGCTGTCGCCTGATAAACAAAGTAAGAGCCTACGGAATATCAGACCAGCTGTGTGGCTGGACTGAAGAGTTTTTAGCAAGCAGAACACAGCATGTTGTTCTCAATGGAGAGACGTCTACAGACGTTAAAGTAACCTCTGGCGTGCTACAGGGGAGTGTTATGGGACCATTGCTTTTCACAATATATATAAATGACCTAGTAGATAGTGTCGGAAGTTCCATGCGGCTTTCGCGGATGATGCTGTAGTATACAGAGAAGCATTAGAAAATTGCAGCGAAATGCAGGAAGATCTGCAGCGGATAGGCACTTGGTGCAGGGAGTGGCAACTGACCCTTAACAGAAATGTAATTTATTGCGAATACCTAGAAAGAAGGATCCTTTATTGTATGATTATATGATACCACAACACACACTGGTAGCAGCTACCTCTGTAAAATATCTGGGAGTATGCATTCGGAACGATTTGAAGTGGAACGATAATATAAAATTAATTATTGGTAAGGCGGGTACCAGGTTGGGATTCATTGGGAGAGTCCTTAGAAAATGTAGTCCATCAACAAAGGAGGTGGCTTACAAAACACGCGTTCGGCCTATATTTGAGTATTGCTCATCAGTGTGGAATCTGTACCAGGTCGGGTTGCGGAGGAGATAGAGAAGATCCAAAGAAGAGCGGCGCGTTTCGTCACAGGGCTGTTTGGTAACCGTGATAGCTTTACGGAGATGTTTAGCAAACTCAAGTGGCAGACTCTGCAAGAGAGGCGCTCTGCATCTCGGTGTAGCTTGCTGTTCAGGTTTCGAGAGGGTGCGTTTCTGGATGAGGTATCAAATATATTGCTTCCCCCTACTTATACCTCCCGAGAAGATCACGATTGTAAAATTAGAGAGATTCGAGCGCGCAAGGAGGCTTTCCCGCAGTCGTTCTTCCCGCGAACCATGCGCGACTGGAACAGGAAAAGGAGGTAATGACAGTGGCACGTAAAGTGCCCTCCGCCACACACCGTTGGGTGGCTTGCGGAGTATAAATGTAGATGTGGATGTACTCCACCTTCCTCAGCATCCGGCGCCGAAGGAAGGCCGCAAGTATCGCTTCACGCTTAATGATATTGTCTTTTACGTTGTTTTTAGCGGCAGCAGACGGTGGGCGCGATGAAAGATCGTCTGTCGACTTGGCGCTTGCATGTATCTTCTTTCGCCTCTGTCACGTACACAATGATCTCTCAGACTCTCTTCTCCCAGATTCACGGGTCCAGAGGACAAGGCAGACGCAGCCACCGCCAGAGGGTGCCACCAGGACACGACCCCATGGAGACGGAGCCTTCACCTCCTCTGCGTCCTCTCATCCTTCCCATGGAGCTGGACCCGGCCACACCGCAGCAGTCGCCGCCTTCTTCATATGATTCATAGCAGCAGGAGGTGGACGCGTACCCTTGTGGTCATTTTCCGGGGGACGTTTCGCCAGAGCGCAGGCCAGATGTTGTTGGGGTACGGCTGGAAGCTGGACGTCCCCTGCAGCCACAGCTTCCGGTCCACCAGAGCGCCCACACTCCTCCATCCCCCGCTGTGGTTGCACTCCATACAAGATGACGGTCCGTCGCTTTCGGGGGTGGGGGTGGTGGGAGGAATGTTCTGGAGTAACCACAAGTACCGGAACGAAGGTGTGGAAAGCAAGAGCAGAGAAAGCAGTGAGGAAACGACGGCCAATGGTGTGCGGAATTGGAAAGCGCCGCGCGTAGAGCGACACCTGAGAGAAGGGAATGTCTGCGACGCTCTTGCAAGCCTCGGCTGCTCACATCGTCACCGGAACGTGGACGTTAGTTATCAGTGACCTGTATCAACTTGCCTGAACCGTTCACATATCAAGGACTATATACACTACCGCCATTAAAATTGATACACCACGAAGATGACGTGCTACAGACACGAAATTTAACTGACAGGAAGAAGATGCTGTGATATGCAAATTATTAGCTTTTCAGAACATTCACACAAGGTTGGCGCCGGTGGCGACACCTACAACGTACTGACATGAGGAAAGTTTCCAACCGATTTCTCATACACAAACAGCAGTTGACCGGCGTTGCGTGGTGAAACGATGTTGTGATGCCTCGTGTAAGGAGGAGAAATGCGTACCATCACGTTTCCGACTTTGATAAAGTTCGGATTGTAGCCTATCGCGATTGCTGTTTATCGTATCGCGACATTGCTGCTTGCGTTGGTCGAGATCCAATGACTTAGCAGAATATGGAATCGGTGGGTTCAGGAGGGTAATACGCAACGCCGTGCTGGATCCCAACGGCCTCGTATCACTAGCAGTCGAGATGACAGGCATCTTATCCGCGTGGCTGTAACGGATCGTGTAGCCACGTCCCGATCCCTAAGTCAGCAGGTGGGGACGTTTGCAAGACACAACCATCTGCACCAACAGTTCGACGACGTTTGCAGCAGCATGGACTGTCAGCTCGGAGACCATGGCTGCGGTTCCCCTTGACGCTGCATCACAGACAGGAGCGCCTGCGATGGTGTACACAACGACGAACCTGGGTGCACGAATGGCAAAACGTAATTTTTTCGGATGAATCCAGGTTCTGTTCACAGCGTCATGACGGTCGCATCCGTGTTTGGCGACATCGCGGTAAACGTACGTTGGAATCTTGTATTCGTCATCGCCATACTGGCCTATCACCCAGCGTGATGGTATGTGGTGCCATTGGTTACACGTCTCGGTCACCTCTTGTTCGCATTGACGGCACTTTGAACAGTGGACGTTACATTTCAGATGTGTTACGACCCGTGGCTCTACCCTTAATTACATCCCTGCGGAACCCTACATTTCAGCAGGATAATGCACGGCCACATGTTGCAGGTCCTGCACGGGCCTTTCTGGATACAGAAAATGTTCGTCTACTGGCCTGGCCAGCACATTCTCCAGATCTCTCATCAACTGAAAACGTCTGGTCAGTGGTAGCCGAGCAACTGGCTCGTCACAATACGCCAGTCATTGCTCCTGATGAACTGTGGTATCGTGTTGAAGCTGCATGGGCAGCTGTACCTGTACACGCCATCCAAGCTCTGTTTGACTCAATGCCCAGGCGTATCAAGGCCGTTATTACGGCCAGAGGTGGTTGTTCTGGGTACTGAATTCTCAGGATCTATGCACCCAAACTGCGTGAAAATGTAACCACATGTCAGTTCTAGTATAATATATTTGTCCAATGAATACCCGTTTATCATCTGCATTTCTTCTTGGTGTAGGAATATTAATGGCCAGTAGTGTAGCTTGTCGCCCCTCGCTTGCGACTACAACTTGTAAATCTCCAAAGTATTGTGAGTTGTTTTATAGAAATAAATCCACTAATCTTATTTGTTTGTATTGTTGTACAGCATTCCGAGAGCGCTGCATCCCATAGGCACCCTCTTAGCGACGATTGGGCAAGACCCCACAAAATATCCACCCAGTACGTATCTCTCGCCCTATCTGACTACAAGAAAAACTTTTTCCATTTTATAATTCGAAACACATAGGGTCGTTTTGCATTCGCAAATGAAAGTATTACAGGTTGAGGTTTTTAATACGGTTTGACAAGTGTAATAAATTTAGATGAAAGAATGGCACATTTTTGTTGCACCTTCATGATTGGTAAGCCTGATTATTCCAAGGACCGTATAAAGGATTTCAACAATTTACATCCTACAGTTCATTGTTGACAGCCGCCTGACTTTGTCAGTGTGTCGCCTGCGACTGAAAATGGAGGAAACTGAGTTTCGTGCTGTTATTAAACATTTTCATTTAAAGGCTTCGACTGCCGCACAAATCAAAACAGTATTGGATTAAGTTCACGCAGACTCTCCACCACCATTCACCATCATTTGCTTTTTGATTAAGAAATATAAACGGAGTTGGAAAAGCGCCTAAGACGAAGCAGGCTGCGGGCGTCCAGTTGTGGTCACCACAAAGGAAATCACTGACAAAATCAGTGATACGGTAATGCAAGGTTCAAAATGGTTCAAATGGATCTGAGCACTATGGGACAACTTCTCAGGTCATCAGTCCCCTAGAACTTAGAACTACTTAAACCTAACTAACCTAAGGACATCACACAACACCGATCCATCACGAGGCAGAGAAAATCCCTGACCCCGCCGGGAATCGAACCCGGGAACTCGGGCGGTAATGCAGGGCCACCGAATAAAAATTCGTGAGATTGCTGAGACTGTAGGCATTTCAATTGAGCGAGTGCATAAGTATTGCTGGAAGAAGTAGTTATGAAGAAGACGTGTGTGAGATGAGAGCCACGATTGCTCACAGTCTACCAAAAGCGCATTTGGCACAATATGTCAGCTCAATGCCTGGCGATGTTTAGTCGCAAGCTGACTTTTTTCGCTAATTTGTGATTGCCCTTGAAACCGGGATCCATCATTACACACCAGGGTCGAAGTGGCAGTGAACACAATGGCTGAAAAAAGACGAAGGTTGGCATGCATAGATGTGATCTTTCACTAAGGTAATGGACCACCCCACACATCAGCGATAACAATGGCGGAAATGCATGAATTGGGATTTGAAACGGTTCCTCACCCACCCTGTTCACCAGACTTAGGCCCAAGTGACTTCTTACTGTTCCCCAACTTGAAGCTTTCGTTGCTGGGAAGAATTTTTCATCAAATGAGGAAGTGATACTTGCAGTCAACGAGTATTTTGCAGAGTTTGATTGAAGTTACTTTTCCGATTGGACGAAAAAGGAGGAGGACCGCTGGACCAAGGGACCAGATGTGTGTGCTTCAAAGGAGCCTATGTCGAGAAGCAAGTTGAGTTGTTTACGAAACAAACATTTTTCTTGCTTTTTTAGCTAAATTTATCGAACCATCGTCGTACACTGTGTGTTAGTCTACAGTGAATGATAAAATTAACTGTCTTCGTTGTATTGATTTTAAATTTAGTTGCATTTACCATCATTACTACACCGGTACTTGAGCTGTTGGACGACGACGTTCTCAAAAGTAACTGAAGCGTTTAGTTTGCACGACCGAGTGAGCCCTGATCAGATAGCAGTGTCATTAGCCGAGCTAGTATTGGCCATCTTCGTCAACTTCTGCCCAGCTGTGTGAAGCTTATTCGCCCTCCTCCTAGCGCACCACAGCCGAGTGAACACCCTCAAACCGGTCACGCACGTATCGCGCTCTAGGTATTGTTGAAGTCAGCGTACTGTTGGCACGCCAAGTAGACAAGCTGGTGTTCTGTCTCAGTGTCATGAAAGTTGAAGTGGCACCCGCCTGACATGTCGTCCTGGGGCCCAAGCACAAACAGAAATGACAGATGAAATCTAGCCGCCGTGTTGCGGCAGCCGTGAGGCGCAACGCAGCTGGCAATGAACAAAGTGTGTAGGTAGTACCTGGAGCAACAGTACCTGTAGAACCACCAGCCGCCGCCGTAGGAGCGGGCGCAGGGGCAGCACTCTGGCGCCTGGTCCTGCTTGTTGTCCACGGTGCTGAAGTAGACGCCGTTGTGCGCGGAGAATGAGTCCGAGGCGTTGCCGCGGTACCCCGTCACCGACAGCCGGTACCACTGGCTCTCAGCCGCCACCCTGCCGACAGGCACACCTGTACACCTGCAGTTAATACACACACACCACACACACACACACACACACACACACACACACAAGGCGTTGCCGCAGTACCCCGTCACAGACAGCCGGTGCCACTGGCTCTCAGCCGCCACCCTGCCGACAGGCACACCTGTACACCTGCAGCTAATACACACACACACACACACAAACACACACACACACACACACACACACGCACAAGGCGTTGCCGCAGTACCCCGTCACAGACAGCCGGTACCACTGGCTCTCAGCCGCCACCCTGCCGACAGGCACACCTGTACACCTGCAGCTAATACACACACACACACACACACACACACACACACACACACACACACACACGCACAAGGCGTTGCCGCAGTACCCCGTCACAGACAGCCGGTACCACTGGCTCTCAGCCGCCACCCTGCCGACAGGCACACCTGTACACCTGCAGCTAATACACACACACACACACACACACACACACACACACACAAGGCGTTGCCGCAGTACCCCGTCACAGACAGCCGGTACCACTGTCTCTCAGCCGCCACCCTGCCGACAGGCACCTCTGTACACCTGCAGCTAATACACACACACACACACACACACACACACACACACACACACACACACAAGGCGTTGCCGCAGTACCCCGTCACAGACAGCCGGTACCACTGGCTCTCAGCCGCCACCCTGCCGACAGGCACCTCTGTACACCTGCAGCTAATACACACACACACACACACACACACACACACACACACACACACACACACACACAGCACAAGGCGTTGCCGCAGTACCCCGTCACAGACAGCCGGTACCACTGGCTCTCAGCCGCCACCCTGCCGACAGGCACACCTGCACACCTGCAGCTAATACACACACACACACACACACACACACACACACACACACAAGGCGTTGCCGCAGTACCCCGTCACAGACAGCCGGTACCACTGGCTCTCAGCCGCCACCCTGCCGACAGGCACCTCTGTACACCTGCAGCTAATACACACACACACACACACACACACACACACACACACACACACACACGCACAAGGCGTTGCCGCAGTACCCCGTCACAGACAGCCGGTACCACTGGCTCTCAGCCGCCACCCTGCCGACAGGCACACCTGTACACCTGCAGCTAATACACACACACACACACACACACACACACACACAAGGCGTTGCCGCAGTACCCCGTCACAGACAGCCGGTACCACTGGCTCTCAGCCGCCACCCTGCCGACAGGCACACCTGTACACTTGCAGCTAATACACACACACACACACACACACACACACACATACACACACACACACACACACACACAAGGCGTTGCCGCAGTACCCCGTCACAGACAGCTGGTACCACTGGCTCTCAGCTGCCACCCTGCCGACAGGCACACCTGTACACCTGCAGCTAATACACACACACACACACACACACACACACACACACACACACAAGGCGTTGCCGCGGTACCCCGTCACAGACAGCTGGTACCACTGGCTCTCAGCTGCCACCCTGCCGACAGGCACACCTGTACACCTGCAGCTAATACACATACACACACACAATCATAGTGAGACTATGTCACAGATGTCTAGCCATGTAGTGACTCTATAGTACTCAGGGTGCAACGGGTGTAAGTGCGGATGTTTTTATACATGGTACCTTAACAAGTACACACATCAGTGTGTTAGTTGTTTTTCTCTGTGTCGAACAGTCTTCCCACAAACATGTCACTCAATTTACTACCTTATATTTCCTGCATGGTCATAATTGCACCGCTAAATGGTCTACACCTGTCAGTATAGGCTAACCATTTTGCATCCACGCCTACACGCTTAAACACCCAACCACCTGCCAGGGGAAAATTAGCATTTACGACTTGCTCGTGCCACTTGTACTAGGAGGTACTAACCAACCTAAAAACATACAACTCCTACTAGCAATAATTATTAGTCTGCAAATGACGTAATACTGATGTAAAGTTGTTCAGCACACTGTTCTCAGTCAGCATAAACCTATCTGCACTTACACATGTTTCACCCTATATATCGACTCCTCCGAGAAGGCACATGTGACCACCAAGTAACCTAGACTGTTACAGCTCGTGTTTGTGACATGGGCAGCTGGCCAACATGTGAACCAGTGGACATGGCTGGTCAAACGGTTGACATGTGGACAGTCTTGGAGCGAGGTCATAAAATATGCAATCGCACTCCCTGGCCTAATAACCATGAGCAGGGGTGGTCGAACAGCTCTCGCAAATGCAGAACACGAGCAATACGGTGTATCTGCCAATGTATTGAGGGGTGGGGAGAGGCACACCTGTTCCATGGGGTAGTTTTGGAACCATCTGAATTAAAACAGCACAAACCTTCTCAGCGAAATTTCAGAGTTCTGTGTAGAGAGGCAGTCACCAGATCAGGTTACATGGCGAATAAATTGGAGTTCTGACTAGTGCTCTACAGCCAGTTATCTATGGTGCTAACATAGGAGACGACGAAGAAATGGATGAGCAAGTAATGTGATGTAAGACAGTGAATGGACGTTGGCACCACTATAGATGGAGTTAATACTCTAAAATTCGAACCACAGAAGCTGCCAACATGAGTGACTTAGATGTAGATATCCCTACTACACCAAAGCAGCATAGCTCACTTCATAAAGGCGTCTTATCTTCTAGAATGCATACCAGTTTGGTTGCTTTCGGAGTATGCTGATTTACTAGCTCCGTTTTTAGCAATTTTCTACAACTGCTCCCTCAACGGGAGATCCGCACCTAAGGACGGGAAAGTTGCCCGAGTCACACCAAAACAAAAGAAAGGAAGTAGACACATAACTCATATTAATTTGCAGTAACATCTTAGAACATATACTGTGTTTGAACATTATGAAATACCGCGAACGAAACAGTTACAGTTTATTGTCACATAGCACGAATTTCGCAAATATCATTTTTCTGAAACAAGTGGGCCGGTCCCTGTGGCCGAGCGGTTCTAGGAGCTTCAGTCTGGAACCGCGCGACCGCTTCGGTCTCAGCTTCGAATCCTGCCTCGGGCATGGATGTGTATGATGTCCTTAGGTTAGTTCGGTTTAAGTAGTTCTTAGTTCTAGGGGACTGATGACCTCAGATATTAAGCCCCATAGTGCTCAGAGCCATTTGAACCGTTTGAAACAAGTGGCTTTTTATTCACACGAGCTAATGAGTGCTATTGAAAGGAGATCTAAAGTTTAGTTTACATCTTTGGGTTGCCAGAAGGCTTTTGACACTATTCCATATAAGTGACTTCTGATCAATTTGCATGCCCATGGAGTCGTACGACTGGATCGTGACTTCCTATCACACCGTTCGCAATAATAGCCAGAAGGTCATCGAATGGATGATATCTGGTGTTCCCCAACCAGACGTTATAAGCCCTCTGCTGTTTCTAATCTACGACGTGCGGCAATAAAACAATGAGACTGATTTTCTTTGCAGGATATGTCAACCCAGCAGGCTTGCATAGACATAATACCTTTGACCTTAGTCTAAAAGCTGCTTCTAGCCCAAGCGGCACATTGATGCAACTGCTCAGTCGTGAGTTGTGCTGTAATAAGTTAACACGTGTTTTTGTCTCTCGTCACGGAAGTGGAACCACATAATATTGCGCAACGGTATGCCATTTCTTTTTGCGTTAAATTGGGTGAAAACGCGATGACAACTTACGGTAAGCTTCAGACGGCTTTTGGGGAGAAGGTTATGTCAAGAGCTCAAGTTTTTCGTAGGTATAAAATGTTAAGTGAAGGCAGAACGAATGTTGAAAATGAAGACTGCAGTGGACGACCATGAGCCTCACGGCTGGATGTCAACTTGACCAGGGTGCGTGAATTCGTACAATCTGATCAAAGATCATCCATGAAACTAATTGCTGAAGAACTGAACTTCAATCGAGAAACCGTTCGTCTAATAATAAACTGAAGATCTTGGTATGACAAAGATTTGTGCAAAAATAGTCGCCATAAATCTCATACCACAACAGCGAGAAACACGGAAAAATGTGGCAGCCGATCTGTTAGAGCAAACGGAAATCAATCCAGAATTGTTGAGCCGTGTTATCACTGGTGATGAAAGTTGGTTTTTTCAGTACGATCCAGAGACAAAACGCCGAAGTTCGCAATGGTGCTCAAAGGGATCACCCAGACCAAAAAAAGCTCACATGTCAAAAGTGAAATGCATGTTTGTGTGCTTCTTTGATTCCAAGGGAATTGTTCATAAAGAGTGGGTGCCTCCTGGACAAACATTTAACCAATATTACAAAAAAGAAATTTTAGAAAGACTTCGTAAAAGAGTTCTTCGTGTCCGTGCCAACATTGCTGATAACTGGATTCTGCATCACGATAATGCGCCATCCCATACTGCACTGTCAGTGCAGCAATTCTTAACCTCAAAACAAATTTCAATACTACCACAGCCACCTTATTCACCAGGTATCGCTCCGTGCGACTTCTTTCTATTTCGAAGAGTCAAAACGGCGGTGAAGGGCACCATTTTCAAACGACACAAGATGTCCAAAAAGCTGTGACGAGAGTCTTGGAGGATATTACAGAAGATGAGTTCCAGAAATGTTACCATCAATGGGAGAAACGCTGGAAAAAGTGTGTGCAATCAGAAGGGAACTAATTTCACGGAGACAACACTAAACTTGACTAAACCGGTAAGCAACATTTTTTTTTCACATCCGTCACGTTACTTTATTGTCGCATCTCGTATGCTTCAACCCTTGGCCCGAAAACCAACACTCATGCCCTTTTGGACGCCAGGTTATATCACTCCATTTCCGCATTACAACGACTGCAGTATTTTCCGTTTGTCCCTCCCCACTCCCCCCCCCCCCCTCCCAAACATTGCAACATGATTAATGTACCCACGATTCTTAGTGCTGTTACCTGCTGTCTGTGAGAGGTTGCTGCACGTTGACATATAACACAGACAGTGGTCACGTTAATGTGACCGGACCGTGCACAAACTATTTAGGAGGTAACATGAGGAGCTAGATAAAATGTGTGTATGGTGCGAAAAGTGGCAGTTGACTCTAAACAATAAAAAGTGTGAAAGTTCTTCACATCAGCACTAAAAAGAACACGTCAAATTTCGTTTACATGACAAATCACATTAATTTAGAGGTTGTCGATTGAGCTAAATACCTAGGGATTACAATTATGAATAACTCATGATGGAACCTTCACAAAGGAAATGTTGTGGCGAAAGCGAACCAAAGACTTCATTTTATTGGCACAACACACAGAAAAAGCAACAAATCTACTAAAGAGACGGCTTACACTAACTTGTCCGTTCTCTTGTGGAGTATTACTGCTCCTCTAGAGTCCTGCTAGGATCCTCTCCAGATAATATTGGCAGAGGACATCAGAAAAGTTCAAGTAGGGGAAGCACGTTCTGTTAGCGCCAGTTATGCAGAGCGTGTCACGCATGTGGTGCACGATTTGGGGTGACAATCATTAGAGGCGTTTTTCGCTGCGGCTAGGTCATTAACGAAATTTCAGTCACCAAATTTCTTCTCCAAAGGCGAAAATATTTACTTGACTCCCACCTGTATGGGGAGAAATGACATAACATAATAAGTAAAATCTGAGTTCGCACGGATAAAGTTGTGAGTTCATTTTTCCTGCTGTTATTTGAGAGTGTAACGGTGGAGAATATTCTGAAAGTGGTTCTATGAAACCACTGCGAAGCACTTACGTGTGAAATTCAGATTGATCATGTACATGAAGATACTGTGTGTTTTAATACACTTCAGGTGTAGTACAAAGAAGCAAGTAAGTTGAAGTTTATACAGATATGTGACTTCTTCTTGCTTTGTCTCAGAATATCATTACATTTGTAAGTGGGAAATTAGTACTTTTGCTATCTAATCTGTATGTGACAAAAGGGAGACCCGATGTGTCGCAGTTTTTGGAAGAGCGGAGGACTGAACTGTAAGATGTAGTTAGCTCGTGTGGGCTGTTGTATGAAATAGATAGAGGAAAGTCTAATTACTATAATCATTTGAAACAATTCCACAAAGATTATTACCACGAGAGTCCAAAAAAATAAAGAAGTGTTCAATTTTGGAAAGGAAAGCATGTACATGAAAAATCGTGAAAATAATTGTGTGCAAATATATCGAAAACTTCTGACAGGAACACAGGGCTTATATCAGATTGTGTGTGTGTGTGTGTGTGTGTGTGTGTGTGTGTGTGTGTGTGTGTGTGCGACAATTCTGTAATTCTGAGGAGAGAGGGGAAGGGAGGAAGAGAGAGAGAGAGAGAGAGAGAGAGAGAGAGAGAGAGAGAGAGAGAAATTTAACCATTTTGTCGGCCTGTGAACAAAATATGCAGAAAAATGTATTTGAAATTAGGTTTTCTTACTGTGGGTTGAATGCACACCATCCGAAATTTTAAGCTTCTTTCAACAAGAAAGTGCTTCGTTAAGATAAGAGAGGGACTCGATTAATTGTATGCCACCAATCTGAAGATTTGAATGCAGTATAGGGAATAAAAGTCTGTGAAGATCATGCTGATTGGGACATATGACAAGGTTTATTTCATTTCTGCTGCAGGTAAAATATTTAGCGTCGCGGCGTTATTAATCTGTAGATGTTGTTTAGGTTTAGAATGATATTTAGTAATGAAGAATTATGGAGAATTCATAAAGAGCAATAGAACTCTTGTAGAACTAATATCCTGTAACCGAAAGACAGCCTAGTTTTATCTCAAAACGGTGGTCCATGAGGTTACAGTAACAAGCTGTTTGCTATGAAACTTCCTGGCAGATTAAAACTAAGTGTAAGACCTAGACTCGACCTCGCAAAAGAGCTTATGTGAAGTTTGGAAGGTAGAAGACGAGGTACTGGTAGAAATTGAAGCTGTGAGGATGGGTCGGGAGTAATGCTTGGGTAGCTCAGTCGGTAGAGTACTTGCCCGCGAAAGGTAAAGGTCACGAGTTCGAGACTCCGTCGGGCACACAGTTTTAATCACGACGTTCGCATGGAACTTCGCGATAGAATTTTTGTGTACACTGATGGCTCTCGGACTTCCCGTGGCGTCGGGTGTGCCTCCGTCATTGGCGCCCACGTCTTTCGATATCGACTCCCGGCACACTGCCCAGTATTTAGAGCCGAACTCTTCGCCCTGTATCAGGCCACGGAGTACCTACGGCGACACAGACTTTTTAATTGTGTCCTCTGCTCAGACTTTCTCAGTTGCTGTTGTCTTCAGTCCTGAGACTGCTTTGATGCAGCTCCCCATGCTACTCTATCCTGTGCAAGCTTCTTCATCTTCCAGTACCTACTGCAACCTACATCCTTCTGAATCTACTTAGTGTATTCATCTCTTGGTCTCCCTCTACGATTTTTACCCTCCACGCTGCCCTCAAATGCTAAATTTGTGATCCCTTGATGCCTCAGAACATGTACTACCAACTGGTCCCTTCTTCTTGTCAAGTTGTGCCACAAACTCCTCTTCTCCCCAGTCCTATTCAATACCTCCTCATTGGTTATGTGATCTACCCATCTAATCTTCAGCATTCTTCTGTACCACCACATTTCGAAAGCTTCTATTCTCTTCTTGTCCAAACCATTTATCATCCATGTTTCACTTCCATACATGGCTACACTCCATACAAATACTTTCAGAAACGACTTCCTGACACTTAAATGTATACTCGATGTGAACAAATTTCTCTTCTTCAGAAACGCTTTCCTTGCCATTGCCAGTCTACATTTTATATCCTCTCTACTTCGACCATCATCGGTTATTTTGCTCCCCAAATAGAAAAACTCCTTTACTACTTAAAGTGTCTCATTTCCTAATCTAATTCCCTCAGCACGACCCGACTTAATTACACTACATTCCATTATCCTCGTTTTGCTTCTGTTGATGTTCGTCTTATATACTCCTTTCAAGACACTGTCTATTCCGTTCAACTGCTCTTCCAAGTCCTTTGCTGTCTCTGACAGAATTACAATGTCATCGGCGAACCTCAAAGTTTTTATTTCTTCTCCATGGATTTTAATACCTACTCCGAATTTTTCTTTCCTTTACTACTTGCTCAATATACAGATTGAATAACATCGGGGACAGGCTACAACCCTGTCTCACTCCCTTCCCAACCACTGCTTCCCTTTCGTGCCCCTCGACTCTTATATCTGTCATCTGGTTTCTGTACAAATTGTAAATAGCCTTTCGCTCCCTGTATTTTACCCCTGCCACCTTTAGAATTTGAAAGAGAGTATTCCAGTCAACATTGTCAAAAGCTTTCTCTAAGTCTAAAAATGCTAGAAATATAGGTTTGCCTTTCCTTAATCTTTCTTCTAAGATAAGTCGTAGAGTCCAATATTTCTACGGAATCCGAACTGATCTTCTCCGAGGTCGGATTCTACCAGTTTTTCCATTCGTCTGTAAAGAATTCGCGTTAGTATTTTGCAGCCGTGACTTATTAAACTGATAGTTCGGTAATTTTCACATCTGTCAACACCTGCTTTCTTTGGGATTGGAATTATTATATTCTTCTTGAAGTCTGAGGGTATTTCGCCTGTCTCATACATCTTGCTCACCAGATGGTGGAGTTTTGTCAGGACTGGCTTTCCAAGGCCGTCAGTAGTTCTAATGGAATGTCGTCTACTCCCGGGGCCTTGTTTCGACTCAGGTCTTTCTGTGCTCTGTCAAACTCTTCACGCAGTATCGTATCTCCCATTTCATCTTCATCTACATCCTCTTGCATTTCCATAGTATTGTCCTCAAGTACATCGCCCTTGTATAGACCCTTTATATACCCCTTCCACCTTTCCGTAGGCAGTAAAAAAAAAAAAAAAAAAAAAAAAAAAAAAAAAAAAAAAAAAAAGCAGTACAATGGTCGAGTTTCTCCTCATAAGGCACACATCTACAGCTTCATCCATACTCTGCAAGCCACCTGACGGTGTGTGGCGGAGGGTACCCTGGGTACCTCTATCGGTTCTCCCTTCTCTTCCAGTCTCGTATTGCTCGCGGAAAGAAAGATTGTCGGTATGCCTCTGTGTGGGCTCCAATCTCTCTGATTTTATCCTCATGGTCTCTTCGCGAGACATACGTAGGAGGGAGCAATATAATGCTTGACTCCTCGGCGAAGGTATGTTCTGGAAACTTCACCAAAAGCCCGTACCGAGCTACTGAGCGTCTCTCCTGCAGAGTCTTCCACTGGAGTTTATCTATCATCTCCGTAACGCTTTCGCGATTACTAAATGATCCTGTAACGAAGCGCGCTGCTCTCCGTTGGATCTTCTCTATCTCTTGTATCTACCCTATCTGGTACATATCCCACACCGGTGAGTAGTATTCAAGCAGTGGGCGAACAAGTGTAATGTAACCTACTTCTTTTGTTTTCGGACTGCATTTCCTTAGGATTCGTCCAATGAATCTCAGTCTGGCACCTGCTTTATCGACGACTAATTTTATTTGGTCATTCCATTTTAAACCACTCCCAGTGCCTAATCCCAGATGATTTATGGAATTAACTGCTTCCATTTGCTGACCTGCTATATTGTAGCTGAATGATAAAGGATCTTTCTTTCTTTCTTTCTATGTATTCACAGCACATTTCACTTGTCTACATTGAGATTCAGCTGCCATCCCCTGCAGCATTCGTCAATTCGTTGCAGATCCTCCTGCATTTCAGTACAGTTTTCCATAGTTACAACCTCTCGATATACTACAGCATCATCCACAAAAAGCCTCAGAGAACTTCCGATGCTATCCACAAGGTCATTTATATATATTGTGAATAGCAACGGTCCTACGACACTCCCCTGCGGCACACCTGAAATCACTCTTACTTCGGAACACTTCTCTCCATTGAGAAGGACATGCTGCGTTCTGTTATCTAGGAAATCTTCAATCCAATCACACAATTGGTCTGACAGTCCATATGCTCTTACTTTGATCATTAAACGACTGTGGGGAACTGTATCGAACGCCTTACGGAAGTCAAGAAACACGACATCTACCTGGGAACCCGTGTCTATGGCCCTCTGAGTCTCGTGGACGAATAGCACGTGCTGGGTTTCACACGATCGTCTTTTTCGACACCCATGCTGATCCCTACAGAGTAGATTTCTAGTCTCCATACTGTAGTCAGTACTACACGACGTTTGAGGTGGTGTAAAATGGGAAGCCATAGGCCAACAGACGACTGGAAACGTGTGATTTGGAGAGACAGATCACGCTATGCCGTATGGAAATCCGCTGGAAGGATTTGTTTGTATTTTGACAATGCCTAGAGAACGTTACCTAGCATAATGTAATGCCACCAGTGAAGTACGAAGGTGGTGATGGTACGATACGGGGGTGTTTTTGGTTAGGTAGTGATCCTCTTATTAGTCTCAAGAAAACGCTAAATGAGGTGAGGAACAGTTTGGAGACGATGATTGTCTGTGTCCTCTCATAAATAGTATCAAGTGCTTCGCATTTTTAGAATTTTAAAAATGCTTATGATCACATCGAGTGCTCCTACCCAAGACAATGCCTACGGTTTACGGCTTCGAGCCCCATTTCTTGCAGGCTGTAATGGGACGCATCTTGCACAGCAAAACCAGAATTAGGGTCAACCAGTCCCACATATCTCTCGACACCTTTCATCGAGGTCTGATACAGGAATGGCCACAATTTGAGGCGCTATATGCACCAACCGTTGAACCAGTTCTGTGTCAACTCTGTGCTTCACATTACGCAGACATAAATGTGGAGTGCAGACACTTGCAGATGACATGAACATCATCCTTGCTGGCGAGGCAGATATTTGTCTCACGCATGATGGTGAGGGGAGCACAACAGCCAGTCCCCGAGTGGATAAAATCTCCGACCCGCCCGGGAATCGAACCCCGGGCCGCTGCTTGGGAGACAAGCTCAGCTAAACACGCGGACACTCACACCGGCATATGATAAAAGTAGAGGCGACATCCTCAATAGGCAAAAATTTGCCCTGCTACGGGTGGGCGGTGAAAAAGCTATGCACCAATCGCAATCGCGTTGGCTCCCAAACGTCACACTGTGTTTTCGGTTACCTTACGAGAACACCGACTTTGGCAGTGTGATAGATTGCTAACGGCTCATTTCATTGTCGACGCTAAGGATATGTTATACAAAAACGGGATGAACAAAATGTGTGTTTTTTTTTTGACGTCTGTACGAGATCACAGACTATGGCATTCGACAGATTGCAAATGACTCATTTCATTAACATCTATGCTCTGTTCAAGCCCCACTGCGTCAGATCGCTTTACCCCATCTTGGTTAACATAACGATCTGCTCTCCAGGCCCCGAAAGCCCTAGAAATGCCTACCGGCCTCCGTGTCATCCTCTGTCCTGCGTCGTTAGGAGGATGAGCTCTCTCGGCCGTTTTGCAGACTTTCCAGATCGTAGGGTCAGTACGTCTCATTCAAGGAGCTCCTCAATTAGTATTACGAGGCTGGGTGCACCCCATAACAGTGCATCTACCAAAGAGAAATCCTTGGCAGAAACGGGAATCGAAACCACGTTCTCCACATGCAGTACCTATGATGACGAGTCAGCTACGGAGGGGGATCATTCTGGCTAACACAGCGACACAAATTTTGTCAGTCGTTGCTTGCGCAATCTGACTGCCTAAGATCTTCAAGTTTCGTTTTGTAACGATAGCCGCACCCATTTCTGAAGCAGATTTAGATTTGCATAACCCTCTAGTGCATTTCAACATTATTTACGCCAGTACCACTTTCAGTTTCTTATCAGCTAACAGAAATTCTGTAACTAAAATCATATTTCTGGCAGTATTCATGCTTGAAACAGAACCCCCGCCGTGTTATGTGCATTCGTATTTTTTTATGGCAAGTTACATGGGGGAGGAACCATCCACCGTTCCACACCTTTTTACAACAACGAACATTTCAGGACTCATCGAAAGACTCACCTTACAGGAGTTTCTCTTCGACAAACTGGAGTAGGGCTTCGCGGAATGTTCATAAAAAACAGAAGATTTTCTCTGCTGAAACCGTCAGTTGCAGGATACCCTCACACACAGATTCATTTGTTGTGACCAAAATGCAATTTGGTCGTGGACGATGGAGAAAGTAGCTTTAATTACCAGAACCAACCTTACCACCACAAACTTGAATTTTCATGGTCCAACTGGACTCGTACATGTACCCAGGAACCAAACATCGGTCGCATACATGGTATGTGGCTCATTTCATTCACTACTCGATAACCACAGGCACTTCGGACACAGTGGGCGTTCAGTATTATCTGCAAGAGCAACACTGGATCATGGGACAAAGATACTGCAGTTTCAAAAGTGTTTGATCCCCATTGTTGGTTTGTACCGACGACGAAATCAGTTCTTTGAGTGTTTATTGTCTTCACTGGACCAGAACGAATACAAAGGCCAACGAAAAATTTTGTTAGAAAAACTTTTTTTACGTTGATAGCTGATCTTTATAGATTTTTATGAGCTGAATCCAAATCTAGCCTTAGTTTTTTGTATCACCCATAGTTTTCGAGCAATATGCTTTTTATTATACAGTATAAAAATCCTATGCTATACGGTAAACGGGGAAATTAATGAAACGCTTTGTTACAACATAAGCATGGTTTGTATTTACAGTAAGCTACTTAAAACAATGATATGTGTTAATAGACGTTTCACTTGTCGGCTGGAATTGGTTTGTATTTTCTTTCTCTTTTTTCTTTAAAGCTTCTTGTGTAACTTTTCCTACGATGACTCGCTTGCTGAACTACTCGGAGAAGTGATCAACAGTAGTCCCCCACCATGTTGGTGTTCCAACTGCCTTGGTAGCGTTTTTCCATCACTTTAATGTCCTGGTGAAAACGCTCTCCTTGCTTCTCACTAACATCTCCCATATTGTCCGGGAAGTAATCAAGGCGACTGTCCAAAAAGTGAACTTTCAGGCTCATTAAACATCCTAAAGTTTTAAACTTCTTTAACATTGTAGCTATAATATAAACATACCCTGGGTCTTTTTCATGTCCTAAGAACTTTTTAACGACTTGATTGAACGATACCCATGCTTCTTTCTCATTTAAGGTCATTTATCTTGATCACAAAGTTTAGATCCAGAGTTTGATATATAAGCCTTCACAAAGTCTGTAATGTGTCTTTGGTGTTTTTTAATCACAGATTCATCACAAATATAACAAAAACTGACAGCAGAGTTTTTATAACTACGATTAGACGTTGTACCCCGCGCATGTACAGGAAATGGGAAAGTGAGGTTAGGTTGACAGTAAACAAAACACCATCTGTTAACACAAAATCAGAATAGACCTTTTTTTGCCAGCAAATGTTTTTCAGCAGTGCTACCAACGTCATCTAAATTCATTAGACCTCCTCTTTAATTTATTTTAACTATATAAAAGCTGTTACATTCTTTAAATATCGCTTAATTTAGTACATTTAACAGTAAAACGTGAAGAAATGGTGGGTGATACAGTTTTTTAAGTATCGTATTTGGATTTCCCACGCTAAAAACATAAGAATAAGGTATTTTCAGCAAAAAAGTTTTTCCATTGTTGGCCTGTGATATCATAAATCTGAAGAAGGGGCTTCTTTTTTCCGTTTTAAGCATGTGGTTTAATTTTAAGAATTAAAAAAAATGTACAAAGATCGTGGGTTCGATACCCAGTCAGTCTTCTGATTTTTATGCGTCACTTTTTTTCTTCTTTTCCCTCTCGCGAAGTTTTGTTACATGAAAAATCAGAGTTGCACAGTGGTTCAGAACCCACGTTGAGCTGGAGGCTCCTCCACCTCTGGCTGGGTGAGTCACTTCAGTGGTCGGAGAAGGGCAATGGCAACGATCAGAAAGTTTACGTTCGAAGGTCGTGCAGTCCAGAATTTGTAAGCCAATCGGGCAAATTCGCCGTGAGCACTGAGCAATCATTTTGCCGACGCACTAGGTTGAAGATACCTGTTTGGTAAAGTACCATGTACTGCTGCTTAAAGAAGTCCGTAACTGCCTACTGTACGTCCTCGTCCCACAGGTATCGCCGACCCTTCAAGGCATTTTCTGAGGGAACGAAGGCGTAATAATCGCGTAGGAAGAGATGAGGACTATAGGGCGAGTACTCGAATGTCTCGCTGCAGCTTTCGTCGTTTGCAACAATGCGCTCAAGGAACGTGTTGTGCCTTTTGTCGAATCCAGGTCAGCACGGGACTCGGTACACCACTCCACAATTGTGGTTTTCGACAGACAAGCTCCTCATGCTCATTCTTCATTCTCCGGTGGACATCTGCCGGTACTTTTTCGTCCGGCAGCCGAGCCTAGAATGTAACCACGTTGGTTCTGTTTGGACGCATTTGATAATAACGTTGCCATAATTTTACTCTTGCCCTTATCGATTTTACTGCTTTGGAGTTGTTGTCTATTAGTTTTTTGTTTATTTTTGTGAAAGTTTTATGTACCATTTTTTTAATGTTGGTCGTATGTGTGTGTGTTTTTTTATTTCTTGTTCTATGGCTTTGGCGATATTAACTGTGAGTTTATTTTGTTGTTAAGTTCATAATTTTGCATGTCTATGTGTGGCAGTGAGGTGTTTCATCGACTTGTGTATTTTCGGGGGTAAGATGGTACGTAAGTTCTTTGTTTAATAGGTTTTCTTCATCTTTTGTAAAAGATATATTTGTACGATTTTTAATGCGCTGATAGCACTGGAATGGCGATGTAAATACTTGTGTGGGTTGTAGTGACTGATGCTGTGCAAATTTTAGGTTATTGGTTTTCTTATTATGCAATTATCTGTCTGCTAATATGAGAGACATAGTTTTCAATAAAATTAAATATTAAGGTAACAACAAAATCTAGCTAAGGAAAACAAGTACAAGAATGTGGATCACGATTTCAGCTGCAACAAGACATCAAAGTTAAACTACGACAAGAAGAAGATTTGAACTAAGAAGTATATCTGGCGCATCTGCATATGAACAACAGTGTTACGCCTCTAACAGTTGACGTTATATTTAATTTTATAGGTAACTATGTTTCTCACGTTAGCACACAGATACAAAGATTGCACAGTGAGAAAATTAATAACCTAAAATTTGCACAACACCAATCACTAAATCCTACGCAAGATCTAACATCACCATTCAAGTTCTACCCAAGCATTGAAAATTTATAAATGTTCCCTTTTACAAAAGATGAGGAAAATCTACTATTAAAAAAGGACTTAAGAACAATCGTAAAAAACTATCTATAAACATGGCCAAGTTATGAACGAAAAACCAAAATGAACTCAAAGTTAACATCGCTAACATCATAAAACAAGGAATAAAAAAAAACACACACATACAACCAAGATGCAAAAACGAAATATAAAACCCTTACAAAAATAAACAATAAATTGACAGACGTCGCCATAGTTAAAGTTTCCGCATTTACCGAACGCATGTCGGAAGGACATGGATGCTGGACTATTCCGTTGCCTATATGCCGGTGCTTATATACCCGCATCACAGTCACGTTACGTTGCATATACGTTACTGCAAAGCCCCAAACGGAAATCTTTCGTTCGACCCGTATATAATGGGATCATGTCTAGTATAGCTCAGTGGTCTTCAAACCAACTTTTGGACTGATGACATCTTTGTGTTACCTTTCTTTTTACCAATAATGCTATTAGATAACTTTAGCTGTATTCATTTATTACGTTTTGCTAAATGTCATCACCATTCATTCAAAAAGATTTCGGGCTTGCAGCCGGTCGTCGTTAGCTTCCATCCACGATATTTCGACTGGACAACTGCCAGCCATCCTCAGGTGAGCCATCGAAGACTTGCAGCGAATATTCCGCGCATGCGTCAAAATCGTATGGACAGACGAACCACACCGCCAGCAGCGCCCTCGCTGGTGGAACTGCAGAACTCAGCTGTCTTCGGCGTTGTCAATTACCGCGGCCATCGGAGTACTCTGACGTCTTCGTCTGGAGCAGATCTCAGAGATGACGGGGTTCCACGCATTATCTAGCTGGTAGCCATTGTAACGGTTGATAAGAATGCCTGTCATGCGAATTTCCACTGATTCTTTTATGACAGGGTCCCAAAAGGATGTTGCTGTGGCCAAAATTGTTGTCTTGTCATACTCCATTGAGTGTCCAGTGGAAATGCAATGCTCAGCAATTGCAGACTTGCTAGGTTTCAAAAGGTGAGTACAGCGTTGATATTCAGTGCAACGTTCTTCTATTGTTCGCAATGTTTGTCCTGTATATGACATGCAACACTGACAAGGTATTTTATAAATTTCCGCCATCCACAAAACCAGATCGTCTTTCACTGATCCCAGCAGGTCGGAAATCTTCTATGGTGGACGGAAAATTACTTTCACTTCGAAACCATGGAGGATTCTTGCAATTTTGAAGGAAATGTTGCCATCAAATATCGTGGATGAAAGCTAACGACAACCGGCTGCAAGCCCGAAATCTTTTTGAATACTTAGTTCGCCGGGAAAATTTTAAATTTCATGTCATCACCATATCAAAACTTGTGATGTCCAATAAAACTTAGGCGTAAGCGAGGCATGCAATTTATTGCAACTGACACTGGACATTTTAAGTTTCGATCTGATGATGACAGTTGGAAAAATGTTGTAATAAATGAAAGTGCATAAAGCGATCTAATGAAATTGTTCGTAAAAATTCATAACGATCATAGACTCATTCAGGGGATTTATTATCCTTATTAATATGTCGTGGGTCATCAAAACTATCGTCAACAGACCACTGTATAGTACAAAAATACCGCAAGACCGGACGTTACTGGTAGTAATGTCCAGTCGTACAGAGTCGGTAGGGGTGACGAAACTTGCCTGTTTAGCACCAGGAATGAACCGCAGCTGCGTCCTACGCCACACATGACGGTCTTTCCACATGTGCTCGCGCATTTGGAGCGCCCGCAATCGCACGGATCAGCTGTGCGGCGTATTTCAAAAGCCCTGCCGGGGCTACAGGCGGTTGTCGCGGGATTTATCGGCAGCGGCAAGTGTCTGGGCTTTGCTCACAGCAGCTCGAGCCGCGCCAAGTACACAAGTTTGAATATTTTCAGGCCGGCAGCAGCATGCGAGGTCAGTCCATTTGTAGCCTCACAAGAAAGCTACGCCAGTGAATGTAAAACATCTGTTCAAGGAAAGTTGACTATTCTCATAAGCCACTTAAAGCCGTCTTGAGCCTGTTTAAGGAATGCATACGCAGCAGGAGCGTGTCGTAGCTACAGCCGGCAACCTATCATACAGTGAGTAATTCTAAAAGTCCAACGGCTCGGATCTGTGTGATTCAGGGCAAAGCTGAGGTGGTGCAGTGAAGGAAAGTAAAAGTTAGGCGCTCTTGAAAACCGAACTGCAATCAGTGATGCCGAAAATGTCTATGATCGAATAAAACAGCGTGTTTGGTCAGAAACTGTTTCATCTGTAAGTGACATCATCCTTGTGTCTCACTGACAGGCGAACCTAGACCTCCCCCGCAATCTGCTTCCGCAACAGACGTCGAGAATACACGCTTATACAGTGACGATCTTGTCGGAACTAACCAGTGGGTGGTGGTGGTCTTGTTCATGTCCGGTACGGCAAAGAGAGGTTACGGTGCAAAACGCCTAGTCGGCAAACTTAGCATCAGTGTCCTGCTTTAAATTCTAAACCTCTTCGCGACGTCTAATGGAGTGAGGACACGGGATAGTGCTGAAGGTATTTAAGACACCTCATAGGCAATCTCCCAAATTGGACCCAATTAGAAAGGTTTGTACCACGACGTGAAATGCGAGAGTATAGCACACTGACATGTGTACAGTAAACCGCAGTTAACAGCAGTAAACGTTCCATGTTGGTAACAGAGGAACGCCATGTGGGAGGACAAATAACGTGTCACCTTTAGTTGAACCAGATGCATCTGTCATGTATTTTTATTTTCTCCTTTCGGAGTATGCTGATGCATTAGATCCATACTTAACAATCATATACAACCGTTCGCTCGACGAAAGATCCGTACCGAAAGCCTGGAAAGTTGCACAGGTCACACCAATATTCAAGAAAGGTAGTAGAAGTAACCCACCAAATTACAGGCCCATATCGTTAACGTCGATAATCAGCAGGATTTTAGAACATATATTGTGTTCCGACATTACGAATTACCTAAAAGGAAACGGTCTATTGACACCCAGTCAATATGGGTTTATAAAACATCGTTTCTGTGAAACACAACTAGCTCATTATTCACATGAAGTGCTGAGTGCTATTGACAAGGGATTTAAGATCGATTCCGTATTCCTGGATTTCCGGAAGGCTTTTGACACTGTACCACACAAGCGGCTCGAAGTGAAATTGCGTGCTTATGGAATATCGTCTCAGTTATGTGACTGGATCTGTGATTTCCTATCAGAGAGGTCACAGTTCGTAGTAACTGACGGACAGTCATCGAGTAAAACAGAAGTGATTTATGGCGTACCACAAGGTAGTGTTATAGGCCCTTTGCTGTTCCTTATCTATGTAAACGATTTTGGAGACAATCTGAGCAGTCGGCTTCGGCTGTTTGCAGATGACGCTGTCGTTTATCGACTGATAAAGTCATCAGAAGACCAAAACAAACTGCAAAACGATCTAGAAAAGACATCTGAATGGTGCGAAGAGTGGCAGTTGACCCTAAATAACGAAAAGTGTGAGGTCATCCACATGAGTGCTAAAAGGAATTCGTTAAACTCCAGTTACACGATAAATCAGTCTAATCTAAAAGCCGTAAATTCAACTAAATACCTAGGTATTACAATAACGAAGAACTTAAATTGGAAGGAACACATAGAAAATGTTGTGGGGAAGGCTAACCAGAGACTGCGTTTATTGGCAGATGTACGAATGAGACTCCCTACACTACGCTTGTCCGACATCTTTTAGAATGCTGGTGCGTGGTGTGGGATCCTTACCAGATAGGACTAACGGAATACATCGAAAAAGTTCAAAGAAAGGCAGCACGTTTTGTATAATCTCGGTATAAGGGAGAGAGTGTCACAGAAATGATTTAGGATTTGGGCTGGACATCATTAAAAGAAAGGCGTTTTTCGTTGCGACGGAATCTTCTCAAGAAATTCCTATCACCAACTTTCTCATCCGAATGCGAAAATATTTTGTTGACACCGACCTACACGGGGAGTAACGATCACCAAGATAAAGTAAGGGAAATCAGAGCTCGTACGGAAAGAAACAGGTGTTGGTTCTTTCCGCTCGCTATACGAGATTGGAATATTAGAAAATTGTGAAGGTGGTTAGATAAACCCTCTGCCAGGCACTTAAATGTGATTTGCAGAGTATGCATGTAGATGTAGGTAGAATTCTTTATACAAGTGCGTGGTAATGCTCATGCTCAACTATTACTGACTGAAACACGTATGCCGGCCGTTGTGGCCGAGCGATTCTAGGCGCTTCAGTCTGGAACCGCGCGACCGCTACGGTCGCAGGTTCGAAAAAAAAAAAAAAAAAAAGGTTCATATGGCTCTGAGCACTATGGGACTTAACTTCTGATGTCATCAGTCCCCTAGAACTTAGAACTACCTAAACCTAACTAACCTAAGGACATCACACACATCCATGCCCGAGGCAGGATTCGAATCTGCGACCGTAGCGGTCGCACGGTTCCAGACTGTAGCGCCTAGAACTGCTCGGCCACGCCGGCCGGCTCGCAGGTTTGAATCCTGCCTCGGGCAAGGATGTGTGTGTTGTCCTTTGGTTAGTTAGGCTTAAGTAGTTCTAAGTTGTAGGGGACTGATGACCTCACATGTTAAGTCCCATAGTGCTCAGAGCCATTTGAACCATTTTTGATACGTTTACGTCTATTCCCACTTACTGTCTGTCTCAGCTAAGATTCGTAAGGCGCCTTTTATCTGGTGTTTCAGCAGATATTTGTAGTTTCGTTTCTGTAATGTGTAGCTATAGCCTGCCCAAACAAACAATGATCATCAGAGGTTCCATGCAACGTCCAGGGTCAACGGAAAGTGTCGATTTGTTTCCCGTTACAAACAAAATAATTTTTAAAGTGGAATTTCATGTGCCTATTCCATAGAGCGGACAGAAAATCGTCTTGTGCGATATTCGTTAAATGGATATCTATTAACAGGGGCAGGAAAATATGCATAATCACGACTTCAGCAGCGCTGCCGTCCCGTGATATCTGGTACCACGACGTAACAGTTCTAATTAAGAAGTACATTAGTTGCAGGGTTAGCCATTCATTACTTTCTTTGAACACAATGGATTACTATTTGTCACCTGTTTGTTATACGGTGTGTAGCTCGCTTGCGGCAAGAGGAGAAAAAGTTTCCTGTTACGGCAGCTGCAGTTTTTTCCCTTTAAAATTCTGTAGGTGCAACGGCACTCTGGCTTTCTTACCGCAAGCTGCCTGACCCGTCGCAATCCGTTTCTCATCAGGCACAAAAGGAAATGATGCTAACTCGTTTCCTAGAAGAAGAGGATGCCGTGAGTGAATCTTTTTCACGAAAAAATGGGGAGCGTTTCTCTCGTTATCTGTCTGTCCACTTGATTTCTGTACAGAAGACTGTACCTATGACACTGTCCATAACGGAGTTGCTCCTGCAATGTATCACAGAATGCAAAATGCCTAGAACCATAGAGCTGGTCGTCGTAAAATGTGCTAACACATGCTCCATGTTTTACCAAATTGTCCCGCGATTAAAAAACGGGTCATAACGCATTTTGACTCGACAAATGCCACTATCACTTTCAGGATTAGGATTATGAAAAATATTATGATTTGCAAGCCTGGCTGAGAATAATGGTCACCTCGGAATCATCCTCAAGTACAGTGCGACACACGGGAGACGGACGGTTTTGAACTGCGTAGTACTGAGGGCGCGGTGGTGGGAGGTGGTGGGAGCTGGTCGTGGTGGGGATAGTTCTGATCCACACAAGACGCCATTTCATTTACTCAGTCACTATGGAGCAGTGGGACTTGCAACGTCGAGTGTTTGTCTATGACAGTTTCGTGAAAAGTGCTGAGTCTATTATTGCTACACAGCGATTGTTTCGTGCGTGGTTTAATGTCGGTCGACATGGAGCTGTCCCGAGCCGTAACACATTCCTCAGATGGATGGAAAACTTCAGATCAACTGGAAACATACTGGATAAGAAGCATCCTGGCCCGAGAGCAGAGTAACGACACGAGAAAGTGTTGAAAGGGTAAGGCAAGCGGCAGTCAGAAGCCCAGGACGGTCAGCTAAACGTCATGCTAGTGAGTTATGAATCAATCGTGAATTGGTTAGATGAATTTTGCATAAAGAATTAAAATTCCATCTCTACAAAATGCTCATTGTCCAACAACTTAAGGAAACTAATTTTGCTGTACGGGAAGACTTCGCATACAGAATGCAAGTGATTTTGGGATCGAATGAAAATGAAATTTTATTGATGAGCCATGAAGCTCATTTTCATTTAAACGGGACCGTGAATAACCAAAACCTACGTTGCTGGCGTTACTGGGCTCCAGAGCATCCACACCTTATCCACCAGCGTCCTCTACACTCAGAAAAAGTAAGTCTGGTGTGCTCTTGGCTCCGTTGGCATTATTGGACCTTTTTCTTTTTTTTTTTTTTTTTTTTTAAGAGAATGGGGCCACAGTTACTGTTAATTCGGTTCGTTACATTCGTATGCTTGAAACATTCTTGAAACCAGAACTAGGAAGACGATGAATCCCTTTAAAACGCGTTTGGTTCCAGCAGGATGGGGCAACATCGCACACTGCAAACACTTCAATGACAGTTCTTAGACGCATGTTTTGGATTAACTCACGTTTTGGCAATATTCCTTGGCCTCCCAGGTCTCCCGACTTGTCAGTATGTCACTTTTTTCTGTGGGGGTACCTTAAGAACTGTGTCTATAACCACAAAGCACGAAATTTGGACGAGTTGAAGAATGCAATCATTCAAGAAATTGCTGCCATCCCTGCAGAGATTTTAATCCGTGTGATGGAGGATTTCGAGAAGAGACTTGAGTCCTGCATTCGAAATGATGGACATCACCTTGGCGACATTATTTTTCACAAATAGCTTTGTTAACTAAAATGGCAAATAATGAGCTTTGATTTTGTGTAAATAAATATGCATTAATTTGAAAGTTGGCTGAGTATTATTTCATTAAAGACCGTGTGTCTCCTATGTGTCACCCAGTACACTCTCAGAAGGAAAAAAAATGACAAAAAAGAGATACAACATGAAGGAATTATCTGAATGGGACCGAAATCAGTAGGTCTGATGTATATGTACATACCAACAAATGATTAAAATTTCACAAATTGAGCAAGTCAGTAACGTGCTGATCCACCTCTGGCCCTTGTGCAAGGCAAGCAATTTTTAAGCTTGGCACTAATTGATGGAGTTGTTGGACGTCCTCCTGAGGGATATTGTATCAAATTTTGTCAACAGGTGCATTAGATCGTCAAAATTACGAGGGAATTGGAGGGTCCTGCCCACAATGCACCAAACGTTCTCAACTGGCAAGAGACCCAGTGACCTCGCTTGTCAACATAGACTTTGGCAAGCACGAAGACAAGCGATAGAAACCCTCACCGTATGCGGGCGGGCATTATCTTGCTGAAATGTGAGCCCAGGATGGCAAGCCGTGAAGGGTAACAAAATGGGGTACAGAACACCGTCGACATACCACTGTGCTGTAAGGGGCGGAAAATGATAATCAAATGAATCATGTTATGAAATGAAGTGGCACACCAGACCATCACTCTTGGTTGTCGGGCCGTATGGCGAGCGGCAGTCGCATTGGTACCCCAATGGTCATGGAACTCAGATCGAAGACTGATCACTGAAGATAATTATGCTCCAGCCAATGAGAGTCCAGGTCAGAGAAGTGTCTGGAGACACTCTGGACAACCGTGTGATACTAACCCGACTGTCACCCACCATGCGGCCCGACGACGATACGTCGAAAATATCCTGTGCCCAGTTTTGTTGTCCTTCATGATAAGCCGTCCTGGGTTTACATTTCTGCAAGATAATGTCCGCCCGCACGCGGCGAGAGTTTCTAACACTTGTCTTCGTGCTAGCCAAACCGTACCTTGGCCAGCAATGTCGCCGGATTTCTCCGCAATTGAGGTCCTTTGTAGTGTTACTGGCAGGGCCAACCAAACAGCTCAGAATTTTTACAGTCTAACGTGCCAATTGGACAGAATTTGGCACCATATCCATCAAGAGGGCATCCAACAACTCTACCAATCAACACCAAGCCAAGTAACTGCTGGCATAAGGGCCAGAGGTGGACTAGCGCATTTCTGTCCTTCTCAATTTGTGAAGTTTTTTTCTTGAATAAATCATTCAATGTTTCTGAAATTGTAATCATTTGTTGTATATGTACACCGCATCCACTGATTTCTGTCCCATCTGGATAAGTCCTTCGTGGTGCGCTTTTTTTTTTTTTTTGTCTTAGAGTGTGTACGGCACAGTGTTACTGGTTTCACAGTTACAACAACGGTAATCAGAAAGCAGTAGATTACGAGAGATACGTTACTCCTGTAAGAGTCTGATTCCATAATCTGCCCCCCCCCCCCCATCTTTAAAAACCGGTTTCAAATCAAATGGCTCTGAGCACTATGGGACTTAGCATCTGAGGTCACCAGTCCCCAAGAACATAGAACTACTTAAACCTAACTAACCTAAGGACATCACACACATCCATGCCCGAGGCAGCATTTGAACCTGCGACTGTAGCAGTCGTGCGGTTCCGAACTGGAGCGCCTAGAACCGCTCGGCCACAAGCTGCCGGAAAATCAGTTTCCTTGTCATTTATATCCAGTACATGTCGTGAGATTTTAGAGGAGGAGCTGTGATTAATACCTGAATGTGTTGTACTCGGCCCATGCAGTACGGCCGTCAAAGGCTTCCAGCTCAATTCGTAGCATCATCTCCTTCTCGTGGGTCAATCTGCAAAGGAAAGCAATACAAACGCGTGAGCAACAGGAAAAGCACATATGACTCAATAGATAAGAACAATTTGTATTCACGATGTCCAGCGGCCTTCATGAAGTTAATGAATGACATTACGGTCAGTGCAAGACAGTGCACAGTACCAGTATGTTCCAATAAGTTCCGCGGAAACGCGATTTTTCAGGTGTCGTACATCGAGTTCAATTAATCACAGAGGTAAGGGATCAAATGTTTTGGATAGATCTTGGCCTAGCGAACATTCTTATATCTATCGGAAGAACGAGCATACTGTACCTGTACTACAGCACATAGTTAAAATTTAAACAAAAAAATGGTTCAAATGGCTCTGAGCACTATGGGACTCAACTGCTGAGGTCATTAGTCCCCTAGAACTTAGAACTAGTTAAACCTAACTAACCTAAGGACATCACAAACATCCATGCCCGAGGCAGGATTCGAACCTGCGACCGTAGCGGTCTTGCGGTTCCAGACTGCAGCGCCTTTAACCGCACGGCCACTTCGGCCGGCAAAATTTAAACATTTCACACTGCACACTTCCTTCAGAACAGGCAAATTGAGGAAATCGGTTGGTTCTTTTGGAGTAGCTGTTCTCTAGGGTAAGTCTTATAAGGCTTATAAGAAAATCACGGTTTGTTCGTGGGTGGTTCCTGAGAAAAACCCACAAACTATGAATTCTGCGTACGAAAACTATGGGGATGGTCATTTCTATAATGTTTATCCATGGAAAATCGACGAAATTCTTGCCATATGTTCTTGAAACTTTTTAGAGATCATTGTTCATTACCGAGAGCCAGAAGTTCGAAGTTACTGTACGAGGGGCGTTTGAAAAGTCCGTGCAAAAAAAAAAAAAAAAAAAAAAAAAAAAAAAAAAAAAAAAAAAAAAAAAAAAAAAAAAAAAAAACTACTTACGTATTTGGGGTAAACCTTTTTTATTCTTCGACATAGTCTCCTTTTAGACATACCCTTCGTCAAACGCTGTTCTAATTTGTTAATCCCTTCCGAATAATAAGAATTGTCCAAGTCTGCAAAATAGCTACTAGTTGCTGCAATCACCTCCTTGTTTGAATAACATCTTTGTCCCGCCAGTCATTTCTTCAAATAGTAGTCCGAGGGAGCCAAGTCTGGAGAATAGGGGGGATGTGAAACGAGTTGGAATCCTATTTCCATTAATTTTACAACCACAACTGCTGAGGTTTGTGCTGATGTATTGTCGTGATGGAAAAAGACTTTTTTGCGGTCCAACCGCCGGCGTTTTTCTTGCAGCTCGGTTTTTAAACGGTCCGATAACGATGAGTAATATGCACCTGTAATAGTTTTACCCTTTTCCATATAGCCGATGAAGATTATCCGTTGCGAATCCCAAAAGACAGTCCCCATAACCTTTCCGGCCGAAGGAATGGTCTTCGCCTTTTTTGGTAGAGTTTTTCCCTTGGTAACCCATTGTTTAGACTTTTGTTTGGTCTCAGGAGTATAGTAACGTATCCATGTTTCGCCCACAGTGACGAAACGACGCTTAAAGTCCTGCGGATTCTTCCTGAACAGCTGCAAACCATCCTTGCAACACTTCACACGATTCCGTTTTTGGTCAAGCGTGAGCAATCGCGGAACCCATCTTGCTGATAGCTTTCTCATGTCCAAATGTTTATGCAAAATATTATGTACCCGTTCATTCGAGATGCCCACAGCGCTAGCAATCTCACGCACCTGAAGTCTTCTGTCATCCATCACCATATCATGGATTTTATCAATGATTTCTGGAGTCGTAATCTCCACAGGGCGTCCAGAACGTTCAGCATCACTTGTGCCCATAAGGCCACTCCGAAAGTTTTGAAACCACTTATAATCTGTTCTAATCGAAGGTGGAGAGTCACCGTAATGTTTATCGAGCATCTCTTTAGTCTCCTGAGGCGTTTTGCATTTCATAAAGTAATGTTTAATCATCATACGAAATTCTTTTAGCCATTCGACTTCCTTGGTTAATACGAATGCCAAACACAAATAAATAGACCAATATGGCTGAAACTTGGTGTGCGTTCTTTCCAAAGATGCTACTAACTAAACATGACCTCGATACGCGCCGGCGGTGCCATATCTCGGCCTTTGCAAGGACTTTTCAAACGCTCCTCGTACTTATGCACGCAAAATAAGCACGTGATATCTGATATAAGGCATAAATGTACCGTAGTTTTAACTGATAGAGAACTCGTGACAAGAGTCTGGGGTCATTGCAATGGTTCTGAGGTCACCAAACTAATTTTTAGTTCTCATTTTTTCACCAATAAAAGCTTCTGACGCGCTGTCTCTGTGTAATGGAACTTCATGCCTGTACAGGCTACCTGGCCCTGGAAATTAGTGGATGGTGCCACCTGACGCCGTAGGCACCTTACAAAAAATTATTTTGTCATGTGAGGTTCTCTGTACTTGCAAATTAAAAAATGCATTTTTTGGTACCATGTAGGTGCAGCTTAAAATTTTTATGTAAAGTAGTGCAAAGTGAATTTACGTTGGATGTGAAGTATATAAATAAACCGTCAAAGCTTCACTGACCCTTCTCCCACCCTACTGTAGCAGCGGACGGAAGGGAAGGAGCTGAAAAATGCTCCTATCGGAGCACAAAATAGACGAATACGTTCTTATTGAAAAGACTCTGGCAGAAAAGCGGGGAAGCTGTTGCCTCAACCCTCATTTCGCCTTCCTCACCAGAAATTTTGGAACGTGAACATATTCGCGTCTTTTTATGCTAACAGACAGTAGCAGATGGAGAGTGACAGTGAAATGGTTCAAATGGCTCTGAGCAGTATGGGACTTAACATCTGTGGTCATCAGTCCCCTAGAACTTAGAACTACTTAAACCTAACTAACCTAAGGACATCACACACATCCATGCCCGTGGCAGGATTCGAACGTGCGACCGTAGTAGTCGCGTGGTTCCGGACTGAGCGCCTGAACCGCTAGACCACCGCGGCCGGCTGGGCACAGGGGAGGCTGTATTTTGGAATGGAACTTCAAACGCTTGGGTACAGGGGGAAAAATACGAGGGGTGTCCAGAAGGTAAGTTCCGATGGATCGCGAAATGGAAACGACTATAAAAATCTGATAAAGCTTTGCACAGATGTGTTGGGCAGTGTCTCTTGTATGACCCTAGATAGCATCACGTCGCTCTTCTCATTTCTGAGCTCACAGATGTCTAGGAAGTAGTGTCTCCTGCCAAGTACGAGCGCCTGGTGAGAAATTTCGTCTGAAGCTATGCAGCTAACATTACATAGCTGCCTTGCGGTTTCTTCTACAAGACAATTCTCAGCCGCATTCTGCAGGGGCAATGAAGATGCTCCTGCATCGTTTTCAAAAAAAAATGGCTCTGAGCACTATGGGACTCAACTGCTGAGGTCATTAGTCCCCTAGAACTTAGAACTAGTTAAACCTAACTAACCTAAGGACACCACAAACATCCATGCCAGAGGCAGGATTCGAACCTGCGACCGTAGCGGTCTTGCGGTTCCAGACTGCAGCGCCTTTAACCGCACGGCCGGCCATCGTTTTCAGTTGGAAATGTTTGATTATCCACAATACAGCCCGTAACTGTCTCCCTCTGAGTTCCATCTCTGTTCACATGAACCGCTGGCTATGAAGACACCATTTTTGCACAGCCAACGAGCTCTAGGCCAGCGTAGAGAATTGGCGGAAAGCACTGGCGGCTGTCTTCTATGATGAGGGTATTGGAAGGTTGGTACAACGCTAAGGCAAATGTCTAAGTCGGAACGGCGATTAGGTAGAGAAGTAGCTGGAAGGTGTAGCTAACTGTTACAAATAAAACATTTCTGATTTTCGCTGTGGTTTCCACATCGCGAGCAATCGGAAATTACTTTCCGGACAGCCCTCGTAAGTTGAACCCCTTCAGAAGTTTTGAGCTGCCGAGGTACGTGAAGACAGTACAAGATGGAGAGGAAGACAAAAGGAGACATTCTAAGTGAGGGAGGAGAGAGTGGTAGTGGGATATACTGTAAATTAATGGGAGAAAAAGAAGGCAGTGCGAGAGAGACATATATAGACAATGCTAGTGACAGGGAGGTGCTAAGTCTGAAGGCTTCACTACAAAGACGGACTGGGTAAAATGATTTAAAATGTTCTGTGTTAGAAAAGGGCGACTTCCGCATCCCAAAATTGCTGGCGAGGAAGGCGGTTTGAGGCAGCTGGTTCCCTACTTTTCTGCCAGAGTCTTCTAAAAAATGAATGTATTCGCCTTTTTTGTGCTCTGATGGGAGCATTTTTCCTCTGATTCCCATAACCTTTTCTTGGCTGCATAGTGTGTAGGTAATACCAAATCAGAGTAATATATTCGGAATTATACGACTGCAGAGCTACCTACAGCATCAGACAATCAAAATTCTTCTTCATCTCTGTGTTTCTTACGAGTTTTATCTAAAATTACAGAGATACTGACTTGTTGACGTAAATTTTCCCTTCTTCATGGGTATATAAAAAGTTATACCATCTGATCAAAACTGTACAGACACCCACTTTCGTCGGCTTCAGGGGTACCTGCTTCAAATCGCCAAAACGGTTCACCCAGAGTGTGGCGTGCGCTTGAATCTTATAATCTTGTTTGCATGTAGGCTGTCTGTCCCGTAAGAAGTTCAAATTTTCCCACAGTCCTGCCAACGCCGCCGAACCATTGTTGAGCACAGCACCTGCTTCACCAGTGGAGCCGAGGCTGAGGTTTAAGGCTTCCCCCACGGCGTCGCGCAAACGAACAGGAAATGATGTCACGAGAGTTGGGACTACCACTATAAAAAGGCGGGGAGTATTGTGTTGTCAGCAGATGGGCAGTGACAGCAAAATGGGTCGGCCAAGAGAGTTCAGCGACTTCGAACTTTGACTAGTTACTGGATGTCACCTGAGTAACCAATCTATCAGGCACATTTCAGCCCTTTTCAAGCTCTCCAAGTTGACTGTCTGTGATGTTATTGTGAAGAGTAAACGCGAAGAAACCACTGTAGCTAAAGCAAGACGAGGCGGATCCCATTTACTGATGGACAGGGACTTTCCAGTATGGGAAAGCTAGTTGTAAAAAAATCGCATGAATTTAGCGGAAGGAATCACTTGTGATTTACAAAGCGCTACCACCTTGTAACACCAATATCGATTGTAAGTAGTTTATAATGTGTAATTATGTATATGTAACTATGAAGTGGTTGTTCTTTACGAATGAAAGTCACTGAATTGTCAGAGAGAAAGTGGAAGTTTGTAATACACTACTGGCCATTAAAATTGCTACACCACGAAGACGACGTGCTACAGATGCAAAATTTAACCAACAGGATGAAGATGCTGTGATATGCAAATGATTAGCTTCTCCGAGCATTCACAGAAGGTTGGCGCCGGTGGCGACACCTACAACGTGCTGACATGAGGAACGTTTCCAACCGATTTCTCATACACAGACAGCAGTTGACCGGCGTTGCCTGGTGAAACTTTGTTGTGATACGTCGTGTAAGGAGGAGAAATGAGTACCATCACGTTTCTGACTTTGATAAAGGTCGGATTGTAGCCTATCGCGATTGCGGTTTATCGTATCGCGACATTGCTACTCGCGTTGGTCGAGATCCAATGACTGTTGGCAGAATCGGTGGGTTCGGGAGGGTAATACGGTACGCCGTGCTGGATCCCAATGGCCTCGTATCACTAGCAGACGAGATGACAGGCATCTTATTCGTATGACTGTAACGGACCGTGCAGCCACGTCTCGGTCCCGGAGTCAACAGATGGGAACGTTTACAAGACAACAACTATCTGCACGAACAGTTCGACGACGTTTGCAGCAGCACGGACCATCAGCTCGAGACCATGGCTGTGGTTACCCTTGACGCTGCGTCACAGACAGGAGCGCCTGCGATGGTGTACTCAACGACGAACCTGGGTGCACGAATGGCAAAACCTCATTTTTTTCGGATGAATATAGGTTCTGCTCACAGCATCATGATGGCCTCACCCGTGTTTGGCGACATCGCGGTGAACGCACATTGGAAGCGTGTACTCGTCTTTGCCATACTGGCGTATCGCCCGGCTTGATGGTATAGGGTGCCATTGGTTACACGTCTCGGTCACCTCTTGTTCGCATTGACGGCACTTTGAACAGTGGACGTTACATTTCAGATGTATTACGACCCGTGGCTCTACCCTTCATTCGATCCTTGCGAAACCCTACATTTCAGCAGGATAATGCACGACCGCATGTTGAAGGTCGTGTACGGGCTTTCCTGGATATAGAACATGTTCGACTGCTGCCCTGGCCAGCTCATTCTCCAGATCTCTCACCAATGGAAAACGTCTGGTCAATGGTGGGCGAGCAACTGGCTCGCCACAATACGCCAGTCACTACTCTTGATGAACTGTGGTATCGTGTTGAAGCTCGATGGGCAGCTTTACCTGTACACGCCATCCAAGCTCTGTTTGACTCAATGCCCAGGTGTATCAAGGCCGTTATTACGGCCAGAGGTGGTTGTTCTGGGTACTGATTTCTCAGGATCTATGCACCCAAACTGCGTGAAAATGTAATCTCATGTCAGTTCTAGTATAGTATATTTGTCCAATGAATACCCGTTTATCATCTGCATTTCTTCTTGGTGTAGCAATTTTAATGGCTATTAGTGTATATATATTATGGAAACTATAATAATGTTTGAAAATAATGAATCTTTATAAAATATGTATGTTCAGAGAGAGGAATTGTACTTTAAATACTGGTTCATGCTTAGGGATCTTGTATTGTATACTACAAAAGGTGTAGGGAACCCCCTCCGCTACGGAAGTGGCCTGGCGCTCGTTAAAAGGTCGTTTCGCGGTCGATATGGGCGGCTACTGAGTGAGCACGTTACGCAGTCAGTGGCTATCCGTTGTACGGTTATCATCGAGGGTGACAAGTGAGGCATTTGAAAGGCATTTTATATTCAAAGTGGATGTGGTTTCGGCTGTGGTATGCTGCTCTTGTTATTATGGAATGGCTCTAAAACGAGGATCATATGTCGCCGAGAAGAATTTATAAAGAGCATTCAACAGCAAGAGTGTCAGACCAGATAGCCGCCACGTGCTTGCCACCACTATTGCGCCACTGCCCCGCCAACTTCAGGAACTCGGATATGTATCATAGTATAGACCAGTATGTTTGTGTGAGTGTTTTTCAATAATAATTCCAGTGGTATAAACATGTATTTGAACCTTAAAATTCTCCTTATCATGAAACCAATGCAGGGTCCCATCCTAAACGTGCAGATACCTAGTATCCTGTTTCTAACTAATTAACAGTTTCCTTCTGTGCTACATGTGCTAAAGTGCAGTGCTAAAGTGTGAAGTGTTACCGAAAAATACCTGCTTCACAGATAATGGATAAGGCACACAAATTGAGCCTATATGAAAAGTAATTTTGCTTTGATTATTACTATGAATTATCTTCTGAAGTTAATTAAACTTAATATTTGAATTACTTGCGTTCAAGTGTGAACATATAAACTATTTTAAGTGGGGTTGGAAAGCAATATTTGCAAACTGCATTTTGTCTCTGAAATAGTCACAGAATTTGCCTGTAAAGACAGTTTCAGTTTATGGGCCCCAATATATTTTTTTCTATTATAATAAAGATAAATTAAATACTGATTTGCTAAAGAAATCTGAAACATTTCCATAAAAGTGTGAGTATAAAAAGTGTTTGTGTTATGTTATTTAACTTCATTTGTGGTATCTGTATGTTGGTTAAACAAGGGCTCTTGTTGTACTGTCGGCAGACTTGCCAACACTACGCACACTAATTGAAAGAGGCGGCCAAGATGCACGCGCTAACTCACGAAGGATGGAGTGAGGTCTGAAACAGGATACGTAATGAATGCTATAAAGAAAAGTACGTAGCTTCTGGAATACTTAACTTTGATCCATCCTTTGTATACATCGTTCGTGATGAGACATCTGGAGATTGTGGCGATACAAGTGAGACTCTTTAGATACAAGCTATCTAAGGCTAATGGCGCCTTGCTAGGTCGTAGCCATTGACTTAGCTGAAGGCTATTCTATCTGCTCTGCAAATGAGCGAGGCTTCGTCAGTGTAGTCGCTAGCAAAGTCGTCCGTACAACTGGGGCGAGTGCTAGTCTGTATCTCGAGACCTGCCGTGTGGTGGCGCTCGGTTTGCTACCACCGACAGTGGCGACACGCGGGTCCGACATGTACTAATGGACCGCGGCCGATTTAAAGCTACCACCTAACAAGTGTGGTGTCTGGCGGTGACACCACACTTGTTATGCCCAATTTTAGTCTCGTGAGGTCTTTAGTAACATCTTATTGCTGAGTTAGCTATTGATTGCAACAGTAACTATTATTACTATGAGTGAAATAACTTTAAAAATTCCTGTGGTTGCTGATTTCTGTAAATAGTAACTACTGCTACCCACCACTCAATTCGTCCGGTAGTCGTGTGTATTCATTGCACTATTTAAAAGGATTATTAATGAAAGTCAATTTAGTAACTCCTATTAAATTTTCTTGAAACATAATGTTTCAAGTTATGATGCCTAATTAGGCTGGCGACCGTTTATTATTTCATTTGTATGGATTTCAATAGTCGTATTACCTGCAAAATAAAGTCTTTCAGTTTTCTATTAATTGCCACCTATACGAAATTAATGTTTCGATACCCTCTGTCCATTAGCTATACACATGGTCAAATAAATACAAAAATCCTCACAGAGGGTAACAGTAAACTGCGGGCATAGCGTTATACTTGGCGCAAACTTGCAGCCCCCGTGTTATACGTGGCTTCCCTGTGACAGGACTAAAAGTTCAGTTGCTAGGGAAATATAGTGTTATAAGCTGTCAAGGTAACACAGTCACTGTGCGCTGGGAGTTAAAAAGAATGGGGTGTAATGAGTGAGCAGCTCCTCATAAGCCACTCATTGCTGTAGTTAATGAAAAGCGATGCATGGGCTGGTGCAGAGAGTGAGGTCACGGGACAGTGCATGACTGGAAACGAACGATTTGGAGTAATGGATTACATTACACCCTGTGGCAATCCGTTGTAAAGGTTTGGGTTTGGTGTATGGCTAGCGAACGGTACCTGCCGTAATGTGTAGCGCCAACAGTGAAGAGCAGAGCAGGTAGTGTACGGTATGAGGATGTTCTACATGGTTAGGGTAATGTAGAAGGACTTGAAAACATTTTACAGCGTTGTGTATTGCGAACAGTAGAGGAACAGTTCGGAGACGATATTAGTACGGCAATACACCCTTTTACAAAGCAGCATGTGTGAGACAATGGTCTATGGGCGATAACATGCCTGAAATGGACTGGCCTGCCCGGAGTGCCAAACCCAATGGAAAATCTTTGGGGTGAGTTGGATGTCGGCTTCGCTCCAGACTCCACCGTCCAACAATATTACCTTCTCTGGTTTGGTATCTTGGGGAAGAATTGGCTGACGTTCTTCCACAGACGTCACTGAAAGTGTCCACAGTACAGTTCAAGCTGTCACAAAGGCGAAGGTTGGACACATCCCCACTGATAGATGTCCGGATACTTTTGATCAGATGGTGTAGAAAGCAGTACCACAACATTGTAAAATCCAAGAGGAATCTAATTTCAGTGCAGGCTGGCGAAAATGGGAAGATCCGATACCGTTTGACTACGTGATTGACTACCAGTCCCTGGAGCAGTCACAACCGTGAAGCCGGCCGGTGTGGCCGAGCGGTTCTAGGCGGTTTAGTCTGGAGCCGCGCAACTACTACGGTCGTAGGTTCGAATCCTGCCTCGGGCATGGATGTGCGTGATGTCCTTAGGTCAGTTAGGTTTAAGTAGTTCTAAGTTCTAGGGGACTGATGACCTCAGATGTTAAATCCCATAGTTCTCAGAGCCATTTGAACAGCCGTTAAGTATCTAGAGGTAAGTAACAGAGGTGATTTAAGACGGAAGGGCAATAGAAATGTAGCCGTGACGAAGGCGCAGGCAACACTCCATTTTTAATTGAAGAATTATAAACTAGTGTTATTCGTACACGAAACCCTACTTCCTCTAACTCTTGACTACTGTTTGCCGTTCTGGGATCCTTATCAAATTTAACGGAAGTGATTGAAAACAGTAATAAAAGAGCTCCCCGTTCTGTCATCGATTCATTGAATTTGCACGACGGCTTTAGAGAAATGCTCACTAATTTCAACGGGAGGCGCTACAAAAAAGGTGTTGCATATCGCGGAGAGTGAAAGTCTAAAAGTACCGAGAGTTCAGATTTCAGTACAAACCAAGACTCCTATTACGTCCTAAGACATACCTTTCATGGAAACATCACATCTACATCTACATCTACGTGATTACTCTGCTATTCACAAAAAAATGCCTGGCAGAGGGTTCAATGAACCACCTTCAAGCTGTCTCTCTACCGTTCCACTCTCGAACGGCACGCGGGAAAAACGAGCACTTAAATTTTTCTGAGCGAGCCCTGATTTCTCTTATTTTATCATGATGGTCATTTCTCCCTGTGTAGGTGGGTGCCAACAGAATGTTTTCGCAATCCGAGGAGAAAACTGGTGATTGAAATTTCTTGAGAAGATCCAGTGGCAACGAAAAACGCCTTTGTTTTAATGATTGCCACTCCAATTCACGTATCATGTCTGTGACACTATCTCCCCTATTTCGCGATAATACAAAACGAGCTGCCCTTCTTTTTTACTTTTTCAGTGTCATCCGTCACTCCCACCTGATGCGGATCCCACACCGCACAGCAATACTCCAGAATAGGGCGGCCAGGCGTGGTGTAAGCAGTCTCTTTGGTAGACCTGTTGCACCTTCTAAGTGTTCTGCCACTGAAACTTTGGTTTGCTCTACCCACAATATTATCTATGTGATCGTTCCAAAATGGCTCTGAGCACTATGGCACTTAACATCTGTTGTCATCAGTCCCCTAGAACTTAGAACTACTTAAACCTAACTAACCTAAGGACATCACACACATCCATGCCCGAGGCAGAATTCGAACCTGCGACCGTAGCGGTCACGCGGTTCCAGACTGAAGCGCCTAGAACCGCACGGCCACACCGGCCGGCTATGTGATCGTTCCAATTTAGATTATTTGTAATTGTAATCCCTTAGTATTTAGTTGAATTTACAGCCTTCAGATTTGTGTGACTTATCGCGTAATCGAAATTTAGCTGATTTCTTTTAGTACTCATGTGAACAACTTCACACTTTTCCTTACTCAGGGTCAATTGCCACTTTTCGCACCATACAGATATCTTATCTAAAACATTTTGCAGGTCGTTTTGATCATCTTATGGCTTTACAAGACGGTAGATGACAGCATCATCTGCAAACAATCTAAGACTGCTTCTCAGATTGTCTCCTAAGTCGTTAATATAGATCAGGAGCAATAGAGGGTCTATAACGCTTCCTTGGGGAACGCTGGATATTACTTCTGTTTTACTCGATGACTTTCCGTCTATTACTACGAACTGTGACCTTTCTGAGAGGAAATCACGAATCCAGTCGCACAACTGAGGCGATATTCCGTAGGCACGCAGTTTGGTTAGAAGACGCTCGCGAGGAACGGTGTCGAAAGCCTTCTGGAAATCTAAAAATGTGGAATCAATTTGACATCCCCTGTCGATAGCACTTATTACTTCATGAGTATAAGGAGCTAGTTGTGTTTCACAAGAACGATATTTTCTGAAATCGTGCTGACTATGTGTCAATAAATAGTTTTCTTCGAGGTACTTCATAATGTTCGAATACAGTATATGTTCCAAAACCCTACTGCAAATCGACGTTAGTGATACAGGCCTGTAATTCAGCGCATTACTCCTACTTCCATTGTTGGGTATTGGTGTGACTTGAGCAATTTCCCAGTCTTTAGGTACGGATCTTCCTGTGGGCGAGTGGTTGTATATAATTGCTAAATATGGAGCTATTTTATCACAATACTCTGAGAGGAACCTGACTGATATGCAATCTGGACCGGAGGCCCTGCCTTTATTAAGTGATTTAAGCTGCTTCGTTACTCTACTTCTATGTTTCTCATCTTGGCAACTGTTCTTGATTGGAGTTCAGGAATATTTACTTCGTCTTTTTTGGTGAAGGAGTTTCGGAAAACCGTGTATAATAACTCTGCTTTAGTGGCACTATCATCAGTGACTTCACCGTTGTTATCGCGCAGTGAAGGTATTGATTGAGTCTTGTCACAGGTGTGCTTTATGTATGAGCAGAATCTCTTTGGGTTTTCTGCCAGATTTCGGGACAGAGTTTCATTGTGGAAATTATTAAAAGCATCTCGCATGGAAGTACGCGCCATTTTTCGAACTTCTGTAAAACTTTGACAAATCAAAGAAATTCTAGCGTATACAGAGCGGTTCCGAAAATCGTTCTTCCCTCGCACTTTACCCTAATGGACGAAGACGGGAAAAAGTTTGTGGTACATTACATATGCTCCGCTTCACATCGTAGAGTGAATAGTGGATATCAGATGTAGATGCAAGGACGTCAAACGGGCCGACTTGGAACAGGAGAGGCACCACAGGACATTTTATTTTCTACTGTCTCTAATTTTACAAATAAATTCATAAAACTTTGTCATTATGACCAGCAATGATTCAGGATTCACACTCATAGCAGTGGAAGTGCAAAAACATAACAAAATAAATTTTTTTTAGACATGAAATTTCATAATTTTTTCACTTACCTTTGGCTGCATTTGTTGTTATAGCTACATTTTTCTTCACAAGTATGAGAGATTCTTTGATGAATTTTGCACAGCATAAAAACCATACTTACAGATATATGAAACTCTAGAATTTTCCAAATCTATTAAAAACTATGGTAAAAATTGAGATAATTAACTACAAAATTTGATTTTTTTCTAAACATAAAGTTTAAAATGTAACAGTTCATTCATTTTTTCATAAATTAAATAGATTCTAGAGTTTCAGACACCTGTAAGTATGGTTTGTATGCTGTGCAAAATTCATGGAACAGTCTCTCTTACTTATGAACGAAAGTGTACCTATAGCAACAAATGCAGCCAATAGTAAGTGAAAAAAATGATGAAATTTCACATGTAAAAAAAAAATTATTTTGTTATGTTTTCGAATTTCCGCTGCTATGAGGAGTGTGAATCCTGAATCCTTCCTGGTCATGCTGACAAAGTTTTATATAGACAGTGGAAATTAAAATGTCCTGTGGTGCCTCTCCTGCTCCAAGGCGGCCCATTTGACCTCCTACCTCCCTTAAACAGTAGTGATATTTACTAGCCAAAAAGTTCAGAGACTGATTTTATTCCTGGCGTGTAGACGACGTCAGCCCTGTACCTACGGTGGCACCTTGAGCTAGCAGCTGTGAACAACAGATGTTTCTTGGACCAGGTAGTTGTGAGCAGGCAGTGCTAAGCAGTGGACGTGGGGCGGTAGCGTGTCGACATTGTAGTGTCCCTTATCGCAATGCAGCAACATCTGTAAATCAAGTGTTCACGAAATTATTCACAATGTTTTGCAGAAGAGAAAAGTATGTGCAAAGTTTGTCTCGCACATCTTGACTCCCGAACAAAAAGAACGACGCGTGGGCGCGTGCCCCGACTTGACTAAAATGAAAAACATGGACGGTTCGTTTCTGGAAAATACGAACCTACCTCATAACGACGAACTGCTGAAATTCATAAGAAGGGTCAATGCTTTGATGTCATATACGACGTTCAGCCAACTCTATTGTCCGCCCCCGTAGCTAAATGGTCAGCGTGACGGATTGTCAATCCTCTGGGCCCGGGTTCAATTCCCGGCAGGGTCGGGGAATTTTCTCCGCCCAGGGACTGGGTGTTGTGCTGTCCTCACATCATCCTATCATCCTCATCTACTGCAGGTCGTCGAAGTGGCATCAAATTGAAAGACCGGTACCCGGGGAACGGTCTGTCCGACGGGGAGCCCTCGCCATACGAATAAATAAATAAATAAATAAATAAAGTCGATCAACATCTAAAAAGGACTTTTCTGACAGCTTCACATGGTCGTGCGAAGGAATTTGTGTGTGTGTGTGTGTGTGTGTGTGTGTGTGTGTGTGTGTGTGTGTGTCTGTGTCTGTGTGTTTTCTGTACCTCAATCAGTGTTCCACTCCTCGAATGGCAAAAGCGGATCCCTTATATTATTACTTTGTTGGCCGTCTGTGTCTTTGTTTTTTCAGGAACGGGATGACGAATCTGGTAAAAATTTATGCCACAAGGGTAAGTGGCCTCTTGACGGTGTGAAAAATTGAAGCTTCTAAGTGAATGCAGTCAAAAGCAACGGCGTTTTACGTCATATAGTTTGTTTCTCGAGCACTCATGAAACGTATAAGGTACCTTTCGTTGATCTTTAGTCATGAAATTTGGCAAGAAGCAAGGTTCCACAGTAAAAGTGAAGGAAAAAAAATCCGACAATTATTAATTTGTAATTATATCATAAGAAAAAAATGTTTTTTATCATTTGTTATTCGGTTGCCTCTCTGTCCGTCGACATTTTTCTCAGGAACGTATCAAGGTGAAATTTATGTCACATACTAATGTCTACAGGCTCTTGGTGCTAGAATAAATGTAAGTTTACAAGTCAAGGCGCTCAATAAATACGGTTATTTATGTCACATGTTTTTATACTTGCAAATCACACATAAAACTCTATACCTTTGACCTAGAATCATGAAATGTGACAAGCAGCGAGCATTCATAGTAAAAGTAAAGGAAAAAATCCGACAATTGTTAATTTCTGATAATAAAACAAGAAAAACAATTTGTTTTGTTATCCGACAGTTTTGCTTGTCCGTCTGTTAACACCCCTTTTGTTCAGGATCAAATGGACTTATTGAGTTGAAGTTTCTGTCACGTTCTAAGGTCCCTTGGCGGTGTAAAATATTTAAGATTCTAAGTCAATGCACTCAAAAGATACGGCCATTTATCGCATATATTTTGCTACTCGCAAATTCACTCATCATAATCAGTGGGGTACTTCTCCTGGACCTATAATCATAAAATTTGGCAAAAAGCCATGTTTCAGAGTGCCGGTAGAGGAAAAAATCCAAAAAGTGCTAAGCTATAATTGTATCACACAAGAAAAGCTTTTATTGTCATCCTCGGAAGTTTTGTAATTCTCCGGGACGATATATTGGCAGTATCGGCACTGATAACAGGAAAAAATAGTGGAGCTTATGATACGTGGGACAGATGAACTGTCTACATACATAACAAATTTTTGTACGGAACCCTCGGTGCGCGATTCTAGTCGCACTTATCCACTTATCAAGAAACTTTTTTGACTGTTGGGGTACTTTATAGAAAGATTTGAATTATGTTCTGCAAATTTAGCCTTTTAGCCTTGTAATGAAATTGCAATATATTCTGATTTTCAATTCTAAGTTACTAGACTACCCTGGTGCTTGTTTCTTTCATTTAACATAGAAGTTCATCACAGTAGTTGACAGTCGCTCATTGTACTATTATTTTTTGTATTTTGTTATTGTCCGAAGTTTTCGTTTGATGTAGCTCTAAACGGTTTGTCTCTCCAGCGTAAAACTCTCTGACTCTGCACAACTGCTGCAACCCACTTTCATATGAATCAATTTGATACAGTGAATCCTTCATCTCACTTTATAAGTTTCATCCTCTGGAGTTCTTTCTTTTACAAGCATTTTTGAATTCTGTTGTGACTCTTTGAACGCCTGAGTAACATTGGCTCATGTATTCCTGCAGAACTGGAGATAAAAGAGAGAGAAACAGATTACTGACGAGCACCAAGACAAACCCATCTGTTCCTACCTATATGACAATTTTGGCTTCCATCAGTGTACAACTGTACAAAAATCGCTTGTCTGAGCTGGGCAACAAAGTCTGCCTTTTTTAAAACCGAACTATAAACAATGAAAACGCTTCAACAGCCAGACAGAATTCAAGGGCGGTATCTAAATATTGATTTTGACCGACGTGCACGATTTGTTGTAAGAGGAATTTTTTGAGGCTGGTGTCCAGATACAGAAACCTGTAGATCCTACTTCAACGTACTTAATCTGCTCCAGCCCATTTCATAGCGAATTGCACTGGTTATCAGGTATCGTGAAACTTTTGTTAGAAATGTGACTAATTCTTTACATGGCGAACTTACTTTACAAGTGTTTTATTTGCGTATTTTGTGTCATTTAAAATACAAGGACGTACGGAAAAGTAATGCTTATGAATTTTTAATGTGAAAATTCTTAAAGTCACCGTGGCGACGAACGTATTTCTCCCAAGAGACCAAGTTAAACGTCACTGAGCAGTGGCTGGCTCGCGTCATGCCTTGTTTTTTATCACTGGTTGCAGTCCAGTGGTGTCTTATTTCTTCTTCGGTTACCACCTTAACGTTGCTGTCTTCTCTCCGTGAGTTGCAGCAGCAGCGTGTATCGATACTAGTACTGCTGTACTATCTTTGGTGTGGCGGATATATTTTCCTGGTGTGCTTGTCGCCTACCGATCCTGGACACAAGTTGAGTGCTCACTTAGCCTACTATTAAGCCTCAACTACCATCACACCTCTTCGTTTGATCCTGGTTGTCGCCTTCAGGGAGATTCCCGCGAGCAACAACGTTTGTGCATTGAAGTCGGCTAGAGTTGCAGCTGTCTTCCACTGTGTTGGTTACCTTCAATTAATTCATTCCTTCATTACTGGAGTGTACCAGCGGTATCTTCTGCCTTGTGGCCTTGACATTCCAGTGAAGTGCCCTGGCCGTTGACATAATTTTTGGCAGTGTATTTTCCTCGTCGTGTTGATGCTATCCAGAATGGCGTGTAGTTCGACAGCTGAGCTGTTGTTGGTAGTTTTGGGCGTTTATTCTGACTTGACTGGATTGGGCACCAGTATCCAGAACGTTGTGCTATTGACATCTTGTTGTCGTTTCGCTGGTCGGGTGGAGCAGAACTGATCTTGTTGGTGGGTTCGTCGGATGGCTTTCGGTTGGGTTGCCTTCCGGTTAAGAGGTTGTCGGTCTGGCTGCCTGTCTCACCTAAACGTGCGTTAGTGTTACCTTCCCAGGCCGATCCTTGGAACCTTCTGACCACCGCTCCTTGTGTTTTACATAGCGATTTCCTTTTTAGTCTTAAGTACTCTGTCGCTACGGTCGCAGGTTCAAATCCTGCCTTGGGCATGGATGTGTGTGATGGCCTTAGGTTTAAGTAGTTCTAAGTTCTAGGGGCTGATGTCCTCAGCAGTTATGTTCCATAGTGCTCAGAGCCATTTGAACCATTTTTTAAAGTACTCTGTGTGGCCTTCAGCCGGGTTCTAGCTTATTAAAATTGCAAGGCTTTCTTTCTAAGCCGTAAAAAAATTGTTTCTTGTTTGGTATGTGGCCTTCAGCCGAGTTTCAGCCTTTAAAAATTAAAACTGAAAATTCCTTGTGTCTAGGCCTTAAGCCATAAATTGGTTTCAAGTTGGTATGTGGCCTTCAGCCGAGTTTTCAGCCTTTTCAAATCAAAAATTGCAAAATTTTGTCTAGGCCTTAAGCCATAAGAAATATTTTCTAGTTTTTATGTGGCCTTCAGCCGAGTTTTAATCTCTCTTAATCTAAAAACTCAAAATCGTTGTTTTGCTCTTAAGTCCAAAGATGATTAGTATGAGGCCTTCGGCCGAGTTTTACTCGAAATATTTTAAGATAAGGCCTTCAGCCTTTTCAAACTGAACGCTCTTCCTCCTAGGCCTTAAGCCGCTAAATTGTTTTGTTGATATGCGGCCTTCAGCCGAGTTTTCAGCCTATTTAGATTAAACTTTGAAATTCTTTGTCTCGGCCTTAAGCCGTAACACTGTTCTTGATTAATGCGAGTCCTTCAGCCGAGTTCTATGGGAAAAATTTAAGCTAAGGCTTTCAGCCTATTTATATTGAAGATAAAAAAATTTTTTCTAAAGAAGTGAAACCTCCAGAAGAACTCCCGTACTTCAATTCCTTGCTTAGGCCTTGTGCCTTGGATTTTCGATATGTCCTTCAGCCGATCTAAACTAAATCAAAGGAGGTCTTTCGTTAAAACCTTGAGAGTTTTGATTCTTTCTTGTGTGATTGTGTGTTTTAAGAAATAAAGTTTATACGTTGAGTGCAACTGACAGTAACTTATTTTGGCGCCCTTCCACAAATATAACCACATCCGCTCTGTCCTGCTAGCCCAGGGATTTCAGTCACCTCTGCCTGCAACGCTGTATTTCTATGAAACTGATGTCATCGAAGGCGTTCTTTAAGTTTTGGGAACAGGTACAAAGTGGACGAGGCCAGGTCGGTACTGTATGGAGGATGATCGATGACAGTGAACCCAAAGCGTCGGACTGTTGCACGTGTAGCAGCGCTCGTGTGCCGTCTGGTATTGTCAATGCTGTAAGGAGAGGGCGGACCAATTCAATTACAGCACGCTGTTTCTTACGCACCAACATACTACGTTACACACCACCGTTACACACTACAATCCGGCGTCCTCTACTGGCATAGGGCTGCAGATATAGAGATGAAGAGTAAAGAGGCAGAAAGTTAAACACGTTGAGCCATGGTGCGCCTTTTCTGGCACACCAGCTCTTTGGCAGTACTATCGATTACCCGGCTGTACTACGATCTTTGCCCCTGTTGTGATCTGGCGGCGGGTATTTGCGGTCGGGAGTTGGTCGTGCGACTCGCTACGAGGCGCTAGGACGTGGTTGAGGGGACGAAGGAGCAAAACACGCGCGCTTGGCCAGCGGCGGCGCTGCCGGTCTACCTTGCAGGACGGTCGCGATTTTGTGGTACCTGACGTCAACTTCGGGCGCTGCTCGTTGTCTTGCTTTGGGGCCTGTTTTCTCGGACAGACCATTTCCTCGAGACCATCTCGAACAACGCTGTCCATCAGAGGTGTAAGTGGTTTTGGTGCCTTCGTTTCCTGGAACCATTTGCATTATAGCCACTGTCAATTGTTGGTTGGTTGGTTGCCCTAATGTATGTGTTGTTGAAGTAAGAGGAGCCGGCATGGTGTGTGACAGCAAGGAGACCAGCAGTCACTACTTCCTTTAAGGAAATCAGCGTTCCCAAAGATGTAGTAATTGTAAGGTATTGAAGATATTAGGTCTTAGTCTAGTTGTAATTTTCTGCATACCAAGCTTACACTATTGCCAGTTACATTGCAGACCTATGTAAGGAAATTAAAGCGCACCAAACCTAGTTTGTGGTGAAGTTGCGCATTTGAATAACGTAATAATATTTTGAAATTATTTCCATTTCATCCTTGTACACATTGTCGGTCTTAATGATATGTGCAAATATTCGTTGCCTAACTATGGAATGTAGTCGAATTAAGTCGGGTGATGCTGAGGGAATTAGATTAGGAAATGAGACACTTAAAATAGTAAAGGAGTTTTGCTATTTGGGGAGCAAAATAACTGATGATGGTCGAAGTAGAGAGGATATAAAATGTAGACTGGCAATGGCAAGGAGAGCGTTCGTGAAGACGAGAAATTTGTTAACATCAAGTATTGATTTAAGTGTTAGGAAGTCGTTTCTGAAAGTATTTGTATGGAGTGTAGCCATGTATGGAAGTGAAACGTGGACGATAAATAGTTTAGACAAGAAGAGAATAGAACCTTTCGAAATGTGGTGCTACAGAAGAATGCTGAAGATTAGATGGGTAGATCACATAACTAATGAGGAGGTATTGAATAGAATTGGGGAGGAGTTTGTGGCACAACTTGACTAGAAGAAGGGATCGGTTGGTAGGACATGTTCTGAGGCATCAAGGGATCACCAATTTAGTACTGGAGGGCAGCGTGGAGGGTAAAAATCGTAGAGGGAGACCAAGAGATGAGTACACTAAGCAGATTCAGAAGAATGTAGGCTGCAGTAGGTACTGGGAGATGAAGAAGCTTGCACAGGATAGGGTAGCACGGAGAGCTGCATCAAACCAGTCTCAGGACTGAAGACCACAACAACAACAACTATGAGAGTGTAAAAGTCTGATATTATTTTCTAACATTGCATTTGTGTATAAGTCTTAGTTTAGATATTTTACAGAACTGATATTGCTGCAAAATTTTGGGCCTTTTATTCAAATCACTTATTGTTTTTTTAAAATTATATTATTATTTGTTGGTTGTTAACTTATATTAATTGATGTTTGCTTGGTGTTTGCAGTGTTTCCTGCGGTCTGTTTGTGTTCCAGTTTTTCTGCGAGTTGGGATGTGTGGGAGCGGCGCCACGTTCTGCTTCGGTGCACAGAAGCTGTGACGTGACGTCTAATGGGAAGTGACTCCCGGTTGGGCCCCGGCGTTTAGGTATTGTTTTGGACGGCTGGTCTGCTGCTTCAGGCATTTTAAGTCAACTTTTGCCCAGGGCAACCTGGCGTCACTGCCCGTATAGTAGTTATTGAGCCTATTTTACATATATATGTAAAAAAGGGATTTTAATTGCTTGGGAATCAATTGTATTAATTAACTTGTTGTGATCCTTGTGTTATTTGGGTTCGTAACGAACTGGTTTCCTTTGAAAATCATTTTCGTATTATTGATTATTGCCTTTAACAAGAAAAGGGGGAACATATGTGCCATCTTGTAAAATCACCTTCAGATTTTAATTTATTTCTTAAGTATTGAAATCTCCAGTATGCTGTTGTAATTGTACATGTTGATATTCTCTTAAGAACGGCCATGTGTTGTTTGCCTCTAATTTGTTTTATAAAAGCTTGTTTGAATAAATTGTTGATAATTGATGTCATGGTTATCTTAAGGAGTGACTTAGTAGGGGCCTTGACCTTCCATGCTAAGTGATCCCCTCATCCCGACTTCTTAAGTCACATAAAAAATTCGGAGGCATTACTTTTCAGTACACCCTCGAATTATCGTTACCGTTCGGTATTGATGGACAATCTTCAATCTTAACCTGCCACATAGTGTGACATATTTTGTAACGGAAGCCGTTGAACGTTGTTCACTCTTTCTAGAGCTTGAAGCTGCCGGAGGAAGAAATCAACCGTGACCTTTGAAGAAGTAAAAGTGTGACGGTAGCAGACAGCGACTTCCACATGTTGTGTTTCAGATGAGGCAAAGCAGAAGCCACCTAAAAACACTGTGGCCAGGCGCTACTGCGGACAGAAGCGGCGGGCGCTTGCGGCGAACCCAGTAGCAACGCGCCAACAGACCATCCATTACGGGGCTATCTGCGGGTTCTGTGCAGACCCATGATGTCACTGCGAGAGATATCTGACCGAGCCAGAGTGGCTGCGTGCGTTCGATTTCTTTCCTCTGGCTAGCATGCCCATTTCATCCGTTACCCAAGAACTTCTGCGATAACTGCACTAGTTTGCAAATTGGATACATTTTTTCACCAATGGAGGCGCGGAGAAATGATTTTCACTAAATTAGCACATCATTGATTAATCAATAAATGTAGCTACGCTGGTCCGTCGGAGGCGTGAGAAACCGTGCGTGGAAGTCAAGAATGTAGCCATTCAGTTCCACCTCACTACGTCTGTTGAAAACCCGCAACAGAATTTGGAGTGCCCTATCAGAGTAATTTTTCAACAAAATGCGTCACTAACAGTGGCAAAAGTGTTTACGAAATCAATGAGGACGTACTGATACCGCTTGTATCTATATCTGTGGTCCGGTCTTTGCCCCCCCCCCCCCCCGCCCCCCTCCGCCCTTTCTCCATTCCTATGGCGAGTGGAACCTGAGAAGAACGACTGTCAATAAACCCTTCATTAGCTCTAATTTCTCTGACTAATCTCGAGAGACCTACGTTGGAGAATGTACTATGTTGCTCGATTCGCCCTGAAAGGCACGTTCTCGGAATTTAAACACTAAACTTCTCCGTGATGCACAACGCCTCTCTTATAGCGCTTACTAAACGATCCCTCGACGAAGCGTTTCGCTGCTGATTTGATCCCCTCTACCTCTTCTATTAACTCAAACTGGTAAATACCCAGACTGACGAGCAACTCTCAGGTCGCTACTATAAGTGTTTGTATAGTCAATTCTTTCGTGGAGAGTTACATTCCGTAAAGACGCTTCCAGTACATCTCAGCCTGACATCTACTTCTCCTAAAAACCGTTTTTTTGGTCTTTCCACCTAAGGTGCCAGCCCTAGTGGCCGAGCGGTTCTAGGCGCTACAGTCTGGGACCGCGCGGCCGCTACGGTCGCAGGTTCGAATCCTGCCCTGGGCATGGATGTGCGTGATGTCCTTAGTTAGGTTTAAGTAGTCCTAAGTTCTAGGGGACTGATGACCTCAGAAGTTAAGTCTCACAGTGCTCAGAGCCACCTTAGGTTGCTCAGAGAACGTGGTTGCCAACGTGGGGGAAATTACCCCCCGACGGGTAAAATGAAAATTTCTAAGAGGTTAAAAAGAGGGTACAATAGTGTCTCGAAACTGAACTATTTTCAAGAGATCATTATCACCACTATTTTGTAAAGCTGTAATACTGATTCCATAAGTTACCAATAATAATATTTTTGATTTCAAATGCTAACATTAACGCGTTAGAGAATGTGATGGAGGTTACAGCTTATGAAACGAATGTATGAACATCTTTCTTGTTCCTCACATAGTCCACCTACTGCGCATATACTTCGTATCATCGATCTGACACAGTCAAATTGATACATATGTCCTTCAATATCTAATGAAAATTCCTTCTCTGAGTTGTATGTAGTTCCCACAATGGACCAGAAATTACTTCATTATTTACTTCTCTACAGTGAATGATCAAACTGAGATCACAACACGGCTGTAATTATGTGATGGCTACAGCATTGCTGCGCAGCAGTGGTCAAGCGCAAAGCATTGGCAACATAAAGTCTTCCAAATTCTTCCGTCTCAGGGGTAAGGAGTCCAGGAATCTAGTGGTACACAAGCAGTAGTATAGTGCACTCCCTTCAACTTTGTTGATTTTAAAATGTGTTAAGGGTGCGTGTGAAGCAAATGTCACTGGTGCAGAGGAAGCACGTTTTGATATAAGTATCTAGCCGGCCGCTGTGGCCGGGCGGTTCTAGGCGCTCCAGTCCGAAACCGCGCTGCTGCTACGGTCGCAGGTTCGAATCCTGCCTCGGGCATGGATGTGTGTGATGTCCTTAGGTTAGTTAGGTTTAAGTAGTTCTAAGTTCTAGGGGACTGATGACCTCTGAAGTTAAGTCCCATAGTGCTCAGAGCCATTTGAACCAATAAGTATCTACCATCAATGTGGAAAATTAGCTGTCTTTTCTGTGGAGGAGTTGCAGGTAGCACTCGCAATGCACTAGAATTACTTCATCTTTCTATAAATATAAATAAAATGTTGTTACAATTAAGCGGTACCAGTTGTCTCATTGTCTCATTATTTCGGGGTTTAATAAGACACCTACGAAAACCAAGTATCTTTTATCTTCCATCATTTAAAAGAAAAGCGTTCAACGAAAATTCTTTTTCATTCTAAAGTTTAGTTAGGTGCTAATGTTGTTTATGGAAGGAGGGGGGGGGGGAGTAGGAGGGGATGGGGGGAGTACTAGCCAATATTTGATTGCAATCAGAAATGTTGGGAACCACTGCTCTACAAGGGTAATCTTAAGTATTTTACAACTGATACTGCTTTCTGGGATTTATCCCCGGCAGAGTAACCGGACAAAAAGTTATTCACTCCTAGAAATCATTACAAACATCATTTAATACAGTATAATTCCGCCCCTGGACTTGATAACCACTTGGACTCGGTTCGGATGTGAGTCCAAAAGGTTGTATAGGCACGTCGCATCCAGGTTAAGCCAATCGCTCAAGATTTGATCGGACATTTTCACCAAACTGCGGGTGGTGGTGATGTCGGCATTTTGCCCGCTGTTCCAACTTATCCCACAGATTTCTATTGGGTTCAAGTCAGATGATTTCGCAGGCAAATCGAGATGTAATGGGGTGGGGTGTGTTCAGAAAACCATTCATATATTCTTCCACCCCGATGAACTTCGCTGTTTTCGTTTTCAAGTGCTTGTGTGAGCAATGGCCACCGTATGTCCATAGGCTTGGCCAAACACGATGGTCCCTCTTTGCCACTTGTCACGTCCTTAAATTTATCCATGTTTACGTACAATGTCCGCTTGAAATATGTGTCTCACTGATCGCTACCGCCTTACGCTCATGTGGAGGCAGTGGAGCGTGGTTCAGCAGGTGATTCGATCACTGCACCATCGGTAAAAGCTTAACAATTCATCTGTGCCTGCCCAACTGGGGTGACTAATTTTTTGTCTGGTGATCTTATGTTCACGTATGTATGCGCAACCGTTACATTTATTTACACTCAGGGTCAAGTGCCAATCCTTGCACCAATAATCGTTGCTCTACATATCTTAATGAATCACGCTGCAGACTTCGTACGTTTCGAACTTCCCATTCACAACAGTATCGCCTTTCAACAATGGCAAGGAGCCTCCGACCTTATCCGCTACATAATTTATGTAATAGTCTGCATGACAAAAAAAGAAAAAGTGTAGCGCCCAGAGGACACGATCGTATGTCACTAACTTCTTTCACGAACACATCATTGGCGGGAATGTAAATGATTAGGGTTGTAATTCTCTGTGATAAGGGGAACGGCCACCAGAGAGCCCGGAGCCGGCCGAAGTGGCCGTGCGGTTCTAGGTGCTGCAGTCTGGAACCGCAAGACCGCTATGGTCGCAGGTTCGAATCCTGCCTCGGGCATGGATGTGTGTGATGTCCTTAGGTTAGTTAGGTTTAACTAGTTCTAAGTTCTAGGGGACTAATGACCTCAGAAGTTGAGTCCGATAGTGCTCAGAGCCATTTGAACCACAAGAGAGCATTACTGTTGCTCGAGTTTAGTGTTGTTACCAAAGCTGGTAGGGTATATAAGGGGCGTAAACAACATCAGATTTTTAGTGATCATTGTGAAGGACACCAATGCTAATTATGATGCATCGCGTAAAGCAGCATAATTGGGCGCAGCCCCGAATCCTCCTGCGGTCAGAAAAATGGTACCGAATCCTCCCAAGCCCACAAGGGTCTGAAAAACGATGGGACTGAATCCTCTCGTTTCAAGCAGGTTCCAGTTCTAAACGTTATGAATACTCCAAGCAGCTAAAGGAAAGCATATGAAGTTACAGCAGAAGATGTAAATTTTTTTTGCGTGTATTGTATGTATAAAAGTTTCATCTTTTACCTTATTTAGATACTTTTTTAAGAAACTGGAATCATTTGTAGCCTTGATTTCTTTGTAATTAATTTAGTAAAATAGCAAATCATGATACACTCTAGTGTTCATTTTATGAATTATAGTTACATTTCCTGCAAATCTATACATACAACCAATTGATAAGTGTCCGATGCGTGAATATAGGAGATGCTTAAGAAAACTTAATTGGAATGGTCTACAGAAGTTGAAGAGACGGCAAGAAATATTTTTATGATTTCTTCTGCGTGCCCGTTTGTACACGCATTATGAATAAAGTAATGCACGAAGATGGATGGAGGCGAACTGATTCACACCCCAAAAAACTTACATTTTTAATTTTTTTAAATTTTTTATTTTTTTTGCATTTTTAAGCATATTTACAAAAATCATTTTATCCTAATATGTTTATGTACATCTAAAAATAGAATTATTTATTGTGTGACTCCTGGTCTGATTTTGTATGAAACTGATTTTACATACTGAAATCTGGAAATTTTAGCCTAAGCTTCGAAGTTTGCCACTTGCTGTTCCATAAATTTCAAGTGTGGGCAATTTCTTTCCTTTTTCTTCGTTTTCGACGAATTTATTGTAATTTTAGAATAGAGCTGAATTTGTTTCAGCACTTCAAGAAATCGCTAAATGTCAGGACTGGAGGAGTAGAGCTATTGTATTTGGTATGGAAACTTTCGCAAGCATTAGTTGTTCGCTGTCTGTTACAACTTAGTTCTGCCCACATAGATGGAGGAAAGAGTGCATTCTCTTCTATGTAAGTTTCTACTAAATAGTCACAAAAGGCTTGCAATTTTTCCGATGAAGGTATCTCTGCCATGAAATCGTCAACAAAACAGTCGCCAACCATATCAGAAGGGAGCATTGGCAAATCAAATATGTACGACAGAAACCTTACAATTTCATTTTTTGTGTACAAGTCATGTGCAACTTTGGACAGCACTTGAACGGACCATCAACATATATAGATTCACACTGTGTTAATGTTTTAAGGTTTGCAGAGTCACAAAATATGATCGCTTTTTTCCTCGGTGTTATTTTCTAATAAACGCTTTGTCCCGTCTTTGGTTTCCATATTCAGCGTGTTGATAACATAATGAACATCTGCCGCCAACTGCGAAGTGGCCTCAGGCAGCTGTGGTCATTAGCGCACACAGTGCTCTGTCGCGTTGTCAGTTTGGTAGGATTCGGTCCTGTTACCTGCTTACCTACCTGGTTTCGGGAGGATTCGGGGCTGCGCCCACATAATTAGCATCCGACATACACTGAAGAGCCAAAGAAACTGGTACACCCGCCTAATATCCTGTAGGGTCCTCTCGAGCACGCAGAAGTACCGCAACACGACGTGGCACGGACTCGACTAATGTCTGTAATAGTGCTGGAGGGAAATGATACCATGAATCCTGCACGGCTTTCCATAAATCCGTAAGAGTACGAGGGGGTGGAGATCTCCTCCGACGATACCCACTTACTCGGTTGTCATAAATATTGTGAAATTCTGAATGTTTGCTAAACCTGGCATCGTGAGGTGAAAAAGACACAGAGATCTGAATCAATCACTACAAACTAGCTAAGTACCCAGCATTGCCTGGACATGTGTTTATTCCATTCTTCCATTAGTCCATCTTCTCCTTCCCACCTTCTGGCCCCCTCTCTATCCATCTCTTCCTCCTCCTCTCTGCTCATCTGCTCCTCCCCCCTCTATGTCAATCCCCTCCTCTACCTCTATCATCCTCACTCCCTCTAACTCAATCTCTTCCTCCCTCTCTACTAGTCCACCTTCTCCTACACGTCTCTCTGTCCATCTCCTCGTCCTCCCTCTCTCTATCTCCGACTCCCACCTTCTCTACATCCATCTCTTCTTCCTCTGCCCTCTGTCCACCTTCCTCTTTCCTTCCTTTATCTCCTTCTCTTCATCGCCTTACTCTTTCCTTTCTCTCTCCATCTGCTGCTTCCCCCTCTGTCCATCTGCTTCTTTCCCATCCAACCATCTCTTCCTCTCCTCTCTCTAGGTCCATTTCCTCTTCTTCCATTTCTCTGTCCATTTTTTCTCCCCCTCGCTCCTTTCCCCCTCTCTGTCTATACATCTCTTCCTCCTCCCTCGCCCTATGGATCTCTTCCTTTTATTTCTCTGTCCAACTCCTCATCTCCCTTCTCTTTGCCCATCTTCTCCTAACCTCTTCCGCAACAGGTGTTTGCTGTTTCTGACTGTCATAGTATATATTTCCAGCTAGCAAGTAGAGTATGTACCAAATTTGGTGTAAATTACTCCAGGTGTTCAGGAAGAGCTTTTTACCCGTGGCTTTACCCTCCTACGCAAATGTCACACTATTTCGCTTATACTTAACTTATTTTACATATATTTCTTAACATAGTTCATGTGTCTTTAGCGAATTTCGCCCTGCACTTTCGTTTACAGTACCTCAATAATTTTTATGACATCATATCTCCAGAACTACTTAAGAATAATGATATAATTTTGCAGTCACATTCGGTGATATATGTGAATATTGCCTGCAAAATGTGTCACGAATACAGTGAGTACTAAAGAAGTATTAAATTAGATCGTCCTGACGGATGCTGAAGCTTCACTGCATGAACAGCAAAAATATGATAAGCGATAAACTACCTGATTTCATCATTTTGCGGAAATTGTCAGCGAGAAGAAGTCTCGTATAGGCTTGAAAGTGAAGTTTGTTGCAACCAAATAAACACTCTCATTCTCAAATAAAATCTGGGTATTCACGCGTCGTGGGTTACACTTCTTTTTCATTCTCACCCCCTTCCCTTTAATAGGACCAGCGTATTAGGGGGAGATGTGGAACATACATACATCCAAACACACACACACACACACACATACATACATACACACATTGAAGAGCCAAAGAAACTGGTACAGGCACGCGTATTCAAATACAGAGTAATGTAAACAGGCAGAATACTGCTCTGCGGTCGGCGACTCCTAAATAATACAACACGTGTCTGGCGCAGTTGGTAGATCGTTACTGCTGCTACAACGGCAGATCATCAAGATTAAAGTGAATTTGAAAATGTTATAGTCGGCGTATGAGCGTTGGGACACAGCATCTCCGAGACAGCGATGGGATTTTACCGTATGTCCATTTCACGATTGTACCGTTAATATGAGGAATCCGGTGAAACATCAAATCTCAGATATCGCTGCGGCCAGAAAAAAAGATCTTGCAAGAAGGGGACCAACGACGACTAAAGAGAATCGTTCAACGGGACAGAAGTGCAACTCTTCCGCAAATTGCTGCAGATTCCAATGCTGGGTCATCAACAAGTGTCAACGAGCGAACCATTCAGCGAATCATCATCGATATGGGCTTTCGGAACCGAAGGCCCACTCGTGCAACCTTGATGGCTGCACGACACAAGCTTTACGCCTCGCCTGGTCCCATCAACACCGACATTGGACTGTTGATGAGTGGAAAAGTGCTGCCTGGTTGGACTAGTCTCGTTTCAAATTGTATCGACCGAGTGGACGTGTACGGATATGGAGACAATCTCATGAATCCTAGGACCCTGCATGTCAATAGGGGACCGTTAAGGCTGGTGGAGACTTTGTAATGGTGTGGGGCGTGTGTATCTGGAGTGATATGGGACCCCTGATACGTCTATATACGACTCTGGCAGATGACACGTGCGTAAGCATCCTGTCTGATCATCTGCATCCATTCATGTCCATTGTGCATTCCGACGGCAATTCCATCAGGACAATGCGACACCCTACATGTCCATAATTGCTACAGAGTGGTTCCAGAGTGGTTCTGAGTTTAAACACTTTCACTGGCCACCAAACTCCCCAGACATGAACATTACTGAGTATACCTGTGATGCCTTGCAACGTGCTGTTCAGAAGATATCTCCACCCCCCCTCTTACGGATTTATGGTCAGCCCTGCAGGATTCATGGTGTCATTTCCCTCCAGCACTACTTCAGACATTAGTGCAGTCCATGCCACGTCGTGCTGCGTCACTTCTGCGTACTTCCGGGACCCTCCATGATACTTGGCAGGTGTACCAGTTTGTTTGGCTCTTCAGTGTATATACTTACACACAAACACTTTTGTGTATGTATAGATTTTAATAGAGCTGATCGCAATACAACACAGCTGTAACTAACAACCGGTTTCAGTAGACCAAAAACCATCTTAATATCCTAATGCCGCTGTAATTAGCATCTGAGACATCAAACAGTGTCAACCGTGACAGAGCATGTCTGTTGGCGAATAGAACCAGATGAAGACACCTCATTGTACACTTATTTAAGTTTCTTCCCGTTGAATTCGCATATGGGCACGGGAAGAATGTTTAAATGCCTCTGTGCATGCTATAATTAGTCTGATCACAATTTCGCGATTCCTATTCCATCGATACCTAGGATGTTGGTGCATGTTCCTGAATTAATCAAAGCTGGTTCTCGGAATACAGTAAGTAGGCTTTCGTGGGATAGTTGACGTCTACCTTCAAGCGTTTGTCAGTTTAGCTATTTCTGAATTTTAGCGATGCTCTCACGTGAGTCACACCAACCTGTTACTATTCGTGCTGCCCTCCCTTGTATATTTTCAATGTCTTCTGTTAGTCTATTTGGTACCGGTCCCACACACACACACACACACACACACACACACACAAAGGTTCAAATGGCTCTGAGCACTATGGGACTTAACTTCTGAGGTCATCAGTCCCCTAGAACTTAGAACTACTTAAACCTAACTAACCTAAGGACATCACACACATCCATGCCCGAGGCAGGATTCGAACCTGCGATCGTAGCGGTCGGGTCCCACACACTTGAGCAATGTTCTATGATGTCTCGCATGAGTATTTTCCTCCTCTGTTGATTCATTTCATTTTTCCAACTCCTAACAATGATTCAAAATTTAGCTCATTCGATCATTCCATTTCATATTCCTACAAATTGTTACACTCAGTTGCCCAATTCCAACTGTGGCACAGTGATAATGCAGCATAGGATACTACGTTATTTCGTTTTGTAAAGTGCAGAATGCTACATTTCTGCACGTTTAAAGGAAGCTGTAATCTTGGTTTCCTTTGAAACCTTACCAAGATCTGAATGAATATTTGTGCAGCACTTTTCAGATGTTACTTCATTCTAGACAAATGAATAATCTGCAAAAATTCTGAAGTTGATATTAATGTTGTCTGTCAGGCCAGAAAACCACTACATGAAAAGAAAGGTCCAAAAATACTTCGCTGCGGCGCGCCTGGCCTTAAATATCACGATGATTCTTTCCAAGATAAGATGTTGCGTTCCCATCCACAATCCCGTCATAGAATTCATTTGATGTGCCATACGGTGGTAATTACGTTAATAAGAATTGGTGTGGTATCGAATCAAATGGTATTCGGAAGTGAAGTTATATCACATCAACGCGTTCATCCACAGCTTTAGGCATGTCATGTGAGAAAAACGTGAATTGCGTTTCACATGATCCATGTTAGCGGAACCCATGCTGGTTGGCATGGAGAGCATTCTGTTCGAGGTCTTTCATTATGTTCGAGCTCATAACATGTCCTAAGATTCCACATCAGATGAATGTCAAAGATGCTGGATGGTAGTTTTATGCATCAACTGTACATCTACCTCTGCATACATACTCACCATCACTTCTCTACCCTCCTTGTAGACATGTGCGACCGTTGCTTTCTTGCAGCTGCTAGGCAAGGGTTTTTGTTTCAGGGATCTACGGTATACAATGGTTAAAAGAGAGGTTATACGGGACCCAAATTCCTTATAGAATGTGATAGCGGTTTCATTTGGCCCCAGAACTTTGTTAAATGTTAGCGTTTTCTCAATTCCACTGAAACTGTTATCTTATTACTTATCTCATCAGTGGTACGAGAAATAAAATGGGCCAATCCTCCTGGAATTTTTTTTTTGTATTATTCCAAATAATATGCCAGTTGCGAGAAAACGATATCAACCTCACTGATAGTTCAAAATTTCATTCTCTCTCTCTTTTTCTCCTTCTTTCTCTCTCTCTCTCTCTCTCTCTCTCTCTCTCTCTCTCTCTTCCTGGACTGAAATCTATAATGAAGACGTGCAGCAGAAAGTAACCACGATAATAATTCCGGACTATGTGAAGACGGCGGCTCATCGTATAACATTAGATACCGGTTATCTTGAAATGAGCATATACGTATCTTGTGCCAAGAGGTCGAAATGGAGTGATTCTTTATTTAGCATGTCGGATATAACGCCTCTCTTAATGATAACTGAATAAACCAATAAATACTCCGTCTTATCTGACAGCGGCTGATTAATTTAGAAATAAGAAATCGTCGAAGGATCTTGTTTTGCTGAGATTGAATTCCTGGGACGCTAAATGACGTATCACGATGATTTTAGCCAGTAAATACACTGTCAGACAATTGACACTATGAAACTAACACGACATACGCTAAGAAGCGTTAGTGAAGATACTACGAGCATTTAATGTGTTTGCCTGACAAACTACTTCGACTCGAGGCCATAGATAATTGATATTGGTTTGTGGTCTATTGTGTAGGCCTCTTTCCGATTGAATTTATGTCATACAAATGTTAGATTAATAACATGCACAGGGAATATATGAATTAGGGTGCTTCTTATTTTGTTCAAATTTCGTGTTTCTTCACGCATCCCCCCTTACTTTTTCTTTTCTTTTAATTCTTAATTTAAGACCTATTTTGTTGAAATTGAAGACGAGAAACCCATACTTAAGTGGCCGAGGAGTTAAGTCATGTCACTACATGTTGTTTATTATTGTTTATGCGTGTGCTTGACTGCTATCGTATTCCAGAATGAAATTATCTCTGTGCAGCGGAGAATGCGCTGATATGAAACTATGTGGCAGATTAGACTGTGGGACCTTTTCTTTTCGCTGGCAAGTGCTCTACCGACTGAATTACCCAAGGAAGACTCACAGCCATTCATCACAGCTTTACTTCCACCAGTACCTCATCTCCTAGCTTACAAATTTCACAGAATCTCTCATGCGAAACTTTAAAGAGTAGCACTCCTGGAAGGAAGTGGTGAATCCTGCCTAGTCGTCGAGTATGGGGTGTCTAGGAAACCTGCTTTCTCGGATCGCTAGACAAATAGTTCAAACAGATCGTATTTATGAGTTTTATTACGAAAAGTAAATGACAATACTTAATTTTGAGAATTACACGGGTGTGTCGCAAGCAAAGGGCGACATGCAAAATAATCAATGTTCTTCAGTATAACAATTCCAAGATTGAGCTACATGTAAAGTACAAGCAAGTAACGAGTGTTGACGCTTCTGTACTAGTTGCTAGTCTTGACCTGTTGTAGAACTGGTCGCGGCCAGTTTATTTTCCTTATTGTTATTTTAATACCTTTACAATAAAGGTAGGCCGGCAGCGGCCTATCTGCGCCGCTCTTCGGCCACAGTGAACACATACAGGAAACAGAAAGACAGAAAAACAAACAAACGTGGTGGACAAAAACGGGAGACAGAAGTAATAAAAATAAATGAAGCCGCTCACGGGCGCACTGTTTGAATAAAAAACGTTCATCACTGTACACAACGGGGAAGAACGAGTTTACACACGTGAACGGAGGTACATAAACAGGGAGACACTGAAGCACTGACGCGAAAACACACATGAGCACTGGCAACGACCGCCGGCGCACGAAGGTGGACTGTTCACGCACAAAGCCGGGGACCTGCCAAAGGGAAGAGGTGTGGGTAGGAGGGAGAGGGGTAGGGTGTTGATGCTAGTGGGAGAGGAGAAGAGAGGGGGAGGGGAGAGGGTAGGGAGGGGTTGTGTAAGCCCAGGGGGGAGGGGAGGGAGGGAGAAGAGAGGAGGGAGAGAAAGGAAAGAGGGCGCCCTGGAGAAAAAACACTGGGGGAGGAATGGGATGATCAAAGTTGGTAGGAGGGGTAGATGGAGGGGATGAGGGCATTCATCAGGGAGGGAGAGTTAGCGGAAGCCACCTTGAGCAAGGATATGGAGTGTGGAGAGATGGAGAGTGGGTGGGATGTGGGAGTACAGGTGCAGCAGTGGACCGGGGTGGGAAAGGATGGGAGAGACAAGTGGGTGAGGGGGATCAAGTTTGCAGGAGGTGTAAAGGATCTGTGTCTGTTCGAGGAAAAGGAGGAGGTGTGGGAATGGAATTAAGTCGTAAAGGATCCTGGTGAGGGAGGGGAGGCGGATGCTATAGGCGAGGTGGAGTGCATGGCATTCCAGGATTTGAAGGGATTTGTAGAAGGTACGACGGGCAGTGATCCAGGCGGGATGGGCATAGCAGGGGATAGGGCGGATGAGGGAGTCATAGGTGTGGAGGACGGTGGAGGGGTCAAGACCCCACGTGCGGCCAGACCGCAGTCAGTCGGTCGCAGCGCTAATGTTCTCTTCGCTGTCGCGTTGTCGTCCTAGAGAGGAGTCGGCCAGTGTGCAATTGGCTGACGTCTTCTTCACAGCCCTCTCTGCTCTCTCATTCCCGACTGGCGTGCCGGCGCTTTATTTTACGCCGTGACAGAAAGGATACTGAGGGGACATGGCTTAGCCACAGTCTTGGTGACGTTTCTGGAATGAAATTTCTAGTCATCAGTGAAGTGATGAGTTCATTTCAACCAAGAGTTTGGACACGCTGAAGAAGTTAAGGATAAATTTAGATTTCTTAAGTAAGGTTTCTTTATTTTAGGATTCGAACACTTACTACCTTGGTGCCAAAACGGCTTCAAAAATCTTGAGGTGACATGTCACCCTTCACTCCAGGAGAGCCAGTCCCATACGTTTTGCGGGAGAGCATCTGTGGAGATTGCAAGACAGAAGGTGAGGCGCTAGCGGAAGTAAAGCTGTGATAACAGGTCTTGAGTCATGAGTCTTGGGCAGCTCAGTCGGTAGAACACTTGCCTGTGAAAGGCAAAGGTCCTGAGTTCGGGCCTCATTAATCTGCCAGGAAGTTTCATATCAGCACACACATGGTTGCAAAGTGAAAATTTCATTCTGGAGCATGATAGCAGTCAAGCATGTGTCTAAGCAGTAATAAACAACACAAAGTGACATGACGCAAATTCTCGGTCACTGTGGCACGGGTCCATCGTCTTCATTTCCAACAAAGTTAAAAATCTTCTTACAGAAAAAGGAAAAAGACATGGGGTTGTGCGTGAAATTCGAAAAAATAAGGATCACCCTAATATGTACATGCAATTTACACGAGTTTTTTCGTAGCTCCTGCGGTATCGTCCAGAGATCGTGGCAACACCATCAATACCGCAGACGTTAGCGGGGTTTCGCTGTAGTCCGCAATGACGTATGAGAAGTGCTTCTGAATACCATGCCTTCCCTTTCAGCACAGCAGTGTCCTCACACCAGAGGTCAGTTTAGTATCGAGCATGCAATAGCTTGAGCCCAGTTCATGACCTCACCTGAAGGAATCAGCATCACAGTGTAGGACCAAAGAGTTGTTACAGTTTCTGATGAACTTGTACTTTAGTACATCAACACCTACGTGATTACTCTGCTATTCGCAATAAAGTGCCTGGAGAGGATTCAATGAATCATCTTCAAGCTGTCTCTCTACCGTTCCACTCTCTAACGGCACGCGGGAAAAACGAGCACTTAAATTTTTCTGTGCGAGCCTTGATTTCTCTTATTTTATCGTGATGATCATTTCTCCCTATGTAGGTGGGTGCCAACAGAATGTTTTCGCAATCGGAGGAGAAAACTGGTGATTGAAATTTCATGAGAAGATCCCGTCGCAAGGAAAAACTCCTTTGTTTTAATGATTGCCACTGGAATTCACGTATCATGTCTGTGACACTATCTCCCCTGGTTCGCGATAATGCAAAACGATCTGCCCTTCTTTATGCTTTTTCGATGTCATCCGCCAATCCCAGCTGATGCGGATCCTACACCGCACAGCAATACTCCAGAATAGGGCGGACAAAAGTGGTGTAAGCAGTCCCTTTAGTACACCTGTAGCACTTTCTAAGTGTTCTGCCAATGAATCGCAGTCTTTGGTTTGCTCTACCCACAATATTATCTATGTGATAGTTCCAGCCGACCGAAGTGGCCGTGCGGTTAAAGGCGCTGTAGTCTGGAACCGCAAGACCGCTACGGTCGCAGGTTCGAATCCTGCCTCGGGCATGGATGTTTGTGACGTCCTTAGGTTAGTTAGGTTTAACTAGTTCTAAGTTCTAGGGGACTAATGACCTCAGCAGTTGAGTCCCATAGTGCTCAGAGCCATTTGATAGTTCCAGTTTAGGTTATCTGTAATTGTAATCCCTAAGTATTTAGATGAATTTACAGCCTTCAGATTTGTGTGACTTATCGCGTAATCGAAATTTAGCTGATTTCATTTAGTACTCATGTGAATAACTTCACACTTTTCTTTATTCGTTGTATCTCAAGAGAAGAGTTTGTTAGCCAGTGCATCAAGTGATGCTCTGCAAGTCAGTGACAGTTGTCAATTATCTGGTACTCCTGTGGCAAAGACGTGTGTCAAAGTTAAGTGAATCTTTTATTCATTAATGTGATAAAGTAAACCAATATTTCATGAGTCACCGAGCAATCAAAGAACCGGTAGGCAAGGGCTGACGATTGTAGCGTTGTGTGGTCACAGTTGTTCTTCTGTGACGTGACGGAAGAAAGCAACAGAGTCTTAATGGTTTTTCGAACGGAGGCAGTAGCTTTACCACACCGAAAGTCCTCAATTATTTGTTGTGTGTATTCCAATCTCTGTCCTCCCCAACAATTTTCACCCAGTACAATTTCCCTCTAGTACCGTAGAAGTTATTCCTCGATGTCTTAAAACACGTCCTTCCATCTTGTCCCTTCTAGCTAGTTAGTTTCTTCCAAATATTCCTTTCCTCGACGATAGAACCAAGAATACATCTCTGAACGCCACTTCTCAAACGCTTCCTTTCTCTTCTTGTCTGATTTTGATCACAGTTGGTGATTCACTGTCACACCATAACGTGTTACAGATGTTCTTTCTCAGAAATTCCATCCTCAGATTCAGGCAGCAGTAATCTTCCTTCACTGAGGGATGTTCTATTTTCCTGTGCTAGTCTACTTCGCAAGCCTACCTTCCTTTCTCCGACATACGACATATTCCTTCCAAGGTAGCACATTTCAGTCAAAGGAAGGAATGAAGTAAGGTAAGTCTACAGGGAGGTCATCAAAACAGAGCACGAACTCGAGTTACTAAAGGTAATTGGCAGTGTCCTTCCATAGAAACCAGCCGTGCATTTTTCTGGAGCGAATCAGGCAAATGACGGAAAAACGAAATCTGGATGTCCGGACGCAGATCTGAACCGCCGTCGTACCGAACGTGAAATTCCAGTGTGCCACCTCACTCGGAAGATTTCCTTCGATTCGCCTACTACGTGTTTTCCAGTTTTCATGTTTATTTTGTCGCTAATCTTATATTTGCTTGTACTGAACTAATTTCGATGCATATTCTGTAATGAGGAGACTGCTCATTCCGTTCAATAAGTTCTATAACTTTTCTTCATGTTCACACAGGATAGCAATGTCATCAGCGTGTCTTTGACCTATATTTTTTCGCCTTTGATTTTTATTACGATTTCAATTCCAAATAATTCCAGTCTCAAGCCCAAATACGAGGGTTAGTCAATTATTATCCGCAGTTTGGTTATATTTTTGTTTATTTTGGTAGTAATATCGTTTTACGTTGATGAAGCATTTTTATTTATTTGTTGTTATATCTCTGCAATTTTTAAGCTGCTAGGTTAGTTTCGTTATAGCTGCCGTGCTGCTAATCATGGCAGCTCCGCTGTCGTTTGCACCAAAGAAGAGCAACGTTCAGTGATCCGTTTTTTGTGGTCGGAAGGCGTATCAGGGGCCGAAGTTCATCGAAGACTTCCGGCACAGTACCGGAACAGTGTTTTGCCACAACGGGGATTGAAAAATTCCGAAATGGTCGCACAAGTGTTACGCACGATGAAGGAGCCGGACGACCGTTTACCGCCGCAAATGAAGAAACCATTCAGCCTTCACGGGAAATGATTCTCTTAGACTGACTATTAACTATTGACGAAGTGGCACATCGTCTTCAAATTAGCCACGGTTCTGCCTACTAAATCATCCGCAACAGACTTGGGTTTCATAAAGTTTGTGCAAGATGGGTCCCAAACCAACTCACACAGTTGCATAAACAAACGCGCTTGGACATCTGCAAGAAACATTTGGATCGCTATGGTAACGAAGGGGACAACTTCTTAGACAGGATAATTACTGTTGACGAAAAATGGATCCATCATTACGAACCGGAGAGTAAACGGCAGAGTATGGAATGGAAACATCAAAATTCGCCGTGCAAGAAAAAGTTCAAGACCGAACCGTCCGCAAGAAAACTCATGCTTACGGATTTTTGGGACGCACGAGGTTCGGTACTGAAACATTATGGGGAAAGGGGCACAACAATAAACAGTGTACCTTACAGTGAGATGCTTACTGCCACGCTAAAGCGTGCAATTCGAAGCAAACGCCGAGGATTGCTGTCACAAGGTGTTGTGTTGCAAGACAATGCCCGCCCACATACAGCTGCCCACACTGCTGAAACGCTCCAAAAACTCAAATTTGAAGTACTGGATCATCCTCCATATAGTCCCGATCTTGCCCCTTCTGACTATCACTTGTTTGGTCCACTCAAACATGGAATTAAGAGGCCGTCTATTTGCCACGGACGGAGCAGTGAAAGAAGCGGTGCATTCCTGGCTCGCAGCTCAATCGAGAACATTTTATGAGGGCATCAGGAAGCTTGTACAACGATGGACCAAATACGTTGAAACACAAGGAGAGTATGTTGAAAAATGATGTTCTTGTAAGTTTCCTATTTGATTACAATAAAATTTTATAACTAGTTTGGGGATAGTAATCCACTTACTCTCGTAGTTCCAGTTCTGAAACTTTCTGTTATTTCAGTCATTACTTCTTTGATATACAGGCTAAACAGTACAGGACAAAGACTACATTCTTAACAGGCGCTCCTTTTAATCCGAGGACTTCTCTCTTGGTCTTGTGTTCTTATTGTAATCTTTCGGTTCTTGTAATACTACATATTAGCCATCTTCACCTGTAGCGTTTATCTGTTTTATGAGAATTTCAAAAATCTTGCACGAATATCTTGTGGGAGACTCTTTTTGTATCTATTGGGCTATAGTCTCAATATCATAGTAATATTAATCGCGTATTTGAAAGAAGTGCTCACAGGATGTGAATTTAACACAGCTAAGCTCAGTATAAACAGAATGGAACATCTGAGCTACGATAAATAACATCGAAATATAGGAGAATTTCTTATTGTATGTATTTACAAATGTTCACAATCACTTCGATTTAGCCTCCTTGCCTATTTTATTTATTTAATTTCTGAGGGACTTACAATGTTGGATTCCTTTCCATTCCTAAATATTTTGGTATTTCCTTCTCTTATAGATCACTTGAAATTTTTCCTCCGATACAATAATTTCTTCACAGTTACCTTTCTTATACCTATATCTGTGTATCCAGCTTTCGTGACTACCCTTTTTGAAAATATCCGTCATTGCAGAATTTACAGTCTGACACATATTCTAACGCACACCGCCGTTGTACCTCAGTACTTCATCTTGTATGTTGATACATCGTGACGATTATCTTACTCTTCATCAATGGTAATCTGAGTCCGTGTGCATTCCTCGGGATGCCTCACAATCAATATCGGGTTTCGGGATCTCTGTTTCATCACGATGGAATCCACTTAGCATGTTCTCCTGTAACTACTTCTTTTCGAAGCATGTCTACCACTGTACTGAATTTCAACAGCGTGTTTGTTATTATTGGCTGAAATTTGCTGCAGAGCTAAAAAAACCATTTTCGCTTCTCACTCCTAATGCTGAACCCATACAATCTCATAACTCTGCCTTACATTTCTTCACCTAATACAGCGTTCCAGTCTACCGTGATTATTAGAATGTCGTCTCTCTTTGCATACTGAAGTACCCGTTCAGTATTCTCACAAATCCTTCTAGATTCTCATGTTCTGCTTACACAGGAAGTATGTGTAAATAATTTGTTGTCGTTGGCGTTGATCTGCTATCAATTCTAGTAAGAATTATCATGTAACACAACAGTTCTAAGTAACTCTCCCATATGTTCCTGTTCGTAACTAATCCTACTCCCGTTATACCATTTTCTGCTACTGTTGATATTATCCTATATTCGCCTGAGCAAAAATGCTAATATACTCTCTATTTCACTTCACTGACTCCCACTGTATCTGTATTGAGCCTCTGCATTTCCCTTTACAAGTTCTCTAACTTCACTACTACACCCAAGACGTCTGACATTCACGCTCCGTCTCGTAGGGTGTTACCCTTTTGTGGGTTTTCAGTCGTTTTCTCATGGTTGCTTCAACACTTGGAGTCTAGGAAAACTGTGAATACACTTTCCTTGTCATTAATGCAGTAGTTTCTTCGAATTTCTTGCTGCATCCCCATGCCGTTGATTACTGCAGATTCTTGCACTTTTAAGGGGAGTTTCTCACTTGCAAAACAAGAAGAAGCTCTGATCCCTTTTCGCTGCTCTTCTCTCTCTTGTTAGCAGGTCACTGGCAACTGAAGACTGGCTTCACACGTTAGAAATAATCAGTCGGAGACCGGTGCTGTGGTTATAGTGTGATATTCACAAAAAAGCATGGTTCGACCGAGAAATTATTCGTCAAAGACGCTTCACATTAGCTCTCAACAAACATAACGTCAGATAATATCAACCATGTGTGGCAGATACCGACACGAAATATTTGAATGCCTCTGATATGAATATGGGAGGGTTTGGGCATTAGCAAGGACAGTGTTAACCGCCTCGTTCTGAAAGATAGAGTAAACGGACGAACTGTTTCCGATTACTGCCGCACAAACTGACTGAATGGGAACTGTTCAGTATATCGCTGATATCGCTCCCAAGACGAAAATACTGGAACCGCCTTCCATTGCCAGAATGAGATTTTCACTCTGCCTTTCGCGGGCAAGTGCTCTGCCAACTGAGCTACCCGGGAGTGCTAGTTCTGCAAGGTTCGCAGGAGAGCTTCTGTGAAGTTTGGAAGGTAGAAGACGACGTACTGGCGGAATTAAAGCTGTGAGGACGGGGCGTGAGTCTTGCTTGGGTAGCTCAATTGGTAGAGCACTTTCCCGCGAAAGCCAAAGGTCCCGAGTTCGAGTCGCGGTCCGGCACACGGTTTTAATCTGCCACAAAGTTTCGTAGCAGCAGATGCCAGAAAAAGAAGGTTGAAGTTGTGTGAGCACATCATCAGGCTATCACCAAAACGACTCACCAAGAGAATTCTAACATACATACAAGGGGCCAAATCAACAATAATGTGGATAACATAAGTGAAACTGGACCTAGAAGCAGCAAAAATGGATCCAATAGAAATTGAAGACAGAAATATATACAGGGACGAGATACACAAGTGGAATGTGAGGTCAGAGAATGAAGTCCCAAAGAAACCAGGGACAAAGTGGACTGAAGATAGGAAGAGACACCACGGAGAAAAAAAAAAAGGAATCGTGGAAGATCAGAAAGAACATTCAAATGAGGCAGAATGCTTTGGGTGATCATACAGGGGCTCGACGCAAATAATAATAATAATAATAATAATAATATATAGCGAAAGGAGGAAATATTACTTTGGCACTACCATCGAGAGAATGAATTACGTAGTGATATCGTTTGTTGTTCGAACCATAACTGGTTTCCAGAAACTGTCTGTTCCAGTAAGGCATCACATTTTCGAGATTCACGCAGCGAAACAGCTGATTATAATATGAATAACACTGGCGCATATAGATAAACGAGATCAGACTTACAGACGTGATTGGTTCTGGCTAAGGCTACAAGGATGGAGTTCATAACTAAATAAATGAGGAAGGAACGTTCCGTTGACTTCATTTGACATGGAGTACTAGCTCGTTGGAAAAAGAAATTGCCGGCCGCTGGTGGCCGAGCGGTTCTGGCGCTACAGTCTGGAACCGCGCGACCGCTACGGTTGCAGGTTCGAATCCTCCCTCGGGCATGGATGTGTGTGTTGTCCTTAGGTTAGTTAGGTTTAAGTAGTCCTGAGTTCTAGGGGCCTCATGACCTCAGCAGTTGGGTCCCATGGTGCTCAGAGCCATTTTTGAGAAAGAAATTGCTGTGGACTTGTCAAATGGAACATATTAACAATGGCACGAATCGATTTCATTGAGCTGAATCCTGTTCACACCTACTGCTGCACTACGAGTTCTGTGAACTAGTGTTGCCAGTGAGATTGAAATGAACTTGACTGTCCAGATCCGACGATACGTGCTGCTGCGTGATCTTGTTGCACATGCGAAGCTCAACTCATATATTGCTTCCTTGCTTTTTATGTCCAGCGTTACTCATTAGTTGTGTGAGAGGTTCAGTGTGGAAAGCCATTAGCACCCCGAATGGACAGCTCAAACATTGACCAAGCCTATTTCATCATCGTAAACAGCAGCAGGTAGCAGCACATGTTCGACGCAGGGAAGCGACATCCTTTAATTTGTTCCAGCGGCTATTGCCCTCCCTGACTGTTCTAGGACCTCAGTAACTGAATGAGTATAGGTCACACACAGATGCTCATTTTTGTTAAGAGAGATTTCAATTTTCAGCTGTCGTTTACGAGTCATATTCGCATGAGGAGTATGGACCGTGACGAGCTGAATGCTGTATCGCTCCTAAGCCTCCACGATGGCGGATTTAGGTGGGCGAAGCTCGTAATCACAGGCGAAAAAAGAGCTAAAGAACTGTCTGAGAAATTTTCGAAAGATCCTGAAATCCTCCCAGAACTCTAAGAGTATGATCAAACCCACCAAAGTTTATGGTGTCCCAATATCAAGTTATTCGTTTGCTGCAGTCAGCCGGTACAATGCCGATGCTGGGGAACTACAGCGAACATCCCGAGTGCTAATGACAAAAGCGTGCGAGTCACTGACAGAAAGGACAACAACGCCTAAATATAGGAGTGGTCAGTGGTCTTGTGGATGGCAACAATCAGTGTGAAAACCAGATAGTCAGTCATAGAATTTTTCTTCAAGAAATAAAGTCCAACGGCGTTACACCCTGCAGTGCGTTAAGCAGAAAATTAGACATACTGCATATCCACCAGGGAGGAAATCATTACATCTGTAGTGACAGAAAATGAATGCCTCGACGTAAAGTATCTTGAGTGGACCATAACCCAATAACGAAATCAACCAAGGAAAGTTTACAAAGAATTTTATCTCCGGATAGCTGTTCCCAGAAACTGAGTGTTGAACCATGTCAACAGAATAAAATACAAACAGAAATAACAGCAACTAACTGTACAACACGAACGAACTTTCCTGATATATTGTACTAGATAAGTGCAGCCACAATGCATGGCCTTTTGACATTGCTTTTATAGACAACTTGCGCCTAAATTTCACTGAGAAAATTTTGTGGTTATTTGACGGTACCATTACACAGACAGTGACATGCTACACGTGTTCTTGTACAAGATATCATTTCGAGCACAGGAGTAATATTTCACAGACGTAATGGAGGTGTAAGGAAACTGGTCGCATTAGCAGAATTTTGTAGGTCGATCTAAAAGCTTCAGGTACTTTTGATGTCAGTATGTTCACGGACAGCTGAGACTAAAAGAGAATCTATTGTGTCTCAATTTTTAGGTACCCGTGCATTGTTTTCGTTATAAAATACATCACCTAGTGTTGTTCGCAAATGATACTAGCCATTTAATTAAAGATCACACTGAAGCCGGTTAACAGCAGAATGTTTCCGAGAGATAAACAGCAGAAATATCGTCTAGAGACGACTACGTGGTGTTAATGAGAAGCGAATAGTATTGATTAGAGTGGAAAACGTATGTGCAAAGTTTAGAGGCAAGACAATCCTTGAATTAAAGTTCTGCATCATTCAAAAAACATCTTTCACACGTTTTGAAAAATAAATAAAAATCAGCCAACCGATTGCATAATGTCCTTCGAAAAGGTCAAACATTCAAACGTAAGTAACCCCGGTGTGGTGTGAGGAGAGAGGATAAGATGAGGAGAGAGGAGTCTCCTCACACCACAGCGGTGTCACTTATGTTTTAATGTTTGACCTTTTGAAGAACATTATGTTTTATATTTTAATGTATGACTTGAGCAACTCAGCTCTTAAATTCACTGTACATCTTTCACGATATGTTCTTCATGTAATTACCTTACCTTCTGATGAAGTCACCCTTAGAGGTGACGAAACCTGGTCAAGGTATATAGAAAACCTATGCAACCGGTTGGCTGATTTTTACTTATTTTTCAAAATTGTGTATACGGTTTCTGCAAACGTCAGCCATGTTCAAAGTTGTATCTTTCACATGGTTTCTAGGAGTTTGGTTTGATTATCATTTAAGATAGGAAAAACAAGTTGAACTATGTTATGTTTTAAAATGGTTAGGGACTGCTGTAATATTCAAACAGTACTTTGTCCTTACTAGGCAAACGTGCACTGGCTGTCACGGTAGGGAGCAATGTTCTGGGAGAAAGTACTTTTTGCAAAATGATGATTTAAAATTCAAATAAATGTGCAGTGAGAGGAAGCCAAAGGGTTCTCAACAGGGAAGTTTAAAAATTTGAAATTTTGATTCGTGCAGGATTATAGATATATGAAGGTATGTATTACCTGATACCATGTATGGATCTTTCAGCATTAATCACCTAATTTCACAAGTGCAAAACTGGAAGTGCAAATAATTTTTGTAGAGAAACCCGTAGAAAGGAGCTGTATCAACAAAGTATAACACATAAACCTACAATAATACTCAATGCAATGCAGAAATGAAGAATAAAAACATACTTTAGTACATTTACATCTACATCTGCATTTATACTCCGCAAGCCACCCAACGGTGTGTGGCGGAGGGCACTTTACGTGGCACTGTCATTACCTCCCTTTCCTGTTCCAGTCGCGTATGGTTCGCGGGAAGAACGACAGCCGGAAAGCCTCCGTGCGCGCTCGAATCTCTCTAATTTTGCATTCGTGATCTCCTCGAGAGGTATAAGTAGGGGGAAGCAATATATTCGATACCTCATCCAGAAACGCACCCTCTCGAAACCTGGACAGCAAGCTACACCGCGATGCAGCTTCGTCGTTGAGTACACCATCGCAGGCCCTCCTGTCTGTAACCGCAGCCATGGTCTCCGAGCTGATAGTTCATGCTGCTGCAAACATCGTCGGACTGTTCGTGCAGATGGTTGTTGTCTTGCAAACGTCCCCATCTGTTGACTCAGGGATCGAGACGTGGCTGCACGACCCGTTACAGCCATGCTGATAAGATGCCTGTCACCTCGACTGCTATTGATACGAGGCCATTGGGATCCAGCACGGCGTTCCGTATTACCCTCCTGAACCCACCGATTCCATATTCTGCTAACAGTCACTGGATCTCGACCAACGCGAGCAGCAATGTCGCGATACGATAAACAGCAATCGCGATAGGCTACAATCCGACCTTTATCAAAGTCGGAAACGTGATGGTACACATTTCTCCTCCTTACACGAAGCATCACAACAACGTTTCACCAGGCAACGCTGGTCAATTGCTGTGTGTGTATGAGTAATCGGTTGGAAACTTTCCTCATGTCAGCACGTTGTAGGTGTCACTTCCGGCGCCAACCTTGTGTGAATGCTCTGAAAAGCTAATTATTTGCATATCACAGCATCTTCTTCCTGTCGGTTAAATTTCGCGTCTGTAGTAGCGCGTCGTCTTCGTCGTGTAGCAATTTTAATGGCCAGTAGTGTAGAATCCCAATGCTATGTCAACGGACTTGTGATTTCCGTCGGAACTCTGCATTTCACTTGCACTTCCTGCACATTGGTATAACCACCATCAATTGATATAATTTTCCATAAAGTGTTCATCTAGATCTTGGCGCTTGGTAACAGAATTAATTGTATTAGTGTTGACACAATAAACCGTAGAACGGTGATATATTTGTTGTTTTATTCCTGGTTATAACCAAACTATACTGAGGTCCGCCAGAGGCCGTAGCTGCCAATCCATCAGCATCACGTGTGTGGACAGCGATTGGTCGATGCCTCGTTAAATACAGGAGTACTGAGCTACGGCAGACAGTTCTTTTCAGTGTGCGGAGTCGTGTACAGTGTCCAGCTACCGCCGAGTCTACGGGATGCACTGCTCGTTCGTCGTCATCGAGACTCAGGCTCTGTAGACGTTGTAGGCCAGCACTGGTCTCTACCGTAGGTATCACTCAGAGGCACAGTGGCAGGACTTGAGTATTTTAGAGGATTGTAATAATTGTGCTAGACATTTCACAAGAAGAAGCATAATATAAGTTGAATATTCCTTGCCGGCCGTGGTGGCCGAGCGGTTCTAGGCGCTTCAGTTCGGAACCACGAGGCTGCTACGGTCGCAGGTTCGAATTCTGCCTCGGGCATGGATGTGTGTCATGTCCTTAGGCTAGTTACGTTTAAGTAGTTCTAAGTCTATGGGATTGATGACATCAGATGTTAAGTCCCATAGTGCTTAGAACCATTTGAACCATTTGAATACTCCTTCATATTTAAAAATATATCACATTATTACTAATTGTTGGGAATCTTTCTGACTGAAGATAAACTACGCTGTCCTCCCACATTCCCAACACTACCCATCAGAAGCTGACACAGGCCAATAGTCAGTGTATAAAATGATCAAATGGCGAATGAATAATATTATTGTACCACTGTATGTGGAGTAATAATAATAATAATAATAATAACTGAGCCGTGCTCTCTCCCAGTTATGCGTTTTCGTGAACTTCGCTGTCTGTCTGTGTTTGGTTTCCCGCCCTTGTCGCGTTTTCGTCGTGGTTCTTCTTCCTTCTACGTGTGGCAGCAGTGATGTGTATCGATATTTGCGCTGTGTACCATCTTTGGTTTGGTGCATATAGTTTCCGGCAAGGGGGTCTGGAGTGAGTTGGTCGGTTGTTACGGACGAGGGAAGCTATCTCCGCGCGGTGCAGTCGGCTGGGGCCGCTGGCAGTCCCTGCACAGTGTTGGAGCGTGTGTGGAGCTGTCCGATCGCTACGAGCTTCGTGGTTCGCCGACTCTGGACGTCAGAGTTGAGTAGTGCTTTCAACTACCCAAGCCACGTCTATTCATGTTGTGGTGGTTCGCTTCGGTGGTTTGCTGATGGGAAGGTTTACCGGTGAGCAACACCGGGTGGGTCTACTGCTGAGATTTAGCCGCCATGGTCGACTACGATTTGAATGCACCAGTGAAATTTTCTGTCTTTTGGCCGTCATTGTTCTGGTTACCTGCCTTGGGTACTAACGTAAATTCAGGCAGTGTTCTTTTGAGCGAGTTAACTATTTCCGTGTTTCAAATTCAAGTGTACCAGCGGAATTTTCTGCCTAGTGGCCGTTAGTGTTCCGGTTACCTGCCCAGGCCACTAACGTAATCTCAGGCAGCGTCCTTTCCTCACATGTTGTCGCTGTCCAACATGCTGTGTTTTTAACAACTAACACATACTCCATTGTGGATTATTACGTTTGTAACATTGCCGGTTGGGGTTCTCATATACTTATTGACGGGAAGCAAGTTGTTGTGTCAGTCAGTCCGTGGCTGACCCCTGGTTGGGTTCCGACGGACCAAGTATAGTTGGGCTCACCACCTGTCTCACCTAAGTGAAGGAGGGCAGACCGACCTCCCTGGAGGCCTTCTGAGTGCCACCGGTGTTTAATCATCTGTTGTCAGTTGTTTTAAAATTTAGGCTTATGGTTATTGTCTGTTTCTTAAAATTTTGCAAATTAATTTTTAAATTTATCTTTCAAGCTTAAACACTGCGGCATTCTGCCTTTAAAGATTATGGTAATATTTTTTGAAATTTTGAAGTTTGATTGTGGCCCTTGCAACGTTATGTGTGCCTCGCCGCTTTTTTCTTTACCTAATTTGTGCCTGATTTTATTGTGAGAAGCTCAGTAATGTATGTAAATACCGTAAATGTAAATGTGATTCAAAAAGCACTTGAAGTGAAGTGAAGCACAGCTGCCGTCTATCAATCGACAGAATTGTAAGTGTACAAAGTTCACTAAAATACAGGAAAAGAAATGCATTCTCTATAGTTTTCATTCAATAAGTAACAATTTCTCATAATTTCTTAATTACAGTAATTGGATTATATTATTGTACAATAGTATGGTGCTGAACTCCACTGACCAATTTTGATGTAGCAGGACGTGTAGTTTGAAGGAAGTTTGTGTGCTAAGCAATCTTCTTTTCTCACGAAAAGCAGATTGCCGTTTGATCTTATTTACTTACAACAGTGGTCCATTAGGTATGAAAAACTACCTGATCATTCAAGGAGGCAGCAACCAAAATTCAGGTACCAGTTACGACTTAAAGTAAAAATCTCAATCAAAAATCAGTCTCTCTCTCTCTCTCTCTCTCCAAACACATATATAAATATTCATATTATTTTATTAAAAGAAAGTCGTTTTATACCCTCCGCCAATTGGTATTGCACCTTGCATTTGTTGTTTCTTTAAATTATTTTATTGCTATCTTAATTGGAGTTTTTTTACCTTGTTAATATTTCTTGTTGGAGGCTTTCAGCCGTGAAAGAGTTGCTAAATTACAATAAATGACAATTAGAAGCAGAAACTGACTTCAACCCTTGGCTGTTTTCACAATCCTATTACCTGTTCTGGCCAGCGGGTTTAGCGGGCGTTTCAGTAATAATAAAACTACAATAAAAATGCACAATGCAGCAAGCAAAACAGCAGTGTCAACTAGAGAGTGGTGCCTTAGAAGGAGGTTGGACGCTGGCTCACCTGTGCAGGAAGTCGTTGCCGAACCAGAACTCCTTGTCCAGGTCGCCAAATCCGTGACGATACTCGTCCCACGTGCGGGTGAAGTTGAGAGGGCTGTCTCCGTAGTCCCCACGGCGCTGGATCACCTGCAACACCAGCATCGTTCTTGATATCTCATAGCCTTACCCAAATATCTGTCGTGTCCAAAAAGTTTGATCGCTTTCAAAACTCGAATCCTCTGATAGGTTATTTCTTCCGAGCATATTTTAAAATTTCGTAGCGCTTCATCCAGTGACAGCCAGACAGAATTCATTTGCTTGAAGAAATTTTCATTGCCGAACTACCTTCAGGTCCTACGTCTATTACGCGAAGATAACGGTAGTGACTCTCGACGCGGAGTCCGCGGGACGTCGGAAGTGTTTGAGAGCCATCCTGACCCCTGACCACACAACCGCAGTCTACGAGTCTCGCAGATTGGTGTGATCCGAGTCAAAAGCGCGCAAAATACTCCAGATAATACCCAAAACGTATGGGGTGAGGTCAATCGCATCCGTGAAATGTTCCTACAACCTCTCTGACATAATTCAGAGATGGAAGGGTAGTGCATTGTCTTGCTGAAAAAACAACGCACGTAGGCACGTGACCTTGCGAACTGAGCAATGCTTCACAATTCCTAAGTATATATGGGAAGTGAATATACGTTCTAATATATATACATATATATCTCTGTCCATCGCCTACTCCCCCCTCGGTCTGTCCATTTTCTCCTGACTCCTCTGTCTAACCACACCTTCTCCCTCTCTATGTCAATTTCTTTTCTCTGCCCTCTCCTTTAGCCTTGTTTATTGTTATTGCCAACGAATCATTGACTGGGAATGGAATTCACTTAAAGAGAATGTGTAAACTGATTGGGGATCATTGTATACGGGATATAACAGACATCTACTGCTGTTGGATATGTGAGGATAGTAGCTTCAATGGCAGTATTTCACATGGTTGTCATCTGCAAACGGTAGGATTAAAAGGCTTCGGATGATCCATTATGCCAAGTAGTGTTCTAATCATAAGCCGATAAGCCATAAATACAACTTTCCTGTTTTCTGTTAAACCCGGCTCCGAGGAAGAAAACAAAACAGCACATAGTTGTGTATACAATTTTTGTTTAAAACTATCTATGTAAGAAGGAAGAACATCGAGATTTTTGGTAACAGTGTTTCCCTTTTACGTAGTGTATATACACATATCAAAAAAAGCTTTGCATCGCCCTGGTTCCCAGAACTCCTGACGATAGACGTTGATTGTGGATATTGTATCACAGACACAGACACTTTGACTGTTGAGAGACGTCACTAAACCGTCCCAAAGATGTAAAGAACCATGCATGAGTAGCGCCTATTAGACGGAGGGGGCAGGAGAACAGTTGGCTGCAAAGGAAAAGTGAGTCCAAAAGAGGAACCGAGAGTAGTTTTGTAAGATTAAAAGTGATGGCGGCTGTCTTTTGTGACTAGTTATTTGCTGTATGGGAATACAGTAATCATGTCACTTTACGCAATAATCATCCATCATTGCGTATATTGAGTTAAAGTAGAAATGATAAAGATAAGATCAAAACCAAAACCGTTTCAGCAGAACACCATGCCTGCTCAAACATCTGCCGCTGAAATGGAGAAAGCTCAAGCCATAGCATTCGGAGTAATTTCTGACCCACACTACTCGACCGCATGCTGCCTTTTTGCTATCGAACCTAAACAAAATAAAATGTTGGGAACCCGCCGTTGAATAAAGAGCTCGTCTGTGCTGTAAATGAGTTAGTAATAAATATCTTTCATGAATGAACGAAAGAAATTTGAATTCATTAGACTAAATCCCAAAGGATGTTATGCTGAGGAATAATATATTTTATTCTACATTCTTTTAACCTCTGTATTAGATTTCTACAAGGTGTCCCAGAAACGTTGCGACGAAAATCGAGAAGTTGTAGAGCGCGTCTTGAGGAACAAATCGAGTATATGCGACGCTACAGAACGTCGAAGTTATAGACTGCTGCATAACGAAAAACAATGGAGATTTTAGAGGGTTCCAGGAGAACTGAGGATGAAAACCCGTGACCGAAACCATCATCCACCGAGGTAGGAGAGCATCGCATCCATAGGAGACAAGGCTGGTCTACGCTGCAGCTAGCTCAATCTTCCACACTGGCGACCTCGGCAATCAGTCGCCATCACCGAATAACAAACATCATTGCGAGACGTTCCGTATATGGTCCTTCGGCATCGAAAGTCACATTTGCAGCCGAAGGGGTGGCCTAGTTGCAAGAGCCAGCGCCTATAACTTGGACGCTCAGTATTGTTGTTGGGTGACGTTTCCTGACATAGGTTCCTATCCTCCATTTGTTCCTCAAGACATTCTCTACAACCCATCGAATTTTATCGCCACCTTTCTCGGACACCACTGTACATTCTCTTAATTTCTTCATGAAGAATAATTTCTTTTATGAATTAATAAAAGAAATTTGAATCATACTAGACAAAAGGCCTTAAATCCAAGGGAGGTTATGCTGAGGAAAAACTTCTTCCTTTTTCCAAGAAAAGTAATTTCCTACATTTCTTTTCAGAATGTACCGCTCCACCCTCTATTTCAGGAGCATGCGTGCAGAAATATCAACCAACTTCATACTGCGAATTAAGTACTCGTTGACCTTTCAGAGGTTCACGGAACGTATAGAAGGCTAAACGAGGGTGATGGCGCTTAGATTCAGACAGCAGTTCTCCGAACACAGCTCATTATTCTGCTGCTGAGTCACACCACTCGGCTAACAATGGTAATTGTGCTGGATGTATGGCCTGTTCATCGATCTAGCGCTGAGGTTACTACTTTTCCTCACGTCAACAACTGTTAAGTGAAGTCTAAGAATCGTAATGAAGAGCGCTTTGGTCGTGCAACTATACGCGCAATTAAAAAAGCGTGCTCTATAAGGCTCCGATTTCTATGTGCGGACGTGATGACACTGAACACAATGGAAATGTCATCCCGAAGAATCATATCGCCATGTTTGCATCATGGAAACGCAGCCTTTCTCACTAGCTAAAAACTTAAACCATTGAGGAAAAAATGTGATACAGTGATCCAAAAACGATTGGTTCTTGCATTCTTTAGACATTTGGAGGTGTTGCCCACGCCAGGAACTGAAACAGCGACCTCTAAATGCAAAATGACAATGTTGCCTTACAGGTAATTCAATGTACTGAGGCACACTAGGCCTGAAAAATATTAACAATACAATGTGTATCTTTCAGATGATCACATATGTGGCAGTTGGCAATGCTAAGCTCTGTGTGTATAGAAAGCCCTAAGAAAAAGAACAGTACAAATAACGCAAAATATAAATAAGCTGGATTAAAGCACATGTCTGACATCTGAATAAGCGTACGTTATTCAAGCACAGCATGAGGGATAGCGCCTATCTGGTAGGCAACCTTCCCAGCGTAATTGCGTGCCGGCTGCAAGACAGCAGGCATTACTCGTTCATTAGACAGTGAGTGAACCATAGCAAAAATTCGAGATTTAAAGACACAGTTTGAATATTACTGACGGAGGTGGAATGGAAGGCACACTGGCAGTGTCATATTGTTTTTAGGACCATGAAATTGATCTAGGTTTTTAAAGGTTTATATGAACAATTACGGAAACACCAGAGGTTATAGGCCAATAGTGTGACAAAAATTCATGGGGAATCTAGAGAGGAAAAGCGACCTAGTGATTGTGCGTAGAATGATTATTGCGACATTGAGGAACGGACAGCCTCGTTCCAAAAGAGTGAGAGGCAAATCCAGCTCTTGCAACTTACACACAAATCTTGTTCTTGTTAACTGTTCTACTTTCCGTCTAGATGGTACTTGTAGACCTGCACAAATATTCAGTTCTCTATCCACAACTTTTAAAGTAATTCTCAAAGAACGTACGAAGAACACCTTGTTGTTAATTTAGATATATAGTCATTAATGTGGACTGAATTGGAAATACCCCAGATGTGTGCCAAAGACATTTAACATCTCTTATTGTGTTAACAGTAGAATCTTCATAAAATACTACTAGTGTGTATCCTGTGTTTCATGTCCGTTTAGTTTACTTGTTTTCGTATACTCTGGTCGTAAATCTTATTTTATGGTGAATCAGTCCTTCGTTAACTCTATGTTACACTGTACCAGAGTACACCTTAAATAGTGTCTACCCCATGAAATTTCAGAAATACATTTTCTGTGATTATCTGGCTGAGTAGGCAAGTTATGCTTAGAGAGAGAGAGAGAGAGAGAGAGAGAGAGAGAGAGAGAGAGAGAGAGGAAACTCTTCCACGTAGTATCTGTTGTGGAGTTCATAAAATTCTGATGAAAGTAAGCTTTTCGTAATTTTGTAAAAAGTAGAATCACCGATATTATTACTAATGGAGCATTCCGTTTTAAAAGACCGACGCTGATACCTATTAACTGTCAGAAACATCGATTAAAGTATAATGACTCTTAGTACGTCGTGAACCACTTTAACGTTCGACCATTTGGTTTTCGAGAAAATTTTCATACGATGCTTATTTTCAATAATGTTCCAACATTTCAAATTAAGTGACCCAGCCTCACGCAACTGTAGCGCGACAATAAGCCGCAAAGTAATCATGCATTGTGCAAACACATAAGGAAAGTAGGTAGGAAGGTCAGAGTTCAACATCTTGTACAAAATGAGGACATTAGAGGTTGAGCACCAGCTCAAATGTAAGAGGCTGCAATGAGGAATGGTCCGTGATTTTATTAGAAGAATCAAATGCCTCCAAGCACTATGGGACCTAACATATGAGGTCGTCAGTCCCCTAGACTTAAAACTACGTAAACCTAACTAACCTAAGAACATCACACACATAAATGTCCGAGGCAGGATTCGAACCTGCGAATGTAGCAGCCGCGTGGTTCCGGGCTAAAGCCCCTAGAACCGCTCGGCCACAGCGGCCGGCCTTATCAGAAGAGCCATTCCGGCATTCACACAGATTGCCGCAGGAAAGTTAGGGGAAATCTGTATCGTGATAGATAAAAGTTCACGGTAAACTGGCTGCGTCAAATTTGGATAAAACCCGAGCTTTCGATGACTACATCCTTCATCGTTGTCAGGAGAGATGTCAGACATAGCCCCTGACGAGAATGGTGGAGATGGTCATCGAAAGCTCAGGATTTTATCCAAGTTTGACACGGCTATTTCATCAAGAACTTTTTAACAAAGGAGGCCGTCGCGGAAGACCTCATGAGAATAGGCATCATGATGGCTTGAGGGAAGGGCTCAACACACATTTCTTCTGAGTTCAGTCTAATATTGACAAGTGAGCCACTTAATCTGATGCGAGAGTACGGTTGAACGAATATACAGTATAGCAGGAACTGTAGTCTTCGTGTCCTTCCTTAGTACGCTACATAAAAGTGCGAAAGATCAAGGAAACATGATACATCTAATGTATGACAAGTCCTCTAATTTAACAAAATGGTGCATTCCGATCTCTCCAGAAAAATTTGGTCAAGCCATGTTGTCGCGATGGTTCACTATTCTCCATATGATTGCATAAGTGTTTCTCTGTACCTACGGCAGCATTTCTGTCTTCACTGATCTTTCCTACAGACCTCTTAAACACTTTGGCCCGATTACGCTACATACGGAAAGCAACCATTTTGAGGAAGGTGAAATCCTCGAGGAGGTCTCTATAATCACCTAACAGGAAAGGTCCTACCAACCTATAAAGAACCATTGAAAATATAGTGTCTGGCAAAGAAAGAAAAGCACCCAGAAGAAACAGGTGGAGGTCAATGTAACTTCGGACACGTACACGCCATCGACGGTTAGTAAATGGTTAGAATTGCAGTTCTCCGTGCGCCCTCTTTGTGAGCTTGACAAGTCGGTCGTAGCTGAGTACTGCCTGAAAAACGGACACAAACGAGAGTCTCGGCTCATGCGTCAACATACTGGGATTCCGTTGTAAAAGAGGCGGCTGAGGTTAGAATGCACAGCAATAGTTTTGACAGATACCAGTGGAACACACTGGGTAGGGCTTGAGGGCGGGCTTTGAATGTCGAAAGGAAGCAACGACGGATGCTTAACGCTTGTAGGGAGGCGTGAGCCGCAGATCCGAACGTGGCGCCGGCCCCTCGCGCCATCTGACGTCACTCGGTCCAGCGGCGGGCCGGAGTTGCTATGAGCTGCCAACTTACTTTCTGCGCACGCGTCGTTTCAACCCTCTCTGATTGGTACCAGCGGCCCTAACCGTGGCCATATAAGCGGATAAACATGCCAGCTCCAGATAGCAAAACCACCCCTCCTTCCATCTCCTCGATTTCTATCTCACCATCTACGGCCGTCCTATCAACCTCATCCCCACCCTTAAGTACCTTGGAGTCACCCTCGACCGTCGCCTCTCCTGGACCCCCATCTCCAGACAATTCAAGCCAAGGCACACTCCTGACACCGTCTCCTCAAGCTCCTTTCTGGCTGCACATGGGGTCTGGACCCCTCCACCATCCTCCACACCTATAAATACTTCATCCATCCTATCCTCTGCTATGCCCATTCCGCCTGGATCTCCGCCCCTCCTACTTTCTACAAATCCCTTCAAATCCTGGAATGCCATGTGCTCCGCCTCGCCTGTCGCATCCGCCTTCCCTCCCCCACGCGGATCCTGTATGCCTTAATTCCGTTCCCAGACCTTTTCCTTTTCCTCGAATGGATACGGATCCTTTACACCTCCCGCAAACTTGATCCCCCTCACCCACTTGTCTCTCCCATCCTTTCCCATCCTCGCCCACTGCCACGCCTGTACTCCCACATCCCACCTGCTCTCCATCTCTCCACAGTCCATACCCTTGCCCAAGGTGGCTTCTGCCAGCTCCCCTTCCCTGATGATGCCCTCATCCCCTCCATCTACCCTTCCTACCAACTTTGATCCTCCCCTTCCTCCCTCTGTGTTTTTCCCCCAGGGCACCCTCTCCCCTCGTCCCCCTCGTCACCCTCTCTTCCTCCCTCACTCCCCTCCCCCCAGGCTTCCACTACCTCCATACCTTCTCCCCTCCCCCTCCCTTCTACTCTGCCAATGGCAACCATACCCTCCCCCTCTCCCCCCTACCCACACCTCTTCCCTTTGGCAGGCCCCAGCTTTGTGCGTGAACAGTGAAACTTCGTGCGCCAGAGATCGTCACCAGTATTTGTGTATGTCTTCGTGTTAGTGCTTAAGTGTCTCACCATCTGTGCTCCACCGTTCACGCGTATAATTTCTGTCTTCTCCATTTGTGTACAAGTGCTGAACGTTTTTTTTGTTCGGTCAATGCCCCTGTGAACGGCTACATGTATTTTAATATGTCTGTCTATCGTTTTTACCCACCGTGTTTGTTTTGTTTTTCTGTGCCTCTTTATATGCTGTTTGTGTTATCTGTGGCCGAAGAGCGGCACAGATAGACCGCTGCCGGCCTACCTTTCATGTAAAGGTGTTGAAATGACAATAAAGAAAAAAAAAACGGCTCCGGCAGTTAGTAGTTTTACTCCTGACGACGATGGCGAAGATAGTCATCGGAAACTCGAGAATATTACTCGAATTGACGCGGCTTGAAAACTGAGATTTTATTCAAAACGGGGCATAGAATACCGTCGACGTACCGCTGTGCGGTAACGGTGCCGCGGATGATAACCAAAGGGGTCCTCCAACGAAGTGAAATGGCACTTGGTTTTTGGGTCGCTTGGCAGGCGACAGACAGGTTTGTATCTCACCGCTGTCTGGGGAGTTTTCAGACGGGTCTTCAACCGGGAATCTCATTGATTGGAATAGAAATGCCTTCGTGGTGATGAATCCCGATTCGGACTGAGCCCTGATGAGCAGCGAAGACATGTGTGAAGACGCCTTACCATATGGCGCGTCAAGCAGGAGTGCCACTTATTTCCACAGCAGGATCCCTTTGAATGTCATCCGCTGCACCCTTACTGCCCAGCGACATGTCGACGATGTGCCACGTCCCGTTTTGTTGTCCTTCGTGGCACGCCATCCTGGGCTCACATTTCAGCAGGATAACGCCCGCCCTCACACGGAGAGAGTGTCTACTGCTTTTTTTCGTGATTATGAAATCCTACTTTCACCAGAAAGGTCACTGAATCTCTCCCCAAGTGAGAACAGTTGCTGCACTATGAGCAGGGCCCTCTGTTTTCTGTTAATTTAACGCACCAACTGGACACAATTTGGCACGATATCCCTCAGGGGGAGACAATCAGTGCCAAGTTGAATAACAGCTTGGATGAGGACCAGAGGTGGACCAACGAGTTATTGACTTTGTCCAGTTTATGAATGTCTTTCTCTTTGTCTTGTTGGTACTAATACACATATCCAAACGGACAGTATGACGAAGTTTGGAGCACCACGGGATTTCAGCATGGCAGCTACACTCCTGGAAATGGAAAAAAGAACACATTGACACCGGTGTGTCAGACCCACCATACTTGCTCCGGACACTGCGAGAGGGCTGTACAAGCAATGATCACACGCACGGCACAGCGGACACACCAGGAACCGCGGTGTTGGCCGTCGAATGGCGCTAGCTGCGCAGCATTTGTGCACCGCCGCCGTCAGTGTCAGCCAGTTTTCCGTGGCATACGGAGCTCCATCGCAGTCTTTAACACTGGTAGCATGCCGCGACAGCGTGGACGTGAACCGTATGTGCAGTTGACGGACTTTGAGCGAGGGCGTATAGTGGGCATGCGGGAGGCCGGGTGGACGTACCGCCGAATTGTTCAACACGTGGGGCGTGAGGTCTCCACAGTACATCGATGTTGTCGCCAGTGGTCGGCGGAAGGTGCACGTGCCCGTCGACCTGGGACCGGACCGCAGCGACGCACGGATGCACGCCAAGACCGTAGGATCCTACGCAGTGCCGTAGGGGACCGCACCGCCACTTCCCAGCAAATTAGGGACACTGTTGCTCCTGGGGTATCGGCGAGGACCATTCGCAACCGTCTCCATGAAGCTGGGCTACGGTCCCGCACACCGTTAGGCCGTCTTCCGCTCACGCCCCAACATCGTGCAGCCCGCCTCCAGTGGTGTCGCGACAGGCGTGAATGGAGGGACGAATGGAGACGTGTCGTCTTCAGCGATGAGAGTCGCTTCTGCCTTGGTGCCAATGATGGTCGTATGCGTGTTTGGCGCCGTGCAGGTGAGCGCCACAATCAGGACTGCATACGACCGAGGCACACAGGGCCAACACCCGGCATCATGGTGTGGGGAGCGATCTCCTACACTGGCCGTACACCACTGGTGATCGTCGAGAGGACACTGAATAGTGCACGGTACATCCAAACCGTCATCGAACCCATCGTTCTACCATTCCTAGACCGGCAAGGGAACTTGCTGTTCCAACAGGACAATGCACGTCCGCATGTATCCCGTGCCACCCAACGTGCTCTAGAAGGTGTAAGTCAACTACCCTGGCCAGCAAGATCTCCGGATCTGTCCCCCATTGAGCATGTTTGGGACTGGATGAAGCGTCGTCTCACGCGGTCTGCACGTCCAGCACGAACGCTGGTCCAACTGAGGCGCCAGGTGGAAATGGCATGGCAAGCCGTTCCACAGGACTACATCCAGCATCTCTACGATCGTCTCCATGGGAGAATAGCAGCCTGCATTGCTGCGAAAGGTGGATATACACTGTACTAGTGCCGACATTGTGCATGCTCTGTTGTCTGTGTCTATGTGCCTGTGGTTCTGTCAGTGTGATCATGTGATGTATCTGACCCCAGGAATGTGTCAATAAAGTTTCCCCTTCCTGGGACAATGAATTCACGGTGTTCTTATTTCAATTTCCAGGAGTGTATTATTGTGGCTTCCGTTGACATGGCAGCAGAGAAAGGCGCACCGACAGTGCCGTGCACAACATCAACACTGGACAGAGGTGTGACACCAGGTCGTATTTTAAGACGAATCCTGATAGAGGTATCTGTGTGTGGTGCCTCTAAGAAGAATGAATGTTTCCACATTGCGTTCGTTATCGTCATACTGACCCAGTAACTTCTAGGATGCCCTTGGGTACCCAATACAGTCACTTCTAGTTCACCAAATCGGTAATCCGGACAGCTGGCGTTATATTTCTGAAGTGTTGAGACCGATGGCTATGCCTGGTCTTCGAGGTGTGCTTGCCATTATGTTTCAATAAGACAACGCAAGGCCGCATGTAGCCTGCGGTGTCGTGACCAATACTGATACAGAGCCAGATCAGCTTTTGCATTGGCCAGCACATTCTCCGGATCCCTCCCCAACTAAAAACGCAAGGCGATGCGTTGCCGAGAGGCTGACACGTCATCACTTGTCAGCCACTCTGATCGATCGATTCTGGTGTAGAGGGTAGAATGATCTAGCGTTATCCATCATCAAAGCTCAGTTCGACTAGATGTCTAGCCGGATAAGACCCGTTGTTGTAGCTGCGAGAAGTGGTAGGTCTTTGGGCAAAATTTCGCATCCTGCATTCCACCAAATCACCTCGTATTCTCCTTCCTATGAAGTATACACACACGTAAGTAATATGAGGGGAGTGTAGAAAGCAATGCAACATTTTGTTTTTCAAAGCAGGTTGGTTTCATTCAGCATTCCAGTACACCCCATTATTTTTCCCCACTCTTTTGGATACAAAACCCTGTTTCTCAACATAATCTCTGTTCAATGCGACCACAGTACTGGGTATACCTGTATGCCCGCATGGTACCATTCTACTGGTCAACATGAGAGCCAACGTCTTGCTGGATGAATAATCTCCCGGTCATCTACGTACTGCTTCCTATGAAGTGCATCCTCTAATGGCCCAAAAGGACGGAAGGTACGAAATCCAGTCTGTAGGGTGGATGAGGAAGAACAGTTGCCGTGATGACGGACGCCTCGCCCAACGACTCACCATGCTTTTGTTCACTGCCATGTCTCCGTAGACTTCCGCAAGCGCCTATGAATATCTGCGATGCTCTGGTTTTTCGCTAAAATAAACTCAATGACAGTTCTCTCCTTGGAAAGTATCTGGTAACAGACGCCATTTTAAAGTCTAGGTATAGAGCCACCACATATCGTGATTTCATGAAACTATACGAGGTGAAGCGGGAATATTCCGTGCTAGAAAAAATTCCGCATCTATTCAATCGAAATTGGCTGAGAAAAAAAATGTGTCGCAGTCACATCCAGAACGCCCCTCTTATTTAGTCGCTTCTTCTCGTTGCCAATGCTAGCAGCCAGCAGTGTAGTGGTACTGACCGTCCAGGCGCGGCCCTCGTTGTCCCAGTGGCAGTAGCGGAGGCGGAAGTCCCTGCCGGCCTCGTTGAGGTCTGCGGCGCCCAGGCGGCGCACCCCCCCGACCGCCGCCGCCCCCGCGGCCAGGTCCTCGCAGCCCGACACCGGCGCCGCCCCCGGCGCCGCCGCGCCCGCCTCCTCGTCGGTACGGCCGCCGTCCGCCCCCTCCTGCTCCGGCTCCGCCTCCGCCCCCGCCGTCGGCAGGAACGGCGGTTCCGGCTCCAGGTCCGACCCGCTGCCCTCCTGCCGACAGCAAGCGCCGCCAATGGCGACAGAAATACACTCTGCTCACCCGCTCGCTCTACACATACTTCACTCGCTCTGCTCCGGTATCGACACCGACGCTCGGAAGCACTCACACAAATTCTCATACGCTTACACTAGCAAGCAGCGTTGACACATACAGACAGGTCAGCAACTTGTACTGCGGAACTTGTTGAGTCCCGCTTTTAGCGATGCAGCAATGTATCTAGACATTTTTGACATACGAAAATTATCGTTAGAGAACTTTAAAAAAAAGACGTTCTGTCAAAAGACGTCAGTCACTGACATATTGCGTCCTTTTATTTCAGGCACAACCACATTTTATGACAAAATCATAACCTCAAATTAGTCGTACAATCTGAACGTCACTGATCGCAGATTTCTTCGCTTATTTCAGTTACAGATTTCGATAGTGCCTCGCGTATTTATACTTATCCTTACTTGATGTCCGCAGCTCGTGGTCGTGCGGTAGCGTTCTCGCTTCCCACGCCCGGGTTCCCGGGTTCGATTCCCGGCGGGGTCAGGGATTTTCTCTGCCTCGTGATGACTGGGTGTTGTGTGATGTCCTTAGGTTAGACAGGTTTAAGTAGTTCTAAGTTCTAGGGGACTGATGACCACAGGTGTTGAAGTCCCATAGTGCTCAGAACCATTTGAACCTTACTTGATGATTTATGTCGAGAACAGTAGGCATTTGCCTTACTTTCATACATTAACCGCACTAATCCTGTAACTGATTATGTCCTACCTACTCATTGAATGTATAACCAGACTATATAATTTTATTTATTCACTGTTAATATGTTGTTTAAAAGTTTCCTGTGAGAGATGTATCACGTTGTACGTAAAGCCCTCTAGTGGTTAAGTTCTTAAGATCGGTGCACGCCTAAATAACAACCTGGCGGCCGACCCAACAGAGGGCGCTGATCATTGATATGTCCTTCAGCTGTCATATAGACATTTTATCTTTCATAGGCAATTTATAGGTTGCTACAGGCAACGTAATACGTATATTAATTGTTGACCGTAAATTCACCATAAAAAGGATAGGTCCTATTCTATTCATATATTTCCTTTTAATAATTTTATATGGGTAACTGTATTCGTCCTTTAATGTATCAAATTTAGTTTCTAGGATAGTTATCAATTTTAAAAGTCTGCCACATGTATTTTACATAATGTGTTTCTATCAGATTATGTTTTTTGCGTAAATGATGACTACATCTAAGCTGACAGTAGTGAAATCTAGGGATGATGTAGGCAAACAGATTTCTGGTAGCTACTGTACTTCAGTAGCCAGTTACAATAATGACTGTGTGGATGATGCGGCCTATTCTACACCTTATTTCAGATCTATATGACGATGCTATGCTGAGTATATGTTTTGAGGATGCCATTATGGCCTTATCACTTTAGGACATGGTGTAAGAAAGGTACGTTTCACCGCATTTTCTGTACACCTTCCTGGTTGTATGATAGTATATTGTGATACGTATTGCTGTTTTATGCTGAAAGACACACTGCTCACTAGGTGTATATATTTGTATATTATAGATCTGAGGATGGTCATTACGGACTGAAACCGGTCATCGTCTAAAGAATTCATATTGTAATCAAAGACTGAAGTAAAAAACATTTGACAGTATCGGATAACTGTTTGTATACGTGACCATGTCGCAGTTGGTGAGACAGATTTCGATCACTACGACCAACATCAGATCGCTCTTATAAACAAAGGACGTGGATATTTTTTGGTAGCTGCATTATGATAAGTTACAACAAGATACAACGTAGTCATTACACTAACATAAAAAAGTCTCAGCACACAATAACCATTCATATGATCGTAAAAATTATAACAATTAAAAAGTGTGGAATGATGTGATGTTTACTGCTTTATTCTAAACTTCCGGTCTTCCGCGTCTTCAGGTTTATGATGGTTATATTTTCATAATATAGATGGACAATTACAGAGTTCCAGCATCCGGGAAATTATCCACTACAAGAGTAAAACCACAAATCTGGCTAGTCGTAATAAAACTTAGTACACCTAAAAAGTGCTTGTCAAAATGTACAAAGCATGGCTGCTGAATGAGCCAGGCCGGAAAACATCCTGCAGGATATATTATAGGACTCGGTGGACACCAGAGGTAGAGGTGACAAAAGCCGTGGGATACCTCCTAGTATCGTTGCCGAATTCCTTTCGCCCGGTGTAGTGTAGCAATTCAATGCGGCGTGGACTCGACAAGTCATTGGAAGCTCCCTGAAGAAATATTGAGCTATGCTGCCTCCATGGTAGCCCATAATTACGTAGGTGCACTATTTTGTCCACGAACTGACCTCTCGATTAAGTACCATAAATACACCTTGGGATTCATGATGGGGGATCTGGGTGGCCAAATCATTCGCTCGAACTGTCGAAAATTGTTTTCAATCCAATCGCGAACGATTGTAGCCCAGTGAAATGGCGCATTGTAATTCTTACCAATTGCACCGTTGTTTGGAAACACGAAGTCCATGAATGGCTACAAATGGTCAATGATCGATTCAGTTGGACCATAGGACCCAGTCAATATGAACTCAGCCCACACAGTTATGGAGCCACCACCAGCTTGCACAGTTCCTTATTGACCACCTGAGTCCATGGCTTCACAGGGGCTGCGCCACACTCCACCCTACCATCAGCTCTTATCAACTGAAATCGCTACTTATCTGACAAGTCCACGATTTTCCAGTCGTCTGGGTCCAACCGATATGGTCACGAGCCCAGGAGAGACGCTGCAGGCAATGTTGTGCCGTTAGCAAAGGCCCTCGCGTAGAGCGTCTGCTGCCATAGCCCATTTACGTCAAATTTCGCCGCACTGCCCTAGCGGATAAGTTCGTCATACGTCCGTCACTGATTTCTGCGGTTATTTCACGCAACGTTACTTGTCTGTTACCACTGACAACTTTACGCGAACGCCACTGCTCTCTAATGGTTCAAATGGCTCTGAGCACTATGGGACTTAACTGCTGAGGTCAACAGTCCCCTAGAACTTAGAATTACTTAAACCTAAGGACATCACACATCCATGCCCAAGGCAGGATTAGAACCTGCGACCGTAGCGGCCACGCGGTTCCAGACTAGCGCCTAGAACCGCTCGGCCACTCCGGCCTGTGACGCTGCTCTCGGTGGTTAAGTAAAGGCCACTCGAGACTGCTTTGTCCGTGGTGAAAGTAATGCCTGAAATTTCTTATTCTCTGCACATTATTGACGCCATGGGCCTCACAATACTTAATTCCCTAAAGAATTCCAAAATGGAATGTTACCTGTGACTAGCTGCAACTACCATTCCACGTTGAGAGTGTGTTAACTGCGTCGTGTGGCCATAATCATCTCGGAAACCTGTTCACGAGAATCACCTGACTTCAAATGACTACTCCGTTTTCTTTTTCCTTTATTGTTAATTTCACACCTGATACAGGTAGGCCAGTAGCGGCATATTACGCCGCTCTTCGGCCACAGATAAAACTAAAGATACAAAAGAAGACAATCGTAGAACAGACAGGGTGGATGTACAAACGTAGACATACAAAATTAATACACACGGAGCCGTTCATGGGCGCAGAGTCCAAAATAAGAATGTTCAGGCACGTGGACACGCACAGAGATGATAGATGGCACACGCGAACGTTGGAGCACAAAGGAATAAACACTGCAACACTTGAGCACAAACACGACGCCACACACCAACACTAGGCGATGATCTCCGGCATGCGAATATCCACGTAACGTGTGCGAGTCCTGGGACCTGCCAAGAGGGGAAGAAGTGGGTGGGAGAGGGAGAGGGGAGAGCAAAGATTCCAATGGCAGAGGAGATGGTAGGAGGAATGGAGGTATGGGGGTAGGGGAAGCACGGGGCAGGAGTGGGGCGAAATGGAGGAGGGGGGAAGGGGGAGAGAAGGGAGAGAGTGTGCCCATAGGAACAAACACTGGAAGAGGGAGGGAGGATCAAAGTTGGTAGGAGGGGTAGATGGAGGGGAGGAGGGCATCATCAGGGAGGGGGAGCTGGCGGAAGCCACCTTGGGAGAGAGTGTGGAGAGTGGAGAGATGGAGAGCAGGTGGGATGTGGAAATACAGGCGCGGCAGCAGATGGGGGCGGGAGAGGATGGGAGAAACCAGCAGGTGAAGAGGATCAAGTTTACGGGAGGTGTAGAGGATCCGTATAAGTTAGAGGAAAAGGAGGAGGTGGGGGAACGGAATAAGGTCATACAGGATCCGCGTGGGGGAGGGGAGACGCGATAGACCACTCTGTTGAAGCACTGCCCTTTTGCACCTTGTGCACGCGATACTACCACCATCTGTATAAGTGCATATCGCTATCTCGTAACTTTTGTCACCTCAGTGCATAAAACCAGTGCAAATAAATCTTAAAATCCGGTATGATGTGCGTACTTCCGCAGCACTGCTAACAGGCCGATGTTGTGTAAGCAAATGGGGAGGCAACCTGCCTCATTCAGAAGTCATGTTTCGTACATTTTGACAAGCATCCTTTGGGTGTACTCAATTTCATTATGACAACTCACCATTGTGATTTTACACCTAACGTGGATAATTTTCCGATTGCTGGTACTCTGCAATTGTCCACCTACATAACGAAAATACAGCCATTATAAACCTGACAGTGCGTCTATACTGACGTAAAGCCGGTAGTTGCAAATAAAGCACCTTCATACAGCTATGCAGCTTTTGAAAACATCTCATCACTCTCGACTTTTTATTGTTATTATATTAATGATAATTTGAATGCTCATTGAGTTGTTCATAATGTCTGTGATCTGTGGTTGCCCCCCCCAGAAAGTTGTTTATATAATCATGTTACCACTCATCAAAATTTTAATTAAATGCTTTGACAATACATGTAATCAACATTTTATTCACAAAGTGACGCTCATGGAAAATACTGTCTGACGATGACCCATGCAGACAGAAACCGGCAATGTCAGAAATAAAAGGAAATTCGCATTTTTGCCAGAGATGCAAGTCATGTTAAGACCCTGACAAAATCATGAATCGCTGTCCACTGCCTCACAAAGCTACAATAATCTGTCAGTCTAAAAAGCTTAGATACTGGATTAATAAAAAATAGAAAACAGATAATATGGTGATTTTAATGCTTTACGTTGTCTAGGATAAATCAGGGTGATATCGTGAACAAAAAATTTGGGCCTCGTACAAGACAAGTAACACATTAACAGTACCACATCCTCTTTAAGGCACTGCAAAAGTTAAAAAAAAAACCAGTACTTTATACAGTGGTGAAATGGTGAATGCCCTTTGGGTGAAATGGTGAACTTATTTTCCCTGCTTTTTGCCACATATGTCACACATATATTCATATTTTGAACAGTCTTCATGCAGCCAAAGTTGGCAGCTAATACATTTGATCCAATCCACATCCTTTTTAGTGCAACTGTACAGTTCACCGCACCCTATACAACAACATTCTTCATCATCCGCGTCGTCATCATCGTTTTGCAATTGGATATCCAGCGACGAGTTGGATTTGGTGTCAGTGGTAGACGCTTTTCGTTTTTTGGGTTGCTTCTTTTTCATAATTCCTTTGGTAGTCTCTTTGCTTATTGTTTTTCCTTTGGTTACGGTTTTTCCTTTGGTTACGGTTTCTCCTTTGGTCCTCTTTTTAGCATTTGCTCTCCTTTTCACTGACTTATTTAGTCGTTTTCTGTTTCGCATGTTGTCGATGTTTTCTGGAGAAGTCAAAACCTCAGCTATAGCTCTGGACTTCTTCCTTGCAGATACAACTTTATCTAGGATGGTATCGGCGAAATATGGTCCAAGAGTTTGGGCTGGGTTGGGTTGTTTGGGGGAAGAGGCCAAACAGCGAGGTCATCGGTCTCATCGGATTAGGGAAGGACACGGAAGGAAGTCGGCTGTGCCCTTTCAAAGGAACCATCCCGACATTTGCCTGGAGCGATTTAGGGAAATCACGGAAAACATAAATCAGGATGGCCGGACGCGGGATTGAACCGTCGTCCTCCCGAATGCGAGTCCCGTGTGCTGACCACTGCGCCACCTCGCTCGGTGGTCCAAGAGTTTGCCAGGGGTTATTTGAGACTCTTCTGTTGCCACTGTCGAGGTCATATCTGTTGCTTCTGATGTGGATTTTGCGCCAGTTGCGAGCAGCCCAGTTGTGGTGAAGCTTGCATGTGTTCAAGTCCCTGATCGTTATCTACGTCTGCAGTTGCTTCTTCCGAGGGATTAGGTATCTCCTGCCAGTGCGAACAACTTGGTCGAGGTGAAGTAGGTCTGTTTTCATGTCGTTCGTTGTTTTCCTGATGTTGATCTGAAGCTGATGTTAAAAACGCGTATTCGGGGATGACATCAGGATTAAACGGGATGAATCCTGTGCTTCTGAACCCCGATATTGCATTCTCTGTCATAGATGCTTGTACCCATGCCTTTGTAAGCAGTCCTCCGAACACTAGTCCGGGAATTTTTCTGTTTGGATTCATTTTAATGTACGAATTGCAAGCATTGTAATAATGGGATTTCAGAGCTTTAAAAAATGATCTGTCTAGCGGCTGCAGATGGTGTGTGGTGTGGCTGGGTAGACACAGCAAAATTATGTTTTTTTCTTCTGCGAACTCTAATGTATCCACGCTGCTGCAATGAGAGCTATGTCCATCCAAAATAAGCACGACTGTTCTCTCAGACTTCCTCGGTGCAAAATGGTTCCTTAGCCACAGAAGAAAAATATCAGTTGTTACGTACGCCGACTTTTGTGACATGAAATCATGGAATCCTAACCCCTGGATCGATTTCAGCCGATCCTGGTACTCATATTACTTTTTTTTTTTTTGGTCATCAGTCTACTGACTGGTTTGATGCGGCCCGCCACGAATTCCTTTCCTGTGCTAACCTATTCATCTCAGAGTAGCACTTGCAACCTACGTCCTCAATTATTTGCTTGACGTATTCCAATCTCTGTCTTCCTCTACAGTTTTTGCCCTCTACAGCTCCCTCTAGTACCATGGAAGTCATACCCTCATGTCTTAGCAGATGTCCTATCATCCTGTCCCTTCTCCTTATCAGTGTTTTCCACATATTCCTTTCCTCTCCGATTCTGCGTAGAACCTCCTCATTCCTTACCTTATCAGTCCACCCAATTTTCAACATTCGTCTATAGCACCACATCTCAAATGCTTCGATTCTCTTCTGTTCCGGTTTTCCCACAGTCCATGTTTCACTACCATACAATGCTGTACTCCAGACGTACATCCTCATAAATTTCTTCCTCAAATTAAGGCCGGTCTTTGATATTAGTAGACATCTCTTGGCCAGAAACGCCTTTTATGCCATAGCGAGTCTGCTTTTGATGTCCTCCTTGCTCCGTCCGTCATTGGTTATTTTACTGCCTAGGTAGCAGAATTCCTTAACTTCATTGACTTCGTGACCATCAATCCTGATGTTAAGCTTCTCGCTGTTCTCATTTCTACTACTTCTCATTACCTTCGTCTTTCTCCGATTTACTCTCAAACCATACTGTGTACTCATTATACTGTTCATTCCGTTCAGCAGATCATTTAATTCTTCTTCACTTTCACTCAGGATAGCAATGTCATCAGCGAATCGTATTATTGATATCCTTTCACCTTGTATTTTAATTCCACTCCTGAACCTTTCTCTTATTTCCATCATTGCTTCCTCGATGTACAGATTGAAGAGTAGGGGCGAAAGGCTACAGCCTTGTCTTACACCCTTCTTAATACGAGCACTTCGTTCTTGATCGTCCAGTCTTATTATTCCCTCTTGGCTGTTGTACATATTGTATATGACCCGTCTCTCCCTATAGCTTACCCCTACTTTTTTCAGAATCTCGAACAGCTTGCACCATTTTATATTGTCGAACGCTTTTTCCAGGTCGACAAATCCTATGAAAGTGTCTTGATTTTTCTTTAGTCTTGCTTCCATTATTAGCCGTAAAGTCAGAATCGCCTCTCTCGTCCCTTTACTTTTCCTAAAGCCAAAATGATCGTAACCTAGCGCATTCTCAATTTTCTTTTCCATTCTTCTGTATATTATTCTTGTAAGCACCTTCGATGCATGCATGAGCTGTTAAGCTGATTGTGCGATGATTCTCGCACTTGTCAGCTCTTGCCGTCTTCGGAATTGTGTGGATGATGCTTTTCCGAAAGTCAGATGGTATATCGCCAGACTCATATATTCTACACACCAACGTGAATAGTCGTTTTGTTGCCACTTCCCCCAATGATTTTAGAAATTCTGATGGAATGTTATCTATCCCTTCTGCCTTATTTGACCGTAAGTCCTCCAAAGCTCTTTTAAATTCCGATTCTAATACTGGATCCCCTATCTCTTCTAAATCGACTCCTGTTTCTCCTTCTATCACATCAGACAAATCTTCACCCTCATAGAGGCTTTCAATGTATTCTTTCCACCTATCTGCTCTCTCCTTGCATTTAACAGTGGAATTCCCGTTGCACTCTTAATGTTACCACCGTTGCTTTTAATGTCACCAAAGGTTGTTCTGACTTTCCTGTATGCTGAGTCTGTCCTTCCGACAATCATATCTTTTTCGATGTCTTCACATTTTTCCTGCAGCCATTTCGTCTTAGCTTCCCTGCACTTCCTATTTATTTCATTCCTCAGCGACTTGTATTTCTGTATTCCTGATTTTCCCGGAACATGTTTGTACTTCCTCCTTTCATCAATCAACTGAAGTATTTCTTCTGTTACCCATGGTTTCTTCGCAGCTACCTTCTTTGTACTTATGTTTTCCTTCCCAACTTCTGTGATGGCCCTTTTTAGAGATGTCCATTCCTCTTCAACTGTACTGCCTACTGCGCTATTCCTTATTGTTGTATCTATAGCGTTAGAGAACTTCAAACGTATCTCGTCATTCCTTAGTACTTCCGTATCCCACTTCTTTGCGTGTTGATTCTTCCTGACTAATGTCTTGAACTTCAGCCTACTCTTCATCACTACTATATTGTGATCTGAGTCTATATCTGCTCCTGGGTACGCCTTACAAACCAGTATCTGATTTCGGAATATCTGGCTGACCATGATGTAACCTAATTGAAATCTTCCCGTATCTCCCGGCCTTTTCCAAGTATACCTCCTCCTCTTGTGATTCTTGAACAGGGTATTCGCTATTACTAGCTGAAACTTGTTACAGAACTCAATTAGTCTTTCTCCTCTTTCATTCCTTGTCCCAAGCCCATATTCTCCTGTGACCTTTTCTTCTACTCCTTCCCCTACAACTGCATTCCAGTCGCCCATGACTATTAGATTTTCGTCCCCCTTTACATAGTGCATTACCCTTTCAATATCCTCATACACTTTCTCTATCGGTTCATCTTCAGCTTGCGACGTCGGCATATATACCTGAACTATGGTTGTCGGTGTTGCTCTGCTGTCGATTCTGATTAGAACAACCCGGTCACTGAACTGTTCAAAGTAACACACCCTCTGCCCTATCTTCCCATTCATAACGAATCCTACACCTGTTATACCATTTTCTGCTGCTGTTGATATTAACCGATACTCATCTGACCAGAAATCCTTGTCTTCCTTCCACTTCACTTCACTGACCCCTACTATATCTAGATTGAGCCTTTGCATTTCCCTTTTCAGATTTTCTAGTTTCCCTACCACGTTCAAGCTTCTGACATTCCACGCCCCGACTCGTAGAACGTTATCCTTTCGTTGATTATTCAATCTTTTTCTCATGGTAACCTCCCCCTTGGCAGTCCCCTCCCGGAGATCCGAATGGGGGACTATTCCGGAATCTTTTGCCAATGGAGAGATCACCATGACACTTCTTCAATTACAGGCCACATGTCCTGTGGATACACGTTACGTGTCTTTAATGCAGTGGTTTCCATTGGTTTCTGCATCCTCATGTCGTTGATCATTGCTGATTCTTCCGCCTTTAGGGGCAATTTCCCACCCCTAGGACAAGAGAGTGCCCTGAACCTCTATCCGCTCCTCCGCCCTCTTTGACAAGGCCGTTGGCAGAATGAGGCTGACTTCTTATGCCAGAAGTCTTCGGCCGCCAATGCTGATTATTTATCAAAATTTAGGCAGTGGCGGGGATCGAACCCGGGACCGAAGACGTTTTGATTATGAATCAAAGACGCTACCCCTAGGCCACGGGCGGAACTTACATCCTCGAAAGAAATACTGTGGGTGGGAGTGATGACATAGACAACTGGGGGAGAAAGAGATGGACAGACAGAGAGAGGGAAGGTGGAGATGGACAGATATATGAAGTACGAGGAGATGAACAGAGAGAGAGAGGAGGGGGAAATGGATAGAGACAAGGGAAGAGGGGCAGATGGTCAGAGAGCGAGGAGGAGGAGATGGACAGAGGGGGAAACAGGAGGAAAATGGAAAGAATGAGTGGTGAGGAGGAGATGGACTGAAAGAAAGAGGGAGAAGAAGAGGTGGACTGAAGAGAGAGAGAGAGAGAGAGAGAGAGAGAGAGAGAGAGAGAGAGAGAGAGAGAGAGATGGGAGGATTAGATGGACAAAGAAAGGAGGAGGAGGAGATGGTCAGAGGAGGGAGGCGAGAGTGGGCAGTGAGAGGGGGAGTAGGAGATACGCAGAGGGGGCATGAGGGGTTGTACAGAGGGTGGGAGTGGAGGAGATGAGGGGGTGAGGAGGGTATAGAGGGGGAGGAGGAGATGAACTTTGGAGGGTGAGGAGAGTAGAGAGAGAGGGAGGAGGAGACAGGAAGAGGAGGGGAGAGTTCCAGATGGGCAGATAGTGGGACATGAGGAGATGTACAGAGAGGAGAGCTTAGGAGACAGACAAAGAGAGGGGGAAGGAGGAATGGACTAATTGAAATGGTACATAAACATACCCATGCAATGCCGAGTACTCAGCTAGCAAATTAATGAAGGGATTCTGCTACCTCTGAGCAGCTTCTGACTTTCCTCGATTTACCATCGTCTACCAGAGCAGACTAACACACTCTACAGTATGCTTTCAGGCCTAGCATCACCAAGTCAAGACAGTTCAATTAGCATTTCGTAAATATGTTTTCATTCAAACAAATTCGGCATTCTGTAGAGACCCTTTTTTTATTTTGATAAAACGACACTGCTTAAAATTGGCCTTCACCGTAATTTGTAATTATATAAATGATCATTTGAATAAGAAGCTTTGCAGTTATAATGTACAGCTTTCTTGGTGATATAATAATTACGACACAAGCCATCTAAAAGCAGTAGCTGTGAAGGAGAGAGATTTTCATATGATTGACGAACTGGCAGGTAGCGTTTGGTTTCACAGTTACAGCTGCATCTCTTTTGATGGCACTGTATTTTTGTTTTTCAGTAATGGTATAGTTCAATACTGATGTCAGCGTTTTCGATGGCGCTGGATGATGGTAATTAACAAAGAGTCCGTAAAGTTTTTGTTTGTTGTTCAAATCTCAGTCATTACAGGAAACCGTCCACCTCTAGCGTTGGCCGAAAATACCAGAATATCATCTAAGGTAAATACACTGAGGTGACAAATCATGGAATACATCCTAATATCGTGCTGGATCTCCTTTTGCTCGGCGTAGAGCAGAAACTCGGCGTGGCACGGACTCAACATGTCTCTGGAGGTCCCATGCAGAATACTGAACAATGCTGCCTCTACAGCTATCCGTAACAGTAAAACTATTGTGTATGGAAAATTTTGTGCACGAGCTGACTTCTCCATTATGTCCCATAAATATTCAATGGGATTCATGTCGGGCGTTCGAAGTGCCCTCAGTATTCATGAAACCAGCTGCGGACAACTGCAGGCTGGTGATACGGCGCAATGTCACCCATTGTTGTTTGGGAACAAGAAACCCATGAATGGCTAAAAATGGTCTCCAAGTAGCCCAATACAACTATTTCATGTCAATGATCGGTTCAATAGGACCAGAAGGCCCAGTCCAGTCCGTGTCAACACAGCCCACATCATTATGGAGCCACCACCAGCTTGCACAGTGGCTTTTTGACAACTTGGGTCTATGGCTTCGTGAAGTCTACGGCACACTGGTCATGAGCCCAAGAGGGGCGCTGCAGGCGATGTCGTGCTGTTAGCAAAGGCACTCTCATTACTCATCTGCTGCCATAGCCCATTAATGCCAAATTTTGCCGCACTGTCCTAACGGATACATTCGTCGTACAAGCCACATTGATTTCTGCGGTTATTCAACTCAAGTGTCGCTTGTCTGTTAGCACTGACAACTCTACGTGAACGCCGCTGGTCTCGGTCGTTAAGTGAAGGACGTCCGACACTGATGAGAGGTAATACCTGAAATTTGGTACTTGCGGAACACTCTTGTCACTGTGAATTTCGGAACATTGTATTCTCTAACGATTTCCGAGACGGAGTGTCCCATGCATCTAGCTCGAACGACCATTCAGCGTTCAAAGTCCGTCGTGCGGCGACAATCAGGTCGGAAACGTTTTCACGTGAATCACCTGAGAACAAATGACAGCTCCGCGAACGCGTTGTCCTTTTATACCTTGAGTTCGCGATACTACCGTCATCTGTATATGTGCGTATCACTAACCTATAACTTTTGTCACTTCACTGTATATACACATGAGTTGCATATTTAAGTTCCCACTACTGGTGGCTCATTCAGTGCTAGAAAAGAAATGGAGGAAGAGGAGCCATGCTGCGGCTCGCGTTGGTGCTGTTGGTAGGTTTCCGCCCTCTGTTGGAGGCCAGATGCTATCGTTTAGTTGGCATGGTTGCGGTTGTTTGTCTTCTTCTCGTGTTCACTGGCGCAACTCGTTTCGCAAGTGTTGCCTGTCCGCTAGTGGCAGCAGTGCGGTTATCGGTATGTAGTAATTCTTGTCCTATCTTTGGGGAGACGTGGTTGTTGGTCCATGTCGTGTGAGTGTGGCAGTTCGGTTGGGGACTCAGGAGGAGCCAGGTCCGCGCAGTGCGCGAACACGATGGGAGCCCTGGCGGCGCGCATAGGCTGCCACATGGAAGGCCTGTGGTCATGAGGGCGCACGACCTCGTGGTAAACCGGATCCAGCGAGCTTTAAGATGAGTGCGTTTCCATGCAAGTACGGAAACCTCCAGTATTGTGATATCTCGCGATTTTCCAGTGACTTGGGTTCGTGTTGCTGCTCGTAGTGTCACCGAGGCAAAGAGCAGCGAGTAGAGTGCTTCTGGCGTATTGTTCCATCGAACGTCAGGTAGCCTCAGTAAGATTATTTAGTCATTCGTAGACTGCCACTAGTCTGAGTTACCATCTTGTGAAGCGAATGCAACTCTTGACTGCCTATCTCATTGCTCGCAAAAAAGTTTGTCGCCGGATCCTCTCAGAGGTCGATTTCCGGAGCACTGTCTGTGCCCCCTTGGTTCTTGTGTTTTATTATCTTATTCCCCTTGTGGTGATGAGTTTCTTGTTTTTTTTTTTTTTTGTTTTTTTTTAAGTAACCTTTGCCATTGCGTTTCCTGTTTAACAGCAGATTTCTAACTTTTTAAAAATATTATTGCCATTCCTGGCGTGTGGTGATCAGTTGCTTGTCTTTTAAAATTAACCTTTGCTATTGCATTTGCTGTTTTACAGCAGGGCTTTAAATTTTTAATATAACTGCCATTCTTGGCGTTACAGCAGGTTTTTTAAATGGTTTACCATCATTTTACCTCACCCGTTTGGTGAGCAGTTGCTGGTTCTTTTAAATCAATTTCAATTTTAATAATGAGCAGCCTCAGTTGCACCGTTTACCTAGAATTTACCTAGGTTTCAGTCGTTATTCTAAAAAAGGTTGGGTTATCCTGACTGAAACCTAGGTAAATTCTAGTTAAACGGTGCAACTGAGGCTGTTCATTATTAAAATTAAAATTAATATTTATGCAGTTGCTGACGGGGGCGCGAAGTGTTGAAGACTTTTAAATTAACCTTTGCTATTGTATTGGCCGCTTTAACTACTAGGTTTTAACTACTAGGTTTCAGTAGATGCACAGGAGACCCGTATAGGATATGTTATAAACGATACCGCAGACAACGCATCTGGGAGCAGCGATAAACAGACGATACTCACCCACCATGCTTAGACGGGCACATGAAGCTATAAGTCGAAGAGACAGCCCCTGATGGTTCAAATGGCTCTGAGCACTATGGCACTTAACATCTGAGGTCATCAGTCCCCTAGAACTTAGAAATACTTAAACCTAAGTAACCTAAGGACATCACACACAGCCATGCCCGAGGCAGGATTCGAACCTGCGACCGTAGCGGTCGCGCGGTTCCAGGCTGAAGCACCTTGAACCTCTCGGCCACACCGACCGGCAGCCCCTGATAAAGGGAGGAAGGTTTACACTGAGGGCTTGTGGTATTTTCGCAGGATGTCAAAGCCGGCAGGAGAAATATGCCTAACCATTGTATTCTATGTATTGTATGTTAACTGGGGGCCTAGAAACGACGGAGAGGCTCCACCCCCCCCCCCCCTCCCCCCCGCAGCCGCAGTGGTCCACAACCCCACGACGACTACTGCAGTCCACTTCACCCCTCCGCCGCCCCACACCGAACCAAGGGTTATTGTGCGGTTCGGCCCCCGGTGGACCCCCCAGGGAACATCTCACACGAGACGATTGTAACCCCTATGTTTGCGTGGAAGAGTAATGGTGGTGTACGCGTACGTGGAGAACTTGTTTGCGCAGAAATCGTCGACATAATGTAGCTGACGCAGAATAAGGGGAAAAAGCCCGCATTCGCCGTGGCAGATGGAAATCCGCCTAAAAACCATCCACAGACTGGCTGGCTCACCGGACCTCGACACAAGTCCGCCGGGCGCTCCTTCCCGCCTGGAATGCCTAACCATACGGAACAATTTTGCAGGTACTTTGTCCAAAGAGGTACATGAGCGCAAATAAATATCAAAACAGAAAATATCGGCTTGAGTATGGACCAAAATAGGGGCCTGCCACAATTAATGTTTTTACATAATTTTTCCCTGAATAGCGTGTGTGACGACTGTCGCCGCCGCGAATTGGCTGCCCGCTGCGCACCTACAGATGGCACGCGCGTCCTGCCTTGATTAAGGCGCCCAGTGAGTAAGCAGTCGGCAGCAGAGGAGCGGCCTTGACCCGCCGCCGCGCATCAGGCTGTGTCTGGCAGGCCGCGTCATCGCAGCCTCACGCCGCCCGCTACCGGCGCACCGGCAGCGGTGGCAGGCGAGAGCGCGACTACCGACACCCACCAATGTCGGTGCACACCGACGTCCGGTTCAGTGTTCACTGGAGGCGAGGACTTGCTTCTTAAGTAATTAGAGCAATGTCAAACTTGGGGCTCAGTTCCACAAGCACCTTGATTTTGTGGGTCTTCAGTCCGAAGTACGGCCGCTGATATTTTTAAAAATATAAGGAATCCGACATATCGATACTTAAAAAGTATCATTATCGGTCTCGATACACCGAAATAATGTAGCGATATATCGAAGGAGTGAATATCGGCGTCCCGGCCCATAAAAATATCGGCTGCTCAATGCCATGGCCAGCCAAGCTAGGCTTTTCGGATGAGGATACACTCATGCTCATAAATTAAGGATAATTGCAGAATGCGGCGCCACACAACGTGGCACTACACAAAACTGGCGCTGATAGCATAGGCACATAGGGAACACACAGGACACAGATCTGTAAGTCCACGGTATTGGTGATAAGTTGAGAAAACCGTCCCGAAACACATGTGCTGAAAACGCCACTGTGTCCTGTGCATGTACCCCGACATCAATATGGGATATGATCACCATCCACAAGTACACAGGCCGCACAATGGGTTGGTATACTCTGGATCAGGTGTTCGAGCAGCTGCTGGGGTATAGCCTCCCATTCTTGCACCAATGCCTGTCGGAGCTCCTGAAGTGTCGTAGAGGTTTGAAGACGTGCAGCGATACGTCGCCCGAGAGCATTACAAATTCGTTCAAATGGCTCTGAGCACTATGGGACTTAACATCTGAGGTCATCAGTCCCCTAGAACTTAGAACTACTTAAACCTAACTAACCTAAGGACATCACACACATCCATGCCCGAGGCAGGATTCGAACCTGCGACCGTAGCGGTCGCGCGGTTCCAGACTGAAGCGCCTAGAACCGCTCGGCCACACCGACTGGCTGAGAGCATTCCAGACGTGCTCGATGGGGTTTAGTTCTGGAGAACAGGCAGGCCACTCCATTCGCCTGATATCTTCTGTTTAAACGAACTCCTCCACGATGGCAGCTCGGTGGGGCCGTGTGTTATCATCCGTCAGTAGGAAGGTGGGACCCACTGCACCCCTGAAAAGGCGGACATACTGGTGCAAAATGAAGTCCCGATACACCTGACCTGGTACACTTCCTCTGTCAAAGACGTGCAGGGGTGTACGTGCACCAGTCATAATCCCACCCCACACCATCAAATCACGACCTCCATACAGGTCCCTTTCAAGGTCATTAAGAGGTTGGTATCTGGTTCCTGGTCCACACCACATGAAAACCCTGCGAGAATCATTGTTCAGACTGTACCTGGACTCGTCCGCGAACATAACCTGGGACCACTGTTCCAGTGACCATGTACTGTGTTCTTGACACCAGGCTTTACAGGCTTTCGTGTGATCAGGGTTCACTGGAATGCAATTTGCAGGTCTCCGGGCGATTAAACCACTTCTGTTCAGTCGTCTGTAGAATGTGTGTCTGGAGACAACTGTTCCAGTGGCTGCGTTCAGCGCGATGTCGCCAAACACGGATGCGACCATCATAATGCTCTAAACAGAACCTGGATTCATCCGAAGAAATGACGTTTTTCCATTCGTGCACTCAGGTTCGCCGTTGAGTACACCATCGGAGGCGCTCCTGTCTGTGTTGCAGCGTCAAGGGTAACCGCAGCCATGGTCTCCGAGCTGACAATCCATGCTGCTGCAAACGTCGTCTAACTGTTCGTGCAGATGGTTGTTGTCTTGCAAACGTCCCCATCTGTTGACTCAGGGATCGAAACGTGGCTGCACGATCCGTCGCAGCCATGCAGATAAGGTGCCTGTCATCTCGACTGCTAGTGATACGAGGCCGTTGGGATCCAGCACGGCGTTCCGTATTACCCTCCTGAACCTACCGATTCCATATTCTGCTAACAGTCATTGTATCTCGACCAACGCGAGCAGCAATGTCGCGATACGATAAACAGCAATCGGTATAGGCTACAATCCGACCTTTACTAAAGCCGGAAACGTGACGGTACGCATTTCTCCTCCTTACACGAGGCATCACAACAACGGTTTACCAGGCAACGCCGGTCAACTGCTGTTTGTGTATGAGAAATCGGTTGGAAACTCTCCTCACGTCAGCACGTTGTAGGTATCGCCACCGGCGCCAACTTTGTGTGAATGCTCTGAAAAGCTAATCATTTGCATATCACAGCATCTTCTTCCTGTCGGTTAAATTTTGCGTCTGTAGGACGTCATCTTCGTGGTGTAGCAATTTTAATGGCCAGTAGTGTCTGTAATCATTTAGTAAAAATGTTCACATTACAGATGAAATAACGCAGAAACCCATTGATGATGGAATAAAGGTGCTGACACATGTTGGGGGACTGGGAAAAAACGGTGTTTTGTGTGTATGGCAGACCTTACGTCCAACAATTTTAACTGCAAAAACAGTAAACACAAGGAGCTGCAAATGATGAATATTTCACCCCTTCTTTCGATGTCTTCGCGATGGAGGTTACAACCGCGACGGCCATCGTTGAAATCGTGCGGTTTTCTTATATGTGGCCGAGGAAAATGTTTGCAGACACACTGCCGTTCAGAGTCGACATCAATAGGCTTAACGGGGTGGCATAAAGGGCGTGGTGAAACCACCCCTTCTCTTGAGGCGTTAATTTCACACAATTTGGGATCGGAAACGAGAGTCTCTGACACTGATGACCTCCTACGAACGCTTCCACCCTTCTCTATGGACATGGTTGTCTAGCAACTCCACTGAATGTTCAAATGTGCGTGAAATCTTATGAGACTTAACTGCTAAGGTCATCAGTCCCTAAGCTTACACACTACTTAACCTAAATTATCCTAAGGACAAACACACACACCCATGCCCGAGGGAGTACTGGAACCTCCGCCGGAATCAGCCGCACAGTCCATGACTGTAGCGCCGTACGCCGCTCGGCTAATCCCGTGCGTCTCCACTGAATGTGATCGCTCCTATTTGGACTGCACTACTACCGCAATTTTTGCTCTGATGTACAGTTCAAAACCATTCAACGAAATCGGAACATGATCCGAAGCAGCAAAGGGTGCCTATGCTTTTTGAGCCCTCCTGTGGTGTGATCACTGAGGGGAGCGACATGACACATGCGTGAATAAAACGGCAAACGTCCCTCTAAAACATTGCCCCCCCCCCTCCCACCCACAGCCACACAATTAGGTAATACCGGTCAGTGCCACCACCCCACGATTATCGAGCACTTTAGACATGTACCTGTAGAGAGAAAACCTATGAGCATAGTCCTAAGCGCCTACAGGTAGGCAACAACTTGACGCCTCTCCATTCTCGCACGCCTATTAGCAGTTGACCAGGATTTTGACGGCTTTTCTCTGTGCAGATACATTTTTAAAATGCTCAACCAACGTGGGCGGTTGGTACTGACATTATTGCCGAACTGGGGGATCTTAAGGAAACCCTTTGCCATTGATAAACAGTCAATTCGTTTTAGAAGTAATAGACGCAAGATACTCATGTAAATTAACTTGAATAAATGTTTTTGATAAAAGCAGCGAAAACATGCTTTTACGTCAAGATGGAATATTTCTAAGTCCAGTAATCTTATGTATCGATTCAGGCACAATCTCTCTTTAAATGCCAAATCCATATTTAAGCGGCTGTTCGTATAAATTCTGGGACTCACAATCTCAGTCTTAACTTTTGGAAAGCCGGATCTTTCATTAACTATGCGTGATGGAAAGAAGTCATTATTGCTATATTAAGACATTTTATTAGTGGACTTTAAGTCTCTCTCAGGAAATCTGAAGGAACACATGAAATGTATTCGCAGTTGCGAATAAGGACAATCATTAGGTGTATAATGGAATGACGTCAATGGAGATTTGTGCTGTACCGGGATTCAAATCCGGATTTCCCACTTTACGCAAGAGGTCGCCTTGATAGCTTTGGGTATCCGTGCACGCCTCCCTACCAGACTCAGACTTCCATAAATCGTCGTTCATGAGGCACAATCTGCAGTCGTACTCTTGCTATAATTTCCGCACAGCGGAGGGAGCGGGATATTTTAATGGAAACTCACTGCCTAGTATCGGCGAATAAATAGGACACTGCAGTGACTGTGTTCTTCGGACATACATGCATCTTTCTTCTTAATAACACAAGCACTGCAGTATCGTCTCGGCGAAGGATGTGTGGACCCCACGACTTTATTAGTGGAACACTAAATGGTACAAAATCTGAGGTACAGTTCGGAGGAGAAATTTCAAAACATTTTGAAATTAAAACAGGTGTAGAGATTGTAATGGACTCTCTTCTGTGTTTTTCGATTGTGTCTGAGAAAAAAGTAATCCCAGAATGGTGGAAAGTAAAACCAGAGCTATAAATTGGCTAAACAATCAAATTAGGAAGAACCAGTGCTAGCATAAACTGCTTAGCGTTTGCAGACGACCTGGCGAGTCTATATCATGGTATATGAAATCAGAGCATTAAATAATCGTAATTCTTAAAGAATCAGCGGGTAAGATGTGGCTTCAAATATCGTTTGAAAAGAAGAAAGGAGTAAAAGTCCAGGAACAATCTGGCATCCCGTATCTGAAAACTAAATATGGGAAAATCGAAAGTTTCTCAGTTCACGTATTTAGGCAAAGCCATTCAGGAAACTGGCCTGGAAAAGGTTGGTTACTAAATTCGCTGTCGGAAAGTGGTGACAGCTTTCAGGCTTGCAAGAAACGTTTATAACAAAAAGCTTATCTCAAAGAACACAAAAATGAAACCCCTCCCTCCTCCCCTACAGCCATCGAACTAGTGTATCTTTATGGGACTGAGAAATTAGTTTTAATCAGAAAGGGAGACACTGAAGAAAGGGAAAAGAGAATGAAAAGTAATGAGGAAAGTTTTAGGTCCTAACTGTACTGAAGAAGGAACGCACACGCTAAGAGCAAACAATGAAATTGAAAAGTGTATCATAATGTATTTGGATATGGAAAACCGAAGGCTAAAATTCTACAGGTACATGAAAAGAATGGAAGCAACTAGACTCACTGGATAAGCTGTAAAATTCTACGGAACTCGCGGTAAAGCTATACAAGAAAGGGAAATATTTCGGTAGAAAATTCGCCACTGAACACCTGACCTGGCAGAAAAACCCACGAAAGCCGGAACGGTTCGGGCTGATGTGAGGGTAGGAGCCCGTTGTGAGAAGATGAAAGTAATCTCAGCACATGAAAAGGTGAAACAAAGCGCTGGAAATTCCCCATGTCGTACAGCGCGCGGTCCAGGAGGGGTCAAGGGTGAGTAATAGTAATAAAACATCGTACTGATTTTGTTATTGTTATTGAATTCTGAAGCATCTGCAGCTCGTTAGAAGTTTTACGGCAACAAGTTCTATTCCAGAGAGCGGAGAGCGGGAATTGCGAAATGAGATCATAGTCACAAATATTGCTCACCCCCTCCCTAAGTGTACCCTGGTTTCGCACCTGGGACATAGAGAGTGTAGGAAGATACACTACTGGCCATTAAAATTGATACACCACGAAGATGACGTGCTACAGACGCGAAATTTAACCGACAGGAGAAGATGCTGTGATATACAAATGATTAGATTTTCAGAGCATTCACACAAGGTTGGCGCCGGCGACGTCACCTACAACGTGCTGACATGAGGAAAGTTTCCAACCGATTTCTCATACATAAACAGTAGTTCACCGGCGTTGCCTGGTGAAACGTTGTTGTGATGTCTCGTGTAAGGACGAGAAATGCGTACCATCACGTTTCCGACTTTGATAACGGTCGCATTGTAGCCTATCGCGATTGCGGTTTATCATATCGCGATATTGCTGCTCGCATTGGTCGAGATCCAATGACTGTTAGCAGAAAATCAAATCGGTGGGTTCAGGAGGGTAATACGGAATACCGTGCTGGGTCCCAACGGCCTCGTATGACTAGCAGTCGAGACGGCAGGCATCTTATCTGCATGGCTGTGACAAGATCGTGCAGCCACGTCTCGATCCCTGAGTCAACAGATGGGGACGATTGCAAGACAACAACCATCTGCACGAACAGTTAGACGACGTTTGCAGCAGCATGGACTATCAGCTCGGAGACCATGGCTGCGGTTACCCTTGACGCTGCATCTCAGACAGGAGCACCTGCGATGGTGTACTCAACCTGGGTGCACGAATGGCAAAACGTCATTTCTTCGGATGAATCCAGGTTCTGTTTACAGCATCATGATGGTCGCATCCGTGTTTGGCGACATCGCGGTGAATGCACATTGGAAGCGTGTATTCGTCATCGCCAAACTGGCGTATCACCCGGCGTGATGGTATGGGGTGCCACTGGTTACCCGTCTCGGTCACCTCTTGTTCACACTGACGGCACTCTAAACAGTGGACGTTACATTTCAGATGTGTTACGACCCGTGGCTCTACCCTTCATTCGATCCCTGCGAAACCCTACATTTCAGCAGGATAATGCACGACCGCATGTTGCAGGTCCTGTACGGGCCTTTCTGGATACAGAAAATATTCGACTGCTGCCTGGCCAGCACATTCTCCAGACCTCACCAATTGAAAACGTCTGGTCAATGGTGGCCGAGCAACTGACTCGTGACAATGCGCCAGTCACTACTCTTGATGAACTGTGGTATCGTGTTGAAGGTGCATGGGCAGCTGTACCTGTACACGCCATCCAAGCTCTGTTTGAGTCAATGCCCAGGCGTATCAAGGCCGTTATCACGGTCAGACGTGGTTGTTCTGGGTACTGATTTCTCAGGATCTATGCACCCAAATTGCGTGATGATGTAATCACATGTCAGTTCTAGTATAATATATTTGTCCAATGAATACCCGTTTATCATCTGCATTTCTTCTTGGTGTAGCAATTTTAATGGCCAGTAGTGTATTTACGAAAACGGTTGTTGAGAGTCTCAGAGGCTACCGAAAGGAGGATCGATTAATATGCCTAAAAGTAAACATTGGTAGAGCTCATCACGCCACCTAGCATAGTTCAAGACGTACTTCCTGAAAACTAGATGCACATGAAAGACCCCCTCTCGCTGGGACGTTCTGCACGTCTATCGGCATCGTCGGAAGAAGAGGCGCAAAAGATCTGTATTTCAGCAGTAGGAGGGTGACGAGCAGGTGCTGCCGTTTACCTCGTCGGGCTGGTCGGAGCCAGGCGCCTCCAGGTCGTCCGAATCGTCGGGCGGCGCTCTGCCGCGGCCTGCACCTCCTACTACCCAGACGCCGTCTCTCCTGGAGCCGGAGTTGGAGCTGGAGCTGGAATTGCTGTTCCTGCCACTGCTACCGCCGCCGCCGCCGCCGCCGCCACCACTGTCTCCCTGCCAGCTACCGTTGTGGCCTTCTCGGGCGGCGCACGTCTCCAGTAGCCTCGTCTCTAGCGCCTGCATACACACAATGATGATGTCGTAATTTCCGTATAAGTGTAGAATAAACTCCCTCTCTTTTTTTCCGGCAACTCAGATCACTGCCTGGCACTGCGATCCTTACTGGCTTTTAGCGATTAAGGAATAATCTTGTTTCAAAAAAATGGTTCAAATGGCTCTAAGCACTACGGGACTTAGGGGAAAGTGGGGGAAATACATGCACCTAAGGAAAAATCGATGTGAACCATTCGTTTCGTCATTAAAACCTACGAAAATAAGTACATACCATACAATGGGCATTTCTCCACATATTCCAATAGTCTGTAAATAGTTATAAACAGTACCTCAATTTTGAACATTAAAATAAAAGAAGTGCAAATTCGTGGTATTCCCCACCCATGATGGTAATGACACGCAGAGTACTGGGTAATAATACGTAAAACAAACAAACCATAAAAATGTACAATACTTGCTATTTTTATTTGCTTATTAGTTACTACAAATAGTAAACAGTATATTTAAGAACTAAATAATGTAATTCTACAAAAATCTCTTATAATTTTCATTTTTATTGATGTGAAATGAGTTCATTTTCTCATACAGCAAAGATCGCACTTGTAACCTTTTGGAGTGTTCCAGCGACTACGTTCTTCATGACTCCATCTGCTGCAAGAAATACATCGGTACCATAGTTCTCCATCTTTCCCAAACTCTACACAAACTAAACAGACATCTTCTGAAATCGCGAATTGATCACTTTTGGTTGACGTTGTTGTGACCTCTTCTAGGTCTACTAGAAGCGGAACATCTTCTGCTGAAGATCCAGGAATCTGTTCTTCACTCCTTTTGAGGATATGTGGCTCATTTGTAGATGCAACCACTTCATTTCCATTTGTTGCATTTGGAACCTCTTCATCTTCAAGGACAACATCTCTGAAGATCTCACATTGTTGTGAGTCGTCATGCTGAAATTTGTTTGGATTGAAAGGGCAAATCCCACATGCCTTAAACCCTGAATGCCCTTTGTCCATGGTAGCGACCTTAATACACTCCTGGAAATGGAAAAAAGAACACATTGACACCGGTGTGTCAGACCCACCATACTTGCTCCGGACACTGCGAGAGGGCTGTACAAGCAATGATCACACGCACGGCACAGCGGACACACCAGGAACCGCGGTGTTGGCCGTCGAATGGCGCTAGCTGCGCAGCATTTGTGCACCGCCGCCGTCAGTGTCAGCCAGTTTGCTGTGGCATACGGAGCTCCATCGCAGTCTTTAACACTGGTAGCATGCCGCGACAGCGTGGACGTGAACCGTATGTGCAGTTGACGGACTTTGAGCGAGGGCGTATAGTGGGCATGCGGGAGGCCGGGTGGACGTACCGCCGAATTGATCTACACGTGGGGCGTGAGGCCTCCACAGTACATCGATGTTGTCGCCAGTGGTCGGCGGAAGGTGCACGTGCCCGTCGACCTGGGACCGGACCACAGCGACGCACAGATGCACGCCAAGACCGTAGGATCCTACGCAGTGCCGTAGGGGACCGCACCGCCACTTCCCAGCAAATTAGGGACACTGTTGCTCCTGGGGTATCGGCGAGGACCATTCCCAACCGTCTCCATGAAGCTGGGCTACGGTCCCGCACACCGTTAGGCCGTCTTCCGCTCACGCCCCAACATCGTGCAGACCGCCTCCAGTGGTGTCGCGACAGGCGTGAATGGAGGGACGAATGGAGACGTGTCGTCTTCAGCGATGAGAGTCGCTTCTGCCTTGGTGCCAATGATGGTCGTATGCGTGTTTGGCGCCGTGCAGGTGAGCGCCACAATTAGGACTGCATACGACCGAGGCACACAGGGCCAACACCCGGCATCATGGTGTGGGGAGCGATCTCCTACACTGGCCGTACACCACTGGTGATCGTCGAGGGGACACTGAATAGTGCACGGTACATCCAAACCGTCATCGAACCCATCGTTCTACCATTCCTAGACCGGCAAGGGAACTTGCTGTTCCAACAGGACAATGCACGTCCGCATGTATCCCGTGCCACCCAACGTGCTCTAGAAGGTGTAAGTCAACTACCCTGGCCAGCAAGATCTCCGGATCTGTCCCCCATTGAGCATGTTTGGGACTGGATGAAGCGTCGTCTCACGCGGTCTGCACGTCCAGCACGAACGCTGGTCCAACTGAGGCGCCAAGTGGAAATGGCATGGCAAGCCGTTCCACAGGACTACATCCAGCATCTCTACAATCGTCTCCATGGGAGAATAGCAGCCTGCATTGCTGCGAAAGGTGGATATACACTGTACTAGTGCCGACATTGTGCATGCTCTGTTGCCTGTGTCTATGTGCCTGTGGTTCTGTCAGTGTGATCATGTGATGTATCTGACCCCAGGCATGTGTCAATAAAGTTTCCCCTTCCTGGGACAATGAATTCACGGTGTTCTTATTTCAATTTCCAGGAGTGTATATGCCTTATTAAAAAGTTCTGCTAACTCATATGGTGCAATTTTTTGATACACTTGTGACTTCATATACATGTCACATTCACGACTGAAGGCTGATTTCAAAGACGAAAAGAATGTAACATCTAGTGGTTGAAGCTTGTGAGAAGTGTGTGGAGGTATGGTTACCATGACAATAGAATGTTTTTTACAAAATTCAAAAATATCAAGTGAAATGTGGCTGCTCTGATTATCTAAAATCAGCAGCACAGGGTCATCACTAGTTTATTTTACATTGTTCTGAAAATGTTGGATCCATTCGAAAAATAATGACTCATTGGACCAGCCATTGACGGAACAACCACATATTGCTCCAACTGGTCCACCTTTACTTAAGAGATTTGACATCCTCTTCCTGGGGAAGATAAACATAGGGGGGATGTAGGGACCAGCAGCACTGAAAAAACATATCACAGTCACGTTTTTCCCCCTTTCCCAAGACGTGGCACCACCTATTTGTTTAACACCTTTAGGAGCCAAAATACTCTCGGGCTTTTGTACAGTATTTAGGCCCGTTTCATCGACGTTGAACACTCACCCCTCTTTAAATTTATATTTTCCAAAGACATGTTCTAAATTTTTCAAATATGCATTCACCTCTTCTTCATTAAATGACTGTATTCTGTTAATGCTAGTCGCTTCAGGTTTTCTCATGTTAATACTAGGGTTTCTTTTTAAAAATAGAGGTAGCCAATCCTTTCCAACTAACCTAGATGACTTATCAAAAATTTTTGCAATGTTGTTAGCCTCTGCATACTCAAATGCAATCTTTCGCAGCTGCTTGCATGTACTGCCATAGAACAGCTTGGCCATTGTAATAACATGATCCCTAACTCATTCTCCTGTTCTGTCGAAAATGTTGGGTTTCTTCCAAGTTTTGGACCCTCAGTATTTTTAACCTTCATTCTCGTTCGCAGAGTAGCTTCATGAATCCCGAAAGCTCTTGATACTTCTCTCATTTTTTTCCAGATTTGATGGCATCAAGAGCGTTACAAAGTTCCTCTTCCGTCTATTTTGCTTTCTGGTTTTTTCTTTTATAATATCTACCCATCTGAAATTAAAAAAAAACACTCGTTAGTATTGAAAATATAACCTGCAAGGGGGAATACCACGCACTTCAACAGCTGCGTGGCATTACCCCACCGTAAGTTCGATGACTAACCTAAGCATAACTCGGCACCTAACTCAAATAGCAAGACAAATCTACAATTAAATTCAAGGTTTCATCTAGTGTTAGTAGTTGATATGCAAGAATTACATTAAAGCAACTTACAGTAGCACTTACCTTGCAAAATACAGCTGACCAAAATTACATGAGACACGCCGAAAATAAACAATACTTCACTGCTCCAACAAAGCCACCGGAAAATGGCTGGCGTAAGCTGCGTAGTAGTTGTTACTCCTGCCGGCAGGGTGTAGCACCAACTGGAAACAGCTTGCGCCATTCAAAATGCGTAAATCAGCCTGCGTGGGATTACCCACATGCGTGTAATTCCCCCACCTCCCCCTAACATCTGAGGTCATTAGTCCCCTAGACTTAGAACAACTTAAACCTAACTAACCTAACGACATCACACACATCCATGCACTAGGCAGGATTCGAACTTGCGACCGTTGCAGCAGCGCGGTTTCGGACTGAGACGCCTAGAACCACTCGGCCACAGCGGCTGGCTTTCTTGTTTCAATAGCATGATCTGCTGAATGGAATGAACAGTCTCATGAGCACAGAATATGGACTGAGAGTAAACGGAAGAAAGATGAAAGTAATGAGAAGTAGCAGAAATGAGAGCAGCAAGGAACTTATCAGGACTGCTGATCACGAAGTAGATGAAGTTAAGGAATTCTGCAACCTAGACAGCAAAATAACCCATGACGGACGGAGCAAGGAGGACATAAAAAGCAGACTAGCAAAAATGGCATTCCTGACCAAGAGAAGTCACTGGCGTTAATCTGAGGAAGAAATTTCTGAGAATGTACGTTTGGAGCATGACATTGCATGGTAGTGAAACATGGACTGTAGGAAAACCGGAAAGGATGAGAACCGAAGCATCTGTAAAGTGATGCTACGGAAGAATGCTGCAAATTAGGTGGACTGATAAGGTTGGGGATGAGGAGGTTCTTCGCAGAATCGGAGAGGAAAGGAATACATGGTACACAATGACACTTAACAGGCACAGGATGGTTGCACATCTGTTAAGAGATCAGGGAATAACTACCATTGTATTGGGGGAACTGTAGTGAATAAATACTGTAGAGGAAGACAGAGATTGGAATGAGTTGCAAAAATGACTGTGTGGGCGATGTGGCCTATTCTTCACCTTATTTTAGAACTATGTGACGATGCTGTGCTGAGTATGTTTATATGTTTTGCCGATGCCATTAAGGCCTTCTCACATTAGGACATGGTGTAGAACAGATCTGAAGATGGTCATTACCATCATCATCAAAGGAAGTGATATTGTGGTGAAAGACTGGACTAAAAAAATTTGAGACTGGAATACATCCAACAAATCACTGAGGACGTAGGTTGCAGGTGCTACTGTGTGATGAAGAGCTTCCCACAGGAGAGAAATTCGTGGCAGGCCGCATCTACCAGTCACATGACTGATGACATAAAAAAAAACATACACAATTTTACTATTTCTGAATTTTTACACGAAATTTCCCTCGGGTTATTTTCCCCTGCTAGGAAGAAGCAGTCGAAATGCCCTACATTAGAAAAAAGTACCTGTTTGAGGCACTGAGGAGCAAAACAGCAATTCTTATTCCTAAACTTACAAAAGAAACTGCTGTTGTAGTTTCTATGAAACAAAGAGCTTCACAGTACCTTAAAATACAACAATATTCATACAAATGTTTCAGCTGCCAACGACTAAAGCATTCGATCTAGGATCTAGTGACAGTTTTAAATAACGGACAAAACTATTATAATTTTTCAGTTTTTGTCAGTTTTTTAGAACAAATTTTCACTAATGTTTCAAACAAAAAAATTGAAAGAGTTTACCAGAATTCGACATGTAGGCACTTCAACGCACTGTCGTATAATACTTATGTTAAAATAAGGCAAGGCTGCAATAATTGTTTGGCGTAATATTGAACTTTTTTTAAAATGAAAACGAAGAAAGCTATTAGCGTTGTAAACCACGTGTAATTTCATCAAGCGTACAGCTTATTTACAAAAGTGCAGATAAATCACTTTCATCTAAAACAAATTTGAGCAGATGATACATTTCATCAACACAGATACTTTAAAAAATTGTGTATTACAAATATAAAATGTACACTCTTATTGTGACTTTTTTATTCATAGTTTATTAATTCTTTGAATCACTGTGTAATGTACATAATATGGAATGATGTGTTGATAATGGTTAAAGAGTACACCAGCATTAGTACAGTGTTATAATTTATTGCATTTAAGTACAATAGAAGACACTTAGTAAAGAAAAAAGGGGGAGCCGATGTCGATAACGCACGCTTGTGTTGTGGCGTTTGACCAGAGATCCTGGTGGTGGAACAGTTTGGCTTACAGCTCCTGATCACCAACCGGACTTGCCCCAATCCTTTCCCCCTTCCGCCCCCCCCCCCCAATAGGGGGGGGGCTGTGTGTTACCCTATCATCATCTTGCAACACGAACATGACCCACAAGTCCTAGCGGTCGGCCAGCCAACAAACCCACACGACTCTTTGTTTCTTTCTCCCTGTTGGAGGATGGCAGGTACAGATGATGCTTTGTCAGTAAACAAATTTACCTCTGCAACAATTTTCCCTTACTTAGTGCAAGGATTGTCATGCACGTTAACGTTTCTGACTAACTTTCGTAGTGCGGCTTTCAGATTATGCCGTGGCATGAGTGTTTTTAAATTCTTGAGAGATGCTTAATATTTCCTCCTTATTTCCACATGAAATAGCTGGATGTAGATATCAGACAATCATCAACTGAAGACACTGACTCCTGATGCGATGCACATTGTTATGATTTATTATGTTGTTGCTTTCATTTAATCATTATATGGTTTCGGTTTGACATCTGTCTCTGTGTATGGATTGGATTTCATGTGATAGAAATCAGTGTAAGACTGTTCATATGTATTTCATTATAGCATGTACTACAAGGAAGCAAAATGTAACTGTATGACAACCATTTTAATTTACGTGAAGCTGTCAACGAACTGGCGACCAGTTAATTTGTTTACTGGTTTGTTTCTTCTTCCTCATATTTAAAGCAAAAGTATTAATATGCAAAAGCGTGCGAGAGGAAGGATGAAACTGTACAAGTGGTGTAATCTGTGGCAAACCAAAGTAAATGACAAAAACATACGTTCATTTTAGTGTAGATTTCATCTGACTTGTCGGAGAGAATTACTGTTATAAGTGGCAACACAACGTTTTATTTATGGGTGAGTATACATCAAACAACTTTAGTTTTCAGACAGTTACGAATCTGTTTTTGTTGTGGTTCGTGACGAAGAGTACATTGCCACCTGTAAAATTTATTTTATTACCAGATAATACAAACAATAAGTAGCAAGTCAAGTACAGATTTATAAATGGCTGCTAATCAAATTTTCACTGATGTTAATAAATGGCGCAAAGCTAATTCACTGTTATTAAACTCTGAAAAGACCCACTACATGCTGTTCAGAACATGAACGAGATTTCTTACCAGCACGTGTATATGGTATGAAGGCACGTAGATCGAAGAGGTTGACAGTGTTAAATTTCTGGGATTACAACTCGATAATAAATTCAGTTGGGAAGGGCATACTATCGAATTGCTGAAGCGCCTAAACAAGCCCGTATTTGATGTCAGATGTAGGAGGTATAATATTTTAAAAAACTTGCATACTTTGCTAACTTTCATTCCATTAAGTCATATGGGATCATATTCTGGGGTAAGTCGTCAAACCGGGCAGAAGTTTTTGGCGTGCAAAAGCGTGTAACAAGACTCGTTTGTGGTGTGAATATCATATAGAAACCTGTTCAAGGACATGGTATTCTAACCACTGCTTCTCAATATTATTTATTCCTTAATGAAGTTTGTTGCAAGTAATATATCTCTATTTCCAACGAATAGCTCAATACATAGTATTAATACTAGGAATAAGTACAATCTACATAAAGACCTAAAAGCACTTTCCTTGGTACAAAAAGGGATCCAGTATTCAGGAACATACATTTTTAAAAAAATTATAGCAACTGTTAAAAGCTAGATTTCAGATAAAGCACAGTTCAGAGTTTGAACGACTTTTTTGATAGGAAACTACTCTATAGATGAATATCTTAACAAGGATTGTTAGACCAGCTTAAATAAAAATGTCTGTTAGAATTCAGTTTTGACAGCACTTGGTCACAACAGTCAAAATTTGGTTTCCCGTGTATGATAAATTTATTAAAAGTTCATATTTACGTTTCACTCTGACATTGTATTAATTCTGTAAATATTAGTAGTTCCAGTTTACTGTAATGTAATTACCCATTTTGACAATCTTCTGACAAGTGATTCATATGTTTTATGTTTTTTATTTTATACTTCCTGATTTGTTCCACACCCACGAGAATCATCTCATTTCTGGATCTACGGAACGAAAACTGAATCTGATGTAAGTTTACGGTATTGTACCGTTGCTATTTAACAAAACCTATTCGTATAATAACCTTTAAAACATGAATTAACATTATTAACGTAACATAATGCTTAGAAATGATGTGCTGAGTGAATTTTCTAATGCGTTCCTTATTCTAAGTTATTAATTAAATAATTACTGTAATTTGTATTTCAGGATAGCAACGTATAGGTGTTATGAAAGTGTCTAATCCGACAATTAAGAGGATGCTGAAAATAAAAACAAAAATAGAAACGCGGGTATAAAAATTTTTCACTGCAGTAAAATGTTCTTTAGTACAGCTGAAAACGATTTAGAAAAGCATATTCTTATATTTCTAGGGACGATGTTCAGTTTAAGCATGTCGGACGTAAGAAAACATCTTTATTGCAGCACGAAACGGATTGTCCCACTATTTCAATGCAGAAGGAGCCATGGCAGGCGGAAAGTTGGTCAATGGTGTCCATCCAACAAATATCACCAGATCCGAGGAAGATCGAATGGAGGAAATGATCAGATGCGAGAAACGCAAAATGTTGAATTATGCAAAAAGTGTGTAGCACTTGGGAACAGAGTGAAGAATTATACTGTGATGCCTGTAAACAGTGATATAAGAACTAAGGTATGGAACATTTCCTTAGTCTGCTACATGTATTAACGCTCAGTGACATAGGAATCCAGATTCCTAATTTGTTCCAAGCTGCCAGGTTAGCTGAGAGCGCTAATGCACTGCTTCCTGGACCCGAGTAGGTGCGCAGGCCCCGGATCGAAACCGCCCGACGGATTATCCCAAGGGCAATCTTCAGAAACAGTTGCAGAAAATGACGAACAAAAATGTAAACGACGACATTGGTCACTGCGTTGGGCGGAGACGTATGAGATGAAATGCTGACGTAATTGGTGCTCGGTGCTACCAATAGAAACTGGAACGAACTTCATCTCGCCATTTCGCCATTTCGCCGTGGCAAATATCGCCGACGTGGAAAGAGAAGTTACTGGGAAGCCGTTGCTGTTATTCTTCCGCTTGCTTCATGTCTCCTGGCATCGGGATGTGCGGCGGCTCGCTTCGTCGAACAAGCAACAGGGTAAGGGCATTGTTTGTCCTGTAAATTGTGGTCGGAATCCAGTACTGAGCTCTGTGCGGTTGACTGTATTTTCTTGGGCTGCCGTCGCTACACCTACTGAGTAGCGACGTAGTGTTTTAAGGTGTACGTGGTGTGATCATTAACATTTACGAGGGCCTGGAGTGCTGAGGCATTCCGCTGTAGATCCCTACTGTCAAGGTTTAACCGCCATTGAAAGCAATTTGCTGGTCCTTGTTTAAGCACCGCCTGGTTATTGTATTTATATCACACCACGGAGTTAAGATGGCCACTCGCTATTGATATACACTACTGGCCATTAAAATTACTACACCACAAAGATGACGTGCTACAGACGCGAAATTTAATCGACAGGAAGAAGATGCTGTGATATGCAAATGATTAGTTTTCCAGAGCATTCACACAAGGTTTCCGCCGGTGGCGACATCTACAACGTGCTGACATGAGGAAAAATTCCAACCGATTTCTCATACACAAACAGCAATTGACCGGCGTTCCCTGGTCAAACGTTGTTGTGATGCCTCGTGTAAGGAGGAGAAATGCGTACCATCAGGTTTCCGACTTTGATAACGGTCGGATTGTAGCCTATCACGATTGCAGTTTATCGTATCGCGACATTCCTGTTCGCGTTGGTCGAGATCCAATGGCTGTTAGCAGCATATGGAATCGGTGGGTTCAGGAGGGTAATACGGAACGCCGTGCTGGATGCCAACGGCCTCGTATCACTAGCAGTCGAGATGACAGGCATCTAATCCGCACGGATGTAACGGATCGTGCAGCCACGTCTCGATCCCTGAGTCAACAGATGGGGACGTTTGTAAGACGACAACCATCTACACGAACAGTTCGACGACGTTTGCAGCAGCACGGACTATCAGCTCGGAGACCACGGCTGCGGTTACGCTTGACGCTGCACCACAGACAAGAGCGCCTGCGATGCGGTACGCAAGGACGAACCTGGGTGCACGCATGGCAAAACGTAATTTTTTCGGATGATTCCAGGTTCTGTTTACAGCATCATGATGGTTGCATTCGTGTTTGGCGACACCGCGGTGAACGCACATTGGAAGCGTGTATTCGTCATCACTCGGCGTGATGGTATGGGGTGCCATTGGTTACATGTCTCGGTCACCTCTTGTCCGCATTGCCGGCGCTTTGAACAGTGGACGTTACATTTCAGATGTGTTACGACCCCTGGTTCTACCCTTCATTCGATCCTTGCGAAACCCTACATTTCAGCAGGATAATGCACGACCGCATGTTGCAGGTCCTGTGCGGGCCTTTCTGGATACAGAAAGTGCTCGACTGCTGCCCTGGCCAGCACATTCTCCAGATCTCCCACCAATTGAAAACGTCTGGTCAATGGTGGCCGAGCAACTGGCTCGTCACAATACGCCAGTCACTACTCTTGATGAACTGTGGTATCGTGTTGAAGCTGCATGGGCAGCTGTACCTGTACACGCCATCCAAGCTCTGTTTCACTCATTGCCCAGGCGTATCAAGGCCGTTATTACGACTAGTGGTGGTTGTTGTGGGTACTGATTTCTCAGGATCTGTGCACCCAAATTGCTTCAAAATGTAATCACATGTCAGTTCTAGTATAATATATTTGTCCATTGAATACCTGTTTATCATCTGCAATTCTTCTTGGTGTAGCAATTTTAATGCCCAGTAGTATATATATATATATATATATATATATATATATATATATATATATCCCTGGATATATATATCTCTGAATTGTAATAACATTATTGTTACGTTTCTGTTTGAACTAATAGTGTGTGTGAGAGACACATGTATGATTTTTAAATCAATAGTTTCCTAAATTCTTACCAGTTATTGAGAGGCTAGTTGTTATTGTGTGTTTAATGGTCTGAAACGGATTCTATTGGTGGTACTAGAATTCCTTCAATGACAGTACATCGATATTGTAATTAATTTCATGAATTGATTTTACTAATGTGTTGCAATGAGTTATTGTGTTTCTAGTTATTTAAGGCAGATGTCAGTCTGTTGTAGATACTCACTAGTTCTGGGATTTTCTCATGCCCATTCGTGACCGTTGCTGCTCCTGTCTGGGGGTCCATGTCGAGCCTGTATTGGAAACAGCTGAACGGGCGGGCGTCCGTTTTCAGAGTGTAGTAGTTGAATCTCACGAGCTTGTTTGTTCACATGAAATTTTATATGTTATATGCTAAAATATGTGGTGCCTACCATTTAATTCACCTGTTATGTGTCATGGTATCTAATTGTTGCCTGAAGTATTAATTATTTTGGTAATAACAATCACTGTCGTAATGAAAGAGTACGTTAGTTAAATTTTAGTAAACTGTTCTTCTGCCTGATTATAATTTAGAGTATATAGAATTTAACTGATTTCAGTAAATGTGTCATAGGCCATAAGTGCCGCATTTTTATGAATGTGTAAAATTGAAGTAATTTATTTTCACGTGAATTGTAATTTTTAAAGATGTGTGGTAGTTTTGAACATGTGATGGTTTTATTTGTCGAGTTCTCTTGTTTAAAAGTACCAAATAAAATGTTAGATGCAACTGTCGATGGTGATTCCCTGATGCGTTACTTTGGTCCAGTCCTACCACCCTACAGCCTGTTGTGCTGAGTTTGTGTCGTAGCGTAAAAGGTGTAATTACAAGTTGTCTCTACCCTTCACCGATATTTTGTCTTTAGACGTTGCAATCATCGAAAAAAATGGAAGACCCAACTTAAGATAATTATTCCAGTTTTGTAAATCGGAATTATCAAAGAGGACGTCTTCAAAGGGGACTTCTTTAAAAAAAGAAAAAAAACTTGTGCCTCATCTTTATTCTCAAGCGTGTACGATCCGTACCAAATAGGACGAACAGGGCTACTAACAATGTCTGGCATTATCTTATCCAGATTAATACCAATACGGCATTTTTTATGTTAATAAATCGTTCGCAGTAGTTAAAAAAGCCATACATGAAAAAATAAAAATTATAGGATCCAAATGGTACTGAAACTCTGACCATTAGAACAGTGGTCACGTATTTACAGAGAGAGAGACAGACAGAGAGAGAGAGAGAGAGAGAGAGAGAGAGAGAGACAGACAGACAGACAGATACCAGACCTGCTACACAGCACCGTTTAAACACACACACATACTGTATTTTACGACTAGGGAAATTTATTTCTCTCTATAAAACTCCAAATGAGAATGAACTTAAAACGTATCCAGATATCAAACAAGAAAAGGCAGGAACAGCTTCCAAAATTGCAGTGAAAGAGCCACTTGAAGATACAACATGCTACTGACTTACTTCTTCCGATAAAATACCTTCGTGTAGGAATTAGGCTATAGACGATATATAGCGCGCATGACGTCATTGTTGAGAATTCAACGTTTCGATCACCTGAGTAATGTGGCACCCATCTGCAGACGACTTGTGTTCAGGTTATATTAACTGTAATACTTTCAGTAAAGATTTCTTTATTATGGTGGTGAAATACTGTGCAGAGTTTGGATGCATTGACAGATATGATTGATAAATGTAAACATGGTCCGTAGTAGGCTGTAAAGTGATTTTTACGTAATCGTGCGATAGCTAATTTCGAATGCTTGTCACTGTCAAGCATCTGTAAAACCAACATGGAAAAGGACTGCATTATCCGCATACATCGTCATGTATAAACAACACTTTAACACCTCACATCAAGATAAAACATTACAGCCTTCTAGGGACCATGTTTACGTTTATTAAACATATGGAGGCTGTGGATCCGCACAGATACAAAATTTTGAAAGATATGTGAATGCAAGTAATATTTAATTACACAGGTAAAGCTATTTTAAGAATATGAAAATAACTGCGAACATGTTTCTTGAAAATTAGTATTATTCTGGTCGTCAAATTCAAAAACTGATGAATCAAAAATCGTACAAATGACTCTGAGCACTATGGGACTTAACATATGAGGTCATCAGTCCCATAGAACTTAGAACTACTTAAACCTAACTAACCTAAGGACATCACATGCCCGACGCAGGATTCGAACCTGCGTCCGTAGCGGTCGGGCAGTTCCCGACTGAAGCGCCTAGAACCGCTCGGCCACACCGACCAGCACTGATGAATCACGAAGATTTGGTGACACATGTTTAACATGTAATTCACTATAAGAGTGTTACCTAAAAGCAACGTTTTGTAATAAATTGTTCTTCTTAACTCGATAATGTTTCGTTATCTGTACGAGACCAAGCAAAAGTCATAAAACAAACGGTTATTTTGTGTAAAAACTGCGCGTTGTCAATAGAAATGCGTGTCATTTCTTATAACAGCACAATAAAACACGTCACTGTTATTGCTGGGGAATCGTCATAAAATTATAAGTAAATGTTTTCTGCCGATCTGATAGTCAGTCTTCTGCTCATGTGGAAGCGGCGAACTTAATGAGTCACAGCGCAACATGAACAGAAATTCATTGAAGAACTGTGACTTAGTCGATTACAAACAAGAATAAAACGTCAGTACAGTTTTTCAAACTGTTTGCTGTCCTTTCATCTGGCCAAGTGTAAAATACTGAGAATTTAAGATAAATTAGGTTAACTTTACTACTGTAGGTATGAAAGCACTTTCCGCATGTCTAGTGTAGCGAGTGAGGTACTGATTTTTCCCAGTCATCGATCAAGGCCAAGATGACTGTGCCTAATGCATACCTTGAACAGAGCGAACTAAGAGATTGTGTAATAATCGTATGTGAAATTCAATGTTAAAATGTTGTCAGCAAACTTGTCAGTACAGGAAAAGACGGATTTGTACTTCCCGTAAAGAAGACACGTCAAGTTTAATTTGCAGACAGGCACAATTAAGGTACTCACATAAATCTTTCGGCCACAGCCTTCGTCCACACACACACACACACACACACACACACACACACACACACACACATAAGCACGGCATTCCCGCCCGGGATGCTGGAGTTAGCGGCCGTGTGTGCGTGAGGTGTGCCTGCTTGCGTGTATGTGTGTGTGTGTGTGTGTGTGTGTGTGTGTGTGTGTGTGTGAGAGAGAGAGAGAGAGAGAGAGAGAGAGAGAGAGAGAGAAAGTCTTTTACTGACAAAGGCGGTGGCAGAAAGCTTTCTTATTCTAAGAGCGCATAATATTGAAGTTATAGAGTTCTACCTTTGGAACTATATTCAATTCATCGTAAAAACAAGTGGTAGAAGTTTTCATGATCCTACCTTCGTAACTATTTGAATTATTGAATAAAAATCAAAATTTACAGCTAAAAATTAGAAACACAGGTTAGATCAACTTATCTTAGTGCATAAGACACAAAGCTAAAATAACAGCACTATATTTTATGTAAGTAATAATGAAACTATACCCACTTTCAGTATGAAACTGTAATGTAATACAGGTGCACAAATTTAGAAAGAGACAGTTCAAGAGCCCCTATCCACCCTCGGTTACGTTTGAAAATTTCTAGACCCTAAAGTTCAAATGTTATCCGACTGAGAATTTTATATATTTTATGTCATCAGAGTAAAGATTTACCTAGAGAAAAATTGGGATCGTTGTTGGTCTCCAACTAATAACGACATAAATGATTTTTTTGTCAAAAAGGGTGATGAGTGAGGACTGCCAACGTTGAAAGAGGAGCGAGTGATTCCTTCGCTGCCCGCACAGAAAATATGTAAAGACCGAAGTAGACCTATCCGCACTGAGGAGGTCATTCTGTCGCCGTTAGTCACACGAAATATATTGCGGTCCGTTACAAAATGTGTCGCGTTTCTGTCAATATACGTATCCACTTAAGTCTTGGCTGGCGCTAATAAGAATTCACATTGTTGTTTCGATCAAATGATATATCGGTGTACCTTGTGAAACTGTGTAAAAGCGAACTTAATGGAATAATAATTTAAATGGAAAGACGCTGTTCTGTTTTCAATGTTCTGTTTCGCATGACGCTCGCTACATTATACAAAACTGCGTAGGCAAATGCCCGAGAGTATTCTCCAATTTAAAGGCAAGCAATTAACTTCACGTACAGTAATTAGGTAACTAGAAAGAAGTGCCAAGTACGATAGAACAGACTTTAATAAGTGTCCAAAGCAATTCTTGTACGTGTGAAGATTGAGTAGAATATATCGCTCGGTTAAACGACAGTAAGCTTTTATCTATCGTCTTGGCTCCTGACTCCCCTGAATTATTCTTAAAGAGCTAGAACATTTTATGTCAGTTTCGGTGATGTGGACTTGTGGACTGAAGACTAGAAACAATACGTTCTCCATCACTTTCTGGTTGGTCGCATAAATACTTTTCAGGCTCTTGTAAAATGTTGTGGTTTTCAAAAATAGCAGCAGAACATAAAACATTTCAGTTTATTAGATAAACTAAAAATAACAAACCAGATATTTTTACCCGCCGTCCCACAATACTAACAATTAAATAACAACTCGTTCAATTTTCAACATCAGTGCTCGATTTCGACTAAAATGAGAAAATAGTAACTGACGACTCCGCGGTAATCCATAATGACAGAAACTCCGTTGTTGCCCTCAGTAAGAATAGTAGGATCCCCTACCGCAGAGACACCTATCGGTTCGTGCACCACTAAGCTATCTTTCTTACGACATTATGAACTTCAGCTATTCAGCAGACCGAAGCTGGCCGCCACGAAGGTAAAACTCATATAGGGACTTCTGGCAACACGCCCTTAGTTCGCTGCAACGCCACTTGGAGCGCAGCAAGTTTATCGATCCATCATCTCGCTTTCTTATTGGCTGATTCTTTAGTCGTCTATTTTAGTTTTCGTTTCATAATTAACAGAATTGTGTTTTAAATGTGTTACTCGTATCCGGATTGCATTCTTCTCGCATCCGTAGTGGGGTAAATGACTGCACATTTGTTTTTGTTTCAAATAAAAAAGAAGCTGCTTAACTGTATAGTGTTCTGCGGACGTCTGTTTATCTGTTCTTACTGTATACTTGTACCTGAGTGTAAACTGTTCGATTTAAATGCGTTGTAAGTATATTGGTTGTATTCTACTTTGTATTTTTGTTTGCATCTGTTTTCCGTACTTTCTCGCATTTAATGGACAACTCCATGTTAGCACAGGTTTTGATAGTATTGGTATTTAGGTCTATTAAATCTTTCCACGGAATGAGAAGTAATTCTGCTTTGAATAGTGTTGCTTCTTGCCACTAAGTAGTACGCATTTCACATTGTCATGCAGAGTATGGATGTAGATGTAGATGACTAGGCCCTATGGATCAAATGGCTCTGAGCACTATGGGACTCAACTGCTGCGGTCATTAGTCCCCTAGAACTTAGAACTAGTTAAACCTAACTAACCTAAGGACATCACAAACATCCATGCCCGAGGCAGGATTCGAACCTGCGACCGTAGCGGTCTTGCGGTTCCAGACTGCAGCGCCTTTAACCGCACGGCCACTTCGGCCGGCACTAGGCCCTATGGTTTGTAGTCTTGGTGACTAGTAGTGCATTTTCTTCCTCGCAAATTCCATGAATGCGGCAGTACTGATCACACACTTTCACTTGTCCCCTGAGCGGAGGATACTTGGACGCGAAGCTTGTAATCGTTTCGTAGCACACTGGCTGCTGAGACAAGGTCACCTTCCTTTTTCAGAGCAAACAACTTATTGCGTATAGAAGAAACGAACTTATAGTGTATAAAAGAAACGAACTGTAATGAATTAATGCGCCGCAGAAGTGACAGGGAAGCTTATGGCGAGTCGCTCATAGATCAGTATGCACGACGGATCAACAATGTATTCACAACGGGTACCTACTTTGCGGCGGGCAGTACTGTTACGTAGCTAAGGATTGCAACGAGCGTAAACATTCCTGAACGGCAAAATGCCAGACGACTTCGCCAATTAAAGACGGACCAAGTAAAAGTATGCGAACAGTAGCTACGCAAATGTTTTCACACGATTGGTGACTCCATGGAGTGCTGTGTGCTCAACGACCATATATGTTAAATTAAAAGGAAGGTCAGCGCTGGTCAACGCTGACCTTCCTTCTAATTTTACGTTTTCACACGATATTAACGAATACTACAAATAATACATTTTAGCAGAAATCAATGTAAATTTCAGTGGCCTCCACAAAGTGCGAGAGTACGAAAACGGTTAGCAACAGAAATAACGTTGAATATTGACAGTGAATTTAAATCTAGGCGTTCACACACGAATTCGTAAGCAGTAACTAACAGATAGAAGTCCACAGAGTACCATATGAAACAAAAAGAAATATGGAGTCATTCACGTCACCCAACATTGCGGATGAGAGTAGAAGTTAAGCACAACACGAGAATCATATTTCCGTTGTAATTCAAAGAGTGCAATACGCACAAGATGGTCTTAATCAGGAACATAATTTCGACTTGGTAAAAGCCACACGGTCGAAATTGCAGTATTGGGTTTTACTAGTAAATACACTTTACTGCCAGATCCACCCATAAAGCGTAAATGTAAAATATTACCATCTAGTAGTAGTATTTCGAAAAGCAATAAATGGATCTCCGCGCCATATTTCTCGTATTCAAAATTCACTGTCTCGCCAGTTGGAGCGCTGCTCTTGTTCGCTATATTCTTGTCGTAACAAGGGCGTTGCATTTCTGATGTTTTAGTGTTTTGATCAAAAATGGTTCAAATGGCTCTGAGCACTATGGGACTTAACATCTGAGGTCATCAGTCCCCTAGAACTTAGAACTACTTAAACCTAACTAACCTAAGGACATCAGACACATCCATGCCCGAGGCAGGATTCGAACCTGCGACTTTAACGGTGGAGCGGTTGCAGACTGAAGCGCCTGCAACCGCTCGGCCACGACGGCCGGCTAGTGTTTTGTGCTGGCCGCTTCGACTGTCCTAAATACTTACAGGCTGTAAAGTAAAATATGGTTGAAATGGCTCTAAGGAGGAGGAGGAGGAGGAGGAGGAGGATATTAGTGTTTAACGTCCCGTCGACAACGAGGTCATTAGAGACGGAGCGCAAGCTCGGGTGAGGGAAGGATGGGGAAGGAAATCGGCCGTGCCCTTTCAAACGAACCATCCCGGCATTTGCCTGAAGCGATTTAGGAAAATCACGGAAAACCTAAATCAGGTTGGCCGGAGACGGGAGGCTCTAAGCACTATGGAACTTAACGTCTGAGGTCATCAGTCCCCTAAACTTAGAAACACAAACCTAAATAACCTAAGGACATCACACACATCCATGTCCGAGGCAGGATTCGAGCCTGCGACCGTAGCAGCAGCGCGGTTCCGGACTGAAGCGCCTACAACCACTCGGTCACAGCCGCCGGCCGGCTGTAAAGTAATAAGAGGCGCTCCTGGGCCATAAAACGCTTCAAAGCACGCAGGTGGTATTCACCAGTGGACGGACACAGCCGTATTGAGATGTACGGGCAGCGCTAAAGAAGCCATTGGTGCATTAATGGCCACCGGCCGGTTCCGGGCGGCGTGAAATGCAGCAATGGGGTTCCCGAGCAGCCCTTTGTTGCGGAGCGCCATCACGCGCCAGGGGCGGGCTGTTGGGAGCCATTACCGTTTCACGGTGGGCGCCGCCGCCGACGCCAGCCGCCATTGTCCCTCGTCCCTCGTCCCGTGCCGTGTGAGGCGGCGTGGCTGCTCGTGTGTGGCCGCGGCCACTGGGTCACTGCCAGCGCCGGCCGCTAATAATCGCTGCCTGCCCCTTACTTATAAGGCAGCCGGCCACCAGCCGCCGGCGTCGAGCGGTGTGGACTCGCAGAAGTTCAAGGCCCGCCACACTGCCTACCAGCTCTCTGGTCGGCAGACGAGACGAAACGAGAAGGGACGCCGGGTGCCGGGCTGTGGCGCCACGCCGTCCTCTCACCCTGATTTTGTTCTCGCCACGAGAACGCAGCGTTGCTACACCCATCTACGCTCGAGGGCGCTCTACGCACGCAAAGCCGTGCTCTTGTACACAGCCTGTCGCGTGTACATAAATTTCTGTTTACCTGTGTTAGTCGGCCCAGGTGTTTAGTGTCTCAGTAATAAGTGGCCTGTTCAGAACGTAAGTGTACTGTGACCACAACGGGCTGTGGGTTTCTGTTCTTTGAGGGTTGGCAACCCTGAATGGTACACAAGGATCCCCTGACCGTAGCAAGCATCGCAGGAACACAGTAGTACGTAAACTCATGTTGTAGTGTCCAGTTGCTTGGAAGATGTCGGCATGAAATCTCGCTAATTGCGAGAAAATGCTTTTGTACACAGCCTGTCACGTGTACATAAATTTCTGTTCCTGTTTACTGTGTTAGTCGGCCCGGGTGTTTAGTGTCTCATTAATAAGAGGCCTGTTCAGAAAGTAAGTGTAATGTGACCAAAACGGGCTGTGGGCTTTTGTTTTTTTGAGGGTTGGTAACCCTGAATGGTACAGAAGGATCTCCTGACCATAGAAAGCATCGCAGGAACACAGTAGTATGATACTCACTTTGTAGTGTCCAGTTGCTTGAAAGATATCGGCAAGAAATCCCGCTAGTTACGAGAAAATGCTGTGATCCGTTTCCTTCTCGCAGAAGAACCAACACCTACTGAAATTCTTTCACGAATCAAAACGGTTTACCACGAACGTCTTACGAATAGAACGAGAGTGTTTAAGTGGTATGAGAGTTTTTGTGGAAGGAAGGGAAGGAAGACTAGAGGATGATAACGACATCATTAGAGACGGAGCAGAAGTCGGATTACGGAAGGCTGGGGAAGGAAATCGGCCGTGCCCTTTCAAATGAACCATCCCAGCAGTCGGCTGAAGCGATTTAGGCAAATCACGGGAAACCTAAATCAGGATGGTCGGATGTAGGTGCGTAAGATGGGTCCCCAAACGGATGACAGGGCATCACAGCCAAAAACGGGTCAATTGCGCCCTCGAGTTTCTTGAACGGTTTGAAGTGGAAGAAGAGGATTTCCCTAGCTCTTGTTTGGAAATGAAATGTGGTTGCTTCATTACACGCCTGAGACAAAGAGGCAGTCGTCACAGTGGCGTCACACCAATTCCCCATGCGCCAAAATATTCAAAACCACAATTATGTCAAAAAAATCTGGCCCTCAGTGTTTTGGGACCAGAAAGGGCATCATTTTGATCAAATTTATGCCTCAGAAGGAGACCATCAATGCACAGCGACATTGAAAGACCATAAATGGAGCATTCAAAACGGGAGGAGTGGAATCCTGAAGACAGAAGAGGAGATGCAGAAACAGGTCTTGAAGTGGGGGAACGGGGATGCCTTGCAACGTGCTGATCACAAGAGATCTCCATTCCCTCGTACTATTACGGATTTATGGACAGCCCTGCAGGATTCATACTGGTAATTCCCTCCAGCCCTACTTCAGACATTAGTCGAGTCCACGCCGCGCCGTGTTGCGGCACTTGCGAGTGCTCGCAGGGCCCTACACGATGTTAGGGAGGTGTACCAGTTCTTTTGGCTCTTCAGTGTATAAAAATCTAGTACACTACCTTTCTGAACATGCCTCATATAACACGCTGTTGTTGTTGTGGTCTTCAGTCCTGAGACTGGTTTGATGCAGCTCTCCATGCTACTCTATCCTGTGCAAGCTTCTTCATCACCCAGTACCTACTGCAACCTACATCCTTCTGAATTTGCTTAGTGTATTCATCTCTTGGTCTCCCTCTACGATTTTTACCCTCCACGCTGCCCTCCAATTCTAAATTGGTGATCCCTTGATGCCTCAGAACATGTCCTACCAACCGATCCCTTCTTCTGGTCAAGTTGTGCCACAAACTTCTCTTCTCCCCAATCCTATTCAATACTTCCTCATTAGTTATGTGATGTACCCGTATAATCTTCAGAATTCTTCTGTAGCACCACATTTCGAAAGCTTCTATTCTCTTCTTGTCCAAACTATTTATCGTCCATGTTTCACTTCCATACATGGATACACTCCATACAAATACTTTCAGAAATGACTTCCTGACACTTAAATCTATACTCAATGTTAACAATTTTCCCTTCTTCAGAAACGCTTTCCTTGCCATTGCGTCTACATTTTATATCCTCTCTACTTGGACCATCGTCAGTTATTTTGCTCCCCAAATAGCAAAACTCCTTTACTACTTAAAGTGTCTCATTTTCTAATCTAATTCCCTCAGCATCACCCGACTTAATTCGACTACATTCAAATATCCTCGTTTTGCTTTTGTTGATGTTCATCTTATATCCTCCTTTCAAGACACTGTCAATTCCATTCAACTGTTCTTCCAAGGCCTTTGCTGTCTCTGACGGAATTACAATGTCATCGGCGAACCTCAAAGTTTTTATTTCATCTCCATGGATTTTAATACCTACTCCGAATTTTTCTTTTGTTTCCTTTACTGCTTGCTCAATATACAGACCGAACAACATCGGGGAGAGGTTAGTATTTTGCAGCTGTGACTTATTAAACTGATAGTTCGGTAATTTTCACATCTGTCAACACCTGCTTTCTTTGGGATTGGAATTATTATATTCTTCTTAAAGTCTGAGGGTATTACGCCTGATTCATACATCTTGCTCGCCAGATGGTAGAGTTTTGTCAGGACTGGCTCTCCCAAGCCCGTCAGTAGTTCCAGTGGAATGTTGTCTACTCCGGGGGCCTTGTTTCGACTCAGGTCTCTCAGTGCTCTGTCAAACTCTTCACGCAGTATCGTATCTCCCATTTCATCTTCATCTACATCCTCTTCCATTTCCATAATATTGTCTGACTCCCTTCCCAACCACTGCTTCCCGTCAGTAGTTCCAGTGGAATGTTGTCTACTCCGGGGGCCTTGTTTCGACTCAGGTCTTTCAGTGCTCTGTCAAACTCTTCACGCAGTATCGTATCTCCCATTTCATCTTCATCTACATCCTCTTCCATTTCCATAATATTGTCTTACTCCCTTCCCAACCACTGCTTCCCTTTCATGTCCCTCGACTCTTATAACTGACATCTGGTTTCTGTACAAATTGTAAATAGCCTTTCGCTCCCTGCATTTTACCCCAGCCACTTTTAGAATTTGAAAGAGAGTATTCCAGTCAACATTGTCAAAAGCTTTCTCTAAGTCTACAAATGCCAGAAACGTAGGTTTGCCTTTCCTTAATCTTTCTGCTAAGATAAGTCGTAAGGTCAGTATTGCCTCACGTGTTCCAGTGTTTCTACGGAATCCAAACTGATCTTCGCCGAGGTCGGCTTCTACTAGTTTTTCCATTCGTCTGTAAAGAATTCGTGTTAGTATTTTGCAGCTGTGACTTATTAAACTGATAGTTCGGTAATTTTCACATCTGTCAACACCTGCTTTCTTTGGGATTGGAATTATTATATTCTTCTTGAAGTCTGAGGGTATTCCGCCTGTTTCATACATCTTGCTCGCCAGATGGTAGAGTTTTGTCAGGACGGGCTCTCCCAAGGCCGTCAGTAGTTCCAGTGGAATGTTGTCTACTCCGGGGGCCTTGTTTCGACTCAGGTCTTTCAGTGCTCTGTAAAACTCTTCACGTAGTATCGTATCTCCCATTTCATCTTCATCTACATCCTCTTCCATTTCCATAATATTGTCCTCAAGTACATCGCCCTTGTATAGACCCTCTATATACACCTTCCACCTTTCTGCTTTCCCTTCTTTGCTTAGAACTGGGTTTCTATCTGAGCTCTATATTCATACAAGTCGTTCTCTTACCTCCAAAGGTCTCTTTAATTTTCCTGTAGGCAGTATCTATCTTACCCCTAGTGAGATAAGCCTCTACATCCTTACATTTGTCCTCTAGCCATCCCTGCTTAACCATTTTGCACTTCCTGTCTATCTCATTTTTGAGACGTTTGTATTTCTTTTTGCCTGCTTCATTTACTGCATTTTTATGTTTTCTCCTTTCATCAATTAAATTCAATATTTCTTCTGTTACCCAAGGGTTTCTACTAGCCCTCGTCTTTTTACCTACTTGATCCTCTGCTGCCTTCACTACTTCATCCCTCAAAGCTACCCATTCTTCTTCTACTGTATTTCTTTCCCCCATTCCTATCAATTGTTCCCTTATGCTCTTCCTGAAAATCTCTACAACCTCTGCTTCTTTCAGTTTATCCAGGTGCCATCTCCTTAAATTCCCACCTTTTTGCGGTTTCTTCAGTTTTAATCTAAGGTTCATAACCAATAGATTGTGGTCAGAGTCCACATCTGCCCCTGGAAATGTCTTACAATTTAAAACCTGGTTCCTAAATCTCTGTCTTACCATTATATAATCTATCTGATCCCTGGAGATACTAAAAGGTTTCTTCCATGTATACAACCTTCTTTCATGATTCTTAAACCAAGTGTTAGCTATGATTATGTTGTGCTCTGTGCAAAATTCTATCAGGCGGGTTCCTCTTTCATTTCTTAGCCCCAATCCATATTCACCTACTACGTTTCCTTCTCTCCCTTTTCCTACACTCGAATTCCAGTCACCCATGACTATTAAATTTTCGTCTCCCTTCACTATCTGAATAATTTCTTTTATTTCATCATACATTTCTTCAATTTCTTCGTCATCTGCATAGCTAGTTGGCATATAAACTTGTACTACTGTAGTAGGTGTGGGCTTCGTATCTACAATAATGCGTTCACTATGCTGTTTGTAGTAGCTTACCCGCATTCCTATTTTCCTATTCATTATTAAACCTACTCCTACATTACCCATACTTGATTTTGTGTTTATAACCCTGTAGTCACCTGACCAGAAGTCTTGTTCCTCCTTCCACCGAACTTCACTAATTTCCACTATATCTAACTTTGACCTATCCATTTCCATTTTTAAATTTTCTAACCTACCTGCCCGATTAAGGGATCTGACATTCCACGCTCCGATCCGTAGAGCGCCAGTTTTCTTTCTCCTGATAACGACATCCTCTTGAGTAGTCCCCGCCCGGAGATCCGAATGGGGGACTATTTTACCTCCGGAATATTTTATCCAAGAGGACGCCATCATCATTTAACCATACAGTAAAGCTGCATGCCCTCGGGAAAAATTACGGCTGTAGTTTCCCCTTGCTTTCAGCCGTCTTGGTTTACATGTTTACATATAAAATACACTATCTGATCACGCCTTTGCCATTTGGAGATAAATTTGCGGTTACCTGCGTTTGTCGAGCGTGGTGTTAGTGTGTCAGTAATATACCATACACCATCTGATCAAAAGTATTCTGACAGACCCGTGTAATGTGGAACAGACCAGTTGACGTCACCAGAGGTGGACCTACCTGTATAAAAGGAGGCGGTGAGTACTGCTATGACAGTAGAGAAGCTTTAACAGCAGAATGGTTCGATAAGGAGAGCTCAGTGACTCTGAACTTGGACTAGGATGAGTAACAACTGCATTAAGGACGTTTCAGCCCTTCTAGAGCTGTCCACGTTCACTGATGATGATGAGATTCTACAGTGGAAACGCAAAGGAGCAACCACATGTAAACCAAGACCGTCTAGATCTCATTTACTGAAGCACACGGACTGTCGACCACTATGGAGGGTGGTTGTGAAAAGTCGCATTAAATCAGCGGAAGGAAGCACTCTTGAGTTTCACATTCCAGCTATAATAGTGACTGAACGCAGGGAACCCATTTCCGTACACAGTCCTAAGCAACGCTTGAGGTGATGGAAAGAGCGACCCATTGGACAATAGATGATTGTAAATGAATGATTTGGAGGGATAAATCAGGCTATACCCTACGGCAATCTGGTGGAAGACTTTAGATTTGGATAATGCATGGAGAACGTTGCTTGGACTCTTGTGTAGTGGGGTTGGGTTGTTTGGAGGAAGAGACCAAACAGCGAGGTCATCGATCTCATGGGATTAGGGAAGGACGGGGAGGGAAGTCGGCTGCGCCCTTTAGAAGGAACCATCCCGGCATTTGCCTGGAGTGATTTAGGGAAATCACGGAAAACTTAAAACTGGATGGCCGGACGTGGGACTGAACCATCGTCCTCCCGACTGCGAGTCCAGTGTGCTAACCACTGCGCCACCTCGCTCAGTCTCTTGTGTAGTGTCATCAGTGAAGTACAGAAGAAGTGGTTTTATGGTAAGTGGGTGGTTTTCACGATTACAGAGTGGTTCCCTTACTGTGCTCAAGAAAAGGCTAAATGTAGAAGGATATGAACATTTTTACAGCGTTATGTACTGTCTACAGCAGAATAACTGCACAGAGACAGTAATTGTATCAGCATGACAATGTACCCTGATACGAAGTAGCGTCTGTAAGGCAGTGGTTTGTGAACCATCTTCCGCGGTGGGGAGTTGGAACGACGACTTCAATATCCTACTTTCTTTAGTTTCAGTATTTGAGGAAGAATGGGCTGTCATTCTTCCACAGACGTCCAGACATCTCACTGAAAGTTTCCTTAGAAAAATTCATGCTGTCATAAAGGCGAAGGATGGATAGATCTCCAAATTAATGCCCATTAACATGCGTCCAGATACTTTGAGTTGGGTAGTGTACTCTTCGCCACCAGTTATGGTGTTGATTCTTGGGAGGATCGTGCCGCTAATGGGAGGATCGTGCCGCTTATAGCGAACTGCCCCTGTCAGTTCTGCCCCAGACATTAGATTAATCCAGACAAACAAGCGATTTTATGAGCGATACGCTGGCAGTGACACACCAGAAACAAGATGACGTCGAAATGACAGAGAAGACAAAATCCCCAATCAGCACGTGGAATTTGTCGACATAGTCACATCAGAAGCTCTAGTCCAGAAGTATTCAGATACTCATGAAGATGGCTGTCGCAGGACTCACAAAATTATGAAACGAACAGACGGGTCTGTGGCAGTTTCACAACAAGGGGCAAGTGCAGTGAGGACTACATCCATCAATGGAGACCAACAACATAAACAGCAAAAAGAAGCATCTGCACTGTATTGGCCTGGCTACAACCCCATTGTGCAACTGCATTAAAGAAGAGGATGTCTACCTGCTCAAACAGAAAATACACTACAAGTTACCTACTACGATGTCTGGTCACCATCAGTTGCTGTTTGCTAACATGTGTCACTACACTGTTCTGCTTGAAAGACTTGAGAATATGACGTCTTTTATATGCCTTTTTGATACAAGAACAGGTCTGCATTCAATATGATCCTGCTGTGCTTTTATGTTTATGTTGGTATACAATGTATTAAATACTATGTGTAGGTTGCTCTTCGATTTTGCACGAGTGATGATAGCTGTATGGGTTCTGTTGAAATGTTGAAAAAGGAAAAAGTAGAATGTGTGTGTATATCTGGGATGTCCTTCCAGTTCTTCCAAACCTATGGCTCGATTTCAACCAAACCTGGCACAGAAACAATAGGCCTCAGAATTAACATCACAATTATCGGCACATACACCTCCTGTCTTAAATAGTCTGCCCTGCACAACAATCATGTTGTGTGGGACAGTATTGGCCTGCCAAATCAACAAGCTATGGAGGACAGCCTACATGGTATGGGCAAGAAACGGTTTACCAGGCCCAGGCATGCCTTGCATATCAGTTGTGCTGCAGTATTACTCGCCTGCTTTAACAATCTGCTTTTCATGTTAGCCTGTTCATCAAGGGTAGACAAATGATTTTCAGGCCGCAAACAAAAGAACAAACTAGTTTCTCCCCATTAAAAACTCTATAAGGGCCCACTAAAATAACGCAGAACTAGCAACTGACTCACTATAATTATCTGCAATCTACCACTGCCAACCTCTGGCTCTCTCTCTCTCTCTCTCTCTCTCTCTCTCTCTCTCTCTCTCTCTCTCTCTCTCTCACACACACACACACACACACAAATTACTATATGAACAACAGGAAAGTGCAGATAAGAAAAGACACAATTACAAAAAAATGCAGGTAATTAAAGGAAAAATAACTTGTTGCTAGTACACCGTCATTAAACTCGACCAAATGTCTCTTTAAAATCAGTATCGCCATTAGACTGTTGTTTATTTACAGTGTTACATTTACACTTACACAATCATGATTTCGGCTTCAAAGTGCCATTGTCAAGCGTTTTAAGCGTTATAAATGGCCTAAGATGGCATATTGTAGTATTAAAATACACTATCAGACAGTATGCCACCTTAGGCAATGTATAACACTTAAAATACTTGATAATGGCACTTTGAAGCCGAAATCATGATTGTGTAAATGTAAATAAAGAACAGGCTAATGGCGATACTGACTTTCAAGAAATATATTTTGACTGCGGCCCCACATTATGAAAAAATCGACCAATTATAATTTCAGTTTCACTCGATGCCATCATGACCACGCCATGCAAACCAAACGGCAAAATCTTTCCAACACACAAAATCCTTTTGACCTCACCGTTCTTTCATTCAATAAACTGAATCGAGCTTACTTCACCTATCCCGGCGCACTCCATCGCACTGTAATCTAGTCAGCCAAACTCTGATAACTACCAACATTTGCCAGCAGCAAATTTGGCTCACACGCTACTTTGTGCTCTGCACTGTCTTGCTGCAACCAACTTCTCCACCATTCCTCCACACTGCCGTCTTCTGCTAGACAGCCAGACGGAGTGGCCGAGCGGTTCTAGGCGCTTCAGTCTGGAATCGCGACCGCTACGGTAACAGGTTCGAATCCTGCCTCGCGCATGGATGTGTGTGATGTCCTTAGGTTAGTTAGGTTTAAGTAGTTATAAGTTCTAGGGGACTGATGACCACAGATGTTAAGTCCCATAGTACTCAGAGCCATTTGAATTTTGTTAAGTCCCATAGTGCTCAGAGTCATATAAACCATTTTTTCCCCCTAGACACCGACAGGGAGACACCATCCGTTACCCCCACTGGACAAGGTCTGCGTAGCAGCTGTCCATGCTCTGTTCTGACCATTACAGTATACTGTTGCCGTCTTCACGATGCTCGGAGATGGTGCTCTTCTCTCCAGTGTACATCTTGCTGCCACATAACTACTAGTGCGCCAGAGGTGCTGACACAAGACGATGTGGCCACTCTCATTCCTTACTGCTGGCTCCCACTTTTATTGGTGACTGTATCCCCCCCCCCCCCCCAGCGACTACATGGGGCAGCCTCGCCGATGCAAAACAAGTGTAGCCAGCGCCTCACACATTGCTCTGCTGCCGCCGCACAAGTTGCCAGCCGCTGCCCACAGCAGCTTCGAGCGCTCTATGTAGTCCATGTCGTCACTTACTCTCGAAACCGCAAATTCAGTTTCACAGCAAACAGTATTCTGCCAATAAAACAGACTGCGTGAATTATTTCACTCACCAATGACTCTACAGTATCTTTCTCCTTTATATTGTTGCACTCTTTTTGCCCTCTAAAGAAACCTGTGTGCCAGTCTCACACTGGTGCACACAGTAGGGTGGGCGGGATACGTTGTCGTGTCACAAAATTCAGTATCATGGCAAACAGTATTCTGCCAATAAATCAGAACGCGTGAATTATTTCACTCACCACTGAATCTACGGTATCTGTTTCCCTTATATGGTTGCACTCTTTTTGCCCTCTGAAGAAACCTGTGTGCCAGACTCACACTGGTGCACACAGTAGGGTGGGCGGGATACATTGTCGTGCCATAAAATTCAGTTCCATGGTCAACAGTATACTGCCAATAAATCAGAACGCGTGAATTATTTCACTCACCACTGAATCTACGGTATCTGTTTCCTCTATATTGTTGCACTCTTTTTGCCCTCTGAAGAAACCTGTGTGCCAGACTCACACTGGTGCACACAGAAGAGTGGGCGGGATACGCTGTCGTGCCATAAAATTCAGTTCCATGGCAAACAGTATTCTGCCAATAAATCAGAACGCGTGAATTATTTCACTCACCACTGAATCTACGGTATCTGTTTCCTTTATATTGCTCCACTCTTTTTGCCCTCTGAAGAAACCTGTGTGCCAGACTCACACTGGTGCACACAGTAGGGTGGGCGGGATACATTGTCGTGCCATAAAATTCAGTTCCATGGTCAACAGTATACTGCCAATAAATCAGAACATGGGAATTATTTCACTCACCACTGAATCTACGGTATCTGTTTCCCTTATATTGTTGCACTCTTTTTGCCCTCTGAAGAAACCTGTGTGCCAGACTCACACTGGTGCACACAGAAGGGTGGGCGGGATACGCTGTCGTGCCATAAAATTCAGTTTCATGGCAAACAGTATTCTGCCAATAAATCAGAACGCGTGAATTATTTCACTCACCACTGAATCTACGGTATCTGTTTCCTTTATATTGTTCCACTCTTTTTGCCCTCTGAAAAAACCTGTGTGCCAGACTCACACTGGTGCACACAGTAGGGTGGGCGGGATACATTGTCGTGCCATAAAATTCAGTTCCATGGTCAACAGTATACTGCCAATAAATCAGAACACGTGAATTATTTCACTCACCACTGAATCTACGGTATCTGTTTCCTTTATATTGTTGCACTCTTTTTGCCTTCTGAAGAAACCTGTGTGCCAGACTCACACTGGTGCACACAGAAGGGTGGGCGGGATACGCTGTCGTGCCATAAAATTCAGTTTCATGGCAAACAGTATTCTGCCAATAAATCAGAACGCGTGAATTATTTCACTCACCACTGAATCTACGGTATCTGTTTCCTTTATATTGTTCGACTCTTTTTGCCCTCTGAAGAAACCTGTGTGCCAGACTCACACTGGTGCACACAGTAGGGTGGGCGGGATACATTGTCGTGCCATAAAATTCAGTTCCATGGTCAACAGTATACTGCCAATAAATCAGAACACGTGAATTATTTCACTCACCACTGAATCTACGGTATCTGTTTCCCTTATATTGTTGCACTCTTTTTGCCCTCTGAAGAAACCTGTGTGCCAGACTCTCACTGGTGCACACAGAAGGGTGGGCGGGATACGCTGTCGTGCCATAAAATTCAGTTTCATGGCAAACAGTATTCTGCCAATAAATCAGAACGCGTGAATTATTTCACTCACCACTGATTCTACGGTATCTGTTTCCTTTATATTGTTCCACTCTTTTTGCCCTCTGAAGAAACCTGTGTGCCAGACTCACACTGGTGCACACAGTAGGGTGGACGGGATACATTGTCGTGCCATAAAATTCAGTTTCATGGTCAACAGTATTCTGCCAATAAATTAGAACACGTGAATTATTTCACTCACCACTGAATCTACGGTATCTGTTTCCTTTATACTGTTGCACTCTTTTTGCCCTCTGAGGAAACCTGTGTGCCAGACTCACACTGGTGCACACAGTAGGGTGGGCGGGATACATTGTCGTGCCATAAAATTCATTTCCATGGTCAACAGTATACTGCCAATAAATCAGAACACGTGAATTATTTCACTCACCACTGAATCTACGGTATCTGTTTCCCTTATATTGTTGCACTCTTTTTGCCCTCTGAAGAAACCTGTGTGCCAGACTCACACTGGTGCACACAGTAGGGTGGGCGGGATACATTGTCGTGCCATAAAATTCAGTTCCATGGTCAACAGTATACTGCCAATAAATCAGAACACGTGAATTATTTCACTCACCACTGAATCTACGGTATCTGTTTCCTTTATATTGTTCCACTCTTTTTGCCCTCTGAAGAAACCTGTGTGCCAGACTCACACTGGTGCACACAGAAGGGTGGGCGGGATACGCTGTCGTGCCATAAAATTCAGTTTCATGGCAAACAGTATTCTGCCAATAAATCAGAACGCGTGAATTATTTCACTCACCACTGAATCTACGGTATCTGTTTCCTTTATATTGTTCCACTCTTTTTGCCCTCTGAAAAAACCTGTGTGCCAGACTCACACTGGTGCACACAGTAGGGTGGGCGGGATACATTGACGTGCCATAAAATTCAGTTCCATGGTCAACAGTATACTGCCAACAAATCAGAACACGTGAATTATTTCACTCACCACTGAATCTACGGTATCTGTTTCCTTTATATTGTTGCACTCTTTTTGCCCTCTGAAGAAACCTGTGTGCCAGACTCACACTGGTGCACACAGAAGAGTGGGCGGGATACGCTGTCGTGCAATAAAATTCAGTTTCATGGCAAACAGTATTCTGCCAATAAATCAGAACGCGTGAATTATTTCACTCACCACTGAATCTACAGTATCTGTTTCCTTTATATTGTTCCACTCTTTTTGCCCTCTGAAGAAACCTGTGTGCCAGACTCACACTGGTGCACACAGTAGGGTGGGCGGGATACATTGTCGTGCCATAAAATTCAGTTCCATGGTCAACAGTATACTGCCAATAAATCAGAACACGTGAATTATTTCACTCACCACTGAATCTACGGTATCTGTTTCCCTTATATTGTTGCACTCTTTTTGCCCTCTGAAGAAACCTGTGTGCCAGACTCACACTGGTGCACACAGTAGGGTGGGCAGGATACATTGTCGTGCCATAAAATTCAGTTCCATGGTCAACAGTATACTGCAAATAAATCAGAACACGTGAATTATTTCACTCACCACTGAATCTACGGTATCTGTTTCCTTTATATTGTTGCACTCTTTTTGCCCTCTAAAGAAACCTGTGTGCCAGACTCACACTGGTGCACACAGAAGGGTGGGCGGGATACGCTGTCGTGCCATAAAATTCAGTTTCATGGCAAACAGTATTCTGCCAATAAATCAGAACGCGTGAATTATTTCACTCACCACTGAATCTACGGTATCTGCCTCCTTTATATTGTTCCACTCTTTTTGCCCTCTGAAGAAACCTGTGTGCCAGACTCACACTGGTGCACACAGTAGGGTGGACGGGATACATTGTCGTGCCATAAAATTCAGTTTCATGGTCAACAGTATTCTGCCAATAAATCAGAAGACGTGAATTACTTCACTCACCACTGAATCTACGGTATCTGTTTCCTTTATATTGTTGCACTCTTTTTGCCCTCTGAAGAAACCTGTGTGCCAGACTCACACTGGTGCACACAGTAGGGTGGGCGGGATACATTGTCGTGCCATAAAATTCAGTTCCATGGTCAACAGTATACTGCCAATAAATCAGAACACGTGAATTATTTCACTCACCACTGAATCTACGGTATCTGTTTCCCTTATATTGTTGCACTCTTTTTGCCCTCTGAAAAAACCTGTGTGCCAGACTCACACTGGTGCACACAGTAGGGTGGGCGGGATACATTGTCGTGCCATAAAATTCAGTTCCATGGTCAACAGTATACTGCCAATAAATCAGAACATGTGAATTATTTCACTCATCAGTGAATCTACGGTATCTGTTTCCTTTATATTGTTGCACTCTTTTTGCCCTCTGAAGAAACCTGTGTGCCAGACTCACACTGGTGCACACAGAAGAGTGGGCGGGATACGCTGTCGTGCCATAAAATTCAGTTTCATGGCAAACAGTATTCTGCCAATAAATCAGAACGCGTGAATTATTTCACTCACCACTGAATCTACGGTATCTGTTTCCTTTATATTGTTCGACTCTTTTTGCCCTCTGAAGAAACCTGTGTGCCAGACTCACACTGGTGCACACAGTTGGGTGGGCGGGATACATTGTCGTGCCATAAAATTCAGTTCCATGGTCAACAGTATACTGCCAATAAATCAGAACACGTGAATTATTTCACTCACCACTGAATCTACGGTATCTGTATCCCTTATATTGTTGCACTCTTTTTGCCCTCTGAAGAAACCTGTGTGCCAGACTCACACTGGTGCACACAGTAGGGTGGGCGGGATACATTGTCGTGCCATAAAATTCATTTCCATGGTCAACAGTATACTGCCAATAAATCAGAACACGTGAATTATTTCACTCACCACTGAATCTACGGTATCTGTTTCCCTTATATTGTTGCACTCTTTTTGCACTCTGAAGAAACCTGTGTGCCAGACTCACACTGGTGCACACAGTAGGGTGGGCGGGATACATTGTCGTGCCATAAAATTCAGTTCCATGGTCAACAGTATACTGCCAATAAATCAGAACACGTGAATTATTTCACTCACCACTGAATCTACGGTATCTGTTTCCTTTATATTGTTCCACTCTTTTTGCCCTCTGAAGAAACCTGTGTGCCAGACTCACACTGGTGCACACAGAAGGGTGGGCGGGATACGCTGTCGTGCCATAAAATTCAGTTTCATGGCAAACAGTATTCTGCCAATAAATCAGAACGCGTGAATTATTTCACTCACCACTGAATCTACGGTATCTGTTTCCTTTATATTGTTCCAATCTTTTTGCCCTCTGAAAAAACCTGTGTGCCAGACTCACACTGGTGCACACAGTAGGGTGGGCGGGATACATTGTCGTGCCATAAAATTCAGTTCCATGGTCAACAGTATACTGCCAACAAATCAGAACACGTGAATTATTTCACTCACCACTGAATCTACGGTATCTGTTTCCTTTATATTGTTGCACTCTTTTTGCCCTCTGAAGAAACCTGTGTGCCAGACTCACACTGGTGCACACAGAAGAGTGGGCGGGATACGCTGTCGTGCAATAAAATTCAGTTTCATGGCAAACAGTATTCTGCCAATAAATCAGAACGCGTGAATTATTTCACTCACCACTGAATCTACAGTATCTGTTTCCTTTATATTGTTCCACTCTTTTTGCCCTCTGAAGAAACCTGTGTGCCAGACTCACACTGGTTCACACAGTAGGGTGGGCGGGATACATTGTCGTGCCATGAAATTCAGTTCCATGGTCAACAGTATACTGCCAATAAATCAGAACACGTGAATTATTTCACTCACCACTGAATCCACGGTATCTGTTTCCCTTATATTGTTGCACTCTTTTTGCCCTCTGAAGAAACCTGTGTGCCAGACTCACACTGGTGCACACAGTAGGGTGGGCAGGATACATTGTCGTGCCATAAAATTCAGTTCCATGGTCAACAGTATACTGCAAATAAATCAGAACACGTGAATTATTTCACTCACCACTGAATCTACGGTATCTGTTTCCTTTATATTGTTGCACTCTTTTTGCCCTCTGAAGAAACCTGTGTGCCAGGCTCACACTGGTGCACACAGAAGGGTGGGCGGGATACGCTGTCGTGCCATAAAATTCAGTTTCATGGCAAACAGTATTCTGCCAATAAATCAGAACGCGTGAATTATTTCACTCACCACTGAATCGACGGTATCAGCTTCCTTTGTATTGTTCCACTCTTTTTGCCCTCTGAAGAAACCTGTGTGCCAGACTCACACTGGTGCACACAGTAGGGTGGACGGGATACATTGTCGTGCCATAAAATTCAGTTTCATGGTCAACAGTATTCTGCCAATAAATCAGAAGACGTGATTTACTTCACTCACCACTGAATCTACGGTATCTGTTTCCTTTATATTGTTGCACTCTTTTTGCCCTCTGAAGAAACCTGTGTGCCAGACTCACACTGGTGCACACAGTAGGGTGGGCGGGATACATTGTCGTGCCATAAAATTCAGTTCCATGGTCAACAGTATACTGCCAATAAATCAGAACACGTGAATTATTTCACTCACCACTGAATCTACGGTATCTGTTTCCCTTATATTGTTGCACTCTTTTTGCCCTCTGAAAAAACCTGTGTGCCAGACTCACACTGGTGCACACAGTAGGGTGGGCGGGATACATTGTCGTGCCATAAAATTCAGTTTCATGGTCAACAGTATACTGCCAATAAATCAGAACACGTGAATTATTTCACTCATCAGTGAATCTACGGTATCTGTTTCCTTTATATTGTTGCACTCTTTTTGCCCTCTGAAGAAACCTGTGTGCCAGACTCACACTGGTGCACACAGAAGTGTGGGCGGGATACGCTGTCGTGCCATAAAATTCAGTTTCATGGCAAACAGTATTCTGCCAATAAATCAGAACGCGTGAATTATTTCACTCACCACTGAATCTACGGTATCTGTTTCCTTTATATTGTTCCACTCTTTTTGCCCTCTGAAGAAACCTGTGTGCCAGACTCACACTGGTGCACACAGTAGGGTGGGCGGGATACATTGTCGTGCCATAAAATTCAGTTCCATGGTCAACAGTATACTGCCAATAAATCAGAACACGTGAATTATTTCACTCACCACTGAATCTACGGTATCTGTATCCCTTATATTGTTGCACTCTTTTTGACCTCTGAAGAAACCTGTGTGCCAGACTCACACTGGTGCACACAGTAGGGTGGGCAGGATACATTGTCGTGCCATAAAATTCAGTTCCATGGTCAACAGTATACTGCAAATAAATCAAAACACGTGAATTATTTCACTCACCACTGAATCTACGGTATCTGTTTCCTTTATATTGTTGCACTCTTTTTGCCCTCTGAAGAAACCTGTGTGCCAGACTCACACTGGTGCACACAGAAGGGTGGGCGGGATACGCTGTCGTGCCATAAAATTCAGTTTCATGGCAAACAGTATTCTGCTAATAAATCAGAACGCGTGAATTATTTCACTCACCACTGAATCTACGGTATCTGCTTCCTTTATATTGTTCAACTCTTTTTGCCCTCTGAAGAAACCTGTGTGCCAGACTCACACTGGTGCACTCAGTAGGGTGGGCGGGATACATTGTCGTGCCATAAAAATCAGTTCCATGGTCAACAGTATACTGCCAATAAATCAGAACACGTGAATTATTTCACTCACCACTGAATCTACGGTATCTGTTTCCCTTATATTGTTGCACTCTTTTAGCCCTCTGAAGAAACCTGTGTGCCAGACTCACACTGGTGCACACAGTAGGGTGGGCGGGATACATTGTCGTGCCATAAAATTCAGTTCCATGGTCAACAATATACTGCCAATAAATCAGAACACGTGAATTATTTCACTGACCACTGAATCTACGGTATCTGTTTCCTTTATATTGTTGCACTCTTTTTGCCCTCTGAAGAAACCTGTGTGCCAGACTCACACTGGTGCACACAGAAGGGTGGGCGGGATACGCTGTCGTGCCATAAAATTCAGTTTCATGGCAAACAGTATTCTGCCAATAAATCAGAACGCGTGAATTATTTCACTCACCACTGAATCTACGGTATCTGTTTCCTTTATATTGTTCCACTCTTTTTGCCCTCTGAAGAAACCTGTGTGCCAGACTCACACTGGTGCACACAGTAGGGTGGGCGGGATACATTGTCGTGCCATAAAATTCAGTTCCATGGTCAACAGTATACTGCCAATAAATCAGAGCACGTGAATTATTTCACTCACCACTGAATCTACGGTATCTGTTTCCTTTATATTGTTGCACTCTTTTTGCCCTCTGAAGAAACCTGTGTGCCAGACTCACACTGGTGCACACAGAAGGGTGGGCGGGATACGATGTCGTGCCATAAAATTCAGTTCCATGGCAAACAGTATTCTGCCAATAAATCAGAACGCGTGAATTATTTCAGTCACCACTGAATCTACGGTATCTGTTTCCTTTATATTGTTCCACTCTTTTTGCCCTCTGAAGAAACCTGTGATCCAGACTCACACTGGTGCACACAGTAGGGTGGGCGGGATACATTGTCGTGCCATAAAATTCAGTTCCATGGTCAACAGTATACTGCCAATAATTCAGAACACGTGAATTATTTCACTCACCACTGAATCTACGGTATCTGTTTCCCTTATATTGTTGCATTCTGTTTGCCCTCTGAAGAAACCTGTGTGCCAGACTCACACTGGTGCACACAGAAGGGTGGGCGGGATACGCTGTCGTGCCATAAAATTCAGTTTCATGGCAAACAGTATTCTGCCAATAAATCAGAACGCGTGAATTATTTCACTCACCACTGAATCTACGGTATCTGCTTCCTTTATATTGTTCAACTCTTTTTGCCCTCTGAAGAAACCTGTGTGCCAGACTCACACTGGTGCACTCAGTAGGGTGGGCGGGATACATTGTCGTGCCATAAAATTCAGTTCCATGGTCAACAGTATACTGCCAATAAATCAGAACACGTGAATTATTTCACTCACCACTGAATCTACGGTATCTGTTTCCTTTATATTGTTGCACTCTTTTTGCCCTCTGAAGAAACCTGTGTGCCAGACTCACACTGGTGCACACAGAAGGGTGGGCGGGATACGCTGTCGTGCCATAAAATTCAGTTTCATGGCAAACAGTATTCTGCCAATAAATCAGAACGCGTGAATTATTTCACTCACCACTGAATCTACGGTATCTGTTTCCTTTATATTGTTGCACTCTTTTTGCCATCTGAAGAAACCTGTGTGCCAGACTCACACTGGTGCACACAGTAGGGTGGGCAGGATACGCTGTCGTGCCATAAAATTCAGTTTCATGGCAAACAGTATTCTGCCAATAAATCAGAACGCGTGAATTATTTCACTCACCACTGAATCGACGGTATCAGCTTCCTTTGTATTGTTCCACTCTTTTTGCCCTCTGAAGAAACCTGTGTGCCAGACTCACACTGGTGCACACAGTAGGGTGGACGGGATACATTGTCGTGCCATAAAATTCAGTTTCATGGTCAACAGTATTCTGCCAATAAATCAGAAGACGTGAATTACTTCACTCACCACTGAATCTACGGTATCTGTTTCCTTTATATTGTTGCACTCTTTTTGCCCTCTGAAGAAACCTGTGTGCCAGACTCACACTGGTGCACACAGTAGGGTGGGCGGGATACATTGTCGTGCCATAAAATCAGTTCCATGGTCAACAGTATACTGCCAATAAATCAGAACACGTGAATTATTTCACTCACCACTGAATCTACGGTATCTGTTTCCCTTATATTGTTGCACTCTTTTTGCCCTCTGAAAAAACCTGTGTGCCAGACTCACACTGGTGCACACAGTAGGGTGGGCGGGATACATTGTCGTGCCATAAAATTCAGTTTCATGGTCAACAGTATACTGCCAATAAATCAGAACACGTGAATTATTTCACTCATCAGTGAATCTACGGTATCTGTTTCCTTTATATTGTTGCACTCTTTTTGCCCTCTGAAGAAACCTGTGTGCCAGACTCACACTGGTGCACACAGAAGTGTGGGCGGGATACGCTGTCGTGCCATAAAATTCAGTTTCATGGCAAACAGTATTCTGCCAATAAATCAGAACGCGTGAATTATTTCACTCACCACTGAATCTACGGTATCTGTTTCCTTTATATTGTTCCACTCTTTTTGCCCTCTGAAGAAACCTGTGTGCCAGACTCACACTGGTGCACACAGTAGGGTGGGCGGGATACATTGTCGTGCCATAAAATTCAGTTCCATGGTCAACAGTATACTGCCAATAAATCAGAACACGTGAATTATTTCACTCACCACTGAATCTACGGTATCTGTATCCCTTATATTGTTGCACTCTTTTTGCCCTCTGAAGAAACCTGTGTGCCAGACTCACACTGGTGCACACAGTAGGGTGGGCAGGATACATTGTCGTGCCATAAAATTCAGTTCCATGGTCAACAGTATACTGCAAATAAATCAAAACACGTGAATTATTTCACTCACCACTGAATCTACGGTATCTGTTTCCTTTATATTGTTGCACTCTTTTTGCCCTCTGAAGAAACCTGTGTGCCAGACTCATACTGGTGCACACAGAAGGGTGGGCGGGATACGCTGTCGTGCCATAAAATTCAGTTTCATGGCAAACAGTATTCTGCCAATAAATCAGAACGCGTGAATTATTTCACTCACCACTGAATCTACGGTATCTGCTTCCTTTATATTGTTCAACTCTTTTTGCCCTCTGAAGAAACCTGTGTGCCAGACTCACACTGGTGCACTCAGTAGGGTGGGCGGGATACATTGTCGTGCCATAAAATTCAGTTCCATGGTCAACAGTATACTGCCAATAAATCAGAACACGTGAATTATTTCACTCACCACTGAATCTACGGTATCTGTTTCCCTTATATTGTTGCACTCTTTTAGCCCTCTGAAGAAACCTGTGTGCCAGACTCACACTGGTGCACACAGTAGGGTGGGCGGGATACATTGTCGTGCCATAAAATTCAGTTCCATGGTCAACAATATACTGCCAATAAATCAGAACACGTGAATTATTTCACTGACCACTGAATCTACGGTATCTGTTTCCTTTATATTGTTGCACTCTTTTTGCCCTCTGAAGAAACCTGTGTGCCAGACTCACACTGGTGCACACAGAAGGGTGGGCGGGATACGCTGTCGTGCCATAAAATTCAGTTCCATGGCAAACAGTATTCTGCCAATAAATCAGAACGCGTGAATTATTTCAGTCACCACTGAATCTACGGTATCTGTTTCCTTTATATTGTTCCACTCTTTTTGCCCTCTGAAGAAACCTGTGATCCAGACTCACACTGGTGCACACAGTAGGGTGGGCGGGATACATTGTCGTGCCATAAAATTCAGTTCCATGGTCAACAGTATACTGCCAATAATTCAGAACACGTGAATTATTTCACTCACCACTGAATCTACGGTATCTGTTTCCCTTATATTGTTGCACTCTGTTTGCCCTCTGAAGAAACCTGTGTGCCAGACTCACACTGGTGCACACAGAAGGGTGGGCGGGATACGCTGTCGTGCCATAAAATTCAGTTTCATGGCAAACAGTATTCTGCCAATAAATCAGAACGCGTGAATTATTTCACTCACCACTGAATCTACGGTATCTGCTTCCTTTATATTGTTCAACTCTTTTTGCCCTCTGAAGAAACCTGTGTGCCAGACTCACACTGGTGCACTCAGTAGGGTGGGCGGGATACATTGTCGTGCCATAAAATTCAGTTCCATGGTCAACAGTATACTGCCAATAAATCAGAACACGTGAATTATTTCACTCACCACTGAATCTACGGTATCTGTTTCCCTTATATTGTTGCACTCTTTTAGCCCTCTGAAGAAACCTGTGTGCCAGACTCACACTGGTGCACACAGTAGGGTGGGCGGGATACATTGTCGTGCCATAAAATTCAGTTCCATGGTCAACAATATACTGCCAATAAATCAGAACACGTGAATTATTTCACTGACCACTGAATCTACGGTATCTGTTTCCTTTATATTGTTGCACTCTTTTTGCCCTCTGAAGAAACCTGTGTGCCAGACTCACACTGGTGCACACAGAAGGGTGGGCGGGATACGCTGTCGTGCCATAAAATTCAGTTTCATGGCAAACAGTATTCTGCCAATAAATCAGAACGCGTGAATTATTTCACTCACCACTGAATCTACGGTATCTGTTTCCTTTATATTGTTCCACTCTTTTTGCCCTCTGAAGAAACCTGTGTGCCAGACTCACACTGGTGCACACAGTAGGGTGGGCGGGATACATTGTCGTGCCATAAAATTCAGTTCCATGGTCAACAGTATACTGCCAATAAATCAGAACACGTGAATTATTTCACTCACCACTGAATCTACGGTATCTGTTTCCTTTATATTGTTCCACTCTTTTTGCCCTCTGAAGAAACCTGTGTGCCAGACTCACACTGGTGCACACAGTAGGGTGGGCGGGATACATTGTCGTGCCATAAAATTCAGTTCCATGGTCAACAGTATACTGCCAATAAATCAGAACACGTGAATTATTTCACTCACCACTGAATCTACGGTATCTGTTTCCTTTATATTGTTGCACTCTTTTTGCCCTCTGAAGAAACCTGTGTGCCAGACTCACACTGGTGCACACAGAAGGGTGGGCGGGATACGCTGTCGTGCCATAAAATTCAGTTCCATGGCAAACAGTATTCTGCCAATAAATCAGAACGCGTGAATTATTTCAGTCACCACTGAATCTACGGTATCTGTTTCCTTTATATTGTTCCACTCTTTTTGCCCTCTGAAGAAACCTGTGATCCAGACTCACACTGGTGCACACAGTAGGGTGGGCGGGATACATTGTCGTGCCATAAAATTCAGTTCCATGGTTAACAGTATACTGCCAATAATTCAGAACACGTGAATTATTTCACTCACCACTGAATCTACGGTATCTGTTTCCCTTATATTGTTGCACTCTGTTTGCCCTCTGAAGAAACCTGTGTGCCAGACTCACACTGGTGCACACAGTAGGGTGGGCGGGATACATTGTCGTGCCATAAAATTCAGTTCCATGGTCAACAGTATACTGCCAATAAATCAGAACACGTGAATTATTTCACTCACCTCTGAATCTACGGTATCTGTTTCCCTTATATTGTTGCACTTTTTTTGCCCTCTGAAGAAACCTGTGTGCCAGACTCAGACTGGTGCACACAGTAGGGTGGGCGGGATACATTGTCGTGCCATAAAATTCAGTTCCATGGTCAACAGTATACTGCCAATAAATCAGAACACGTGAATTATTTCACTCACCACTGAATCTACGGTATCTGTTTCCTTTATATTGTTGCACTCTTTTTGCCCTCTGAAGAAACCTGTGTGCCAGACTCACACTGGTGCACACAGAAGGGTGGGCGGGATACGCTGTCGTGCCATAAAATTCAGTTTCATGGCAAACAGTATTCTGCCAATAAATGAGAACGCGTGAATTATTTCACTCACCACTGAATCTACGGTATCTCTTTCCTTTATATTGTTCCACTCTTTTTGCCCTCTGAAGAAACCTGTGTGCCAGACTCACACTGGTGCACACAGTAGGGTGGACGGGATACATTGTCGTGCCATAAAATTCAGTTTCATGGTCAACAGTATTCTGCCAATGAATCAGAACACGTGAATTATTTCACTCACCACTGAATCTACGGTATCTGTTTCCTTTATGCTGTTGCACTCTTTTTGCCCTCTGAAGAAACCTGTGTGCCAGACTCACACTGGTGCACACAGTAGGGTGGGCGGGATACATTGTCGTGCCATAAAATCATTTCCATGGTCAACAGTATACTGCCAATAAATCAGAACACGTGAATTATTTCACTCACCACTGAATCTACGGTATCTGTTTCCCTTATATTGTTGCACTCTTTTTGCCCTCTGAAGAAACCTGTGTGCCAGACTCACACTGGTGCACACAGTAGGGTGGGCGGGATACATTGTCGTGCCATGAAATTCAGTTCCATGGTCAACAGTATACTGCCAATAAATCGGAACACGTGAATTATTTCACTCACCACTGAATCTACGGTATCTGTTTCCTTTATATTGTTCCACTCTTTTTGCCCTCTGAAGAAACCTGTGTGCCAGACTCACACTGGTGCACACAGAAGGGTGGGCGGGATACGCTGTCGTGCCATAAAATTCAGTTTCATGGCAAACAGTATTCTGCCAATAAATCAGAACGCGTGAATTATTTCACTCACCACTGAATCTACGGTATCTGTTTCCTTTATATTGTTCCACTCTTTTTGCCCTCTGAAAAAACCTGTGTGCCAGACTCACACTGGTGCACACAGTAGGGTGGGCGGGATACACTGTCGTGCCATAAAATTCAGTTCCATGGTCAACAGTATACTGCCAACAAATCAGAAGACGTGAATTATTTCACTCACCACTGAATCTACGGTATCTGTTTCCTTTATATTGTTGCACTCTTTTTCCCTTCTGAAGAAACCTGTGTGCCAGACTCACACTGGTGCACACAGAAGAGTGGGCAGGATAGGCTGTCGTGCCATAAAATTCAGTTTCATGGCAAACAGTATTCTGCCAATAAATCAGAACGCGTGAATTATTTCACTCACCACTGAATCTACGGTATCTGTTTCCTTTATATTGTTCCACTCTTTTTGCCCTCTGAAAAAACCTGTGTGCCAGACTCACACTGGTGCACACAGTAGGGTGGACGGGATACATTGTCGTGCCATAAAATTCAGTTTCATGGCAAATAGTATTCTGCCAATAAATCAGAATGCGTGAATTATTTCACTCACCACTGAATCTACGGTATCTGTTTCCTTTATATTGTTCCACTCTTTTTGCCCTCTGAAGAAACCTGTGTGCCAGACTCACACTGGTGCACACAGTAGGGTGGGCGGGATACATTGTCGTGCCATAAAATTCAGTTCCATGGTCAACAGTATACTGCCAATAAATCAGAACACGTGAATTATTTCACTCACCACTGACGGTATCTGTTTCCTTTATATTGTTGCACTCTTTTTGCCCTCTGAAGAAACCTGTGTGCCAGACTCACACTGGTGCACACAGTAGGGTGGGCGGGATACATTGTCGTGCCACAAAATTCAGTTTCATGGTCAACAGTATTCTGCCAATAAATCAGAACACGTGAATTATTTCACTCACCACTGAATCTACGGTATCTGTTTCCTTTATATTGTTGCACTCTTTTTGCCCTCTGAAGAAACCTGTGTGCCAGACTCACACTGGTGCACACAGTAGGGTGGGCGGGATACATTGTCGTGCCATAAAATTCAGTTCCATGGTCAACAGTATACTGCCAATAAATCAGAAGATGTGAATTATTTCACTCACCACTGAATCTACGGTATCTGTTTCCTTTATATTGTTGCACTTTTTTTGCCCTCTGAAGAAACCTGTGTGCCAGACTCACACTGGTGCACACAGTAGGGTGGGCAGGATACATTGTCGTGCCATAAAATTCAGTTCCATGGTCAACAGTATACTGCCAATAAATCAGAACACGTGAATTATTTCACTCACCACTGAATCTACGGTATCTGTTTCCCTTATATTTTTGCACTCTTTTTGCCCTCTGAAGAAACCTGTGTGCCAGACTCACACTGGTGCACACAGTAGGGTGGGCGGGATACATTGTCGTGCCATAAAATTCAGGTCCATGGTCAACAGTATACTGCCAATAAATCAGAACACGTGAATTATTTCACTCACCACCGAATCTACGGTATCTGTTTCCTTTATATTGTTGCACTCTTTTTGCCCTCTGAAGAAACCTGTGTGCCAGTCTCACACTGGTGCACACAGTAGGGTGGGCGGGATACATTGTCGTGCCATAAAATTCAGTTCCATGGTCAACAGTATACTGCCAATAAATCAGAACACGTGAATTATTTCAGTCACCACTGAATCTACGGTATCTGTTTCCTTTATATTGTTGCACTCTTTTTGCCCTCTGAAGAAACCTGTGTGCCAGACTCACACTGGTGCACACAGTAGGGTGGGCGGGATACGTTGTCGTGCCATAAAATTCAGTTTCATGGCAAACAGTATTCTGCCAATAAATCAGAACGCGTGAATTATTTCACTCACCACTGAATCTACGGTATCTGTTTCCTTTATATTGTTCCACTCTTTTTCCCTTCTGAAGAAAGCTGTGCGCCAGACTCACACTGGTGCACACAGTAGGGTGGGCGGGATACGTTGTCGTGCCATAAAATTCAGTTTCTCAGCAAACAGTATTCTGCCAATATATCAGACCGCATGAATTGGTTCAAATGGCTGTGAGCACTATGGGACTTTACATCGGAGGCCATCAGTTCCCTAGAACTTAGAACAACTTAAACCTAACTAATGTAAGGACAGCACACACATCCATGACCGAGGCAGGATTCGAACCTGTGACTGTAGGTGTCGCGCAGTTCCAGACTGAACCCCCTAGAACCGCTCGGCCACACCGGCCGGCCCCGCGAGAATTATTTCACTCACCAATGAATCTACGGTACCTTTTTCCTTTATAGTGTTGCACTCTTTTGCTTCCACTTATTTGTAATGCGTGAGTAACTCTGGCTGTGCAGATACAGACATCTATGTTTTTACGTTCAAGGAGAACCTAAATGTTCATTTCTGTAATATAGGAGCGAGGAGCCACTGTGTCCACGTCTTAACACCAAATCTCCAGTCATTGTAGTAAGTGGAAGCTAGCGCTTCTGCACCAGAAGCAGATAAAGCCAGTTTCATGCTCTCGATATGTAAGAAAGACGTTTTTATGCGGTGATGGAGGAATTGTTCTTGCAGAAATTACCTTAGAATCCAACACGTTGGTAACTGCTGCGGCCGTGGTTATGAAGCGTTTCGTTGCAGATCATCATATTACTCCACTTCCACGAAATTTGTCCAGCAGAAAACGTCTTGCAGATAATTTATCTTTATGCGATTTATTACTCACTGGTGAGTTGTAAAGACATGGTACACATCTGTTTCGTCTGCAACGAATACCACAGTTTCTGGACGCATAGAGAATGTACACCAACACAATCTGATTTGGAGGAGTAGCTGTCTGATCAACCAGGTATTTAGTGCGGCAGAATTGTGAGCGACATGTGCCCGTGTGGACTGCAGGACAAAGCGTTCCGACTTGGTTCCCAGGACCGTTGGGACTATAAGCATGACGAGGACACTGCCCACTTTACTTTGAAGAGTCAGTCTGGTGTTTCATATCGATGGGCTCTTATTATGGTCAGGTCGTTGCTTGCATTCTCAGGGTTTTCAGATTTATACACGTCCTTCCTTGGGTACGAGGTTAAATCCGCTGATCACTGTGAGAGGCTTCCTTCCATGTTCAAGGACCAAAATCTTTATTTCATTCATCCAACCGTGAATCTAGGTCATGGTATATCTCATTTATTTAATATTACTATGGGAATTTAATATTATATGGGGTTCCCTGTCTTCTAATTCAGATGTTTTCTGGAATTTTACTACATGTGGTCCATTAGAGGACAAACGTGATCCTGCTATTGCAGTTTCTCGTTTGTTAATTCAATAACAACACTACGTTATTCTAAAATTCTTTTTAATTATTTCGCTCTTATAGTCCCTTCTGAAAATTATTACGTTCTAGTAGCATAGTCGCATTTACTCATAAGAAACAGATACCTACGCAAGCATAATTTACTAGACACGTTCAGTCTTCGACAGAATCGTTTTCCAGGTAAGCTGCCATCAGCGGAAATATTTTCAATTCCTTGCATGTATTTTGCAGCAATTATAAAGTAGGTTTGTATTGCCGGGAACTTCAAGAATTCCTGCTTATCCTGGATATGTTGGAGTGATTATTGTGATTCATGTCCATTTCGAATACGCTTTACACTATACAAAGTGAGGTTTTCCATTCTCACTGTAAGTATCCTCTGTGTAAGAAAGCACACAAATATATTTTCAGATCGTATTGGGAGATTACTTTTTGTTGTTCGTAATGCCGCGTTCACTTAAACACATGTTCAGTTCCCCTTAAATTATTCGTTGCGCGATGAACGTATTTCCTACTTCTGGCTGTATCAATCAAAGAGCAGTCAGATCGAGTTTATTTTCATTCATGGGTCAAAAGATTTTATAAAAAGGGGAATACTTGTAGAAAAGTTTCACTTAAATCATTCTAGTTGTGTATTCATCTTAAATTCCAACAGGAGCAGGAGGCTTTCCACTTCATGCAGTCTTCTTGACCGTACCAAGCTGGGAGGCCCAGTAGCAAGACACTGGTTTCGTATTTGGCTGGGCGACCGTTCAAATTTCCGCGCTGATACACACATTTCAGTTTCCTGTAAATCGCTTAAGGCAAATGCCGGAATGGTTTCTTTTAAAACGAGACGGCATTACAGCCTCGTGCTGCGCCTCTAATAACTTCGTTGTCGACGAGACTTAAAACATTAATCTGCGTACCTCTTTTTCGTTGGTCGTGTTTCTTCAGCTTTGGAGGCCAGGGGGCCGGAGTCGTTAAATTACTTCCTAGTTTCGTGGCTGGCTTAATAGCAACTTTTTCTTCACTTTTACCTTCTTGGATAGGAATGGTCCCCATTTTTCGCGAGATAGCGTGACTTTCAAGAACACATTCTCAAATTGCAATCATCTCTGGATTCGGTAAACATCTACTACAGTGTGGAACCTTCCTCACAAAAGACGCATGACAAATGATAGTTCTGCTCACAATCATCAGATCTTCCGATTCTTAGATTGACTGTAACACCAGTTAATAAAATGTTCAGTAGGTCTTCAAGAAGGTCTTGAAGATCACTGTTTGGGTGTCAAAAATTATCAACAGAAATCAATAAATGCATTAATAGGTTTCTGAACTTCGATTGTGAAGTTCACAACTTGCGTAGGGACTTTTGATTTCCAGATATACAAAAGTTTACAGAGAAATCCGAGTATATATCCATTCAAATGCCGGCCTCTGTGGCCGAGCGGTTCTAGGCGCTTCAGTCCGGAACCACGCTGCTGCTACGGTCGCAGGTTCGAATCCTGCCTCGGGCATGGGTGTGTGTGATGTCCTTAGGTTAGTTAGGTTTAAGTAGCTCTAAGTCTAGGGGACTCAGATTTTAAGTCCCATAGCGCTTAGAGCCATTTGAACCATCCATTCAAATAACATTGGAATTAATATACGATCGAGAACATTATGAGTGTCACTTGAACCATCCATTCGAATACCATTGGAACTAATATATACGATCGAGAACATTGTGAGTGTCATGTCAGTAGAAGATCTAGGCGTCACATACATGGGAAAAAGGCACCAGGGTAAACTGGAGTTGTTAAACTCATCCCCTTAAGTGCAAAGTTCCAGATGTTAACTTCATTGTAACTAAATAAGTGAGATTCACTCCACCTGTCGGGAAACGTGCTGTGCCCCATGTCAAGAGTAGCCAAACGCAAAAGCATAAGTGTGAACAAATGGTCGTAGTTCAAACATGTAGTGAATAATGGTACCTCTCAATGAAATGGCAGCAGATGACGGGAAAAAATACCATGTGCACTCACTGGGTGTGTCCGGGAGCCTCATTCAACATGTTGAAGAGTCTGTTCCAGCAACCACTTAGGGATAGGCTGCAATCAACTAGTAATCATGGCGCACGTTTGGACAAACAATGCCTGTCACCTGGACTCTGAGGTCATAAACTTGGACGATTCCAGCGGTTGGTGCAGAGGGGAAAAGAATATCAGACTTGCTCATGCTGTTTCAACTAAGCTTCCAATCTGCAGTATTGTCCCCGGAACTGATTGTAACCTTGGTTCTGAGTGGAGAGGAAGTCTTGAAACATAAACTGCGAAGGTTCTATTACAACCTAGACGCGACTTCCTAGACTTCTGGCAGGGCTGAGAACTGTAGGATCCCCATAAATGGATCTGGTGTGCACTCTACTTGAGAGGCTGCTACCCATATAGATGACTGTGTCTGTTTTTTAGAGTAGGCGATTCTCCATACAGTCTAGGACACTCAGCAATGTAAGAACCAAAGAAATCAATCACAACAAACTGCCAGAGTTTCAAGCGCTCCGAAACACCGTTAAGCTCACATAATACTAGTTACAGAAAGATGATTAAAATACGAAATTGACAGCAGGGGAAAATTAAAGCGTAGTTCAATGAGAAATGGAGGTGTACTTGTCTAAGTAGAAAAGAACCTCATATCCAACAAGCCAGAAATTGATCGACATTATTTGGGAAAGACTCAGTATCAGGGTTTGGCGTAAGCCTACAACTTACATAGCTAGTTATATGTTCTGTAGATAATCTGGACAATGTCGAACGAGTCCGCCTACAGAAAATGCAAACATAAATGGTTTTAACATTAATGAACACATTATCTTGTAGTCCAACTCATGCAATTATACTTGCAAACTAGTGTGTGTGTGTGTGTGTGTGTGTGTGTGTGTGTGTGTGTGTGTGTGTGTGTGTGTGTGAGAGAGAGAGAGAGAGAGAGAGAGAGAGAGTAATTTTTAGGGTTCTGGACTTCAACCGATAAAAGCGGAAGCTTTATAGGACCATGTTGTTGTCCGTCTGTCGGTCTGGCTGTTCGACTGTTAAAACCCTTTCTCTCGAGAACGGGTAGACTTACGAAGCTGAAATTTGTCACAATTAGAGTGTACGCTTCCTTGGCGGTGTAAAAACTTAAAGCTTTTATGTCAATATACGTCAATTTATGTCACATGTTTTGATACACAGAAAACAACTCAACAAAATCTATAGTGTACTCCTAGTTTACCTAGAATGATGAAACTTGGCAAGAAGCAATGTTTCACAGTACTAACACGGGAAAAGATCCAAAGATTGTTAACTTGTAACAGTATCTTTCTCATTTGTTATCTGTCTGTCCTTCTCTTAAGACCCCTTTTACTAAGGATTGTGTACACGTACATCTTGCCTGTATCGATATCGATAACAGTCAAAAATCGTCGAGATTCTCGATTCTCGGCATAGGTGAAGCACCTATATACACAACTAAGATTGTACGGAGTCTTCAGTGCGCGAGTTCGGTTCGCACTTATCCTCATCTTCTTTAGAACAGTTTGTTATCTGTCTCTCTCTGTCTCATCGATGTTAAAAACCCTTTTTCTCAGTCAAAGGTACACCTATCACGTTGAAATTTATGTCACATACTAAGATCTAATGTTAAAATCTAAACCTTCTAATCAAGGCAATCAAAAGATACGGCCATTTCTGTCACATATTTTGATATGCGCAAACTCACTCATAAAAACCAGTAGAATCAAGAAATTTGACAAGAAGCAAGGTTTCACAGTATGCGTAAAGGAAAAAATCCGAAAATTCTTAATTTATAAATACATCGCATAATTTTGTTCCATTTGTTCTCCGCCTGTTTGTCCGTCTGGAAACATCGTTTTTATTCAGGAATTGGTTGACGTCTGAAGTCCATACACTGTAGCTCTTGTTCGGCAGAATATTCCTACATTTCTTTAAAATATCTTCTTACCTTTCTTTACTTTCCTGTTTACAGCCGTATCCATTTTTGCTGTAACGGCCTGACGATCACTGTTTCCCTGTTCTACAGTAAGTTGAAAACTTTGGACCTGTTGGTGACCAGGAGATCTAGTAAGTTACTTTCTCGAGTCGGTTCCCTTATTAGCTTTTCAAGGCATGTTTCAGAATAGACACTCAGAAAAAATTCAGCGATTCCCTGACCCAACTACTCACCTTCATCGTTTGAGTCTCCCAAGCTTCTATCACATAATACAACAATATGACCAGAAAATTTACATCAATTATTCTTCAAGTTTTCCTTAATATTTTTCGTCACTACTTCTCCTAAAGAAGTTATATAGATGCACCTGATGATCATGTTTGATCCATCTTTAACACTTATCTTCACCCAAATTGTTTCGCATTCAGAATTTGTGCTAATCTTACTAGATTCGGCTATAAACGAGGCTCTACCATCGACGTTCAATCTATCTTTGTGATATACGAGGGTAATCCCAAAAGTAAGGGATCATGTTTTTTTAAGTACATTGACCTGTTTATTTCTACAATGGTTTACATCGGATTACAGCTTGAACATTTAGCTATTTTTCGGCATAATCACCATTTCTGTTGATGCATTTTTGTAGACGCTGTGGCAGTTTTTGTATGCCCATGTCATACCTGCTCGCCGCCATGCTGTTCAGGAAGTTATGAACTTCTTCTTTCACCTCGTCATCGGAGCTGAATCGCTGGGAACACAATTAACGCTAACAGGTACTGTGAGACTCTGAAAAAACTCAAACGTTCAATTCAGAACCGGAGAAGAGGAATGTTGAGCAAGGGCGTACACATTCTCCATGACAACGCTCGCCCACACATCGCTCGGCAAACCGTTGCTCTCCTGCAACAGTTTCGGTGGAACATAATCACCCACCCACCCTATAGTCCGCCGGCAGGAATGGCCGAGCGGTTCTAGGCGTTTCAGTCCGGAACCGCGCGACCGCTACTGTCGCAGGTTCGAATCCTGCCTCGGCCATGGATGTGTGTGATGTCCTTAGGTTAGTTAGGTTTAAGTAGTTCTAACCTCTAGAAGACTGATGACCTCAGAAGTTAAGTCCCATAGTGCTCAGAGCCATTTGAACCACCCTATAGTCCTGACTAGGCGCCCAGTGACCATCACCAGGTCCCTAGGTTAAAAGAACATTTGGCCGGAAAGTGACGACGAGGTAAAAGAAGAGCTTCATAACTTTCTGGACAGCATGGCGGCGAGCTGGTATGACATGGGCATACAAAAACTGTAACAGCGTCTACAAAAATGCATCAACAGAAATGGTGGTTATGTCGAAAAATAGGTAAATGTTCAAGCTGTAAACTGATGTAAACGATAGTAGAGATAAACAGGTCTATGTACTTATTAAAAAATAGAGACCTTAGTTTTGGGATTACCATCGTACATTCGAATCGGAATTTGCTGTTAACACCTGGTTTCATATATGCGGATGACCTCCTCCTCCTCATTCGCTCCGGCTCGGAGATTCAAGAAGTCCTCAAATTGATTACCCATTGTGGGGCTGCCGCTGGCAGTGCCATGAATGTCGCCAAATCTTCTGCAATGCACATTGGATGAGGCCTCCAGGAGGGTGAAGTGGCACCCCTGCCGCTTGTGCGGACTTTCCGGTACCTGGGCATTACCTTTACCCCCACGGTCACACGCACAGCGGCAACGAATTTCCGTCGCCTGTTACACGTCATCCACAACGACGTCCGCCTGAACCTCTTGCGCCGCCAGGACACACTTCAACGGGTTGAGTTTCTTAATCTTTATGTGGCATCAAAATTGGTTCACATCACGTAAGTTCTCCCTCTGCCGACTGCAATTGGTCGCAACCTTCAGGCGGCTTTTGGCTGTTATCTCACGGCTGGTTCAATGTTTAAAGTCCGTTATGAGACACTTATCCTGCCCTCACGGGATGGTGGCGTCGGGCTCGTCAATGTCCGTATGCGAGCTGCAGCCTTGTATATGAGCACCACGAGAAAACAGTGGATGGGCCAGGGTACATCTCTAACACGCAGCTTGCTTGAGGTCCTCCTACCTGCTCCCACCTCACCACCGGTGTCTGTCGGCCATATCGTGTCTCATTTGTCCCATATTTCGACCTTTTTCGTCGACTACAGTTACATACATACCAGTCTCCCAGATACGTGCCCACCCAGGACTAAGGATTTTTACAGCCTTATGCTGCGCTGTGTTCCCCGGAATGTGATGGAGACCAAACATCCCTCCATCCAGTGGCCCATAGTGTGGACTACCGTCCACCAGCCCTTCCTCCCTACGAAAGTCCGGGCACTGTGGTATCACATACTCAACAGGAAATTTGCCACGAAGCAGCGACTGCACAACATTGGCTTGTCAGAATCCCCTCTTTGTCTCCTTTGCCAGCAACTGGACACTGATGAACACTGTCTGACATGCGCCTCATCGCAAGATGTATGGCGCTTCGTGCAGCAAATCATTGCCTGCTATCTCCGGGTGCCACCAGACACAATCGAACCCCGAATGTTTCTATACCCGGAGGACAGACATTTTCCCGCCGCCAAATGTCACGCTATTACGTGGGTCAAAGGGTGGGCGGTCGCTTATCTCTTTCATGAGAGACCTAAATCCCGCCTCGACTTCTGGACCTATTTACGAACAGCCCATGCAGCTCTCGAAAACACGCCACGTTACCGAACATTATTTGCTAACTATCTTCGAGCGGTCTTTCTTAGACCTCCACTGAGTTGGGGGGTGCCTGGCTCAGAGGGCACCTACCCCTCCTCCCCCGGCGGTGTCTGAGTCTCAACCGTCTACGGTCGATTCTACTTCTGACCTCCGCAGATGGGAGAGCGCGTCGCAGATTGCGCGGATTTTATTTCTTTTTGCTGTTCCTTTTTCTTTAACCAGAATTTATATTTATTTTCCTCTTTCGCCGATGTGTTCACATAATTTCATGATAATAGTGGATATTACAAAAACACATGCAAATAAATAACAACATCGCCATCCACTACTGTTGATTCCTGTGTCTCCCACTTCCCTAAGCACCACAGGCTCGGTGGCGGTGAGGGGGACACTGTGGCCAGGCCTCGGGTTTCGACCCCTGCCCACTTTGGCCCTCCCCCCCCCCCCCCCCCCCGAGCCCCCACCGGAGCACTACCACCAACAAAAAAATAAATAAATAAATAAATAAAAGAAACCATGAAAAAGAAACAAACAAAAATCCCACTTTCGTTCTCCAGTACTATGTGGGAATCGTTGCAAGCATTTGCTTAAGGGGCTCAGCATTCGTGAGACTCTTCCGTGGACGCTGCTGCAGTTAACTAATAGTATGGCATGACGAATGCTACTCTGAGGTCATCCTACAGTGCGCGTAACAAAGACACGACATATTTTTACTCTGGTCCATACGTAATATTTGTACGCATCTGCTTCACACATTATTTTGTCTTGGACTCGAAAGATAAACGGGGACTGCAGTGTTTAAAGGCCAAGAGCCCGCGTGTACACTGCAGCGCAGCAAATTGCTCGCGCACGCTCCCGCACGCCTGACGCTAATTGTGTGATGGCTGTTCTGCAGTGTGCCGCGCGCCGGCGGACTAATTTGCATAAAATGAAGAGCCGCAGTTTATCTTCAAACATCGCGCTTTGCGCTTCCCTCTGCGCTGTTTATGTACCGTCTGGCTTCAACGTGCGATTTCACTCCTTCCGAGAAATGCTGCGGGACTCGGTTACCGTACGTCAGATTAGTCCAGGAGGACCGTAGAAAAAAAAAGAGATCAAGTAATTTAATCCTTGGTGACTAAAACTTAGTATTTCCACACATCGTGAGTTGAGTTGAAGCGGGGAAATTACGACACTACTTAAACGAAAAATACCCTGCCAGATCATATCGCCTGAGAAAGAAGATCCTACATCCGCGACGAACGCCAGAGGAATAAGGAACTCCTGGACAGTGCACTTATATAAGGAGCCCCACAAGCAGGCAGAAAAGGATATAGTACTCTGTAACACTCTTAAAAAGAGTGTCTTCTTTATTCAGAGTAGGTGAATGGCGAAACTTTCCACAGAGGTGTGCTACTTTCACGAACCCTGAGAAACCAGCTGGCTTAGTTGCAGACTAGTAATCCGCTCCCCGCCACCCCTCCCCCCCCCCCCCCCGACTCTTTAACGAATCGAACGCCCACATACCCTACGAGCCGTGCTGCGGCTCGCATTGGTGCTGTTTGTGGGTTTCCGCCCACTGTTGGAGGCCAGACGGTACCGTTTGGTTGGCATGGTCGCGGTTGTTTGTCCTCTCGTGTTGACTGGCGCCACTCGGTTTCGCAAGCGTTGCTTGTCCGCTAGTGGCAGCAGCGGCGGTTATCGATATATAGAAACAGTTGCCCTATCTTTGGGGCGACGTCGTCGTTTTTCCGGATCGTGTGAGTGGGCCAGTTCGGTTGGGGACTCAGGAGGAGCCAGGTCCGTGCAGTGCCAGAACACGCCGAGACTGCTGGCGGCACGCATGGATTGCCGGATGGAAGGGCTTTGGTCACGAGGGTGCACGACCTCGTCGTAAACCGGATCCAGCAAGCTTTAAGAAGAGTGCACTTCAATCAAAGTAGAGGAACTTCAGTTGATTGATGAAAGGAGGAAGTACAAACATGTTCCGGGAAAATCAGGAATACAGAAATACAAGTCGCTGAGGAATGAAATAAATAGGAAGTGCAGGGAAGCTAAGACGAAATGACTGCAGGAAAAATGTGAAGACATCGAAAAAGATATGATTGTCGGAAGAACAGACTCAGCATACAGGAAAGTCAAAACAACCTTTGGTGACATTAAAAGCAACGGTGGTAACATTAAGAGTGCAACAGGAATTCCACTGTTAAATGCAGAGGAGAGAGCAGATAGGTGGAAAGAATACATTGAAAGCCTCTATGAGCGTGAAGAGTTGTCTGATGTGATAGAAGAAGAAACAGGAGTCGATTTAGAAGAGATAGGGGATCCAGTATTAGAATCGGAATTTAAAAGAGCTTTGGAGGACTTACGGTCAAATAAGGCAGAAGGGATAGATAACATTCCATCAGAATTTCTAAAATCATTGGGGGAAGTGGCAACAAAACGACTATTCACGTTGGTGTGTAGAATATATGAGTCTGGCGGTCTACCATCTGACTTTCGGAAAAGCATCATCCACACAATTCCGAAGACGGCAAGAGCTGACAAGTGCGAAAATTATCGCACAATCAGCTTAACAGCTCTTGCATCGAAGCTGCTTACAAGAATAATATACAGAAGAATGGAAAAGAAAATTGAGAATGCGCTAGGTGACGATCAGTTTGGCTTTAGGAAAAGTAAAGGGACGAGAGAGGCAATTCTGACGTTACGGCTAATAATGTAAGCAAGGCTAAAGAAAAATCAAGACACTTTCATAGGATTTGTCGACCTGGAAAAAGCGTTCGACAATATAAAATGGTGCAAGCTGTTCGAGATTCTGAAAAAAGTAGGGGTAAGCTATAGGGAGAGACGGGTCATATACAATATCTACAACAACCAAGAGGGAATAATAAGAGTGGACGATCAAGAACGAAGTGCTCGTATTAAGAAGGGTGTAAGACAAGGCTGTAGCCTTTCGCCCCTACTCTTCAATCTGTACATCGAGGAAGCAGTGATGGAAATAAAAGAAAGGTTCAGGAGTGGAATTAAAATACAAGGTGAAAGGATATCAATGATACTAGAGGGAGCTGTAGAGGGCAAAAACTGTAGAGGAAGACAGGGATTGGAATACGTCAAGCAAATAATTGTGGACGTAGGTTGCAAGTGCTTCTCTGAGATGAAGAGGTTAGCACAGGAAAGGAATTCGTGGCGGGCCGCATCAAACCAGTCAGTAGACTGATGACCAAAAAAAAGAGGAACCTCTACCATTGCGATATCTCGCGATTCTCCAGTGACTTGGGTTCGTGTTGCTGCTCGTAGTGTCGCCGAGGCGAAGAGCAGCTAGTGGATTGGTTGGGGAAGGCGGATCTGATTAGCTTTCCCCGACTTCTTACTATTTACTGCGATCAACTTGTTACGATTTGTTAAGTTCAACCAGCGGTAATTTTTATTGTCTGGTGGCCGCTAACGCCCCTGTTACCTGCCCTCTAGGTCAGCGTATGTAACGGCAGTTTACGTTTCCTCGCCTTGCCGCTGCTGTCCGGTAAGGCGTATAGTTTTCACAGCTTTCTTGATTGTAGGCTGGTTGGTGATTCATCTACCCTGATTCATTTCTCGTTCTGGGCGCTCTAAACACAGTATTCTGAGGACGTAGTGCAGACTGCCAGTTCCGGCTTTGGCGGATTGTTCCATCGTTGCATTTGGTTTATCGGAGGTCAGGTTTCTTCAGCAAGATTATCATTAGTCATTCGTTAGACTGCCACTAGTCTGAGTTACCATCTTGTGAATGCAACTCTCGCGAAAGTGTTTGTTGCCGGACCTTCTCAGAAAAAAATGACTCCGAGCACTATGGGACTTAACATCTGAGGTCATCAGTCCCCTAGAACTTAGAACCACTTTAACCTAACTAACATAAGGACATCACACATATCCATGCCCGAGGCAGGATTCGAATCTGCGACCGTAGCAGTCGCGGACCTTCTCAGAGGTCGATTCCTGGAGCACCGTCTGTGGCCCCTTGGTTCTTAGTTCCTGTAAGACATGTGTGCTCTAAAAGGATGGCCAGTTGTTCAGTGTAACGCTCCTACAGCCCACGACTTCTGCGGGTATAATCTGCCTCAGTACCCATTAAGAAACTTGTGTACTGGTCCTTGTGTTTTATTATTGTATTATTTATTACAATACCTTGTAACGCCTACATTACAGACTATATATGTCTCGTTAATAATTCTGGTCACCTTCTGGTATAAATCTAGCAGTGTAGTGTTCAGTGGATGTTAAGGGTTGTGATACAAAGTTTACCATCATCTTATTTCACCCGTTTGGTGATCAGTTGCTTGTTTCTTAATTAACCTTTGCTATTTTATTTGCTGTTTTACAGCAGGTTTCTAAATTTTTTTATATTATTGCCGATCCTGGCGTGTAAACCCTTCAGATGTGATTGTGGTCATTTGCCTTAAAATTCTAATTTGGTATTTGTATTTTAGCAGTAAGCCTTAAAACCTTATTTACTGCCATTCCCGGTGTCTGATGCCTTCTGCTGTGTTTTTGGCGACTTACCTTTAATATTTCAATATCTGTAATTTGTAAGTTGCAGCGAGTTTTAAATAATTCTTAATTTATTGCCATTTCTGGCGTGTAAGGCCTTCTGCCCATATCACAGTGGCTTGCTTTTAAAACATTATCTGCTGTATCTGTATTTAATGGTGATTTGCTAAATTGTAACTCACTGAAAACACTATTATTTACACAGTTGTTTATTCCTTCATTAATAACGTGTGGTATTTTTATTTATTGTTAAGTCTTCAATTACTGGTGTTTAAAATAAATCGTGTGTAACTGTAAAAGGCAACCAACAGTCACTGATTACGACCCCGTCCACAATCTTAACCGAATCCTGCCTTCCCTTGACTACCAAGTTTTACCCTGCAACGTCAGATTACTTTACAAATGAGTTAGTGTGCTAAATATCGGTCGCTATGCACGTAAAACTACGCGTTCCAGTCTCATTAATTTGACCACCGCTTGCTTATATTCCACTCACAGTAGCAGTGGAGGGTATACAAAGCGTGTCGGCGGGACGCAGGAGAGACGCCACAGATCAACACAAGTCTGCACTTGTCCTTGGGGATCACGTCCTCACCTACATGCAGTGTGTTCGTCCTCGGCATGATGGCGTCTACCGGCAGCACAACGCAATGTGTCACACAGCTCGCAGTGAACGAGCGTGGTTCGAAGAGCTCCAGCGTGAGCTTACCGTACTAGCCTGGCCACCAAACTCCTCGGATTTAAACCGAATCGAGAATCTGTGGGACCACCTCGTGCAGGGTCTTTGCGCCTTGGATCGTCGATCGAGAACCCTAGTACAGCTGGCCACGGCACTGGAGTCCAGATGGCTCCACATCCCTTTCGGTACCTTCCAGAACTTCATTGTCTCTCTCTTGAGCGTCTAGCAGCGATCTGCACTGCGAGAGGTGGTTATTGCAGCTTTTGACAGGCAGCCACTTTAATGTGACTGGACAGTGTATTATGTTGGTTCCATTAGTTGCGGATTATTCATCCATAGACTAACGAAAAGTCCAAATCTAACCTGGCAAATCAAAAAAGTGGCAACTCTTTTGTATGTTCATGTAAGACTTTTTGGCAAACAGTTCATAGTTTTAAGAAAACATCTTTCATGTGTCTCATTGTTTATGACGTCTTATCTCCTGAGATATATGCCGTCTAATGATATAATTTTGCACATACCAGAGAATATTTCACTTCAGTTTGTCCTCTCATTTTGCCCTTAAAACATGATTTCTAATGTATAAACCGGGTACTTGGCTGCATCCTACATTTTTGGTGCACTTAATCTGTAACGCTATTCTAGCCCCAAATGATGATATTTTGGTGCATTACCTGTAGTTAATGTCGTTCGTTGTATGTACACGTTATCTGACCACTGGTTTATGGTTATACAGAGTTTTAGACGTACAGGTGCAGATATTTTTGTTGGTGACTGATGACAGTGTACCGAATTACATTACGCCGGTATGTACTTCATTTCCAGACTAAGAATTATACCCATTAGGAGCAGCATGCTTTTAGGTTGGTTAGTACCCCCAAGTAGACGTCACCTTTAAGCCATTAATGGTTACTTTCCTTCGAGCAGCAGGTCAGGTGCTAAAGTGTGCATGCTTGGTAAAAGTTTTCATTAAGTTCATTGCCCACCAGAAGTGCCTGGTAAAGGAAACTATGCCGGAAGACGATAATTTCACTTAAAAGGATTGAAGTTAAATGGATTATCGATTTTTTTCGAGGAGGGTAAGACTACTAAAAATATAAATAGGTACTGCGTAGCAAGTGCGACAGTATGAGAGTATTTATAATTTAGAAAAAAGAGTTGCTAATTTATTGATTCTGTCAATTCAGGACAGCTCATCTTTTCTGCTCATGGCATAGTTTTGGACCGCATTGCTATTGAAAATTACAACTTCTTACAGTTATTTAAAAAAATGAAATTTAACGCAGGGCAATGTCGCTAATAATTGAAAATGACACGTTATAACTGCAGACGATTCAGACTGATAAACCTGCAAGGTAATAAGTATATACTGTTGATGTTGTGGTCTTCAGTCCAGAGACTGGTTTGATGCAGCTCTCCATGCTACTCTATCCTGTGCAAGCTACTTCATCTTCCATTACCTACTGCAACCTACATCCTTCTGAATCTGCTTAGTGTATTCATCTCTTGGTCTCCCTCTACGATTCTTACTCGCCACGCTGCCCTCCAATACTAAACTGGTGATCCCTTGATGCCTCAGGACGTGTCTTACCAACCGATCCCTTCTTCTAGTCAAGTTGTGCCACAAATTTCTCTTCTCCTGAATTCTGTTCAGTACCTCCTCATTGGTTATGTGACCTACTCATCAAATCTTCAGCATTCTTCTTAGCACCGCATTTCGAAAGCTTCTATTCTCTTCTTGTCCAAACTATTTATCGTCCATGTTTCACTTCCATACATGGCTACACTCCATACAAATACTTTCAGAAATGACTTCTTGACACTTAAATCTATACTCGATATTAACAAATTTCTCTTCTTCAGAAACACTTTCCTTGCCATTGCCAGTATACATATTATATCCTCTCTACTTCGACCATCATCAGTTACTTTGCTCCCTAAACAGCAAAACTCCTTTACTACTTCAAGCGCCTCATTTCCTAATCAAATTCCGGCAGCATCACCCGATTTAATTCGACTACATTCCATTATCCTCGTTTTGCTTTTGTTGATGTTCATCTTATATCCTCCTTTCAAGACATTGTACATTCTGTTCAACTGCTCTTCCAGGTCCTTTGCTGTCTCTGACAGAATTACAATGTCATCGGCGAACCTCAAAGTTGAAACGTCCCCTTTGAACAATTATACATGACTGTGCTTAAACTGACACACAATATTTTTAGCGCAACGCAATATGACTTTCAAAAATACCTACAAAAGAATGGCCCTGACTAACACTAACCTATACGTTTCACAAATCACTTACCTCACAAAAATCTTCTATACTCTAACTACTGCAATACAGCGAGCGCCACTACTGCCAGCCAAATAAAAGATTCAAACTACTGAAGGCACTAACTACTGATAGGCACAGTTAGCAAAAGAAAGATTTTGATAGAAAAGAAACAATGTATTTACCTTAATTGTGTTCAAAAGTCATATTATATATATCAGTTCATGACATCCAGTCTAACAAATTTACTCTTTCTTAATGAGACTCGTCCAGATCGTCCGCTCTCAAAATTCCGCCATCTCTCTCCCCACATCCACCACTGCTGGCGGCTCACCTCCAACTGTGCAACGCTACGCGCTGTTAACAGCCAACACCCCAACACTAGAATAGTGAATATTACAACAATGCCACCCAGCCACAGACTGCACACAGCACAGCCAGTGATTTTCATACAGAGCGCTACGTGGCGTTACCAATATAAAAACCTAAACAGCCTACTTACAAAGTTTTTATTTCTTCTCCATGGATTTTAATACCTATTTCGCATTTTTCTTTTGTTTCCTTTACTGCTTGCTCAATATACAGATCAAATAACATCACTCCCTTCCCAACCACGGCTTCCCTTTCATGGCTCTCGACTCTTATAACTGCCATCTGGTTTCTGCACAAATTGTAAATAGCCTTTCGCTCCGTGTGTTTTACCCCTGCCACCTTCAGAATTTGAAAGAGAGTATTCCACTCAACATTGTCAAAAGCGTTCTCTAAGTCTACAATTGCAAGAAACGTAGGTTTGCCTTTCCTTTAATCTATTTTCTAAGATAAGCCGTAGGGTCAGTATTGCCTCACGTGTTCCTACAATTCTTTGTAATCGAAACTGATCTTCACCGAGGTCGGCTTCTACCAGTTTTTCCATTCGTCTGTAAAGAATTCGTGTTAGTATTTTGCAGTCGTGGCTTATTAAACTGATAGTTCGGTAATTTCCACATCTGTCAACACCTGCTTTCTTTGAGATTGGAATTATTTTATTCTTCTTGACGTCTGAGGATATTTCGCCTGTCTCATACATCTTGTTCACTGGATGGTAGAGTTTTGTTAGGCCTGGCTCTCCCAAGGCTGTCATTAGTTCTAATGGGATGTTGTCTACTCCTGGGGCTTTATTTTGACTTGGATCTTTCAGTGCTCTGTCAAACTCTTGACGCAGTATCTCCCCTTTCATCTTCATCTACATTCTCTTCCATTACTATAATACTGTCCTCAATAACATCACCCTTGTAGAGACCCTCTATGTACTCCTTCCACCTTTCTGCTTTCCCTTCTTTGCTTAGCACTGGGTTTCCATCTGTGCTCTTGATATTCATGCAAGTCGTCCTCTTTTCTCCAAAGGTTTCCTTAATTTTCTTGCAGGCAGTATCAATATTACCCTTAGTGAGATAAGCCTCTACATCCTTACATTTGTCCTCTAGCCATGCCTGCTTAGCCGTTTTGCACTTCCTGTCGATCTCATTTTTGAGACGTTTGTATTCCTTTTTGCCTGCTTCATTTACTGCATTTTTATATTTTCTCCTTTTATAATTTAAATTCAATATCTCTTCTGTTACCCAAGGATTTGTATTAGCCCTCGTCTTTTTACCTACTTGACCCTCTGCTACCTTCACTATTACATCTCTCAAAGCTACCCATTCTTCTTCTACTGTATTTCTTGTAAATCGTTCCCTAATGCTCTCCCTGAAGCTCTCTACAACCTCTGGTTCTTTCAGTTTATCCAGGTCCCATCTCCTCAATTTCCCACCTTTTTGCAATTTCTTCAGTTTTAATTTACAGTTCATTGCCAATAGATTTTGGTCAGAGTCCACATCCGCTCCTGAGTCTCTGTGTTACCATTATATAATCTATCTGATACCTTCTAGTATCTCTAGGGTTCTTCCATGTATACAACCTTCTTTAATGTTTCTTGAACGGAGTGTTAGCTATGATTAAGTTATGCTCTGTGCAAAATTCTACCAGGCGGCTTCCTCTTTCATTCCTTACTCCCATTCCATATTCACCTACTACGTTTCCATCTTTTCCTTTTCCTACTGTCAAGTTCCAGTCACCCACGACTATTAAATTTTCGTCTCCCTTCACTATATGAATAATTTCTTTTATCTCATCACACATTTCATCAATCTCTTCGTTATCAGAGGAACTAGTTGGCATATAAACTTGTACTATTGTGGTAGGTGTGGGCTTCATATCTATCTTGGCCAGAATAATGCGTTCACTGTGCTGTTTGTAGTAGTTTACCTGCATTCCTATTTTCCTATTCATTATTAAACCTACTCCTGCATCACCCCTATTTGATTTTGTATTTTTAACCCTGTATTCACCTGACCAGACGTCTTGTTCCTCCTTCCACCGAAATTCACTAATTCCCACTATATCTAACTTTAACCTATCCATTTCCCTTTTTAAATTTTCTAACCTACGTGCCCGTTTAAGGGACCTGACATTCCACACTCCGATCCGTAGAACGCCAGTTTTCTTTCTCCTGATAACAACGTCCTCCTGAGCAGTCCCCGCTCGGAGATCCGAATGGGGGACTATTTTACCACCGGAATATTTTACCCAAGACGACGTCATCATCATTTCTCCATACAGTAAAGCTGCATGCCCTCGGGTATATACTAACAACTGAGATAAGTTTTAGTGATTTTAACTCAGATTTCCTGCTTATCGCAATGAGTCATCTTAACCATTTGGTTATTTGAGATTTACAAATATCCTTCTTCCTCCCTCCAACCTCCGTCCACAGGTTTTAGAATGAAACGACACCAATGATCAGCACACTGGTTCTTGCCAGAGAAATTGCAAATATAATAGCACAAGTAACAAGTTAATGATTATTTATAGCAACTGCGGGACGGTGAAACCTTGCAAAGCACCTAAGGTAACACTATTCCAGTGGCACACGGTACTGAAATGAGATATGGCATAACACAGTCGTCGGTCGCCAGCCGCACAGTCGTTTTAAAATAACGTTTCTACATCTATGTTTCTGTTCTACAGGCAACCTTCCTGTGCGTAGCGGTGGATATTTCTGGTACCGCTACCTGATCCAGGTTTCTAAAAGCGGCAAGGGTAGCAGCAATGTGTGGTGTGACTCCACCATTTCCCAGATTGCGTTAGCAGCACTGAGAAAGATCGCATACCTGGTAAACGCCATTCTGTTTTGATGATCTGGTCTCTAGGCAGTGCATCTAAAAGCATTGCGAAATGAAGATAACAAGTAACAGCAGCAAGTGGAACAAATTTTTATCATGTAACTAACAACCTAGTCACAGGCGAAAATTTGAAGTTAAATACTGCGTACACTTGCGGTTGTGAGAAATGATCCTGATAAGTAACTGACATTACGACTGTTATTTCTAAACACATGGGAAAACATCGCATCAGGAACACACGAAATATTGACTGAGTGCTGCGTAAGAACGAGGAGTGCTATAGAGAGACGTGAGCTGCTAGACATACACATGCGTGAGCGCCTGTCTGCGTTTTTGCAATGAGAATATGCTCGCACTTGTCCCAGCTGCCGTGGTGTCATCTGAGAATAATTTATACCTCTGTGTCTGCAACATTGTGAGCCTTTTTTATTGCTTGTTTGTGAATGCATTTTACTTCTTATTACTGTCTGCAGTTCCTTTCGAATTACCGCTCGTATGGTTATGTTCTTGATGCTATTAAGATAATGAGCAGGAAACTTTGACAATTAGCGTTAATTACTTCACACTCGTAACGGGTGCTGTAGCTAACAGTAGTCCGTTTAGTGAGGTTGACGCAATCACGAATGGTATATAGAAATGCATCTTGCACTCTGACAATTAGAAATCGAATTTATTACGGCTGTCAGAGAAAAAACAAAATTTGCTAACGTACAAACGGCCCCGGATTGTTGACAGAGTTAGCTCATTTCATACGTTTCGCTTTCCGACGCATCCGTCTGTTCATTTCATGTAGCTCTCCCGGTATTAAACAAGCAAAGGTGAAACTAAATTTTAAAATGTTTAGCGATCGTATGTAGCAGATAGAAAAATACTCACGAAAAATATCCAGTGAATTGTTTGTCCATAATTCATCAGTCGTTATCTTGCTGGGAAGTAATTACGAGTAGTGTCACCCGGGTTTCCACCTTGCTCCATCTGTTTTAGCTTAGGTACATTTAAGACATTTTATATTGCTAGCCACTGAAATTTGTTTTGCTGCAGATGACAAAAAACTTGCGATAATTAGTCAGGTGCAGTTTCTGCGATGTCTGCTAATGGCATTCTCATGTGCATTAACTATATTCGCGCCGACCGGGGTGGCCAAGCGGTGAAATTCGCTACAGTCTGGAACCGCGCGACCGCTACGGTCGCAGGTTCGAATCCTGCCTCGGGCATGGATGTGTGTGATGTCCTTAGGTTAGTTAGGTTTAAGTAGTTCTAAGTTCTAGGGGACTGATGACCTTACACGTTAAGTCCCATAGTGCTCAGAGCCATTTGAACCATTTTTTGAACTATATTCGCAGACCGCACCTCGCGCCGCCGAAGCGGTAATGGAAGTCGGCAGTCGTAAATAATGCAGCCTACGTTATGCTTCTGAAGAAGACAATTTTGTTAACATCGAGTATAGATTTAAGTGTTAGGAAGTCGTTTCTGAAAGTATTTGTATGGAGTGTAGCCATGTATGAAAGTGAAACGTGGACGATAAATAGTTTACACAAGAGAATAGAAGCTTTCGAAATGTGGTGCTACAGAAGAATGCTGAAGATTTGATGGGTAGATCTATGTGATTGAACAGATTTGGGGAAAAAAGAAATTTGTGGCACAATTTGACTAGAAGAAGAGATCGGTTGGTAGGACATGTTCTGAGGCATCAAGGGATGACCAATTTAGTATTGGAGGGCAGTGTGGAGGGTAGAAACCGTAGAGGGAGACCAAGAGATGAATACACTAAGCAGATTCAGAAGGATGTAGGTTGCAGCAGGTAGTGGGAGATGAAGCAGATTGCACAAGATATAGTAGCATGGAGAGCTGCATCAAACCAGTCTCTGGACTGAAGACAGCAACAACAACAACAACAACAACGTTATGTGGTGCGAGATAAGCGAGCGACGTGACGTGGTGATCAGGGCACTGGACCTTCAGTGGAGAGTTTCCGAAGATCAAATGCAAATTCAATCTTCCAGATTTACTTTTTCCGTAATTTTCCTACATTGTTTAAAGCAGCTAACCGGATGGTTGTTTTGGATGGAAAAAGGGTGATTTCTTTCACCATCGTCGTCCATTCCAAGGTTTCCCTCCGTCTCTAATAACTCCGTCGTCGACGAACTGCATCTTTCTTCTTTACTACAGTCTCCGGTTAAATTGTCTCAGTAAAGCAGGCTCTTTCTCTCAGTCTTCTGGATTCCACTTCATACCTACCTGTCACGTAAAAGCGGTTCAAATGGCTCTGAGCACTACGGGACTTAACTGCTGAGGTCATCAGTCCTCTAGAAATTGGAACTACTTAAACCTAACTAACCTAAGGACATCACACACATCCATGCCCGAGGCAGGATTTGAACCTGCGACCGTAGCGGTTGCGCGGTTCCAGACTGAAGCGCCTAGAACAGGTCAGCCACACCGGCCGGCTAAAAGTATATTCTGAAATATATATATGAGGGTTGGAACTTTAACAGTGACAACTATTTATTCGCAAGCTATACAAAAGAGTTACATGTTTGCACCTGGTACTGTCCTTCAAAGTAGTCACCAGCGTTGCGTAGAACGCGCTGCCGGCGATGTGGAAGGCGTAATATACCGCTACCAGAGCCTGTTCTGTTGATGCTGCGAAAGGTCGGTCTACTGCCTGTCGAATCTCTGGAACAGTTCTGAAGCGAGTGCCACGATGTGGTTCCTTAATCTTCGGACTCAGTCACAAGAACTTAAGTCCGGGAAGTATAGCGGATGGTACAGTACTTCCCAGTCCCATCGACCGAAAAGAGCAGCCACAGCTTGCGCTGTATGCGCCCGCGTAATGTCCTGCAAAACGATGGGTGAGTTGCGCAAAAGGTGTCGCCGTTCCTTTTGCAAAGCTGGCCGCAGGTGATGCTCTGTAAACGAACAGTAATACTATGTATTGACGGTCTGCCGTGGAGGAACGTAATGCGTTAGGATAACACCATCACAGTAGTACACGAAAATCACCATAATTTTCACCATATTGGTGCTCTGACGCACTTTCGGCTTTCGCGGCGACCCATAATGACGCCATTCGATGGACTGGCGTTTTGGCTCGTACGATGTGGCCCATGTCTCATCCAGTGTTACGATAAGGCGTAAGAAAACCTCTCCTTCGCGCTCATAGCGCTCCAAGTGCGTCTGAGCAGCATCCCAACGCATCCGTTTCTGCATTTCCGTCAAGTCATGCGGAACTCATGGTGATGCAATTTTTCGCGTACCCAGGCGTTCCTTCAGGATACGAAGCATGGTGTATGTGCTAATCCGGTTTCGTGGGCGAGCTCACGAATCGTATGGCGTCGATCACTTTCCACTAATGCGGCAACAGCATGCACTTCTTCTTCAGAGACGCTAAGACGACCTTCCCGATGCATGTCTGCACACAGTTTGCCGACGTTCGTTGAAGGCTTTTACTCAACGTGCCACTGTTCTGTACGGCAATGCCGATTCCCCGCACACCTCTTGAAGACCTTGATGACACTGTCGTGCTGTACGTCTGGCACATTCTATCTTGATCTAACGCCGTTGTTCCTGTTTCGAAAACATAGTGACAACGTTACGTTAGACCGCTCGCTCACAAGTGACTGTGTTTCCCTCGACCGTGCGCACGCTGGTGACGTGGGACGGGCGAGTCCATTTGCTCGGAGGAAAGATAGGTATGTCAACAACGTGAGCTACCTGCGACAATAGTAGATTCCATTGCATATTGTCTCCACAGCAGTGTTGCCACTATTTAAGTTCCAATCTACGTATATTTAGTTTTCTAGAGACCCAACTTTCATATGCTTATCAAGTTTAAGTAACCACGCAAATCAACGATGTAACGTTTCCTTCCATATCGGTAGAGCTTCACCTTTACTTATAACCATGCAAATCAATGATGTAACGTTTCCTTACATATCAGTAGACCTCCCGTTTACTTCTAAGTCTGTGCAATCGACGCATCAAATGGTTTGAGCTGATTCTGAATTACTCCACCTGCAGATGCATACTAATATGACGCAACGGTCGGTGAGTAACGTATCATCAGCGTGGGTTCGCAATGAGTTCACTTCCACTGCACAGCACCTTTTTTGCTTGTGTAACAGCGCGCCAAGTGGCCAACAAGTCAATCTAGTAAACCCAGATCGTGTAGTTTAAAGTAGTTTGTAATTTTCTTCTTACAAAGAGAAGCGTGCACAGCGCGATAACTTATAGAAACAAAGAGAAGACAACAGTTTGGTCTTTTTCTGTTTTCTACGAACCCTTCTAGAAGCATTGCCAGGTGTGTTAAACAAATATGGAACAATGATAAACAAAAATTACATGCAGGATCTCTTTACCAACATAAGCATAAAAGGGCGTTGATATCAATGTAAGAAAAACCGTAACTTGCTGATTAGCCACAAAGAGATCCCCATCTATTAAAACAAATAACTGGGCGTGTTTGAAACCATTTGTCAACTCACAATTTTAAATTACGTTTGGTACGACACCTGCAGCCAGTTCCTATCCACTGGCTCCACTTGTCTTTTAAGCATACAGCAGTATAAACGTTCTTAAAAATGATGTTTTTGTCGTTATTCCAATGAGATGCATTGAACACATCGTGGAATCAGTTCCTTCGCTAGCTCATGTTTTTGAATAATGTCTTGCGCAGTGAGCAGTTCTGTGTGACTTTAAAAGAGCACGGCTTACCCCTGTTTACAAAAAAGGGGAAAATATCAGACGCACGCAATTAAAGACAATTATTGTTAATGTCCGCCGGTTGCAACATCCTAAAGAATATTCTAACATAAAAAAAAGATTCAAATGGCTCTGAGCACTATGGGACTTAACTTCTGCGGTCATCAGTCCCTTAGAACTTAGAACTACTTAAACCTAACTAACCTAAGGACATCACACATATTCATGCCCGAGGCAGGATTCGAACCTGCGACCGTAGCGGTCGCGCGGTTCCAGACTGTAGCGCCTGCAACTGCTCAGCCACTCCGGCCGGCAATTAGCCTTCCTCCACTTCTTATTATTAATTGTTGCATTCTATATGTTATTATTTGTGAAGTTGAACCAGTGGTATTTTTCCTGCCTAGTGACCGCTTACGCCCCAGTTACCTGCCCTGGAGCTTATTTTATGCTACGACAGTGTACTTTTCCTCGCCTTGCCGCTGCTGTCTGGTAAGGCGTGTAGTTCGGCAGCTTCCTTGATTTGTGGGCTGGATGGTGTGTTTTTTGTTTCCCTGGTAGCAGTGGTTCCTTTCTGCTTCCGGGTACTCTAAACACCGGAGTCTGAGGACATAGTGCTGACCGCTGGTTCCGGCTTAGGTGTGTTATCCCATCATTTCATTGGTCATCGGACGTTAGGTAGATTCAGCAAATGATTATTGGTCATGCGTTTAAACTGTCACTAGTATGAGTTACCATCTCGTGAAGTGAATGCAAATTTTGCCTGCCCGTCTCATCGCTTGCGAAGTTTTTAGGGACTTTACCAGGTCGAACCTTGGAGAAACGTCTGCGCCCCATCCCACTTCTCCTTGGTTTGGTCAGATTTGATGATTGTTTTTTTAATTTAATAACTGTAATTTCAAGTTAGCAGAATTTTTAAAAAAATTAATAACTGTAATTGCAAGTTGAAGAAGTTAACTGGTTCTTACAAGATTGCGATTCAGGCCTTCAGCCGTGAAACAGTTTTTAAATCATTACTATAGGGGCCTTAAGACGAGAAATACACTCCTGGAAATTGAAATAAGAACACCGTGAATTCATTGTCCCAGGAAGGGGAAACTTTATTGACACATTCCTGGGGTCAGATACATCACATGATCACACTGACAGAACCACAGGCACATAGACACAGGCAACAGAGCATGCACAATGTCGGCACTAGTACAGTGTATATCCACATTTCGCAGCAATGCAGGCTGCTATTCTCCCATGGAGACGATCGTAGAGATGCTGGATGTAGTCCTGTGGAACGGCTTGCCAAGCCATTTCCACCTGGCGCCTCAGTTGGATCAGCGTTCGTGCTGGACGTGCAGGGTAGTTGACTTACACCTTCTAGAGCACGTTGGGTGGCACGGGATACATGCGGACGTGCATTGTCCTGTCGGAACAGCAAGTTCCCTTGCCGGTCTAGGAATGGTAGAACGATGGGTTCGATGACGGTTTGGATGTACCGTGCACTATTCAGTGTCCCCTCGACGATCACCAGTGGTGTACGGCCAGTGTAGGAGATCGCTCCCCACACCATGATGCCGGGTGTTGGCCCTGTGTGTCTCGGTCGTATGCAGTCCTGATTGTGGCGCTCACCTGCACGGCGCCAAACACGCATACGACCATCATTGGCACCAAGGCAAAAGCTACTCTCATCGCTGAAGACGACACGTCTCCATTCGTCCCTCTATTCACGCCTGTCGCGACACCACTGGAGGCGGGCTGCACGATGTTGGGGCGTGAGCGGAAGACGGCCTAACGGTGTGCGGGTCCGTAGCCCAGCTTCATGGAGACGGTTGCGAATGGTCCTCGCCGATACCCCAGGAGCAACAGTGTCCCTAATTTGCTGGGAAGTGGCGGTGCGGTCCCCTACGGCACTGCGTAGGATCCTACGGTCTTGGCGTGCATCCGTGCGTCGCTGCGGTCCGGTCCCAGGTCGACGGGCACGTGCACCTTCCGCCGACCACTGGCGACAACATCAATGTACTGTGGAGACCTCACGCCCCACGTGTTGAGCAATTCGGCGGTACGTCCACCCGGCCTCCCGCATGCCCACTATACGCCCTCGCTCAAAGTCCGTCAACTGCACATACGGTTCACGTCCACGCTGTCGCGGCATGCTACCAGTGTTAAAGACTGCGATGGAGCTCCGTATGCCACGGCAAACTGGCTGACACTGACGGCGGCGGTGCACAAATGCTGCGTAGCTAGCGCCATTTGACGGCCAACACCGCTGTTCCTGGTGTGTCCGCTGTGCCGTGCGTGTGATCATTGCTTGTACAGCCCTCTCGCAGTGTCCGGAGCAAGTATGGTGGGTCTGACACACCGGTGTCAATGTGTTCTTTTTTCCATTTCCAGGAGTGTAGTTGAATTTGTTGTCATTAAGGCCTTCAGCCGTGGAACACTTCTTAATTTAATGTCACCTTTTATTTGTTGTTGTTTCCGAATCAAATGTGAGTGACTGAAAAATAAACTAACCATCATCAATTGATTACGATCCCGTCCACAATCGTAACCCAGTCCTGCCTTCCTTGGTACCAAGTCTCAATATGAGTCCAGATTTCAATTGGTAAGAGCTGATGGTAGGGTTCGAGTGTGGCGAAGAATCCGTGAAGCAACAAGGCAGTGTGCAAGCCGGTTGTGGTTACATAATGGTGTCGGTTGTGTTTCCATAGAAGGGACTGGTTCTTTGAAACGATCATTGGCTGGTAATGTTTGTTGTTGTTGTTGTTGTTGTTGTTGTGGTCTTCAGTCCTGCGACTGGTTTGATGCAACTCTCCATGCTACTCTATCCTATGCAAGCTTCTTCATCTCCCAGTACTTACTGCAACCTACATCCTTCTGAATCTGCTTAGTGTATTCATCTCTTGGTCTTGGATTTTTACCCTCCACGCTGCCCTCCAATACTAAATTTGTGATCCCTTTATGGCTCAGAACATGTCCTACCAATCGGTCCCTTCTACTTGTCAAGTTGTGCCACAGACTCCTCTTCTCCCCAATTGTTTTCAATACCTCCTCATTAGTTCTACCCATCTAATCTTCAGCATTCTTCTGTAATACCACATTTCGAAAGCTTCTATTCTCTTCTTGTTCAAACTATTTATCGTCCACGTTTCACTTCCATGCATGGCTACACTCCGTTCAAATACTTTCCGAAACGAGTTTCTGACACTTAAATCTATACTCGATGATAACAAACTTCTCTTCTTCAGAAACGCATTCCTTGCCATTGCCAGTCTACATTTTATATCGTCTCTACTTCGACCATCATCAGTTACTTTGATCCCCAAATAGCAAAACTCATCAACTACTTTAAGCGTCTCATTTCCTAATCTAATTACCGCAGCATCACCCGATTTAATTCGACAACATTCCATTATCCTCGTGTTGATTTTGTTGATGTTCATCTTATATTCTCCTTTTTAAGAGACTGTCCATTCCGTTCAGCTGTACTTCCAGGTCCTTTGCTGTGTCTGACAGAATTACAATGTCATCGGCGAACCTCAAATTCCATGGATTTTAATTCCTACTCCGAATTTTTCTTTTGTTTCCTTTACTGCTTGCTCAATATACAGATTGAATAACATCGGGGAGAGGCTACAACCGTGTCTCACTCCCATCCGAACCACTGCTTCCCTTTCATGTCCGTCGACTAACTGCCATCTGGTTTCTGCACAAATTGTAAATAGCCTTCCGCTCCCCGTATTTTACCCCTGCCACCTCTAGAATTTGAAAAAGAGTATTCCAGTCAACATTGTCAAAAGCTATCACTAAGTCTACAAATGCTACAAACGTAGGTTTGCCCTTCCTTAATCTATTTTCTAAGATAAGTCGTAGGGTCAGTATTGCCTCACGTGTTCCAACATTTCTACGGAATCCAAACAGATCTTCCCCGGGGTCAGCTTCTACCAGTTATATCTGGCTATTTTTCTCGAGGGCATGCAGCTTTACTGTATGATTAAATGATGATGGCATCCTCTTGGGTAAAATATTCCGGAGGTAAAATAGTCCCCCATTCGGATCTCCGGGCGGGGACTACTCAAGAGGATGTCGTTATCAGGAGAAAGAAAACTGGCGTTCTACGGATCGGAGCGTGGAATGTCAGATCCCTTATTCGGGCAGGTAGGCTAAAAAATTTAAAAAGCGAAATGGATAGGTTAAAGTTAGATATAGTGGGAATTAGTGAAGTTCGGTGGCAGGAGGAACAAGACTTCTGGTCAGGTGACTACAGGGTTATAAACACAAAATCAAATAGGGGTAATGCAGGAGTAGGTTTAATAATGAATAGGAAAATAGGAATGCGGGTAAGCTACTACAAACAGCATAGTGAACGCTTTATTGTGGCCAAGATAGATACGAAGCCCACACCTACTATAGTAGTACAAGTTTATATGCCAACTAGCTCTGCAGATGACGAAGAAATTGAAGAAACGTATGATGAAATAAAAGAAATTATTCAGATCGTGAAGGGAGACGAAAATTTAATAGTCATGGGTGACTGGAATTCGAGTGTAGGAAAAGGGAGAGAAGGAAACATAGTAGGTGAATATCGATTGGGGCTAAGAAATGAAAGAGGAAGCCGCCTGGTAGAATTTTGCACAGAGCACAACATAATCATAGCAAACACTTTGTTACGAATCATGAAAGAAGGTTGTATACATGGAAGAATCCTGGAGATACTAAAAGGTATCAGATAGATTATATAATGGTAAGACAGAGATTTAGGAACCAGATTTTAAATTGTAAGACATTTCCAGGGGCAGATGTGGACTCTGACCAAAATCTATTGCTTATGACCTGTAGATTAAAACTGAAGAAACTGCGAAAAGGTGGGAATTTAAGGAGATGGGACCTGGATAAACTGAAAGAACCGGAGGTTGTAGATAGTTTCAGGGAGAGAATAAGGGAACAATTGACAGGAATGGGGGAAAGAAATACAGTAGAAGAAGAATGGGTAGCTTTGAGGGATGAAGTAGCGAAGGCAGCAGAGGATCAAGTAGGTAAAAAGACGAGGGCTAGTAGAAATCCTTGGGTAACAGAAGAAACATTGAATTTAATTGATGAAAGGAGAAAATATAAAAATTCAGTAAATGAAGTAGGGCAAAAAGGAATACAAACGTCTCAAAAATGAGATCGACAGGAAGTGCAAAATGGCTAAGCAGGGATGGCTAGAGGACAAATGTAAGGGGTAAGATAGATACTGCCTACAGGAAAATTAAAGAGACCTTTGGAGATAAGCGAACGACTTGTATGAATATCAAGAGCTCAGATGGAAACCCAGTTCTAAGCAAAGAAGGGAAAGCAAAATGGTGGAAGGAGTATATAGAGGATCTATATAAGGGCGATGTACTTGAGGACAATATTATGGAAATGGAAGAGGATGTAGATGAACATGAAATCGGAGATATGATACTGCGTGAAGAGTTTGACAGAGCACTGAAAGACCTGAGTCGAAACAATGCCCCTGGAGTAGACATCATTCCATTGGAACTACTGGCGGCCTTGGGAGAGCCAGTCCTGACAAAACTCTACCGTGAGCAAGATGTATGAAACAGGCGAAATACCCTCAGACTTCAAGAAGAATATAATAATTCCAATCCCAAAGAAAGCAGGTGTTGACAGAAGTGAAAATTAACGAACTATCAGTTTAATAAGTCACAGCTGCAAAATACTAACACGAATTCCTTACAGACGAATGGAAAAACTGGTAGAAGCCGACCTCGGTGAAGATCAGTTTCGATTACGCAGAAATGTAGGAACACGTGAGGCAATACTGACCCTACGCCTTATCTTAGAAAATAGATTACAGGAAAGGCAAACCTACGTTTCTTGCATTTGTAGACTTAGAGAACGCTTTTGGCAATGTTGAGTGAAATACTCTCTTTCAAATTCTGAAGGTGGCAGGGGTAAAATACAGGGAGCGAAAGGCTATTTACAATTTGTGCAGAAACCAGATGGCAGTTATAAGAGTCGAGAGCCATGAAAGGGAAGCCGTGGTTGGGAAGGGAGTGATGTTATTTGATCTGTATATTGAGCAAGGAGTAAAGGAAACAAAAGAAAAATTCGGAGTAGGTATCAAAATTCATGGAGAGGAAATAAAAACTTTGAGGTTCCCCGATGACATTGTAATTCTGTCAGAGACAGCAAAGGACTTGGAAGAGCAGTTGAATGGAATGGACAGTGTCTTGAAAGGAGGATATAAGATGAACATCAACAAAAGCAAAACAAGGATAATGGAATGTAGTCGAATTAAGTCGGGTGATGCTGAAGGAATGAGACACTTAAAGTAGTAAAGGAGTTTTGCTATTTGGGGATCAAAGTAACTGATGATGGTCGAAGTAGAGACGATATAAAATGTAGACTGGCAATGGCAAGGAAAGCGTTTCTGAAGAAGAGAAATTTGTTAACATCGAGTATAGATTTAAGTGTCAGGAAGTCATTTCTGAAAGTATTTGTATGGAGTGTAGCCATGTATGGAAGTGAAACATGGACGATAAATAGTTTGGACGAGAAGAAAATAGAAGCTTTCGAAATGTGGTGCTACAGAAGAATGCTGAAGATTAGATGGGTAGATCACATAACTAATGAGGAAGTATTGAATAGGATTGGGGAGAAGAGAAGTATGTGGCACAACTTGACCAGAAGAAGGGGTCGGTTGGTAGGACATGTTCTGAGGCATCAAGGGATCACCAATTTAGTATTGGAGGGCAGCGTGGAGGGTAAAAATCGTAGAGGGAGACCAAGAGATGAATACACTAAGCAGATTCAGAAGGATGTAGGTTGCAGTAGGCACTGGGAGATGAAAAAGCTTGCACAGGATAGAGTAGCATGGAGAGCTGCATCAAAACAGTCTCAGGACTGAAGACCACAACAACAACAACATTTGGAGAACATTTGCAGCCATTCATGAACTTTGTGTTCCCAGAAAACTATGTGATGAGACTTGGCCACAACTGTTCGAGATTGGTTTGAAGATCATTCTGGACAATCCAAGCGAATTATTTGGGGACCCATATCGCCCGACATGAATCCCGTCGAAAATTATGGGAAATAATCGAGATGTCAGTTCGTGCACAATCCTGCATCGGTAACACTTTCGCAGTTATGGACGGCAGTAGAGGCAGCATAGCCTAGTATTTCAGGAGGGATCTTCGAACGAATCGTTGAGTCCCTGCGACGTCTAGTAGCTGCGTAGGTCCGACACGATGCTAGGAGGTATCCCACGCCTTTTTCCACCTCAGTGTACGTAAACACGGGTCGGCGACGCGCCTGCAGCGCCACAGCTGGCAGCGTGAGTGCTCACCTGCAGCCTGGAGTCGAGCTTGTGGTCGCGCGCGGCGACGCCGGCCACGGCGGCCTCCACCTGGCGCACCAGCTGGTCGGCCTGCGAGGCGACGCGCCGCGTCTCGGCGCAGCACTGCTCCAGCGACACGAGCGCGCCCGCCTGGCCCGCCGTCGCGTTGCCCACCGTCGCCTCCACCGCCTCCAGCGCGCGCGCCGTCCGCTTCAGCGGCGCCGTCAGCCGCCGCCACAGCCTGCCACACACATCCACACACACACGTAAAGCCGGGTAGCAGACCCAGCACCTGCCCGTCCCTTCGCTGACTCTAACCTTTCGATAAGACACAAGGGACAAACAGTATTCCTTCGGTATTTCTGGAATCATTGGAGGATGTAGTAACCGAGTGACTGTTCAAGTTGGTCTGTAGAATTTATGAGCTGGAGGCGTACACGAGTTCCACAAAAATATCGATACACAGCGAGAAATGCATGCTGAAGATATACAGTCCAACCACATTACTGTGACCACCCGCCAAAACCCCTGAATAGCCACCATACGCGGCGCTGACGCGCAGGAGGAGAGTCACTAAGGTTCTGGAAGCTACCGACAGGAATGTAGAGCCATGCTGACTGCAGTGGCATGGCCAGCTACGCTAATGTTCTCTGTTCAGGATCCATGATCCATGTCGCGAACAGTTCGATCACGGTGGTCCCATAGCTTCTCGACTGGGTTTACATCTGGGTAGTTTATGATAATTAATTGAAACCCTCAGCTGACGACAGGTGTTGTTGACATACCTTGATGGGGCAACTGAAAAATGTGTGCCCCGACCGGGACTCGAACCCGGGACCTCCTGCTTACGTGGCAGACGCTCTATCCATCTGAGCTACCTGCTCAGGATAAGTCCCTGCAGTCGCGCTATTCATCTGTGTCCTCGGTGGTTCAGATGGATGGAGCGTCTGCCATGTAAGCAGGAATTCCCGGGTTCGAATACTGGTCGGGGCATACATTTTCAGCTGTCCCCATCAAGTAATGTCAACAACACCTGTCGGCAGCTGAGGGTTTCAATTAATTATCATGTATTCTAGAGAAGCTGCACAGTCATCAATGGTATCTGTTCTTTCGAGAACAGTTACTATCTTCATATCTGGGGAGTTTGATGGCCAGGGCAGTATGGTAGACTCATCCTGGTGTTCTTCAAACCACACACGTACACTGTGAGCTGTGTTAATCGTTGCATTGTCCTGCTTGTAGATGCCGTCTTGCCGAGAAGAAAAACACTGCATGTAGGTGTCCCAGGGATATATGCATGCTTGTGTGCTTCCTCTGGCATCTCTTCCGTGTCCCGCCGACACGCTTTATATACTCTCCTCTGCTAGTGCTGCCACCTGTCGTCTGTGAGTGGCTATTGCACGCTGACGTGGAATATAGGCATTGGTAACATTAATGTGACTGGACTGCGTAGTTTTACGTGGTGCTTAACCTCATGTAAAGTAATCAGACGTTTGCAGGTGTTTCACAAGTGAGAGTGGACACGATCACCAAGGACAGCTGCAAACTTGTGGCGAGCAACAGTGCCTTCTAGAAAGACGAGATCACCCAGGAGAGGCTACGAAAACATTTCCCATACCATAACGCCCCGACAATTATAATCAAATGTTTCCATGAGACATTTAAATCTCTTTTTAATATCTACGATAATGATCGAAGCAGACGAAATGAATTAACATTTGTGCAACGGCCGGGACTCGAACAGTTTGTGTTGGGAAGGTCCGCGGGGTTCCCTCCGTCGGAGGTCGAGTCCTCCCTGGGGAATGGATGTGTGTGTGTCCTCAGCGTAAGTTAGTTTAAGTTAGAATAAGTAGCGTGTAAGCTTAGGGACCGATGACCTCAGCAGTTTGGTCCCATAAGATCTCATCACCAATTTCCAAAAATTTACAAATGTACTAACTTCTTCATCACTAGTGGTGTCTGTTCTGTCGCACATGCCCGACCACGACACTTAGATATACAAATGTAGTTATACGTTTGCTACTTTTAAGCATCGATGCGAAAGCAGACTGCCAGGTTCAGACTTGTCGGCGTATGTGAACTCAAACATTTTGCGCCATTATGCGTCAGAAAATCCCCGTCAGTACTCTAAAGAGCAGTTGTGTAATCTCAAGATTGATGTTTGATGCGGAGTGTCCGGTGCCCGAGCCTAACACAATTCCTTTCTCAAAGTGTTAATGCTAACCGGTACGCTCAGAAACTGAGTACTCCATACGTGGATCTACTAACAGAAGATGAACGACTGCGTAGATATTTTCAACAACACCGCCACTTCGATAGCCTGATTTCTTTCCCTGTGATTCTTTTTATCTGTAGGATAAATACTCAAACACTTCTCACACAATGGAAGAGCTACAGCAGATCACTGAAATCACTACTGCTGCTGTATTTCAGGCACCACTGATACGCGAATCTCACAGTTTGATCAATCAAGAACAGCATAAACGGTGCCTAAATGTTCATAAGTTTCAATCCCGCGTCAGTCGTATTTAAAATATTTTTCGAATCAGTTGTGGTTTCACAACCCCGAAACAATTAGGAAATAGTCCCGAGGATGGTTGCTAAGAAAAGCTGTTCTCCTGCCTCACACTCAATCAAACTGAAAAAATGGTTGTTATCGCACGCAAATGTCGTCTCAGGCAGAGTTATGCTACCCCAAAAGAATTCCAAATGCGAGCGGCACGTCGGATTCCTTTCCCAAAATGGATGTGTTTTTGTATTCATTTCTCGTGCACTGAGACTATAGGAACGTCCGACAACAGTAGACGAAGGTATACGAATGTTCCTCGGCAAGATACACAATCCGAGGCACGCGACGCGTCGTTGAAACGAAACTCGTACTCTGCTTCCATTTTAGGACCTGCAGCCTCGATGTCGTTCATCGAAACCGGTTCAGCTAAATTCCTAAATGATACGCGACAAAATAGAATTTCACATCTGTCTCCTCTTATTCATGTCCATATAAATATTCCCCTCCCTCGTGTCCGTGAGATGTTAAACGTGTCGACTAACTTTATTAATGGTACTTCCAAATTTCAGCTATATACAAGCAGATGGCTGGAAATTTACATGTATAAACATGGTTAAGTAGTAATTCTACTGCGCACCACGGGTAAAAAGCAGAATGGAATCTCATCGATCTTTATGAAGCGCTCTTTTGTAGCTACGGGAACTACACAAAACATGCAACCTAGCAAAAGAATAGAAATGAATCCTATTCAATTATAGACTTGATGAAATTTCAATGTATTTTACTTCTCTTGAATGTAGCAGAAATATTGATACTTGAGGCGAGGCAAATGATTTCTCAATGAAGTGATATTGATACTTGAAGGCAAGAGAAATGATTTCTTAACGAAGTCACGACGCATGACTCTTCCCTTGAAGGACGTATTTCATACTACTTCTTACAATGTACATTCCATCCGAATGACACATTAGATGTGAGGTGTATCTCTGTATCTTACTGGCGAGAGATTAACTGAAATATTTTACAGATGAGTTTCCAAAGATTATTCTACAATAAATTTACAACTACGTACTTACTTGTGGAAACCACATTACGATGTATGGTAGGGAGTATTTCTTCTCGACTCCTCCCCACTTTGCTGTTACGATCCTGTCGGTAAGCCTCCCCACGAACTCGAAATTATTTGCACTATCATGGTCATTTCTCCAAAAAGAAAAGTATAGAGGGCAGTCAAATGAAAACGAGACATATGGAAAAAAGTAAGTAAATGGTTTACTCAAACGTAATCGCCGTAACTGTTAATACATTTATCCCACTGTGAAACAAGACGTTCAGTGCCTTTATGGAAATATATTTGTACCTACATGTCCAATTCTTCGTCGATTTGCTTCGGACCTAGTAGGTGCATGTCTCGGTATAACCATGGTTCCGTAGGCAACCGTAAACGTTTTTCCATGAAGACACTGGCCGTCTTGTCTCACGGTGGGATAAATTTATTAACAGCTATGGCGATTACTTTTGAAATAATAAGCAGTTTACTTACTTTTTTTTCATCTCTCTCGTTTTCATTTGACTGGGCCTTACACTTTCAGACAAGTTAAGTAGCTATATCATAGCATTTCTGCTTGTGGAAACTGGAAAATAAAATAATTTTATTTGAAAAGGAAAAATAACATAGTTACAATCACGCACCACAATAAGCATTTATGCTGAGCGCTTGAGTTTAATGTACATCGTTCCATCATCAGTGCAGGCCACTCTTTGTATGTTCGTACAAAGTGTGCCTGCGAATCGTGTGATCCACAATCTGCTTCTAGAACAATTTTATCACTCTGTAGTAGTGTGTGCGGTGATTTGAAACTACCTAGCAGATTAAAAATGTGTTGGGGGCTGGGATTCGAATACGAAAACTTGACGATAGCGGCCAATACCGGCTGAGCCATGTAAGCACGACCAAGTACTCATCCCCACAGTTTCAATTCTGTCAATAGTTCTCTCCTACTTTTTATACTTTACAGAAGCTTCCCTAAACGACTTGCAGCACTAGCACTCTTAAACTAAAGGATATCGCGAAAAAATGGCTTCACCAGATTGGTTAGAAACACACATCAGACAAATGTAATATTCGCGTCTTGAAATTCGAGTGAACATCTTCACCGTGCGGGATGTTGCGTACCAAACGAGAAGAACTTACGAAAGCAGGAGTCATGATCGATGTGCAGCATCTAACACGTACACACCATCAGCAGGTTAGTGAATGATTAGAGGTTCTCAATTATCTGTGACAAATAGCAGAACGACCTCCACAGTGCAGTATTGTCATTTGGGATGGTTGTTGCTACCAGTCTGGTAGAGATATAAGCGGCGTGAACAGTGTCAGATGTTGAGTGGTCACTGAGAAGATGCCATGTAGTTGTATGAGACAGCGTTATCAGCATCTAGCACAAATTAATAGGCACCTCATTGTCGGACTCCATTTGGCCGCCTGGGCCTTTCTTAATAAGGACTTGACACGTGCCACAAAAATATTAAAATACCGCACCACCATCCATGAAACGCCTCCCATATGTTAGTTGTGCAACGTGGCAAGGTGACTGCCATACATGGGCTCTGTGTTAAAGGTGCCATCAGCATCTAGTAAAGATTCAGTCAAGGTCACACAGTTCCAAAGAACTTAGCGAAGATATACCTGCACGTCTCGGATTATAGCAAGATGAATGTGCAGTATCCAGGTCAGAGTAATAGGGACTTGATACGTACCATCCATAATCAACGGCATGAGGATGCAGGAGCCAATGGAAACCACTGCGTTAAAGACACATAAGTGTATCCACAAGACACGTGGCCTGTAATTGAAAAGTGTCATGATGATCACTCCTGTGGCAAAAGATTCCAGACCATTCCTCCGTTCAGATCTGCAGGAGGGGACTGCAAAGAGAAAGGTGACCATGAGAAAAACATTAGTTTGAAGTTAGTAGAAAATATAGGAAAGGGAAACCCAAAGGCTAAGTCTAGTTATAGTAGGGGTTTGTGGAATGAAATGCAAAGAAGATAAGGTTTCTGGTCAGATGGATGTAGAGTAATATCAATAGCAGCAGAAAATTGTATAACGGGAGTAAGATTCGTTATGAATTGGAAAGCAGGGCAAAGAGTGAACTACTGCGAACAGTTCAGTGACAGGTTTGTTCTCATTAAATTCGACAGCAAACCAACGCTGACAACGATTGTTCAGGTATACATGGCGACGTCGCGAGCAGTACATCATTAGATAGAGAAAGTATAAGAGGATATTGGACGGATAATTCAGTACGTAAAGGAAGGAGATAATCTAGTAATCACGGGGGTTGGAACATGGCTGTATGGGATAGAACAGAAGGAAGATCTGCGGGAGAATATGGGCTAAGCAGTGGGAATAAGAGTGGTGTAGGACTAACTGAGTTCTGTGATAAATTTCAGATGGTAATAGCTGATACTCTCTTGAAGAACCACAGGAGAAGGAGGAGGTATACTTGCAAAAGACCTGAAGACATGGTAAGATTCCAGATGGATTACATTATGGCCAGACAGAGATTCCGAGATCTGACATAGGATTGTAAGGCGTACCCAGGAGGAGATGTAGACTCGCGTCATAATTTAGTAATGACGAAGAGCAAACTGAAGTTAGGAGAACCTTAAGGAAGAATCAGTATGAAGAAAGTGGGATACTGAAGTACTGAGTAATGATGACACGCGTTTGAATCTCGCTAAGGATAGAGAATATCACAATAGGCAGTTCTGTGGAATGGAATGAACATCTTTAAAAAGTGCAACCACAGATGTTGAATAGTCAGACAAAGGTACAAAGAAGGCAATACCGAAGAAACTTGGTTAACGGAAGAGATCCTTCAACTGATCGACGAAAGATGGAAATACAGAAACGTTCACGGAAAGACAAGAATACACCAAATATGAGTTCCGATCGGTCGCGAAATCGATACCACTGTGAATATCGAAAATATTTTATTTCCAACAGTTGGCTGCACCTTCTGGCTTCTTCTCTACATAGTCGCCGCTCCGACTTAGACTTTGTGGTAGCATTTTGCCAACTCTACAATACTCTAGTCATAGAAGGCAGCCGCCTGTGCTGGCCCCCAATTCTCTACGCTGGTCTACAGCTCGATGACTGTGCCGAAACGTCTTCAAAGCCAACGGTTCACGTGAGCAGAGATGAAACTCAGGGGCAGACAAATACGGGCCGCATTGTGAGTGATGAACACTTCCCATCGAAAACGGTGCAGTAGCATCTGCATTACCCCTGCAAAATGTTGCCGAGAATTGGCACGAAGAAAGAACTGCAAGGTAGTTGTGTTTTGTGGACTGCATGACATCCGGCGAAATCTCACACCAGGCCCTCATACTTGGTGGGACACGCTATTTCCTAGGCATCTGTACGTGCTAAGTGTGCACTCACAACTGCAAAGGGCGACGTGAGATGATCGATCGGCGTACAAGAGACACTGCGCAACATGCGTACTGCTTCATCGAGTTTTCACAGAGGATTCCATTTCGCGACCGATCGTAACTTGCTTTCCGAATAGCCCTCGTCAATCAGTTGGGCAAGAAATAAATAGGAAATGCAGGGAAACCAAGGTGAAATTGCTGCAGGAAAAAATATGATGAAATCGGAAAAGAAGTGATCGTCGAAAGGACTGACTCAAAATATAGAAAAGAAAAACACCTTCAGCGAAATTTAATGAAAGTGTGGTAACATTAAGGGTGCAATGGGGATTTCACTGTTAAACAGAGAGGAAATAGTGGATGGGTCGAAAGAGTACATTGAAGACAGATGACTTCAGTGTAAATACAGCAGAAGGAATAGATGACATTCCATTGGAATATATGCAGCAACCAAGAGGGAACAACAAGACTGGAGCATCAAGAACCAAGTGCTGGGATTAAAAAGGGTCTAAGACAGTCTTTCGTTCCTACCATTCAAGATACACGCCGAAGAAGACATGACGGACTAAAAGAAAGGTTGAACAGTGGGATTAAAATTCAGGATGAAAGGAGATCAAAAATAAAATTTGCTGATGACATTTCTATCCTCAGTGAGAGTGCAGAAGAATTACAGGATCTGTTGAATGGAATGGACAGTCTAATGAATACAGAATAAGGATTGAGAGTAAACCAGAAAAAGGCCAAAGTAACGAGAAGTAGCTGATACGACAATAGCGAGAAAGTTACCATCAGTATTGGTGGTCACGAAGTGGACGAAGTTAAGCAATTCTGCTACCTAAGAAGCAAAATAAGCCACGATGGACGAAGCAAGATTATAAAAAGCAGTGTAACACAAGCAAAGAGGGTATTCCTGGCCAAGAGAAGTCTACTAGGGTCAAACATAGGTTTTAATTCGAGGAAGAAATTTCTGAGAATGTACATTTGGAGCACAGTACTGTATGGTAGTGAAACCTGGACAGCGGTAAAACAGGAACAGAAGAGAACTGAAGCGTTTGAGATGAAAATGTTGAAAATCAGGTGGACTGATAAGATAAGAAATGAAGACTTTCTCCGCAGAATCGGCAAAGAAAGAAACATGCAAAACATGGACGAAAAGAAGGGACAGAATGATGGACACGTGTTAAGGCATAAAAAAGTGACATGAGAGCTAAGATACTACACCTATTGAATTCCGTGTATTATATATAACAACCAGCAAAATTATTATTATATCTTACATTTTAATTTTTAGAATATTTTTCCCAATCAGAAATTGTATTTCTCTATAATGTAGTTGAAGCTACTAGAGCTACTAGGTAGGTACAGACAACTGCAAGCTACAGAAAAAAAATTGTGCATTGCTTGATTAACTGAAAAAGATATGAGTACCTAAATTCTGAAAAACACAACTTGTGGGAAACAGTCGATGAAAATAATCGCATTAAATTGTGCCTCAGAACATTCCTGAAGAATAGTCTTCATTCTGCTGCATTTCTTCTTTTTCAAGCTTGCTCCTGCCACTTGTTTTGGCACTTTTTGTTCTTTGGTGACTTGAAGAGGGTATCTTTCAACTTCGGTACCCGCTGTCTGTCACAGGCAAGCAATTCGTCTTTCACAGTAGGGCCACATTTTATGCCCTCATTTCTCAACACTTCCAATCTAGCTACCACTCCATCATTGAAAGACGTCACTGCACAGAAAGGAGATCTACACTCACAAAATCTGTAGCACTTAGACAAGAGACTTTCACTACGAACTTAAACAAAAAAGGAATTCACCAAAGCAGAACTAAGCAGGAGCAACGACGATCATTTACACATGCTGGAAAGCAGCATATACAATATGTCGCAAATAAAATAGCTGGAGGCAAAAAGTTTCTAACTGTTTTGCGAAATATCAAAAGTTTGCTATAACTGAAGTAAAGAGGGCGTAATTGTGAACACGACCTTTTATCTAAAATTAGGTGTATAGCAGTCATTTTTCATTCTAAACTCAAAAATGTACACTACTCGCCATTAAAATTGCTACACCACGAAGATGACGTGCTACAGACGCAAAATTTAACCGACAGGAAGAAGATGCTGTGATATGAAAATGATTAGCTTTTCAGAGCATTCACACAAGGTTGGCGCCGGTGGCGACACCTGCAACGTGCTGACATAAGGAAAGTTTCCAACCGATTTCTCATACACAAATAGCAGTTGACCGGCGTTGCCTGGTGAAACGTCGTTGTGATGCCTCGTGTAAGGAGGAGAAATGCGTACCATCACGTTTCCGACTTTGATAAAGGTCGGATTGTAGCCTATCGCGATTGCGGTTGATCGTATCGCGACATTGCTGCTCGCATTGGTCGAGATCCAATGGCTGTAAGCAGAATATGGAATCGGTGGGTTCAGGAGGGTAATACGGAACGCGGTGCTGGATCCCAACGGCCTCGTATCACTAGCAGTCGAGATGACAGGCATCTTATCCGCATGGCTGTAACGGATCGTGCAGCCACCTCTCGATTCCTGAGTCAACAGATGGAGATGTCTGTAAGACAACCATCCGCACGAACAGTTCGACGACGTTTGCAGCAGCATGGACTATCAGTTAGGAGACCATGACTGTGGTTACCCTTGTCGCTGCATCACAGACAGGAGCGCCTGCGATGATGTACTCAACGACGAACCTGGGTGCACGAATGGCAAACCGTCATTTTTTCGGAGGGATCCAGGTTGTCGCATCCGTGTTTGGCGACATCGCGGTGAACGCACTTTGGAAGCGTGTATTCGTCATCGCCATACTGGCGTATCATCCGGCGTGATGGTATGGGGTGCTATTGGTTACACGCTTTGGTCACCTCTTGTTGGCATTGACGGCACTTTGAATAGTGGACGTTACATTTCAGATGTGTTACGACCCTTCATTCGATCCCTGTGAAACCCTACATTTCAGCAGTATAATGCACGACCGCATGTTGCAGGTTCTGTACGGGCCTTTCTGGATACAGAAAATGTTCGACTGCTGCACTGCCCAGCACATTCTCCAGATCTACCAACTGAAAACGTCTGGTCAATGGTGGTCGACAACTGGCTCGTCACAATACCCCAGTCACTACTCTTGATGAACTGTGGTATCGTGTTGAAGCTGCATGGGCAGCTATACCTGTACACACCATCCATGCTCTGTTTGATTCAATGCCCAGGCGTATCAAGGCAGTTATTACGGCCAGAGGTACTGATTTCTCAGTATCTATGCACCCAAATTGCGTGAAAATATAATCACATGTCAGTTCTAGTATAATATATTTGTCCAATGAATACCCGTTTATCATCTGCATTTCTTCTTGGTGCAGCAATTTTAGTGGCCAGTAGTGTATCAATGTAATCAGGAAAGATTGTATAATTTAATGAAGTTATAAAAGAACACTCAAAAGTAACGCGTGTCCTAACACCACATCAACGACTGCACTTAGAGTGGTGCCGTGAAAGGGAACCATTGACTGCTGATAAATGGCGTTGCACTGTGTTCGGCACTATCCCCAAAGACCACCGTCGGTGAATATTACGGCAACATGAGGAGAAGTCTCATTATTCCAATGTTCTGGAGAGTCTCGGCGGTTGTATTTGTGGTGTCATGGTGTGATGAGCTATCGGTTATGTCTTCAGGTCGCCGCTGGCAGCGATTGAGGGTACTTCGAAGGCACAACTGTACGTCAAGGACATCCTGCGTCCTCATGTGTTATCTCCCAGGCGACATTATCATGGTGCCATTTTTCAACAGGACAACGCTCGTCCAAACATGGCACGTACTTGTCTGTATTATGTTGAGGTGCTCCCGTGTCTAGGTGCACATATCTGTTCCCGATAGAACTTGTATGCGACTACTCCGGACGTGAACTTCGTCCCAGTGCCAATATCAAGGGCCAGTTAACAACAGTTCTGGATCAGCTTGCCCCAGCAGGTGATACAAGGGCTGTATGGCACCTTTTCCCAACTGAATCAGTCCATGCATCCAGGCAAAAGGGATTGCAACGTCATGCTGGTAAATGGGCTATCACTGCCAAGCTCTTTACAAATTTAATTCGATTTCATTATCACCGAAATAACATCACATACTCTCTCAACCTGTGAAGTGTCATTTGTTTTTCTCCTCCCGTTCCGGGCGTTTTTCTCAGATAGTGTATATTAAAGGGAAGTAAAATTAGGTTTAACGTCCCGTCGACCCGTCGCCATGGAAGATATTAGTGACGGGGCACAAGCTCGGATTGTGTCAAGCATGGGGCTGTGCCGTTTCAAAGGAACCATCCCGAAATTTGCCTGGAGCGATTTATGGAAATATTGGAAAACCTAAATTTGTGGTTCGTTGGTAGCACAGCGCGACGCTCGGGGTCACAGCACCAAGTTACGACACATGAAGATGGGCATATAAGAGCCCTAAACCGGTCGTGTGTTAAATAAAACAACCTTATAACTGTAGCGGTATTTTCAACCTCTGGTAAATCTGGATGGCCGGACGCGGGTTTCAACCGTCGTCCTCCCGGATGCGAGTCCAGTGTGCCAACCACTGAGCCACTTCGCCCGGTAGATAGCGTATATTGTTTGATATGTAATCAGACCTAGTTATCTCTATAATATGCTGTTTATGCTTTTTTTTTTTTTTTTAGCGCTATGCTTTTCTTTGTTCTCACTACCTAGAACGAAACGTATGCAGCAAAAATGTGTTAGGGGATAATACCTAGGTTTACACATGCTACATTTTACGTGCTGGATATATAGCTGAGTACTTATAGACTACTAGAAAAGGTATTGCAATACCGTCGTGAGTTGCATAATTTCTTTTTAATGGCAAACCTACTTCTCAGTACCCTTTTGACCATGAAAATGCCTACATGCGTGGAACAAATCATCTTGTGCCTAAGGGAGATTAATTAAACAATAGGTAAGACTGAGAGCCTACGTAACGAAGGTGAAAGTAAACTTGCATGGACCACCCTGCATAGAAACCAACATCCCGACTGACTGATTCACTGACTCATCAACGTCCAACCCAAACCGCTAAGGATAGAAACTTAAAATTTGGAGAGCTGTTGATCTTATAGCGTAAGCATCGCTTAAGAATGGATTTTTTGAAATTCTGCCCCTAAGGGGGTAAAATAGGGGCTGAAAGATTATTTTTGAAAATATGTCGCTATTAAGGCGACTTTGAAGCTAGACCTCCGGTATTTGGTTTCTCGATCAGAAATAAAGAAATACGTGTTTCAGAATTTCTTGAAATTTAACCTCAGTAAGGGGTTATGTGGTGTGTGAATGCTTTTTTTTTTAAGTAAATCATTAATGCATAACTACTGAAGCACTTTTAAAGCTACATTTACGAAAATTGGTGTTTGACTTCTTGGTTACAAATAAAGAAAATTACATGTTTAATTGTTTTCGGAAGTTCAAACCCTAATGGGGCGAAATAGGGGATGAAATGTTTTATGAAAATATTGCATTACGGGAGCACTGTTATAGCTAAGCCTACGAAAATCTGAATTTGGCTTCTCGGTTGGAAATAAAAATATGTGTTCACTGTTTGTAGAGATTCAACCCCTACGGGGGTGAAATAGGGGATAAAATAAGGGATGAAATTTTTATGGCAATTTTTGACCAAATCGGTGGAAATTTGGATTTACTTTATCTGTAAGAAATACAAAAATACATATTTCATTGTTTTTGAAACGAGGAGTGAAATGTTTTATAAAAATATTCCACTGTGAAAGCATTTTTAAAGCGAAATCTTCGAAAAATGATGTCTGGCTCCTCGGTTGGATTGAAAAAATCACATGTTTTGCTTTTCATGGAAATTCAACCCCTAAGAGTGTGAAATAGGCCCACACTGACTCATCGACGCATCATCGCCCAGCCGAAACCGCTAATGATAGAAAATTGAAATTTGGAGAGGATGTTCATCGTATAACGTAGGCATCGTTTAGAAAGAGACTGCTCGAAATTCCAATCCGTATGGGGGTGAAACGGAGACGAAATGCTTTTTGAAAATATGTCGCTATTAGGGACATTTTGGAGTTAGAAATAGAAAGATACGTGTTTCATCATTTTTTGTAATTGAACGACGAGGGGGTAAAATAGTGGGCGAAAGTTTCTTGAAAATAAACCATTATTTAAGAACTCTTAAAGCATTTTTAAAGATACGTCTATGAAAATTAGTATTTGATTTCTCAGTTAGGATTTTAAAAAAACTGAAAATTAAACAAAAAAAATGGTTCAAATGGCTCTAATCACAATGGGACTTAACATCTGAGGTCATCAGTCCCCTAGACTGAGAGCTACTTAAACCTAACTACCCTAAGGACAACACACACACCCATGCCCGAGGCAGGATTCCAACCTGCGACCATAGCAGCAGCGCAGTTCTGGACTGAAGCGCCAAGAACCGCTCGGTCACAGCGGCCGGCCTGGAAATTAAACCCTCTAAGGAAGCGACATAGGCGATGTAAAGTTCTATGAAATTATTTCACTATGAAAGCACTTTTAAAGGTAAATCTATGGAAACTGGTATTTAACTTGTCAGTCAGATATAAAAAATACATGTTAGGGCAAGAAAGTTTCTATGGAAATGTTAGCACAAGAAGCAAAAGGCATGAGTACCGAGAACCTTGGGCTCCAGCTACTAAAACCGCCCTTTTGGTCAGATGTACACTCGGAAAAGACAATTCTTCCATGGCATTAATTAGCATGAAAAGTTTATAGGGTGTTGCACGTTCATATGGCGACCGTGCCAGTATGCAACTAATATGTAAAGTATATGCAACTAATCTGCAGTAGCCACAGCTAAAACTTACTGTTACTAAGAATGAATTTAATAAAAAGGAGTTTGCTTGGGTCCTGTTAACTACTAAATCACTTCTGAGAGAGGATTTCAATAATTAAGTCTATTTAAAACTTAAGAATCATCATGAACAAATATTAATAGTGGCAATGACAAATGACATATGTGTCAGTAATGGCTGAGTGCCAGATTAACAAAATATATCAATTTCAAAATTGCATTAACATTTAGTAACCATAGAATATCACTTAGATGTGGAGAATAATTGTTATTATTTTGTAGGATAGGGAGGCTTCTTTCACTGACAAGCAAAACATGGGATTGTTGCAATCTTGGACTAACAACCACGAGACTAACCGTGCAATTGCTTTTGCGCTATGCTTGCGAATTTTACCTTGAATTCCATCTTCAAGCGTAGCTATCTAAATCCCTCCTAGCAATATAAATGAAATCAGGCCATAAGTGTGGTTAGAAGTGCCATCACTTGGAACTGCCATCACCGATGTGAGGGCAGCGTGACACGTCTTCTCTCTCCGAGATCTCGACCGACACTGCTACTTCCACTTTCGCACACATACCTCGTCTCACAACAATACTTAGAATCGCGCTCCCATGCTTCGCTCTCAAATTGTTACTATCGGTATCTGAGTGTTTACACAATGCAAAGAACAGCGTTAAGTTGGACGTACTGTTTTATGTAATGGAGAGTTCACCGCGCAGGATTAGCCGAGCGGTCTCAGGCGCTGCTGTCATGAACTGTGCGGCTGGTCCCGGCGGAGGTTAAAGTCCTCACTCGGGCATGGGTGTGTGTGTTTGTCCTTAGGCTAATTTAGGTTAAGTAGTGTGACCATCGGCTGTTGGTAGCCACCCTGAGAGAGAAAAAAGATAGGAGGGGAACAGACGTACAGGAGAAAAGGTTGAAGACATGGATGCTGAAAGAGGATGAACGGAGGACCCAGTATCACACACTGATCAGGAAGAAGCTGCCAAAGGAAGATCAGAGAACAGTGGAAGAAGAATGGGGAGATTTTAAGAGGGCTCTAGTTGAGGCAGCTGAGACTGTGTGCGGAAGAACTAGCACAAAGAGGAGAAGTAAGGAATCCCCATGGTGGAACAACATATGTAAAGAGGCAGTACTTCGAAAGAACAAAGCCTTCAGAGAATGGTTCCAGACCCGAACAGAGGAAGCTAGGGTAAAATATAAGGGAAGCAAGAAAGCGGCACAGACCATAGTAAGGGCGGAGAAGAAGAAGTGGATGGAAAAATGGACAAGAACGTTAGAAGAGGACAGTGAAGGGAACAAAAAAGTACTTTACACCATGGTAAGAAATAAGAGGAACGATAGAAGCGAGTGCCTGAGGATCATGGATAATAAAGGAAGAGTTGCGGAGGAAATGCATGAGCTCAAAAAGGTTTGGAAGGAGTACTTTGAAGATCTGTTGAATGCCGTCTAGCGGGTGACTAACAGCGATGGAGAGCCTAAGGCAGCAGACGATTATAATAGTGGGGAAATTGATGATCGAACTTGGAACGAAGTGGAAGAAGCCATAAAGAGGATGAAAGGGGGCAAGGCACCAGGTTGAGACGAAGTAACAGTGGATATGATACGAGCAGCAGGAGAAGTAGGAACCCAGTGGCTATGCAGGGTGCTGAGGGTGGTGTGGAAGGAGAACAGAATTCCTGAGGATTGGAGGAAAGGAATTATAGTCCCGATCTTCAAGAAAGGGGATAAAAGGAGATGTGAGAACTACAGAGGAATCACCCTGCTATGCCACTGTGGAAAAATCTATGAAAAGATCCTGGAGAAGAGAATAAGAAGCAGTATTGAAAGTAGACTGCAAGAGGAGCAGTATGGTTTCAGACCGGGAAGATCAACAACGGATCTCATATTTGCGGTAAGGCAACTGCAGGAAAGGCACTATGAGTACGGGAAGAACTTAAACATGGCCTTTTTAGATATTGAGAAGGCGTATGACAGTATCTATAGGGACAAGCTCTGGGATGTGCTGAACGCAAAAGGGATAGATGAAGAGATAACACGAAAAGTCAGAAAAATGTATGAGGGAAGTGAGAGTTGTGTGGAAGTGGGGAGGGAACGTACTGCATGGTTCAAGCTGGAAAATGGGCTGCGACAGGGAAGTGCACTTTCGCCTTTATTGTTTATTATTGTTATGGATGAAATCCTACAGCAAGTATCAGATGCAATTGGAGATCATAAAATGAAAGCAGTGCTTTTTGCCGATGACCTGATGTTATGGGGAAATTGCGAGAAGAAGGTGCAAGAGCAGTTAGATGTATGGGAGGCAACGGCAGCACAATATGGAATGCATTTCTCTGCAAAAAAAAGTGAAATAATTGTCACAACAAGGAAGAAGAATAGGCCAAATGTGGATGTAACTTGTGGAGGGGAAAAACTACAAGTGGTAGAGAACTTCAAGTACCTGGGAAACATGATTGAAAGTAAGGGGGGAAACGCAATGGAAATAAATGAAAGGTGCAGAAAAGCAGGGCAGTTCTTCAAATGCATCAGGGGGCTTATTTGGAGCAAGGAGGTGCCACAGAAATCCAAGGGAATTATATACCGAACCTACTTTGTCCCCATATTGGCATACGGAAGTGAGACATGGGTAATGCACAAAAGCGACAAAAGTAGAATACAAGCTAGTGAAATGAAGTTCCAGAGGAGCAGGTTGAGTGTAACAAGACGAGACAGATTGCGAAATGTGTATGTGAGGGAAAGACTAAAGGAGGAACCAGTACAGGACAGGATAGAAAAATCAAGACTGCAATGGTATGGACACATGAAGAGAATGGATGAGGGAAGAATTCCAAAGAGGATGTTTGATCTGCAACTGGAGGGGAAGAGGCCCAGGGGAAGACCAAGAGATAGATGGGTGAAGGGAGTGAAGGAATGTGTGACGAGAAGAGGAGAGAACTGGACGAAGGTGGAAGAGGGGGAATGGTGGAAAGACAGAACACGATGGAGAGGCTTGTGTTCCCGACAGATCCAGCCAGTGGCTAGAAACTGTCCAAGATGAGAAGAAGTGTGTAAGCTCAGGGACTGATGACCTTAGCAGTTAAGTCCCATAAGATTTCACACACATTTGAACATTTTTGAATGGAGAGTTCTGACACACTCCTTACAAAGCATCTGAAGTAATTCTGACTGTCATTATCCACAACTGATCTGAGTTAATACTGTTGACGTATAAACTACTGTCATATACGTAAAAAATTTTTTTGAACTGAATGCGTTTGACATTTCACCAGCCCGAGCTTGTGACAAAGTAAGATTGGCACACACCATCTTACTTTGTCTACGCTCCTAATTTATGAGTTAAAGCATATATAATTTTTTTTGCTAATCTTCTTATTCAAATATTAAAGGTAATATTACAATAGTTAACACTTTTCATACAAAATGTCAGTTTTCTATCTCCTTCAAATCCTTATTATTCAGGTCATGCTATTTACTGTTCCGATTGATTTGTAATAATTAATTTCACTAGAAATGCAGTACATCAGAGGTTATTGGTTATGACTGTTTAGCAATAATTAATTTCACTAGAAACGCAGTGCATCAAAAATCACTGTAATTATAAAATTTCTTACAGCCAGCTGTCCATAAAAACAATGGGACCTAACATGTTATATCTAAAGGAAAGACATTATTCACTACAAAGGTTTATTACCTCTGATTTCAGTAATGTGATTAAATTTGCATACATTGAATTTATCAGACACTGTTAAAGATTTCAGCTAGCCCAATTTTTCGGAACAGATTATGACCAAAATACCGTTAACTTATTAGGATTAATATTAATTAATCTGAAGATTCTGCATACAGTGACACCCATATTGAGTGACAACCTTCACTAATTAAGAAATACGTAATTTTCAATAGCTAAATGTCATCATTCAGCATGGATGCCATACTTGTACTCCAGTGAACTCCAATGCGTACACATAATTTGCTTTTGTACATTTTAATAGCTATTGCTCATAGGCCTGTCTAATATTTGTTACACTACACTTCACCATAGTTTCAACTGTCAGTTAGGAATAAACATTTTAACCTACTGTATTTTCAAACTATAACTTAATAACCAAAACTATTCAATATTCCAGCGCGATTCTTTATAAAGTCGTCGCTCGCGCATTCGGAGTCAGTTTGCTTTGAGTCTACGTTAGTCTATGTCCAGTCTCAGCTTTGGCTTCATTTCGGTGAGGAGGTGTGGAATCTTACAAGTTTTAGCATTGCATCAATCGCGTTATTGGACTGCTTTCGTTAACTTTTCGGCGCCACGTTTCGGTTACAGAAACGTATGCAGTGCGCCTCGTATTTGTGTTTATTTACATCAACTTCAGGAAGAGTTATATTGCAATATAATGTTGCATTATCGATACCGTGTGGACTCATCTCCACGGTGTGAGCGGCATCTGTTGCAATGTGAGTAAAACTCTTTGAGTATGTGCACAATTATTGCCACTGTATGTTGTGAAAAGATTATTAATATTTCATGTGCCTGTAATATACAGAATGTATCAACAAGAATCATCCGCTCTGGCACGTCAATATTTCTGAAACTAGTAAACACATACAATCAATTTTGTTTTTTGATGAACAGGAAACTGAAAAACTTTTTTTTATACCTTTTCATAGGTGTTCAATATGCCTCCCTTGAGATGCACGGCTTATGTCAATGCGGTATTCAGATTGTTCCCACACTGCAGCTAGCACGTCTCGAGTTACAGCTTCCACCGCTGTTGTTATGCGATGTCTGCGTTCATTCATTGTTGCTGGTAAATGAAATGAAATGATAGAATGGCATTGTTGGCCGGGTGGCCCCATGCGGGGAAGTTCGGCCGCCGTATTGCAAGTCCTTTTTAGTTGACGCCACTTCGGCAACTTGCGAGTCAATGATGATGAAGAACACACAACACGCAGTCATCACGAGGCAGAGAAAAATCCCCGACCCCGCCGGGAATCGAACACGGGATCCCGTGCGCGGGAAGCGAGAACGCTACCGCAAGACCACGAGCTGCAGACATTGTTGTTGTTAATGGAGGCACACACAGAGTGTCTCTTTATCAACCCTCACAAGTAATAATCACATACAATCAAGTCCGATGACCTTGGAGGGCAGTAATGAAAGGCTGAATCATTTGGTCCAGTGCGACCGATCCGTCATTCAGTAATCCTTTGATTTGACAGTTCCCACACTTGCAGTTCCAGATGCCAGGTCTCATGTGTAAACGTCAACGCAACATACGCCAGACAGACAACGGGGGCACGTTGAGCTGTCGACCTACACGGCGAACTACTTCTGCGGACTACTTGTGAAACTATGGCAGATGCGTCCACACCATACCTAGTACGAAAGTCACGCTGAACAGTTATTACTGACCCGCACTGTGCAAAACGTAGAACACAAAGCTCTTTCTGTTGTCCCGACACCATTTGTACTAGAACTGGAGAGGGCGCACACTGCTGCTACCTAGCGGGAACCATGTAAAATTCGAGACTTCGCTCTCTCCAACAGTACGTCGTTCACGCCAAGTAGGGTATCTCAAATACACTCCTGGAAATGGAAAAAAGAACACATTGACACCGGTGTATCAGACCCACCATACTTGCTCCGGACACTGCGAGAGGGCTGTACAAGCAATGATCACACGCACGGCACAGCGGACACACCAGGAACCGCGGTGTTGGCCGTCGAATGGCGCTAGCTGCGCAGCATTTGTGCACCGCCGCCGTCAGTGTCAGCCAGTTTGCCGTGGCATACGGAGCTCCATCGCAGTCTTTAACACTGGTAGCATGCCGCGACAGCGTGGACGTGAGCCGCATGTGCAGTTGACGGACTTTGAACGAGGGCGTACAGTGGGCATGCGGGAGGCCGGGTGGACGTACCGCCGAATTGCTCAACACGTGGGGCGTGAGGTCTCCACAGTACATCGATGTTGTCGCCAGTGGTCGGCGGAAGGTGCACGTGCCCGTCGACCTGGGACCGGACCGCAGCGACGCACGGATGCACGCCAAGACCGTAGGATCCTACGCAGTGCCGTAGGGGACCGCACCGCCACTTCCCAGCAAATTAGGGACACTGTTGCTCCTGGGGTATCGGCGAGGACCATTCGCAACCGTCTCCATGAAGCTGGGCTACGGTCCCGCACACCGTTAGGCCGTCTTCCGCTCACGCCCCAACATCGTGCAGCCCGCCTCCAGTGGTGTCGCGACAGGCGTGAATAGAGGGACGAATGGAGACGTGTCGTCTTCAGCGATGAGAGTCGCTTCTGCCTTGGTGCCAATGATGGTCGTATGCGTGTTTGGCGCCGTGCAGGTGAGCGCCACAATCAGGACTGCATACGACCGAGGCACACAGGGCCAACACCCGGCATCATGGTGTGGGGAGCGATCTCCTACACTGGCCGTACACCACTGGTGATCGTCGAGGGGACACTGATTTGTGCACGGTGCATCCAAACCGTCATCGATCCCATCGTTCTACCATTCCTAGACCGGCAAGGGAACTTGCTGTTCCAACAGGACAATGCCCGTCCGCATGTATCACGTGCCACCCAACGCGCTCTAGAAGGTGTAAGTAAACTACCCTGGCCAGCAAGATCTCCGGATCTGTCCCCCAATGAGCATGTTTGGGACTGGATGAAGCGTCGTCTCACGCGGTCTGCACGTCCAGCACGAACGCTGGTCCAACTGAGGTGCCAGGTGGAAATGGCATGGCAAGCCGTTCCACAGGACTACATCCAGCATCTCTACGATCGTCTCCATGGGAGAATAGCAGCCTGCATTGCTGCGAAAGGTGGATATACACTGTACTAGTGCCGACATTGTGCATGCTCTGTTGCCTGTGTCTATGTGCCTGAGGTTCTGTCAGTGTGATCATGTGATGTATCTGACCCCAGGAATGTGTCAATAAAGTTTCCCCTTCCTGGGACAATGAATTCACGGTGTTCTTATTTCAATTTCCAGGAGTGTAACATAATAGTTGTGATTTTTTAACAATCGGACGATTCGTTTTGATACACCCCGTATTCGGAACAGCTCAGATGATTGTTAATGAATTGCTACTACTGGTAAGGATTTGTAACAGAAACTTCCTAAAGACTAATAGAAAACGTGACACTTAATACTCCTTTGCAGGATTCGCAATTGTCCGTTTCCCTTGCTTACCAGAAACATTCAAACTGTGAGAAACGTAGTCGTTATCATCTACGGGAAATCAGTGACGTAAATAAAACTAGGAAGAATTTTCCGTGTGAAATTATAATGCAGCTCTTTGACTTTTCATTTAGTAGTACATAGAATCCTGTCACATTACTTTTCAGATGGTGAACCAGCTTGCATACGCAGCTACCGAGTGTAGATACTTCAACAGGTAGCTGCCGAAACGTGATAAGCCGTATCTCTCATATCTTTAATATCGATATGACCTTAGTCAACAGTTAATAAGAAATAAGAACTACAGAGAGATTTCTAAAACTGCGAACGCAAGACTTCCACGTGGCGCCCAAAACAGAAGGGGAAGAGAGTGTCAGAACGACGTCTGTGTGTGCAACATGTATTGCGCACCTTGCGGAGCCCGAGCAATTGTGCTCAATAGCTATGCAATCACCTCCCAAATACTAACCTTTCCTTGTTGAGTAGCGAGTACAGACAACTGCTACGTGAGGCTATAAACCGAGTACGTGCTGGCTGGCGGAATAGCCAAACGCGTAACGACTGTACAGTTTGGAAAATGGCAGAGCGGCTCATATCAAAGGATCTCTTCTCCTTTTCTGACGTTAACTCTCTACTGCCGGAACCGGAGAGTAATATGCGTACTGAAATCGACGATCTGACAATTCTTTTGATGTCCAAATGTCCTTGTCCTCCCTGCCATTACAATTATACTTGAATCCAATTTGATCTGGATAACAGTAGTCAAATGGCTCTGAGCACTATGGGACTTAACATCTGAGGTCATCAGTCTCCTAAACTTAGAACTACTTAAACCTAACTAACCTAAGGACTTCACACACACACATCCATGCCCCAAGCAGGATTCGAACCTGCGACCGTAGCGGTCGCGCGGTTCGACTGAAGCGCCTAGAACCGCTCGGCCACACCGGCCGGCTAACAGTAGTTCCTTGCCTTTCAAGAAGCAGTAGCACTTCACCCGCAATGGCTGGTTAACTCGAGGAAACCAAACAGTTTAAAGTATTGGAGTTAGTGATGTAGATGTTACACAGCTGACTGTTGCAGAATACCAGATCTTGTTCTCTTTCGCGACACTGTGCTGTTTACGAAGAAGGGAAAAAGGAAGTTTAGAATTTAATGTCGATGATGAGATAATTAAGGCCAAAGCACGAAATCGGACTGAGGAAGAATGGAGAAGTAAATAGGGCGTCCTCTTTCAAAAGACCCATCCCAGCATTCGCTTTAAACGATGTAGGAAAACCACGGAAACAGAAATCTGGATGGACAGGTGCATGGCTCATGGGCGTATGGATAGTCTGTGCAAATCTTCAGTCTTGTAAGTAGTATCGGGAGTGCGTTAATGGAGTCTTACAGGACCACTATTGTTCTCGCTGTGGGCAAATCGCCCAGTGGAAAACGTCGAAAGTTGCACGAATCTTTACGAGGTAGATGCCGTTGCATATCAGAAATGGAGAACTAACTCGAACTGGAGAATGATGAAGAGACAAATCGGCGGTGTCATTCCCATTATTTACCTAAAGTGCTTTCTGGATCCCATGGATAACGTAAATCTGGATAGCCAAACGGGTATTTGAACAGCTGTTCTACCAAATGCCAGTCCAGTTCTAAGCGTTTTTTAGTATCGCTGCCCGCCTCATTATCGCTATTTATCCCTCATGTGACTGCGAAGTGTGGTGGTTTAAAGTAGGGCTATTGATAAAATACCGATGTCGATACTTTTTCCAAAGATAATCGATATATACATTACTGGACATTAAAGTTGCTACACCAAGAAGAAATGCAGATGATAAACGGGTATTCACTGGACGAATATATTATACTAGAACTGACACGTGATTACATTTTCACGCAATTTGGGTGCACAGATCCTGAGAAATCAGTACCCAGAACAACCACCTCTGGCCGTAATAACGGCCTTGATACGCCTGGGCATTGAATCAAACAGAGCTTGGATGTCGTGTACACGTACAGCTGACCTTGCAGCTTCAACACGATACCACAGTTCATCAAGAGTAGTGACTGGCGTTTTGTGACGAGCCAGCTGCTCGGCCACCATTGACCAGACGTTTTCAATTGGTGAGAGATCTGGAGAATGTGCTGGCCAGGGCAGCAGTCGAACATTTTCTGTATTCAGAAAGGTCCGTACAGGAGCTGCAACATGCGATCGTGCATTATACTGCTGAAATATAGGGTTTCGCAGGGATCTAATGAATGGTAGAGCCACGGGTAATAAGACATGTGAAATGAAACGTTCACTGTTCAAAGTGCCGTCAATGCAAACAAGAAGTGACCGAGACGAGTAACCAATGACACCCCATACCATCACGCCGGGTGATACGCCAGTATGGCGATGACGAATGCACGCTTCCAATGTGCGTTCACCGCGATGTCGCCAAACACGGATGCGACCATCATGATGCTGTAAGCAGAACCTGGATTCAACCGAAAGAATGACGTTTTTCCATTCGTGCACCCAGGTTCGTCGTTGAGTACACCATCGCAGGCGCTCCTGTCTGTGATGCAGCGTCAAGGGTAACCGAAGCCATGGTCTCCGAGCTGATAGTCCATGCTGCTGCAAACGTCGTCGAACTGTTCGTGCAGATGGTTGTTGTCTTGCAAACGTCCCCAACTGTTGACTCAGGAATCGAGACGTGGTTGCAAGATCCGTTACAGCCACGCGGATAAGATGCCTGTCATCTCGACTGCTAGTTACACGAGGCCGTTGGGATCCAGCACGACGTTCCGTATGACCCTCCTCAACCCACCGATTCCATATTCTGCTAACAGTCATTGGATCTCGACCAACGCGAGCAGCAATGTCGCGATACGATAAACTGCAATCGCGATAGGCTACAATCCGACCTTTATCAAAGTCGGGAACGTGATGGTACGCATTTCTCCTCCTTACACGAGGCAACAAAACAATGTTTCCCAAGTAAACGTCGGTCAACTGCTGTTTGTGTATGAGATATCGGTTGGAAGTTTTCCTCATGTCAGCACGTTGTAGGTGTCGGCACCAGCGCCAACTTTGTGTGAATGCTCTGAAAAGCTAATCATTTGCATATCACAGCAACATCTTCCTGTCGGTTAAGTTTCGCGTCTGTAGCGCGTCATGTTCGTGGTGTAGCAATTTTAATGGCCAGTAGTGTAACACCAAGAGCTTCTTAAGACTGTAGTTTTCCTACGCAGCAAGAATCAAAAATCCTTACGCAGACACTAATAATTTAAGAAGCGCTTAATTTTTATTGACGTTTGTCAATTCGGCAGGGAGCAAAGTAAAGTAGGTCGCTTACCTCGAGGGAAGAGGGGTAGGTAGTGCGGCCACTGTGGGATTAACTGACGGGAGAGGAGGAATGTTTTATTGTTTGTCTTCCACTGAAGACAGCTCAAGAGCGTGTGTGACTCTTACCGATCGGCTGCTATGGTATAAATTTTGACATGGAAATAACATGAATTCCAGAATGAGTATTAAAGAAAGTCGATGTTATCTTGAAATGCTGTACACATGTGAATTAATGCTGTTGTAATAAAATGCAGTGAGTAGAAGAAAAAATTCAAGACATTTAGTAAACGTGCGTGGTCGTATCTCATATTGTATAACGCATTCTAAAAAAATGGTTCAATTACTGAGGCAGAAAGTTACAAAGTCACAGCTTTGAGGACGCTGAGAGCGGCAGCAGCCTGAATCAGAGAACAGACAAGACGAAGTGTTCCGTTGGTGCCGACTTTTAACGAGCAGTATTTGGAAGAAACCAGTCATCGCGCCATTACTAGAGGTAGTTTATACGGAGTGCGTAAATACTAATTTATATAAGCTACCAATTAATAATAACATCAGTAGGTATACGGCCCGAAGACCTGCCCTACGTGCCTGAGCTACCGTTGTAGGTACCAAAGATATATTGAACGCATGGTCTAAAAAAAGCAAACTGTTACAGCTAAGAATTACACAAGATAATTTGCATGTTTTATATCTGTATTCATACGAAAAAAATATTTGTAAATTAAACACATCAAAAAGTCTTACATCACACCGGTTCCCAGAACTCCTGAAGACAGACGTTGACTGTCGGTATCGTTATCACACAGTCCCTTTGACTGTTCAGACATGCCACTAAACCTGCCCAAATATGTAAACAACCATGCATGAGCAGCGCCTATCAGACGGAGGGGTTCCGACAGCCGATCAGTTCCAGTCATACCACCAGGAAGGAGGTACACGGCTCGTGTTGCCTGTAGTTGAACCATGCCTAGATGATCAGTACCGCGGGTCGATCGCGTCCGCATTGTTACTTTGTGCCAGGAAGGGCTCTAAGCACGGGAAGTGTCCAGGCGTCTCGGAGTGAACAATAGCGATGTTGTTCGAACATGGAGGAGACACAGAGAGACAGGAACTGTCGATGACATGCCTCACTCAGGCCGCCTAAGGGCTACTACTGCAGTGGATGATCGCTATCTACAGATTATGGCTCTGAGGAACCCTGACAGCAACGCCACCAAGTTGAATAAATTTTCGTGCAGCCAGAGGTCATGTTACGACTCAAACTGTGCGCAATAGGCTGCATGATCAGCAACTTCATCTTTGCAACCACGACACCATGCAGCGCGGTACAAATGGACCCGACAACATGCCGAGTGGACCGTTCAGGATTGGCACCACATTCTCTTCACCGATGAGTGTCGCGTATGCGTTTAACCAGACAATCGTCGGAGACGTGTTTGGAGGCAACCCGGTCAGGCTGAACGCCTTAGATACACTGTCCAGCGAGTGCAGCAAGGTGGAGGTTCGCTGCTGTCTTGGGGTGGCATTATGTGGGGCCGACGTACGCCGTTGGTGGTCATGGAAGGCGCCGTAACGGTTGTACGATACGGGACCACCATATCGGCAGCATATTTGCGAGGCATTCGCCTTCATAGACCACAATTCGCGCCCCCATCGTGCACATCTTGGGAATAACTTCCTTCAGGATAACGACGTCGTTCGACTAGAGTGGCCAACATGTTCTCCAGGCATCAACCCTATTGAACATGTCTTTGATAGATTGAAAAGGGCTGTCTATGGACGATGTGACCTACCAATCGCTCTGAGGTATCCACGCCGAATGCCGTTGAGGAATGGAACAATCTGGTCCAACCGTGCCTTGATGAACTTGAGGATAGTATGTTACGACGAATACAGGCAAGCATCAATGCAAGAGGACGTACTACTGGGTATTAGAGGTACCGGTGTGTACAGCAATCTGGACCACCACTGCTGAAGGTCTCGGTGTATGGTGCTACAAGATGCAATGTGTGGTTTTCCTGAGCAATTAAAAGGGCGCAAATGATGTTTATGTTGATTTCTGTTCCAATTTTCTGTACAGTTTCCGGAACTCTCGGAACAGAGGTGATACAAATTTCTTTTTTGATGTGTGTATTTTGAACACTGTACTTTGCTCATTGTCGAATTAATAATCAGCCACGCCGCGAGGGTTACGAAATAACCAAGCGTGGACTTGACCATAATTCACTTCTCAATTTAACTGAGAGGGAGACCTATAAACTACATGTAGCTAAAATTCATGTATGGAGGTACTTTCGTTCGTATATCGTGTCGCGACATCGAATAACAGTCGCATCGTGATGCGGTTACACATACTATGTTCATGCAAGTGATTGGCGGTATCGTTGGGATGAACTATTGCTAATTGCAAATAAATGTGCCGACAATAAAATGTAGAACTTATGATGTGGACAGTGATATTAGAGTGACTGAAGTGAAGTGCTAGTAAATGACAAGTAAATGAATGGGTATTCGCACACGTCCGAAAGAATAGAAACCACGCGAGGTTGTCATAGATATTTTGTAAATTGAAGGTAGACTGGGGCGAAAAGAAAGGAAAGGGAAGAAAACAATGGTACCAGTTGTATCGGAGATTTGTGCGGAATGAGATGTGATAAGTGAAAATGTATCCCGGACCAGGACTCGAACACGAGATCTGCTGCGTCCTATGCAATTGCCTTAACTACTGCGCCATCTGGACACAATGTTTATTGGAGATGCGCTGAGTATCTCAGTATGCTCCTTGACGAGCCACTTTAGCACCTAGCGCTACCTATCCACACTCCCCGTCCATGTCCTCGCTAATTTTAGATTCCTTCCGGAGGTCGAACGTAAATGGGCATCCTCACTGAAGGTGTGAGGATTCACTGACCATCGAGGCGACTGAATTATATGAATGCGTTGTGCCTATTCGTTCGGACATGTCCCCATGCAGCTGATATCATCAGTTCCTTCGCTTTCCTTTCCTTTCTCCCCCTCCACCTTCGTCTACATAACATGTATCGCAGCTGCATATTCTGCATGGTGTTTTATCTTGTGGACATGTCCAAAAGAACAGAAACCAGTCGTTCACATCATTGCTTCGCCTCAATGGGTAATGAATCCACCACCTTCGGTCGAATGCACAGTCAGGTTCTACCTCCTGCAGGAATCTCAAAGTTGGCGAACATGGGGGACATGTACAGGAACTGTGGATCGATTGCGCTAGGTTGGAGTGTGGGTCAGGGAGGAGTGTACCGTGATCCTCCACACACCTGCGATAAACAGTATCTCGATGGCGCAGTGTTTAACTCAACCGCCTGGTAAGCAGCAGGGCCTTGGTTCAAACCCCAGTCTGGCACACATTTTCTCTCGTCACCGCTGATTCGGCGTCAAGTCCCGATGCAGTTGAAATCATCGGCTTCTTCCCTTGCTCCGCCCTCCACCTTCAAATTACATAAAATGGCAAGTGTCACTTAACAGCACATTTGAAGCTCTGAATGTTCTGCAAGTAGATCACTGTTAGTCGTCTTCTTTTTCCTGACCTCATCCCGTATCTCGACCAGGTCAGAAACTTAATCTGGATTTGGTGATGCTAGTGGTGTAGGGTGAACATCGATATGCAGCAGGATTTTGGAATATGTATTGTGTTCTAACATTACGAGTTGTAAGGTGGCGTGGTCTCCTGACCTTCATTTCTTACATATTCCATCCTCACAATTGTACTCTGCACATCAAGACGCTTCATTCGAACCCAGACTCGAGTCAATTTTGTATGAATTCATGTAAGCGATATCCAAATCTAATAAGTACATCGCAAGTGTGTACTGAGGTTGAAAAAAGTCGAGCCTGGCGTACATAACATGACGGCCACAGGAATTTTCGTTCTAAAGAGGAAACCAGCCCGCTGGGAAGACCGTCCCTTCATAGGGCTGGCTCAGCAACATACCTACTTCGGCCGAAGCGACCGCCCAGGGAGAAGACAGCTTTTGCCAGAGTGAAGGGATAAGGACCCCTGTGTTCGACTTAAAAGCAAATTCCACTACACTGTGTGGGAGCGCCCAGAAGACGCATTTTTTCATGGACCAACTGCGTAGTTAAGCAGTTCTCACAGAGGACAGTATATGCCTAATGGAGATGCTGCAGATTTCCGCATTGGTCAACTCAAACGAAACGTCATTCTCCCATTTAAAAGAACAACGCTGATTGGCGGAATATTTCTGATGCGAACAGTCAGAGGAGTGAGGGAAGACAGAGAATGATATACCCTTGCAACTTTTCCGGAAAAAAGGGGCCGTTCCGTTGTCGCTCTTGGAGCAGGAACACGTAACGAGAGCGTGTGCGCTCGCACGTGTACGCAAAGAGCGATGAACAAAGTCTCTTCCCAGTACTTCACTGGGAGAGCACCTCTGTCGTTAGCGAATCGGAGTGACACTCTATATTGAGTCGCTCGCAATTAAGCGTTGCTCACTGTGATGGCCGTCACACTTACTGTGCGGTGTGAACACGGACAGAGTACTAGTTAAACACCTGCGAGAGAGTGTTGAGTGGCATCGCGGTGGACTGGTTATCTGACTGGTGTACTATGCCAATAGTCAGAGTAGGGGCAGATAGGAGTCCTTGACTTCAGCAAGGCATAGGGAGAGAGTGATTGGCGAAGGTAAATCCAGATAGAAAGAGATAGTTGTGTTATTTGTCAGCAGCGAGCGACGCAGGCAGCAGTGCGACGCAGGCAGCAGTCGTTGCAGCTCACGGTATTGTGCACTACAGCATATGCGAGCCCCATCTGTCCTCCATAACAGTACACTACATTACATTTCTCACGCGACAGCCTTGACCATACCTAGAAAAGTTATTCAAGTTGTGTAGATGCGGCTCTCAGCCATTATGCCGAGTGAATAACATTCTTAAAGAAAAGGGAGAAAAGAACGTTTCCATACTTTGTAAAATAATAGCAATCCTATCCATAAGAGGCAATCCACTGTTCCGAAAAGAACCCGGAAATTTATTATTTTATCGATCTTTCGACCAACTTTGTTGTATGGGAGCGAAAGCTGGGTGGATTCAGGTTACCTTATCAACAAGGTTGAGGTTACGGATATGAAAGTAGCTAGGATGATTACAGGTAATAGTAGATGGGAACAATGGCAGGAGGGTGTCCACAATGAGGAAATCAAAGAAAAACTGGGAATGAACTCTATAGATGTAGCAGTCAGGGCGAACAGGCTTAGATGGTGGGGTCATGTTACACACGTGGGAGAAGCAAGGTTACCCAAGAGACTCATGGATTCAGCAGAAGAGGGTAGGAGTAGTCGGGGCAGACCGAGGAGAAGGTACCTGGATTCGGTTAAGAATGATTTTGAAGTAATAGGTTTAAAATCAGAAGAGGCACCAATGTTAGCACTGAATAGGGGATCATGGAGGAACTGTATAAGGGGGGCTATGCTCCAGACTGAACGCTGAAAGGCATAATCAGTCTTAAATGATGATGATGATGATGATATAAGAAAAAGTTTCACTTGATTTCTCAGAATTTTTCGTTCGTTTAATGTTTTTCTTACACTAACTAGCAATACTCCCATACCCAAGCATTCCACTAGTCACGTAAGAATATACAGAATGTTTTTGTGTCTTTTCCTTACAACGGACGACTCCAGAAGATATTTGTTGCTGAATGTTTTTCAAGCAGTTCTTATTGGTACATTAGGAACGTCTGTCTGACGTCTGTAGTAGTGTGAGGTGGAAATTGTTCCTTGCAGGAGCCAAAGGGTACTTGTTCGATTAATCCATTGCGCAACTTGACAAAATAAAACCCACACACTCACAGAGAGTTAAAGAGAACATCGTTCTTGTGAAACACAGTTAGCTCTTTACTCACACGACGTGTTGAGTCCTACCGATTAGGGATTTCTAATTCATTCTGTATTTCTAGATTTCCAAAGGGTTTTTAACACTGGAGCACACAAGCGGCTTGTAGCCAAATTGCTTGCTTATGGAATATCGTCTCAGTTATGTGACTGGATTCGTGATTTCCTGTCAGAAAGGTCATATTTCAATTCGTAGTAACTGACAGAATGTCATCAACTAAAACAAAATACATAAAACAGTAACTGGTTAATCAAAAAAAAAAAAATGGTTCAAATGGCTCTGAGCACCATGGGACTTAACATCTATGGTCATCAGTCCCCTATAACTTAGAACTACTTAAACCTAACTAACCTAAGGACAGCACACAACACCCAGCCATCACGAGGCAGAGAAAATCCCTGACCCCGCCGGGAATCAAATTGAAATAAGAACACCGTGAATTCATTGTCCCAGGAAGGGGAAACTTTATTGACACATTCCTGGGGTCAGATACATCACATGATCACACTGACAGAACCACAGGCACATAGACACAGGCAACAGAGCATGCACAATGTCGGCACTAGTACAGTGTATATCCACCTTTCGCAGCAATGCAGGCTGCTATTCTCCCATGGAGACGATCGTAGAGATGCTGGATGTAGTCCTGTGGAACGGCTTGCCATGCCATTTCCACCTGGCACCTCAGTTGGACCAGCGTTCGTGCTGGACGTGCAGACCGCGTGAGACGACGCTTCATCCAGTCCCAAACATGCTCATTGGGGGACAGATCCGGAGATCTTGCTGGCCAGGGTAGTTGACTTACACCTTCTAGAGCACATTGGGTGGCACGGGATACATGCGGACGTGCACTGTCCTGTTGGAACAGCAAGTTCCCTTGCCGGTCTAGGAATGGTAGAACGATGGGTTCGATGACGGTTTGGATGTACCGTGCACTATTCAGTGTCCCCTCGACGATCACCACTGGTGTACGGCCAGTGTAGGAGATCGCTCCCCACACCATGATGCCGGGTGTTGGCCCTGTGTGCCTCGGTCGTATGCAGTCCTGATTGTGGCGCTCACCTGCACGGCGCCAAACACGCATACGACCATCATTGGCACCAAGGGAGAAGCGACTCTCATCGCTGAAGACGACACGTCTCCATTCGTCCCTCCATTCACGCCTGTCGCGACACCACTGGAGGCGGTCTGCACGATGTTGGGGCGTGAGCGGAAGACGGCCAAACGGTGTGCGGGACCGTAGCCCAGCTTCATGGAGACGGTTGCGAATGGTCCTCGCCGATACCCCAGGAGCAACAGTGTCCCTAATTTGCTGGGAAGTGGCGGTGCGGTCCCCTACGGCACTACGTAGGATCCTACGGTCTTGGCGTGCATCCGTGCGTCGCTGCGGTCCGGTCCCAGGTCGACGGGCACGTGCACCTTCCGCCGACCACTGGCGACAACATCGATGTACTGTGGAGACCTCACGCCCCACGTGTTGAGCAATTCGGCGGTACGTCCACCCGGCCTCCCGCATGCCCACTATACGCCCTCGCTCAAAGTCCGTCAACTGCACATACGGTTCACGTCCACGCTGTCGCGGAATGCTACCAGTGTTAAAGACTGCGATGGAGCTCCGTATGCCACGGCAAACTGGCTGACACTGACGGGGGCGGTGCACAGATGCTGCGCAGCTAGCGCCATTCGACGGCCAACACCGCGGTTCCTGGTGTGTCCGCTGTGCCGTGCGTGTGATCATTGCTTGTACAGCCCTCTCGCAGTGTCCGGAGCAAGTATGGTGGGTCTGACACACCGGTGTCAATGTGTTCTTTTTTCCATTTCCAGGAGTGTATATGCAACTTAGACTACAATACTAAATGCTTTAAAAAATTAAACGCATAGTTACAGAATTAAATTTCAGTTGGCAGTTGCAGCATTGCGAAGCTAAACACTGAGGGGAAACAGGTATGTGCCATCGAGACACACGGTCGTTAAATACTCCGATCAGTGTACCTGAATTGTATAACATTAGCTGTGTGAGAGTAGTCCCCGTACTTAGAAAACACTGATATACTGGGTGATCAAAAAGTCAGTATAAATTTGAAAACTGAATAAATAACAGAATAATGTAGATAGAGAGGTACAAATCGACACACATGCTTGGAATGACATGGACTTTTATTAGAACCAAAAAAATACAAAAGTTCAAAAAATGTCCGACAGATGGCACTTCATCTGATCTGAATAGCAATAATTAGCATAACAAAGTAAGACAAAGAAAAGATGATGTTTTTTACAGGAAATGCTCAATATGTCCACCATCATTCCTCAACAATAGCTGTAGTCGAGGAATAATGTTGTGAACAGCACTGTAAAGCATGTACGGAGTTATGGTGAGGCATTGGCGTCGGATGTTGTGTTTCAGCATCCCTAGAGATGTCAGTCGATCACGATACACTTGCGACTTCAGGTAACCCCAAAGCCAATAATCGCATGGACTGAGGTCTGTGGACCTGGGAGGCCAAGCATGGTGAAAGTGGCGGCTGAGCACACGATCATCACCAAACGACGAGCGCAAGTGATCTTTCACGCGCCTAGCAATATAGGGTGGTTCTAAAACCCCATGTGTATCAATTTTTACATCTTCATTATTCCGTGGTTTATTAAGTTTTCGAATTTATACTGACTTTTTGATCACCCAGTACATATTATTCCTCTCCATATGTTTTCTAGTTTCCTCCCCAGTCAGCCCCCTCCCCTCCCGAATTGGGTCACATACACAGTGCAGAGTGCCTTAATCACTGAGACGCCCTGTTCGGCAAGTAGCTCTCCAGTGACGTCATTTGCAATTATCCAAAAGAAGAAATATGTCTGAGCCAACAGCCGCCAACAACGTAGAGTGAGCAGCAAACGGAGGGCCGTGACGGACATCCCCACTCTCGCCGTGTCAGGCAGCGACTGAGTGGGCTCATTTGCATGACAGTCTGGCGGTGCTGATGGCATCGCAAGCTTCGCGGCCGCCACGCCGGCTGGCGAATCACAAAGCCACCGGCTGATGGGCCCCGCAGTACCTCGCGACCTCCTCCGGCCGGCAATTAACAACAGTCGCTGTGGGCCGGTGATGTAAGCGCACAGGAAGAATTAATCTGTAATTGCCGGCTCGTGAAATGGGTCCATTCCATTTGGAACCGGGCCGCCCACTGAATGGAACGGCGCAGAGATGATCGAATGCCCGCAGGGCGGATCCTAAACGGGACAACAGTCGCCGCACTTCCGAGGGATAATTAGTCGGCTCGTAATTCTAGGCGTCACGACACGGCGGACTTTCAGGTCACGGGGGAGGGGGCCGCCAGTGGGGAAGGGGGGGGGGAGGGAGGAGGAGTGGAGGAGAGGGCGAGGTGTGTGACGCGAGTGCCTTCGCTAACCGCACGACATCGCCTATAGCGCCTCTCCTGAGCTACATAACGGTGTAGGCTGTGTTTACATGGACCAACCGAACACCTCACTGACTGAAAATGGCTTTTTGACTACTTGGGACCATTTGCAGCCATTGTTGGACTTCATTTTCATAAACAACGATGTAATTTTTATGGATGACAGTGCACCATGTCACTGGGCACAATTGTGTATATGTGTGTGTGTGTGTGTGTGTGTGTGTGTGTGTGTGTGTGTCTGTGTCTGTGTGTGTTGTAAGAGAGGTCCAAACACTTGTTGGTGTGCCAGAGAGAGAGAGAGGGAGAGAGGAGCAAACTGAAAGCCGATATGAAACTTCCTGGCAGATTAAAACTATGTGCCGGACCGAGACTCGAACTCGGGACCTTTGCCTTTCGCGGGCAAGTGCTTGGGTAGCTGAGTTGGTGGAGCACTTGCCCGCGAAAGGCAAAGGTCCCGAGTTCGAATCTCGGTCCGGCACACAGTTTTAATCTGCCAGGAACTTTCATATCAGTGCACACTCCGCTGCGGAGTGAAAATCTCATTCTGGAAATATCCCCCAGGCTGTGGCTAAGCCATGTCTCCGCAATATCCTTTCATTCAGGAGTGCTAGTTCTGCAAGGTTCGCAGAAGAGCTTCTGAAAAGTTTGGAAAGTAGGAGACGAGGTACTGGCAGGAGTACAGCTGTGAGGACGGGGCGTGCGTCGCGCTTGGGTAGCTCAGTTGGTAGAACACTTGCCCACGAAAGGCAAAGGTCCCGAGTTCGAGTCTCGGTCGGGCACACAGTTTTAATTTGCCAGAAAGTTTCATATCAGCGCACACTCCGGTACAGAGTGAAAATCTCATTCTGAAAGCCGATATGTTGAAATCTGTATTGAATGTCTTTACCACAACTGAAAGTAGGGGAGTGTTGACACTGTGTAATTTTTCAATCATTGCTAAGTTGAATAAGTAGTACTTGCGCTGAAGACCAACTGAAATCGTTAAAACGCAAGGAGGTCAAGTTTGACGGAATTACAATCAGATCCTCTTCAGAAATTTTTGATTGAATTACAGTGAGCTGGTAAAAGTCTTGGTATAGCGATGAGCACAAATACAGATAGCAGTAGTGTCGCGTACACAACGTATAAAAGGGCAGTGCTTTGGTGGAGCTGTCATTTGTACTCCGGTTTCGAATATGATTACAGCTGGAGCATGGAAATCAACAGTCTTTGAAAGCGGAATGGTAGTTGGAGCTAGATGCATGCAACACTCTATTCTGGAAATCGTTAGGGAATTCAATATTACGAGATGCACAGTGTCAAGGGTGTGCCGAGAATACCAAATTTCAGGCAGTACATCTTGCACAGACAACACAGTGACCGACGGCCTTCACTAACAGACCGAGAGCAGCGTTTGAATAGAGTTGTCAGTGCTAACAGACAAGCAACACTCCTTGAAATCAACGTGGGACGTGCGACGATCGTATCCGTTAGGTCTATGTGGCGAAATTTGGCGTTACTGGGCTATGGCAGCAGACGACAGACGCGAGTGTCTTTACTAACTGTACGACATCGCCTGTAGCGCCTCTCCTGAACTCGTGACCATATTGGTTGGACCCTAGACGACTGAAAAACCGTGGCCTGGTCAGATGAGTCCAGATTTCAGATGGTAAGAGCTGATGGTAGGGATCGTGTGTGGCGCAAACCCCAGGAAGTCATGGATCCAAGTTATCATCAAGGCACTGTAGGAGCTGGTGGTGGTTCCGTAGTGGTGTAGGCTGTGTTTACTGAACACCTCACTGACTGAAAATGGTTATGTTGACTATTTGGGACCATTTGCAGCTATTGGCTGGTTCAAATGGCTCTGAGCACTATGCGACTTAACTTCTGAGGTAATCAGTCGCCTAGAACTTAGAACTAATTAAACCTAACTAACCTAAGGACATCACACACATCCATGCCCGTGGCAGGATTCGAACCTGCGACCGTAGCGGTCATGCGGTTCCAGACTGAAGCGCCTTTAACCGCACGGCCACACCGGCCGGCTTGCAGCTATTCATGGACTTTATTTTCACAAACAATGATGGAATTTTTATGGATGACAGTGTACCATGTCAGGGCCACAATTGTTCGCGATTACTTTGAAGGACGTTCTGGACATTTCGAGCGAATTATTTGGCCACCCAGACATCAGTCCCATCCATGATTTACGGGACCTGATCGAGAGATCAGTTCGTACATAAAATACTGCACTACCAACACTTTCACAGTCATGGATGGCTATAGAGGCAGCATGGCTCAATATTTCTCTGTAGAGGACTTCTAATGACTTGTTTGAGTCCAGGTCATGTCGAATTCCTGCACTATGCCGGACGAAAGAAGGAATATTTTCCACGCTGGGGTCGTATCGAGCAACTCCTTGCCAGTTCAATAATGACTTTGTCTCGCCCAGGAGGACTTCGTCTGTCCATAGTGAATGTTTTTGCTGGAGCTGTTTCGCTGAGTCTTGCTTTTTATTGCGTTGGGGGAGGGGAGGGATCGCTGTGAACTATGCGCTGTCTAAAGTTTTCCCTTCTGCTCGGGAGAAACGCCACGTTAACTGCTGCGATGATGGAAAGAGTTTACAGAATCGACGCTTTGGGAAAACTGAAGTAGATGAATGGTTTCGTCTTCCGAAAAACATGTCGATTGATGACAAACTGTGTCATATGCTGGAACACATGAAATTTGTGCCTGCAATTATTGCCGTAAACGATCAGATAACATCTAATGCGGTTGTTATCGGTTCCGAATGTGAAATAACCTGTCTGAATTTAAGCATCATAGGTTACTCGGGCATGGCAGTCAAATTATTTTGTAGAAATATTTGCGTTAGGAGCTGTAGCTACAGAGTTTCAGATATAAATTACCATCTTGTTCTGACTAGCAGATAGAGAATCCAGTGTATAAAGCAACGTCTTAGACCTCCCAGTATTGTATTGTATTGTATGTTAACGGGGGACCTAGAAACGTCGGAGAGGCTCCATCCCCGCCGCAGCCGCAGTGGTCCACAACCCCACGACGACTACCGCAGTCCACTTCACCCCTCCGCCACCCGCACCGCACCGAACCCAGGGTTATTGAGCGGTTCGGCCCCCGGTGGACCCCCCCAGGGAACGTCTCACAGCTGACGAGAGTAACCCCTGTGTTTGCGTGGTAGTGTAATGGTGGTGTACGCATACGTGGAGAACTTGTTTGCGCAGCAATCGCCGACATAGTGTAACTGAGGCGGAATAAGGGGAACCAGCCCGCATTCGCCGAGGCAGATGGAAAACCGCCTAAAAATCATCACAGACTGACCGGTTCACCGGACCTCGACACAAATCCGCCGGGCGGATTCGTGCCGGGGACCAGGCGCTCCTCCCCACTACGGTAAGCCGTGCGTTAGACCGCACGGCCGACTGGGCAGGCGACTTCCCAGTAACTAATAAACTCCGAGGAAAGGATCACTCATCATAAAGTTGTGACAGCATCAGTGATTACTGGTGAAACAAGGAATGTTTGAAAGGTAGGAAAATATGTTTGCTTAGCAAGAGTGAAATGATACAAACTGCTGAGAATCTCAGTAGTCAACACTAAACATTGAGCTCTGAAGACGTAGATGTCGAGCACAAATGAATAAACTTGAAAAACATTATTCAGTACACTTTAGATTATAATATTTGTCGAACAAGGTTCTAAGGGATGGAAAGACCCTACTTCACATAAACGATTGTTAAAAACGATATTACGAAAGCAAAGAAAACATCATCACAGATCTAAGAGACACCAACGTTTAGGTGACAAACAGAAATTGAACGAAGCAAAAATACGTGTAACTAGAGCAATACGAGAAGCTTTCAGTGAAAATGAAAGCAAGGTTTTTCCAGTCTATCCGACTACAAACCCTTTGGCCTTAGACAAAAATGAAAGTCAGTTGTAAATTATGTATCCAGTCGCTCAGTGATCGTACTGACAAGGAAACGGAAGATGACTGAGAGAATGCCAAAATGGTTCTGTTTTCCGAACTTGTTTCACCGTTGTTTTGTCGTGGATCGCTGGAGTGGACAGAAAAAAAAGCACAGGTCATTCCTGTTTTGGCTCTGAGCACTATGCGACTTAACTTCTAAGGTCATCAGTCGCCTAGAACGTAGAACTACTTAAACCTAACTAACCTAAGGACATCACACACATCCATGCCCGAGGCAGGATTCGAACCTGCGACCGTAGTGGTCGCTCGGCTCCAGACTGTAGCGCCTAGAACCGCACGGCCACTCCGGCCGGCATTCCTGTTTTCAAGAAGGGTTGCTGAACAGATGGACAGAATTATGGACCTATGGTGTTGACGTCAATCTCTTGTAGAATTATGGAGCATGTTTTGTGTTATCATGATATTTTTGGAGACCGAAAATCACGTCTATAAAAATCGAATGGATTCTGCTGTGACTTGGCAAGACAGCCAAGCCACTAGGAGGTGAAGCCGAAAGGCACGCGTTTAAGCTCACGCAGGCTGGCGTGAGGTCTGGAACAGTTAAAGGATTTGAGTCTAGCAAATAAAGTACGTAGCTGTTGGAATACTTAACTTTAATCCACAATTGGTGAACATCGGTCTGACTGTACATGCATCACAAGATAAATAGCAAATTATAATGGCGCCTTGCTAGGTCGTAGCAAATGACGTAGCTTAAGGCTATGCTAACTATCGTCTCGGCAAATGAGAGCGTAATTTGTCAGTGAACCATTGCTAGCAAAGTCGGCTGTACAACTGGGGCGAGTGCTAGGACGTCTCTCTAGACCTGCCGTGTGGCGGCGCTCGGTCTGCAATCACTGACAGTGGCGACACGCGGGTCCGACGTATATTAACGGACCGCTGCCGATTTAAAGGCTACCACCTAGCAAGTGTGGTGTCTGGCGGTGACACCACAGATTCCACGAAACAAAGATCTTACGAGACTTAACTTGCTCTGTTACTCAATGAAATCCGTAGCGCTGTGGACAACGGAGCTCAGATTGATGTCTTGAGTTCAGTAAGACATCTGACACCGTCCCTCACTGCCTTTTGCAGAAAAAAAGAGCTTACCGAGTATCGCATCAGATTTGCGACTGGATTCAAGACTCCCTTGTAGACAGACTTCATTACGTATCTCATTCCGGAAGAACGTCGACTGATGTAAAGATACTTTCAACAGTACCCTAACGAAGTGTGATAAGACCGTTGCTGCTTAAAATATATATAAATGATCTAGTGGATAGTGTCGGAATCTGCTGTCTATAATAAAGTAACAGTTCCAGAGAAATATATCTAAGTGCAGAAAGACCTGCGGGAGATCGGTGATCTGGTGAGGTGATTGGCAGTTTACTCGGAATGTGAACAAATGTAACGTATTATGCATGCGTGGGAAAAGAACTTACAGTGAGAGTGCACTACTGGCGATGGATCACTGGAAAGATTAACTGCGGCAAAATACCATGGAGTAACAATCCAGAGCTATGTAAAAGTGGAATGACGACATAAAAGAAACTGTAGGAAAGGCTAATGCTATGCTGAGATTCGTAAGAAAAAAAACTTACGGTAATGCACCTCTTCCATGAAAGAAGCGGCTTACAAGACTCGTTCGACCTGTTATTGAGAACTGCTCGTGTGATGGGACGCTTAACAGGCTATATTAACAGAAGAGACAGAGAAGATCCAACGAAGATCGGCGCTATTTGTCACGGTATCGTTTAGTTGGCGCGAGACCATTACAGAGATTCTCAGAAAACTCCAGTCGCAAACAGTACAGGGAAGGCGTTGTGTATCAGGGAGAGGTTTACTACTGAAATTCTGAGAGTGAGAAAGGCATTACTTCTTTCTAGATACATCTCGTGATGATCACAACGTGTCCACCCCGATAACTGAATGGTTGCCGGCACGCTAGATCAGCGTATTCGGTCAGCGGGGTAGCTGCCCTCTGTAATAAAAAGACTGAGTTAATGGATCAACGACGAACTTAAAGCGGGTGTCTTATGACGTCCGCTCCGAGCAGATACAACGAACGAAAACGAACAAAATGAGATTGCAAAAAAAAAAAAAAAAAAAAAAGGAAAGGAAAGGGGTCCTAAGGGACCCGGGTTCGATTCGCGGCTGGATCGGGGGGATTTTTTCGGCTCAGGGACTTGGTGTTGTGTTGTCTTCATCATCATTTCATCCCCATCCAGTTTGCAGGTCGCCCAATGTGGCGTCTAATGTAATACGACCTGCACCAAGGCGGCCAGACCTGCCCCGTAAAGGGCCTCCCGGCCAATAACGCCAAACGCTCATTTCCATGATCACACCGAGAAAATCAGAGAAACTAAATCTAATGCAGAGGCTTACCCACCAACTATCATCCTTGCAACGCGTCATTCACGAGTGGAACAGGGTAGGGGTTATCAGTTAGTAGTGCAAGTAGTATCCGCCACACACCGTCAGGTGGCTTGCGGAGTGCTGATGGAGATGTTGATGACCGACCACCACGGACCACAGCACACACAGTGGAGTTATTTGTATCGTGTAAGAGGCTAGATTTAGGGAAAAGGCATCATTGCCAACATACACGAAAAAAATTTCTCAGATGAAGTAAAAAAGCAAGACAATGCTCATTTGACAATTTGTGCTTGTGGGGAGGGGGGTGGGGGGGAAGGGGGAAGGAAGGGAGAGGTTGTGAATGCAGAGTTCGTACTACAACGTCAGACAGTTAACAGAATTTTCTGTTTGGAGATTCTGCGAATATTGTATCACAGCGTGCGTAAAAACACATGTGTATAAAAAAATATGTTCACAGGAATGTATTCCCGAACTGAACGTACTATGTATGATGGAATGTATTTTGAAGGTGAAAAGACTGTTTTGTAAAAAAAATGAAATACGTAGCTTTAACGCCGGCAGTAGTGGACGTGCGGTTCTAGGCGCTACAGTCTGGAGCCGAGCGACCGCTACGGACGCAGGTTCGAATCCTGCCTCGGGCATGGGTGTTTCTGATGTCCTTTGGTTGGTTAGGTTTAATTAGTTCTAAGTTCTAGGCGACTGATGACCTCAGAAGTTAAGTCGCATAGTGCTCAGAGCCATTTGAGCCATAGCTTTAACTTTTTTGGGTACCCCTTGTAGTCTACCACAGATTCCTTAATGCCAGAGCTGTTCTTGACTGTTGGAGAAAGGTGCAGATCTTACACACTTACAAATATAGTTAAATGTGAACAATAAATATTGTCCTGTGTCACTGGCTTGTAGCGGGTTCTGAGTTCGAACAAGATGGATGACCTATCTGCAACGAAATGTCCTTCTCCATAGAAAACACACCAATTAAGCGGAAACCAAACTTCAGCTCGTCCTATATCCTATACGCCATTAATATAAGTCACCAGTTGCATTCTGCCATTCTAGACTTTCGAAAAGCTTTCAGTCCAGAGCTCTGCGTCTACCAAAGAAAATCTGGGAACGTTCCTACACCGTATTTGGTTAATTGCGCTACAGGACTGAAAATTTTCGACAGGTGTAACTCATCAGGCCGTTCCTGTACAGACGCAAAGTAATTTCGTATGTGAGGCTTATCACCAGGATGATGTTTTGTAAAGATCTGGCTATAGCGCTACAGCTATAACACTACAGCTGTTATGGAATAACTGTTGCTCAAAAGTAAACGCGCCAGCTATGGAAAATCTAAGATTGCAAATGATATTACTCGCTAAGTCATTAACACAGGGGGTACAAAATTAAATAGTGGGAGAATCACTCCTAAGATAACACGTGAAAAATCCATACAAACACATCTCAAAATACTTAGTTTTTGTCTCATTAAGGAAAGAACACTTCACAGAGTTCGCGTGTCACAGAAAATGTACTTTTCTTCTACACTTTACGCGATGGACTACCGCATCTTTTCAGTCTCCCACGTACGGTGTTGAATGGTTTTGTAGGCTGCCATGAAACAATGCTGAAGCGTTTTCCCGTTGTAAATGCCTGCTGCTGAGCCAGTTGATTAAGAAATAATCCAAAGAATTGAGATCGAGGGAACATATAGCGCATGGAACTTGTTTTTCTCCTGCAGTCTGCTTTGGCTGATATCAAACAATAAAGCGAAAAGAAGATAATGCGGCTGAAATGTGTTGGAGCCCTGTCGAGCACAAACCATTTGTTTCCTGTTATTTACAGGAGCACATGCTTTAGCAAGTCTTGGTACACTGCTCTGAATGAAGCACTTGTAGACATCATCTGTAAGACGTTGTGGGAGAACGGCTGGACCTATCAGACAGTTACATACAATTCCAGCCGGAATCTTAAACTACAACTGGTGTCTAGCCAGAACTGTACCATGAGCATTTTGGTGCAGCCACAAACGTTCTGGGTATATATTCGTGCGCAGAAGCAAACGCAGGATACTGAAAACTGTCATGTTTCTAACTTGATAACCTTGTGAAATGCTGCATCACTAACATCTCAAAAACGAAAGTATTTTGGTCATATGTGATATCAACATTGTGTTATTTTGATGCGAGGAACCTGCTTCAAAACTTGGTGAAAGCATTTACGTGCGTACGTTTTCACAACCAATGTGAATATGAGTAAAATACTTACGGCCACTAGGTTAAGTGATGTTGAAACAATAAAAAAAACTATGTACCTAATTTACGACTGTCTTCGCATTGGTCCTCTTCAGGTCAACTAAACTGCTTGTTTCTGGGAATGCCTTCCATATATACCGTCACTTTTCAGTTGTCGTGTTGTAACCGACATCACTGCACTGACAAGACATATCAGGAAGACCATTCCCAGAACCGAGTAGCTTAGTTCAAAATGGCTCTGAGCACTATGGGACTCAACTTCTGAGGTCATCAGCCCACTAGAACGTAGAACAACTTAAACCTAACCAACCTAAGGACATCACACACACCCATGCCCGAGGCAGGATTCGGACCTGCGACCGTAGCTGTCGCGCGGTTCCAGACTGTAGCGCCTATAACCTCTCGGCCACCCCGGCCGGCAGTAGCTTAATCACCGTTAAGATGACCGCTTTTAAGGACGGTCGAAAAGCCAGTTTAAAGTTGTTTTTAGTGTTTCAAAACGTAGCGGCATGATTTTATTCCAACTTGCAAAAGTATGTCAGCGGGTAGTATGACAGCGAGAAGTATCAGTTGCATTTTAATATTTTTCGCAGGTGACGTGGTTAGTTACGAGGAAGCGCTATGCAAAACAAATTGTAGTAATCCAGAACGATCTTCGTAATTGGCATATAGCTACCATGCAAATGTTCCCTACGACAACCATGACCATCAGAAATTACATTATGTTAGTTCTTGTAGTAGCAGCAAGACTTCCACAAATCTTGAAGCGTTATTTGTGTTGCGTGAATGCCCTGCTGCTACCGGGTTATTAATCAACACCGTAAGAAACGTGCACCTACTGAAAGGCCACTTTGTGGTTGTGGTGGCTATTTCTGCCTTGCAAACATAGTCAAGGACTTCTTAGCTCGTAGTTCCGGCATTCTCTTATGAGTGACCTCTAAAACAAGTTACAGGCTGTTGGATAGCACAGACTCTGCGACTCCTTGCGTGTTCACTATGAAAGGAAGAACTTTCTGCTGGAAATGCGATGGAGCAATGTCTGAGCTTCACATGTAGATTCTGAAGGGAAGCTGATACCTACTGCTAAGTTAGGATGTACCGCTGCGATCAGTCCATACAAAATGCACTCCTTAATTCAGAACTGCTTCGAGTATTGTACAGGGTGGTTATAATTAAACTTTCGCTACTTGAGACAGTTCCCATCAAAAACGGGTGTTCGTAGGGCAATGAAGCTTTGCGAAAACATTTGTAATGACATGCGGAAGAGAAATAACGAATAAACCACTGAAAGAAACACATAAGTGGGTAATATTTTATTTGTTAATTGTCTACCATGTTTACGTTCCAGTTAACAAACGCTGCTCAATATGAAGACCACCTGCACAAGTGACGGCGTGCAACCGCCCTAGAGATACCATTTAACAACTGTTCGCAGCATTTTTCGATCGGTGGACCATGGAATGTTCGGCTGTCGTAATGCAGATCGAGCACTGTTTGAAGACCGCACATTGCGTCCAGCATTCTCATCCATGGCGACGGTAACTTCCTCAACAATTTGTGGTGCAATTAGACACCGGCCTCTCCCAGGAGCAATTTCCAAATCGACAGTTAATTTGAACTTCCGGTAGGGAAAGAGAACCCATTTGTTTTTCTTTAATGCACTGATACTCGAGAAGAGTAGTACCACTAACGCTGTTGTTTTGCGGCACTATTGCTGTTTTGATAAAACCGCTTTAGAGTAAAGCCTTGCTCACCTTGTCCAAAGCCATGGTGACTGTCTGCAACTGTAATACACACTGATGCTTGTGTCTCAGCCTTACGTCGCTGTACCAGTACAGGCCCCTAACAGCAGTCATGACACTAACACACAGTAAGAACGCATATCCCACAGTACACAGTCTGAACATTTTTCCTACAAATTTTTGTACCCATATACTAAATACACTACTGGCCATTAAAATTGCAAAACCAAGAAGGAATTCAGATGACAAACGGGTATTCATTGGACAAATATATTATACTATAACTGACATGTGATTAAATTTTCACGCAATTTGGGTGCATAGATCCTGAGAAATCAGTACCCAGAAAAACCACCTCTGGCCGTAACAACGGCCTTGATACGCCTGGCATTGAGTCAAACAGAGCTTGGATGGCGTGTACAGGTGCAGCTGCCAATGCAGCTTCAACAAGATACCACAGTTCATCAAGAGTAGTGACTGGCGTATTGTGACGAGCCAGTTCCTCGGCCACCATTGACCAGACGTTTTCAATTGGTGACAGATCTGTAGAATGTGCTAGCCAGGGCAGCAGTCGAACATTTTCTGTGTCCATAAAGGCCCGTACAGGACCTGAAACATGCGGTCGTGCATTATCCTGCTGAAATGTAGGGTTTCACAAGGAACGAATGAAGGGTAGAGCCACGGGTCGTACCACATCTGAAATGTAACGTCCACTGTTCAAAGTGCCTTACCGAGACGTGTAACCAATGGCACCCCATACCATCACGCCGGGTGCACCCAGGTTCGTCGTTGAGTACACCATCGCAGGCGCTCCTGTTTGTGAAGCAGCGTCAAGGGTAACCGCAGCCATGGTCTCCGAGCTGATAGTCCATGCTGCTGCAAATGTCGTCGAACTGTTCGTGCAGATGGTTGTTGTCTTACAAACATCCCCATCTGTTGACTCAGGGATCGAGACGTGGCTGCACGATCCGTTACAGCCATGCGGATAAGATGCCTCTCATCTCGACTGCTGGTGATACGAGGCCGTTGGGATCCAGCACGGCGTTCCGTATGACCCTCCTGAACCCACCGATTCCACATTCTGCTAACAGTCATTGGACCTCGACCAACGCGAGCAGCAATGTCGAGATACGATAAACCGCAATCGCGTTAGGCTACAATCCGACCTTTATCAAAGTCGGGAACGTGATGGTACGCATTTCTCCTCCTTACACGAGGCATCACAACAACGTTTCACCAGGCAACGCCGGTCAACTGCTGTTTGTGTATGGGAAATCGGTTGGAAACTTTCTTCACGTTAGCACGTTGTAGGTGTCGCCACCGGCGCCAACCATGTGTGAATGCTCTGAAAAGCTAATCATTTGCACATCACAACATCTTCTTCCTGTCGGTTAAATTTCGCGTCTGTTGCACGTCATGTTCGTGGTGTAGCAATTTTAATGGCCAGTAGTGTAGTTTACGTCTAAACTGGATCAATTAGCTAAGGGGTCATTATAATCACTGGGTGTACTTCTTGAGTAAGGACATGTGCAGAAACAGTGTCTACCGTCACCAAATCAGGAAGCACTGCTGCATAAAGGTGAACGTAATGCCCATAGAAGGCTTCTGCTATTTCTGCTTGTTCTACCACGGGTCGACCGTCGTCTGTCATCGTGTCGGTTACCATCGTCCTACGGTGCCTCCTGCGCTCGAAGAGCACGTGGTGCATAGATGGCCTTTCTGCTTGTAGCCTGTCTGGAGCACGCGACCCTATAACACCGCCCTGTAAATGGTGGTGTGCTAAGCAGACGAGCTGCGCTTTCGCGCGATTGACAATAATCTGCCTGTCAGGTGAGGGCTCCATAGCAAGACATTCTCGTAGGACGGTGTAATAAAAGTTTTTCGTGTTCCTCCTCCATGGCGACGCTTCCCGGCCGTAGGCCATGAAGGTGCGCCTAAGAGCAGGCTTCGCACATTCAATCCACCAACTGAGGGTCGATTGGTAACGACCACGACGCTGTAAGGACGCGTTCCACGACTCTTCGACAGCACCTTTACATGCCGGCTCCTCCAGATGGGGGACGTTCAGTTTCCAGGGGGGCCTACTGCGCCACACACTTGCAGGTTGGGTGGAAATAGAGCAAATATAGGCTGTGTAGTCGGTGAATGCAGTGGGCCAGAGCTCTGCTCCTCTCTTCGCGGTTGAGATGGTGCTTGTGACGTAAATTCTGTCCAACCGACTTGACGAATGACTTGTATAATGGGTGTAACCAGGAGCTGGGCCATGGATGTGGCGCCACGTGTCGAACAGGTGGAGGTCATGCACTAGCATTTCCAATTCCGCACACGGGACGTGATGTGGCTGCTGATGAGACGGAGATAAAGTACAGTTGAAAAAGGCCTCCGATCACCATATCGTCTATGCGGCCCTTACAGAGATGCGTAATATCTTTCGGAAAAAAAAGCGGGCTCGATCTCTCCGTCTCCCTGATCCTGAAAGGGCATATACATCGAAGAGTCGTATAAAGTTGACAGTAGGTACAGTACGTCCGTAGCCGCCAAGCCTTCCCATAGCAGGACAGCCACACCACAATCGGTAGAAGAGGCGTGGGAGATGTGGGCGGTGTATCCGTAGAAGTCAGGGAAACTAGCGTCCCATACTTCCTGTACGAGTGCCACGCCGATGTCCGCCGCGTCGAGCAAGCGTTGTAGCATTGTCAGTTTGTGTGGTGCTCTTACCGCATTGATATTGATGTGTGTTGCCTAGCCTCTTCATCTAGGGTAGACGCCATGGCAATCGAAGATAACCGCAAAAGAGGCCGGACTCACCGAACCCGTTACACATTATGAGTCTTTCACGCTAGGAGTGGCGTCCCCAATGCCACCCCCTCCCCCGTCACCCGTGACTTCTCCAGGAAGTTCCTCAACATCGTCCGACCACTGTGGGTGCACCACGATGCTGTGTAGCTGATCGGCACCAAAATCTCTTTCAACCACGTCGTCTTTGGTAGAGGTGGACGGAGCGCCATCCATCAACGCGACCTGCTGCATCTGTCGTGCAAGAAGTAACTGGGCACTCGTGGTATGGGCAAGTGAACCTACACCACTTAGACACCCAGCATCCATGCCGTCTGACGATATGTCACCTTCTTGACCGGCCATGCGTAGGAGGCAATCGTCAGAAGGGGTCCACCGACGTCGCTTGCGTCGTCGAGGCGAACTTTGCTTTCGAAGGTGGATATCCCTATCCGAATGTGGGAGGCAATCCAGCGTCGTATCACCTTCCGCTAGGAAAGCCGCAGCCGGGACAATGTTCGCGTCCATGTCCATCGCGTCCTGAATGTTATGTTGCGTCTGGATTCCGTGGGACTGTTGCAGCTGTTGTTGCTGTGGAAGGTGCGACATCTCGGTCGGCATCGGGGGTCCTTCCTCTTCCTCCCTTGGCCCTTCTGACGTCGATGGATACCCCCGACCGCCCGTTTCTTCCACATCTATGGTGCTCATCGTCGTCTGAGCGTATGTGAGGGGTAGGATTGTCGCCCCCGTCGGCGAAACTGAGTCTCCCACTGGTATCTGCGTAAGTCTACGTTGTAAGCAGCCCGATCGAACATGGACTTCCTGCCCACATCCGGAACAGGTACGCGATTGACCGTCGTACATTATGATTGCCCGACGTTCAAATAGAACGGCACATGTTTCTTGAGTTCAAGTTTAATTTAGCGCACACCATTGTAGACATTATACATCAAAATGTTTGCCACTTTTCTACAACGTGGCTGATGACATTGGCATCCTTGACAACTTCCTCTGGGACCTCGAAGGGGAGCTCAAAACCCCTTAAAGTCCTCAGGCCCACGCCTGCATGATCCAACGTCACTGAACCGATATTCCCGTCAGAATGTATGGCTCTGAGCACTATGGGACTCAACTGCTGAGGTCATTAGTCCCCTAGAACTTAGAACTAGTTAAACCTAACTAACCTAAGGACATCACAAACATCCATGCCCGAGGCAGGATTCGAACCTGCGACGGTAGCGGTCTTGCGGTTCCAGACTGCAGCGCCTTTAACCGCACGGCCACTTCGGCGGGCCCGTCAGAATGTTTAAATCTGAGAGAGTTCGGGTATTTAGACACCACAGTTGCTCAGATCTCTGCACTGATCATTTTAACATAAACGAAGCTCACCTTTATAGAAAAAAATGTATTCCGACGATAGTCGCCGGATCTAAACGTAGATCGTCGCGGCCGGCCAGTGTGGCCGAGCGGTTCTAGGCGCTTCAGTCTGGAACCGCGCGACCGCTACGGTCGCAGGTACGAATCCTGCCACGGGCATGGGTGTGTGTGATGTCTTTAGGTTAGTTAGGTTTAAGTAGTTCTAAGTTCTAGGGGACTGATGACCTTGGATGTTAAGTCCCATAGCGCTCAGAGCCATTTCAACCAAGATCGTCGCGTATGAACTGTTCTATTTCATAGGCTCGAGGACGCGTGTGTTCTGGTTGGAAAGTAATTCTGATCGTATGGTGGCGCCATGTGTGTGCCATAGTCGCACTGAACTTGGAACCAATACAACTCGCGCGTCACGGTGGCGCACGGCGGGACGCTGCGTACTTCCCTGCCCCACCGCTGCCGAAAGCACTCGAAACTGGGACTTTTGCCTTTCGAGGGCAAGTGCTCTACAATCTGAGCTACCGAAGCACGACTGACGACCCGTCCTCACAGCTTTAATTCCTCCAGTCCGTCGCTTCCTACCTTCCAAACTTCACAGAAGCTCTCGTGCAAACCTTGCGGAACTAGCACTCCTGGAAGAAAGGATATTGCGGAGACATGGCTTAGCCACAGCTGGGGTCTGCGAGGTTCACAGAAGAGCTTCTGTGAAGTTTGGAAGGTAGGAGACGAGGTACCGGTGGAATTAAATCTGTGAGGACGAGCCGTGAGTCGTGCTTGCGTAACTCAGATGGTACAGTACTTGTCCTCGAAAGGCAAAGGTGCCAAGTTCGACTCTCGGTGTGACGCACAGTTTTTATCTGCCAGGAAGTTCCATATCAGAGTACACTCCGCTGCAAAGCGGGAATTTCATTCTGGAGTTATTTTCATGTTTATACTACAATGAAACCTTTTTTATCGCTGAAATTGTATTACTGTTCATATCAATTACATGTGTTTATCTAACTTTCTAGTTTATAACGAAGTCAGATTGTGACTAATCTGTACATGGTAGAGAAAAATTGAAATCAGATACGTGTTTCACCTTGCTAAAGCCGTCCTTACCCTGGTAGATTTAATTATCGTTGATGTGGAGGTGACGTCACTACCTGTTACTTCATGTTGAAGAGCCTCTCGTGAAACACAAAATGTATTCTTCAGTATTTCGTCAACGTGCTAAGGAAGGTTGAACCAATAATAGCAAAAACGTTCTCTACGTCACACGCACAACTTTCGAGACACCTTGTCGGTTTCAGTTCATACTGGGTGGGTTTTATACTACAAATGGCTCTGAGCGCTATGGGACTTAACTTCTGAGGTCATCAGTCCCCTAGAACAGAACTACTTAAACCTAACTAACCTAAGGACATCACACACATTCATGCCCCAGGGAGGATTCGTACCTGCGACCGTAGCAGTCGCGCGGTTCCACACTGTAGCGCCTAGAACCGCCTTGCCACCCCGGCCTGCTGTTTTATACTACAGTTTACCTCCTATTAATAAACGCTGTTTCTATGAACGAGCGCATTGAGGATATGTCGCAAACCCGTCGTTTTTGTAATAAAATGTTGGGAAACGTCATACTGTGGTTAAAGAGTTTTCGTATTTACTTTTTTTCGTGTTATAAGTCACACGTTATGACAGTACGCGATTTTAACGCAACGGCACATTGAAGATTCACCAAAAGGGCGTCGTTCTTGGTATAATTTATTGTAATTAAAGGTAAGCTAGTACCTAAACGGCGGTTATTCAAAAGATCGTAATGTAAAATACAAGGTCACTTATTACAGAAGTCGAGCGTAGCGTGGTTGCAAGAGGTGCCGAGTTAAGAAACAAGGAGTGGAGGGTTCGCATATTGCGGTTCCCCTATTTCTTTTTCCTCAACATCGCGTTTTATAAAAGGATGTGGAGCTTTCTTAATAAATTAAGAGAAGCAATTTCTGTACTATTCGACGTTACGTAAATATAAATGCGCTCTGTCTCAGGAGTGAGTTTTACCAATTTTGTGATATTTTATAAGCTGATGTCGGTACTAACTGGGAATGGGACTTTACTTATTGACTTTGTAATGTCTCTTGCAGCGGTCTCTCCGCGATATCTTCAGAAATTTTATAAATTATATAACTCAGTACATATCTCGAAATATCTCTTGTTATCTTACCGATTATCAATGCAAAGTAGTTTCAAGCCCAATTATTCCTTGGAGCGTCCATTTACTCCATGGAATAGCTTCTCTGCTATCTATGTTTTCTTTTAGGAAAAGAATAGGGGTCTTCTTGCCGATTAGTCGTGAATGAAGGATGTATATGTATGTATTGTTGGGCTAGTCGCCATCTTGATGAGATTCTGTATGAGAAGGAATTTAATACATGAACTAAACTAAAGTAAGTGTGTTCGCGTATTATTTAACTGTTTATTATTGACAGTGTCTGCTTACTACGCTGTGTTGCGCGGGATCAGTGGGGAACGTCTGATTTACACTGGACGAACCTGCCGTTTTGTATGCTCAAGATATCCAGTTACTTCAAATAAATAGGCTAACACGGTCTTACCAGCAGATCTCCGGTCTTCCCCATGTGATCACCGAAAGTTAATAATTATTACAAATGTTTCCAGGAGATCGACTGACAATTTTCGTCGCACCGAGACTTCGAAATTGCTTCACTGCCTTACGGAATTTAAGTTAAGCTCAATTTAATCAGGATAGAACAGTATTGAACTGTGTGAATGTGATAAGCCTGCTTTGTAAATGAAAATTCCCTTAATATACGCATGTTTTTACTATCCTGATCAGTGAAGCTAAATCAGGCCGGTGTGAGAGAGGTTTTTTAAATTTTAGAAATATTAAAACTTGTAGCATATTCACAGATATTGAAATTTTTATTTATGTACTAGCTGAGTATCCGGTATTGCACCATTACGTATTGATTCATTCTAATCTTCTATTAGTTCATCTCTTCCTTCCCCATCTCTATATCCTCCTGCACTCTCTCTCTCTCTGTCCATTTCCTTCAACCCCTCTCTCTATCTCCTCCTGCCTCTCTTCTCCTACCCCTCTCTCTATTTATCTACTCTAGCCTCTCCTTCTGACGATCTGCTCATCCCCCCCCCCCCCCAGTCCATCTCTTCCTCTCCCATCTAATTCCGTTTTCTCTTCGCATTCTCTCTCTCCATCTCCTCCCCCCTCTCTCTGTTCATCTCCTCCTCCACTCTTCCTGTTCATTTCTTTCTCGCTCCCTTTCCCAGCTCATCATCTCCCTCCGCTTACTCATACCCTCTTTCCTTTCTCTGTCCATTTCCTTCACCACCTCTCTCTGTCGTTCTCCTCCTCCCCTATCTGTGCCCACCTTCTTCTTTCCGCACTTTATCTCTCCATCTCCTCCATCCCCTTCTTTCTCCACTTTATCATTGCCACCCCAATAGGAGACTGATGGTTCTTACCCCCACAGTACCTGTTTCCAAATCGTAACTAATGTACCAAATTTGTCTGAAATCGTTTTGAGGTTTAGGATGAGCTTTCTACCCGTGGTTTTGCTCGCATACACACGTGTCAAAAAACACGCAATTGTAGACAGGGTTCACCTGAATATCTAGCGAATTTCGCTGTCTGCAAAACGTAGGGCGAATACAGTTAGTAGTAAAGAAGTATTCATGTAAAACGTCATGGCAGTTTTACAGCACGATGGGCGAAAATATAGTTAGCGACAAACTCTTTTTCCGTTTCATAGTTTTGTTGGGGGTTGTCAGCAAGAAAAAAATTCGTCAAGGTTTAAAGTTACGTAAGTTTGTCGCAGGTTACTAAATCTTCTCAGTCTCATATACTGGATGAATAAAGTATGGATACTCGCGCGTCGTGAATTGCACTGCATTCTCACCACCATCCCCATATCTTCGATAGGTAGGTGGTTTAGACGCTCACAGCAATTATCTCCAGACAGTAAGTAATATACCGGGTGATCAAAAAGTCAGTATAAATTTGAAAACTTAATAAACCACGGAAAAATGTAGATAGAGAGGTAAAAATTGACACACATGCTTGGAATGACATGGGATTTTATTAGAACCACCCCATATTGCCAGACGCGTGAAAGATCTCTTGCCCGTGTCGGTTGGTGATGATCGTGTGCTCAGCCGCCACTTTCGTCATGCTTGGCCTCCCAGGTCCCCAGACCTCAGTCCGTGCGATTCTTGCCTTTGGGGTTGCCTGAAGTCGCAAGTGTATCGTGATCGACCGACATCTCTAGGCATGCTGAAAGACAACATCCGACGCCAATGCCTCACCATAACTCCGGACATGCTTTACAGTGCTGTTCACAACATTATTCCTCGACTACAGCTATTGTTGAGGAATGATAGTGGACATATTGAGCATTTCCTGTAATGATCATCATCTTTGCTTTGTCTTACTTTATTATGCTAATTACTGCTATTGTGATCAGATGAAGCACCATCTGTCGGAAATTTTTTGAACGTTTGTATTTTTTGGTTCTAATAAAACCCCATGTCATTCCAAGCATGGGTGTCAATTTGTATCTGTCTATCTACATTATTCTGTTATTTATTCAGTTTTCAAATTTAGACTGACTTTTTGATCACCCGGTATGTATCAAGTATTGGTTGAAGCTGGTCCAATGGTATAGGAGGAAATGTGGAACATACGCAAATACGCACATTTATATATACATTCATTTTTAGAGTATGTATGGATACCATGGAGAGAACGACGTGACCAGCATATGGGCAAGGGTGAAATTAAGCGTTCTAATAGAAGTGAAGCAGGAATTTTTATACGCGTCGATTTTCGTAGAGAAACTATGTGGCTTGCAAGCCGTACACAGCGGACATCTGCCGCTGGGGAGCGCTATAGTTGCGAACCGCATTAACTAACAAATCCGAACTAACGCGGGAGATGTGTCTCGTGAAGTTGAATTATCCGTCCGCATCAACGTCAACGTGTGAGGACGGCTTAACTGAAAGTAATTAATTCGTTTTCGTTTGCTTGCGCAATAAATACGCTGCCTTTTAAAGATGTTTGCGACCACTAAACCGTCTGAAGTCACCTCTGAAATTATTTCATCTAAGGCGCAGGCGAATGTTCTGGAACGGCGAATACTCGTCGTGCGCCCTGTGAGGGCTGCGGTGAGCTTAATGGCGGCCGTTGTTTGTAAATAGACTGGAGCGCCTTGATTGTGTCTCGAGGGGGCCCGTCAGCGCCGCTGCACGAAAGCCCCCGAGCGAGCGCCACACGCAGCGCCCGCTTCCTGATGATGGCTGCGTGCGAACGCAATCATTAACATAATTACACGGCTCTGTGCGTTACAACCGCACACGAAAAGCTCGGAACATTCCCGACGCAGGTTATCGTCTTTAATCGCCCATTGGGAAACTGTTGGGCAGCAGTGTGCATCGATTAGGAATTCATCGCATGTTCCGAAACGAGAAATTACGTGTTACAACTTGTACCTGTGCACGATACAGCGACAGGGGCTGAACACACAGCGCGCCAGCAGGTCGTGGTTGGGGTATCTGTGCTACTAATAAAGACAAGCCGTTTGACGTTGTTGCCAAATATCTCGATAAGTATATGACCAATTCACTTCAAATTTTTACACGATACGCGAATTAACATATGGACGGATCACAGCCCATATATTTTTTAATATATCCAATATATAACTATACTTGAATATGTGATATATAAATGGGAAATGTTGTAACCTAATTCTCCAAAAGTTTTTGACCGATTTACTTCAAATTTTTACACGATACTCTGACGAACAGTCAGACAGAAAAAGGCCATTCAGTTTACTTCTAATTATCATTCGGACGAGCATATATATTCAATTTACTTTTGATTTTTATCGGACTTTCTAATTAACAGTCGGACACGCATATTATATTTATTAAAATATATATAGCCAATGATAATATGTGTAGTGACTTGGCAAGACAGCCAAGCCACTCGGAGGTAGCCGAAAGGCACGCGTTTAAGCTCACGCAGGCTGGCGTGAGGTCTGGAACAGGTAAGAGAAATAAGACTAGCAAAACAGGAGGTAACTGGTAGAATACTTAACTTTAATCCATAATTGAAGAACATCGCTCTTGATGATACATAATTTATAATCTCAATATAAACTGGTAATGGCGCCTTGCTAGGTCGTAGCAAATGACGTAGCTGAAGGCTATGCTTACTATCGTCTCGGCAAATGAGAGCGTATTTGTCAGTGTAGCATCGCTAGCGAAGTCTGCTGTACAACTGGGGCGAGTGCTAGGACGTCTCTCTAGACCTGCCGTGTGGCGGCGCTCGGTCTGCAATCACTGACAGTGGCGACACGCGGGACCGACGTATACTAATGGACCGCGGCCGATTTAAAGGCTACCACCTAGCAAGTGTGGTGTCTGGCGGTGACACCACAATATGTATGTCATATATAAAGGAGAACGTTGTTACCAAACGTTTCGTAAACTTCTTGACCGATTTACTTCAATTTTTACACGATACCCTAATGAAAAGCCGGCCGGGGCGGCCGAGCGGTTCTAGGCGCTACAGTCTGGAACTGCGCGACCACTACGGTCGCAGGTTCGAATCCTGCCTCGGGCATGGATGTGTGTGATGTCCTTAGGTTAGTTAGGTTTAAATAGTTCTAAGTTCTAGGGGACTGATGACCTCAGAAGTTAAGTCCCATAGTGCTCAGAGCCATTTGAACCATTTGAACCCTAATGAAAATTCTGACGGACGTAGCCTGCATATTTTTAACATATACAATGTATAAATACATATGTGATATATAAAGCGGAAACGTTGCTTCCAAAAATATCGAATACTTCTTGACCGATTTACTTCAAAATTCTTACACGATACACTGATAAACATTCAGAGGTACATAGCAACGATAGCAGGACATGTGAGCCATTATACATTTTGTTTCATATATATATATATATATATATATATATATATATATATATAGTCTTTCTTCTTGTAAATAATTTCATGCAAAAATTGTATACACAACTACCCGCTGTTTCTTCCTTGCTGTAAGCTTTACGGAAAACAGGATATGTCTATTTATGGATTACCACCTTGGGATCTCAATCTCTGAATCTTTCTAATCCTATCCATTCCCAGATTAAAACAATGTGAAATACTATGAAGCAACACCTTCACAGATCTGTCCTCGCAGATTCAGCACGTGAAGATGTCTCTCTCATATCTCCTGCACCAATGATCCCAACCGCAATAATAATAAAAAACAATGATCAAGGTGATAGAGATGGGTAAGAGGACAGAGAAGGGAGGCGTAGAAATGTACGTAGAGGGGGGGATGCATATATATATATATATATATATATATATATGAGAGAGAGAGAGAGAGAGAGAGAGGGGGGGGGGGATGGAGGAGATGCATAGATAGAGAGAGGGAGATGAGAGAGGAGAGGAGATGGGCGGAAAAATGGGGAAAGGACATTAGGATGTACATCCAGTTCCCATACATTTTTAACTATTTCGATTGTGGATATTCACAAAACGAAATGTAACCTGTAACCATAGGTACTTCAATGTCCCCGTTGCTAAATAAAGTAGCCGAAATTCACAATTTGGTAACCAACGTAACAATATTATCTTTAAATTTTACGATATGCTACTTCCGTCACAGGAAAGGAAACGTTTAACAAAAAAATGAAATACACAAACATCTGAAATTTATAACACTGTTTACGTGTTCGCATTTGGTCATAGTCTTTCCGATCATGGTGAATTCTGGTGCAAAAAAATGTGTGACGTCTTTATCTAAACATATCCTTCTTTGTTTATACTAGTATTTTTTATCGCTTTTTGTTATTTTGTTATTCTAGCATGTTATGCTTTGGTTTTCGTCGAATCAGTGATAAGGCGAGGCAGTACAGTATTAGGCTCTAGATTGCATATGGAAGTAATGCGTTGTAATGCGTTTCGAATCCCCGTCCGGCTATATGGGCGTAGAATTTCCGTGGTTTCCCTAAATCTTTCAACATGGGAGATCCGTTAACGGAAGGAAGATTGAGTGGCTTACCCCATACTAGACATGTTATAGCCCGCCTCTAATAATTTCGGCGTCGACAGAACGATAGCTCATAATTTTCCATTTATTTATTTTTATTCAGTTGAATTCCCCAGCCGTAATTGCAAAGAACTCGTTATTGCAAATCATTTTTTAATTACTTTCAATTTCTCTCATTTATATCTTATGTCTCTTACACTTTATCTGTTCTAGGCCCTCGTGGTGCAGTTGAACATTTTCTTCATCATTGTACAGTAGCACTTATTTTATAAGGAACGAACATTATAACATTTTCCCTTTTTCGTATTGCAAATCTTTTATGATCTGTTTTCCGTCCTTTTTGCTTCATTTCTGTCTTCTTATATTCCTTTTTCTTGTTCAGCACCGAGAATTCCGAACATAGGATCCATTTTGGTCTGATAATTGTGGCATAAAGTCTTATCTTCATTGTGTAAAATGTCGCTCTGCTGCTGCATCTTTCCTGTAATAACCTATACTCTATTGTTAACATTTTAGTTATTTTTTATTTTCTCACCTTTTAAAGGAGTTGATTCGTTCTTTTTAAATTTGTTCATTCTCTTTATTTTTTGAAATTTCGATGTTTTGCAATTATCTTTACAAAATCGTAGTTTTCCGAGCTTTTTCCGTATCTCTTTTCAATCGTCTGGCAGCAGCGCTGGAATTTGGAAAATTTCGCTAAACTTCACAAAATATTTAAGTGCTGATGATAACTTTATCAGGCTGGTACTCAATTTTACGGTGAGGAATTTATAGAATGTGTAAGATTCTAACGGAAAAACGCATAATTTTAAGACTGTCGCAATCCTCAAACATAATCCATAATGGATGTAATTGATACAGAAGGCTATACAAACACACAGTGTCGAAATCTAGAGGAAGTATTGCTAAACAAGTTAAGTGATTCCAAGTTCCAAGGAACCTGGATATCAAACATACAAGTTGGTTAATAACTTTCACCTTTGTGTGGAATTCTTAGATGAACATTTGAGTAAAGAATTACTACAGATACAATAATGAGATTTTACAATAAGAGATGTCTGTATCATAATGTAGAAAGAATAACAAAAAAAAGCATAGGAGATTACAGGTTTCAGCATTTAAATTTTTGAGGTCATGTGTAGGTGCTACGAAAAGAGAGTAAATTAGAAATGTGGGCTTAATACGAAAGCGCTAAAGAAAATTTTGCTAAATAATAAAGCGATTGGTGGAACAATATGAAAAAGTAACTAGTGATACAAAGTGCAATAGAATTCCAAGGCGAAGAAAAAAGGTTAGCGAGTCAAATTAAAAATGAACAGAGCAGATGCGAAGGTCGTTTGTAAGAAGTGTCTTGCAAGTTCACGTTTTCTGCTATAAGTTGTCAGTCAAAAATGAGATGCGAAATGAGCATCTTTTTAAAACACAGGACTTTATTGCACTCTCAAAGGCAGAAAGAGTGCAGTGCTGTGTGGTGTACGGAACAGCATAGCTGTGAGGGGACATCTCAGTCACTACTTCTCTTCTACGATTTTTCACCCGTCTGCCTTTTCTAGACCTTCAAGACAAGGTCAAGACTGCCATTTTTTTACAAGGACTTGTGATAACGATTGTATCTTGCCATCTGTAAAACAGATTAATAATACTACTATGCACAAAACTCAGAATTCCGGACCGTGAAGGCTAGCTGTTAACATAACTGGTCTTGCCAACCAAATTTTCATGAAAATTTCATCCACAGCAGGATTTTAGAGTACACTACCAGTGCTCTAGTTTGCTTTGGTGATAGTAGCTACTAACAAGCGCTGGAACATACAAAAATTTATAAATTATTAAACGGCGGGCACACTGAATGATACAGCGATGAAAACCTGGTACTCAAGAAATTGGTTGTTAAATCTCACTCATTTAATACGTGGTGGGAATATCTTTAGGAAATCTGCACGCTTAAGTTCCCGCGTCATCTGCAAGGCAAACGTGTCGCATGTTCGTCGTCTTAGGTTAGAGTTGTGGTTCGAGCATCCGGGACAAGTTTCCTTCTTGGTTCGTAAGAACGCTGTTTTTACCTTAAATGGAACTACGACAGCCGCAGATATACACGCGGGTTTTCACTGGAGTTAAGACGTCAAGTGTGAAGAGTTCTTCCATCTTAACTGTAGCCAAATGAATGTTTCACGACTCGCCACCTGCCTAGACAATCACGCCGTTATAGTCTTCACTTATGCAAGTTGTTGACTACTTGCAGGCGAGCCCGTGTCAATACTCTTCGAAGTACTTGTAGACTTGCATGATGTGCTTTTTTTTAAGATCACCTAAGGGGTTCCTACGTCACTACCTGAATCTCGCCAGTCAAGGGAGTCACTTCATATATTGTGCTTCTGGGAAGGAACTCTTCTTCAATAGTGCAGACAAATAACTAAGACGAGTTGTTCGGTATGGTAAGACTTTTACGCATTCTCCCAGTCTTGCGGCAGGTACATTTTGCATACATTACAGTACGTGACAGTGGTGTATGGGAATCTGTTTGAGATTTTTCCTCCGTGATCATTACGTGATATATACGTTGGAGTAAGTAACATGTTTCAGGACTTCCATAATTCATGGTCAAAAAATATGTATTTTTTATTCCTCACTTTTATTTTTTCTTCGAACTGATACCAAATTCCAGAGCTTTTTTAGAGCCACTTGGCTAAATATTTATTACACAGGAATTAATGTAAATGCGCAATACGTGTCACAACCAGATATCCTCTGGACTTCGGGTGGTCGAAAAGGTAGTTAAGTTGTATCCGTCAGTGAGTTTAAAATGTCTTTAGTCTTGTCTTGATACAGGGGAAGGTGTCTAAGACATGCTACCCCAAAATAGCAAGAAGGAGTAAATACATCGAACTGTGGTTTCCGATCAATTAAAGCAGAGAACGTGGCGAATGGCTGCTGAATTATGACATCAACTTGTTTTAATGGTTCTATACAGTTTTTCCTGTGACAGTCGAAAAAGTATATATGTTTTTTGGTAATTGTCGCCAATCAGAACTGCGATGTGGCAATCATGCCAAACGGTACCGTTCTCTATTTGCAATTCGCATGTCAATAGAATCTAGGAAATGAAAGTCTGAAACTTCTTGGCAGATTGGAACTGTGTTCCGGACCGGGACACGAACCTAGAACTTCTGCCTTACACTGACAGCGCTCTACCAACTGAGCGAAAATTCAGCCAAGGAGCAATCCACTGGCTGTGGCTAAGCCAAATATACGCGGTACCCTTTTTTCGGAGTGATAAGAACCGCAAGTTTCCCAGGAGAACTTCTGTGAAGTTTGAAAGGTAGGAGAAGAGGTAGTGGCAGAATTATAGCTGTGAGGACGGGTACTGAGTCGTGCTCGAGTAGCTCAGTTGGTAGAGAGCACTTGCCTGCGAAAGACCGAAGTCTCAGGTTCGTATCCGAGTTCGGAACACAGTTTTAGCCTGTCATGAAATTTCCTAACAGCGCACACTCCGCTGCAGAATGAAAATTCATTCTGGAACTGAAATTCTGATGAATAAAATACGCTAGCAAAAACCATTCTAGCAGCTGTCACACGCAATCAACGTGTCACTAATGATGCAGCTTGAATGTGCTAATGGCATCAACCAAATGCTTGTTCTTCGTCGGCTTTCAAATAAAATGATGAAAGGATGTGACGTGGTGGCCCTCAACTACGCACCCACAGACTCAGAGTTGAAGTATTAAAAGTTTTGTCTGCTTTCGTTGTCTAGGGGCTGGGATACGTAGTTGCCGCATTACAAGCCAAATACTGCTGAGTCTACAGTACACAATATGAATATACACATGAATCGAATGGTCGAAGGTTCGTATCACTCAGCAAATGCGAATTTTGAATAAATAGATATTCATAAATGAAAGATTGCAATTAAATAAAATATGCAGGTACTATCTTAACGACTTTAAATCATGAGTACGATAACAGAAATACCTTTTAGAATGCCGTTTATTACTGAAAAACACTTATTGGTGTCGATGGTCCAGCAATTAAATAAAATATAAGTTGAATAACAGGGAAACAATAGATTCCTACTTCACGTAATTAGTTATGAATAACAAGATAGCTCGCGATATATTCACTTCTAAAAGCATATTACATCTTCACTGCAGAACCCACGGAAGTCTCACAAGTGCACAAGTCGGCAGTAAGAAGTATTTCTATCTGCCGTGACCACGCGTGAACCGCTCCACACACTCGAAGTCTCTGCCGCGACCGTGCGTCCTGGACACCCCGTCCTGTGCGACTCTCCTGGACTTTCCCTGTCCTGTCCCATACTCATCTCCCACTTCCGTCCAGCCTCCCCATTCACGAGCGCTGAGATTGACTAGAGCGCTCCTACCCTATCTTTAAGCCAACTCACACTCACAATCATAAGGAAACACATTCGAAATATTGGATTTACATTTAAATAACTTGAAATTAACTACATATTCCTACCGCTGGACCATAAACACGCTTTAACACACGTTATTAAATACATAAAAAAATTTAAATATATATAAAAGGAATAGCAACAAAGGTAGGCCAGTAGCCTAATGTTTCTGTGCCTTCTAAAACACAGTAAATATTTAACCAGTTTCTTCATGAATAGTATATATCGGATATAAACAAAGAGATAGATGAACAAATATATTTATAAGCATGCTGCTACCGTTTTTTCGTGTTAACTGTGGAGTACTTGTGGCCTGACGCGATAGATAGTAATCGGCCACTTGGACCTCCAATAACTCATGTACTATTCAAGTTACATGCCTGTAATTTATACCAATTTAGGTTTACACTAATGGCTTTCTAAAGATACGTCGATCGACGCAATCAGATGAACCGTTGCTGGGTGTTACTTGTATAATTTACAGTCAGATACTAAACTTTAAACTAATAAAGATATTGAAAATCTGATTACACCATCAGAATCGTCCTGCAAATAATGGTAACGTACATGTTTCTTTTTGAGGTATCATGATTCATATGGCTACTATTAATATCTATACGAACTGTGAAATGTCTGCCATTAAGGTTTCACAAAGTCCGCCATCTTCGACACTCCCGTCGTGTCTCCTTCATCACCACAGCGTCACCGTGGAATTCTCAGCCACGCTGTCGCTGGACCCTGGCTAATGTTCGGCACCACGTGGCCGCCGAGAGGCCCCAGCACGGCCACGCCAACTCCGAACTTAGAATATTTTCAGGGCGCCACAACTCGCTCGTTACCTCACATCTTTGATTACTATATTTCAACGCAATTCATCTATTCACATTTAGGTCTATCAACAACACCACGATAATGACAAACATTCAAAATAGGTTACAGTTCTCCGAGTTGTGGCTACAAAAATTACAAAGTATTGCGGCATTTTTGTGAAATATATTGTTTATGGAGGAAGCATCATTTACAAACCACTGGCAAATTGTTACTCTCAATATGTACAACAGGGCAGATGAAGATCCAAGCTGAGTGGGAGACATCTATAAATAATGACCGTCTATGTACGGGCCTTCACGAGTCGCAAAATAGTTTCCTGTGTTACTGATGGGACTCTAAGAGTCAGTGATCCAGCATTCGTAATGGATACGCTGCCACAGTTATTGGAAGACGTCCTACTGCACATAAGTCAGTCCATGAGATACCGCAGTGGTGGATGTCCCACCCATTCCGCACAGATAATTACTAAATTTCTTAACAGAACGTTGGGAGATCAAGTCCCTAAAGCACACACACCAGACTTCACAGCTCTGGAGGGTTAATCTATGAGGAAAATTAAAACAGGATACGTGAACGACTCCCGAAGACATGAACTCATGGAAGAAAGACATACAGCACTGGGTGACATGCATACGATTCCATAAACTGCAGGGTTTGAGTCAGTTGTTATTAGGTTGGTGCATCGTAGCGTTTTTGCTACGCATTTTGATATTCCGATTACTGTGGGTTTATTTATCGATTATCATTTTTGTAGTTCACTGTTGCTATTTGAATTTACATGCTGTCATTTTGTTATTTAAAGATAGTGAGTGGAGCCGGGCCGCTACAAAATGGAGTGCCAAATGGAGAAATCGGTACATTTCTGACGCATTCTTCTGTTTGACTTTAGTAGAGGGGCTATAGCAGTGGAGGCAGCCGGAAACATTTGCACCTTGTATATGACAGAGCACGATAAGAAAGTGCCTTTCTCGTTTTCAGGAGGATCGTCTTGACATTAATGACTCTCTACGTTCAGGAAGACCTATGACGATGATACTTTAAGCCCATTAAGCCACAATGATCCACGTCAGTGTACTCGAGAATTGACAAATACGATGAACTGTGATCATTCCACCACTGTGCGACATTTGTGTGCAATGGGGAAGGTTCAAAAATCGCGCGTATGGGTACCGCATGGGCTAAGCCAAAGTCACGAAAATCATAGGATGACCATATGTGCATCTGTGCTTGCTCGTGTACAACACCGACCATTCCTATCCTGTGTCGTTACGATATGTGGTATTTTCACGCTAAAATGAAAAGAAATGAACGGCTGAGCCAAAACAAAGCAGAAACTCCCCGAACAAAGTCCTGCACGCATCTGATGGAACAACGACGTTGTGGTGTACTACGAATTGCTCCCCTGAGGTGTAACCATAACTGCTGACATTTATTATCAACAAATGAGGGGCCTTGCAGATGTAGTCCAAGAACAACGACCGGGAAGACGGCGTGAAATGATGCTACTCCACAATAACGTCCACCTTCATTCTTCAAGACTGACAAAAAGCACTGTACAGGAATTGGGTTGGGAAGTCATTCCGCGTCCACCTTATTCACCTGGTCTTACGCCCACTGATTTTCACCTTTTCCGCTCTCTACCGAAAATCTCCAGGGAACGTCCTTTCCATATGAAAATGGGCTCCAAACATGGTTCGACGAATTGCCCGCCTCAAAGCTACGTCATTTCTACAGTCACGGAATCGAAGTTACCCCAACATTGGTAGAATACTGTAAATAGTGAAGGAGAATATAATAATGATGACTAAAGTCTGTGTTACGTGTATCTGTTGTGTTTACTAAACTTGCGGAAAACGCTCGAACTCGTGCACCAACCTAATAATTTAATCACCAGACCACTGCTGCCATGTGAGGAGGAAAACACAGCACTTTGATGAAGAGAGTCAGTCCACACACTTACTTAGGACGTCATAGGATTTGCCACGAGACAGCGTTCACGTAGGTCGTCGACGAAAGTGTGGCTCAAACTAGATTGTCACGCCACTTGGAAACGCACTTTTGTTACGTACACACTCTCCGCATCCCATCACGTCGAAATGTTAACTGTCCTCCTCTATCCGGCGACGAACTGGTAGCAGAGATTTATCCAACTTAATAGTATATTCCTCTTTCTTCCCCTGTCAGGGCTCAACCCATTCATCCCTTCTTTCCCATCCTTTCCAAACAATTTGTTAGTCTTCTGAAATCGTTTCCAAGTTACTCTTACCACAACTATAGTCCTCGCCTGGTTTTCATTTTCTGATTTTTTAGTAGAATGAACAAGGACAACGATATTTTACTTAATACCTTCAATCTGCAATTGCCTTATCGAATAATTTTAAAATATTAACTTATTTTATATGTTTAATTTATAGTAATATATATAATAAACTGTTCTTGCATCTTTGATTAATGCTCTTGATGAAGAGTGGTAATGTCAGCCTCGACACGACCAAATTATCTGGAGCTCTTTGATTATGTGTGGTTGCGTAACACGATTCTATCATTTCATAAGTGTATACAATGCTGCGCTCAGAGTCAGCAAATATACGAGGTGGACAAAACAAAAGTGTGCTGACAAATACATTATGTGATCAGAAGTATCGGGACACCTGGCTGTAAATGACTTACAAGTTTGTGGCGCCCTCCATCGGTAATGCTGTAATTCAACATGGTGTTGGGCTCCCTTAGCCTTGATGACAGCTGCCACTCTCGCAGTCATACGTTCTATCAGGTGCTGGAAGGTTTCTTGCGGAATGGCAGCCCGTTCTTCAAGGAGTGCTGCACCGAGGAGAGGTATCGATGTCGGTCGGTGAGGCCCGGGCGAATGGTGTAAATTGTGTTGCCTATCTTTAGGCGCATGACATATTTTCCGTTTCAGCTATATTCTGCCCTCGCGCTAAAAAATGTGTGGGTATCGCGTCGCGTCATATTATCGATTATCACTCAATAACGCCTATTTTTTTGCTACGATTACAGGCTGTCTAACCAGGGGGAACAAACTGTATGCGCGGGCGAAACGTCGGTGTTCTTCAGTGATAGTTTAGAATATGACGCGGCGCCTACCTCAGAAAACTATTATTCTAAGGGGGGACCAAAATGTTTCCGTTGGAGGACTTTGCTACAGCATATGTGCAACGTAGCGCGACTGCGATGCGGGTATATAAGCACCGACATGTAGGCAAAGGATTAGTGTGGCATTCGCGTCTTTCCGACGTGCATGCGGCAAATGCGGAAAGGCGAACTGTAGCGACGGTATTACCAGATGCGTCCAGACAGGACCAGCGTGCTGTCATTTTTTTCTTGGCTGCCGAAGGACAGACACCAGTATACATACGTCGGAGAATGAGGAATGTGTATGGGGCAGCATGCCTGTCAAAAACCACAGTTATGTAATGGTGTACCAAGGGGTGCTGCTGCTTGACAGTAAAGCCGTCGGCATACTGACCGTGCTGTCGAACGTCAACGTTGAGCGTCCAAAGTGTTGCTGAACGCTCAGGAACGATGCAACTGGTGCATACGGTACGTGGGCCCCAACGTGGAATACGCGATCGCGGCGCATTCCAGCGACAGTTGTGGGATGCTTCTATTTGTAAATCACACTGTTTACTCAACGGGCGAGCGTAAAATTCCCACGTTAGCTCTATTAAACAGCACGTTTCCTCCACTGTCCATATTCTAGTCACGTTGTTCTATATGTAACATAGACAAAAACTTCAATATCGATTACATGTTTTAAGACAGAAAAGAAAGTACCATGTCCAATCAATAAGGACACAGGCTTATGAAAGTTCCATTGCAAACACTGTGACACAAATTTGCAATAGTTCTCCACATCAGATAAACGTTATTTTATCTTTCTCAAATTCTGGTAAACCCTACGAGGGTCATTCTTACTTGATCACTGTTCCTACCGAGTAGCAGAAGCTTTACAAGACGTGAATTACGAAACTCAAAAGAAAAAGGAATAAAATATCTTTATACAAGTAGCGCGAGCTGTCCTGTCGATTAAGCCAATCGAACAAACTCACCCCTCAAAAAAAGGTGAACTTATATTTACGTAACATAAATTACGTAGTATATACTTACATTAAACTAATAATAAAGCAAACCTACTAAATACACGAATGTTAGGAAAAAAAAAATTTGAATTTCGCAATACACGAACCAACGCTTTGCCGCCCATCTTGTCACGGGTCGTTGACACTACTCACTACACTAAAGTTACAACAATTCAGCTAACGCCAATTCTAACATGTTACGACGTGCTAAATGCTTTAATCGCAGCTATGTTGCTACCTGAAGTTTAATTATAACAAATTGTACCAAGAACAATGTGTTTTTGGTGGATCCTCAGTGTGTCGCTACCTTCAAATGACACACTCTCTCATACGCAAGTTACAATAATTCTTTGGCCACGAAAATGATGTTTCTCATTATTTTATTGGAACGAATCACACAGTCAACAACGGGTTGTCGAGTGATTCTCAATTTTCTGGTGCTCAGAAAAGGCATATATACGTACAGGCTTGAACTGAATACCAATATGGCGCCTCACAGCTCTGTGTTGAAGGGAGATAGCGCGCGTCTGACGTGGCGTTGTGCCATCTGATTGGTCAACGCTCAGACGCACGCTCAGAATATTTGGCATGCTAGATATTGCTCCGCACGTACGGAAAGACTCCTGCACGTGCTGTTACACGCTATGACGTCAAAAAACTCGGCACGCTCAACGTTCTGGTGCACGGTCCGTGTGCCGACGGCTTGACTCACGTCCCCATATCGCATATGTTGTAACGTAAAGTTACACAAACTCAAGTGGGAGCCCTGATCTCTCCACATGCGATTATCATACCTTCATCACGGACTTTCAAGGATCGACGGATCCTATCGAAAGATGATGTGTAGAAGGCAGTTACGGAATTCTCCAAACAACAGGACACAGTGTTTTACCAGGCGAGTATCTTCACCTGGGTGCGTCATTGGGATGACTGGCTCAATGCTAACGGCGATTCTGCCTCAACGGCATCCCATTTATGGACTGCAAGGCTTTCGAACGGCAATTTTTTGATTGCCCCTTATAGTTATGCTTTGTTCATAAGAACTGATTAAAGGTCGCTCTGTATTGTATTGTATTGTATGTTAACCGGGGGTCTGGAAACGACGGAGAGGCTCCGTCCCCGCCGCAGCCGCAGTGCTCCACAACCACACGACAACTACCGCAGTCCACTTCACCCCTCCACCGTCTTACACCGAACCACTCTTTCAGCGTTAATGTGCGGTTCGGCTCCTCGGTGGAACCCCCCCCCCCCCTCCAGGGAACGGTCTCACACCAGACGAGTGTAACCCCTACGTTTGCGTGGTAGGGTAATGGTGGTGTACGCATACGTTCAAAATGGTTCAAATGGCTCTGAGCACTATGGGACTTAACAGCTGTGGTCATCAGTCCCCTAGAACATAGAACTACTTAAACCTAACTAACCTAAGGACATCACACACATCCATGCCCGAGGCAGGATTCGAACCTGCGTCCGTAGCAGTCACGCGGTTCCGGACTGCGCGCCTAGAACCACGAGACCACCGCGGCCGGCTACGCGTAAGTGGAGAACTTGTTTGCGCAGTAGCCGCCGACATAGTGTAGCTGAGGAGGGATAAGGGAAACCAGCCCGCATTCGCCGATGCAGATGGAAAACCGCCTAAAAACCATCCAGAGACTGGTCGGCTCACCGGACCTCGACCCAACTCCTCCGGGCGGATTCGTGCCGGGGACCAGGCGCTCCTTCCCAATCCGGAAAGCCGTACGTTAAAGCGCACGGCTAACCGGGCGGGCATAGGTCACTTTACTTGGTGTCTCTAAGATTGCTCTCTACGGGAGTTTCGACCATCGACTAAGCGATTTTGTTTGCCAGGTGTTACATGATTCGTGAGAAAGTGGTCTTATTAATGTATGGCAGAGAAAAAAAAAAGCATCTAGTGAAAAACATGTATCCTAATGCAGCCATTGTTGAAAACTGAAGTGCGAACAAGGTGTGTGGACAGCGCTGCACAGCTTGCGGCAGGCGGGCAGTAAGCGGCGCGCTCACCTGTCGACGACCTTGTGCTCCTGCAGGTGGCGCAGCTCGTTGTTGGGCTCCTGGTCGTCGTCGTCGCCGCCCAGGTCCGGCAGGTCGGAGCCTGCAGTCACCTGCAACACGCACCACACACGGCGTCAGGTGCGCCCTCGCTGCACCTCAGTCCGCGGCGCGCGTTTATTTTAAGGAGCGTCGCGAGACTCAGCGACTCCTCAGTTAAGGTACAAACACACACTTTAGCTGTTTGGTGAGCCACGAGGAGTATAAACTTTCGTTTCGGACTGCCCTGTCGACAGCTTGGCGTGCGAGAGGCATGGGAAACTACAGCCACTAGGGTAAATAGGATACAGCAGACGGCGCGCAAGCCCAGGGCGACGTTTTCGAGGGGTGCGGTTAGGTGAGATGGAAAACACTGACGAAGTACAGGTTTCGGTTGGATTGTTTTGGGGAAGGAGACCAGACAGCGAGGTCATGGGTCTCATTGTATTTAGAAAGGACGGGGAAGGAAGTCGGCCACCCCGGCATTTGCCTGGAGCGATTATGGGAAATCAGGATGGCCGGACGCAGGATTGAAGAGTCGTCCTCCCGAATGAGAGTCCAGTGTGATAATCACTGCGCCACCTCGCTCGGTCGACGAAGTACAGAAGAAAAGGGAGAGGGGCAGTGCTTAGTAAGAGGAGAAGAGGAAGAGGTGAAAGAAGAAGAAGAAGAGAGAGAATTTGGCAGCAATAAAATGGAAAGATAAAGGGCCCTAATATCGTTCCTGCTCCTAATTTCGTCCTGCATCTACATCTACGTGATTACTCTGCTATTTACAAACCTCCTCTTAGAAAAATTTATGAATTGCTGTGCTTGGATACCCCTTACTTTATTTGATTTTCAAACAGCTGAGCAGAACTGAACGTATTCAGACATTTCGCTCTTTACTTATCCTGATCAACACTAAACTGACACACAATATTTTTAGCGCAACGCAATCTGACTTTCAATAATTGGGTGGAGAACTGTAGGGCCCCCCTAGACAGGTCAGGCGTGCACTACACACCGGAAGCAGCTACTAGGGTAGCAGAGTACGTGTGGCGTGCACACGGGGTTTTTTTAGGTTAGAGGGACCCCCCCCCCTTGGGCGAAACGATAAAATACCTGACGGCTTACCAGAGAGGACATTATCATCGTTGATAAAGAACGTCCGTCCTCAGAGACCAAAAACAGGAAAAGTTAACGTAATATTGGTAAACTGCAGGAGTATCCAGGGCAAGGTTCCTGAATTAGTATCTCTTATTGAAGGAAATAGTGCGCATATAGTATTAGGAACGGAAAGTTGGTTAAAACCGGAAGTGAACAGTAACGAAATCCTAGACACAGAATGAAATATATACCACAAGGATAGGATAAACGCCAATGGTGGAGGAGTATTTATAGCAGTAAAGAATTCAATAATATCCAGTGAAGTTATTAGCGAATGCGAATGTGAAATAATCTGGGTTAAGTTAAGTATCAAAGGTGGGTCAGATATGATAGTCGGATGCTTCTATAGACCACCTGCATCAGCAACCGTAGTAGTTGAGCGCCTCAGAGAGAACCTGCAGAACGTCGTGAAGAAGTTTCGTGATCATACTATTGTAATAGGGGGAGACTTCAATCTACCAGGTATAGAATGGGATAGTCACACAATCAGAACTGGAGCCAGGGACAGAGACTCTTGTGACATTATCCTGACTGCCTTGTCCGAGAATTACTTCGAGCAGATAGTTAGAGAACCAACTCGTGAAGCTAACGTTTTAGACCTCATAGCAACAAATAGACCGGAACTTTTCGACTCCGTGAATGTAGAAGAGGGTGTCAGTGATCATAAGTCAGTGGTTGCATCAATGACTACAAGTGTAATAAGAAATGCCAAGAAAGGAAGGAAAATATATTTGCTTAACAAGAGTGATAGGGCACAAATCGCAGAATATCTGAGTGACCACCATCAAACGTTCATTTCTGAGGAAGAGGATGTGGAACAAAAATGGAAAAAATTCAGAAACATCGTCCAGTACGCCTTAGATAAGTTCGTACCGACTAAGGTCCAAAGCGAGGGGAAAGATCCACCGTGGTATAACAATCATGTACGAAAGGTACTACGGAAACAAAGAAAGCTTCATCATAGGTTTAAGAGTAGTCGAATCATAGCTGATAAGGAAAAGCTGAACGAAGCGAAAAAGAGCGTAAAGAGAGCAATGAGAGAAGCATTCAACGAATTCGAACATAAAACATTGGCAAACAATCTAAACAAGAACCCCAAAAAGTTTTGGTCATATGTAAAATCGGTAAGCGGATCTAAATCCCCTATTCAGTCACTCGTTGACCACGATAGCACCGAAACAGAGGACGACCGAAGAAAGGCAGAAATACTGAATTCAGTGTTCCGAAACTGTTTCACTGCGGAAAATCGTAACACGGTCCCTGACTTCAGCCGTCGCACGGACGCCAAAATGGAAAATATTGAAATAAACGATATCGGAATTGAAAAACAACTGCTATCACTTAGTAGCGGAAAAGCATCCGGACCAGACGAGATACCCTTAAGATTCTACAGTGATTATGCTAAAGAACTTGCCCCCTTTCTATCAGCAATTTATCGTAGATCGCTGGAAGAACGTAAAGTACCTAGCGACTGGACGAAAGCGCAGGTCGTTCCCATTTTCAAGAAGGGTCATAAATCAGATGCGAATAATTATAGGCCTATTTCGCTTACGTCAATCTGTTGTAGAATAATGGAACATGTTTTGTGTTCTCGTATTATGACGTTCTTAGATAATACAAATCTCCTTCATCATAACCAACATGGATTCCGTAAACAGAGATCATGTGAAACTCAGCTCGCCCTATTTGCCCAAGAAATTCACAGTGCCGTAGACACTGGCGAGCAGATTGATGCCGTATTCCTGGACTTCAGGAAGGCATTTGATACGGTTCCGCACTTACGTTTAGTGAAAAAAATACGAGCTTACGGAATATCGGACCAGGTTTGTGATTGGATTCAGAATTTCCTAGAAGAAAGAACACAACATGTGATTCTTAACGGTTCAAAATCTGCAGATGTAGAGGTAATTTCGGGAGTACCGCAGGGAAGCGTGATAGGACCTTTATTGTTTACAATATACATAAATGACTTAGTTGACAACATCGGTAGCTCCGTGAGGCTATTTGCAGATGACACGGTTGTCTACAAGAAAGTAGCAACATCAGAAGACTCGTACGTACTCCAGGAGGACCTGCAGAGGATTAATGCATGGTGCGACAGCTGGCAGCTTTCCCTAAACGTAGATAAATGTAATATAATGCGCATACATAGGGGCAGAAATCCATTCCAGTACGATTATGCCATAGGTGGTAAATCATTGGAAGCGGTAACGACCGTAAAATACTTAGGAGTTACTATCCGGAGCGATCTGAAGTGGAATGATCACATAAAACAAATAGTGGGAAAAGCAGGCGCCAGGTTGAGATTCATAGGAAGAATTCTAAGAAAATGTGACTCATCGACGAAAGAAGTAGCTTACAAAACGCTTGTTCGTCCGATTCTTGAGTATTGCTCATCAGTATGGGACCCTTACCAGGTTGGATTAATAGAAGAGATAGACATGATCCAGCGAAAAGCAGCGCGATTCGTCATGGGGACATTTAGTCAGCGCGAGAGCGTTACGGAGATGCTGAACGAGCTCCAGTGGCGGACACTTCAAGAAAGGCGTTACGCAATACGGAGAGGTTTATTATCGAAATTACGAGAGAGCACATTCCGGGAAGAGATGGGCAACATATTACTACCGCCCACATATATCTCGCGTAATGATCACAACGAAAAGATCCGAGAAATTAGAGCAAATACGGAGACTTACAAGCAGTCGTTCTTCCCACGCACAATTCGTGAATGGAACAGGGAAGGGGGGATCAGATAGTGGTACAATAAGTACCCTCCGCCACACACCGTAAGGTGGCTCGCGGAGTATAGATGTAGATGTAGATGTAGATAATCCCTACAAAAGAATGGCCCTGACTAACCGCCACATGTTGCTGCATGAACATGTGCCTTGTTGGTATCACAGGACGCCAGCCTTTTGCCCTGGCCCGCCAGATCTCCAGACTTGTACCCAATTGAAAATGTGTGGGATAGTCAAACGACGGGTGCAGCGCTGTGACCCAATGCCAACCACCACAGGTTAACTTTGGAACCAGGTGAATGCAGTATAAGTGACTATACCACAGGACGCCATTCGCTCCTTACATGCATCGATGCCATCACGCATAGAACAAGTTATCAGGGTCCATGGCGGAACCAGTGCCTACCAGGCAACAGGACACATGCTGAGCCGAGGTGACTGAAACGCTAATCATTTCATGAACGTCCTATCTCTAGTCGTTCAAGATGTCCTGTTTTTTTTCTGAACGTAAGTTTATGTATTGCCATGTAGCTAACGGGGCATATACACACAAGGATAGTATACATCACTACTGTCGTGCTCCATATCAAAATAGTTTACTGTTCACGCGCAATCACGAACTGCCTCGCCTCGCGTTTAGCAAACCATCTAGGTCCCCGACACAACTGCCTGGGGGGAGGGAGGGGGGGAGGGGGAGGGGCGGAAGGAATGCCCAGTTCATTTAGGTGGCCGACGAAGATGTGTTATTAAATCCCAGTTCAGCTGTGGTTTGGACACAGAACTGCAATTGTGGCGGACAGCTGTTCAGAATACCTTATGGCTATCCAGAATTAGGTTTTCAGTAGTTTTTCTCATATCGTTTAAAGTGCCACGATGGTTCCTTTGCAACATCAAAGCCGTTTTCTTTCCGAACTCTTCAGAACTCGGAGTGCATGTTAATCTTCCACCTACTTAGCGTCTTTCCTGCCAGGTGTTGGCAACATTTGATATGAGACGTTTGTTACGTAATTCTAAGTGCTATTTTGGTCTTCCAATTTTCCTTTCAAGACGTATCGGTGGCTTCTCTTTTAAATGTAGAATGCTCTCCGAGGCTTCACTGCCTGAATGTCGTCGAAAACCAGTTAGTTCGCTTCCTTCAGTCCAGTCAACTTTATCTTTCTAAGGTTCCCAAATGCGTTCGAAATGTTTCTTTAATTAATGACATAATGTGGAGAAATCACAGATACGTTTCAGCTATGCAGCAGCCAACATTAATTCTTGTATAACGGTGAGCTCCTTCGTGGGTGGTGAATCCACTAGGTCAAATTTCTTCGTCGCCTGATGGAATGGAGTTTACATTTCTAGACGAGATAATTGTCATGGTTACGACTGTAATAATATAATTGTTCCTCTTTATGTTACCTAGTTTGTAAGCGAATCCGTAATACATGTTTTCGGTAGGTTAACTTCTAATGAAGTTTAACAAATTGTTGTGACAACTGTTTAGTTTGTATTCGGAGTGTATAAAAAATCTGTAAATTCTACAAACAATGATGCCTTGCAAATTACACTAGGCTATGAAAGTTGGGACGCACTCCATTTTGACTTGTGTTACTGTTTATACAGTGTGTCGATAATACGAGTTCCAGTTTCAAAACGCTTTAGAAACACTGCTCAGAATAACGTCAAATATGAGCAGCATACCACTGACGCAGAGAGAAAAGTCATGGAACAAAAAATTAACAAACATTTTACTAATAACATCACAACTTAAATGGGGTCGGCTGAAAATGACAGATGAATTGTAGTACGAGTGCTATGGTTGGAGTTGCACATGTTGCACTGTTCAATGTGCATGACTGTACAAGTTCGGCAGTCAACAGTTGTGACGCAGTTAATTAGAAAAGCCTATCCACCGAAGTAAGGTCGTACCACATCGGTACTTAATTGTCCCGGGGCCAAGAGCCGCATTAAAAGCAAAATGACATCAGTTTCTAACTGTCGTTAGACTTGTGCAACACATATTCAATATTCTGTCCACCGTTTTCTACGACTAGTTAAAATCGAGAAACAGCATGTTCCACAACAGATTGGAATGTCACGGGGGTCACGTTCACAAAGGGTTGCGCAGTGTGTGCCTTCAACCCGAGCAATGCTCGTAATTGGAGGAGTGAACACCACATCTTTCAGATAATTTCACAGCCAGAAGTCAGACGAATTAAGGTCATGTGATCTGGACGGACATGTTGTAGGAAAATGGAGGCTGGTAATCCTAGCATTTCCGAAATGCCGGTGGAGCAGCCGCTTAACTGGTTGTGTAATGTGCGGAGGAGAGCCATCTTGCGTAAAAAATGATCCTACCCACACATCCACGCCGTTGAAGAGTCGGAATGACGTTGGTGCGCAAAGACTCTCCTAGCGTTTACCATCTACATCTACATCTACATCTACATGATTACTCTGCAATTCACATTTAAGTGCTTGGCAGAGGGTTCATCGAACCACAATCATACTATCTCTCTACCATTCCACTCCCGAACAGCGCGCGGGAAAAACGAACACCTAAACCTTTCTGTTCGAGCTCTGATTTCTCTTATTTTATTTTGATGATCATTCCTACCTATGTAGGCTGGGCTCAAAAAAATATTTTCGCATTCGGAAGAGAAAGTTGGTGACTGAAATTTCGTAAATAGATCTCGCCGCGGCGAAAAACGTCTTTGCTTTAATGACTTCCATCCCAATTCGCGTATCATATCTGTCACACTCTCTCCCCTATTACGTGATAATACAAAACGAGCTGCCCTTTTTTGCACCCTTTCGATGTCCTCCGTCAATCCCACCTGGTAAGGATCCCACACCGCGCAGCAATATTCTAACAGAGGACGAACGAGTGTAGTGTAAGCTGTCTCTTTAGTGGACTTGTTGCATCTTCTAAGTGTCCTGCCAATGAAACGCAACCTTTGTCTCGCCTTCCCCACAATATTATCTATGTGGTCTTTCCAACTGAAGTTGTTCGTAATTTTTACACCCAGGTACTTAGTTGAATTGACAGCCTTGAGAATTGTACTATTTATCGAGTAATCGAATTCCAACAGATTTCTTTAGGAACTCATGTGGATCACCTCACACTTTTCGTTATTTAGCGTCAACTGCCACCTGCCACACCATACAGAAATCTTTTCTAAATCGCTTTGCAACTGATACTGGTCTTCGGATGACCTTACTAGACGGTAAATTACAGCAGCATCTGCGAACAACCTAAGAGAAATGCTCAGATTGTCACTCAGGTCATTTATATAGATCAGGAACAGCAGAGGTCCCAGGATGCTTCCCTGGGGAACACCTGATATCACTTCAGTTTTACTCGATGATTTTCCGTCTATTACTACGAACTGCGACCTTCCTGACAGGAAATCACGAATCCAGTCGCACAACTGAGACGATACCCCATGGGCCCGCAGCTTGATTAGAAGTCGCTTGTGAGGAACGGTGTCAAAAGCTTTCCGGAAATCTAGAAATACGGAATCAAATTGAGATCCCCTGTCGATAGCGGCGATTACTTCGTGCGAATAAAGAGCTAGCTGCGTTGCACAAGAACGATGTTTTCTGAAACCATGCTGATTACGTATCAGTAGATCGTTCCCTTCGAGGTGATTCATAATGTTTGAATACAGTATATGCTCCAAAACCCTACTGCAAACCGACGTCACTGATATAGGTCTGCAGTTCGGTGGATTACTCCCACTACCCCTCTTAAACACTGGTGCGACCTGCGCAATATTCCAATCTTCAGGTACAGATCTATCAGTGAGCGAGCGGTTGTATATGAGCTATTGTATCAGCGTAATCTGGAAGGAACGTAATCGGTATACAATCTGGACCTGAAGACTTGCCCGTATCAAGCGATTTGTTGCTTCGCAACCCCTAAGGTATCTACTTCTAAGAAACTCATGCTAGCAGCTGTTCGTGTTTCAAATTCTGGAATATTCCATTCGTCTTCCCTGGTGAAGGAATTTCGGAAAACTGCGTTCAATAACTCCGCTTTAGCGGCACAGTCGTCGGTAACAGTACCATCGGCACTGCGCAGCGAAGGTATTGACTGCGTCTTGCCGCTTGTGTACCTGACATACGACCAGAATTTCTTCGGATTTTCTACCAAATTTCGAGACAATGTTTCGTTGTGGAACCTTTTAAAGGCATCTCGCATTGAAGTCCGTGCCAAATTTCGCGCGTCTGTAAATTTTAGCCAATCTTCGGGAATTTGCGTTCTTCTGAACTTCGCATGCTTTCTCCGTTGCCTCTGCAACAGCGTTCGGACCTGTTTTGTGTGCCACGGGGGATCAGTTCCATCTCTTACCAATTTATGAGGTATGAATCTCTCAATTGCCGTTGCTACTATATCTTTGAATTTGAGCCACATCTCGTCTACATTTGCATAGTTAGTTCGGAAGGAATGGAGATTGTCTCTTAGGGAGGCTTCTAGTGACACTTTATCCGCTTTTTTAAATAAAATTATTTTGCGATTGTTTCTGGTGGATTTGGAAGAAACGGTATTGATCCTAGCTGCAACGACCTTGTGATCACTAATCCCTGTATCAGTCATGATGCTCTCTATCAGCTCTGGATTGTTTGTGGCTAAGAGGTCAAGTGTGTTTTCACAACCATTTACAATTCGCGTGGGTTCGTGGACTAACTGCTCGAAATAATCTTCGGAGAAAGCATTTAGGACAATCTCGGAAGATGTTTTCTGCCTACCACCGGTTTTGAACAAGTATTTTTGCCAACATATCGAGGGAAGGTTGAAGTCTCCACCAACTATAACCGTATGAGTGGGGGATTTAATTGTTACGAGACTCAAATTTTCTCTGAACTGTTCAGCAACTATATCATCGGAGTCTGGGGGTCGGTAGAAGGAGCCAATTATTAACTTAGTTCGGCTGTTAAGTATAACCTCCACCCATACCAATTCGCACGGAGTATCTGCTTCGACTTCACTACAAGATAAACCACTACTGACAGACACAAACCCTCCACGACCAATTCTGCCTAATCTATCTTTCGTGAACACCGTCTGAGACTTCGTAAAATTTCTGCAGAACTTATTTCAGGCTTTAGCCAGCTTTCTGTACCTATAACGATTTCAGCGTCGGTGCTTTCTATTAGCGCTTGAAGCTCAGGGTCTTTCCCAGCACAACTACAACAATTTACAATTCCGACTGTTCCTTGATCCAAGCACGTCCTGTATTTGCCATGCACCCTTTGAGATTGCAGCCCACCCCGTACTTTCCCGAGACCTTCTAACCTAAAAAACCGCCCAGTCCACGCCACACAGCCTCCGCTACCCGTGTAGCCGCCAGCTGAGAGCAATGAACCCCTGACCTATTCAGCGGAACCCGAAACCCCACCACCCTATGGCGCAAGTCAAGGAATCTGCAGCCAACACGGTCGCAAAACCGTCTGAGCCTCTGATCTTTATTTTACAATTGCCATTGCCGACTTTCGCCCATAAAAACAAGTACTCATCAGCATTTAACTTCTTCTTTCTTCTCGTAGTCAAAACAAATGGCATGCTTGGAACAAGAGTACTATGGGGCTGTTTAGCTTGTGTTAACGTGCCACAGCTATGCCTCTGCGACGTGCATGGCGTCGTCGCTGGCGGCGCAGTGTACCTGTGTATCGCAGTTTGAAGGCGATTGATATTGACTTGGCTGGCCAGAAACGGTACAGGTAACAGGACCCGCAATATTCAACTCCTCGAAAAAAATACGGTTCTATGATAAACGATGCCGTCAACATAATACGACAAATTACTAAGTTGGAACGGTGACTGCCGGTCGTTGTGGCCGAGCAGTTCTAGGCGCTTCAGTCCGGAACCGCGCTGCTGCTACGGTCGCAGGTTCGAATCCTGCCTCGGGCATGGATGTGTGTGATGTCCTTAGGTTAGTTAAGTTTAAGTAGTTCTAAGTCTAGGGGACTGATAACCTCAGATGGTAAGTCCCATAGTGCTTAGAGCTATTTGAACATTTTTTGGAACTGCGACTGTGTACCAATCGTACCTTACTTTCCGAATAGCCCTCGTACGTTTCTCTTCAGACGGCATCTTTTCAGTCATATTCGACATTTGAGGTTAAAATTTAACGTATTCTGCCCCCTATGTTCTGATTTATTTCAGACAATACCGGCTATTTACACTTTCTTCGTACTGGCTGAAAAGTATACTCTTGAACAAGTTTCCAATAAAACAGCTGCCCGCACCAGTCACATTCGCAGAATGAAACGGTACCGGATTTTCCGTTGCCTGTATTGTGTAATTCTGTGTGTTGACATGTCCTTGGAGATGGAAATGGTCTTCGCCTTTGCACAGAATATTCCATGGCCATTCATTATCCACTTCCATGGGAGGAAGAAATTCGAGGGCGAACGTTTGTTTTGCTGGTAGATCAGCAGGAAGCAACTTCTGGACATGGCTGACTTTGTGCGGATAGGAGTACAGGTTGCTTCGTAGGATTTTAAGCACCGTGCCCACAGGCATGTCCAACGTTCGGGCAATTCCCCGTGCACTGCATGTCTGCACACCACCGCTCGACCCTCCTGTAGAGCTGTGGCCACATCTTCGACAGACGTAGGACCAACCACTTCCCTCCCTCTGGCACATTGCACTTCAAAAGAACTCGTCTTTTCGAATTTTGTAATCATTTTCTCCAGACATCAGACCAGTGCCTTTTTGCATACCATTAAGTGTACAGAATTTCTGCAGTGCTAGTGGCGCACAATCACCGTTCTTGTAAAAGAGCCTTACCACCAGCGCGCGATCCTTTATGGACACAGTCATACTGGGCGTCTCGCATGCAAACTGAGGAATATTCGTGTGCCGCTCGTCTGCTTATGTGCGTACTCTAATTGTGACGTTTCTCCCTGTGTCAATAATACTGTGTTCAAAGTTGACGTCATTCTGAGCAGAGGTTCTCTTTTTAGAGGGTTTTGAAACTGGAACTTTAATCGTGAAACCTTATATATCTCATTTACTTTCTCTATAGAATATCTTTTGTAGACACACTCCGAAGAATTGTAGTCGATTTTATGTGTAGATCCACAGCCGACGTAAATTTGTTAAGGGGAGGTTTACTATCTTTTGGTTCAAAAAATCGCTTTTTTAAACTGCATTTTTGGATCCATAAAAGTGTTCAGAATCCACCTCTGAAACGGTTTTTTCGAATACAGAACGGAAATGTTTGTTATTCGTGGCTGAACAAAACAAGGAACCGGCCTGAAATCGGCCTTTTTCACACACCAGTTTTTTTCTTTCGCAGGACGAGTTATTGTAGCGGTGCTTGGGAGGAAACACACAAAATTCAAATGAAAGTTTGAACGAGTGTGTTTGGAAGTTAGCCCCCTAAGTATTTGCATTCTGGTGCGAAGACTGTGGAGATTGCGACTTTCCTGTCAGTGAGCAGCGTAAACGAAGGGTATTTAGCAATTCCGAAGACCATGACGATGGACGTCATCCTGGGACTCTATCCGACGCAGTTCGCCAAGCATTCGGACGACCACCGGATTCAAGCGGCCGAAAACCGCTTGTCACCGGCCGCACGAGCGGCTCTGGAGCAGCGCAGGATGGTCCAGATCGAGCAGAACGCCCTCTATGAGGAAGAGGAAGGACTAGTTTATGGACCCGGAATAGCAGATTGAACGTAAGTTACATAATATTGCATTTATATGTAGTCAAAACTTCAAACGCGTTTTTCTCGAAATGACTTTTTTAATCGCGCGGTATGGTAACTTCAAATCTACTGAACCGATTGGCATGATTCTTTGTTTCCGACGAGGCTACCTAAATTTTCTAGGAGACGTACCACTTTTATTCCGATCCATCAACTATAAATATTTTTACTTGGTCGATGAAGTCAAAAAATCGATGAAAAAAACCCTATTTTTCAAATGGCCGCCATTTTGTTTCCTATGGTCCAAATAACTTAAGCGAGGTACAACTCCTGAAGAATCTTATATACTTCGCTAATATCAACTCTATTTTGATTTCAGACGAGCCGGCTGACCTGTGACATACCTCACGTGGAGGTCTACATCGAAATTTTGTTCCGTTCCGACGGCACATCCGCCTTTGCTCTTCGACATCGATGGAAAAAATTCCAGTTTGTAGATGAAATACTGAGAATAAAATTCTCAAAGAACATGCTTTTTTGGGCCAAAAGTAGTAAACCTCCCCTTAATAGAAATCATGTTCCTACGTAGTTTATTCTTTTATGTCGAACTAAACACTTTATTTCATTATTAAGCAAATATTAAATCCATCGCCTTCAGAATTAGAAAGGTAAATCGCATTAAAATTGTTATGCTTACACCATGTTGTTGTTGTTGTTGTTCGCAATGAGAGATTTGCTCAACCATAGTTGGTATCGGTATAGGCTAACTACTACACACATGAAGACCGTACGTAATATTAAAAAAAAATGCTACTCTTATACTGGTTTTGTCACCGTGCCAGCATACATAATACATTAAAATACATTAGCATAGCACATGTAGAACATCTAGTGAGGTGTGCGTGTCTGAGCAAACTCAGTGAGTCGTGGGTGGCGGCTGAGAGGGTATGAGTCACGACGATTCTTCAACACTTCCCACGTCCACTGGTGTATGCACAAGGAACCGCAGCTGCAGGTATAGGTGCTACATGCTACTAAGCAGCTGTTTCTAAAAAGACTTGCTGAAGAATACACTTTCCAGCCAGTACGAAGGAAGTGTAAATATCCGGTACAGCCTGAAATAAATTAGAACATTGGGGACAAAATACGTTAAGTGTCGAGTGTGACTGATTAGGTGCCGTCCAAAGAATTACATACGAGGGCTATTCGTAAAGTAAAGTACGATCGGCCGCGAAATGGGAACCACTGTGAAAATCGAAAATGTTTTTATTTGCAGCTGTTACTTCCACTTTCCAGCTACTTCACTACATAGATGCCTCTCCTACTCAGACATATGTCGTAACGTTGTACTAGCTCTCCATTACCCTTGTCGTAGAAGGCAGCCGCCTGTGTTTTCCGCCAATTCTCTGCGCTGGTCTACAACTCGTTGTCTGAGCTAGAATGCCAGCGGTTCATGAGAGCAGAAATGAAACTCAGAGGAAGACAATTACGGGCTGTATGGTGGGCGATCAAAGACTTCCCAATGTAAACGCTGCGTGAGCGTCTTCGTTCCCCGTTCACTGTGTCCTGCCGAGAATTATCGTGAAGAAGTAAATGAATGACAAGTGCAAACTATATTCCGGGCAACCGCAGCTACTGAAAGGCATGATGTTGGGAAGAAATCTTCTTACAAAATTCAAATGGCTCTGAGCACTATGGGACTTAATATCTGAGGTCATCAGTTCCCTAGACTTAGAACTACTTAAGCCTAACTAACCTAAGGAAATCACACACATCCATGCCCGATGCAGGATTCGAACCTGCGACCGTAGCAGCAGCGCGATTCCGGACTAAAGCGCCTAGAAAATCCTCTTATAGCTGGTAAAATTGTTTATTAAAACACAACCGGTTTTGCGGCTTAAAGTCGAATCATCAAGCGCAACAACACTGAAAGGTCATAGACATACCAATTTTGGCTAGGAGTGATGGGTACGACCAGGATCTTTTAACGTTGTTCCACCTGATGATGGACCTTTAAGCCGCAAAACCTGCTGTGTTTTAATAAACAACAGTGTTACCAGCTGTAAGCGGAGTTTTTCCTAACATCATGCATAACAAGTTCATTATGTGGACTGCATAGAATCAGCCGCAATATGACGACACAGGCCCATACTTAGCGGGGACTCTACTTGCTAGCCATCTTTCCACATCTACACCTAATCTACATCTACATCCATATTCCGCAAGCCTCCTGACGGTGTGTGGCTCACTGTGTGCTCAGAACTGAAAAGAGCGATGTGATGTGATCCACGGGCATATTTAAGACACTATCCACCACATCTGTGCTGAGCTTCATCGTATTTTCGCTGTGGTTTCCATTTTGGAAATCGCGTTCGGGAGGACGACGGTTCAAACCCGCGTCCGGCCATCCTGATTGAGGATTTCCGTGATTTCTCTAAATCGCTACATGCAGATGCCGGGATGGTTTCTTTGATAGGGCACGGCCGTCTTCCTTCCCCATCCTTCGCTAAACCGATGGGACCGATGACCTCGCTGTTTCGTCCCCTACCTTAAATCAAACCACCAACCATCCATTTCGCACCCGTTCGGACCTTACTTTCCGACAGACGTCGTATTTCGACGATTTGCGTTATATGCACTTGATTGATTCCTAATGCACTTGGAAATCTCGCCTGCACAGTGTACAGATAATTTGCACAAGAAAATTCCTTATAGATTTTGTTGTCACACAAACGCTTTAGACCAGTGGTCGTCAAACTATTTTTCTCAAGAGCCATTACTGACATTGTGGCACGCCGCGTCGGGCCTTACGTGTATCGATCTTATTATTAACTGGCAGCCTCCGTATATTAGTACATTATGAGGCCCCAATAGACTAGCTGTAGTACGGTTTGCGATAAGTTGTCAACGGCCTCTAAGTAGCGAGCGTTAAAAGGTTGCCTGGTTTAAAAGAGAGGGGGGGGGGGGCGGGGGGAGGGGGGGGGAAGGACCAAACTGTTAGGTCATCGGTCCCTCGTTCCTATTAAAATAATTCCACAAGGGTGGGAGTAAAATAATCGAGACATACAAAACACAGCAGAAAACCACAAAAATGACAGGGGAGGGGGGGGGGAGGGGAAGGACCAACTGTTAGGTCATCGGTCCTATTAAAATAATTCCACAAGGGTGGGAGTAAAATGATCGAGACATACAAAACACAGCAATAAGAAAGGAGAAAACCACAAGAATGACGGAAGAGCAACAAACACTAAAATGGGCCAAATCGGACAAGGAATCCACAGAGAGACGCAAGAAACATATAGAAGACATCAAAACAAGAGAGCAGATTACCATGCCTGGCTGACCATGAGATTAAAAACGAGAAGCCAGTCACTCTACAACACATTAAAACTTCCACCCTAAAAGCACTAGGGAGGAGCACACAGAGCGACAAAGGAATTGCACTAAAACTTAGATCAAATGATAAAACCCACACTCACGAATAAAAAGTAAGACTGAAGCTGTTGTAGCGGCATTGTCGCCCAACACCGAAGGTAGGCTGCTGGGAAAAATAAAAGTCCGCCGAAGAGCGGCTAAAAGGGCTAAAAGGGATAAAAGTGGACAGTCCAGCAAGAGGTGGACGACCGTCGTTTGTGGGCCACAGCGACACCAAGGTGAGTCCTTGCGACGGAGGAGGTAACCATGCGTTAGCCACGTGTGGCCAATGCGGAGCCGGCAGATGACAACTGATTCCCTGCGAGAGGCCCGCATGGAAGAGTTCCACACATTCGTAATGACACGCAGTTTGTTGTCAGTACTGTTGTGTCATTCCATCTCCCAAAGCTGAAAAACCCTGCGACGTAAGACAGAACGGAGGTCAGTTTCGGAGATGCCCATCTCCAGAAGCGGTTTCCGCGTAGCCTGTTTGGCCATCCTGCCGGGAAGTTCGTTGTCTGGGATTCCGACGTGTCCTGGAGTCCACACAAACACCACTGAACGACAGGACCGTTTCGAGGCGTAGATGGACTTCTGAATGAACGCTACCAAAGAATGGGGATGCTAGCACTGGTCGACAGCTTGTAGGCTGCTGAAGGAGTCAGTACACGGGAGAAATGACTCGCCAGGGGATGAGCGGATGTGCTCAAGGGCAGGAGATGTGGCCGCCAACTCTGCACTGAAAACACTGCAGTCATCTGGCAAGGAATGAGGTTCAATATGTCTTCCATGAACATACGCAAAGCTACGTGACCATTAGCCATCGAGCCATCGGTGCAATGGGGAGTTTACCTTGTAAAGTGAATTCGGACGTGGGCAAATTATTGGTGTTCATATGCTGGGTGGTTCCGTAACCAAGGGAGCCGAGTGTCCGGTATTTCAAGAAGTATCATATCGTAGATTTATACCGCTAAGTCTCAACGCGCACGAAAGTGTGTCGAGTGATCGTGATGGACGGTCACTGAAAAGGATTGTAACGAAAAGTAAGAGGAAGGGCAGGAAATTGCAGGAAGAACTGGAATTTCGGAACCCTACATCATTGATGCAAATGCTTGTAACAGGAAAACGTGGTCCCAAAGACATAAAACCTGGAGTATGCACCAATGAAAGAATGTCATTTCGTCGAATGAATCATGTTTCATACTGTTTTCAACTTCTGGCAGAGTCCACGTTCCAAGAGTGAAAAATGGCGGGTGTTCGGTGATGATATCGTGGTATTCCATGTGGCCCATGCATTCTATGCATTGTCGCATTTCTGCCGAGGGTTATTTGACCATTTTGGCAAAACAGGTCCATCCCATGATACGTCCGCCTCCAATAGCTGAGTGGTCCACCCGAAAACCATCTTACCGACAAACTTTTGCCGGTTATCTCCGCAGCGTCTTCCTTGACCCCCCTCAAAGTTGGGGTGTAACATGCCTACCTGTCACATGATGCAACACCCTTATCCATGTTCTCATGCATCGACCAAAAACAAACACAATTTTTTTTTTTTTTTTAGGAAGAAGACAGAATATGTTATATTTTGTTGTATTTAATGTTTTTCTTTTTTAATATTTTTTTTGTTTAACTAACAGTCATTTGTATATTTTTAAATGGTACCTTGAAGAACTTTTGCATAGTGAATATATATGTACTTTTAGTTTGTTCAATACAAATTTTTAAACAAAAACAAAAACAAAACAAAAAAAAGGAAAACAGGATATGTTCTAATTTGTTGTGTTTCATGTTATTCTAATAATTTGTTTACCTAACACTCATTTGTATATGTTTAACTGGTACCTTGAAGAACTTTTGCTTTGTGTATATATATATGTACTCTCCGTTTGTTCAATAATAAAGAATACAAAAAAAAAAAAAAAAAAAAAGTGGTCAGCGTGACTGATTGCCGTCCTGCGGGCCCGGGTTCGATTCTCGGCTGGGTCGGAGATTTTCTCCGCTCAGGGACTGGGTGTTGTGTTGTCTTCATCATCTTTTCATCCCCATCCGGCGCGCAAGTCACCGAATGTGGCGTCGTATGTAGTAAGACCTGCATCAAGGCGGCCCGACCTTCCCCGTAAAGGACCTCCCGGCCAATAACGCCAAACGCTCATTTCCATTTCCCATGATACAATGTTTGTTCCCCAATTGTGATGGTCTGTCCCTAAACGATAGCGCCCCCCTTCACACTGGTGGTTTTGTGAGCACGAGGATGAATTGTCGCATTTCTCCTGCCCACCGCAGTCAGCAGTCTCAATACTATTGAGCGTTTGCGGTCTAATTTGGATAGAAGGATGCTTAATCGCTATCCATCTACATCATCTTTACGTGAACTGGCCAAGAATGATATACGAGGGTGAGAAAAGAAAACACTGGGAACGATCTGGCAATGCTGTGTTGTTCTACCCATGTAGACCGGTGTGTTCACCCCTTCCAGATGCTCAGTCCGAGCTTCAGCTCCGTACAACCATCACGCGGTTTTTCAGAACGCCATCAGTGAAGTTTTAGTTTTGTTGTGCATTACGAAATCAAGAGAAACGTTGCGCCATCAAGTTTTGTGTTAAACCTGGGGAATCCGCAAGTGCGACAGTCCGCGAGAATGACCTCCGAAAAGTTGAAATAGGCCTATGGGGAACATTCCTTATCAAGAGTTCACGTTTTTCGCTGGCGTAAATCATTTCTGGAAGGCTGGGACACGTTCAAGATGAACCTCGCTCAGGGAGACCTTCAACTTCAAAAACCGACGAAAACGTCGAACTTGTGCGTGCTCTTGTTCTCCAGGACAAACCGTCAAGCAGATGTTTTACAAAGACTTCCTTGAAAGACTACGGAAACGAGTGAATCGTGGGAGACCGGACATTGCAGAAAACTGGATGCAGCAGCATGACAACGCCCCACATCAAACGGGCACTTCCATCACGGAATACTTGACCTCAGAAAGCATTCCTGTTGTTCCACAGCCCCTTCCTCGCTACCCACTTGATCTGAGTCCTTGCGATTTTTTCTTTTCTGAAACTGAAGGGTGTCTTAAAAAGACGTCATTTTGGGACTCTGAACAACGTTCAAAAGAATGTGACCGACATGTTAAAAGCCCTACCAACTGAAGTCTTTCAGCGCTGATAACAAGGCTGGGAATAAGGACTCTGCCGGAGGATAGGTGCCGAATGGAATTATTGTTGTTTGAAAAAAATAAAAGCTACATTAGATAAAAACCACTCTCATTAGTTCTCTCACTCACCTCGTAAGATTCCTTTGTAAACCATACACGATCTGTATTTATCGACTCTCAGACGATAGGAAGCTGTTTCGAATGCTAATGGTTTTCCTACATGCTATTGCCATATTAGGCAATGTAATATGTAGTGTTTTTGCTGTCTCCATATTTTTCTCCAACACCTGTGAGTCGTTTAATTTTTTATTCACATCACAAGTCAACTTGTACATCGATCGGTTTACGATCATAAGTAATAGAACCCAGTACGTTGTCCTCGATGGTGAGTGTTCACCGGAGGTGATGGTATCTTCTGGAGTGCCCCAGGGAAGTGTGGTAGGTCCGCTGTTGTTTTCTATCTACATAAATGATCTTTTGGATAGGGTGGATAGCAATGTGCGGCTGTTTGCTGATGATGCTGTGGTGTACGGGAAGGTGTCGTCGTTGAGTGACTGTAGGAGGATACAAGATGACTTGTACAGGATTTGTGATTGGTATAAAGAATGACAGCTAACTCTAGATAAATGTAAATTAATGCAGATGAATAGGAAGAAGAATCCCGTGATGTTTGAATACTCCATTAGTAGTGTAGTGCTTGACACAGTCACGTCTATTAAATATTTGGGCGTAACATTGCAGAGCAATATGAAGTGGGACAAGCATGTAATGGCAGTTGTGGGGAAGGCGGATAGTCGTCTTCGGTTCATTGGTAGAATTTTGGGAAGATGTGGTTCATCTGTAAAGGAGACCGCTTATAAAACACTAATACGACCTATTCTTGAGTACTGCTCGAGCGTTTGGTATCTCTATCAGGTCGGATTGAGGGAGGACAAAGCAATTCAGAGGCGGGGTGCTAGATTTGTTACTGGGAGGTTTGATCATTACGCGAGTGTTACGGAAATGCTTCAGGAACTCGGGTGGGAGTTCTTTCCGTGAATCGCTGCTGAGGAAATTTAGAGTACCAGCATTTGAGGCTCACTGCAGTACAATTTTACTGTCGGCAACTTAGATTTCGCGGAAAGACCACAAAGATAAGATAAGAGAGATTAGGGCTCGTACAGAGGCATATAGGCAGTCATTTTTCCCTCGTTCTGTTTGGGAGTGGAACAGGGAGAGAAGATCCTAGTTGTGGTACGAGGTACCCTCCGCCAGGCACCGTATGGTGGATTGTGGAGTATGTATGCAGGTGTAGATGTAGATGAACTGGTTTACACTTGCTAGGTTTGAGCGTATTTACTTCAACGTCCTGCGATACGTTTACACCTAGCTTTTGTGTTCCGTTAAAGCTTATTCCGACGCGGCGCGGAGAAGCATTTTCCCCCTGAGAAGTGGAGGTAGTCGTGACCTTACGCATATCCGACACTTCGCACCGGAGCGAGCAAGGGCACGAAGCGACCGAAAGCAGTGGCGAGGCCCCACACGGCGCACTCGAATGGCTACGCAGCGCAGCTTCCTCCTGCCGCCGGCTGCTGGTCTTTTGCTTTTTGGCGCAGCTGGGAAGCGGTGTCAGGCACCTTGTCGAAGATGACGTCGACCTTGGAGGCGACGTCCCTGAGCAGCTCCTCGAGCACGGCGGGCGTCTGGCAGCGGATGACGTAGCGGCCGCGCTCCTCGGCGCCGGCGCCCGCCTCCAGCACCTCGTCGCGGCCGCCCCCGCCGCGCCGCCGCCCCCCGCCGCCCCCGCCGCCGCCCGTCAGCACGCCGTTCTGCAGCCGGTCCACCTGCGGGCAAAGCACCATCCTTATACACGGTGGCCACGGAAAGTGGTACACTTTCAACTGGTTACTAAGGGATGTGCCGTATTTTACACCACTATATTCTACAGGTTCCACACTTTGCTATTACGCAAAAGCCCAAGGGAAGTTTATTTTTTATTTATTTGCTTATTTTTTTCTCTTGTAACGAGCTTAAATGCACTCAAGTTCAGAAAGAACAGTACACCTTGAACGACTAGAGATAGTACGTTCATATTCTTAGGACATATAAGAGGGTCACTGCAAAAGAAATGCACATTATTTTTTTAAAAATCTGTGGTGTGCGTACTGTAAGACCTTCGGTACACACACCATCAGATTATTTGACTTGTCGCTCTAACGAAGTAGGCGAGTTGTCAGCAGTATGTCTTGTGGTCTTATCGTGGCGTGTTTACCTTCTGCCGTTAGGTCAGACGATAGAAATGCCACTTGCACGCTTAGAGTAGCAGATTGACGGTGACCAACTTTAAACAAAACTTGATTAACCTTCACACACATTTATTAAAATAATAAGAAGCATAAAAATAACGTAACTTGGTTCTGGATGCTATTTACAAATGACAATCTGAAGTTCCTTTGGTCTTGGTAGGTTAATCTTATTCTCACATACCACCGATACTTGACAATGTGTCTATTCATTTATCTTCATGGCTATGTACAGGAATATGGTAATCTTATTAGGCGCAGACTGCAACTTGACTGCAGACTGATGCAGACTTGTACAGACTGGTGCAGACAAGTGCAGACTAATGCAGACTGACTAATCAGAGATCTGTACACTCGTTATAATACCTCGAGCGTTCAGGTATCACTGCGTGAGTGTGATCCACGAGGAGAAAAGGTTCTACGTTAGCAGCAATCTCAATGACTGCGTTACATAATAACACGCGGATCAGCGGAAGCAGAATTTGGTCCGTCTCTAAGACAGCGCCATCTTTTATTCTACATGTTTGAAAGTTTTACAGTGTGTAGATGCGTCCTTTAGGAACAATATTTTCATTTCTCCACATAATTTCCATCCGTCTCAACTGCCGCACACCATCTTGGAACCAGCGGCTGTATACCCGCACGGTAAAATTCTGGACCAACCTGTTGGAGCCACTGTTTGGCAGCGTGCACAAGGGAGTCGTCATCTTCAAACCTTGTTCCACGAAGAGAGTCTTTCAGTTTCCCAAAGAGATGATAGTCACATGGAGTCAGGTCAGGACTGTAAGGCGGGTATTTCAGTGTTGCCAATGCGTGGTTTGTGGTCGATTCCATGGTCTTTTGCCTGAGATGTGGCCGTGCATTGTCGTGCAACAGCCAAACATCCTGCTTTCGCCGATGTGGTCGAACACGACTCAGTCGAGCTTGAAGTTTCTTCAGTGTCGTCACATATGCATCAGAATTTATGGTGGTTCCACTTGGCATGATGTCCACAAGGAAGAGTCCTTCGGAATCGAAAAACACCGTAGCCATAACTTTTCTAGCAGAAGGTGTAGTTTTGAATTGTTTTTTCTTGTGTGAATTTGCATGATGCCACTCCATTGACTGCCTCTTCGTCTCTGGTGAAAAACGATGGAGCCATTATCATCACCTGTCACAATTGTTCCAAGAAATTCATCTCCACCATTCTCGTACTGTTCCAAAAGCTCGCTGCATACCGTTTTTATTGTTCCTTTGTGAGCCACTGTCAACAACCTGGGAACCTACCTGGCACAAATATTTTTTAACAACAACACCTTCAGTATTCTGCAAACACTTCCTTCCCCTATCCCAACATAGCGTGACAATTCGTTCACTGTGATGCGCCTGTCAGCAGTCACCAATTCGTTAACTCTCTGCACACTGTCTGGCGTGTGTGCAGTACGAGTCCTGCCGCTGCGACGACAATCCTCAATATTGCAGTTGGAGCCACGTAACCTGCTTGTCCACCGACTAACTGTACTGCGATTGAGAGTAGCATCTCCATACACCTTTTTCAACCTCTTGTGGATGTTTCCCATTGTCTCGTTTTCACAGCACAGGAATTCTATGTCAGCACGTTGCTTCTGACGAACGTCAAGTGTAGCAGCCATCTTGAAGACATGCTGTGACTGCACCACTCACGAGAACTGGTCGAACTAAGTTTGAAAACAAGCGGGAAGGATGTATCTACACACTGTAAAACTTTCACACATGCAGAATGAAAACTGTATATTTACAAAAATAGTGTGCATTTCTTTTGGAATGACCCTCTTACATTAGTACACTCTGCAGAAATGATTAACATCTATGCCATGTCGGCCCGCGGATTCAATATCAACATTGATATCGCGGTGCAAGACCACCTACCAGTCTCTCGTTGTCGCTACAAACCGTAGGTAATGGATCAGCGTGACTTGAAGAGATGTGCAGGATACCTCGTTAGCCGTACCGTCAATCAGTGAGTTTGAAAGCGGTCTTATTATCAGCATGACAGAATGTGATGCACCCATCCGGAACACTGCTGCTCGTATGGGATGAAATGTTTCGGCAGTGCAATGGGTGTGTGCAGAATGGATCACGTAAGGCCGTAGAACACGACAAGATGGGACATGTCGCACCACCTAGACTACTCTCCAAGGAGATCGACATCTCATCCGAATCGCATTGCAGGTTGGATATGCGTCCTCCTCGGCTCTGGAGCAACACTGGATCAATGGAGCACATCGTACATTTTCAGGGGTAACAGTTCGTCAAGGGTTACACGCGCGTCGTCCACTTCTCCGCCTACCTTTGACGAATGTGTTGAAACATGCTTGACGGCAATGGTGTGTGGAACGACGTCACTAAGGACTGGAATGGCATCAGATAGTGTGTTTGGGCGAATCCAAGTTCTGTTTGTTTGTAAATGATGTCCGCATTTTGGTTCGCCACAGACAAGGGGAGTGACATCAATGTGATTGCATTTGCAGGAGACATACAATGACAACTCAAGGCCTCATGGTGTGGGGGTGCTATGGGTACAACGACAAATCACAGTTGGTGCATGTCCAGGGCACTGGGACCCGTCTGATCTACGTGAATGACACCCAGTGACCCATAGCCATATCCTTTCTGCACAACACCACAGGCGCCTTTTTTTTCAGCAAGACAATGCACGATCACATGTTGCTGCACGAACACGTGCCATCTTGGTGCCACAGGATATCAGCCTTCTGCCCTGGCTCACCAAATCGCCAGACATGTCGCCAGCCGAAAATGTGTGGGATATGGTGAAACGATCGGTGCAGAAATGTGATCCAATGCCAACCACCAAGGATGAACTTTGGAACTGGGTGAATGCAGCATGAATGGGTATACCACACGACGCCATGGGCGTCTTATAGGCGTCGATGACATTACACATGGAACAAGTTATCGGGGCTCATGGCCCTATTGCGATCTATCGAAACTAATGTGTCATGCCTCTTTGGATGACAGGTTAACACAGGTAACCGCAATTATATCTAGTAAGAGTAAATAATCTGCCTGACAAAAAAAAATGCGGCGCATCCAGAAGACATGGTTTAATGTCAATGTACCTTCGTACACGTACACAATATCGACGGATATGTGAATTATTAAAGCGGAAATTCTCAGTGACAGTTACAACACCCTTCAGAGTGTTTTAGTGTTGACCGTCTTTAGTTTTGTTACCATGCCTGATGGAGTACGTAAGGGGCAAGTACAGTGTCAGATGTTGAGTGATCACTGTGAAGGACACGGAGATATCACGCAGTCGTGTGAGACAGCGCTATCAGTATCTGGCAAGAAACTGAAAGGGGTCTCAATGTGGGCCTCCATTTGGGCAGTTGATCAAATGGTGCAATACTAACTAAGATTTGTTCGGCATTCGGATGTCATAATGGTGGGTTGTAGGACTGCATGGGAACCTCAGGACACGTATTATAGTTTTCGAGGCTCCAGTCGAGCACCTCTGACGACCAAATGGCAGGTTCGCCGTATTGTGCAACAACCACATCGTGACCCCTTAACGTCAGTTACCGAGATCCGAGAACAAGTAATGGACTCCCTGAAACATTGAGTGTCACCCCGCAGCACTGGTCGGAGACTAGCAGCAGCTAGAGCGGGGACTCACCGTCCCAACCGCAAGCTGCCTGTAACACCAAAGCACTAACTCTTGCTCTATACTTAACAATCATATATAACCATTCGCTCAACGAAAAATCCGTACCCAAAGACTGGAAAGTTGCACAGGTCACACCAATATTCAAGAAAGGTAGTAGGAGTAATCCTCTAAATTACAGGCCTATATCGTTAACGTCGATATGCAGCAGGATTTTAGAACATATATTGTATTCGAACATTATGACTTACGTCGAAGAAAACGGCCCGTTGACACACGGCCAACATGGGTTTAGAAAACATCGTTCCAGTGAAACACAACTAGCTCTTTATTCACATGAAGTGTTGAGTGCTATTGACGAGGGATTTCAGATGTATTGCGTATTTCTGAATTTCTGGAAGGATTTTGACACTGTACCACATAAGCAGCTCGTAGTGAAATTGGGTGCTTTGGAATATCGTCTCAGTTATGTGACTGGATTTGTGATTTCCTGTCAGAGAGGTCACAGTTCGTAGTAACTGACGGAAAGTCATGGAGTAAAACAGAAGTGATTTCTGGCGTTCCCCAAGGTAATTTTATAGGCCCTTTGCTGTTCCTTATCTATATAAACGATTTTGGAGACAATCTGAGCAACCGTCTTCGGTTGTTTGCAGATGACGCTGTCGTTTAGCGACTAATAAAGTAATTAGAAGATCAAATCAAACTGCAAAACGATTTAGAAAAGATATCTGAATGGTGCGAAAAGTGGCAGTTTACCCTAAATAACGAAAAGTGTGAGGTCATCCACATGAGTGCTAAAAGGAATTCGTTAAACTTCGGTTACACGATAAATCAGTCTAATCTAAAGGCATTACATACCTAGGTATTTCAACTACGAACAACTTAAATTGAAAGGAACACGAAGAAAATGTTCTGGGGAAGGCTAACCAAAGACTGCGTTTTATTGGCAGGACACTTAGAAAATGTAACAGACCTACTAAGGAGACTGTCTATACTACGCTTGTTCGTCCTCTTTTAGAATACTGCTGCGCGGTGTGGGATCCTTACCAGATAAGACTGACGGAGTACATCGAAAAAGTTCAAAGAAATGCAGCATGTTTTGTATTATCGCGAAATATGGGAGAGAGTGTCACAGAAATGATACAGGATTTAGGCTGGACATCATTAAAAGAAAGGCGTTTTTCGTTGCGACGGAATCTTCTCACGAAATTCCAGTCACCAACTTTCTCATCCAAATGCGAAAATATTTTGTTTACACCGACCTACATAGGGAGGAACGTTCACCACGATAAAATAAGAGCCGGCAGGGGTGGCCGAGCGGTTCTAGGCGCTTCAGTCTGGAACCGCGCGACCGCTACGCTCGTAGGTTCGAATCCTGCCTCGGGCATGGATGTGTGTGATGTCCTTAGGTTGGTTAGGTTTAAGTAGTTCTAGGTTCTAGGGGACCGATGACCACAGAAGTCCCCTAGTGCTCAGAGCCATTTGAATCATTTTTTTGACAAAAAGAGAGAAATCAGAGCTCGTCCGGAAAGATATACACTCCTGGAAATGGAAAAAAGAACACATCACGCCCCAACATCGTGCAGCCCGCCTCCAGTGGTGTCGCGACAGGCGTGAATGGAGGGACGAATGGAGACGTGTCGTCTTCAGCGATGAGAGTCGCTTCTGCCTTGGTGCCAATGATGGTCGTACGCGTGTTTGGCGCCGTGCAGGTGAGCGCCACAATCAGGACTGCATACGACCGAGGCACACAGGGCCAACACCCGGCATCATGGTGTGGGGAGCGATCTCCTACACTGGCCGTACACCACTGGTGATCGTCGAGGGGACACTGAATAGTGCACGGTACATCCAAACCGTCATCGAACCCATCGTTCTACCATTCCTAGACCGGCAAGGGAACTTGCTGTTCCAACAGGACAATGCACGTCCGCATGTATCCCGTGCCACCCAACGTGCTCTAGAAGGTGTAAGTCAACTACCCTGGCCAGCAAGATCTCCGGATCTGTCCCCCATTGAGCATGTTTGGGACTGGATGAAGCGTCGTCTCACGCGGTCTGCACGTCCAGCACGAACGCTGGTCCAACTGAGGCGCCAGGTGGAAATGGCATGGCAAGCCGTTCCACAGGACTACATCCAGCATCTCTACGATCGTCTCCATGGGAGAATAGCAGCCTGCATTGCTGCGAAAGGTGGATATACACTGTACTAGTGCCGACATTGTGCATGCTCTGTTGCCTGTGTCTATGTGCCTGTGGGTCTGTCAGTGTGGTCATGTGATGTATCTGACCCCAGGAATGTGTCAATAAAGTTTCCCCTTCCTGGGACAATGAATTCACGGTGTTCTTATTTCAATTTCCAGGAGTGTAGGTGTTCATTCTTTCCGTGCGCCATACGAGATTGGGATAATAGAGAATTGTGAAGGTGGTTCGATGAACCCTCTGCCAGGCACTTGAATGTGATTTGCAGAGTATCCATGTAGGTGTAGATGTAGACTTGAAGTGGAGTCGAGAATGGGAAACATGGACTGCTGATAGCATGGCGTCGCACTGTGATCAGCGACGAATGGCGGTTCTGTGCTACCCCGGATCACGATCGTCGGCGAGTATGTCGACGACAAGAAAGATGTCTCATTCTTTTGAAATGTTCCGTGAGAAAGACAACGGTGTTACTTCTGGTGCCGTGGTGTGGAAAGCCATAGCGTATGACTTCAGGGAAGGACTTATAGCGATTGAAAAACCTCCTATGGCATAAATTTAAGTCACGGACACCCTGCGTCCTCGATGTTACCTTTCATGTCACGTTCTCGCAGTGCAGTTTTTCAGCAGGTCAATGCACGTCCAAAAATGGCACGTGTCTCTATGATCTGTCTCCGGTCGCCAGTGAGGTCCCCAGGTGTATAGCCGTTAGAACACGTGTGCGACCTGCTCGGACGTCAGCTCAACGTTACAGTGCCAGTATGCAGAAAGTCAAGAGGTCAAGAACCAGTTGCAACAGCTGCCAGCTTGCCACAGGAGAGGATGTAATGGCTTTATGATACCCTTCCCAACCTAATCAGTGCGAGCCTCCAAGCCAGAGGGAGTGCAACGTCGTACTGGTAGGTCGTATCATAGTACCAAGTTCGATACAAATTAGTCTCGAATTTATAATCACTGCAATAACTTTATATACCCAGTTAACCCATGAAATATTATTTCGTTTCCTCCTCAATTTCCGGGTGCTTCACTTTCTATGAGAGGCAGTGCATACAGTGGGCAATGTGAAGAATTTTATGATGTACACATATAGTTTTTGACTTTTATGGTTGCCAAATAATCACGCCGCGTTTTTTCTGTCGAATTATAAAAAATCCTTCAAAGAGTACAACACCAACATAGCATGTTAAATCATGAGGGTCCACGCAAAATAACATGCATGGAAACCGCACAGTCGGTAGGGCGTGGGTGGGGAGAATCGTAGTGGTGGGGGGTTACTGGCCGGTGCTGTAGGGGAAATGCCGAGTGCTGGAGGGGAGATATCATTCTAAACCGGAAGCTACGCCCCTCCTTGCCCACACTTCAATGGCGATCACTCAAAAAGATCTACTGTCATCTCTGCTTTGGTTAGTATACAAAACGTATTCCGCTGAAAATGCAGCGATTTATTTTCGCCCAACTTGATAACATTTGCAACTTTCAGAAAAGCATCATGGAAGGCTAATTTTGAGTAAAACCTACAAAATTTCCGATGATGCCATGTTAAAATTTGCTCATTTTGGCAAGACATAGCGGATTTACAGAGCGGCATCTCGCTAACATCTTGTGCAGATGCAATTGCGAGAGAATTCTGAAACAGCGGTTTATTACGTTAAATAATTGAGCAACTGAGGAAAAGTAAGGTCAGTGGCTTATGAACAAGCACATCCTCAAATGGTTCAAATGGCTCTGAGCACTATGGGACTGAACATCTGTGGTCATCAGTCCCCTAGAACTTAGAACTACTTAAACCTAACTAACCTAAAGACATCACACACATCCATGCCCGAGGCAGGATTCGAACCTGCGACCGTAGCAGTCGCGCGGTTCCGGACTGCGCGCCTAGAACCGCGAGACCACCGCGGCCGGCAGCACATCCTCGGTACAAACTAAACGCGTAATGTTTTCACTTAGGTTGTCCAAAATTAGCATTTCTCGTTTAACCAAATATAGATGGCCCTTAAAAAATTACATTCTTCCAGAAAAAAATCTGTAGCTACAGGAATAACACGGTAGATAATCAAATTTTACATAATAGCAATATGGCAAAATAATTTCGTCTTTATGTATTAACATTTGCCAAAATCTCATTTCAATATCTCACACTGTTTATGAAATATAAGAAATTTTGTGAATATTTTGTTGTGACTTGGCAAGACAGCCAAGTCACTAGGAGAGGAACCCGAAAGGCACGCGTTTAAGCTCACGCAGGCTGGCGTGAGGCCTGGAACAGGTAAGGGAATTTATAGTAGCAAAGAACGTAAGTAACTACTGGAATACTTAACTTTAATTCATAATTGGTGAACATCGGTCTGACGGTACATGTATCACAAGATAAATAGCAAATGATAATGGCGCCTTGCTAGGTCGTAGCAAATGACGTAGCTGAAGGCTATGCTAACTATCGTCTCGGCGAATGAGAGCGTAATTTGTCAGTGAACCGTCGCTAGCAAAGTCGGCTGTACAACTGGGGCGAGTGCTAGGAAGTCTCTCTAGACCTGCCGTGTGGCGGCGCTCGGTCTGCAATCACTGAGAGTGGCGACACGCGGGTCCGACGTATACTAACGGACCGCGGCCGATTTAATGGCTACCACCTAGCAAGTGTGGTGTCTGACGGTGACACCACATATTTCACCCTGGCTTTATCATTGGCGCGGCCCGATCGCAAAAGAGTGTGCTACATCATATCAGTTTTCTCGAAATTGGAGACAGATATAGACCTCCGCATGTATAAAGGAAATTCTATAATTTTGCTACATTTCTTATGCAGCAACATATTATGGATTATGAAATAAACGCAAAATCGTAACAGCTCCTAGTTTTCACTCTCAACTTTCTCGAATTTCGTGCAGTGTCTTACTTCCACCTACGTATCCCAATAACTATCACCATTAACGAAGTGGTGTGCACAGCATCATGAACCTGACATACACTGGAGCGCCAAAGAAACTGATATTGGTATGCGTATTCAATATAGAGACATGTAAATAGGCAGAATATGGCGCTGCGGTCGGCAACGCCCATATAAAACAAGCTGTTTGATCTGTTATTGCTGCTAAAATGGCAGGTTGTCAAGATTTAAGTGAGTTTGAAAGTGGTGGTATAGTCGGCGCACGAGGTATGCAACACAGCATCTCCGAGGTAAAGATGAAGTGCAGATTTTCCCGACCATTTCACGAGTGTACCGTGAATATGAGAAATCCGGTAAAACATCAAATCTCCGATATCGCTGCGGCCGGAAATAGATCCTGCAAGACCGGGACCAACGACGACTGAAGAGAATTATTCCACGTGACAGAGGTGCAACCCTTCCGCAAATTGCTACAGATTTCAATGCTGGGCCATCAACCAGTTTCAGCGTGCGAACCCGAATCATCATCGATACGGGCTGTCGGAGCCGAAGGCCACTCGTGTATTCTTGATGGCTCCACGACACAAGGCTTTACGCCCGTCAGTACCGACATTGGACTGTTGATGACTGGAAACATGTTGCGTGGTCGGGCGAGCCTCGTTCCAACTTGTATCGAGCGGATGGACGTGTACGGGTATGGAGACAAACTCATGAATCCACGGAACCTGCGAGTCAGCAGGAGGCTGTTCAAGTTTATGAAGGCGCTGTAATGGTGTGGGGCGCGTGCACTTGGACTAATATGGGACCCCTGATACGTGTAGATACGACTCTGACATGTGACACGTAAGGATCCTGTCTGATCACCTGCATCCATCCATGTCCATTAAGCATGAGACGGACTTGGACAATTCCAGCAGGACAACGCGACACCCCACACGTCTATAATGGCTACAGAGTGGATCCGTAAAACATTCTTCTGACTTTAAACACTTCCGCTGGCCACCAAAATCTCCAGACATGAACTTGGGATGCCCTGCAAGGTGGTGTTCAGAATAGATCTCCACCCTCCCCTATTCTTACGGATTTATGGACAGCCCTGCACGGTTCATGCTGTCAATTCCCTCCAGCACTACTTCAGACTTTAGACGTGTCCATGCCACGTCGTGTTGCGCCACTTCTGCGTGTTTGTGGGGAACGTACATGATATTAGGCAGGTGTGCCAATTTCTTTGACTCTGCAGTGTATGAAGCCGTAAGTAACGCAAAAATGATTTTTTTCCGAATAGTTTGTGTAAAATAGTTTCAGAAAGACTGCAGGGTGTGTGACACGATTCTGCCATCGCCGACCGGCCGAAAGGAGGCAAACACTGTCGGGGCCTCCGCTTCCAAACAGACGAATGAACTCGCCCAGCGCTTTGGAAGAAATGTAGTCACTGTACGTCGGCCACCGTGTCCTGGGCGCACTCTAACAGTGCGGCAAGTTACTGACATGCCGTCAGGAGAAGATTGTACCAAATGCAAGGCAAACGCGTAACTCAGGAAGTCTGAGGGTATTTCGCCTATCTTATATATCATAAATACAAAACTGAAGAGTTTCGTCGTCATTGATTCTTCCAATGATCTCAACAGTTGTGAGGTAATGCGATCAACTCCACATGCCTTGTTTTAATTAGGACTTTCCGTGCTCTGTCTAATTCGCATCACGATATCACATGTCGTATTCTTTACATTCTATTCGTTACATCAGTATTTACGTCATTTGCAGACTAATAATTACAGCTATTAGAGTAGAATGTTTTTAGGTTGGTCAGTACCTCCAAGTACGTTTGGTAAGGGTAAGTCACTAATGCTTATTTCTCCTAGTCGAGTGCAGAAGTGTGGATACATGGCTACAACAGTTAGTCTGTACTGACAGGCGTAGTTCACTTATCGATGCAGTTACGACTGTGCTGAAAACATCAGGTCATAAAGCTTTTATAAGGTGTTTGTGTGAAGACTATTCAACACAGAAAATATTACCAACACACTGATGTTCGTACATCTTAAAGTAACAGACGTAAAAATATCTGCACTTGTACATGTTGTACCCTGTACATAGTATTGTACAGGTACCCCACAGGTCCAGTTGCCTTTCCTCTATTAACTAACTTCAGTTGATTTTCTATCTTGTAGTCACTTATGTCGATATCTATAATTCTGACATTTGTGTGGGGATTTAAAGGAGAAATATCAGCACAGTCTTCTGTGAAACACTTTTGGGAAGAGACAGCTAGTATTCCGGCCTGCTCTCTGTAATCCTCTGTTTGGATTCTGCTATTGTTACAGAACATTTGTACAATCGTCTTCGATCCGTTCACTAATTTAGTGTAAGACCAAAACTTCTGACGATTTTTTATCAGATCTGTAGACAGGATTTTATTTTCGCCTTTTTTTGAAGGCTTTATGCTTGGTTCTCTTTAGGCTTAGGCTAATTTTGTCTTCGTTGTTTCTGCTTGTCAGCGAGGCTTTGGCTAAATTGACATCTGTAGTCAAACTCTGTTTCCTTTCGTAGTAACTACCTAACATGCCTTTCAAACCACAGCGGCTCCTTTCCATGCCTCAAACCTTCCTCAGCATATACGTTTCTAAGGAGGATTGTATAAAAGTCCTGAACTGTGTCCATTTATGCTCAGAATTTTCAGTCCTGGAGAGGAATGTTTGATCTTCAGTGCACTGGTATTCTGAAATCTGTTTTTTGTCGCACTTGCTAAGCAGCAATATCTTCCAACCTTTCTTTACATTCTTATTTCAGTGACTATTTAATGTCATTGTGATCACTGTTTCCCAATTCTACGTTAACGAAGTAGAAAAGTTTGCTCCTGTGATGATCAGGAGATTACGACGTTACTTTCACGTGTTGGTTCTTTGATTAACTGCTCAAAGTAATTTTCACATAAGTCATTTAGAATAATTTTTAAGAATTCCCTTTTCCTATTACTCACTCTAATCAACTGAGCCGCGCGGGATTAACCGAGCGATCTAAGGCGCTACAGTCACGGAGTGTGCGGCTGGTCCCGCCGGAGGTCAGAGTCCTCCCTCGGGCATGGGTGTGTGTGTTAGTCCTTAGGATAATTTAGGTTAAGTTGTGTGTAAGCTTAGGGACTGATGACCTTAGCAGTTAAAACCCATAAGATTTCACACACACTTGAATATTTTTTTAATCACCTGAGCCTCACAACCAGGAAGTTGAAATCTCTCCCTAATGATATAGCATGACCAGGGAATTTACGTTGTAACCTAATGCAAAGGGTTCTGTCAAGTCTTCAACCATTATTGCTCCTGAGAGATGGAGGAAGAGCTATCTACAAAAGCTTAGAAATACAAAACTTAAGAATTCTATGTCTGATTCATCTTAACACTTCTATTCACCAAAATTATTTCGTATTCCGAATGTGCACAAAATCACCAACTACCATCATATTACATTAAATCTCATCCACCACCGGCGTCCAGCTTATTTTTGCGATGCATGTACCAACCGAAATTTAACATTTCACTGCTGTTAACACAGATTTTCAGTCAATTGTCTCTAATTCAAAATGAGCATTATCACTTTTTATAAGTGAGACTAATCCAGGAAACCATCCATGGATGATTCTACAGTCAGCTAATACTATATTCACATTCTCTTTCACCGATATCTAATAAAGAATACCACTCTCTATAGTTATTGGGTTTGCTATTCTTCTCTCTCTGGAATCAAAATAGATTCATATCATAGCGTTGACGATGCTACAAGATCCATGTGAAGGTGTGGAGACGTGCTGTGGAGATGACGTTCCTTGTAATTTACTTGTAGTTGTTCAGTACAGAGCTGTGTAATTAGGTGCAGATGACCCAGGAGTGCAAGACTCGGTTTAGGACTGTATATTGTATGTTGTGTGAGGTAGAGTTTGTATATGTAATGAAGATGTGACATAATGGCACACAGTGTTTACCGGAATTATGATGTACAGCAGTGTTTTTAACATTGTTAACTAGGTTTACACTAAGGTATTGTGTATCTGAAGAAGAGATTTGATTGATTTTGGGAATAGATTTCTTTGACGTAAACACTTGTGATATGAAAAGAATCAATGACAAGCCCATTAGTGGTACAGAAGCCAACAAGTCTGTGACAAGAGAGGTGACTCGTTGGAAGATAGACTGTTGAAAAAATTCATCATTTAGCTGTTCATGGAGTGGGTGGTACATTTGTGGGGAGAGAGTTGAGTAGGTTGACAAGTTTTTATTTATTTTATTAACCAGAAATAAGCGAGACTGTTGCAGTGGAGATCAAAGTGATTACTTCTTGTGTGACTTTTATGCTTTTAGAGATATTTTCATCAGAGCAATGAGCATAAAGTAAACTGTTATTATTCGGGTGTTCTACTGGAGACTTACATCGTTGCATTATTTCAGTCGAGTGAGAGAATAGTAAGTGCCTGAGAGTGTCGGCAGACAACGATGTTGGAGTCGTTATTAATTATTATCCATGATTCCTAGTTTAAAAGGAGTTTTCCAGCTACAATAAACAACTTCACAAGTACAGAAATGTAGGAGTTTGATCTGGAACTTAAAATGAAAGGTTTCATGTAACGACCATGGTGTAGGGAGAATGTATGCGTAGCGTGTTGCCTAAAATTTATGACCAAAAAATGTGGTATTTTTCCTTCACTGTAATTTAATTTTAAAAACAAAAAGCTGTTTTAAAATACGTAAATGACAAATTATTTAAATGTTTTTAAAAGATACTGATTACATTACAAACTCCTCATTGTTTTTAAAAACGAATGCTGATGAAAATTTTCCTGCACCATGTTACGAGAAGATATGTTGGGAGAAGGAAAGTTATTTGATATTAAGAAGGTTGGTAACAGGGTTGAAAAGTTGGTATGTAGTAAAGTGTAGTGTGGACAGTACATGACAGAAGACGTGAATTTTCGAACATAAGCAACTAGGTTGGAAGGCAGGTCATGACTACGAAGGGGGAACAAGTAGAGTTGGATGGCAAAGGAGGAGGAAATCCTGACATGATGTTAGATCTGAAAGGTAAGATAAATGTCAGTGCGGACAACATTGTCTAAGGAGGAGGCTGTTGGAGTTTCTTTGGGAGAATCTGTAAAAGGTACTGTCGGTAGTATGCCATGCTTGATAGCTAGCGGCTAACCATAGAGATGGCGTAGAGTTTGAGAGACGAACAGAATGTATGGAGATATTTCATATGGATCAGCTACGAGGGGAATTTGATGGGTTGATGAAGTTACAAGTAGGGAGGGGGTGGTGAGGTAGGTAGGGAGAGAGGGAGGGAAGGAGGGAGGGAGGGAGGGAGCGAGGGAGGATGGAATGTTAGTGGAAGCGATAAGCAAGTTGTACAAGGCTCGCTCCACGAATGATGGCCCACAGCTTTTTTTTCGGAACATATTCATTTTTAAGAGCTAGAATTTGGTGACATCAGTCAGCATTTCTTTTAGACCTACTATTTTCCAATATGGTCACCATTTCCTTCTACTGCGTTACGTCAGCGTTGTGTGAGAGCATATGTTCTCTGTTGATAAAAACTCTTTGCCTGTGCATGCAGCCAAGTTTTCACTACATTAATTAGGCTCTCATCATCTTACTAAAGCAAAGTACAGTAACCTTAAGTGGCCCGAACCAATGGAAGGCCAAGGGCGCCAGGTCTGGTCTTAGGGTTGATGAGGCATTGATGTTCATCTGAATAGGCGATGTGTTCCTGGCTCTGAGCGTTGTGTGTGTGCGTGAATTGTCGAGTTAGAGCAAGATTTCTTTGCATCCTTGTCAAGCCATACACGTTGGAACCGGTTCTTGTGTCTGGTCAGTGTCTACATTTATGCCTCTGAATTAATGATCCACCCTTTTCGGAATACAACGACAAGAATGACACCATCAATGTCCCAAAATGCTCTCATGACTTTGCCAGCCGAGGGCGCTGACTTGGATTTGTTCCTCTTCGATGATTGCGGTGATGTCCCTCCAGTGACTCACTTCTTGTTTCTGGCTCAAAGTGATGTACCCAGGTATCGCCACCTATAACGCTCTGAGACAGATATGTCTCTATATTGGTCTTCAACCTGCTCTAACAACTTCGATGAAATGGCTTTTCTGTGAATCTTGTGGCTCCTTGTGAGCATTCGTGAAACGCTTCTTGAGCACTATTTGGAATATCAAAGTGTGTCAGTCATTACATACCCAGTTGCAGTGCTCACCGATAGCTGTAGAGCCAATTATAGAGTTGTTACGCGCGAATCTGAACAAACAATGGTACATGCACGATCCACCACGGGGGGAGCAGTGGCTGGCAGGACATCCAAACATCGCCGATCATGTTGCTCAATTTCTGCACCACTTCTAGACGCTTTGACTCTCTCTGCCTATCGTCCAGCGGTGCTCCTATCATCTGCATCACTGCTATAAATTGCACAAAATCATTTGTGGATATTAGTCCACGATTCTTTCCCCACAACCAAGAATTCAATTACAGTACATTGCTTGTGTCGAGTCTCATGGTTAGACGCCACTTCGATGATTCGTTACGGCTCTGACACCTGTCAGGAGACGCCACTTTGATGATTGACTACGGCTCTGAAACCTGTGAGGAATGTTCGAAACTTCGGACAAGTGCAGAAGAAACATTAAATTTGAAGCACGTAAAAGTACGTTTTCTTATACGAGGTTGATCTTAAAAGTAAGGTCTCCTATTTTTTTGCAAGTACATAGACCTGTTTATTTCTACAATGGTTTACATCAGTTTACAGCTTGAACATTTAGTTATTTTTCGACATAATCACCATTTCTGTTGACGCATTTTTGTAGACACTGTGGCAGTTTCTGTGTGCCCATGTCATACCAGCGCGCCGCCATGCTGCAGAAGGATGCCAGCCACTGGTGTGATTGTTGCTTGGTATCAGGTGTAAAGTGGTATGCCCAGGTTCCGTCACCCGTGACAACTGAGTCCAGAAAGTTGTCGTGTTCGGCTGCAAGGCGGTCACTGTCTCCTCAGAAACTGATGGTCTCTCGCTCCTTTGTTCGTCGTGAATTTCAGTCCGACCAGCTGCAAACTCTGTACACCACTTACTAACATTTTTGACATCCATGTATGACTCACCATACACTTCTGTCAATTGGCGATGGATTTGAATCGGCGCAGAGCCCTTAGCGTTCAAAAACCAAATAACTGCGCGCAATCCGCACTTGGCGGTAACATCCAACGGGACCTCCACTCTCAACAGCTGTCAATCCAAGATTGAGCGCTTCAGCGCGGCGTGCGCAAGTTTACACGCAGCGCATGAAGCACTCTTCATAGCAGTGTGACCAACTACCACAGAAACATCTGTACTAATAAAAAAAATAGGAGACCTTACTTTTGGGATTACCCTCGTATACAGAATGTTATACAAGGATGTGAACAGTCTTCGAGGGGTTGTCGAGGACGTCGTGAGGAACAAATTGAGGATAGATACACTTGTTCGGAAAAGTCATCCAACCAAGCTACAGAGCGTCGAAGTTACAGGCGTCGGCCCCTGCCGCTAGGCTACCCGTCCTGCAGAAAAAGTGACGCTGTACGATGACAGACCGTTTGTTATCAGTTACCGCGACTTACTGCCACGATCGCCAGTGCAGAAAATGGAGCTGACTTCTGCATAGACAGGTCTTGCCTGAATGAGATGCTCTGTTATCTTCGTGGGTGACGGTTTCGGACATAGGTTTGCATCTGCAGTTTATTTTTCTCCTTTATACAGAAAAAACACTGAACATTTCAGAGGGTTGAAGGAGAAAAATGAACTGCGGATGGAAGCAGTTATCCACTGAGGCAACAAGGTTCAAATGGTTCAAATGGCTCTGAGCACTATGGGACTTAACATCTGTGATCATCAGTCCCCTAGAACTTAGAACGACTTAAACCTAACTAACCTAAGGACATCACACACATCCATTCCCAAGGCAGGATTCGAACCTGCGGCCGTAGCAGTCGCGCGGTTCCGGACTGAGCACCTAGAACCGCTCGTCCACCGCGGCCGGCCATCTGAGGTCATCAGTCCCCTAGAAATAAGAACTGCTTAAACCTAAATAACGTAAGGACATGACACACATCCATGCCCAAGGCAGGATTCGAACCTGCGACCGTAGTGGTCGCGCGGTTCCAGACTGAAGCGCCTCGAATCGCTCGGCCACACCGGCCGGCAGGCAACAAGGCATCACACTCATAGAACACAAGGCTTCTCTACGCACCAGCTAGCTATCTTCTCCACTGGTGATCGTGACAATCAGTCGCAATCACTGAACAACAAACAACTTTTCGAGACGTTCCGCCTATGATCCGTCAACGTACAAAGTTATGTCTGCTGCCGAAGGGGTGGCCTAGCAGCAGCCGCCAGAGCCTGTATCTTCGACGCTCTCTAAGTTATTTGTTCCTCACGACACCCTCTACAACCCCCTGAAGTTTCTAGGTATTGTTTGGTAACAGCCTGTATATTAGTGGCTGTAAAAAGTAATTGGAACATTAGTTATCAAATGAGCCATGTTGTTCGAGCATTAAAGGAAGAGAGCATGGGACTGGACACACGTATAATGTACGTGTTTGCAGGTTGGGACAATGTTTGGGAAAGAGGTGAAGTAGGCGTACGGTTTGTGGTATGTCATCCAGTGAGGTGGTCGTCGTGCGGTGGCTGCGGCCGCCTACCTTGCGCTCGATGAGCCGCAGCGTGCTGAGGACCCCCCTGGAGGCGAACTCGCCGAGCAGCGGCCCGGCGGCGCCGTGGTGGGTGCGGCGCTCCACGGCCCGCGTCAGCGCCATCAGCCGGCGGTCGGCCGAGTCGACGCGGCCCGACACGCGCTCCACCGCCGCCTCCAGGCCCTGCAGCTGCGACAGCCGCACGTCCAGCGTCTCCAGCCGCTCCTGGCCCCTGCCACACCACACACACCCTGCAGCACAGCTCACAAGCACGCGAGCGCTCAACATCGGTGCAACAGCAACCATTTCAACGTCACCGTGGTTATTTGTCTGAAATGACCCCACTCTCCTTCCGAACGCCGCCATGAACACCTAAACCAGCACCCACGCCTACCTGTAAATCTCTGACGCGGAAAACATTTGAAGCACCTTAGGATAGGCAATTCAACCACATCCAGAAGGGATTATGTAAGTTTGGGTGCCTACCCTAAGAGGCTTGAAATATTTTCTGGGCCAGTTTTAGCTTCATACCATGTAACTCCTACCTCCATGAACCATGGACCTTGGTGTGGAGGCTTGCGTGCCTCAGCGATACAGATGGCCGTACCGTAGGTGCAACTACAACGGATGGGTACCTGTTGAGAGGCCAGACAAACGTGTGGTTCCTGAAGAGGGGCAGCAGCCTTTTCAGTAGTTGCAGGGGCAACAGTCTGGATGATTGACTGATCTGGCCTTGTAACACTAACCAAAACGGCCTTGCTATGCTGGTACTGCGAACGGCTGAAAGCAAGGGGAAACTACGGCCGTAATTCTTCCCGAGGGCATGCAGCTTTACTGTGTGGCTAAATGATGATGGCGTCCTCTTGGGTAAAGTATTCCGGAGGTAAAATAGTCCCCCATTCGGATCTCCGGGCAGGGACTACTCAGGAGGACGTCGTTATCAGGAGAAAGAAAGTTACATATAGTGCGAATTAGTGAAGTTCGGTGGCAGGACGAACAAGACCTTTGGTCAGGTGAATACAGGGTTATGAATACAAAATCAAATAGGGGTAATGCAGGAGTAGGTTTAATAATGAATAAAAAAAATAGGACTGCGGGTAAAATACTACAACCAGCATAGCGAACGCATTATTGTCACCAAGATATTCACGAAGCCCATGCCTACTACATTAGTACAAGTTTATATGCCAACTACACTCCTGGAAATGGAAAAAAGAACACATTGACACCGGTGTGTCAGACCCACCATACTTGCTCCGGACACTGCGAGAGGGCTGTACAAGCAATGATCACAAGCACGGCACAGCGGACACACCAGGAACCGCGGTGTTGGCCGTCGAATGGCGCTAGCTGCGCAGCATTTGTGCACCGCCGCCGTCAGTGTCAGCCAGTTTGCCGTGGCATACGGAGCTCCATCGCAGTCTTTAACACTGGTAGCATGCCGCGACAGCGTGGACGTGAACCGTATGTGCAGTTGACGGACTTTGAGCGAGGGCGTATAGTGGGCATGCGGGAGGCCGGGTGGATGTACCGCCGAATTGCTCAACACGTGGGGCGTGAGGTCTCCACAGTACATCGATGTTGTCGCCAGTGGTCGGCGGAAGGTGCACGTGCCCGTCGACCTGGGACCGGACCGCAGCGACACACGGATGCACGCCAAGACTGTAGGATGCTACGCAGTGCCGTAGGGGACCGCACCGCCACTTCCCAGCAAATTAGGGACACTGTTGCTCCTGGGGTATCGGCGAGGACCATTCGCAACCGTCTCCATGAAGCTGGGCGACGGTCTCGCACACCGTTAGGTCGTCTTCCGCTCACGCCCCAACATCGTGCAGCCCGCCTCCAGTGGTGTCACGACAGGCGTGAATGGAGGGACGAATGGAGACGTGTCGTCTTCAGCGATGAGAGTCGCTTCTGCCTTGGTGCCAATGATGGTCGTATGCGTGTTTGGCGCCGTGCAGGTGAGCGCCACAATCAGGACTGCATACGACCGAGGCACACCCGACATCATGGTGTGGGGAGCAATCTCCTACACTGGCCGTACACCACTGGTGATCGTCGAGGGGACACTGAATAGTGCACGGTACATCCAAACCGTCATCGAACCCATCGTTCTACCATTCCTAGACCGGCAAGGGAACTTGCTGTTCCAACAGGACAATGCACGTCCGCATGTATCCCGTGCCACCCAACGTGCTCTAGAAGGTGTAAGTCAAGTACCCTGGCCAGCAAGATCTCCGGATCTGTCCCCCATTGAGCATGTTTGGGACTGGATGAAGCGTCGTCTCACGCGGTCTGCACGTCCAGCACGAACACTGGTCCAACTGAGGCGCCAGGTGGAAATGGCATGGCAAGCCGTTCCACAGGACTACATCCAGCATCTCTACGATCGTCTCCATGGGAGAATAGCAGCCTGCATTGCTGCGAAAGGTGGATATACACTGTACTAGTGCCGACATTGTGCATGCTCTGTTGCCTGTGTCTATGTGCCTGTGGTTCTGTCAGTGTGATCATGTGATGTATCTGACCCCAGGAATGTGTCAATAAAGTTTCCCCTTCCTGGGACAATGAATTCACAGTGTTCTTATTTCAATTTCCAGGAGTGTAGCTCTGCAGATGATGAAGTAATTGATGAAATGTATGATGAGATAAAAGAAATTATTGAGGTAGTGAAGGGAGACGAAAATTTAATAGTCATGGGTGACATGAATTCAAGAGTAGGAAAAGGGAGAGAAGGAAACATAGTAGGTGAATATGGATTGGGGGTAAGAAATGAAAGAGGAAGCAGTCTGGTAGAATTATGCACAGAGCATAACTTAATCATAGCTAACACGTGGTTCAAGAATCATAAAAGAAGGTTGTATACATGGAAGAATCCTGGAGATACTGACAGCTATCAGATAGATTATATAATGATAAGACAGAGATTCAGGTACCTGGTTTTAAATTGTAAGACATTTCCAGGGGCAGATGTGGACTCTGACCACAATCTATTGGTTATGAACTTTAGGTTAAAACTGAAGAAACTGTAAAAATGTGGGAATTTAAGGAGATGTGACCTGGATAAACTGAAAGAACCACAGGTTGTAGAGAGCTTCAGTGAGAACATTAGGGAACGATTGACAAGAATGGGGGAAAGAAATACAGTAGAAGAAGAATGGGTAGCTTTGAGAGACGAAATAGTGAAGGCAGCAGAGGTTCAAGTAGGTAAAAAGACGAGGGCTAATAGAAAGCCTTGGGTAACAGAAGAGATATTGAATATGATTGATGAAAGGAGAAAATATAAAAATGCAGTAAATGAAGCAGGCAGAAAGGAATACAAACGTCTCAAAAATGAGATAGACAGGAAGTGCAAAATGGCTAAGTAGGGGTGGCTAGAGGACAAATGTAAGGATGTAGAGGTGCTTATCACTAGGGGTAAGATAGATACCGCCTACAGGAAAATAAAAGAGACGTTTGGAGAAGGATAACCTCTTGCATGAATATCAAGAGCTCAGATGGAAACCAAGTTCTAAGCAAAGAAGAGAATGCAGAAAGGTGGAAGGAGTATGTAGAGGGTCTATACAAGGGAGATGTTCTTCAGGACAATATTATAGAAATGGAAGAGAATGTAGATGAAGATGAAATGGGAGATATGATAATGTGTGAAGAGATTGACAGAGCAAGGAAAGACCTAAGCTGAAACAAGATCCCGGGAGTAGACAACATTCTATTAGAACTACTGACAGCCTTGGGAGAGCCAGGCCTAACAAAACTTTACCATCTGGTGAGCAAGATGTATGAGACAGGTGAAATACCCTCAGACATCAAGAAGAATATAATAATTCCAATCCCAAGTAAAGCAGGTGTTGACAGATGTGAAAATTTAACAAGCCACGGCTGCAAAATACTAACACGAATTCTTTACAGACGAATGGAAAATCTGGTAGAAGCCGACCTCGGGGAAGATCAGTTTGGATTCCGTAGAAATGCTGGAACACGTGAGGTAATACTGACCCCACGACTTACCGTCGAAGAAAGATTAAGGAAAGGCAAACCTACGTTTCTAGCATTTGTAGGCTTAGAGAAAGCTTTTGACAAAGTTGACTGGAATACACTCTCTTTCAAATTCTGAAGGAGGCATGGGTAAAATACATGGAGTGACAGGCTAGTTACAATTTGTACAGAAACTAGATGCAGTTATAAGAGTCGAGGGGCATGAAAGGGAAGCAGTGGTTAGGAAGGGAATGAGACAGGGTTGTAGACTATCCCCCGATGTGATTCAATCTGTATATTGAGCAAGTTGTAAAGAAACAAAAGAAAAATTCGGCGTACGAATTAAAATCCATGGAGAAGAAATATAAACTTTGAGGTTCACCGATGATATTGTAATTCTGTCAGAGACAACAAGGAACCCGGAACAGCAGCTGAACGGAATGGACAGTGTCTTGAAAGGAGGATATAAGATGAACATCAACAAAAGCAAAACGAGGATAATGGAATGTAGTCGAATTGAATCGGGTGATGCTGAGAGTATTAGATTAGGAAATGAGACGCTTAAAGTAGTAAATGGGTTTTGCTATTTGGGGAGCAAAATAACTGATGATGGTCGAAGTAGAGAGGATATAAAATGCGGACTGGAAATGGCAAGGAAAGTGTTTCTGAAGAGAAATTTGTTAACATCGAGTATAGATTTAAGTGTCAAGAAGTCGTTTTTGAAAGTATTTGTATGGGGTGTGGCCATGTGTGGAAGTGAAACGTGGACGATAAATAGTTTAGACAAGAAGAGAATAGAAGCTTCCGAAATGTGGTGCTACAGAAGAATGCTGGAGATTAGATGGGTAGATCACATAACTAATGAGGAGATATTGAATAGAACTGGGGAGAAGAGGAATTTGTGGCACAACTTGACTAGAAGAAGGGATCGGTTGGTAGGACATGTTCTGAGACATCAGGGGATCACCAATTTAGTATTGGAGGGCGGCGTGGATGGTAAAAATCGTAGAGGAAGACCAAGAGATAAATACACTAAGCAGATTCGGAAGGATGTAGGTTTCAGTAGGTACTGGGAGATGAAGAAGCTTGCACAGGATAGAGTAGCATGGAGAGCTGCATCAAACCAGTATCTGGGCTAATGACCACAACAGCAACACCATGTAACTAATCCGTTTCCTTTACAATCACTCAGTGCCGCGCGGGATTAGCCGAGCGGTTTAGGGCGCTGCAGTCATGGACTGTGCGGCTGATCCCGACGGAGGTTCGAGTCCTCCCTCGGGCATGAGTGTCTGTGTTTGTCCTTACGATAATTTAGGGTAATTAGTGTGTAAGCTTAGGGACTGATGACCTTAGTAGTTAAGTCCCATAAGATTTCACACACATTTGAACATTTTTTTTCAATCACTCAGTAACTGAAAATCTGCCATTTTACCTCCAAAAAGTCCATGACTTTGTATTGGATTCTGGAATCTTCTTCAAACTCTACAGTTACAATGAATTATGTCTGCATTACGCATTCTTTCTTCCAAGTCATCCATAATTTGTCACCAAACACAACACCAGCTCACGCATCTTCGATTTCAGGAGTGTTCCGTCCTCTCCCCATACCCACATATCGTTTAACTGATGATATGCCCAAGTCACCACATCGTGTACATCACCTCCATCACACTACAGACACAAACTTCCCATCCCTCTCAATTCTACCCTCCAAATTTCTGAATGATCCAGCACTCTATCGACACTGCCGTCCTATCCCTCCATCCAACCCTCCAGAAATCTCAGCAATCCTACACACTGTTACCATATTTATGACCCAGTGTCTATGTGTTGGTGGGAGGCTCAGTGGCACCTTGGGTGCGACCATCGTTTACTTCCTTCTGGCCACGACAAGCTGAAGAAGTAGCCTTCTAAGGTTTGGAGTATGACATTTCCCATTGACACATGGATTTTTCTTACGTAGCAAGGAGTTCCCTGTGTGGAACACAGCTGTCGATACGATACATTTTAAATGAAAGCGGATCTGGATCTCCCGGAGGAGCTGTCTTTTATTTTAACTAATAATGAGGTGGTTCCTGTTTAAAATTTTGTGTCATGTCAGGGTTTCTTGTCAAAATACTCGGTGTGAGATACGTGTCGCAGAGTGGCTCGGTCACTAATTATTTCTAAGCAGTCACCCACCTACAGTCACCTGATTCCTCTCTAACTAGTATTGCATCCTTGATTTTACCTAATAATTCTGCTGTATTTCGTCTGACGTTTATGGTTGGTCTTTTACAAATCTCGCTACGTTAGGTTTGTATTTTCAATACTGGTGTGGGGATACAGCCGCATTTACAATTCTATGTTCCCTTTGTTTTACAGGGTTCTACGTCCTCGTCTGTATTTATTTCAAGAAAGGGCGCTGATGACCCCTCAGCGTTATTCAATCTGTATACTGCGCAAGCAGTAAAGGAAACCAAAGAGGTAACCGGAAAGGAAATTAAACTTCAGAGAGGAGAAATTAGAACTTTGAGGTTTGCTGCTGATATTGTATGATGTGTTGGTAAATGTGCCAACACCTTGTAGATAGAGGAGGCACAAATGGAAGCTATCTAACGCAGACGGGCGTGAATTCTGGAACAGGATAAGTATTGAATTCTAACAAGAAAAGTATGCAGCTCCTCGAATACTTAACTTTATTCGATCCTTGGGGTACATCGCTCTTGATAATACAAATAAGACTATCTTCAGATACGGCTAATGGCGCCTTGCTAGGTCGTAGCCATGGACTTAGCTGAAGGCTATTCTAACTGTCTCTCGGCAAATGAGAGAAAGGCTTCGTCAGTGTAGTCGCTAGCAAAGTCGTCGTACAACTGGGGCGAGTGCTAGTCCGTATCTCGAGACCTGCCTTGTGGTGGCGCTCGGTCTGCGATCACACAGTGGCGACACGCGGGTCCGACATGTACTAAATGGACCGCGGCCGATTTAAGCTACCACCTAGCAAGTGTGGTGACTGGCGGTGACACCACATTGTAATTCTGTCAGATTCGTCAAAGCACTTGGAGGTGCACTCGAACGGAGTGGATAATGACTTGAAAAGAGGTTATTTGCTCAACAGAGAAAAAATGTAAAAAAAAAAACAGATAATGGAGTGTGTCGCATTAAAGTATGCACTCCTGAAAGAATTAGGTTAGGTGAGGAGACATTCAATCACAATAGTAGGTTAGTATTGTTGTTTGGAAAAATAACTGTCGATGGCTGATAAGACAGGACATAAAATGCAGACTGGTGGGCAATAAACGATTCAGACAAGAAGTTTAATTGAAGCTTCTGTAGTGTGAATGCTTAAGACTAAATGTATTGGACGACTAATGAGAGGTGAAGAATCGAAATAGGGAGAAAAGAAATTAGTGGCACAATTCGACTAAAACACAGGACCCACCCGTTGGTGGAACGCATTTTGAGATCACGATTCCTGAGGGTAGTGTAGGAACTGAAAATCATTATAGGGATACCGAGGCGTGTCTAGAGCAAATGGGTTTAAGTGGATATAGGTTTCAGTAGATACATAGAGGCAGAAGAATTTTGCACAGGGTAGACGAGTGCTGTGATTTTCGAACTAAAGAGCATAAAATACAACCACAACGTAGGCTGGACGTCGGACTGTTGACAACAAGTCTCCCATGAATATGTCAAGCTGTTAATGAGTAAGATATTGGTGCAGCAATGCAATTGTTTCTGAAGATGTCAGTCAAGAAATATTTTTTTGGTGCAATGGATGGTGTCCAGCAAAAGTTCAATAGAATACTGAGGGAATACGTTTCCAGCGATTTGGGGTTTCCTCTGAGAAAGACAAAAATTTGCCAACCCCCCCCTCCCCCCCCCCCTCCCCCCCCCCCCCCACACACACACACATATGAATACATTTTCTCTCTCTCTTTTAGTTTATTTTACGTCAGTCTCCTGACGGGTTTTCTACAGCCCGCCACGAATTCCTCTCCTGTGCAACGTCTTCATCTCAGAGTATCATTTGCAAACTATGTACTCATTTATCATATGTATTCCAATCTCGTTTTCCTTTAGAGTTACAAGTCTTATCATCCTACTCCTTCCTCTTGTCAGTGTTCCCTATATGTTCCTTTCTTCGACGGATCTACAAAGGACCACCTCATTCCTTATCTTTTCACTGCTTCTAATTTTCGACCTTTTTTTTTTTTTAGCACTACATCTCAAATGCTTGTATTCTCTTCTGTTATAGTTTTCCCACAGTCCATGATTCTTTTTTTTTTTTGCTTTTTGTGTCCTCCTTGCTTCGTATACGTTATTGTAATACGTTCTTTTGCTTCCAAAGAAGCGGAATTCCTTCATTTCGCCTATTTCGTGATCCTTAATTTTGGTGTTAACTTTCTCTCGATTCTCATCTCTGCTACATCTCATTACCTTCGCCTTTATTCGGTGTGTGTGTGTGTGTGTGTGTGTGTGTGTGTGTGTTGGGGCTTATGGGCGCTCAATGTCGAGGTCGTCAGCGCCCTGACACATATTGAAGGGAACGAATGTGGACAGACCTAATAAAATTGAAACACACACGCAAAGAAAGCAGGAAAAGAAGGAAAATGCTACATAAGAAAGTAGAACGTAAGGAAAGGGAAAACGTAGCAACAAGGATGCCACAGTAAATTGTCATTGGCTGGTTACTTACATAAAATATGGGCGAGCTTGTCACACAGTGAGCAAATTAAGATCCTCTCCCTAAAATCTTTGTAAAAACATTTGACATGGCACAGGACTTTAAAACTTTAACCACATTCGTCCGAGTGTTGCCTAAAAGAGATGGCAGGTCCGCTGGCAAGTCAGCCGCGGCCCGCTGGTCAGAAAATAAAACGCAATCCAATAAAACGTGGCGCACAGTGACCTGGACGCCGCAAGCACCACACATTGGAGGGTCCTCTCGCCGAAGTAGGAAGCCGTGCGTCATAGGGCTGTGGCCTATTCGAAGCCGAGTGAGGAGAACCTCGTCGCGTCGACGGAACTGAAAGGAAGTACACCACACACGCGTTGTGGGCTTGACTATACGGAGCTTATTGTCAGTCACTTCCAGCCACTCATCCTCCCACCGATGCATGACTCGTGAGCTCAACAGCGAGGTGAGTGCCTTTCTTCGGTTCACTCTCCTCCGCTGTATATTGAAATACACGAATCGTATTGCATCAAGCAATAGAGTCTATGAAATGCGGAAAGATGTCAAGACATTAAGTTCGTTTAAACCCAAGACAATAAAGATGGTGGAAATTTAATAACTATTATAACAAAGATCTAATATGGAATATCAGAAGTAACATTTATTTAGCATGCACTCTCAGGTTGTTGAATACATGCGTATCTTTGTATTTGACGCATTTAATATTCTTGGATTGACACCGGATATAATAATTACAGTAACTTTAAGTATTCTGACTACGTTCCCACTGTTGAGTACGTTCCCTCCAAAACCCATTCTGTAAATCGTTCTATACAGGGTATCCAAGAGGAATGTTCGGTAATCAAGGATGTAGAAAGAACGATCATTCAAAGCAAAAAAGTCTAGTAAACATAGTCTCCAAAAAGGCATACCAAATGTTCAAATGTGCGTGAATTCCTAAGGGACCAAACTGCTGAAGTCATCGGCCCCTAGACTTACACACTGCTTTAAACTAACTTAAACCACCTTATGCTAAGAACAACACACACACCAATGCCCGAGTGAGGACTCGAACGTCCAGCGGGAGGTGCCGCTCAATCCGTGACATGGCGCCCAAACCGCGTGCCACTCCGCGAAGCTAAATACACCCACCATTAGAGCTATGAGAACTATATCTTCGACATTGTGAAACCAATCTCAACGCTGTAAGCTCTTTGCTTTCCGTATTTTGAAGGAGGTAGTATTCTAGGCGCTACAGCCTGTAACCGCGCGACTGCTACGGTCGCAGGTTCGAGTCCTGCCTTGGGCATGGATGTGTGTGATGTCCTTAGGTTAGTTAGGTATAAGTAGTTCTAAGTTCTAGGGGACTGATGACCTTAGAACTTAAGTCCCATAGTACTCAGAGCCATTTGAACCATTAAAATGTATACCTTGCGAATTATGAGCACATGTTCAGTGGAAGAGATATGTATCACTTCAGCAAATGCGAAAAAGAGCTCCTCGATCTTAAGAAATACATTTTCGAGCCTATGCTTACCACATTTTTTGCTTCGAATGATCGCTGCCTAAATAATGACTATTCCGCCGAGACATCTAGTATAATATTTCCAAATATAGCTAGACTAATATCCTTCATTTAGTCTGTATCGTGGTTTCCTGGCTTTATTTTGAAACGTTCTGTGCTTGTCACTTAGAAACCAAGCTGTACTGTAATGTGAATTAACTAGGATTTATGACAGAACTGCACACACGGAATGATTTGTATCCAAAGGAAAACTCACAAACAAACGCAAAAACTCCTTATTTAAAACGCGAAGAAGAAATCGGAAAAACAGGCTTTAAGAAGAGAGCATTCACATGAACACGTTATACGAAGGCGACAAACGAAATTCTGGCATTCAGTTCCGACTTTGTCGTTATTTTGCGGTAGAGAGCCGTACATCATTTAACAACCTTCGCACACGTTGACAGTGGTTCTCCGCAGCCAATTGCCAACAACCATCTATAATTTTGAACGGGCTGCGCAAGATTAACAGCTGAGGATCTTGACACACTATTCATTAGCGGGTTACACCTATGTTTGACATATTAGGCGTGTCAGGCATAATATTTACCGAATATAATTCCATTAATCGCTCTTGTTGCACATCGCGGAATATCTAAACTGTAAGTAATTACGAATAATGAGTTGAGTGTTCGCTTTTTTAATCACTTCCACGAAATTATCAGCGAAATAATTAAGGATAACGGGAGTGCCTGTTTACATATGCATAAGTTGTCCGGGTTCCTAATAATTAAGCTAAAGGCGTGTGTCGGAGCCCCACAATTAGTTCTCGGCTATGTGTGGCGTTGTGCCACTCCACACATGTGCCAATGGAAGCGCCTCTGATGATTTAGGACGTGGCGTTCCAATCACACTCAGATTCAGAGAGGTTTTTAACGTCGTCCGCCCACAGTCAGCACCATCTTCTCTCTTTTTCCTCTCACTTGCGATATATGTCAATAAGAACAACATCACATTGATTACGACAGTCGATGAATATTCGTATGGGTGGTGTAAGTGGTAAACGTGTTTTTCACATAAATAACGCACTGCTTCCTTCTTTCGTCGATCTAGCAACTCCGCCACACTCAGTAACGGATATCAATAAGTTCCATGATTTACAAATACCGGCGATTATCCTCCAATTCAGTGTCACTATGAGTAAGATGGTCACATGTACGAATTGTCGATGCTGTGTCGAATACTTCAGCGGATAATGAAAAGAAAGAATCCATAACAAGTGACTAGACACAAAATACTGGTATCTTAACGAAATGATTGGAAACGCTTTGCTTTATGTAGAACAGCAATGACGTTCTGTTAGCGGAAACTCTGAGGCCGCAACAATTGTTTTTGACTTTGACTTTAGAGCACCGTTGTGGTTATAGAAGTCGAAGGACACGAATGGTAAGCATTAGTTGAGAAGGGAATGAGAGAGGGTAATAGCGTACCCTCGATGCTGTGTTCAGTCTGTACACAGAGCAAGCAATAAAGGAAACCAATGACAAGTTTGGAAAGAAAATTGTTCAAGGAGAAGAAATAAAAACTACTATGTGTGTTGATGACAATATAATTCTGTTATAGACGGCAAAGGGTATGTGTGAGCAGTTGAACATAATGGATAGTGTCTTTAAAAACAGGTTGTAAGATGAACAGCAATAAAAGTAAAACAAAGTTAATCAAATGAATGACTGCAAAAATGAATGTTGTCATAGTTTATCCTCGACACAAACTGTGCACCCTATGACTATCGGTAGATTATTTTACAGGTACACTTTCATCAGGTTAATGATGAAAAAATCATTGTACTAGTAATTAACGTAAATGATTATGTTACAAATGGAGTAGTTACTGGTTAGCATTCGCTTTGCGGGAAATATTTTTTCATAAGTTGTCACCTGATGATAAGCCACTACATGAATTGTGTGATACATCCTGTTGCAAATATAAGCAGGCAAAAGCAGAAAACAAAACCTATTCACATAAACGCAGACTTCCTGAAGCAGTCTTAAACAGCATAAAGCCAACATTACAGTTTCTAAATCATCCAGATTTGTTAAAGAAATGTACCCATGGTCGAACGCAAAACTCGAATGAGTCTCACTTGGAAGAGACGCCCAAAAACAACATTTAGGTCGTTTAAAATTGCCACAAGACTAAGGACCCTTACTGGACAAGGATTTTTTGCTGGTTGCTTCATCGAGAAGATTTGAAGAAGATAGATACTGCGCTCGGTACAAGTTATGAACTGTCTGTGAAGGATATAGCCAAAAGGGCACGCCAGAAACATCAGATAAAAAGGAAACAGGTACACGAAGAGCAAGAAGACCAAATGTATGGTTATGGTCAACATTAAGTTTATGGTGTAAATCCTTATAAAATCTTTTATGTGCATTTCCCGGAACTGTCATTTTTCAGTGTATAAGGAACATTGTTGTGACTTGGCAAGACAGCCAAGCCACTAGGAGATAGCCGAAAGGCACGCGTTTAAGCTCACGAAGGCTGGCGTGAGGTCTGGAACAGTTAAAGGAGTTGAGTCTAGTAAAAAAGTACGTAGCTTCTGGAATACTTAACTTTAATCCTTAATTGGTAAACATCGGTCTGACGGTACATGCTTCACAAGATAAATAGCAAATGATAATGGCGCATTGCTAGGTCGTAGCAAATGACGTAGCTGAAGGCTATGCTAACTATCGTCTCGGCAAATGAGAGCGTAATTTGTCAGTGAACCATCGCTAGAAAAGTCGGCTGTACAACTGGGGCGAGTCCTAGGAAGTCTCTCTAGACCTGCCGTGTGGCGGCGCTCGGTCTGCAATCACTGATAGTGGCGACACGCGGGTCCGACGTATACTACCGGACCGCGGCCGATTTAAAGGCTACCACCTAGCAAGTGTGGTGTCGGGCGGTAACACCACAAACATTTCCCCTGAACCATTGGAGATAGACTAAGTGAAATTTTCTGCAGACTTTGTTCATACGAGGTGCTCAAAAAGTCTCTCCGTAGTGCCGTATGATTGTTAGCCGCGCGTGCCGTATGCCGCAGTGAATATACCGAAATGAAACTCAGTGAAACAAAAGTTATTAATTCATTGAATATTCATTTTTACTTACAAATTTTCACATTAAATGTTGAAAGTGTCCCCCCCCCCCCCCTCTATTGTTGAATACACAATTCAATTCGTCTAATCATGTTTCCAAACACTAGCGGCAGCATTTCTTCTGTAACAGAAGCAGTGAAAATGGATATTGCAGTTCAATTCATCGATGGAATTTGGACGGTTTTTATAGACAGTTGCTTTCGCTGCACCCCAGAAGAAAAAGTCAGGTGTTGTTAGGTCAGGCGATCGTAGAGGCCAAAGTCGCTGTGATATTATGTCACCAAAAACATCAGTAAGCAGTGACATTGAAATGCGAGCTGTATGCGCAGTTGTACCATCTTGTTGAAAATAACCGTTCAGTATTTCACTTAACACAACTTCCCCTATGAATGAGTACAGAATATCACCGCAGTATCGTTGTGCGTTTATTGTTTCGTTGAAAAAGATGGGATCCACAATCCGACGTCTAGAAATTGAAATCCAAACTCCTATTTTTACAGAATGAAGTGATCCTCATGAATACACAGTGGATTTGCAGTACTGCACATACGAGAATTTTGCGAGTTCATGTACCCGGATAAAAGAAATCACGCCTCATCAGTGAAAAACGTTTCATTAAGAATATCCCTTCCATTTTGTAACGAAATTTTTGAACCATTGACAATAATGCAGTCTCTTGCCATGATTAGTACTTTTCAGTTCCTACACGACTGTTACTTTGTATGAGGAAAGTTATAATTTTTTTCCTAACAGCTGTGTGGGCCGTTCCGACACTGACATCGATTTCCTGAGCGAGTTTTCTTACTGACTGGTTCGGACTCATGGACATTTGATCGAAAATATCGAGTAGTTTATCCTCAGTCAAAACGCTAGGACGACCACTTCTCGGTGCATCTGTCACTGAACCCGTACTTCGAAATTTGTTAATCAAATCTCGCACAGTATCGCGGTGTGGGAGTGTTGTCTCCGGGAAAACTGAATCAAATGTTTAGCGAACTGAAACTGTGTATTTACCGCCGGCGTTGAACACTTGTTCGACTGAAACCACACGCTCTTCAATTGTTAGCATTTTAACAGTGACAAAGACGAAACAATCGAACAAAAGAACTAAACTGAAACGTTCACGTCAACACGTAACGACACACACCAACGATACTACTGACGCTGGTTGAGATAAACGAAACAGTGAAATATTGGGGAGTCCACTTGAAGGGAAGTAACCCAGGCAGGCGAACAATCATACGGCACGCTCGGATAACAATCATACGTCACTGCAGAGAGACTTTCTGAACACCCCGTAGTATAACACAACATCCTGTGGTACAACTTTTTTTAAAGCGTATTACGGTCAAAATTGTTTACTTTTCTGTGAAACTGCTTTGCTTGATACGCATAATTTATTAAAATAAATTGTAAGAGTTCTAAACCTTATATTGAAAACAGGTTTGTTGATTACCATGACTTACCTACCACAATATGAAAGTTGTAAGTAAAGTAATTTTTGTGAAAATGTTCCTTGTGTGGTAGCATGTGTTGCGAAAATTTCCAACAATGCCATGATCATGTTTTTTGTGAAAAAATTTGAGAAGATTCCAGAATGCAGCCCATAATATAATTACCTCACGTGCAAAATTTGGTTCTATAATCTTTCAAACACCACAAACTGTGTTAGGTTATGTAAACAGGTCCACTTTCTGCTACCCCCCCCCCCCCCCACCTCCCCTTAAGCTTTGCATTATATCTACATTCTGTATACAGGGTGTAACTACACGGTCCTGTCACATTAATGTGACCACCCTCTGTTTTCGAAATCAACATCCATTAACCACTCACATACAGCAGGTGACAATACTAGCAGTGGAGGACATATAAAATGTGTTGGGAGGTTCCGGATAACAGTGCAGTCGCTGGCATAACGTGGAAACTGAGTGACTCAGCTGACGTCCAGAAGTACATCATCACTGGCTTTCGTGCCATCGGATGAAGTATTTCCGGAATGGGTAAGTCTGAAAATTGTTTGTGAGCCACCATGGTTAAAGTATGCAGTGTATGGCAAAATGGCGTTAGCCAAAACCGGCTCCTAGACAACTGTGTTGCACCACTCGCCGGAGATGTGTACGGGCGAACAGACGTGCAACTGTTGTGTAACTGGTCGCCCATATGAACCGAGGGACTACCAGCTGTGTTTCCTCAACGACCGTCCGACGAACGGTGCTGTGTATGGGCGTCCACAGCGGGCGCCTGGTTCAAAAATGGCTCTGAGCACTATGGGACTTAACTGCTGAGGACATCAGTCCCCTAGAACTTAGAACTACTTAAACGTAACTAACCTAAGGACACCACACACATCGATGCCCGAGGCAGGATTCGAACCTGCGACCGTAGCAGTCACGCGGTTCCAAACTGAAGCGCTTAGAACCGCACGGCCACACCGGCCGGCTGCGCCTGGTTCTTTCATCCATACTGACCGCTATTCATTGGCGACGAAAGCTGGAATTCGCACGCCACTTGATATCCACTAAGTGGCAACAGGTGACCTTTTCAGATGAATCACATTTTATGCTCCCTCAGACAGATGGCCGTAGCGGTGCACGACGTGAAACGTCTCAAAGTAGAGGGGTCCAGTCCTGACGAGGGAGCGATTCGAACTGGAGAATGTTTTCGCGGCATACCCTAAACGATCTCGCTATTCTAGAAGGTACAATTGATGAAGAGGTTTTCAGATACCACTACCGGTCACAAAATTTTGTTAACTACTGAATTATTTACTTAGCAATATGAGTCGACGTGATACTCATCATCAGGCTATATTGGCATTACAAAAACAAAATTTCCTTACACGACTATTGTGATCACCCTGTAGAGAGAGAGAGAGAGAGAGAGAGAGAGAGAGAGAGAGAGAGAGAGAGAGAGAGAGAGAGAAGGATAACTACACTATTGGCCATTAAAATTGCTACACCAAGGAGAAATGCAGATGATAAACGGGTATTCATTGGACAAATATACTACAACTGACATGTGATTACATTTTCACGCAATTTGGGTGCATAGATCTTGAGAAATCAGTACCCAGAACAATCACCTCTGGCCGTAATAACGGCGTTGATACCCCTGGGCATTGAATCAAACAGAGCTTGGATGGCGTGTACTGGTACAGCTGCCCATGCAGCTTCAACACGATACCACAGTTCATCAAGAGTAGTGACTGGCGTATTGCGACGAGCCAGTTGCTCGGCCACCATTGACCAGACGTTTTCAATTGGTGAGAGATCTGGAGAATGTGCTGGCCAGGGCAGCGGTCGAACATTTTCTGTACCCAGAAAGGCCCGTACAGAACCTGCAACATGCGGTCGTGCATCATCCTGCTGAAATGTAGGGTTTCGCAGGGATCGAATGAAGATTAGAGCCACGGGTCGTAACACATCTGAAATGTAACGTCCACTGTTCAAAGTGCTGTCAACGCGAACAAGAGGTTACCGAGACGTGTAACCAATGGCACCCCATACCATCACGCCGGGTGATACGCCAGTATGGTGATGACGAATACACGCTTCCAATGTGCGTTCACCGCGATGTCGCCAAACACGGATGCGACCATCATGATGCTGTAAACAGAACCTGGATTCATCCGAAAAAATGACGTTTTGCCATTCGTGCACCCAGGTTCGTCGTTGAGTACACCATCGCAGGCGCTCCTCTCTGTGATGCAGCGTCAAGGGTAACCGCAGCCATGATCTCCGATGTCGCGATACGATAAACCGCAATCGCGAAAGGCTACAATTCGACATTTATCAAAATCGGAAACGTGATGTTACGCATTTCTCCTCCTTACACGAGGCATCACAACAACGTTTCACCAGGCAACGCCGGTTAACTGCTGTCTGTGTCTGAGAAATCGGTTGAAAACTTTCCTCATGTCAGCACATTATAGGTGTCGCCACCGGCGCCAACCTTGTGTGAATGCTCTGAAAAGCTAATCATTTGCATATCACAGCATCTTCGTCCCCTCGGTTAAATTTCTCGTCTGTAGCACGTCATCTTCGTGTTGTAGCAATTTTAATGACCAGTAGTGTAGTAGGAGATGAATCACTTTGTATATTGATCTGCTGTTATCATGAAATTTTTGTAAAACAATCACTCACTTTGTTCTTGTGTCGTAGCATTCAGCTTATGATGTCCTGAAGTATCGCTGTTTCCATGGCTCTCTTGGATTTCTTCAGCATTGCTCACAAACTTCACAAGGGTGACTTTATAAGACGATAACACTAATTAATTTAGCAGCGCAGAAAAAAAGATGGCGATCAAAACAATGTTAGTTCCGATCCGACAATCGATATGTCGATTCTGGTGTTATCACTAGCAATGTCTTCTCTATCTCTTGCCGTCGTACTACTCGTGTTGGTTGGCGTAATAGTTTACAAAATGAACGACTGTGGCAATTTTATAATACAAACAACACTATAAAATCTTTTTATCTTAAGAACTACAAAGATATTTCTGCGAACTGTACTCATATATAATCTCCACGTCATGTACTTACTATTTTAAGAGTACATAATTGAAATCCGTATAGAAGTATGAACTTTTAAACTCCGCCATTTCATTTATGATCTCGTGTTTCGACTTATGGCAATCGATGAATGTTTACATTTCTTCCAAAATGTCCATTCTCCAGCTCTTTTCCACAGTATGCAGTACTTTGAGGTCGCTGTCTGTTTCAACACTGAGTCCTGTTTCATTTATATATCTTTGTAATTCTTAAAATAAATATATTTTTACTGCCATTTGTGCTATAAACTGTCACGGTAGCTCATTTTCTAAAATATCGCAACGAACGCCAGTAATACGACAGCAAGACATAGAGACATACTGTCAACACCAGAATAGACATATAGATAGTAAATCGAAACTAGCCTTGGTTTGATCGCCATCTTTTTTCTGCAGTGCTGTTTTTTTGTTATTAAGTCATGCTTGTGAATTTAGTGGACAATGGCGAAGAAATCAAAGACGGCACATCACAAGAATAATGCACGCCACAAAAACAAAGAGACTGCTTTGTAAAAATTTTCATGTGAACAACAGACCAATATACAAAGTGACACTGCCTCATACTTGGTTTCCCTTGTCTCTCTCTGCTACGGTCGCAGGTTCGAATCCTGCCTCGGGCGTGGACGTGTGTGACGTCCTTAGGTTAGTTAGGTTCAAGCAGTTCTAAGTCTAGGGGACTGATGACCTCAGGTGTTAAGTCTTATAGCGCTTAGAGACATTTGAACCTTCTCTCTCTCTCCGCAGAATGATCGCAACAGTCATGTAAAGAAACTTTAATACCTGTATACGCTTATTTCAAATACTTTTGTAACGGCAGTATAGCCCAATGATGAGGTATCACCTCGATACATACCGCTAAATAAATAATTTTGTAGTCAACAAATTTTGTGACTGTCAGCTATACCTGAAAACCTCTTCATCTGTTTTAAACAATCACGATACATTAATGGTGAATATGGCTTCGAATTATTTAACACAGGTATGCATCTACCCTTGGGAACCATATACACCCTCCATGTAGTTTGTTTTTCCTCAGCACGATGGCACTTATCAGCACAACAATGCGTCATACAGCGCACGTGCATTTTTTGAGCAGTATCTGAATGAGTTTACCGTAATTCCCTCGCCGGATTTAAGCCCAATCGAAAATCTGTAGGATCAACTGGATTGGGCTGCTGGTGCCACTGACCTTCAACCGAGAAATCTAGCGCAGTTCACCACGGCACTTGAGTCTACAGGGCTCCACATTCCTCTCGGTACCTCACAGAAACTCACTCGCTCTCATCCTGCACATCTTCCAGCTATCTGCGCTGCCAAAGGTGGCTATTCAAGCTTTTGAGTGGTGGTCCCATTAATGTAACTGGACAGTGTTCTTCCTGGGCTTGCTCTTGCAGCAGGTAGCAGTGTAAAGTATCCTTTTTGTCGATGGTTTATATGCAGCGGCACATCTGATGATGAAACTGAATGTTTAGAAATTGTGTATGTCATTTCCTGAATGAATATTTCGATGATCGTGTGATTGTTTTGGGCTATCCGAAACATACAGGAGGCGGCGTGGATTGGCCTCCCTATTCGCCAGACATGAACCCCTGTGACTTCTTTCTGTGGGGACACTTGAAAGACCAGGTGTACCGCCAGAATCCAGAAACAATTGAACAGCTGAAGCAGTACATCTCATCTGCATGTGAAGCCATTCCGCCAGACACATTGTCAAAGGTTTCGGGTAATTTCATTCAGAGACTACGCCATATTATTGCTACGCATGGTGGATATGTGGAAAATATCGTACTATAGAGTTTCCCAGACCGCAGCGCCATCTGTTGTTGAAAATTGTAACTACTGTAATTTCGAAAGTTTGTCCGCCTGAAAATGTACTGTTGTCCCAAGCATATTGCAACAAACGGTGTATTTCTATCGCTGCTCGTTTAGTTTTTATTGCCGTTTCAAATATACTGGTCATTTTTGAAACACCCTGTAAATGACCCATTGTAAATCCTTGGCTAATTCAAGAGATATTTACTTTAATCGAATACAAGCGATTCTGAAGTGACGAAATGAAAAAAAATATAAAAATGCAGTAAATGAAGGAGGCAAAATCGGCGAATACCAGGGAGGTTTTAGAAAGGGTAGATCATGTTCGGAGCAAACAATAAACCTCAAAAACATCATGGAATACCAAAATTCAAGGGCAAAGACATACGTAATCTCCTTCATTGATTTCAACAAAGCATATGATCCGATTGATAGAGAACATCTATTATCAGTCCTGGAAGAAATAGGTTAGGATAAGAAAACAACTAATATTATAAAAGCGACCCTTACAAATACATTTTCGAAAGTTAAATTTATGGGCGAATTATCGGAACACTTCGAAATAAAAAACGGGAGTGCGACAGGGGGATGGGCTCTCACCGTTGCTCTTCACTTGTGCGCTTGAGAAAGTACTCGGAAATGGAATACAAATATTAAAGGTGGTATAAGACTAGGTTGCAAAAAGAAGAACCCTAAAGTAAATTGCTTTGCTTTTGCAGATGATATGGCCCTGTTTGCTGAAACAATGGAAGAAGCAGAGGAGCACACCCTTGAACTAAAGAAACAAGCAGCTAAAATTGGTCTTCACATCTCCTTTGAAAAAAAAAAAAACAAAAAAAAACAAAAAAAAACAAAAAAAACCTAAGATACTGACAAACATCAACCATTCATGTAAATACCTTAAAGTTGAAGAACAAATGATTGAAATAGTAAAAGAATTCAAATATCTCTGAGAATGGATTACTTGGAATGCTGGGGAAAGCAAAGCAATGGAATCCAGAAAAAACAAACTTGAATTGGCCTTGAAACTAACAAAAACTACATACAACAAAAAATTCCTTTCATTTGGGGTGCAAAATTACACATTACAAGACAGTGATTAAGCAAGAAACACTGTATGCAGCAGAAACACTAAACGTAAATTACAAAGGCCAAATGGATAAACTTCTCAGAATGGATTCCAACAGATTAACTAAACAATTCTTTGACCTTTTGCGTAGCCGCAAAACGAAACCCAGCTGGTTTAAAGAAACTGAAAAAGACCTAGTAGAATTAAAGATTTCCGAAAATCCACTTAATGATCGAACAGCTAAATTAATTACTAAAGATGAAAACATAAGGTTCAAAGACAAATCTACACAATTCAAACCTTTCCTCTCGGAAGAAGAGAGGAAAAGAAGATCAGAAAGAATGTGGAAATATTGGGCCCTAAGAGAACAACGCACAAAGAAATGATTGATCCAGCGTACCCCAAAGAGGTTGAAGGGAAAGAAGAAAAAGAAGCAGGCGAAAATGAAGTTGACAGACAGGGTGAAATAATAAAGCAGGTATAGCTATAGGACAAGACAGCAGAGGCATGCATGACTGGGAGAAGGACAGAGGCCGGCCGCCTATAGGAAAATTAAATAAATTTTTGGAAGAAAGAGAAGCAACTGTATGAATATCAACAGCTCTGATGGCAAGCTAGTACTAAGCAAAGTAGGGATCGCCAAAAGATAGAGGGAGAATATAAAAGGGCTAAACAAGAGAAATGGAGTTGAAGACAGTATTAAAAGGAAGCAAATGAAAATGAGATGGAAGATAAGAGATTGCGAGAAGAATATGTCACATCACTGAATAGGTCGAGATTAGGTCGCGGGAATGGATTACGTTCCGTTAGAATTTCTGCGATCCTTGGCAGTGCCGCCCATGACAAAACTATCCTGCCTGGTGTGCAAGGTACACAACGTAGGCGAAATACATTCAGACTTCAGGAAGAATGTAATAATTCCATTTCCCATGTAGGCAACAGGTGCTAATATCAGCGAACTGTTAGTTTAATGAGTCATGCTTGCAAAATACTGACACGAATTATTTACAGGAGAATGGAAAATCTGGTAGAAGCCGAACTCTGTAAATGTCTGTTTGGGTTCCGAAGAAATGTGAGATACTGGACCTACTATTTATCTTAGAAGTAGACTAAAGACTAGCATATTTACGTTTACTGCATTTGAAAATTTAGTGAAAGACTTGACAATATGGACTGGAATACTCTCTTTGAAATTCTGAAGGCAGCAGGGGTATAATGCAGGGAGCGAAAGACAGTTTACAAGTTCTGCGGAAATCAGATGGCAATAATAAGAGTCGAAATACACGAAAGAGAATGCATAGTTGAGAGGAGAATGTGACAGAAGTATAGCCTGTTCCAGGTGATATTCAACCTGTACAATGAGAAAGCTGTGAAGGAAACTAAGGAGAAATTTGCAAAGGGAATTAAAGTTAAAGGAGAAGAAGGCAGTAGAAGAATTTGTAATGTGCTACCACAGAAGAATGCTAAAGATTAGATGGACAAATGAGGAGGTGCTGACTGAAACCGTTAAAAAAGTAATTTAGGGGAAACTTCACTAAAAGTAGGATCGGCTGGAAAGACTCATGGTGAGGTATCAAAGATACTGTGGGAAGTGTAGGGGGTAAAAATTGTACAGGGAAATCTAGGCTCGAATACAGTAAGCAGATTGAAACGGATCTAGGTTGAGGCACGTATTCAGAGATAAAGAGGCTTGTAGATAGACTAGGGAGGAGAACGACATCAGATCATTCATCGGACCAAATGAAGACCACAATAAGAAAGGCATATGACTGTGCATTTCCAAATAAGGATCCATCAGCCCAAGATGGCTTGGGCAGGGTTCTGTGGTATGAAGAATTCGTCTTACTGATTGCCTTACGGAGGGTAAAACATAACTTTTCAGTACCACATACGACAGATCCAGAGGAAAAGAAGAGCAAGCCCATAGTTAAGTCTTTCGAGAAAAACTGATATAAAATTAAAATAATATATTTAACTGCAGACGAAGAACTAAACACTATCAGCCTTATAACTAAACTTGCATCAATGTTTCATTCTATATTTTAATGTGTCTTCTTAAATTATTTATCTTGTAATTAATTATCCAAATTACAAGCCTACAAACAAATATACTTAACGTTGCTTATTCTTCTTCTTCTTCACACGAACATAATTTCATCCAAAATTACTGAATCATCGTACTCGTGAAAATCTTACTCGTCAATTTTCTAATCTTCTTCTTGTAGCAATCTCTGCCATTAGAAAGTTCTTGTAATGTGGCTGATATACTGGTGGGAGGAACTACAGTAAACCAAGCATGTCCTCGTCCTTGCCATTTGCAAATGACCTCTGATTCTTGTAAAGCTGATGCACACTTGCCAGTAAGTTTAGCTTATTTCATTTTCTTCTTCTTCATAAAATTTACTTCATTGTCTCTTTAAACCTCATTGTACAAGGCATGCCTCTTTCATACCTCATTCATCAGATTTTTAACCAGTTTACTTAAGATTTATCAACAGTTTGGTCTTTGTTTGTGATTGCATTTTGTAATGATTTTGTACTTATAAAATTTTCTCTTTTCATTATACAGACTTCAAATTTTGGTGCTTCGCGTTTTGCGGATTTTTACGATTTTGAATCAATCCTATGGGTCGTAGGCGCACTGCACGTTACGCGCAGCTATATGTATTAGACCGAAATTAGTATCGTTCGTTAAAATCGGCTGGTCCGATACCACAACAATGCTGCAGATGGAGGAAACTCAGGAATAGACAAAGCCGTCCGCCGATCAATGTGGCCACATACATCTCGCTGCATGCATTTTTATCCGCCAGATTTCCTGTAATGTGGTTCCCAACTTCAGGTGGTTCACAATAGCTGCGCCATAAAGGGCTATTGTCTCTGAGCATCAAGGAATTACTGCATCCTGTAGACTGAATATTGAGCTAAGGACTTTTTTCACCACTGCCCTGAAGAATGTTTAGTATTTTGAACCCCAGTTTTCAGTTTTTTGGACTTGGTCCACTTTTGCTCCGAGCCTTCTTATGTCTCCCGTATAAAATGTTTGAAAAAAAAAAAAAGCACCAGGAGAGCCCTCAATTGCGAAAGGTGAATGTTGCTTGCCATCAGGACAACGCTTTTACCTACAAAGGAGTTTTGGCAATGGAAAAACAATTTAAAAATTCGGACATCTAAAATACGAACTGTTGGAAGAGCACTAAATTTTGCACCCACTGACTTCCGCGTATTCATACATCGAAAGATTATTTATTTATTTACAAGTGGTAAGGGCCTCATCGACCAAACGCCTTCTCTACAAGCCTCTTCCATTTCCTTCTGTTGTGTGCACTGTTTTTCCATTCAGTGTTCGGTTCATCTCAGTTGTGTCCTCCTGGATGTTATCTCTCCACCTATTTCTGGGTCTTCCTCTTCCTCTCGTTCCATCTATTGTTCTTCGGAATGATATTTTAGGTTGTCTGTTTTCTGTCATTCTTGCTATATGGCTTGCCCTGTTCAACTTTCTCTTATTTAGCACATCTACGATGTTACGGTGTTAATACAGTTACCTTAATTCTTCATTTTTTCTTATCCTCCATTCCATGTTATCTTCATCATACACTGGACCAAAATTTGTCTTAGGGTTTTTCTTTCAAATATTAACAGTTTTTCTTCATCTTTCTTTCTAAATATTGATGCTTCGCATCCGTATAGTGTTACTGGTATAATGGTCGACTGATACAAGCACATTCTGAAATTAGTACTCAGTTGTCTTTAATGTAAGATTTTGATAATACTAAAGAGTGTTTTGTTCACTCTTGCTAGACGGGCATCTACTTCTATCTTTATTCCATTATTGTTACTAAACAGATTCCCTAAGTACTTGAAGCGGTTAACTGTTTTGAAAGTAAATCCATCTACAGTCAAAGGTGCATCATTTTGGTTTTTCTTACTCATGACCAGATATTCTGTATTTTCCCCATTAACATGTAACCCTGCTTTCTCAGCAATTTGGAAATAATTTTGTATGATTTTGATTAATTCTGTTTTGGAACTGCTTTTAATGCTACATCATCTGCATAGGCAAGTCTAGTAATGTTCATCTCCTGCGTTTGGATCCCCTACGGGTTAGTTTTTCTAAATTCTCTATCGATCTTCTCTAAGACGGGGTTAAATAAAATAGGTTAAATGGCGTCTCCTTGTCTCAGTCGAGCGAACACCTTAAAATTTTCTGTTTCTCCTACAGGTGTCTTGATGCGACATAAGGTTCCATTTGTACTGATTTAATTAATCTCATTATCTTTGATGGTATTTCAAATTCTCTCATTATATTTAGAAGTGTCTGTCGGTGTATGCTGTCGTAAGCCTTCTTGAAATCTGCAAATAATTTGTGTACATCTACATTGAATTCCCACACTTTTCAGTTATCTGTCTTAAACTCAAAAGATGATGTAATGTGGATCTATATCTGCGGAAACCGCATTGGTAGTCACCAATTAATTCTTCAGTAATTAGTATCAGTCTGTTTAATGAGCACGTCGATAAGATTTTATAAGTAACATCCAGTAAAGCAATTCCTCTATAGTTGTCGCACACAAGGGTCTGCAGGTATGGTTTCCGTCTTCCAAATTGTTTCTATTAAAGACTGTAGTTCTACTTCCATTCTTTAATAACTCAGCACATATCTAGTCTTCACCACAAACCTTGTTACTCATTTACTGGTGGGGTGGTAACTTGTACATCGACTGTATCAGGTTCTTCAAATTTAAAGTAAGACTGTGAATCATTGCGGTTGAGTAACGGTGAAAAGTGTGTCTTCCATCTTTTTTGTATGTCACTCTTGTTGGTCAATATTTTCTCATGCTGGTTCTTTATAAACTGTTCTCTTTTAGTAAATTTACTCAAAAGTTTTTAAATATTTTGATATATGCTCTGTGGTGCTTGAAATCATCCTCTGCTTCTTTTATCATATTGTTGTAAAAATGGTTCAAATGGCTCTGAGCACTATGGGACTTAACTGCTGAGGTAATCAGTCCCCTAGAACTTAGAAACACTTAAACCTAACTAACCTAAGGACATCACACACATCCATGCCCGAGGCAGGATTCGAACCTGCGAACGTAGCGGTCGCGCGGTTCCAGACTGTAGTGCCTAGAACCGCTCGCCCACTCCGGCCGGCATATTGTTGTAGCATTCCATTTTCTCTGGTCTTAGAGTTCGTTGTGTTTCCTGGCGGATTTTGCAATATCTTTCTTTCAGTGTCATATTGTTCCTTTCTGTAATCGACACTTTTCTCGCATTTCTTCTCTCTAGAACTTTTTCTTGTCTCTTTTTGCTGAACCAAATTTTGTTAGGTCGTTTTGTTTTCCCTATAACTTTCCAAGATACTTCCTGAATACTGTTCTTCAGGTGTTTCTATCTGCTTTCGACATATTGCTGTTCCCATACATCCAAAGATATATATGAAAAATCTTATGAACAGGGTGAGTAGCAACCTGCAACTGTTCGTTGATGACATTGTAGTATACGGGGAAGTATCGTCGTTGACTGACTGTAGAAGAATAGACGACGACTTAAACAGAATTTCTATTTGGCGTGATAACTGGTAGCTTCCTCTGTGTGTAGAAAAATATAAGCAACACAGATTGTTGTGACGTAACAAGACTGTTACGCCACACGGTAGTAGCCAAAAGAAAGACAGGCACGCGTACACACACACGCCGACGGGCGCGAAGTCTGGAACATGAGAACTTAGGAATGAATAAGAAGAAAAGTATGTAGATGCTTTTTACTTATCTTTTATTTCTCTTGCATACTCGTAAGCTATAGGCACTGATACAAATGGCTCCTTGCTAGTTCGTAGCCATTAACTTCTGATGGCTATTCTGTCTCTCGGCTAATGAGAGAGAAAGGCTTCGTACAACTGGGCGATAGCTAGGTTCGCGTACAACTGGGCGGTAGCTGGGTCCTCGTACAACTGGGGTCGAGTCCACTCTCGTATCACGAGACCTGCCTTGGTGGTGGCGCTAGGTCTGCGATCACAGTGGCGACACGCGGGTCCGACATGTACTACATGGACCGCGGCCGATTTAAACTACCACCTAGCAAGTGTGGTGTCTGGCGGTGACACCACACAGATGACTAGGAAAAATAATATTCGAGTACAGTACAGGGTGTCCCAAGACAGAATGACCCGACTTTAAATCGAATTATTTATTAAAAGAAGTGCTTAACACCAACAAATTGCATACTAAATTACTCAGAAGAGACAGAACTTTATAAATATCCATCTTAAATGTTCAATATGTCCTCCATTGGCTGCATGGACGACGTCCAGCCGATAGCCGAATTCATCCCAAACCGAGCGTAAGGTGTTCTGTCACTGATGCTACAGCAGTTGATATTCTAATTTAGTTCATCAATGTCACGAGGTAAGGGAGGAGTGTAAACAAATTGTTTAACGTATCCCCACAGGAAGAAATCACCTGGTGTTAAGTCAGGGGACCTACAGGGTGTTTCAAAAATGACCGGTATATTTGAAACGGCAATAAAAACTAAACGAGCAGCGATAGAAATACACCGTTTGTTGCAATATGCTTGGGACAACAGTACATTTTCAGGCGGACAAACTTTCGAAATTACAGTAGTTACAATTTTCAACAACAGATGGCGCTGCAAGTGATGTGAAAGATATAGAAGACAACGCAGTCTGTGGGTGCGCCATTCTGTACGTCGTCTTTCTGCTGTAAGCGTGTGCTGTTCACAACGTGCAAGTGTGCTGTAGACAACATGGTTTATTCCTTAGAACAGAGGATTTTTCTGGTGTTGGAATTCCACCGCCTAGAACACAGTGTTGTTGCAACAAGACGAAGTTTTCAATGGAGGTTTAATGTAACCAAAGGACCGAAAAGCGATACAATAAAGGATCTGTTTGAAAAATTTCAACAGACTGGGAACGTGACGGATGAACATGCTGGAAAGGTAGGGCGACCGCGTATGGCAACCATAGAGGGCAACGCGCAGCTAGTGCAATAGGTGATCCTACAGCGGCCTCGGGTTTCCGTTTGCCGTGTTGCAGCTGCGGTCCAAATGACGCCAACGTCCACGAATCGTCTCATGCGCCAGAGTTTACACCTCTATCCATACAAAATTCAAACGCGGCAACCCCTCAGCGCCGCTACCATTGCTTCACGAGAGACGTTCGCTAACGATATAGTGCACAGGATTGATGACGGCGATATGCATGTGGGCAGCATTGGTTTACTGACGAAGCTTATTTTTACCTGGACGGCTTCGTCAATAAACAGAACTGGCGCATATGGGGAACCGAAAACCCCATGTTGCAGTCCCATCGTCCCTGCATCCTCTAAAAGTACTGGTCTGGGCCGCCATTTCTTCCAAAGGAATCATTGGCCCATTTTTCAGATCCGAAACGATTACTGCATCACGCTGTCTGGACATTCTTCGTGAATTTGTGGCGGTACAAACCGCCTTAGACGACACTGCGAACACCTCGTGGTTTATGCAAGATGGTGCCCGGCCATATCGCACGGCCGACGTCTTTAATTTCCTGAATGAATATTTCGATGATCGTGTGATTGCTTTGGGCTATCCGAAACATACAGAAGGCGGCGTGGATTGGCCTCCCTATTCGCCAGACATGAACCCCTGTGACTTCTTTCTGTGGGGACACTTGAAAGACCAGGTGTACCGCCAGAATCCAGAAACAATTGAACAGCTGAAGCAGTACATCTCATCTGCATGTGAAGCCATTCCGCCAGACACGTTGTCAAAGGTTTCGGGTAATTTCATTCAGAGACTACGCCATATTATTGCTACGCATGGTGGATATGTGGAAAATATCGTACTATAGTTTTTCCCAGACCGCAGCGCCATCTGTTGTTGAAAATTGTAACTACTGTAATTTCGAAAGTTTGTCTGCCTGAAAATGTACTGTTGTCCCAAGCATATTGCAACAAACGGTGTATTTCTATCGCTGCTCGTTTAGTTTTTATTGCCGTTTCAAATATACCGGTCATTTTTGAAACACCCTGTAAGAGGCCAAGAGTGTAAGGCCTGGTCTCGCAGTCCTGTACGCCCTATCCAATGTTGACATTGAGGAAACTACGCATGTTGTTGTGCCAGTGTGGTGGTGCTCCATCTTGCTGATAGATGAAATTGTCAGAGTCAAGTTATGGGAATAACCAGTCCCATAGCGTTGCAAGTTATGATTGTGCTGTTACGGTTTCTTCTTCAAAAAAGTAGGGCCCATAAACCTTGCTTTGCGAAACAGCACAAAAAACATTCACTTTTGGTGAATCACGTTCGTGTTGAATTGTTTCATGAGGATTTTCGAGCCCTCATATATTCACATTATGACGGTGAACCTTACTGCTAATATGGAAAGTTGCCTCATCACTGAATATGAACCGTGACATCAAAGTGTCATCTTTCATGTCCTATAGAATAGCATTGCTGAAGTCCACTCGCTTCACTTTGTATCTCGAAGAGCTTGTACCAGTAGCAATAGGTATGATTTGAGGGCTAAACGGCACCGTAACACACGCCACACTGTCATGGGTAGTAACGCAAGTTCTCGGCTAGCACGACGCGTAGACTTGTTGGAGCTCTGCTCAAATGCTCATCGGGTTTGTTCAATTGTTTGTTCAGGAATGCGTGGCTGGCCAGGACTTTTGCCTTCACAGAGGCACCCTGTTTCTTCAAGCTGTTTATATCACCGTCGAATGTTCTTTGGTGATGGTGGTTTAGCACGAAATCGAATATGACACGCCCACTGATTGAATACGACTAAATTCAATAACACAATAAACCTTCTGTTGCGCAGACGCCATATTACGCGAGACTGGCTGCACGCTCCAGGTCAGCGCTCGTAGCGACATCCAGCGGATTTTTTCTGAAACCCTAGAGCATGCCGATTACATCTAGCGCTGTTTCAGTTACCTAGTAACACTTGTCTCAATATTATTACAAGTTAAAATCGGGTCATTCTTTTTGGGACACCTTGTATTATTGGTGTGCTGCTTGTCACAGTCACGTAGATTAAAAATTTAGGCGAATCGTTGCAGAGCGACATGAAATGGAACGAGCACACAAGGATGGTGGTAGGGAAGGCGAGTGGGCGACTTCGGTTCATTCGGAGAGTCTTAGGAACGTATAGCTCATCCATAAAGGAGGCTGCCTATAGAACACTTTTTTTTCCTCTTGCTCCATTGGAGGGTGGAATGGGAAAGGAAATAACCACCAGTTGCGCATGGCACACTCCACCAGGCACCACACAGTGGTTTGCAGAGTTTATGTGTAGGTATAGATCTAGATGACCTGCTCGGATCCAGTGTGTTAGGTTACTGCACCAGTAGAAGGGTGCACTACTGACGTGAAATCTGCTCATTTGAAAAAAGTTGGAAAAAAGAAAGAAAACATATGTTCGAGCAAAGAAATATTCTTTCTTTGCCAGATCGTAAACATTCAGTCTTGGTCTTGTAAGTCCAAACTAAATTGAAGGAAGATTTCTGTGTTATTAGAAGCGGAGCGTAAATTTAGATTGAACAAGAATGGGAAAAGGTACTGACCATGACCTCGTTGGCGTCATCAATGCAGCACTCGGGCAACGGAAAACTCGTATCCGAATAAGCGGGAGTAGATGCGAACCCCATTCTGGCGTGGTAGCACAGCGCGTTTGGAAAGGGAGCTGTCCAGCTACTTCCTTGGAGAATTTTACATACTGGCAATGCGATCACACCTTGGAAAAATTTATTGACAGTTATGCATTCCGTTCTACAGAGTCTGAGAATGATCTTTGTGCCAAAAAGTCTTGATATGAACGTGACAGTAAACAGAACATCATATTAGTCTCCTCCAATGGTTTAGCCCACGAACTTTCAGGTATGAATTTCAAATTTTGTTTCTACAGTATATTTCACAAAACAAATAACTTGCATTTCATCAAAACGTAAGCACGTGATGTGCAAAATGGGAAACCTTTTGGCATATACTTTTGGGTATAGTGGATACAGATTTCCATCCATGTACACAAAAAGTTTCTCTCAAAAAAAAAAACTCTGTTCAGAAATCTCCCGTTTCTGTAAATAAATGCAAACTACCCTTCTGGTGATCTCATGCTTTACATTTTACGGCTATCGCGATTCGTGATAAACTGCATTGCGCAAATAAACGTTCTGTAACGAAGACTGAAACTTGAAGTTACTCCACTCTCCCAGTTTCCTTAAAGAATGATTAAGAAACGCGGCAGGTTACTATATGCAGTCAACAACATTCTTATTTCCTGGAAGCCTCCGAAGGTTTCGCCCTTGGCGTCATCGCGCCTAATATAGAGGAACGTGTTTTCTTGGCTTTATAACCTATTTTTCTCAAGCTGTCATCTACAAAGCAACCCTTTTTATGCTTGGTACTTGAGCAATTACGTGTCGTGCGATCGTTAGCATTCACTTCGGCTATTTAATTACCCGTAGCGCTATGATAAATGACTTAAATCTCCGGTAGCTGTCGTCACATGGTAGAAATAATTGAATCCCCTAACTTATGAGATCACCTGTTACAAGGCAGCACCGAGTTTTTTCACTGAGCCCTCCACATCTGGCACTTCGTTCATTCACTTTCTTTCGTTGAATAAGCACGTATAAGGGGAAAAAATTAAAGATTTTTTGAATATTAAGAGATAGGAATATGTCCCCATAGGTCCCACTCATGAAGCCGTTTCATTCTGTTATGCTTCCAAACAGCAAACAATAAAATTAATGATATCCGAGTGTCTTATGTTGCCAGATACTATTATGCTTCAAAGTATTCGAATGACCTGAATTATTTTCCGCCTGATCTGTATGTAAGCCACATAATGTAAATGCCTTGCAGCTACAGTCGTTTAACTATAAAAAATGTTTACTACAAGAAACCACCAGAGAACTTTGCTCTGCTCTGTATGGCAATCAGTCCAGATGCAAATTACTACTATGGTAACGAAAATATCCAGAAACCCATTATTACAGTCGACACAGTTTTTAACACTTCTAAACTCAAATTTATTACAATAAATAACATCTCAAAAGGTAAGTTCTAACTTCAAATTATTGTTGTTGTGGTCTTCAGACCAAAGACTAGTTTGATGCAGCTCTCCATTGTCATGTATCCTGTGCACGCCTCTTCAGCTTCGAGTAACTGCTGCAGCCTACACCCTTCTGAATCTGCTTACTGTATTCACCTCTTTGTCTCCCTCTACCATTATACCCTCCTCCCCCCCCTCCCACGCTTCCCTCCAGTACTAAATTCGTGATCCCTTGATGCCACAAAACGTGTTCTACCAACCGATCCCTTCTTCTAGTCAAGTTGTTCCACAAATTCCTCTCCTCCCCAATTCTATTCAATACATTCTCATTAGTTACATGATCCACCCATCTAATCTTCGGCATTCTTCTATGGCACCACATTCCAGAAACTGTTTTATCTTCCACTTTTCAGTTCCATACATAAACATACTCAAATACCTTCAGAAAAGAATTCTTAACACTTAAATCTATATTCGATGTTAACAAATTCCTCATCTTCAGAAACGCTTTCCTTGCCATTGCCAGTCTACATTTTATATCCTCTCTACTTCGACCATTATCAGTTATCTTGCTGCCCAAATAGCATAACTCATATACTACTTTCAGAGTATCGTTTCCTAATCACATTACCTCACCATCACCTGATTTAATTTGACTACTTTCCATTATCCTTGGTTTGCTTTTTTTAATGTTCATTTTACATCCTCCTTTCAAGACACTGTCCATTCCGTTCAACTGCTCTTACACTCCTTTGCTATCTCTGACAGAATTACAATGTCATCTGCAAAGCTCAAAGTTTTTATTTCTTCTCCATATGGAGTTTTATTCCTACTCCAAATTTTCTTTGGTCTCCCTCACCGCTTGCTCAATGTACCGACTGAATAACATAGGGATAGGCTCCAATCCTGCCCCACTCCTGATCTCGACCACTGCTTTCCTTCATGTCCCTCGATTCTTATGTCATCTGTTTATTGTACTAGTTATAAATAGCCTTTCGGTGCCTGTGTTTTAGCTCTACTACCTTCAGAATTTCAAGGAGAGTCTTCCAGCCAACATTCCCAGAAGCTTTCTCTAAGTTTACAAATGCTGTAAACGTAGGTTTGCCTTTCCTTAACCTATCCTCTAAAATAAATCGTAGAGTCAGTATCGCTTCGCGTGTGTCTCCATTTTTCCGAAATCCAAACAGGCGTCATTGGATACTGATACGGAGGGGCATGTGGTCAGCACACCGCTCTCCGGAGCCGTTATCAGTCGTCGTGACCGCTGCTGCTACTTCTCAGGGAAGTATCTCGTCAAGGGCTGAGTGCACCTCTCTTGCCAACAGCCCGTGGCAGACACGGGCGGTGACCAATCCAAGTACTAGCCAAGCACGACAGCGCTTCACTTCTCTGATCTGACAGGAGCCGGTGTTACCACGGCGGCAAGGCCAGCTCCAATACATTTACTGCAAAACCCAGTCCTGGCATCCAATATCCCACTCACTTGTAACCAGGCATCCCGCTGCAGGTACCCTGCTGCGCCATTACATCCATACCCCACCTTCTACGCACCTTAATGCTTTTATCCATACTCTCCCATCAGAAGTCCAACCAACTCCGTCCACCCGACGATGAAATTCGTCCCGTTATATACAGTTCTTTCCATCCTTAGCCACAACGCCCCAGCTCACACCTCCCTTCCATTTTCTGCCCTCTACCTTCCTCCTCCTCAACTACTTTTAGATGCTACTTACGGCTCCACATGGCCCCACAGAAGTACACATTTTAGCTTCATCATGAACACATCAATTTTCATGCACCACCAGCATCACCATTGTAACATAGGATCATTATTGTCATTAATAATCATATTTTAACTGTAGAACACAATCAACTAAAAAGTCTTGAGATTCGTACATATGTCCACCAAAGTGTATTTAAGAAAATTACATTTTTTAATCTGCTTTTTATATGTATTACAACTTTTGTGATACAGGTTGTTCCGAAATTGTTGCCGGCCGCGGTGGTCTAGCGGTTCTGGCTCTGCAGTCCGGAACCGCGGGGCTGCTACGGTCGCAGGTTCGAATCCTGCCTCGGGCATGGGTGTGTGTGATGTCCTTAGGTTAATTAGGTTTAAGTAGTTCTAAGTTCTAGGGGACTTATGACCTAAGATGTTGAGTCCCATAGTGCTCAGAGCCATTTGAACCATTTGAACCGAAATTGTTAATTGCTACAGGAGGTAGAGCATGTCAAAGCAAACCTATTTCCATATGATATATATGGTCCCTGAAGTCATCTTGTAATGTTAGGGAACATTTTGTTAGTGGTGCTGATGTATGGTGTTGTGTCGGTGGCGGTGACTGGGAATGTGTACTCACATTCGATAGCAACAATTCCCATGTTTGGGCACATTAGAATCGAATAGGTACCCGACCTTGAGTTCATCAACAGCGATTAGGTTTTAATGTGTGGGGCTGAATTTTCGGTTATAGGTTGACTGGACCATACATTCACCCGTTCCACCTCAATGGAGGAGACATCGCATATTCGTGGAATATGTGTGGAACATGTGTTGCCAGAAGAGAGGAAGGATGTACCTCTGAATGTGCTGCCAGCACGATGGGAAGCCAGCCCATTTCAGCATTGTTGTGAGGGACCATCTGAGAGCCACGTTCGGCAACCGATGGATCAGCCGACGTGACGCTGTGGCCTGGCCACACAGGTCACCTGATCTCAAGTGTCTGGATTTCTTCCTCTGAGGGCAAACAGTGTTTGTAGCCACAGACCCTGTCGCTGGAATAGCCGTCGCTGTTGGTACCATTGCAAACATGCCAGCCATCTTCGAACGGGCATGACAGTCAACGGTCCGATCCATACAGGCCAACGGTCACGCATTCGTGCAGTTTCTGTTAATTCCACTGCTGTAATTAGCGTGCTGAACTACCTTTTGTGTAAATCGTCCCTAGCATCGGAAATTCCTGTCGGGGACCATACATACCATAACAGCATTTTTTTGTTTTGATGTTCTCTACCTCCTGTGTTAATTTGAACGAGCAGTTTCGTATACCCCTGTATACGCACAACGTTTGTCTGAAGAGCACTTTTATAAAGGAAACGAAAACACACGGATGTTATTTGCCACTTGACAATGGCCGAGCGGCACCCTACTGAAAGCTCGCGGATATATTTCAGAATCGACATCATGTAGCACCTTAGGCTGCTTGTCAATTTTTTCACACACAGTTATCCACCAACTGTTGTACGCAGGTCATGGACATAGGAAAATTTTACCAGGTAACGATGTTCGAAAAATGTTGTAAAAATACACGTAATATTTAGAAACTTCCGCTAAGAGTTACATACATAAATAAAGAAACACAGTCTCAAAAATACGATATTTATCAACAACGTTTGGTAATGCAGAGGTAGATACATGGAGTGTCAACAGGAGAGGACTATCCAAGGAATACACAAAATAAAACGTCAAAGAATCATGGGCAACCATTAGCCTTAATCATTTCTAATCTGTGAGTGCTGTAGGTTTTTCTAATCAATTAGCCCTCATGACTTATATTACCTTTGTAACTAGATATCTGGTGAATTTTCGATATATTGTTTGTTTTTCAGTTCGAGTTGTTCATTCAAAATGGAATTTATTTCTTTAGACAATGTGAAGAAAATTTCTATCTCTTGTATGAGATCGATGTATCTTCTGTTCCCTGCTCTATGTTGACTTGGGACTCCATGCGCCTATCTCTGCATGACAAAATATTGTTGATAAATATTATATTTCTGACATTGTGTATGTAATTCTTGATATTGACAATACTTTGTAAGTATTGCTTGTACATTTACTACAAGATCCGAAGCCCCTTTCCACCTGAAATTTTTCTTTGTGTCAATGACGGACGCACAACAGGCGCTGCAAAATGGCGTTTGGCCGAAACCGGTGGCATAATAAAAGATAAACTAAACCGGAGACTACCTTGCTATACGATGTATTCCTGCAGTTTGTAAAAAGCTGTGGCACATAGTCGACCACAGAAGCTACTGTGGATTGTGGATGTAAAACCTTGATGCTGCTGAAGGTCCGAGGATATTTTATTCAGTCATATCTCTTCTAGCTAGTGCATTTATTACACTATCTATCTTTGCCCGTTCACTGACAATAAAGTAAGACAACCTGCTTTTGCATACCTAATCACGAACACTGAAATAATTTGTGGAAGAACAATGTTACGGTAGTACTGGAGTCATCAGTGATCGTGCAAATGTTTATTTTGAAAATAGTTTTTTTTTTCGGCACAGTAACTCAGAATGAATCACAGACAATGTCGTCCCTCAGTGATTGGAGTAAACTGCTGCATGCGTGAAGACAGCCGGTGACGCCCAAACCTGTGGTTTCTTATCGAAATTGTGGGTGACTGCGCTGGAAAACAAACTATCTCCAAAACAAATAAATTTGTTGGAAATTTGAAGTGTTGTCCCTGTAATTGCTCCAGTTGTAGAAACAGGCCTCGCGGGACAGGATAGCGTACCTGGACAGGATGTCGACCTTTTTGTGGAGGATGTTGATCTGCTCGTTCCAGGCGGCCACGTGGAGCTGGAACGTGTCCCAGACGTGGGCGCGCTCCTGCAGGTTCTTCACGTTGCTGTCGATGCTGGACAGCGTGGTCGCCGTCGTCACCATCCGGTGCTCCAGCTTCCCCAGGTACAGCGTGTTGAACTTCTCCAGCGACTCTGCAACAACACGCCGTCTGCTACAGACAACACACTGGTGCGAGCACGTCGTGGTTCAATAGACGGACTTCGGTGAGATTCCAGGGCCGGCTCTGGCGGTGTTGGGGGGGGGGGGGAGGGGGGCGAAAGATGCCACCTTCCAAAGCGGCAGGTTGCTGGGGGCGGCAAAATTTTACGTTTTAGTATGGTTTAAAAAGGATGAGTTAAAAAAGACTGTGAAAGTTTTGCTCAAATAAAGTGGTGTGTGCCACGCGGGGTAGCCGCGCGGTCGTGGGCGCCATGCACGGATCGCAAGCTCCCCCGGTCGGAGGTTCGAATCCTCCCTCGGGCGTGAGTGTGTGTGTTGTCCTTAGCATGAGTTAGTTTAAGTTAGATTAAGTAGTGTGTAAGCTTAGGGACCGATGACCTCAGCAGTTGTGTTTCACAGGACTTACCACAAATTTCCAAATTTCCAAAGAGGTGTGAAATAAGTTGGAAATACAAATCACACACAAAATCTAATGTCTTATTGGAAACTATCTATGCTATAGTGAAAAAGATGAGAAATGAAGCATTGGAATTAATCATTTTGGGCACGTCTTTGAAAATCGCAGTGACAATGGTCCCAACTCAGTTTCTTTCATACGCTTGCACACGCTCCAAATGTACGAATGGAAGTAAAATGAACCGCAAGTCAGCTGGAATTGGTGATTTCTTTATTGTCACAACCGGTATCGCTACATTGAAACAGCATCTTCAGGCGAAAACAGTACCAGATTAGTGTACCAAGACGCACCCAACGTTCGTGGTCAAGGATCAAACCCCTGAAGAGGGGAAGTCGTCAAAATAAATAAAACAGGACATCGAGCCGAATACTGCTGAACCCTTGAAACCGCCACAGGTGCGGCAATGTGCTATTCACTGCGATGCGTTACTTTACTCTGACGACTTCCCCTCTTCAGGGGTTTGAGTTTTGACTAAGAACGTTGGAGGCGTCTTGGTGCGCTAATGTAACAGTGTTATAATTCACCTGACGATACTTTTAAAATGCTGCGAAAGCGGTTGTGAAAGCAATCACCAAATACAGCTTCTTGTGGTTCATTTTGTTTCCATTCATTATGAAGTTCAACGGCAGCGGCTGCCCACATTACAAAGTTCTATGTGACTTGAAATTTAGCTGCGTCAGCTTGAAAGCCCCTAAATGAACGAATAACTGTATTACAATGAAATAAAGATATATGTGAGCATATGATGGCCAAACAGTTACTACACAGCAAACACAAACTCCTACAGCAGTATCTCTAACAAAGGACTTCGTAATAAATGAATAAATAAGGAGAAAGTAAAATAAGCATTGCCTGTCACATGCCATAGCTTTTTTAATCCAGTCATTGTGATTAAGCGGCGCTTACACTTTGATAGATGGATGGTGTCCTTCCCTTAGCATTCCGTCTCCTTTCGGTTTACCGCTAACACCATTTACATTGCTATTACTCTTCTTCTTGCTATGCTTCTTTAAATTATTTTTATACTTTCTGTAACTTCTTCTACGTGTTCGGTCATTGTCTTTTCTTCTTCAGCGTTGAAGCTACAATGAATAGACAGTAACATTAAGATCATACGGGAAAAACCTAACAAATATTATTTTGGAGTTGAAGCATCTTAACTGCAGTGCATGAACTGTTCATCCACTTTCGTCGTATTTCACACTATTGGCGTTCGAACAACTCTATTTAGGATTTAATTGTCACTTTTCGCTACACTGAATGAAAGTGCTTCCCAAACTGCGTTTTTTGAGCTATAAATCGTGGCCGTGTCTTGTCGTAAAACACTCCGTCTCGAGATCATATCATAGCCATTTTTCCTTTCGTTCTACGGTCACGCCAAATATGCACTGGCGATTTACATTTTCCTTTTTCAAGAAATGAAGCATTTATACGTAAGTCACTCGCGGTCTCATGAACTTCCACTTTGTACATCAGAAGTGACGGTCTTAACGTCGACAGTTTGGTATTCAGCTGTCCTGGTTGCTAAAGGTCTCGCACCGCACGTCCACCCCTGCTGAAGGAACAACGAAAAATTAACATATTTTATATACTCTGCGAGTGGCATAATTTTAGTTGATATAATTAATTTTGGATCTGTAACTCAAAATGTATTACAGCGTGAAAGTTTCACTTCTGTTTGACTGAATGGTGCTGGTCTTAAAGACGCATTCACTTCAAAAAGACGTATGATATGTGAAAATAAGACGTCATGTGTGAATGAGATTGTGAAGAAGGTTGACTATATCTGAAAATAGGGAGGGGGGGGGGAGCAGGTGGGGTGGGAGGAAGGAACGGCGCTTGAAATTTTCGTACGGGGCAGCAAAATCCCTAGAGCCCGCCCTGGCTGAAATGAGGTGTGATTGTCTCATGTGCTGCAGTTGGTGACTCAAATTTTCCGTATGTATTTTACTTCTCGTTCTGTCCTTGTTGTTGCTTTGGTTGGGGCATTCGGGAGCACTAAGGTTTCAAAAAAGTGGCTCTGAGCACTATGGAATTTAACTGCTGAGGTCATCAGTCCCCTAGAACTTAGAACTACTTAAACCTAACTAACCTTAGGACATCATGAATTATGAATCACCTCGAAGGGAACGATCTATTGATACGTAATCAGCATGGTTTCAGAAAACATCGTTCTTGTGCAACGCAGCTAGCTCTTTATTCGCACGAAGTAATGGCCGCTATCGACAGGGGATCTCAAGTTGATTCTGTATTTCTAGATTTCCGGAAAGCTTTTGACACCGTTCCTCACAAGCGACTTCTAATCAAGCTGCGGGCCTGTGGGGTATCGTCTCAGTTGTGCGACTGGATTCGTGATTTCCTGTCAGGAAGGTCGCAGTTCGTAGTAATAGACGGCAAATCATCGAGTAAAACTGAAGTGATATCAGGTTTTCCCCAGGGAAGCGTCCTGGGACCTCTGCTGTTCCTGATCTATATAAATGACCTGGGTGACAATCTGAGCAGTTCTCTTAGGTTGTTCGCAGATGATGCTGTAATTTACCGTCTAGTAAGGTCATCCGAAGACCAGTATCAGTTGCAAAGCGATTTAGAAAAGATTGCTGTATGGTATGGCAGGTGGCAGTTGACGTTAAATAACTAAAAGTGTGAGGTGATCCACATGAGTTCCAAAAGAAATCCGTTGGAATTCGATTACTCGATAAATAGTACAATTCTCAAGGCTGTCAATTCAACTAAGTACCTGGGTGTTAAAATTACGAACAACTTCAGTTGGAAAGACCACATAGGTAATATTGTGGGGAAGGCGAGCCAAAGGTTGCGTTTCATTGGCAGGACACTTAGAAGATGCAACAAGTCCACTAAAGAGACAGCTTACACTACACTCGTTCGTCCTCTGTTAGAATATTGCTGCGCGGTGTGGGATCCTTACCAGGTGGCATGGACGGAAGACATCGAAAGGGTGCAAAAAAGGGCAGCTCGTTTTGTATTATCACGTAATAGGGGAGAGAGTGCGGCAGATATGATACGCGAGTTGGGATGGAAGTCATTAAAGCAAAGACGTTTTTCGTCGCGGCGAGATCTATTTTACGAAATTTCAGTCACCAACTTTATCTTCCGAATGCGAAAATATTTTGTTGAGCCCATCCTACATAGGTAGGAATGATCATCAAAATAAAATAAGAGAAATCAGAGCTCGAACAGATAGGTTTAGGTGTTCGTTTTTCCCGCGCGCTGTTCGGGACTGGAATGGTAGAGATAGTATGATTGTGGTTTGATGAACCCTCTGCCAAGCACTTAAATGTGAATTGCAGAGTAATCATGTAGATGTAGATGTAGATGATGTAGATCACACACATCCATGCCCGAGGCAGGCTTCGAACCTGCGACCGTAGCGGTCGCGCGGTTCCAGACTGTAGCAATTAAAACCGCTCGGTCACTCCGGCCTGCCACTAAGGTTTAAGTGTTGGTTTAAGTGTTGAATATACAATATCATATAAAGAAAATTATACTGCTGAATTCAGGCTAATTATGAAGCCTGCAACACATTTTTAAAAAATCGGTATAGGTAAACAGCTAAACATAACGTACTAAGTAATTAGGTGAAAGACAAACTCTCAAAATGTTTTTTGAACATGTTGCCGATACTTTAATTTGCTAAACAGGCGACGAGATACCCACCGACTGTAGTCGCTGTAAATGGCGAAGAACCAGACAGGGGAAGCATTTTGTGTGCTGGAATTTGCCCGTTGTCAATCGGGAGTTAGCATGCAAAGAGCTTTCTGCGGCAAGTTTCATGACGTACCATCAGATTACAACAGCAGAGTGAAATGGTACAAGAAATCCGAGGAGGATGACTGATTGTGAGATGGAAAACATTAGGGCCGACCGGGAGTGTCAGAATAAACAATGGACCGTGTGAGGGACGTGATATTCCGAAATCCCACGAAGTGTGCGGTGTTTTGAACATCACTCAGCCAACGATGTTGAAGATCCCTCGCAAGCCATTAAGATGGAAGCCGCACAAACTGCAGCTCCTAAAAGAAGTAACCCATGACGACAGATTCCACCTGCAGTTCTGTCCTGATATGCACCACCACCCTAAAAATGACGATTTCGCGAGCAAGCTAATTTTCAGGACACAGTAACTTTTTCGCCTTCCAGAAAAGCTCAGCCGGTACAACACACGCATATGGTGGTCAGAGGATCTACATACAACTGTCGAACACGTCCGTGATTCCGAAAAAGTTTACGTGTCTGTGCCGTGTCCACCAAGACAGTCAACAGTCTTCTTCGCTGAGAGAACTGTCACTGGTATCAAATATATCGGCAGGTTGCTCATGCCACGACTTGAAACTGGCTGCAGGGGTACAACCATTTAAAAAAATGACGCTCCTTGGCGCTAGTCGAGCGGTAACCACGTTTGCTGGACTTTCACTTGTGGCGTCACATCGAGGACAACTTTTAGGTTCTACGTCTCCGGATAACCTCTAAAACTTGGACACCGCGTCGCAACAGCTTTTCGGCAGTCCTTACCGTCACTCATCGTATGCTGGTCGTGTATGTGCAGAACTGCGCTGCCGATTAAAAGTGTGTGTCACGTGACGAAGCTTGGATACTTAGAACATTTATAAACAGTGTTGGTTGGTTGGTTGGTTTGGGGAAGGAGACCAGACAGCGTGGTCATCGGCCTCATCGGATTAGGGAAGGATGGGGAAGGAAGTCGGCCGTGCCCTTTCAGAGGAACCATCCCGGCATTTGCCTGGAGTGATTTAGGGAAATCACGGAAAACCCAAATCAGGATGGCCGGACGCGGGATTGAACCGTCGTCCTTCCGAATGCGAGTCCAGTGCGTAACCACTGCGCCACCTCGCTCGGTATATAAACAGTGTATAAAAGGCTTTGAGAGATTGTCTTCCACATACTGTATCATTTATAACCTAGTTCTCGGTCATTTATCTGTACCATTTATTTGAAATGTTAGATGAACTTTACGTTTTCTTTGTATGTTAACCAAAAGAAACAAATCCGTCTAGGTGCGAGTAGGACTTGCGTACCGATGCTTTCGTACTGGCCATTAAAATAGCTACACCAAGAAGAAATGCAGATGATAAACGGGTATTCATTGGACAAATATATTATACTAGAACTGACATGTGATTACATTTTCACGCAATTGGGGTGAATAGATCCTGAGAAATCAGTACCAAGAACAATCACCTCTGGCCGTAATAACAGCCTTGATACGCCTGGGCCTTGAGTCAAACAGAGCTTGGATGGCGTGTACAGGTACAGCTGCCAATGCAGCTTCAACACGATACCACAGTTCATCAAGAGTAGTGACTGGAGTATTGTGACGAGCCAGTTGCTCGGCCACCATTGGCCAGACGTTTTCAATTGTTGAGAGTTCTGGAGAATGTGCTGGCCAGGGCAGCAGTCGAACATTTTCTGTATCCAGAAAGGCCCGTACAGAACCTGAAACATGCCGTCGTGCATTATCCTGCTGAAATGTAGGGTTCTGCAGGGATCGAATGAAGGGTAGAGCCACGGGTCGTAACACTTCTGAAATGTAACGTCCACTGATCAAAGTGCCGTCGATGCGAACAAGAGGTGACCGAGACGTGTAACCAATGGCACCCCATACCATCACGCTGGGTGATACGCCAGTATGGCGATAACGAATACACCCTTCCAATGTGCGTTCACCGCGTTGTCCCCAAACACGGATGCGACCATCATAATGCTGTAAACAGAACCTGGATTCATCCGAAAAAGTGACGTTTTCCCATTCGTGCACCTAGGTTCGTCGTTGAGTACAACATCGCAGGCGCTCATGTTTGTGATGCAGCGTCAAGGGTAACCGCAGCCATGGTCTCCGAGCTGATAGTTCATGCTGCTGCAAACGTCGTCGAACTATTCGTGCAGATGGTTGTTGTCTTGCAAACGTCCCCATCTCTTGACTCAGGGATCGAGACGTGGCTGCACGATCCGTTACAGCCATGCGTATAAGGTGCCTGTCATCTCGACTGCTAGTGATACGAGGCCGTTGGGGTCCAGCACTTCGTTCCGTATTACCCTCCTGAACCCAGCGATTCCATATTCTGCTAGCAGGCATTGGATCTCGACCAACGCGAGCAGCAATGTCGCGATACGATAAACCGCAATCGCGATAGGCTACAATCCGACCTTTATCAAAGTCGGAAACGTGGTGGTACGCATTTTTCCTCCTTAGACGAGGCATCACAACAACGTTTCAGCAGGCAACGCCGGTCAACTGCTGTTTGTGTATGAGAAATCGGTTGGAAACTTTCCTCATGTCATCACGTTGTAGGTGTCGCCACTGGCGCCAACCTTGTGTGAATGCTCTGAAAAGCTAATCATTTGCATATCACAGCATCTTCATCCTGTCGGTGAATTTCGCGTCTGTAGTACGTCATCTTCGTGGTGTAGCAATTTTAATGGCCAGTAGCCTAATTACGTGCACAGATAGTTTATCCATTCCTGGATCGATAATCTAGACGGCTTTTACCTATTATCGATATCGATACTGGTAAGATACAGCTCTCGGGAATTCCAAGAAAATAATGTCATCCACATTGTACCGCAGGTCACTTGATAATGACAATTTACCCGAAACAGTTCTATAGTGAAAGTAAAAGAAATAAAAGTTAATATCACACGGTAGTGAGTCTGGACACACCTTATAAATACTTTCAAGAATGTTTTAAGTTTTAATCCACCTGTCATGAAATATGCTATTCAATACCACTTCAACCGCAGGCGAGCTATGTTCCGGACATCCATCATGTTGGAAGTACATCGCCATTCTGTCATGCAGTGGAACATCTTGTAGTAACATCGGTAGAATATTAGGTAGGAAATCAGCATACATTGCACCATTTAGATTGCCATCGATAAAATGGGGGCCAGTTGTCCTTCCTCCCATAATGCCGCACCATACATCAACCCGCCAAGGTCGCTGATGTTCCGCTTGTCGCAGCCATCGTGGATTTTCCGTTGCCCAATAGTGCATATTATGCCGGTTTTGTGTAACTTCGCATTTGCTATCGCAATTTTCCAGGAAGGACCGTGGAGACAATATTGGACTAATTACAGCACGCACAAGGGCATTAAAGCACTCATTCTTCCCGCCGTCCATAGGGAAAGACATTGTAATACAGTGTCCCATAAAGGGGTTTACTCTGTCTGAAAATTAATAAGTTTTACAAAAATAACCAAAAACTATGAATTTTTAAGTCACATAGGGGGTCACGATATTACTATTGATGTTTTGCTGCTGAAGATGTTCTAAACGTCCTACATATGCAGACAATACAGCGCCTGCAACGCTGGGAACAGATCGACATATATGTGTTATCGTATTGATATGGATTCATACGCATTCAGAATCACGCCTCTCATGCTACCCAGCGCACGTGGCTCTATGGCGAAGACGATGTCCTTCGGGGTTGCCCACAGATAGAAGTCCAATGGCATTAGATCGGGAGATCCGGATGGAAATTCTACACTTTTTCGTCGGCTTATCCACCTTTAAGAAAATGTTTCCCCCAGGAACCGCCACACGTCGTGATGGGAATGTGATGACGCGCAGTTTTGTTGAAAAAAATAATCTTCGTCTCAGTACAGGTGGTGAACAGCTCGTACAATTCATTCCTGCAACACGGTAAGATACTTTACAACTGTCACCGTCACTTGACAGGAGAATAGCCCTAGAAGTCACTCACTGACATCCCACACCACATTGATAACCCAGGAAGACTGACAGCTCGTTCTTCCGTAATATAAAGATTATCTCTTGCCCAGTCCGCCCCCGGTAGCTGAGTGGTCAGCGTGTCAGAATATCAATACTGAGGGCCCGGGTTCGATTCCCGGCTGGGTCGGAGATTTTCTCCGCTCAGGGACTGCGTGTTATGTTGTCCTAATCATCATCATTTCATCACCATCGACGCGCAAGTCGCCGCAGTGGCGTCAAATCCAAAGACTTGCACCAGGCGAACGGTCTACCCGACGGGAGGCCCTAGTCACACGACTTTTTTTTCTATCTCTTGCCCAGTACACACAGTTACGGCGATTGAGGGTTCCATTCAGTTTGGAAGTCGTCTCATCAGACCAAACAATGACATCAGTCAATTGTTCGTCATCGGAAATCTATTTACAAAATTAAAGACGCCGGTCTGGATCGTCCTCATTCATCGCGTAATGCAAGCTTGGAAAGTAGGGTTTCCACTTTTCTCGCTTTAGAATACAGTGAACAACTGATCTGCTAACACATGATTCAAGCTTAGCTTGCCGTATGGACTTCTTTGGGAATATTGTGAAACCTTGTATTACTGCGTCCATCCCTCTTTCATCCGCTACTGATTTCTTCCTGCCACATCATCCCTTCTTTAAATCATGCACACTTTCCCCCCCTCTCAATTTTGTCGCGTTAATTTCGTTATTGCTACACGTGACGGTGGCGCAATATCAAACTCTGTGTCCCATAGCCTCTGCACTTTTTTCATGGTTTCACATTTCCAATAACACTTAGGATCCACTGTCTTTGTTTCTTCTTGTTATTCATGTGTAGTTGTATTGTATGTATTGTATTGTATGTTAACCGGGGACCTAGAAACGACGGAGAGGCTCCGTCCCCGCCGCAGCCGCAGTGGTCCACAGCCCCACCACGACTACCACAGTCCACATCATCCCTCCGCCGTCCCACACCGAACCCAGGGTTATTGTGCGGTTCGGCCCTTCGTGAATCACAGTTGCCGCGCGGGGTAGCCGCGCGGTCCGGGACGTCTTGCACAGGCCGCGCGGCCCTTCCTGTCGGAGGTTCGAGTCCTCCTTCGGGCATGGGTGTGTGTGTTGTCCATAGCGTCAGTTAGTGTAAGTAAGATTACGTAGTGTGTAAGCTTAGAGACCGATGACCTAAGCAGTTTGGTCCCATAAAATCTTACCACAAATTTACAATTTGAATCACAGTTGCCTCGGCGCCCGTTTTGGATAGCGCCATTTTCCCATGCACAGAATACTTTATCAACGGCGGTACGCGAACTGTTTATAAACTTAGCCGTATCGGAGATGTATCCACCGTTGCCCCGCAAGCCAATGGTCACCCCCTTTTGGATGTCAGATAAATCGTCCAGTACCGCGCTACGACAACCACTGCACTATCTTCTGGTAAACCTTCCGGGATGTAAGGTCGTGGTCCATGAAACTCTTCAGCTCCTAACGTTTCGTCCAGAGCTGCGCTGGACATCTTCAGAGGGGTGTTTCTCCTCCGACGCGTCAGTCGGCAAGACTCACCGGAGGAGAAACACCCCTCTGAAGATGTCCAGCGCAGCTCTGGACGAAACGTTAGGAGCTGAAGAGTTTCATGGACCACGACCTTACATCCCGGAAGGTTTACCAGAAGATATGTCATCCGGTCGTGAAAGCCTTCATACTATAACCACTGCACTGTCAGTCGGCAAGACTCACCGGAGGAGAAACACCCCTCTGAAGATGTCCAGCGCAGCTCTGGACGAAACGTTAGGAGCTGAAGAGTTTCATGGACCACGACCTTACATCCCGGAAGGTTTACCAGAAGATATGTCATCCGGTCGTGAAAGCCTTCATACTATAACCACTGCACTGTCGGCAAGACTCATCGGAGGAGAAACACCCCTCTGAAGATGTCCAGCGCAGCTCTGGACGAAACGTTAGGAGCTGAAGAGTTTCATGGACCACGACCTTACATCCCAGAAGGTTTACCAGAAGATATGTCATCCGGTCGTGATAGCCTTCATACTATAACCACTGCACTGTTTTATGCGCTTCCCTGACACGCTGTACATACCCTACACTGCTGGTGTTGCTACCGGCAGTCTGTTAGTGGTTACTGCATGTTGACGTCGATCACAGACGGTGGTCTCATCAAAGTGATTGGAGCGTGTAAAAGTCTATATTTTGGTAACATGTTACTTTGTTAAAATTGATTACCAGTTTCGGCTATAGCGACATCATTTCATTGAAAAGTTACGGCAACCACAGGTAGGCGTGCAGTACTGACTATGCAGCTATGCACCACTACTGTAACTTTTATATCTGATGATGGTTGCAAAGGGAGTGCTAATTAATTTTAATAAGGTGACATGTGGCCGAGACATAGACTTCTATATGGAATCATAATATGTGGTATCCACTGCCATGCACTTCACAGTAGTTTGAAATGTACATAGAAGTAGATTTCCGCAAATCGTGCCGGTCGCGGTTGGCCGAGCGGCTCTAGGCGCTTCAGCCAGGAACCGAGCTGCTACTAAGGTCGCAGGTTCGAATCCTGCCTCGGGCATGGGTGTGTGTGATGTCCTTAAGTTAGTTAGGTTTAAGTAGTTCTAAGCCTAGGAGACTGCTGACCTCAAATGGTAAGTCCCATAGTGCTTAGAGCCATTGGAACCATTTTAACCGGAATTCGTTTCAAGCTAATATCAGAATGTTCGCTTTGAAAATGCCCCGTCTGATTTCTTTGCAATACTTGTCTTATCCGTGGTTGTTCAGAAATGGCTCTGAGCACTATAGGACTTAACTGCTAAGGTCATCAGTCCCCTAGAACTTAGAACTACTTAAACCTAACCAACCTAAGGACATCACACACCTCCATGACCGAGGCAGGATTCGAACCTGCGACCGTAGTGGTCGCGCGGTTCCAGAGTGTAGCGCCTAGAAACGCGCTGGCCACCTCGGCCGGCCCCGTGGTTGTGCTCTGTCTCTAATGACGTCTTTTTTGATGGGACGTTAAATCCTAATTTTGCTTCCTTCCATCTCCGGGACTCGAACTATGTCGAGATCGATCACCACTGCATTTGCAAGATTTGGCAGTGTCAGCAGCGAATGAACTGGACTGCGTGGATTTCATTATGTAAATGTAGACATCTGCAGCATAACCGAGTAACGGTGTAACTAAGTGACAGGTATGAAAATGCGATAAAACGTCGTAAAACATAGTATTAGCGCCTCTGGTTCCAGGGGGACGTTAATATTTCACAGGAGGAAAAACCAGCACCACCTCATAAACGGCCCGTCCCACGCATACTTGAAGCGTAATCTGCAGTAGCTCATCTACTCCCCGTATTGTGCCTTACTAAGTCTTCTGAGAAGTCCACTTCAATCCCTGAATTACGTGTTCTAAAAAGGCTGTAGCGTACTAGCAAGGCGACTCTTGCGTTGTTATTATTTTTTTTCTTTCTTGCCCTCCTCCTGTGTGTGAATAATTTTGCCGCTAATCGCATAAGTCGTTCGTGAGCGGCGGAAAGATAAGACCTCCAGATACGAATTTATACGTCGCAACGTGGCCCGTGGCGGGGCGACATTATGATTTAGGGGCCTTTTAAGATCGCGTTACGCCCGTGAGCTTGTAATCCGTTATTTAACAAGACAGCTTAATAACACTGATGTGCTTTATAGAATTCGCCATTCGCGGGACACTTTTCTCCTTCACAAACGAGTGCCCTCGGGTGTCTCTCTCTCTCTCTCTCTCTCTCTCTCTCTCTCACACATACACACACACACATACACGCACACAGTGATTTGGCAGTGGCGGCCGCTGTCTGTAGGGATCAGATGCTTATCTCGTGTAATCGATGGCACGGTGGTCCCACTCGCGGCTCGGATGACGCGGCATCCTGACACGGCGCATTAAGCGCTCGCCTCTCGCCCTCGGCTTCGCTCGTTGTTATTCATGAATGGCGGCGGCAGGCCCTAGCGCCAGTGGCTGCCGCCCCCGCCGCAGCTTCGCCCACGCCGTGCCTTCCGCCTCCGACCTCCTACCACTGCGACGCCAGCCGGCCCCCGCCGCCCCCGCTGCTGCCTCCGTGCCGTATGCTAATGCGCTGACCTCCCACTGTTTAATGAATTATATATATATACATCGAGACGAACACCGCTGCCGAACTGCCGATCGCGAAATAAGAAACCGCCGAGTTGTTGAGCGGGTGTCGTGGCCCTCGATCGCAAACGAATTGGTCCGGCTCGGCGGGGAATCGCGACTCGCCGACGGAGAGATATGGGAACACGGGCCCTCGGTTAGCCAGTCGACAGCCTCACAACTCCGGAACCTGGGAACAACGTCGAGCACTGAAACGGATAATTAATTTAATAAGCGACACACAACAAAACAAGAAAGGAATCGGGACCACATGTGGTGCACGTGTTTATTTATGTATACAAATACCGTCCACTGTCGCGACATACACCGCATCAATTACACTTATTGACATTTCGGGTCTGGTGGACCCATTTTTTTGGACTATTTTAGAACGTAGCTTTGCACACGAATTTTTGCAGCCTTAACATAAAACAGTTTCGCACAATATACATAGCGTTCGTTAACTCTTATTACACGATTCCATCATCTGTAGAAGGCCTTTACTGGATAAAAGTTTAAGATATAAACCTGAATCACTAGCAGCTCGCTACAACTTCTAGAACCGTATTATAGGATTATTTTCAGCCACAATGGCTATGTTTGTGAACCGTGACTGTGTGGAATAGTTATTTCAAGTCTCTGCTACCAGTAACTTTTTATTTTATGCTTAATCTAACACAATGCAACGCGTTTCGAACATGTTCTGTTCATCTTCAGGCGTTTATACATACATAGAGAAATGTTACTTAAAAATAAACAGTTTTAAACTAGATTAATCTAGAACACTTTGTCGCCGCGCGGGATTAGCCGAGTGGTCTCGGGCGCTGCAGTCATGGACTGTGCGGCTGGTCCTGGCGGAGGTTCGAGTCCTCCCTCGGGCATGGGTGTGTGTGTGTTTGTCCTTAGGATAATTTAGGTTAAGTAGTGTGTAAGCTTAGGGACTGATGGCCTTAGCAGTTAAGTCCCATAAGATTTCACACACACATTTTTAACACTTTGTCCATTGTTTTTTAGTGTAGCTGCTGGTGTGGCGTTTAGGGGGGAAGGAGGGGGGCAGTGTATGGCTAGACTGTCCCTCTCCTTCCCCCCGAATGCCACACCAGCAGCTACAGCAGCAGCAGCACTCCATCATCAGGCCACATGTGACCCACCGGGACCATCCGACCGCCGTGTCATCCTCAGCTGAGGATGCTGATAGGAGGGGCGTGTGGTCAGCACACCGCTCTCCCGGTTGTTAAGATGGTTTTCTTTGACCGGAGCCGCTACTATTCGGTCGAGTAGCTCCTCAATTGGCATCACGGGGCTGAGTGCACCCCGAAAAATGGCAACAGCGCATGGTGGCCCGGATGGTCTTCGGTGATCTGACGGGAACCGGTGTATCCACTGCGGCAAGGCCGTTGCCTACACCAGCAGCTACAGTAAGAAACAATGGACAAAGTGTCCTACATTAATCTAATTTAAGGCCGCTCGGCTAACTTAGAACTACTTAAACCTAACTAACCTAAGGACACCACACACATCCATGCCCGAGGCAGTATTCGAACCTGCGACTGTAGCAGTCGCGCAGTTCCGGACTGAAGTGCCTAGAACCGCTCGGCCACCGCGGCCGGCTATAGGAGTTGAGAAAGTATGCTAGGAAACGATCTGTTTCCATGTTACATGGAAAAAAAGTGTTTATTGCATAACATATACTTTATGAACGTCAGTCACAACAGATTTAACACGTTTGAAGTTCCAAACACTGATAATAGGCCTATGTCATCAATATACTGTTAATATAATGTCGTCAATACTGAAATTTGACTTGTGGGGATTTGCTATAGTCGCAACCTCTAAAACGTAATGTGGCACCACAGCTATGATAGTCAAATAGTGTCGACAGCAAACTGTCAGCCGTGGAGATAGTTGTGTCAACACCATGTGACTATTATATACATGATGTTGTATGAAGCCAGAATGAGATTTTCACTCTGCAGCGAAGTGTGCGCTGATATGAAACTTCCTGGCAGATTAAAACTGTGTGCCCGAACGAGACTCGAACTCTGGACCTTTGCCTTTCGCGGGCAAGTGCTTTACCATCTGAGCTACCGAAGCACGACCCACGCCCGGTCCTCACAGCTTTACTTCTGCCAGTATCTCGTCTCCTATCTTCCATAATTTACAGAAGCTCTCCTGCGAACCATGCAGAACTAACACTCCTGAAAGAAAGGATACTGCGGAGACGGGGCTTAGCCACAGCCACAGCCTTAACTTTGAGGAGCGCGTGTGGGTCGTGCTTCGGTAGCTCAGATGGTAAAGCACTTGCCCGCGAAAGACAAGGGTCCCGAGTTCGAGTCTCGGTCGGGCACACAGTTTTAATCTGCCAGGAAGTTTCGTGATGTTGTATAATCTTTTACTGGCAATTATGACTTACAGAATTCTATGATCCAAATGTCGTGTAGGTTCTAAATATGGGTCAGCTAGATATTAAGTACTGGAAGGTGCTGCATCCTGATGCAAACTATGTGAAACAGCGGTTAACTCCACGTCAGTTCTTCGGTAAAATTGCCACGTGATTTCTTCTGTGAAATCGCCACGACACTTCATTATCATAGACGACTGTAGTCGACATAAACTCATTTTCGATTACCGTAATACCTTTGCGATTAATTAGTTTTTTATACCATTCCTGTGCGCCGCGATAGCTGAGTGGTCAGCGTGATGGATTGCCGCCTTACGGGCCCGGGTTCGATACCCGGCTGTGTCTGGAATTTTTTCCGCTCAGGGACTGGGTGTTGTGTTGTCTTAGGTATCATTTCATCCCCATCCGGCGCGCAGGTCGACTAATGTGGCGTCGAATGTAATAAGACCTGCACCAAGGCGGCCGGACCTGCCCCGTAAGGAGCCTTCCGGCCAGTGACGCCAAACGCTCATTTCCGTTTCTTTATAACACTCCTAAATTTACGAATAGTCTGATCTCTACTATATAGGATAAAGTTTTCTTTCAGACTATCTTTTGTCTTAATGGGTACTATTTTTCATTGTTTTATAATTAACCTAAAAATTTGGGCTATTACGTATGGACTAAATATGAACTATAATGAGATGTTGGACGATTTAGTCAGTATCATCTGTGTCAGTTTTGTTCTGTCGAGAAAATAACCAAAATACACTGCGCAACAAAATCATAGTATCATTTTTTTGAAACCCTGTAATTATCTCCCATTGCGACGCTTGAGTTTCAAATTTGGCCCAAAGGTGTCTATATTGTATTGTATTGTATTGTGTGGAACTGGGGACCTACAAACAATGGAGAGGCTTCGTCCCCGCCGTAGCCCGTAGTGGTACACAATCCCACACCAGGCTACAGTAGTCCACTCACGCCACCGCCGCCCCATACCGTACCCAGGGTTATTGTGGGGTTCGGCCCCCAGTGGACTCCCCCGGGAACGTCTCACACCAGATGAGTGTAACCCCAATGTTTGGTTGGTAGAGTGATTACGGTGTACGCGGACGCGGAGAAACTGTTTGCGTAGCAATCGTCGACATAGTGTAACTGAAGCGGAATAAGGGGAACAAGCCGGCATTCCCCGAGATAGATGGAAAATCGCCTTAAAAGCAATCCACAGACTGGCCGGCACACGGACCTCGACACTAATCCGCCGGGCGGATTCGTGCCGGGGACCGGGATGCCTTCCCGCCCGGAAAGCAGTGCGTTAGACCGCACGGCAAACCGGGCGGGCAAGGTGTCTGTAACATTCCCCTGTAATGGTGCAAAAACGTGGAGCTCTGCGACGTCACTCTCGGGCTCGGCGACTCTTCTGACAGCAAGGTGTTGACGCATGTGAAAAAAACGGGCCATACCTCACAAATTCATGTGTGCTGTAAGGTGGTTTGATGATGTCAAATTGACACTAAATTTCACCACAATTCTGATCAAAGTCACTGCGGATTTGTCACATTGTGGGAAGGTCGTCACAACCCCTCTCACCCACATTTCGCTCCTTTTTTGATGCCTCCGCGATGTAGGTCAGAACCGCGACACCCAGCCTTGAAATTATGCGGTTGTCTTATGGGTGGCCGAGGAAAACATTTCAGACACACTGCCACTCAAAATCTACATATAAAGGCCTCAGGGTGGACATGAAGGGCGTCAGTGAAATCACCCCCCCCCCCCCCCCCTCGGCACGTTGACTCTCACACATTTCGCGGTTTATTGAACGCGATTGTATCCCTCTGGAGTGTAGCATGACAAGAATTTTTGCTTTGCCACACAGGGTGAAACCATAGGGACCGTTTAAACAATTCGACGAAATTTGAACAAAATCCCTTCGCCGCCTGTTGTGGCGTGATGAAGGGAATTTTCGATATTGACATATGGATGAATAAAATTGTGAAGTGTCCCTCTAAGTCCACCTAGTTCGGCAATACTGTCGGTGCCATCCATGCGCCTTTGTTGAGTACATTAAAAACGTACGTGTCAGAAACTTTGACGCCAGTTTAGCCTTGCAGCTGCTCTAGCGTCTGAAGGTTAGGCAACTCCTTGGATACCCTTATGTTCTCCCACCTCCACGGTCAAATTCCGTCGAATATTTTGAACGGCCCCTAATGGTTCCAGCCTGTATGGCAGAGCAAAAATCGCTTATACCAGTTGTTCCCAACGTGGGGGTAACTACCCCCTGAGGGGTAAAATGAAATTTTCTGAGGGGCAAAAACTAAATGATTCGTTTCTTTTTCAGCCACGAAACTAATTATTTTCACAAAATCATATAATTTTTATTATCAAAATTTTGTAAGATTCTAATAGTGATTATATAAGTTACGAACAATTACTTTTTGTCGGTTGGTAGCATTAACGCGGTGGAGGTTACAGGTTCCTCACATAGTGCTCCCACTACACACACGTCTTGTACTTTGTCGCGTACATCACTGATAATAAAAGTGAGACGTATACGTAACAAATGCTAAATATCTCAAGAAAATGTGTTCTCCAAGTTGTAGATAGTACATGCTGTAGTCCAGAAACTGCTTCATTACTCGCTTCGAAACATGCAAATGAATTAATTGAAAACACGACTCAATAGTAACTCTCGTAAGGGCTACTATGGTGCTGTACACAGTTTTATTTTTATTATTATTGTTATTATTAGAGCGGTTGGACACAAAGCATTAACAGCTTAAAGTCGTCCAATTTCTACCAGTTCAGAAGTAAGGAGTGGTTAGACACAAAGCATTAACAGCCTGAAGTTGTCCAGTGTCTGCCAGTTCAGAAGTGACGGGTGCATCAATGAAATGGTTCACGACAGTAGGTATAGCGCACACATCTGACTTTGTTTGATTTTAAATGGAGTTGCAGCGTGCAGGTCAAGCAAGTGGCGGAATGGAGAAGAGTAATGCAGGGGAAGCATGTTCTGTAATAAGTGTGTAGCCTCATTGTGAATAGTTAGCTATCTTTTCTGAGAAGGAGTTATGGGTGCACTTGTGATGCACCAAAAATGCCTTCATCTTCATTCTAACACAAACACAGTTTATCAGTTTAAAAATAAAAGTGTTCCAAGAAAAGTCTTCAATTCCAAAATTTAGTTAGGTGCTAAAGTTGGTGATAATGTGGGGCATGTGGGGGGACAATAGATGGTAGGGGGGCAATAGGTGGCAGGGGGGCAATAGGTGGCAGGGGGGACAATAGGTGGCAGGGGGGCGATAGGTGGCAGGGGAGCGATAGGTGGCAGGGGGGCGATAGGTGGCAGGGGGGCAATAGGTGGCAGGGGGGCAATAGGTGGCAGGGGGCAATAGGTGGCAGGGGCAATAAGTGGCAGAGGGCAATAAGTGGCAGAGGGCAATAAGTGGCAGGGAGGAACAATAGGCTGCAGGGGGGGGGGGTGGCAATACATGGCAGGGGAAGCAATACACGGCAATGGGGGGCAATACATTGAAGAGGGGTGGGGGCAATACATGGCAGGGGGGCAATAGGTAGCAGGGGGGCTAACAGATGGTAGGTGTGGAGGGTGGGGGTACTAGTTAATGGTTGATTCCAATTAGGGGTAATAGTCTAAGAAAGTTTTGGAACCACTGCTCTACACTCAAGAGGTGGAATCACGTCCAGTGGTGTTGCACCCCCACAGTTTCCTTTCCCATGCTGTTTGAAGTGTCGCCGAACCTGTTGGTGACGCCAAAGTGTGCCATCCTGTTGGACCATTACAGAAGAGGGTTATAGCCAACTCTGAGCACAAATTTATATTTTCAAGCAGGGTTAGGCAATTTCTTCGACGCCCATAGGAGCAGTTTGCGTATCTTCAGGCGCTAGATCCGCTTCGTGGGTGAGATGGTGTCGAAATTTCTGACAGGTACATTTTCAGCACGCTAAAGAGAGGTGCGTGTAGTTTGGCAAAACGAAAAAATGCATATTGCATTATTTTCCCCCTCTACATGTCCACAAAGTTTCATCCTTTATTTACACTTAAAAATGTTCCCTTGTAAGTCATCCTGTGTCCTTCTCCAGTCACTCAACTACAACACTTTCGTGTACACTACGGCATCATCAGCAGACCATCATCGATTGCTGCTCACCCTATCCGTCAAACCATTTATGTATACTGAAGTGGAGCCGGCAAGGGGGGGGGGGGGCGGAGGGGGGGAGTAGGGGCGGGGGATGTGCCACTCCTGCACAAGAGTGGGCGGTGACGGAGGCTCGTAGCAGGTAGCACGCCGATGGCAGTTCAGTAAGAAAATATTAAAAGGCAATGACTTTATTATACCTCACGCGTCTATAGTCATACGCTGCGCATTTGGCGTGGTAGGCGCGCGCCGCTGCCGCCCAGCAGGTAAGCCGTAATGTATGCACCCAGGAACGCCGAGGCCCGCTGGCCAGCTAGCAGTACGCGGTCCAGTTAGGCATGCCGCGGAACACGGCCGGAGCGCTTGCAGAAGACGCAGCCTCCTAGTGGAAAATTCCGTCTCTCCGAGTGGTGGCGCGAGACGCCTGGGCGGCCGCACCAACGCAGAACGGCGGCCGGCTGTTATCACTCTGCTCACGAACTACCCCTGTAGTGAGCCTGGCGGGGCGCTACATCTAAGAAGAAGGAGCTGGAGCTGCACGATGGTGCGGCAGTGACAGCTGACAGCGCACGTGCTGAATGCTTGTTGCCCCACGGTGCGGCGGTGTCTCGCGTAGCATCCACGTCATAGTAGTCTGCCGGACTGTGAATATATCTGCTAAAAAGTGTTGGTTATTTATGTGGGACAGCGGCTCACTTGTGAGGATGCAGAAGCTTCGCGTCCAGTTCCTGATATTCCTGTAGCCTCCGCTTGGGGAAACCACTCGGCCTGTCTCATAAGAACCCTGTACTACCACTGCGCTAGCAGGATGGCGGTGCCAGATACATAAACAGCACTGTTGCTGTGACCGGCAATCGGACACCCTCTGCTCGCTTCCGCAAATGGTGCAATGCTATTCTTCCAAACTAACGCTTTAGAAATAGCGGCTGCGCTACAACAATGAGAACAAGGCTTGTTCTACTGCACATCATTGGGGCTCTCCTGATCATATCCTTGCCTCTGACGAACACTCGACCTCGAGAACAACGTACTGGTTTCTATTAGCTAAGGAGCCTTCGAACCACTCAGACATCTGGTAATTTATTCCGCACTCTCGGACCTCCTGCAGTGTCCCACTGTACGAGATCCTGTCTGGGAATATAGTAATATGGAATCTAGCTCTTGCTCCTCATCGCAGGATACTGATTGACCAAAGTGCAAGCTGAGTTTCGCTTGAGCGATCCTTCTAAATCCGTGATGATTTGTGGACAGAAGCTTTTACGTGTCACAAAATTTATTATATTCGAACTTAAAATATGCTCAGGAAATGTTCAGATAAACCGATGTTAAAGATATCGGCCTATAATTTTGCAGACCCGTCCTTTTATCATGCTTATATACATGACTCACTGCGTTTCTTTACCGTCAGTTGGGAATTAGCACTAGCGAAGAGATTCGCAATAAGTAAGGAGCCATCGTCGAAGAGTACTCTCTGTAAAATCGAATTACGATCCCATCCGCACCCAGTGACTTACGTCTTTTTAATTTCTCCTATTTTTTAACGCCAGGGTGTCCGATGCCTATTTACCTGTATATGTCCACTATATATCGATAAGTGATAGCATAGTAACCATTTAGGATGCCGTCTGCTGTCTAATAATTTCTGAGAAAATTTCTCGTGGCAAATATCGTCGATCCTGATAAAATATTTTAAAATTGATTTAAGAACAGTACTGACCAGGAAGGAAACATTTATAGGCAACAGTAACCGGTTTCGATCAAAATGTGACCATCCTCAGACATGTTACAACATGATGGCAGGCGGTGGCGGTAAACGGATCATGTATCGTGGACACACAACTATCAATTGCTTAACAAAATGCTGAAGTTCGCGGAACCACTATACATGCTCCGTTTACCGCCACCGCCTGTCATCATGGTGTAACATGTCTGAGGGTGGTCACATTTGACCAACAGCGGTTACCATTGCCAGTAAATATTTTATTGTCGTCAAGACTGTTGTAATTCACTTATAAGGTCTTGCTTTTAGTTCGAATTCGATATGGGTGGTAAAGGTACCGTCAGGTAATCAGTGCAAACCAAATGCGCCTCTCCATTATTTGCGTCCAAAGAAGGATGTCACAGTATGACACTTTTTGTTTGAGCTATCCTCAAAAACATCTTTTGCTTCTGTTCTACACAGCAGGTGCTGCTGGGGCAGCGTTGGACCAATTTTAATCATTCGGTGGCAACAAAGGAGGTTATTCGGAAAACAGAGAGATACGTCTCTAGCCCTAGGAAAAATCGCCGGGGAACTCTTGCTTCAAGGTGAGTATGTAACGCGGAGACAACTCGACGGAGAAGGTCAAAGAAAAGAAAGAGATGACAGCCGCATCAAAAAATAAGAAGACAAAAATAATGTTCAGAAGGGAATACCAAGGAGGTTTAACCTTCACATAAACCTGGAAGCAAGTCATCTCAGTGAGAATTCATTGCTGTAGGGGAGAGGGCAGTAACGTGATCGCTTGCGCGTAAACGTGTCTACATATGAACTCAGAAATTCCAGATCCAGCCAAGTGTGAAGAGAGCTGCTTCATCCACTATCTCGCTGTAGAGAAACTCGAGAAGATCGCTGAGACCTCTGACAAAATTATTAGCAGTGCAGAAATGTTATTACGTTATCCATACATATTATAAAAATGGTATGTATGTGTGTGTGTGTGTGTGTGTGTGTGTGTGTGTGTGTGTGTGTTTTCCACATCTCCTCCTAAACCACTGGACCGCGTTCAACCAAACTTCATACACGTGTCCCTTGTTGTCAGGCATCAATCACTGTCGGGATAAGAACCATCTACCTATCACAGTTCAAGATGTATGACATCATAAACAATGAGATGCGCGGAAAACTGCCGCATCGTGTATGACGTTTAAGTTTCTTACTTCTTTGCTGCCAACTCCATTCGCAACACATTTTGCAGACAATATCCACATTTGCCTCTGAAGGTACTTACACGACTATGTCACAGTATGACACATAGATCAGATCTGACGTCATAAACACCAAGACGCGAGAAAAACTGCCGCTTAATGCATGACGTTTAAATCTATTACCTCTTTGCTAACAACTCTATTCTTAACGTATTTGGCAAAGAGTATACACAAATGCCGCTGAATGTACCTACACAAGTATCATAATCCGACATGTAGCTCCAGAGATGCCATAAACAATGACACACTTGAAAAAAAAATACCGCATCATGCATGAAGTCTTAATGAATTTATTCTTTACTATTAAGACATTCCTGCAGACGAGTCAACTTAAGGAAATCGCTGACGCCTGCAACGCTTTTGACACCTTTCAACAAGCGCAAACGGCTCTAGGCGAAAACAGTCGCTGTCTATAGAGCTATGAAGGAGTGTTATGATAGATATGTTTACAAAAATGGCTCTGAGCACTATGGGACTTAACATCTGAGGTCATCAGTCCCCTAGAACTTAGAACTACTTAAACCTAACTAACCTAAGGACATCACACACATCCATGCCCGAGGCAGGATTCGAACCTGCGACCGTAGTGGTCGCGCGGTTCCAGACTGAAGCGCCTAGAACCGCTCGGCCACATCGGCCGGCATATGTTTACAAAATCGCTTTGTCGATGGGCGAAGCAGCTATACTTACGTATTTGTATATGTACACTTCTCTGTACGATTGTTTCATAATTTCAAAAATGTTTTCACGAACACATGGAAATGAAATTTGTTCAATATTACGCTACAGACACAGTTCACTTTTCCAGCAAGTAAAGTACTAAAGAACTGTCAAAAGTTTGAAGATCGTTAAACAGTAACGATCTCGTGAACAGAGGACCAGCATGTCGCCAATTGTGACAGATGACTTTGCGTACAAACACGAGCCGCTGGTTCGCGACGACTACACTTTGACTGTGGACGTGCTGTATAAAATGTGTCCAGTTGATCGAACTGTCTTGCACGAACGCTAACTCATTGAATTGCCTTAAAAATCGTGCTGCGTGTGGGTGGTGGTTAACTTATGAGGAAATATAGACTCAGCAAACGATCGTCTGGGACCTAGCTCACTTTGACACCGGAGGCCAAGGTTTCTTTTTTTCTTTTTTTTCCATCAGCTAGCTCAACAGTGGAATGTCACTTATGGCGATGCGAACGTAGGGACAACACAATATCCAGTCCCCCCCGAGTGGAGAAAAATCACCGACCAGGCCAAGGATCGAACCTAGGCCCCTTCATTTCGCAACCCGCCGCGCTGCCCGGGAAGCTAGTGGGGGCTTACGGCGCCCAACTATTAGCCGGCACGGTAGCTCAGCGTGTTCGGTCAGAGGGTTTGCTGCCCTCTGTAATAAAAAAAAACTGAGTTAATGGATCAAGGACGAACTGAAACGGGTGTCTTGCGACGTCCGCCCTGAGCAGATACAACGAAAGAAACCGAACAAAATGAGATCAAAAAACTTGCCGTGTTACTTATCTTCTGGGAGGCGTTTGATATAATTCCGCACTGAAGCCCAACTAACAAAATACTAGTCTGCAGAATGCCAGACCATCCTTGCGATTAGACTGAAATTTTCTATCAAACTGAACACAGCATGTCATTCTTAACGGAGAGAAACCTTCAGACGTAAAAAGAATTTTGGGCACACCTTAAGGATGTCAATAAATGACCTGCTGGATATTTTCCATGAGGGACCTGCTGTTGTACACAAAGAAGATGCGCCGCGCGGGGTATATGCCCGGTCACGGGCACCTTGCCACGGTTCACGCAGCTGCCGCCGTCGGAGGTTCGAGTCCTCCCTCGGGCATGGATGTGTGTGTTGTCCTCAGCGTAAGTTACTTTAAGTTAGGTTAAATAGTTTGTGGTGTACCCGTGGTCCAGGGGTAGCGTCTTTGATTCATAATCAAAACGTTTTCGGTCCCGGGTTCGATCCCCGCCACTGCCTAAATTTTGATAAATAATCAGCATTGGCGGCCGAAGACTTCCGGCATAAGAAGTCAGCCTCATTCTGCCAACGGCCTTGTCAAAGAGGGCGGAGGAGCGGATAGAGGTTCAGGGCACTCTCTTGTCCTAGGGGTGGGAAATTGCCCCTAAAGGCGGAAGAATCAGCAATGATCAACGACATGAGGATGCAGAAGGCAATGGAAACCACTGCATTACAGACACGTAACGTGTATCCACAGGACATGTGGCCTGTAATTGAAGAAGTGTCATTATGATCTCTCCATTGGCAAAAGATTCCGGAATAGTCCCCCTTTCGGATCTCCGGGAGGGGACTGCCAAGGGGGAGGTTACCATGAGAAAAAGACTGAATAATCAACAAAAGGATAACGTTCTACGAGTCGGGGCGTGGAATGTCAGAAGCTTGAACGTGGTAGGGAAACCAGAAAATCTGAAAAGGGAAATGCAAAGGCTCAATCTAGACATAGTAGGGGTCAGTGAAGTGAAGTGGAAGGAAGACAAGGATTTCTGGTCAGATGAGTATTGGGTAATATCAACAGCAGCAGAAAATGGTATAACAGTTGTAGGATTCGTTATGAATAGGGAGGTAGGGCAGAGGGTGTGTTACTGTGAAGAGTTCAGTTACCGGGTTGTTCTAATCAGAATCGACAGCAGACCAACACGGACAACGATAGTTCAGGTATACATGCCGACGTCGCAAGCTGAAGATGAACAGATAGAAACAGTGTATGAGGATATTGAAAGGGTAATGCAGTATGTAAAGGGGGACGAAAATCTAATAGTCATGGGCGACTGGAATGCAGTTGTAGAGGAAGGAGTAGAAGAAAAGGTTACAGGAGAATATGGGCTTGGGACGAGGAATGAAAGAGGAGAAAGACTAATTGAGTTCTGTAACAAGTTTCAGCTAGTAATAGCGAATACCCTGTTCAAGAATCACAAGAGGAGGAGGTATACTTGGAAAAGGCCGGGATATACGGGAAGATTTCAATTAGATTACATCATGGTCAGACAGAGATTCCGAAATCACATACTGTAGCAGATATAGACTCAGATCACAATATAGTAGTGATGAAGAGTAGGCTGAAGTTCAAGACATTAGTCAGGAAGAATCAATACGCAAAGAAGTGGGATACGGAAGCACTAAGGAATGACTAGATACGTTTGAAGTTCTCTAACGCTATAGATACAGCAATAGAGAATAGCGCAGTAGACAGTACAGTTGAAGAGGAATGGACATCTCTAAAAAGGGCCATCACAGAAGTTGGGAAGGAAAACATGGGTACAAAGAAGGTAGCTGCGTAGAAACCATGGGTAACAGAAGAAATACTTCAGTTGATTGATGAAAGGAGGAAGTACAAACATGTTCCGGGAAAATCGGGAATACAGAAATACAAGTCGCTGAGGAATGAAATAAATAGGACATGCAGGGAAGCTAAGACGAAATGGCTGCAGGAAAAATGTGAAGACATCGAAAAAGATATGATTGTCGGAAGGACAGACTCAGCATACAGGAAAGTCAAAACAACCTTTGGTGACATTAAAAGCAACGGTGGTAACAATAAGAGTGAAACGGGAATTCCACTGTTAAATGCTGAGGAGAGAGCAGATAGGTGGAAAGAATACATTGAAAACCTTTATGAGGGTGAAGATTTGTCTGATGTGATAGAAGAAGAAACAGGAGTCGATTTAGAAGAGATGGGGGATCCAGTATTAGAACCGGAATTTGAAAGAGCTTTGGAGGACTTACGGTCAAATAAGGCAGAAGGGATAGATAACATTCCATCAGAATTTCTAAAATAATTGGGGGAAGTGGCAACAAAATGACTATTCACGATGGTGTGTAGAATATATAAGTCTGGCAATATACCATCTGAGTTTCGGAAAAGCATCATCCACACAATTCCGAAGACGGCAAGAGCTGACAAGTGCGAGAATTACCGCACAATCAGCTTAGCAGCTCATGCATCGAAGCTGCTTACAAGAAGAATGGAAAAGAAAATTGAGAATGCGCTAGGTGACGATCAGTTTGGCTTTAGGAAAAGTAAAGGGACGAGAGAGGCAATTCTGACGTTACAGCTAATAATGGAAGCAAGGTTAAAGAAAAATCAAGATACTTTCATAGGATTTGTAGACCTAGAAAAAGCGCTCGACAATATAAAGTGGTGCAAGCTGTTCGAGATTCTGAAAAAGGTAGGGGTAAGCCATAGGGAGAGACGGGTCATATACAATATGTACAACAACCGAGAGGGAATAATAAGAGTGGACGATCAAGAACGAAGTGCTCGTATTAAGAAGGGTGTGAGACAAGGCTGTAGCCTTTCGCCCCTACTCTTCAATCTGTACATCGAGGAAGCAATGATGGAAATAAAAGAAAGGTTCAGGAGTGGAATTAAAATACAAGGTGAAAGGATATCAGTGATAAGATTCGCTGATGACATTGCTATCCTGAGTGAAAGTGAAGAAGAATTAAATGATCTGCTGAACGGAATGAACAGTCTAATGAGTACACAGTATGGTTTGAGAGTAAATCGGAGAAAGACGAAGGTAATGAGAAGTAGTAGAAATGAGAACAGCGAGAAACTTAACATCAGGATTGATGGTCACGAAGTCAATGAAGTTAAGGAATTCTGATACCTAGGCAGTAAAATAACCAATGACGGACGGAGCAAGAAGGACATCAAAAGCAGACTCGCTATGGCAAAAAACGCATTTCTGGCCAAGAGAAGTCTTCTAATATCAAATACCGGTCTTAATTTGAGGAAGAAATTTCTGAGGATGTACGTCTGGAGTACAGCATTGTATGGTAGTGAAACATGGACTGTGGGAAAACCAGAACAGAAGAGAATCGAAGCATTTGAGATGTGGTGCTATAGACGAATGTTGAAAATTAGGTGTACTGATAAGGTAAGGAATGAGGAGGTTCTACGCAGAATCGGAGAGGAAAGGAATATCTGGAAAAAACTGATAAGGAGAAGGGACAGGATGATAGGACATCTGCTAAGACATGAGGGAATGACTTCCATGGTACTAGAGGGAGCTGTAGAGGGCAAAAACTGTAGAGGAAGACAGAGATTGGAATACGTCAAGCAAATAATTGAGGATGTAGTACGTTGCAAGTGCTACTCTGAGATGAAGAGGTTAGCACAGAAAAGGAATTCGTGGCGGGCCGCATAAACCAGTCAGTAGACTGATGACAAAAAAAAAAAAAAAAAGAAAAAAAAAAAGCAGTGTGTAAGCCTGGGAACGGATGACCTGAGCAGTTTGGTCCGATAGGAACTTAACACCACCAAAGAAGTTGCGACGTGAGAACATCGTAAAGAAATCATGGAAAATCTGCAGAGACCAAAGTTCGGTACGAGAATTGGCCGTTGAACCTCATTATAAACGTTTCATGTTGTGCATAAATAGGCGAAAAGACCTATTTTTGTACATAGGGTGGACAACAATATGGCAACACTAAAAGCACAACATATTACGATGCCTAGTAAATTCTAGGAAACCCGTTAGAATTCTAAACAGCTTCCAGTCGTCTGGGAATAGATAAGTAAATGTCCTGTATTGTTGTAAAGGAAATCCTATTCTATTATTGTTGCAAAATAGGGGCAAGTTCAGATAACGATGATGGATGTGAATGGCGATCACGCACCGGCTCTCCAAAGTAGACCATAAAGGTTCAGTAATACTGAGATCTAATGACTGTGATGGCAGGGGTCAAGTACAGGGAGCAAAAGGCTATTTACAATTTGTACAGAAACCAGATGGCAGTTATAAGAGTCGAGCGGCATGAAAGGGAAGCAGCGGTTGGGAAGGGAGTGAGACAGGGTTGTAGCCTATCCCCGATATTACTCAATCTGTATATTGAGCAAGCAGTAAAGGAAACAAAAGAAAAGTTTGGAGTAGGAATTAAAATCCATGGAGAAGAAATAAAAACTTTGAGGTTCGCCGATGACATTGTAATTCTGTCAGAGATAGCAAAGGACTTGGAAGAGCAATTGAACGCAATGGACATTGTCTTGAAAGGAGGATATAAGATGAACATTAACAAAAGCAAAACGAGGATAATGGAATGTAGTCGAATTAAGTCGGGTGATGCTGAGGGAATTAGATTAGGAAATGAGACACTTAAAGTAGTAAAGGAGTTTTGCTATTTGGGGAGCAAAGTAACTGATGATGGTCGAAGTAGAGAAAATATAAAATGTAGACTGGCAATAGCAAGGAAAGCGTTTCTGAAGACGAGAAATTTGTTAACATCGAGTGCAGATTTAAGTGTCAGGAAGTCGTTTCTGAAAGTATTTGTATGGAGTGTAGCCATGTACGGAAGTGAAACATGGACAATAAATAGTTTGGACAATAAGAGAATAGAAGCTTTCGAAATGTGGTGCTACAGAAAAATGTTGAAGATTAGATGGGTAGATCACATAAGTAATGAGGAGGTATTGAATAGAATTGGGGAGAAGAGGAATTTGTGGCACAACTTGACAAGAAGAAGGGACCGTTTAGTAGGAAATGTTATGAGGCATCAAGGGATCAGAAATTTAGCACCGGAGGGCAGCGTGGAGGGTAAAAATCGTAGAGGGAGACCAAGAGAAGGATACACCAAGCAGATTCAGAAGGATGTAGGTTGCAGTAAGTACTGGGAGATGAAGAAGCTTGCACAGGATAGGGTAGCATGGAGAGCTGCATCAAACCAGTCTCAGGACTGAAGACCACAACAACAACAATGACTGTGGTGGACAAGGGTGACGGGACAGCTCATCCTCGTGCTCACGAAGCCACTCCTGGACGATGTGAGCTGTGCGGACTGGGGCTCTGTCGTCTAGGAAGACAACACTGGGGAACAAACACTGTACCATGGGACGGACCTGATCAGACAAAATAGGCACATAATCCTTGGCGGTAATGAGAACTTGCACAGTACCCTCGGAGCTCATGGAAGACCGCGATATGGCTGCTGCAAATCATCAACGAGCACCCCCTCGCCCACCCCCCACGTTTCAATCTCTGGGAATAAACCCTGCCAGAAGTCGGGAACAGTGTGAAAAAAGTCTCATGCGACCGAATGGCATTCTTTCATTGCTCCACAGCACAGGTTTTATAGTTCTGGCACCTTTCTGTCCTGTATTGACGTATCACTAATTAACGGCTTTTAAATTCCAGCTCTCCCTGTAATTCCCTGCTTCGTGATGTTTCGGTGACGACATAGTTCGCCAGTGTGACTTTTAGTTCTGCTGTCGTCCTCTTATTTTTTGTCACAATCCTCTCCAATTACCATCCATCACGATCACTCAGCACAAACTTCTGCCCACGTTGTGACTTAGCAGATGGTGATTTTCCGCTCTTCCTGTACGCCGTGCAAATCTTGCATACAGTGTCTCTTGTAACACCAAATGGTTTGGCTGCTTTGGTTACGGATGTACAGGCATTAACAATTTGCCCACGTTCGAATTAGCTCCGACAAAATGGCCTCAAAACTGCACAGAACGCTTTTCTGACCGCGTCTGACACTTGCATCGTATTGAGGGCATTGCCAGCTGCTGTTCGTTGTCAAAAACAACAGCACAATCTGCAGGCTTGGTTGGCATCTGTATTTAAGTTCAAGTATGCATTTCTCGCGGTGTCTCCGTCATTGCACGACTGTAGAACAGCCACTGGAATCAGTCACATTAGTTAAATATTTTGCAGTGTTCATGCGGGGAGATTTAAATCGGGTGTCTCATAGAAATCTAATAGCAGTAGATGTAGCTGCCAGACTAAGGGTCATTCGAAGAAAAATAGTTCGCCTAAGAAGGAGATGTGTTAAAAGCTCTCACTTTGCCACTTCTTCAATATTTCCCGTTACTCTCATATCCATACCAGACAGGATTAGCAGTAGAAATAGAGAACAACTAAAGAAGAGCAGCGCGTTTCCTCACAGGTTCGTTTATTAATCTCGAAATTGTGACGGAGATACTCAGTCAACTCTAATTGCAGAGGCTGTAAATATGTTGTTATGCATCTCGGTGAGATTTACAGCTAAAATTCAGAGTGTGTAACTTCCCAGAAGAGTCAACGAAAATATTGCTTCCTCCTCCTTCGTGTATATCGGGAAATGACGATGAAGGTAAAATATCGAAGACTGAAGCTCATGTGGAGGCTTACCAACAATCATTATTCCTGTGCAATATTCCCGATTCCAACAGGAAAGGGGGAAGTGACAGCGGTACACCTTCACACTACCATATATTGACATGGCGTCGAACAGAGTAGGCCGCGACGCGTTCAGTGTGATGTCCTTAGAGCCGACCTGGCTTTGCGAGGCGCGGTGCTGACAGAATCAACGTGCAGGTCCCGAAATATTTCTCCACCGATTTTGCAGAATATATTCGGTAAAAAAACTTGATTTGTACCTTACTTGTAGCGTTCATGCCAGCTTCATGGTGAAGTACCCATAATCTTGTTAGCAGTCATACTTCTTGTGATATTTTATATATAAGTAACAAATTCAAAAACATTGCAATGAAAAATAAGATCACTATGAATTTGCGTCTGGTGCATATTAGACCGTATGTTGCTGTGTATGAAATGTTCCTAACATTTTCAATTTTTCTTTAAACTTAAGAGAGGCTCAGTATCTGCTTCCACCCGAGAAAATGGAGTTAATGTATGACGTTCACTTCCGACTGCTTGCACGTGAGATTGAAGTATTCATAACATACCTCATTCCTCGTAAACCGTTTGAGGAATCGAAACGAGATTTTTGCAAATGGTAACACGCAAAGAGGACAGTATTATGCCATTTCGTTAACATCATGTAGTTAACATACGAAACTATATCAACGGCGATATAGCAAGAGTTACAGTCTTTATTTTATTTTCAAACCAGTACTGTAATTCTCTGTGAGCCATCGACAGCTAGTGAAAAGAATATTTGCTACAACGAAAAACATGAAATTTCTTCTCTTATGTTACCGTAAACTAAAACAATGAAGCCGGCCGAAGTGGCCGTGCGGTTCTAGGCGCTACAGTCTGGAACCGCGCGACCGCTGCGGTCGCAGGTTCGAATCCTGCCTCGGGCATGGATGTGTGTGATGTCCTTAGGTTAGTTAGGTTTAGTTAGTTCTAAGTTCTAGGGGACTGATGACCTCAGATGTTAAGTCTCATAATGCTCAGAGCCATTTGAACCATTTTGAAGCCATCAAAATGTTTTCCCTTATGGATAATTTCATTGTATCGGTTTACAGCAACACAAGAGAAGACATTTCACGTTTTTCATGCTAGTATATTCTCTTTTCACTAACTGTCAGTGATTCTTAAGAAATTACTGTACCAGTTGAAAAAAATAAAGAAAACAAAGTAAAGAAATACAAATTGTAGCTTCTTCTATATCGCCTTAAATAAAGTTCCGTATGTTCACCCTATGGCAAAATACTCTCTTCTTTGTGTGCTTTTATTTGCCAAAATCGCCTTTCGATTTTACAAACGGTTTACGAGATATGAGGGAATTATAAATATTCATTCACATCCGTACGCAGTAGGAAATGAGCATGCTACATAAACTCCTATTCCTCGAGAGTGGAGGCAGATATTGATCCGCTCCAATGTTTAAAGAAAAATCCAGAATGTTAGCTGCATCTCATACGGACAAACATATGGTCTAATACGCACCAAACGCAAATTCATAGCAATCCTTGTTTTTCACCGAAGTGTTTTGAATTTGTTACTTATATGTGAAATATCACAATAACTATGACCATTAATGAAATGATGGACACTTCACCTTGAAGCTGACATTTAAAGTTACAGGGGACGAGAAATAATTTTTTTTACCGAATAGATTCTGTAAAATATTTCAGGGCGTACGTCTCGAGTCTGTCAACAAAGCGCCACGTGAAGCCTGACCCACTCTGCGTGACGTCAGACCAAGTGCTTCGTGCCCTTCTCTTTAGGAGGTGGTGGGTGAGTACCTGTAGATGTAGTTGTAAAAATTAACCGCATTTATTTGCTCTGGATTCTCCTTGCACCTTATAAATGGGAAAGTGAAGAATTTTTCGACTCTATTGTGATGAGGTATGAAATCTGGAAGGCGAATTCCACAACAGAATCTAACAGATAATCAATGCATTGGCAGCATACTTTATTTCTATAAGACAAAGTTCAGATCGCAAGAGCCAATGAAAAAAATGTGGCTGGCCTAGAGATTTTTCTTGATGGCTTTTTGATCGTAAGGTGCAAGAACCTCTAGAGGATTCGTTGAGCCATTCAAAACAAGGGAAGAGAATGGGTTATTGAAGAGGCTGTTAATTGTACAATACTGCCGGATTGTTAACCTAGGAAGCGCCTAGGCCATTCAATTCCAATGAGGATACAGAGCAGCATCTTACACCAAAGATGTACAGCAGAGATGCCTCATCAAATACACTGAGAGAAATCTCGCCACCACGTGACTGCGAGCAGAGGTCCTTCACAGGACGGCGATGCCTCTGGGCAGTTCTTCCATCCTCCAGATTTTTTGTGGAGTACGCAGTCCCTCTTATCGGGGAAACAGGCTTACAGTTCCAGGAAAAATGTGTGATTCGCGGTGACAGCTTGTCAAACACGTGGGAGGCGCTTATCACTTATTGCTGTAGTACGACTATCATGGGTCCCATGGTAAAGGGGCAGAATCTGAGTCAAAATAGTGGAACTTGGGCTTGACAACTGGCAGGTGTGGCCAGCTTGGTCCCTGGGACCACACTCACTGTACAGATGCGTGGGACCCCACAGCAACTCGTTTGCATTTTTGTTACTGTTCCTTGACCCACAACTTCTTCCATAGAAAAGGTATTGTATTCAGATTTGACACCTATTGCAATTATGAAAAAGCCTTGATTGCACATTTCTTTATCAAATGGTAGCCATTTCGAATTATCATCATCAGACATAAGTTGTGGGACAATGTACAGAAATGAAAAATAAGTTACACTTACCTGTGTAATGAATGATCATGATAAACGCTGGACGTGAAATTATTTCAATACTTACACCTAGATCTAGTTTTAAGCTCAATAAATTGAGCGAATGGACTGTATGTGGTAATACAATTCTCATTTCACAATGACTGCAGATACAAGTCCAGTAGTCAGTTCAATGAAAGCAAATGTCAAACTGGTTGTAGCGTATTAGCTGTCAAAATGGTTCAAATGGCTCTAAGCACTAAGCGACTTAACTTCTGTGGTCATCAGTCGCCTAGAAATTAGAAATAATTAAACCTAACTAACCTAAGGACATCACACACATCCATGCCCGAGGCAAGATTCGAACCTGCGACCGTAGCGGTTGCTCGGTTCCAAACTGTAACGCCTAGAACCGCACGGCCACTCCGGCCGGCGTATTAGCTGTCAAAGAAGTAAACTACACCGACAGATGGCGTTAACATTAACCAAATACAGTTCGCATCAAGGAGTAAATACACTAAGTTTACTTTCTCTGCAAACGGCATAAGACATTTTGTAAAGGAATATACTGTAAATACTGTTGTTGGACAAAAGTTAACTGACAATAAAATAAGCATAGAAATATAACAATAGCACAGGTAAAAGTTAAATGACAAAAAATATACAACGAAATATAACAGTAACACAGAAGGTACAAACTATTTAACTAAATGAGATTCATACACAGGGTGGGGTGGTTAAGACTCTTTAGGAAAATATATGGGAAGCTACACATCGTTAGGAAAATATATGGGAAACTACACATCGAATTATAAAAACGATTGTAATAACAGTTGTTTATTCGAAGGAGGACACTGAACTGGACCCTCTGCCCCACCCAGAGGGGGTGGGAAGGTGGATAACTTTGAAAACTTCAGTAGGAACCCCCAATTTTATTGCGGATTCGTGTTTTCTCAGGAAAAATACGTAGTTTTTGTATGGAACAATTTTATCTTTGCGTGATAGATGGTGCTGCTATCAACCCACATCAAAATGGGTTACAATTCGTTGAAACATGATAGTATCTCACGAAATTGCCCAATAGATTAGGATCCCATGAGGGTAGAACTATATTATTACATTATGTAATGTGGCATCTGTGTTTTACAGCAAATCAACGTGATTTTCCAGAGCATAACACATTACTACTCTAAAAGATGCCTCTACCGGTGACCTGACAACAACAGAGACGATGACTGGTGCAGTCACAGAGCCACCAGGATAGAGTGTAACCCAAAAGTCGACAGAGATAATTTGGCCTACGCTGTGTCATTTTAGAGCTCGAGGTGTAAACTAGTGCGTACGAAACGTTCGTACTCAAGTCAGAGAAGGACAGCGAGAGCTGAAAGGGCGCCTGTCCCACGCCACTTGTGGCGGCCCGCGGGCGTCGCGCGGAATTCGCTCGCGCTCGGGACCGGGCGCAACCACGGCCGCGGCGTGCCGTGACGCACGGCCTAATGTGCCGCAATTGCGGCGAGTGGACCGCTGCTGCCCACACACACGCCAACGCCGCTCGCCAGTTGGGCCGCCACTTTTCCCGCTGCGATCCTGGTCGTTCGCCCTCGTGGCGGGGTCATGCTGCGAGGGCGAGCTGAAATCTCTCGGCCTGGCATCGTGATTTCTCCCACAACTTCCGCTGTCGCGGGGTATGTTTCGTAATAACCGAAGTCAGGTGCCCCAGTAATCGCTCGAATGGTTTTGTTTACACGCGTTTTCAAAGCAGTCGTGTGCTGTGCCCTCCAGAAGATGGATGACATAGCCTATATAGGAGAGCGACGAATGAGGTTCAACACAGTTGAAGTCACAGTGCAGATATAGCGCATATGAGAAGGACTATGTTACGCCTCGGCTTTATGTCACACAGACAGTTCCAATGCGGACGTCCATCTGCCAAACGTAGGTATAAAAAAGGTTCAAGACTCCACTCAGTCAGTTATTGAGTAACTTACAGACAGCATATTAACACAGGACAGAGTCTCATTGAGCATCTTAAGGGGATATAAGAGGACTATCCGCCAGGAACGGTTAAGGTGTAGCGCGACAGCCAACTGACGGCAGAACAGGTTGAACTAAAAGTCGTAAAATTACCGTAAGCTATCATACTACCGCAGTTTTACTACTATGCTCACTTGGGGTCGCGCCCGCATTACCTGTAAGTTAGGTGTGTTGCATACGTATTGGGCGTTGAGTCATTACGACTCCTTAGTTAACGTAAGTGATTGCCCCGAAAACCGGAAGCTGTGAGCCATCTAACAACTGAGTGAGGATATAGAAAGGGCAGGGTATCCTACACAGTTTTTCTTGTTCTGCATAGTTATCCACCAGTCCGTCACCTAAAAATAGACAGTATTTATAGCAAAACTGAAATTATCAATATTCACTTCAGGTTGTATTCCAAAATTATTTATTTTTAACGTGAAACAGAAGGATGTTGCAGTAAAAATAAAGAGAAGATACAGATTTATCGTATAGCGCCAGAAAACGCAGCTTTCTCTAAAACAAAAGGTGAAACAAAAAAAAATTCAAAACAAAAATATAGCAGAGATCTCTTTAATACTTCGTTGCGCCTTTATAAAACATGCTTCTGTTATTCATAAACAACTTTGGTATTCATTAATAATAACAGGAAACTCTTGCGTTTGATATGATCAAGAATACACTCCTGGAAATGGAAAAAAGAACACATTGAAACCGGTGTGTCAGACCCACCATACTTGCTCCGGACACTGCGAGAGGGCTGTACAAGCAATGATCACACGCACGGCACAGCGGACACACCAGGAACAGCGGTGTTGGCCGTCGAATGGCGCTAGCTGCGCAGCATTTGTGCACCGCCGGCGTCAGTGTCAGCCAGTTTGCCGTGGCATACGGAGCTCCATCGCAGTCTTTAACACTGGTAGCATGCCGCGACAGCGTGGACGTGAACCGTATGTGCAGTTGACGGACTTTGAGCGAGGGCGTATAGTGGGCATGCGGGAGCCCGGGTGGACGTACCGCCGAATTGCTCAACACGTGGGGCGTGAGGTCTCCACAGTACATCGATGTTGTCGCCAGTGGTCGGCGGAAGGTGCGCGTGCCCGTCGACCTGGGACCGGACCGCAGCGACGCACGGATGCACGCCAAGACCGTAGGATCCTACGCAGTGCCGTAGGGGACCGCACCGCCACTTCCCAGCAAATTAGGGACACTGTTGCTCCTGGGGTATCGGCGAGGACCATTCGCAACCGCCTCCATGAAGCTTTGCTACGGTCCCGCACACCGTTAGGCCGTCTTCCGCTCACGCCCCAACATCGTGCAGCCCGCCTCCAGTGGTGTCGCGACAGGCGTGAATGGAGGGACGAATGGAGACGTGTCGTCTTCAGCGATGAGAGTCGCTTCTGCCTTGGTGCCAATGATGGTCGTATGCGTGTTTGGCGCCGTGCAGGTGAGCGCCACAATCAGGACTGCATACGACCGAGGCACACAGGGCCAACACCCGGCATCATGGTGTGGGGAGCGATCTCCTACACTGGCCGTACACCACTGGTGATCGTCGAGGGGACACTGAATAGTGCACGGTACATCCAAACCGTCATCGAACCCATCGTTCTACCATTCCTAGACCGGCAAGGGAACTTGCTGTTCCAACAGGACAATGCACGTCCGCATGTATCCCGTGCCACCCAACGTGCTCTAGAAGGTGTTTGTCAACTACCCTGGCCAGCAAGATCTCCGGATCTGTCCCCCATTGAGCATGTTTGGGACTGGATGAAGCGTCGTCTCACGCGGTCTGCACGTCCAGCACGAACGCTGGTCCAACTGAGGCGCCAGGTGGAAATGGCATGGCAAGCCGTTCCACAGGACTACATCCAGCATCTCTACGATCGTCTCCATGGGAGAATAGCAGCCTGCATTGCTGCGAAAGGTGGATATACACTGTACTAGTGCCGACATTGTGCATGCTCTGTTGCCTGTGTCTATGTGCCTGTGGTTCTGTCAGTGTGATCATGTGATGTATCTGACCCCAGGAATGTGTCAATAAAGTTTCCCCTTCCTGGGACAATGAATTCACGGTGTTCTTATTTCAATTTCCAGGAGTGTATATATATATATATATATATATATATATATATATATATATATATATATATATATATATCATTTAGGTTTTTTCCCTTCCAATGTCGTCAAACGTACCGGTAGTCCTACCACTCACTATGTCATTTACGTAGCACACCAAAACTACTGAATCGTAGTTTTCGTAGAACGCAACTCAACAGCACACGCAATATCCGCGCGCGGATACAAACCAATCGTAAACTCCCGCGAATCTGCGCATATTCACTAGACGGCGATAACGCGCATATACGCACATATTTGTATTTGCACTCAGAGTATCCTTGTTATTATTTGTCGTGTACTGTTATAGTAGACATCTGTGGTTGGAAACCAACTTCGAGTTGCCGTTCTGGAGATTTCTACGCATTTTTCAGTGAGCAAATTTTCATAAATGCAGTTGTTAAACAGACTTTCTTTCAAACAAGCTATTTGCGGAAAACATTCTTTGTATGGATTGCTTCATATTCTAAAAATGGAATGGATCAAACAAGCATTCAGCATCCTGATCCAGGAGTTTAGCGAGTAAAGGCGTCTGTATGATGGTGACGATCTGCTCTATCATAACGTACGTTAACAATCGTTTATTTCTGCATAAATATGGCTATTACTTTAAATATGTGGTTTTTCGTTTGTACACATGGCACCTTAATTGGTGAAAGTTCACATTTGATTTGATTATATCAATATTTTTATTTCAGCAGGCAAGGAAGGAGAAACTGGCTACAGTGGGCGAGAGACTCCGCTCACAAAAGGAATACAGAGACGATTTAACTCTTACTTCCGGCTGTGAGAAATTTCCACCTACATCATTATGTCAATTGATTGAATTCTTTCCTGAATAATTCACACCAGTTGCGAAAATAAGCCACCACAAGCTCTTCGGGCCTCTATTTCTTCATTAATAGGAAGTAGCTCAAAAAAAAAAATGCGGATGAATAGGAAAAATAATCCTTTAACGTTCGAATACAGCATTAGTAGGGTGCTGCTGCACACAGTTACATCGATTAAATATCTAGGATTAATGCTGCAAAGCAATATGAAATGGAATGAGCACGTCAGTTTGGCAATCCGGAAGGTGAATGTTCGACTTCGCTTTATTGGAAGAATTTTGGGAAATTGTAGCTCATCTATGACGGAGACGCCGTGTATAATGCTAGTACGACCCAGTCTTGAATACACTTCGAGTCTTTGGGATCACCGAAGCAATACAGAGGGGTGGTGCTACATTTGTTACCGGTAGGTTAAATCAGCAGGCAAGTATTACGGAAATGATTCGTGAACTCAAATGCGAATCACTGGAGGCAAGACGACGCTCTTTTCGCAAGCCACTAATGCGGAAATTGAAAGAAACGACATTTGAGGACGACTGCAGAACGATTGTATTGCCGCCAAAGTAAATTACGCGTAAGGACCACGAAGGTAAGATTCGAGATATTACAGATCTTACAGAGGCTTTTGGACAGTCGTTTTTCGATCGCTCTAATTGAGAATCGATCAGGACAGTAAACGACCAGTAGTACTCTACGTCATGCACCGTACTGTGGATTGCGGAGTATACACACTATGTGTTTAAAAGTATCCGGACACCCCCAAAAATATACGTTTATCATATTAGGTGCATTGTACTGCCATCTACTGCCAGGTACTTCATATCAGCGACCTCAGTAGTCACTAGACATCGTGAGAGAGCAGATGGGGCGCTCCGCGGAACTCACGGACTTCGAACGTGGTCAGGTGATCGGGTATCAGTTGTGTCATACGTCTGTACGCGAAATTTCCACACTCTTAAACATCCCTAGGTCCACTGTTTCCGATATGATAGTGAAATGCAAACATGAATGATCATGTACAGCACAAAAGCGTACAGATCGACCTCGTCTGTTCACTGACAGAGACCACCGACAGTTGAAGAGGGTCGTAATGTGTAACAGGCAGAATCTATCCAGACTATCACACAGTAATTTGAAACTGCATCAGGATCCACTGCAATTACTATGACAGTTAGGCGGGAGGTGAGAAAACTTGGATTTCATGGTCGAGCGGCTGCTGATAAGCCACACATCACGCCACTAAATGCCAAACAACGCCTCGCTTGGTGTAAGGAGCGTAAACATTGGACGACTGAAAAGCGGGAAAACGTTGTGTGGTGTGACGAATCACGGTACACAATGTGGCGAGCCGATGTCAGGGTGTGGATATGGCGAATTCCCGGTGAACGTCATCTGCCAGCGTGTGTGGTGCGAACAGTAAAATTCGGAAGCGGTGGTGTTATGGTGTGGTCGTCTTTTTCATGGAGGGGGCTTGCACACCTTGTTGTTTTGCGTGGCACTATCACAGCACAGGCCTACATTGATGTTTTAAGCACCTTCTTGCTTGCCACTGTTGAAGAGTAATTCGAGAATCGTGACTGCATCTTTCAACACGATCGAGCACCTGTTCATAACGCACGACCTGTGGCGGAGTGGTTACACGACAATAACATCCCTGTAATGGACTGGACTGCATAGAGTCCCGACCTGAATACTATAGAACACCTTTGGGATGTTTTGGAACGCCGACTTCGTGCCAGGCCTCACCGACCTGAATCGATACTTTTCCTCAGTGCAGCACTCCGTCAAGAATGGGCTGCCATTCCCCAAGAAACCTTCCAGCGCCTGATTTAACGTATGCCTGCAAGAGTGGAAGCTATCATCAAGGCTAAGATTGAGTCAACACCATATTGAATTCCAGCATTACCGATGGATGGCGCAACGACCTTGTAAGTCATTTTCGGCCAGATGTCCGGTAATTTTTGATCACATTGTGTATGTAGATGAGGAGATAGATGGCATCTTCCATTCTTTCCAACCACGGTCGCCTCCAACAACAACTGTGTTTTCGTTGATGTTGCCGCTCTGCTGCAATCCTAAGGGTGAGAGATACTGCCACGGCAATAGCTCCAAAAGTAGCTCAGTCTTCAATGTGCAAAATAACGTACAAACGTAAATTTAGATAAAATAGCCTTGTGGAAACAAGTGTCATACAATAAAACAAACAGTTGAGCCCATAATTCAGCATAGTGATAATTCTGCCAAAGGCCTTGCCGCAGTGGTAACACCAGTTCCCGTCAGATCACCGAAGTTAAGCGCTGTCGTGCTTGGCCAGCCCTTAGATGGGTGACCATCCGGTCTGTCGAGTACTGTTGGTAAGCGGGGTGCACTCAGCCCTTGTGAGGGAAGCTGAGAAGCTACTTGATTGATGAGTAGTAGCTCTGGTCTCGTAAACTGACAACGGCCGGTAGAGCGGTGTGCTGACCACACGCCCCTGCGTAGTCTCATCCAGTGGCGCCAGCGGGCTGAGGATAACACGGCGGTCAAACAGTACCACTATGGTCTTGCGAGACCTGTTAGGACGGAGTTTATTTTATATATGAAGACAGTAACTGTTCTTGAAAGAACAGATACTGTTGATGACCGTGCAGCTTTTCCCTGGAATAAATGATGACTAACTGAATCCCTCAGCTGCCGACAGGTGTTGTTGATATACCTCGACGTGGACAGCTGAGTTTATTTTAGTTTAGTTTAATAACTTAATCCTATAATAGCTACGTAAGACAGCACCACATAAGATATAGGATCCTTGAAGTCTACGAAATTTTTGATTCGCATGAAAGAGTTTAAGAATTCTTTCCAGTTTCACGCCTTATTGTCATGCGTGCGCGTGCGCAGATTCGCACTATGACTACCCCGCGTGTATCGTGTAATCAATCCCTCGACGTGAACCTGTGTGCATTACAAACACGTACGTTTGGGGTGTAAGTAGGATTGTTTAGGTTTTTATGTTGGTAACGCCACGTAGCGCTTTGTATGAAATTCACTGACTGTGTTGTGTGCAGTCTGTGGATGATTTGCATTGTTGGAATATTTGCTATTGTAGTGTTGGGCAGTTGGATGTGAACAGCGCGTAGCGTTGCACAGTTGGAGGTGAGCTGTCAGAAGTGGTGGATGTGGGAAGAGAGATGGCAGAGTTTTCAGAGCGGACGATCTGGTCGTGTGTCTGTCAGAAAAACGAAATTAGTAAGACTGGATGTCATGAACTGATACATATGTATATTATGACTTTTGAACACTATTAAGGTAGATAAATTGTTTGTCCTCTATCAAAATCTTTCATTTGCTAGCTATGCCTATCAGTAGTTACTGCCTTCAGTAGTTTGAATCTTTTATTTAGCAGGCTGTATTGGCGCTTGCTGTATTGTAGTAGTTCGAGTAAGTAATATTTTTGTGAGGTAAGTGATTCATGAAAGGTATAGGTTATTGTTTGTCACGGCCATTCTTTTGTAGGGATTATTGAAAGTCAGACTGCATAGCGCTAAAAATCTTGTGTGTCAGTTTAGTGTTGATCAGATTAGGTAAAGAGAGGAATGTCTGAGTACGTTCAGTTTTGCTTAGCTGTTTTAAAATCAAATAACGTAGAGGTTTACCATCACAGTCATTCTTAATTTTTTTAAGGGGATGTTTCATATGTTGACCCTTAGCCGAGGATACCTCACTGGAATCTTCTGATTTTTTCTAGTAGTTTGGGTAACTATTGTGGTTTTTCATTGTTGTACAGTAAAACAGTTGTGGCATGCATGTGGATTTGCACCAACTATTTCGCAGCTGCGCTTGCAATTAACTAGATACTATTTTCAGTGCTATGTTAATGTGTTTTCTTGTTTTTGGTCTTCAAATTGAGCTTTTCCTGTTACCGTGTGAAATACGTTATAATTATGGCGTGTGAAAAACGTAACACTAGGCTCCAAAGTAAACTGAGAAATAATAGTGACGACGAGCGTAGCTTATCAGCACCACCGTGTAATGAATTAACAACAGACATTCAAAGAAGTAAATTGGTAAATTTTGCACGGGGAAATGGGGCGTGCGGCAAATGATGGTGTAGACAGTGAAACAATTAGTGAATAGGGAAGCATTATCGATCTATCGGTCGGCAATAGCTCGCCTCAGGATTCCGAAATGACAGAACAAAATTTTGCAAATTCAGGTTTTGCGTCCTGAAACACGTATGTATTCAGTAGCAGCGATGGCGAGGCATGACAGAATCTCTGACCAGAGAGTTATTTATCGTGGCTAGTCTGCGCTTGACCGCGCGACGGTTCAGTTGCTAGTTGCACTCAGTCAGTGCTAGTAGCGAGTTGCGAGCAGTTGTTGTACGTAGCGAGTCGCGAGAGCATGTAGTTCAGTTGCGAGTTGCACTCAGGCAGTGCTAGGAGTCGTGTGTGAGGAGTCGGCGGGCGTCGACATGGCTCTCTGGTCACGGTTCGGGACGAGGTATATTGTTAAATAAGGTAATCAAGCAGCATTGCGCTCAGCCAATAACATCTGTAAATTGTAATTAATTTGTTCAAGAAATGCCCCAATAATAATTTTGTTTTCAAAGCAATCTTTTTTAAGAAAAGAATCATTCCAATTGAAACAATATTTCCTATGTTTTTCCTCCCAGAATCAATTTATCAGATTAATTATTGCACAGGGCCTAAGGTCAGCGATGCTGCCCTTCAATTTATCAGATTAATTATTCCACAGGGCCTAAGGTCAGCGATGCTGCCCTTATAAAATTTATCAGGTTGATCTTAACGTTAATTTTGTGGGGACTTAACATTTTTGCACATTTTTATTATCATTGAGTTTTATTACTGTGGGAAGCTAACATTTGGGACTATTCGCAATTCTGTTCAATTCTTTTCATTTTCATATTTTTATGGGGAGGTTACACTTATGGCTCCCATTTATATTTAATAAATATCATTCATTATCACATTTTTGTGGGGAGGTTACACTTGGCGACCCTGCCAGGATTCTACATTAGTGTAACCTCCACACAAAAATGTGATAATGAATGATATTTATTAAATATAAATGGGAGCCATAAGTGTTACCTCCCCATAAAAATATGAAAATGAAAAGAATTGAACAGAATTGCGAATAGTCCCAAATGTTAGCTTCCCACAGTAATAAAACTCAATGATAATAAAAATGTGCAAAAATGTTAAGTCCCCACAAAATTAACGTTAAGATCAACCTGATAAATTTTATAAGGGCAGCATCGCTGACCTTAGGCCCTGTGCAATAATTAATCTGATAAATTGATTCTGGGAGGAAAAACATAGGAAATATTGTTTCAATTGGAATGATTCTTTTCTTAAAAAAGATTGCTTTGAAAACAAAATTATTATTGGGGCATTTCTTGAACAAATTAATTACAATCAACAGATGTTATTGGCTGAGCGCAATGCTGCTTGATTACCTTATTTAACAATATACCTCGTCCCGAACCGTGACCAGAGAGCCATGTCGACGCCCGCCGACTCCTCACACACGACTCCTAGCACTGCCTGAGTGCAACTCGCAACTGAACTACATGCTCTCGCGACTCGCTACGTACAACAACTGCTCGCAACTCGCTACTAGCACTGACTGAGTGCAACTAGCAACTGAACCGTCGCGCGGTCAAGCGCAGACTAGCCACGATAAATAACTCTCTGGTCAGAGATTCTGTCATGCCTCGCCATCGCTGCTACTGAAAACATACGTGTTTCAGTCCTCACCTTTTTCTCAGTTAAGTCAAGACACATCTTCTGCTTTTCAAAATGTGAATGTTGCCGGTGTAAATGCACTGCCGAAAAGTATAGAAGAACAGATTCCAGACACTAATACATTATTATTGCAATTAATGCAACAAATGAAACAAAATCCAAAACAAGCCTACTTACAGGGGCGCTGCATGCGAGGTGTACGCCTTAGGTACATCTGTAATGCGGGCTTTAGGACAAATCTAATCGCCGCCAAGGAGAGCCGAACTGCATATGATGCAAGTGATGTTAGCCATCGCTCGTTGTGTCTAGGACTATACCAGTTTTTAAAGACAAATCAGTGCAACCGAACATTGGCCTCTACTGGCGCACAAAAGCTTCTTACTTCAGTTGATTATTGTAGAACTGTTTGTTTCTTTTTTTGTTCGTTTTTTTCTTTCTGTAAGTGACCATTCAGCCGTCTCAATAGCTGAATGTCAATTATGACGACACGAACATAAGGACAACAGAACACCCAGTCCCTGAGAGGAGAAAATCTCCGACCCAGCCGGGAATCGAACCCGTGCCCCTTCGCTTGGCAACCCGCCTCACTGAGTGCGCAGCTACTAAGACGGACAGTATTGAAGAATTTCATATCAATAAATCACTGTAAACTTTTTCTTATATGTATTGCCACATATTTTTGGCGTAGTTGTTGCCTCACCCTAATTGTCCACGTGACAAAGCTGTGCAGGTGCTGCGTGCAAGCGAGCCACGTCGTAACAGTTATTACTGACCTGGTATGGGGTGCTTTTCCTGACACATTGATATTTTTGACAACACTAAGTTCATTTGGTGAATACAACGTAGTGGTGTATTCTTACAATCAAAACGCGTAATGCGTTACTAAGATAATGGTTTAAGGTACCGACGATGGAGACGACGTCAATAAAGATGGAGCATATGCTCACGCTGGGGAAGGATGGAGAAGGAAATCAGGTGCTTGGCGTTTATCTTTAACGTCATAGGGAAAGCACTAAGTGGCGGAACGTGGATCTGAACCGCCGACCTCCTGAATGCGAGTGCAGTATAATACTATCGCGCCACATTATTGGGTGAAGACCTCGCAGCATTGCAAAACAAGGATTGATGAATCAGGTATGTTGGAAAAAGAGCATCGACGTCAAAAGCTGGTTACTATGAAAAGTAAGAGCGTTTTTTTACATAAGAAAGGCTTTCAGGCACAAAAACGTTATCATGGCAATCAAATATCGGTTTGCGGATTTTCTCCACAATCAGTCTTTCAAACAGCGCCATTCCTTATTCAAAGTCATTGTGTGCAAATTGACAGGCTGTAGAAGCAGGGGAATGTAATAACCACTACTGATACAGAGAGGAGCTTATGAAGATTCTAAGACTTCGAAATGCCCCATAGTGAATCCACACGCTGAAGACATACAATGAAGAGCCAAAGAAAATGGCACACCTGTCTAATATCGTGTAGGGGCCTCACGAGCACGCAGAAGTGCCGCAACACGACGTGGCATGGACTCGACTAATGTCTGAAGTAGAGCTAGAGGGAATTGACACCACCAATCCTGCAGCGCTGTCCATAAATCCGTAGGAGTAAAAAGGTGGAGATCTCTTCTGAACAACACGTTCCAAGGCATCCCAGATATGCTCAATAATGTTCGTGTCTGGGGAGTTTGGTGGCCAGCGGAGGTGTTTAAGCTCAGAAGAGTGTTCCTGGAGCCACTCTGTAGCAAATCTGGAGATGTAGGACGTCGCATTGTCCTCCTGGAATTGCCCAAGTACGTCGGAATCCACAATGGACAGAATGGACGCAGGTGATCAGATACGATGCTTACGTACGTGTCACGTTTCAGAGTCCTATATAGACGTATCAGGGGTCGCATATCACTCCAACTGCACACGTCCCACACCATTACAGGGCCTCCACTACCTGGGTCTACATCTACATCCACATGGTTACTCTGCAATTCACACTTAAGTCCCTGGCAGAGGATTCATCCACCCATTTTCATACTACTTCTCTACCATTCCACTCTCGAATGGCGCGTGGGATTATTATGATGATCATTTTTCCCTACGTAGGTGGGTGTCACGCGTTCGGAAGAGAAAGTTGGTGTTAGAAATTTCATAAATAGATCTCGTCGCAAAGAAGACCGCTTTTGTTTCAGTGACTGCCACCCCAACTCGCGTATCATATCAATGACACTCTCACCCCTATTGCGGGATAACACGAAACGAGCTGCCCTTCTTTTCACATTTTCGATGTCCTCCGTCAATCCTACCTGGTAAGTATCCCACACCGCGCAGGAATATTCCAGCAGAGGACGGACAACTGTAATGTAGGCTGTCTCTTTAGTGTGTTTGTCGCATCTTCTAAGTGTTCTGCCAGCAAGTCGCAAGCTTTGTTTCACCTTCACCACAATATTATCTATGTGGTCTTTACAATTTAAGTTGCTCGTAATTGTAATTCCTAGGTATTTAGTCGAAATTGTACGATTTATCGTATATCCAAAATTTATGGGATTTCTTTTAGTACCCATGTGGATGACCTCGCACTTTTCTTTGTTTAGTGCCAATTGCCACTTTTCGCACCATACAGAAATTCTCTCTAGATCACTAGACGGTAAATTACAGCGTCATCTGCAAACAATCTAAGGGGGCTGCTCAGATTATCACCTAGATCATTTATGTAAATCAGGACCAGCAGACGGCCTGTGGCACTACCTCACGGAACGCCAGATATCACTTCTGTTCTACTTGCTGATTTACCGTCTATCACTACGAACTTTCCACGGCTGACATGCAAGATCTGTGGATTCCTGAGTTTGTCTCCACATACGTAAACGTCCATCCGCTCGATATACTTTAAACGAGACTCGTTCGACCAGGCAACGTGTTTCTAGTCCTCAACAGTCCAATGTCGGGTTGACGAGCAAAGACGTGGCGTAAAGCTTTGTGTCGTGCAGTCATCAAGGGTACACGAGTGGGTCCGAAAGCCCATATCGATGATGTTTCATTGAATGGTTCGCACACTGATAATTGTTGATGGCCCAGCATTGAAATCTGCAGCAATTCGCGGAAGGACTGCACTTCTGTCATGTTGAACGATTCTCTTCAGTCGTAGTTAGTCCGTTCTTGCAGGATCCTTTTTCGGTCGCAGCGATGTCGGAGATTTGCTGTTTTACCGGATTCCTGATATTCACAGTACACTCTTGAAATGGTCGTACGTGAAAATCCTCACTTCATCGCTACCTCGAAGATGCTGTGTCCCATCGCTCGTGCGCCGACTGTAACAGCACGTTCAACTCACTTAAATCTTGATGACCTGCCATTGTAGCAGCAGCAACTGATCTAACAACTGCGCCAAACCCTTGGTGTGTTGTATAGGAGTTGCCGACCACAGCGCCAGTATTCTGCCTACTTAAATCTCTGTATTTGAATACCCACGGCTAAACCAGTTTCTTTGGCGCTTCTTTGTATATGTTACTAAACAGATACCCAGTCATACAACTGTAACTGCAGGTAGCCTGTCTAACGGCTTCCAAACACAAAAAAATTCACTATTTCAAAAATTTGATGAGTGAATTTAAAAATTAAAAATATTGTCATCATCTACTCATTAAGAGAGGTAAGCTTCCGTTAAAGGTTTATAACAGTGAGTATTACAGTTTCAAACGGTGTATACGTCTCGAGGCATCGTAGCTCATGATGCGCTCACTACCCAGACTATACTTATCCACTATTTGAGAATGGAACTACTTAGCGAATCCCAACAAACTTCACACATAATTTCCAACCTTGCCGAATTAATTCTCGCTGGCACCTCTCCCCCACAAAATAATTTAAAAACAAAATTAAAATCGTATAAAATTTTCGCTGTTCAAGCAGTAAAACCTCAGTAGCATACTTGTCGTTTTACTATAATACACTCCTGGAAATGGAAAAAAGAACACATTGACACCGGTGTGTCAGACCCACCATACTTGCTCCGGACACTGCGAGAGGGCTGTACAAGCAATGATCACACGCACGGCACAGCGGACACACCAGGAACCGCGGTGTTGGCCGTCGAATGGCGCTAGCTGCGCAGCATTTGTGCACCGCCGCCGTCAGTGTCAGCCAGTTTGCCGTGGCATACGGAGCTCCATCGCAGTCTTTAACACTGGTAGCATGCCGCGACAGCGTGGACGTGAACCGTATGTGCAGTTGACGGACTTTGAGCGAGGGCGTATAGTGGGCATGCGGGAGGCCGGGTGGACGTACCGCCGAATTGCTCAACACGTGGGGCGTGAGGTCTCCACAGTACATCGATGTTGTCGCCAGTGGTCGGCCGAAGGTGCACGTGCCCGTCGACCTGGGCCGGACCGCAGCGACGCACGGATGCACGCCAAGACCGTAGGATCCTACGCAGTGCCGTAGGGGACCGCACCGCCACTTCCCAGCAAATTAGGGACACTGTTGCTCCTGGGGTATCGGCGAGGACCATTCGCAACCGTCTCCATGAAGCTGGGCTACGGTCCCGCACACCGTTAGGCCGTCTTCCGCTCACGCCCCAACATCGTGCAGCCCGCCTCCAGTGGTGTCGCGACAGGCGTGAATGGAGGGACGAATGGAGACGTGTCGTCTTCAGCGATGAGAGTCGCTTCTGCCTTGGTGCCAATGATGGTCGTATGCGTGTTTGGCGCCGTGCAGGTGAGCGCCACAATCAGGACTGCATACGACCGAGGCACACAGGGCCAACACCCGGCATCATGGTGTGGGGAGCGATCTCCTACACTGGCCGTACACCAGTGGTGATCGTCGAGGGGACACTGAATAGTGCACGGTACATCCAAACCGTCATCGAACCCATCGTTCTACCATTCCTAGACCGGCAAGGGAACTTGCTGTTCCAACAGGACAATGCACGTCCGCATGTATCCCGTGCCACCCAACGTGCTCTAGAAGGTGTAAGTCAACTACCCTGGCCAGCAAGATCTCCGGATCTGTCCCCCATTGAGCATGTTTGGGACTGGATGAAGCGTCGTCTCACGCGGTCTGCACGTCCAGCACGAACGCTGGTCCAACTGAGGCGCCAGGTGGAAATGGCATGGCAAGCCGTTCCACAGGACTACATCCAGCATCTCTACGATCGTCTCCATGGGAGAATAGCAGCCTGCATTGCTGCGAAAGGTGGATATACACTGTACTAGTGCCGACATTGTGCATGCTCTGTTGCCTGTGTCTATGTGCCTGTGGTTCTGTCAGTGTGATCATGTGATGTATCTGACCCCAGGAATGTGTCAATAAAGTTTCCCCTTCCTGGGACAATGAATTCACGGTGTTCTTATTTCAATTTCCAGGAGTGTATTTCTTCATTACTGACTCCATGCGCAACACATTTTGCAGACAGTGTCCACATATGCCACTGGATATGCCTGCAAAATCATACCACCGTATGTCACATAGTTCACGAAATGTGGCCCCATAAACATTGAAATGCGTGAAAACCATCTTTTCTTAAAAAGGACCGTTTTTTGTTAGATCAACTCTGTAAATAAACGAGGATGGGGTTACTGGATTAAAAGAGTGCGCTACCAATAAATGATTAAAGATGCTGGAAAACGTCGTACACTAAGTCCCACAAACGCCTGTGACCAGAAATATCAACAAAATAACCAGATAATTCAATGAAGAGTCGTAACACGAGGTCGAGATGTTATATCTACAACGATGACGTCGTAGATATCGTCTGAGCGAATTAGATCAGGGCTAATGATCCGCCATCTAGTAATACGTATGCTGTGCTGCGACGATTCCGTTTGCACTGGGTATGCTCCATTCTACAGTGACTCACGTAGTGTGGAACGAACTGATAGGAAAGGCTAGTAGGCCGCCGCACGGGTAGCGGCGCCTGTCTTCTGGGGTGTCTTGCCACGGTTCTCGCGGCTCCCCCCGTCGGAGGTTCGAGTCATCCCTCGGGCATGTGTGTGTGTGTGTTGTCCTTAGTGTAATTTAGGTTGAGTTAGATTAATTAGTGTGTAAGCCTAGGGTCCGATAACCTCAGCAGTTTAGTCCCATAGTCCTTAACACGAATTTCCAAATTTTCCTAGTAAGCAGCAACGGACCGTGACAACAGCAAGGGGTGAACTCAGAGCTTCATCCACTCCACTGACAAGTCGCTGGAGCGCTGCAGACAGGTATGTAGATATCTGTCGACGTCTCTAGATCACTGGCTGCGAGATGGAATAGGGTAAACATTTCACTGAGATTACTTGGATTGTCTAGAAAATACAAGTCTGACAGCGATAGTTATGGGACCTGAATGGAAAAGTGGGAGGTGAATGGTAAAATGTCGGCTAATGCATGCTGTAGTTTATTGAAGACTTTATCCCTGTTTGAACGGCTACAGCGAACAAACACGAAGAGTGGTCGCGAACCACTGTTGGATACAAGATGCAATTTCGACTCTCACAACTATTGCGAGAAATCTGCAAAATTCATATGTCATTTCCAAACCGTAAGTGGCCATGATTAACAATTTCTTCATTCCACTGGTGCAATGACATTTACATCTAAGCACGATATGGTTTCGACAATATGGAACTACGGCCCATACGAATCGTAATTCAACGAATATACTGAGGCGACACATTCCATCGATTACTCTCGAGATTCAGTGATATCACACGGCCGGTGAGAGCACATAATTTTTCAGTTCCCGATTTTTTTTTTCTGTCGGGCTACCTCAAGCACAAACGTTTTCACGGTGGCTCCACAACGCAAGAAATAGAGGCTATTCCTCAAGGAACTTCCACGAAAGTTTCCAGCAACGTTACGTCAATGATGGAAGCCATTTGTGCGATGTACTTTCTAAGAAATAAAATTTTGTGTTTCGCTTTTCAGTAGTGGCAATATGTGTATAACGGAATCTGTAAATTATGTTGGGGTAAATATACGCTGCTGAGATTTCTTCCGGGTTGTATGGTCTTGGTCCATGCGAAAAACGAATAAGAAACCACGTCGATGGTATCGATACATCGATGACACATTTGTGGTTTGGTCACATGGCAAAAAAGCTTTAGAGAAATTCTTTTGTTATTTAAATAGTATAAATCCTAAAATCCAGTTTACCATGGAAATGAAGAAAGGCAATGCAACATCCTTCTTGGATGTCTTCGTTATGAGACTGACTGATGGCAGTTTGAAACTTAAAGTCTTTCGGAAGGTTACACATACCGACAGATACGTGCATAAGGATTCCAATCACCATCCACAACAGAAAAGAGGTGTAATTAAAAGTCTAGTGGACAGAGCTAGAAGGATTTGTGCGCCGGAATACCTGGACTCCGAGTTAAAACATCTACAGCAGGATTTTGAGAAGAATGGGTACTCTAGTAAGGAAATATATATAGTTTTGCGACCGAATAACAGGAGGCCTAAGGACAACGATAGGACACAGCGATGGAAGAACACGGTTTCTCTGCCCTCCATCAAAAAAGTAACGGATCAAATCGGCAAGATTTTAAGGAAACATAAAGTTCGACCGATTTTCAGACCAAGTAAGAAAATAGGCCTAGCACTTCGTTCCGTTAAGGATAAACGTCCCCCTCTGTCTGCTAGTGGTGATACAAGATTCCGTGTACATGTGGTAGGGTCTACATTGGAACTACAAAGAGAAGTGTGAATACACGGTCGAAGGAAGAGAAAAGTCTTTGCCGAATAGGGAAAACAGACAGGCCAGCCGTGGCGGAACACCATCTTTAGTCGGGTGATCACGTAGTGAAATCTTCGGAAACTGAAGTTTTATGTACTATGATGAACTATTATCGACGGATATGTAGAGAAGCCATCGAAATATATAAACATGGGGATAATTTTAACAGAAAGAAGAAGCTATGAAACTCAGCGATATATGGGCAGTGGCGCTACAGAATCGATGAGAACTTTTTATCTTTGACGTACTATGATCGTTAGTTATATTTTATCCTTGACAAGGTTTATCTCGGGTATCACGTGAAATCCATACCACGTCCACTTTACACGGTATTTAGGCCGTTCTTCGACGTCCGACTCGTCAGTCGGCAAGGCAGCACAACCAGGAGCACCTCCGAAGACGTCTAACGTAGTTTGGGACGAAACGTCAGGGATATAAGAGTTCCATGGACCATGGCCATACAGCCCGGAAGAACTCTGGGCAACAGAAACATTGGGTCGTGAAAGTCCTCATTGTATGAAAAAACACGCTCTACCTCACAGTAACAATGCACTACTCCTCGCGGGCCACCCTGCATCACATTAATCATCATCATCATCATCAGTGTTCTGCCTAAAGGCTGGTTTTCACATGGTAGTTCTCCAGGCTGTCCGGTCTTCTGCCATCCTCTACAGGTCTGCATAATTTCCTCTTCCCTTTACGTCGTCTATCACCTTGTATCTCCTTCTTCCTCTGCGTCTTCTCCCACAAACCAATCCATCCAAAGCATCTACTAGCAAGCACTCCCTTCTCAATGAATGTCCCAACCAGTTCTTTTTCCTTTCTCTTACAACCTTCAGCAGACATCGTCTCTCACCAACCCTTTCCATTACTCTTTTATTACTCACTCTTTCCATCCAGCTTCTACCCTGTTTTCATCCTCTCGTCTCAGTGTCCATGTTTCTGCCCCATATAGTGTCACACTCCAGACAAAACATTTGCCAAGCCTTTTCCTTAGTCCTTTATCTAATTTGCCACATAAGAGTCTCCTCTTTCTGTTGAATGTCTCCTTCGCTATGGCAATTCGAGTTTTCACCTCCTGGTGACATCTCAAGTCTTCAGTTATTGTGCTTCAGAGATATTTAAATGCACTTACTTGGGTAATGGTAGATTGTCCTATTTTAATATTGGACAGTCTGCGTTTTGTACTGAAGGCCATACTCTTTGTTTTTGCTGTGTTTATTTGCATCCCATATCCCACACAAGCTTCATTCAGATCTTTGAGCCTGTTATTCACTGTCCGCTCACTTTCTGCCACTAATACCATGTCATCAGCAAATCTTATACATTCTATTCTCTTTCCACCAATACATATTCCTCTTTTCCCATCTAAACTTTTCGTAATAATCTCTTCAAGGTATACGTTAAACAACAGTAGGGAAAGGCAACAACCTTCCAGAATGAGATTTTCACTCTGCAGCGGAGTGTGCGCTGATATGAAACTTCCTGGCAGATTAAAACTGTGTGCCCGACCGAGACTCGAACTCGGCACCTTTGCCTTTCGCGGGCAAGTGCTCTACCAACTGAGCTACCGAAGCACGACTCACGCCCGGTCCTCACAGCTTTACTTCTGCCAGTACCTCGTCTCCTACCTTCCAAACTTTACAAAAGCTCTCCTGCGAACCTTGCAGAACTAGCACTCCTGAAAGAAAGGATATTGCGGAGACATGGCTTAGCCACAGCCTGGGGGATGTTTCCAGAATGAGATTTTCACTCTGCAGCGGAGTGTGCGCTGATATGAAACTTCCTGGCAGATTAAAACTGTGTGCCCGACCGAGACTCGAACTCGGGACCTTTGCCTTTCGCGGGCAAGTGCTCTACCAACTGAGCTACCGAAGCACGACTCACGGCCGGTTCGCAGGAGAGCTTCTGTAAAGTTTGGAAGGTAGGAGACGAGGTACTGACAGAAGTAAAGCTGTGAGTAGCGGGCGTGAGTCGTGCTTCGGTAGCTCAGTTGGTAGAGCACTTGCCCGCGAAAGGCAAAGGTCCCGAGTTCGAGTCTCGGTCGGGCACACAGTTTTAATCTGCCAGGAAGTTTCGGCAACAACCTTGTCTAACACCTCGTCCAATGCTGCTTCCTTCTGTCATTTCATTTCCAATCCTTATCCTTACCTTCTGGTGTAAATACAGATTCTGTATCAGTCGTCTCTCTTTCCAATCCACTCCTTTCCTCTTCAAGATGTCCATCAGCTTGTTCAACTGAACTCTGTCAAAAGCCTTTTCTAAATCTATAAAAACAGCAAAGATTTCTCTACCCTTTTCCATGGAAAAGAGTATCACATTAATAATCTCAATATTAAATGTAACTGGTTTCTCTTAAGCTTGTTCCCAGTTCTCATCTCGCCACGCTTCCAACTTCAACCACCGGCTTCTAAACCTCAAACTCGTGCCCGTATCGACTACTCAAGCGCTATCACGTCGAAAAATGCGCTTTATCGAGGCGATAACTCCCAGTGAAAATCGGTCTCCCAAAGAACTGGGCACCCCAGTCGATATGGTACGCTTCAATCGATCATATGCAACCCTTTTGTACTCAAGTCGATGCACAATCCTATCGCTCCGGGATGATGTCAGAATACCACGGACGTGAGCATGCTTCTGTGGTCTCCCTTATCCACAGACACCGTCAGACAGGTCGTCCAACGAGACAGACTCCCATTGCTTTCAGTAGCAACCAATACTTGTGAGCTGTGGGTGGCTGTTGAGCGGTAATTGAAAAAGGAGTCTCCCTAACTTTTTCAGTGTCTCGTGGTATCCATGCCACGAAGCATCGCCACCATTGTCAAAGTGATGCTATTGGACATGACTACGTATTTCAGTGGCATGTCAAAACTTTGCAGCTGAAGCGGAAAGTTTCATTGAAAGACGCGACTACAGTGTTGGTGACAACTCGACAAGGAAAATCAGTGCCGCATGAATCGGCGACCTTCATCCATGACCACAGGCACGTCACCTGCGGAAAATTGCTTTGCCGCGCCGGCTTGCGAGACGTTAAGGCCGCGACACGGTACTCTCACGGCATAAAGCGCCGTGATGTTTGTCCAATGCGAGCTTTACGAGCGTCAATGGCTGCCAGAGCTGCGTGTCTCCACTTCTTAGAATTTTCAATTTGAAAAACAAAGAACAGGCTCCACCCATTTTCTACGCACGACCTGTGATTTCTGCGTGATTCTATGTACACCAGAAGTATCACTTCTGGAAAATTGGCATTCCCGTTTCTCAGGCAGATTCCTGTTCAAGATGAGAGGGACTCGACAAATTAGTGGCTCTGAGCACTATGGGACATAACATCTGAGGTCATCAGTCCCCTAGAACTTAGAACTACTTCAACCTAACTAACCTAAGGTCATTCACACACATCCATGCCCGAGGCAGGATTCGAACCTGCGACCGTAGCAGTCCCGCGGTTCCGGACTGTAGCGCCTAGAACAGCAGGGCCTCCGCGGCCGGCTGTCGCTTTGGGATTTGCAAGTTCAACGCAGTGTTAACCTGGATGTATATTCAGAGAGCTTAAGCGGCTTATAAGAAAGCATTAGACAAACGTTGAGCGTGCGTACAAGACGCGCTATTCGTCATACGCAGCCAGTGTCTACAGCCGAGGATTTTATGTGGTCGTTCCAACAACCGGATGGTCATCTTCTTAATGTCTTCACTTGAATTCCAATCTACCAATTACACTGACCGAAAAAAAAAATCGCAGCACCAAAAAAGAACTAAAGTATAGCAGTGAAATTTCGGATATATGTTTGTCTAGGCAACATATTAACTGAAACTTCCTGACAGATTAAAACTGTGTGCCCGACCGAGACTCGAACTCGGGACCTTTGCCTTTCGCAGGCAAGTGCTCTACCATCTGAGCTACCGAAGCACGACTCACGCCCGGTCATCACAGCCTTACTTCTGCCAGTATCCCATCTCCTACCTTCCAAACTTTACAGAAACATCCCCCAGGCTGTGGCTAAGCCATGTCTCCGCAGTATCCTTTCTTTCAGGAGTGCTAGTTCTGCAAGGTTCGCAGGAGAGCTTCTGTAAAGTTTGGAAGGTAGGAGACAAGATACTGGCAGAAGTAAAGCTGTGAGGAGCAGGCGTGAGTCGTGCTTCGGTAGCTCAGATGGTAGAGCACTTGCCCGCGAAAGGCAAAGGTCCCGAGTTCGAGTCTCGGTCGGGCACACAGTTTTAATCTGCCAGGAAGTTTCATATCAGCGCACACTCCGCTGCAGAGTGAAAATCTCATTCTGGAAACATATTAACTGATTAACATTGCAATATCGCAGGCTAACGCAAACGCGGGATAAGTCTTTGCAAATGTGAAATCCTGGTACATTAATAATCGGTTTCATCGCCAGAATGTTGAACGCAAGAATGCCGACGTGCATGCATTGTGTTGTGTAGGTGCCGGATCTGAGTTTACGGGATGGATTTCTTCGCTTGTTGCAGTTGATCAATATAGGGCTGGTGCTGGATCTGTCGTAAGATGATATCCCCCACGTACTCGACTGTAAACACATCTTTTGTATGTCCATCCTTTTAGCAGGACGTCTCTGGGACGACGCCCGTTTACTATCGTGACAAAAAATAAAAACACCTACAGCCGTCCTTATGGTTTTATTTTATTTTTACCAGTTTCGACGCTTCATTGCGTCATCTTCAGGCTGTTTTGATGCGGTACATGTTGATACGATCCCCATGCATTGCCAGCATTACTGGATTCGTAGATAATGTGTCAGCACTCCAGCCATCAACTGTCTGCAAAATGTGATGTGCGGCAGTTTCTCAAGCAGCTCAGTGTTTATGATGTCATGTCTCCTGCGATATGAGTGTTACAATGACTTATTTTTCTGGGTACATTAAGCGGCGTACGTGGATAATGTCTGCAAAAGGTGATGAGAATAGGATCAGTAACGAAGAAGGAATAAATTAAACCGTCATGCATAATGCGGCATTCTTTCCTCGCTTCTCAGTATTGACGTCATATCGCATCTCAGTATTGACATCATATCTCCTGAACTGTATGTGGTGCAATGTTATATTTTTGTAGGTACATTCACAGAAAATGTAGATAATGTCTGCAAAAAGTGTTGTAAATAGAGTTTATAGCAACGAAGTATCAAATATGGACGTTTTGCATGATGCAGTCGTATCTCGTGTCTAAGCGTAATACAATATTGTACTTTTTCTTGTACATTCAATGGTATATGCGAAAATTATCTGCAAAATGCGTCACAAATACACTTAGTAGTAAAGAAGTAATCAATTAAAACGTCATGCTTCATCTAGTAGTTATACTACATGGACAGTGGAAGTGTAGTGAGGCACAAAGTTTCTCCCTTTCATCATTTTGTAGGGTCGTAAGCGATCAAAAGTTTCTTAAAGGTTGTGAAATTATGTGTGTATTTTGTTGCAAGGCTCTAAGCGCTTCATTCTCAAATACTGGATCACTATAAAGTATGAGTATTGTCACGTCGTGGGCTACACAGCTTTTTCACCTCCATGGCACCCCTTTCATAGACGGCGCGTTCGTACCCAACAGTGATTCTTCCTAGACAGTAAATATGTACTAAGATTGACTGAAATCGATCCGGTGGTTTAGGAGGAAATGTGGAACATAGATACATACATACACACACACACACATATGTACAGGGTTATTACAAATGATTGAAGCGATTTCACAGCTCTACAATAACTTTATTATTTGAGATATTTTCACAATGCTTTGCACACACATACAAAAACTCAAAAAGTTTTTTTAGGCGTTCACAAATGTTCGATATGTGCCCCTTTAGTGATTCGGCAGACAACAAGCCGATAATCAAGTTCCTCCCACACTCAGCGCAGCATGTCCCCATCAATAAGTTCAAAAGCATCGTTGATGCGAGCCCGCAGTTCTGGCACGTTTCTTGGTAGAGGAGGTTTAAACACTGAATCTTTCACATAACCCCACAGAAAGAAATCGCATGGGGTTAAGTTGGGAGAGCGTGAAGGCCATGACATGAATTGCTGATCATGATCTCCACCACGACCGATCCATCGGTTTTCCAATCTCCTGTTTAAGAAATGCCGAACATCATGATGGAAGTGCGGTGGAGCACCATCCTGTTGAAAGGTGAAGTCGGCGCTGTCGGTCTCCAGTTGTGGCATGAGCCAATTTTCCAGCATGTCCAGATACACGTGTCCTGTAACGTTTTTTTCGCAGAAGAAAAAGGGGCCGTAAACTTTAAACCGTGAGATTGCACAAAACACGTTAACTTTTGGTGAATTGCGAATTTGCTGGACGAATGCGTGAGGATTCTCTACCGCACAGATTCGCACATTGTGTCTGTTCACTTCACCATTAAGAAAAAATGTTGCTTCATCACTGAAAACAAGTTTCGCACTGAACGCATCCTCTTCCATGAGCTGCTGCAACCGCGCCGAAAATTCAAAGCGTTTGACTTTGTCATCTGGTGTCAGGACTTGTAGCAATTGTAAACGGTAAGGCTTCTGCTTTAGCCTTTTCCGTAAGATTTTCCAAACCGTCGGATGTGGTACGTTTAGCTCCCTCCTTTCTTTATTCGTCGTCTTCCGCGGGCTGCGCGTGAAACTTGCCCGCACGCGTTCAACCGTTTCTTCGCTCACCGACCCGTTGATTTCCCCTTATAGAGGCATCCAGAAGCTTTAAACTGCGCATACCATCGGCGAATGGAGTTAGCAGTTGGTGGATCTTTGTTGAACTTCGTCCTGAAGTGTCGTTGCACTGTTATGATTGACTGATGTGAGTGCATTTCAAGCACGACAAACGCTTGCTCGGCTCCTGTCGCCATTTTGTCTCACTGCGCTCTCGAGCGCTCTGGCGGCAGAAATCAGAAGTGCGGCTTCAGCCGAACAAAACTTTATGAGTTTTTCTACGTATCTGTAGTGTGTCGTGACCATATGTCAATGAATGGAGCTACAGTGAATTTATGAAATCGCTTCAATCATTTGTAATAGCCCTGTACTTCCATTTTTGTAATTGCTGTCGATTAAAACAAAATACATTTAATAAGATTCAGTAGCAGAAAAAAAAGAAAAAAATGTGGTACTGCTTTTACTAAAAGATCACGAACCTTCCATTGCGTTATTATAAATTTAGGGCAGCCACCCATCCACAGAGAGGAAGTTGTGTTCCCTTACTACGAATGTCTTTGAGGTGGTCTGCTCTTTCTTGGAGTTTTGTAAATAGCACTTCAGGACACGTCCAGAAATTGCAATCGCCGATGCCGCTCATTACCTCTGAACTGCAGCTTCGTGACGTTACTTATCCCTCTAAGAGAATAATATTCGTTATTCCGTTAAGTATGCGTCGCTGCCTGCCTTCTCTCAATTTTAAAGGCTTTGTTTTATCTTGGAATAAATTCCTTTCTTCGAATGTCACTACTGACTATTATATTCACAAACGACGTGTGTTGGATTTCCTACAGGACGATCCTCGCAGTTAATATTCGGTTCGGGGTTTGCCTTCTTCAGGCAGCTCGGGTATAGCAGACAGTCAATCATTCCCCTACTATGCTACAGAAATTTTAAACCATAGCGTTTATTCACCTTCAGAAAACAGATATTGCGAAGTTTTCCTATGTTTGCAGTCTTGGGATACCATTTAGAGCATAGCGCCTGCAAGGTGAACCTTCTTGAGCAACGAGCGTTTTTGCATCACTCGTTCTGCACGAGGTGCTTCCGCGACCGGCAATTGCCTCGCTCGCTAATACGCCGACGCGCATCTGGGCAACAGGTGAGTGGGCCTGCCACACGGCTAAGGAAACATCGACTCTATACAGCTCCGTCACAACTCACAAGGGGAGGCCGCCAATTGTGAAATTCAGATTCGATTCATACTGCGCGTAATAAAAGCTCAAGGTCAGAGGTGTAATGTGGCAAAGCACCAAGATGCACATCTCAGCCGTTGTCGAGAAAATCGACAGTTAAAAGAAACCGTTGCGGTGAAATACTCTCTACGATTAATAATTTTCTACAGCGTTGTGGCGCAGCGGTAAGCGCACGGGTTCGTAATCCGAAGGTCGCCGGATGGAATCTCGCGCCATACAACCTTTTTTTTAGTATTTTTTTTTGTAATTCAAATATATATATATATATATATATATATATATATATATAAATTCCCGGCAATCAGTTGCAACAATTATGCATATAAGGAGTTGTTGAAAGTCGTTTGTCGTGGAAAAACTGGCGACTTCGAACATCATTATGTTTTCCGCAAAGTTGTATTTCACAAATGTTATTAATTGTCTTCATAATGTTAACCATGTATAGTTAATGGAAGACGTAGAAACGGTATTCCGAAACGAATACGTATAGCGTAAGTCAAACGTTCGAATTAGAATAGAGACCTCACGAACACAAATTTGCTGCGGCAGGTATCAAATATAAACTCCGTTACCCGCTCGTTACACTTGAAGGACAGATGTTGATGGGCCGAAACGAGCCGCCGCATAACAGCGTGGTTGCCCGCTAACTTCGAAAGAAGGTAGATGCGGTCCCTAGCGCAACTTATAACATCGTCGAAAATTAGTGCGGTACACACTGCTAAAAAAACGGAAAAATGGAGGCGGTACAATTGGAGAGCGATCCGCCTTCACCAACATGCATAAGCAATTCATTAATAGTTTTATATATATATATATATATATATATATATATATATATATATATATATATATGAATTACAAAAAACTAATAATAAAAAAAATTTTCATGGCGCGAGATTCGATCTAGCGACCTTCGGATTACGAAGCCGAGCGCTTACCGCTGCACCACGACGCCGCAGAAAATCATTAATCGTAGAGAGTATTTCACCGCAACGGTTTCTTTTAACTGTCGATTTTCTCGACAACGGCTGAGAAGTGCATCTTGGTGCTGCGCCACATTACACCTCTGGCCGTGAGCTTTTATTATGCGCAGTATGAATCGAATCTGAATTTCACAATTGGCGGCCTCCCCTTGTCAGTGGCAGTAATGGGCCTGGCAAGTGAAGCAAAGCAAGAAATTACTTTTGCGGCTCTATTTCGACGAATATCAAAACATCCGGGGAACAACACCCTGCTGTCTTTGCGGAAGATATCGGATAAACAAGCAACTTTCACCCGTCGCAGCTGAATATATGGAGACGCAGGCATTAACGCACGAGGTGTGGAAAAATCCTCTTCTACTAAACTACAATAGGCCATACTATAATAACATAACTCGTCACCATTACAGCATTGCATAGCAATACTCACTGAGCGACCTGATTACTTTCAAGCAAAACTGCAATAACAGGCACTCCGTTGATTTTTGTTGTTTCGAATTACAGTATGCAGTACTCCTACACCAGACTTCTGAACCTTGCCTGTTGAGTGCAAATGTCTCGGGATGGTTAAATGGTAATCCATCGCTTATATCACTAGTCGAGACTTCCTTAATGTGGAAAATCATTCGTGCCAGAACGATCTTTGCCGAAACAGGAATATCTTTTCGCGCGTATTTTTTCTTAAAAGCACTCGCTCCACACACATTTCAAAACTTTCGAGTTGCCTCCCCTGCATTCACTCCTCTATTATACCAAAACTAAATATTGTGTTGCAGATGTTACACCTTTTTCCACTTGCGACCCAATTTTACTACTCTTAACCGTAGTTCAATATTTTGAAGTATGTGAAATCCAGTGCTTAACTGCAAGATGATGACTAGAACTTCAAATTCGAAAATGACAGATGACACATACACTGACAGCATTGCCCCGCGTTCGCCTGGGCGGCACCGGATTTCAGGCGGCGGGTGGCGTCTGGCCGTTGGCCGGTAGCCGCTGCAGCGCGAGGAAAAGCTCGAGCGTAAGCTGTTCTGATCGCGACGCAGCCACGAGCTGTCCTGCGGAATTGTTTCTGGAAGTATTTGTTACTACTGGTGGGTAGAATGTGAAGCGAATTATCGTCAATGTTCAATCAGACTCATAGCCTTAGACTAGGGTGGAAATGTGGTAAAAAAAAAAAAATGGTGGTCGCGAACACGCGACTGTAAGTTTAGAATGCATGACGATTACCACTTTTTTTTTCTTTATTTTGTTCGGTGTTGTTCGTTGCGCTTGGTCTGGGCGGACATCACATTACATCCGTTCAAGTTGATCGTTAATTTCGTCACTCAGTTTTTTTTTTTTTTAATTATAGAGGGCCACCTCCTCTCTGACCGATCACGCTGAGCTACCATGTGGGCGGTCAGTTTTTATGACTAAGACTGTACATAGAGTACTGGCGCGCCTCAGCCGGCGCTAGAAAGCAGGAAAACAACGCCACGTCACAGCTGCCGCCTGGTTTTCCATTCGCCGATTTCCACAAATCACAAGCAGTAATGCAAACGCCAATCAAAACGTCTGGTTTCCATCAATAACAACAAATAATAAAACACCAATAAAGACTTCTAACACCCCTCCCCTTCATCCTAAACAGACTGTCAGAATTTGATAACAGCCACGTCTGCAGGTATATGAGAAACAAAATTTTCTCATTCAGCAGCAAGCAAAAACACCTTGAAGAAGGTAGTGACCGAAGCGTCGGTACTTTGAAATATATTGACAAATCCAGAAAAAATTTATTGAATTCTTCTGTATAGTTTGTTCCAAGTCTCTAAGTACTGTCATTCTTAAATACTGGGTAAGCAAAGTGTGGGTACTGCCACGTCGTGGGCTACACAGCTTTTTCACCTCCACGGCAGCGTGGGATAGCCGAGCTGTCTTGGGGCCTTGTCACGGTTTGCGCGGCTAACACCGTCGGATGTTCGAGTCCTCCCTCGGGGATGGGTGTGTGTGTTGCTCTTAGCGTAAGTTAGTGTAAGTTAGATTAAGTAGTCTGTAAGCTTAGGAACCGATGACCTCAGCAGTTTGGTCCCATAAGACCGTATCACACATTTTTTTCACCTCCACCACCACTCCTTTCATAGATGGGTCGTTCTTACCCCGTACTCGTTCGACCTATACTTGAGTATTGCTCATCAGTGTGGGATCCGTACCAGATCGTCTTGACGGAGGAGATAGAGAAGATCCAAAGAAGAGCGGCGCGTTTCGTCACAGTGTTACTTGGTAACCGTGATAGCGTTACGGAGATGTTTAACAAACTCAAGTGGCAGACTCTGCAAGAGAGGCGCTCTGCATCGCGGTGTAGCTTGCTCGCCAGGTTTCGAGAGGGTGCGTTTCTGGATGAGGTATCGAATATATTGCTTCCCCCTACTTATACTTCCCGAGGAGATCACGAATGTAAAATTAGAGAGATTAGAGCGCGCACGGAGGCTTTCAGGCAGTCGTTCTTCCCGCGAACCATACGCGACTGGAACAGGAAAGGGAGGTAATGACAGTGGCATAAAGTGCCCTCCGCCACACACCGTTGGGTGGCTTGCGGAGTATAAATGTAGATGTAGATGTAGTGATTCTTCCTAGACAGTAAATGATATATGAACTAAGATTGGTTGAAACAGGTCAATTGGTTTAGGAGGCAATGCGGAACTTACATACACACATATGTACTTCCAATTTTATAATACATTTAATAAGATTCATTAGAAGAAAAAAAAAGAAAAAAATTGTGGTACTGATTTTACTAAAAGATCAGCACCCATTGCCTTATTATAAATTTAGGGCAGCCACCCCTACGCAGAGACGAAGTTGTGTCCCCTTGCCGGCCGGTGTGACCGTGAGGTTCTAGGCGCTACAGTCTGGTACCGCGTGACCGCTACGGTCGCAGGTTCGAATCCTGCCTCGGTCATAGATGTGTGTGATGTCCATAGGTTAGTTAGGTTTAAGTAGTTCTAAGTTCTAGGGGACTGATGACCTCAGAAGTTAAGTCCCATAGTGCTCAGAGCCATTTGAACCATTTTGGGTTCCCTTACCACGAATGTGTCTGATGTGCTCTGCTCTTTGATGGAGTTCTGAAAACAGCACTTCAGGACACGCCCAGCAACTGCAATCGCCGATGCCACTCCTCTGAAATGCATTTCGTGACGTTACTTATCCCTCTAAGGGGATAATATTCGTCGTACCGTTAAGTTTGCGTCACTGGCTGTCTTCTCTCAATGTTATAGGCTTTGTTTTATCTTGGAAGAAATTCTTCGTCACAGACTTGTGCTGGAGTTCCTACATGACTGTTCTCGTAGATGTTATTCGGTTCGGTGTTTACCTTCCTCACGCAGCACTGGTATGGCCTGTGACCTGCAAGACAGTCAATCTTTGCCCTCCAGGGCTACAGAATTTTAAACCATGGCGCTTATTCACATTCAGAAAACAGAGATTGTGGACTTTTCTATGTTTGCAGTCTTAGGATGGCCTTTAGAGCACAGCGCCTGCCTGGTGAACCGGCTTGAACAGCGTTCGCTCACCATCACTGGTTCTGCACGAGGTGCTTCCGCGATCGGCAATTGCCTCCCTCGCCAATACGCGGGGGCGTATCTGGGCAACAATGAGTCGTCCTACCATACGGCCAAGGAAACATCGACTCTATACGACTTCGTCACAAACTCTGTGGCACTAACGGCCTGGCAAGTGTAGCAATGCCTGGAATTCCTCTTGCGGCTCTGTTTTGACGAATATGGGCACCTTGACGAAACACCTACTCTGTGCGGAAGAATTGGATAAACAAGCAACGTTCACCCGTCGCAGCTGAAAATATGGAGACCCATGCGGAGCTATGGTAAAAATTGCTGTTTTGAAGAGCGCGCCGCAGCGCGTAGTGTGAAGCAGTCGCCCTCCGTTTCTGGCGGTGGCGCCGCTGTGGTAATCGCAGCTTTGGTGTCTCCCTCTGGTGGGAAAGGTGAAAGGTTGCCTGTTCACGTGCGTTTAAGAGACGCGATGAGCTCGCCAGTCGGTCAGTCAAGTCAGTCTGGGTCAGTCTCTCGTCCGAATTTGTGAGGGAGTTAGTGTCTGTCTGTCGTCCGGAGTGCTAGTATGTCTTTCGTTCGGATCAATCTTTAAAGCCGGATAAATGAGAGTCTTTCCACTCCGCCAGTAAGAAAACTCAGCGAGTGGTCGCCCGGTCGGGGCTTAGTTCCTGCATCTGAGTCTGCGCGTTAGGCCGAGTTTGATCAGGCAATGGTCATTGGCGGCTGGATCGATCGGTTAGTCGGTCGCGCACTTCGACATAAGATGAATGTCCGTCTTGAGCGTCGGCGCATGTGAGGTCGCCACGTGAGTCCAGTGGGCCGCACCGTATAGCGAGGGGTAGTGGCTTCGCGGCCGATACGAGAGCAACAGGAGTCAACCCACAACATTGGTCTGGCCAGTGCGAGCTGCAACGCCGTGGGACGGGAGATCGGCGCGCCTTCCTGCGTCCGTTGAAGCGGCTGGCAACGGACGGTTCGGGAGAGCGATTTGGGGGTGCTGCGCCAGGTCTTCTCGGGAAATCGCAGTTTATTATAACTTAAGTAATTGATGATATGTTCTTTCATTTACTTGTTAAATTCTACTTGTTTTCTTGGTCAGGTCACCAGCCGCTTTGTTTTGGGATCGTCCCACCATTCTTCTCCGTTTGCCCACCCTCGGGAAGGTGGTTATTTATGAATTGGCTGGTCCGCTTTTCCCTTGTGGAGTAGGGGCGGGTTAAAGCAACCTGCGGTTCGGGTTGTTCGGTAATCTCCCTATCAATCTGCCGTATGTTAGTAGCTGCCTGTGCCATGTTTGTCGGATTCGGTGTGTCAACGAATTTATTGCTTGGACCGTAACGGCGTAATTCCTGAAATATGTTTTGATCTTGCCTATCATCTTGAAAGGCGGTATCTGTGTATTGTAGAGCAAGTTAACTTGTTTGGCCAACCTTGTATAATTTTATATAAGATTGCATTTCATGGGCTTTTATTTAAATGGTCATTTTAGTATAAAAAGTTGCCACCCTGCCACCGTAAGACTTTTCTTAGAAGTTACAGTCAAGTTGCACCTTCGGTGGCAAAAATTATATTTTAATTTTAGTGCTTTGTACCATTTCCATCCCTCCTACGGGGTGCATAGTTTGTGCGCTTGTGTAAATTGTTAAAACTTTTAGTTTAAAGTAATCTGGTGTGTTGCCGATTTGCACCAGTGTAGTCTTTCCGAGGTTGTTGTGAGCGGTGGTAACTACGGCCGTGTCAAAACGGAGCGGCAAGGTTCTCTGCCCGAAAGCTCATACAGTCAAAAATTTGTTTCTTTCTGCCTCTCAATAAACTGTAACTGATATTTAGAGGGCACTTCCTGATTATAATTTTAAATCTGTTTCTTTTAAAAAATGCTTTAGGCACCATTAAAGTGAATAAATTACCATTTGTTAAAAAGGAATTTGCTTATGATTTCATCAGTTACTCCCTGGCAACTACTTTCACGCTCATATAGTGTGATTAAATGTGTTAATTTTCTTGATGAATCGCTAGTAAATAAAGCAAATTCTTACGAATATTATTTGAAAATAAATCACGGTTCACAGGCATTAACGCACAAGGTGTGAAAAAGTCCTCTTCTACTGAACCACAATAGGCCATACGAAACGCCGACTCTACAGATTGATGCGACGACCGGTTTAACGTTTCGAAAGCAGGATCCAACTAACTCAACGGCAGTGGAATCCCTGTCTCAATGCCGCGATGCGGCCGTGGCGTATCCAGATGGGTACAAGTCTAGTACAGAGCCGGTGTCCTGTACTGGGCGCCCTATGCAAGCGACAAGGCTTACACAAGCTGGATCTACACTCCGCTGTTATGACAACCGAGGTGATTGCCATTTTGCATGCCCTGCTATTCGCACAAACGACCACAGAAGACACAATAGTCATAATCTCTGATAGTATGTCAGCCCTGCAACTAATTTGAAATAATCATTATAGTCGTACCAACCCAACAGTTGCAGCAATTACCGACGTTGTGTTTCAGGTGCAGAGGAACGATCGCAACATCGTGACGATATGGATGAAAGGCCATTCTGGGATACTTGGAAATTAAAAAGTAGATATCCTAGCAAAGCAGGCACCTCTACATGGAGTTATTAAATACGATAAACTCTCTCTCACAGATATAATACCTATGCTCAGTAAGTGGATGTTATCGGACTAGGAGGAGAAATGGTCGCAGACATCTAAAATCATTGACACCACGATTCCAAGAGTGCTACGATATTTTTTTTTTTTTTTTGTCATCAGTCTATTGACTGGTTAGATGCGGCCCGCCACGAATTCCTTTCCTGTGCTAACCTCTTCATCTCAGAGTAGCACTTGCAACCTACGTCCTCAATTATTTGCTTGACGTATTCCAATCTCTGTCTTCCTCTACAGTTTTTGCCCTCTACAGCTCCCTCTAGTACCATGGAAGTCATTCCCTCATGTCTTAGCAGATGTCCTATCATCCTGTCCCTTATCAGTGTTTTCCACATATTCCTTTTCTCTCCGATTCTGCGTAGAACCTCCTCATTTCTTACCTTATCAGTCCACCTAATTTTTAACATTCGTCTATAGCACCACATCTCAAATGCTTCGATTCTCTTCTGTTCCGGTTTTCCCACAGTCCATGTTTCACTACCATACAATGCTGTACTCCAGACGTACATCCTCAGAAATTTCTTCCTCAAATTAAGGCCGGTATTTGATATTAGTAGACTTCTCTTGGCCAGAAATGCCTTTTTGCCATAGCGAGTCTGCTTTTGATGTCCTCCTTGCTCCGTCCGTCATTGGTTATTTTACTGCCTAGGTAGCAGAATTCCTTAACTTCACTGACTTCGTGACCATCAATCCTGATGATAAGTTTCTCGCTGTTCTCATTTCTACTACTTCTCATTAACTTCTCAGACCTCATTGGTCTGCTGTCGTTTCTGATTAGAACAACCCGGTCACTGAACTGTTCACAGTAACACACCCTCTGCCCTACCTTCCTATTCATAACGAATCCTACACCTGTTATACCATTTTCTGCTGCTGTTGATATTACCCGATACTCATCTGACCAGAAATCCTTGTCTTTCTTCCACTTCAGTTCACTGACCCCTACTATATCTAGATTGAGCCTTTGCATTTCCCTTTTCAGATTTTCTAGTTTCCCTACCAAGTTCAAGCTTCTGACATTCCACGCCACGACTCGTAGAACGTTATCCTTTCGTTGATTATTCAGTCTTTTTCTCATGGTAACCTCCCCCTTGGCAGTCCCCCCCCCCCCCCCCCCCGGAGATCCGAATGGGGGACTATTCTGGAATCTTTTGCCATTGGAGAGATCATCATGACACTTCTTCAATTACAGGCCACATGTCCTGTGGATATACGTTACGTGTCTTTAATGCAGTGGTTTCCATTGCCTTCTGCACCCTCATGTCGTTGATCATTGCTGATTCTTCCGCCTTTAGGGGCAATTTCCCACCCCTAGGACAAGAGAGTGCCCTGAACCTCTATCCGCTCCTCCGCCCTCTTTGACAAGGCCGTTGGCAGAATGAGGCTGACTTCTTATGCCGGAAGTCTTCGGCCGCCAATGCTGATTATTTATCAAAATCTAGGCAGTGGCGGGGATCGAACCCGGGACCGAAGACGTTTTGATTAACCACGGGTACTCTACGATATAATAAGGTGCAAACATCAAGGAGCTTCACGACAGTTATAGGAATAACTGGAAGTTCGACAAACATCGTTATCGGCTCATTCTAAGCGCCGTCCCTCTCTGTGTCTGCAGATCTAAACAATATATTTCTACAATGTCCTCAGAACACGTATCACATAAACGTACTAGCAAGTTATCTTCGGGCTCTTGGTCTTCAGTTCCAAAGCAGCCTCCAAACCTTGTTAGCAGCCAACAATATAGCAACGTATAAGCTGCTGTACGAGTTCGTCAACAATCCGAAATTCCAATATAGCTCCCTGCGGATGCCCTTAGAAGACCAAAGCACAATTAAGTGACTTTATTCCCACCTGCTACTCAGCAGGATATGAAATCACACCCTATAAATGAACATCACTATGTACCTCCTATTTTTATTTGTCTGAATACTCGTGTATCTATATGTATGACTGTAATACCCAAATCTCGTTCTTGTAAACTGTCTCATGTTCTGTCTACAGGGTACTTAAAGACCTGCACAGATATTCAATTCGCTCTCCCTAGCTTTTGAAACAGTTGTTGCAGGATGTACAAAAGAACATTTCATTGCTAATTTAGATACATAGTCGTTAACATGCATTCAACTGGGAATATCCCAGACATGTACCAACGGCAATTTATCATTTCCTATTATGTAACCAGTAGGATCTTTATAGCATACAACCTCTGCACATCTTGCCATGTTGTTTGCTCTTTTCAGTATTTTGTTGATGTAACATTTGTTTTATGTCGGAATCTGTCTTTCGTTAAGCCTATGTAATTTCGTACCAGGGTAAGATTTAAACGAATATATACTACGAATTGTCAAAACAAGCTGCAGTATAACATTTACAATGTTGAGATGGCTGTATGGGCACGTTCCGAAGGCCAGTAAATTTAAAAAATGCGTTGAAATGAGTTTAGAATTAGAATTTCTTTTTAGCTGTTAATTTTCCGTGATTTCTATCCCCGAGATTCACGAAGTTTTACCACAGCGAGTGAATACTATTATGTATAACAAAAACTAAAGTGATAACCGAATATAGAATGTCATTGAAGGTCATTAATTTTGCTGAGTAAATTTGCATGAACGAATAGCTGAGGAAATAAAGCTGACTTACTGTCTTCACTTGCCGGCCGGAGTGGCCGAGCGGTTCTAGGCGCTTCAGTTTAGAACCGCGCGATCGCTACGGTAGCAGGTTCGAATCCTGCCTCGGGCATAGATGTGTGTGATGTCCTTAGGTTAGTTAGGTTTAAATAGTTCTAAGTTCTAGCGGACTGATGACTTCAGATGTTAGGTCCCACAGTGCTCAGAACCATTTGAACCATTTTTGTCTTTACCTAAAATCACACTGACAGTGAGACATATTTTGGACAGGACGAATGAAGACTTACGTTTAGGAACGTGACAAATGTTCACAATTGTCAGCTTTGTTTGTCTGACAAAAAATGTTCAGTCCAATTAAACTGCAGGTACTCGCAGAGGCCCAGTGTTGGCTGTAATTATCGTATAGCAGCGGAACTTGGTAGATATACTATCACCTCAATGCAGAACCGACTTACGCTCAGGAAAAAGTGAGTTCCCATTTTGGACACAAGGTACAAACCTGGCGCTGTACAACATCTCATCGATGGCTCCGGTGCTAGTAATAAATTGTGTAAGCGGTGGTTAAAAATAGCATCAAAATTATTACTTTCTCGTATGTTTGATCTTTCCTGCCCACGTCTCATTCCTAATACATTACATACAGAAACATTTATATACATCTTGTTTGCATTCGAAGCACCAGATTTGCATCATGCCGCGCGAGGTAGCCGCGCGATCTGGGACGCCTTCCCACGACACGCACGGCTGCCCCCGTAGATTAAGTACTGTGTAAGACTAGGGACCAAGCGTAAGTCGCTTCCGCATTAACGCAAACGCATTAGAATATCTACAAAGCTTCTCTGCAGTGCGATAATCACAGCCTACACTTCACCTCTGTGAGTAGTTGCACTTCAATCATAACTCCCGCTACATGGTATGCACTTGTGACTAAATCGAGCAAATGAATTAATAGGACTCATTACAGTTGATAATGTCCGCTGAAAGTACTGGAAAAAGGAAGGACGCGCAAGGTGTCGTGGTATCCGAAGTTCATGATGCATGTGCACACTGCAAATTCGAAAGCTATGTGCACCCGAGTATCAGTGCATGAAATTCGCGGTGGCCGTGGACAGAACTCTCTGGGGTGTGCCATTAAACGGAGCAGTATCGGTCATACCCGGCAACCTACGTCGAAGTACGCCACGTTTACTCTCTCTCTCTCTCTCTCTCTCTCTCTCTCTCTCACACTCACACACACACACACACACACACACACACACACAAACACACACACACACACACAAAGGCCGTGTGCAGAACACTCGAATAAGCAATTCGCCTGCAAGACCGTAATGCTCTTCGCTTGTATAACCTTCAAATAACGGTTCAAATGGCGCTAAGAACTATGATCCTTAACATCTGAGGTCATCCCTCCCCTAGACTTAGAACTACTTAAACCTAACTAACCTAAGGACATCACACCCATCCATGCCCGAGGCAGGATTCGAGCCTGTGACCGTAGCAGCAGTGCGGTTCCGGACTGAAGCCCCTAGAACCGCTCGGTCATAGCGGCCGGCTAACCTACAAGAGACCTTCCAATTCAGGTACCAATTTCTTCACTGTTAAAAATAAAGCAGTAATATTTTTATAAGCGTTCGCCAACTTTAAGCAGATTTCGATGACGATACAAAGTGCTATACAAAGAATTTTATGACGGCTTGATGTTCTAGCTTAACATTTCAATGAGACTCATACAGCGCCGCTACTTTTGATAGCTGCATAAATAAACTACTCTGCTGCCAAGGTTCACGCTTAGCTTATTGCCTACATGTACAAGGTGACAATTATTGAACTACGTGAAAAAAAACGTAAATTAGTTACAAACTACGGCGGGCACAAACTTTATTCAATGTGTAAACGTCAAAACAAATATTCAGATTTACGTTATGACATTAGTGGCGGTGATGTGGCGCAGAGGAATAGCGAAATTCTGCATGACCCACTGAAGTGTCGGAATATCGACGCTGTCGATAACCTCCTCAGTGGCTGAAAACAGCTCAGAAATGGTTTTTTGATTATTACTGTACGTCTTGTCTTTAATAAAGCCCCACGAAAAGGTGTCTCGTGTGTTCACATCCGGAGAATATGGCGGCCATTCTGAACAGTGGCCTCTGAGCACTGAGAGCCAGAAGGCGGTCCCCTAAGTGCGCCTTCAGGACGTCAAACAGTCTTCGATGGGGTCAGCTCCGTCTTGCTTGAACCATATCTTGTCGAAATCAAGATCACTTTGGATAACGGGGATGAAATCATCTTCCAAAACCTACGGTCACCGGATGTACGTTCTCCTGGGAGTCAAGTTGCTTGTTTCCGACACACCACTGACAGTTTATTGTAACCCTCGCATCCTCGTAACGACGATGGAACACACAAACTGCGTCGCGATTCAATACATCAGTCTCCAGCCGACTTCTCTCCAAGCGACTAACGCGGCTGTGGTCACCGGATGGACGTTCTCCTGGAAGTCAAGTTGCTTGTTTCCGACGCTTATTGTAACCCTCGCACACTCGTACGGTAGTCACCATACAATCAAGGAATATCTCACCGATTATTCCGTGACAAGACGTCGCACACCACCCAATCGCCAGTTGAGGATGAAGAGACTTCTCGATCGCGTAATGCGGATTCTCAGACATCCAAAGGCTCCGATTTTGCTTACTGACGAACCCATCCAAATGAAAGTGCGCTTCGTCGCTAAACCAAACCATCTTCAAAGTCTTGTTCGTCAATTATGTGGACAATAGTGTTGGCAAAACACAACCGATGTTACATGGCTCTGGGGCTTAATGGCTGATGGGTTTGAATTTTCTATGGGAAGAGACAAAAGTTTGTCACAGTGTCTCACGATTGATTCCCACCTGCTGTGCAGCTCGTCTTATCAATTTCCTGGATCTAGTTTGAAACACAGCGCATGTTTTCTCGATGTTTTCAGGCGTTTTCACCATTTTTGGATGACCGACATTGCTAACACTGTCTGCATCTACATCTACATCCATACTCCGCAAGCCACCTGACGGTGTGTGGCGGAGGGTACCTTGAGTACCTTTACCAGTTCTGCCTTCTTTTCCAGTCTCATATTGTTCGTGGAAAGAAAGATTGTCGGTAGGCCTCTGTATCGACTCTAATCTCTTTGATTTTATCCACATGGTTTCTTCGGGAGATATACGTCGGAGGGAGCAATATACTGCTTGACACCTCTGTGAAGGTATGTTCTCGAAACTTCAACAGAAGCCCATACCGAGCATAGTTTATCATCTCCGTAACGCTTTCGCGATTACTAAATGATCGTGTAACGAAGCGAGCTGCTCTCTGTTGGATCTTCTCTATCTCTTCTATCAACCCTATCTGGTACGGATCCCACACAGGTGAGCAGTATTCTAGCAGTGGGCGAACAAGTGTACTGTAACTTCCTTTGTTTTCGGACTGCATTTCCTTAGGATTCTTCCAATGAATCTCAATCTGGCATCTGCTTTACCGACGATTAATTTTATATGGTCATTCCATTTTCAATCACTCCTAATGCCTACTCCCAGATAATTTATGGAATTAACTGCTTCCAGTTGCTGACCTGCTATACTGTAGCTAAATGATAAGGGATCTTTCTTTCTATGTATTCGCAGCACATTACACTTGTCTACATTGAGATTCAAATGCCATTCCCTGCACCATGCGTCAATTCGCTGCAGATCCTCCTGCATTTCAGTACAATTTTCCATTGTTACAATCTCTCGATATACCACAGCATCATCCGCAAAAAGCCCCATTGAACTTCCGATGTTACCCACGAGGTAATTTACGTATATTGTGAACAGCAACGGTCCTACACTACCCTGCGGCGCACCTGAAATCACGAACACTACCAGTTCTCTCAAACTTGTGAATCAAATTCTTGATTGTTAGAACAGCGGGACCGGTTGTCTTCAGCTTGAACTTGGTCGCAAACTTTCTCTGAGGCGCAGTTGGGCTGTTGTTGTTCGCATAGTACACCTTCACAAGCGCTATACCTCAGGCACGGTGTAGCGTGACGTTTTCACGTGCAAATGGCCGATAACAAAAAGAAGGATGCATATACTAATTCTCATTCTGTACCGCGGCCAAACGTGCAGTTTGAACGTCCTCATGCAAACCGTTCATAAGTAACGACGATTTTATTTCATATACACTACTGGCCATTAAAACTGCTACACCAAGAAGAAATGCAGATGATAAACAGGTATTCGTTGGACAAATATATTATACTAGAACTGACATGTGATTACATTTTCACGCCATTTGGGTGCATAGATCCTGAGAAATCAGTACCCAGAACAACCACCTCTGGCCGTAATAACTGCCTTGATACGCCTGGGCATTTAGTCAAACAGAGCTTGGATGGCGTGTACAGGTACAGCTGCCCATGCAGCTTCAACACGATACCACAGTTCATTAAGAGTAGTGACTGGCGTTTTGTGACGAGCCATCTGCTCAGCCACCAATGACCAGACGTTTTCAGTTGGTGAGAGATCTGGAGAATGTGCTGGCCAGGGCAGCAGTCGAACATTTTCTGTATCCAGAAACGCCCGTACACGACCTTCAACATGCGGTCGTGCATTATCCTGCTGAAATGTAGGGTTTCGGAGGGATCGAATGAAGGGTAGAGCCACGGTCGTAACACATCTGAAATGTAACGTCCACTATTCAAAGTGCCGTCAATGCGAACAACAGGTGACCGAGACGTGTAACCAATGGCACCCCATACCATCACGCCGGGTGATAAGCCAGTATGGTGATGAGGAATACACGCTTCCAATGTGCGCTCACCGCGATGTCGCCAAACACGGATGCGACCATCGTGATGCTGTAAACAGAACCTGGATTCATCCGGTAAAGTGACGTTTTGCCATTCGTGCACCGAGGTTCGTCGTTGACTACACCATCGCAGGCGCTCCTGTCTATGATGCAGCGTCAAGGGTAAAGGCCGGTTCCCATTAGGGCTGCCGCGCGTCAAAACCGCGCGTCAGCGGCGTGGTTGCCATGGAAACGGCGTCAGCGGCACGGCGCGGCGGGCTCTGCGTCGCGGTTTGACCATGTCGAACCGCTTCGGCTGCCGCGTGCCGCGCTCCAGGTACGCGCCGCCAATCACAGAACGCGCTGAGCGTGACGTCAGGTACGGAACCCCGGGCCACGCGAACTTTCGCCGAACTGCTGGCGTGGACGCGGCGGCAGCTATGAAATACTTATCATCCGATTCCAAGGAAACTATTCGGTAGAAAAATTTGATTCTTGGGCATGTTACAGCCTGATATCTTCTCTCGATAAAGGACCGAATTTCTTTTCGTTATTCGTCGTGGTTACTTGCTGTATCGCATTTACGTAAACCTTTACACGAAATTTTAATGAGTGTGCAGAGGTAAAAACGCATTGCGTGGACTTTGCGTACAGTTTATTTTAGGTAATACATTATTGCGTATGAAATTTAGTCAACATATCGAAATTGTTTTTAAAGCTGAGAGCAGATCGATAGCTATCACCGTTCTCGAGGTATTGCATGATATGTCGGCGGATGGGCTGTGTGGTGCCCGCGCGCAGGTCGCCCGCGACGCGACCGGTACTTCGTCCTGCTCGTCGTAAACCATGTGGTTGTATCGACTGCAAATTTCGTAAACGGTTCAAGAAATCGAAAAGTGTTTTTTTGCAAACGATCACTTGTAAAAAGTCATATATTTCGTCACATGATAAATATCCTTCATCTGTTTATCTACTCATATACGAAAGAAACTACAGTTTTTAGGAAGGGATAGATGAATTTTTTTAAACGGCATTTAATAGCATGTGGAATGAGAAGTTAAACCGAGACTAATTTACTGGTATGTCATAAGATGTAATTTGCTAAGTATCTACAGCTACTGATTATTTCCTTAGGAAGTTCAAATGGTTCAAATGGCTCTGAGCACTATGGGACTTAACATCTGTGGTCATCAGTCCCCCAGAACTTAGAACTACTTAAACCTAACTAACCTAAGGACATCACACACATCCATGCCCGAGGCAGGATTCGAACCTGCGACCGTAGCAGGCACGCAGTTCCGGACTGAGCACCTAGAACCGCTAGACCACCTCGGCCGGCTCCTTTGGAAGTAACAAACGTTTTTTTCTTTATCCAGTGTACTTTATTGGTACAAGACGCGTTTGGCCTTTTACTTTAAGGCATCTTCGGTGGAATCTAGAATGATTCAGTTTTGTTTTGATATGTGATACTTGCAGATTATAAAACAGTTCACATCTTTTTTTACATGAATAACTGATTACTTACAGTGAATCGAGTTTATGGCGGACATCTGCGTTTTCCCTCACCTGGTCACATGCTGGAGGTTGAACTAAAACTTAGATTATGGAACATAAGCACATTTTCATGTTTTTTTTTCTTCTGTCACTAGCTGTAGACGTTTTACCGAAAACTCTGATTTGAAGTCGTAACTACAGTGTGTTCACCTCATGTCCCTTTCCTGTTTGGTCTGTTTATGTACATGTTGCCAACCTAAAGAATTATATGCTGAAAGCTAATGTTTGTTTATTTCTGTTCTCCTTATATCTGTATGTGTGTGATAGTTATAGAAAGTTGAAAGTGAATGCAGTAGTTGTCAGACAGTGGTTGAAAGATTTGGTGTTCAGCTGATTTTAGTTTAGGTTTAAATGTTTTGTGGAGGAGTGCATGGAAGAGTAAATTCACTGCTTACATTAATAGATAAAATAGTAGAATAGCATTTCAACAGATGATTATTATCAGAATACTATCACCCAACCCCTTTGTCCTCACTCTTTGACGCCTCATAATATGTCCTGTCAACTTACCCCTTTTGTAGTCAAAGTTGTGCCATAATTTCCTCTTCCTCCTCTATTTAATTCCGTTCCTCTTCTTTAGTTACACGATCCTCATATCCAATCTTCAGCATTCTTATTGATCACCACGTTTTGAAAGCGTCCATTGTCTTCTTGACAGAACTGTTCATCGCCCACGTTTCACTTACATACAAGGCTGCACTCCACTCAAATACCGCACTCCACACAAATACCTTTGTAAAATAGTACCCAGTCATTAGAATTTATATTCGATGTGAACAAATTTTCTTTTTCAGAACGCTTTTGTTGCTATTCACAGTCTTCATTTTATATCCTCTCTACTTCTGCCTTCTCAATCACTGCTTCCCTTTCAAGTCATTGAAGTCTTAGAAATGCAGTTTGGTTTCTGCACAAGTTGTACATAATCTTGTGTCCCGGTGTTTTATCGATGACATCTCCAGAGTTTCAAAGAATGTTTTAATTAAGATTGTAAAAACCTTTCTCTAAACATGCAAAAGCTATAAACACAGTTTCGCAGTTCTTCAGTGTGTCTACTTAGCTAAGTGGTAGGATCAGTATTGCCTTGCGTGTTCAGACATCTCACAGGAATCTAACATTGTGCTTATTTTAGTTTGTACAACCCCTCCCCCTCTCCTCTCTACATATTCCTCCCGCTTTCTAGCCTTCTCTCATATGCTTAGTTCTGGCTTTGCCAAATGAGTTCTTGACAGTTGCTTCTCCTTTGAGCAAAGTTTTCTTATTTATTTCTCATTTTCATTCCCCTATATTTTCCAAGAGCAAAATCGCATTGCAATTTTGGACTTTCTGTTAACGTCATGTTTAGACATTTCTATTTCCGATGGCCTACTTTATTTGCTACATTTTTATATTTTTCCCTCATGTCAAATTTAATATATCACGTTTTACCTAACGATTTCTACTGTACCTTCTTCCCGTTCACATACTCTGCTGCATTCACCACTTCTTTTCTCAAAGATATCCATTCGTATTCTAGCGGATTCCTTCCTCTGTTTCTGTCAGTCGTTGCATTACAGTAACTTTAAGCTTATCGAAAAACTGTGGGTCTTGACTTATTCAAGTTCCATTTCCTTAATTTGCTACCGTTTACTGTCTCCTTAGTTGTAAACCGCAGCTCGTAACCATTAAATTATTGTAGGTTTGCGTCTGCACCAGGAAATGTCTTATAATTTAAAATCTGGTTTCGAAAACTTTGTTCGAAAAATATATTATTCTTTCATGATTCTTAAGCAAGGTGCTGATGATGATTGCATTATGCTCTGTGCGAAATTCTATCAGGTGGCTTCCACTTTCATCCCTTCCCCCAAGCCTTTGTGTTCTTACTGTTTTCCTGTACATGCTACCGTATCACATTTTAAATTTTTGTCTCGCTTAACCATCTGAATAATCTCTTTTGTCGTACATTGTTTCAATGTGTTAGGAGATAGTGAACAATCATCAATGGTAGTCATGAAATCTGTTTATGGTGAAATGAGAAAACATGAATAATGAAATATGTGAAAGAGTACATTGTACAGAAAATGAAAAATTGGTATGTCTTCACCCAACTTCGTCTTTCCTTCATGTAGGTGTAAGATATAGTTAATCAAACGCACCGGGCGTTTCAGTGGGTCCCGCCCCGTAACTCAGTGGCTGTCCGTCACTGGCTACCGCTATGTCTGCCGCTTCCAGATGGGAACACCAATTCCGCGAGCCGCCGCGTCAAAGCAGAAAACGCTTGCCGCTGCCGTTGCCGCACGACGCGCTGCCGCGCTCTAGTGGGAACCGGCCTTAACCACAGCCATGGTCGCCGAGCTGATAGTCCATGCTGCTGCAAACGTCGTCGAACTGTTCGTGCAGATGGTTGTCTTGCAAACGTCCCCATCTGTTGACTCAGGGATCGAGACGTGGCTGCACGATCCGTTACAGCCATGCGGATAAGATGCCTGTCATCACGACTGCTAGTGATACGAGGCCGTTGGGATCCTAAACCGACCGATTATATATTCTGGTAACAGTCATTGGATCGCGACCAACCCGAGGAACAATGTCGCGATACGATAAACCGCAATACCATAGGCTTTAATCCGACCTTTACCAAAGTCGGAAACGTGATGGTACGCATTTCTCCTCCTTACACGAAGCATAAGCGGATAAGATGCCTGTCATTTCGACTGCTAGTGATACGAGGCCGTTGGGATCCAGCACGGCATTCCGTATTACCCTCCTGGACCCACCGATTCCATATTCTGCTGACAGTCATTGGATCTCGACCAACGCGAGCAGCAATGTCGCGATACGATAAACCGCAATCGCGATAGGGTACAATCCGACCTTTATCAAAGTCGGAAACGTGATGGTAAGCATTTCTCCTCCTTACACGAAGCATCACAACAACATTTCACCAGGCGACGCCAGTCAACTGCTGTTTGTGTATCAGAAATCGGTTGGAAACTTTCCTCATGTCAGCACGTTGTAGGTGTCGCCACCGGCGCCATCATTGTGTGAATGCTCTGGAAAGCCAATCATTTGCATATCACAGCATCCTCTTCCTGTCGGTTAAATTTCGCGTCTGCAGCACGTCATATCTGTGGTGTAGCAATTTTAATGGCCAGTAGTGTAGTTCAATAATTGTCAGACTTTTAAAATACCGGCCTGATATTTGTGCCATGCCGAAGATTTTCCGCTTGTCCTCGTACGTGTAGCGGCCACCCAGAAAGGAGCGCGATTTTTCACTTCGTGTTTTTTTGGAGCACGAGGTCCATCGCAACGTCGGCAAGCTTTCGACAGAGGAGAGGTAATTTGTCAGTTTGCCAAATGGGAGCAGAACTCTGCGAGGCAGCCGTAGATGGTCGGAATGTCATGTCCGTGCTAGGCCCGTCTGTTGCATCAAATAGCGCGATCGTTGACCCAGCGCGACGTTGACAGATTTCGACAACGATTGAAGTTGGTCACACGTTGAGCTACGGAGCGATGGCGCGCGTGTATCTGGGATGATGGATGGAGCCTTCGTGGCGGGCGGCCACTTGCGATCTGTATCGGCGCGTCGCTACGGCGGCGGCTACCGAGCCGCTGGCCGGGCCGTCCTCGCCGGCGCGGCCGATAGGCCACACACGGGCCCCTTGTTCGCTCACGCGCGTCGCGAAATCGCTAACTGACATTTCGGTAGGCGTTTCAATTACCGTGCGCACGGGCCGGACGGGTCAACTTCTGACAGCCGAGCGTTATACTCGCATTATCGTACCCACAATCGTAGCGTCTAGAGCTTTTTCTGTAAGGAAAGAAACAAGTAGTGCTGGAAGATAGCGCAACCTGTCGGAGCTTTGACTTATGTTAATTCGACTCGCTCTGATAGGTTTGCCTAAGCGTCACTGAGTTCCCGATACGACACCTGATACGTAACAGCGTTAGGCAATCAAATTCGAGATTTATTTTTAACATCTACATATATGAATCTGAGTCCATGCATAACATTGCAGACTCAGCGAGCAAAGATAACAGTAACATAAATTACACAACAATCTGGATTTTCACCCAGGTCTTACAGGAATTACCTGCGATACGTACGTACCCAGTACTTGAGGACAATATTATGGAAATTGAAGAGGATGTAGATGAAGATGAAATGGGAGATATGATACTGCGTGAAGAGTTTGACAGAGCACTGAAAGACCTGAGTCGAAACAAGGCCCCGGGCGTAGACAACATTCCATTAGAACTACTGACAGCCTTGGGAGAGCCAGTCCTGACAAAACTCTACCATCTGGTGAGCAAGATGTATGAGACAGGCGAAATACCCCCAGACTTCAACAAGAATGTAATAATTACAAAACCAAAGAAAGCAGATGCTGACAGATGTGAAAATTACCGAACTATCAGTTTAGTAAGTCACGGCTGCAAAATACTAACGCGAATTCTTCACAGACGAATGGAAAAACTGGTAGAAGCCGACCTCGGGGAAGTTCAGTTTGGATTCCGTAGAAATATTGGAACACGTGAGGCAATACTGACCCTACGACTTATCTTGGAAGCTAGATTAAGGAAAGGCAACCTACGTTTCTAGCATTTGTAGACTTAGAGAAAGCTTTTGACTGGAATACTCTCTTTCAGATTCTCAAGGTGGCAGGAGTAAAATACAGGGAGCGAAAGGCTATTTTCAATTTGTACAGAAACCAAATGGCAGTTATAAGAGTTTGAGTCGCATGAAAGGGAAGCAGTGGTTGGGAAGCGAGTGAGACAGGGTTGTAGCCTATCCCCGATGTTATTCAATCTGTATATTGAGCAAGCAGTAAAGGAAACGAAAGAAAAATTCAGAGTAGGTATTAAAATCCATGGAAAAGAAATAAAAACCTTGAGGGTCGCCGATGACGTAATTCTGTCAGAGACAGCAAAGGACTTGGAAGAGCAGTTGAATGGAATGGATACCGTCTTGAAAGGAGGATATAAGATGAACATCAACAAAAGCAAAACCAGGATAATGGAATGTAGTCGAATTAAGTCGGGTGATGCTGAGGGAATTACATTAGGAAATGAGACACTTAAAGTAGTAAAGGAGTTTTGCTATTTGGGGAGCAAAATAACTGACGATGGTCCAAGTAGAGAGGATATAAAATGTAGACTGGCAATGGCAAGGAAAGCGTTTCTGAAGAAGAGAAATTTGTTAACATCGAGCATAGATTTAAGTGTCAGGTAGTCGTTTCTGAAAGTATTTGTATGGAGTGTAGCCATGTATGGAAGTGAAACATGGACGATAAATAGTTTAGACAAGAAGAGAATAGAAACTTTCGAAATGTGGTGCTACAGAAGAATGCTGAAGGTTAGGTAGGTAGATCACATAACTAATGAGGAGGTATTGAATAGGATTGGGGAGAAGAGAAGTTTGTGGCACAGCTTGACTAGAAGAAGGGATCGGTTGGTAGAACATGTTCTGAGACATCAAGGGATCACCAATTTAGCATTGGAGGGCAGCGTGGAGGGTAAAAATCGTAGAGGGAGACCAAGAGATGAATACACCAAGCAGATTCAGATGGATGTAGGTTGCAGTAAGTACTGGGAGATGAAGAAGCTTGCACAAGATAGAGCAGCATGGAGAGCTGCATCAAACCAGTCTCAGGACTGAAGACCACAACAACAACAACAACAACGTACGTACAAGCTCATACTACCTCGAAGTTTCACACATAAATATTCTCGACGGATTCGTCAAAATTTCCAAGTTTTCGACAAATCCATCATTGCTTACGTTACGAAAGCAATTTACTGTCCGGTGATGGAATTCCACCACCAACAATTACTCCTCGCCGGCCGCTGTGACCGAACGGTTCTAGGCGCTTCAGTCCGGAACCGCGCTGCTGCTACGGTCGCAGGCTCGAATCCTGCCTAGGGCATGGATGTGTGTGATGTCCTTAGTTAGGTCTAAGTAGTTCTAAGTCTAGGGGACTGATGACCTTAGATGTTAAGTCCCATAGAGCTTAGAGCCATTTGAACCATTTGAATTACTCCTCCTCATTCTTCCTTTCACTTTGGTATAGCATGACACTTATACTACAACTCTCACCTTGACCACAACCACTTATTTTATTTCCTTCATCCTTGTGTGTTTCAGCATTACGACGAAACTTTTGAATTTGTACTTATATTTAATAGAATTAACGTGGACGTTATACTTCGTATCAACAAGATTTTATCCCTTGGAAAATGGCGTAAACCCGCAACGCTTAAGGATGAAAATAAACGAATAAGTAAATAAATACTTGTCAAGACGAGAGTCTTATTATAAGTGTATAATATGACTGTCATGTCTCATAAAGCTTTTATGCCAAATAATTTATATCTTGTAGTACGAAACAAATTCCTTTGCAGTCTTTCCCTCCCTCTGCCACAGGCTTCCTCTACCAGGTGATAAAATTCCTTCCACTCTTCAAATTTCTTGAGCATCATGGCAAATCCTGCACATACTGTGAACTGGATGATCAATGTGCCATCGCATCCCCAATTATTTCCAATCCAAAGACTGCAATTCGACTCAGTCTTTAGTGAGAAGAACGTTTTCCCAAGTAGATGGATCGAATCTAAGCTGCCAAAAGCCTGTGTTGTTGAGACATGCAGAAGTTCTTATTGCTTAAATGGTGCATCTGTTCATAACAAGAGCGATCAGTGAAGTATTATGAACATACTGAAGACCTTTTAATTAATATCTAGTACTTTTCAATCGAATAGCTAATTTTGAAAATGGTGTATTTTCTAGAAATCAAAGTTTTAGAGACAAAATTAATTTTATAACCCAGACATTCGTTGAGTTTAATTTACAGCAACAACAATTTTTGATCGTACGCCAAATAGCTTAAAATGCCTGACAGGTAGCAAAGCACCTTTAAATCTTATCTAAAATCATTTCTACTGGAGAACTTTTTCTGTTCGATAGACGAATTTATAATTAAAAGAATTTACGTGATTAGGAGCAAAAGATGTGTTCATTAATGTTGACGCTAATCATGTATACACATCGTGTGAACTGACTCGTTCTACATCATTTCGATAAAAGCATTGTTCAAATTATCTACGGCACATACAACCAGCTATCTAACTCTTTACGTGACACTGATCTAAAACAGACTGCTTTGTTTCATTCTGCTTTTTGTGAAGATTACCATGGAAGTGAATGATGGGCTTCAGGACAGATGTGACCATTCTTTGCCACCACTCCCATGGAAACTGATAATTCTCTGCGATTGGTTGGTTTAAAAGAGGGGGGAAGGGACCAAACTGCGAGATCATCGGTCCCTTGTTCCGAAGGAAACAATGGCACGTGAGAATAAGACAATGAGACAACACAAAACAGAATGAAAGGAAAAACCACAACAACGACTGAAGAGCAACAAACACAAATGGTCAAAAGGAGACAAGAAAACCACGAAGACGAAAGAAAAACGTAGAAGAGGTTAAAACAAGAAAGCAGGTTACCATGACTATGTGACCATGAGGAAAAAAAGGAAAAGCCAGCCACTCTGCATCACATTAAAATCCCTACCCTAAAAGCACTAGGATGGAGCACACAGGGACAAAGGACGTGTGTTGAAACATGAGCACATGAAAAAACTCACCCTCACGAATAAAAAGTAAAACTAAAACTGCTGTTGAGGCGTTGTCGCCCAACAGCGAAGGTAGAGTGCTGGAAAGGTTAAAAGTCCGCCGCAGAACGGCTAAAAGTGGCTGTCCAGCAAGAGGTGGACGACCGTCATTCGTGAGCCACGGCGACACCGAGGTGAGACCTCGCGACAGAGGAGGTAATCATGCGTCAGCCACGTATGGCCAATGCGGAGCCGTCAGAGAACCACAGAGTCCCTGCGAGAGGTGCGCACGGAGGTCTTCCACACATTCGTAGTTTCCTTAATGGCACACAGCTTGTTGTGCGTACTGAGATCATGCCATTCCGTCTCCCAAAGTTGCAAAACCTTGCGGCCCAATACTGGTCGCAGGTCAGTTTCAGAGAAGCCGATCTCCATAAGCAGTTTCTGCGCAACCTGTTAGGCCAGCCGATCGGCAAGTTCGTTGCCTGGGATTCCGACGTGACCTGGGGTCCACACCAATGAATGACTGGACCGTGCCAGGACATAGATGGACTCCTGGATGGTCGCTACGAAAGGATGACGAGTGTAGCACTGGTCGATAGCTTGTAGGATGCTCAAGGACTCAGAACAGAGGAGAAATGACTCGACTGGGCATGAGCTGACGTGCTCAAGAGCACGAGATATGGCCGCCAGCTATGCAGTGAAACCACTGCAGCCATCTGGCAAGGGCTGCTGTTCTATATGTCCTCCATGAACATAGGCAAAGCCAACGTGACCATCAGCCATAGAGCCATCGGTGTAAACCAATTCATGGCTTCGATACACGTCGAGAATCGAGAGGAAGTGACAGCAGAGAGTCAAAGGGTCAACTGAGTGCTTAGGGCCATGTGAAAGCTCCAGGCTTCAAGTCCAGGCGAAGCCGCAGCCTAGATGTACACCATGGAGGTGTTCGTGAATGAACCTCAAGTATAGGTGGTAGAGGCAAGGACCCCAATTTTGGAGAGAAGTGTTCTGGAGAGCAACTGTTCACACCTAACCTACAATGGAAGGACTCCGGCCTCCACCAGGACACTGGTCACCAGATTCATCCTAAAAGCTTCCGTCGCTAGGCGAACGCCGCAGTGGTGCACTGGGTCGAGTAAATGCAACCCCGAGGGTGCCGCCAAACCATAAACCAGACTCCCATAGTCAAGGCGTGATTGAGCAAGGGCTCTGTAGAGCTGCAGCAGCATAGGGCGATCTGCACCCCAGTTGGTGTTGCTCAGGCAGCGGAGGGCACTGAGGTGCTGTCAGCACTTCCAATTAAGATGACGGATTTCAGGAAGTCAAGTCAATCGAGCGTCGAAAACCAGTCCTAAGAATCTATATGTCCCCGCTACAGTGAGTGGATCGTCATTAAGGTAAAGTTCTGGTTCCGGATGAACGGTACGAAGGCCGACAGAAGTGCATAACATACAACTTTGCGGCCGAAAATTGGAAGCCGTGGGTTAGAGCCCATGACTGCGCCTTGTGGATGGCTCCCTCTAGGCGCCGCTCAGCAGCACCAGTACTAGTGGAGCAATACGAAATGCAGAAGTTGTATGCATACAGATATGGTGAGACGGATGGCCCTACAGCTGCTGCTAGACCATTAATGGCCACTAAAAATAGAGATACACTCAATACAGAGCCCTGTGGGACCCCATTCTCCTGAATATGGGGCGAGCTATGGGAGGCACCAAGTTGGACACGAAAAGTACAAAGCGACAGGAAACTTTGGATAAAATCAGGAGCGGGCCTCGGAGACCCCACTCATATAATGTGGCAAGTATATGATGTCACCAGGTCGTGTCATACGCTTTTCGTAAATCAAAAAATATGGCAACCAGGTGTTGGCGTCTGGGAAAGACTGTTCGAATGGCAGACTCGAAGATTATCAGTGGTAGAGCGACCCTGGCGGAAGCTGTCCTGACATGGAGCCAGTAGGCCACATGACTTCAGGATCCAACCCAACCGCCAACAGACCATACGTTCCACAGATTACCGGGTTTAAACGCTGGAATGATGTTGCATCCCGCCATTCCGATGGAAATCGACATCGCACCAGATCCGGTTGAAGATGAAGAGATGTCGCTTGTAATCAGACGAGAGATGTTTAATCATCTGACTGTGGACCGAACTGGCCTAGGAGCTGTGTCGGGGCAATGTGCAAGGGCACTGAGGAGCTCCCACTCCGTAAATGGGGCTTTGTAGGGTTCACTGTGTCGTGTAGCGAACGAGAGGACTTTCCTTTCCAACCACCGTTTGACAGAGCGAAAGGATGGGAGGTAGTTCTCCGGCGCGGAGGCTCGAGCACAGTGTTCAGCAAAGTGCTCAGCAATCGCATTTGCATCGGTAGACAACACGCCATTGATGTTAATGCCAGGGACACATGTTGGGGCCTGGTACCCAAAAAGACGTCTGATCTTCGTCGACGCTTGGGAAGGTGACGTGTGGAATCCAATCTCTCCCAACACTCTTGCATCTGTCTTTTGATAAGCTAGCGAACGCGGGCATGGAATCGCTTAAAAGCTATGAGGTGCTCGAGGGAAGGGTACCGCTTACGTCGATGTAGAGCTTGCTGACGCTCCTTAATTGCCTCAGTGACTTCCGGCGACCACCAAGGGACTATTTTCGCTGGGGGCACCCTAAAGAACGAGGGATCGCGTTTTCCGTCGCAGAAATGATCGTTGTAGTTACCTGCTCAACCACAACATTGATGTTACCGTATGGAGGAGACTCAATAGTGACAACAGAGGTGAAAGCGTCCCAGTCTGCCATGTTTGAAGCCCATCCAGGCAGGCGTCCGTGGGCCTGACGCCAGGGCAGTGACAGGAACATGAGGAAGTGGTCACTACCACACAGGTTGCCATGTGCTCTCCAGTGGATAGATGGGAGAAGTAATGGGCTGCAAATTGATAAATCAATGGGCGAGTAATTACCATGAGCCACACTGAAATGTGTGGCGGCCCCAGTATTTAAGAGGCAGAGTTTGGACTGAGACAGTAAAGTTTCGACATCTCTGCCTCAGCCAGTAAACATGGTGCCACCCCACAAAGGGTTATGGGCGTTAAAATCTACCAAAAGTAAAAAAAGATTTAGGAGTTGATCAATCAGTGCAGCCAATACATTTAGGGGTACCACACCATCTGGGGGGAGATATATGTTGCAGACAATTACTTCCTGCATCATCTTCATTCTGACAGCCACTGATTCAAGAGGGGTTTGAAGGGTCACAGTTCCACTACAGACTGAGTTTAGGACATAAACGCAAACTCCACCTGTCACTCGATTATAGGCGCTATGGTTCCTGTAGTATCCCTTATAACTGCGGAGGGGAGGTGTCTGCATTGCTGGGAACCAGGTTTCATGGAGATCAATGCAGAAAGCAAGTGTAAAGCTTAACAGTTGCCATAGCTCAGCCAGGTGGGGGAAAAAATCACCGCAATTCCACTGGAGGATGACATCGTCAGATGGAATGGCATGGAACATTCAATGAGGCAGTTTAAGCATCAGGGTCTCCTTCTGCCATTGACGTTTTGCCCGATCAGTCTATGTCTATTGTGTCTGAGGATCTGGCGAGATCTAGGTCCTCAGCAGACGCCAGACACTCCACCTCATCCGCAGACACAGAGCTTGTAGGTAGCGGTGGTGTGGGTGCCACTGCAATTCCCTTCGTCTTGGGGACCTTCTTTTTGGATTTCTCTCTCTCTCTCCTCCTTGGGTTTGCTCGCTGGGAGGAATTCACTGATTTATTCTCAGGGACTGTGGAGGCGCGTGAAGCCCTATGACCAGCTGCTTTTGGGCTCTTCGACCACTGGCAGGTGTCATCTTTCCCACTAGCAGAAACCTGGGAAGGGAGTGGCCCAAGGGACCCCTTCCTACTGAGAGGGACTGATATCCCTGATGATTGGGGGGATCTTGCTCCTGAAGTAGGTGGTGTGGGAGCAACAGGGAGGGAAGTGCCCCCCCCCCTCCCCCCATCATCAAGGGGGCAGGTGTAGACTTCTGGTTCTGAGAGGTTCTACCGATCCCTTATTTTAGTCAACTTGTGCCGTAATTGTCTTTTCTTCCAATTCCATTCAGTGCACCTAATCGTTAATTATTCGATCTACCCATCTAGTCTTCAGAATTCTTCTATACCACCACGTTTCAAAAGCTTCTATTGACTTCTGTACAACACTACACTCAAATACCCTTTTAAGAAAAGACTTACTAACTTTTAAACTGGTATTAGATGCCAATAAATTATTTTTCAGACATTTTTTTCTTGTTACTGCCAGTCTTTATTTGACATCCTCTCTGCTTCGGCCATTTTGCCGTCCAAAAGCATCTACTACTTTTAGTGTTTCATCTCCTAGCCTGATTTAATTAAACTGTATTTATTTAATTATCTTACGCTACTGTCACATCTGTCTAAAGTGCTATTCGGACTGCTTACGATGGCTGCTCCTAATACTATGCTCGGACAAAGCCGGTACACTACCTGCTACACTCTCCGCTCAATGGGCCGGCGGTGCTGGTTCCCGCGCAGCTCCTCTAACGTGCTGCATTTTGCGGGCGCTACAGGCGATTGTGACAGCAGATCACGTGTGAACACACGTGTGACTCGATACAGCCAGTCCGTGAAGTGACATTCCCAGATTGCACTGCGTTTGTGCCGTTGAGTTGCCAGGTAGGTGGAGTGAGGAAAAGGCGAGCGCCTTGTGGTGTACTCACACTCACCTGCGACGGCGCTCATGAGGACTCGCAGGCTGCCCATCTCCTCCCACAGGCGGTCCTCGGAGCCCTGGCTGGTCACGTGGGCCGCGGTCGTCAGCACGGCGGCGCACATCACGCACAGCACGCGCTGCAACAACACGCACGCGCGTACCTGGTTAGCTGCATGTCACCTCCTGCTCTCACCAATTGCAGTACACTTCCTCAGCGAATCATATGGCAAACATGGTCACGATTTACATGACGGTCTCAAGTTACGTTTATTTACACAGAGGTGATGGAACTCATGGGATCGCGATGCCCACATATACAGATGGCGGCAATATCGCGTGCACAGGATATAAAAGCAGAGCATTGGCGAAGCTGTCATTTGTCTCAGGTGATTCATGTGAAAAGGTGTCGACGTGATTATTCCCGCACGACGGGGATTAAAGGCTTTGAACGCGGAATGGTAGTTGTAGCTAGACGCGTAGGACGTTCAGTTTCGAAAATCGTTGGGAATTTAATGCTCCGTGATCCACAGTGTCGAGTGCCGAGAACACCAAATTTCATGCATTACCTCTCACCTCGGATAATGCAGTGGCCGACAGCCTTCACTTAACGACCAAGAGCAGTGGTGTTTGCGTTGATTTGTCAGTGCAAACAGACAAGCAACCGCAAAAATCAATGTGTGACGTATCTGTTAGGACAGTGTGGCGACATATGGCGTTAATGCGCTATGGCAGCAGACGACCGTCGCAAGTGCCGTTGATAACAGCACGACTTCGCCAGCAGCGCTTCCTCTGGAACCGTGAACACATCGGCTGGAACCTAGACGACCGGAAAGCCGTCACCTGGTCAGAAGAGTCCCGATTTCAGTTTGGTAAGAGCTGGTGGTAGGGTTCGAGTCTGGCGTAGACCCCACGAAGCCATGAACCCAAATTGTCAGCAAGGCACTGTGCAAGCTGGTGATGGCTCCATAATGGTGTGGGCTGGGTCCTTTCATCCAACTGGGCCGTTCATTGATTGGAAATGGTTATGTTTGGCTACTTCGGGACAATTTGCAGCCATTCACGGACTTAATGTTCCAAAATAATGATGGAATTTTTATGGATGACACGTGCCACGTCGTTGAGCCACAGCTGTTCGCGATTGGTTTGAATAATATTCTGGACAATTCCGGCGAATTATTTGGACATCTAGGTCGCCCGACATGAATCCTATCGAACATTTATGGTACATAATCGAGGGATTAGTTCGTTCATAAAAACCTGCACCGGCAACAGTTTTTCAATCAGGACGGATATAGGGGAGGCATGGTTCAGTATTTCTTCAAGGGACTTCCAACGGCTTGTTGAGTCCATGCCAGGTCGAGCTGCTGCACTAAGTCCAGCAAGAGGAGGACCGACAATAGATTAGGAGATATCAAATGACTTTTGCACATCAGCGTATATCCTGATGTTTGCAGTTGATCACCTAGTGAAACAGGGACGAGGAGATTCAGGATAAGATGGACGCATCGGAGGAAACTGTTAGTTCCTTGTTAGAACTAGATAGAAAGGTAGACTAACTAGTGAGATACGGATTAGGGATGAAGAACTGTAGAAGATGAAAATTGTCAAATACTTGAGAAGTGTGATACAGGAAAATGGACGAAATGCGAAATAAATCAATGATGATGAAAGGCAAGCAGAAACATTACTTCGAAGCGGTAGGAGTGCGCTTTGGAACAAAGACGACCCAAAAAACAAAACAAAAACAAGAAAGTAGTAATACACAGAAGTTACTACACTCCAATACTGACCTATGCATATGAGACACGGGTAATGAAGAAAAGAGATGTAAGCAGATTACAGGCATGTGAAATGAAGGTCCCCAGAAGTAAGAGAGGAGTAACAAGGAGAGATAGGGTGAGGAATGAAAGGGTGAGGGAAACAGTGAAAGAGGAACCCTCGCAGAACAGGGTACAAACTTCAAAGCTATGATGGTACGGACACTCGAAGAGAATGGAGAACAAGAAGATACAAGAAATGGAGATGCGAAGGCAACGACCAAGAGGAACACCAAGGTATAGGTGGGTGAAAGGTGTGAAGGAATGCGCTGAAAAAAATAGCGAGCACTGGACCAGAGTAAACACAGAGATGGTGGGAAAAAAGGGGTAGATGGCGAGGCTTATGTTCCAAACAGACCCAGCCGAGGACTGAAAACTGTGCAAGATGATAATGACGTCAGTGGTTCCCAGACCTTCTGAGACCATTACCCGTGAGTGTAATCAGATATTGGTCGGTATTCCCGATCTTGTCCCCTGCCAACATTAGAGTCTAACTGAAATTTAGAAAGAAGACGAATTTTATCTCAACACTTTCATTTTTAAAATGACGAAAGATGAATGTGAGCAAGTACAGAGAAGGTGGAGCGACGGCATGGGAGTGTGGTTAGTCCCCATTATCATCTTAAGTAAACGCTAAAAGCGGATGGATACGAACACATTTTACGGAATTGGATATTACGTACAGTAGAGGAACAGTTCGGAGATGATTGCATCAGCATGACAAAGCATTCAGTCATAAAGCAGCATACGTGAGGCAATGAGAAGTGTAATTTTTAGACAACATAGTTGTAAGGAGATAAACAGTGATTAATTTACTTATAATCAATTATTCAAAATGACAGTCACAATCGCATTATTTATTTTGCCGCAAACCGTTTTCAATCCGCTATGGGGTCACCTTCAGGGCAATTTACACTGTAGAGCTATAATATTAGTAAGTAATCATGTATATAATCTACAAGCAATTAGTCAAAGTTACATAAACAAACAGATTTTTATACCGATTTGGTCGCTCGCTGGAGTCGTCACCCTGCCTGTGCACGGTTGGTAATTATGCATGGGTAATTAGTAAAAAACTTCAAAATTATTATGTTTTATATCACAACTGGAACAAACTTTAAAATTTACGATTTCTTGCTTAAGCACGTAACTACCGTTGGTCACCGTGGAGGGCGTTACCGCCTGCCCACATGTTGTTGGCCGTTATTTAAGCTCATGCAGGGAGCCAACCATGCATAGTTACCAACCGTGTACAGGCAGTGTGCCGACTCCAGCGAGCGACCAAATGGGTGTAAAACTCTGTTTTTTTATGTAACTTTGACTAATTTCTTGTAGATTATGTACATGATTACTTACTAATATTATAACTTTACAGTGTAAATTGCCCTGAAAATGACCCCAACGCCGGTTGAAACTGTTTGGCGGCAAATTAAATAAGCCGGCCGAAGTGGCCGTGCGGTTAAAGCCGCTGCAGTCTGGAACCGCAAGACCGCTACGGTCGCAGGTTTGAATCCTGCCTCGGGCATGGATGTTTGTGATGTCCTTAGGTTAGTTAGGTTTAACTAGTTTTAAGTTCTAGGGGACTAATGACCTCAGCAGTTGAGTCCCATAGTGCTCAGAGCCATTTTTTTTAAAAATAAATAATGCGATTGTGATTGTCATTTTGAATAATTGATAATGAGGAGTGGATCCTAACATTCCAGAAATGGGCTGGTCTGCCCGGAGATTGGCGTTGTTATACTGAAGCTCGACACTTAGCGCGGACTTCAATGCCAGATGCTTTCAATAGCTTCCACAATAAAACTCTGTCTCGAAACCTGACAGACAATCGAAAGAGATTCTGGTCGAATGTAATGCTCACCAGCAGCAAAGACGCAATCGATGTCTTCATTGTGCGATACCAGTGGTAATATCACCGATAACAGTGCCACTAAAGCAGAGTTATCAACCACAGTTTCCCGAAATTTCTTGGTCAAAGAAGAGTAAGTAATATTCCAGAATTCGAATCGAGAACAACTGCCAAAGTGAGTAACTTTGTAGCGAAGCAGCTTAAAGCACATAATAAAGGGAAGTCTTTCTGTCCAGATAGCTTACCAATAAGGTTTCCTTTTAGAGTATGCTGATGCAATAGCTCCTTAGTTAGCAAAGGGTTAAAATTGCTCTGAACACTATGGGACTATACGTCTGAGGTCATCAGTCCCCTCGAACTTAGAACTACTTAAACCTAAGTAAACTAATGACATCACACACATCCATGCCCGAGGCAGGATTCCAACCTGCGACCGTAGCGGTCGCGCGGTTACAGACTGAAGCGCCTAAAACCGCTCGGCCACAGCCATAGTTAACTATCACATACCACCGCTCTCTCGACAAAAGATACGTACCAAAGACTAGAAAATCGCACAGGTCCCGCCAATACTCCAGAAAAGAAATAAGAATAATCCGATCAGTTACAGACGCCGATTTGCGTTACGATTTTGGAACATATATTGTGTTCGAAGGTTATGCATTATCTGGAAGGTAACGGTCTATTAACAACTCAGTACGAATTCAGACAAAAACCTTCTTGTGAAACACAACAAGCTCTTTATTCGCACGAAGTAATAAATGGTATCGACAGGGGATTTCAAATTGATTCCATATTTGTAGGTTTCCAGATATCACGGTATGAATAGATACACTCCTGGAAATTGAAATAAGAACATCGTGAATTCATTGTCCCAGGAAGGGGAAACTTTATTGACACATTCCTGGGGTCAGATACATCACATGATCACACTGACAGAACCACAGGCACATAGACACAGGCAACAGAGCATGCACAATGTCGGCACTAGTACAGTGTATATCCACCTTTCGCAGCAATGCAGGCTGCTATTCTCCCATGGAGACGATCGTAGAGATGCTGGATGTAGTCCTGTGGAACGGCTTGCCATGCCATTTCCACCTGGCGCCTCAGTTGGACCAGCGTTCGTGCTGGACGTGCAGACCGCGTGAGACGACGCTTCATCCAGTCCCAAACATGCTCAATGGGGGACAGATCCGGAGACCTTGCTGGCCAGGGTAGTTGACTTACACCTTCTAGAGCACGTTGGGTGGCACGGGATACATGCGGACGTGCATTGTCCTGTTGGAACAGCAAGTTCCCTTGCCGGTCTAGGAATGGTAGAACGATGGGTTCGATGACGGTTTGGATGTACCGTGCACTATTCAGTGTCCCCTCGACGATCACCAGTGGTGTACGGCCAGTGTAGGAGATCGCTCCCCACACCATGATGCCGGGTGTTGGCCCTGCGTGTCTCGGTCGTATGCAGTCCTGATTGTGGCGCTCACCTGCACGGCGCCAAACACGCATACGACCGTCATTGGCACCAAGGCAGAAGCGACTCTCATCGCTGAAGACGACACGTCTCCATTCGTCCCTCCATTCACGCCTGTCGCGACACCACTGGAGGCGGGCTGCACGATGTTGGGGCGTGAGCGGAAGACGGCCTAACGGTGTGCGGGACCGTAGCCCAGCTTCATGGAGACGGTTGCGAATGGTCCTCGCCGATACCCCAGGAGCAACAGTGTCCCTAATTTGCTGGGAAGTGGCGGTGCGGTCCCCTACGGCACTGCGTAGGATCCTACGGTCTTGGCGTGCATCCGTGCGTCGCTGCGGTCCGGTCCCAGGTCGACGGGCACGTGCACCTTCCGCCGACCACTGGCGACAACATCGATGTACTGTGGAGACCTCACGCCCCACGTGTTGAGCAATTCGGCGGTACGTCCACCCGGCCTCCCGCATGCCCACTATACGCCCTCGCTCAAAGTCCGTCAACTGCACATACGGTTCACGTCCACGCTGTCGCGGCATGCTACCAGTGTTAAAGACTGCGATGGAGCTCCGTATGCCACGGCAAACTGGCTGACACTGACGGCGGCGGTGCACAAATGCTGCGCAGCTAGCGCCATTCGACGGCCAACACCGCGGTTCCTGGTGTGTCCGCTGTGCCGTGTGTGTGATCATTGCTTGTACAGCCCTCTCGCAGTGTCCGGAGCAAGTATGGTGGGTCTGACACCCCGGTGTCAATGTGTTCTTTTTTTCCATTTCCAGGCGTGTATGTATAGGTGCACTTATCACTGTATAATTGTATATTTTTTTTATAATTATATATTTTATGATTTTGGTTGGGTTGGCTTTAAATATTGTGGGCTATCATGAGACTTTTAATTAACTTATACCGCGATAACACTCGTATGGACATCGGCTGCCCCGAAGTACGTACGATATAATATTTTTTTAAACACAAAGCGCGACTCACCGCCTCCTAATAAAATAGTTTGCGTGAGCGCTACTATTTAGAAAAGAAAATATGCGTAATCTTCGCAAACTGTAATTATTAATATGAGTATCAGGGGCTACTGGTTATTTATGGACGAAACTACATAAAGATTAACAGAGATATTGCGGAATGTAATGATTTTCAATGTTTCATGTTCATTATATGCAAGGCAAAATTGGAGAGAATCTCATCTGCAGTTAGACGGCCAAAGTGAAACACACTGAACTCATTCAGTGTGGTGGATTTTAGTAAATGAAATTTATTATTACGCTTTTTAACTTTCAAATTAATGAAAGATCAGAATTGAAAAGTCTCTTGCCTTTACATTTAATATTATGACATGAAATTTTAATTAAACAATACAGTCAGCGTTATGGCCGACTAAATCCTGCTGCGGGAGATGAGCTCCCTGCACTACGAAGTTCTGTAAAAACTTGGTTAATGACACTTAATGGTTGCGATCATGAGAGGTGACAACTAAGTCAATAATACACACTTGCTAATGACAATTATAAGTTTTACCCCTGACTAAGATGACGGAGGTAGTCATCGAAAGCTCGGGATTTTATCCAAATTTGACGCGGCAAGTAAACCGAGAACTTTTTATGGAAGGAATCCGTCGCGAAAAACTTAAATTACAACCATTCTTACATTAAATATGATCCTGCGCTTCAATGGCGGCCTACCTCTAGACGAAACAAAAAACAGGAGAGCTTTCAATAAAGCAATAGTCTCTGGTCATCTTTACTTTCATTACACAGATAAAAGGAATGTTCTTTTATTTTATATTACATTGCTGTTTGTGATTTTTGGTGGTATTATTTAACTTTTTTAATCTTTCTTATACACCGCGCACACGTACACAGGCTTGAAATAATTTATAATTCACAAGACGCACAACAAAAACTTCCTTTCACTTTCTCCAAATGTCCATTTACGTGACGTACCGTCACACAGAAGGCTTTTGACGCCGTTCCTCACAAAAGACTTGAATTGCCTATGGAGTATCGCTTCAGTTGTGCGACTAGATCCGTGATTTCCTGCCAGAAAAGCACAGTACGCAGTAGTCGAAGGAATATCATCGATTAAAACAGAACTGACATTCGGAGTTATAGGCCCTCTGCTGTTCCTAACCTACATAAACGATTTAGGAAATAATCTGAGGAGGCCTCTTAAATTGTTTGGAGATGAAGCTGCCACTGACCGTCTTGTAAAGTCGTCAGAAGATCAAAACCAATTGAAAAATTATTTGTAGAAAATATCTATATGGTGCGAAAAGTTGAAATTGTCAATAAGGGAAATTGTGAGGTCATCCACAGGAATACAAAAAGCAGTCCGTTAAATTTCGATTATACGATGAATAACACAAATTTAAAGATTGTCAATTGGTCTAAATACCTAGGAATTTAAATTACGAACAACAAACTGGAACGATCACGTATTTAGTGTTCTGAAGAAGTCAAACCAAAGACTACGTTTTATTGGTTGAACATTTAAAAAATGTAATAAGCGTACTAAAGAGATTGCCTACACTATGCTAGAGTATTGCTGTGCGGTATGCGATCCTTCGATGATAGGATTAAAGGAGGACATCGAGAAGGCCCAACTGAGGACAACTCGTTTTATATTATCGGGAAACACGAGAGAAAGTGCCACGGGTATGATAATCGAACTGGGATGGCAACCATTGAAACAAAGGCATTTGTAGTTGCGGCGAGATCTTTTCACGAAATATCAATCACCGTTTTTTTCTCCTCTGAATGTAAAGATATTTTATTGGCGCCAACCTACGTAGGCATAAATGATTAACATAATAAAATAAGAGAAATCAGAGCTCATACAAAGCGATTTAGGTGTTCATTTTTCCCAAGCACTGTTAGAGAGTGCAACCATAGAGAAATAGTCTGAAGGTATTCAAATAACTTTCGGGAATTTAGCCGACAACCGCCCATATTTCGACAGGAGCACACCCTCCCATTTTCAGGGCAAAGCTGCAGCAAGTAAGCGCTGTGGAAGTGAATCTGAAACGTCGGTTTTCAGGGAAACTCCTGAAAGATAACACACGCAGTGCAAACAGTAGCGAGATCACAGCATGTGTGTTACCTTTCCCGATTTTCCCCGAAAACCGAGGCTTTAAATTTGCTTGCAGCGTACTTATTTGCTGCAGTTTTGCCTTGAAAATGGCAGCGTGTGCACCTGTCGAAATATTGCCGGTTGTCGCCGAAGTCACTTGGCTATATTCCCATAAGTTGTCTGAATAGCGCCGGAAAAACGTAGGTCTCACAATCTGAAGGTGGTTCGAAGAACGCTCTTCCAGGCACTTAAGTTTGAACTGCAGACCAGTCATGCAGATGTAGATGTAGAGTTCCGACACGAACCCAGTAGGACACATTTGAGTTGAGTTAGATCTCAGCATCCAGCATCACTACCTTCTCTGGTTTCGTCTCGGGACGAAAAATGGATTCCGATCCCTCCACAGACATTCAGACACCTCATTGGAAGTGTCTCCACCGGAGTTCAAGCCATCACAAAGGCGTACTGTGGACACTGCCCCTACTAATCTCCACTAATATGTGTCCAGATGCTTTTCATCAGATCGTGTATATCTCAGTTGGGACGCAAGACAAAAATGAAACCGGAAAATTTTCACAGACGTCGCCGGCTGCCGCTTAGCATACCACACTACGTCGTGTCCGACAGACAGCATAAATAATTCCGCCGATATGCGCCAGCCGTCGCAGTCCGTAGGGTTCGCCGTGTGTCGAAAGTGACGAAGGCGGACCGAAAGTTTCACGTGTGTTGCTACACGGCCGGGCGCTAAGTGGCATTTAAAGGTTATGAGGCAAGCACGCACGTTCCCACAATGAATCATATGCCAAAAATTACTGCGCCCGAGAACCAGTCTACCGTGAAAGGAACGCCGATTTACATTCATGACGGCTCACTCCAGACCTGGGCGCGATAGCGGCTGTTCAATTACACCGCGGCAGCAATTACAAGCGGAAGGCGCCCGCAGTACACATGTGTTACACTCGCATTCGAATTAATTGGACATACCAGCGATTGCAATCAAACTTGTATGAAAGCGCGAATCTGGATGTCTCTTTGATGATTAACAGGCGTTATGCTCGTATCATGGTCATAATTTCGATGACATCAGAAGGGTATCGTTTATATTTTCCGACCTACTTTTCACTATCGCTTAAAACGGCTACAGACGATTTATTGCTGAATCCATAACGGTAGTAGTGTGAAATATTAAGACACACATCAAATGAAGCCGCCACTGGACTGAGCAAGAAGACGGAAGATCGGGCGGGCATTTCTGTGGCCGAGCGGTTCTAGGCGCAGTCTGGAACCGCGCGACCGCTCCGGCCGCAGGTTCGAATCCTGCTTCGGGCATGGATGTGTGTGATGTCCTTAAGTTAGTTGGGTTTAAGTAGTTCTAAGTTCTAGGGGACTGATGACCTCAGATATTAAGTCCCATAGTACTCAGAGCCAATTCAATCATTTTTTGGCAATTCTGTGAGAGAAGTTATCAGAAGTAGATTCAATTATTTATGGATAGAGAACAGAGAAATTTCTACGAAATAGTTGAAACTTAAGTGAAATGGCTTGACTGTTGTCAGGCCTGATTCTTCAAATGATTTCGTTCAAACATTCAATAAGATGCAACGCGTAGCTGTTATCAGATGCCACAAGTATCGTATAAATATACAGTTTGCCCCTGGAGGAATGGTCAGTATTCATAAACATAACAGGAACGATCATTTGAAGCAGGATGTCTAGTAAACAAGGGCTCTAAAATGTTAGCCATGAGAGCACTGGTATAGACAATATCCCAGCTGAGCTTCTGAAATCTGGAGGAGCAAAACTGAATCAGGAGTTGTATAATCTTGCTTTCAACATGTACGAGCAGGGTAAAATTCCCACAGACTTTGAGAGAAACATTATGATCCCTATTCTAAAGAAGGCAAATGCTAAAAGATGTGAAAATTATAGGACGCTCGGCCTAGTTACTCACGCCTCTAAAATAGTAACTTCAATTATCCGAAAACGCATAGAACAAAAAATCGAAGCTACACTCTCCGAAGACCAGTTTGGATTCCGGAAAGATAGAGGAACCAGAGAAGCAATATTTGCTCTAAAACTAAGAATAGAGAAACGACTAGATAAGAACCTGACAACATACATAGCTTTCGTAGATGTAGAGAAAGCCTTTGATAATGTTAAATGGGATAAGATGTTTGAGGCACTCGAAAAAGTAGGAATAGACTATAAAGATAGAAAAATGATATGGAATCCATACAAAAATGAGACAGCAGTTATCCGTGGACGGACAAAACAAGAAGAGGTGCAGATACGGAAAGGCGTCCGACAAGGTTGCGCACTATCCCCTGTTATCTTTAACGTATACATTGAAGAGGAGTTGAAAAAAGTAAGGGAAAATTCACAGACAGGTGTAGTAATTCATGGCCAACGAATAGATATGATAAGATATGCCGATGATATTGCTGTCCTGGCTGAAAGTGAAGAAGATCTTGTAGTCCTACTGAATAGAATGGATAAAGTTATAGGGGAGGAATATAATATGAGAATTAATAAAGAAAAAACAAAAGTAATGGAATGCGACAAAAAAGATCAAGTGAAAGTCCAAGTAGGCAATGAACTGCTTGAACAAGTTGATAAATTTACTTATCTGGGCAGTAATATTATCAGGGATGGAAGGAGCAAGGCAGAACTGAGAAGCAGAATTGCTCAAGCAAAGGCTGCTTTTAACAAGAAAAAAAACATCTTAACATCTAAGAGCATCAGCCTTGAAATCAGGAAAAGATTTTTGAAATCATATGTGTGGAGTGTGGCATGCTATGGGTGTGAAACATGGACTCTCGGGACAGAAGAAGGCCAGAAGCTAAATTCTTTTGAAATGTGGTGCTATAGACACATGCTCAAAACAAAATGTATCGACAAGGTCACAAACTAAGTGTTTCTGGAATGAGCAGGTGAGAAGAGAAGCTTCTGGAGTTTCATTGTTAAAAGAAGAGTGCAATTTACAGGCCACCTATTAAGACATAAGCGACTCCATAGAGGGATATGTCGAGGGAAAAAGACCAAGGGGAAGACAACGGCTGAGGTACACGGATCAAATCGTGAAACATGTGGGATGTAACGCCTATAAAGAAATGAAGAGAAAAGCTGAAACACGCACAGAATGGAGACAAGCTGCCATTGCAGCTGTTGCAAACCAATCCTTGGATTGACCACTACAGAAGAAGAAGAGCACTTGTACATTAGATGTGTTTCACAGTAGCGAAGAAGAACAAGTGCTCATAACTCTTAAGTTACGCATCTTAGAACCCACGTGTACTAGACTCTTTTGCATAGAATGATGGTTCCATTTCTACCCCTGAATATTCGTCATTCCCCTGGGAAGAATCTTGTCTTCATCATTACACCCCGGAGACAAAACTAAATCCATAACAATAGTTTAACGGGAACAACGGAAGCTTCACACTAGCTACTACAAAAATACACTCCTGGAAATTGAAATAAGAACACCGTGAATTCATTGTCCCAGGAAGGGGAAACTTTATTGACACATTCCTGGGGTCAGATACATCACATGATCACACTGACAGAACCACAGGCACATAGACACAGGCAACAGAGCATGCACAATGTCGGCACTAGTACAGTGTATATCCACCTTTCGCAGCAATGCAGGCTGCTATTCTCCCATGGAGACGATCGTAGAGATGCTGGATGTAGTCTTGTGGAACGGCTTGCCATGCCATTTCCACCTGGCGCCTCAGTTGGACCAGCGTTCGTGCTGGACGTGCAGACCGCGTGAGACGACGCTTCATCCAGTCCCAAACATGCTCAATGGGGGACAGATCCGGAGATCTTGCTGCCCAGGGTAGTTGACTTACACCTTCTAGAGCACGTTGGGTGGCACGGGATACATGCGGACGTGCATTGTCCTGTTGGAACAGCAAGTTCCCTTGCCGGTCTAGGAATGGTAGAACGATGGGTTCGATGACGGTTTGGATGTACCGTGCACTATTCAGTGTCCCCTCGACGATCACCAGTGGTGTACGGCCAGTGTAGGAGATCGCTCCCCACACCATGATGCCGGGTGTAGGCCCTGTGTGCCTCGGTCGTATGCAGTCCTGATTGTGGCGCTCACCTGCACGGCGCCAAACACGCATACGACCATCATTGGCACCAAGGCAGAAGCGACTCTCATCGCTGAAGACGACACGTCTCCATTCGTCCCCCCATTCACGCCTGTCGCGACACCACTGGAGGCGGGCTGCACGATGTTGGGGCGTGAGCGGAAGACGGCCTAACGGTGTGCGGGACCGTAGCCCAGCTTCATGGAGACGGTTGCGAATGGTCCTCGCCGATACCCCAGGAGCAACAGTGTCCCTAATTTGCTGGGAAGTGAGGGTGCGGTCCCCTACGGCACTGCGTAGGATCCTACGGTCTTGGCGTGCATCCGTGCGTCGCTGCGGTCTGGTCCCAGGTCGACGGGAACGTGCACCTTCCGCGGACCACTGGCGACAACATCGATGTACTGTGGAGACCTCACGCCCCACGTGTTGAGCAATTCGGCGGTACGTCCACCCGGCCTTCCGCATGCCCACTATACGCCCTCGCTCAAAGTCCGTCAACTGCACATACGGTTCACGTCCACGCTGTCGCGGCATGCTACCAGTGTTAAAGACTGCGATGGAGCTCCGTATGCCACGGCAAACTGGCTGACACTGACGGCGGCGGTGCACAAATGCTGCGCAGCTAGCGCCATTCGACGACCAACACCGCGGTTCCTGGTGTGTCCGCTGTGCCGTGCGTGTGATCATTGCTTGTACAGCCCTCTCGCAGTGTCCGGAGCAAGTATGGTGGGTCTGACACACCGGTGTCAATGTGTTCTTTTTTCCATTTCCAGGAGTGTATATTGAATAAATATAATGAACATTGTAATGCCACTTAACAAAATTTTCCGCTCTTTGAAGAAGTTTATCATAGTTCGAATGGCTCTGAGTACTATGGGAGGTCATCAGTCCCCTAGAACGTAGAACTACTTTAACCTAACTAACCTAATGACATCACACACACCCATGCCCGAGGCAGGATTCGAACCTGCGACCGTAACGGTCGCGCGGTTGCAGACTGTAGCGCCTAGAACCGCTCGGCCACTCCGGCCGGCTTATCATAGTTCTTTATTCACCATCACACAGAATGAATACAAACTGTAGGGTGTAATTCTGGGACATCGCTCTTACTGAAGAAGCAAGTACGACAGAATAAGCAAGTACGTTCACACTGTCTTTAGGTCTTGCACTCTTCTTTGCTGCAAACTACCTTTGAAGTGAATGCAATATAGGTAGATAATGGATCTTGTGTTCATATTACAAAGACGATGAGGTGGTATTCATGTATGATCAAGCATGTCTAAATCGTCGAACACACTGACCCACACCCGTTTCCACAAGATATAAAGCGCATTTAAGCTGGTATTTCTACTTAGACCGTTTCTAAAAATTACTCAGACATCATGATGCAGGAGCGACTCTGATACGGAGATACAAGCTCCAATTAACAGAACTGCAGCTGTCTACATGGAGTGCACATTAGAATGCAGTTGGAGCTTATATTTTTAAACATAGTAGCAAATAGGAGTTCACAAGAAAATAGTCAAACAACAATGTGATAATTTAATACGTACTCGTTATTTCTGAATGGGACAATTACATGAAGTAGAACTGTTAATATGTAACGCGGTTTCTGAAAGAAATCGTAATCTTTGTTGTACGGTATTTATTGTCAATGTAAGGAATTTTGTACTACCTCTTGTTGAACACTTCGGCTGGCCGCGGAGTGGCCGAGCGGTTCTAGGCGCTACAGTCTGGGACCGCGCGACCGCTACGGTCGCAGGTTCGAATCCTTCCTCGGGCATGGATGTGTGTGATGTCCTTAGGTTAGTTAGGTTTAAGTAGTTCTAAGTTCTAGGGGACTGATGACCTCAGATGTTAAGTCCCATAGTGCTCAGAGCCATTTGAACCAACCCATAGTGCTCAAAGCCATTTTTTTGTTGAACACTTCAGTATTTTCTGAAAAAAAAAGCAGTTTAGAATACACCAGCGTCGTGAACTAATGAGATCAGTGCATATGTTTATACTATTTCTCCTTTCAGAATGCTCCTCACACGCGGTCTGAGGCGGCTTGCCACAGTTTGGGCGGCTTCCCCGTCGGAGGTTCGAGTCCTTCCTCAAGCATCGGTGTATGTGTTGTCCTTAGCGTAAGTCAGATTAAGTAGTGTGTAATGCCTAGGGACCGATGACCTCAGCAGTTTGGTCCCATAGTAACTTAAACAAATTTCCAATTTGTTGCTCACAACTAGCTTTTTACATGGTTATGTATATTTGGTACTGACGCACCCTTGCGTACCATTAATATGAACGCTGAACTAAACGAGTCATTCTTGAAAAACAAATTAAATGATTATAGTCTAAAAACGGGAATCGGTACAGCAAATGCTACTGAGGAGAGAAATAAGACGAGTACGTTTCTACGCAAGAGGCTCCATCACTTCATGTGGCCAGTGTTGAACAAGGTGTTTATAATTAAACTTTGCCGATTTGAGCCAGTGTAAACGGTACACTATTTACGATGTAGGTACTCAACACTATAGGAATTACGTTCCGATCGTGCGCTGCAAGATCTGCGTTGTTAGTAGTGCTGTAGTGTCATGACTTGCCATTAGGCGTCAGCACTGGTACGGCGACATAGGGTTAAAACGCAAACATCAGTGCGCATTATTAAAGTCCCAGAGAGTCAACATGGGTCTGGACATAGTGAAGAGGGCTTTACTCGTAAAGCTGTTTTATCAAAACAACAACAACAACAGTGCTGCTACTCTTTGTGAGAATCGGCGCATTCAAGGAATACGGAGAAGTCATCTTTCCGCACCATGGTTGAAGAATATGATTCGGAAGTTCGATTTAACTGGCGGTTTAGGAATTTCTCCTGGGAGAGGCTGACGGTCAATTGTGCCACAGATTGTGGACGTTACTTTTGCCATGACTGAGAATGCTGGATACCAAGTGCGATCTTCAATCCGGTCCGCTAGCTGTGACACGACGGCTGAACATTCTATGGTCCACCGCTGTTCCGGGCAACATAGAGCAACGAATAGTGCAGTTCCAGCTTTCAGTACTTTATTCATTCTTTCTCTTCTGCATGTCCTTGTAAATGTTTCCTCAAAGTTTCATTGCCCTACGATAACTCGTTTTTCATGGTGGCCCTCTCAAGCAACGACTTAATTATAATCATCCTGTACTTTATTTGGGTCATCAAGGTGGACTGATGCAGTTGGTAGTTACCTTCTTCGTTGCAGCACATGTGCTGCATCGTACATTAACCACTGTCTATTTTGTACACTTGTATCTATCTCAGCCCCTGCGTTTTCAACTATAGCAATGATTGGTGCCATAATATGGGCCCAATCATTCTCAACCTTCCGTTCATTACGGTCTTCACTGGGCAATGTCTCTCGTTGATTTGTTGCAGAACGTCTCCAATTCTCTTCCAGTAAGGCCATCTGATCGTAAAAGTCTCCTGTATTAATTATTACTTTTTAATTTTTTTGGCCCGAAGTTTATATTCTTGTACCGTAAAGCGGGGTGACTTTGAACATTTTAAATTCATTTTTGTAAATTAAACAGAAACTTCTGGGAAGTTGCAAGAGGTGTTGCTGAAAATGATAAAGCAGGTTATACATTTTTATCCTCCACACCTAGTTTATTTTTAAAATTTTTTCACTGTTCAATTTCACCCCATGGCTTGGGGTTACTTTGAACATGGAAAACATTTGCCTATTCTGTGAAAGTCATGTCAATTACTGTTAAATGACACCCCTCTCATATGATACAGCATGATATTTTGTATATAAATATAGTTTTGAAAGTAACTTATTTAGAAAAAATTGAGTATTTTTTATGAGTTTTCTTTGATCACCTGAAACTGCTCGTATGTTTACGGTTTAATTTTGCTAATAATGGAAATTGGTGCTGAGCTAGTTATGAAATAAGAAAATTATTTAGAAATAGATAGATCTTTTCAAAACAGTCCGCATGACTTTAATAAAAAAAATGAAAAAAAGTTATCACATTTTAAAGATTTTCATCTGTAACATTCTACAGGAAAGGAAGTTGCCACGAAAGAGTGTCCACTCTAGCAGATGTCATAGACATCAAATTTAAACTCAGAATGAAGCTCTCCCCTTCTATCTACCTTAGAATCAGGTAGAATCCTACAAATTTCATCTTTCTCAAAATCTGACACATTGGGAACATTAGGCCACACAAAAAGACTTCGTCTGATTCCACCTTGGAATGCCATTTAGTCAGAAGTGTAATTTCATCATCAGTGATATCATGTCCAACACTATTTTACACTTTTCTTTGAAGGAAGGTTCACTAAAACATGTTTTCCATGGAGCTGATGTGTCAAAGAATAGGGAAGGCGCTGTTCAGAATCACCCCTTGAAAGACAAAGCTTCATATTTTATTTTTTTACGTAACCAAAGAATAAATTTAACATTTTATACTTTCTGTAAATGTTCATTCAAGTGTTAAGCTTGCACACAAAAACTCGTTTCAAATTCTAAACTCAAAAATACTTCTAATAACAGGCAAGTGTTTTTGCGGTTGTGAAGGAACTTACATTTCCAGAAAATTATTCTATTTTCTGGCATTGTTATACAATGTTATTTCATATCGACTGTCATATCATCTAAAAGTATCGATTATTGGAAATATTTAACGACTCTGGTTGGTTCAAATGGCTCTTAGCACTATGCGACTTAGCTTCTGAGGTCATCAGTCGCCTAAACTTAGAACTAATTAAACCTAACTAACCTAAGGACATCACACGCATCCATGCCCGAGGCAGGATTCGAACCTGCGACCGTTGCGGTCGCCCGGTTCCAGACTAGAGCGCCTAGAACCGCACGGCTACTCCGGGCAGCTTAACGACTCTGGCCTTAGTTCCATATTTACGCACTAGAGTGCAGCATTTATTTTAAAAACATGAAACTTCCTGTTCAAAGTCGCCTCTCCGTTCAAAGTCACCCCGCTTTACGGTATGTTAGCAGAAGTATTGCTGCAGTCTACATAAGGCTATTTCAGAACTGCACCCTGTGAAAGTGTACCAAGAGAGTCTTCAGTGTCAGTATGTGAACCTAGGCCGCTCAGGAAACTGTGTTTCTGGATCTGCCTTCACCTCTTTCTGAAAATAGTGGTCGTTAGTACACATTAGCAGATACCAATAATTCATTTATTAAAAATGGCAGTTTTGATGTTTTACGACTAAATACAGGGTGATTCAGAAAGAATACCACAACTTTAGGAATTTAAAACTCTGCAACGACAAAAGGCAGAGCTAAGCACTATCTGTCGGCGAATTAAGGGAGCTATAAAGTTTCATTTAGTTGTACATTTGTTCGCTTGAGGCGCTGTTGACTAGGCGTCAGCGTCAGTTGATGCTAAGATGGCCACCGCTCAACAGAAAGCTTTTTGTGTTATTGAGTACAGCAGAAGTGAATCGACGACAGATGGGGCACTGAGAATCCGCAGGAAACAACTCAGTATGAACGTGACTCGCCTAAGGTGAACGTTTTCTGTGCCATTTCAGCCAATAAAGTTTTTGGTCCCTTTTTCTTCGAAGATGCTACTGTAACTGGACTACAGTATCTGGAGATGTTAGAGAATTGGCTGTTCCCTCAGCTCGAACAAGAAGCACAACAATTCATATTTCAGCAGGATGGAGCGCCACCACATTGGCACTTATCTGTCCGTAACTACCTGAACGTCAACTACCCGAGGCGATGGATCGGCCGCCAGGCAGCCCGTGACAGTGCACTTCATCACTGGCCTCATAGAAGCCCTGATCTTACCCCTTGCGATTTCTTCTTATGGGGGTATGTTAAGGATATGGTGTTTCGGCCACCTCTCCCAGCCACCATCGATGATTTGAAACGAGAAGTAACAGCAGCTATCCAAACTGTTACGCCTGATATGCTACAGAGAGTGTGGAACGAGTTGGAGTATTGGGTTGATATTGCTCGAGTGTCTGGAGGGTGCCATATTGAACATCTCTGAACTTGTTTTTGAGTGAAAAAAAATCCTTTTTAAATACTCTTTGTAATGATGTATAACAGAAGGTTATATTATGTTTCTTTCATTAAATACACATTTTTAAAGTTGTGGTATTCTTCTTGAATCACCCTGTATAAAGCCCCCAGTTGTTAGTTTGTCGTATTCTGTTTGTGCTATCAACGTTCGATGCCACACTTGTTAGGGGTTGCAGTTATCGACCGCGGTCCGTGTTAGTATCGCTGGACCCGCGAGTCGCGACCAGCGCCGCTCCACGGCTTGTATCAAGTTTCTAGCGAGCTCTCGTCCACTCTAGCTCGGGACGTCAAGTAGTAGAGTAGCATAGCCTTCAGCTGATAGGTAGCAACCTGTAACAAGACGATTAGTAACGTATGGCCTAAGTGAGGCCTCAATAGCTATCTGTTTATAATTATATGTATGCAGCCAAGAAGAATCCTGTACAGCCAGTTACGTACAATATATATTATTTTTTACCGACGACTTCTAATTATTTTAGTCGTTGCAGACCCAGACCATGTAGCCAGCACCTTATCGACGTAACTGATAAATCTGCTGTGATTTATATATTTCTATTTAGCATTGGTCACCAGTCAACATTGGCGACGACTCGTTCGTCGTCATCATAACAACTATTCGTCAAGTAAAATAAGGGACTCACGGATTGAATCTATACGCTCACTATTGTGCGTGTGGTACACTATTGTTGTGTAGGCATTGTAGTAGTGGGCCGGCCGCGGTGGTCTAGCGGTTCTAGGCGCTACAGTCCGGAACCGCGGGACTGCTACGGTCGCAGGTTCGAATCCTGCCTCGGGCATGGATGTGTGTGATGTCCTTAGGTTAGTTCGGTTTACGTAGTTCTAAGTTCTAGGGGACTGATGACCACAGATGTTAAGTCCCATAGTTCTCAAAGCCATTTGAACCATTGTAGTAGTGGAAAAGATTGACCAGTGCTGCCCTCCAGCTGATCGTAATGGGTTCAGCTAATAGGTTCGACTCTATGGTATGAACGCCGTGTGTGCTTATTCAGTATAGCATTGTGTTTGTGTTGTGAATCGTTGTGGAAATGTAGAGGACGTTAGCCTCAGCGCTTGTTGGCCGGATTCACAGGCTCTCACTCCGTGGGACTCTGCGCAGAAGGCCTCTCTCTAAACTGAATGTGCAACTTCAGCTGTCGAAAAGTACGGGCCAAACTTCCTCATACTCCGTACGCTGCACCACCGCAATTTGGCGGCCAGGAAGTAACACTAGAATGCAAAACGGAAAACTTTCCGTTTCCGCGATCACTTGAGCCTATTACATTGCATGTTTCAGATTTCTGGATAAGAACAACCTGAACTGTCACAAGTGTGTATAAAAATATTTAAAAACACAAAAAATTTGAAAAAGGTGAAAATACTCTCGTATTATTCTATTTTTTTAAGTCTCCCCTGATCCAGATACTGATAGGCTGATGAGAAAAATGAGTCTGCATTAATTCAATTATGTTACGCAGGAGAAATCGATAAATTACTTACTGTATTAATCAAAATTTTAAAAACGTGTAATTCGTAAAAATCCAGTGTTGTAAACGATGCATACGCATATTGAACAATGTTGACATCGTTTGCTCAGACACGCCGCTATTATTGATTATTAGGTATCAACAAAGCATCTCTTACAGAATCCAGCGCCTCCTCAAAAACAAATATAACTGCAATGTTACATTCTCCACTAATAATAACTTGAAAACCAATCTCCTTCACAATTTAAAATCAGTACGTTCGCCTTTGTCACATTCAGGAGTCTATAAAATCAATTGAGACACATGTCCTTCATATTATATAGGACAAAGAGAGCGAGCTTTTTCAGTCAGATATAAAGAGCATCTATTGGGGAAAAAAGGCACTAACATTCATAATTTTTCTTTCGCTGATCATTTGCTGATCACAGGCCACAAACCTAAGGAAATTAATGACATTAATATTCTACACACAGAGAAAAAAGGTCGTAGACTTGATGTTCTTGAGGAAATGGAAATATTCAAACACTTCTCTCTCAATGATAACCTGATTCTTAATGAACAGTTACAGTTACGTAAAAAGAATTTTTTCAATGGCTTCAAACCTTTACTGAAGGATCCTTGAGAGATATTTTTCATCTATGTCAATTTTTCCTCGTGTTTTTTTCTGAAAGGCTGTTTTCCTCCCCATACTCTTATTGCAGTTTAATCACTTATTGTATTTTTCTGTAACAAATTACTGAAAATTTTTTGTTCATGATTTCTTACTGCTTTTAAATTATAATATGTCTTCATACTATAAAATGTTTAAAAGTTGTGGACACATCTGCTATACAAACTGCTGTAACCCTTCTATCACGTAAAGCAGATGTCAACAATTTTCATCGCCAGATGGCGTGACACCTCATGTCCACATCGTTGTGTAGCCGGCGCACGCGCCACCCAGTCTGATATCATCTGTTTCAATATACACAAGCAGCCCTTAGCGGAACTAGAAATAACAGTAAAACTTTTACGTAGGATGTTTTATTATGTGACGTGGCCTTTTTGGTGTTAAAATTGTATGACGAGAGCTGTTATGCTCAACTTTTTACGTATGTAAGTACATCTTTATATACGAATATTTTTAATAACTAACTTTGTATCCCCCTTATTTAGGTAATATAAATTCTGATGAAGACTCCCTTATCTTAGGAGTCGAAACCATGGTCAATTCGACTATAAATCCATTGCAACCACTGGGCTGTCTTTATTATTAAAAAAATATTTTCACGGTTGCTGCTCACAGCTATGTTTAAAGTCGTAAGAAATAATAATGAGAAAAAAGTTTTATGGATTATGACAATAACAGTTACCTCAGATTCACGAAACTTGTCTTTCGAGAAAGGAAACATAAATCTTCATCATTTTCAGTGTGCCGCTTAATGCAGTTTGATAGAGACGTTTCCTTTTTTAAATGAACCCACCGCAATTTGACTGCATTGTTGTTTATTTAATTAGGATTCAGATTTCGGCCTTTTGTGCCATTTTGAAGTGATTGAGTTTATATCATTAACATATATTGCACGACATCAAGCTCAAAAGTGGCCATAAATTAAGAAAAATATTCGCTCCCTGCGAAATGCCAGATGTAAAATAATCATCTTGCAAATAGATCAATAAATAATAGTGGGAGCACGTCATATTTAATTAAAACAAGTTTATTTTGGTGTATAAAAGACGAACACATGTCCTTGACTCATCGTATTTAATAAAAAAACAAGTTTATTTTTGTATATGAATGATGAACACACGTCCTTGACTGTTTTTATTAATATGACGTGCTCCCTCTATTATTTATTGATAAGATGATGATTTTACATCTGCCATTTCGTGGGGAGCGAATATTTTTCTTAATTTATGGCCAAATTTGAGCTTGATGTCCTGCAGTATATGTTAATGACATAAACTCAAATCACCTGAAAATGGCATATAAGGCGGAAACCTGGGTCGTAATTAAACAAACAACAATACAGTCAAATGGCAGTGCGTTCATTTAAAAATTATTGTATGACTGTTGGTCAGTAACACCAAAAACTGTTTAGAGACGTTTCAGTTTCACGCTTAATTAATTCTTAATGTATTATAAACATTATTTTTTCATTATTTGCGAATAACCCTATTAGGACTATGCAAAGTACTTTTAATTAGAGGTGTACATCTGCCTTCTTTTGTGCCCATATTTCTTTCATTCTCTTCCTGTCGGCTTCCTTTCTCTCTTCGGACCATATTGTCCCAGTAATATTCATTGGCTTTTCCTCTTAGGTCAGTTAGCGATGTGTGAATTTTGGATCTGAAGATTTCGGGGTTTTGGGAATCATATGGTAAAATTCCGGGCAATTTCAGATCAGTTTTGAGCTCCAAAATTCATTTCATAGTGTGCATTTTGGCTTTAAACCTGTTGTCAAAGCATTCGACTCTTTGTTTCGTTAGTCTGTCTGTCTTTCATTTAATGTGTCCATTGAATCTTAATCGGGGCTCTCAAAGATCTCTTTGGATATTTGTGTACTGACAAGGTTTCGTGTTGCAGTGTAATAAAACATGTAACAGTAGTGTGTTAATTGGCTGGACACAGCCAGACATCCACAAGCAGCGATAAAAAGAAGAATACTAATGTGTGGCCTGAAGTGTCTGTCAAGAGGGTTTGAGAACGTACAGCGCCCGAGCAGCAGACGTCAGACGCACTCAGCGCGAAGCGTTTTGCATATGAAGAGCCTCGTTGTGACAAATGGCCCGTACACTGCCCGTCAGTAACGTTGCCATTGTTAATCTTTGCGAGCGTGTGACGCGTGTTGACAAACCGCCTATCGCAATTAACAAAGGTCACGTCTGTCACATAAGAGCAGCATCAAACATGCTCCATTGAGATCGCGACGAGGAAAAGCGCTCGACGCATGTTCTATTGCACTTCTCCGTACAGACAAGTGAGGAGCTTTCTCAGGACATGAATTAGCTTCTTAATGCTACGAGATACTTCGATATGCGACCATGATGTAGTACTAGAACAATGATTCCTGCGGACAAATAACCTTTTCACAATAACAACAGTGTTATAGAAAATAAGAGAGACGTCGTAGCAGAAACAAATACCGTAATCGGGTAGATCACTAGCAGATGCTTTGTATTGACACCAGTTACTTTATAGTGTTCTCAGAAAAAGTATTCTACAGGGTTAATACAAATGACTGAAGCGATTTCATAAGTTCACTGTAGCTCCATTCATTGACATATGGTCACGACACACTACAGATACGTAGAAAAACCCATAAAGTTTTGTTCGGCTGAAGCCACACTTCAGGTTCCTGCCGCCAGAGCGCTCGAGAGCGCAGTGAGACAAAATGGCGACAAGAGCCGAGAAAGCGTATGTCGTGCTTGAAATGCACTCACATCAGTCAGTCATAACAGTGCAACGACACTTCAGGACGAAGTTCAACAAAGATCCACCAACTGCTAACTCCATTCGGCGATGGTATGCGCAGTTTAAAGCTTCTGGATGCCTCTGTAAGGGGAAATCAACGGGTCGGCCTGCAGTGAGCGAAGAAACGGTTGAACGCGTGCGGGCAAGTTTCACGCGTAGCCCGCGGAAGTCGACGAATAAAGCTAGCAGGGAGCTAAACGTACCACAGCCGACGGTTTGGAAAATCTTACGGAAAAGGCTAAAGCAGAAGCATTTCTTAAACAGGAGATTGGAAAACCGATGGATCGGTCGTGGTGGAGATCATGATCAACAATTCATGTCATGGCCTCCACGCTCTCCCGACTTAACCCCATGCGATTTCTTTCTGTGGGGTTATGTGAAAGATTCAGTGTTTAAACCTCCTCTACCAAGAAACGTGCCAGAACTGCGAGCTCGCATCAACGATGCTTTCGAACTCGTTGATGGGGACATGCTGCGCCGAGTGTGGGAGGAACTTGATTATCGGCTTGATGTCTGCCGAATCACTAAAGGGGCACATATCGAACATTTGTGAATGCCTAAAAAAACTTTTAGAGTGTTGGTATGTGTGTGCAAAGCATTGTGAAAATATCTCAAATAATAAAGTTATTGTAGAGCTGCGAAATCGCTTCAATCATTTGTAATAACCCTCCACCGTTAGCCATCTTCGAGGTAATTGAGGCTCGTCCTCAGATGAATGATGTTTACAGGCATTTCATATTTTATACCAGGTGCACCTAGCCCCTGAGATCGTATCTCTGATAGAAGTAATTGGAATAATAGAGGTTCTGTCGTTTTATGCACATAAAGAATTTCGGCGTGCACTGATGAACCGAAGTATTATGACCACCTGCTTCTATTGTTTCTCCGTCTTTGGAACGAAATACACCACTGGCTCTGCGTGTCATGAATCCGACAGCTTCTTGGTAGATTTGTGGAGATATGTGGCATTAGATGTCTACGCACAGGCCATTTAATTCGGCTAAACAACGCGCTGCTGATTTGCGTTCGCGGTGATAGCAACCGAGAGCGACCCAGATGGGTTCCATAGTGTGGTGTCACCGCCAGACACCACACTTGCTAGGTGGTAGTTTAAATCGGCCGCGGTCCATGTAGTACATGTCGGACCCGCGTGTCGCCACTGTGATCGCAGACCTAGCGCCACCACCAAGGCAGGTCTCGTGATACGAGAGGGACTCGACCCCAGTTGTACGCGAACCTAGCTATCGCCCAGTTGTACGCGAACCTAGCTATCGCCCAGTTGTACGAAGCCTTTCTCTCTCATTAGCCGAGAGACATAATAGCCATCAGCTAAGTTAATGGCTACGAACTAGCAAGGAGCCATTTGTATCAGTGCCTATAGCTTACGAGTATTCAAGAGAGATGTATTCCAAGGAATAAAGAAAAGATAAGTAAAAAGCATCTACATACTTTTCTTCTTATTCATTCATGAGTTCTCGTGTTCCAGACTTCACGCCCGTGTGCTTTATGCCGAACGTGCACTATCGGCCACCGCTTTAGTTTAGCATTCCTTTTCAGCATCAACATCACGGTGTCGGTCCAGCTACCGACACTACAAATAGGACCTACACTCACTCTCATAAATTAAGAATAATGCTGATACATGGTGAAACAACGCTACGGTTGGCGGTTTGCGGGATTAAATCACCTTGTGGTATGACCATGTGGTGTATCTGACCTGCGGTCGTCGCACGGTGGCGCTGGCAGCAGACCACAAACGCAGAGGCGTTGGTGCATGTCACAGTACAGTGCAGCAACTACGTGTGCAGACGTCTTCAGACGTGCTAATGGTGACTGTGTGTGTTGAAAATGGCTCAAAGAACACATATTGATGACGTTATGAGGGGTAGAATACTAGGGCGACTGGAGGCTGGTCAAATACAGCTGGTCGTAGCACGGGCCCTCCGTGTGCCACAAAGTGTGTTCTCAAGATCATGGCAACGATTCCACCAGACGGGAAACGTGTCCAGGCGCTACAGTACGGGATGTCCACAGTGTATAACACCACAAGAAGACCATATCTCACCATCAATGCCCGCAGGCGGCCACGGGCTCCGGACCTTACCGCAGCCACTGGAACAGTTGTCTCCAGACACACAGTCTACAGACGACTGAACAGACATGGTTTATTTGCCCGGAGACCTGCAAGGTGCATTCCACTGACCCCTGGTCACAGGAGAGCCTGGTGTCAAGAACACAGTACATGGTCATTGGAACAGTGGTCCCAGGTTATGTTCACAGAAGAGTCCAGGTATAGTCTGAACAGTGATTCTCGCCGGGTTTTTATCTGGCGTGGACCAGGAACCAGATACCAGCCCCTTAATGTCCATGAAAGGGACCTGTATGGAGGTCGTGGTTTGATGGTGTGGGGTGGGATTATGATTGGTGTACGTACACCCCTGCATGTCTTTGACAGAGGAACTGAAACAGGTCAGGTGTAGCGGGACGTCATTTTGTACCACTATGTCCGCCTTTTCAGGGGTGCAGTGGGTCCCACCTTCCTCCTGATGGATGATAACGCACGGCCCCACCGAGCTCCCATCGTGGAAAAGTACCTTGAAACAGAAGATACCAGGCGAATGGAGTGGCCTGCATGTTCTCCAGACCTAAACACCATCGAACACGTCTGGGATGCACTCGGTCGACGTATCGCTGCACGTCTTCAAACCCCTACGACACTTCCGGAACTTCGACAGGCACTGGTGCAAGAATGGGAGGCTATACCCCAGCAGCTGCTCGACCACCTGATCCAGAGTATGCCAACCCGTTGTGCTGCATGTGTACGTGTGCATGGTGATCATATCCCAGTTTGATGTCGGGGTACATGTGCAGGAAAGAGTGGAGTTTTGTAGCACATGTGTTTCGGGACGGTTTTCTCAACTTATCACCAATACCGTGGACTTACAGATGTGTGTCGTTTGTGTTCCCTACGTGGCTATGCCATTAGCACTAGTTTTGGGTAGTGCCACGTTGTGTGGCACCACATTCTCCAATTATCCTTAAATTATGAGCATGAGTGTACATTAGGGAAGTTTGGCCGCCGAGACATCAACGTGAGTTCACTATAATGCTTCTCAAATCTCTGTAGTACGGTTATGGTCAGACATACGGACAATTATACTGCTTAAAGATGACATCGCCGCAGGGGAAGACATCAAGGATGAAGGAATGCAGGTGGTTCGCAGCTGTCAGCGTATCTTCGATTACTACCACACGACCCATGCAAGCGCAAGGGACTATCTGTCGTAGCCTAATACTGCTCCCACCAGACTGCGTCCATGGCACGCAGCTCGTTTCGAGCCGCCGTTCACCTTGATGACGGCGTTTGTGGAGATGACCATCAATGTAGTGTAGCAGAAACGTGATTCACCCGAAGAGCCACCCCACTGCTCGACGGTGAATCCCGATGGTCCCGTGCCCTCTGCAATCGTCAGTTACCATTTGTTGGGTCAACATGTGAACTCGTAGGGGATAGTCTGCGGAGGAGCTACATGTTCAACAATGTAGATGAACGGTGCTCATTCGGTAGAGATACCGTAGATCATCACTAACCATACTTTACAGAGCACAGAAGCCTCCGAACTTCACGTTCTGTGAAGAGTCGTGGTCTTCCAACCGTTTAGCGCCACGTATTCATTTCATTGTCCTTCTACCTCTTTCCGTAGATGCTCACGACAGTAGCACGTGAACATTCGACCATCTTAGCCGTTTTCGAGATACTCGTTCACAGACTCTGCGTAATGGTAATCTTCATTTTGTCAAAGTCGCTTATATCTATGGATTTCCTCGTTTTCAGGCCATATCTTCGCTAGTCTGATTCCCCGGCCGTATCTGCTCCGCTTAAAGACTTTTGCTACCGAGTCACCAGACGCCATTCACCGTAGCGGTGGGCAGTAGTCATAGTGTTTTGTCTAATGAGTGTAATTTCTGAAGTTGTAAGTAAAGTGCTTTAAAAAGTTCCATTACACTCCAGCATAGTAAATACAACACTCATATTAACTTGGTTAACAACTACTATAAGAACACGCGAACAGGTAAAGGAACATGATGAGGCAGTCAGTTGTCGAACGGTATTATATAGACTTTTGCCGACATCAGCTCATAAATGCAGTCCGAACACTGGTTCGGTGTTGCTCCCTGCGCTAGTCTATCCTGTGGAAGCCTTTCATCTCCGCATAACTATTGCAGTCTTTATCCATTTGAACCAGGTCTCTTCATTAACCCCTTGGTCTTCCTCTACAATGCTTCCCCCTTCCCTATTTCCCTTCAGTATCAAACTGACTATTCCAATATGCCTCAGGACGTGTCCTATCAACCGAGTCGTTTACTTAGCCAAGGTGTGCCACAAATTTCTTTTCTCCCCAGTTTGATTCAGCACCTCCTCAATACTTACCCGATCCAACCGTCTAATCTTCAGCATTCCTCTGTAGCATCAGATTTCAAATACATGTACTGTCATCTTCTTGCGATCTGCTCATCGTCTAAATTTCGCTTTGACACAAGGATACACTCAACACAAATACCTTCAGAAAAAGACTTCCTGGTACTTGAATTTATAATCCATGTTATGAAATTCATCTTACCAAGAAATATTTTTCTTCCCACACCCAGTCTGCATTTTATACTCTGCATACTTCGTCCATCGGCAGTTATTTTGCTGCCCAAATAGCAAAATCATTTCACTACTTTTAATTTTGCATTTCCTAATCTAATTCCCTCAGAATCACCTTGATTAATATTACAACAATCCCTTCTCTTGTTTTTCCTTTTTTGATGTTCCTTTTGTAACTTCTTTTCCAAACACTATCCATTTTGTTCAGTTGTTCCATCAAGTCCTTTGTTGTCTCTGGCAGAATTACAGGAAAACCTCAAAGTTTTTATATCTTCTCCCTGCACTTCAAATCCTTCCGAAAATTTGTTCTTTGCTTTTCTGTACAGTACGTAGCGAGGTGGCGCAGTGGTTAGCACACTGGACTCGCATTCGGGAGGACGACGGTTCAATCCCGTCTCTGGCCATCCTGATTTAGGTTTTCCGTGATTTCCCTAAATCGTTTCAGGCAAATGCCGGGATGGTTCCTTTGAAAGGGGACGGCCGATTTCCTTCCCAATCCTTCCCTAACCCGAGCTTGCGCTCCGTCTCTAATGACCTCGTTGTCGACGGGACGTTAATCACTAACCACCACCCACCACCACATCTGTACAGTACCAAATGTATAGTCTGAAAAACAGCCCTGTCTAAGTCCGTTTTCAACCACGGTTTCCCTTTCATGCCTTCGACTCTTATAACTGCAGTTTGGTTTCTGTTCAAATTGTATACAGCCTTCAGAACTTCAAAGACGTTATTCCAGTTAACGTTGTCAGCAGCTTTCCCGATGTCTACCAATGCTGTAAAAGCAGGACTGCATTTATTTATCTTCTCTTTGTAGGATCACTATTGCATCTCGCGTTTCTCAGGAACCTATACTGACCGCTTCTACCAGTTTTTCCATTCTTCTATAAATACGCTACTATTTGACTTTGTAATAATGTCTTACTAAACTGATACTTCGGTAATATTCAAACGTGTTAGCACCTGCTTTCTTTGGAATTGGGATTATTACGTTGTTCATGAAGTCTGTCTTATACAGTTTGGACACCAGATGGAAGAGTTTTGTCATGCCTGGCTTTCCCAATGATTTAAATTCTGAGGCCTTGCTTCGATTTAGAACTTACAGTGCTCTGTGAAATTCCTCTCGCAGTATAATACGAGGTGCGGCTAGAAAAAAACCGGACTGATGCTGGAAAAAACATTTATTTACAATTATTTACAATTTCATGTTATCTCCTTCAATGTACTCTCCTCCTCGGTCTCTACACCGCTCCATACGAATTTTCCACTGTTCATAGCAATGCTGCAGATCATTTTCGGTAAGTCCATACATTACTTCCGTCGCTTTTTCTTTTACTGCTTCAACAGTCTCAAATCTAGTTCCTTTCAAAGCTGACTTGACTTTAGGGAAAAGAAAAAAGTCACAGGGGGCCAAATCAGGTGAGTAGGGTGGATGATCTAAGATGGGAATGTTGTGTTTTGCCAAAAACGCCTTCACTGACAACGCACTGTGAGCTGGGGCATTGTCTTGGTGAAGGATCCATGACTTTTTTCTCCACAAATCGTTCCGTTTTCTCCGTACTCGCTCACGTAGAGTAGCCAGGACGCTAATGTAGTAATGCTGATTCACTGTTTGTCCCTCTGGTACCCAATCAATGTGCACAATCCCTTTGATGTCAAAAAAAAAAAAAAAAAAAAAAAAAAAAACAATCATCATTGCCTTGAATTTCGATTTTGACATTCGTGCTTTTTTTTGTCGTGGAGAACCAGGAGTATTGCAATGCATCGATTGGCGTTTAGTTTCGGGATCGTAAGTAAAAAACCACGATTCATCGCAAGTAATAGCATTTTGTAAGAAGGTGGGATCACTTTTAATGTTTTCCAGGATGTCAGAACAAATCATTCTTCGGCGTTCCTTCTGTTCAATTGTGAGACACTTTGGAACCATTTTTGAACACACTTTGTTCATGTTGAAACTTTCATGAAGAATCTGCCTAACACTTTTCTTGTCAACTTCTGTTAGACACTGCTCTGATTGTTAAACGGCGATCTTGTCGAACAAGTTTACCGATTGTTTCAATGTTTGCATCAGTTTTTGCTGACAATGGTCTGCCAGTGCGAGTGTCATCACAAGTGTCTTCGCGGCCATCTTTAAATCGTTTAAACCACTCAAACACTTGTGTTCGCGATAAACAATCATCGCCGTACACTTGTTGTAACATTACAAACGTTTCACTTGCAGATTTTCCTAGTTTGAAACAAAATTTGATGTTAACACGCTGTTCTTTGTGTACACTCAACATTTTCCGACGCACAGACAAAACGTCAACTACTTAAAACAGACGCCACGGGCAGACTGAGTGCAGGAGGCAGATGAAACTCTAGCAGTAGGCGGAGCGAGAGTCACGTGACAGGCCACGCGACTTTCAGCCTTATTGCATTCGTTTTACTGTTTCACCAGTACTAGTCCGGTTTTTTTCTAGCCACACCTCGTACACCCCATCTCATCTTCACTTATTTCCTCTTCTTTCTCTATAAAATTGTCTCAAAGTTCATTTCCGTGTAAAGCTCTTCTATATATTGCTTCCACATTTCTGCCATCCCTTCTCTGTTTAGTACTGGCATACCATCTGAGCTCTTAACCTTCATACAATTGGTTCTCTTTTTCCCATAGGTCTATTTAATCGTACTACATCCGGTATGTATTTTCTCCTAGTTACACATATTTCTACACCCTTGCAAATACCCTTTAGTTATTCCTACTTATCCTCTTTGCATTTTTTGCCAATCTCATTTTTGAAATGTCTCAGTCCATTTGCACTTGCTATGCAGATAGAAATAGAGAGAGCAGTGGTAATATTCATTTAGTTTCTATAAATATGTTTACGCTAAGGAGAGAAAGGCGCAAGTTATAACCATGGACTTATCATAACACGCTACAGGCATTAACAAATGTAATATTAATTAAGAACTATATAGTTATGAATTGATACAGTAGGGATCAGACACTAAAATGCATTTGTAGTACATATGGGATGTTTGTACATCACAAGTGACTGACTCTATACTCGTACTTAGTTGCATATGAATATATTTTGTTAACTCCCACCTATAGAGGGAGAAATGACTCTCGTAATAAGAGAAATCAGAGATCGAAAACAAAGGTTTAAATGTTCAGTTTTTTCACCGTACCATTAGAGAAGAATACAGCAGTCGAGACACAGTCTGAAAAAGGTTCTATGCACCCTCTGAAGAACACTTAAGTGTGAACTGCAGAGTAGTTGTGGTTCGGTATTAAGTCCTATTATCATGTCATCAGTTTTGCCTTCTAGCAAATAACTTGTACACACTATCAAAATGGGCGCAGGAGAAAGAGTTAAAACTCATCCCATCCAAAACCCAACCGGTACTGGTTGGTCAGTCTAGGCCCGTTAATCTCAAATATCAGGAGTTCCTACCATCTTTAACCCTGAATAGGACAAATATCAATATCTCTCCCTCAGAAGAGAGTCTAGGAGTGATAATAGACGAAAATATAAACTGGACTGAGCACGTAACAGCAGCGTGTAAGAAGACAGCAGCGTCCCTCCATGCACTACAAAAGTTTAAAAAAGCCCTTCCCTCTTGACCTGAAAAAGAAACTTATACAAACATACTTCCAATTATTGATTGTTGTTGTGGTCTTCAGTCCTGAGACTGGTTTGATGCAGCTCTCCATGCTACTCTATCCTGTGCAAGCTTCTTCATCTCCCAGTACTTACTGCAACCTACATCCATCTGAATCTGCTTAGTGTATTGATCTCTTGGTCTCCCTCTACGATTTTTACCCTCCACGCTGCCCTCCAATGCTAAATTTGTGATCTCTTGATGCCTCAAAACATGTCCTACCAACCGATCCCTTCTTCTAGTCAAGTTGTGCCACAAACTTCTCTTCTCCCCAATCCTATTCAATACCTCCTCATTAGTTACGTGATCTACCCACCTTATCTTCAGCATTCTTCTGTAGCACCACATTTCGAAAGCTTCTATTCTCTTCTTGTCCAAACTATTTATCGTCCATGTTTCACTTCCATACATGGCTACACTCCATACAAATACTTTCAGAAACGACTTCCTGACACTTAAATCTATACTCGATGTTAACAAATTTCTCTTCTTAAGAAACGATTTCCTTGCCATTGCCAGTCTACATTTTATATCCTCTCTACTTCGACCATCATCAGTTATTTTACACCCTAAATAGCAAAACTCCTTTACTACTTTAAGTGTCTCATTTCCTAATCTAATCCCCTCAGCATCACCCGATTTTATTTGACTACATTCCATTATCCTCGATTTGCTTTTGTTGATGCTCATCTTATATCCTCCTTTCAAGACACTGTCCATTCCGTTCAACTGCTCTTCCAAGTCCTTTGCTGTCTCTGACAGAATTACAATGTCATCGGCAAACCTCAAAGTTTTTACTTCTTCTCCATGAATTTTAATACCTACTCCGAATTTTTCTTTTGTTTCCTTTACTGCTTGCTCAATATACAGATTGAATAACATCGGGGAGAGGCTACAACCCTGTCTCACTCCTTTCCCAACCACTGCTTCCCTTTCATGCCCCTCGATTCTTATAACTGCCATCTGGTTTCTGTACAAATTGTAAATAGCCATTCGCTCCCTGTATTTTACCCCTGCAATCTTCAGAATTTGAAAGAGAGTATTCCAGTTAACGTTGTCAAAAGCTTTCTCTAAGTCTACAAATGCTAGAAACGTAGGTGTTATCATGGAAGGTCATTCTGTGGGAAGTACACGGCGCCTGGAGCTTGGCCGTGTTCGCTTCATCTATGATGTCCGGCTCTTTGATACATTGCACCATTCACAGCTATCCTGGCTGTCTGCAGACAGGCGCAGTGGTTGCCGTACCCTCTTTCTTCTCTACTTTCTTATCAATGAACACTGTCCCTGACATCTCTCCTCAACTTTAACGCTCTTGTCTGAAGAACGTGGCAGAAACACTAGTTCCCATGAGATTAAAATCCTTTCCGTCCCACCCCATCGTTCAGGCACTTTGTCGAAGTTTTTCTCAGTAGTAGGAACCCGATTTTCGAGTAACGTCCCGCATTATGTTAGAGAACTGAATAACATCTCTAGCTTCAGAACGCAGTTAATGACATATCTCCTTCAGCAACGATAAGGATTACCAGTGTCTCTGTATGCACTCGTAACCTAGTACATCCCTCTTTCCAATCTGATCTTCCTCAGTTCCAAGTATTCTTGGCCGATGCAGTCTCTTACATTTCTTTTCCCAAAACTCGATGTATGAGAAAACATCTGTTTCGTGTGCATATAAATTCTCCTTATAGCTGCCACTATCATTACTGTTATTATTATTATTATTATTATTATTATTATTATTAGTGGCTGTAATAGCAGTAGTAATACTGCCAAGAATTAACTTTATTAGTTCATAGTCATTATTATTAGTATTATTGACGCACATTGTCACTACAGACACTCAAATAATTTTAATACTGCTGTCGTATTACAACAGTTATTGCTTACGCAACTATGATGCAAAAAAGCCTCTAAACCCTGTGTAACCCAGGTCTGATGTAAGAGAGAGGCTGATGGCCCTAATCATATAAGATTAAATATATAAATAAATCAAATACATAGCTATGTAGATGTAGAGTTTTGGATATAAACCCTGCCAATGAATGAGAAATAATCGTGTGAAACCATTAACTCTAGTAAGATGATAACTTTATACGTTTAAGTGTTACTTACGAATTGTATACTCTGCATTAATGAGAGTGTGCCTTTCCAGTGCATGTTTTTATAAAGCTTCAAAATCTCAAGGGACACCCAAGTGGCTGCATTGGGCTCTGTCAGCTCTTTAATGTCGCTGATTAAACAGTAACTACAGTTAACTGAATAGTTCTCACAGGTGTATAAATCTTCTGAAGTATATCATACAGTTTTCTTGTTATAATATAACTTGCGCTGTTATTGGAATTAACAGCTTTGTGAATTTTAACTGTGTTCTTAACTTGGGAGGACATGGATTGATACCAACACATCATTTAAGAACATTGCTATTCAGTAGAAAGTTGAATTTTTAGATAATTTTTAATTTAATTTTTATATTTTTGGATAAAATCAAAGTTTTGAACTGCAGTCTCCTTGATATGTGATTGCAGGTGTATTAATTTTATCTCCTTTTATTAAGAGAGCATCACATTTCATAAGCTTTCCATTTATGTGTGTGACTGTTAGTTGTTCTTTATGGACTGGTTCTGAACTATCACATTATTTAATATTTTTCTTTATAATTCCATAACCTTTATGTGGTACAGCATTCTATGTATTGTGCCAAATTTTGTCTATGATGCAGGCCACTTAAGTGCTAATGATCAGATGTTTGACATTATCTTCATTTTGGAGTTAAGTTGCGCTTAAAGCCTTTATTTATTCTGTTGGCTTTGTTTAGTTTCTGACCTCTTTATTATTCAAAGTTACAGCATTGTTATTCGTATTTATCGCATAGAATTTTAGAATTTATATCTTATTGAAAAATCGTTCCTATCATTGCATGATATGGGACCTGAGTCCTTTCTAGTGTACTTAGTTATAATATCTAATTTTCCCTTATTAACCCATGCATTGACTACATTACAAAGTTCCATTACGTTATTAATTTCAGTTACATTAAGATAGTTCACATTGAGAACTGTAGAACTGTCTGTTTAACAGGTATCTCATTTTATAATGGTTTCTGATTTCAGATTATAGCCATATGATTTAACATTTTTCCTGGATCCCTGTGCTTGTTTGGTAGTTACATCTGACAGTAATTTATTTTGAGACAACGTTTTCTGTGTGACACATGTTATTGAACCTCATGTCCAGCTGGATTTCATTAGCTGACCTTGTTCGAATATTTATGAGACCATTGCAATTCAAATTATTATAAGATATTGCAAGTCACTAAGACCTTCACGCACCTGTAAGCTTACGTTTTTATGTTTTTAATTTTTAATATGTCTCTATTTTCATTTAATTTCATTGCCATTCCTCTACATATTACCCGACCTTGCAGTATTACTACTGTAGTACATCTGATGCTTATAACAAATTTATAATAAGATATACAGAGCACTCAGTAGCAGATAATTATACAGGACGTTTTATAAAAAGTGTTCTACATTCTTACAGGTAATTGTACTGATCAAAACTAAAAAAAGACCTTTCAAATGCCCAAAAAGTAAGACTTTTTGCGGTATGGACCACTCTCTCTTTTGGCAGCTATGTGTCTCTCGATACCGCAACACGTTTTCAGTGTGGTTACTACTCATTCACAAACATCGTTCAGCCCTCTTCTCAAAAAATTACAAACTTAAACGAACACACCAGGCTGCCCTTGGACTTGTTCACTTACATGGGACACAAATTCCTCTTGACTGTGTGCATTGTGTATGAGTGCAGACTACACCGTACCCACAGCCAAACATCTGAGACATTAAGGTCAGGTGAATTGGAGGCCATGGCACCAGACCTCCTCGACCAAAACATCATTTATTAGAAATTTGTATTAAGTAATGTCGTATGAGTCTTAGAAAATGGGGTGGCGATCCGGTGTGCAGAAACTGCATCCAATGTCCTTCTGCAAACATGCGGAGCTCCAAAGGATGGGTAATACATCGTGCATAAATTAATGATAAACATCACATGTCTAGTAAAGTGAATGGTATTATGATCCCTCATCCTTATTTGCTACCCACTAATTGCCACTAAAGCGAACATGATGGTTAGTTTCCATAACTAAGGATCTGCGTTTACCACGTGTGGTTATTGTGGTAAATTGTTATCCGTAAATAAAATCCAAGCTGCAGACAGTGGATTTTCAGCGCGCCGTATTAGAATGCATTGGCGGAACGGTATTCTGGCTCAATGGTCGTGTCGCCTGAGAACTAGCAAACAGTGTGATATTAAACAACTATAGTTGGAGTCACGAACGATGATTGTCAAGCCTAGGGTCGTTGTGCGCGCCAACGTCAGGCATTCTCCGACAGCCAATGGGCGAACAGCAGTGTTCTGAGCGCTGTGCTGTGAATGTGTATGCAGTGCGACTATTTAGCGTGACTGAAGCGAGTTATGTAGTGAATTTTTATTCAATTTGATGCGTGTTGTCATGACTGAAGTAGGCTATAAGCGACGAATTCTACACTAGCAAGCGAAAGACATAATTTTCGGGATACACGCTTACATCAACAAGCGCAAAGCACGTGTATGCGTGTACCACATCTGTCGCTTGGAACCGGCAACAATGCAATCCCTGTCCTTGTCTCGAATAGCACCAACGACCATTGTTCGTGGATCCGACTCGAAAATGATCACCCAGCGACCTAATCTCAATTGCAGATTGCTTATGTAACAGCTTGAAGGGGCAGTAAAAATTTAATTTTTAGTATTTCGTGTAATTATTGACCGAATGTAAAAATTTGGAGTTGTTTCTTAAACTACCCTTCATGAGGTATAAGCATAAGTTAAACACTTAACACAGTAGGTCACGTATTAAAGTTAGAAACTATGTATGCATACTGAGGCAGCGTAACCCATGACGCGCAAATTACTCAGACTATATTCAGGATTTGAGACTGAGCCTACTTAGCGAATTCCAACAAACATTAACACAATTCCAAACCTTTTCGAAACTTTTCTCGCTTTCACCCTCTCCCAAATTTAAGAAGGGAAAACGTTATAGATTGCTACATTTTCGTTGTTCACGCAGTTGAATTTCAGAAGGCATGTCGTTTTATTTATTACTTCTTCGCTACTAACTCTATTCACAACAGTTTTTCAGGTAAAATACGCATACACCACTAAATGTACCTGCAAAATTATATCACTGCACGACACATAGTTCAGGAGCATTGACGTCTTAAATATAAAGATGTGTGAAAAAGTAACTCACCTCAAAGCTTAGCGAAAACTACCCACACTACTTTCGTACAGTGTTTGATAATGAGAGCAGTTAGTAATTTCCACCAACTTTTGCACGTAATTTCAAAATCTTTTGTAGATTTCTTCTCGCTTACAACTTTACAAAACAATGAAGCTGTTTTATACATGGGAGTTCGTTTCGTTCAACGACACGTGCGGTTCTATTGGTGGACAAACTAACTTCCAAATCAGAACTGGCCATAGAGGCGCCTATTTTATGCTTCCAGCAGCCAAACATCTTAGTCCACTTGTTTGATCGTCCTCTAATCGTCCCAACACTCGCACCTCGATATACGACGTGCGAGCTGTGCATGTATACGGCAATCCTTCCTTGCGAATTATTTCGTAACTGCAAGCCATTAGAACTATAAGCTAAATCTTTGGAGGGTCTGGCGATGTCGTTCCGTGTACATAACACGCGACTGTCTATTAACGACGCTGGTTAAACCACAGAAAAATGCCACATTTTTCATTTCCAGTTTCACTTTTTACGTTGTACACATTCCACAGAATCTGTAATCTTGCTCTGAAACCAGTACAGACAGTAGTTACGAGGATAATCCCAAAAGTAAGGTCTCCTATTTTTTTTTATAAGTACATAACTCTGTTTGTATGGCAGATGGTCTCACTGTTATGAAGAGTGCTTCACGCGCTGTGTGTTAACATGCGCACGCCGCGCTGAGGCGCTCAGTCATGGCTTGGCAGCCGTTGAGAATGGAGCTCCCGTTGGATGTTACTTCCAAGTGCGAATTTCACGACGAACAAAGGAGCGGGAGACCGTCAATTTCTGAGGAGACTGTTAAAGGTTGAGCAAAGCATGCGTGAAGATCGGCGGATCACCCTGGATGATTTCTGCACGTTGTTCCTGAGGTTTCCCGAAGCACCGCTCACAGAATTTTAACGGAAACGTTGAACTACCGGAAGGTGTGCGCGAGATGGGTGCCACGCATGCTGCTTGAGGACCACACGCGGCAACGAGTTGATGCTTCCCGCGCATTTCTTCACCGCCTTGCAGCCGGACAACTTTCTGGACTCAGTTGTCACGGGTGACGAAACCTGGGCATACCACTTTACACCTGAGACCAAGCAACAATCACGCCAGTGGCGGCATCCTTCTTCGCCAAAGCCGCGGATATACAAACAAACACAGTCTGCCGCTAAAGTCATGACAACCGTTGTTTTGGATCTGAAAGGGGTATTGTTGGTCGACTTTATGCCCACTGGGACCACAATTAACGCTGACAGGTACTGTAAGACCCTGAAAAACTCAAACAGGCAATTCAGAACCGGAGAAGAATGTTGAGCAAGGGCGTACACATTCTCCATGACAATGCTCGTCCGTACATCGCTCGGCAAACCGTTGCTGTTCTGCAACAGTTTCAGTGGAACATAATCACCCACCCACAAGGGCGTACGCAGGATCTGAACGCTGAACGGGGGGGGAGGTCATACTAGTCTCAGGAAACAAGGACTCGAGACAACATGCAGCACTTCTTATTAAATAAAACAGTGAACTAGTGAAAAACTGCGAATATCTTCTACGGGGGGGGGGGGGGGGGGGCGGGCAGCTGCCCCGCCCCCCCCTGCCCCTCGCTGGGTACCTAGTCTACAGTCCAGACTTGGCGCGCAGTGACTATCACCAGTTCCCTATGTTAAAAGAACATTTGGCCGGGTAGCGATTCAGCTCCGACGACGAGGTGAAAGAAGAGGTTCATAACTTTCTGAACAGCATGGCGGCGAGCTGGAATGACATGGGCATACAAAAACTGCCACAGCGTCTACAAAAATGCATCGACAGAAATTGTGATTATATCGAAAAATAGCTAAAAGTTTAGGCTGTAAACTGATGTAAACCACTGTAGAAATAAACAGGTCTATGTACTTATAAAACAAATAGGATACCTTACTTTTGCGATTACCCTCGTACAAGATGGCTCTCTTTGAGACAATATTATAAAAGCTATTTCTGACAGAAGGACCAAGTAAAATGACAAATACAATGCGGAATGGCGGCCCAAACCGCCGAGTACAGAGTGTTCTTCACACATGGAGAAGTGGCCCATTGCTCAAGAATTTGTTCCGAACGTGTCTAAAAGACTTCTTTTCCAGTTTTGGCCAGTACTATCTCCTGTAAGAATAAGAGACATTTTTTTTAAATATATTCCATGTGTTGGCTACTATCTTTTAGAAATTCCATGTTTATTTCTTGAATTGATAGTAGTGTTGATATTAGTAGGACCTGGTATTTCAATTTTGTTAGTTTCTTGTACAAAGCTTCTAAATGATGTCAATACCAGACATACGATTAGGTACTTTAAACGACACTGTCTGAGTGACAAGGCTTGAATAATGTCTTGAGACATGTTGTGTGGTGATAAATAGTGAGGTTTCTGTTGCTAAAACGCTTTACCGACGTTCTTGTCTGCCGTATGTTCAGTCTGAAAACCGCGACTTCTTGGCAGGTTACACATTATAGTACCGCCAGCCTCCTAGTCACTGTTTCGTCCCACCTCTCATTGTTGAAACTTCACCCAGTGGGAGACTATTGTGCTATCAACGTTCGATGCCACACCTGTTAGGGGTTGCAGTTATCGACCGCGGTCCGTGTTAGTATCGCTGGACCCGTGACCAGCGCCGCTCCACGGCTTGTATCAACTTTCTGGCGAGCTCTCGTCCACTCTAGCTCGGGACGTCAAGTAGTAAAGTAGTATAGCCTTCAGCTGATGGGAAGCCACCTCTAACTAGGCCTTAGTAACGTATAGCTATCTGTTTATGTGTATGCAGCCAAGAAGAATCCTGTACAACCAGTTAAGTACAGTATATACTATTTTTTAACATCGACTTCTAATTATTTTAGTCGCTGCAGATCCAGACCATGCATCCAGCACCTTATCGACGTTACTGACAAACCTGCTGTGATTTACATGGTTCTGTTTAGCATTGGCCACCATTCAACGTTGGCGACGACTCGTTCGTCGTCATCATAACAACTATAATACGAGCCGAAATGAACCTGTGATACTACAGGTAATGCTCTCGATGATGAACCTTTGTGATCATGTGTCACACGGAGGTTTGAAATAGTATCCTTATTCCGCTATTCCGTCTGAGCTTCCTGAAAATTGACGGCAACTCAACGTAAAGCATCAGTTCGTGCGTAACTCTTTCCCAATAATCGGCTTTCACCACCCTAGTAATACGGATAGGCAACAACGTTTGCCGTATGAACGTAACGGAGAATGCGGTTGAGCTTCAGGCGACCTTCGCTGGTACCATCGCACCAAGGCCTGAAACATAATGAGCTGGTGAACTTCCTCGCAGACGATGTAACGCGTAGTGGGCACTTACTTATCCGCGACTAAGGTACTTCCATCCACAAACCTGAACTTTAAGCGCACGGGAGGAAGAGTGGACAGAAATATGGCGGCAGAGAGAGGCCGCCAGTACAGTAATCTGTAACTTACTCATTTACAGAGATTGAGGTTCGCTGCTTGGACACGGGGCAGGAAACGCATAATGCCCAATGCCCAAAACAAGATTCTGCTCGCGTCACTGTAATTTACCATCACATTCACAAGATGCTTATCAGCGACCCCTCATATTGTTTGTGAATTCAGCATCAAAAGGTTATTTCAATCACGAATAATTCTCGAGTGAGCTGCAAAGGGATCAGCTAGCACAGGGTGGTTATAATTAAAGTTTCGTTACTTGAGCCAATGTAGACGGAAAAATATTTACGCTGTGGGTACCCAGCTATATGGGAATGGTGTTAAGACTGCGTACTGCAGGATTTGCATTGTTAGGAGAGTTAGTTTCATGACTTACTGCTAGGCGCCGGTAGTGGTTACGGCGAACGTAGGAGGAATTCTGACCCCAAGGACCAAGGATATGAAGCCTGAACGACACAAGTTACTGTTATCTGCTTCGCCAACATGTGATCCCTGCTCTACGGTAGATAAGCGATTTGGCCTGGGCCCCTTTAATGTGACAGTCCGTGACTCAATTCCATACAATGATGTGATCCAGGCGTTAATATCCAGACAGTTCTTTCTTAAATTAAAGCCTATAAGATACTAGCAGAATTTTTTTGACCAGGAAAGCCCTATTTGTCTGTACCAGTCCATTTCCGATATCCTTTTTGCTCTGCACATCATTCGCTGTTTGCTATCCGAGATAGCAGGTAGCAGAATTCCGATTCCTCCTTTGTGGTCCGCACATTTAAGTTTATCGCTAATCACATTTTTCCTACTCCTCAGTACTTTTCACTTCCTTTCGTTTATATTTAATCCATAGTGTTTGCTCATTCGACCTTTTATTCCATTCAATAGGTCTTGTATGTCTTTCTCGGGTTCACAGAGGATACAAATGTCTTAAGCAAATCTTATCATTTATTATCCTTCATTCTGAAGTTTAGTCCTATTTTTGTTTCCTTCAGTTGTTTCTTACACAACGTCATCAACGTATAGCATGAACAGTAGAGCAGAAATAATGCAGCTTTGCTTTATGCCCCTCTTGGCTCTTGTACAAAGTGGGGGACCACTTCTGAAAGAACTTGTAATGGGGGGTGACTTCAACTTGCTATCTATAGTTTGGGAAAGTCACGGTATCAAATCTCGTGACAGAGACGGGGCCGGCCGGAATGGCCATGCGGTTCTAGGCGCTACAGTCTGGAACCGAGCGACCGCTACGGTCGGAGGTTCTAATCCTGCCTCGGGCATGATGTGTGTGATGTCCTTAGGTTAGTCAGGTTTAATTAGGTCTACGTTCTAGGCGACTGATGACCTCAGAAGTTAAGTCGCATAGTACTCAGAGCCATTTGAACCATTTTGAACAGAGACGGGATTCGTGTGACATAATTCTAATTGCCTTGACTGAATAGTACTTCGAACAGATAATTAGAGAAGAACTCCCAGACCTGAAAAGAGCTCCGAGACCCGAATTTATCGGATCAGTTAAGGTATAGGAAGGGGTACCAATGATCATAACGCTGTGACAGCAACTGTTACTATGTGTATTACATGAAATGTTAAGAAAGGTAGAAAAATATTTTTGCTTGGCAAGAGTGACAGGATGCAAATTGCAGAGTATCTGATTAGTCAGTATCAAATAGTCAGCGCTCAGGACAAAGACGTAGAAAACAAATGGAAAAAATTCAAAGTCATCGTGCTAGGCAAACAAAGAGAACTTCATCTCAGATTCAAGAGAATTAAAAACGTAGCTGACAAACAAAAGCTGAACGAAGCGGAAATAAGCATAAGGAGAGCAATGAGAGAAGCTTTCAATGAGTTTGAAAGCAAAACTTTGTCAACCGATCTGAGTGAAAACCGTAAAAGATTTCGGTCGTGTATAAAATCAGTGAGTGGGTCAAAATCATTTATTCATTCACTCGATTACCATACTGGCTCCGAAACGGAAGATAACAGAGAGAAGGGCTAAATACTGAATTTGCTCCTCCGGAATTGTTTCACGCGGAAGATCCTAACACGATCGCTCGTTCCAATCATCGTACGAAACTCAAAATCGCACTATTGAGATAACCAATTGCGGATTATAAAAGCAACTACAGTTGCTTAGTAGTGGAAAGAAATCAGGGCCAGATGAGATAGGTATGAGATTCTGTTGTGTCTAGACAAGACAGCCTAGACACAATGAGAGGAAGCCGAAAGGCATGCGCTTAAACTCACGCAGGCTGGCGTGAGGTCTGAAACAGGATACGTAATGAATGCTATAAAGAAAAGTACGTAGCTGCTAGAATACTTAACTTTAATCCACAATTGGTGAAGATTGGTCTTGTTGATACAGTATTATCATCTCAATATAACTTGGTGATGGCGCCTTGCTAGGTCGTAGCAATTGACTTAGCTGAAGGCTATGCTAACTATCGTCTCGGCAAATGAGAGCGTATTTGTCAGTGTAGCGTCGCTAGCAAAGTCGGCTGTACAACTGGGGCGAGTGCCAGGACGTCTCTCTAGACCTGCCGTGTGGTGGCGCTCGGTCTGCGATCACTGACAGTGGCGACACGCGGGTCCGATGTATTCTACCGGACCGCGGCCGATTTAAAAGGCTACCACCTAGCAAGTGTAGTGTCTGGCGGTGATACCACAGATTCTACAAAGATTATGTGACGAACTTGCTCCCCTTGTAGCAGCACTTTATCGTAGATCGCAGGAGCGACGGAGATTTCCTAGCGAGTGAAAAAAAAGAGCAGGCCAGTCCTGTTTTCAAGAAGGATCTTAGGACATGTGAGCATAACTATATCGTTGATGTCAGCCTGTTGTAAAATTGTGGAACATGTTTTATGCTCAAGAATTTCGACGTTTTTGGAGAATGAAAATGTCCTCTATAAATATCAACATGGATTCCGAAACCAGAGATCCTGTGAAACTCAGCTCGCTCTATTCCTACATGAGATCCATAGCGCTGTAGGAAAATGCGTTCAGATATATGCTGTGTTCCTTGACTTCAGGTAGGCGTTTAACACCGTCCCGCATTGCCGACTAGTGAAAAAAATACGAGCGTACACAGTATCGGACAAGATTTGTGACCGGATTCAAGACTGCCTTGCAGATAGAACTCAACATGTCGCTTTTTACGGACCGAAATCGACACATGTAAAGGAAATTTCCGGAGTACCCGAAGGAAGTATGAGAGAGCCGTATATGAATGACCTCGTAGAAAGCGTCGGAAGTTCCTTAAATTGTTCCGAGATGATGCAGTTGTCCATAAGAAAGTAGCAAAACCAGAAGATAGTATAGATTTGCAGAATGAGCCACAGAGGATTGATGAATGGTGCAGGCTGTGATAGCTGACCTTGAGGGTAAATAAATGTAACATACATAGGAAGAAAGATCCACTACCCTACAACTAGACTACTGATGACAAATTGCTGGACACAGTATACAACGTAAAATATGTAGGAGTAACCAGCCACAGCGACCATAAGTGGAATGACCACATTAAACGAATAATAAGGAAAGTGGATGCCAGACTAAGATTCATAGGAAGAACCTAAGAAAATGTAAGTAATCAACGAAGGAAGTAGCTTACAAAGCGCTTTTTCGACCGGATTCTTGAATGTTGCTCGTCAGTGTGGGACTTTTAGCAGGTAGGAGTGACAGAAAAGATAGAGAAGATCCAACGGAGAGCGGCGCGTTTCGTCATGGGATCGTTCAGTCGGCGCGAGAGCGTTACAGGGATGCTGAATAAACTACAGTGTCAGATGGAACAAGAGGAACATTGTGCATCACGGAGAGGTGCATGTCGCCTCTTATTTTCATCAATTTTATTAATATTCTATGTCACTGCACGGTGGTAACAGACCGAGTAAGGCTATTGTAATGAGAGTATTTGCACTATCTATCTATCGCTTGAGCCTTGGACCGTAGTTACGCAGGGTCAGCCATCGCTAATCGAATTTGGCGTGTTAATGTTTAAGGGGTGGCCGGATTCCCTTCCTGCCGCCACCCCGTACCGCCCGGGACGGAATTAGTGTACCCCAACTGTCTGCGTAGAGTGTAAACCACGAAATAGTGCGAAAGTGTTCAGATGCCTGCGAGCCGTGTAACTGAGGCGGAACTTGGGGACCAGCCCGGTATTCACCCAGCGGGATGTGGAAAACCGCCTAAAAACCACATCCAGGCTGGCCTTCACATCGGCCCTCGTCGTTATTCGCCGGACGGATTCGATCCGAGGCCGGCGCCCCTACCCGAGTCCAGGAAGCAGCGCGTTAGCGCTCTCGGCTACCCTGGCGGGTAATGAGAGTATTTGTACTGAGAGCTCACATATACTTTTCACTTGATTGCTATGCATGTTGGGCTACTTCCCTGGGTGCCTGTGTGAGGCGAGCATCGGAGGACGCGGCACACTGCATTTCCGGTTGGTCGCTGCACGTCCCCGAATTCTGAGGGTTTCGTATAATGGGTTTAAGCGCCTGGCCGAAAGACTGACGTCGGTCGAGTTCCGCCTATTGTACGCAGGGCGAAACGACCTGCGAGACGTCTGAGTGTCGCCGCAGTTTATGTGTTTACCGTTCGCGTCCGAAACGAAGACTCCTGGCACCGACTGACTGCAGTGACCTCTTGATTCTGTGAATACTTGTGGACTGTGCCATGCTGGGTGCGACTGTCTAGCGCCGGTAGCCTGTGGTCTAGGCAGATTGTTTTCGTAACCAGTCAAACGGCAAGTTCAGCGCCCTCAGCTGAATAGGAGAGGCATGATTGGTCAACTTAAACTGAGACTAGTTGACGTAATAATGCCCTGCTCGAAATTGGAGGGAACGATCGCTATTGGCGCGAATGATGTTCCGAGACAGTTTGGGGGAATTTTGGAATAAGCACTGAATGCTGATTCTCGGTTTTCGAGGAGAGTAGTCAGTTGAACATTGCTGGCTTCTCTCTTGCGTTGCGCGGGCGCTGGGGATTCTGGAACTGATCTTAGTTGGAGTCGGACGGTCTTGCGACTTAGTCGCACTTTTTCGGCAGAACGTAGAATTCTCGGACAGCCTTCGAGGCCAGCGGTTGCAACAGAGTTGCGGCACAGCAAAAGCCGGGGCCTACATCATCAGAACGGTGCCAACCGACGACCTGCGACAGATTCCAGGATTGGTAAAGTATTTTGCGGCTCCGGCATTGTAGGAGCTATCATTTGCCTACTGAAGCCCTCAGCAGCACACGGGCTCACTTTGCTACAACTCCACCTTGCTTGTTTCTCCATGTGATCACATTTGAGCTCTCACTACTAATCGCAATACTGCAATATAGACGGGAAGTGTAATATTTGATTGATAAGGACCTGCAGTCATTATCGTCAAGCTATTGCATCACAGAGAGTAGGAGCCCCTTGTTCTCGAGCCAGCCCGCATCTCGTGGTCGTGCGGGTCGCTTCCCACGCCTGGGTTCCCGGGTTCGATTCCCGGCGGGGTCAGGGATTTTCTCTGCCTCGTAATGGCTGGGTGTTGTGTGCTGTCCTTAGGTTAGTTAGGTTTAAGTAGTTCTAAGTTCTAGGGGACTTATGACCACAGCAGTTGAGTCCATAGTGCTCAGAGCCATTTTTTTTTCTCGAGCCAACTCTTATTCTCAGTTCAGTACACCCCATCCTTTAACCTACTGTTTGTGTCGATAATCATGTACCTTTATGTTCCGATGTATAATAAATCTGATTGTAATATTTAATCAGCATATAATTTCGTAGATATATGCAGAATCCCATTTCCTGTTGTTTATTATGATAAAGTTCTCTTTTTGTATCTGAGTAGATTACGATTTTATTAAATTATTGTGTGTGTGCACTCCTTATTAGCCGGCCGGTGTGGCCGTGCGGTTCTAGGCGCTTCAGTCTGGAACCGCGTGACCGCTATGGTCGCAGGTTCGAATCCTGCCTCGAACATGGATATGTGTGATGTCCTTAGGTTAGTTAGGTTTAAGTAGTTCTAAGTTCTAGGGGACTGATGACCACAGATGTTAAGTCCCACAGTGCTCAGAGCCATTTGAACCACTCCTTATTTTAGCAACTAGCAGGGTCCACCATCATTTCCTTCCGTTACAGTTGTGCGCATAATTAATTAGGTGGTAGATAAGGAGAGGGTCTAGAGCATGTCGCGTTCTCATGCAGAATTCGTCAGAATTAAAGAGGTTCAAATTCTTCTCCACACCGGCACCTCGCAAGGTGTTGAAATTTCGAGGGAGCTGTTACCGGGAAGACTGGGATAACGTAACTCCCACATACATCTCACGAAATGACCACGACGGGAAAATGCGAGATATGAGAATTAATACAGAGCCTTAACGACCATCATATTTCCCACGCGCCCTTAGCGAATGGAACAGGAAAAGCGGAATCAGTTAGTGGTACCGGAACCACCCTCCGCCACACACCGTTAGGTGTCTTAGGGAATATGATGTAGACGTACATTATATATTACCCGTCTTTCACTACAGCTTATACCTTATCCCTGAGAGTGTCGAACACACATCATTTTCAGGTATCAAAAACTTTTTCTAGGCAGCTTGCCTCCATTATCGAGTGCAAGGGCAGAGCTGCCTCTCTGGTGCCTTTACTTTTCCTAAGGCGAAACTCATCGTCATCTAGTAGATATTCAGTTTCCTCTTCTATTACTCTGAATAGTTTTTCTAATTAGTGACTGGACTGGGACACATGAGCTATTAGGTAGATGCCCCAAGTTCAAACGACTATCAGCGTATTTTTCTTCGTATGTCTCAAGAGCTGCCTACGCACTACTTTCCGATCTTCTACTACGAATGACCAAACGCACGGGAGAATAGGTCTCCATAGCACTTAATGTAACGGTGCTGTATCGTGCTCTCGCGCCTGTTATAAGCACCAATCATGCCCTCCCGACATCGTGACTATTGGAAAATTGATATTACGTCCTTATTTGGTGTCCTGTAATTACGTGCAGAAACCGAGTACATGCTCTCTCTTGCTTTGATAAACCAATAATGACCTACCGGCAATAAAGATAGAGACGCAGTTGACAATTTACGAGGCGATGTAGATCATTTGTAAGTCCCGCGGCACTGACTCATATTCCTGCACTGCAAAACAGCGGTGTTCAAACTGCAATACGTCGGCCGGCATCAATATCAAGATTGATTTCATCTGAATGAATAGTTCACAATCTTAGATGATTTATTTAATTGGTCTCAGCTTCTCCGTCGTTACCTACAGCACAGCGGTAAATTTTGTCAGATCATACAATTTGCTGTAAAGAAGTTCCAGTCATTATACAGGCCAGTGTGTCACCGTATGAATGGAGTGGCATATGGTCGACTAATGTTGTCTTAGTCTATAGAGTTTTAAAACAAAGTCATTATGTAACAAAGGCTTTAATATTTAGGAAATAAAAACCATAGCTCACAGATTCACAATTAGGAATGAACTGCATATATGTAAGCTACTACACAATGTAATTTAGATCGTGTTGCTCTTCCATAGTGAGAGATGGTTTCTCTCTTCTTTTAAGCAGTTACTTAACTTGAATTCAGAGATGAGCACACAATATACCGTTCAGCATCAGTGTAGGTTAGTTTAATTTTGTCTTAGATACCAGTAAATGCGATTGATGTTTTGATTGCACATTCTGGAAAAACATTTGAAAATGGTCCTGAGGACTGCCTTTTTCTTCTCCCGATATTTGAACTGACTAAACGATCCAGATTTGACACTCACTTAGCCACCGAGCCACACTTGACCTTTATGTTTAAAGAAATCGTCGAATACACACATGGTTTTCTCTCTGTTGTTAGTTTCGTGCTGTGTGCTGTTTCAACTGATGATACGTGATGTTTATTAGCCTCCATGGCTGAGGTTCCTAATCCACCCTTGTGCCATGGTGCTAGACTCTGATGTAAGCCGGTTGGAGTCGAAATTTTCCCAGCTAGTATTTGGTCGTCAGAGGCAGGAGGGATGGTGGCGTAAAATCAGCAGTCATTGGGTCAATGTGCTGGATTAACTTCCGGATCTCTCCGCAATGTCTCCTAAAATGAGGGCACGTAACACTGCTCATGGTAATCCGTCAGTCGGATGGAGACGTTATGTTCGGCGGTTCCGTTGGTGTTGTTCGAGACTAATAGACTATGTCTCCGCCCCGATAGCTGAGTGGCCAGGGTCCTACGGACCCGGGTTCGATTCCCGGCTGGGTTGGGGATTTTCTCCCCTCAGGGACTGGGTGTTACGTTGTCTTCATCATCATTTCATTGCCCGATGTGGTGTCGAATGTAATAAGACCTGCAGCAAGGCGGCCGGACCTGCCCCGTAAGGGTCCCGCCGGTCAGTGACGCCAAACGCCCATTTCCATAGACTATGTGCACCCTGTCCCTTTTCTCAGGACCATCATCTTACAGCTCTTACATAACACTACACTCTACAAACACACAAACGGCAGTACTATCATAATTACACTGAGGTGACAAAATTCATGGGACGGTGATACGCACGTTTAAAGATGGCAGTACTACGGCGTAAAGTATAAATGGACAGTGCATTGACGGAGCCATCTTTTGTAATCAGGTGATTCACCTGAAAAGGTATCCAACATGATTATGGCCACACGACTAGAATTAACAGAGTTTGAACGGCGAATGGTAGTTGGATCTAGATGCTTGGGACATTTCATTTCGGAAATCCTTAGGGAATACATTATTCCGGGATCCACAGAACTCCATCCGCAGAAATTAATGCGGGGCGCACGACGAACGTGTCCATTAGGACAGTGCGACGAAATTTGGCGTTAATGGGCTATGGCAGCTGGCGACCTACGCTAGTGTCTTTGCAAACAGCGTGACATCGCTTGCAGCGCGTCGCCTGGGCTCGTGACCATATCGTCTTGACCCTAGAGGACTGGAAAACCGTGGCCTGGTGTGATGACTCCTGGGTCTGGGGTTGGGTTTTTGGGGGAAGAGACCAAACTGCGAGGTCATCGGTCTCATCGGATTAGGGAAGGACGGGAAAGGAAGCCGGCCGTGCCCTTTCAAAGGAACCATCCCGGCATGTGCCTGGAGCGATTTAGGGAAATCACGGAAAGCCCAAATCAGGATGGCCGGACGCGGGATTGAACTGTCGTCCTCCCGAATGCGAGTCCAGTGTGCTAAGCACTGCGCCACCTCGCTCGGTGAGATGACTCCTGATTTCAGTTGGTAAGAGCTGATGGTAGGGTTGGAGAGTGGGTCAGACTCCACGAAAGCCATGGACCAAAGTTACCAACAAGGCACTGTGCAAGCTGGTGATGGCTCCATAAAGGTGTGGGCTGGTTTTACTGGGTCTTTTGGTCCACCAGAATTGTAGACCAGTTGCAGCCATTCGTAGGCTTCATGTTTCCAAAAAATGATTGGATTTGTATTGATGATGATGCGGCATGTCACTGAGTCACACCTGTTGGCGGTTTGTTTGAAGAACATTTTGGACGTGAATCCCACCGAACATTTATGGGACGTAATCGAGAGGTCAGTTCATGCACAAAATCTTTCACTGAGAATACGGCTGCAGAGGCAACACCGCTCAATATATCTGCAGGGCTCTTCCAAAGACTTGTTGAGTCCAAGCAACATAGAGTTGCTGCACTATGCCAGGTAAAGGTCCGACACGGTGTTACGAGGCACCCCACGACTTTTGTCACCTCAGTGTATGTTCCCAAGGAGAGGGGTCAGTGTACATGGACGAATAATGTGCTTTCAGACAGGAGGCTGAACCCACTTTCATTGGATATCCCATATCAATGATGCCATATGACATTTACAGTTTACTTATCTGGTGTGTACCTGACATTAACTTTCCTTTTGTTTGTATTGTATTGTTGTTGTTTTAAGTGGCTCATCCTATGAAATTTTACTGTCTAATATATTGTCTGAGTTGACACTGTTGTTGTTACTGCTGTCGATGTGGCCTTCAGAAGAAAGACTGCTTTCGTGCAGCGCTCCACAAGTCTTGAACCGTGATTTATTTTCAAAGAATATTCTTAAGAATTTATTTTATTTACTAGCGATTCACCAAGAACATTAACACATTTAATCACACTATGTAAGCATGGAAGTAGTTGCCAGGGAGTAACTGATGAAATCATAACCAAATTGCTTTTAACAAATGAGAATTTTATTCACTTTAATAGTGCCTAAAAGGCATTTTTAGAAGAAACAGATTTAAAATTATAATCAGAAAGCGCCCTCTAAATATCAAAGTTAAAATTTCAGAGGCATAAAGAAAGAAGTTTTGACTGTATGAGCTTTCGAGCAGAGAACCTTGCCGCTTCCTCTTGATACGGCCGTAGTTACGACCGCTCACAACGGCTTCTGAAAGACTACACTGGTGCAAATCTGCAACACACCAGTTAACTTTAAACTAAGAGTTTTAACAATTTACACAAGCACACAAACTATGCACCCCCCGTAGGAGGGATGTAAATGGTATAAAACACTAACAGTTAAAATATTCACCTTGCCACCGAAGGTGCAACTCGATTTTAACTTCTAAGAAAAGTCTTACGGTGAAAGGGTGCCAACTTTATATACTACAATGATCATTTCAATAAAAGTCCATGAAATGCAATTTTATATAAAATTCTACAAGGTTGGCCAAACAAGTTAACTTGCTCTACAGTACACAGATACCGCCTCTCAAGATGATAGGCAAGATCAAAACATATTTCAGGAATTAGGCCGTTACAGTCCAAGCAATAAATTCGTTAACACACCAAATCCGACAAACATGACACAGGCAGCTACTAACGTACGGTAGACTGATAGGGAGATTACCGAACAACCCGAAGCGCAGGTTGCTCTAACCCGCCCCTATTCCACAAGGGAAAAATGGACCAACCAATTTATAAACAACCACCTTCCCGCGGGTGGGCAAACGGAGAAGAATGGTGGGACGACCCCAAAGCAAAACGGCTGGTGACCCCACCAAGAAAACAATTAGAATTTAACAAGAGTAAATCAAACAACATATCACCAGTCACTGAACTTCTAATAAACTGCGATGTCTGACGAAGACCTGGCGCAGCACCCACAAATCGCTCTCCCGAACCGTCCGCTGCCAGCCGCTTCAACGGACGCGGGAAGGCGCGCCGATCTCCCGTCTCACGGCGTCACAGCTCGCACCGGCCAGACCGATGTCGTGGGTTGACTCCTGTTGCTCTCGTGTCGGCCGCGAAGCCACTACCCCTCGCTATACAGCGAGTCCCACTGGACTGACGTGGCGACCTCCCATGCGCCGACGCTCAAAGGGGACAACTCATCTTGTGTATCAGTGTGCGACCGACCAAACGATCGATCCAACTGTCAATAACCGTTGCTTGAGCAATTCGAGCAGACTGGCAGCCTAACGCGCAGAATCAGATGCAGGAACTCAGCCCCGACCGGGTGACCACTAGCTGAGTTCTCTTACTGGCGGAGTGGCAAGACTCTCATTTTCTGTCTTTAAAATTTGATCCAAACGACAGACATACTAGCACTCCGACGACAGACAGACACTGACTGCCCCACACTGACCTGGCTGACGAACTGACAAGACTCGCTGCGGCGCGCTCTTCAAAACAGCAATTTTTACCACGGCTCACAGTTTAACTATCTGATGTGTACCTGACATTAACTTTCCTTCTGTTTGCATTGTACTATTGTTTTAAGTGGCTCATCCTATGAAATTTTACCGTCTAATATCTTGTCTGAGTTGATATCGTTGTTGTTGTTGTTGTTGCTGCTGTTGTTGCTGCTGTTGATGTGGCCTTCAGATGAAAGATTGATTTCATGCAGCTCTCCACAACAGTCTATCCTGCAGAAGTCTATTCATCTCTAAATAACTACTGCAACTACATATGTGGTATCAGGTATAGATACCATCCCACGGGCATCGTGAAGTTGGTAACGGAATTGCAAGTTTCCATTTGACACTGATAGCAAAGCTTGCGATCCGCCGGATCCAATGGTGCATCCCACACCCCCAGAAGCTGCATATCAACCCCTCCCGCCGCTATACAGGACGACCGGTGGCAGCCACTCAACGCACTTCCACTTGCAGCCTCTTCACCATGACACCATCATTCGTGCTTGGTACAGCGAGCCTCTTCCTTCTTGACACTGACAGCTGAACTTTATTTCTTGCTGCAACATTTGTGATGAGTCTTCATTCGCTTGCAGAAATACAAGTCAAATAAACCTTCTTTTTATTGAAATGATAATTAAATCAAGGCCCTACGCTGACGACAGGCGTTGATATACAGCAACAGGGGCAGTTGAAAATGTGTGCCCAGACTGGGATACGAACCTGGGACCTGCTGCTTACATGGCAGACGCTCTACCCATCTGAGTCACCGAGGGCACAGAGAATAGTGCGACTGCAGGGACTTATCCCTTGCACGCTCCCCGTGAGACCCACATTCCCAACTTAATGTCCACACACTACATTCATAGTGCCTCTGCCCATTACACTCATTACTTGTGGCAGACAATCTCACCGAGTCCCGTAAGAGTTTGGGCAAGAACAGATACCATCTTCATATATTCTTTTTATTGTGTTCACCTGTTCGGTGATCATTTGTTTTCTTTTCCAGCTTTCCTACCATGACAGTTTCTGCTCCACTCTGTAGCGCACGTCTCCTTCTCTCCTTACGACTGTTTACAAAATAGTACACAACAAGACCCATTTCACCCTGCTTACTGTAGTCAACTCTTGGTCTCCCTATACAATTCTACCCCGTCCACCCATCCCCATCCCCCACCGCCCACAGACACTGACACACACTTCCCACCACTACGAAATTAACTGTTCCTCGATGCTCAGCGTGTGTCCCACAAATCTATTCTTTCTTTTAGACAATTAGTGCCACAGAACTCTTTTCTCTCCAATTCTACTCAACACCTGAACATATTTGTATTTTTTTGGAAACGATCTTCTCGCTTCAACTAATATGCATTTATGGCCTCTTTACTTCTGCAATTGTGAGTTACTTTATTGCACACACAACGAAACTTATTCACTATTTTTAGCGTCCCATAATCTAATCTAATTCCCCCATCATCACCTGTTTTAATTTGGCTACACTTCATTACTCTAGTTTTACTTTGTTGGTGTTCATCTTTGTTGTGTACATAGTTTTGCGTAGTCAGCGCGTACACAACTTTCCCACTAGAGCGCGCCCCGCTAAGCACAACAGCGCAGGCGCAGCGCTCGTCCATCTCCGCACTACGAGATGGTGCTGCCTTAGAGACGGACCAAATTCTGCTTCCACCGATCCGCGTATTAATATGTAACGCAGCCAATGAGATTGCTGCTAACGTAGAACCTTTTCTCCCCGTGGATCACACTCGCGCAGTGATACCTGAACGCGCCAGGTATTATAACGAGTGTACAGATCTCCAATTAGTCAGTCTGCATTAGTCTGCATTTGTCTGTACCAGTCTATAGTCAAGTTTCAGTCTGCGCCTAATAAGATTACCATATTCCTGTACGTAGCCATGAAGATAAATGAATAGACACTTTGTCAAGTATCAGAGATATGTTAGAATAAGATTAACGTACCAAGACCAAAGGAACTTCAGATTGTCAATTGTAAACAGAATCCAGAATCAAGTTATGTAATATCTATGTTTTTTATTATTTCAATAAATGTGTGTGAAAATTAATCAAGTTCTGTTTAAAGTTGGTCACCGTCAGTCAGCTACTCTCAGTGTGCAAGTGGCATTTCTATCGTCTGACCTAACGGCAGAAGATAATAATGCCACGATAAGACCATGAGACATATTGCTGACACTCACCTACTTCGTTAGAGCCAAAACTCAAATAATCTGATGGTGTGTGTACCGAAGGTCTTACAGTACGCACACCACAGTCTTAAAACTTAATTATGTGAGTGGTAAACTTGCCTATCTGACATTTCCGAATCTCTTCGATTTAGCATATTCAAACATTTACTCAAAACTCTCGGCTTCTATTAACGATTCTCACGTTGCGTAAGAGATTACGCTATTACAAAATGGGAGTTTTATAGGCTGGTGGCTACTTCAGATAAAACTTTTTGGATCTGAGGCCATGGTCGATGTACGAGGGTGAGCTGAAAAAAAGTTTTTTTATACAAACAAACGTTACTAATTAACTTTTCATAACTGGGATTCACAGTCATGTGAATTTTTTGAAAGACATCATGTATACGCCAGTGACTGTTAAACTTTTTATTTCCACTATTGCAATTTCTCCATTAGGCCATTATCAAGTGCAGATGGTTTGGCTTTAAGCCATGTCAACTTTATACAGGCTGACACATTTATATCTCGTTGTCATTTGCTGTTATATACATTCGTAACGCTGCTAGGTAGTGCGAGCACACATGTCCATATATCGTAAAACAGCACAGTCTGTACATACATATTTTCGTTCCACCATCAATAGTAACTAGTAACTTCTGCGTGCAAAAGTTACTGTTGATGGTGGAACGAACATGTGTATGTACAGACTGTGCCGTTTTACGATATGTGGACATGTGTGCTCGCACTACTTAGCAGCTTTACGAATGGAACTTTCTGGCAGATTAAAACCGTGTGCCGGACCGAGACTCGAACTCGGGACCTTTGCCTTTCGCGAGCAATTGCTCTACCGACTGAGCTACCCAAACACGACTCACGTCCCGTCCTCACAGCTTTAATTCCGCCAGTACCTCGTCTCCTACCTTCCAAACATCACAGAAGCTCTCCTGCAAACCTTGAGCTTTACGAATGTGTATAACAGCAAATGACAACGAGATATGAATGTGTCAGCTTGTATAAAGTTGACATGGCTTAAAGCCAAAACATCTGCACTTGATAATTGGCTAATGGAGAAATTGCAATAGTGGAAATAAAAAGTTTAACAATCACTGGCGTAAACATGATGTCTTTCGATTAACGCTACTAACATTCTACATCTTTAGTATTCATCTCTACATATTTATTTCCCAACATAGTCACGCTGGCGACGAACACATTTCTCCCAACAAGATACCAGTTTGTTTATATCGTCACTACAGAAGGTTTCACTTTATTGGCGGAGCCACAACCTCACCTCTGCTTGAACCGCTTCATCAGTATCAGACTGAAGTCCTCGAAGGTGTCATTTAAGTTTCAGATGAAAATCGGATGGGACCAAGTGGGGACTGTATGGGGGATTACCGATAGCTGTGACTCAAGGCGTCGGATTTCTCCATATGTCACAGCGCTCGTGTGTGATCTGGCATTGTCGTGCTGAATGAGAGGGTGCTCCATGTGTTGACAAGTTTTTCTAATTCGAAACTCTATTACAGCACGCCGTTTCATACGCACCGACATTACAAGCTGCCCGTTACACCCTACAATTCGGAGCCTCCTTGCAGCAGATGGCTGCAAATATATAATAGACATGAAGAATAAAGACGTAAAATGAAACTTCGTGGCAGATTAAAACTGTGTGCCCGACCGAGACTCGAACTAGGGACCTTTGCCTTTCGGGGGCAAGGGCTCTATCAGGTGCTCTTCTGTAAAGTTTGGAAGGTAGGAGACGAGATACTGGCAGAAGTAAATCTGTGAGGACGAGGCGTAAGTCGTGCTTGGGTAGCTTAGATGGTAGAGCAATTGCCCGCGAAAGGCAAAGCTCCCGAGTTCGAGTCTCGGTCCAGCACACAGTTTTAATCTGCCAGGAAGTTTCATATCAGCGCACACTCAGCTGCAGAGTGAAAATCTCATTCTGTAAAGATGTAAAATGTTAACAACGTCTGTTTCATTTGAAAAGCTTTAAGGGTTTTCCCATAAAAAATTCGGAGATACTACTTTTCAGCACCTCATCGTAAAGAAGTATTTACTAAAATGTCGTCTCCATCAGCGGGAGACCACGTACCAGGCTGTTTCAAACTATTTACTAAGGACGATTTAGCTCACTAAACGGCTAATACGGTCACACAGTTCCAGTACCAGGTTGCCAATGTAATGGCTTGCTGGGGCAACAAAAATTTGATATTTTTTATTACATATAATTACTGACAGAACTTAAACAATTAAAATGCTGTCATAATCTACTCATTGAGAGACTTAATATTATTAAGCTGAAGTAATGAAGTTAGGAACTGTGTGTGTGTGTTGAATCAGTGTGACTCACGACCCGCAAACTGCCCCCAATATTCATCTAGTATTTGAAAATGAGACCACTTAGCAACTTGCAACACATATTACACATAATTCCAAACCTTTCTGAAAATTTCTCCACTGGCACCTACCCCTCCCCCTCCCCCTTTTAAATTAGGAAAGGAAAGAAGTTTATCGATTACTATAAGTTCACTGTCCACGAGGTAAAACTTCGGCAGGAGATGTGACATTTTACTTTATTACTTCTTTACTACTAACTCTATTTGCAACAAATTTTTCCGGCACAAATATAGTGAGCGCAACTGCAAAATTATGCCATTGTACGACACATATGTAGTTCTGGAGATTTGACGTCCTAAACATTGAGATGCATGAAAAACCAGCTTTCCTTAAAATGGAGCACTAATTACTCAGGCTGAACTCATCCAGTGTCTGATGATGAGAGCACTCAGCGATTTCCAGCTGTCTCATTTATACAGAAATGGGACGCCTCAAGCTGTTTTGCACACGTGAGTACAATTCTTTGTGGAGTTCATGAAAAACATACACTATTTAAAAGATGCACCATATCCACGTTTCTGAAGATATGGCAATGAAATTTGGCACCATTCTTTACATGAAATCAACACATTTACAGTTAAGTTCCTTGGATTTTGTATATTTAACGTTTTTATGTAGTTTACAAATTAATTTTCAAAAAATAATATATGCATCTTTTTCTCAGAAACTGATCAAGACATTTCTGCACAGTTTTCTCTGTTCAGTCTCTTTGCATACAGCAAGCTTCTCTTATGAGCTTTTTTGAAAATACCGAATAGGAGAGATTTAATAATTTTTTAATTATCATTCTGTAAGTATAATATAAAATTCACACAAAATTCCAGGCACTTTGCTCTGTATCTCAGCTTACGCACAAAATTTCAAAATTTACTTGGGAGACAACACTCATTGGATTTATAGACATAAGTGTACAAAATTTCGTAATTAAAGACTTCATAGATTCTGAGAAAAAGGTACGTGAACTTCAAAAATTTCAGGAAATGTAATTTGAAGTTCAACCTGAGGTATCTCTAACGTTATCTCTTCAGTAGGCCCTCAGATCCGTACTCGTGGTCCTCTTTCCCTTCAAGGCTTCTTTTCCAGTTTCTTGTTCTCTGCCGCATTTCCTTTACCATGTCTTCAACTGACATTTCAGCTGCTGAGACGCGCTGTGAGTTATTTTTCTCAAGGTGTTTTGAGTGAAATTTCATCTGTTAAAGCCCATTTTCCCTAATCCCTTCTTCCTTCCTACATTCCCATTATTAAATACAAGAGCTGCATCATATGTTTTTATGGCATCGTTTCCTAGTGAGTGAATTAAGAGACGCGTTTGGATCCTGGGTTTTGCCATGAACACACTTTTTTAGAAGTTCAGTATCGGCCAGAAACTTGTAAGTAGACTTGAAAACATCCAGGATGCAGTTTGGAATTCTCTCCATTGAAAGTTGGGGTTGTTACCCCTCTGAGTCTGCAAACATTTACACCAGTTAATGTGGCACAGATAATTAACCGGACTTTCATCTGTTGACACCATGCGGAAATACAGTGATGAGCCAAAACATTATGACCAACCAACTGCTTAATAGCCTGTTCGTCCACCTTTGGAAAGATATACAATACTAATCCTGCGTATTAGGGATCCGACAGTTTGTTGTTAGGTTTGCGAAGGTGTGTAGCATTAGATGTCTACGCACAGGTCATGTAACACGCGTAAATATCGGGCCATTGATTTGCGTACGCGGTGATAGTGCCCGATAGCGACCCAGATGGCTTGCATTGGATTTACATCACGTGAACGTGGTCGCCGAGACATCAACACGAGTTCACTATAATGCCTCTCAAACCACCGTAACACGCTTCTGGCTCCGAGACACGGGCAATAATACAGCTATAGATAACATCGCCGTAGGGGAAGACATCAAGAATGACAGGATGAAGTTGGTTCGCCGCTATCAGCGTGTCTTCGATTACGACCACAGGTCCCATGCAAGCGCAGGAGAATGTCTCTCATAGCAAACTTCTGCTCCCACCAACCTGCGTCTGAGGCGCGCTACACGATTCGAGCCGCCTTTCATCTCGATAACGGCGTTTGTGGAGACGACCAGTGACCTAGTGTAGCAAAAATAATTCACCCGAGGAGGCGACACGTTTCCACTGATCCACGGTCGAATCCCGATGGTGCTGTGCCCCCTGCTATCGCAACTGACGATGCCGTTGAATCAACATGTGAACAAGTAGGGGTGGTCTACTGCGGAGCTACATGTTCAACAAAGCACGATGAAGGTTGTGCTCCGAAACACTTGTGCGTGGACCAGCATTGTGCTCCTTCGGCAGAGACGCCACGGATCACCGTCTCTCCTTCTTTACAAAGTAGCCAGACTTCCGAAACCCTCGTTCCGTGAAGAATCGTCGACGTCCAACAATTTAGCGCCTAGTGGTAGTTTCACTGTCCTTCTACCTCTTTCTTTACACACTAACGACAGTGGCGCGTGAACATTCGCCCAGCCTTCGCCGTTTTCGAGATACTCGTTCACGGGCTCTGCATAATAATACTCTACCATTTGTCAAAGTCGCTTATCTCAATGGATTTCCCCATTTGCAGCCCGTATCCTCGCTAGGGTGATCCTCCGTCCGTTTCTGCTCTGCTTACATACTTTCGTTGCCGCGTCACGTGTCCGCAACGCCACCACGCGGCATCGAACGTCACGGTGAGCAAAAAATGGCTCTGAGCACTATGGGACTTAACATCTGTGGTCATCAGTCCCCTAGAACTTAGAACTACTTAAACCTAACTAACCTAAGGACATCACACACATCCATGCCCGAGGCAGGATTCGAACCTGCGACCGGAGCGGTCACGCGGTTCCAGACTGAAGCGCCTAGACCGCACGGCCACACCGGCCGGCCCGGTGAGCAGTGGCCATAATGTTTGGCTCATCTTTGTATGTACTCCATACTGGACTTGGAGACCGTTGCATTATTGACTGATGAAAGACTCGAAAACGTACGTAAATCTCCGTCAGAAGGATAAGAGAACACAAGAATGGCTTATCATAAACAAAGCAGTTGGTTTGTTATTGTTTCTAAGATGCGGAAAAGTCAGAGATGATATATAAAACAAAAAAGCACGGATCACAGCCTTCCAGATGTATCCCGTACAAGTCTGCTGGAAAATAATACACAGAACCGTTGCTCACCGAACTAGTATTGAAGTATTGTTTCAAAAATTGAGAGTGAGAGGAAGGTCGCGTCACGCATGTAATTATTTTTCAGGCACTTCCGATGCGATTTCATCACTTCGCTATTGTCAGTAAGTTCTACTAATATATAAAAAATAAATTGAAAATTGACATTTTCGGCCAACTTCACAAACGTCACTCTTAAGGGGTGACCGAAGAGAAGTGGACTTCCAAAATTCGATTTTTAGATTTTTAGCATATTTAAAATTCCTGGTCTTTCGTGGGTGAAACGGTTTTTGCTTTATATAAATACGACAATTTTTTCATAAGATATGATGGTTTTCCTGACGTTCTGTGCAATCTGGCATTTAAATGCCATGTCTTCCATTTTGCGCCATGCAGAGATAATGCACAGCATTCTTTTACTCCTTGTATATTATTTCATGCTTCTATTGTTTTATCGCTTCAATGCTTTCTACCTTGTATCTAATTCAAAAATAGTATTGGAAGATGGTAAGATAAGTGGTTAAGGTCGCCTGACAAGAGTTGAAATAGATAGATTACAGAATTATTACGGCTTGGCCAGAAGAAGAAATGTAGGGAATTTAGAAAACATGAAAAAAGCTGTGTGGGCTATCTTTTTCCACAAGCTTTCCACAAATGAAAATCCAATGCAAGGTCTTTGCCCGAATGATCGTGACACTTGGTGCAAGTACAATACAGAAGTGCCAGATATGGCCACAAACATTCTTTACCTGCATCAGGAATGAATGGAATTAAACTCGTATTTAGAGACTTTTGTAAAGATACCTTGTTGAAGAAATGTCTTCATGGGAAAACTCAAAATTTAAATGAATGTGTGAATTCTGTCATTTGAAACCGGTTACCGAAAACCGTATTTGTTCAGCTTACCACTCTCAAATTTGGTAAGATGCTATTTTATGCTTCAATGATGGTGTAATTGCAGCGTGGGATTAGCCGAGGGGTCTAAGGCGCTGCAGTCATGGACTGTGCGGCTGGTCCAGGCCGAGAGTCCGTTTAGGTTCTTTGTTGATACATTCACTCAGTTTTTTTTCCTTGCAGAGGGTAGCTAACCCTCTGACCGAACACGGTTTTTTTTCTTTTTTTTAAAAAAGTCTCATTTTGATCGCTTTCGTTCGTTGCATCTGCTCGGGGCGGACGTCGTACAGTTTTAATCTGCCAGGAAGCTTCATATCAGCGCACACTCTGCTGCAGAGTGAAAATCTCATTCTAATTTTTTTATTTGATAAACTAATGGGGTTATAAACATGAAATTTGGTCAATTTGTACTGCAGATGGTAATAAGTTATTACAAGTACATTAAGAACCACCAAACAATCAGAAATAGTTTTATAATAATTAATGTACAAAAAAGTTAAATTTTACTACTGAAAGAATAAATTTTTTTCTTAAAAACTATAAGACGTATTATGTTCATTTTACTTGTAATCTGAGGCATACATGTTATATATATGAAGTAAAAATTACGTTGTTTTATCACTTATAGTTCTTTTGAAATGTGTACCTATTCAAAGGGTAAAATAGCATTGGCAGAATAGGGATAAAAATTGCCTTCTGTCTCCCCTTCAAAAATAGGGATACTGATGACGATAGAGACGAAAATGGTACTGCAAACATTGCGGAGGTTTATATTCGGCAGAAGCTGTGTTAGGAACGGAGTTGTCCCATTTCGACTGGGCTCGCGTGCCGCGTCTATTCTGGCCGCGGCTGAGTTTGCCGCAAGAGACGGGCAGGGAAAGAGGCCATCGCAGATAGGAGCGTGCGTTGGCGGGAATCGATGGGCGGGCCTGCGGCCTGTGGCCTGCCGAAATGCGGCTGTGGCGTGCCGCCGAGTCGCGCCCTAGATCTGCAGAGAGACAGCCAGCCTTGACACATCGCCGCGGCCCACGCCACCTGACCATCCGGCGGAGTCGTCCCCGGGCATGAGCTCACCGGCGGGCCACGCTCCACTAGGGGCTCGCTGCCTGCCACGCTCCTTCACGCCCTCGCCCTGTCCCCTAGCCCGGTACACGCACCTCTGACAGGCCACATGTGTGGTGCGCCCAAGGTGACGGGAATTCCTCTCTTTTGGCCTGCGGCAGTATCGAAACGAGAGCCAGAACTGACCTTGGACAAAGAGGTCGGCAAGGACAGATCGAGCCCTGTAGCTGAAACCCAGCACTCCTATTCAGAACCACTTGGCACTCCTTAGATATCAGTACTCTGAGGTGACAAAAATCGTGGGATAGTGATAAGCGCATATACAAATGGCGGAAGTCTCGCGTACACAAGATATAAAAGGTAGTCCATTGGCGGAGCTGTAATTTGTGTAAAGGTTTCCAACGTATACTGCTCCACGATGGAAATTAACGGACTGTGAACGCGGAATGGTAGTCAGAGCTGGAAACTTGGACATTTCATTTCGGAAATCGTTAGAGGATTCAGTATTCCGAGATCCGCAGTGCCAAGTCCGGGAATACCAAATTTGAGGCATTATCTCTCACCACAGTCAGCGCAGTGGTTATGCCCTTCACTGAAAGACCAACAGAGGCTGCGTTTACGTGGAGTTGTCAGTGCTAACAGACATCCAACACTGCGCGAAATAACCGCAGGAATCAGTGTGAGACGTACGATTAATGTATCCATTAGGACAGTGCGGCGAAATTTGGCATTAAGGGGCTATGACTGCAGACGACTGTCCGCCCCGAATCGTCCGCGTAACGGACTGCCGTCCTAAGGGGCCCGGGTTCGATTCCCGGCTGGGTCGGGGATTTTCTCCGCTCAAGGACTGGGTGTTGTGTTGCCTTCATCATCATTTCATCCCCATCCGGCGCGCAGGTCGCCCAATGTGGCGTCGAATGTAATAAGACCAGCACCAAGGCGGCCGGATCTGCCCCGGAAGGGGCCTCCCGGCCAATGACGCCAAATGCTCATTTCCATATCCACAGCAGACGACTGACGCAAGTGCCTTTGCTGACAGCAAGACACCGCCTGCAGCGCCTCTCCTGACCTCGTGACCATATCAGTGGCACCCTAGACGAGCGGAAAACCGTGACCTGGTCACATGAGTCCCCATTTCAGTTGGTAGGATTAGAGTGTAGACCAATTACAGGGACCTTGAGGACGAACTCATTCAAGCTTACAAGGTCATTGGCTGGAACATGATCCTGAAGACTCACTTCTTCTATTCTCACCTCGATGTATTCCCAGAGAACTGTGGTGCATACAGTGATGTGCAAGGCGAGCGGTTCCACCAGGACATTTTTCTCTTCGAACAGCGGTACACATGACGGTGGACTACTGCTACGTTGCTATGTTCATTGTTTTCTGCTGGAGGCACCACAGAGATGCTCCAGACATCACACAGGAGAGAGACGGCAGAGAAACGGCACAAATAAAATAAAAACATAATAACTCACGTATATTTCCTAGTGATTAGGGCAGCAATACACGTGAAACGCAAAGTCCAAACTTACTTTCAACCCTGAGCTAGGAGACAATTTTAATCATGAGACTCGTGCTCAGTCCAACGAAATCTTTAAAGACTGTCTTCTTTGGTTTCTGCAAAAAATCCACTGTGGACGTGTTATTTGCTTGTTACATTTTCCTCTACTAGCCCTTCCCCTTTTTACCAGTAACAGCCAAACAGCCTGCATGCAAAAGAAACTAAATACGCCAAATAAAATGAGTGGATCCATGGAGATGATATCAAGGAAGCTGCACAAATAGGAAGAGATGTCAGTGAAATCCATTTACACCTTGACGGAACCATTTTGGAAATTTATGGTAAGGTCATATGGGACCAAACTGCGAAGGTCATCGGTCCCTAAGCTTACACACTATTTGATATAACTTCAACTATCTAAGAACGACACACACACCCATGCGGAGGTCATCGGTCCCTAAGATTGGAAAAATGGAAATGAAGTCCCATGCTTCTTTACAGAGCGTAGGGGAACGATGCGGGAGACCCGCACCGCCTTACTAGGCAAGGTCCTAATAGAGGTGGTTTGCCGTTGCCTTCCTCCGACCGTAATGGGGATGAATGATGATGATGAAGACGGCACAACAACACCCAGTCATCTCGAGGCAGGAAAAATCCCTGACCCCGCCGGGAATCGAACCCGGGACGCCGTGCTCGGGAAGCGAGAACGGTCCCTAAGCTTACACAGTATTTAATATAACTTCAGCTAACTAAGAACGACACACACACACACACACACACCCATGGCCGTGGGAGGACTTGAACCTCCGGCGGTCGGAGCAGCGCGGACCGTGACGAGACGCCCAAGACCGCGCGGCTACCCCACAAGGCTGCAACCATTTAATCACAGTTCTGCACAACAATATTTTGCTTTAAAACTTGATTATAAGATGTCTTCCAAATAGTACTAATAAGACGTATAAAAATGAGTACCGCCTCGTATCTCCAGGACTTACCAGCTGCAGTTACGCAATACCTGGTTGTAGAAATTCCACCCACCCTCAAGTATTGGATGATTGCCTTCTACGATTTCTCCGTTGCGCTAGGGCTTAATGACACCCGCCCACCATAGCCCGCACCGCTAGCGCACACTATGCATTGGCGCTTGACTCGGAGGAAGCCGGTCCGAATCCTGGTGGCGGAAGAAACTTCCATGTTGAATGATTCTTTGGTCCATAGTATTTAACGAGTCATATCATACTACAGGGGCGACTTCGGTAGTGTCATGTAACCAAAACGTCAATTACCACACTTAAGCACTTGCAGGGGACTGCAACTCCTGGTGCAAGACCTTCGTCGCCTGGCAGAGTATTTGCGGCAACAGACAGGGATACACGAACGTTACCGGATACTCGGCGAGCTGCCTTGACCCGATCTGTCTGTCAGTCGCTTACGGCGGAGACAGTTGTTGCTGAGATATGATCGGCGGCCTTTACGGAGCAGGATATGTACCTCTGCACCATCTGCTTCCCTCCCCCCCCCCCCCCCCTCCCATGACGAACGGTGTGGCGGAGCAGGAGGGCATGGAAGCTGTAGCGCTCCTCGAGGATCCGGAGTGTCGGCAGAAGATAGTGGAGACTTGGAGGAACTATGAGAGGCAACATCCGAAGTTTCCTTCAATGATAGTGCAAAACCAGCCCTGCGGCCTGTGATGATAAATTCCGGTCGAGAGGTTATGTGTTGGCAACGGCACACCATTTTATGCTACTGCGGGAGATATCCGCCCAACCACCGTTGCCAGGACGTCAGTCTGAGATTCGGCGACTGCAAGCAAATATGACTAAGCTTATACGACATCGTCTTAAGGGCATACATGTGCGCGCGCGTAGTCATGACCGTATCGGGGGTGAACGGCCGGCCAGGCATCACATTATCCGCGAACGTCGCAGATGTCAAAGAACATTGATCCCCGTGCTGGACACTCCGGACGGCCGGCAACAGACAGCCCAAAAGGACATTGCCAACGCCTTCTTGGATCACTACCGCCGCAGCTGGAGACGGATGGGGTCTTCCGCTCACTGTCTCGGACTCTCGATGGAGACGCAGTGGTGAACATCATGGACTCCAAAATGGCGTGGACGTCATCGAAGCCCTCCGCAAAGGAGCGACCAAAAAATCGCCGGGCCCGAATGGTCTCCCGACGGAGTTCTGTGTACTTTCCACAGTGTTACGATGCTCCGATGGGTTACAATGTACCAAGAACTGATAAACCTGGTTTTGTCGATGGAACCCTTATATCAGTCTCCAAGCAGTCTACCGGAAGGGGAATTTACCAATTCCAACCTCTTACGCTGCTCAATAGCGATTTCAAGATCATTACGAGAATTCTGGCTGCCTGTATTCAGAGGGTCGTGCACCAAGTCCTCTTTGCAGGCCACACGTGTTATGGGGGTAACAGCAGCCTCCATACGGCGCTGGGTGATTACCGTGATGTCATCGCACTGGCGGAGGCACGTAAAGATGTCCGTAGCAACTTTCTCCGATCTTTGAACATGGTCCAGCGGGTGGCTTATGTCAGCATCAATCTGGCGTCCAGGATACCTCGTCTTGCTGGCTAACGTTTCCTAATATCAAAGACGATACCTTTCAGTTTACATGCAGCCTTTGGTTACTTCGCCAGTATGGGAATGATCATCAAAGGGCGATTCGATAGTCTCACCTTCCCTACCACAAAGGGCGTCTCGGAATGGTCTATGCGCGGGTTAGAAAAGTTGCTTTATATGTCACCAAGAAAACGAAGAAGTGAACCCCCCGCAGTGCAGCTACAAGTGACTGAAGTACTGGGCCCCACTTCTCACGAACACTAATTGCAGTGGCGCATATTGCACCAACACTATCTCACTTTAAGGAGTGTTTTGTGGACTTCAATTATGTCAACACTGACCCGCCGAGTGAGCGGTTGCATAGGGCTCGTGATCTTCATTGCCACATGATGCACGGCCATCCCCAAAATCCGATCGAAGGCCATCTACCTCTGGTTACTTTGACAGCGGCATGGAGCTCCTTCTCGATTCAGGTGCCATAGCAACCTGGTATTTGGCGGTGAACCACAAATATATGAATCGCCAGAGACGTCATTTCATACATATGGCAGATTCTCTATTTGTTCCTAGTGGCATCTATCTGATACAAATGGAAACCATCCGGAATTTAGGTCAGCCGTGGAGGTGTGAAGAAGGTTGCAAGAATGATGGCCATCATTTAGCGAACGAACCCTACAGCAGTGACTCTGACATCCCTTACATCTTCTTTTGCTTACCAAGATGAATACTGTGATATGCAACAAGGGTTTAACCAAAAGGTATCTTTACCGTGACGGTGACAAACACTTTCCCGATTTTTGGACCTTCCTATTGGAACGATTCAAATGTCTACGACGCCATCCGTGCTACCGCCAGTACTTTGCTAATTATCTGGGTAACGTCTTCTTGGACCCTCCCCAAAGTTAGGTGTGCCGGGTATGAGAATTTAACCTTATGTGCACGTCGCTTTCATGAAACAGTCGGAACAAAAGACGAAATCGTATGAATCCTTTCTACGTGAACACGTGTCCAGCCCTAATGGCGGGTTAGAAGGATCCATGGCCAAGTTGGTCAATGGTAGTAGCGGGGGTAGTGTCTAATGTTGATTCCGCCGGGAGGATGGCCTTTGCGTCCTGCTTATGCTTTAATTTTCTTTTTGTTGTTTAGCTACTTTCTTTACGCCTAGAGGGGCACCATTGTGCGAAACAAGATGTTTTGTTTAACCTGCGTTCCTGCTCCACAAAAAAAAAAGTGCAGGGAGTGGTTCGGGGACGGAAAGGAGGAGGCATCGTGGCCAGGTCACAGGTTTCAACTCCTGCCCAACATGCTTCCACTTGCTTGAAACTGACTGCTCTATTACCCTTTAAAATATAAAAGGAAAATCGTCTGTAGGGCACTTGCCGGTCAAAATAAAATGAAAATAAAAAAGAGAAAAGAAAGTCGACACCCCACACGTTCCCGACACCTACGATTGCATACAGAATTAAGCTCTCATGAATAAAAAAGCTTCAAACTTCTGATTGCTGAGTTAATCTGTTAAAAAATTGACGTTTTAAGCATTTTAGATGATGTGTTTGCATATATCCTGTGATAACGAAACTTTGCCAGCATCCAGCATGTGCTGTAGACAAATTGTATCGCACATGCTGGATGCTGGGAAAGTTTCGTTATCATAGTGAACATGCATACATATCATCTAAAAGTGAATGGTGTGGTACCAACTGGGCATCAGAATGGAAGCAGACAGACGGATATCAACAACAAAAGAAAAAACATGTTCAAATGTGTGTGCAATCTTATGGGACTTAACTGCTAAGGTCATCAGTCCCTAAGCTTACACACTGTTGTTATTGTTGTGGTCTTCAGTTCTGAGACTGGTTTGATGCAGCTCTCCATGCTACTCTATCCTGTGCAAGCTTCTTCATCTCCCAGTACCTACTGCAACCTACAGCCATCTGAATCTGCTTGGTGTATTCATCTCTTGGTCTCCCTCTACGATTTTTACCCTCCACGCTGCCCTCCAGTGCTAAATTGGTGATCCCTTGATGTCTCAGAACATGTCCTACCAACCGATCCCTTCTTCTAGTCAAGTTGTGCCACAAACTTCTCCACTCCCCAATCCTATTCAATAGCTCCTCATTAGTTACGTGATCTACCCATCTAATCTTCAGCATTCTTCTGTAGCACCACATTTCGAAAGCTTCTATTCTCTTCTTGTCCAAACTATTTATCGTCCATGTTTCACTTCCATACATGGCTACACTCCATACAAATACTTTCAGAAATGATTTCCTGACACTTAAATCTATACTCGATGTTAACAAATTTCTCTTCTTCAGAAACGCTTTCCTTGCCATTGCCAGTCTACATTTTGTATCCTCTCTACTTGGACCATCATCAGTTATTTTGCTCCCCAAATAGCAAATCTTCGTTACTACTTTAAGTGTCTCATTTTCTAATCTAATACCCTCAGCATCTCCCGACTTAATTCGACTACATTTCATTATCCTCGTTTTGCTTTTGTTGATGTTCATCTTATATCCTCCTTTCAAGACGCTATCCATTCCGTTCAACTGCTCTTCCAAGTCCTTTGCTGTCTCTGACAGAATTACAATGTCATCGGCAAACCTCAAGGTTTTTATTTCTTCTCCATGGATTTTAATACCTACTCCGAATTTTTCTTTCGTTTCCTTCACTGCTTGCTCAATATACAGATTGAATACCATCGGGGAAAGGCTACAACCCTGTCTCACTCTCTTCCCAACCCCTGCTTCCCTTTTATGCCCCTCAACTCTTATAACTGCCATCTGCTTTCTGTACAAATTGTAAATAGCCTTTCGTTCCCTGTATTTTACCCCTGCCACCTTCAGAATCTGAAAGAGAGTATTCCATTCAACATTGTCAAAAGCTTTCTCTAAGTCTTCAAATGCTAGAAACGTAGGTTTGCCTTTCCTTAACCTAGCTTCCAAGATAAGTCGTAGGGTCAGTATTGCCTCACGTGTTCCAATATTTCTACGGAATCCAAACTGCTCTTCCCCGAGGTCGGCTTCTACTAGTTTTTCCATTCGTCTGTAAAGAATTCGCGTTACTATTTTGCAGCCGTGACTTATTAAACTGATAGTTCGGAAATTTTCACATCTGTCAACACCTGCTTTCTTTGGGATTGTCGCCTGTCTCATACATATTGCTCACGAGATGGTGGAGTTTTGTCAGGACTGGCTCTCCCAAGGCCGTCAGTAGTTCTAATGGAATGTTGTCTACTCCCGGGGCCTTGTTTCGACTCAGGTCTTTCGGTGCTCTGTCAAACTCTTCACGCAGTATCATATCTCCCATTTCATCTTCATCTACATCCTCTTCCATTTCCATAATGTTGTCCGCAAATACATCGCCCTTGTATTGACCCTCTATATACTCCTTCCACCTTTCTGCTTTCCCCTCTTTGCTTAGAACTGGGTTTCCATCTGACCTTTTCTCCAAAGGTCTCTTTAATTTTCCTGTAGGCAGTATCTATCTTACCCCTAGTGAGATTACATCCTTACATTTGTCCTCTAGCCATTCCTGCTTAGCCATTTTGGACTTCCTATCGATCTCATTTTTGAGACGTTTGTATTCCTTTTTGCCTGCTTCATTTACTGCATTTTTATATTTTCTCCTTTCATCAATTAAATTCAATATTTCTTCTGTTACCCAAGGATTTCTACTAGCCCTCGTCTTTTTACCTACCTGATCCTCTGCTGCCTTCACTACTTTATCCCTCAAAGCTACCCATTCTTCTACTACTGTATTTCTTTCCCCAATTCCTGTCAATTGTTCCCTTATGCTCTCCCTGAAACGCTGTATAACCTCTGGTTTAGTCAGTTTATCCAGGTCCCATCTCCTTAAATTCCCACCTTCTTGCAGTTTCTTTAGTTTTAATCTACAGCTCATAACCAATAGATTGTGGTCAGACCCCACATCTGCCCCTGGAAATGTCTTAGAATTTAAAACTTGGTTCCTAAATCTCTGTCTTACCATCATATAATCTATCTGATACCTTCTAGTATCTCCAGGATTCTTCCATGTATACAACCTTCTTTTACGATTCTTGAACCAAATGTTAGCTATGATTAAGTTGTGCTCTGTGCAAAATTCTACCAGGCGGCTTCCTCTTTCATTTCTTACCCCCAATCCATATTCACCTACTACGTTTCCTTCTCTCCATTTTCCTACTAACGAATTCCAGTCACCCATGACTCATTCACTAAGTGAATAATTTCTTTTATTTCATCATACAATTCTTCAATTTCTTCGTCATCTGCAGAGCTAGTTGGCATATAAACTTGTACTACTGTAGTAGGCGTGGGCTTCGTGTCTATTTTGGCCACAATAATGCGTTCACTATGCTGTTTGTGGTAGCTTACCCGCATTCCTATTTTTTCTATTGATTATTAAACCTACTCCTGATTTACCTCTATTTGACTTTGTATTTATAACCCTGTATTCGCCTGACCAAAAGTCTTGTTCCTCTTGCCACCGAACTTCACTAATTCCCACTACTTTAACCTATCTATTTCCCTTTTTAAATTTTCTAACCTACCTGCCCGACTAAGGGATCTGACATTCCGCGCTCCGATCCGTAGAACGCCAGTTTTCTTTCTCCTGATAACGGCGTCCTCTTGAGTAGTCCTCGCCCGGAGATCCGAATAGGGGACTATTTTACCTCCGGAATATTTTACCCAAGAGGACGCCATCATCATTAACCATACAGTAGAGCTGCATGCCCTCGGGAAAAGTTACGGCTGTAGTTTCCCCTTGCTTTCAACCGTTCGCAGTACCAGCACAGCAAGGCCGTTTTGGTTAGTGTTACAAGGCCAGATCAGTCAATCATCCAGACTGTTGCCCCTGCAACTAGTGAAAAGGCTGCTGCCCCTCTTCACGAACCACACGTTTGTCTGGCCTCTCAACAGATACCCCTCCGTTGTGGTTGCACCTACGGTACGGCTATCTGTATCGCTGAGGCACGCAAGCCTCCCCACCAACGGCAAGGTCCATGGTTCATGGGGGGGTGCTTACACACTACTTAACCTAAATTATCCTAACGACAAACACACACACCCATGCCCGAGGGAGGACTCGAACCTCCGCCGGGACCAGCCGCACAGTCCATGACTCAACAACAAAAGCCGCTCATAGAGTCGCAAGCCAGCACATACATCACGCTTAGAATAGCTATGTAACTTCTGGAAAACCGTCTGAAGTTGAGCCCGAAAAGGTTCGAAACCCGGCTCATGGGATGAACAAAAGGCTATTTAAAAAAAGTGACTGGTTACAGTTTTATGTATTTACACGGAATAAAGAGCCACGGGTTTTAAAACACATGTAATAGATAAGCTTAAACTGTGCGGTTGGTTTAATGTGCAACTTACACGAACAGCCGTCGTACTGCATTGATTTTTCATTTGTAGCCGAACCCATTTACGTTATGACGCATAGAGTGCAATACAGTGGGACAATTTTCTTTAAATTTTTGTTGTTTCTTTAATGTTTCCCCCTTCTTCGATAATATTCCGTTCAAATTTGACATATTTCTGAACAGTGGCTCCTTTTTACAGTGTTTTGGAACTGGATCTTCAATCATAATCACCCCGTGGTCATTGATGTCGCTTAGCATGTGCTATCATTCTGTCCGTTCTTCTCGTCGATGTTTTCCACACGTTCGACTCCTCGCCAGTTGTGCGGAGAACGCTTACGGAGGTTTAAGAATAATGAGTAATTAGATGAGGAACACTTAAAAAACGCTTTGTGGCGAACAACCTTTCGTTCAGAACTCGGATCCAGATTACACTACTGGCCATTAAAATTGATACACGAAGAAGAAATGCAGATGATAAACGGGTATTCATTGGACAAATATGTTATACTAGAACTAACATGTGATTACATTTTCACGCAATTTGGGTGCATAGATCCTGAGAAATCAGTGCCCAGAACAACCACCTCTGGCCGTAATAACGGCCTCGATACGCCTGGGCATTGAGTCAAACAGAGCTTGGATGGCGTGTACACGTACAGCTGCCCATGCAGCTTCAACATGATACCACAGTTCATCAAGAGTAGTGACTGGCGTATTGAGACGAGCCAGTTGCTCGGCCACAATTAACCAGACACTTTCAATTGGTGCGATATCTGGAGAATGTGCTGACCAGGGCAGCAGTCGAACATTTCCTGTATCCAGAAAGGCCCGTACAGGACCTGCAACATGCGGTCGTGGATTATCCTACTGAAATGTAGGGTTTCGCAGGGATCGAATGAAGGGTAGAGCCGCGGGTCGTAACACATGTGAAATGTAACGTCCACTGTTCAAAGCGCCGTCAATGCGAACAAGAGGTGACCGAGACGTGTAACCAATGGCACCCTATACCATCACGCCGGGTGATACACATGTATGGCGATGACGAATACACGCTTCCAATGTGCGTTCACCGCAATGTCACCAAACACGGATGCGACCATCATGATGCTGTAAACACAACCTGGATTCATCCGAAAAAATGACGTTTTGTCACTCGTACACTCAGGTTCGTCATTGAGTACACCATCGCAGGCGCTCCTGTCTGTGATGCAGCGTCAAAGGTAACCGCAGCCATGGTCGCCGAGCTGATAGTGCATGTTGCTGCAAACGTGGTCCAACTGTTCGTGCAGATGGTTGTTGTCTTGCAAACGTCCCCATTTATTGACTCAGGGATCGAGGCGTGGCTGCACGGTCCGTTACAGCCATGCGGATAAGATGCCTGTCATCTCGACTGCTAGTGATACGAGGCCATTGGGATCCAGCACGGCGTTCCGTATTACCCTCCTGAAACCAACGATTCCATATTCTGCTAACAGTCATTGGATCTCGACCAACGTGAGCAGCAACCGACATAGGCAACAATCCGACCTTTATCAAAGTCGGAAACGTGTAGGTAAGCATTTCTCCTCCTCACACGACGCATCACAACAACGTTTTACCAGGCAACGCCGGTCAACTGCTGTTTGCGTATGAGAAATCGGTTGGAAACTTTCCTCGTGTCAGCAGGTTATACGTGTCGCCACCGGCGCCAACCTTGTGTGAATGCTCTGAAAAGCTGATAATTTGCATGTCACAGCATCTTCTTCCTGTCGCTTAAATTTCGCGTCTGTAGCACGTCATCTTCGTGGTGTAGCAATTTTAATGGCCAGTAGTGTAATTTGAATGCCCCCGGCGTCCCTCGTACTTCAGTTTCATCGCGCGGTCGTTAGACGCACGGACTGAGGCGGTAATGCGAGCGCAGCGCCGCCTCTCGAGGCGCTGAGGTCAGCCCGCAACCGTAGGCCGGCAATTGTCCGCCATATATGTCGCGCGGGGCGATCTCCGCCGGCGCCAGACGGAGCATTGTCTCGGCGTTGGGCGGTTAGCGCCAGCGGACGTGAGCGTCACCTCCGCCGTCTCGCGAACGCCTCCTTCCTGGGCGGGGACTTCTGGCGCCGTTTATTGATTGTCCGACGTCATTCGCGAACCGAGACACGGTGATTAACTGTGCCATTCTTCATCCCCTCCCCCTCCCCCCCCCCCCCGCCTTCCCGGTATTACGAGAAACGGGAGGAGAAATGCGATTAACTGGGCCGACCTTCCGCGTGGGTTTAACTGATTACGAAACGCCGGCGGCTCTACAATTATGGCGCGAGACCAGTATTTTAATATGCCAATCATGCGGTCACACATAAAATCGAACGCGCGGGAATTTGTCACCAGGCGCCGGCAGAATGCGTAATCAGGTTCTCTGCAAACCGGCGTAATGTCGGCTATTTTATCTCTTAATTCTAGTTGCGGTTGTTTTAGGATAACTTTCGGAAGCGGTTTGGAATATTGATTAACTGTAAATTTCGCAACGCTGGTTCTTTTATTTTTAAATTTTAGACCACCTATGAAGGGGTCCGCTCACTTCTAGAGTATGCTTGGCACTTTCATCGAGTTTCTGTTGGCCTTCAGTGCAATGCTCCTCGGTAAAAGGAGGTCCTCGTTTTGGAGAAAAAGTTTTCATCACTCTAACGATAATCAAAGGTACTATTCGCAGATGATTGGCTCTGACAAGGGAACCTCCCCATCGCACCCCCATCAGATTTAGTTATAAGTTGGCACAGTGGATAGGCCTTGAAAAACTGAACACAGATTAATCGAGAAAACAGGAAGAAGTTGTGTGGAACTATGAAAAAAATAAGCAAAATATACAAACTGAGTAGTCCATGAGCAAGATATGCAACATCAAGGATAATATGAGCTCAGGAGCGCCGTGGTCGCGTGGTTAGCGTGAGCAGATGCAAAGCGTGAGGTCCCTGGTTCAAGTCTTCCATCGAGTGAAAATTTTAATTTTTTTATTTTCCGACAATTTTAGTGTGGGAGTAGACGTGATTACCATTCCTCCAAGTTGTACACCTCTTGTGCAACCGTTAGATGTGTTTGGTTTTCGGCAAGTGAAATACTTTGTGAAAAGATTCTATGATGTTGCGAAGCTGCACAGGTACACAGAGCATTATTGTTTACGTGATCGTGTGTCAATTATCAAAGCTCAGGCACTCACACATAATCAACTTCGCTCTCCAAAATTCCAGGACATGTGCAGATCTGCTTGGACATATGCAGGATTTGAGGGCCTACACACGGAAAAATTTGAAGACGTTAAAAACATATGTTTCGTCAAGGCACAGGGAAAACTGTGCGACTGTGAGACTGTTGCATTCATTTGTTGCAGTTTATGTGACAAACTCTTATGTTTTCATCACATTTTTGGGAGTGATTATCACATCCACAAGAAAACCTAAAATGGACAAGATAGACGGATCTTTTACGCATTCGCCAAGTGTACAAGTTAGGTGGGTCGACAACATATTCCTGTCATGTGACGCACATGCCGTCACCAGTGTCGTATAGAATATATCAGACGTGTTTTCCTGTGGAGGAATCGGTTGACCTATGACCTTGCGATCAAATGTTTTCGGTTCCCATTGCAGAGGCACGTCCTTTCGTCTACTAATCGCACGGTTTTGCGGTGCGGTCGCAAAACACAGGCACTAAACTTGTTACAGTGAACAGAGCCGTCAATGAACGAACGGACGGATCATAACTTTGCGAAAATAACAAAAGTAAACTTTTCACTCGAGGGTAGACTTGAACCAAGGACCTCTCGTTCCGCAGCTGCTCACGCGAACCACGGGACCACGGCGCTCCTTCGCTAACACTGTCCTTGAAGTTGCCTATGTTGTATATGGACTACTCAGTTTGTATATTTTTGCTTATTTTTTCATAGTTCCACACAACTTCTTCTTGTTTTCTCGATTGATCTGTGTTCAGTTTTTAAGGCCTATCCACTGTGCCAACTTATAACTAAATCTGAGGGGGGTGCGATGGGGAGGTTCCCTTGTGAGCACTATGCGACTTAACTTATGAGGTCATCAGTCCCCTAGAACTTAGAACCTAGAACTAATTAAACCTATGTAACCTAAGGACATCACATACATCCATGCCCGAGGCAGGATTCGAACCTGCGACCGTAGCGGTCGCTCGGCTCTAGACTTTAGCGCCTAGAACCGCACGGCCAATCCGGTCGGCTCCGCTGATGACATTGCTATCCTGGGTGAAAGTGAAGAATAATCACATCATCTAGTGAATGGAATGAACAGTCTAATGAATATAGAATATGGAATGAGAGTAAATCGACGAAAGAAGAAAGTAATTAGTAGCAGCAGAAATGAGAAAGGTGAGAAAATCAGGATGAAGGACGGAGTAAGGAGGACATCAAAAGAAGACGATCAGAGGCAAAAGGGACATTTCCGGCCAATTGAAGTCTACCAGTATCAAACATAGGCCTCAATTTGAGGAAGAAATTTCTGTGAATGAACGTCTGAGATACAAACAGCATTGTGTGGTAGTTAAACATGGACTGTGGGAAAACCGGAACAGAAGAGAATCGAAGCATTGAGATGTGACGCTACAGACGAATGTTGAGAATTTGGTGGACTGAAAGGGTAAGGAGTGAGGAGGTTCTGCGCAGTATCGGTGAGGAAAGAAATATCTGGAAAACACTGACAATGAGAAGGGACAGGATGATAGGACATCTGTTAAGACATCAGGGAATAAGTTCCATGGTACTAGAGGGAGCTGTAGAGGGTAAAAGATGTAGAGGAATACAGGGATTGGAATACATCCAGCATATAATTGAGCACGTAGGTTGCAAGTACTACTCTTAGATGAACAGGTTGGCACAGGAGAGGAATTCATGGTGAGAGGAATCAGACCAGACTGATGACTTAAAGAAAGGAGAGAAACGCTAATATAAAGCACTATAAGTACGGTATATACACTGAGGTGACATATCATGGGATAGCGATATGCTCTTATACAGATGACGGTAGAATCGCGTACACAAGGTACAAAAGGACAGTGCATTGGTGGAGTTGTCATTTGTACTCAGGTGATCCACGTGTAAACGGTTTGTGACGATATTATGGCAGCGCGACGGGAATCAACAGATTTTGAACCGTGAATGGTAATTCGAGCTAGATATATGGGTCACTCCATTTCGCAAATCGTTTGGGAATTAAATACTTCGAGACGCACAGTGTCACAAGTGTATGCCGAGAATACCAGATTTCAGACATTACCTCTCACCACGGACAACGCAGTGGTCGACGGCCTTCACGTAACATCCGAGAGAAGCTGCGTTGCTTAGGAGTGTCAGTGCTAACAGACAATCAACACTGCGTGGAGTACCCGCAGGAATTCGTGTGGGACGTACGACGAACGTATCCGTTAGGACAGTGCGGTGTGCCTTAACATCCAGATCGGGTTGACGGAGGAGATAGAGATGATCCAAAGAAGAGCGGCGCGTTTCGTCACAGGGTTGTTTGGTAACCGTGACAGCGTTACGGAGATGTTCAGCAAACTCAAGTGGCAGACTCTGCAAGAGAGGCGCTCTGCATCGCGGTGTAGCTTGCTCGCCAGGTTTCGAGAGGGTGCGTTTCTGGATGAGGTATCGAATATATTGCTTCCCCCTACTTATACCTCCCGAGGAGATCACGAATGCTCAATTAGAGAGATTCGAGTGCGCACGGAGGCTTTCCGGCAGTCGTTCTTCCCGCGAACCATACGCGACTGGAACAGAAAAGGGAGGTAATGACAGTGGCACGTAAAGTGCCCTCCGCCACACACCGTTGGGTGGCTTGCGGAATATAAATGTAGATGTAGATGAACATCCCCTATCATCTTTCCCCTTCTTCTTGTCAGTGTTTTACGTATATTTCTTTCCTCGCCGATTCTCTGGAGAACCTCCTCATTCCTTACCTTATCACTCCACCTAATTTTCAGCATTCCTCTGTTGCACCACAGCGCAAATCCTTCTATTGTGTTCCGATTTTCCCAAGTCCATGTTTCACTACCATACAATGCTGTGCTCCAAACGTACATTCTCAGAAATTTCTTCCTTAACTCAAGGCATATCTTTTATACTAATAGGCTCCTCTTGGCCAGGAATGGCCTTTTTGCCAGTGCTAGTCTGCTTTTGATGTCCTCTTTGCTCCGTCTATCACTGGTTATTTTTCTGCCTAGGTAGTAGAATTCCTTAACTTCATCTACTTCGTGACCACCAATCCTGATGTTTTCTCGCTGTTCTCATTTTTGCTACTTCTCATTACTTTTGTCTTTCTTCAGTTTCCTCCCAGTTCATATTCTGTACTCATTAGACCGTTCATACCATTCAAGAGATCATGTAATTCTTCTTCACTTTCACTCACGATAGCAATGTCATAAGCGAATCGTATGGCGGATACCCTTTCACCTAGATTTTTAATATCACTCCTGAACCTTTCCTTTATTTCCATCATTGCTTCTTCGACGTACAGATTGAACAATAGGTACGAAAGACTACATTCCCGTCTCTCACCCTTTTTTAATCCGAGCACTTCTTTCTTGGTCTTCCACTCTTATTATTGCCTCTTGTCTCTTGTACGTGTTGTGTATTACCCGACTCTCCATATAGCTTACCACTGTTTGCCTCATAATTTAAACACCTTGCACCATCTGACATTCTCGAACTCTTTTTCCAGATCAACAAATCCTATGAACGTGCCTTGATCTTTCTTTAGTGTTGCTTCCGTTTTCAGGTGTGAAGTCAGAACTGCCTCTCTGGTGCATTTATCTTTCCTAAAGCCAAACTGATCGTCATCTAACACATCCTCACTTTTTTTTCCATTCTTCTATATACTATTTTTGTCAGAAGTTTGGATGCATGATCTTCTAAGCTGATGAGCGATAATTCTCGCACTAGTCAGCTCTTGCAGTCTTTGGAAATATGTGGATGATTTTTTTCCGAAAGTCAGATGGTGTATCGCCAGTGTGATATATTCTATACAGCAATGTTAACAAGCTATTTGTTGCCACTTGCCCCAATGATTCTTAGAAACTCTCTTTTGAATTCTGATTATAATACTGGATCCCCTATCTCGTTTACATCGGTTCCTGTTCCTCAGATAAGTCTTCCCTCTCATAGTCATACAGGCCTTCAATGTACACTTTCCACCTATCCACTATCTCGTCTGCAGTTAATAGTAGAGTTACCAATGCACTCTTAATGTAACCATCCTTGGTTTTAATTCCACCAAATATTGTTTTGACTTTACTGTATGTTGAGTCAGTCTTTCAGACAGTCATTTATTTTTCGATTTCTTCACATTTTTCATACCGTCATTTCGCCGTAGCGCCCCTGCACTTTCTATTTACATCATTCCTAAGCGATATGTATTTCTGTATTCCTGAATTTCCCTGAACATTTCTGTACTTCCTTCTTTCATCGATCAGTTTAAGTATTTCTTCTGTTAGCCATGGTTTCTTCGCTACGTTTTTCTTTCCAACTTCCATGATTGACCTTTTTAGAAGTATCCGTTCCTCTTCAACTGTACTGCCTACCGAGCTCTTCCTTACTGCTGTAGCTATAGCCTTAGAGAACTTCCAGCGTATCTTTCCAGTCCTTAGTAAATCTTTGCGTACTGATTCGTCCCGACTAGTCTCTTAAACTTAGCCTTCTCTTCATCACCACTAAGTTGTAATATGGATTCATGTGTGCTCCTGGGTACACCTCACAATTCAGTATCCGATTTCGGAATCGCTGCCCGACCATGATGTAATCTCACTGAAATCTTCCCGTATTTCCCGGCCTTTATGCCTCCTCCACTTGTGATCCTTGAACAGTGTTCGCTTTTACTAGCTGAAATCTATCACAGAACTCAGTTAGTCCTTCTCTTTCATTCCCACTATCAAGCCCATATTCTCCGGTAACGTTTCCTTCTGCCCCTTCCCCTACAACCGAATTCCAGCCCCCATGACTATTAGATTCTCGTCTCCCTCTACGTACTGAACTACCCGTTGTCTATTCTCACATACTTTGTCTCTTCATCTGCCGCTTGCGACGACGGCATGTATACTTGAACTATCGTTGTCGATGTTGGTTTGCTGTCGATTCTGACGAGAACAACCCTATTACTGAATTGTTCATAGTATCTCACCCTCTGCACTACCTTCCTATTCATAACGAATCCTATTTCCGTTACACCATTTTCTGCTACTGTTGATATCATCCTATACTCATCTGACCCGAAATACTTGTCTTCTTTCCATTTCACTTCACTGATACCCACTGTATCTAGACTGCGCCTTAGCATTTCCCTTTTCAGATTATCCAGTTTCCATACGACGTTTAAACATCTGACATTCCATGCCCCGACTTGTAGAACGTTGTCCTTTCGTTGGTTATTCAGTCTTTTTCTCATGGTCACCTCCCCCATGACAGTTCCTCCCAGAAATCAGAATGGGGGACTATTCCGGAATCTTCTGCCAATGGAGAGATCATCATGACACTTCTCAGTTATAGATCACATGTCCTCTGGAGACACATTATATGACTTTGTCTTCTGTATCCTCAAGCCTTTGATAATCTTCGTTTCTTCGGCATTTTGGGGCAGTTTCCCACCCCAATGGTAAGAGAGTGCCGTGAACCACATATTCGATCTGCCGCCCTCTTTGACAAGGCCGTTGGCCGTTGACAGAATGCTGGAAGTTTACGGCCTCCATTGCTGATGATTTTTGTTCAAAACTTATGTGGTGATGGGATTCGAACCAGAGACCGACACGTTTTAATTGATAATCAAGGGCGCTATCCCTCGACCAAACGACCAGAAAACTGTGGCTTCGTTGGATGAATACTGATTTCAGTTGGTAAGACCTGATGGTCGGATTCGAGTGTGGCGCAGACCTCACGAAGCCATGGACCAAAGTTACAACAAGTCACTGTGCAAGCTGGTGGTGGCTCTATAATGATGTGGGCTGTGTTTACATGGAATGGACTGTGTCCTGTGATCCAACTAAACCGATCATTGACTGGAAATCGTTGTGTTCGACTACATGGAGACGATTTGCTGCAGTTCCTTCTCTAAATCCTCGCACAAACGAAAAAAATGGCTGACATCGAAATAAGTGTCCAAGGAATAGAAAAGCAACTGGAATCACTCAACAGAGGAAAGTCCACTGGACCTGTTGGGATACCAATTCATTTCTACACAGAGTACGCGAAAGAGCTTGCCCCCCTTCTAACAGCCGTGTACCGCAAGTCTCTAGACTCTAGAGGAACGGAAGGTTCCAAATGATTGGAAAAGAGCACAGGTAGTCCCAGTCTTCAAGAAGGGTCGTCGAGCAGATGCGCAAAACTATAGACCTATATCTCTGACGTCGATCTGTTGTAGAATTTTAGAACATGTTTTTTGCTCGAGTATCATGTCGTTTTTGGAAACCCAGAATCTACTATGTAGGAATCAACATGGATTCCGGAAACAGCGATCGTGTGAGACCCAACTCGCTTTATTTGTTCATGAGACCCAGAAAATATTAGATACAGGCTCCCAGGTAGATGCCATTTTTCTTGACTTCCGGAAGGCGTTCGATACAGTTCCGCACTGTTGCCTGATAAACAAAGTAAGAGCCTACGGAATATCAGACCAGCTGTGTGGCTGGATTGAAGAGTTTTTAGCAAACAGAACACAGCATGTTGTTATCAACGGAGAGACATGTACAGACGTTAAAGTAACCTCTGGCGTGCACAGGGGAGTGTCATGGGACCATTGCTTTTCACAATATATATAAATGACCTAGTAGATAGTGTCGGAAGTTCCATGCAGCTTTTCGTGGATGATGTTGTAGTATACAGAGAAGTTGCAGCATTAGAAAATTGTAGTGAAATGCAGGAAGATCTGCAGCGGATAGGCACTTGGTGCAGGGAGTGGCAACTGATCCTTAACATAGACAAATGTAAGGTATTGCGAATACATAGAAAGAAGGATCCTTTATTGTATGATTATATGATAGCGGATAGCAGTTACTTCTGTAAAATATCTGGGAGTATGCGTGCGGAACGATTTGAAGTGGAATGATCATATAAAATTAATTGTTGGTAAGGCAGGTACCAGGTTGAGATTTATTGGGAGAGTCCTTAGAAAATGTAGTCCATCAACAAAGGAGGTAGCTTACAAAACACTCGTTCGACCTATACTTTAGTATTGCTCATCAGTGTGGGATCCGTACCAGATCGGGTTGACGGAGGAGATAGAGAAGATCCAAAGAAGAGCGACGCGTTTCGTCACAGGGTTATTTGGTAACCGTGATAGCGTTACGGAGGTGTTTAACAAACTCAAGTGGCAGACTCTGCAAGAGAGGCGCTCTGCATCGCGGTGTAGCTTGCTCGCCAGGTTTCGAGAGGGTGCGTTTCTGGATGAGGTATCGAATATATTGCTTCCCCCTACTTATACCTCCCGAGGAGATCACAAATGTAAAAGTAGATAGATTAGAGCGCGCACGGAGGCTTTCAGACAGTCGTTCTTCCCGCGAACCATACGCGACTGGAACAGGAAAGGGAGGTAACGACAGTGGCACTTAAAGTGCCCTCCGCCACACACCGTTGGGTGGCTTGCGGAGTATAAATGTAGATGTAGATGTAGATTCATGGACCTCACGTTCCCAAACAAAGATGGAATTTTTATCGACGACAATGCGCCATGTCGGAACATTTTGGATAGTTCGGACGAATGATCTGGCTACCCAGACCGCCCGTCGTGAATCCCATCGCACATTTATGGTATATAATCGAGAAGTCAGATCGTGCACAAAATCCTGTACTGGTAACACTTTCGCAATTATGACCGGCTACAGAGACAGGATGGCTCAATAATTCTGCAGGGAATTTCCAACGACTTTTTGAGTTCACGTTACGTCGAGGTGCTGCACTACGCCGGGTAAATGAAGGACCGACACGATATCAGGCTTTTGCCACCTGACTGTATAGCGGGAACTGGACGTATATAGAGGGGTGTTGGAATGTGGTCATTATGACAAAAAACGAACATTGTTCTGCTATTATGCAACAACTTTTATGATCCATAAAATTTTGGGCATGCAGCCGCATAAATTCAACTTCTTCTTCTTTCTGCTGAATACCGTACAGGGTGAGCCGAGGTGACTGACGCTTACTATATAAGTCGTGTAATCTTTTTCCCAATTAGTATCATTATACTAGTTGCTGTACTATGAGGTACACCTCTTCTTCGAACCGAGCCAAAGGCAAGAGATGGTTAGCGCGCTCGTGTAAACACACACGCACAAATCACCGAAAATAGAACCCAGAGCTTTGATCTCCACTACACTTGTTGACATCCGAACTCGTAAAAAAATCGAACGACTAACAGTGTAACAACATCCAGAAAGTCTTCCTGAACGGCGGAAACCGCTTTACGCTATCAAAAGTGCTCACTCAGGGACTCGCGGCGGACGTTCTACGATATCGTTTACCGAAATGGCTGAGAGTCTCAACGATATACGTTCATCGTTCTAGCGATGAGTCACGATTCTACATTTAGCACATGCGTAAGGGTCCCGCAGTGAGACTGACAGTTACGTTAAATGCCTTGTTTATGCATGTAACTACAAACAAAGTAAACATTCTCCAGATAAATTCACGAAATTTATTTTATGCGGCGACTTCTGAATAAAACTCCACATGCGGACCGTTTGTACTAGAAAGAACGTCCGACTTGCGTTCACGAAGTAACCACGTGTTCAGCAGATTATTAAAAGACACACAATGAGCAGCTTCACCAGAAGGACCTTTCAATTTTTACAGAACGTTTGTATTTCCTCCAGAATACATTACGGTTTCATGCCTTTTGTGGACTAAGAGAAATCCATCGCGAGTGAAATGTGAAATATAATATTCTAAATACTGAGAAGAATGTTGTCAAAATATAGACGCAAGTAATGCACATTACTAAACATGCAACCTGGAGTACTTTCCAGTTGCAGGTAGCCTTTCCTAAAGGCTTCCCTAGGGGCAACATAAATTTCATTTTCAGTGTTTCACACAGTTATTGAGCAGATAAATAGAGACGATCCTGTATTAAAAGTTTAACACAACAAATCAAGTATTAAAGTTACAAACCGTGCGTATGTTTTGGGGCAGGATAACTCGCTGCTGTGTGCAAATTACCCAGACTATATTGACTCAGTATTTGAGAGTGAGAGCACTTAGCGACTTCCGACAAACTTGAGACCCTATTTCAAACCTTCTCCAAACTTCTTCTCACTGCCACCCGCCACAAAATAATGAAGGGAGTAATGTTCATCGAGTGCTAAATTTTCGCTGTTCATGCAGTGAAACGTCAGCATCAGGAACGAGGTTTTAATTCCAGAGTGAGATTTTCACTCTGCAGGGGAGTGTGCGCTGATATGAAACTTCACATCAGCGCACACTCCGCTGCAGAGTGAAAATCTCATTCTGGAAACATCCCCGAGGCTGCAGCTAAGCCATGTCTCCGCAATATCCTTTCTTTCAGGAGTGCTGTTCTGCAAGGTTCGCAGGAGAGTGACTGTATGAGAGCAAACCTTACAAGGCAAGAAGTCTGAAGATTATTTCTGTTACATGTAACAACTGCCTATAGATTGCGGTAATACATTGGTTAATGCTTAAAAATATGCATATGGCTGTGCAATTTGTGCCAGTAGTTGATGAACATATAGTTTCAGGCTGACAAGAGGTACAAGCTGTTGGTGTGATGATATATCTGTAAAGGTCAATCTCTTGTACACTCGGGGGCTGTCGTGGTAACATAACTAAATATTTATGGTAAATACTAGTGTGTGTGTGTGTGTGTGTGTGTGTGTGTGTGTGTTTGTGTGTGTGTGTGTGTGTGCGCGCACTTTGCAATTTTAATGACGTTGGCAGTTGCTGAAAGCAGAGATGATACTATTGTAAATATTGTCATTTTTTTCAATTAAGATGGATTCAGATTGTTTTGTTTGGTGTTCGTATATTTGGAGTGTTTTAAGGATGTCTGGTTTTCTGCCTTTTGGTTGGATGTGTAGGATGGTGATACTTGTGTTGTTGTTTCTCCACTAGACAGTGCCACAAGTTCCTCCAAAAAATCGTAACACAACACACACACAAATGTCGTACTAACAAATGTAAATCCACCTGATGATGGAGGTTTTAAACCTTTGAAACGCGTCGTGGAGATAAATAAACTGTTACCAGTCACATTTTAAGTTTACTTTTAGCCATCCGTCTCTTTTTCGTTAGACTACCCCTTATACGTGGGAGTTGGATTCTATAAAAAATCGAGGGTGGGGGTTCGCTGGCCTATTATATTCATAAAACCTAAATGGGAACAATTAAATAGCAACTTAAAGAAAAAACATCTTTTTTCTAAAGCGAGTTAAGGTAATGTTACAACTGATGGCCACATTTGTCAACTCGTTCGTCGAAATCTAAAAATGTTCAGTATAAGTAAATTTGGATAAAAAGAAAAGAGCAACATGTCAAAATTAAAACTAACAAAGGACATAATCTTCCTGAAAGTAACTATAGAATACACTCTAAGACGAAGAAAAGACACACCACGAGGTAATTGTCCGAATGGAATGGAAATCAGTAGATGTGATGTACATGTACAGACAAACAAATGATTACAATTTAAGAAAAACTGTATGATTTACTCAACAGAAAGAGATTCACAATTTGAGTTAGTCAATAACGCATTGGTCCACGTCAGGCGACTATGTAAGCAGTTACTCGGCTTGTTCTGGACACAGAGTTGTTGGGCATATCGTGGGTCTCCAGGCACGTCTTCGGCCTGGAGTCCCACTGGCTGCAGTACAGTTGTCTCCAGTGACGAGTCCCTTTTATATAGGGTGTTCAAAAAGTCTCTCCGCAGTGCCATATAATTGCTAGCCGCGTGTGCCGTATGCCACAGTGAATATACCGCAATGAAACTCAGTGAAATACAAGTTATTAATTTATTGAATATTGATTTTTACTTACAAATTTTCACATTAAATGTTGAAAGTGTCCCCCCTGTTGTTGAATACACAATTCAATTCGTCTAATCATGTTTCCAAACACAGGCTGTAACATTTCTTCTGCAACAGAAGCAGTGAAAGTGGATATTGAAGTTATCAATTCATCGATGGATTTTGGACGGTTTTTATAGACAGTTGCTTTCGCTGCACCCCAGAAGAAAAAGTCAGGTGGTGTTAGGTCAGGCGATCGTGGAGGCCAAAGTCCCTGTGAAATTATGCGATCACCAAAACGTTCAGCAAGTAGTGACATTGAAACGCGAGCTGTAAGCGCGGATGCACCATCTTGTTGAAAATAACCGTTCAGTATTTCACTTAACACAGAGTATTACTGCAGTATCGTTGTGCGTTTATTGTTACGTTGAAAAATATGGGACCACAATCCGACGTCTAGAAACTGCAATCCAAACTCCTAGTTCCCCTAGTTCATAGTTCCCCTATGAAAGGGTACAGAATATTACTGCAGTATCGTTGTGCGTTTATTGTTACGTTGAAAAATATGGGACCACAATCCGACATCTAGAAACTGCAATCCAAACTCCTACTTTCACAGAATGAAGCGGTTCCTCATGAATAAACAATGAATTTGCAGTACTCCACATACGGAAATTTTGCGAGTTCATGTACCCGGATAAATGAAACCACGCCTCATCAGTGAAAAACGTTTCATTAAGAACATCCCTTCCATTTTGTTAACGAAAGTTTTGAACCATTGACAATAATGCTGTCTCTTGCCATGATCAGTGTTTTTCAGTTCTTGCACGACTGTCACTTTGTATGGGAAAAATACTAATTTTTTCCTTACAGCTGTGTGGGCCGTTCCGACACTAACATCGATTTCCTGGGCGAGTTTTCTTACTGAGTTGTTCGGACTCATGGACATTTTATAGGAAATATCGAGTAGTTTATCCTCAGAAAAACGCTAGGACGACCACTTCTCGGTGCATCTGTCACTGAACCGGTACTTCGAAATTTGTTAATCAAATCTCGCACAGTATCGCGATGTGGGAGTGTTGTCTCCGGGAAAACTGAATTAAATGGTTGACGAACTGAAACTGTGTATTTACCGCCAACTTTGAACACTTGTTCGATTATAAACAAACGTTCTTCAATGGTTAGCATTTTAACAGTGACAAAAACGAAACAAACGAAGAAAGGAACTAAACTTAAACGTTCACGTCAACAAGTAACGACACACACCAAAGATACTACTGACGCTGGCTGAGATAAACGAAACAGTGGAATGTTGGGAGACTCCACTTGAATGGAAGTAACCCAGGCAGGTGAACAATCATACGGCACTGCGGAGAGATGTTTTGAACACCCCGTACTTGAGCCCTGGTGACTGGCGACGACGCGTCTGGAGATGCCCCGCCCTCCTGTGGGGTACCAACCAGACTGTCGCATGCCTTACTGCCCGACAAGTAGGAGTGATGGAGTGCCGATCCATTTTATAGCAGGACTCGTTTGGTTGTCTTACGCAGCACCCTTACGGCCCAGCGGTTTGTCGACGACATTCTACGCTCCGTATTGTTGCCCTTCATGTCCTACCTGGGCTTACATTTGGGCAAGATAATGACCTCCCACACACGGCGAGAGTTTCTATTGCTTGTCTTCGTACTTGCCAAACCCTACCTTCGCCAGCAAGGTCGCCAAATCTCTCCCCAATTAAGGACGTTTTGCGCACTGCGGCACGGTCCTCCAACCAGCTCGGGATTTTGAAGGTCTAACGCGCCAGTTCTACATCTACATGCATACTCTGCAAATCACATTTAAGTGCCTGGCAGAGGGTTCATCGAACCACCTTCACAATTCTCTATTATTCCAATCTCTTGTAGCGCGCGGAAAGGACGAACACCTATATCTTTCCGTACGAGCTCTGATTTCCCTTATTTTATCGTGGTGATCGTTTCTCCCTATGTAGGTCGGTGTCAACAAAATATTTTCGCATTTGGGGGAGAAAGGTAGTGATTGGAATTCCGTAGGAAGATTCCGTCGCGAACGAAAACCGCCTTTCTTTTAATGATGTCCAGCCCGAATCCTGTATCCTTTCTCTGACACTCTCTCCCATATTTCGCGATAATACAAAACGTGCTGCCCTTCTTTGAACTTTTTCGATGTACTCCGTCAGTCCTACCTCGTAAGGATCCCACACTGTGCAGCAATATTCTAAAAGAGGACGGACATCCCCACAACATTTTCTATGTGTTCAAAAAAAAAAAAAAAAAAAATGGCTCTGAGCGCTATGGGACTTAACATCTTAGGTCACCAGTCCCCTAGAACTTAGAACTACTTAAACCTAACTAACCTAAGGACATCACACACATCCATGCCCGAGGCAGGATTCGAACCTGCGACCGTAGCAGTCCCGCGGTTCCGGACTGCAGCGCTTAAAACCGCATGGCCACCGCGGCCGGCTCTTCGAGGTAATTCATAATGTTTGAACACAATATATACGTTCCGAAATCCTGCTGTATATCGACGTCAACGATATGGGCCTGTAATTTTGTGGATTACTCCTACTACCTTTCCTGAATATTGGTGCGGCCTGTGCAACTTTCCAGTCTATGAGTACGGACCTTTCGTCGAGGGAACGGTTGCATATGATTGATGAGTATGGAGCTAATGCATCAGCATACTCCGAAAGAAACCTAATTGGTATACATTCTGGACCAGAAGACATGCTTTTATTAAGTGATTTAAGTTGCTTCACTACTCCGAAAATATTTACTTCTGCGTTACTCATGTTGGCAGCTGTTCTCTGTCAGTTGGACAGAATCTGGCACGAAATCTGTATCTAGGACATCTCATGTAATACAGATTCGCTCCGAGAACCATTAATATTACAAGACAACTGTCCAATCCGACATATCGAAATCCTCCCTGAAATTTATTATACAGGAAGAATACACAGAAAGAAACACAATGTTAAAAGTTTAGCTGCTATGACACACTGCAAGCATTTTTTTAATGTTGAAGTTTGCCATATTCCTAACTCATCACAGAGCTGGAGAAGTGTACACCCCTGCCGTAGCTGTGGCACAAAGCGCATGTGCGATACTACGGGCATATATCCCTGATTGACGGCACATTGGTGAAGATATAATATGGCACGATGCGATCGTAACTTGTAAAGCGAATTTCAGTTTCAGCTGACGTTTCTTTGACACAATTGTTCACAGTTACAACGTGTTCGAATTTGCAACTCATTTAATATCCATAGTAATTAGTAATTGACTTCGCAGTATCTCTAATTTTCAGCAATGGAGATCGAACTGAATTAACTTTCTTTGCGATTCCTTCGCATATGCATGGTAATCGCATTGTCTTTGTGCACGTTCAAGTGTCGTACAGTAATGTGGAGTTCAGTTAATGTTTCCAACCTTGCAAAAATAAAATATGAAGAACGTGATATGCAGCCGATATCACCTACTTCCCCTAAAGACCTACATATGTCTTATTTACTTGTTAACTTCTTGGACATTTGTTCCAGTGCAATTTAGGAAACATTAGATGAAACAGGAAATAACTCTGACAATTCCGTTAACTGTGGGTCGAACGAAGATTGTTGTGCTAATAAAAATTGTACAGGAACATGATGAAAGACCCCCCCTCCCCACAGGATGCTGCTAACTTAATATTTATTTAAGAACAAGGCAAAAATGAAATACCGATCGACCAGACGCATTAGCAAAAACATTAATTAGGAACGCGCGGTAAGACGTAGACAAAAGAAAACATTCTATCATTCATTTTTTTTTTTTTTTTGAGAGAGAGAGATAGAATCAGACTTTCGAGTATCACGTAGCAGGACGACGTTCTGTGATAGCAATGTCTTCTACTGTATGAGTGAGTAATATAATTTTGAAGTGCAGTATTAAGCATTTTTATTTATTGAAGTATGTGAAGTGAATTGTTTTTCAATTAGAAGAAGCGGGATTAGCCGAGTGGTCTAGGCGCTGCAGTCATTGACTGTGCGGCCGGTCCCGGCGGAGGTTCGAGTCCTCCCACGAGCATGGGTGTGTGTGTTTGTCCTTAGGATAATTTAGGTTAAGTAGTGTGTAAGCTTAGGGACTGATGACCTTAGCAGTTAAGTCCCATAACATTTCACACAGATCTGAACATTTTTGAACAAGAAGTGCCAGTGCCCAAGGAGTCCTCTGCTGCCTGCATCTTCAACTAGGTCAGCGAAGTCCGAAACGAAATTAAGCGCAATACAGACATTTACGCAAGCAACTAAATTTTTAATGTTCAGTAGAATTATATTTATTATTTTCATTTTTAAATGTATTACAAAGTCCACACCGAAAATAGAGTACCTTGCAAACCCAAAAAAATATGTACTATAACAACTATCATGGACAAGGAAAAGGCTGTAAACTTTTTTATTAAATGAAGGAGGAAGCAACCGCTCAAGTTCAAGCAATGTCGAAAAGTGTTTTCGTTTCGTAAAATCTGAACATGAATTGTATAAGTGGAATAAATACCCAGTACAAAATACGTGCCAAAATGATCACGGAAATGTGAAAGAAAAACTATTTCTAAGATTTACAACTTTTTGTGAGAGTCAGTGAACAATTGCTGAGGGAGCTCTAAGAAACAAGGCGGTCTGGATTGCAAGTGAGATGAACAATACTGATTTCCAGGCTTCTTCGACCTAGTTAAACATACTCAGGAAATTATACGGAAAAGGAAGTCGTAAAATCACGAAGTTTACCTCAAGAAATGTATAGAGGAGAAGAATATTTATAGGTAATACTATAGAGAAATTCACAGCTGACGAAGTTTCTTGTTATCCCCTAAAAGCTGCGTATTAATCGAGCCAGTGGATTTTCCTGCAAACCATGCTTTATCAGTCCGAACGAAAAAAAGACAGACTCGCATGTGCAGTCGATGAAAGCTATGACACAATCGTACAGAGCAATCCCAGTGATACGTATAATAGATTACTATTTCGGCAACTTAATCTCAGTTTTCAGGAACGTCAAGGGAAATTAGAACCAAAAATTAAAGAAAAGGACTGTTTATTTGCAAAAAAGTCTTGCAATCAAAATAGCAAAATTTGGAAAAATACGAGAGAAGAATTTTCAATGATAGGTACTAAACACCTTCTTACCTCTTTCAGAGAATAACTCATTGTTCTTGTTAGCCTCCTGGCTTGGACTTAACGAAACCTCTGTCGTTAGGAAGGCAACGAAGAGATTGTTAATATAATTCGGATTTCACCCAGAACTAATAGTGTGATTCACACTCTCGGTAAAATAACATACATGATAATGTTGCCTTCTATTGACGTTCACGAAGCGTAATAGCTGCTGTATTGACGGTTCCATTTCTATTGACGGATTTACAGTGACGAAGATAGGTGCCATAATGACCTTTTCGTCTACATAAGAGAGGGAGCCTCTAGGCGCATGTGAACCACTTGTTGTAGGTGTTCTGTTCTGTAAACGAGAATTTACATTTACATTTACTTATTCCATGGCGCTACAGTCCATGTAGAGCCTTGGCTTCTTTGAGGATCGTAGCCCAATCTTGAATATTTTCCGTTGTTCTCGATTTCCGAAACTATTTAGCATAGTTCTTCCAGTACCCAGGTTTTCCGTATTCTCCATTGCCTTGCGTCACTCACACCTTCGACAACCCTTCTTAATATTTTCCTCTCCCATCTTGTCAGGAACTCGTCTTCTGCCACAGTTATTGTCCACGTCTGTGCCCTTATACCGGTCGATAGGCATGACATGTAGCGCCTTTAGACGTAACCGGAGGGAAAAATGCTCCTAACGGAACACAAAAAATGCTAATATGAAAAAGTCGGACGCCAGCTGCCTTATTATACCTTCATCGGGCCCTTAAAAATATTCCGAAAAATTCTGGCATACTAACAAATGTATGGGAAAATTTTTCATTTATAAATATAGTAATTCAATACGAACCACAAGTTTTAAAAATAAATTATAAAGGAAAACCATTGTTTGTTAAATAAAGACTATAGGGAAGTAATTGTTCCATTATTTGAGAGAACTAGGCTAAAAACACTTCAACCATCACCTGCCGACTCATTGTAGCAAATATCTACTAATACCAGTACTGGTGGGACTTATGGCCTTTGTAGTCCGGTCCCTTCAACCTCAACAAACCAACCAGTATTGCTGGCCCCTGGTTTGATCACAGCCGAGGTAGATTCTTCCTACACGTCGGTCGGGATCGTAGTAAAACGCTGAAAGTGGTTGCCAAATAAAATACGGTTGGAAATTGACGACTGAAAGGTATTTAATTTGACATCCTCTATCAAGCAGGCAAGTCCCACAACCATCTCTAAAAAGACGGACATACAGAGGTCTGAATATGTTTTACACGTGGGCGTTAGATTCTACAAAAAGTCGGTGGTGTTTGTAAGGGGGGGGGGGGGGGGGGGGGGTTAAGGTGACTAGCGTTCCTTGATGCCTCAGAGAACCGCACATGTTTAATGCGCACAGCTGGAACGCTAAACTGCTACTAAGCCCCTGGCGTTCTACGAGTGCGTACTGAAGGCGCAGGCCGCTATTTCGGCGGTGCTTTACGACCGGCCCTGCTGCGCCTGTGTCTGTGTTTACGGGGCGGCTTGGCGCCGATTACGTCACGAACGCTGCGCGCGTCTTGCCGGGTCCGCGTCCTCACCCACGGCCGCCGCTGCTCCCTCCAGCTGAAAGACGTCTCCCAGCCTCGTGTACCACTCCCTATGTCGCTCCGCACTCCAAACGCGAAAGCACAAACTTTTTAGAAGCGAGATTCTAATTGAGTTTACCACTTTCTCTCGGCTGGCGAGACGCGGAAGCAAAGTGGCCCCTGTGAGCTCTCCTTAAAGTACAGCAGCTGAACAGAAAAAAATGGATCCACCGCGAAGAATGCACGCCTGAGCATAAAGGCAGATGGTAGACAAACCTGCAGGTTCCGTTGTATGCGACCGTGCAACGTCCTTAATACACTGCAAGTGTCAGCCTTGGTCAGAACAGTTTTCTGTGTTTCTTGATGCAATAATTTACCAACAGCCGTATGCTTTGTAGATGAACTTCTATGTGCTACCAGTTTCGGCATTACATTGATGCCATGTTCAGGCCCCATTCGTCATAGTCGTAAAATCGCTATACCCGTGAGGAGCCAGACTGAGGCAAATCTCAGCCACCAAGAGCTGTTGGAGGACGAATGATTCACGGATCCAGTTATATACACTCCTGGAAATGGAAAAAAGAACACATTGACACCTGTGTGTCAGACCCACCATACTTGCTCCGGACACTGCGAGAGGGCTGTACAAGCAATGATCACACGCACGGCACAGCGGACACACCAGGAACCGCGGTGTTGGCCGTCGAATGGCGCTAGCTGCGCAGCATTTGTGCACCGCCACCGTCAGTGTCAGCCAGTTTGCCGTGGCATACGGAGCTCCATCGCAGTCTTTAACACTGGTAGCATGCCGCGACAGCGTGGACGTGAACCGTATGTGCAGTTGGCGGACTTTGAGCGAGGGCGTATAGTGGGCATGCGGGAGGCCGGGTGGACGTACCGCCGAATTGCTCAACACGTGGGGCGTGAGGTCTCCACAGTACATCGATGTTGTCGCCAGTGGTCGGCGGAAGGTGCACGTGCCCGTCGACCTGGGACCGGACCGCAGCGACGCACGGATGCACGCCAAGACCGTAGGATCCTACGCAGTGCCGTAGGGGACCGCACCGCCACTTCCCAGCAAATTAGGGACACTGTTGCTCCTGGGGTATCGGCGAGGACCATTCGCAACCGTCTCCATGAAGCTGGGCTACGGTCCCGCACACCGTTAGGCCGTCTTCCGCTCACGCCCCAACATCGTGCAGCCCGCCTCCAGTGGTGTCGCGACAGGCGTGAATGGAGGGACGAATGGAGACGTGTCGTCTTCAGCGATGAGAGTCGCTTCTGCCTTGGTGCCAATGATGGTCGTATGCGTGTTTGGCGCCGTGCAGGTGAGCGCCACAATCAGGACTGCATACGACCGAGGCACACAGGGCCAACACCCGGCATCATGGTGTGGGGAGCGATCTCCTACACTGGCCGTACACCACTGGTGATCGTCGAGGGGACACTGAATAGTGCACGGTACATCCAAACCGTCATCGAACCCATCGTTCTACCATTCCTAGACCGGCAAGGGAACTTGCTGTTCCAACAGGACAATGCACGTCCGCATGTATCCCGTGCCACCCAACGTGCTCTAGAAGGTGTAAGTCAACTACCCTGGTCAGCAAGATCTCCGGATCTGTCCCCCATTGAGCATGTTTGGGACTGGATGAAGCGTCGTCTCACGCGGTCTGCACGTCCAGCACGAACTCTGGTCCAACTGAGGCGCCAGGTGGAAATGGCATGGCAAGCCGTTCCACAGGACTACATCCAGCATCTCTACGATCGTCTCCATGGGAGAATAGCAGCCTGCATTGCTGCGAAAGGTGGATATACACTGTACTAGTGCCGATATTGTGCATGCTCTATTGCCTGTGTCTATGTGCCTTTGGTTCTGTCAGTGTGATCATGTGATGTATCTGACCCCAGGAATGTGTCAATAAAGTTTCCCCTTCCTGGGACAATGAATTCACGGTGTTCTTATTTCAATTTCCAGGAGTGTATATGTATAGCGATTTTACGACTATGACGAGTGGGGCCTGAAGATGGCATCAGTGTGATGCCGAAACTGGTAGCAGCACATAGAATTTCATAAAATAAAATAAACTTCTACAAATCATACGGCTGTTGGTAAATTATTGCATCAAGAAGTTCATGCCAGCCGTCGTCCCACGATCCATAATGGATCAACGAAGAAGAGTTTTATGTGTAGTTGTGAGCGCATTATTTCGGAGTCAAGTGATTCCGAACGCGGGTGCTTCCGTAACAAATGAAGCCGAAATTTTTGGTCACACGAGAAGGACCGTGTCAATGTTTGTACTGCACACAGAGAAGAGGAAAAAACATCACCCAGTAAGTCACAGTGCGGACGATTGTGTGTTGAGTGTTCGTGACAGACGGTCACCGAAGAGGACTATGACGAACAGTAAGAGGACAATAGTTGCAAAAATCACGGCAGTGCTGAATGTCGTTGTCGCGAACCCTTACAGCACCTAAACAGCACGAAGGGAGCTGCAGGTAAATGCAGGGCGAGCTGGAAATCCAGATCCATAGATTAGTTGTGCAAATGGAGGTAAAAGGTTCGTTGGTTGGTTTGTTTGTAGAGGAAAGGCACTAACCGGCATGGTCAACAGTCCCTTTTTCCTTAATCAAACGGGTTTCGGATTAAAACCATACGCCAAAAGAATACTATCGCTTGATATGCGGGAAAGGAAGAAATAAATGTGTAACCACACTGAAGAAAAAACGAAAGCCAAAATTGAAAACATCAATCACAAGGTATCTACATCTACATCTACATTTATACTTCGCAAGCCACCCAACGGTGTTTGGCGGAGGCCACTTTACGTGCCACTGTCATTACCTTACTTTCCTGTTCCACTCGCGTATGGTTCGCGGGAAGAACGACTGCCGGAAAGGCTCCGTGCGCGCTCGAATCGCTCTAATTTTACATTCGTGATGTCCTCGGGAAGTACAAGTAGGGGGAAGCAATATATTCGATACCTCATCCACAAACGCACCCTCTCAAAACCTGGACAGCAAGCTACACAGCGATGCAGAGCGCCTCTCTTGCAGAGTCTGCCACTCTCATCTCCGTAACGCTATCACGGTTACCAAATAACCCTGTGACGAAACGCGCCGCTCTTCTTTGGATCTTCTCTATCTCCTCCGTCAATCCGATCTGGTACGGATCCCACACTGATGAACAATACTCAAGTATAGCTCGAACGAGTGTTTTGTAAGCCACCTCCTTTGTTGATGGACTACATTTTCTAAGGACTCTCCCAATGAATCTCAACCTGGCACTCGCCTCACCAACAATTAATTTTATATGATCATTCCACTTCAAATCGTTCCGTACGCATACTCCCAGATATTTTACAGAAGTAACTGCTACCAATGTTTGTTCCGCTATCATATAATCATACAATAAAGGATCATTCTTTCTATGTATTCGCAATACATTACATTTGTCTATGATAAGGGTGATTTGCCACTCCCTGCACCAAGTGCCTATCCGCTGCAGATCTTCCTGCATTTCACTGCAATTTTCTAATGCTGCAACTTCTCTGTATACTACAGCATCATCCGCGAAAAGCCGCATGGAACTTCCGACACTATTTACTAGGTCATTTATATATATTGTGAAAAGTAATGGTCCCATAACACTCCCCTGTGGCACGCCAGAGGTTACTTTAAAGTCTGTAGACGTCTCTCCATTGAGAACAACATGCTGTGTTCTGTTTGCTACAAACTCATCAATCCAGCCACACAGCTGGTCTGATATTCCGTAGGCTCTTACTTTGTTTATCAGGCGACAGTGCGGAACTGAATCGAACGCCTTCTGGAAGTCAAGGAAAATGGCATCTACCTGGGAGCCTGTATCTAATATTTTCTGGGTCTCATGAACAAATAAAGCGAGTTGGGTCTCACACGATCGCTGTTTCCGGAATCCATGTTGATTCCTACAGAGTAGTTTCTGGGTTTCCAGAAATGACATAATACGCGATCAAAACATGTTCTAAAATTCTACAACAGACCGTCGTCAGAGATAGAGGCCTATAGTTTTGCGCAGCTGCTCGACGACCCTACTTGAAGACTGGGACTACCTGCGCCCTTTTCCAATCATTTGGAACCTTCCGTTCCTCTAGAGACTTGCGGTAGACGGCTGTTAGAAAGAGGGGTGGGCAAGTTCTCTCGCGTACTCTGTGTAGAATCGAATTGGTATCCCGTCAGGTCCAGTGGACTTCCCACTGTTGAGTGTTTTCAGTTGCTTTTCTATTCCTTGGACACTTATTTAGATGTCAGCCATTTTTTCGTTCGTGCGAGGATTTAGAGAAGGAACTGCAGTGCGGTCTTCCTCTGTGAAAGAGCTTTGGAAAAAGGAGAAGGACCGTGTCGAAAGTTTATACCGCACACAGCGAAAGAGGAAAATATACCATACAGTAAGTCACAACGCCGCCGATTGTGTGTTGAGTGTTCCTGACAGACGGCCACATAAGAGGACTGTGACGAACCGTAAGAGGACAACAGTTGCAAAAAGTCACGGCAGAGCTGAATGTCGTTGTCGCGAACCCTGACAGTACCACAACAGCACGAAGGGAGCTGCAGGTAAATGCGTGGCGATCTGGAATTGCAGATCCATAGATTAGTTGTGCAAATGGACGTAACAAGTTGGTTGGTTACTCTGTTTGTAGAGAAAAGGCACTAACCGGCATGGTTACCAGTCCATTTTTCCTTATTAAACGGGTCTCGGATTAAAACCATCTTGTTGTTGTTGTGGTCTTCAGTCTAGAGACTGATTTGATGCAGTTCTCCATGCTACTCTATCCTGTGCAAGCTTTTTCATCTCCCAGTACCTACTGCAACCTACATCCTTCTGAATCTGTTTAGTGTATTCATCTCTTGGTCTCCCTCTACGGTTTTTACCCTCCACGCTGCCCTCCAATGCTAAATTTGTGATCCCTTGATGCCTCAGAACATGTCCTACCAACCGGTCCCTTCTTCTCGTCAAGTTGTGCCACAAACTTCTCTTCTCCACTATCCTATTCAATACCTCCTCATAGTTACGTGATCTACCCACCTAATCTTCAACACTCTTCTGTAGCACCACATTTCGAAAGCTTCTATTCTTTTCTTGTCCAAACTATTTATTGTCCATGTTTCACTTCCATACATGGCTACACTCCATACAAATACTTTCAGAAATGACTTCCTGACACTCAGATCTATTCTCGATGTTAACAAATTTCTCTTCTTCAGAAAGCCTTTCCTTGCCATTGCCAATCTACATTTTATATCTTTTCTACATCGACCATAATCAGTTATTTTGCTCCCTAAATAGCAAAACTTATTTACTACTTTAAGCGTCTCATTTCCTAATCTAGTTCCCTCATCATCACCCGATTTAATTTGACTACATTCCATTACCTCGTTTTGCTTTTGTTGATGTTCGTCTTATATCCTCCTTTCAAGATACTGTCCATTCCGTTCAACTGCTCTTCCACGTCCTTTGCTGTCTCTGATGTCATCAGCGAACATCAAAGTTTTTAATTCTTCTCCATGGATTTTAATACCTACTCCGAATTTTTCTTTTGTTGCTCTATATATAGATTGAATAACATCGGGGAGAGGCTACCACCCTGTCTCATTCCCTTCCCACCCACCGCTTCCCTTTCATGCCCCTCGACTCTTATAAGTGCCATCTGGCTTCTGTACAAATTGTAAATAGCCTTTCGCTCTCTGTATTTTACCCCTGCCACCTTCAGAATTTGAAAGAGAGTATACAAGTCAAATTGTCAAAAGCTTTTTCGAAGTCTACAAGTGCTAGAAATGTAGGTTTGCCTTTCCTTAATCTATCTTATAAGGTAAGTCGTAGGGCCAGTATTGACTCACTTGTTCCAACATTTCTACGGAATCCAAACTGATCTTCCCCGAGTTCAGCTTCTACCAGTTTTTCCATTCGTCTGTATAGAATTCGCGTTAGCATTTTGCAGCTGTGACGTATTAAAGTGATAGTTCGGTAACTTTCACGTCTGTCAACACCTGCTTTCCTTGGGATTGGAATTATTATATTCTTCTTGAAGTCTGAGGGTATTTCGCCTGTCTCATACATCTTGCTCACTAGATGGAAAACCATACCCCAAAAGAATCCTAGCGCCTGATATTGGGGAAAGGAACAAGTAAGTGTGTAACCACACTGACGAAAAAACGAAAGTAGCAGGCCAAAATTGAAAACATCAGTTATAAGGAAAAAATCGATAGAAGGTGTTAAAACGATGTAGTAGACGGCCTGGGCTGGCTGATCGCAAGAATAAAGAAGGAAGAGCCAGCCACTGTGCAACACACTAAAATCTCCAGCCTGAAACCACAAAGCAAGAGTAACACAGGTGGTCAAAAGACGACCACCAAGTAGAACAGACAGCACCAAAGGGAGCGAGGAAGAGTTGAATTGGAGACAGGCCGAAGGCCTGGGAGAAAATGTCACACGCCCCCACTTAGATTGAATAAAAAGGTAGATCAGCCATTGAGGGATCGTTATCTAACACCATAGGTAGTGCGTCAGGAAGGTTAAAAGTCCACCTCAGGGCGACTAAATCTGAACAGCTGAAACTGCTCCAATGGCTCTAAGCACTATGGGACTGAACATCTGAAGTCATCAGTCCCATAGACGTAGAACTACCTAAACGTAAGTAACGTAAGGCTATCACACACATCCATGCCCGAGGCAGGATTCGAACCTGCGACCGTAGCAGCAGCGCGGTTCCAGACTGAAGCGCCTCGAACCGCACGGCCACAGCGGCCGGCTTAACCTGGACAGCCCAAAAAGATGTGGACCACTGTCAAACGTGAGCCACAGCGACACATTGTTGGGTCCTCGCGACGTAGGAGATGCCTGACAGGATAACGTGGTGCCGAAGCCATAAAACCTGGTCTATGGAGCAATGAAATGAAGTCATTTGATTGGATGAGACTTGTTTCACACTGTTTGCCGCTTCTGGGCGAATTTAGGTCCGTCGTGCGCCCTTCCACGCCAACGATGCAGACTGCTTGCTGCCATGAGCGAAACATGGCGGGGTTCGGTGATAATTTGGGCAGCCTTATCGCGGTATCCCATACGCCATGGCTTCTCTGCAAAGTTGTGTCACTGTCAAGGATTATGTCACCAGTTTGGCTGATCAGGTACATCCCGTGGTACAGTGTTTGTTCCCCGAAGGTGATTCCGAGTTCCCAAACGACAGAGCACTTGTTCACACAGCACGAATCGTTCAGGACGATGTTGGAGAGACATATCTCTCCTGGCCATTATAGTCACCGGATCTCAATATTATTGAGCCTTTGTGGTCTGCTTTGGAGAGAAGAGGGCGTGATCGCTATCTATCTCGATCACATTTACCCGAACTTGTCACCATTTTCCGAGAAGAATGGTGTAGTGTGTACAGTAGTTTGCATAGTAAGGATGTAGATGTAGCTATTTAGCATTACCAGCTAGGTGCACAACAAAAGTGACTCTTCCTCTTAAGGAATAATTGGGAGTTACCTTCGCTATCAGTTCCGGATAACCATGCACTACCGAGGGGCCGCCGTGTCATCCTCTGCAATACGACGTCATGGGGATGCGATATGAAGGCGCATGGGTTTCGGTCTTTCACACACCTTTGAAGCCCTTCCTTTTCATCCAGGCAGTTCCTCAATTGGCATTAGAGGATCCGATTCCAGTAATCACCCCAGGGAAAAAATCCCTTGGCAGTGCCGGGAACTGAACCCGCGTCTTCCGAATGGCAGTCAGATACACTGGCCACTTCGGTACGGAAGCGGATCTCCTACTTCGTATAAAACAGAAATCACAACCTATGCCCATCGGACAATCGTGAGAGTAGGCGACCTCGGAACAGGTATTACAAACCACGTTCAGACAACCGCTTTCAGTTCCGCCACGTGTGTATATGATGTGTGCGCGCATCTATTATCGAGTTGAAAATTACAACCTGATGGGAACGATGTCATTCTATAAACATTATACCTCGTTCCCTAAGAGTACAAGTTCCAATTTACACATGCGTTTCTTGGCGCCATAACTTATTCAGATGTTCAAATGTTTGTGAATTCCTAAGGGACCAAACTGCTTAGGTCATCGGTCCCTAGACTACTTAAACTAACTTAAGCTAAGAACAACACACACACCCATGCCCGAGAGAGGACTCGAGTCTCCGGCAGAAGGAGCCGCGCAGTCCGTGACATGACGCCTCAAATCACGCCCACCACATAATCCCGTAACCGTTTTAATCCCAGTAAAGCCAGAGCTGTGCCACTGTTTGATTAGTATTGTTATTAAATGTGTACAACAATAATAAATTTTAAATCATCGAACGCTGACTGCGGCTACAATGTAGCAAAATATTCTATCTCCCTTCTCAGAAGTAAAACCACGATACGGTCCACCACCACAGATATGAGATGTGCACAAAAACAAAATAGAAAATCATTGTGAGTTAAAAGTATAATTCTAAGTCCCATTAATTTGATTGGCGGTTACAAGTTTCGGCTCTTAGCAAACATGATAAGAAGCATTCCAAGTACAAATGGGGAGCCAGAGCGCGGAGCTACAGTGTTATTACCACGTTGTAAACGCCACAAATGCCATTTCAACTGCCCCTTTATCTTTGTTTTGAGTATAGTAACTGAGTTCCAATACACTCCCAAAAAATCATCGGTTAACCAGATTTATCTGTGCATGAAACCGATTATAAAACGCTAAGTAAAAATTAAAAACGCATTTTTGTTCACAATATAGTATTATGCACAGATGACACCAACAGACCTGGCTACGCATTATAGACTTCAGCTATACGAATTCATGTTCCTCTTGAACGTCTTACGTATTTTTTCAATTAGCAAAGTCAATCAGCCTTGCCTTTTTGCGTACAGTAGCTGATCGTACTATTCCGCGGCGACTACAGTCCTCAAATGGAAGATTCATCACAGTGTTTCACAAGTACAGTTATTTGTAACCAGTTTAATGCTGAAGAAGGCAAAATTAGAGCTGAACATCTCGTCAACGATGATGGTATTAGAGACGGAGTATCAGCTCGGATTTGATAAGGATGGAAATCAGCCACGACCTTTCAACTGAACCATGCCGATATTTGGCTTAACTGATGTAGGAAAACGACGGAAAATTTGTTTTCTTGGCCACATGGGGATTCGAATCGCCGTCCTCCAGGAAACGACAACGGTCTTACAACTGCGCCACCGTGCTAGGTTCAAGGAACAGGCTACACTCCTACACCATATGACCTCATCAGACCAGTGTAACTTTATGAAGTATCTGGCATTAAAGTTAATATTGTATGCCGAGCCGGGACTTGAACCCTGACCACTGCCTTTCCCGGGTAGAGCTGTACTAATTGTGTAATTCAGGCACGCTTCGGGGACTCACTCAGAGCTCTAATCCGCCAAACGTTACTATCCTTTCTCAAGACGTCAGAGGCTCTCTCATGGTGCTGCGACAGGCTGGCTATTTCCGCGAGAAACTGCCCGCATCTCGTGGTCGTGCGGTAGCGTTCTCGCTTCCCACGCCCGGGTTCCCGGGTTCGATTCCCGGCGGGGTCAGGGATTTTCTCTGCCTCGTGATGGCTGGGTGTTGTGTGCTGTCCTTAGGTTAGTTAGGTTTAAGTAGTTCTAAGTTCTAGGGGACTGATGACCATAGATGTTAAGTCCCATAGTGCTCAGAGCCATTTGAACCATTTTTTTTTCCGCGAGAAACGTCATCATTATCTGCTTCTTGTTGTGAAGGAATTAGGCTCATTTTTCCAAAACTTTAACGTGTTCACTGGTTTAGACGCAGCCTCAGTGAGATTCGCTTCCATACGAGACCGTGTTCTCTACAACTACAGACATGTCTAATACACATATGTTAATGGGAATTAGTATCGGTATCCGAGGATGATGATGTTTGGTTTGTGGACCCTCAACTACCCGATTATCAACGCCCGTACAAATTCCCAACCTTTGCTCAGTCTGCTTTCATGAATGATGATGAAATGATGAGGACAACACAAACACCCAGTCATCTCGAGGCAGGTGAAAATCCCTGATCCCGCCGGGAATCGAGCCCGGGACCCCGTGCTCGGGAAGCGAGAACGCGAGCGCGATACCACGAGCTGTGACTGTATCAGAGGAAGCTTGTGCATAAATTATATTGAATTCACAGTATATTCCGTGTAAGAAACATGTTTACGCTTTAAGCGAGATCAGGGCTCAAATTGTAGGAAATAAATCAGTTTTACCTTCGATCCATATGCGAATGGATTAGCACAATTGTGGCTAATATTTCTATACATTGCACTCTGACTTATGAGTGTGTATGCACATGCAGAAGACACAAGTCATCATAGAGCTTTTTGCCTCTTGCCACCTGGTTCTAACTGACACACGAATTTACTTAAGGGAATGTTACGAATCGACGTTCTCATGTCTTAATAATTGAACTCCATGTATATTTGTTGTAAATACATTATATAAAAGCTGTCAATAAGCAACCTCAAATCGTCGTTCGGCATAAGTGAACGAATACGAAAACTGTGGACTTGGCCGTACGGTTATCAATCAGAGATTGATAAACATTCGCCGTTCGAAGTGCTATGCATACTTGATCATTTCAGTGGCTTCACCCCATCAGTGTAAATTTGGCAAAATTCTGTAAGTTGCTTTCATCAAGAGGGTAGTAACATAACAATGTTTTCCTGCAACAGGCTGCACTGACTGTCTCAGTTTTGTAGTGGGTAACAGACAGTTCGCTCTGTGACAAGACCAAGATAAGAACATATCCGGAAAGGCACTTTACAACTCTGCGATAACTCTCAGTCAATAAAGTGGCAGAGATTTAGTCTTGTAATGATAAAAGCGACGCATGAGTATGTAAGTAACAGGATGAAGAACGCTGCGGAAGTTCTATCAGTCAGCAACATAAACAGATTATGGTTATTTAAATCTCATTGCGTTCCTCATTAATGTGAACAGGTGTTACAGAGATGTTTATGCCTAGTAACTCGTTAACCAGAGAGATATCATTCATGTAATTATCTCATGGACGTTAAGACAAAGCAATGAAGATAATTAATGCTAGTATAGTACAGTGATGCATGGATTTTGTTTATCGTTATTATAGACGATAAATGGGAGATGACAACAACTCATGCAGTGAGATCGTAAAACATCTGACCTTTCCGGCATTCCCTAAGTACGGCGGGATTTGTTTCCTTCCCTTCTCAAGGCAAGGAAGGCTCTACACTGTTGTTATCGAGGACCTGTGGTACGTAGAAGCAGGATTCAAATTCTGAATTACATTTTGCATGTTTTTCGTAACCCATTCCAGGCGAACCCTTGGGTGGTCCCTTCACTACCGTAAAGCCGCTTCCTTGCATGATGTGCGTTAAGTCCACGATATCGCTTAGTCTAAAACACTCGACAGTGAGAGTCATTAACATTAAATTCGAGTCAGTTTTGAATATTTTCCTGATGGCATTCTTCAAATACCGAAGCTTCTTTAATCAACTCAGCCAGTTCGAATACAAATTTGCTGTTTGATGGCTCTTAAGATGCAAGACACATGTGAAGAACGGAGCCCGTTCCAAGCTTTGTGTTGTGTCCAAGCCCTGGTTTTCTGCCGGTTGCTGCTCTGCGCAGGCTTCCATCTCCACTCGCAAATTTTGTAAGAGTTTCGCTATTCTTCTCAGTTTCATATACATTGGTATTTCCAACTTCCTTTCTTCAACAGCTGGTAATTTAAATTTATGGGATGCACTAAAAATAACTCGTTTACGTTTAATCTTCATTGCGAAGATGTTAACACAGAGCAGCAACAATGGCTGTTTGAAGGGAGGGGGGAACCGCAGAACTGGTCACTCCAGCGCCAGAGGAACTTCCCCATGGGGCGAGCACAAATTTGCTGACTGCAAATTTTTTCGGTTAACCGATGTTGATCGGCATTTGGATAATCGATAAGCTACTGAATTAGATCTCTTACGAGGTTTGCGTCAAAGCGCGATGCGTTTGTGAAGGAAACTGCATACGAGACGCTAGTGTAACCTTTGGTATATCCATTATCAAATAACCGTTGTACTGAAAGACATCGAAAGAATTCAAAAGAGCATTGCTAGCTCAGTTGTTAAGGGCAGGAGGACGTGCAGAGAATCGACGCTCGATGCAGAAGCAATCAGTTGGCCGTTAACAGAGATAAATGTAACAGACTGCTCATTAGTAGGCGGAAAGACTCACTTTTATCAATTTCCCTATTAGCGATAAATCACTGGAAACTGTCGCAACGTTAAAACATGTATGAGTGCTCTTCCAGAGCGATCTAATATGAAAGGGCTACATAAAAGTAGTTTTAGGAACAGAACTGAAAGACAAAGCTGTCCTCATGCTGAACGTTGATTTGAGCATCACGCCACCTGAAGATTAAAGTGGACTCCGAACAAGAAGACAGATCAGCATATTTTTTCACAAACACAGTTCATTGTGAGACGTGAAAGGAGAGACAAGTGACAGGGAAAAATTTTAGGACTAATTGAAGACTTTTTTTCCAGAACTGCCTTAATCCGTGTCCACTCTCTCTGTCACTGAAACAATCTGTGCGAAGTATTTGTTTACGTTATTTAATTTTGATTGTTAAAACATTTTCAATTAAATGGAAAATTAAAACAGAAGAGAGGATAAAAATAACTGAAATGCTGAATCCTCCTACTACTAAAGAAACAGGACCGTTTGTTTTGAGAATTCTAAAGTATATTAAGTAAAGCTACTTTTTTTCCAAAAACTAGGCCGGCCGCTGTGGCGATCGGTTATAGGCGCTTCAGTCTGGAGCCGCGCTGCTGCTATGGTCGCAGGTTCGAATCCTGCCTCGGGCATGGATGTGTGTGGTGTCCATAGGTTAGTTAGGTTTAAGTAGTTCTAAGTTCTAGGGGACTGATGACCTCAGATGTTAAGTCCCATAGTGCTTAGAGCCATTTGAACCATTTGTACGTCTGTTTGTCTGTCTGTCCAACTGTTCAGACGTATAAAGTTCTATAGTCCCTTGGCAGTGTAAAAATTTTAGGCTTCTAAACCAATTCAGTCAAAAGATACGGTCATTTACGTGACATATTTTGATACTCGAAAACTCACCCATCGAAACCTTTGCGGTACTTACCGTTGACCCAGAGTCATGAGAATTTGGCTAGAAGCAACGTTTCACAGTACAAGTAAAGCGAAAAAACATACGCAAATTGTTAAACTGTAATTATATTACATGAAAAATATCTTTTTGGCGTTAGAACATACATTGCATTCACCATCCGTCAAAAGTATGGTAGACGAAAATTACTGCAAGCAGACATAAAATGTAAGTTGTAGTCATGTTTTAGTAAGTAAATAAAAATGTGTATCGAATGAAGGTTTCTCGAAATTACGGCAACCAGTCGTTTTTTGTTTTGTTCAGTTTTTATTGTATTTTATTTTGTTATAACTTTATCTGTACTCCTTGGTTTATTTATGTTTTGTAAACCACACAGAACGTAACTGTGGCTAACAGTGTGAAGTGCAGCAAAAATAAATGTCACTGGAAAACATGCGTTATATTTCCCAAAATACTGTGTGTACCAACAACGGACACTAATAATTCTACACGACTCCCACACTGATGCAGACAATCATAAATACGTACGATCTGATGAAGAATCGCTTGGCGGTAATAAACCGGTAATGATATAATAAAAACTGAAAAACAAAACAAAAGGTGACTGGTTGCAGTAATTCAAGGAACCATTATTCATCACAGATGCCGTGATCCTTATCCAGAATGGACAAAAGCTTTATTTTATTCAATCTCCTTTATCTAAAAAAAAAAGGCTCTGATCACTATGGGACTTAACATCTATGGTCATCAATCCCCTAGAACTTAGAACTACTTAAACCTAACTAACCTAAGGACATCACACAACACCCAGTCATCACGAGGCAGAGAAAATCCCCGACCCCGCCGGGCCGGGAATCGAACCCGAGAACCCGGGCGCGGGAAGCGAGAACGCTACTGCACGACCACGAGCTGCGGACCTCTTTATGTACATATGTAAACTTAAGTACCCTGTTCGATTATTTTTGTCTGTCCGGGCTAGTCTGAGAAACAACTGCAGAGATTTTGATACGATCTTTGAAATCCCGGGACCGATATCTTGCCAGATCCATATCGAAAACAGGCAAAAATAATTGAGATTATAAATTTGCACAGTACCTCAGTGCGTGACTCCTGGTCGCACGTGGTCAATTTGTACAGTATTACATTACGAGAGCAACAGGCATTTCTGGTGGTCTAGCGATAAAGCGCATGCCTGGAGTCCAATAGGTCGTGGGATCGAATCCTGGAAGGACCTGGCATATTTCAGTCTCGATTTTAACCAGGCCTTCACTTCGCAACGATGCGGTTCGGATTCCTTGATGGACTGTAGGTCCACTTTTTCAAGTTGGATAACGTTGATAGGTCGCCACAGTGGCGTCCAATTGGAAGACTTGCAGCTGGCCATTGAGCTACACGAAATAACGTTTACTGTTATTACCACAGTAACACTAAGCAAAGCTCGTTACAAGAAGAGCTGATGTGACAACTTTGAGCTTCAATTGTGCATGCTACCGACAGAATCTACGCCGCATTCATGCTGTTGAGTCACCGCTCTGCGTTTGTGGAATGAAAATGTGGACCGCTTCTTCTTTGGAGATGTGCGTGGTGGAAGTTACAATCTCATCTTCCATTAGGTTTGCTGACGCTCTCGCGACAACAAATACGAAGAAACCGTTCTCCTCTCGTGTGGAGAAAAATCAAATATGTAATATAGGCAAGAAAAAGAATCACTATTCAAATGAGATAGAAGGAATTTGTAAATTTGAATTTGCCAGCTAATCTCGATGATTTAATACACTGACCTGTAGCTGACTCTTCTAGGACCTGCGTAGCAACTATATTTGTGTTACTTCTATCAGTAACGAATACCTATTCATTACCTAGTTATGTGGTGTGTACTTTCCATGACTGTTTTATATCTTTCTGTTTTACTCTCTACTTTTTAACTAACGCACACCAAATACTGTATAATCCTGAACCTTCATCTCTAACTAGTCATAGCTTGTTATGTACCGGAAAAAATGATGCATCCGACCTAATTAAACCAGCTAAAAACATGTTAAAAATTGTAAGAATTCGATTAAAACGTGTGTGTTGATGGCTACATTGGTAGAAACCTAAAAGTCAATAAATACAATTAAAAAATGTAAATTATCTATGTATTTCAAACCAAAATAATTCTACTGCAGAGGAAAAAGATGGCCATCAACAAGACAGGAACAATGCAGTATCTGTGGAAAAGTCACCAATGAAATCGAAGTGGAGAAGATCATCGGAAATGAGTAGCGTCCGGTGAATTTTGCGCAAGCACATGACAGAGGACTTTTAAGTTATGCGCATATTGACTAACGTGTGTTCAGGAATTCTCGGACAGTGGGTGATGACGAAGGAAGGATGCATGTGATGCACTCCTGCAGGTCTTAGACACAATCCCGAAACGTGGCAAAGTGACGTTAAAAAATGAATGTGCAATTTATAGGAAATCACAATGACGGAACATACTCTTTTGATCGAAGGAGAAGCCATATTTTTACGAGGAAGTAGAGAACAGCTCTCCCCACGTTATTCTATGTGCTTGCTTGGATAGTACACCGATGTGCGGTCCATATTTTTTTGATGGTAACTTTAACGAATATCAGTACCTTCAGAATGCTGAGGAGTTGGTTCATACCCATGTTGTAAGACCAAGGAATAAGAGGAAACCAGTGGCTTGAGGAAGATGGTGAGCCTCCCCATTTTGCCGGCCGGGGTGGCCGAGCGGTTCTAGGCGCTACAGTCTGGAACCGCGCGACCGCTACGGTCGCAGGTTCGACTCCTGCCTCGGGCATGGATGTGTGTGATGTCCTTAGTTTAGTTAGGTTTAAGTAGTTCTTAGTTCTAGGGGACTGATGACCTCAGAAGTTAAGTCTCATAGTGCTCAGAGCCATTTGAACCATTTGTCTTTATCGCTGGCGCGGCGCGATCGCAAATGAGTGTGCTAAATCAGATCGATTTTCTCGAGATAGGTGACAAATATATACCACTACCCAAGTGTAAAGAAAAATTCAGTGTGTTAACTAAATTTAATACGCAACAACATGTTATGTAATTTGCACAAAACGCAAAATCATTGCAACCTCCATCTTTCATTGCACATTTTTCCTAATTTTGTGCTGTGTCCTACTTTCACGTAAATATCACAATAACTATGACCACTGACGAAATGATGGAAACGTTGTGAGGGGTTCACCACCCCGCTGGAACAAATGTAATTCCGATATATTGCTCACGCGCTGCCTGCGAACAGTAAATATCTTTGCTACAATAAAGTCGCAGGTCAGAGCAGTCTCGGCAGTAGTTGCAATCGCGCGCTGCTACAGAGTATTTGCAGTCCATCGCCGCTACATTGCAGTTGTAGTCTGTCGCTGGTACAGAGCGGTCCATAGCCATGAATTGTAAGGTAAATTCTATTATTTTTATTGGCATGCGCATAGTTAAGTCACTTGTCTGAGATGTTAATATGAATTTGTTTCAATCTTTTTGTGATCGTCATCACCAGTTGACCAAGATTTGTAATATTGAGTTTTTCATATAATGGACTGCAGATCTTTATCAATAATCTAAAAGATTTTCAGAATATAATTTTGACCAGTCAACAAAAAAAGGAAGGAATAATTTTGCCCTAAGTCATTGCCAGTCCCGATCCAGTCATTTAGTTAAATGTAAATATTTCACAACTTTTCGCAGATCATAGTCATGTGTTCTTTAGTAATCAGACGACCAGCTGTGCAGCTATGTCAATAAGCAAAGTCAGTTTTTTTAATAATTCAGATCTCAGACAAATGTTGTCCATTAATAGTAGATAGGCCAGCATTGCTCTAAGCTGTGGCATTTACGAGCAGATGCATAGACAGCGTTTTCCGGCGACCCCATCATAAGGTAAGAACTTTTCAGTTTATTTCTCATGGACAGATTCAGATTGATTTCACAGGGGCATGGCGTAGCGCTGCTTACGTCAAAATTTATCAGTTTTCATAAGTTAAGATATTAACAAAAAAATTATCATTTTTTTATTATATACGGGAAGGTTACAACATCGTCATGAACCTGACATGTAAAGATATAAGTAAATAAAAAATGAAAACTTTTACCGAATAGTTTCTGTAAAATCATTTGAGAAACAATTGCAGGGAGCGCGTCTCGATTCTGTCGTTGCTCGCCGGCCGAAGATGGTGAACAGTTATCGGCCTCCCCTTCCAAACAAACGAATGAACTCGCCCAGCGCTTTGACGAAAACTGGTCACTGCGCTTTGGTCACCGTATCCTAAGCAAGCTATAACTTGCGTATGTAGCCATTGTGAAGTGAATGTTGTAACCCATGGTGTTGTGTCGCCAATTAATTGTAGTGACCACGCGGATCTTGGTGTGGTGTCAGCGCAAGGCACCACACTTGCTAGGCTGTAGGCTTCAAATCGGCCGCGGTCCGTCAGTACACATCGGACCCGCGAGTCGCCACTGTCGACGCTAGCCAAAGCTTTCTAGATAGAAGGCCTACGCACAGCGGCCATATTGGCACGTGACTTCACAAACTGTTGGCCATCTTATCTTTAGTCGGCAGTCCTGTTGCCGTGTATGTTGTGTTGAAAGTGTGTGCCACGTGAAACTGATATAGATTTCGTACAGTATTCGTCTACAGTTCTTCGAAGTACTGGATACAAGTGTTGCGTTCCCTTTTGCCAGGGAAATTATAAATCCCAAAAAGGTCTGAAAGTGCACATGTTTTGATTTCCCAAATGAGTGAAGTTGAGAAATCGCTAGATTGCAGCTATTCCCAGACAGGAATACGTGTCTATGCATCATTCAAGGGTAAGTAAATGACAAAAAATTTATAGCGTGTTATTTGTTTCCATTGCACCACATTTGGCAATTGTTTTTAGAAGCAGTTATGTATCATGTACCAGTGTAATTTGTTTCTTAATTCTGGACCATTGCTGCGAGGTTAATACGAAGCTGGCTGTGAAACGTCTCTCATATTTGCAACTATTGTTAGAAAGAATAGTTATATTAATTAGTGTGGCTCGAAAATGTTTAGTATTCCTTATCATTCCTACCAGATTGTTGAGTTTCTAGTACTTTCATTTGGACGAATTACAGAATGATTTTGTTCAGTTTTACATATACAGCTATTCGGAAATAATTTCAATTTGAGTAAACTACCTTAGAAAACTGTTTTAATGAATTCAGTGTTCGACAGATTAAGTAGTAGGCCTATATAAAGCAGAATTTCGAGGTAAGTGCATTGTGCTTAAATTAACAGCACCCTGTGACACGAATTTCAGTCAAGGATATAGGAGAAACAATCTTTTCATGTTTAAGATTCTAAAGTTGTGGAGAAACAGGGAAATTAAATATTTTTTCGGGTTTTTTGATTTATTAAACATTATGTCAGGAGGTGCTCCATTTCGTCGAATGATCTGAGTTTCGTCTGAGGTCAGCAAATTTTCAAGTGGAGAGGAAAATTTACGAAAATAACCGGGGAAACAAATTCTTAAATTCTGTAGGAGCTCCAGCTGCTTTATTTAAAACCGAAAACGTCTGCTTGTTGTTGCATATTGCTCCTGAGGTAAAAGACAGAATTTAAAATTACAGTTTGTATTCGACCCTAGAAACGCGTATTTAAGGCAAACCGTCAAAATAATTTTACATCTTGAAATAACATGGGGCAATTTCATTCAGTTACTTTACGCAATGATATAAATTTCCATACTTTCATTGCAAGGCCATGTAGAAGAGGAAAGCACGAGAATCCCTATGCGGTTTCAGCTCTAAAACTCCTTAAGTTCGTATAGCTGCAGAGTGCTTAAGAGAAGCGTTCCGATACAGACCCGGCCATCAGTACGTGACGTCACAAGTGTGCGCGCAGGACTGTAGTCTAGGTGGTGTTGCGCTAGCAGACCGAGCGCCGCCAACCAGCTGGTGTTACGAGACACGCTAGCGCACTGCCCAGTTCTACAGACGACTTTAATAGGGATGGTTCACTTGGTATAGCTTCAGAAATCTCATTTGCAGAGACGCTAATTAGCATAGCCTTCAGCTAAGTCAGTAGCTACGACCTTGCCAGGCGCCACATACAGTTTATGTATTAACAATTCATCTATATTTGCGAAGCAATCAGAATTGTAAAGAAGTATTCGCAGTTCAATCTATAACTGCACTTGTAAATATTATTGTACAAAGTCAAGGTCGACGTACACCGCTGACGCTGAATTGAAGCTAAGTATTTAATTCTATTCCTGTCTAATCACCGAATATGATCCAGATACGCTACGGTCGCAAGTTCAAATCCTGCCTCGGGGATGGATGTGTGTGATGTCCTTAGGTTAGTTAGGTTTAAGTAGTGCTAGGGGATTGATGACCTTAGAAGTTAAGTCTCATAGTGCTCAGAGCCATTTGAACCATTTTTTGTTCCAGATACATCCAGTCAAGTATAGTTCATTTCTCCTCACGTCAGCCTACGTGATAAACACGTGCAATGAATGGCCACACCTCGTGATCAGACTAAGAGTTAAACTGCGTGACTCAGCCGGGTCATGGCTCTGAGCACTATGGGACTTAACTTCTGAGCTCATCAACCCCTAGAACTTAGAACTACTTAAACCTGACTAACCTAAGGACATCGCACACATCCATGCCCGCGGCAGGATTCGAACCTGCGACCGTAGCGGTCGCGCGGTTCCAGACTGTAGTGCCTAGAACCGCCCGGCAACCTCGGCCGGCCAGCCGGGTCACCCTTTTTCCATGAGGCCCATAGTTCCGCCTCATACGAGGGCAGTTCAATAAGTAATGCAACACATTTTTTTCTGAAACAGGGGTTGTTTTATTCAGCATTGAAATACACCAGGTTATTCCCCAAACTTTTAGCTACACAACACTATTTTTTAACGTTATCTCCATTCAATGCTACGGCCTTACGCCACCTTGAAATGAGGGCCTGCATGCCTGCACGGTACCATTCCACTGGTCGATGTCGGAGCCAACGTCGTACTGCATCAATAACTTCTTCATCATCCGCATAGTGCCTCCCACGGATTGCGTCCTTCATTGGGCCACACATATGGAAATCCGACGGTGCGAGACCGGGGCTGTAGGGTGCATGAGGAAAAACAGTCCACTGAAGTTTTGTGAGCTCCTCTCGGGTGCGAAGACTTGTATGAGGTCTTGCGTTGTCATGAAGAAGGAGAAGTTCGTTCAGATTTTTGTGCCTACGAACACGCTGAAGTCGTTTCTTCAATTTCTGAAGAGTAGCACAATACACTTCAAAGTTGATCGTTTGACCATGGGGAAGGACATCGAACAGAATAACCCCTTCAGCGTCCCAGAAGACTGTAACCATGACTTTACCGGCTGAGGGTATGGCTTTAAACTTTTTCTTGGTAGGGGAGTGGGTGTGGCACCACTCCATTGATTGCCGTTTTGTTTCAGGTTCGAAGTGATGAACCCATGTTTCATCGTCTGTAACAATGTTTGACAAGAAATTGTCACCCTCAGCCACATGACGAGCAAGCAATTCCGCACAGATGGTTCTCCTTTGCTCTTTATGGTGTTCGGTTAGACAACGAGGGACCCAGCGGGAACAAACCTTTGAATATCCCAACTGGTGAACAATTGTGACAGCACTACCAACAGAGATGTCAAGTTGAGCACTGAGTTGTTTGATGGTGATCCGTCGATCATCTCGAACGAGTGTGTTCGCACACTCCGCCATTGCAGGAGTCACAGCTGTGCACGGCAGGCCCGCACGCGGGAGATCAGACAGTCTTGCTTGACCTTGCGGCGATGATGACACACGCTTTGCCCAACGACTCACCGTGCTTTTGTCCACTGCCAGATCACCGTAGACATTCTGCAAGCGCCTATGAATATCTGAGATGCCCTGGTTTTCAGCCAAAAGAAACTCGATCACTGCCCGTTGTTTACAACGCACATCCGTTACAGACGCCATTTTAACAGCTCCGTACAGCGCTGCCACCTGTCGGAAGTCAATGAAACTACACGAGACGAAGCGGGAATGTTTGAAAATATTCCACAAGAAATTTCCGGTTTTTTCAACCAAAATTGGCCGAGAAAAAAAATGTGTTGCATTACTTATTGAACTGCCCTCGTACATAACACCTGGCATCGCGGGCCGCACCTCGAATACCAGCAAGTGGTAGAACTTCACAGAGTGGGGCAAGAAAAATAATAAATAATGTCGCACTTAACATAAACTCTGAACCCCTCCAGTATTGATGGCATTCAAAATATGACGTTATTTCTGGAGCCAGAGTGGTAGGACAAAGTACTTGAAGCGTGCCTGATTGCGAGACGCGATGAGCAGCGCAGTGTGGCGAATCCGCACAGCTGGTTGGCATGGGATGGGACGGGACGGCAGGGAGTTCAACGGCCGGCGGCGTGCCGCTGTGGGGCAGATAACGCAGCTCGCCGGGTTGCGTAATGCGGGCGCCAGCGCCAGCCAGTAGGAGCTGGAACAGGTAGCGCCGGCACTTCCTCTGGTAACGTGCTACGTCAGCGCCACGAGGGCGCCCCGCTGACAGGCGGTGGTCGTCGCAGGCGTCGCCGCCGCTCCAGGGAGAGAGGGACGGCGTCACGTGCCGACAGCTGACATCCCGTCCTGTTTGTTGACACTTCGCCGCGAGCCAGGATTGAGCAAGCGGGGGAAGTGGCGGAAGGGGGCAGGGACAGGAAAGAGCCTAGTGCCAGAATGAGATTTTCTCTCTGCAGCGGAGTGTGCGCGGATATGAAACTTCCTGGCATATTAAAACTGTGCTGGACCGAGACTCGAACTCGGTCCCAAACTCGGGACCGAGTTCGAGTCTCGGTCTGGCACAGTTTTAATATGCCAGGAAGTTTCAAGGGCCTAGTGGTTCTGCGGCTAGTGAGTGCAGACTGTCTTAAAGTCCTTCCCTGTATCAAAAGACTAGTCGTAGAAATTGAGCCTCCTACAGCGGGACTCCCCTGTAATGCATTCCATTTTTGTTCGCGCGTCGACGCCAAAACTGCGTGTGTTCTGAGGGGGTCTGTTGTGCAATGTGGCACCTGGACGGTGAAAGAGAAGTTATTGAGCCGCGTTGGATCCTTCTAGGTTTGACATCCTTGCCTACTGGCGCGGTCCGCTCCTGTGCCGCCTTGGTGGTCCGTTAGCAGAGTCTTTGGTTGGAGTTCCTTGGGCGGCCTGTTGACGACTTTGGTGGTCAGTGAGCCACAGAGGAAAGAGAAAGAGTTGCACGTGTGACGTACGGCGGGCTGTGCATGGGGATAACGGGCACACGATTTGTCTAAGCGGCCGGTCGTCGCTAAAGTCGTTTTGGCCGGCAATACATCTACATCTACATCTACATCCATACTCCGCAAGCCACCTGATGGTATGTGGCGGAGGGTACTTTGAGTACCTCCATCGGTTTTCCCTTCTGTTCCAGTCTCGTATTGTTCGTGGAAAGAAAGATTTTCGGTATGCCTTTGTGTGGGCTCTAATCTCTCTGATTTTATCCTCCTGGTCTCTTCGCGAGTTATACGTAGAAGGGAGCAATATACTGCTTGACTCGTCGGTGAAGGTATGTTATCGAAACTTCAATAAAAGCCCGTACCGAGCTACTGAGGGTCTCTCCTGCAAGGTCTTCCACTGGAGTTTATCTATAATCTCCGTAACGCTTTCGCGATTACTAAATGATTCTGTAACGAAGCGCGTTGCTCTCCGTTGGATCTTCTCTATCTCTTCTATCGACCCTATCTGGTACGGATCCCACACTGGTGAGCAATATGCAAGCAGTGGGTGAACAAGTGTACTGTAACCTACTTCCTTTGTTTTCGGATTGCATTTCCTTAGGGTTCTTCCAATGAATCTCAGTCTGGCATCTGCTTTACCGACGATCAACTTTATATGATCAATCCATTTTAAATCACTCCTAATGCCTACTCACAGATAATTTATGCCATTAACTGCTTCCAGTTGCTGACCTGCTATATTGTAGCTAAACGATAAAGGATCTTTCTTTCTATGTATTCGCAGCACATTACACTTGTCTACATTGAGATTCAATTGCCATTCCTTGCACCATGCGTCAATTCGTTGCAGATCCTCCTGCATTTCAGTACCATTTTCCATTGTTACAACCTCTCGACATACCACAGCATCATCCACAAAAAGCCTCAGTGAACTTCCGATGTTATCCACAAGGTGATTTATGTTGTTGTTGTTGTTGTTGTGGTCTTCAGTCCTGAGACTGGTTTGATGCAGCTCTCCATGCTACTCTATCCTGTGCAAGCTTCTTCATCTCCCAGTACCTTTATGTATATTGTGAATAGCAACGGTGCTACGACACTCCCCTGCGGCACACCTGAAATCGCTCTTACTTCGGAAGACTTCTCTCCATTGAGAACGACATTCTGCGTTCTGTTGTCTAAGACATAAGGCCGACACAGCCGATCTAACCTGCATTAATAAGGCATAGCTACTGATGCGGGCGTTGTGAAGCATTGTTCTTTTTCTAATGCCGTCTGGTCTACCCTTGAGCGTAAGGTACTCGTCACGTGATTGCCACACGTGCTCCCGTGTTGAAGTTGCTCGCACTACGCTGTACTGCCTGTGTCTGTCCATCACTCTCTTCCAACAACTGAATTTACCTTTAGGTACCTCTGTTTGACATGATTTGAGTGCTACGTTTTTGTGTTTTATAATGTCCTTTAGTTACAATTTGTTCAATGTCTGCTTATCCGTCAGCTGCGTCTGAAATTAATTGTCATGTCTCTCCTCTGACTATGACCGACTGACCTCCAATGTAGCCATGCATGTAACTGAAACATGGACGACAAATACACTCCCGGAAATTGAAATAAGAACACCGTGAATTCATTGTCCCAGGAAGGGGAAACTTTATTGACACATTCCTGGGGTCAGATACATCACATGATCACACTGACAGAACCCCAGGCACATAGACACAGGCAACAGAGCATGCACAATGTCGGCACTAGTACAGTGTATATCCACCTTTCGCAGCAATGCAGGCTGCTATTCTCCCATGGAGACGATCGTAGAGATGCTGGATGTAGTCCTGTGGAACGGCTTGCCATGCCATTTCCACCTGGCGCCTCAGTTGGACCAGCGTTCGTGCTGGACGTGAGACGACGCTTCATCCAGTCCCAAACATGCTCAATGGGGAACAGATCCGGAGATCTTGCTGGCCAGGGTAGTTGACTTACACCTTCTAGAGCACGTTGGGTGGCACGGGATACATGCGGAGCGGACGTGCATTGTCCTGTTGGAACAGCAAGTTCCCTTGCCGGTCTAGGAATGGTAGAACGATGGGTTCGAAGACGGTTTGGATGTACCGTGCACTATTCAGTGTCCCCTCGACGATCACCAGTGGTGTACGGCCAGTGTAGGAGATCACTCCCCACACCATGATGCCGGGTGTTGGCCCTGTGTGCCTCGGTCGTATGCAGTCCTGATTGTGGCGCTCACCTGCACGGCGCCAAACACGCATACGACCATCATTGGCACCAAGGCAGAAGCGACTCTCATCGCTGAAGACGACACGTCTCCATTCGTCCCTCCATTCACGCCTGTCGCGACACCACTGGAGGCGGGCTACACGATGTTGGGGCGTGAGCGGAAGACGGCCTAACGGTGTGCGGGACCGTAGCCCAGCTTCATGGAGACGGTTGCGAATGGTCCTCGCCAATACCCCAGGAGCAACAGTGTCCCTAATTTGCTGGGAAGTGGCGGTGCGGTCCCCTACGGCACTGCGTAGGATCCTACGGTCTTGGCGTGCATCCGTGCGTCGCTGCGGTCCGGTCCCAGGTCGACGGGCACGTGCACCTTCCGCCGACCACTGGCGACAACATCGATGTACTGTGGAGACCTCACGCCCCACGTGTTGAGCAATTCGGCGGTACGTCCACCCGGCCTCCCGCATGCCCACTAAACGCCCTCGCTCAAAGTCCGTCATCTGCACATACGGTTCACGTCCACGCTGTCGCGGCACGCTACCAGTGTTAAAGACTGCGATGGAGCTCCGTATGCCACGGCAAACTGGCTGACACTGACGGCGGCGGTGCACAAATGCTGCGCAGCTAGCGCCATTCGACGGCCAACACCGCGGTTCCTGGTGTGTCCGCTGTGCCGTGCGTGTGATCATTGCTTGTACAGCCCTCTCGCAGTGTCCGGAGCAAGTATGGTGGGTCTGACACACCGGTGTCAATGTGTTCTTTTTTCCATTTCCAGGAGTGTAGTTTGGACAAGAAGGGAATAGAAGCTTTCGAAATGTGGTGCGACAGAAGAATGCTGAAGATTAGATGGGTAGATCACATAACTAATGAGGTGGTATTGAATAGAATTGGGGAGGAATTTGTGGTACAACTTGACTAAAAGAAGGTACCGGTTGGTAGGACATGTTCTGAAGCATCAAGAGATCACCAATTTAGAATTGGAGGGCAGCGTGGAGGGTAAAAATCTTAGAGGGAGGCCAAGAGATGAATAGACTAAGCAGATTCAGAAGGATGTAGGTTGCAGTAGCTACTGGGAGATGAAGAAGCTTGCACAGGATACAGTAGCATGGAGAGCTGCATCAAATCAATCTCAGGACTGAAGACCACAACAACAACAACAACAACAACAACAAATGTTCTAGGCCGCCACGTGTGTTAGTGACCACTGAGGTCGAAACTCAGTCTGATTTGTGATGGAAGTTGTTGCGACTACAAGATCGCCTACAGTTGTGGTAAGCAAACGCTAGCAGCCAATGAATCTTGGCTCTTTGCGTAATTAGGTTCCTTTACTCTGGTGAGATTTACCCTTTCAGGAAAATTAAGTTTTGTTTCAAATAAGATTACGATTGTAGCTGTCTGAGTGCTAGCACTCAAGGTTTGCCTGTTACCTTCTGAGCCAGCTAAGTTAGTTAGACTGAGGGTTGCGTGTGATTATTACATTAAATTGTTATATTTTATTGTATGATTAACCGGTTAATCATTAATAACTCTTGGTAAAATACTGTTTGCTACACGTAAGGTTTGGTCGGGTCTTGGGGCCACGCCCACATTGAGCTTTGGTCTTGGTCTGAGGATTTTCATATGTCTCATGATTTTACGTATGATATACATGTTTGCTTGCTTTCTCTCGACCTTCCGAGACGTTCATAGTGTTTGGAGTCCGCCCTGATAGCTGAATGGTAAGAGTGACGGACTGCCGTCCTCAGGAGCCCGGGTTCGATTCCCGGCTGGGTCGGGATTTTCTCCGCTCAGGGACTGGGTGTTGCGTTGTCTTCCTCATAATTTCATCCCCATCCGGGGCGCAGGTCGCCCAATGCGGCCGGACCTTCCCCGTAAGGGGCTTCCCGGCTAATGTCGCCAAACGCTCATTTCCATTTCCATAGCGTTTGGAGGCGCTGCTCCGGAGTCTTACTTGTACCCGCCGGTCCACTGGGCGTAGCCTGTGCGCATCTGCTGTGTACGTACAAGCGGGCGGTGCGCCTCCTGGCTTGCTACGGCATCCCTCATAAGTTCAGTTTCTCTCTCGTAGCAATCGGGCGTTAATTTACCCAGTTATGCCTGCTATCCTGCCATCTTATTCAGACCTCGCCTACTGTACCTGCCCTTCCGTGGTTTGACTGTCTGGAGCTTAGCTTTTTAAACGTAATAGTTTAAAAAAATATATAACTCCCTGCTGTGTCTGGAGTGCGGGCCTTCGGCTGGTCGATTTCCAATAATACAATACCAACAGCCGTTACTTTGGTTTTATTTATTAGGCAACCAGTTTCGACATTACATTATGTCATCTTCAGGCCTGCGTATTTCGAGTAACCCTCGGGCTACTAACCAATGCATCACTATCAAATGGTTTCCCACCGGCATGTGCGCCCCTTGGACAGCTGTCAGCTGCCTAGACGCTGAAAAAGAAACCCTTGAAACCATCGACAGTAATGCAATCGTTTCTTATGACCTATTTCTTAAAATGCACCACGTCGACTGAGCCATGCACGGCTCGTGTTCATGCCAGTTATTGTTTGTCATCTTCTATTACGGTACTGTCACCTCGTTTTCTTATTCCATTTACTGGCGTCACTAACTTCCTGCTTCACTTGCCCGTGAGTGGCAGCAGCTGCGCGTATCGATAGTGCACTGTCGTACTATCTCTGGAGCGACCGACAGTATTTCCTGGTCGTCGTGTGTCTGGCAGTCAGTTGGGGACGGACCAGCAGTGCAGTCGGGCACGGAGCATTCGGTAACGAAGGAGCGTCGGGCACTGAGCGCCAGTGAGGGTCGGACAGCCAGTACTTGCCGACTGCTGGTGGCACACATGTGCTGTCCGACTGAAGAAGACTGGAGCGGCAATGACCGTTGGTTGGTCGTTCGGTCGGTCATCTCATCGCCGAAGTGTGTTTCATCTTTTGAGCGTTTCCGGGTGTTGGGCAGTCGGCCGGTAGGAGCAGAGCAGCGAGGAGGTCCCCGTCGCGCGGAGTCGGGCCGGAGCCGCTGGCGGCTAGGACGCGCGGTTGGAGTTGTGAGGCTCTTCTTGCGAGAGTTACGAAGTTCGTCGCCCACCGATCTTGGACTCTTGAGTCCTCACTTAGCCTACTATCAAGCCTCAACTGCTATCACTTCTCTTCGTTTGATCCTGGTTGTTGCTTTCTGCGAGATTCCCGCGAGCTAGCCGGAGTGGCCGAGCAGTTCTAGGCGTTACAGTCTGGAACCGCGCGACCGCTACGGTCGCAGACTCGAATCCTGCCTCGGGCATGGATGTGTGTAATGTCTTTAGGTTAGTTAGTGTGGTGTCACCGCCAGACACCACACTTGCTAGGTGGTAGCCTTTAAATCGGCCGCGGTCCGTTAGTATACGTCGCACCCGCGTGTCGCCACTGTCAGTGATTGCAGACCGAGCGCCGCCACACGGCAGGTCTAGAGAGACGTCCTAGCACTCGCCCCAGTTGTACAGACGACTTTGCTAGCGATGCTACACTGACAAAGACGCTCTCATTTGCCGAGACGATAGTTAGCATAGCCTTCAGCTACGTCATTTGCTACGACCTAGCAAGGCACCATTACCAGTTTATATTGAGATTGTAAAACTTGTACCGTCAAGAGCGATGTACACCAATTATGGATTAAAGTTAAGTATTCCAGCAGCAACGTACCTTATTGGCTATATTAATTACATTGTCCTGTTCCAGACCTCACGCCAGCCTGCGTGAGCTTAAACGCGTGCCTTTCGGCTTCCTCCAAACTCCGTGATTGGCTCCTGCCAATTCACAGCAGTTAGATTTAAGTAGTTCTAAGTTCTAGGGGACTGATGACCTCAGACGTTAAGTCCCATAGTGCTCAGAGCCGTTGGAACCCGCGACCAACAACCTGTGTGCATTGAAGTCGGCTAGAATTGCAGCCGTTTTCTTGGATGAGGTTTAACTTAATTTAATCCACTCCTTCATTAGTGAAGTGCACCAGCGGTATCTTCTACCTTGTGGCCGTTAACGTTCCGGTCACCTTCCCTGGGCGTTGACGTAGTTTTTGGAAGTGTATTTTCCTCGTCGTGTTGTTGCTGTCCATCACGGCGTGTAGTTCGACAGCTGAGGTGTGTTGGTAGTTTTGGGCGTTTATTCTAACTTGGTTGGATTGGGCACCAGTATCCAGAACGTTAAGCTATTGACGTCTTGTTGTCGTTTTGCTCGTCGGATGAAGCAGAACTGATTTGGTTGGTTGGTTTGTAGGCTGGCCTTCGGTTGGGTTGCCGTCCGATTAAGAGGTTGTCGGTCTGGCTGCCTGTCTCACCTAAACGTGCGTTAGTGTTACCTTCCCAGGCTGACCCCTGGAACCTTCTGAGCGCCACTCCTTGTGTTCTATATAGTGATTTCCTTTTTAGTCTTAAGTACTGTGTGTGGCCTTCAAAATTAAAACTGAAAATTCCTTGTGTCTAGACTTTAAGCTGTAAATTGGCTTTAAGTTTGTATGTGGCCTTCAGCTGAGTTTTCCAGCTTAAATTAAAAATTGGAAATTTCTTTGCCTGGGCTTTAAGCTGTGAGATTGTTTGGATTTCGTGTGGCCATCAGCCGAGTTTTATGTGAAGGATAAAGCCTTTAGCCAATTTTAGTTGAAATTTAGAAGCTCTTCCTTTAAGGCCTTAAGCCGTAAAATTGTTTTCTGCGTGGTGTGTGGCCTTCAGCCGAGTTTTAATCTCTCTTAAATTAAAAATCCTCGCCTTCCCCTTAACTCATTAGATTGTTATTCTTTAGTATGAGGCCTTCATCCGAGTTTTACATGAAATATTTTATGATAAAGCCTACAGCCTTTTCAAATTGAAAGCTCTTCTTCCTAGGCCTTAAGCCGTTAAATTGTTTTGTTCGTAAGCGGTCTTCAGCCAAATTTTCACCCTATTTAGATTAAACATTGAAAATCTTTGTCTCGGCCTTAAGCTGTAACACTGTTCTTGATTCATGAGTGGCCTTCAGCCGATCTAAATTAAATCAAGGAGGTCTTTCATTAAAGCCTTGAGAGTTTTGATTCTTGCTTGTGTGAGTGTGTGTTTTACGAAATAAAGTTTATATGTTGAGTACAACGGACATTAACTTATTTTGGCTCCTTTCCACAAATTAAGCCGTAACTGCTCTGTCCTGCTAGCTCAGGGATTTAAACTGTACTTCAGGATTGTTAGTTCTGCCTGGTATGAGTTGGCCAGGAATCCGGTTTCTTTGTGCCTTTCGGTGACCCCTTTGTGGCTGTGTGTCTTAATCTGGAGGTTCCTGTATGCGCCAAGCTAGTATTTTGCAATGTTATTCTCGAACTTGAAATCATGGTTTGCTATTATTGAGTGTTTGATACTACTGATTGTAATTTATGTTTTTTGTAAACTTCCTGGCCCTTCCTGGGGCGAGTAATTGGATTTGGCCTTTGCCAAAGTTGTGTCCACTCAACCTAAAGGTACGCACGTTTGAGTCATGTGTGTGTTGCCTTGTATTTGCACACTCTCTTATACCGTGTTGGGTGGCCCTTCGGGTTATAGGTGTGAAGTTTAACCGGCCATCTGCCATTTGGTGCGTATCGCAGTTACAGTATCTATTAGCCCCTAAGGGGCCTCAATAAAGGTATACTGTGACTTTTTTTGAATTATTATGTAATTATTTTTTTAAATGACCTTGTATATTGCTTCTTGTTATTGCTGGGAAGGTTAACTTGCAATGTCATGAGCGGGCCACTCCCATAATGAAGTTTTCATTGTTGAATCTTTAATACCCCCTTTAAGTATTACTAATTTTTTTCAGACTTATTTGTTGTTAGGTAAATGTTGACAGCCTTGTATCGGCAGCAGTTCACGTGTTGCTGTTCTGCTGGTCCTGGGCAGGGACGCACTTCCTTCTGCTTCAGCTGCCTTCCCGTCATTGCACAAGGCCTAAGTGTTGGCAGGTCACATGCGATTCTGCGGCTCTCTGGTTCCAACCTCAAGATGAGTAATTTGTTGTTATTCTTTCGGTATCGGGCCACGGCGGGGATGTCTCCGAATTAGGAAGTAATTAAATGATAATTAATTGAAACCCTCAGCTACCGACAGTTCGGGTTCAACTCCCGGTCGGGGCACACATTTTCAGCTGTCCCCATCGAGGTATGTCAATGTTGTGGCCACATGTAGTAAGCGTTGCTGCACGCATTGGAGAATGGCAGAAGAGAGGCATGCTGGCGACCGAGGCGTTGTGAAGTAGGCAGGCACAGATAGCCTTGCTGACAGCAGCAGTCTACCAACAGACTGACACAAGGACGCACACAGACCGAGCGCCAAGCGAAGCCTGGAGAGTGCTGAGTAAGGGGAAGTGAGGCCAGCATGCTAAGTTACGCTGCAATATACCGCGGGAGTAATAACAAAAAGCTACCACCGAGGGTAAAAAACGTCCACCTGCCGGACAGAAATAGTGGAGTGCAGGCAGCAACAGACAGAAGCCATTAGAAAGCAGTTCGGATCTGAGGATGGACGTGGTCCGTGTCCGAATGTTCAATCTTCGTAGGTGACGATTCCGGAAGTCTGTTCCAGCTCGCAGGAGTCATCCGTTCGCCGCCAGATATCAACTTCAGCTCTGGAGGTCGGGCCGAGTTCGACCCGCACCATGGCTGCCTAACTACAGCGAGAACTTCCAGCAGGACCGGCCGCAGCGCGGTCTTGGTCACAGGCGCCGCCGGGGACTGACGCCCGGACTTCACAGCAACCCGGCCACGGCGCGTGGTCCGTCCACGACGGGACCTCGCAGACATCGCGATTGACGGCTTCCCAGCCGCCGGTGCAGCAGGCGTCGGCAGCTGACTTCATGGCGACGCGGCTCCATGGGCGTGCCCGTACTGGGGCGCTGAGCGGCGACGAGTTCATCTCAACCACAGGGCATCCTGGCTTCAGCGGAGCACTGGTGGCCTGAGGCTCCCGAGTGCGATCAGCGGCGCGCGTTGCGCGCATCGTCGAAGAATCTACACAGCAGCAGCCAGGCAGAGGGATCCGCAGGGCTGGGCAGCGACGACGAGGGAGAAATTGTAAAGAAAGTTCAATAAATAATTGTAAAACTCAACGCCGTCTCAGTCTTTGGCGCAGCCACTGTGTCTACTGCTAGCAAGTGGTGCAGACGTCGTAACATCAATAACACCTGTTGGCAGCTGAGGGTTTCAATTAATTATCAATTATTCTAGAGAAGCTGCATGGTCATCAGTGGTATCTGTTCTTTCGAGAACAGTTACTATCTTCACATATAGGAAGTAATTGGCTCAGTGTTTCTATTATTGTAAGGCCTTTGTGGCATGTCATGAAAGTCTTTTGGCAAACTGAGCACTGGGTTTTTTGATTTATTTAAAAGGTTAAGGGTTTAATTGTTATAATCATTTTAATCGTATTTTAGAGGCCTGGTAGCTTGAGTACTTTATCTGATTTTGTGTGGAACAGGCTTGTGTACTGTTGCTCCGGTCTTACATGTGGATAGCCTGTGGGCAGCGTGACCGTATCTTGTATAACAAGAGTAGAATAACCAATGGAGATGCATTTTAATGTTTTTTTATTTAATGTTTGTTGAATTTATATTCAAGTCCTGTTGTGGGATTAGCCCACAATTGCTATCTACTTGCGGGGAAAGAGTGCGGTCGCAGATTTATTACATTAATGAACTGTTTGTAATCGGGCCACCACTGTATTGCACAGCTGACATTTTTTGAGTACTGTTAGTATTTTTATGAGCCATGCAAATGTCCTTATATATTGTGAATTTAATTCAAAAATATTAATTATTTGTATGTGTTTCGCAAGGATCTGGGTAACTGTCACTTGACTCAAGATAATCTTGTTATTAAATTAAAATATCTGTTTGGGAATGATAAATAAAGCATCTAGTTGAGCCACACTTCAACGTGCTTTCCATCAATTAATCCCGATCCTTGTTCTGGGTTTCAATTATCAGTAATCTCTGCACTCAGTTATGGTCTACGTTTACCACTTCTACTGTTTGGTACACCAGAGATCTCCAGCTTTCTTACAGTCGATAAAACTGTTGCCTTTGTTGGAACATCGCGCACATTGAATTCTCTCACGAATGCACGTTGTGTTGCAACCAGTGAATCTGCCTTCCACTATGTGTTTACGATAAAAATCGTCTCTCGAATTGTGTACTGCACGTTCTTGCCAGCTAAAGACTGCGAAGGATTAGCTAATTTGCTCCTTATTGTCACTCGGTCCGAACTACACATTCAGAGACTTCATAAACCGCGACCGACGAGGCTACGAACGAACTAACACGATACGAGCAAGCGCGGCAATATAACGGACAAAGGGCCTCATGCGCTGAAACAACAATCAACGGGCAGTACTTCACATTCTCCCAGGGATACCGACATCATTAAAATAACTTTCCTATTTCTACGAGCTTTCTGAGGGAACTTGTGAGCCATTGAAGTAGTTCGGGTTTATTTGTATCGCCCTGTAGTAACAGAATTAAGGAAAGGGCAGTAACAATACTTATTGTACTTAGCCATATTTGTAATTTTTCCTTTAAGAATGGTCAGCTTCCTGAACGATTAAAGTACTTAGTAGTAATGCCGCTTTATAAAAAGGAAGAAAGTGATAACGTACACAGTTTTAGACCTATTTCTAAGCCATCAGTGTTTCTTAAAGTATTCGAAAAGGTTGTATATGTAAGGCTAATTGATCATTTTATTTCACATAATTTGTTATCAAATGTACAGTTCGTTTTCAGAAGTGATTTAACAACTGAAAAAGCTATATTCTCTTTTCTCTGTGAGATACTGGATGGGTAAACATAAGGTTTCGAACGCTAGGCATCATTTTTTTATTTAACTAAGGCATTAGATGGTGCTAATAACAAAATATTGTTCCAGAAGTTGGACCATTATGGAATGCGAGGAGTGGCTCACAATTGGTCCACGTCTTACTTTAACCACAGACAGCAAAATTTGTCTACAGTGTTGAGAACTGCTATGATGTAGGGTCTCAGTGAGACACGGCTAAATGGGGGAAGCGAGGGGGGAGAAAGGGGGGTGCCCCAGGGATCAGTGCTGGGGACACTCCTATTGCTTATTTTGTAAATGATATGCCCTTTAGTATTTCTTTTTGCTGAAAATACTATCTCGGTAGTAAACGATGTTGTATGCAACATTGGCTCGGTTGCAAATAGTGCAGTTCATGACATAAGTTCATGACGTGTTGAAAATAAACTAACGCTAAATCACAATAAGACTAATTTTTCACAGTTTCTAACACACAATTCAACAAAACTCTAAGTTTTCATGTTACAGAATGGACATATGATTAAAACTGAATGGTTCAAATTTCTAGGTGTTCAGATAGTTCTAGATAGTAAACTGTCATGGAAAGCTCACATTCAGGATCTTGTTCAAAGACTTAATGCTGCCATTTTTACTATTAGAACGGTACTTGAAGTAAGTGATATTTCGACACGAAAAGTATACTTTGCCTATTTTCAGTCCCTTACGACGTATGGTATTATATTTTGGGATAACCCTTCCCATTTTCGAAGGATATTTTTGGTTCAGAAACGGCCGGTTCGGGCAAAAAGTGGTGTAATTTCGCGAACCTCTTGTCGACGACTGTTCATTAGTCTGGGTATTCTGACATTGGCCTCTTAATATATATATATTCTTTATTGTTGTTTGTTATTGAAAATAACAGCTTATTCTCAAGAATTAGCAGTTTTCATTCAGTTAATATTAGGCAGAAACCTATCTGCATTTGGATCGCACTCCCTTGAGTCTCGTGCATAAAGGTGTGCAGTAAACTGCTGCATCCATTTACAAAAAGCTACCTCAAGAATTCAAAAATCTTAGCTGTAACCCACGCACTTTCAAATCGAAACTGAAGAGTTTTCTGATGGGCCAGTCCTATTCTGTGGAGGAGTACCTTGGAAAATTAAGTTGATTTTTGTGTTGCATTGTTGATTGCGTTTACTTATGGCTTGTCTTTTTTGGGTTTATAAACATTTCATTTGATCTGTTATTACTTTTATGTTGTAATTTCAAATATTGACACGTTCAATGATCTTGCAGGTTTGCTCATCAATTTGGTCCTACGGAACTAGACGTGTAAAATAAAAGAAATAAATTGTTGACGACCAAAGCAAAGTTCGCACTGGATGCACTGCTGAAAAGCGAAGAACGCAGGAAAAATTAATAGACAATCATCAGGTCATCGAAGAAGCCATTTTGGATATAAAAGGAAGATTCAAGAGTGAAATTAAAATTCAGGGTGAAAGGATATCAACGATACGATTCACTGACGACATTGCTATCCTGACTGAAATTGAAGAAGAATTACACGATCTTCTGAATGGAATGAGCAGCCTAATGAGTACAGAATATGGAATGACAGTAAATCGAAGAAAGCCGAAAGTAATGAGAAGTAGCAGAAATGAGAACAGTGAGAAACTGCACATCAGGATTGATGGTCACGAAGTAGATGAAGTTAAGGAATTCTGCTATTTAGGCAGCAGAATGACCACTGACGGATGGAGCAAGGAGGATATGAAAATCAGACTAGCACTGGCAGGAAGGGCATTTCTGGCCAAGAGAAGTCTACTAGTATCAAACATAGGTCTTAATTTGAGGAAGAAATTTGTGAGAATGTACGTCTGGAGCTCAGCATTGTATGGTGGTGAGACATAGACTGTGGGAAAACAGGAAAAGAAGACAATCGAATGACTTGAGATGTGGTGCTACAGTCGAACGTTCAAAATTATGTAGGTAAGGAATGAGGAGGTTCCGCGCAGAATCGGAGTGGAAATGAGTATGTGGAAAACACTGACAAGGAGAAGGGGCAGGATGATAGGACATCTGTTAAGACATGAGGGAATGTCTTCCATGGTACTAGAGGGAGCTGCAGAGGGCAAAAACTGTAGAGGAAGACAGAGACTGGAATATATATACAGCAAATAATTGAGGACGTAGGTTGCAAGTGCTACTCTCTGAGATGAAGGGATTGGCACAGGAGATGAATCCGTGGCGAGTCGAATCAAACCAGTCGGAAAACTGATAATTCGGAAAAAAGACGCACAGCAATTGTGCTAGTTGGACTGCACGTAACAGTTTGGAAATCTGGAGTAATTCATTCCGTTAATTTTTTACTACTACCTTCGGCAATGCTTGATGGTCGTTATCCCTCAGTACAGAACATGGTTTAGCTCCGCGTTTCTGTTCCACAGTCACATCACTAACGGTCAGTTCGACAGCTTCAGAACGCTTGAAATGTCCATGATGGTTGATTACTCCCATGACATCCAATGATTAGGCTACGTTCGACGTCAGTAAACTCTCGTGACCGATCCATTCTGCTGTTAGTGCTTCACTACTGACAACAGAATACTTCTTGCCTCTTTCTTTTTTTAAAATATATATATACCTGCGTGTCCTCCTCTCGCGACATTTAGTGGTAAAGACTGCTTTATGTTGTGACTGACAATTCGCAATTTTTCACAAACACAACTTTCATTTATGTAAGTTTACAAGGTTGATGAGTGAAGAACAAAAGAAAGGTAACAATAACGATGCCAGTAAAAGTTTCCTAATTGAAGCAAACAAAGTTCACTTCTAATTTTCCACAAAGGTTCGTGGTAACACACACACACACACACACACACTAGCAAAAGTCCAATTCAGAGACAGGGACGTAATCTTCAGCTGTCGAAGTCCACGAGGTCGGCATTGGCTGGTTCTAGCCCCTAATTAGGTGTCTCCATCCAGTCAGGTTTTGTCGTAGTGATACTTCCTGCAGGCCGTGGCTCGAGCTCCCCCTGCAGGAAGTAGTGCTTGGAATTTTTATTTCCAGCTACCCTGTATATCAATAGCCGGTGTTTACCATGGTGCGTTTGGTAAGCCTTGAACATAGACAAACTCGTCCTCTGTGGTGTAATATGGGTTGCCAGCCCTCAGGGGCTACCTTTCCTCCGGCATAACACTTTACATGGGGGATATTTTAGATCCGACGTTGTATATCAGTATCTAATGACGCACAGATGCTACACTGAAGATATGAAATCTTACGTATAGAGTTTATTTTCTCACCAACCTGCAGCAATCTTTTTGCATGACATGAATGAGGGTTCGTAAAGCCTTGGACGCTGGTCATTTCACGCCAACAATAAGGGAACTGTCATATCATCTGGTTTTTTTCGACGTGAAAATCCAAAATACTTCTATTGATGACTCCAGTCAGTACAGTAATGTTCATCCTAATTTGAATAATTTCTCTTCTTAAGATCTGAGACAAACAGCGTGCAAAGTTTTCCTAACATCCCAATCCTTCTAATAATGTCAATACATTGATTGGCGACTCCATGGAGTGCTGTGTGCACAACGACCACATATGTTAAATTAAAAGGAAGGTCAACGTTGGCCGTAATATTGATGTTTTATTGGTAGGAGAATCGATTTTCGATTACATAGTGATCATCTTCAGTGCTGTGGTGTACAAATGAAACTCAGACACTGGTATCAAGTTATCAATAACCAAAACTAAGAAGCGATCACAATAACTCAATATTGTGATCGCTTCTTAGTTTTGGTTATTGATAACTTGATACCAGTGTCTGAGTTTAATTTGTACACCACAGCACTGAACATGATCACTATGTGATCGAAAATCGATTCTCCTATCAATAAAACATCAATATTACAGCCAACGCTGACCTTCCTTTTACTGTCAATACAAATTATTTTTTCCATGTTTGAATGTCCTCCTTTATCTGCTTCCTACTAATGCGTCAGTTTAGATGCGTTATACAATTGCTGCAGCACACTTCGATTCTCTATCTTTTCTCCATAGTTTGACGAGAACTTACCATGAACCGGTACTGTTGAGCAACGCTCGAGTTAGATGAGGAATTCCTCTAACTGCATGTTGGCGTAGTAGGGTATGATGATGATCATCCATAATAGTTTACCTAAAACAGAAGGAAATAAAAGTAAGGTATACGTTAGTTTGTAAAGGAACAACGCGTCTTCATACAAAATGATCAGTCTTAGCAGTTTTTATTATCATTACCAAGCTACAGTTTATTGTTCCATACTTTCTGAGCGTCTTTACAGATGTTCAGCAGGCATTTGTAGATTGCATGGCGGAAGGTACTTCGCGCCATTGTTAGCCACTGACTGTTGTTTTATTTTCGTGAGTGGTGCGAAGAGGAATCGAACGAGAAGACAAATAGATATCGATATGCAACTGTATACGACCTTATCTTTTTGCCTTCTTGTTTCTCTTATCGCTACAAGAGATAAAGGATGGAGGAATCAGAAGAGTTGCACTGTTATCTCCACCGCGAATCTCTTACCAATCTGTCACGATCTAGTGAAAATATGCCTATTCTAAGCAAGTAGTGCTCGTTTCCGAATACAATGAAAGCAATTTACCGTGGCATCTCTGTTTTTCTCTAATTATTTTCCTCTTTTCCCTGATTTTGCTTAGCTTTTTGACACTAGCTAATATTTGGAATATGTATAGCGAATAATATTTGGTTTCATTGACTGGCGGTTGTCCTTCAAGAGAGCGTTCTTTTCCTCAACGAATGTTCGAACAGAGTCTGTGCTTTCAGACCCGTCCGCGAACAAATCTTATGGACGTCGGGCCAAGATTCAGTGCATCCCTTCATTTCAATGGCTCTGAGCACTATGGGATTTAACATCTGAGGTTAACAGTCCAATAGAACTTAGAACTAGTTAAACCTAACTAACCTAAGGACATCACACTCATCCATGCCGGAGGCAGGATTCGAACCTGCGACCGTAGCGGTTGCGCGGTTCCAGACTGATGCGCCTAGAACCGCTTGGCCAGTTCGGACGGCATCCCTTCATTTGCCATATTTATTAGGAGTGAACTCTGTTTTCTCAGTATGTTTTGAATGGTACAGCCGGCCGAAGTGGGCGAGCGGTTCTAGGCGCTACAGTCTCGAAACGCGTGACCGCTACGGTCGCAGGTTCGAATCCTGCCTCGGGCATGGATGTGTGTGATGTCCTTAGGTTAATTAGGTTTAAGAAGTTCTAAGTTCTAGGGGACTGGTAACGTCAGAAGTTAAGTCCCGCAGTGCTCAGAGCCACTTGAACCATTTTTTTAATGATACAACAGCATCAAGATCTACCAGGAAATAAAGTCTGTAAATGAGTCCGCGACCATATTGTAGTACTTTACTTGTGGACGCCTGTCTTGATCACACAACTTTTTTTACAATTCACTATACCGCGCTCGGCTACCGCCATGTTCAGATCTGATACAAATAAAAAGATAGTGGTGTAACCATGTAAGTTCAGTTAGCTGAAGCAACATCTGTAACAGGCCTGGTGATACATAACAAACATAAAAATTATTTATATGTGTAACAGCCATGGATGCCAGCCATGCATATCAAAAAATATTCTTATGTAGGTGGCACCGTCAAAATGTATACATGTAGGTACATAGTAAGTGCTGGTGGTAGTCTGGATGCGTCTAGTATTTATACAAATAACTAGGACCAGCAGAGGGCAAACTAGCAAGGATATATGAGTAACCAGTATCGTAAATTCTATAGTTAAAATGCAGTATGTGTAATCATTAATTAAAATTACTTCACGTGGAAAAATGAGCGTCTAACAATAAAACATGAACTGACATACAATATACGGAATTATACCTATACTTAAAATCCACATAAAAGGTGGCTGATATCGAGCTAGAAATTAGCTATAGCAACTGTGGAGAAACGGACCAGTTAATTAGTTAATTGTTCTTGCGAGAACTGAGAGGATATTCTAATATGCGCGCTGCTCCAGCCATGCGCGTGTATATCGCCACAGTCTAAGACTAGGGATGAGTACATGTTCTCTCGCATAACGAGAAACATAGGGGAAGTTTCTGCTGGAAAATTCAGCAAAGGTGTAATTAGTTTTACAGGAATTTCAGCGGAAGAGAGAGGTCTAGCAGACGACAGATCATCGCAGCTTAAGGAAATACCACGTTGGTTCACCAGCTTGCGTCCACTGTAAACTCGAGCGACCTTGGGTAATCTTTTTCTCAATTTGTCACATAACTAACCATCCATCGTAGACTTGATTGTCATCCTAAAAATAGTACCGTATTTTGAACTGGAATTGGACGATTTTCGTAGTACTGACCAACATCATAACGTAAGTGTAGGAACAATTTTGTAAAGAAACTTCTACTTAAACTTCAATATTGTCGTGTTTGGGATAATGTAACCTTCTGAGAGTTAATATTTAATATTGTTGTGTTTAGGATTATTTCACTTTTTGATGTTGACGAGATGCATTATCCTGACAATTGTTTTTTGTTGTCACATTGAAAACTGTGTAAAAGAGTGTATTTTTGTGCTAATATTGTGACATTAGACATGTCATTTCAACTTACACAGTTGTCTTCAATCCTAGAATAAGTAAACCAGAATACATCGAACCTTACAGAGTGCACGTAGAGCTGGAATCGCGCGTGTCAGATTGGTTGCATACACGAATGAGAAAATCGATTGGGGCTCACTCCGGAATGAATCGCGAAAAAAGCATGGTAGGTAATAACATGGGAGAGAAAAGATAGTTGTGAAACACCACCAAGCATTGAAGAACCAATGGATTGGACGTCTCTGCAGTACAATTACTTTCATAGGGATAATGCTACCTCCAATAGGATTACGACCAGTAAAACACAGCATATATTTAAACTAACCATCTATTTGACGACTCAATTATCTTTTATTAGTGAAAATCATAGCTGGAAAAATGTCAGTAAAGAATCTACGGTGAAGACCGAAGCATCGTATGCCACACAGATTGCTCACGATCTGAAATTGCCGGCCGGTGTGGCCAAGCGGTTATAGGCACTACAGTCTGGAACCGCGCGACCGTTACGTCGCAGGTTCGAATCCTGCCTCGGGCATGGATGTGTGTGATGTCCTTAGGTTAGTTAGTTTTAAGTAGTTGTAAGTTCTAGGGGACTGATGACTTTAGAAATTAAGTCCCATAGTGCTCAGAGCCATTGGAACCATTTTGAAATTAACAACCTTGCTGCTGACAAAATGACTCTGTATATACCATTATTTTTATACATTTGACGACGCTGGCGCTGATTTTATGTTTATCACTTAACGATGTCACTATGGCTCCATTATATTAGGGCATGTTTTCATAAAACATATCTGAAGATGCTCATATAGACCGAAACCGATAGTCTGATGACAAAAAAATTGTGACCATAGTCGTAAAGTAAAGGAAATTCATTATATATTCCGGTCACTGTCCAGATCGCGATAATGTCGCAGCTTGTGATTAGCAACCTACTTTGAGCTGAGGAGACTTAATGGAAGGTACGGAGGAAACGAAGGACGATATATGCTCCCGACCAGCTAAGAATTGACAACGAAAGAAGAAAAATAATGAAGACAATTTTCATTACCAGCAAGAATAGAAAATATGAGATTCGCCATACGTGCGACAAATTTTTCAAACGACCTGCTTCTATTGCAGTCATACCAATTTCGGCACGCATCGCGCACAGTCGCGTTTGATATATCAACCGAGCATGTGGAATGATAAACGAACAGCTGTGACAATCATTTTGTTCATCTGCAAGTGTGCTGCTTGTCATACGACCGTATTCTGAAACAACGGCGGCAACAGTGTGTACTAATTTACAGGTAATATTCCAGAGGTGCACATTTATCGTCTGCATGATCACTTACATACTCTGCGACTTCTAGTCATCTTGTCGCGTTATCTATAAGTTTTCGCGATAGTTCAACTAAAGTTTATTCATAGGGAGAATCTTATGGAAATATAGACCTTCTGTTTGACCAATTCGTGAGTATTGTACATCAGTCTGGGACCCTTACCAGGTAGGACTGATAGAAGAGATAGAGAAGTTCCAACGAAGAGCGGAGCGTTTCGTCACAGGAGAGCACTACAGAGATGTCCAACAAACTCGAGTGGAAGACGTTAGACAAGGGACTATGTGCATCAGGGGGAGGTTTACTATCGAAATTTCGGGAGATCACTTTCCGGGAAGAGTCGGACAACGCATTACTTCCTTCCACATACGGCTCACGTAATGACCATGAAGAGAAAATTGGAGATAATGCAGAGACTTGCAGACATTCTTCCCACGCACCATTCGCGAGTGGAATTAATAGCTATATTTCAAATCTGTTGAAGGTGCAAACAAAATCCATTATTTGTGGGCGGCTGTTTATCAATCTTCGTTTGCTATGGCGCACGTGTTAAGTGAAAGCGCACACTTATTTATCATGTCCGTATCGGTAACCCCGCCCTACCAGTTGTTCTCACGAGATATTTTTTCGCTACCACGTGTGCACGGCTCGAGAGGGAAAAAAGTCACGCCCACTGTTTATTGACTTGCCTCCGTAAATACAGCAAAGACCCGAAGCCGGTTCGCCGCTGCCTCGTCCTTACACGGTATGTCACTTAAAACATTTTAGCGCTCCTGTTAGCCATACGCTTTGCTAACATGTACACAGTAAACCAGCCAGTCTGTTCGGCATTCTTTTTCCTGTTTGGTGTTTTTTTCGTAGTTCTATTTGGGTCAAGTTTCACTCGGAAAAATCTACAAATACAGGGCTATTACAAATGATTGAAGCGATTTCACAGCTCTACAATAACTTTATTATTTGAGATATTTTCACAATGCTTTGCACACACATACAAAAACTCAAAAAGTTTTTTTCGGCATTCACAAATGTTCGATATGTGCCCCTTTAGTGATTCGCAGACATCAAGCCGATAATCAAGTTCCTCCCACACTCGGCGCAGCATGTCCCCATCAATGAGTTCGAAAGCATCGTTGATGCGAGCTCGCAGTTCTGGCACGTTTCTTTGTAGAGGAGGTTTAAACACTGAATCTTTCACATAACCCCAGAGAAAGAAATCGCATGGGGTTAAGTCGGGAGAGCGTGGAGGCCATGACATGAATTGCTGATCACGATCTCCACCACGACCGATCCACCGATTTTCCAATCTCCTGTTTAAGAAATGCCGAACATCATGATGGAAGCGCGGTGGAGCACCATCCTGTTGAAAGATGAAGTCGGCGCTGTCGGTCTCCAGTTGTGGCATGAGCCAATTTTCCAGCATGTCCAGATACACGTGTCCTGTAACGTTTTTTTCGCAGAAGAAAAAGGGGCCGTAAACTTTAAACCGTGAGATTGCACAAAACACGTTAACTTTTGGTGAATTGCGAATTTTCTGCACGAATGCGTGAGGATTCTCTACCGCCCAGATTCGCACATTGTGTCTGTTCACTTCACCATTAAGAAAAAATGTTGCTTCATCACTGAAAACAAGTTTCGCACTGAACGCATCCTCTTCCATGAGCTGTTGCAACCGCGCCGAAAATTCAAAGCGTTTGACTTTGTCATCGGGTGTCAGGGCTTGTAGCAATTGTAAACGGTAAGGCTTCTGCTTTAGCCTTTTCCGTAAGATTTTCCAAACCGTCGGCTGTGGTACGTTTAGCTCCCTGCTTGCTTTATTCGTCGACTTCCGCGGGCTACGCGTGAAACTTGTCCGCACGCGTTCAACCGTTTCTTCGCTCACTGCAGGCCGACCCGTTGATTTCCCCTTACAGAGGCATCCAGAAGCTTTAAACCGCGCATACCATCGCCGAATGGAGTTAGCAGTTGGTGGATCTTTGTTGAACTTCGTTCTGAAGTGTCGTTGCACTGTTATGACTGACTGATGTGAGTGCATTTCAAGCACGACATACGCTTTCTCGGCTCCTGTCGCCATTTTGTCTCACTGCGCTCTCGAGCGCTCTGGCGGCAGAAACCTGACGTGCGGCTTCAGCCGATCAGAACTTTATGAGTTTTTCTAAATATCTGTAGTGTGTCGTGACCATATGTCAATGAATGGAGCTACAGTGAATTTATGAAATCGCTTCAATCATTTGTAATAGCCGTGTACTTGTGTGTCTAGCCCCTGTAAGTGATACAGACTTTTTTTCAATGTATCTCCTTTAAGAATAAAGAAACGTACGGTAAAACAGCTGTTGTCCCAAAACCATATCCCGCTTTGTGCCAGCTCCAATTGTCTGACACCGTCGGATTTCTCGCTGTTTATCTTACCCTCCATTCGTACTAGCGGCCCCTTCAATTCGACGTGATCAATTTAATCGTTTTGTGTCATCAGTGGTATTCGTTTTCCAACCCTTTAAATATCAAGGCAATAACCACAGGGGAAAACAACCGACCATTTGCTCCCCCCCCCCTCCTCCCCCTTCTTTTCCACTTCCGAGATCAACGTAACTGTTACTGACAACCGTTCCAAACACATCAACAAAACAGCCGGACGTAATATTCGATCAAAAACTTAGCTCCGATCTCCCGTTACTAATCATCAGAAGTCATGCCCACATTACATTGAAACCACAAAAACCCACAATCTTGTACAATATAAGGACACCATTATCCAACCACACAAATGTCACATAGATCTCCCTTCCTCCCAAGTTTTCCACCCTTTCCAAATCTTCTAATGTCAAGCAAACCAATTCGCTTTCCACATACTATTAGTTTCTTTTATCTAGCACTCTGCACCAGCATGCGAAATTCTCAGATTTCCTTAAACACCTGCCACTATTAATATCACGCAAAACATGGGGACTGAATATCATGCTGGTTACCGACACAAACAAAACCTGCAGGTCAGCCTGACCTTTGCAGACGCCACATAGACCTCCAAATCTCCCTAAGTTTTCCATATTCTTCAGATCTTTTAGCGAGATGCAAAGCACCGTATCCAGTTAGTCCTGCACCTCCTGAAACATCTTGAACTTCTTCCCCTGTACTAATCTCCTGCACGCTTGAGTTCCTCATCCTTCGATATCTTACCTGCTGCTAATTCTAGATCAGAACATCCGACCTCCATTCCATCTGGAAACAATCGCATCTAAAATGAGTCTCGGCTATTAACCGTATTAACCCACCTCTCGTTTTCAGATGAAAGCTACATTATACTTTCCTCCTCAGCACCTATAATTATCCTGAATTCTGATACTCATCCTCGACCTTCCGAAAAACTCATCGCAGATTCTTTTCACTGACTACTGAATTAAATCTAAGACAAAAAAAATTCGCACTAAGAAGGATCATGCAAATTGGTCACAAACTGATATTCACACGGGTGTCAACGGAAAGTCCAAAATTGTAAACTTTGGCGGCCGATGGATGAATGTGTGACGCTGAAGCGCAGTTTCACCGAGCAGCTACCAAGGATAGTGAATATGGAACACGTCGAAATCTGTGGCTTAATGTCTTTGCGAATTTCACACCGTGTACGCAATCGGACAGTAACCATGCCTCATAGAAATGCGAGTGAGCAATGCATGCAGATGTCAACATTTGAGAGGGGACGTGCAGTTGGGGTCAAAGAAGCCAGTTGGAGTAATTGGCGAATTGCTCGAGATTTGAATAAGAGCGATGTCACTATTCAACTATGTTGGCAAGAATGGGTGAAGCTGGCCGCTGTGGCCGAGGGGTTCTAGGCGCCTCAGTCGGGAACCGTGCTGCTGCTATGGTCGCAGGCTCGAATCCTGCCTCGGGCATGGATGTGTGTGATATTCTTAGATTAGTTAGGTCTAAGTAGTTCTAAGTCTAGGTGACTGATGACCTCAAATGTTGTCCCATAGTGCTTAGATCCATTTGAACCATTTGAATGGGTGAACCGTGGCCAATCACAGCCTCAAGAAGGGGTCGGTCAAGCTGGACAGATGACAGAACGCGAGGACCGAACAGTCGACAGAGAGGCACTCAGAGCTCCGGATTCATCATTATCATCGACACGACGTCAAACTGGTGTTTCACTGACCACGAAGGCGGTTCACAGAAAGGCGCAGTGGTGTCGCGCACATTCGCCGTGGAATCTCATTGAGTGGACTATAATTGCCTTCATGATGAGTCTCGCTTTGAAATGAGCCCCGATGAGCAGCAAAGAAGTGTCTGGAGACGCTCCTGAGGTGGTTGGATACCAAGATGAGGGGTGTCGTCAGCCATACGTCTAGGGTGCCACTTCGTTTCATAGCAGGACCCCCTTGTTCTTCATCGGTGGCACTCTTTCAGCACGGTGGTACGTCGACGGTATTCTACGCCGTTTTGTTTCTCTTCTTAGCAAGTCATCCTGGGCTTACGTTTCAAAAAGACAATGTCCGACCACACAGGGTGAAAGTTTCTGCTGTTTTGTCTTCGTGTGTGCTAAATGCCATCTTGGCCAGCAAGATAGCAGGGTCTCTCCCCAAGTGAGATCGTTTAAAGTATTATGAGCGGTGACCTACAAACAGCTCAGTATTTTGACGGTCTAAGGCGCCAGTTGGACAGAATTTGGCAAGATATCCCTCAGCAGGTCATGCAATCAATTCCAAGCGGAATAACTACTTGCAAGATGGCAGTAAACGGGCAGTGGTGCGTCGTGTATAAGCTACTGGACTACCAGGAGAGGTTCCATCTGGTGACCCTAGCCGCGTTAGTCTCTTGGAGACAAGTCAGCATGGAGAATGTAGTATTCAATCTCTACGCAATATCTGTGACGCATCGTCAATGTGGCCGTGCGGTTCTGGGCGCTACAGTCTGGAACCGAGCGACCGCTACGGTCACAAGTTCGAATCCTGTCTCGGGCATGGATGTGTGTGATGTCCTTAGGTTAGTTAGGTTTAATTAGTTCTAAGTTCTAGGCGACTCATGACCTCAGAAGTTAAGTCGCATAGTGCTCAGAGCCATTTGAACCATTTGAACCATCGTCAATGTGAGGGTGCGAAGGATACAGTAAACGTGCTGTGGTGCTTCGGGTACATGCTACTATACTCCCAGGAGAGGTTCATTGCGGGGACAGTAGCTGCTTTAGTGCCTTGGAGAGAAGTCCGCATGGATCCTGTAGTTTACAGTCTCGATGCAATTTCTGTGTCGCATCGTCAATATGAGGGTGCGAGGGTTACTTGCTCAATTTTTGGAGTGTTCTTTGTGTTGAATAAATCATCTAATTTTTCTGAAATTGTAATCATTTGTTTGTCTGTACATGTATACGCATCTACCGATTTCCGCCCCTTTTGGATAATTACTTCATGGTGCGTCACTTTTTAGGTTCTTAGATTGTATATTCGCACTGTCGACAGAGGATATTATTATGCAGTCAACGTAATTATTTATTGGTGCTTCAGCCACGTAGTGAATTGAAGTACCCTTAAGTCTTAATTAATATACCCCCATTCAGATCCGTAAAGCACAGCCTTAAGGAGCAATCGTCCCCGCCGAGTATAGCACAACACTTCTAATAATTATAATGAAAAGCATTTGATGATCACAGTTAGTCATGTAAATATTGGTGCACGAGTGCAAATCGTAATCTGCAGTCGCTGAAGATCGGCTTTAATTAGCCAATTTCAGTCCGCCTTCGAACGGAAATAGCTGATAAAATTACATGAAATGGAAACTTAAATTATTCAACGTAACTATCTGGAATTTGAGTTGTGTGTCATTTCTGCACAGCAAAATTCCAGGCCTTACTTAGGTCCTAGCTCAGCAGAACTGACACAATAGGAGGAAAAACACTGGCTAGGACACCGGATGAAGAGTGTCTGCATAATAAGGAATGCTTTACAACAAATGGCGACTGGGAAGACAACAGCGCGGGTGTGATGAATAGCATCTAGCTCATAATATTTTTAAAAAATGGAAGTTACTGCAATTTAGTAGAAAAAACAGTCCCGTGATGTTTCGATATGGCCTAATTGAGATCAAGATAAACACATCATACGCAGCTGCAAATAGAATACAAGAAAACCTGTAGGCATGGACACTGCTGAACTTGTAGTGATGGCCAGAACGCATCAACACCTACATCTACATGATAACTATGCAATTCATTCTTAAGTGCTTGGCAAAGGGCTCATCAGGCTATTTCAGTCAGACTATTTCTCTGCCGTTCCACTTTTAGAAAACACGTGTGAAAAACGAACAGTTAAATCTTTCTGTGTGAGCTCTCCTTTTTCTTATTTTGTTACTATGGTCATTTATCTTCATTTAGGTGGGAGTCGACAAATTATTTTGGCATTCAGAGGACAAAGTTCGTAATTATAATATTGCGAAAAGGGCTTGCCGCAAAGAAAAATGTCTCTGATGTAAAGATTGTTATCACGCCTCCCTCGTCATATTCGTGTTCTCTCTCCTGTTTCACGATAACACAAAAAGGGGCTGCCTTCTTTCAACTTTTTCGATGCCCTCTGCCAAACCTCTCTCGTAAAGATCCTATACAGTGGACCAGTACTCCACAAGAGGACAAACAGGCTTAGTGCAGGCAAGTTATCTATGGACGCTCTGGCGCACTTTGTGTACGTTTCTGATGACGTCACGTGGTCCTGGTCATTCACCTAAAGGTGACGTCACAACCCAGGCCCATTTTCATCATTGATGTCATCTCTCTTATCAGTGTTGTTGTTATACTTATCAGGGCCGTCATCATTCTCATCAATGATGTCATCAAGTCACAGCTCCTTTCACCCCCCCTGCAGTGTTCTCTCCTCTCCTTCCCTTTCCTCTCCAGACAAAGCCTAGTATTAAAGTGAGACAATCAATCAAAATTTAATATGGCACAACTAACCCAGCTGTGCTAATGTGAAATATATAACTTCACCTCCCTCCAGCCAATCACAGCGTAGTATTTTAGGACCGTTAAACAGCCAGTCCAAGATGGCAGAACTAGCCCAGTTGTGCTAATGGAAAAATGGAAAAAAGAATTCAAGATGGCAGAAATAGACAAGCTGTGGTTTTTACTTCACACTGCCTTCCCCTTCGACAACCAATTGCAGCGTAGTATAAAAATAATGCAGTCAGTTGCATAAAAATCGCGCCAAGTCCAAAGATATGCATTAAAAATATGTGACCTCTTTTAGGTCAAAGATGTGCATTATTTGCGTGAAAGTAAAAGATATTTGCATATACATTCATGGCCCTGTATTTAATCAGTGTAATGTTTAAATGATGTGTGAAAGTTATGTCAAGTTGTATTATTTCTGAGAAAGCCAAAGACATTTACCTAAAATGGCGCGCACACGCCCAGTGCACATGTACACACATGCCCATGCACTCATTGCATAATGTACCACCCCTGTAGATACTATATTGTCGTCTCAGAGAATATCTCCCCTACATCAATCGCAAGTTTTAATCTCGGATACCTGTAGCCACAAAATATTTACACATTTGCTTTAATTTTACAATATGTTACACGGGGAATGAAAGGAAAAATGAAAAAATAGTCATATAGATATAAATTTTATTACAAAAAATTTCATGGTGAACTCTGACATTTTATGCTGTCACACACGTTGTTTAGCATTACCTACAGAAAAGAAAGCTGAAGTTTTAAAGTTCTCGTTTGAGAAAATAAATAAAATACATGTTCTCATTTTTGCATGGACAATGGTTACGGATAAATAAAAAATACTTATTTACTTTGTAAATTTTGATTCGTTAAAACTAAAACTCTCCCTCTCTAGCCATAGGGTGGGGTTTGAGAGAGGGGAATCAGAGTTTTACAAATGTTGACCCAAATATTATTTACGAAGTAAATAACTATTTTTTATTTATCCGTAACCATTTTCCACGCAAAAAATTAGAACATGGATTTTCTTGAATTACAGCGCCAACTACCAAAATCAAAACAAATGTTTAAGACAATATGTACGTAGCTTTTTATGTAGAATCTGATTCTGCAATGAAAGTGGCGGTTCCCATTTGAAATTTTAAAGTTGCCTTCCGCACCACCCCCAGGGGGCTGGGGTGGCGGGCTAATTTTAGCACCAGCAGATGTCCCCCTCGAAAATAATCAACTATTGATTATACACATTTCTTCTTGTGAAGTTTATTTTTCGAGTTACTCTGGTTTGTCAACTTAAAATTGACATATTCGTCATTTTGATTTGTAGCTCCTTGTGTTGGCCATGTTTGCAGTTAAAATTGTTGGATGTGATGTCCGCGAGTTATGCAAAACACTGTTTTTTCTCAGTACCCAAACATGTTTCGGCGCCACTGTGCCATCTACAGTGGGTTTTCGTTTTATTTATTCTGTAATGTGAACATTTTTGTCAAATGATCATATAATTGTGTGGATGTTTAGTTCAAACAATAGATCACTTCTTTTTGTAAGTAGCTTTACATTTGGTGTGCACGAATTTTCCGGATCACTTGTGTGTTAACTAGTACAGGTAGCTTGTTAACTTCAACCAAACGATGATGATGAGAAAGTTTTTTGTTGGGAGTTAACCTATCTTCTAGAATGTAATTTAGTTTGTCGCGCCTATATTCGTTTTTACTTACGTTTTCGTGCTTGCCACACATATATGTGTACATGTTTGGGTACTGAGAAAAAATGGTGTTTTGCATAACTGGTGGACCTCACATCCAACAGTATTAAAATTTACTCCCTGTATATGGCTCGAAGACTTAATAGAAACCAGCCCATGACAGCGGGTGATCATCAGCGACTAGCGTATCGTCAGGAACTATGTAGGAAAGTGTGACAGAACCGCTCTTAGTCTCTACATAAATAAATGATCTGACGGACAGGATGAGCAGCAATCTGAGGCTATTTTTTGATGATGCTGTTGTGTACCGGAAGGTATCATCGTCGGGTGACTGTAGGAGGATACAAGATGACTTGGACCAAATTTCTAGTTGGTGTGATGAATGGCATGTAGCTCATAATATTTTTAAAAAATGTAAGTTACTGCAATTTAGTAGTAAAAAACAGTCCCGTGATGTTCGATATGGCCTTAGTAGTGCCCTGTTTGACGTAGTCACTTCGATTAAATATCAGCGTAACACTGCAAAGCAATATGAAATGGAATGAACAAGTGAAGAGTGTGATAGGGAAGACGAATGGTCGACTTCAGTTTATTGGGAAAATTTTAGGGAAATGTGGTTCATCTGTAAATGAACCCACATATAGAACACTAGTGCGATCCATTCTTAGCCCTTTCAGATCTTCTGACTACTACTGTGTACATTAACTTTTACTATGTCTTAGCTGTAACGCAAGTATTTTTTTTTCTAATGGAAAACTGAGGTACACATTTGTGAATGTTCAACCTTCTCATCATGCGAAGTGCTGCCAGGTGGTGGGTATTACTATGAAAATAGAAAATCAATCTAGGGGTGTGTAGCAGCTCGTGACAACCGGAACACGCAGATATGGTTGGTTCACCATATTCCACTGTATAATTGAATACTGTTATTGTTATTTTACATGGTAATTATTGAATGTTCATTTTAATATTTCTTACAATAGGGAATATTTCGTAATTAGTTATTTTAGTTCATAAAATTAAGCCAAGTGGACAAAGTACGTTTTGAAAACGGGTACATATTTTTGTGTAAATCTTGCGTCTAAAATGACTAAAAAATTGCCTAAGAACATTACAACATAAATAAAAATTTTCTTTCCTTCAGGAAAAAATTAGGTCCGAAAGGGTTAAGTACTGCCTGATTGCTTGGGATCCCACCACGTCGGATCAAAGACACTGAAGCAATTCAGAGGCGGGCTGACATATTTGTTACTAGTAGGTTCGATCAGCATGCAAGTATTACGGAGATACTTCGGAACTTAAATGGGAAACCCTGGAGAGAGACAGACGTTATTTTCGAAGAAATGTATTGATAAAATTTAGAGAGCCGGCTTTTGATCAAGATATGAGAAGTATTCTACTGCCGCCAATATATATTTCGTATAAGGACCACGAAGGTAAGAGATACTGAGGCTCGAACGGAGATATGTAGACAGTTGTTTTCCCCTCGCTCTATTTGCAAATGGAACAGGAAAGGAAGTGATTTGTTGTGATACAATGTACCAACCGCCACACTTCAAACGGTATCTTGCGGAATGTAACTTCAAACGTGTGAATCTTCATTCTATAATCTGATTTGCAGTGTGCTACGTGCCTAAAGGATGAATGCCATTATCACCAATGTACAGTTTCACTCACCAACTAGAGCTTAGCTTGATGCTATATAATCAACAGTATGTTAGCAGAAGCAGTGAAAAAGACGATTAATTTGAACTGTGCTAAGGCTTTACTTACAATAAACGCTCTCACAACATTGACAAGCTAGCGCGCACTATGTCTCTTTAAATACTGCAAGCTGGGTTGGATCCACCATCGCAAATGATGGTTAGCTGAAGAGTGACCAACATTACCCATAAAAGCAATAACATTATTTGTGCATTTCTCCAATCATGCTATTGATATATCTTTCTTTCATGATACTCTGGATGTCACAACACATGGAACATCATCTTGATGGTCTGTGTCTCTGGAATACTTTGTGCAGTTTCTGGGAGCCTCACTCGTTTGGGTTTCGTGTGGTTTGTTTCTTTAGGAACAAAATGAGGACGCTTCTGCAATTGTCTACTGTATCACATATTCAGATTACGGATGGATGAATGTGGAACAAAAGACTGTTGACAAAGACTACCGAGTTGTACGGCTGCACATCGCAACACACTGTTGCGAGAAACATGTATAACTATTACTGTTGCCGGCCGGTGTGGCTGAGCGGTTCTAGGCGCTTCAGTCTGGAACCGCGCGACCGCTACGGTCGCAGGTTCGAATCGTGCCTCGGGCATGGATGTGTGTGATGTCTTTAGGTTAGTTAGGTTTAAGTAGTTCTAAGTTCTAGGGGACTGATGACGTCAGATGTTAAGTCTCATAGTGCTCAGAGCCATTTTCTATTACTGTTGCAGGTTTATAACATTATATATGCCATTTCTACTGCATAAAGAACTTGTCGAGATTAGCGTGCAGTAGTATTACTAATCATTACCATTCAGTTGTAGTATGTGGACATTGCCTGTGCTATTTTCATTCTCAGGAAAATTTAAATGCACGTTTGGGTAACTGTGCACAGTTTAAACTGGATAGCAGTGTATTACCTAGTGGAAGACGAGTTTGTAAGATTTACGAAGTCCAACAACGAACTGAAACTGGCTTTGGTAATTTATGCTGATATGGAACGCGTGTTAGAACCAGATATTAATTGTGTTTTACTTGATGCCTTTCCATCAGTTCCTACGAACTTTAAATCGATAATCCAGTTGGAGAGCTGTGACAGTACTCCAATACGATTAGAAGCCACTTGTGACGAACGGTGCCCTACATTGCGCTGTCAGTCTAACGTGTGCACAAATCTTAGGCCGTGTTGGATCACTGCGGCAGGTAGCTCATCTTTTTCGTTGTCTGCAAGTTTTCCCAGGTGTAAACAATGCCGACTTCTGGAGTTACAGTCGTAATACCAGGTTTGTAATTACACTGCCGGCCATTAAAATTGCTACACCACCAAGATCACGTGCTACAGAAAGGAAATTTAACCTTCAGGGAGAAGATGCTGTGTTATGCAAATGATTAGCTTTTCAGAGCATTCACACAAGGTTGGCGTCGGTGGCGACACCTACAACGTGCTGACATGAGGAAAGTTTCCAACCGATTTCTCATATTCAAACAGAAGTTGACCGGCGTTGCCTGGTGAAACGTTGTCGTAATACCTCGTGTAAGGAGGAGAAATGCGTACCATCACTCTTCCGACTTTGATAAAGGACGGATTGTAGCCTAATGCGATTGCGGTTTATCGTATCGCGACATTGCTGCTCGCGTTGGTCGAGATCCAATGACTGTTAGTAGAATATGGGATCGGTGGCTTCAAGAGGGTAATACGGAACGCTTTGCTGGATCCCAACGGCATCGTATCACTAGCAGTCGAGATGACAGGCATCCGCAAGGCTATAACGGATCGTGCAGCCACGTCTCGATCCCTGAGTCAACAGATGGGGACGTTTGCAAGACGACAACCATCTGCACTAACAGTTCGACGATGTTTGCAGCAGCGTGGACTATCAGCTCGGAGACCATGGCTGCGGTTACCCTTGACGCTGCATTACAGACAGGAACGCCTGCGATGGTGTACTCAACGACGAACCTGGGTGCACGAATGGCAAAACGTCACTTTTTCGGATGAATCGAGGTTCTGTTCACAGGATCATGATGGTCGCATCCGTGTTTGGCGACATCGCGGTGAACACACATTGGAAGCGTGTATTCGTCATCGCCATACTGGCGTATCACCCGGCGTGATGGTATGGGGTGCCATTGGTTACATGTTTCGGTCACCTCTTGTACGCATTGACGGCACTTTGAACAGTGGACGTCACATTTCAGATGTGTTACGACCCGTGGCTCTACCCTTCATTCGATCCCTGCGAAACCCTACATTTCAGCAGGGTAATGCACGACCGCATGTTGCAGGTCCTTCACGGCCTTTTCTGGATACAGAAAATGTTCGACTGCTGCCCTGGCCAGCACATTCTCCAGATCTCTCGCCAATTGAAAACGTCTGGTCAACGGTGGCTGAGCAACTGGCTCGTCACAATACGCCAGTCACTACTCTTGATGAACTGTGGTATCGTGTTGAAGCTGCATGGGCAGCTGTACTTGTACACGCCATCCAAGCTTTGTTTGACTCAATGCCCGGGTGTATCAAGGCCGTTATTACAGCCAGAAGTGGTATTTCTGGGTGCTGATTTCTCAGGATCTATGCACCCAAATTGCGTGAAAATGTAATCACATGTCAGTTCTAGTATAATATATTTGTCCAATGAATACCCGTTTATCATCTGCATTTCTTCTTAGTGTAGCAATTTTAATTGCCAGTAGTGTACATCCTTTGACTTGTAAAAGGTTGGGCAGCTGAGACCACCACTGACTGAGTTTACATCGGTAAGCAGCCCAACACGGAGCATGATTTTGGAGGAGCGGTGACAGGACAGGCCTCGGCAGAGGCGGAAGCACGTGGGCGGCTGCTCAGACAAAGGACGGCCGCCTCACGCCCACCAGCCAGCGAGCCAGCAACACACGGTACGGGCGCCCCTGCCGCTCCACGCCGCCGCATCCGGATTCGCGCCGATCCTGCTAGAGGCGGCCACCTCTCAAGTTGGCCGCTCTTCCTCTCGTGTTCGACTGAGGCATTCAGAATCCTCTGGGCTACAGCGTTAGCGCCGTTACAGGAAAGATGCTGTCACGTGTAATGTATTGTTCTTTAGATTTGTCGTGTATCATCTGGTGTGAATAATAAATCCGGAATTCCATGCCCAAGCCAAAATACGAGACTATATGCGTTCTCAGCAAAAGTCTCTGATGACATCTTCTCGAGTTATCAGCCGAAAAGTGGTGTCATGTTGTCCCAGCGTTTCGACGAATTTCCTACTCACCATCTTCAGGTATAGTTTTCGTCTGAAGGTGGCGAGCACGAAACTCGTAGAAACGTTGCGATCCAAAGGCGCGACTCGCCTGACAATTCGAGAAAACTTCACCATAACCTAAATATCTACAGGTACGTAAATACTCCGCGAGCCACTGTCAGTGCACGGCGGAGAGTACATCACACATATATTATCGAGTTTTTTCCTATTACATTCGTGTAATGAGCGAGGGAAGAGCGACTGTCCATACGTGTCTATCGCTCTCTTATCTCTCCTATTCTCATAATATCTTTAAGACACATATAGAGGATGGACAAAGACCACGAGAAATACCTGCTTGAACATTAATTTCAAATGTGTACTCGTATGTGAACTGACTCGATCCACATCATAACGAGTCATCGTGCAAATGGTCCATGGAACATGTAACTAAGTAATTAACTAAAGCACATGGTAGGAGAGCCTGCAGATGACACTACTGTCTTGGTGGATTGGCAGGCTTCGATTTCCCTTGATGTTTTTGTATTCACGTACAAGGGCGTCAGTACGTCGCAGGTGTGGCGGCGGGACGTGGCTTAATATTGGGAGCCATTGCGTTGGAGTGGGTGTCATTACTCCAGAAATCATCCTTAGAGTGTTATGCAACTGGACAAAATGGTTAAAATGGCTCTGAGCACTATGGGACTTAACTTCTGAGGTCATCAGTCCCCTAGAACTACTTAAACCTAACTAACCTAAGGACATCACACACATCCATGCCCGAGGCAGGATTCGAACCTGCGACTGTAGCGGTCGTGTGGCTCCAGACTGAAGCGCCTAGAACCGCTCGGCCACTCCGGCAACTGGACATCCATCTTTTTTACACGTAGGCTCTTTAGCCAAATCGGAGCACAATATTCGGTAGCCGAGAATACAATTGCTAAAGAAGAGGTGCGGAGAGTGGAGTTTAGGTGCTCTTTAAAAGATAGTGTTCTGTCCAGCGTCATGCCCGACTACTTCGGAGTTCTATTGTGCCTGAAAGTGGCATTTTCAAATCGAATGTTGAGTTCCTTTCCAGCGAGTTTGTTGTTGAGATGGAAGCAACTAACCTCTTTTTTGAAAGCATTTGGTTGAAGTCTCCCCTTACAGAAATATTCACCCATTATCTTCAGGTCTTTCGTTAGGAAGTCCTCAGATGCTTGAATTGTGCTACATCTTGTAGCGAGGGCCCAATCGTCAGCATACCCGAACTTTCTTGATCGTGTTTCCTGAAGGTCTGCAATATAGAGGCTAAACAGCAGTGGTGCGAGCACTGATCCTTGTGGTAAGCCATTCTTTAGTTTTTTGAGGGAGCTGTAAAGCTATTGCGCGTCCGTAGTATAACACTACACGTGCGCCCTGGGTAACGCTAAATGAACTAGCACATACTGGCAGTCAGATAATCTGAGGATCTCCTGACTGTAAGACACCTTCAGAAAGAGAGAGAGGTTTGCTTTAAATACACGCTGTAATGGTAGGTAGCGTTAGTTACTTTTGAGACTCAACGTGGTGAGTTGGGGTTGTCAAGAACGTCGTTAAAGCGACAAAGACACCTCACTGAGTTTGACCAAGGTAATAGGGCTACGAGACGCTGGATGCTCCTTCTGCGATACTGCAGAAAGACTTGGCAGCAAGACAGCCACTGTACATGACTGCTGGCAGCGGTGGTCACGAGATCATACGGACTCAAGAAGACCGGGCTCCGGACGGCGATGTGGCACTACTGAGAGGGAAGAGCACACTTCTCAGAGGGAAGACCATCTTGTACAGAGTATGAAGCTTATGACTTCGGCGCATCGTACTGCATCTGCGCCAGCAATCTCAGCAGCAGGAATCACCACAGTGACACAACCAACTGCTAACGCTCACTGCCGTCACGACGTGTGTTTAAAGCATACCTGATTTGCATCCTCTAATGCGACTATCATCTTCCAGATGTAGAAACGGGTGTACTAACTTCCGAACATGTCGCTGAACTCTTTACTGATGTTGAGATTTTTTCTGTCAGTGTATAATCAAAAAGATAAAATTTCTTCCTTTTTTTGCCTTTAGTAACATGCTGTTAGTGTCAAAGAATGTAGCTCGCTTCTGAGTAGCCTCTCTGCAGAAGGCTACTCTGTAGAACACATCGGTTTCCTCAAAGATCAGGACTGACACACGTTATTTGTTTGCACGTTTCGTAACCACGCGCCGGTGCTAGGAACGAGTCAAGTTCACGGAGAGAAGCCAGGAGTTTGACAGGCGGAACAACAGCGGCGCCAGCATCAGTTGTGTATACAAGGCGCTCGCTCTGCTTTGAGCCGAAATAAGCTCGAGGTTACGGCTTCCCAAGTCCTTCAGCGGCCACGAAGAACATCTGCAAGGCCGTAGTCAGAGTTCCAGAATAGAATCGCTCCTCTTCCGGGCACTAACAGCCGCTAATCCCGAAAACTTATGTATGAGTCTCTCAAGCCTTAATTTATCTATTTCAAAAGTTATTGCCGTTATTTCTTTTGTTTTTCGACGAGATGCACGGCATTGCCTAAATGCGAAAATATTACTCGCGTAAATCTCGAAATGCGTTCTCAGCAAATAAATACATCCACACAAATTATAAAAATGTATGTATGTATGTATGTATGTTCCGCATCTTCTTCAACCACACTTGGCACACATATCATTGTCTTGAAATCATTACTGTGGGGTAAGAACCATCTACCCATCAAAGGGGTGGGGATGGGTGTGAAAAAGCAGTGTAGCCCACCACGAGCGACTACGATGACAAAACTGATGAATCTTACATCACATACGAGTATCTTGGTATGAATAGTTACGCAGGTCCTTTAGACACACAGTATATGAGAATGAGCAATTAGTGTCTTGCAGCAAACATTACACATAATTTCATAGCCGGCCGGAGTGATCGAGCAGTTCTAGGTGCTACAGTTTGGAACCGCGCGACCGCTACGGACGCAGGCTAGAACCATGCCTCGGGCATGGATGTGTGTGATGTCCCTAGGTTAGTTAGGTTCAAGTTCTAAGTTCTAGGGGCTGATGACCTCAGAAGTTTAGTCCCATAGTGCTCAAAGCCGTTTGAATTATTTTTGAACATAATTTCATAGCTTTAAAAAACTGTTTTCATAGCTGAAAATCCTCACAAAACGATGAAAGAAAAAAGTTTATCGCTTACATTTTCGAAGTTCGTATAGTAAACCTACAACATGAAGGAAGATGTTATAAATTACTATTTCTTTACTACTAACTGTATTTGCGACACAGTTTGCAGACATTATTCGCATACACAGTACCACGGAATATACCATCAAAATTACATTGTTGTACTTATGTTGTGTACATAGTTCCGCATAGTCAGCGCGTACACAACTTTCCCACTAGAGCGCACCCCGCTAAGCACAACAGCACAGGCGCAGCGCTCGTCCGTCTCCGCACTACGAGATGGCGCTGCCATAGAGACGGACCAAATTCTGTTTCTGCCAATCCGCGTATTAATATGTAATGCAGCCAATGAGATTGCTGCTAACGTAGAACCTTTTCTCCTCGCGGATCACACTCGCGCAGTGATACCTGAATGCGCGAGGTATTATAACGAGTGTACAGACCTCTGATTACTCAGTCTGCATTTGTCTGCACCAGTCTGTACCAGTCTGCATTAGTCTGTACCAGTCTGTACGAGTTCTACAGTCTGCTCCTAATAAGATTACCATATTCCTGTACATAGCCATGAAGATAAATTTATAGACACTTTTGTCAAGTATCAGAGATATATGTGAGAATAAGATTAACGTACCAATACCAAAGGAACTTCAGATTGTCAATTGTAAATAGCAACCAGAACCAAGTTAAGTAATTTTTATGCTTGTTATTATTTTAATAAATGTGTGCGAAAATTAATCAAATTCTGTTTAAAGTTGGTCACAGTCAATCCGCCACTCTAAGCGTGCAAGTGGCATTTCTATCGTCTGACCTAACGGCAGCAGATAAACACGCCACGATAAGACCACGAGACATATTGCTGACACTCACCTACCTCGTTAAAGCGACAAGTCAAATAATCTGATGGTGTGTGTGTACTGAAGGTTTTACGGTACGCACACCACAACTTAGTTCAGCAGATATGACGTCATAAACACCAAGATGCGTGAAAAACTACCGCACCATGCGTGACGTTTTAGCTTATTAATTCTCTACTACCAACTCTGTTCACAACGCATTCTGAAGAAAGTAGACACATATATCACAGGATATACCTACAAGATTATATCATTGTAGAGCTACAGTTGAGGAGATACGACGTCATAAACATTGAGCTGTGTGGAAATGAAACTCCAGGGCGAAATTTTTTAGAGAAATACGTGTGAAATATGTTAAATATACGTTGTTTGTGCCTACGTGGGCAAAACCACGGATAAGAAGCTCATCCTAAGCCCGTGGAACGATTTCAACCAAATTTAGTACTCATATTACTTATCGCATGGAGAGAAATACGGCCGCACGGAGTAGCTGCGCGGTTTGAGGCGCGGCCCCTCCCGCCGGAGGTTCGACTCTTCCATCGGGCATGGGAGTGTGTGTTTTTCTTATCATAAGTAAGTTTAAGGGGGTTAGGAAGTCAAACGGGCCGACTTGGAGCAGGAGAAGCAGCACAGAACATTTTATTTTCTACTGTCCATACTTTTACATACAAATTCATAAAACTTTGTCAGCATGACCAAGAAGGATTCAGGATTCACACTCATAGTGGAAGTGCAAAAACATAACAAAATAATTTTTTTTCGATATGAAATTTCATCATTTTTTCACTTACTGTTGGCTGCATTTGTTGCTATAGGTTCATTTTTGTTCACAATTGAGAGAGATTCTTTGATGAATTTTGCACAGCATACAAACCATACTTACAGGTGTATGAAACTCCATAATTTTCCAAATCTATTAAAAACTGTGATAAAAATTGAGATAATTAATTACAAAATTTGATTTTTTTCTTAACAAAGTTTAAAACGTAACAGATCATTCATTTTTTTAATAAATTAAATAGATTCTAGAGTTTCAGACATATGTAAGTATAGTTTGTATGCTGTGCAAAATTCATCGAACAGTCTCTCTTACTTATGAAGAAAAATGTACCAATAGCAACAAATGCAGCCAATAGTAAGTGAAAAAATGTTGAAATTTCACATGTAAAAAAATTATTTTGTTATGTTTTTGAACTTCCGCTGCTACGAGTGTGAATCATGAATCCTTCCTGGTCATTCTGACAAAGGTTTATGAATTTACTTGTAAAAGTATAGACAGTGGAAATTATAATTTCCTGTGGTGTCTCCTGCTCCAGGTCAGCCCGTTTGACGTCCTATCCCCCTTAAGTAGTGTGTAAGTCTAGGGACCGATGAATTTAGCAGTTTGGTTCCTTAGAAATTCACACACATTTGAACATTTTTGAAAGAAATACATTGGGAGTAACACACACGATTCTCCTATTGGCGTGAGCATGGTAATATGGAGAGAGAAGTAGTGAGGTGGAGATAAACAGACAGCGAGGAGGAAGTAGTGGATGGACAGAGAGAGAGGGGAGGGAGAAGTGGACACAGACAGTGGATAGGAGGAGGTGGACAGAGAAAGAAAAGCGGCGGAGTTGAGCAGACACAGGAGGACGAAGATACAGGAGGAGGAGATGAACAGATAGGTGAAGGAGGAAATGAACAGAGAAAGCGAAGAGGAAGTGATGCACACAGAGAGGAGTTGTTGGATAGAGAGAAGGGGGAGCAAGAGATGGAATTAGAGGGAGGGAGGAGATGGACAGAAGGGGAAGCAGCAGGTGGACAGGGGGGCAGGAGTAGCAAATGGACAGAGATAGGTTGAATGTACAGGACGTGTCAGAGACAGGGGGTGAAGCAGATGGATAGAGAGAGGTGAAGGAAGAGATGGCCAGTATGTACCGGATGTCAGTGTACATAGTTCTTTACAGTAACTTATACCGAAATTACCCGTGGTTATTGTTTAAACAGAAATTTGGTTAAGTTTCTCGCCATTGTATACTACTGCATTTGCCCCAGTCACATTCGTGTAAAAGTTACAGCTATGTTAATTTTGCTCTCATTATCAAAGACTAGAGGGTGGTAAGTTTTAATGATCAGCAATGATGTAAATCATGAAACTTCCTGGCAGATTAAAACTGTGTGCCAGATCGAGACTCAAACTCAGGACCCTTGCAAAGGAAGTTTCATATCAGCACACACTCCGCTGCAGAGTGAAAATTTCATTCTGGATGTAAATCATAGTTTTGACACTAATGACGTATGTGTATCAGCGAGGACATGGTCCATAATTTCTTAACAATGAAATTCACCAAACAGCCGTGCAATTGAGAAGTCATGCGGGCCATATATTTTTGGACATCGTGAATTCTCAAGTGCTTCTTTGGAATCTTACAGCCAAGTCTTCGAAGCAGTCGAGAATTCACGACGTCCAGAAACATATCGCCCAGTCCGACAATATCGATTATTTTTAGAGGTGCATATGAGGTCTGTATTTGGCATAGTGAATTCCCGAAACTGGTAGCGAAAATAAAATAAAATAATTCCTAAACTGCAAAGCTGTGTGGCGAATTTCATTGTTAAATATTTGACCAGCAGTCGTCCATGTCCAGAACGGATCAACAGAGACTGGTTCATATTTTTTTCAGGTAGACAATGCAATTCTTGACTCTTAAGTTAAATTATAAAATAGTCATCGAACCGAAGATTAAAACTGTGTGCCGGACAGAGAGCCGAACTTGGGAACTTGGAAGGCATAAGAAGAGGTGCTGGTGGAAGTAATGCTGTGAGGACACGTCGTGAGTCGTCCTCGGGGAGGTCAGTTGACAGAGCACTTGCCCGCGAAAAGCAAAGGCTCCAAGTTCGGTTCTTGGTCCGGCGCACAGTTTTAATATGTCAGGAAGTTCCATATCAGCGCAAACTCCACTGCAGAGCGAAAATTGATTCTGGTATGTCTTTGCTTTCCTCCGAACTCTCAACTAACGTACGTAGCGACGGCTACGCCGGCGTCCCTCCAGAAACTTAACCGCACGCGAACACTGTTCTTGCCGTTCCGCATGGTAACGAGGATTGTTCATCGAGGACGGAGGTCCAGTTCATCATGTTACGGATGGTGACCTGTACCTGAGACAAGTGTGGTTACAACGTTTGAGGAATCACTAATTCACAGGTGCGTCTTCAGAGTCGGGGGGTTTCTCACTTATTCTAGAAATAATAACGGGAACTTGATAAATGACAAGGAAAGAATTGCAGAAAGATGGGAAGAACGGTTTAATCGCCCAGACTAAGATGGGATATTACCTGCAAACACTACGGAGGAAAGGAAAGATGATGAAGAAGAATGGGAAGTTAGTGAAGAAGACGTGAAAATCGCAATCAAAGGACTCAGAATCAACAAAGCCCCAGGGGAGGACGGAATAACATCAGAATTAATCAAGGAGGGAGGTGAGAGCTGATCAAGTTGATATGGGACAAGGAGACACTGCCAAAAGAATGGAAACTGGCTATAATATGCCCAATATACAACATGGGAAGCAAAATGGAATGCGGTAACTACAGAGGAATCAGCTTGTTGAATGTAACGTATAAGGTGCTGTCCATCATTATCCTCAGAAAATTGCAACCATTCATAGAGAACAACATACAGGAGTACCAAGCTGGCTTTCGACCAAACCGATCGACAATAGATCACATTTTCACACTAAGACAATTGTTTGAAAAACATTGAGAGTATGATAAAGATATCTACAGCCTGTTCGTCGATTTTCAACGTGCATATGACAGCATCCACAGGAATAGTCTATACAATGCAACGCGAGGCTTCAGAGTCCCTGAGAAGCTAGTGAGAATGGTGCAAGCTTTTATGGAAGGGTCAAAGGCAGCAGTACGTTTCCGAGGAGCCACATCAGAAACATTCGAGATTGAGAAAGGCCTCAGACAAGGGAATGCTCTCTCATGTGTTCTGTTGAATGTCATCTTAGAGAAAAGTAATAAAAGAGTGTAGGCAACAGTAGTGGGCTGGAGTAGAGATGGACCGTAACTTCAATGGTCTCGCATATGCAGGTGACATAGTACTATTAAGTGAATCAAAGCACGAGTTGAAAGAAATGCACCAGAAAATGGACAACAGTGCACAGAAGGTAGGGCTCAAAGTGAATGGAGACAAGACAGAGTTCATGCAATTAGGAAGAAGAGCAGGTAGAATTTCTTGAGACAGATGGGAAGAGGTTCAAGAGAGTTGACCAGTTCAAATACTTGGGTGCTTGGTTTACCACGCACAACAACATAAAAATGGACATCAAGGAAAGAATAGCAGTTGGAACGAAATGCATGCATTCCCTCAGAGAGAGGCTTGGCTCTAAATCGATCTCAGTGAACACTAAGATGAAAATCTACAACACAGTGATATGCCCAGCAGTAATGTACGGTTCAGAAACATTTAGCATGACTAAGCGAGAAAGGGAAAAACTATTAATATTTGAAAGAAGAGTAATGAGGAAGATATGGGGACCAGTTCTAGATAACGGAGAATGGAAGAGGAGGAAAACTGAGGAAATCTACCTTCTGATGCGACAACCGCCTATCCTACAGAAGATAAAGAGCAAAACAACGCAATGGATGGGCCATGTAGCCCGTATGCCAGATGGAAGACAGGTGAAGATGGCACTAGTGGGGGAAACCAAACGCCCCATTGGACGACCAAGACAGCGCTGGATGGACGACCTGGCGAAGGACCTAGCAGCCCTGGGAACTGAAGACACCTGGAGGAACCGGGCACAAAACAGGAAGGCATGGAGGCAGTTTGTGGAAGCAGCGCGTGGTCTGCAGGGCCAGTGATCGCTGAATATCTATCTATCTGTCATCAGAGTCGGCGGGTTTCTCATTTCTACTGCTTCGGTTTGTGGACGCTCAGCTGCTAGAATTTACTATGCAGCCAAGGAACTGCTTACAAAGAAAACGGTGATCACCTTCAGTTACGTGTAACTTACGTACTGGTTGTGACTCGCCAAAACCCCTGTTCTTTGAGCGAAGCTATTTCTAAGCCCACTTGTAAATAGGAATACTTGATCAAACTTAAGCTCTCCCGCTATCTGGTACTACACTGCCTAGTCACATCAATGTGAGCACCTGTTAAAAGAATAACCACATTTTTCAGTGCAAGACGAACAGGAAGAAAGTACTGAAGTTCCAGAAGGTACCGACACGGATTCGTAGCCGTGCCGACTCCAACGCCGTGACTATCTGCGCTCGGTTTCTCGGTTGAGAATCAGTGGCGCGAACATCCTGATCGAGGTGGTCCTACAGATTCTCGATTAGGTTTAAATCCGGTGGATTTGGTGGCCAGTGGAGTACGGTAAACTTATCCTGGTGCTCTTCGGACCACGCACGTATACTGCGAGTTGTGTGACACGTTTCATGGTCTTGCCGGTAGTTGCGATCGTGCCGAGGAGAGATTGCATGTAGGGATGGGCATGATCCCCAATGACAGATGCCACTGTGCCTTCCGGAATGACGAGATCACCCAGGGAACGGCAAGAAAACATTCCCTAGACCATAACGCACGCAGGGCGTTTCCTTTCGTACGTTTCACGCCGTACACGCCAGAAACCATCTGTCCGATGGAGCATAAAAAGTGATTCATCTGGATAGATCACCTGTCGCCACTCAGTGAATGTACAGTTGCGATATCGGTGTGCAAATTCCAGCCTTCTCTGCCGTTGAACAGCAGTCAGCATGGGTGCATGAGTCAGGCGCCTGCTGTGGAGGCCCATAAATAGCAACCTACGCTGAATGGTCGTTGAGGAGAGACTGTTGGTAGCCTCTTGTTTCATCTGGGCGGTCAGCTGGTCAACAGTTGCAAGTCTGATCACCCGTATCAATATAAAAATGTAAATGTCGTGTGCCTAGGGCCTCCCGTCGGGCAGACCGTTCGCCGGGTTCGTCTTTCGATCTGACACCAGTTCGGCGACTTGAGCGTCGATGGGGATGAAATAACGATGATTAGGACAACACAACACCCATTCCCTGAGAGGTGAAAATCTCTAACCCAACCGGGAATCGAACCTGAGCCCTTGGGATTGACATTTTGTCGCGCTAACCACTCAGCTACGTGGGCGGACACCCGTATAGATACCCACAGACATCATTCGCCACTGTCATCTATGGCGCTACAGATGCCCGGGCGCCGTTTTTGGAATTTCACCATTTCGCTACGCACGCTGCTGTCATGGACTGTGCGGCTGATCCCGGCGGAGGTTCGAGTCCTCCCTCGGGCATGGGTGTGTGTGTTTGCCCTTAGGATAATTTAAGTTAAGTAGTGTGTAAGCTTAGTGACTGACGACCTTAGAAGTTAAGTCCCATCAGATTTCACACACATTTGAATATTTTTTTGCTACGCACGTTATACTTTATCCACGGCGGCACTAGAAGAGTTTACAAACTTAACCGTTTCGGAAATGTTTCCAGCCTAGGCTCGAAAGCCAATGATCATCCCTATTTGGACGTCACATAAACCGCTCCGTTTCCACTTCCTACAACGACTGCACTGTTTTCCGCATCCCCCTCCACTGCTGGTGCTGTGTGTTTTATTCATATGTTTCCCTTTAAAGGCCCATGTGTTTAAACTGTCATAAACGAATACTCTTTTGAATTGTTTGTTCACTTTTAATCACTCACATGTTAAAATGTCACCTCTCTTCAAATTCGAGATTACTGAGCCGTAATGTAGAAACTTATATTGTTCACAGTTAAGGCCTGGAGGAGCCTTACGACATCTTTCCACGGGAGTTTTGATTTCTGTCGTTGTCACCTTCCAAGCGTGTGGTTTTAATTTTCATCCCAAATGTGCTGCTTGGTCACCTCATGTCCTCACCTGAGTATTAAATAAATGTATTTGTTTTTAGCTCTTTGGTATTTAATAATGTTCATGCTTTCATTGTTAACGCATGACGTTGTTTGGCATTGGCAAATCGGGATAAAATCCCTGTATTGATTCCTAGTTTAAGCTCATTAACGAGCCATCTTCAGATTAATAAAAGTTATTACTTAATTCAGTGTGTTTCTTTTTTTTCTAAAGATGGCTCGTCAATGACCTGAAACTAGTAATCAATGAAGGAATCTTAGCGAACTTGACCTAGGATTCTTATCCACACATTTATTTAATTATGATTTGGGTAGTGTATTAACCGATCTATTGAATAACGGAAAACTGTTTTGAAACTTGTTAAGTTCCGTTAATATCGATTCTCTCATTGTTTATGGGAACTCATACGTGGAAAATTTTTAAATTGTTCCTTAATGGTTTATAAGAATAACTCGAAGTGTAGTACAGATTGTGTGTATATTTATAGTTTAATGGAGGCTGCTATAATATCTGTTCTGAAAGAAGGTGAAATAATTCTGTATTTACTGAAAATTTTTTCTCTGGAATTCAGTAGTTGTATATGTGTCGATCAAAATGTTTCCGTTTCAGAACCAATTAGTCATCATCGCCTTGAGCTTTGAGGCAATCCTCTCAGTGGCGCACCTCGTTGAAGGTGCACGTTTGGTTAAACACCATGTTCTACTATGTGAAAAAGTAACTAGCTGCTGTACATTCTCGTCCGCCAGAAATCGTCGACCCTTGAAGGTCTCTTAAGGGACCAACTGCGTGGCGTGATACTCGCAAGGGGAGGGATCAGGACTATAGGACGAGCGGTGGAGTGTCTCCAGTTGAGCTGACGTGACTTCTGGGTTACGACATTTGCGATATGTAGACGTGCTTTATGATGAAGCAGCGGCAACCCTTGACACACCTTCCACGCCGATGCTTTTCGACGGACATGTTACGCCGTACACAATCTTCATTCCCCGTGGAATGTCTGCCGGTGTTTTTCCTTTGGTAGCCAAGAAAAGAATAATACCAATAATAGCACTTTGGTCCTATATGGACGCATTTGATAATAATTTTGCCATAGGCCACGTTTCTGCATTTACCGCATTAACGTTGAAAAGACGCGAATGCTACATCAATCCCTTGCCTACAAGTCGGTACTAGTATAACCGCATCGCAGTTGCGCTGCGTTGTATACATACTGCAGCAATGCCCTCGAATGAGGCACAAAAGTAAAATCTTTATTCATTCTGGATATATTGAGTTCAGCTCCTTACCAGTTCCAGCTCACCGCTACCTGTCATATCCCAAAGACTGGGATGTAAGCTAAATACCGAAGCAACTGAGAATTTCCCACGTCTGCAAACGACAGGTAGGAGTTACGTAATGGGCATCCCCGCATTTCTTATACTTGATGTGGGATGTATGGGCATCATATGTCCCAGAGTACAAAAGGGTGATAATGGTTTCTATAGACATAGAAAAGGCGTATGACTCAGTTAACAGGGAAAGACTCTGGGAAGAAATGAAGAATATAGATATAGAAGATGGATACATTAATGTAATAAAGATAATGTACAGAGGACACAATTGTAGAATTAGAACACCATTGGGGAACTCTGAATACTTCGAAATAAGACAAGGACTTAAGCAAGGAAGTATTCTATATCCTGCACTTTTTAATGTTGTGATGGAGGGAATGTCTAGGGCAGTTAAAGATACAGTGAAAGGAAAAGACAAAAAGATTATTTTTGCAGATGATATGGTAATATGGAGTGATAAAGAGGTAGATGTACAGTTACAGATTCGTGGAAGGAAATAATGAAAAGGTATGGATTAAAAATAAATAAAGATAAGTCAAGTAATGGTATTTGGAAGAGAGAAAGGGATCAACGGAAATATTACCTCGAATAGAGAACCCCTCAAAGTGGTAGAAAGTTTCATTTATTTACGGAGTGAATTATCTAGGGATTGAAGAATAACTAACGAAATTTCTACCAAACAATAAAACACCTGATTTGGAATAAGGAAGTTTCAGAAAAGTCAAAACTCCTTATGTATAAGAATTATTACTTCCCTATTGTCACCTATGGTGGAGAAACATGGACAATGACAGAAAGGGACTGGAGCAGACTGCAAGCAGGGGAAATGAAATTTCTCAGTGCAGTTAAGGGAAAAATAAGAATGGACAGAGTAAGGTATTTAGAGATTAGAAAGGACCTTAAACAAGAAATTATGAGAGAAGAAATTGAAAAAAAAGACATTAAGATGGTATGGGCATGTTAAGAGGATGCATGGGCAGAGACTACCCAAAATTATGGAAGAACTAAAGATGGATGGGAAAAGACCTACAGGGCGCCCAAGACCACGGTGGAAAATGGGAGTGAGAATATCTGTAGAAAGGAGAGGTGTGACCTGGCAGCAAGTGGAGGAAGAAAAGTGGTGGGAGGACCGAGCAAAATGGAGAGGACTTGTCAGCACCCACACCCGGCAGTAGCTAGAGCGGGATTCGGATATAGATAGATAGATATGTACCAGAGTGCTCGCCAGAGATTTGTCTATTGCCTAACGGAGCTTTTCTACATTTGTCGTGTTGATTTTGTTATTAATAATTAAAAGTACGTTAATATGCAGCAAACTTAGACCTCGAACCACACTACATATTGGTCTATTACCACAACCTTTATTTCGAATACAGATTCGTTCGTCTCGCCACTGACACCTACATTTAACTTCCCAGTCTAAGCTAGACTTGGAGCTGCGCTACTGACTGCTCCGTCACCACAACAAAATGTTGAGAGGAAGCGACAGTCTCTCGCGCTAAAAATGAATTAATGGATCGGTAGCCTGCCATGTACTCACTTGGCCACTTCTTCTTGGTTAATGAAATAGAGGCTACAAACAACAGTGTGACAACAAGGAAATTCGGTGTCACAGATGTGAATGTTCGTAGGTGGCTTCAGATAAAGTCTGCGTTAAATAAAGCCATATCGGTAGATGAAACAGGAGATCCTAGCGGCGAAGTTTGTATTAAAGGGGCCATATGCAATACGTGCCACAGAAACGTAGTTGACGTCTTTACTGGGACGTGGGAGGGGCAGGGGGGAGGAGTAGTTATTGGAAGGCACTAGAGGAAGAAGGATTCCCCCACCACACGTGGCGTGGGATTCTGAGCGAGTTTGGCCTGGTGCGTGATGTTGACAAAAGAGGGCGGGGCTTAGGTTGCGGAGAACATCGCTAGCTCGGCGACCTCCCGCAGTGTTCGATAAAAAGCAAATTGCATTTCAGTGTCACGCAATCAGTTTAAGCAGAAACGACATGCAGCTTCTGATAAGAACACTTTTAAGGTCCTCCACGCCGACATAAAATTTGTCATCGGCTGAAAATAAACAGGTGTGTAGTCGGCGTGTCTCACAAGGACTCGCACGTAAAACTGATTTTGAAACTTCCTGCTGTATTGGGACTCCAGCCTGGAGTCCTGACCACTACATGTATTGAGCCCCGCCTGGATAGCTCATTACGTCACTACACAACGCAAACCGATAGGATTTAATTTTCTAAAATATATGTGGACTAGCAACACTAAATGGCTTACACAAACGAAGATATAACATTAATTATCTTTCACCCACATCTACATACACACTGAGCAGGCCACTATGAAGTGCATGGCAGGGAGTAAAAAAAGGTTCAAATGGCTCTGAGCACTATGGGACTCAACATCTTAGGTCATATGTCCCCTAGAACTTAGAACTACTTAAACCTAACTAACCTAAGGACATCACACACACCCATGCCCGAGGCAGGATTCGAACCTGCGACCGTAGCAGCCTCGCGGTTCCGGACTGCAGCGCCAGAACCGCACGGCCACCGCGGGCGGCGGCAGGGAGTACTTAGTATGGAATCACATGCTAGCGTTTCTTTCCGTTGGCAGGAAGAATGGCTTCGTACGAACGACCACACCGATTGTCAACTGAACTTTAACAACAAAACAGTATTCCATTGACGAACTACCTCCTGTTCTGGACTGGAAATACACAGGGTGTTTCAAAAAGAATATTACAAGTATTTAAGAATTTTTAGCATATTGTAGCCTCGTCCAACCTACCGCGTGGTGCAGTAATGCCGGGGCTGGACTTCAGTTAAGTAGTTTTAATTCAGCATGGTACCACGGTACTACAGGTTCTAATTTTTAATGTTGACTGTGCCTTACTCTGGCATGTTACAGTAATTTTATGCTTCTGAAGAAGGCTAGATTATTCTAGCCGAAACCTGGGCAAAGACCAGAAAATTTTCGCAACTCAGGCGGATTTTTCAATATATTACAAGTGTTCTCCGTGTATGAAAAGGAAATAGTCCTGGTCGCCGTCGTGTTTCCGATGAAAAAAAAAAAAGGTTTCTTGAATGTCCTGCAACCAGTCGCCTTTTGTTTTCTTCTTCAATTTTTCATAATCCCATTACCGGTTTCGAAGCGCCTAGCGATTCATCATCTGATAGTAGATATATTGTCTGCAGCAGTGTGGGAGTCATGTAGCTGTGGAAAGATGTGTAAACGAAACATGTAAGCACTGAGTGTGTCGAGAATTATTCACATTATGAGATGGATTCTATTGCTTCACTTACAGTGAATTTATCTCATAATGTGAATAATCCTCGCCACACTCTGTGGTTACATGTTTTGTTTATACATCTTACCATAGATACATGACTTCCACACAGCTGCAGACAATTAATATGTGTGTACTACCTGATGATGAGCCGCTAGGCGCTTCGAAACCGGTAATGGGATGATAAAAAATTAAAAAACAAAAAAATGGTGATTGGTTACAGTAATTTCCAGAAACCTTTATTCATCACAGTCGCAGTGTTCTTCACCCACAGTCGATAAAAGTTTTATTCCGGCGAAAATGTTACAAGGATCAAACTGCTTTCCAGTGTAGTGTATAAAGTCAACTAGTCGTAACGGTCGCGAAATACAAGTGCCTCCAACAACAATTTGGCGTGTACTGAGATGTTGGTTTGTTCTGAAGCCGTAGGAGTTACAGCTCGACAGGCCTTCATGCCGTCAGACACAAATACGTGGCATTTTCTGACGAGCTTCAGAATGCTACTAATGATTATAATACCATCGCACAACGCGTCGTTTTCAGAGACGAAGCGACCAACATGTACCATATACATCCAAAGTCAATGTGCTTTGTGCGATATCCCATTTGTAAGTAGACTGTTTAGGTTTTTTTATTGGTAACGCCACCTCTGTATGAAAATCACTGGCTATGCTGTGTGCAGTCTGTGGCTGTTTTGCATTGTTGTAATACTCGCCATTGTAGTGTTAGGCAGCTGGCTGTGAACAGCGCGTAGCGTTGCGCAGTTGGAGGTGAGCCGCCAGCAGTCATGGATGTGGGGAGAGAGATGGCGGAGTTTTGAAATTTGTCATGAACTGCTATATTTATGAATGATGATATCAAGGTAAATACATTGTTTGTTCTGTATTAATATCTTTCATTTGCTAACTATCCCTATCAGTAGTTAGTGCCTTCCATAGTTTGAATCTTTTATTTAGCTGGCAGTAGTGGCGCTCGCTGTATTGCAGTAGCTTGAGCAGCGAAGATTTTTGTGAGGTAAGTGATTTGTGAAAGGTATAGTTTAATGTTAGTCAGGGCCATTCTTTTGTAGGGAATTCTGAAAGTCAGATTGCGTTGCGCTAACAAAATATTGTGTGTCAGGTTAAGCACAGTCTTGTATAAATTTTTCTAAGGGGACGTTTCATATGTCGACCCTTAGCCTAGGATACCTCACTGGAATCTTCTGATTTTTTTCTTGTAGTTTGTGTAATTAGTGTAGATTTTGTTTATTGCTAGCGCGTAATTATAGAGAGAATTTCCTTTGTAGTTGCAGTCTTTCATTGTTGTACAGTAAAACAGTTGTGGCATGCATGTAGATTTGCACCAAGTATTTCGCAGCTGCAATTAACTAGATATTATTTTCAGTGTTATGTTAATGTGTTCTCTTATTTTTGCTCTTCAAATTGTGCTTTTCTGTGTTGTCGTGTGAAATATTGTGGCAATAATGGCGTGTGAAAAACGTAATACTAGGCTCCAAAGTAAACTGAGAAATGACAGTGAAAATGAAAGCAGTGTGTTAGCGCCACCAAGTAATGAATTAACTGATGTTCAAAGTAGTAATTTGGTAATCGTGCATAGGGAAATGGAGCGGGCGGCAAACAATGGCATGGACAGTGAAACAATTAGTGAAAAGGGAAGCATTATCGATCGATCGGTCGGCAACAGCTCGCCTCAGGAATCCGAAATGACAGGACACAATTTTGCAAATACTGTAGATTCAGGTTTTGCGTCCTCACCGTTTTCTCAAATGAGTCAAGACACATTTTCCGCTTGTCAAAATGTGAATGTTGCCGGTGCAAATTCACTGCCGAAAAGCACTGAGGAACATGTTTCAGACACCAGTGCATTGTTATTACAGTTAATGCAACAAATGAGACAAAAGCTACAAAAGTTAGACACAACGCTTGAACAAAATCAGAAACAAATGGAACAAAATCTTCTAAAGTTAGACACAATGGAACAAAATCAGAGACAAACACAGCAAAAGTTAGACACAGTGGAACAAAATCTTAAAAAGTTAGACTCATTGGAACAAACTCTTGAACAAACACGTGAAGATTTAACTACTGAGTTACATAACATTGAATCGAAATGTCAAAAAGTCTGTAATGACGTAAAAACTCAAATTTGTGAGCATTTTCAACCTATTTTTTCGCGGCATGAAAATGCATTACAGAATCACGAAGCAGCCATAAAAGAACTGCAAACTATTGTTCATGAAAATCATGAGACCTTGCAAGCTAAATTTGACTCAGTTGCATCTACCGATTCGGTTACGCAACTTGCAAAAACTCAGGAAAACTTTAAGGACACAGTAGATACTCTGAAACTTGGTTCAGAAAAACACACTGAGGAAATAATTACACTATCGGAGAAAGTAGCCGAACTTTTGGATCAGTTCACTAATTTATCTACGAAGGTAGATGATAATCTGATTGACGCAAGACCGGTAGTCTTTAATGACACAGAAGAGTACGAACAAATTAGGAAATTCAAACAAAATCAGAATCAAATTAATACACAACACCAAAGAGAAATCCGGGAAGTACAAGATCAGCTGACACAGGTAATACAAGAATTACGTATTTCAGAGGACACTCGCGCTCCTACACGGGAAGAGGGACTTAGAAATACGGAAAAGCCGCAAAATAATAACACAGGGCATTTCGGAAGTTATGAAAGAAATTGGCAATGTGCACCGAATTTTGAGATGGAACGGCCGACACGACCTAACAATGACCGATATGCGACTCGCCGACATGATGATTTTGACTATAAGCTGTTCATTACTACACGTAAATTCAAATCATTTAAGAATTCTGGCAACGACATTCATCCACAAGCATGGCTCCATCAATTCTCTCATTGTTTTCCTCCCAACTGGTAATTGGAACACAGATTAGAATTTATGTGTGGCTACTTAGAGAATGAACCAGCTGTAAGAATGCGATCGGTCATTCACGACTGTCACAGTGAAGGAGAATTTTATCATGCCTTCCTCTCAGCATATTGGTCTCAAGCCACACAAGACCAAGTAAAACATGGTATCATAATGATGAAACATTTCGAACAATCTGAATTCTCCAGTCTTGTGAAATATTTTGAAGACATGTTGCACAAGAATCAGTACCTGTCAAACCCATACAGCCCCTCAGAACTCATCCGCATTTGCTTAATCAAATTACCTGAACATTTACGGCATATTCTTTTAGCAGGACGTTGCAAAGACGACATTGAAGTTTTTCAGGGACTGTTACAAGAACTAGAAATTGACACTGATAATCGCGGAACGCGAAAACAAGGACACAACAATTACAGGTCACATCCGTCACAATTCCGTGACGACAGAAACAATAACCGGACACGACTGGTCTATTCTTACAACGCAAATCGTGACCAAAATAGACACCACCCGTACGACAACCGTTGGCAGAGTAATAATAGTTACAGAGAAAGATCGCATTTCCGTAGTAATGACTATCACAGAGACAATCAGAGAAACAGACAATATGGGAACCAAAACAAGTATTATCAAGGGAGGCAGAATAACTTCAGACGCAACAGTTCGGCGCAGAGTTACGATTCAGGGAGAAATTCTCCACCACTTGACCGACAAACAAGAAACTATGTAAACTACCGACAAAACGACAGACGTGAATTTCATCAGAACTGGCGGGATTCTAACAGAGCTGGGCCCTCTTGGCAAGGCGAATTTGTAGAAGTTAGGTCTCCTAATCCCAATAACAACGCGCGCCAACAAAGAGACAGACAATGACTCGCGCCGCAGGCACCCACGTGCGCCGCTAGCTCCGAGAAAAATAACATAAGACGCTAGCCTTGAGAAAAATTTTAGCATTCTTTACCGATGTATACAACATGATAATTGCTTTGAAGTTGAAACTCTGCGTACTAGGAAGAGTAAAGGTTTACACCACATTTCACATGTAAAACCATTTATTGAGAGATAATCTGCTTTTTAACTTTGTCTTTGCCATAAAACTTTTCAATTGACGCTAGTAGTACGCTTTGTCACACTGAGAAACTGTTAACATGCAACAATGTTTTGAAGTTAAATATCCAGTCAAGAACCAAGAGAACTGATTTAAACAGAAATTACGAATGCATTGTTATAGTGAACAAACGACACAGTGTTGTTATTTCTACATTCTTGCTTGTTAGCTGAATGATTACGTAACGACTATCTGGCTTACATACTTCGAACATGTACCGGTACTGCTAATGAGATTTTAATGGAACATTTTGGTTTACTTGAAAAGACGTTCTGGATTTAAAGTACTTTCTGAGAGATACCTGATGACACAGTGGTTAGTTTATGTGACAGCTACACGATTTTATCACGACGCTACTAATGAGTGACAATTTACAATGTTGCTTTTGCGGTGTATCTGTTTTATATCTGCACAGTTTTATGAATTCTTCTGGAAAGATAAACATGTTTTAGTAGTAACTTTTGTGGTATAGCAACAATGAGACAGCCTTTTTCGTGGCACAACAATACGTTACTGTACAGTACTTTCTTCATCACGCCAATAAGCATAATAACTACGATATCTATACGCAAAGCATTTCACTTTTGTTTATCATGAGGTAAGTACATTGACTTCTGCAGAACTTATCTTTCGGAGGACGATAACTACGACACTTCCACAGAGATTATGTTACAAGACGCACAGTTTAGCGCTACAGTACACGTATTTGAGTGATCAATTTTATACTTAAAACATTTATTTTTAAAGATTTTTGAATTACAAAGAAAGTTTTCCTTGATATATTTCATTCCATTGGTGTAATCTGTAACACCTGAGGGTATAATTACATTAATCCTCAGCGGGGTACATGCTTACTTTGTGTACCATGTGTGCGGCAACCACAAGGAACCCTAGCTAATATGGTATTTGCTTATACAACTTTACACATCGGTACCATATTTCTCTAACACACAAATTACACAGCTATCTGATCATTTAACTGAGAGATAAACATGTTTTTTACTACGTCAGTGACACATGTTTACGTAATTACACCGTTGGATAACTTCACACTTACGAAATTGTATTTTGTCTGTACTGTGTGAACTCTTCATATTTTTTCGGAACCATTGTGATACTATGAGAGCTTTGAATGATGTATTTGGTATGGATTCATAATTTTTAAAGTACGTTTGAGGCAGATGACACTTTTGACATGAGCAGAGAATTTTTTTAATTATTGGAGGAAGCTACGACGATTTTGAGATTTGACTGAGGTGTTATGATGTTATTTTTACGACGACGATGTGTATTATGCTGCTGAGGTATGTTTATGATTAATAGGCTGAGGCTATATGAGTTATTTGATTATGCTTCATATTTATAATGACGAAATATTGACGAGTGTCGATGGATACGTATATGTGTAATAAGGTAAGGAGTAATGAATAGTGGGTAGGGACTCTTGACTTGTGAAACAGGATGTTGCAAACCAAGAATCGTACTTTAAGAGTTATGAAATGTGTGTAAATGCGTGAATGTATCACAATGCCGGCGAAAATTTTTTTGGACACTTATATTTATAGAATTTTGTTTCTACAGATTTGCAACGCTAATTCTTGACCTGTGAAATATTTTTATATGAGACTGCCACTGTAGCGGAAACTGTTGTCATAAATATTTCCGTAAGAAAATTAAGTGACCACCTGCACGTAATGCGTCGTGGGCACCCAGCTGTGTCAGACGCCTGGAGAAAAAGCCATTAGCGCGTGCCTTTCAGAGCACAGGAAAAAAAAAGGGAGGCCATTATCCTGGCCATTGTCATTCCTTTAGAGAAAGCATCGCAAATCCAACACACTGATTACTTGGAAACATATCGTACTTTCTGATATTTACTGAAATGCCTAATAAAATGACAAGAAATAGTTTGTCTACACACCTGACTATGACTACTGTCTTTCTAGATGATTATTTTTTTACTACTTACGAAATGCCACATGACTATTGAACGATGTTCTTATGCTTTGCTTTGTACATAGTTGCTTATTTCATTTGATATCTAGTTTCTAGCTGCACTGCAGCATTGGTTAAAATAAAATTTTATAGATGTACTAATATAAATATTTTCTGTCTACAGATCGAGTAAATAATTATTTTTTTAAAAAAATGAGGGAGCACAAAATGACATTTACCTTCACAGGAACTGCATTCATAATTTTCTTTTCAAGTAATTGGTAACTTTTTGGTAGAATAACTTCTTGTGGTGCACCACTTTAATTACTTAGACATTAAGATGTGATTATACATTTCCCTTATCTGCATTGTTATCTTTAGTGTACTATTTTTTTTTCTGCTTGAGCTATGTCATGTATAGATATAAGTTTTATATTTTTTATATTTTTTATATTTGCTGCTGCTGTTTGCCAGGCATAGTGCTACTGAATTTTAAATTGTGTTACGCTGTTAAGCTAGTTTTACTACTGACTTATTTTTCTTGTTACTGTACATTGGCTCATATTAGTTGTAATGTTGCATTGCTTGGTAATTTATATTTACTGTAGCTTGCTTTGCAATTTTCCATTTTTTTGCATTGCTGTTTGTGTTAATTTGTTATGTGCTGCTGCATTGCCTCGTCCCTTAGTTTAGTATCTGAGCTCAGTAGATTTAAGTTAGCTTAAGAGGAGACTATATAAGAAACTAACTATTATAAATTTATAAGAAATGCATTGAGAAGCTATCAGAAAATGGTCTGGCAAAATAAAAAGGATACTGTACAGTGGAGAAAAACTATTATTGACAGAGGATGTGAACAGAATACAGAAAGCAGAGAGACAAACTATTTTTGACAGAGGATGTGAACAAAATACAGAAGGCAGGCTTAGATAGGACTTTTGGGAATAATGATGAATGAAGGGAGATCTCCAAGAAGCAAAGAAAGTTTTGTTTGCAAAATACTGCAATGAAACAAACCCTGTCCTTTTCTCCTGTGTTATTCTGGTATGTGTATATGTACCCTTGTGTATTTGTCTTTTTCCTGTCTTTATGTGTTTAGCTAATAAGATTTATGTTGTAGAATTTTTCAAATACTATGTTATTTTCTTTGTAAAGATGTTTAGACATTATTTATTCTGTTCTGATTTAATGCTCATGTGTGAAATTAATGTTTCGAAAACTATTCTCATTATTTTATATATTCACTTATGTCATAATTCCTGTAACACTGATGTATATGTTATTTCTATTCTTTTGTAAAGCCCCTATTACTACAAATGTTATCTATATTGTTATGTTTTTAATGATGTATTGTGTACCTTTGTTATTGTATTCTTATGTTATAAAATTGTAATTGTCACCAGTTCATGATATTATTAACTTGTTAGTTACATTTCACTGCACGCGTTTCTGTTGGTCATAGTATATGGACAATATGCGAGAAGTAGGGACTGTTAGTGTTTGCACGTGTGTTAATAATTCAGCAAGGGACTGGATAACAGCATTGCTGGTTCTAAAGACATTTCAAACAAATTTTTTTGTGAGCGCACGAGTGGTGGTTCATGGACTTGCTATATTGTCCACAAGACTCTTCGATGGTGATTGTGCACCTGCACAGTTCCAACAGATGGCTGCTGGCCATCTCTACAAGGACTACAGTGGGTCTACATCTTTGATGACCCATCAATACCATTATTTCTACAAGGACTGCAGTGGGTCTGCACCTCTGGTGGCCCACCAGTACCGTAATCTCTACCAGGACTACAGTGGGTCTGCTCTGTGATGACCTAACCACCAATATTCTTCAAAACGTCGACTGACTCTGCTGTGGGTTTACTCTGTTGTGGCCCATTACCTGTCTGCATGTCGAGTCAGCACTGTCTTTCAGTTGGAAGGACAACACTACTTCTTCAAGACTGCATGGAAATCCACTACGTCTGTGTGCATTGTCTTTTACTGCTCAGACTTTGAGAAAAACACGACAATTTTAGTGTGATCAATGATCAGGACTATCTTTATGGACTGTGAGAAAATTTTAGCTTTTGACCAACATTTATCAATAAGTGTGTGCATCTGATATCTTTGTTATTGTAATTGTGAAAAAAAAATTTTAACAAATATGTATTGGCCAGTGCCCAAAAAAAAATTTGTAAAATTTTTTGTGGGGAGCATGGGGGCTATGTAAGTAGGCTGTTTAGGTTTTTTTATTGGTAACGCCACCTCTGTATGAAAATCACTGGCTATGCTGTGTGCAGTCTGTGGCTGCTTTGCATTGTTGTAATACTCGCCATTGTAGTGTTAGGCAGCTGGCTGTGAACAGCGCGTAGCGTTGCGCAGTTGGAGGTGAGCCACCAGCAGTGATGGATGTGGGGAGAGAGATGGCGGAGTTTTGAAATTTGTCATGAACTGCTATATTTATGAATGATGATATCAAGGTAAATACATTGTTTGTTCTGTATTAATATCTTTCATTTGCTAACTATCCCTATCAGTAGTTAGTGCCTTCCATAGTTTGAATCTTTTATTTAGCTGGCAGTAGTGGCGCTCGCTGTATTGCAGTAGCTTGAGCAGCGAAGATTTTTGTGAAGTAAGTGATTTGTGAAAGATATAGTTTAATGTTAGTCAGGGCCATTCTTTTGTAGGGAATTCTGAAAGTCAGATTGCGTTGAGCTAACAAAATATTGTGTGTCAGGTTAAGCACAGTCTTGTATAAATTTTTCTAAGGGGACGTTTCACATTCATCTGTTTACGGCCCGTTCTTCTATGATGGAGCACTGTTAACAATCAACAGTATCTTGCAAAGTTACAAAACTTGTTTCTGTGGCTGAACGAAGGCAAGTTCATTTTCCATCAAAAGGGGGCACCCTTCACTACAGTCGCCGTGCGTGAATATTTGAATGAAACTCTACTGAGCCGTTGGATTGGTCGCCAAAAAGCCAGTGTCCCATCACTTCTCAGCTGGCCACTAGGGGCATCGGATTTGACGCCCTGTGGTTTCTTTCAGTGCGATTTCATCTATAATCTGAACTTGAGAGATTCGTAATTATGTGTCCCAAGTTTTATACTTGTATTTCTTACAGTTTAATAAGTACTACGTATATTCTCTTTGAAACACGCTGTACTTTGGCATCGAAAGCTTCTTCTAAAGTCCAGTGGCGATGCTGTCAGCTCGATATCCTTAGCGACCCAGTGACATGAATTTTGTGAAAACTTAATCTGTTCACAGAGCCACTAACTCGACTTATACCCCACAAAGAGGAAACTGGAACCCTGCTGTTTACTTGTCATCACAACAAGACAAAGGCTTGAGCGTTCATACGGAAGAATGTAAGCCAAGTAGAAAAGTAAAGTGAAAAATAATAAACATTTCCACAAGAGATTATAATTTGTCAATACAGACAGTGCGATTCTATCATGGCGCTATTATAACTGCTAATATCAATTGTTGAGCAAGATTCTGGACCCATGTGCTGCTACTGGTAAAACCAGCACAAGGAACATATCTGTAAGAGCACCTATGACTGCCCCTGAGTGACTATGACGAATACCATGCGAGAAACTGTTGAATAGTTAACACTAATCAGATCAATACTGTAGGTATAGGCCGCTCGTGGGATTATACATCATAATAGAAAGAGAAATAATGGTAGTAGAGGCAGGCGTTGTTGTTAAGGTCTTCAGCCAAGAGGGTGCCATCGTCAATGAACCATGCAAGAGAACTGCATGACTTTGGAAAGCCTTGCACCAGCAATAATAGAGCAAGGTCATCTCGAATAATGTTTGACGCCAGATCAGTTGCCAGTACATACTGTTGCCCTTAGAGCTACTGAGGAGACTGCTGCCTACCTTGGTGAGTTACTTGTTAGCTTCATCTGTCTACGTGTACCACGTCACTGTTGTTGCACGTATGGTACTACTATCCATTATGTTGAGGCACGTAAGCCACACCACCGCAGCAAGGTCCATGATTATGTACAATAGCAGTAGTTGCGATGTTAGAGGTGGCAGTGTTAACACTAGTAGTAGTAGTAGCAGCAGCAGCAACAGTAATAATAATAATAATAATAATGACAATAGCGCGCGGGATTAGCCGAGCGGTCTAAGGCGATGCAGTCATGGACTGTGCAGTTGGTCCTGGCGGAGGTTCGAGTCCTCCCTCGGGCATGGGTGTTTGTGTTTGTCCTTAGGATAATTTAGGTTAGGTAGTGTGTGAGCTTAGCGACTGATGACCTAAGCAGTTAAGTCTCATAAGATTTCACACACATTTGAACATTTTGAATAACAATAATGAGAGGTGGCATGAGCCCCCTCTCATATTTCTATCTTACGATTCTCCTCTCTAATTGCATGCGGTGCAAAGTTGCTATTCTTCACACGCAGACTTCCCACGCAGCGTCTCTCGTCACCCGGGTGGTCCGGTGACAGGCGGGCTCTCCTGAGCTGGAGAGGGTTAAGCCGACGGGTGTGAGAAAGTCGAGTGAATGCTTTGCAGACGCCGACATTGTCAAAAGACACGCCCAGAGGGGTCTGAAGTAGCGGCTGGGCTAGAGGTTCCGTTACTTCGCAGAATCTTAGCGAAAACACTTTCTGGCGGGCTACCAGCGAGGCGTGGGAATGACTTGTGTACCCAAACAGTTGAGGCGGGAAAATTCCCGCGCTTTCTGCAAAATAGTAACTGTGATTGGCTTGCTCAGGGCATAGCTCCGTGACGTAGCAAAATCAGCGCAGAAACTGGCGCCAAGAATCTCCATTGGTGGAATGGTAGTGCTCCGGCAATGGAGTGGAATTTTCCGCCGGTTTTCGAGTTGCTGATTGGAACGTTTAGCCATGGCCACTGTCGTGGGGGCGGGAATGTTCGGTGTTCGGCCTGTACAGGTGCTCAAGGTAGTCGGCTCTTGCCTTTCGGTCGAGGACGTCGAAGCAACCAGCCGTCGCCTCCGGTACGCCAGATCGTGTTCTGGCAGTTAAGAAGACAGTTTGGTAATGTACGTCCGCACCACCGGCAGATTGGGATTTTCCTAGGTGATAATCAGAGCTCAGCAGAGCGCGCCTGTTCGTCTTTTTCTAACTTTGTTCTGTCTTGAGTAGCAGCAATTAATGTTGGGTTAGCTGTGTGTGTCTCTTAAGATTTGAGTGGCAAGGAATTGGCTCCACATACCACTTCGTCATAAACCTCACAATCTAGTTTAGGGACAACTTCACCTTCACAGCGTTTGTTTGTGTATCCAATTTGAGCCAATTTGATGTATTATAAATTAGAATTGATGTGTTTTTGTTTATTATTTTGTGTTTACTCTTAATAAATCATATTGTTATTTTGGACAGAACTTTCATTCTGTTAATCGGTAGAGCAACCCATCATTTCTCACTACGTTTATGAAACCTTCCTCTATTTGATTTATTTATCAAATTAAATTATTGCAGGTGCCAAACTCTTTTCTACTCCACTTGCAGGGTTGATTACAGTCAGTTCGCATATATTTTTTAATCCTTGTGCAACAGCAAAAGTCGGAGTTAGAATAGGGGGGGCATAGAGCATCATTTACATATGTAGATTCTAGAATTTAGTGTTAAATACACTGCTAGCCCCGGCACCTCGCAATAATAACAGCAATAGAAAAAGGAATATTTTGCTTTATTTGTCAATACAGCATCGATTTTGTTTAATGTAAAATGGTTGTAGGAAATATAACCGACATAAAATAAGGCTTAAGGTAAATACTAGACAATGGACTCTGATGTAAAGTACACTTTTATATAAAAATAACCCATTGCCAGCTATTTGGAAGTCGTAGAATCCTCTTAGCAGTGCCAGTTGTATTGACAGTTCGAGCGGCGCGGTCTATTGGCAGACGAATTTGTAGCAGTTCTGAAGCGAATGCCGTGAAGTGTTTCCTTCAGTTTAGAAACTGACTCGAACTCACGAGGGATTAAGTCAGGAGAGTGCAGTAGGTGGTATAGCACTTAGCAGCCCCCATCTGTCAAACAAATCAGTAACACAGAATGAGATTTTCACTCTGCAGCGGAGTGTGCGCTGATATGAAACTTCCTGGCAGATTAAAACTGTGTGCCCGACCGAGACTCGAACGCAGGACCTTTACCTTTCGCGGACAAGTGCTCTACCATCTGATCTACCGAAGCACGACTCACGCCCGGTACTCACAGCTTTACTTCTGCCAGTATCTCGTCTCCCACCTTCTAAACTTTACAGAAGCTCTCCTGCGAACCTTGCAGAACTAGCACTCCTGAAAGAAAGGATACTGCAGAGACATGGCTTAGCCACAGCCTGGGGGATGTTTCCAGAATGAGATTTTCACTCTGCAGCGGAGTGTGCGCTGATATGAAACTTCCTGGTAGATTAAAACTGTTCGAGTCTCGGTCGGGCACACAGTTTTAATCTGCCAGGAAGTTTCATATCAGCGCACACTCCGCTGCAGAGTGAAAACTCATTCTGGAAACATCCCCCAGGCTGTGGCTAAGCCATGTCTCCGCAATATCCTTTCTTTCAGGATTGCTAGTTCTGCAAGGTTCGCAGGAGAGCTTCTGTAAAGTTTGGAAGGTGGGAGACGAGGTACTGGCAGAAGTAAAGCTGTGAGTACCGGGCGTGAGTCGTGCTTCGGTAGCTCAGTTGGTAGAGCACTTGCCCGCGAAAGGCAAAGGTCCCGAGTTCGAGTCTCGGTCGGGCACACAGTTTTAATCTGCCAGGAAGTTTCAAATCAGTAACAGCTTGCACTGCACGTACTTGAGCATTGTCCTGCAAAATGATGGTCGGATCCTGCAGAAAGTGTCATCACTTCTGTCTCTATGCTGTTCACTTTTGGAACACAACCAGCTTAGAGACAGAAGTGACGACACGTTATGCAGGACCTGACCATCATTTTGCAGGAGAATGCTCAAGCACGTACAGTGCAAACTGTTAATGATTTGTTTGACTGATGTGGCTGATAAGTGCACTCCCTTGACTTAAACCCTCGTGAGTTCAACTCGATTTCTAAACTGAAGGAAACATTTCACGGCATTCGCTTCAGAGCTGCTACAAATTCGTCGGGCAATAGACAGTGCCGCTCGAACTGTCAACACAACTGGCACTGCTAGGAGTATCCTACGACTTCCACATCGCTGGCAACGGACTGTACATAATGCTGGTGACTGCTTTGAAGGTCAGTAAAACTTTGAAACACGTATCTATTTTGTACGAGCTGTAAATAAATAGTGGCCACTATTAAAGTTCCAACCCTCGTGCATAAAATATACCAGAATGAGACCAGTAAATCCTCTGAAATTGTGTCATTTCATTTGTATAAAATACCTGCACCTGGGTTTCAGTCTGGATGCCCCATTTACGTTCAGTGTTGAGGTGCTATTCCAGAACATGAAGAGCCTTGGCAATTCTGTTTGTGTGTAAGGTGGAATTTTAACTAGACCTGGGCAGGGGTGAGGATTTGGATTTTGGAAGAGAAGCGTGCCAGGATAATTCGTGCAGTTGTATGAACCGCTGTTTCAGTGTGGCTCAGTGGCTAATGCACCTGCCTAGGAAGCAGCAAGAGACCCGTATTCGACTTCCAGCCAAGGTACACGTTTTCATTCGCCACTTCAGTCTACATACATAAAACAATATCTATATGAAAACGGTAAAGTGTCTGAAATTGGATCATTTCATTCGTAAAAGTTCTTCTATAGGCTTCGATGAATGAGTTTGCGAATAGCAAAATGCGTGGCATGTTGCCATATCTTCCGATTCCATCAACTTAAAAGCTGAAACATTTTACACCCACACCATAGACCTTACCATGTGTCAAAGTATAGCCTGATACCTCCACCCGTTCTTAAGGAAAATGCGCCTTAACAGTCGGACGCACGGACAGCAGACAGACAGTCGGACAATAAAGCGATTCTATAACGTTTCCGGTTTTACCAGTTGAGGTAACGAAACTTAAAAATAAATTTCCCGAGTCTTTGTGCCGTGTTTAGAGAGTAGAGGCTATAACACTCCTGTTCTCATGCAAGACGTGACAAAAATTAAATCAAAAAATTCAGATTTTTGGTTGCATGTGCTTCATCTACCATTTGAAGTATTTTGCAGGGAATATAATTCTTAGAAAAGGAAAAAAATGCTTTTAAGATACATCGTTAGCTCGTAGAATTCGTTATTGGTATATTCTTTTGTCATCGTTTTTAGAAAATGCTGCGCTAACGTTTTCTAAATGAAATAAAAAAAAACAGAAAACGTCACCACTCATGTGATAACTTCTTCATTTATTCAATCTAGCCTACTGCAATTAACAAACTTTTACAACTAATATCGTGTTGGAATGCTTTCTTTGATTATCATTAATAACAACCAACTGCCACTGCGCTGTGGCCACAGCTGCCGGCAGGGGTGGCCGAGCGGTTCTAGGCGCTTCAGTCTGGAACCGCGCGACCGCTACGGTCGCAGGTTCGAATCCTGCCTCGGGCATGGATGTGTGTGATGACCTTAGGTTAGTTAGGTTTAAGTACTTCTAAGTCTAGGGGACTGATGACCACAGCAGTTAATTCCCATAGTGCTCAAATCCATTTTTTTTTATTTTTTTTTTTGTGGCCACAGCTGGGGTTACTTATGTAATATCTGGACAATACATGGAACTTACTGTTATATTTTGTGTAATTTACAATGGATAAATACTTACACAAAACTATCTGATCAGCAGAAAACATGGACATATTGCAAATAAAGAGTTTCGTAAAATACAGTCTTCCGATGTTACATTTTGTAAAATGTGAACTACGTACAACTAGCTCTAAAATAACTCTAATTTTCTAATTAATAACATAATTGCCAGCCGCTGTGCCCGAGTGGTTCTAGGCGCTTCAGTCAGGAACCGCGCTGCTGCTACGGCCGCAGGTTCGAATCCTGCCTCGGGCATGGATGTGTGTGATGTCCTCAGGTTAGTTAGGTTCAAGTAGTTCTAAGTCTAGGGGACTGATGACTTCAGATGTTAAGTCCCACAGATAACATAATTATTTCGATTACTATTATATACATAAGTTCTCAATTCAGAATCAGATTCTTAGTTCTCCAAATTACTTTGTGCTTTATGTTATAAACTTACATTACTGAACTGCCTTGATACTTCTTTGCCGATATTCCTGAACTTTCAAAACAATACTTGCACCTGAAAATAACTGTATTACAAAACACAGTTAACGGATTAATAGTCCTTTAACTCTGATAATTTTTTTTATTATGAAATTTGTGATTTTTTTCGTGACAAGGTATGTTTTATTATCAATAAGTATATAATCTACAATTTTTCCATAGAACTTTAAATAACGAATAATAATAGAGAAATGTGGTCGTAAGATAGCACAATACCCCGTACAATGTATCGAGTAATATATTATAAGCTGTGTATCAGATACTCCAGTACAATATTCATGGCGGTTCTGTGTGGTATGGCTGCTCACTAGTTATTATTCTCCACAGTTGAAATGGCGAGTTTTTCCTGTACTGTAGGCCACTTAACCACTGTTATAACTCAACGGTGAACGGGGACACATTGCTCCCCAGGGCATTTGATAAGGCGGAGATTTCATCCGAACCGAGACACGTTCGGTACACCCGAGAAAGGTTCAGTGTGGACGACACCGGAGATGGAGTGTCATGCACCGAGAACCTGCGAAGTTATCACGGTGTCGAACGTCTGGTCCGTCCGGCACTCGACAGTCATGCCGATGGCCAGTGCAAGGTCTGACAACTCAGTCACGTGACACGCCAAATCATGTTGAGAGACACCTGAAATTGCTGAAACTGAACACAGCTTCAGAGCCCCATGAAATCCCTATCAGATTCGATTTTCAACTGAATTAGCTCCTGTTTTAACCAGAGTGTGTCTTAGATCTCTTGAACAAAAAATTATGCCTACTAGTTGGGCAAAAGTACAGGTCACAACCCCAGGCAGCTGCATAAAGTACAATTCTCCTTTGTTTACACAGCTATGCTCGTGTGGTTTGGATGCGGAGGTATGCAATAGAGTTAGGAGTGAGGGACGGGAGCAGCATTGGAGTCCGGACCGAGGGCTGGGACGCTGTCACGGCGTGTGAGGCGAGATAATGGCGCGCCACATAAATCAGACGGACCGCAGCCTCACGCCCACGCCTCTTCAATGGTAAACAGCCGGGCCGGCCCCCGCTGAACCGCCTCTATTCTCGCGTAACGTCCGCAGCGAATCGCGTCACAGCCGCCGGACGCCACTGGCCGCTCGTCTGTAGGGACGTAGGCTACATTCGTACAACAAAAGGCACGACAGTGGGGTATAAACAGAGTTGTAAGGCTACTGAGTGCTACCGTAGACTATCTTAAGTAACTGTAGATTATGGCAATTTTCCCAGTAGCTTTGCTCAGTAGAGATCGTAACTGCGTTACCTGTACGCTAAGTGTTTTGCATACCTATCAGGCGTTAACTCATTTCGATAACTTTGTTTGCGTATGCGATGCGATTAATGTCTCACTAGATTCACCTACAAAACATTTCCCTGTAGCTTTCGCCTATTTTTCTCAGAATTTCGGACATCTTGCTCCATTTTACTCTCTCAAACACTTAATTATAGGTCGACAAACCCTAAGAACGTGTCTTGTTTTTTCTGTAGTTTCGCTTCCTTTATTATACTGTATCTGGTGCATTTGCTTTTGCTAAAGCCAAACTGATCGTCGTCTAATACATCCTAAATTTTATTTTTCCTTTTTCTCTATATTACCCTCGTCAGCAACTTGGATGCATGAACTGTTAAGTTGACTGTGCGGTAGTTCTCGAACTTGTGGGCTCTTGCTGTCCTCGAAATTCTGTGGATGATGTTTGTCCGTAACTCAGGTGGTATGTAGCCAGTCTCATGCATTCGACACACCAGCGTGAATCGTCGTTTTGTTGCCACTTCCCCCAGTCATTTTAGAAATTCCGCTGAAATAGTATCTATCTCTTCTGCCTTGCTTGAGCTTAAGTCTTCCAAAGCTCTTTTAAATTCTGATTCTAATACTGTATCCCCTACCTCTACAATACAGACACCTCTTTCTTCTTATATCATGCCTTCAGACACGTCTTCCCCCTCACAGCCCTCATCATTGTACTCTTCCCACTTATCCGCTTTCTCCCCTCCATCTAACACTGGGATTCCCATTGCACTCTTAACGTTACAATCCTTGCTTTGAATTTCATCAAAGGTTGTTTTGACTTTTGTACATGCTGAGTTAGTCCTTCGGAACATTCATTTCTTTTCGATTCCTTCACGTTTTTTATGCAGCCATTTCGCCTTAGTTTCCTTGCACCTTCAATTTATGTCATTCTTATGCGGTTTTTATTTTTGTGTTCCTGAATTCCCCTGAACATTTTTGTACATTCATCGAACAGCTGAAGTATTTTTTCCGTTAACCATCGTTTCATCGCAGTTACGTTCTTTGTACTTAGTTTCTCTTTCCAACTTCTGTGACTGCCCTTTTTACAGATCTCCATTCCTCTCCAACTGAACTGTCAAATGAATTAGTTCTTATTGCACTATCTATAGCCTCAGAGAACTTCAAGCGTATCTCTCCATTCCATAGTACTTCTGTATTCCACTTCTTTGCGCCATGATTCTTCCTGACAGCTCTCTTAAACTTCAGTCTACTCTTCTTCACTACTAGATTGTGATCTGGGTCTATATCTACTCCTTGGCATGCCTTAAAATCCAGTATCTCTTTTCGGAAACTCTGATGGATCATGATGTATTCAAACTGAAACCTTCCCGTACCTCTCGGCTTTTTCGAAGGAGTTATACGTCATAAACAACGATATTCATGGAAATGGATCGTTTTCAATCACAAAAATTTTACATGGTTAACGTCAGATGTTTCATTAACTCATTTCTACAGTAGTTAGAGTTTAAAATTGTTTTTTACACAGGAGTACGACTCTTTAATGAATCGGAGGTAGGCTGTGTGCGATTGCTGGGGTGGTGGTTTGGGGATGTGGATTACGTTACTGGTTATATAGACAGTACACATTGTGAAAACTTGAACACTTCTAATCTTCTGCATTCCTAAATTAAATTCAAGGCTCCACTCAGTGGAGGAACTCTGACTATGAAAACGTAACGCTACAACTTTTTAATCTGACTCACTGAAAGCGTGAGTGTGTGGTTTTCTGCGTAGTAGCGGACTAATGAATAGTATAGATATGACAGGATACTGTCGAGGTGCAATTGAATTTCAGCGGATTTGCAAGACACTACACGACTGGCGTCATTCAGCCCATTAGTTGCCTGCGTGATGTTTTTAATGTCACTGGCTATCATCCCGGAGATCTTGGGTTCGATTCCCAGTGACCACCTCAGATTTTACGTTGCTGGGAACGTCTGGAAAGGGGTCCTCTTGGTCTCGTGGGACCACATGAGAATAGAGCAGATACGCAAGCCGTCAGCTGTCAAAGCGAAAGTGTTGTAATTGTCTAGTAACCACCGAACACGATGGTGTGAAATTTCAGGCGTGTTTCGGTATTGATTGTAACCTCCCCCCTCACTTATCGACCTTAATGACAATGAAAAATTAAACCGCGTGTACCTAATGGAAATTTGGGAAAAGCAATCGTCACCGAAGTTTATCTGTCAGTAAAGAGGGAGGAAAGGGTGGCATCTAAATGAAAGGAAAAATGCAAATGAAATTGGTGGAGATTAATTTTGAGAAAAGGTTAAAATTAATAAAGAAAGTAAATGTGCGGTCGTTACATTAACAATTAATTGGCGTTAATTAGATATTTCAGATTTGGGGAAAATTATGGTCGCCAGTCCTATGGACAATTACTATAATAACTGAAAAAGAAAGGTTATTGCACATATAATTAGCACTAGAAGCGTGGCAACTGAAGGTTGACACGTGTAGTGTGAAACCCGAAAGTTTGTCAGAAGTAATAAATTTCGCTACACTCTGACTTAATTTAGCAAAAGAATTAATAAAACCGGAAAATTGAAAGTTAATTTAGTGACTGAAATTAATAGTGAGCTCTGTTTCTGAAGCACTACGAAATTCAATAAAATAAGGTTAGTCTTGGGCTACCTCAACAATCATTTCAAAAGCTACTTGAATCTACGCAATTTAGAAATACGAGATTTAACTTTGGACTTGAATTTAATGATTCTGAACAATTAACAATAGTAAAATTTAGTACGTACCAAGCTGAGCTGTAGTCACAGGTAAGCTAAAATATGGTAACAAAACTCGCACTCATAATTTGTGCTTGTGTAATCTAAATATTGTAGCCAGCTATGAATACTTTAACTGAACTTTGAAATTAAAGCAGTGAAATGGAATGATAATACTTTAATGCTGGCGTCTGAATTTCAACGACACTCGGGTTTATTTCGGAAAAGGAAGGGACCCTGCTTGGTAATGCAATTGGGACAATGAGCAACATAGGTTCATGCTAAGTTGCTGTAATTTTGTGATGCAACAATTTTAAAAGCTGAGGTCTGCCATACAGTTCTAAAACTTTACGTGCTTCCAGTCTTCCTTGTTGGTTGATTGAAGATTTGAAGTCCTCGGTCGAGGAGGTGGCGACAGTCACTCATTTCGGCCGTCGCTGTTGCAGAAGCTGGATGTTGGCGCGCCTTCTTCTCGACACTGTCACCAGACGAAACGGGCTCTTGATGTGCGCCAGCTAATGCTTCCCGTCCGCGACACCGTGTCAGAAACTATCATCGCAAGTCGAGCGCAATTACATGCTGCCAAACCCCGAAAGCGCGGCAACTCGCGGGAGCGTCACACAACACACCTGCTCCACCACCCTACCCCAGCCAGACTCCCTCTGCCAGCGCTCCACACGACAGAGTTAACACTACCAAAGATCCTAAACACTCTGGTTCTCCACACGACCTACAATGTATTCGTTCGATAGCATAGTTTTCCCTAGGCCAGACCCAGCGTATAAATACAAATAATATTCACAAAACAAACCATCGACATAAATGCATATACAGGGCTATTACAAATGATTGAAGCGATTTCATAAATTCACTGTAGCTCCATTCATTGACATATGGTCACGACACGCTACAGATACGTAGAAAAACTCATAGAGTTTTGTTCGGATGAAGCCGCACTTCAGGTTTCTGCCGCCAGAGCGCTCGAGAGCGCAGTGAGACAAAATGCCGACAGGAGCCGAGAAAGCGTATGTCGTGCTTGAAATGCACTCACATCAGTCAGTCTTAACAGTGCAACGACACTTCAGGACGAAGTTCAACAAAGATCCACCAACTGCTAACTCCATTCGGCGATGGTATGCGCAGTTTAAAGCTTCTGGATGCCTCTGTAAGGGGAAATCAACGGGTCGGCCTGAAGTGAGCGAAGAAACAGTTGAACGCGTGCGGACAAGTTTCACGCGTAGCCCGCGGAAGTCGACGAATAAAGCAAGCAGGAAGCTAAACGTACCACAGCCGACGGTTTGGAAAATCTTACGGAAAAGGCTAAAGCAGAAGCCTTACCGTTTACAATTGCTACAAGCCCTGACACCCGATGACAAAGTCAAACGCTTTGAATTTTCGACGCGGTTGCAACAGACCATGGAAGAGGATGCGTTCAGTGCGAAATTTGTTTTCAGTGATGAAGCAACATTTTTTCTTAATGGTGAAGTGAACAGACACAATGTGCGAATCTGTGCGGTAGAGAATCCTCACGCATTCGTGCAGCAAATTCGCAATTCACCAAAAGTTAACGTGTTTTGTGCAATCTCACGGTTTAAAGTTTACGGCCCCTTTTTCTTCTGCGAAAAAAACGTTACAGGACACGTGTATCTGGACATGCTGGAAAATTGGCTCATGCCACAACTGGAGACCGACAGCGCCGACTTCATCTTTCAACAGGATGGTGCTCCACCGCACTTCCATCATGATGTTCGGCATTTCTTAAACAGGAGATTAGAAAACCGAGGGATCGGTTGTGGTGGAGATCATGATCAGCAATTCATGTCATGGCCTCCACGCTCTCCAGACTTAACCCCATGCGATTTCTTTCTGTGGGGTTATGTGAAAGATTCAGTGTTTAAACTTCCTCTACCAAGAAACGTGCCAGAACTGCGAGCTCGCATCAACGATGCTTTCGAACTCATTGATGGGGACATGCTGCGCCGAGTGTGGGAGGAGCTTGATTATTGGCTTGATGTCTGCCGAATCACTAAAGGGGCAGATATCGAACACTTGTGAATGCCTAAAAAAACTTTTTGAGTTTTTGTATGTGTGTGCAAAGCATTGTGAAAATATCTCAAATAATAAAGTTAATGTAGACCTGTGAAATCGCTTCAATCATTTGTAATAACCCTGTATATACAAATAGTAAAACAATTACAATATACAAAGACACAGAAATGTTATATCTTCAGGTAATAAAATAAGGAAAAAATCTGTAGTACAATAGATGGAAATAGGAGGATATGCATTTCCGGCGTTACATGGTGACCATGCTCCATCAGAGGTGCACAAGCTCTTCATCCCGGTAGCGAAAGGCAGTGACCTACAGATTCACATCTGGAACGCCACAACAGATTAGCAGCCTGTGATCACTGCAAAATTACTAAATGTCAACTTAGCATCACTGTTGTACCCAGAGTACCAGAGCGTATCACCAGAAGTCTTCTGGTGGAATGAGCATTACGAATAGAAGTCCTGCTCGCTGGACATGAATACAGTGATACAAGGAAGGACCCAACTAGAGGGATGGATGGTACAAAGTTGTCTGCAGCCATGACAGTAGATTCTGTCCTAGCATCAGTGATGGTGTCTCGCAATTGCGGCAAGCATTAGGGAAACCATCAGAATATACCAAGAAGGAACAAGAGGAACAGATCCATCACGGCGGTCCAGGAAGTCACGGTCTACATAATACATACCGCTGATGCTCTAATCACTGTAAGTTAGTGATGGAATACAGACTTGGAAAGAACTGATTTAACTCACTCTATACAGCCACAGATAGAATACGACGCTGACAGCAACGCCCTTATAACAATACACGAGTAATCAGACCAAAACTTGAACTTTTACAACTCAGTAAATGTCTGAACGTGGCCTTGTAAACCGAAAACCGGTTAACACAGTAAAAATAATACTGTAGAACAAAAGAAAGCTACTGTTTTTCATTTATTTTACCACTCTCCTACACTATAGAGCCAAAGAAACTGGTACACATGCCTAATATCGTGGAAGGCCCCCGTGAACACGCAGAAGTGCCGTAACACGAGGTGGAGCCGCGCGGTCTGAGGCGTCTTGTCACGGTCCGCGCGGCTGCCCCCGTCGGAGGTTCGAGTCCTCCCTCGGGCAGGGCTGTGTGTCGTTCTTAGCCTAAGTTAGTTTCAGCAAGATTCAATAGTGTATGAGCTTAGGGACCGCTGACCTCAGCATTTTGGTCCCGTATGACCTTACGATAAATTTCCAAATTTTCAACACGACGTGGCATGGACTCAGCGAACGTCCGAAGTAGCGCTGGAGGGAATTGACATCATGAGTCTTCCAGGGCTGTCCAAAAATCGAGTACGATGAGGTGGGATCTCTTCTGAACAGCACGTTGCGAGGCATTCCAGATATGCCCAATAATGTTCATGTTTGCGGAGTTTGGTGGTCACCGGAAGTGTTTAAACTCAGAAGAGTGTTCCTGGAGCTACTCTGTAGGAATTCTGGACGTGTGGGGACTCGAATTTCCCTGCTGGAATTGTTCAAGCCCGTCGGAATGCACAGTGGACACGAATGGATGCACGTGATCAGACAGGATGCTTACGTACGTGTCAAAGTCGTATCTAGACGTATCAGGGGTCCCGTATCATTCTAACTGCACCATTATAGAGCCTCCACCACCTTGAACAGTCACCGGCAGCGGTGGCCGAGCGGTTCCAGGCGCTTCAGTGCGAAACCGCGCGACTGCTACAGTCGCAGGTTCGAATCCTGCCTCGGGCATGGATGTGTGTGATGTCCTTAGCTTGGTTAGGTGTAGGTAGTTCTAAGTTCTAGGGGACTGATGACCTCGGATGTTAAGTCCCATAGTGCTCAGAGCCATTTGAACCATATGAAACTTGAACAGTCCCCGGCTGACATGCATGGTCCATGGATTCATGAGGTTGTCTCCATACCCGTAGACGTCCATCCGCTCGATACAATTTGAAACAAGACTCGTCCGACCAGGCAACATGCTTCCAGTCATCAACAGTCCCATGTCGCTGTTGACGGGCCCAGGCGAGGCATAAACCTTGGTGTCGTGCAGTCGTCAATTATACACGAGTGGGCCTTTTGATCCGAAAGCCCATGTCGGTGACGTTTCATGAATGGTTCGTAAGCAACACTGAAATCTGCAGCAGTTTGCGAAAGCATTGCACTTCTGTCACGTTGAGCGATTGTCTTCAGCCGTCGTAGGTCTCGTTCTTGCAGGATCTTTTCCAGGCCGCAACCATGTCGGAGATTTGATGATTTATCGGATTCCTGATATTAACGGTACAGTCGTGAAATGGTCGTACGGGAAAATCCCCACTTCGTCGCTACCTCTGAGATGCTGTGTCCCACGCTCGTGCGCCGACTATAACACCACGTTCAAACTCATTTAAGTCTTGAAAACCTGCCATTGTAGCAGCAGTAACCAATCTAACAACGGTGCCAGACACTTGTTGTCGTACATAGGCGCTGCCGGCCGCAGCGCCATATTCTGCCTGTTCACATATCTCTGTATTTGAATATGCATGCCTGTAGCAGCTGCTTTGGCACTTCAGTGCATTTCACACTTATTCATCAGCCACAGCCTATTGGTACTAGGTAGCATAACATCAAGTGATGTTTTCATGAGATTTCGTCATGCAGTGATGTAGACAAGTATAAATTACATACGAATTTTATTTATTGATTTCCAACTTGACATATTACTTTTAGTTAACTTTTAAAATACACGCTGTAGATTCTCTCTCTTATGTACTGAAGTGAACGTGTTTTTGAATTTGTTCTTTCTTAAAATGGAGAAGGAGCGGAATGTAAATCGATGCAATTTTCTGTGAATATACGAAATTGCCCGTTAATCAATCGATCAACGTTTCCCTAAGTGACACCGTGTTGTTGAACTTTCCTTACTTCAGCCAAAACCTGGCAAGTTGTGAGATGAGCTAGGATGATACAAACCCCTATATTTGGGAGGGAATTCCGGTGATTACATTCACATGATAAACAAAGGAAACATTATGATAACCTTCGTCAGAACTAGGAATTGGGACTCTTCTAAATTTCTTTATGGGACAACGTTTTCGATTAACACAATAATCAATTTGCAGTCAGTAATTGTACTATAAGAATTAATAGAGAACCATCTACTCGGTGCCGGCCGAAGTGGCCGTGCGGTTAAAGGCGCTGCAGTCTGGAACCGCAAGACCGCTACGGTCGCAGGTTCGAATCCTGCCTCGGGCATGGATGTTTGTGATGTCCTTAGGTTAATTAGGTTTAACTAGTTCTAAGTTCTAGGGGACTAATGACCTCAGCAGTTGAGTCCCATAGTGCTCAGAGCCATTTGAACCATCTACTCGGTAAATTATCTCTAATTTTCATAGTTGAAAAATTTGTGTCTGTACAACTGTCAGCGATTTAACGACTAATTTAATGTTTAATTAGGTCATTATCACGTAATTATCGCAAATTAATCTCTGTCAACTCGTATTCCGTCTTAACGATTCTTTCCAGGCAGTAAGTGATACGTGTAGCACGTTTTATTGACATCGGTCCTGTGGTTTAGGAGGAGACGTTGAACATACGTACACACATACATACATACATACATACATACATACATACATACATACGTTCATGAGCAAGTTGTTGGCACTGCAGTGAGAACCCACTGGGTCCTGAGATCGCTATCTTTGTTATGGAAAATTGAAGAATCAGCTATAGAAAAACCAAATAAGAAACCACCGCAATGCTGTCGGTTTGTGGCTGATACGTTTGTAGCTGGGTCACATGGTGGCAAATTTTTAGAAGAATTATTTTGTCATCTAAATATAATAAAACTAAAGATTGAGTTTTCAATGGAGATAGAAAATGACAGCGGATTATCCTCGCTCCGCTTCTCCGATTTATGGACAATCGTCCCCTGTTCGCGACTGCGTATAGATAGAAGCAGACCCATCCACTGTATTGGAAACCGGTTGTTTTATTCTATGACATACCGCCTTTTAGCGGTGCTTTGTTCTGACAAACAACGAATGTTGGGTACAAAGTTCCCAGCTTTTCCGCTCTAATGTTTTAGTTAAATGTTCACTTGAAGATGTAGCTTTCATTGCTACGAAACTGGCAGTGATCCAATAATAAAGGACTAAATAAAGCCGAAGCGGCTTAGTAATACCAAAGTATAATTCACAAGTATACTCAGTGGTAGTAACAGTCTGAAAAACTTGTGAGGGTGTTGCAGGTAGGCTGTGGTGAGACATTATTGTTAATAAAAAAAATCGATACTTGGCGCCGTTTCCGATTTAATCAGTACTAAAGTTTACCAAACCGGCCGCTGTGGGCAAAAGTTCAAGAGGCCGGCCAGACACAATATTATTGTCAGTTGTTGTCATAGCGTAGATGATAGTCCACGACACTGCTCAGCCTTTGGCTCGGGTTCGATCCTTATTTCAGTCCAATGTCCAATTTCTGTATCGCCCTCTTCCTCGGTTTTAGGAAATCAAACGAAGAACGCATCTGGCGACACCGCACCTGGTGCACCCCTTGAATTTGCGAGCGATGTTAATTAACTCTGAAAAGAGTAACGTATCGAATTTTTTACTAACAATCATTTCTCAGCACAAGCTACCTTGCAACACCCTTGCAAGTTTTTCAGACGGTTTCTGACCACCCTGTATACAGAGGCCATAGAACCCGCCTGGACAGCCGTGCATGTGAAAGCGCCACTTCCAGTATGAGGAGGTACCAGGACCAAGAGCGAATCTGCCCAGTGGATTAACGTCGAGGGAGGGTGTGCTGGCCAGCCTGGATGTAGTATTTATGCGGTTTCCCACATCCCCGCCTTAGTTACAAGATTAGCAAACACTTAGAAAACTTTTGCTCACTGTCACATAAATCACAAGGCACACAGACAGCTGGGGTGCACACGCTCCGTCCTGGGATGTAATCGGGTGGCGACACGAAGGGCATCCGTCCGCTTCCTCAACTATACTCGACAAATCCGTTCATAACCATGCCAACCCTGCGTCGGTGGTGGACGCAAGCAGAAGAAAAAGAAGATACAGAAGACATCGAAATATACGAACATGGGGGATAACAGAAAAGAAAAAATCATGAAATTTAATGACAGATGGTCTACAGCTCTACAGAGTCAACAGATAAGTTTTATCTTTGACAAATAACAGTTCGATACTTAATTTTTTTCTCTGACCAGGCATAAATAACCCTGCTACGTGTAAACCAGGACCTTTTTCACAGTATTTATGTCGCTCTCATATGTCCGACCTGTCCGTGGAAAAGACTCAGTAGAACCGCGAGCACCTCTGATGATGTCCTGCGCAGTTCTGGACGAAACGTTAGAAACGGAGAAATTTCACGAACCAGACTATACAACCTATAAGATTTACGAGCAGCTAATTCAGCTAAAGAATATATTAGATTTTACAAAGCTAAATATTGTAGAACGCAACGGCCTTGCTGCAGTGGCTACACCGCTTCCCGTGAGATCACCGCAGTTAAGTGCTGTCGGGCGTGGTCGGCACTTGGATGGGTGACCATCCAGGACGCCATGCGCTGTTGCCATTTTTCGGGGTGTACTCAGCCTCGTGATGCCAACTGAGGAGCTACTCGACCGAATAGTAGCGGCTTCGGTCAAGAATACCATCATAACGACCAGGAGAAAGGTGTGCTGACCTCATGTCCCTCCTGTCCGCATCCTCCACTGAGGATGACACGGCGGTCGGATGGTCCCGATGGGCCACATGTGGCCTGTAGACGGAGTGCTTTTTTTTTAATATTGTAGAAAAAATGGGAAGGTGTCAGTCTTAGTCCCACAATAGAACTTAGAGATTACAATGGTTTGCGAAAACCATGAAATTCTAAATTAAATTGACTGCGCTGGCGTCAAATACGCACCGCCTTACCCTTCTTTACCTTTTTTTTTCAATGAATGGAAGTTACTATACCACAATTAACTATAACTAAGGTGTTCCTACTGGCAATAAAAGGAATTTGCTACGAGAATGTCGTTGAATGAATGTTATAAATTCTGGTGCCAAACAACGTGTTTCCAGTACGACGCAGGAGCCGTGTCCGGCATTGCGCGGTAACCAATACCATGGAGGTCGCTTCCGAACGGCGGTGACGCAGTCACCCGTTCCGCGGACTTCGGCGAGTGGCCTATCGGCGTTAGCCGAACTGGAAGAGTTAGGAGTGGCCTCGGAAAACCAGGAAAACCGCTGCGCCATTTCGCTGGTGTGCCAGTAATATTTGCTCACAGAGATGTGCACAAAATTGACCAGGAATCTTGCACGCATCTCGACTAGCCAATTCAGATACCGTTGCTTGATGTCCGTACTGCAGCTGGCTGTTGCATTCTCTGCATGACGGAGAGGCTCATTCTGGAATGCTGTTGTTCGATGAAGCATGACTGCACGTATCCGGGTACGTGGAAATTACAGAATAATCGACGTAGGAGTTCTGAAAATTCGCAACAGTTCCATCAAGCGCCTCTGGAGTGCGGTCTGCAATTAGTGGAACAGGAATTAATGGACTCATCGTTTTCCATCTAATCGTAACTACTGACAGGTTCATAAACAATGTACTGCTACTTTTTTCAGAGAAATAAAAACCAACCAAAATAGGTTATTTTCCGCAATACAATACAAAAACATACACCGTGCAAGAACTCCCCACTCTACTAAACCTTCAGAAATGAGTCCGTAGATGGTGGTGTAAGGGGCGTACAGTATAATTTTCCATGCTTTCTCACACGAGTTTTGCGATAATTAAGCCAGTCCGACCTTGAACTAACTTAGTGAGCCGCCGTGTAGGAATTCTTTCTACTTGTTATGTGGAGATGCTCTCATAATTTTATATCCCCTGGCAGAGCCCTAGCAGCGCCGACGGATTCTGAAGCGCAATACTACTTTTGATGTTTAACGTAATGAAGAGCTAAGAAGATTTTTGTGCAAATAATTTTTACACAGGGTCCCATTATGGATCGTTCATTTGTGAATCACCGTAAAATGAACTTTTTCACACTGATAATAAGTTAACTATTAACTGTACTAGAAGTCCCATAGTGCTCAAAGCCATTTGAACCATTTGAACTGTACTAGAGCGTGGTCTACCGTATGACTAGATCGAAATACATCCTATCGCCGACTGCCGAATATGGCTCACAGTCAGTTACTTGAGCGCACAGTTGGCGTCATTTCTATAAGATCCTAAATCCTCCGTTCTGCCAAAGTTATTTATTTATTTATTAATATCGTTTCCTGGCATTGTAAGATTACTGGAAGATGGCATTTGAGGCTCATAGACCGCTCCTAATGTCTGAATGGCAAACGGCAACTTTTGTTAGAAGGAAATTACTTGATTCCCGCCAGAATAAATGTACTTTCCCTACGTATCTCTTCGCTGACGTCACGAGCGATTTCTGCATCGGTACCTCATCCCACTGGCTATGAAAGAGCAAGATAGCCATCCACTTCTACTAGCCAGCATGGAGACTACCGCTTATTCCTTACGCCATACGTACTCCAGCACTGACACATTCACTTCGCGTACGTGAAATAGCAAAACTGGAAATAAAGTAAAATGGGCTCTTGTCCGCAAATATGAGGTACCTTATACCGCTAATGTATTAATGTCAATATTTCAAGGATAGTTCATATCACGAAAGACACGTCGTAATACTCAAGGCAAGTTTCTCGTTTCTAAGCTACAACACATGTTCATTCATATGCGATAATACGTGCTTCCGATTCTTCCGCTAGTAGAATGCACAGAGTAACGAAACGAGCACACACTACCTTTTTTTGTTAACAAACACGTCATGTATACCGGTAACAACACCGCCCTTCAGCGGTCCTAAACAAAACACGCACATGCACGCACACACACATTCTCACACAGGCTCGCACAAGCATACGCACACACACACGCACGCACGCACCCGCACACACACACACACACACACACACACAACAAAACTGAGGCCTTTGCCTCCAGCATTAACCTCCCAGCAAGACATCAATGCTTCCCGGAATTATGAGATATCTCTGAGCTCATTTAGATAACGGTCCCAGTGGAACTCGTCATATTTTCCATCTTCTGCGGTCGAATCGAGCAGGTACAAGGAATGACAGACACGAGCGAGTACCATCTTCTAAGAGGAAGAAAATTATGGTAAATGCTTATAACGCCAGCCCCACAGTGCCAACAAAGAAAAAGTTTTCGGAGACACTCTCTTGCCTAAAAGATTTTTTCCTCGGTTACTTCATTCGCTTTCCTTAAAACCTATTTCTCTTTTTGTGTACGAGTTTTGCGAAAGGTATGTTTGGTATCTCCAACAGTTTAAAGAGTGCCCTCGTACACCATCTTAATCTGAAAAATATGTCACTTTTTTTGGCAGCAAATGTGTCATGTTCGGTTCCATGCTGTAGTGGCGGACGAAAGGAGACCAGAAGAGCCAAATGTTTCCGGACAATTGCGGTTTAACGTCTCGTCGACGAAGAAGGAACTGTGGAAACTACAAAGCCTACAGGTTGGTCTGGGATGGAGAAGGAAATCAGCTGTGTCTTTATCATGGGAACAATTTCGGTATTCGTGTTACTCAATTTAGTTGAACTACAGAACAACTGAATCCAACTGGTTGGGCAGAGATTTGAACTACGTTCCATCCAAATGTGTGTCTAATGTTTTGTCATTATACCACTTGTTAAGGCACGCGGATTGCAGGACAAGAACTAAACTGTGTTTCTCACGGACACTCAGCGAAAGCTCTGAGTTACTCCGCGAAAGCGCAATTAAGAAGTGAGAGATCGTTATCAAAACGAATCCGACACGAGACAAACCTTAAACAAATTTGGCATATAACTATATCCAACAACTCTGAAACTGAAGAGATACATTTAAAAAAGTAACTAAACAGACATTTCCTCCAGTCACCAGTCTTTCGATTGGTTTGCCACTTCTTTTTCTTTTTTTTTTTTTTTCGTCATCAGTGTTCTGTTTGTTTCAAAGCGACCCGCCACAAATTCTTCTCTTGTGCTAACCTCCTAACCTTAGCATACCATTTGAACTGTTTTAAGTCCTTGCATACCTGTTGGACGTATTACAATCTCTGCCTTCCTCTACAGTTTTTACCCTCTACAGCCTTCTCTAGGCCTCAATCGTCCAATGTTCCTTACACCAAGGGAGGCGTCGTTTGCCATTTACCGGCGTGATGTGTGGCCTATGAGCAGCTGCTCGACCCTAAAATCCAAGTTTTCTCACCTCCCGCTTAACTGTCATAGTACTTGCAGTGGATCTTGATGCAGTTTGCAGTATCTGTGTGATGGTCTCGTTAGATGTCTGCCTATTACACATTACGACCCTTTTCAACTGCCAGCGGTCTCTGTCAGTCAACAAACGAGGTCGGCCTGTACACTTGTGTGTTGTACGTGTCCCTCTAGTTTCCACTTGACTATCAAATCGGAAACAGGGATCTAGGAATGTTTAGGAGTGTGGATATCTCGTGTGCAGACGTATGACAAGTGGCACAAAATCACCTGACCACGTTCGAAGTCCGTGAGTTCCGTGGAGTGTCCCATTCTGCTCTCTTGCGATGTCTAATAACTACTGAGGTCGCTGATACGGAGTACCTGGAAGTAGATGCCAGCACAATGCACCTAATATGAAAAACGTATTTTTTGGGGGTGTCCGGATACTTTTGATTAAATAGTGTATGTATGGACGCTGGAACAGAGTTGCCTACTAGCCTCGTAGAAAGGTGATTTATGTTTTTCGAGACTGTAATGCCACGCTAGCTAACGGCAGAATGAGCACCGATTGGGGTGATAGTTCTGAAATCATAAGTAAGTAAGAATCGGCAGCAAGAATTCTTAAGAAAAGGGGGGAATAAATGTGATTCATTGCCTTATCGGCGTATCGCCGTCTTTGAGCACGACATCTTGCCTGTGAAACACTTACGCCATTGGGCAGAACAGGCAGCTTTTTAGAGGATTTTGGATGCATAATGTTGGCGGGAAGACAGCAGCTAGCTTCGTTTTTAGATACGTGGAATAGGAATCGTTAGGGAGACATGGACATAGGTGGTAATCGGGGTGTGAATGACAGAGAACGATTACAAGACACAGATAACACAGATACTGATACAACCAAAGGCAAGAGACAGAGGCTAGATTGTAGCTGCGTTCTCAAGTTGTAGTGTCGCTGTGTCTCCACTGTGCTCGCAGCTGAGTGGAGATTATGGTACGCATCGCCTACAGTTCCGGTATATTAGGGAAACAAAGAGTATGGTAGTTCAGTTGGAAGATAGCCACCGCTGGTTCATTTATCAGCACTTGTTCAGATCTGTAGGTTCCTTGGGTGTTCTTTCCAGTCGCACTGCAGCTGTGGTCATAGTCAGGTTAGTCTCAAGGGCGCCCTGGGGGGCAAGGGGGGAGAGGGGCCATAGCGCCCCCCTACCTCTCAGGGAAACGTAAAAATATAGTGTAGTCTTGCGCGTTCTTCCAAGAAAATTGTTTAAAAGTTGGCATTACGCAGCCTTCCCCCCCCCCGCGCGCGCGCGCTCTCTCTACAAACTATCATATGGGCGCCCTTGGCTGCTGTGCCTATTTCACGGAATTAAATCCGGGCTCCGAACCAGTTGCAACTCCTTCAGTAACTTTGCCTACTAGAAGCATTGATTAGCAATAGTTACAGTAGTGATCATTTTTATAATGTCAAAATCTTAGAAACATGGCTGTGATTCAGCAGATACTTAGAAACTCAGCCAACCAATTACAAACCACAGGTTTAATTAACCCTTGTTCTAGGTTTCGGTATTTGTAAAACTATCTTCTTCACACGTATATAAACGGTAGTAAACTATTTTTACATACATAACGAAATATTAATAATAGAAAAATATTTTTGAGGTAAACTTACTCACTTGTTACATCACATGGTGAGAAAGTAATATGTGGATTGGTAAATGCTAGTTATTTGGGAAAAGATGAGAAATTACTGTGTCACCAGTGATTCAAGTGATTTACAAGGTGTGCTGCGGAAGGGTCGGTATGGTTGTGAAACAGCATACAGCTGTGTCCTGCGACGTATTGGTGAAGAAGGTAAGGGGAATACACTTGTTCGCTCTTCTTTCTGCAGACGCACAAATGAGGGAAGCAAGTGACCTTATCCGGGCAACTTGCCTTCGCTCTCATTTCTACCCTCCATCCCCGTTACTTATCACTGCCACCAGCCACATTCCCAGAACACAATTTATCCATTAATGAGGCTCTACTGTACTTAGATAAGGTTCAGTCATTTAATAAGAAGTCTTAAACCAATTAACAATAAACATTAATTTTGAACCGTCAGAATGCTATTTTTTTATAATTTGCGATTTTTAGAGCCCATGAAACGCAGAAACTTTAAGTTCTGGAGAAAAAATGTATAGGGTCATTTTTATAGGAAATTTAATGTAGTTTAATTTTGTACTAGGAAACATTTTCTTTATGAGGAGCGGTTGTAAAATGGTCATGACATTTGGTTTTCGTATGTTATGATGTGCACGTCAGAGAGAGAGGGAGCAAGCTACGTTACTCTTAAACAATCTTTGGTCTCGTCGTGGCAGTCTTTATCTCTGCTCGGTCTGATACATCCTTAGTTGAAGTGTGATATGTGATGGATGTATTTAGTAGTGCTGTGTGGACCTGTGATTGTATCTGCTAGATGAAGAAAGACTGATAGCGAAGGACAGCAAGGATGAATAAGATGTATATATTAGAAAGCGAAGAGAATATATATATTTTGAATAATGTCATTATATTTGAAGAGAAGAAGTTTAAGACTGGAGTACTGAGCAGCTAGTTTCTCAGACTAATTACAATAATTAATTTCACCTAGTTAACGTGCTCAAAAATGAGAGAAAGACCACCCCACTTTCCTGAGTTATGCATTAACATATTAATTAATTAAGCTGTTTGGTTTTTATAGAAATTCTCTGTTAATATTGTACCCTTTTTAAATCATTGTTCACTTTGTTAAGCATAGCGTTATTCAAACCTACGTTATGTGTGAAGATCACGCGAAGTTTTACTGTGTCTTTTTGAATACATACTTCATTTTAAAATACACTGAAGAGCCAAAGAAACTGGTACACCTGCCTAATATCGTGTAGGGCCCCTGCGAGCACGCTGAAGTGCCGCAACATGACGTGGCATGGGCTCGACTAACGTCTGAAGCAATGCTGGAGGGAATTGATGCGAAGAATCCTGCAGGGCTGTCCATAAATCCGTAAGAGTAAAAGGGGCTACAGATCTCTTCCGAACAGCACGTTGCGAGGCATCCCAGGTATGCTCAATAGCCGGCCGGAGTGGCCGAGCAGTTCTAGGCGCTTCAGTCTGGAACCGCGCCACCGCTACGGTCGCAGGTTCGAATCCTGCCTCGGGCATGGATGTGTGTGATGTCCTTAGGTTAGTTAGGTTTAAGTAGTTCTAAATTCTCTAAGGGACTGATGACCTCAGATGTTTAGTCACATAGTGCTCAGGGCCATTTGAACCATATGCTCAATAATGTTCATGTCTGGAGAGTTTGGTGGTCAACGGAAGTGTTTAAACTCAGAAGAGTGTTCGAGGAGCCATTCTGTAGGAATTCTAGACATATGGGGTGTCACACTGTCCTGCTGGAATTGCCAATGTCATTTGGAATGCATAATGGACATGAATGGATGCAGGTGATCAGACATGATCCTTACGTACGTGTCACTTGACAGGCTCGTATCTAGACGTATCAGGGGTCCTATATCTCCCCAACTACACACGCCCAATGGGGTCCATGGATTCATGAGTTTCTCTCAATACCCGTACACGTACATCCGCTCGATACAATTTGAAACAAGTATCGTCCGACCAGGCAACATGTTTCCAGTCATCAACAGTCCAATGTCGGTGTCGACCGGCTCAGGTGAGGCGTAAAGCTTTGTGTCTTGCAGTCATCAAGGTTACACGCGTGGGCCTTCGTCTCCGAAAGCCTGTGTCGATAATGTTTCGTTGAACGGTTCGCGCTCTGACTCTTGTTGATGGCCCAGCATTAAAATCTGCAGCAAGTTGCGGAAGTGTTGCACTTCTGTAACGCTGAACGATTCTCTTCAGTCGTCGTTGATCCCGTCCTTGCAGGATCTTTTTCCGGCCGCAGCAATATCAGAGATCTGATGTTTTACCAGATTCCTGATATTCACGGCACACTCGTGAAATGGTCGTACGGGAAATTCCCCACCTCATCGCTACCTCTAAGATGCTTTGTCCCAAAGCTCGTGTGCCGATTATAGCACCACATTCAAATTCACTTCTTGCTGTTGTGGTCTTCAGTCCTGAGACTGGTTTGATGCAGCTCTCCATGCTACTCTATCCTGCGCAAGCTTCTTCATCTCCCAGTACCTACTGTAGCCTACATCCTTCTAAATCTGCTTAGTGTATTCATCTCTTGGTCTCCCTCTACGATTTTTATCCTCCACGCTGCCCTCCAGTACTAAATTGGTGATCTCTTGATGCCCCAGAACATGTCCTACCAACCGATCCCTTCTTCTAGTCAAGTTGTGCCACAAACTTCTCTTCTCACCAATTCTATTCAATTCCTCCTCATTAGTTATGTGATCTACCCATCTAATCTTCAGCATTCTTCTGTAGCACCAAATTTCGAAAGCTTCTATTCTCTTCTTGTCTAAACTATTTATCGTCCATGTTTCACTTCCATACATGGCTAAACTCCATACAAATACTTTCAGAAACGACTAACTGACAATTAAATCAATACTCGATGTTAACAAATTTCTCTTCTTTAGAAACGCTTTCCTTGCTATTGCCAGTCTACATTTTATATCCTCTCTTCCTCGACCATCATCAGTTATTTTGCTCCCCAAATAGCAAAACTCCGTTACTGTTTTAAGTGTCTCATTTCCTAATCTAATTCCCGCAGCATCACCCGACTTAATTCGTCGACATTCCATTATCCTCGTTTTGCTTTTGTTGATGTTGATCTTATACCCTCCTTTCAAGACACTGTCCATTCCGTTCAAGTGCTCTTCCAAGTCCTTTGCTGTCTCTGACAGAATTACAATGTCATCGGCGAACCTCATAGTTTTTATTTCTTCTCCATGGATTTACTTAAATCTTGATAACCTGCCATTGTAGCAGCAGTAACCACTCTAACAACTACGCCAGACACTTGTTGTCTTATATAAGCGTTGCCGACCGCAGCGCCGTATTCTGCCTGTGTACATATCTCTGCAATTGAATACGCATGGCCGGCCGCTGTGGCCGTGCGGTTCTAGGCACTTCAGTCTGGAACCGCGCGACCCCTACGGTCGCAGGTTCGAATCCTGCCTCGGGCAGGCTTGTGTGGTATCCTTAGGTTAGTTAGGTTTAAGTAGTTCTAAGTTCTATGGGACTGAAGACCTCAGATGTTAAGTCACATAGTGCTCAGAGCCATTTGAACCGTTTGAATACGCCTGCCTGTAGCAGTTTCTTGGGCACTTCAGTGTAGTTGTCTTGGAACATCATTTCTGGGACGAGTTACTGTCCTGGTCCTACTGTTTATCATTATGCATTACCACATTGCACCATACGCTATGAAACAGTTTGAGTATAGTTTGGAAATTTTATTTAGAAATAGAAATCTAGCTTAGCCGCTGTCTGCTTAATGTTTGCTACTGTGCTGCAATGACGTTGTCAAGACGCGAGGTAACTGGAAATTTTGATTAGGGGCAGATAGTTGTTTTACTTCAGTTGCGCGTTTAATATAAGACAAGTTGGATTCAGATCACTTACAGTTCAGTTCACATTAGGTTCTGTTTAGTCAAAGGTAAGAATATGGATATAATTGGATAATAGTTCGTGGGCACACAGTTTTGTTAATACGTAGATTTTTAGATTTTATGGAGTGGGAGGTAAAGTTGCGCTAAATGTCAGACAGAAACAAATATGAAGGGGAGATTACACGGTTTTAGAGTAATTCAAGAAAGGTTGGAATTTTTAGTATGTTGTTCATGATATTCCTATCACTGTGTAAGAAGGCTGTTTAGGTTTTTATGTTGGTAACGCCACATAGCGCTCTGAATGAAAATCACTCACTGAACTGTGTGCAGTCTGTCGCTGGTTTGCACTGTTGAGAATATTCTCTGTTGTAGTGTTGGGCAGCTTGATGTGAACAGCGCGTAGCGTTGCGCAGTTGGAGGTGAGCCGCCAGCAGTGGGGGGAAAGAGATGGCGGAGTTTTTAGAGCGGACGATCTGGACGTGTGTCCGTCAGAAAAAGGTAATTTATAAATCTGGATGTCATGAACTGCTATATATATTATGACTTTTGAACACTATTAAGGTAAATACGTTGTTTGTTCTCCATCAAAATCTTTCATTTGCTAACTATGTCTATCAGTAGTTAGTGCCTTTACTAATTAGAATCTTTCATTTAGCTGGCAGTACTGGCGCTCGCTGTATTGCAGTAGTTAGAGTAACGAAGATTTTTGTGAGGTAAGTGATTTATGAAAGGTATAGGTTATTGTTAGTCAGTGGCATTCTTTTGTAGGGATTGTTGCGATAAAAAAAATTGTGTGTCAGTTTAGTAATGCTCAGAATAAGTAAAGAGAGAAATGTCTGAGTACGTTCAGTTTTGCTCAGCTGTTTGAAAATCAAATAACGTAGAGGTTTTCCAGCACTGTTGTTTATAAATATTTCTAAGGCGACGTTTCATATGGCGACCCTTAGCCGAGGATACCTCACTGGAATCTTCTGAATTTTTTCTTGTAGTTTGTGTAATTGGTGTAGTTATTGTTTATTTCTAGAACGTAATCATAGAGAGAATCTTGTTTGTAGTTGTAGTTTTTCATTGTTGTCCTTTAACACAGTTGTGGCATGCATGTAGATTTGCACCAAGTATTTCGCAGCCGCGCTTCCAATTAACTGGATATTATTTTCAGTGCTATTTTAGTGTGTTTTCTTATTTTGCTCTTCAAATTGTGCTTTTCTGTGTTATCGTGTGAAATATTTTGACAATTATGGTGTGTAAAAAACGTAACACTAGGCTGCAAAGTAAATTGAGAAATGACAGTGCTGGAAAACCTCTACGTTATTTATACTACGACGGTATCTGTTCTTTCAGACATGTCCGAAAGAACAGATACCATAGGTGACCATGCATCTCGCTAGAATGAAATTACAATGAAATGAACACCCTTAGCTGCTTACAAGCGTTGACATACGTCAACGGGGACAGATGAAAATGTGTGCCCCGACCGGGACTCGAACTCGGGATCTCCTGCTTACATGACAGACGCTCTATCCATCTTTTTTTTTATTATTTTTTTTAATTTGCTTGTTCAGTTTCTACATGGCGGACGTCCGATGACACTTGCTCAGGTTGTTCGTTGATCCGGTCACTCAGTTTTTTTATTACAGAGGGTAGCTAAACCCTCTCACCGAGCTACCGTGCCGGCTGTATGCCTCCCGCGAAACCCGCATTCTCAACGTTATTTGATTTTCAAACAGCTGAACAAAACTGAACGCACTCAGACATTTCTCTCTTTACTTATTCTGAGCATCACTAAACTGACACACCAACTGCGCAACGCTACACGCTGTTGACATTCAATTGCCCTACACCACAATAGCAAATATCCCAACAATGCAAACCAGCCCCAGACTGCACACAGCACAGCCAGTGATTTTCATACAGAGCGCTGCGTGACGTTACCAAAGTGCACGTCATTTACGACAGCGGCCGAGTTTAGGTTCGTTCTGCGCATCTGACGTCACAAAATACAGTCAGCCAATGAATAGAGAACGACGTTGCCAGAGCTCGACTACAGTGCAGAGCACGGGCGAGTGTCTTCAGTTCTAGAAATGTTCAGTCATAAATGAAGTAATAGAACAAAAGCAATGTCTTGATAGCAGACTTCCTTTTACAGAAAGTTTGGAAAAAGTATTAATTAATTAAACCAAACAAGCAATAAGCCTCCTAATTCAGGCGATAGCAAGGGAAGGTGTTTGTATCATTCTTACGAACCGCTTTTTCACAATAAAGAACAGCGGTAATTGTTTATTTCCTATTGTACTTCGACGAAACGTGAGTAATTCATAGTCATATCAACAGTGCTTGTCGGTATATTGTGAGATATGTTAGAGTCCTCCAAGAATTCTACTGAATGACGAGATGCGCTAGCGTAATGGTTAAGGTGTTTGGCTTCTAACCAAAAAGTTCTGAGTTCAAACCTTGTGTAGTGTAAAATTTCTTTATTTAAAAACATTGTCGAAGTGCCTTACTTCATGAATTTTATTCGTTTGAATGTAATTTTTTGAAATTTCTAGTGCTTTGTCTCTTCATTATAACCATAACAGGTTTTCGGTTTTTCTAATTTTGTCCTCCAATATTTCTTTTCACTGCAATTAAAAACAATGGAAAGGCACACATACAATATTCATGTTATCTGTTGTGTTTGTATATCTTCTCTTCCGCAGTCGCTGTTTTACTATTCATATTGAGATATGTTCTTTTGCGACAGTATTAAAAGTATTATTTAGAGCAGAATTTGAAATATATTCCTCTTCTACAACTGTAATAAGCGTCTTATTTAGACCAGACGCGTTTTTCTTTGTTGAAGCATCTTCAGTGGACAGTATTTTGTCTCCTCCATTGCCAAGTAACCTTTCGTAGTTTTGTGCTGCGTTAACAAAATATTCAACGTTTGTGTCGGCTGATCAGTGTTTTAGCAAATAAATGCTGTTTGTGTGTGCCACACACAAAAATTATATCTGACATAGCTCAGAGCACTTCACTGATACACAGTATATTCAAGTCCTAATGTTTTTGTAAGTCCACAGTTCTGTTTAATGTATTTTGTCTACCTCCTTTTGATTGATTGAAGTGCTTTAAAATAAAGCCAATCGCGCCCGGTGTAAATAAAACTTTTATTACAGTCGCGAAAGACGGAATATTTCTCAATATTACATGCGATGCCTATCTGGTACTTAGAATTAAATGAGATAATGTTATACAGTAAATTTTATATGAAATTTAGGTATCTTGTCCACATTTCATTCTCAACATTGTGGCAGCTAAAATTGACGATACGGAAAGTATACGTTATGGACTTTTACCTCTGCAAACTCTTCAAAATTTCGTGCAATGGTTTACTACATTTAATGCTACACAATAACTACATAGAACATCGAAACAAAATTAAGTCATTTACGGGGGGGAAGGTATCAGTCAAGAAGATGTGTAAAAATGAAATTTTTGGGCCAAATAGTTTTTGTGAAATCGAATGATAAGTGTGTCAGAGGAGTCGGAATACCATGTGTCTGCACAGGCGAGCAGTGCAGTGATGACAAAATCGCGCACAGCGCGGAATGCGGGGAGCACGTGTCTGTAGCAGCGAAAGGGTTAATGCGACCGCGGTGGCTTTACTTCATAAACTGCGCGCTCCCCCCTAAACGTAAGTTTACGAACTATACCATACTATATTCTTTCAGATTCTGAAGGTGGCAGGGGTAAAATACAGGGAGCGAAAGGCTATTTACAATTGGTACAGAAACCAGATGGCAGTTATAAGAGTTGAGGGGCATGAAAGGGAAGCAGTGGTTGGAAAGGGAGTGAGACAGGCTTGTAGCCTCTCCCCGATGTTATTCGATCTGTATATTGAGCAAGCAGTAAAGGAAACAAAAGAAAAATTCGAAGTAGGTATTAAAATCCACGGAGAAGAAATAAAAACCTTGAGGTTCGCCGATGACATTGTAATTCTGTCAGAGACAGCAAAGGATTTGGAAGAGCAGTTGAACAGAATGGATAGCGTCTTGGAAGGAGGATATAAGATGAATATCAACAAAAGCAAAACGAGGATAATGGAATGTAGTCGAATTAAGGCGGGAGATGCTGAGGGAATTAGATTAGGAAACGAGACACTTAAAGTAGTAAAGAAGTTTTGCTATTTGGGGAGCAAAATAACTGATGATGGTTGAAGTAGAGAGGATATAAAATGTAGACTGGCAATAGCAAGGAAAGCGTTTCTGAAGAAGAGCAATTTGTTAACATCGAGTATAGATTTTTAAGTGTGAGGAAGTCATTTCTGAAAGTATTTGTATGGAGTGTAGCCATGTATGGAAGTGAAACATGGACGATAAATAGTTTGGACAAGAAGAGAATAGAACCTTTCGAAATGTGGTGCTACAGAAGGATGCTGAAGATTAGATGGGTAGATCACATAACTAATGAGGAGGTATTGAATAGGATTGGGGAGAAGAGAAGTTTGTGGCACAACTTGACTAGAAGAAGGGATGAATTGGTAGGACATGTTCTGAGGCATCAAGGGATCACCAACTTAGCATTGGAGGGCAGCGTGGAGGGTAAAAATCGTAGAGGGAGACCAAGAGATGAATACACCAAGCAGATTCAGAAGGATGTAGGTTGCAGTAGGTACTGGGAGATGAAGAAGCTTGCACAGGATGGAGTAGCATGGAGAGCTGCATCAAACCAGTCTCAGGACTGAAGACCACAACAACAACACTATACTATACTATGGCGCTGCTTCTCTTGGCGCGTGCGTCGTTTGCAACTGGCAGCGCAGCAATCTCCCGCGTCTGGGCGGGCATGCGCGAGCCGCTAAGATAAAAGAATTGAACTATAACATAAAAACGTAAACAGCCTACTTCCAACTGTACAAAAGTTTCTCCCCTGTTCGCCCTTTTTCCGATGACGGGGCTAGGTCGTCATTTTCTTTTCACACGCGTGATCGTGTCTGGAACCGATCACTGAGTTCTGGAAATGACAGCGCAATCCGACCTGCACTGACTGCCAGCGACGGACCGCGCTAACGACACGGGGACCGACAACAGGCGCGATTGTTATCCCGTGTCCGGCGGGCAGGGAGGAGCCGCGTGCTAGCGCAGAACGGCAGACATCGGCTAATGGCGGTCGGCGGGCGTGTCTAATAACTCTTAACGGGTCTGCTCACGCACTGTTCTCGCGGCCCTGCCCCGCTTCTATGCTCCTACCTCCGCCCCCTCCACTTCCATTACGCTGGCCTTCCCTCGGAGGACGCCCGCGGACATCGCGCCGGCTGAGCTAACGTTTCTGTAATTGCCGCTAAGCAGATACACGACAGGCGGCGCTGGCCGATGCTGGCCGGGCTTTTGTGCGGTCGCCGTCCGTTTCTCCTCGGAAGTGCGGCGGTGTTTGCTGAAAGCCCGTTCGTTAGGCACGGCAGCTGTTGTTTGTGTTCGCGTGTGTGGGCAAACGTCGTGACGGGCCGTTGCTCGGACAAGAAAAGAGCCGCGGCGACGTTCAGCATATTTCGGCAGTATATTTGCCGATACTTTGCGCACACTGTGTGCTTTTTTAGGAGGTAATTACGGGCCCCGGCAGCAGGTGGGCCGCGCTCCGAGCCGAGCAGGGGACTTGTAACTCGCCGTGATTAGATCAGCGCACTTAGTCGCGCTCTTGTTATGCTAATAAGCGTTTAGCCGGGAAGATGGACGAGCGGACGTGAATAGCGGGCCGCAGTAAACATCGTTCTGGGCGCGGACGAGGGCTGATGAGGCGGTGGGCTGTTGGGCCACAGTCGAATTCAGTTCATAGTCGAGCCAGTCAAAAAGACGCCAGGTTTACTGCCACGTCACAAAAGAAACTGGATTTCGCCCGTTACTAAGGCAGTATTTCATAGAGGCGAAAGCTTGATCTTTGTTCTTAACATGTGACAAGATTCATTGAGCTCGGTGGCAGTGCACGGGTGGACTATAGGCTTCCCGCGGATCAGATTCTGCCCGACATTGGTTTCAATACGGCCCGCCAAAATAGTTCGTGGGTGAGGGAGCGAGGGTGTTACATTAATTGGATAATCGTCCCCTCCTCAGATGGAACGACGCGACGTAGTAAGAAAATTATGTAAACGTAATCTGTGACACTTCAAATGTGAACTAATCTCAGTTGAAAGAAATGATTTCTAGTTTCTTTAGCGAGGGATCTTGGTCCTTAGCGACAGATCTTGGCACAGTGAGGGGCACCCGTGCTCTAGAGGTAGCGATAAAACGTCTTCGATCTCGGTTTCGAAACACGCCACAGCTTAAATCTTGATTAATAATCAGCATTGGCGGCCGGAGACTTCTAGCTTAAGAAGTCACTTTTGTGTTAGCAGAAGAGCCAACACCGTGTTACGAGTGGAGGCCGAAATGCACGCGTTTTATCTCAAGCAGGCTAGCGTGAGGAGGGAAGAACTATGCTGACGTGAGGTCTGGAACATGGCAAGGAATGAGAATTCAGAAAGCGGACGTAATTAGTTTGATACTTAACTTTAATCCATTAATGATGAACGTCGCTCTTGACGGTACATGATTCACAGTTTCTGTTCAGAATAATTCTTGAAGATATAGTAACTGAATATGGCGCCTTGCTAGGTCGTGGCAAATGACGTAGCTGAAGGCTATGCTAAACTGTCGTCTCTGCAATTGAGAGCGTATGCAGACAGTGAACCATCGCTAGTAAAGTCGGCTGTACAACTGGGGCGAGTGCTAGGGAGTCGACTAGACCTGCCGTGTGGCGGCGCTCGGTTTGCCATCACTGATAGTGGCGACACGCGGGTCCGACGTATACTAACGGACCGCGGCCGATTTAAAGGCTACCACCTAGCAAGTGTGGTGTCTGGCGGTGACACCACAGTCACCATCATTCTACCAACGGCCATGTCAAAGAGGGCGGAGGAGCGGACAGATGTTCTGGGCATTCTCTTGTCCTTGGGGTGGGAAACTGCCGCTAGGGGCGGAATAATCAGCAATGATCAACGGCATGAGGATGCAGAAGGCAATGGAAACCACTGCATCGAGACAAGGATGTGGTCTTTCGCCCGTACTGGTCATCGTAGAAGCAATGATGGAAATAAAAGAAAGGTTCAAGAGTGGAATTAAAATTCAAAAAATGGTTCAAATGGCTCTGAGCACTATTGGACTTAACTTCTGATGTCATCACTCCCCTAGAACTTAGAACTACTTAAACCTAACTAACCTAAAGACGTCACAAACATCCATGCCCGAGGCAGGATTCGAACCTGCGACCGTACCGGTCGCGCGGTTCCAGACTGTAGCGACTAGAACTGCTTGGCCACCACGGCCGCCTTAAAATTCAAGGTGAAATTATATCAGTGATACGAGTCGCTGATGACATTGCTATCTTGAGTGAAAGTGATGAAGAATTACGTGTTCTACTGAATGGAATGAACAATCCAATCAGCACAGAACATGAATTGAGAGTAAATCGATGAAAGACGAAAGTTATGAGAAGTAGCAGAAATGAGAACAGCGAGAAACTTAACATCAGCATTGATGGTCACGAAGCAGATGAAGGAATTCTGATGCCAAGGCAGCAAAATAACCAGTGATGGACAGAGCAAGGAGAACATCAAAAGAGACTAGCACTGGCAAAAAGGGCATTCCTGGCCAAGAGAAGTCTACTTGAATCAAACACAGGTCTTAATTTGATGAAGATATTTATGAGAATGTACGTATGGAGCAGCGCATTGTATGATAGCGAAAAATGGATTGTGGGTAAACCGGAACAGAAAAGAATCGAAGCATTTGAGTGAGATTTGGTGCTACAGACAGATGTTGAAAATTGGGTGGACTGATAAGGTAAGGAATGACAAGGTTTTGCGTAGAATCATAGGGGAAAGGAATATGTGGAAAACACTGAGAAGGAAAAGGAACAGGATGACAGGACATCTGTTAAGACATCAGGGGATGACTTCCATGGCACTAGAGGGAGGTGTAGAGGACAAAAACTGTAGAGGAAGACAGAGTCTGAAATACATCCAGCAAATAATTGAGGATGTAGGTTGCAAGTTCTACTCTGAGATGAAGAGGGTGACACAAGAGAGGAATTAGTGACGGGCCGCATCAAGCCAGTCAGAAGACTGGTGAATCAAAAGAAACAAAACAAAAAAGTTAATTAATGACTGACCACGCAAACCAGCTACGCCTATTTTGAAGCAAAACCTTTATTCATTTCATTTTCTTTATCAGCACGTCTCGCCTTTCTTATAATTATACTGCTGTCATCAGTTCCATTAGTAAAGATTTTTAGTGATTAACTTTGAACTGGAGCTCCAGCCTTGACGCATTTTCGGATATTCGTCATTCGGATGACGGATTATTCCAGTTTGCCTTCAGTACAATACAGCGGATGCATGCTAAGTTCAGGTGATCTAGACTGTTAAACTTTTTAAAATAAGCAAACAAATGAAAGCTTAGTTTGTGTATGTTACATAAACAATCCATTCGTATGCGATCAACCATCACAAATGTTTTTGGGCATATAATTTTAAAAAATACTTGTGAATGGTGTTTACGCATATGAACAGACTAAACTGCACTCTAATGACTAGCGTGTCACCAAAAAGTGTTCTTCGCCGTATTTTTTCCACTAGCTGACAAAGGCAAAGGTCCCGAGTTCGAGTCTCGGTCCGGCACACAGTTTTAATCTGCCAGGAAGTTTCATACCAGCGCACACTCCGCTGCAGGGTGAAAATCTCATTCTGGAAACCCGATAACGGCGATATACTAATTCTGACAATGTTAGAAACGAAACCACATATGTACTACTGCGGTAGACTCTGAGTGAGATGCCCTCGGATAGTTTCTGTACACAAGGTGCAGCTGCTACGCGCCTCTACAATGCCGTTTTGTAAACGTCTGTGTGGAAATGCCTCTTTATAGCTCTATAGATGGTTACTGTTTTCGCCTTCAACCATTTGTGCTTCGGAGCTGAAAGGTGTCAACAGCGTAGCCAGGTGTCAGGGATACCGGTAGATGTCATCGTGATGAGGAAAAAAACAGACTACATTCAGGGATGGACATGGCCCCCAAGGATAGATACGTACTTGTGTTGATGCACTGTGCCTTCGAGAACGACGAGATCGCCCAGAGAATGCCATGAAAACATTCTCCAAACCATAGCGCTTCCTCCTCCGGCCGGTACCCTTCCGACGATTGTTACGGGATGTTTACCTTTCAGGCGTTTCACGCTCTATACACCAACGGTCATCTGTCCACGGAGCCACATTCGTGATTTACTTGAGAAGGCCACCTGACGCTACTCGGTCGACGTCCCGTTGCGGCACTGACAGCAGTCAGCATGGATGCATGGAAAAGGCGCCTGCTACGGACGCCCGTATGCAGCAACGTTCGCTGAACGGTCGTTGAGAAGACATTGTTGGTGGCCCCTTGGTTCATCTGGGTGGCCAGTTGTTCAACAGTTATACGTCCGTTCACCCATTGACATCTATGTAGCCGTCATTCACCCCTGTCATATACGGCCTATGGTACAGCACAGTTACCACGGCGCCGGTTTTGGATAGACCCAATTTTCCATGCACGGTATAGTTTAACCAAAGGGGCACGCGAGCAGTTAACAGACTTATCCATTTTGGAACTGCTTCCACCCATGGCCCGAAAATCAATAATCATGTCCTTCTGGAGGCAGATAAATTTCTCCGTCTCGGCATTATGACAACGACTGCACTGTTTTCCACATCCCCCGCAAACTTTATACACCTTCTACGGTTGGTGTTGCGATTTACTGTCTGTCAGTGGTTATTGCACGCTGACGCTTAAGACGGGCGGTGGCCACGTTAATGTGACTGGACCGTGTATTTTGTAATCCTGGCCCTTAATGATGTGGATTCACCTTTACATGAACCACCACAGCGCTCATGTATCCCTATAGTACCTCACCTAGCTGCCCACCTAGTAACACAGCAGACTTTCTCTAACCTAGAAAGCTCTCAACTGAGCGTCATATGCACTCTTCTAACCAAGTACCTGCTTGCTGGTGATGAAGCACGGTCATGGACTGAGCAGCTGGTCCCGGCGGAGGTTCGAGTCCTCCCTCGGGCATAGGTGTGTGTGTTTGTCCTTAGGATAATTCAGGTTAAGTAGTGTGTAAGCTTAGGGACTGATGACCTTACACTTCTCTACCCGGCAGCGCAGGTCAAGAAATCTGCACACAAGATCACCGCAGAAACAACGGAACCTCTTGTTTAAGCCTTTGGTTCAAATGGCTCTGAGCACTACGGGACTTAACATCTGAGGTCATCAGTCCCATAGAACTTAGAACTACTTAAACCTAACTAACCTAAGGACATCACACACATTCATGCCCGAGTCAGAATTCGAACTGGCGACCGTAGCAGTCGCGCGGTTTCCGGACTGAATCGTCTAGAACCGCTCGACAACCGCGGCCGGTGTTTAAGCCTTTCACCTGGCTCCAAGGAAGAGGGAGTCATTCGTTTTGGGGATCATCGGGAACGGTGCTTTCACTTCGGGAGAGGGACCAGTGGCATTCATCACTCCAACCAGCTTTCACCAAAGGAACTATGGGTGCTGACATGACTCACGTTTCGCAACAGGCTGATCCCATTGAGTTCAAAGGCCGCCGCCAGATCTTCTCCATATCTCTCCCAAGACCTCCATTATCGATACTGTTCTCCTCGACCGTGACGGCTACGTCAACCACCTTGCCTTACAGTTGGCAACAATGAAAAACCCCTCCACCTGTGCAAGTATCGAAGACGGTTTTCCGACCCAGCCCCAACATACGATGTGGCCTCCTCAATTATAATTTTCAGCACTGGTATAAATCTCGTACCTATTGTGAAGGCACGTGGGGCCAAAACCCACATTCGTACTTCGAGTAGACATCTGTCACTCTGCCAGAGGCCACCATTGACCGCTGCGTCGCGAAAAACTAGCCAGATCGAGGACACTGAAAGTTATAGCGCCGTCGCAGATTTCAGACGTGACAGTTGTCACAGCAGTCGCCAAGAATTACCACTGTGACTCAGGAGCATTGACTGTCAACCGGAGCCGACTCCCCCTGCACAAACACACAACAACAACAGTTCCTAAAGCACATTTCACGACCAGATACAACCAATCAGGAAAAAAAATTAAATGACTAAAAACTCTCTGATCTGATAATACAGGGTGATTCAAAAAGAAAAACCACAACTTTAGGAATTTAAAACTCTGCAACGACAAAAGGCAGAGCTAAGCACTATCTGTCGGCGAATTAAGGAAGCTATAAAGTTTCATTTAGTTGTACATTTGTTCGCTTGAGGCGCTGTTGACTAGGCGTCAGCGTCAGTTGATGCTAAGATGGCGACCACTCAACAGAAAGCTTTTTGTGTTACTGAGTACGGCAGAAGTGAATCGACGACAGTTGTTCAGCGTGCATTTCGAACGAAGTATGGTGTTAAACCTCCTGATAGGTGGTGTATTAAACGTTGGTATAAACAGTTTACAGAGAATGGGTGTTTGTGCAAAGGGAAAAGTTCTGGACGGCCGAGAACGAGTGATGAAAATGTAGCACGCATCCAGCAAGCATTTGTTCGCAGCCCAGGAAAATCGACTCGCAGAGCTAGCTGAGAGCTGCAAATTCCACAATCAACTGTATGGAGAGTCCTACAAAAAAGGTTAGTTATGAAACCTTATCGTCTGAAATTGGTTCAAGCACTGTCTGCAGCTGATAAGATTAAAAGAATCGATTTCTGTGATTTTATCCTTGCTCAAATGGAAACAGATGAATCTTTCTTTTCAAAGATTGTGTTTAGTGATGAAGCAACTTTCCACACTAACGGGAAAGTCAACCGTCACAATGTCTGTATATGGAGCACTGAGAATCCGCGGGAAACAACTCAGTATGAACGTGACTCGCCTAAGGTGAACGTTTTCTGTGCCATTTCAGCCAATAAAGTTTTTGGTCCCTTTTTCTTCGAAGGTGCTACTGTAACTGGACTACAGTATCTGGAGATGTTAGAGAATTGGCTGTTCCATCAGCTCGAACAAGAAGCACAACAATTCATATTTCAGCAGGATGGAGCGCCACCACATTGGCACTTATCTGTCCGTAAGTACCTGAACGTCAATTACCCGAGGCGATGGATCGGCCGCCAGGCAGCCCGTGACAGAGCACTTCATCACTGGCCTCCAAGAAGCCCTGATCTTACCCCCTGCGATTTTTTCTTATGGGGGTATGTTAAGGATATGGTGTTTCGGCCACCTCTCCCAGCCACCATTGATGATTTGAAACGAGAAATAACAGCAGCTATCCAAACTGTTACGCCTGATATGCTACAGAGAGTGTGGAACGAGTTGGAGTATCGGGCTGATATTGCTCGAGTGTCTGGAGGGGGCCATATTGAACATCTCTGAACTTGTTTTTGAGTGAAAAAAACCTATTAAGACCTGACGCATGAGGTAACGATCGAATAGTACGCAAAGAGTACAGATATTTGAAAGGGCTGCTGAACAGAAAGAGCAAGCACTGTTCACTCCCACACAGTATCGAGAAAAGCCCCAGACGATTAAAGTAAATGCTTTAAACTAAGAACTATGGCTGCTTATTACACGTCAAGAGCTGACAATCTTTCCAGTAGGAAAACCCGCGGCCAGTTCTTGTTCACTTACAATGATTCTATCTGAGCTGGTTAAATTACAATATTGTCAATTCTAAATTATGAGCATGAATCTCTTGATCACTTAAGCACTGACGCAATCATCGCACCGACGTAAAGGTGCAAAGATACCCGTCTGTTTAAATACAGTGACCTTCTGCGTGAAGAAGTCCGTCCGACAGGTATCATAGACCCTTCAAGGCTTTTTTAAGGGACCGAAGGCGTGACAATCGCATGGGGAGAAATCAGTAATATAAGGCGGGTGCTCGAGTGTTTCCCACACTCGATTCATCGTAACTTTTGCGTTACTACATCTGCGATATGGGGACGTGCATCATGAAGGAGCAGCACTCAACGTCGGCAGCCAAGAAAAGAATGGCTGGCTCTGAGCACTATGGGACTCAACTGCTGAGGTCATTAGTCCCCTAGAACTTAGAACTAGTTAAACCTAACTAACCTAAGGACATCACAAACATCCATGCCCGAGGCAGGATTCGAACCTGCGACCGTAGCGGTCTTGCGGTTCCAGACTGCAGCGCCTTTAACCGCACGGCCACTTCGGCCGGCAAGAAAAGAATAACAGCGCGTTGGTCCCGTTTCGACACATCTGGTAATAACGTCGTCAGAGTTCACGTTTCTGTGTTTACCGCAAGAACGTCAGAAAGACACGAATGCCATACTAATTCCTTGCCTAGATGTCGGAGCTTACATACCCGCATAGAAGTCGCGCTATGTTGCATATACGCTGCTTCAGCACCATCAAACGGAAACTCTTTGATTTCTCCTTATACTGCAGCTTTAGGAGGCGTCACATCATACAGTTGTTTTCTGCGATAATCTGCAACTGTAATCGTTTATTTGTGTCACTAAATAAAATGTGCAAAAAAGGTATGTTCTTAAGTGAACACACTGCCATTTGTATGTTTTGTTGTGCATTTAATTTCGACCCAGGTTTCATCGTTTTATGCCATTTTCAAGTGACTTGGTTTATGTCAGTAACATATTTTGCACGACATCGAGCTCAAAATTGGCCATAAATTAAGAAAAATATCCGCTCTCCAATCTTAATTCTTAATTTATTGCCAGTTTTGAGTTTCAAGTCCTGCAAAATGTTGTTACATAAACTCAATCACTTGAACATGCCATAAAAGGCCGAAACCTGGGTCGTAATTAAATAAACAACAATACAACCAAGTGACGGTGTGTTCACGTAAAAATTATTGTATGACTGTAGCTCAGCAACATAAAAAAGGTACGTTCCTTTCTGATGGCTATTCGTGATGCATATTCTAAGTTCGTCGCTGTACAGGAGAGGTAATTCGGTGGCTGCTGGCATCCTAGCTGACTGCAAGTGCGAATGGCTAGTACGCTATGGTGTCAGTGTCTCAGAAACGAGTGCCAAGCTGGCGCCAAGCCCACTCTTAGAACTTGACCTTGTTGGCTAGTGCAAGCGGAAGGTAGACTCCTGAAGAACAGTGCAACGTGTCTATCTATAAACCGGACCACTACAGTCACTTATAAAATATGACACACAATCTGTTCAGGAGCTACAGTGAGAACGACTTCGCAGTGAGAGCTATAGGGCTTAGTCTGTATTTTGTTTTACGAGAACGCAAAAGAATGCTTTTCAATTAAGTGATAGATAGAATATATTAGCTCAGTTGGTAGAGCACTTGCCCGCGAAAGGCAAAGATCCCGAGTTCGAGTCTTGGTCCGGCACACAATTTTAATCTGCCAGGAAGTTTCATATGAGCGCACACTCCGCTATAGAGTGAAAATTTCATCCTAGAAACATTATGAATTTTTCCATAGAGTTACCTCAACGAGCTACAGTTTCCTAAAAGAAACATTTTTTTTATATCATGTACCGCATGTATTTACACAACTGTGTACTAATTTATTTAAATGAAATTTCTATTAACGTTAGGGACTTTAAACACTCATAGTTTTAAGGGTGAATGCAACATGCTCTACATAACTGGTTCTGCTCGGATGGATGTTCCGATGGCAGAGTATTCACTGAAGTGATGTGCTCTGTTACATTACCTCACTACGTTACCTGAACTTTCTGACTCTTCAAATCTGCCCTTCATCAGTTATCACACATTCTGGCCAATTGCTAACTTTCACCATGCATTTCCTTATCCTTTATATCTGCTGCTTCTTTAAGGTGGTTTATCTTATTGCTGAACCGATGTTGTTGGTAAAAGTAGCTCCTGTGTTCAGCAATTTTTTTCCATTCTTGAAAGATACAACTGAAAATATGCGAAGAATTCCGCGATAATTTTAACTTTTTGCGCTGTAGCGTACGATCTGCCAACTTAGTAGCATAATAGAATAGGTGTTTAATTACTTTACTGTGAAATCAGGAGCACTTCCAACATTAAAGCTAGAATTAGAAGTAATATTACAGAGGCATTGATACGATTCTTTCTTCAACTGTAACGCAGAATTGTTTCATTCTAGGTTTCTCCTGTATGCTGTTTCGCAGAGTACGTTAAAGTATTTATTTACAAGCTACCCATAATTTTTTAACCACGTAACGTATCTCTACATTTTTGTAGAACTCTACTATTCAGTGTGTCATGTTTAATATTAAATTGCTTTGGCACTATAGAAAAAGGCATGTTATCACCCTCTACTGCCTCAGTCGCATTTTCTATCGTAACAGCATCCCATGTTTGTTGCTCTGATTTCTGGAGGTAATTTACAAGGCTTCGTAACGCCAAAGGATCTTAAACAATAACAAGCGGCTGCAGGAGACTGTTTTCCGTTGCGCTTTTGTACTGCACCAAATATAACAGAACACAGGCAGTTTTAATATAATTAATCTTACGTCTACATGGATACTCTGCAAATCATATTTAAGTGCCTGGCAGAGGGTTCATCGAACCACCTTCACAGTAATTCTCTATTATTCCAATTAGTACGGCGCGCGGAAAAAAATGAAGATCTATACCTTCCCGTGCGAGGTCTGATTTTCCTTATTCTATTTTGATGATCATTTCTTCGTATGTACGTCGGCGTCAACAAAACATTTTCGCATTCCTAGGAGAAAACAGGTGATTGAAAATTCGTGAGCAGGTTCTTCCGCAAAAAAATACGCCTTTGTTTTAATGATGTCCACCCTACATACTGTATCAAACAAACAAATTTCGCGATAATACAAAACTTGCCACCCTTCTTTCAACTTTGTCGATGAACTCCGTCAGTCCTATCTCGTAAGGATCCCACACAGCGCAGCAGTATTCTAAAAGAGAACGTAAAACCGTAGTGTAGGCAGTCTTCTTAGTAGGTCTGTTACATTTTCTAAGTGTCCTGCCAATAAACCGCAGTCTTTCGTTAGCCTTCCCCACAATATTTTCTATGTGTTCCTTCCAATTTAAGTTGTTCGTAGTTGTAATTTCTAGATATTTAGCTGAATTTACGGCTTTTAGATTTGACAAATTTATCGTGTAACCGAATTTTAACGGATTCCTTTTAGCACTCATGTGGACGACCTCACACGTTTCGTTATTTAGGGTCAATTGCCAATTTTTGCACCATACAGATAAATTTTATAAATCGTTTAGCAATTTGTTTTGATCTTCCGATGTCTTTACTAGTCGATAAACGACAGGATCATCTGCAAACAACCTAAGGCTGCTGCTCAGATTGTCTCCTAAATCGTTTATATAGATAAGGAGCAGCAAACGGCCTTTAACACTATCTTGGGGATCGCCAGAAATCACATCTGTTTAACTCTATGACTGTCCGTCAATTACCACGAACTGTTACCTCTCTGACATGAAATCACGAATCCAGTCACATAACCGTGACGATATTCCATAAGCACGCAATTTCACCACAAACCGCATGTATGGTACAGTGTCAAAAGCCTTTTGGAAATCTAGCAATAGAGAATCAATTTGAAATCCCTTGACAATAGCATTCAACACTTCATGTGAGTGAAGAGCTAGTTGTGTTTCACAAGATCGATATTTCCTAAATCCGTGTTGACTGAATGTCAATGGACGGTTTTCTTCGAGGTAATTCATAATGTTTGAACACCATATATGTTCCAAAATCCTGCTGCATATCGACATTAACGATATAGGCCTGTAATTTAGTGAATTACTCCCACTACCTTTCTTGAATATTTGTGTGACTTGTGCAACTTTCCAGTCTCTGGGTACGGATCTTTCGTCGAGCAAAGGGTTGTATATGATTATTAAGTATGAAGCTAATGCCTCAGTATACACTGAAAGGAACCTAATTGGTATACAGTCTGGACCGGAAGACTTGCATTTATTAAGTGATTTAAGTTGCTGCACTACTCCGACGACATTTACTTCTACGCTACTCATGTTGGCAGCTGTTCTTGATTCGAATTCTGGAATATTTGCTTCGTCTTCCTTCGCGAATGAATTTCGGAAGGATGTGCTCAATAACTCTGATTTAGCAACACTTTAGTCTATAATATTTCCATTCCTATCGCGCAGAGAAGGCTTCGATTGTGTCTTACTGCTTCTGCCAAGTTTCGAGACAAAGTTTCGTAGCGGAAACTATTATAAGCATCTCGTATTGAAGCCCGCGCCAAATTTCGAGCTTCTATAAAAGATCGCAGATCTTGGAGATTCTGCATCCGTTTAGATTTGGCATGCTTTTTTCGTTGTTTCCAACAGTGGTCTGACCCGTTTTGAGTACGATGGGTAATCAGCTCCGTCGCATCTTAATTTATTTCGTATAAATCACTCAGTTGCTGCCGATACTATTTCTTTGAATTCAAGCCACATCTGGTCTACACTTATATTGTTAATTTGGAGGGAGTGGAGATTGTCTCTCTGGAAGGCGTCAAGTGAATTTTTATCTGCTTTTTTGAATAGGTATGGTTTTCGTTTATTTGTGGAGGATTTGGGGATTACAATATTCAGTCTCGCTACGACAGTCCTGTGTTCATTAATACCTGTATCCGTTTTGATGCTTGTTATTAGCTCAGGATTATTTTTTGCTAGGATGCCAAGTGTGTTTTCACAACCGTTTACTATTCTCGTAGACTCATGAACTATCTGCTCGAAATAATTTTCACAGAGTGCATTTAGCACAATTTCGGATGATGTTCTATGCGTACCTCCGGATTTAAACATGTATTTTCGCCAATATATCGAAGGCAAATTACAGTCACCACGAACAATAACTGTATGTGTCAGGTAAGTGCTTGAAACTCAAGTTTTCTTTGAACCTTTCAGCAATTGTATCATCTGAATTGGGAGATCGGTAAAAGGATCACATTATTATTTTATTCCGTTGCCAACAATTACCTCTGCTAATGCCAACTCGTAGGAACTGTCTAATTCAATTTCTCGACAAGATACACTACTTCTATCAGCAACAAACACGCCTCCGCCAATTGTGTTCAGCCTATCCTTTCGGAACACTGTTAGATCTTTCGAAAAAAAAAATTCTGCTGATCTTATCTCCGGCTTCACCCAGCTTTCAGTGCCTATAACGATTTGGGCATCAGTGCTTTCTATTAGCGCTTGGAGCTCTGGAACTTTCCCGAACACAGCTAAGGCAATTATACCGATGGTTCCTGTATCTAGGTTCTTCCTGTGTTCGGCTTGCATGCTTTGAGACTAGAGCCCTTAATTAATTCAAAATCGTCACAAAGATATGGAATGATGGACTACATCTTCGTATATAAAAGGATTTAGAAGGCAACGTGTATATAATGCACGATATATGGAAGTAACAAAGTCTCATTAGGGTAAATAGATTAAAAATGAACTGGCCAAGGTGGCCACTTTTCCTGACGAGTGGTGTGGTCAATTTTCCCGATAGGATGCCATGTCTGCATTAATGATCCATAGATGAAACTATCCGACCGAAAGAAACAAGAAGGAACTACATTTTTAAGCCAAAACATGTTGTTTGGTCATAGATATTGTAAATAAGTATTACTTAAGGTGTAAGTGAGGCAAGAAGAATGATACGTGACTTACCTCACATCAGACGGCTGTAAATCAGAAACGTTTTCAAAATAAGCTTCCTCTGTCAGATTCACTGACAACAATGATGCTGTATATTATAATTAGTCTGACCTCTTCTCGGCAGGTAGTGGCACTGTTCAGGACAAAAAATATAGAATAACCACGTGCCGGACCGAAACTCGAACTCGGGAACTTTGCCTTTCGCGGGCAAGTGCTCAGTTGGTAGAGCACTTGCCCGCGAAAGGCAAAGGTCCCGAGTTCGAGTCTCGGTCCGGCACACAGTTTTAATCTGCCAGGAAGTTTCATATCAGCGCACTCTCCGCTGCAGAGTGAAAATCTCATTCTGGAAACATCCCCCAGGCTGTGGCTAAGCCATGTCCCCGCAATGTCCTTTCTTTCAGGAGTGCTAGTTCTGCAAGGTTCGCAGAAGAGCTTCTGTTAAGTTTGGAAGGCAGGAGACGAGGTACTGGCAGAAGTAAAGCTGTGAGGACGGGGCGTGAGTCGTGCTTGGGTAGCTCAGTTGGTAGAGCACTTGCCCGCGAAAGGCAAAGGTCCCGAGTTAGAGTCTCGGTCCGGCACACAGTTTTAATCTGCCAGGAAGTTTCATATCAACGCACACTCAGCTGCAGAGTGAAAATCTCATTATAGTATAACCACGTTTCCCACCATGGCCACTTTACCTCGCCTTCCACTGCGTCTGTGACATGTCATCTTACAATACTTCACATTCGCCTTAGAGAACTACTCTTACCACCAATTAGTTGACGTAATGAAAACCAAAAGATTTATCCCTCCTCCGAGCCATTTATCGGCGCGTACATGAAAGGATAGGTCAAACATTTGTTTCTTGTTTTACATACACTAATGTTCTTAAATGCAACTTCGTTGCAACATTTAGCATCTTTGAATAAGACTCCAGGTTTAAAACTGGCCGACTCTCCGCGTCGTTTCGTTACGCTGTGATACGTCATCAGGAGGGAGAAGTCTAAACTTACAGCGGCAGCCCCAACATCTGGCTCTCGCACGCTCGGAGGAAAGAATTATGTGCGCCTGGCGCAGACTATTTTTCTTGTCGGCTCGTTGGTGCGTGGAAGGTAGCCGTTGGGCCTCAGGATGTTTCCTTGGTCTTCAGCGAATGTAAGCGTTCAACTCTTCGCACCCAAACATTCTCAGTTGCTACAGTAGTGGAAATCAGCATAAAGGCAGGGTTCCACGAAAGTAACAGTTCAATACCTGGAGCATACATGTATCGAATTCACTAAGAAAAGAGTAGATAAATATGAGGCATAAACAATTATGACGAAATTTCTTTCATAAGACGAGTAACAAAATAAGTCGTTCGTATTTCCTATACTGAAACTGGTGTAAAGACACAACTGTCCCGTTGTGTTACTGTATTATTATTACTTTGTCCAACCTCTGTTCTTAATAATAACACCAAAATCTCTCTTCGGAATTGATTTTGTTAGTGTTTGTAGTTCCTGCAATAAAACTGTCGCCCATTCTTCTCCTATCCCACTTTTCAGCTTACTACGGCCTCAAATTGTCTTCCGTTACCCTAAACACGGCTTGCAAGTATTCCACGAATGTTTTCCACAGGGTTCATATCCGCGCTACATGCAGGCCAGAGCAAGACATCGAAATCTTTATCTTCAAACCACTTTTTGTTTCTAGCAGAACCATACACAGATGCAGTATCTTGTTGAAACATTAGTCTTTAGTCATAGGTTCTCACGCTTTCTAATCAGTCCTATTTTTTACATCTCACTGTACACGTTAGAGTTCATTCTAGTGTTCATCCAAGCAATGTGTGATTTACCTAGAGCGCAGAAGGCTGCCCAAAACGTAATACTTCCAACACCAAAATTTCTCCTCATTCTCACCTGCTGCTCTGTTCTCAGATCAAGGCAGTAATGTTGAAATACATGCTACTTATCTAAATTAAACTTTTTCTCATCACTGAAGGTCACTTTATCCCATTCTGAAGTCCATGACGTGTGTTTTTCAGCAAACTCCAATCTAGCCTCTTTTTCTGGATGTTAATGCGGGTTTTTGCAGTTGTTTCTTGAATTCAAGATGTTTGTCGTATGACAAAATTTGTCGTGTATGTCTGGCAGTTATTGGAAACTGTAAATCAGCAACAAAGTGAGAAGAACAACGTTTTCTCGACATTGCTTTGCCCAAAAGTACCCTTTCTATGCTTCAGATAATTTCCTACTTGGCCATATTTCCTGCCCATATTTTCCGTTCTATCCACATCTTCTGCACAGTCTAACGAATTATCAATCACTGTACTTGAACATTTCTTCCTAGTAATTTGACAATTGGAAAGTACCATTTCCTTGTACGTACCGAATTTTGCGTTCTCATCACATGATAACTGTTTTCCGTGTGGCATTGTCACACTCGTTGTTTATGTACACGCCGACCGGTGTAGCCGAGCGGTTCTAGGCGCTACAGTCTGGAACCGCGCGACCGCTACGGTCGCAGGTTCGAATCGTGCCTCGGGCATGGATGTGTGTGATGTCCTTAGGTTAGTTAGGTTTAAGTAGTTCTAAGTTCTAGGGGACTGATGACCTCAGCAGTTAAGTCCCATGGTGCTCAGAGCCATTTGAACCATTTATGTACACAACATCCACTGTCGCTAATCATTTTTGTTTCCTGTCTGCAGTAAAGACACGTAAGCATACACTAACACCGCACAGAGCCGACTGCCTTTATACCGAGTTCCATCCTCCACCACCTGAATGACTGGTGTCTTGTCATATACTGACAAATACGATACCATTTGACTGCTTTTGTCGATATAGTGGATTTCGTACTACTGCATATATATTTTACACAAACATTCCAACAGACAATATTAATTTTCCCGCAATCATCCATGACTTTCCACTGATTTCCACTACCGTATCATGGGGTAACTGTATCTAATGCAATTGTTAATCTTTGTTTCTACAAGTATTTTTATGCTCTAACATTCTGACTCTTAACTGATTATTCAGAATATAACTAAAAAGGAAGCGCAATGGGTGTTCAAAGTTCCGTCGACGACGACATCGTTACATCCTACCAAGCTCAAATAGAACGATAACGGAGAAGGAAATCGGTTGGGCCCATTTGAAAGAAACTATGTCCGCTTCCATCGATTTCGGAAACTCTAAATCTGGATGATGAAACACGTCTGAAACTCATTCCTTCTGAATATGAATCCAGTGCTTTAACCACATAGCCACCTCGTTCGGTGTCTACAATACTCCTGTGTACTTTGAAGGATTACAGTAGTGACAGAATACCTATCAATTTGAATAGAAACTCGAGTCGCGAATCATACAGTTTATTCGCTACAGTAACCAGCATGTAAAACCAAGTGTTCTGTTATTCTGTGTCCATAGGATGAAAGAGTAACGTGATTCGGATAATTATTTCACAGATGATTAGCTGACATGTCGGTAATTACTAGACAGGAAGCTAGCAATGCCCACTACTAAACACTGTTGTAGTGGAACAAGATGCCTAGCATCAGCAGAAGAAGAAATAATCGGTAACTAAAATACCATGCTGTTTTTGTCGTGGTCTTCAATTCAGAGACTGGTTTGATGCAGCTCTCCATGCTACTCTATCCTGTGCAAGCTTCTTCATCTCTGAGTAACTATTGCAACCTACATACTTCTGAATGTGTTTAGAGTATTCATGCCTTCGTCTCCCTCTACGATTTTTACCCTCCGTGCTTCCCTTAAATACTAAATTGATGATCCCTTGATGCCTCAGATCGTGTCCTACCAACCGATCACGACTAGAAGAAGGGATCCACAAATTCCTCTTCTCCCCAATTCTGTTCAGTACCTCATTAGTTACGTGATCTACCCATCTAATCTTCAGCATTCTTCTGTAGCATCACATTTCAAAAGCTTCTATTCTCTTCTTGTCTAAACCATTTATCGTCCATGTTTCACTTCCATACATGGCTACACTCCACACAAATGCTTTCAGAAAAGACTTCCTGACACTTAGAGCAATACTCGATGTTAACAAATTTCTCTACTCCAGAAAATCTTTCCTTGCCATTGCCAGTCCACATTTTATATCCTCTCTACTTCGACCATTATCAGTTATTTTGCTCCCCAAAAAGCAAAACTCATTTACTACTTTAAGTGTCTCATTTCCTAATCTAATTCCCTCAGTATCACCTGATTTAATGCTTGCGGCTTGCGAATATGTATGTAGATGTAGGTCCACTTTCTTAGAACTGATCTTGAATCAGAGAGAGCGATGACACGTTTTGTCCTTTGTAGGAAGCACGATGTAGATGTAGCATCTTTGGAATGTCAGTAAGTTCCGCTTTCATTATAGTGATCTCAGACGGATGTTATGTTATGACGAGACGAAGCTACTATCTTTCATAGCTGTGGGTTCTTTGTTCTGAGCGACGGCACGTCTGAACTACAACATTTGAAAGATTAGTTCACATTATTACATGAATGAATAAAAGATTTACTTGATAAGATCCTTTGCCACAACATTTCTTGATAATTTACAACTGTCATCAACAATTAAATCGTCGCTTGATGCACTGATTATCAAGTTGTTTTCTTGAAGTACAACGTTCAACATCGAGAAAAGTAAATTTCCATCTGAGACTTGAATAACACTTTAGCCCTACTTGGCGATGCTGACTGCTTCAGCTGAGGTCACGAACTGGGTCAGAGCAATTCCATGCTTGTATCCTTATTGACCTCCGTGCGGGGGCGCTGCTGTGCTGAGAGAGCATCTCCCATTCGCCGTTGAGGATTGCAGCAAGACATAGCAAATTTTTGCGGTATTGTTAGCGTTGCCGGCTTTGGTGTCGCGCCGCGATCTTTGGACGATACCACAAGCTAAAATTTTCTGTCCATGGCGACTTTCAGGCTTCAAAAATGCGCATCCACATACTTCCTTGCTTTTTGATCCAACAGTAAATACAGGGTGGTCCACTGATCGTGACCGGGCCAAATATCTCACGAAATAAGCGTCAAACGAAAAAACTACAAAGAACGAAACTTGTCTAGCTTAAAGGGGGAAACCACATGGCGCTATGGTTGGCCCGCTAGATGGCGCTGCCATAGGTCAAACGGATATCAACTGCGTTTTTTAAAATATGAACCCCCATTTTTATTACATATTCGTGTAGTACGTAAAGAAATATGAATGTTGTAGTTGGACCACTTTTTTCGCTTTGTGATAGGTGGCGCTGTAATAGTCACAAAAATATGGCTCACAATTTTAGACGAACAATTGGTAACAGGTAGGTTTTTTAAATTAAAATACAGAACGTAGGTAAGTTTGAACATTTTATTTCGGTTGTTACCATGTGATACATGTATCTTTTTGAACTTATCATTCCTGAGAACGCATGCTGTTACAGCGTGATTACCTGTAAGTACGACATTAATGCAATAAATGCTCAAAATGACGTCCGTCAACCTCAGTGTATTTGGCAATACGTGTAACGACATTTCTCTCAACAGCGAGTAGTGCGCCTTCCGTAATGTTCGCACATCCGTTGACAATGCGCTGACGCATGTTGTCAGGCGTTGTCGGTGGATCACGATAGCAAATGTCCTTCAACTTTCCCTACAGAAAGAAATCCGGGGACGTCAGATCCGGTGAACGTGCGGGCCATGGTATTGTGCTTCGACGACCAATCCACCTGTCATGAAATATGCTATTCAGTACCGCTTCAACCGCACAAGAGCTATGTGCCGGACATCCATCAAGTTGGAAGTATATCGCCATTCTGTCATGTAGTGAAACATCTTCTAGTAACATCGGTAAACATTACGTAGGAAATCAGCATATATTGCACCATTTAGATTGCCATCGATAAAATGGGGGCCAATTATCCTTCCTCCCATAATGCTGCACCATACATTAACCCGCCAAGGTCGCTGATGTTCCACTTGTCGCAGCCATCGTGGATTTTCCGTTGCCCAATAGTGCATATTATGCTGGTTTACGTTACCGCTGTTGATTAATGACGCTTCGTCGCTAAACAGAATGCGTGCAAAAAATCTGTCATCGTTCCGTAATTTCTCTTGTGCCCAGTGGCAGAACTGTACACGACGTCAAAAGTCGTCGCCATGCAATTCCTAGTGCATAGAATTATAGTACGGGTGCAATCGATGTTGATGTAGCATTCTCAACACCGACGTTTTTGAGATTCCCGATTCTCGCGCAATTTGTCTGCTACTGATGTGCGGATTAGCCGTGACAGCAACTAAAACACCAACTTGGGCATCATCATTTGTTGCAGGTCGTGGTTGACGTTTCACATGTGGCTGAACACTTCCTACATCGACATCTACATCTACATTTATACTCCGGAAGCCACCCGACGGTGTGTGGCGGAGGGCACTTTACGTGCCACTGTCATTACCTCCCTTTTCTGTTCCAGTCGCGTATGGTTCGCGGGAAGAACGACTGTCTGAAAGCCTTCGTGCGCACTCGAATCTCTCTAATTTTACATTCGTGACCTCCGCGGGAGGTATAAGTAGGGGGAAGCAATATATTCGATACCTCCTCCAAAAACGCACCCTCTCGAAACCTGGACAGCAAGCTATACCGCGATGCAGAGCGCCTCTCTTGCAGAGTCTGCCACTTGAGTGTGCTAAACATCTTCGTAACGCTATCACGGTTACCAAATAACCCTGTGTCGAAACGCGCCGCTCTTCTTTGGATCTTTTCTATCTCCTCCGTCAACCCGATCTGGTACGGATCCCACACTGATGAGCAATACTCAAGTATAGGCCGAACGAGTGTTTTTTAAGCCACCTCCCTTGTTGATGGTCTACATTTTCTAAGGACTCTCCCAATGAATCTCAACCTGGTACCCGCCTTACCAACAATTAATTTTATATGATCATTCCACTTCAAATCGTTCCGCACGCATACTCCCAGATATTTTACAGAAGTAACTGCTACCAGTGTTTGTTCCGCTATCATATAATCATACAATAAAGGATCCTTCTTTCTATGTATTCGCAATACATTACATTTGTCTATGTTAAGGGTCACTTGCCACTCCCTGCACCAAGTGCCTATCCGCTGCAGATCTTCCTGCATTTCGCTACAATTTTCTAATGCTGCAACTTCTCTGTATACTACAGCATCATCCGCGAAAAGCCGCATGGGACTTCCGACACTATCTACTAGGTCATTTATATATATTGTGAAAAGCAATGGTCCCATAACACTCCCCTGTGGCACGCCAGAGGTTACTTTAACGTCTGTAGACGTCTCTCCATTGATAACAACATGTTGTGTTCTGTTTGCTAAAAACTCTTCAATCCAGCCACACAGCTGATCTGATATTCCGTAGGCTCTTACTTTGTTTATCAGGCGATAGTGCGGAACCGTATCGAACGCCTTCCGGACGTCAAGGAAAATGGAATCTACCTGGCAGCCTGTATCTAATATTTTCTGGGTCTCATGAATAAATAAAGCGAGTTGGGTCTCACACGATCGCTGTTTCCGGAATCCATGTTGATTCCTACAGAGTAGATTCTGGGTTTCCAAAAACGACATGATACTCGAGCAAAAAACATGTTCTAAAATTCTACAACACATCGACTTCAGAGATATAGGTCTATAGTTTTGCGCATCTGCTCGACGACCCTTCTTGAAGACTGGGACTACCTGTGCTCTTTTCCAATCATTTGGAACCTTCCGTTCCTCTAGAGACTTGCGGTACACGGCTGTTAGAAGGGGGGCAAGTTCTTCCGCGTACTCTGTGTAGAATCCAATTGGTATCCCGTCGGGTCCAGTGGACTTTCCTCTGTTGAGTGATTCCAGTTGCTTTTCTATTCCTTGGACTCTTATTTCGATGTCAGCCATTTTTTCGTTTGTGCGAGGATTTAGAGAAGGAATTGCAGTGCGGTCTTCCTCTGTGAAACAGCTTTGGAAAAAGGTGTTTAGTATTTAAACCTTACGCGTGTCATCCTCTGTTTCAATGCCATCATCATCCCGGAGTGTCTGGATATGCTGTTTCGAGCCACTTACTGATTTAACGTAAGACCAGAACTTCCTAGAATTTTCTGTCAAGTCGGTACATAGAATTTTACTTTCGAATTCACTGGACGCTTCACGCATAGCCCTCCTTACGCTAACTTTGACATCGTTTAGCTTCTGTTTGTCTGAGAGGTTTTGGCCGCGTTTACACTTGGAGTGAAGCTCTCTTTGCTTTCGCAGTAGTTTCCTAACTTTGCTGTTGAACCACGGTGGGTTTTTCCCGTCCCTCACGGTTTTACTCGGCACATACCTGTCTAAAACGCATTTTACGATTCCCTTGAACTTTTTCCATAAACACTCAACACTGTCATTGTCGGAACAGAAATTTTCGTTTTGATCTGTAGTCTGAAATCTGCCTTCTATTACTCTTGCTAAACAGATAAACCTTCCTCCCTTTTTTATATTCCTGTTAACTTCCATATTCCTGTTTCCTTAAATAACGTAACTCTCCGGCGAACGGACCGGACACTTGGATGGTGTCGTCCAGGATACCGAGCAGCATACGTAGCACACGCCAGTTGGGCATTTTTATTACAACAGCCATACATCAACACGATATCGACCTTTTCCGCAATTGGTAAACGGTCCATTTTAACACGGGTAATGTATCACGAAGCAAATACAGCCCGCACTGGCGCAATGTTACGTGATACCATGTACTTATACGATTGTGACTATTACAGCGCCATCTATCGAAAAGCGAAAAAAGTTTTCCAACTAAAACATTCATATTTCTTTACGTACTGCACGAATATGTTATAAAAATGGGGGTTCCTATTTAAAAAAACGTAGTTGATATCCGTTTGACCTATGGCAGCGCCATCTAGCGGGCCAACCATAGCGCCATCTGGCTTCCCCCTTCAAGCTAGACGAGTTTCGTTCTTTGTAGTTTTTTCGTTTGACGCTTATTTCGTGAGATATTTGGCCCGGTCACTATCAGTTGGCGACCCTGTATATCGTAGTTTGTCGGGTACTCTGCTAGCCCAAGGTGCGGTGCGTAGACAGCTGGAGTCAGAACAACACATACCTATTTTAATACGTGCAGTAATACGCTGTGACTGGTCACCGTCTCGCTCAAAGGTCAGCGCTGACAGCAAGTGACTCAAAACAGAGCCTGCAGCGCTACCGTGATGTGACTGAGATGCAGGTGCCGATGCCGGTCGCTGATAGCGGCGAAGCTCTAAAATAGTGCGCGTCTCCAGGAAAAGCGCGGCCATTAATCTGCCGGCGCTGGCTGCCGCTGGCTGTCCGGCGGCGGCGACACATTTTCTATTTCCGGAGTTCGAAGCGCCGGCCGCTGGCCACGCGGGACGGGCGGCCGCGCCCGCCACTGCCGCTTCGGACGTTTATCACTCGCGGGCGACGGCTCCAGCTGTTGGGGAACGGTCAGTGCTCTGGCAAATGACGGTATAAATCCCCCGTCCTGTGCCACTGTTATGCTGTAACTCATCCGCAGCGCCACCGTCTCCGCTGTTAGTACGTCAAGTGCACAAACGTTCGGAGTGAGTAACGCACCAGAGTCAGTAAATGGAAAGGCTTGTAAAATACTAAAAACAAATAAGTCTCTCGGCAGGTAACAGGCGCGAATGGCGTGCTTAATACGAGGGTAATCCCAAAACTTAGGTCTCCTATTTTTTTGTAAATACTTGTTGTTGTGGTCTTCAGTCCTGAGACTGGTTTGATGCAGCTCTCCATGCTACTCTATCCTGTGCAAGCTTCTTCATCTCCTAGTATCTACTGCAACCTACATCCTTCTGAATCTGTTTAGTGTATTCATCTCTTGGTCTCCCTCTACGATTTTTACCCTCCACGCTGTCCTCCAATACTAAATTGGTGATCCCTTGATATCTCAGAAAATGTCCTACCAACCGGTCTCTTCTTCTAGTCAAGTTGTGCCACAAACTTCTCTTCTCCCGAATCCTATTCAATACCTCCTCATTAGTTATGTGATCTACCCTTCTAATCTTCAGCATTCTTCTGTAGCACCACATTTCGAAAGCTTCTATTCTCTTCTTGTCAAAACTATTTATCGTCCATGTTTCACTTCCATACATGGCTACGCTCCACACAAATACTTTCAGAAACGACTTCCTGTCACTTAAATCTATACTCGATGTTAACAAATTTCTCTTCTTCAGAAACGCTTTCCTTGCCATTGCCAGTCTGCATTTGATATCCTCTCTACGTCGACCATCATCAGTTATTTTGCTCCCCAAATAGCAAAACTCCTTTACTACTTTAAGTGTCTCATTTCCTAATCTAATTCCCTCGGCATCACCCGACTTAATTTGACTACATTCCATTATCCTCGTTTTGCTTTTGTTGATGTTAATCTTGTTGTGACTTGGCAAGACAGCCAAGTCACAATGAGAGGAAGCCGAAAGGCACGCGTTAAGCTCACGCAGATTGGCGTGAGGTCTGGAACAGTTAAAGGAATTAATAGAAGCAAATAAAGTACGTAGTTTATGTAATACTTAACTTTAATCCACAATTGTAGAACATCTCTCTTGACGGTACATGTTATAATCTCAATATCAAATGCTATGGCGCCTTGCTAGGTCGTAGCAAATGACGTAGCTGAAGGCTATGCTAACTATCGTCTCGGCAAATGAGAGCGTAGTTGTCAGTGATCCATCTCTGGCTAAGTCGGCTGTACAACTGGGGCGAGTGCTAGTACGTCTCTCTAGACCCGGCGTGTGGTGGCGCTCGGTCTGCTATCACTGACAGTGGCGACACTCGGGTCCGACGTATACTAATGGACCGCGGCCGATTTAAAGGCTACCACCTAGCACGTGTGGTGTCTGGCGGTGACACCACACATCTTATATCCTCCTTTCAAGACACTATAAGCACATACACCTGTTTATTTGTACATTGGCTTACATCAGTTTACAGCTTCAACATTTAGCTATTTTTCGACATGATCACCATTTCTGTCGGTGCACTTTTGTAGGTGCTGTGGCAGTTTTTGTATGCCCATGTCATACCAGCTCGCCGCCATGCTGTTCAGAAAGTTATGAACTGGCGTGATTGTTGCTTGGTCTCAGGTGGTAAAGTGGTATGCCCAGGTTCCGTCACTCGTCACAACTGAGTCCAGAAAGTTGCCCTGTTCGGCTGCAAGGCGGTGAAGAAATGCGCGGGAAGCATCAACTCGTTGCCGCATGTGGTCCTCAGTCAGCATGCGTGGCACCCATCTTGCGCACACTTTCCGGTAGTTCAATGTTTCCGTTAAAATTCTGTGAGCGGTGCTTCTGGAAACCTCAGGAACCAACGTGCAGAGATCATCCAGGGTGATCCGCCGATCTTCACGCATGCTTTGCTCACCCTTCAACACCGTCTCCTCAGAAATTGACGGTCTCCCGCTCCTTCGTTCGTCGTGAATTTCGGTCCGACCAGCTGCAAACTCTCTACACCACGTACGAACATTTTTGACATCCATGCACGACTCACCATACACTTCCGTCAATTGACGATGGATTTCAATCGGCGCAGTGCCTTTTGCGTTCAAAAACTGAATAACTGCGTGAAATTCGCACTGGGCGGTAACATCCATCGGGAGTTCCACTCTCAACAGCTGCCAAGCCCCGACTGAGCGCGTCAGCTCGGCATACGCATGTTTACACACAGCGCGTGAAGCACTCTTCATAACAGTGTGACCAACTGCCACACAAAGTACTGTACTTATAAAAAAATACGAGACCTTACTTTTGGGATAACGCTCTTAGTTCCAATATACCTGATGGAGGAAACTGACTTTGTGTCATTAGCAAGGACAGGAAGAAAATGTGAAAGGCGGTCGCTTTGTCACGAGCTGGTTTCATACATCGTGCGCCTTTACGCCATCAACACCACCTAGAGACAAGGCCAAACACCAGTATCGTGACGTCATCGTCAAGTGGCGATCGTAATATAAAGCAGCAGACACCATAAGAATTTTGTGGCTCGTAAAAGTCGTGATTTTTTTACTTGAAACTCGTATGAGGTTAGTTACCATGAAAACACACAGTTGTTTATACGGAAATGAGGTAAAAACGACTGAGAACGCATAACTGCGATTAATTTCGTGCACAGCATGTGCAGTACGGCTTGCACGCTTGCAAATAGAGCTGCAGACGTCTTAAAAATGCATTAGTTTCGTGAATATGAAATGTTAGGAGCATCAGCAGAATTTTTAAATGTACAGTAGTTATTTAGTAAAACATTCATATATTTCCAAGTAATGTTTTTATACCGGTCCGGCACAAATTTTCATTTTCGTCATTCCCTCACAGAGCTGATGCTTGTTCGTACTTGCAACTGCAAATAAATTTCATGTACAAGATAACGAATTTTCGAAGCGGTAACGTATGGTATCCAGCACAATGCACGCACAGAACTGGTATAAAAATCAACCGATATAGATGAAGACATTCGTAAAATTAGCACATCTAATATCTACCCCGAGCAACGCATAAATATAAATTTATAAATCACATAAATGTAAATTTATAAATTGTTGAGAAATAGAAATGAAGTGAGAGAGTGTGTGAGTCACTTGAATATAAAGATTGTTAACTAAGAAACAGATGCCAATAACCACGTTTTCTGTTGAGATAAAAATGGGAGAACCAATGCACAACATTTTCCACAACAAGTACGAATGCAGAATACAGAGCGAAAAGGATATCATTTTACATAACTTCAACATTTTCACAGTTTCCAGTCATGTGACTCAGGTCAGATTGGACGAAATTGCTACAATCTTGCTACCGTGTGGAACGTTGTTGGACGAATGGGCTGATATCAAACGTAAGACAAGAGTTAACTTACCTCTGTCTGATGTGCTGCCCGGCACAAGAGAGACAGGAGCGTGCCTAAAATTTGTGGTGTACTTGGTCGTAGTCGATTGCATTTGAACAGAATTTGTACTCACAGTGGATTTATGTAAACAAAGCCAGATTGCGTTGTAAAAGGGATTATTAGTTCACGGGATAATTTGTATAGCTTCCACCCTAATGTGTTCTTTGGCAATCAAACACCATTCCATTTTTGCTGGGTATTTGTCATTTTTGTGTTGGATTTCCTGCCTCGGGCATGGATGTGTGTGATGTCCTTAGGTTAGTTAGGTTTAATTAGTTGTAAGTTCTAGGCGACTGATGACCTCAGAAGTTAAGTCGCATAGTGCTCGGAGCCAATTGAACCATTTTGAGCCACACACACACACACACACACACACACACACACACATACACACACACATCCATGCACATGCACAAACAGCGTCAAAAACACATAAAGATGTTGGCAATACTTAGAGTATTTACACATCTAAATTGTCAGAAGCTGACACTGTAAGTGTAACCTACGAGTGGCAGTGAATTTTAAGCCCCCTCATACTGATTTGTATTTACAAGCATCGAGTTGTCATCGCCTGTCATGAACTATGAGCATGCTTAAAACACTTGCACAGAGAGCTCACACAGTCTTAGATCTAGATAGTTTGCCGAAAGAGCTCATGCACGTGAAGGCAATGTTCTGCAATAACGGATACTCTATTCAGCGAAGTAATAGTTAAAACCAAGAACCAAGAAGTGGATAAAGAGCAGTCCGCAGCTCATAGTCTAGAGATCAGGTCGCCACCTCTGGATCACAGGGTCCCAGGTTCGATTCCCGAACGGGTAGGGGATTTTCTCCACCAGAGGACTGGGTGTTTGTGTTGACCTCATTTCAACATCATTCGCGAACTGGCGAGAGTGGAAAGTGTAAATATTGTGAATTTGTACGGGCGCTGATAACCACGCCGTTGAGCGCCCTACAAACTAAAAAACATCATCATCAGTGAATAAATAAGAGTACATACCGGCAAAATCTTTAGTCTTTGTCCCTTTTGTGGGTATTTTTATAGGCCCTTTGCTGTTCCTTATCTATATAAACGATTTGGGAGACAATCTGAGCAGCCGTCTTCGGTTGTTTGTACATGACGCTGTCGTTTACCGACTAATAAAGTCATCAGAATACTAAAATAAATTGAAACGCCATTTAGAAAAGATATCTGAATGGTGCGAAAAGTAGCAGTTCACCCTAAATAATGAAACGTGTGAGGTCATCCACATGAGTGCTAAAACGAACTCGTTAAACTTCGGTTACACGATAAATCAGCCTAATTTAAAAACCGTAAATTCAACGAAATACCTAGGTATTACAATTGCGAACAACTTAAATTGGAAGGAACACATAGAAAATGTTGTGTGGAAGGCTAACCGAAGACTGCGTTTTATTGGCAGAACACTTAGAAAATGTAACAGACCTACTGAGGAGACTGCCTACACTATTCTTGTCCGTCCTCTTTTAGAATACTGCTGCGCGGTGTTTGGTCCTTACCATATAGGACTGACGGAGTACATCGAAAAAGTTTGTAATATCTCTTTATATTCGATGAATTATTCAGATACAATTCTATCCTTGAATGACGTTTACTAATTTTCTATCTTCATACTCGCAGAATCCATGCGAAAAGTAGCTCATACAATAGCTATGCCATGAGCGCATAAGTATTCTTTGTAGTACTCTCTCTGGTGGTTGTTAGAAAAAAAGAAAGGGAGCTTCCGAGATTGTCTTGGTGCCGATTAGCCTGAGCTTGGTTTGGAAGAACTGTAATCTGATTATTGAGATTTATCACAGAAGATAACTGATACGAGTTGGACGATTAAAAGGAAATATATATGGATTGCTCCTTCAAATAAAAGGTGTGTATTGGAAATTTGAGAATTAATGATATTTATCGATATATTGCGTAGTTGTTAATCAGAAGGGAACTTCCGAAAGACTGGATACGAACCCGCATTTAATAATTCAAGAGCTCCATTACTTCTTCGGAAGGTTAAACTTCATCAAAGTCAAATATCCGCTTGATATGAGGTTTCCCGACTGATTATACAACGCTCCCATAATTACGAGGCATTTTATTTGTACAGATTAGCAGACTGCCGCAAAGCACGAGCCTGCAGAGAAGAAGAATCATCGCCTGATTTCATTCTAACAAGTAAAATTTCAGAATCATTTTGAGTGACTGAGCTATGACTGTGTTTCCTATCATGAATGATTGATTGCTCGAACGAATTGAGAGCTACAGAATTACGTAGAAGGAGGAAAAATTACAAGTTCAAAGAAAGGCGGCACGTTTTGTATTATCGCGAAATATGGGAGAGAGTGTCACAGAAACGATACAGGATTTGGGCTGGACATCATTAAAAGAAAGACGTTTTTCGTTGCGACGGAATCCTCTCACGAAATACCTATCACCAATTTTCTCCTCCGAATGCGAAAATATTTTGTTGACACCGACGTACGTAGGGAGGAACGATTACCACGATAAAATAAGAGAAATCAGAGTTCGTACGGAAAGATATAGGCGTTCATTCTCTCCGCGCGCTATTCGAGATTGGAATAATAGAGAATTGTGAAGGTGGTTCGATGAACCCTCTGCCAGGCACTTAAGTGTGATTTGCAGAGTATCGATGCAGATGTAGATGTAGAACATCCACAGGTGAAAGTGGTTTTCCGCCCACCATCTACGATTGCAAACCTCCTGGGTCAGTGAAGGACGACTGTTATTACGACAGGCCGGAATTTACAGGCTAACTTGCCAATGTGGTTGGCTTATATAGGTCAGATCACACGCTGAAAAAAAACGCTGCACTGAACACCAACGCCGCACTCGCCTTTTGCTGTCAAGGAATCAAGGAAGTCTGTTGTTGTCGAGCATTGGAAGTCCATTGGACATTCAATGGAATATGATAAAACAATGTTTCTGAACACTGCAACATATTTTTGGGACACCATTATTAAAGAATCCGTGGAAGTAAGCCTGTAGGAAAATCTGATGATCCATGATAGCGGCTACCAGATGGACAGTGGCTCCACAGTTTGCTCCAATCGAGAAAGACGGTCGCGGCGAGAAGTAACGCACAGGGCAGCTGAGTTCTGCGGTTCCACCAGCGAGGGCGCTGCGGCCGGGAGGTGTGGTCCGTCTGTCAACTTGATTTTGGCGCATGCCAAGTCTTCCTCAGACTTCGATGGCTCACGTGAGGATGAATGAAAGGCGCCCAGCTGAAATACCGTGGGGTGTATTGAACGACGACTGGCTCAAGCCCGACACTTGTTTGAACAAGTGACAGTGGGTGTCAGCTACTGGAAGGATTCAATTATTGTGTAACTTACATGCTAAGATACTCTTCACACCCAAAATGTGAGAGTGTATTTTAAAATTAAGCGTCACAATGTTGTTTCCATGTGTAAATTGTCTGTAGTCTTGTTCTATAACAACACAAAACACAAGTGGCTGATACAACACGCTAAGCAGGCAATCAGTAATAGCTGATAGTTTCTCTTACAAGGGAACCTCCCCATCGCACCCCCCTCAGATATAGTTATAAGTTGGCACAGGGATAGGCCTTGAAAAACTGAACACAGATCAATCGAGAAAACAGGAAGAAGTTGTGTGGAACTATGAAAAAAATAAGTAAAATATACAAACTGATTAGTCCATGTGCTAGATAGGTAACATCTAGGAGAGTGTCGGCTGACGAGCGCCGTGGTCCCGTGGTTAGCGTGAGCAGCTGCGGAACGAGAGGTCTTCGGTTCAAATCTTCTCTCGAGTGAAAAGTTTAATTTTTTATTTTCAGACAATTATTAAAGTTCAGACACTCACACATAATCAACTTCGCTCTCCAAAATTCCAGGACATGTTTAGATTTGCTTGGACATATGCAGGATTTGACGGTCTACACACGGAAACATTTGAAAACGTAAAAAACGTATGTTTTGACAGAGCACAGGGAAAACTGTGCGACTGTGAAACTGTTGCATTCATTTGTTGCAGTTTATGTGACAAACTCTTATGTTTTCATCACTTTTTTGGGAGTGATTATCACATCCACAAGAAAACCTAAATCGGGCAAGCTAGAAGAATCTTTTTACCCATTCGCCAAGTGTGCAAGTTAGGTGGGTCGACAACATATTCCTGTCATGTGACGCACATGCCGTCACCAGTGTCGTATAGAATATATCAGACGTGTTTTCCTGTGGAGGAATCGGTTGACCTATGACCTTGCGATCAAATGTTTTCGGTTCCCATTGGAGAGGTACGTCCTTTCGTCTACTAATCGCACGGTTTTGCGGTGCAGTCGCAAAACACAGACACTAAACTTATTACAGTGAACAGAGACGTCAATGAACAAACGGACAGATCATAACTTTGCGAAAATAAAGAAAGTGAAATTTTCACTCGAGGGAGGACTCGAACCAAGGACCTCTCGTTCTGTATTTGCTGGCTCTAACCACGGGACCACGGCGTTCTTCAACCCACATTGTCCTTGATGTTGCATATGTTGCACATGGACTATTCAGTTTGTATATTTTATTCATTTTTTCATAGTTTCACACAACTTCTTCCTGTTTTCTCGATTGATCTGTGTTCAGTTTTTCAAGGCCTATCCACTGCGTCAATTTATAACTAAATCTGAGGGGGGTGCGATGGGGAGGTTCCCTTGTTAGGCCTAAAGCACGCTGTGTTACGGGTGGAACACAAACGAACTTTCATAAGCTTACCAAGCACCATTTTAGATTGCGGGAAAGATTATGCATCATGTTCTACACTAGAAAAATGTAACTACCTAACACAGATCTTTTTTTCATGACTTTTGATCTTGGGCGTACCTGTAGTTATGTTCTACTGGTGCACTTTCATTTACTGATCTTGTATTGTATTGTAGGTTAACCGGGGACGCAGAAACGACAGAGAGGCTCCGTCCCCACCGCAGCCGCAGTGGTCCACAACCCCACGACGACTACCGCAGTCCACGTCACCCCTCCGCCACCCCACACCGAACCCAGGGTTATTGTGCGGTTTGGCCCCCGGTGGACCCCCCCCCCCCCCCCCCAGGGAACGTCTCACAGCGGACGAGTGTAACCTTTATGCTTGTGTTCTAGAGTACTGGTGGTGTACGCGTACGTGGAGAACATGTCTGCGCAGTAATCGCCGTCATAGTGTAACTCAGGTGGAATAAGAGGAACCAGCCCGCATTCGCCGAGGCAGATGGAAAACCGCCTAAAAACCATCCACAGACTGGCCGGTTCACCGGACCTCGACACAAATCCGCCGGGCGGATTTGTGCCGGGGACCAGTCGCCCCTTCCCGCCCGGAATTTACTGATCTTAATGATCTAAACTCTTTAGGCTCTCAAAAAATATTTTCAGACCTCACCTCCAAAATCAATAGCTAAACAATACTAATATCTATAGCACATGATTCGCGAAGGGCCCTGGCGTAACGAGTATTTCGTTAGGTTTTGAGCTTTCAGCCGGAAAACGTCAGCACTTTGCCACGGTATTTTGTTTGATAACAATTTAGCCATTTTTAGGCGAGTCTACACACAATTAGTGTTTTGGAAAACCAATGGAACGTATGTCGCAAAGAAAAGTAGTCATAAGACGACTCTATGGTTTGTTGAAACGCAATTATGATAATTTGTTCTGCCAACACGGTGCGGACAGAGCATCAAAAACCAAATTACAATTAATTGCATTTCGGTACCGCCAAATACGTTTAAGATAGTGAAGCGTTACTTTTGTTGGAAACTACAATTTTTACTCAGTCCCATTTGGAAGCGACCGTTTTGCTGACTTCGCTACAATAGAAATGAATATCTAGTATTTCCCGGAATACGAAAGCGCGACGGTATATGAGTGGACCGTCGCACGGTGCTTTCTTAGCCAGAGCGCGGGCAGCATGACGTCCATTGGAAAATGTCTGCACGCCTAGAGATTTCACCACGGTTGATTAAGCAGCACGGGAAGCGGAGCGTACCGAAATATGAGCCGTTTCCTCCGGACCGTGCTTGTTGGTCACTTTGAGGGCGAACGAGACGGCAATATCAGATTCCCACAAGTGCATTCTTAAACGATGAGTCACACGCCGCATACGGATTTTTCAACCAGATGGACGACAGCCATACACTTGCTGCACGTGACAACTGCTGGGTGTCATGGGTAGCCACTGTCGCTTGCGCTGTTCGGTTACATCACTGTTTTCTTATAGATAGTCATCACCAGTTCCATCTTAAATGTGTAACCATGAAGTAGACTGATGGGTCGTCTTGGGCAGTACTTCTCTCTATTCATTTAGTAGAGTGAATTCATTGCTCATGCAGATCTCAAGAGTTTTACGAACATAATACGAATATCTCCTAAACCTCTGTTTAGAAAACAAACCTCATTGCATTTTTACAAGGGATACCAAGTTTAGGCCTTTATTGCGACCTACCATATCAATGTGACATCAGGAACTGCTACTTGACGGTCTTGAGCAGCTCTGGCTCGTTTCAACAAGTCGAATAAAGCTACGTGACGACATACACTGAGATAAAAAAATCATGGGCTATCTCCTAACACGTGTCAGACCTCATTGAACTCGGCGTAGAGCGGCAGTTCGACTTGGCAAGGACTCAAAAAGTCGCTGGAAGTTATCTGCAGAAATGTTTACCGATGCTGCCTCTATAGCCATCCTTAATTGCGAAAGTGTTGATGGTGTAGGATTTTGTGTACGAACTGACCTCCAGATTATATCTCATAAATGCTCGGTGGCATTCATGTCGAGAAATCGGGGTGGCCAAGTTATTCGCGTGAACTGTCCGTCCATGAATAGCTCCAAGAAGCCGAACACAAGCACTTCCAGCCAATGATAGGTTCAGTTGATCCAGAGCACCCAGTCCATTCCACGTAAAAACAGCCCACACCATTATGGACCCACCACCAGCTAGCACAGTGCCTTGTTGACAACTTGTGTGCCGGCCGGTGTGGCCGAGCGGTTCTAGGCGCTTCAGTCTGGAACCGCGCGACCGCTGCGGTAGCAGGTTCGAATCCTGCTTCGGGCATGGATGTGTGTGCTGTCCTTAGGTTGGTTAGGTTTAAGTAGTTCTAAGTTCTAAGGGACTGATGACCTCAGATGTTAAGTCCCATAGTGCTCAGAGCCATTTGAACCATTTTTTTGACAACTTGTGTCCATGACTTCTTGGGGCGGGCACCACACTTGAAGATTACCATCAGCTGTTACCAACTGAAATCGGGCTGCATTTGACAGTGCCGTAGGTTTCCAGTCGTAGGGGGTCCAACAGATGTGGTCACGAGCCCAGGAGAAGCGCTGCAAGAGATATCGTGCTGTTAACAAAGGGACTGTCATTTGACACAGTGTTGCTTGTCTGTTAGCACCGACAACTTTACGGAAACGTCGCTGTTCTCGGTCGTTAAGTGAAGTCCGTCTGCCACTGTGTTGTCTGTGGTGAGAGGTAATGCCCGAAAATTGGCATTCTCGGCACACTCTTCGCGCTGTGGATTTCGCAATATTGGATTCCCTAACGATTCCAAAATGGAATGTGTCTCGCTCCAACTATCATTCCGCGTTCGAAGTCTGTTAATTTCCATCGTGCGGCAACAATCTCGTCGGTCATCTTTTCACCTAAATCACCTGAATACAAGTGACAGCTCCGCCAATGCATTGCCCTTTCAAATCTGTCTACGCGATACTTCCCTCATCTGTATGTGCGCATATCACTATCTCATGACTTTTGTCACCTCAGTGTACTATGTGCTTAGCTGAGAGGTGAATCTGCCACAGGGCAGCCGTTTTATTAAAAAAATGAAGAAATTATTTAAGTTAATTTCTTTATCTGCTTTGTTTTCTACTGAGGGCAGATTGCCATTACGTCTGTAGGAATTCGATGCAATTCGTCAGCAGAACCGTATCACACTCAGCCCCTCTCTCTCTCTCTCTCTCTCTCTCTCTCTCTCTCTCTAACCACATACACAGCAGACACACACACACACACACACACACACACACACACACACACACACGTGCGCGCACGCGCGCAGAAGAAGGGGAGACGGAGTGAGAGATGTATTCCCAATGGAGTGCTTAAAGAAGAGTCATTTCTAAGAGCTCGTCCACATACAGCAGACAGCGGTTCCTCTGTCGACGGAATTGCTCCCCTGAGGGTCTTTAGTGGATAATGTTTGTACTAGCTGTTACCGGTAAAAAAAGTCTATATATCATGGAAGAAAACCAGCAAAACGAAACGGCGACTCCTTATGATGAACTGTAAATAATACGAACCTCTTACGGGCATTTCTTCGCCGCTTACACAAAATCCCTCCAAAGAAAAGTTTTGTAAAGGTCAGTTTTACAATGACATGGTTACCTGTTTCGTATTTAGTTCTGCAATGGCCGACTGTGTCGTCTAGGTTGGTTGTTCTGTTCCAAATCTATCATCTAACTGCTATATACTTATCACTCCTGTGTGTAATGACTTTATTCTTTCACCTTTCCTCACTGTGCCCTCTCCTATCAATCTTCAATTTTTCTGAGGTATTTATCCTTCTGCTTTTCTGTGATCGACACCTGATCAACCCACCCTTTTCTATTATTTTTTACGGTCTTCTCCCAACTATTATAAATCTAGTAAACTTCTACGAACCGTCTGGAAGTTTTTGACAATGAGTATAGTTGTTGGTTAGCATGCTTCGCTTGCAAACAGATATAGAAGGAGACAGATCAACCATCTTATATAGTTATTAAAATTGGTGTTAGGATGAAAATAAAAAATTAAACTCGCCTCGCGTTAAACATTTTTATTTGATGATTTTTTATAGAAATTTTACGTCTGATCAATTTAGGGTAAAACGCGTTTAGATAAACCGATAAGGGCAAATAGAATGGTGAACCTTGCACTTTCTGGAAGCTCGTCAAAAATTGAGGAAATGAATTCTGGAATTTTTAGTGGAAACCCAGCGACAACGAGTAAACTTCAAAAAAAGCTCTCACAGCTGATAATTTTTTACCTGACAACTGTTTTGCAATTGCGCCTTTTCAGTGGCACCATCAAGTAACTAACGTTAGTTTTATCCCACTGATACTACTGTTGACAAACTGCATTTTTCAGCGAGCTACCTGCAGACAATCTGCTGCGCTGATCGAAACCGTTAGTAATTAGGGTGAGTGTTCATTCATTACAATAATTGTAATGGGGCCACAGCACCAAGTGAGAGTGTCCTTGTATTATTTGTTTACTTCCCCACCGAGGCAGTCGTCCATAGCACGAGTTAGGTTTCACAGCACCTAGCCCGACCGGCGGTTTTGAAATGTTTTTAAAACATTTTATGAACTTTTTTGTTGATTATGTATATCGCTGCGTGTAAAAATTATCTCCAGTCTCTTGCTATTTCCGTTCGACACCTGAAGACGGGCGTATGAGAACCCGAAGCCAGTCGTGTAATAATAAAAGAACTTCACAACTGGAGTGGTATTTTAAACCTCTGGTATGACGCTCAGTTGCAGATGTTCCCCCAACAGGATTGTTTGCAGTGTGAAATAGATAAACATCGAATACGAAATAGCAGTGCCTGCCTGTGTTATTAAGAATTACGATGCACCATGTATGTCCGAAGTGTGACGGCTGCTGTCCGGTCGACCGCACTTTCAAATACACGCGCCGCCAGTTACTCCGCCGCGTTTCCTACGGCCGCCACCGTGGCACGAGGGCGCTGCCAGGAGGGCGCTGCCAATGAATGAGATGCAAGCATCCCCTCGCCGTAGCCACAGCGGCGGGTGTACTTAAGTTCGAAAACTCATGCACTGACCTCATTTTGTGTGCTTGCCACTTGAACAATACTTACAGACTTCCATTGTGGTCAATGCTCGATATCTTCTCAATAGACATTCTACATCTACATCTACATCCATGCTCCGCAAGCAACCTGACGGTGTGTGGCGGAGGGTACCTTGAGTATCTCTATCGGTTCTCCCTTCTATTGCAGTCTCGTATTGTTCGTGGAAAGAAAGGTTGTCGGTATGCCTCTGTGTGGGCTCTAATCTCTGATTTTATCCTCATGGTCTCTTCGCGAGATATACGTAGGAGGGAGCAATATACTGCTTGACTCCTCGGTGAAGGTATGTTCTCGAAATTTCAACAAAAGTCCGTACCGTGCTACCGAGCGTCTCTCTTGCAGAGTCTTCCACTGGACTTTATCATCTTCGTAGCGCTTTCGCGATTACTAAATGATCCTGTAACGAAGCGCGCTGCTCTCCGTTGGATCTTCTCTATATCTTCTATCAACCCTATCTGGTACGGATCCCACACCGGTGATCAGTATTCAAGCAGTGGCGAACAAGTGTACTGTAACCTACTTCCTTTGTTTTCGGACTGCATTTCCTTAGGATTCATACAATGAATCTCAGTCTGGCAACTGCTTTACCGACGATTAATTTTATATGGTCATTCCATTTTAAATCACTCCTAATGCCTATTCCCAGATAACTTATGTAATTAATTGCTTCCAGTTGCTGGACTGCTATATTGTAGCTAAATGATGAAGTATATTTCTTTCTATGTATTCGCAGCACATTACAATTGTCTACATTGAGATTCAATTAACATTCCCTGCACCATGCGCCAATTCGTTGCTGATCCTCCTGCATTTCAGTACGATTTTCCATTATTACAACCTCTCGATGTACTACAGCATCAGCCGCAAAAAGCCTCAGTGAACTTCCGATGTTATCCACAAGGACATTTATATATATTGTGAATAGCAACGGTCCTACGACACTCCCCTGCGGTACACCTGAAATCACTCTTAGTTCGGAAGACTTTTCTCCATTGAGAATGACATTGTATTGAACTGTCACAGATTTATAAAACTTCTGTATCTGTACATATTTCTACATTCAGATCTACTGTTAGCGACTGACGCTGCCACTTCAGCAACAGAGCTATGTACTATTCTTACTATTTGGTATTAGATGCAGGATCAGTTAATATCTGAATTCTCTGTTCATGAACGGCATCTGTTCCTCGCTCCTGTATCCATTAAAAAAACTACACAGCGTGCAAAAGATGTCATAACACGACGCCACAGGCAGTGTAGCGGCTACAGCCGTCAAGAAATGCAGAAAATGTATTAGCAGATGCGTAAATGAGCCACCTTCGGCAGTATATTGGAATGACGACAATGTAAATTTGTGCCAGACGGGACTTGAACCCGGATTTCCCGCTTTAGGCGAGAAGTCGCCTTAAAAAATGCATCTCCGAAGGAATATTGCATCGTACTTCTTAATAACACAGGTACTGCTATTTCGTATTTATTCGCTAGTACGAGCCCCCTTGACTCTCAATAAATATGTTCTTGGCTACGGTCGGAGGTTCGAATCCTGCCTCGAGCATGGATGTGTGTGATGTCCTTAGGTTAGTTAGGTTTACGTAGTTCTAAGTTCTAGGGGACTGATGACCTTAGAAGTTAAGTCCCATAGTGCTCAGAGCCATTTGAACCATTTTGAAATATGTTCTTGTCGGATGGGAATATACGTAACGTACAAGAGCAGGTCGTGACATGGATGACATCACACGGAATTTTGGGCCTGGCTGTGGTCGTGCGCGCACACCCACAGTAGTTACGGCGACCGCTCGCATAAAGCGAGAAATCCAAGTACGGGTCCCGGTCCGGCACAAATTTTGATTACACAAGTCTGCGACATAAAAATTGTTTCAAATTTAATAAGTGATTTTTATGGTGTTTCCAACGCTGATTTTGCGGAAAATATTGAAAAAATTGCGTCAAATACAGTTATTTCACAAACTGCTAGTCTAGTTTTAGCTTTTTTCGATATTTCAGCGCTCTAGTGAGTTCGAATTTTGGTTTTTAGGATCTCCATAAATAGTTATTTAGCCGTTTTTATACTAGATATACGTAAAATGAACACTAATTAGCAGAAACCAGCAGTATTTTCGTGTCAGTGCCTGTCTGTCGCGCTGCCCCCTCCACCGCCATCACCAAGCAGTGAGCTTCTGCTATTGTCCTTCAGTTCACAGTACCTCTTCGCTCTGTGCTGTTCACGTGTTGTTGCCACTAGTGCTTGAAAGCAGTGACTCTTTTCTTGTGTTGTGAAATTGTTTTCCGGGTAATGGACAATGGCTACCAGAGGATGTATAAACTCGCCAGATTGCTTCTGCTACATTTGTGGTAACTATACCGTTAAAAAACAACAAAGAAACATTTCCGATTTTGTTGAAAACTTATATTTCGCCTATTTTGGTACATAGATAGGCGATCAAGATAGGCCTTGGGCTCCACACAAATTTTGTTCAGTGTGTGCTGAAGAACTGAGACAATGGTTTCAACGTAAAAAGCAGTCCTTACGGCCGGCCGGAGTGGCCGAGCGGTTAAAGGTGCTACACTCTGGAACCGCACGACCGCTACGGTCGCAGGTTCGAATCCTGCCTCGGGCATGGATGTGTGTGATGTCCTTAGGTTAGTTAGGTTTAAGTAGTTCTAAGTTCTAAGGGACTTATGACCACAGCAGTTGAGTCCCATAGTGCTCAGAGCCATTTGAACCATCAGTCCTTACGTTTTGGAATACGAATGGTTTGGAGGGAGCCCAAAAATCATAGTGATGACTGCTATTTTTGTTCTTGCAAAGCACGAGGTTTCAATTTGAAAAACAAAAAGGATATTTCTTACCCTAACATTGAATCAGCCATTCGGCCTGTTCCTGAAGTACCAATACCCTCTCCTCCATATTCTTCGGATGACATAGATGATTACGAGCCATTCGCTCAGCATGGGGATAGTGAAAAAGACAGAGATTGATACGATCCCATTCCATTCTCACAATCTGAACTGAACGATTTAGTTAGAGACCTAGGCCTTTCTGAAGAATCGGCAGGGGTTTTAGGATCTAGATTGAATGATTAACATATGTTGGCTCCGGGTACATCCTTTTCTTGGTATCGATCGATGGAAAAGGAATTTGAATCTTTCATCTCTCAAGAAGGTGACCTGGTGTTTTGCAGTGATGTTCCTGGAGTTACGGCACATTTCAAAATAGAATATGCTCCTCACATCTTGACTACTTCCCTGCAAACCTTGGTGATGTAAGTGAGGAGCACGGCGAAAGATTCCACCAAAACATCAAAGAAATGGAAAGAAGATATCAAGCAAGATAGAACGCCAACATGATAACGGACTACTGCTGGATGATAAAAAGAGATGATCCGCAAGGAGTCCACAGTCGGAAAAGCGATAAAAGAAGCTTCGACAGAAAGCGAAAGCGTTATTATAAGGACTTAAGAGCTTAAAGGGAAATGGAAGTTTACTAGAAATGTAGTTTAGAACATGATTTATAAATAAAATATTTTTTTAATTTGGAAAAAATGTGATAAATTGCTTAAATTTTTTGTGAAAAAACCTGACGTGATAGAAAAAAAATGGATTGCAATTTTGAAATCAGCGCTGAAAAGTACATAAATGTCAGTTATCAAATTTCAAACAACTTTCAAAAAAATTTTTTTGCGGACCTGTATTATCGTCATTCCGATATACAACCGAAGGTGGCCCATTTTCGCAATTACGAGTACATTTCCTGTAATTAAACTTCATTATATGTAGAAATATATCCGCCCGATCCACGCATTGATTCCACTGTACTTCACTCATATCGCTAGAAGGACGATGCACAGTTAATCGACAATCTCCAATTTTGGAGAATAATTTTATTGTTGAGGGAAATATAATAAAAATGTAGGTGGTGCGTATTCAGCCCACTACAACACCGACAGGAAAATCTAATTGTAAATACACTTTTACTTCACAGTTCTTCCTAGACATACTGTATTAATATATCGTTGGATTACATTTGTAATACACACACACACACACACACACACACACACACACACACACACATTATACATATATTATGTCTAGACCATAGATCACTGCGCCTCGGCTCGGCTATTGGAGAAACGAATACACAGTCTAGTTTATATTAATAGCTGCTAGATGTCAGTTGTCTTCTGTTTTGCTTAGTAACCGTCATATGTTTAAAATGGCTACTCCGCAGCAGAAATCATTTTGTGTTCTCGAGTTTACGAACTGCAATTCCCTGATTATATTGCAAAGACGTTTCAGGTTGAGGTACCAAATTGAACCTCCGAATGCGTGGTACATTCGCAGATGGTATCGACATTTTCTAGATACAGGATGTGTATGTAAAGGAAAGAGTCCTGGCCACCCTCGTGTTCCTGAAGAAAATGTTGCACGAATTGAAACTGCTTTCCAACATACTCCTTCAAAATCAACTCGTCGTGCCGGTAGGAAGTTACAATTGTCTACAACAACAACTTGATGTATTTTGAGACGCCGGTTGGTTATGATGCCGTAAATGTTATAGCTATTACAAGCTCTGTGTGCTGATGACAAACGCAAACGTGTGGCATTTTGTAACGAGATTCTTGATGCTATTGACAATGATAACACTTTCGCACAACGTATCGTATTCAGTGGTGAAGCGAGGTTTCATGTTAGTGCTCAGGAAAACAAACACAATGTTCGAATTTTGGGCCTACAGAACCCACATGTACAAGATTCGCCTAAGGTCAATGTTTTTTGTGCGATATCCCGGTCGTCTGTTTAAGGCCCATTCTTCTTTCATGGAAACACGGTTAACAGTCAGCAGTATCTCGCTATGTTATAAAACTGGTTGTTTCCGAGACTGCACGAAGACAACTTCATTTTCCAACAAGACGGGGCAGCCCCTCACTGGAGACTCCAAGTGCGTGAATATCGGAATGAAGCTCTAGCGAACCGTTGGATTGGTCGTCAAGGATCTGGCGACTTAGCAAGCTTCAGCTGGGCTCCACGGTCGCCGGATTTGACACCCTCTGACTACTTCCTGTGGGGTTTCGTTACAGACAATGTTTATGTACCACCACTCCCACAGAACCTGGAAGAATTGAAGAACCGGATCCGTACTGCCGTAACATCAGTGACGAAGGACATGCTTGCCCGAATACGGGAGGAATTTGAGTACCGATGTGATATTGTTCGTGTCGCTGATGGAGGGCATATTGAATTCGCGAACTCGGGCTTCGCAGCGCGACTCCTCACATGCCAGCCATAAAAAAATGTCTTTCACAAAATTTCGTCTGGCGATTACATCCAGCAGGCAACGGGCTTGCCGCAATGGATACACCGATTCCTGTGAAATCACCGAAGTTAAGCGCTGTCGGGCGTGGTCGACACTTGGATGGGTGACCATCAAGGCCCCCCATGCGCTGTTGCCATTTTTCTGGGTGCACTCAGCCTCGTGATGCCAATTGAGGAGCTACTCGACCGAATAGTAGCGGCTTCGGCCAAGAATACCATCTTATGACCGGGAGAGCGGTCTGCTGACCATACGCCCCTCCTATCCGCATACTCCACCGAGGATGACACGGCGGTCGGATGGTCCCGGTAGGCCACTCGTGGCCTGAAGACGGAGTGACTATATCCGGCAGAAAAATGACGTTAAAGAGTGGCAATTTGGCAACACTGTAACAACACGTATGGTAAGTACCTCTGACATCACATTCTTAATCGTGCAGCACCATTGGCGCAGTTGACAGAGTTTTGAGTTAGCATGCAGTAGGTCGAGGGTTCCACCCTGGGTTGGGGTGCATTTTTTTTTTATTTGCTAATTTCATTCTGACATTTCATACTGTAATATACACCGTTTCTTGTGTCACATGTACCCTAAATTTACAACATTTTGTAACGCTGTACACAACAAATACGTGGTTAGACATATAAGAAATAGACAATTAAAACAATTAATGGGACCATGGTGATAACACATACAAATAGTAACCGAGTTTGGACATTATTTGCAAAGCACGTTTCTAGTCCTACTGGTAACGCAAGGTTCTAACGAAATGTAATGGACCTGAACGAGGCAAGAATAATACTTCGTACGAATCTATGTGACCATCAGAGGAGGGTACAAAGAAAATAGGTTTCGCTTCTAGTAGAGGAAGTGGTACCAATAAATTCGAGTCCACAACGTGGGAAGTGCATCTTTCCAAGCTGACCACTGTTCCATTTCTACGATTGTCGTACGTAAGTGCAAATGTTTTCCAGAGGACCCACTGCAATCGCTGTTCACGATTAAGATGCCAGATACCGTACCACTTGGACTACATTTACCAAATAGAAAACATTTTTGAACCCAAAATCGAACCCTCGACCTCTTGCATGCTAACCAAAAACTCCATCCACTGCACCAAATGTAGAGCACAACGTTACGTGTATACATGTGGTTACAGTGTATACATGTGGTTACAGTGCTGTCAGATTGCCACTCTTTAACGTCCTGTTTCTGCCGAATGTACACGCCAGACGAAATTTTGTGACTGAGATTTTTTTATCGCTGGCATGTGCGCGAAGCCTGAGTGAGCGGTTTTCGTTTCACCCTTTATATATATGTGGTGTTTCCAAGAGCGTGCAAAAATTTAACAGGATATGGAGGATGCTCCAACGAACAATTTGAGGTAGGGTACCTGGGGTCGCAGAAGCCAGCTTAAGGAGGTAATAGGAATTTATTTATGTTAGTTAACTGCGAAGTCCATTGCTGCGACAATGAACGTACAATTTGTACTGTATCTTACAAAATGAACCGAAACTGTTGGCCATCAACCTCACTACAAGCTACCTCTAGCCCCTCTTCCACTCACTCCACAGCATCGGCGTTCATGTATCAACCGGTGACGTCAGAGCACCACTTGGAATGGTGCGTCATGGTCTTCAGTGATCAAAGAAGTTTCTGCCAGCACGCAGGTTGTACGTGCGTGCGATGTAGACCTGATGAGCACTGTCTGGAGTGCATTCGTCCAAGACACACTGGTCCCAATCCAGGGCTTATGTTCTGGAGTGCAATCAGCTACAGTTCTCGTTCGCTTTTAGCGTTCCTGGAGCGTACGCTAGCCAGTACTCGATACGTGCAGTAAGTTGTTAGACCCGTTATTTTGGCGTTTTTGCGACAGGAAGGTAATGTGTTGTTCCAACAGGATAATGCTTCCCCACACACTGCCCATGAAACTTAACGCGACCTGCAACACATGTAGCAATTTCACTGGCTGGCATGATCTTCGGACTCGTCTCCAATCGAGCACTTGTGGGACATGATGGGACGAGAAGTGACTCGTCCGAGTCGCTAACCAACAACTCTTACATAGCTATGTGAGTTAGTCGAGTAGGCTTGGCATTAAATGCGCCAGGACAATATACGCCATCTGTGCGATTGACTGCACGTCCGCCAGCGCAGGCTACATCACGAATATTGGTGTTTCAGCATGGGTCAGGATATGTAAAAGTAATCATTTCATCTACTCCATATGCAGGTTGCAACAATATATCTTGAGTGAATTTGAAACCTTTAAACGGGTGTACTAATTTTTATTTTGGGCAGTGCATAACGAAAACGGTATTCCTTTGATCAGTTCAGTGTCACGTTGGCGATCAGATGACAATATCCAGTTACGATTAACACATGCGGGAACGGCCGGCCGGGGTGGCCGAGCGGTTCTAGGCGCTACAGTAAGGAACCGCGCCACCGCTACGGTCGCAGGTTCGAATCCTGCCTCGGGCATGGATGTGTGTGGTGTCCTTAGGTTTAAGTAGTTCTAAGTTCTAGGGGACTGATGACCTGAGATGTTAAGTCCCACAGAGCCATTTGAACCCATCCGGGAACACCGGTAGCACTGAAACTCATGTCTCTCTGTCGACTTAAAGTAGAAAGAAAGCTTTCACTGTATTGTTTTTTATTCATGTTAACTACACCGCGAACGAGAATTTTGCAGTTTTTGGGATGAATTGCAGTCGCCCATAAGAGATTGTCTATCCTGTAGATAATCTTTTGGAACATTAGAACATCTTTCTATCACAATTCGCGTTCGTCTGTTCAGTGCATTAAAAGATTTCTTTTGTTTGTACTTTCAACCAAGTGGCTTTACATGTTTGCTGCAGTACTGGCTTTCCTCGCGTTACCTGAAGTGTTGTCACTATTTTGCTTCGATAAGAAATGCGTTTGCTTTACTTCGCCGCACACTCCTCTGCTATCTTTCGCTATATTTACAGCTAAAAAGTAAGTCGGGGTGACGCAGTCTGATGGTTCGCGCAGTTCGAAGCAGCAGCGTTGTAATATCAGTTTATTCAACATAAATTTCGTCACTTTTTGTTAGGATTTGGAAGTTCTTGTCTTGGGTGATTATAAGAAGACTGTACTCACACGTAGTAAATGAAGAACAAATTTAAGAGCAATAATGCTCTCATATAATAATTCATTAAGAAGTTAATATTAAAACCACATAAAATTAAAGACACTGAAACTGTCATACAGCTACTAAGACTACAGCTGCCTGGCGTAGCACGGTGCACACAACTAAGGGCTGCAAGAGGAAACAGTCAATGGACCTGGCATCAGACGAAGAGGCTCACAGTCCGAAATTGCCACAACGAGGACACGAACCAGTCGCGCCATCAGTAACAGTCGAAGATACCAGCTGCTTAAGTTAGAAAAAAATATTTTAAAGAACACATAAGCGATAATCTAATACATCAGTAACTCGTATTATGCAAAATTAAACATTATGTAGAACAATGCAACAACAAGTATCAGGTACATTTTTGTACGAAACAATTACAATTTAATAAATGAAAAAAAATGGTAAGACAGAGATTCAGGAACCAAGTTTTAAATTGTAAGACATTTCCAGGGGCAGATGTGGACTCTGACCACAATCTATTGGTTATGAACTGTAGATCAAAACTGAAGAAACTGCAAAAAGGTGAGAATTTGAGGAGATGGGACCTGGATAAACTGAAAGAACCAGGGGTTGTAGAGAGTTTCAGGGAGAGCATTAGGGAACGATTGACATGAATGGGGTAAAGAAAATGAAGAATGGGTAGCTTTGAGAGACGAAATAGTGAAGGCAGCAGAGGATCAAGTAGGTAAAAAGAAGAGGGCTAATAGAAATCCTTGAGTAACAGAAGAGATATTAAATTTAATTGATGAAAAGAGAAAATACAAAAATACAGTAAATGAAGCAGGCAAAAAGGAATACAAACGTCTCAAAAATGAGATCGACAGGAAGTGAAAAATGGCCACGCAGGGATGGCTAGAGGACAAATGTAAGGATGTAGAGGCTTATCTCATTAGGGGTAAGATAGATACCGCCTACAGGAAAGTTAAAGAGACCTTTGGAGAAAAGAGACCCACTTGTATGAATATCAAGAGCGCAGATGGAAACCCAGTTCAAAGCAAAGAAGGGAAAGCAGAAAGGTGGAAGGAGTACATAGAGGGTCTATACAAGGACGATGTTCTTGAGGACAATATTATGGAAATGGAAGAGAAAGTAGATGAAGATGAAATGGGAGATATGATACTGCATGAAGAGTTTGACAGAGCACTGAAAGACATAAGTCGAAACAAGGCCCTGGGAGTAGACAACATTCCATTAGAACTACGGACAGCCTTGGGAGAGCCAGTCCTGACGAAACTCTACCATCTGGTGAGCAAGATGGATGAGACAAGTGAAATATCCTCAGACTTCAAGAAGAATATAATAATTCTAATCCCAAAGAAAACAGGTGTTAACAGACGTGAAAATTACCGAACCATCGGTTTAATAAGCCACGGCTGCAAAATACTGAAACGAATTCTTTACGGACGAATGGAAAAACTGGTAGAAGCTAACCTCTGGGACGATCAGTTTGGATTCCGTAGAAATGTTGGAACACGTGAGGCAATACTGACCCTACGGCTTATCTTAGAAGAAAGATTAAGGAAAGGCAAACCTACGTTTCTAGCATTTGTAGACTTAGAGAAAGCTTTTGACAATGTTGACTAGAATACTCACTTTCAAATTCTGAAGGTAGCAGGGGTGAAACACAGGGAGCGAAAGACTATTTACAATTTGTACAGAAACCAGATGGCAGTTATAAGAGTCGAGGGGCATGAAAGGGAAGCAGTGGTTGGGAAAGAAGTGAGACAGGCTTGTAGCCTATCCCCGATGTTATTCGATCTGTATATTGAGCAGGCAGTATAGGAAACAAAAGAAAAATTCGGAGTAGGAATTAAAATCCATGGAGAAGAAATAAAAACTTTGAGGTTCGCCGATGACATTGTAATTCTGTAAGGGACAGCAAAGGACCTGGAAGAGCAGCTGAACGGAATGTACAGTGTCTTGAAAGGAGGATATAAGAAGAACATCAACAAAAGCAAAACGAGGATAATGGAATGTAGTCGAATTAAATCGTGTGATGCTGCGGGAATTAGATTAGGAAAAGAGACGCTTAAAGTAGTAAAGGAGTTTTGATATTTGTGGAGCAAAATAACTGATGATGGTCGAAGTAAAGAGGATATAAAATGTAGATTGACAATGGCAAGGAAAGCGTTTCTGAAGAAGAGAAATTTGTTAACATCGAGTGTAGACTGAAGTGTCAGGAAGTCGTTTCTGAAAGCATTTTTATGGAGTGTAGCCATGTATGGAAGAGAACCGTGGACGATAAATAGTTTAGACAAGAAGTGAATAGAAGCTTTCGAAATGTGGTGCTACAGAAGAATGCTGAAGATAAGGTGGGTACATCACATAACTAATGAGGAGGTATTGAATAGGATTGGGGAGAAGAGGAGTTTGTGGTACAACTTGACTAGAAGAAGGGATTGGTTGGTAGGACATGTTCTGAGGCATCAAGGGATCACCAATTTGGTGTTGGAGGACAGCGTGCAGGGTAAAAGTCGTAGAGGGAGACCAAGAGATGAATACACTAAGCAGATTCAGAAGGATGTAGATTGCAGTAGGTACTGGGAGATGAAGAAGCTTGCACAGGATAGAGTAGCATGGAGAGCTTCATCAAACCAGTCTCTGGACTGAAGACCACAACAACAACAAATGAGAAAGAGAGAAGAAAACGATATTTTAGAGTCAACTCTGAGGGAAAGGAGGAGTCAACTTTAGGCATTTCTATGGGACACCGTTGTATCATTAAAAAAAGTTTATTGTGTAACTGCAACTGTTCATTAAAAATGGAACCGTCTTTAAAAGAAAGTTGTTTGATAATTTATAACGTTTCAAGACTATTAAGTTTGAAGCCTTTCCTCTCTTTTTGTTTCATTAACTTTTCAATGAATTTCCCATCGTGCCTGCGAAATCACTACCGTCGGCATTAAAATCTCCGTTTCAGACCTTGTTCCAAAATTTTACTGAACATTTAGCATAACTTTTCAGAGCGACGGTTGGTTTTCACGCTGACAGGCTTCAGCGGTTTTTCACCAAATCCGAGCAATACTAGTACATGCCGCTAGCCGTTGACGAGGCGCGTAGGAAGACAAAAGCGATTGGCCTGCAGGGCCCATACAGTTGCACGCGCTGCGGACCCGATGTCATCCAAAGCAGTAACCCGTTGGCGGGTGGAAACGGCGCCACGTGCTCAGCACGCTGCCACCGCCGACGTATGTGCAACGCGCGAAGCGAGCACCTAGCAGCTGTTGTAAACACGTGCACGTGGCAGGCACTGCAACTGGAGCGAGACGCTGATGCAAGGCCACTGCAGCAGTCAATGACTGTTCTATGCCACAGGCACAGAGCCTCTTTCAGCTCTGTGCTGCGTTTCACGTACCACCAGCACTGAATTCCTTTTGTACGGCTTAGGAAACCACCCCCTAGGACTCGCGAGGGTTAGATCACGTCATTCATGCACAGACAATGTGTTTCTAATTTAAAAAGTTATATAAAAACATAGAATTTAATACAGAAGCCATATGGCCGTTACCGAGCTTGAAAAGGCTTTTGACCGTATGAGCCGTGATAGTCTATGGAAAATTATGTCTCAATATGGATATCACTATCACCTAATAGAGGTAGTGAAAAGTCTTTAGCCGGCCGCTGTGGCCGAGCGGTTCTAGGCTTTTTCAGTCCGGTACCGCGCTGCTGCTACGGTCGCAGGTTCGAATCCTGCCTCGGGCATGGATGTGTGTGATGTCCTTAGGTCAGTTAGGTTTAACTAGTTCTAAGTCTAGGAGACTGATGATCTCAGATGTTAAGTACCATAGTGCTTAGAGCCATTTGAACCATTTTGAAAAGTCTTAAAACATTACACGCATTGTAATAAACACAAGTAGAATTAGAAGAAATAATTATTAACCAATGTGTCAAGCAAGGGCGTGGGCTACCATCTACCGTTTTTAGTATTACCATTTCATTCTTCTCAAACGGAAATGTAAGTAAACAAAGGGGTTAAGATAGCGACTAAGGGATACCTGAATGTACTTTTACTTCCCAATGACATCGTTATTCTTCAAAAGGATGAAGATGACCCCCAAAGACCGGTATACCATCTGAACGGAGAATGTACATCTTTAAAATTTCTTTCTTTGAAGCCAGTACCGCCATTAGACTGTTGTTTATTTACAGTGTTAATTTTACACTTACAAAGTCAGAATTTCGGCTACAAAGTGGTTTTAGTGTTATAAATTGCCTAACACTTAAAACACTTGATAATGGCACTTTGAAGCGGAAATCATGAATGTGTATGTGTATTTACTTATTTATTTATTGTCCCGTGGGACCAAATTAAGGAGAAGTCTCCATGGTCATGGAACGAGTCAATACATGAAATTATAACACGATAGTAGAAACAGATAAAATGAAATATAAGTAACATATTCAGGCGACAATTCGTAACTTTAAATAAAGAAAATCAACAATGTAACACTGGAATTTGCTGAATTTTTCAGCTCTTCCAGGAGCTCCTCGACAGAATAGAAGGGGTGAGCCATGAGGAAACTCTTCAGTTTATGCTTAGAAGTGTTTGGGCTACTGCTAAGACTGTTGAGTTCTTGTGGTAGCTTATTGAAAATGGATGCAACAGAATACTGCACTCCTTCCTGCACAAGAGTCAAGGAAGTGCATTCCACATGCAGATTTGATTTCTGCCTAGTATTAAATGAGTGAAAGCTGCTAACTCTTGGGTATAAGCTAATATTGCTAACAATAAACGACATTAAAGAAAATATATAAACTGTGAGGGCAATGTCAGAATTCCCAGACTATTGAATAGCGGTCGACAAGAGGTTCTCGAACTTACACCACACATAGCTCGAACAGCCCGTTTTTGAGCCAAAAATACCCTTTTTGAATTAGAAGAATTATCCCAAAAAATAATACCATATGACATAAGCATATGAAAATATGCGAAGTAGACTACTTTTCGTGTTGAACTGTCACTTACTTCAGATACTGTTCTAATGGTAAATAAAGCAGCGTTTAGTTTCTGAACAAGATCCTGAACATGGGATTTCCACAACAGCTTACTATCTATCCGAACGCCTAGGAACTTGAACTGTTCCGTCTAGCTTATAATATGCCCATTCTGTCTGATCAAAATATCAGTTCTTGTTGAATTGTGAGTTAGAAACTATAAAAACTGAGTCTTACTGTGATATAGCATCAAATTATTTTCCACAAGCCACGAACTTATTTCATTAACTACATTATTTGATACTATTACACATAAGATCCTTCACTACCAAGCTGGTGTCATCAGCAAACAGAAATATTTTTCAATCACCTGTAATACTAGAAGGCATATCATTTATATAAATAAGAAACAGCAGTGGCCCCAGCACCGACCCTTGGGGAACGTCCCATTTAAGTGTGCCCCATTGGGGCTGAACATCACTACCACTCTCAATATTGCCGAGAATTACCTTCTACTTTCTGTTCTTCAAGTAAGAGGCGAACCAATTGTAAGCTACTCCCCTTTCTCCATAATGGTCCAACTTCTGCAGTAATATTTTGTGGTCAACACAGTCAAAAGCCTTCGTTAAATCAAAGAAAACAACTAGCGTGCGCAACCTTTTATTTAATCCGTCCAAAACCTCACAGAGAAAAGAGAATATAGTATTTTCAGTTGTTAAACCATTTCTAAAACCAAACTCTACATTTGACAGCAAATTATGTGAATTTAAATGCTCCAGTAACTTGTATATACAACCCTCTCGATAACTTTAGCAAACACCGATGGCATAGAAAGAAATAGGCCTATAATTGTCAACATTATCCCTGTCTCCCTTTTTATAAAGTAGCTTCACTACCGAGTACTTTAATCGGTCAGGAAAACGACCACTCCTAAAGGAAAAGTTACAGATATGGCTAAGTACTGAGCTAACATACATAGAACAATACTTCAGTATTCTGCTAGATATCCCGTCATATCCATGAGAGTTCTTGGTCTTTAGTGATTTAATTATTAACTCAATCTCCCTCTTGTCAGTATCATGGAGGAGCATTTCAGGTAACAGTCTCGGAACACTTTTTTTCTACGAGCGCTATATGATTCCCTGTTGGGACTAAGTTTCTATTTAGTTCACCTGCTGTATTCAGAAAGTGATTATTAAATACTGTACATATATGCGACTTATCAGTAACACGGACATTCCCACTACGCACTGATTCTATATCCTCGACCTGTCTCTGCACACCAGCCACTCCCTAACGACTGAACATATGGTTTTAATTTTATCCTGGGACTTAGCTATTCTATCTGCATACCACATACTTTTTGCCTTCCTAATAACTTTTTTAAGCACCTTACAATACTGTTTGTAATGGGCTGCTGCATTTAGATTTTGACTATTTCTAACGTTTTGATATAATTGCCACTTTGCTCTACAGGATATTCTTATATCTCTAGTCAGCCACCCAGGCTGCCTGTTTGTGCTAGTACTCTGTTTTGAACGTTATAACGGAAAGCAGCTTTCAAAGAGCACGAGAAAAGTCTTGAGAAAAGCATTATATTTATCGTCTACTGTATCAGCGCTATAAACATCTTGCCACTCTTGTTCCTTGATAAGGTTTACAAAGGTCTCTACAGCAACTGGATAAGCTTTCCTAAACAGCTGATGACTATTTTTAACACGTGTTGCAGCGCAACAATCTTTTAGAGTTAAAATTTGTGCATCTGATCTGAAAGGCCATTCACCTTTTTGCCAACAGAATGCCCTTCTAGTAATGAGGAATGAACAAAAATGTTGTCTATGGTTGTTCTACTGTTCCCTTGCACTCTCGTTGCAAAGAATACGGTTTGCATAAGATTATATGAATTAAGGAGGTCTACCAGCATCCTCTTCCTTGCACAATCACTTATACAATTAATATTGAAGTCACCACATATAACTAACTTTTTGTATTTCCTATAAAGTGAACCAAGAACCTCCCTCCTCTAGCTTTAGCAAAAATGTTGTGAAATCGGAGTCTGGGGATCTATAATTAAAAACAGTTAGAAGTTTAGCTCCATTAAATTTAACCACACCTGCACAACATTCAAACACCTTTTCAGTGCAGTACTTTGAAACATCAATTGACTCAAATGGGATGCCGTTTTTCACATACATGGCTACTCCTCCACACCGCAAAGAGCTCCTCGAAAAGCTGACAGCCAACCTGTATCCTAGTAAAGGAAGCCTCTGAATTATCTCCTTATTTAAGAAGTGTTCAGATACACCAATAATTTCAGACTCAACATCTATAAGCAATTCACTAACTTTATCTCTAATACCTTGTATATTTTGATGAAATATACTAATTCCTTCATTACTCGGATACCTAAGCTTTGTCAAAAGTGGTTCCTTTGTTAGAGAGACTTCCCTTAAGCAGGAATATCTATCAGCTGACTTCAATCTAAGAAACGTGCAGCTCTAACACCCACAACAGCAGAAATTTTCCCATGAGTGATCCCACCAACTCCACCTACGCTGTCACCTATAAGCTTTGCCAACCTCCCCTTTCCATACCTGTTGAGGTGCAGGCCATGTCTAGTGAAACCCGCCCTGCTGATAGACTCCACCGACACCACTGAAATGTGACTCATGCCTTCTGTCATCAGCGCACCCCCAAGTCTCATGTTATTACGCCTGACGGCTGTATTAAGATGAGGCCGATCGTGACGCTGAAACAGTTCCACGAAATGCACATTCGTGTTGCCAGTCTGAGTGGCTATCTTTTCCAGGTCACCATCTATGACATACTCCCAATCCCTATCAGTACTATTACCAGCTCTACCCACAATCACTACCTGATCCTCTTTAGTAAAATCCCTACATAACCCCCCCTATGTTAACAGTCACCTGAGCCAATCCTGCATTAGGCTTCACAATGCTGGTGACCTGTAGCACTGTAAATAAGCAACAGTCTAATGGCGATACTGACTGAAGAAATATATTGTGACTGTGGCCCCGATGTATGAAAAAATTTTTAAATTTCTAGCAACAAAACAAAAATAATTGCATTCCAAGGAAAGTATCCAGTCAGATCAAAAATTGTTTTGGATAATTCATTTTCAGAACAAGTACCTCAGTTCTCTTATTTAGGCTGCGCTGTAAGTTTTGATTTTGATTATGATGTTGAAAATAAAATGCACAAAATCCAAGCTTTCTGTGGTGCCATAAGCAGAACATTGGGCCATAGAGAACAAAAAGAAACCATCAGGAAATTCTATAAACTAATGGCGGTTCCTGTGTTACCCTAGGGAAGCGAAAGCTGGGTTACCACAAAAAAATAAAAATAAAAAAATCATACAGCAGAGACGAGTTTCCTAAGAAAGCCGAGGGCTGCACAAGAAGAGATACGATTAGAAACGAAGGTATTAGAACAGGAAATTTTACAATATGAATGAAAAAATTCAAAAATATCGTGAAGGTTGGAGACTACAGCTAATGAGAATGCCACGTCGCAGAAGCCCTCAGAAGATCCTGAACTACAAGCCGAATGTGAAAAAGAGATACTGGAAGACCTAGAAAAAGATGGGAATAATTTTGTTTGTGAGTTCGGAACAGGCAACAACCTAATTCTAGAAAGGAAGATGATGATGAGGAAGAGGAGGAAAGAAACCAGCTGTGATGCTCCTTAAGAAGCCGGCTGGACCAGCACTGACTGAATCGTAGAAAGTCAACCATTAAGACGACAGGGTCAAAATCTTCACCAAAGTCATAAACATGACACCAGTCACTTGGTATCCACAGGGGTGCTATAAAGGAGGAGGAGGAGATGGTTCAAATGGCTCTGAGCACTATGCGACTTAACTTCTGAGGTCACCAGCGCCTAGAACTTAGAACTAATTAAACCTTACTAACCTAAGGACATCACACACATCCATGCCCGAGGCAGGATTCGAACCTGCGACCGTAGCGGTCGCTCGGCTCCAGACTGTAGTGCCTAGAACCGCACGTCCACTCCGACCGGCTGGAGGAGGAGGAGATTGTAATTTAACGTCCCGAGGTCATTAGAGACGGACCACAAGCTCGGATTAGGGCAGCATGGGGAAGGAAATCGGCCGTGCCCTTTTGAGGGAACCATCCTGGCGTACTTCTCAAGCGATTTAGGGAAATCAGGAAAAACCTAAATCAGGATAGTCCTCCCGAATGCGACTAAAGTGCGCTAACCGCTGCGCTACCCTGCTCGGTGCGGTATTAAGATCTCCCTTACTATGGTCTTGACCTACACTGTACACACAAATATCGCTTTTTCAATATTCTTTTAGTGCTCTCTACTAAGAGGCCATTATGTCCTCACACATATCAAAGAACTTGCTTGGTCCAACTATTAACCGCTAGCCTGATCTGCTGACACGACTTGGCGTATCCCCTGTTGCGGTCAGTACCCAGTAGATCGGTAGCCTACTTCACTGCTTTCAAATGTCCTATTTTATCCATGTTTTGGAGTTGTGGACGTGACTGTATTGAACACACAGAATGAATGAGTAACAATGCCTTAAACCACGCGATGCATTACGAACCCTGTGGGTCCATCAGGTGAAAATCGTTTCATTACATTTTTTTTTCCCTCTGCCCTTGAACGGGGTAATGAGAAATGTACAGGGTGGTTACAATTAAACTTCCGCTACTTGAGAGGACCGCCATGCAACACGGGTCATCGTACGACAATGAAACTCTGTGGGAGGAAGAAAAATAACGAACAAACTATTCAAAGAAATAGATTTTAATTTCCACGCGAGGGGATAATATTTTTTAATTGCCTACCATGTTTACGTTCCAGGTGACGACTGTCTGCATAAAAGACAACCTGGATACCATTTCACAACAGTTACAGTTCGCAGCACTTTTAGAACAGAGTGGACCATGGCATGTGTAGTGTTGGCAGAAGAGCCAACACTGTTTTTCTAGAGGAGGCCGAAATGCACGCGTTTAATTACACGCTGACTGGCGTGAGGTCTGGAACAGGACAATATCTTGAGAATTGCAATAAAGTACGTAGATGATGTAATACTTAACTTTAATCCACAATTGTAGAACATCTCTCGTTACGGTACATGCTTCATAATATTAATTATCAATTGAATACGGCGCCTTGCTAGGTCGTAGCAAATGTAGCTGAAGGCTATGCTAACTATCGTCTCGGCAAGCGAGAGCGTATTTGTCAGTGAACCATTGCTATGAACGTCGGCTGTACAACTGGGGCGAGTGCCAGGACGTCTCTCTAGACCTGCCGTGTGGTGGCGCTCGGTCTGCTATCACTGACAGTGGCGACACGCGGGTCCGACATATACTAACGGACCGCGGCCGATTTAAAGGCTACCACCTAGCAAGTGTGGTGTCTGGCGGTGACACCACAGCATGTTCAGCTGTCGTGTTACAACTAGTGCACTGCTTAAGGATCACACATTGTGTCCAGTATTCTCAGACATAGCAACAGTAACTACCCAACAAACTGTGCCACTACTGAGTGTCGGCCTCTCCCAGGAGTAATTCTCAAATTGCCAGTTAATTCAATCCCGTTGCGGGAAGAGGACGTCTCCGTTTTCCCTTAATGCGTCGATACTCGCGAAGAGGAACAGCTGTATTGCTTCTGTTTTGATAAGACAGCTTTACGAATAAAACTCTGCACTCCTTGTCTAGACCCATGTTGACTGCGATTGTAATGCACACTCATGCTTGGGTTTCAACTCTATGTCACCGTACCAGTACCGGAGCCTAGTAGCAAGTCATGACACTAACACTATAACGACACGAATCCTGCAGCACACAGGCTGAACATAATTCCTATGAAGTTGGGTACCCGAACGGTACATACACTACTGGCCATTGAAATTGCTCACCACGGAGACGACGTGCTACAGACGCGAAACTTAACCAACAGGAAGAACATGCTGTGATATGCAAATGATTAGCTTTTCAGAGCATTCACACAAGCTTGGGCACCGGTGGCGACACCTACAACGTGCAGACATGAGGAAACTTTACAAACAATTTCTCATACGCAAACAGCAGTTGACCGGCGTTGCCTGGTGAAACGTTGTTGTGATGCCTCGTGTAAGGAGGAGAAATGTGTACCATCACGTTTCCGTATGGGATTAAGGTCGGATTGTAGCCTATCGCGATTGCGGTTTATCGTATCGCGACATTGCTGCTCGCGTTGGTCGAGATCCAATGACTGTTAGCAGAATATGGAATCGGTGGGTTCCGGAGGGTAATGCGGAATGCCGTGCTGGATCCCAACGGCCTCGTATCACTAGCAGTCGAGATGACAGGCATCTCATCCGCATGGCTGTAACGGATCGTGCAGCCACGTCTCGATCCCTGAATCATCAGATGAGGACGTTTGAAAGACAACAACCATCTGCACGAACAGTTCGACGACGTTTGCAGCAGCATGGACTATCACCTCGGAGACCATGGCTGCTGTTACCCTTGACGCTGCATCACAGACAGGAGCGCCTGCGATGGTGTACTCAGCGACAAACCTGGTGCACGAATGGCAAAACGTCATGTTTACAGATGCACCCAGGTTCCGTTTACAGCATAGCGATGGTCGCATCCGTGTTTGGCGACATCGCGATGTACGCACATCGGAAGCGTGTATTCGTCATCGCCATAGTGGCGTATCACCCGGCGTGATGGTATGGGATGCCATTGGTTACATGTCTGGGTCACCTCTTGTTCGCATTGACGGCACTTTGAACGGTGGACGTTACATTTCATATGTGTTACGACCCGTGGCTCTACCCTTTATTCGATCCCTACGAAGCCCTACATTTCAGCAGGATAATGAACGACCGCATGTTGCAGGTCCTGTATGGGCCTTTCTGGATACAGAAAATGTTCGACTGCTGCCCTGGCCAGCACATTCTCCAAATCTCTCACGAATTGAAAACGTGTGGTCAATGGTGTCCGAGCAACTGGCTCGTCACAATACGCCAGTCACTACTCTTGATGAACTGTGCTATCGTGTTGAAGCTGCAGCTGTACCTGTACACGCCATCCAAGCTCTGTTTGACTCAATGCCCAGGCGTATCAAGGCCGTTATTACGGCCAGAGGTGGTTGTTCTTGGTACTGATTTCTCAGGATCTATGCACCCAAATTGCGTGAAAATGTAATCACATGTTGTTCTAGTATAATATATTTGTCAAATGAATATCCGTTTATCATCTGCATTTCTTCTTGGTGTAGCAATTTTAATGGCCAGTAGTGTAGTATGCCGTCTGCGCTGACTCAAGTAGCGAAAATTTGGATTATAACCATCCTATAAATTATTTTAAATTTAGTACCTCACATATGTCAAATTATTTTAAACTCTGGTATCTGACACTAGATAATAAGCTTCATCTTTCGTCGTCTCGTACTATACTGTCTCTCTGAAGTGCTTTGAAGTGTACAAACAAATGTGCGCGTTGAGTGACGTCGTGCGCTAATTATGGAGTGAATAATAAACGTTTCCTGACAGCACAGCACTAAAAAAGTTCTTCCCGGATCTTTTGGCAGGTTTTTCATTCTTTTTCATCTTATCTTGCCCTGTTTAAATCGCGAATTTTGAAATTTAACCACTAACCTTCAAACAACAGTAACGAACATTGTCCATCAGCCCTCTCAACAGTAGACGTACACAATTTATTAAACGATGTGTACCTGACTGTGGACCAACAGGATCCGCAGTGCATCGTGTAATTTCATAACAGACGATTTTTTTGTGACTGAACACATTATTCATATTTCCTGCGCAAGAATCCTATATTTGATACGGAAGAAGGGTCCGGGTAACGGGTTGTCTATGTCCAGGTTGGCACTCCTTCTGATCAGCCAGTCAACTTCGGCAAAAGGATGTTTTGTCAAGTGTTAAACTAAATTTGCACCTTTTGAAAATACAAAACCGATCAAAGATAAATGTCGGAGCTTAAATAGTGACTCGCTGCAGCAGATTCTTCATGAGTGAAATCAGTCTGTACACGACGAATTACGTATTCGTCCGAGAAACTAAAATAAGTTACTCGAACCAAAAAGGACTTTAGACATGGAGATACAGTGCGTTCGAAAAGTGGCTACGTGCGACGGATGTAGATTACGTTAGAAGTTCGAAATAAATTTGGGAGAATACAAGATAGCAGAGCCGTTTTTTTAATAGATACGCGATTGTTTTTATTTCGTTCTACCGTTGCGTAACACTTAATTGATTGCGTTGATGAAAGCTGTTTAAATACACAGATTTAGTGCAGGAGAAATTTGCTAAAATAAAAAAAAATGATCCGTGTAGACCACTCTGCCCCATTGTAATGCGGTTCGTCAGCTTATTAAGAAATTTCGAGAGACAGACTTAGTGTTAGGTGCTGAATTCACTGGGAGACCTCCTAAACTAAACTAAGTTGTTGGGTATTACTGATTACACAGCGGAACCAAACAAAATCATTGCGCAAGGCGGCACAGGAAAAAGATATGGGGCCTGTAACCACGCATAAAGCGGTTTGCCAAACATTTAAATTCTTAAAACAATTTTTCTTTTTAAAATTCAGTCTTGATCGCACCACGTATGCTAAAAGAACATGACCAACATCAGACCTGTAATTTAATTTAGAAATTAATAGAACCCTTACTAGATTGACAATAAAATATGACAAAATGCTGATAAGGATAAAATACAATAAGACTTGTTATACACATGGCATCCTTCGAAGATGGTAGGTTGAGCACTCTTCTCAACTGCTGTGATGTCAACTGGTGCCAGCAACTGACGGGCATACACTCAAATACGAAGATGCTCCGCCTACCTCTTCTCCCTCTACCTCACGTCAACCAGTCAGTGCAAAATGGGTTCACATAATCGTTAAAAAGTAAAAAAAAAAACAAAGTACAATAATAACATAAAAATAGTTATACATAAAATATCTCTTTACAACCATGGAACTACTTAAATATTTTATAAAATATCAATTAAAAGCTTTAAAATAACTGCACAGACGATGTACTGACGAATCGATTCCACAGACCGAACGTGAGGAGAGGGGCTAGTGTAATTGGTTAATACAAACCATACAAAAATGCACGGAAGTATGTTTTTTAACACAAACCTACGTTTTTTTAAATGGAACCCCGTTAGTTTTGTTAGCACATCTGAACATATAAACAAATACGTAATCAGTGCCCTTTGTTGCATTGTAAAATGTTAATAACATCCGGAGATATTGTAACCTAAAGTTGACGCTTGAGTACCACTCCTCCGCTGTTCGATCGTGTGTATCGGAGAGCACCGAATTACATAGGGATCCCAAGGGAACGGTGATGGTCCTTAGGTACAGAAGAGACTGGAACAGCACATTACGTCCACATGCTAACACCTTTTTATTGGTCTTTTTCACTGACGCACATGTACATTACCATGAGGGGTGAGGTACACGTACACACGTGGTTTCCGTTTTCAATTACGGAATGGAATAGAGTGTGTCCCGACATGTCAGGCCAATAGATGTTCAATGTGGTGGCCATCATTTGCTGCACACAATTGCAAACTCTGGCGTAATGAATGTCGTACACGCCGCAGTCCATCTGGTGTAATGTCGCCGCAGGCCGCCACAATACGTTGTTTCATATCCTCTGGGGTTGTAGGCACATCACGGTACACATTCTCCTTTAACGTACCCCACAGAAAGAAGTCCAGATGTGTAAGATCAGGAGAACGGGCTGGCCAATTTATGCGTCCTCCACGTCCTATGAAACGCCCGTCGAACATCCTGTCAAGGGTCAGCCTAGTGTTAATTGCGGAATGTGCGGGTGCACCATCATGCTGATACCACATACGTCGACGCGTTTCCAGTGGGACATTTTCGAGCAACGTTGGCAGATCATTCTGTAGAAACGCGATGTATGTTGCAGCTGTTTGGGCCCCTGCAATGAAGTGAGGACCAATCAGGTGGTCGCCAATGATTCCGCACCATACATTTACAGTCCACGGTCGCCGTCGCTCTACCTGTCTGAGCCAGCGAGGATTGTCCACGGACCAGTAATGCATGTTCCGTAGATTCACTGCCCCGTGGTTTGTGAAACCCGCTTCATCGGTAAACAGGTAGAACTGCAACGCATTCTCTGTTAATGCCCATTGACAGAATTGCACTCGATGATTAAAGTCATCACCATGTAATTGCTGATGTAGCGACACATGAAACGGGTGAAAGCGGTGACGATGCAGTATGCGCATGACGCTACTTTGACTCAGTCCACTGGCTCTCGCATTGTCCCGTGTACTCATGTGTGGGTTCATGGCAACAGCAGCTAACACACCAACTGCACCCGCTTCTCCTGTGACGGGCCTGTTACGGACCCGTTTGCGTGCTACGACCATACATGTTGCATACAGTTGGCGGTAGATGTTTTGCAATGTGCGCCACGTTGGATGCTCTCTGTTCCGGCACCGTTCTGCATACACCCTGCAAGCTTCAGCTGCATTTCGTCGACACTCGCCATAGATGAGTATCATCTCCGCCTTTTCAGAGTTCGAATACACCATGGTCACAGTTCCTACAACACTACACTATCACAGACGTCTGGTAACACGGTGTACTACAGTTGGTCTGCGTGCGGAGACGAATGCAGAATAACAATAGCAGCAAGCGCTACATGCGGACACTGCGACAGCTAGACCAAACCACAACAGTGCACTACAGCCACACTCGTAAACACGGTCGTCATCGTAAACATGTCCCTGCAGATGCTGCTGGCCGTCCGTGGCCCGTGTTTGTTACAACACGCAACTGACCGTCAGAGGTTTCAAGCGCCAACTTCAGGTTACAATATCTCCGGATGTAATTAACATTTTACAATGCAATAAACGGCACTGATTACGTATTTGTTTATATGTTCAGATGTGCTAACAAAACTAACGGGGTTCCATTTAAGAAAACGTAGGTTTGTGTTAAAAAACATACTTCCGTGCATTTTTGTATGGTTTGTATTAAACAATTACACTAGCCCCTCTCCTCACGTTCGGTCTGTGGAATCGGTTCGATAGTATTTGATGTGGTTTACGAAATATATCCAGCGGTAACGTTAGGTGACTCACCCTGTATATAAGCCATGCAGAGGGCGCCGCTGTCAATCACGTGACGTCGGCTGTTCTATGATCTCTGATATTGCCAACTTTCTCAATTGAAATTAATCGATTGTCACGCTGTTGCTGCAATGTTCACATCCATATGTTATCCAGCTTAATGCCTTCATCTTTCTATTAAAATTATTGCAGTGTTTGCCAATCTCAATGGCCTCTCTGTACATTCGCGCATAATAATGCGACGTCTTTGCCACGACGGTCGCCTCACTAAATTTTATTTCATGATTCCCTTACTGAAACACATGTTCCGATTTATCAATATGTCCTAGGCGACAGTTGCTTTTATGTTCACCCAGACGGGTGTGACGGCTTCTTTTTTTGTGCCTATATAGACCTTTCCACAACTGCACGGAATTTTATAGACACCTGGTGTAGCTAGAGGATGTTGTTTGTCTTTTGCGGATCTTAAACATTCTTTTATTTTCGTGGTGGGTCTGAAAACAGTTTCCACATCTTACTTGCTTAAAATTTTTCCAATTTTTCCGCAGTCGAAGGCGAAACCTCAGGGGAAAATTTTATGTATGAACCACGGCATCTCAGCCCGGAAGTATTAAGTGATGACAACACCTGCCGTGAAAGCCTTCAGTCTATGATCAAAGAACTTTTTTGTTTGTCAAAGACAAATTGATAGTGTAACATCGGCGTAAGGATTATGATTTCGTAAAACGCTGTTTAAAACTGTGACAAATCACGACTAAAAATAACAGTCACCGAAAAGTAACGTTAACAGAAACCGCCGTCGTCGGAAAGTCACAGTGTAACCCCACCGCTAGTGGCAGTGAACCACAGCGCCTCATGTGCCCCGGTCAGGAGCAGTAGGGCCCCGACCCCTGTGCAGAGCGCATATGTCGCGGACATGTGGTAAGAAGTGGTGGCCAGCTGAGGACTTGGCTTGCGCCGGCGGCTTCCGGCTGGCGTCGGGCCAACAGCGGCTCCCGCCTCCCGTTTCCCCTCCCCCCCCCCCCCCACCTTCCCCTCCATCTACTAGCCAACACGCTCACAGTAAGTCGGCGTCGGCGTCTGCCCGCGGTCTAGCGCGGCCTCGCTTCACAGCCGAGCAGCGGCGCAAAGTAGCGTGCTGCGCGTAAACAAACCTTGAACTCGCCCAAAGCGTGCCACCTCTGTCTCCTTCTCCTGCTCTCTCCGCGCAACCTCTGTCCACGTGACCAAGGCCAAGGTGCGCTCACTGGCGAGAATAATCCCATCGCAACGGCTCTTAGCGGCGAGTGCACGCTAATTATTGAGCAGCTGTTGCTTCGTTCGAGCCTGTGTTTTGTCAACTGGCAAGCGAAACATTTACGGCGAAACTCGTAAGCATATACACATTCGTAACATTCAACTAATTACTCCAATCCATTGCGAACCCAAATACAGTGTGTTTCAGATGTCTTTCTCTCCGTAATTTACAAAATAGTTAGTGAAAGGGATATTTATTTCGGTAGGCAAACCTAAGAACCCTTACTTATTCTGCTCTGTTATGAACGTATTTTTATTTCGTTTTTCCCAGAGGCAAACAGCAACTATTCCATGAAAGTTCGGAATTGCAGCTGGATTACGTCGATTTCTCGTCACGGTATTTCGACTGACAGACATTCAGCCTTCTTCAGTTGTGTGTTTTGTACTGGAGATTGCTAGTTCACATAGACGCCAGCGCAAAGACAGGCGCTAAATGAGCGACATGTCGAATTTCGCGCACTCACCGAATACTGCTCCAACTATGGCGCGGGCAAGGGCATGCGTAATAGCGATACTACGAGGGTCACTCCAAAAGAAATGCACACTATTTTTGTAAAAATACAGTTTTGATTCTGCATGTGCGAAAGTTATCCAGTGTGTAGATACATCCTTCCCGCTTGTTTTCCAACTTAGTTCAACCTGTTCCCGTGAGTGGCGCCGTCACAGCATGTCCTCAAGATGGCTGCTACACTTGACTTTCGTCAGAAGCAACGTGCTGCCAATATAATTCCTCATCTGTGAAAACGAGACAGTGGGAAACACCCACAAGAGGTTGAAAAAGGTGTATGGAGATGCTGCTGTCGATCGCAGTACAGTTAGTCGGTGGGCAAGCAGGTTACGTGATGAAAGAGGGCACGGCAATATTGAGGATTGTCCTCGCAGCGGCAGGCCTCGTACTGCACACACTCCAGACAGTGTGCAGAGAGTTAACGAATTGGTGACTGCTGAGAGAGACATCACAGTGAAAGAATTGTCACCCTACGTTGGGATAGGGGAAGGAAGTGTCTGCAGAATACTGAAAGTGTTGGCGTTAAAAAAGGTTTGTGCCAGGTGGGTTTCCAGGATGTTGACAGTGGCTCACAAAGAAACAAGAAAAACGCTATGCAACGCCTTGCAGTCCTGACCTGGCTCCATGTGACTATAATCTCTTTGGGAAACTGAAAGACTCTCTTGGTGGAACAAGGTTTGATGATGATGGCTTCCTTGTGCGCACTGCCAAACAGTGGCTCCAACAGGCTGGTCCAGAATTTTACAGTGCGGGTATACAGGCGCTGGTTCCAAGATGACGTAAGACAGTTGAGAGCGATGGAAATTATGTGGATAAATGAAAATATTGTTCCTAAAGGATGTACTACACACTGTAAAACTTTCAAACCTGTAGAATAAAAGATGGATTTTTAAAAAAATAGTGTGGATTTATTTTGGAGTGACCCTCATTCATGCGCGCTCTCTGTCGCAATTCTAGCTCGCAGAGTTAAAATTCAGATGTGGAAAGTAATAAAATTAACAGTCGCTACACGTGTCGCCAGTCATAAACTATTTTCTCTCTAAAAAAGTTAAAGGAATCGCTGAGTCCCAAGCCTTATTGAGTTGAAAGCCATCATCATGATTAGTAGGATCTTACAAGAATCCCCCGCTCGTACTAAACATCCAGAAATGTCTGAGTTTAGCCGGTGAGTCCTTAGATGGTGGTATAAGGAGCGTACAGTGTAACTGGCCACGCCTACCCAGCCGAGTTTTGGGATAATTAAGCCAGGCCGTCCTTCAACTGACTTAGTGAGCCGTCGCTTAGGAATTCATCCTGTTATACGGAGATGCTCCTTTAGTTTTATATCGCCTTGCAGAGCCGTAACAGTGCCGTCGAATTCTGAAAGTGCAAGTTTAACGTAATGAAGAGAGAAAAAGTTTCTTGTGCAAATAATTTTTACACAGGGTGCCATTATGGTGCGTTTATTTGTGAAACACCGTAAAACGAACTTTTTTCACACAGATAATAAGCTAACTATTAACTGTACGAGAGCATGACTAGATCGAAAGTCGTCCTACCGACGACTGCCGACTAAGGCGCCCAGTCTGTAACTTGAGGGTACAATAGGTTAATTAATGGTTCAAATGGCTCTGAGCACTATGGGACTCAACTGGTGTGGTCATCAGTCCCCTAGAACTTAGAACTCCTTAAACCTAACTAACCTAAGGACATCACACACATCTCTGCCCGAGGCAGGATTCGAACCTGCGACCGTAGCAGTCGCAAGGTTCCGGACTGCGCGCCTAGAACCGCGAGACCACCGCGGCCGACGGTACAATAGGTATAGTTCGTATAAGATCGTACACCTCCTGCTATGCCACACTTATTCATTTGTTTATTAATATCAACGTTTCCCGAAAATGTAAAATTACTAAAAGATAGTATTTATGACCCGTAGACCTCCTAATTGAGTGACAAAAGGCAACTTACGTTAGCAAATACTTATTAATAACAATTACTTGATTCTCGCCAGAATAACGTACCTCTTTGCTGACGTCAAGAGAGATTTCTGCATCTGCACGTCATCCCACTGGCTCTGAAAGCGCCCAACGGCCAACTGTCTCTGCTAGCCAACCAGCGTGCCAACCTACTGCTCGCTCTATACTCCGTACGCACTGCAGCGCTTATACATCCACTCCACGTATGTGAAACAACGAAATTGGAAATAAAATAAAATGCACTCTTATCTACGAATATGGGGCGCCTTACAATCTTCCGCTAAAATGTATTTCCACCGACTCTGCGTATATGGGGTACCTTACAATCTTCCGCGAAAACGTATTTCCACCGACTCCTTAATAACTGAATCCCAGAAGGATCTCGGCGATGCCATGATTTCCGTGGCAGAATAGTCCGTGGAATGTCCTTTAGAGATACAAGGCTCGGCTGTGGCTGACTTACTGGGCTGCGAAAGGCAAGTGTGGCGGTCACGTTCAATACATCATCCAATCACTGTGCGCATTGTTTGACCAATGTAGGCCTTGCCTACGCTGGCAAAGTAGTCTGTAGATTCCAGCCCTCCCCAATCTCAGGTCGTCCTCTGCCGAACAGCGAAGAGCTTCTGTCCTTGTCGGTGGGTGGAAGATTACTTTGACATAATGTTTCCTTAAGATTCCGCCCAATTTCGACGAAATATCGCCAACGTAGATATTGCACTGGACTTGAAGCACTCCTTCTCCACTCGTGAGTGGTCACGTTTCTTCTTCCTTAAACGTTTTACGACTGACGACACGCCGGCCGCGGTGGTCTCGCGGTTCTAGGCGCGCAGTCCGGAAGCGTGCGACTGCTGCGGTCGCAGGTTCGAATCCTGCCTCGGGCATGGATGTGTGTGCTGTCCTTAGGTTAGTTAGGTTTAAGTAGTTCTAAGTTCTAGGGGACTGATGACCACAGCAGTTGAGTCCCATAGCGCTCAGCGCCATTTGAACCATTTTGACTAACGACACATCTAGTGACAGCTGATTTTATTAATTTTGACATCTAGGAAATCTCCAGTGCAATACACTCACCTGAAGATGGCTGAATGTTTGTCAGCCGAAATAATGTGGCAAGAATTAGACGTAATCCGGCTGCAATTCCGGAACTTCATTGAATACTCTTTATGCCGGGAAAACTTTAAGAATCGTGTGCAGAAAAAAGCTGCAATTATTTAAATAAAACAGTATTTTCTGCCACATAGCTGACGTATTTCAACCACAAGTGTAGGAAATCACTTGAAATAAAGTTTCTGTCAATTTTTGTTAGGGACCTAGAACCGTTCGCAGGTTATGGGGTGGATGTGACATGCAGTGGATAATCGCCTGTGTTCAGAGAGATGTTCTGGTGTCGGAATGTCATTTAAGTGAGGTGTTCAGATGTTCAAATGTGTGTGAATTCTTAAAGGATCAAACTGCTGAGGTCATCGGTCCCCAAGCCTACTTAACCTAACTTAAACTAACTTATGCTAAGGACAACACACACACCCCTGCCCGAGGGAGGACTCGAACCTCCGACGGATGCAGTCGCATGGACCGTGGCAAGACGCCCCAGACCGTGCGGCTACCCCGCGTGGCCAATGAGGTGTTCATACGAGTGCCCACATTACTGAATATACTATCCAATGCGCCTTCTAAGCGATCTCCGGACGAGATGTAAAGTTACCGATGTCACGAAGCAACAGGTTTATTCGATGCGCTATTTAATGTTCGGTTAGATCAGTGGTTCGCAACTTGCGGGTTATTACCCCCTGAGGGGAAAAATGTAACTTTCTGAGGGGTAAAAACATAAGAGTTCAATTTTGTTTTGGCCACGAAACTATATTATGTTTAAAATGTCATTACTCTTTTCACCATTTTGTAAGACTGTAATCCTGGTTACGTAAGTTGCAAACAACTGTATTTCTTTTTTCTTTTCCAAACACTACCTTTAATGCGCGACACAATGTGGTCGAGGTTAGAGCTTACGATAAGAATGTATGAATATCATTATCTTCACATAGTCCACGCACTACACACATACTTTGTACAATCCATCTATGACAGTAAAATTCGGCACATGCATGACGTCTCCGAGCTGTAGGTAGATACATCAGAGTTTTGGAAAAACATCACCCGTATAACTCGGAAGACAGCCACAGCCGACGAGTGCGAAAATTGTTACGCAATCAACTTAACAGCTCATGCTCAAGTTGCTGACGTGAATAATGTACAGAAGAATGGAAAAGAAAACGAAGGATCTGTTAGACAACGATCAGTTTGGCTTTAGGAGACGTAAAGGCTTCAGAAAGGGACTTCTGACGTTGTCTTTGGTAATGGAAGGAAGACTGAAGAAAAATCAAGACTAGTTTATGGGATTTGACGATGTGGAAAACGCGTTCGACAATGTAAAATGATGCAAGATGTTGGGAATTCTGAGAAAAAGTAGGGTAACCCCTCTAGCGAAAGACGGGTAACATACAAAAATTGTTCAAATAGCTCTGAGCACTATGGGACTTAACTGCTGAGGTCATCAGTGCCCTAGAACTTAGAACTACTTAAACCTAACCGATCTAAGGACATTATACACATCCATGCCCGAGGCAGGATTCGAACCTGCGACCGTAGCGGTCGCGCCTAGAACCGCTCGGCCACATCGGCCGGCGGTAATATACAATATGTACAAGAGCAATGAGGAAACAATAAGAATGGAAGACCAAGAAAGGAGTGAGACAGGCTTGTAGTCTCTCACACCTGCTGTTCAATTCACACGTCGAAGAAGCACTGACAGAAGAAAAAGAAAGGTTAAAGAAGTAGATTAAAATTTAAGGTGAAAGGATATGAGTGTAATCGTTCACTGATGACATTGCTATCCACAGAAGAATTGCAGGATCTTTTGGATGGAGTCAACAGTTTAATGAGAACAGAAAACGGACTGAAAGTAAATCGAAGAAAGAGGAAAGTAACAAGAAGTAGCACTAATGAAACAGCGAGAAGCTTAATTTCAGAATTGTAGATCTCGAAGTAGATGAAGTTAAGGAATTCTGCTACCAAGGCAGAAAAATAATCCACGATGGACGGTGCGAGGAGGACATGAAAAGCAGACTAGCATAGGAACAAAGGGCCTTCCTGGCCAAGAGACGTCTACCAGTATCAATCATAGATCTTAATTTGAGGAAGAAAGAAAATGTACGTTTGGAGCACAGCACTGTATGGTAGTGAATCACGGACTGTGGGGAAACTGGAACACAAGGGAATCGAAGCATCTCAGATGTGGTGCAACAGAAGAATGTTGAGAATTAGGTGGAGTGATAAGGTAAGGAATGAGGAGGTGATCCGCAGAATCGGCGAGGAAAGGAAATTTTGTTAGGTGCTAATGTTGACGGTGGTAGGTGGAGGGGCGAGGGTGCTATCTAATGTTTGATTACATTCCGGGATAATGGTTTCAAGAAGGCTGGGGACTTCCGGGCTTCAATCCGACCTTTATTAAAGTCGGAAATGCGATGGCACGCATTTCTCCTCCTTACACGAGGCATCACAACAACGTTTCACCAGGCAACGCCGGTCAACTGCTGTTTGTGTATGAGAAATCGGTTGCAAACTTCCCTCATGTCAGCACGTTGTAGGTGTCGCCACCGGCGCAAGCCTTGGGTGAATGCTCTGAAAAGCTAATCATTTGCATATCACAGCATCTTCTTCCTGACGGTTAAATTTCACGTCTGTAGCACGTCATCTTCGTGGTGTGGCAATTTTAATGGCCAGTGGTGTATATTTCAAATTTTATTTTATTTATGCGACCACTTTCAGCGTTACACTCTGCCATCTTCAGATCCCTGTTTAAAGACAACACTAATAACAATGTAAACAACGTAACAAAACGGGCGGTGCAAAATTTAAGAAATGGACCATATACATGCTACTCCGCTCCTTTTGTCGACTAATGTACACTGTTATTAGTGTTGTCTTTACACGGGGCCTTAAGACGGCGTAGTGTAACCCCGAAACTGGTCACATAAGTGGAATAAAATTTGAAATGTAGACGTCTGAAGGTGTTTTTGAGCCGGCCGCTGTGGCCGAGTGGTTCTAGGCGCTTCAGTCAGGAACCGCGCTGCTGCTACGGTCGCAGGTTCGAATCCTGTCTCGGGCATGGATGTGTGTGATGTTAGTTGGGTTTAAGTAGTTCTAAGTTCTGGGGGACTGATGACCTCAGATGTTAAGTCCCATAGTGTTTAGAGCCATTTGAGCCATTTGGTGTTTTTGATTTGCCGTTGTGAACAACTTTCGGTCTACTACGGAAATGGATTGGAATAAACCTGTCATGCACATCCAACGAGTGCGATGACTTATTGCAGTGCACCGAATAAGCTTGTCGCTCCTGACGCGAGCAACTTTACATCTCGTCCACAGGTCGCTTAGAAGACGCATCGAGTTGCGCATCTTGCAAAACAGGCATTCGTTTGGACACCTCACTTAAATGAGCTTTCCGCCACCATAGCATCCATGTCAACACAGCAAACTGAGCCGTGCACGGCTCGCGTTTATCCCATTTATTGTTTGTCATCTTCTATTACGTTTATGCCGCCTCGTTTTCTTATTCCATTTACTGGCATCACTAGCTTCCTGCCATACTTGCCCGTGAACGGCAGCAGCAGCGCGTATCGATAAGTGCACTGTCGTACCATCTCTGGAGCGACCGATTGTATTTCCGGGTCGTCGTGTGCCTGGCAGTCACTTCGAGATGGACCAGCAGTGCAGTCGGGACGCAGCAGTAGTGAAGTCGGGGACGGAGCGCCGGTGAGGCGCCGACAGCCAGTGCTCACCGACCGCTGGCGACACACACGAACTGTCCGACGGAGGGAGATTGGAGTGGGACGACCGTTGGTTGGTCGTTCTGTTGGTCGTCTCATCGGCCGACGTATATTTGGCCCTTTCACCGTATCCGGGTCTGGGCAGTTGGTCGGCTGGCGTGGAGCAGCGAAGAAGTCTCCGTGGCGTGTGTCTGGCTGGGTCCTGGCGGCGTCCACGCGCGGTCGGAGTGTGAATGGCTGTTCCCATTGCTACGAGGTCCGTGGCTCACCGATCCCGGACACGAAAGATAAGTTACCCTGCCTCTTGGTCCGTTGACTGTCTGTCGGTTGGGTTGCCGTCGGATTGAGAATTATTGGGCCGACTGCCGGTCTCACCTAAGCGAGCGTTAGTGTTTGAATTTAAGGCCGACCCTCGGAACTTCTGAGCGCCCTTGAGTGTACTGCCTTTTCTTGTCTGTCCTTGTTGTTTGTACTTGTATGGCTTCTAGCCGATTTTTAGATTAAGGTTGTTTTGCCCTTAAGGTGTAAGATTCTTTAGGCATTCAGCCTGATTTAAAGAACTGTTTCGCGTAAGACCTTTGGCAATTTAAAGGTTTTAATGTTGTTGAATTTTAAGTGTTGGCCCATCAGCCGATTTTGAGTTTGAGTTGTTTTGCTCTTAAGCCTAAATTAAAGAACTGTTTCACGTAAGACCTTTGGCATTATATAGGTTTTAATGTTACTGAATTTTAAGTGTTAGGCCTTCGTCCGATTTGAATTTAACTTGTTTGCCCTTGCAGTGTCTGATTCTTTGGGCCTTCAGCCTACCTAAATAACTGTTTTAAGATAAGGCTTTGCCTTTTAAATTTCTGTATTGGTTTAATTTTGCCTAATTAAGAAATGTTTTACGTAAGGCCTTTGCTTCTTTTTTTTTAAAAAAAAATTAATGTTGTTTAGCCTTAAGCGTTGGGCTTTCAGCCGATTTTGAGTTCAAATTGTTTGAAAATCTCAGAATATTTGGGCCTTCAGCCTAAATAAAGAACTGTTGTAAGATAAGACTTGCCTTTTAAATTTCTGATTATGCTTGCGTTTTGAGTTATTGGCCTTCAGCCGTTTTAAATTGAAGTGGCTTTCAGACGGTAATTAAGTCCCAAAGATTAAAGCTGTGTGTTTAAAAAAATGTTTTATGGGCTCTTGTAATGTTTGATCCAATAATAAAGCTGTATGGTCGAGTGTAACCGACAGCTCCCTTATTTTGGCCCCTTTCCACAATTTAAACTACCTGTCCTGTCCTGCGGGTTACGCTGGACGTTTCACAAATTATGCACAGAATGATCCATCCACCGTTAAAACTTTGACCGTTCTAGCTCGCTAACTGAAATTCATAGAAAACTGAACTGCTACATGACAGAAAACAGAAACGTTCTGTTTAAAAAATTATAACTCGATGTTTTAATACACGGAACTCACTAAATGAACTATGTTACTCAGCAGAAACAGTAATGTTACTTACGTTTATCTACCTAAATAAAAATTCGTTTGGCTTATTATTTTGCATGCTGTACAAGACAAAACGTTATCTGAAACACCCTGGAGATAGCATAAAATTGTGACCGACAGATTGCAATGGCAAGGATCAAGTCAAGCCTGACAAGTCTCTGCATGGACCGACAAAGCAGGCAACACAGCGATCACGTGGTGCTCCAGATAGAACCATCACTGGGTGGCTACTGGCTCCTATTGTTAGGGGCCAGCCGCCAGCCAACGCTGAAACGTAATCACAAAGTAATTTTAAGACAAATCTAGCAAACTTCGTGACAGTGTAATACAATTGTAGGCGTTACTATAATTAACACAAGCCTACACTTTATTAAGTGATGACATTTTTACTATGTGACTGTTCTTTTATTATCCTGGGTTAATTTGTCACATTGGTTGCTGAACCACATGTCCAGCAGATCGTATGCAACATCCGACCATGTAGTGATCATCCTTATATGAAATGTCAACTTAGTATTAGCTTCCGTTTCAGGGGAGATACTGTTGACCACGAGTGAAACGAGATTTGAATGCGAAGGGTGGTACGTGCAGCAAGCAATTCTTACTCAAGTAGCACCGGTGTGTTGTGTGCAATCAGCTCGCAGACGGCGTGCGTGTAATCTGGGCAATCGCAATTGACCTGTGTATTATCTCACGGCGCGACCAGATTCTTATCTATGTGACTATCAACACTACTCCAAAGCATTGCTGAAATCACAGTTGCTTTTCTCGCCATTTCTTCTACTCCACGTCGAAGAAATCTAAACTACACTCATGCTCATAAATTGGTATTGTTGATACATGGTGAAACAACTCTCTGGTGGGCGGTTTGCGGGTTTAAATCACCTTAGGGTACGACCATGCGGTTTGACCTGCGGTCGTCACACGGTGGCGCTGGCAGCAGTGTTGATGACATTATGATGGGCAGAATACTAGGGTGACTGGAGGATGGTCAAACTCAGCAGGTCGTAGCACGGGCCCTCCGTGTGCCACGAAGTGTGAATGGTTCAAATGGCTCTGAGCACTATGGGACTCAACTGCTGAGGTCATTAGTCCCTTAGAACGTAGAACTAGTCAAACCTAACTAACCTAAGGACATCACACACATTAATGCCCGAGGCAGGATTCGAACCTGCGACCGTAGCGGCCTCGCGGTTCCAGACTGCAGCGCCAGAACCGCGCGGCCACTTCGGCCGGCACGAAGTGTGATCTCAAGATTATGGAAACGATTCCAGCAGACAGGAAACGTGTCCAGGCGCTACAGTACGGGACGTTCACAGTGTACAACACCACTAGAGGACCGATATATCACCATCAGTGCCCGCAGACGGCCACGGAGTACTGCAGGAAGCCTTGCTCGGGACCTTACTGCAGCCACTGGAACAGTTGTCTCCAAATACACAGTCTGCAGACGACTGAACAGACATGCTTTATTCACCCGGAGACCTGCAAGGTGCATTCCACTGACCCCTGGTCACGGGAGATCCCGTTAAGCCTGGTGTCCAGAACACACTACATGGTCACTGGAACAGTGGTCGCAGGTTATGTTCACTGACGAGTCCAGGTATAATCTGAACAGTGATTGTCACCGGGTTTTCATCTGGCGTGAACCAGGAACCAGATACCAACCCCTCAATGTCCTTGAAAGGGACCTGTATGGAGGTCGTGGTTTGATGATGTGGGGTGGGATTATGATTGGTGCATGTACACCGCGCATGTCTTTGACGGAGGTCAAGTGTATCGGGACGTCATTTTGCACCAGTATGTCCGCCTTTTCATTGGTGCAGTGGGTCCCACCTTCCTCCTTATGGATAATAACACACGACCCCACCGAGCTGCCTTGCCATCGTGGAGGAGTACCTTGAAACAGAAGATATCAGGCGAATGGAGTGGACTGCCTGTTCTCCAGACCTAACCCCATCGAGCACGTCTGGGTTGCTCTCGGTCGACGAATCGCTGCACGTCTTCAAACCTCTAGGACACTTCAGGACCTCCGACAGGCACTGGTATAAGAATGGGAGGCTATACCCCAGCAGCTGCTCGACCACCTGATCCAGAGTATGCCAACCCGTTGTGCGGCCAGTGTGCGTGTGCATGGTGATCATATCCCATATTGATGTCTGAGTACATGCGCAGGAAACAGTGGCATGTTGTAGTACGGTTTTCTCAACTTATCACCAATACCGTGGACTTACAGATCTGTGTCGTGTGTGTTCCCCATGTGCCTATGTCATTAGCGCCAGTTTCGTGTAGTGCCACGTTGTGTGGCACCACATTCTGCAGTTATCCTTAATTTATGAGCATCAGTGTAGCATTCGCAAAAGTTCGGCAGTATTCTGCCACAGATACACACAATTCGTTTTTAATCTCAGATATCATTCCCTTTCCAATAGGAGAGAGCGGCGCATGTAAAAATTTAATCTTCTGAGCTTTGCAATTCTGAGCTGGAATTGGAGCAGGGTGACCCCAATTAAGCTATAAAAACAAACAAACCTTAACGATCTGTTACAGAAACAAATGAATTGCCACCTTCCCTTTCAGAAAACGACAACAATCTGCCACAGAGCCAAACAACAGATGCTAAAAATACAACCTGTCAGGTTTCAACAGGCCGTAACAATACGTCACTCAGCCGGCCGGAGTGGCCGAGTGGTTCTAGGCGCTGCAGTCTGGAACCGCGCGACCGCTACGGTCGCGGGCTCGAATCCTGCCTCGGGCATGGATGTGTGTGCTGTCCTTAGGTTAGTTAGGTTTAAGTAGTTCTAAGTTCTAGGGGACTGATGACCTCAGAAGTTAAGTCCCATAGTGGTCAGTGCCATTTGAACCATTTTGAACCAATACGTCACTCAAACAAATGATGTGCCGTTTTCCCTCCCAGCTTGTGGGTCTCATTACTGATCGGGTCTGTGTGGTTCACTTATTCTTATCAAGTGCACACTGTGTATATCTGTGCATTCTAAGAAGTGGAGGATAAATTTTTTTGAAGGAATAAAAGGTAACAATGTTCAAGTCCCATTGTAACTAAAAATGGGCATACAGAACAAATAGAACCTGATACTACAAGAGGCGTACCAAATAAACAGTTAGTGGTAAAGTGGAAAGTGTTGTATAACTGGTGCATAAAGTGCAGAATTCTATAGAAATTCCTTTACTTTTGTATAGTTTGTGCGAGATACCGAAAAAGAAGAAATCTTTGGCATAGTCATAAGGTAAGCTGTAGTATTAATTAATATTCACTACACACGCAAGAAGTTACTAGTCTAAAACAGTTTTTTAATAAAGACAGCAACGCGAAAGATGATTATAAAATTATTCTCTATATCTAACTCAAACTAAGTTCCCCTGAAAAAACTGCTCCCAATTCGAATTATAAATTTCGACATAATTAATTCGTTATTGCAGTTCTAAATTATTTCCCTGTTAGTAAATAATTTGAATTCCATACATTCCAAGTACATCTTATTTCTATTTCTAACTTCTAAGCGATATGCAAGTACATCCGGGACCACTGGAAGTTCTTTTTTCTCATGTACATTCAGGATGTCGTGTTTACAAAGCCGATACACTAAGGAGGCACGAAATCTCCGCAGACTGTAAGAATTCCGTTCGAGAGTCGTTAGAGGCACCAGATTTTGACAGAGCCTTGGCTGCGTCCTGTAAAAACGCTGAAAAAAGTGTAGCAACCGCTATGAAAAACATCTACACAATAACGAAGGAAAATATTGCTACAAGAAAGTTCTCCAAATTAAAAGAACTGTGCGTAGACTTGGAATGTCTTTCTTTGACCAAATTAACTTTCAATGGCAACGCAAATCATGAAAGTACAATAGTATTCATGATGCTGATGTATAAAATAATTACTGGTGATATTTTTTCGGAAATATTGTCAACCACGTGGCATTCAATTATGATAGACGAGTCTGCAGACATTACTCATACAGATACTGTAATTATAAATGTGAGAACTGTGCAGAATGGGACAAATGTACACACACTACTCAATACTGTGTCCGCTTACAGTAACTATTATTTTATTTGAGACTGTGAGTGAACATCGTACTGTTGGAAATAGAAAACTCTCGAGTCTTACATGACACCGCCGCACCGGCACCTGGAAGTGCGAGAATTTTTAAATCAAAGGATTGGACCAGATGATTCAGCCTTAATTATTGGCCCCCAAGGTCACCGGGCCTGTCTGTATGTGATTATTGCTTGTGGCGGTTTATAGAAGACTTTGTTTATGTGCCTCCGTTACCATCAAGAACATCGCGTAACAGCAGCTGTGGAAGCTGGAACTCAAGACATGCTTGCTGCAGTGTCGGACAATTTGAATATCGCATTGACGTATGCCGTCCATCTCAAGGGGCGCATGTTGAAAACCTATGAAAAGTCTTCATCATGTTTCCTTCCATTCGGAAAGTGGGTGCACTCAGCGACTGTTATGTGACATAAAATATAGAGTGCTGCAAACAGTCGTCTTTTTTAGATTTTATTCCGCAAATCCAGATTTCGGCTAGTAGCTAGCCATTATCAATGCATTATTTTGAGTATTCAAAGAACTGTGACTGTGACTGACGCCCGAACAACAGGGACTTAATATGCATTGACAAAAGAAAATAGTGCATTGAGAATGGCTATTGACTAGCCGAAATCTGGATTTGCGTAATAAAATCTAAATAAGGACGACTGATTGCTGCACTCTATAATTTATAAGACATATGAAAAGGTATGAAAAAAAACATTGAGTTGCGTATTCGTCAAAAAACAAGATTCATTGTATATGTTTATTAGTTTAAGAAATATAGACGTGAAAAATCGGACGATTCTTTTTGATACACCCTGTATATTCGTGTGTTCAAGGAATTTTGGGTAGACATGGCACGGATAGAAGCAAATGTCCTCAATTACTACTGGTGGTACCTCTGTTATGGCAGGAGTTCGATATGGGGTGGCAACTCTTTTAAAAAACAACTACCCCCTTGTATTACCTGACTCTTCGGTTAGCTCTAACAGTGGCAAGCAACTGAAAACAGAGAGGAGCTTGTAAAGTTTCAAGATATTCTAAACTTAATTTTTAGCTACTATGAACATTCACCAAATAATCCCATAGCATTAAAACATATGCAAGAAATACTTAATGAACCAAGGAAAAAATTTGTTAAAACTTTTGCCATTCGCTGGCTCTCATTGAGAGAGCGGTAAATACACAAATTGTAAATTGGAATTCCGCAGTATCCGTGCTGGAAAAAGATAAAAGATAAGCTGCTCGTTTACTAAAAACTGTGAAGCATATAAAATTTTTGTCAATATTGTCCTTTATGAAAGATGTATTTCTCGTTAGCAAGTTGTGTTACACTTCTGAAAAGCCAAATTTAGATCCTGAGTGCATGTAGATTTGCGTGAACTCATGCATACAAGGGTTTGAGGGCCTCTAATTGAAAGCTGGTCCAAATTACAGTTCTTTTCTTGATAAAGCATCTCCAGAATGTAAAAAAAAGATGAGTTCTCGTTTCGTAGAGCCATAATACAAGGTTTATTGCAGCAGAGAAGTGTGATTAACTACATGATTCGCAAATTCTTAGATAACGTGCTTATAAATTTAAATGAGACATTAGGGGGTGTAAGATAGAGGAGTACTTAATATATTATATCCTAAAAACTACAGAAATGATGACAAGTACGGCAATAAGAAAAACACACACACAAACACACACACACACACACACACACACACACACACACACGTGTGCACTAATCAGTTGTGCATTGTCTATAAATGTAGCTGATCTGTTACTAGAAAGGGCTTATGTTTAAGAACGTCTTTAACAGTAGAAGCAGTGGAATGAATTTTAAAGAGCTGTTGAAGATCATTTATGTTAATAAGATCGATGAACATTTCCCACTTAAGGATTTAATTGTATAATACGCCACTACTATTGCCCTGCACGCAGTTACTGCGAGCAGGGATTTAGACGCACTAACAATACAGAAACAGAAACCAGAAATCGTCTTTCCTTGGAAAGAATAAACTTCTGATGATTAATATTGAACAGGCATCTCACAATGAGTTTAATTTTTATTCTGTGGAGTACGCATAAAAACCAATGTGCTCTGAAATGAAGTGAGCGTATGGTGTTGTTGGCCGGGAGGCCCCATCTGGGGAAGTTCGACCGCCGACCGCAAGACTTATTTCAGCCGACGCCACATTGGGCGACTTGCGTGCCGGTGATGAGGATGATATGATGATGAGAACAACACAAAACCCAGTCCACGACCGGAGAATATCTCAACGCGGATGAGAATCGAACCCCGGCCCGTTGCATGGGAGGCAAGCACGTTACTACTCAGCTAAGCAGGTGCACACCAACGTAGTCTAATGTGATATAATAGAATGTAATTCGAAATACGCAACTCGATAGTGACAGTTACTGTAGTGTAAATATGATGTGGAATGAGGGAACTAAACTACTGGCCATTAAAATTGCTACACCAAGAAGAAAAGCAGATGATAAAAGGGTATTCATTGGACAAATATATTATACTACAACTGACATGTGATTACATTTTAACGCAATTTCGGTGCATAGATCCTGAGAATTCAGAACCCAGAACAACCAATCTGGCCGTAATAACGGCCTTGATACACCCGGGCATTGAGTCAAACAAAGCTTGGATTGCGTGTACAAGTACAGCTGCCCATGCAGCTTCAACACAATACCACAGTTCATCAAGAGTAGTGACTGGCGTACTGTGACGAGCCAGTTGCTCAGCCACCATTGACCAGACCTTTTCAATTGGTGAGAGATCTGGAAAATGTGCTGGCCAGAGCAGCATGGTCTCCGAGCTGATAGTCGATGCTGCTACAAACGTCGTCGAACTGTTCGTGCAGATGGTTGTTGTCTTACAAACGTCCCCATCTGTTGACTCAGGGATCGAGACGTGGCTGCACGATCCGTTACCGCCATGCGGATAAGATGCCTGTCATCTGGACTGCTAGTGATACGAGGCCGTTGGGATCCAGCACGGCGTTCCGTATTACCCTCCTGAACCCACCGATTCCATATTCTGCTAACAGTCATTGGATCTCGACCAACGCGAGCAGCAATGTCGCGATACGATAAACCGCAATCGCGATAGGCTACAATCCGACCTTTAGCAAAGTCGGAAACGTGATGGTACGCATTTCTCCTCCTTACACATGGCATCACAACAACGTTTCACCAGGCAACACCGGTCAACTGCTGTTTGTGTATGAGAAATCGGTTGGAAACTTTCGTCATGTCAGCACGTTGTAGGTGTCGCGACCGGCGCCAACCTTGTGTGAATGCTCTGAAAAGCTAATCATTTGCATTTTACAGTATCTTCTTCCTGTCGGTGAAATTTCGCTTCTATAGCACGTCATCTTCGTGGTGTAGCTATTTTAATGGACATTAGTGTACATCAACGACTCCCCGAAAGTTTGTACGGATACCATTTAACAGTTGTTCGCAACACTTTTCGAACGGTGGACAAGGAATGTTCAGCCGTCGTGACACAGTTCTTGCGCCGCTTATAAATCGCACGTTGCGTCCATCACTCTCAGCCATGGTAACGGTAACTTCTGCAGCAAATTGTGGCTCAATTGGTCGTGGGACTCTCCCAGAAACAATTCGCAGATCGCCAGTCAAATCGAGGTTCCTAATCACGTTCTTCACACGCCGGTACAGGAAGAAGACTTCGTATTCCTTTAATGCGTTAATATTCGCGAATAGGGACAGTACTGTTGCCGTGGTGTTGATAAAACAGCCTTACGAGTAAAGCCGTCCTAGCCTTGTCGAAACCCATGCTGACTGTCTGCAATTGATGCTTGTTTTTCAACCCTGGGTGACAGTCTAGGAGCGGCGCCTAACGGCACGTCATGTCACTAACACTACTAACAATGCAAATACTGCAGCGCGTAGTGTGAACACTACTCCTGTAGCGTTGAGTACGCACACGGAAAATTGTTTTCCTACTACACTGGCTCAAGTAACGAAAGTTAAATTAAAACTAACCTGCAAATTAGCGAATAATTCGGTACTGCTTCTTTGCAAGGTCGCAGAGGTATCTCTACATGTGTGAGAAACACAGAAGTAAAGCAAATGTTTAAAACCCGTCGCAGATGTTGGCACGTTTCATTACTGACACTGTAAGAAGCCATCTTAAATCTTAAAAACCATCATATCGAGGATTACACAAGAATTCAGGTCCCGAACGTCGATGGTGTACAGAATCGATCTTCAGTATTACAGAGACTCTAGGACTTCAGTACGTGCGTTGCGCATGCGCTTAGGAAACTATCCTCCTATCGTGCTCCCCGCGTCAGTGATGGCGGACATCACGTAGCGGCTCTGTAGGACAGTGGGTGAGATGACTGGCATGAGTCTGTGAACGTCACCACTATACCATCGAATACTGGCGCATGTAGCATGGTTCAATGATTTACGGTTTCATTGAAGCTGATGAACGCGTTGGAGTGTGACGTATATACTACGCAACACCAAGGATCTTGCGCATCAACAAGCTTCCGCTCAGGCAGGCGGTAGCTCTGTCACGGTGTGGGCCGGTCTCAGTTAAACTGCATTGCTCCGCTGTAGGGATCAATGTCGTTATGCGGACACTCATGCATATGATCCATAGTTTTTCTGCCATACTATGACTGAGAGGGGGAAATGCGACATGTCACCTGTCTTTAGTCGCCCACGGGTGTCTTGATGAAGACTCCAGTGAATTCACGACCATGGCCTAACCACTGCAAATCATCCGCTCTTAACTTGATGTAGGGACCGATGGCCCTTGTAGTCTTGTCCCTTCAATCCCACAAACCAAGCAACCAACCATGTTGATGTAGTCGTGTGGGACGTTGTTGATACTCGTTTACACTAGATGAAGCAAGCAACAACAACTGTGTATAGTAGAGCGGAATGCGTGCATTAATATTTCTCGTAAAATCCACGTCCTTTTACTTTCCCAAATTAATTTTGAGAGTTGTTTTATCTTGAGACTTGTTTGCATGAGGAAAAAAGAGACTGAAGACCCTGTAGTGTGGTCCCTTTAGCCGGCCGAAGTGGCCGTGCGGTTAAAGGCGCTGCAGTCTGGAACCGCAAGACCGCTACGGTCGCAGGTTCGAATCCTGCCTCGGGCATGGATGTTTGTGATGTCCTTAGGTTAGTTAGGTTTAACTAGTTCTAAGTTCTAGGGGACTAATGACCTCAGCAGTTGAGTCCCATAGTGCTCAGAGCCATTTGAACCATTTTTTTGGTCCCTTTATAACCCAAACCTACCAACCAGCCTCCTCATGACATTCGGGCATGTGTGTTACACACGATACAGCAAAGTGCTGTCGGTGTTGTACGTTCACCTGCACAACCCCGCTTGCGAACTGTACCTTCATCACTGCCGAACTGCGTTACAATGGGTTGAGCATTATTTCACGAGCGTGCTTGTGAGACCAACTACCCTCCATGCCTCTGCCAAAGTCACATTCTGTCAGTCTGACGACATCCGCGATGGTGTCGGGCGGGCTGTGCGGCTCCAACCATCTTCGTAGTTGAGGGAGGCAGCTAAACGGCTTTATTTGTTCATGAGACCCAGAAAATATTTGATACAGGCTCCCAGGTAGATGCCATTTTCCTTGACTTCCGGAAGACGTTCGATACAGTTCCGCACTGTCGCCTGATAAACAAAGTAAGAGCCTACGGAATATCAGACCAGATGTGTGGCTGGATTGATGAGATTTTATCGAACAGAACACAGCATGTTGTTCTCAATGGAGAGACGTCTACAGACGTTAAAGTAACCTCTGGCATGCCACAGGTGAGTGTTATGGGACCATTGCTTTTCACAATATACAGGGTGTCCCAGCTATCTTGTCCACCCAAAATATCTCTGGAACAATAACAGCTATTGGAAAACGACTTTCACCGGTATCAATGTAGGGCTGGGCCCATGAATGTACATATTTGGAAACATTCTAAAACGCAAGCATATGTGTTTTTTAACACAAACTTATGTTTTTTTAAATGGACCCCCTATATTTTTTCTTCAGCAATCCATAGCATGACAAAGCACATACACAATGGCGTTGATTGCATCGCAATATTCCCATTACATCCCGAGATATTGAGACGCGAAGTTGACACTTGAAACACCCGACATGCGCTGCTAGCGCACGTCCTGAGGCTCCGGCGTGAACCCCATGCTGCAGGATGGCAGCAGACCGTATTATTCGTTTCGGACCTCTTGATAAGTATGGAAGTGTGATTACGCATGTCAATCACATTGCGATTACGGGCAGCATGGGGTTCACGCCTGAGCCTCAGGACGTACGCTTGCAGCGCATGTCGGGTGTTTCAAGCGTCAACTTCGCGTCTTAATATCTCGGGATGTAATGGGAATGTTGCGATGCAGTCAACGCCATTGTGTATGTGCTTTGTCATGCTATGGATTGCTGAAGAAAAAATATAGGAGGTCCATTTAAAAAAACATACGTTTGTGTTAAAAAAACACATATGCTTTCGTTTTAGAATGTTTCCAAATATGTACATTCATGGGCCCCAGCCCTACATTGGTACCGGTGAAAGTCGTTTTCCAATAGCTGTTATTGTCCCAGAGATATTTTGGGTGGACAAGATAGCTGGGACACCCTGTGTATAAATGGCCTAGTAGATAGTGTCAGAAGTTCCATGCTGCTTTTCGTGGATGATGCTCTAGTATACAGTGAAGTTGCAGCATTAGAAAACTGCAGCGAAATCCAGGAAGATCTGCAGCGGATAAGCATTTGGAGCAGGGAGTGGCAACTGACCCTAAACATAGACAAATATAATCTATTGCGAATACATAGAAAGAAGGATCCTTTATTGTATGATTATATGATAGCGGAACAAACACTGGTAGCAGTTACTTCTGTAAAATATCTGGGAGTATGCGTATGGAACGATTTGAAGTGGAATGCTCATATAACATTAATTGTTGGTAAGGCGGGTGCCAGGTTGAGATTTATTGGGAGAGTCCTTAGAAAATTTAGTCCATCAACGAAGGAGATGGCTAACAAAACACTCGTTCGACCTATACTTGAGTATTGCTCCTCAGTGTGGGATCCGTACCAGGTCTGGTTGACAGAGGAGATACAGAAGATCCAAAGAAGAGCGGCGCGTTTCGTCACAGGGTTATTTGGTAAACGTGATAGAGATGTTTAGCAAACTCAAGTGGCAGACTCTGCAAGAGAAGCACTCTTCATCGCGGTGTAGCTTGCTGTCCAGGTTTCGAGAGGGTGCGTTTCTGGATGTGGTATCGAATATATTGCTTCCCCCTACTTATACCTCCCGAGGAGATCACGAATGTAAAATTAGAGATTCGTGCGCGCACGGAGGCTTTCCGGTAGTCGTTCTTCCCGCGAACCATACGCGAACAGGAAATGGAAGTAATGACAGTGGCACGTGAAGTGCCCTCCGCCCACACACCAATGGGTGGTGTGCGGAGTATAAATGTAGGTGTAGATGTAGAATGGCCATGGATCAGGTTTTCTCCCCGGCGACATGCCATCGCCACCAGAGAACAAACAGTCGTTGCAGTCTACTGTGTACGTGTCTCACATTCAATTGTTCATGAGCGTACAGTGACATATCTTACAAATTGAACACGCAAGCTCCCTGAGTGGCGACCAGTGCAAACTCTTCCACAAGGCAGAGGAAGTATCTCACGTAGCTCGCGAGCGCAGTAGGACAGATGGAGACAGCCTCCATTGGGTCATTTGTCTGGAAGTCAACAAGGATTCACTCGCAGACGGTTTGCGAGATTGCGTATCACTTTTTTAGACAGCAATCTGTGTTCCTTACGGATGCCGTACCGTCCCTCACTTTCGTATTTAGGCCGACGTGCGTCAGAGACGCCGGAGAGAGAAACTGGTGCGGCCGGCTTGCAGACAGTAATGTCCCGAACGTCAGAGCAGATTGCGTACAGTACGGCCAGCGAACCTCGTTAGGCCCAACTCGTGGGTTGGGCCGGCCGGTCTGGTTGTTACTTAATCTGCGCTGATGCGGCCCCCGCCCCCTCCCACGCACGTCACCACTTAAAAACGTTTTATGGCCCGCGGCCGTAATTGGACGGCTGGGCAGGGAACTGCCAAATTTACGCTTCAGGCGAGCCCTCCAGTGAGCTTTTACGCCCACGACGGACGGCGTGGCAATATTTTTATTTTGTGCTGGGAGGCACTATTTCCTCTTTACAGCAGGAGTAGCAACGTCCATATAGCCCAGTGGTGAGTATCGTGCACTTTAGCAGTTCCTCGGAGCTCTTTCCCAACACAGAGTTGTACACCACCTTCAGGGTGGGCGAGAACTAACTCCCTATTGAAAATTATTTTTAGCTTTTTCAATATACAGGGTGATTCAAAAAGAATACCACAACTTTAGGAATTTAAAACTCTGCAACGACAAAAGGCAGAGCTAAGCACTATCTGTCGGCGAATTAAGGGAGCTATAAAGTTTCATTTAGTTGTACATTTGTTCGCTTGAGGCGCTGTTGACTAGGCGTCAGCGTCAGTTGATGCTAAGATGGCGACCGCTCAACAGAAAGCTTTTTGTGTTATTGAGTACGGCAGAAGTGAATCGACGACAGTTGTTCAGCGTGCATTTCGAACGAAGTATGGTGTTAAACCTCCTGATAGGTGGTGTATTAAACGTTGGTATAAACAGTTTACAGAGAATGGGTGTTTGTGCAAAGGGAAAAGTTCTGGACGGCCGAGAACGAGTGATGAAAATGTAGCACGCATCCAGCAAGCATTTGTTCGTAGCCAAGGAAAATCGACTCGCAGAGCTAGCAGAGAGCTGCAAATTCCACAATCAACTGGAGAGTCCTACGAAAAAGGTTAGTTATGAAACCTTATCGTCTGAAATTGGTTCAAGCACTGTCTGCAGCTGATAAGATTAAAAGAATCGATTTCTGTGATTTTATCCTTGCTCAAATGGAAACAGATGAATCTTTCGTTTCAAAGATTGTGTTTAGTGATGAAGCAACTTTCCACACTAACGGGAAAGTCAACCGTCACAATGTCTGTATATGGGGCACTGAGAATCCGCGGGAAACAACTCAGTACGAACGTGACTCACCTAAGGTGAACGTTTTCTGTGCCATTTCAGCCAATAAAGTTTTTGGTCCCTTTTTCTTTGAAGGTGCTACTGTAACTGGACTACAGTATCTGGAGATGTGTTCCATCAGCTCGAACAAGAAGCACAACAATTCATATTTCAGCAGGATGGAGCGCCACCACATTGGCACTTATCTGTCCGCAACTACCTGAACGTCAACTACCCGAGGCGATGGATCGGCCGCCAGGCAGCCCGTGACAGAACACTTCATCACTGGCCTCCAAGAAGCCATTATCTTACCCCCTGCGATTTTTTCTTATGGTGGTATGTTTAGGATATGGTGTTTCGGCCACCTCTCCCAGCCACCATTGATGATTTGAAACGAGAAATAACAGCAGCTATCCAAACTGTTACGCCTGATATGCTACAGAGAGTGTGGAACGAGTTGGAGCATCGGGTTCATATTGCTCGTGTGTCTGGAGGGGGCCATATTGAACATCTCTGAACTTGTTTTTGAATGAAAAAAAACCTTTTTAAATACTCTTTGTAATGATGTATAACAGAAGGTTATATTATGTTTCTTTCATTAAATACACATTTTTAAAGTTGTTGTATTCTTTTTGAATCACCCTGTATAATCAATTTTCATGAAACAGAAAACACGTTGTTCCTTACCACGGCGGGATTTATTCATTACCTCCCACTTACGTCATTGCAGATATTCTGATAAAAGTGGCAGACTATGGTGCAACGTCTATCCTAGCATCTGCCGTCTCAGTTGGCATCCCGGTGTGAAGTATGGCGAGTCATGGCGCGAGTACAGAGACTGTAGCGAAGTGCGAAAGGACCTCATGCCTCGGTATATGCGAAGACCAAAATGAATTGACACGGGAGGCTAACGGACACAGATTCTGTACCAGATGTTAGGAGAGGCAGTCGACCCTCAGCACACAGGAAGGAGGAAAAAAATTGGAAATTTGTGGTAAGAACTATGGGACCAAACAGCTGAGGTCATCGGTCCCCAGGCTTACACACTACTTAATCTAACTTAAAGTAACTTACGCCAAGGACAACACACTCACACCCATGCCCGAGGGAGGACTCGAACCTCAGTCGGGGGAGACAGGAAGGAGGAAGACGTGCAAGTGGTTCAGGAAATGTTCACTCGAAGTCCTCACAAATCACAAAGACAGGCATCTCGCAAAAGTAGTTTAACTCGACCCACAATTCAAATTGTTCTGAAGAAAGACTTGAATTTTCATCCATGGAAACCACATTACTGCCAGGAATTATCGCTGAGAGACTATGATCGTTGGCTGGACTACGGGAGGGATAATACTTGCTTGGTATGAAGACTGGTCCGATACTTTCGGTAATATCCTGTAGTTAGATAAAGCCATGTTTCTTGCTTGGAGTTTGTTAACCAACACTATTGTTATTATTGGGCAACACAGGAGCCGAAGGTGGTTGTTGAACAAAGCCAACATCGCTCAAAAGTCACAGTGTATCAACCACGACAGTTGTGTCTCTGTTGATGCATCATGGAGCTGCGACATCGGCTCATCAAGTAATTATCAATGAAATTTGCCAACAGCCGTGTAATTGAGATGTTACTTTATTTTATTTTGGATGAAGATAGCAAGAATTACTTGACTGTTGGAGAATTTCATTGATAATTAGGAAAGTTGTGGGTCCATCTCATTATGTTCAAGATTCCGTTTCCAGATCGGATAATAACAATGATCTAATCTTTGTGTAAGATGGGGCCCCGTCTCACTTCGCACATCCTGTCCGGGTGCGGCTCGACACTCATTTTCCAGGACTTTGGTTGGGACGCCGTGGCCCCTTTGAATGTCCAGGAAGAAGTCCTGACCTAGCGTCCTGCGATTTCTTCCTCTGGAGGTGGGCGATAGGTGACGCTAATCACACTAAACCAAAAAGCTCTTGATGAATTAGAGGAGCGAAGTGCACTGCTGGATTATCTGCAGAAGTCTGGCGCAAACTTCCACAACCGTTTACGAAAATTGGAAGATAATGGTAGTGACTATGCTGAATTTTAGCAATGCATAACAATTATGTCATTGTAAGAAACAACATGTCTTTGGTTTCGTAAAAATTGGCCAAGCAAAAAGTTGTAAAATGGTTCAAATGGCTCTAAGACATATGGTATTTAACATCTGAGGTCATCAGTCCACTAGACTTAGAACTACTTAAACCCAAGTAACCTAAGGACATCACACACATCCATGCCCGAGGCAGGATTCGAACCTGCGACCGTAGCAGCAGCACGGTTCCGGACTGAAGCGCCTAAAACCGCTCGGCCACTGCGGCGGGTCAGAAAAAAGTTGTAAACAATATTTACTAGGGAGTTATTTCTCGCGCACCCTGTATACCTTTTAACTTTTTGTAAGGTACGTTTATGTCTCATCTCTACACAAGGAAAAAAGGGAGGAATATGTGTTAGTGGAACTTCTGAACCCTCTTGTTTTTCTGTCAACATACACTCCTGGAAATTGAAATAAGAACACCGTGAATTCATTGTCCCAGGAAGGGGAAACTTTATTGACACATTCCTGGGGTCAGATACATCACATGATCACACTGACAGAACCACAGGCACATAGACACAGGCAACAGAGCATGCACAATGTCGGCACTAGTACAGTGTATATCCACCTTTCGCAGCAATGCAGGCTGCTATTCTCCCATGGAGACGATCGTAGAGATGCTGGATGTAGTCCTGTGGAACGGCTTGCCATGCCATTTCCACCTGGCGCCTCAGTTGGACCAGCGTTCGTGCTGGACGTGCAGACCGCGTGAGACGACGCTTCATCCAGTCCCAAACATGCTCAATGGGGGACAGATCCGGAGATCTTGCTGGCCAGGGTAGTTGACTTACACCTTCTAGAGCACGTTGGGTGGCACGGGATACATGCGGACGTGCATTGTCCTGTTGGAACAGCAAGTTCCCTTGCCGGTCTAGGAATGGTAGAACGATGGGTTCGATGGCGGTTTGGATGTACCGTGCACTATTCAGTGTCCCCTCGACGATCACCAGTGGTGTACGGCCAGTGTAGGAGATCGCTCCCCACACCATGATGCCGGGTGTTGGCCCTGTGTGCCTCGGTCGTATGCAGTCCTGATTGTGGCGCTCACCTGCACGGCGCCAAACACGCATACGACCATCATTGGCACCAAGGCAGAAGCGACTCTCATCGCTGAAGACGACACGTCTCCATTCGTCCCTCCATTCACGCCTGTCGCGACACCACTGGAGGCGGGCTGCACGATGTTGGGGCGTGAGCGGAAGACGGCCTAACGGTGTGCGGGACCGTAGCCCAGCTTCATGGAGACGGTTGCGAATGGTCCTCGCCGATACCGCAGGAGCAACAGTGTCCCTAATTGGCTGGGAAGTGGCGGTGCGGTCCCCTACGGCACTGCGTAGGATCCTACGGTCTTGGCGTGCATCCGTGCGTCGCTGCGGTCCGGTCCCAGGTCGACGGGCACGTGCACCTTCCGCCGACCACTGGCGACAACATCGATGTACTGTGGAGACCTCACGCCCCACGTGTTGAGCAATTCGGCGGTACGTCCACCCGGCCTCCCGCATGCCCGCTATACGCCCTCGCTCAAAGTCCGTCAACTGCACATACGGTTCACGTCCACGCTGTCGCGGCATGCTACCAGTGTTAAAGACTGCGATGGAGCTCCGTATGCCACGGCAAACTGGCTGACACTGACGGCGGCGGTGCACAAATGCTGCGCAGCTAGCGCCATTCGACGGCCAACACCGCGGTTCCTGGTGTGTCCGCTGTGCCGTGCGTGTGATCATTGCTTGTACAGCCCTCTCGCAGTGTCCGAAGCAAGTATGGTGGGTCTGACACACCGGTGTCAATGTGTTCTTTTTTCCATTTCCAGGAGTGTAATTCAGTTTGTCTCTTGTACGGATAAATATTCCCATATGGAAGAACTGGCTTCAGGTACACTGAGCAAAATTATCCGACACCTTCAGAATGAAATTTTCACTCTGCAGCGGAGTGTGCGCTGATATGAAACTTCGTGGCAGATTAAAACCATGTGCTGGACCGAGGCCATGTGTTAGCACCACATCCTCCATACTTCACTGCTAGTATTACACATGACAGCAGGTAAAGTTCTCTCGGTATTCGCCAAACCCAAACCCTTCCATCGAAATGCCAACGGGTATAGTGTGATTCATTACCACAAATCACTCGTTTCCAGCCATCCATTCTCCAGTGGCGCCCATCTTTACACCCACTCAAAAATGTGTGGCTTATGAGGAATTCTTCAACCGTTGTATCAGAGTCTTTTTAACTTCCCACATAGAATCATTCTGACTGCTGGTAGCCCTTTGGAACACATGGGTCAGAATAATTTTTGCAGTGGTAAAACATTGTATACTACACTGCTAAATTCTTAGCGGTAAAGGTATCTTTGCTGATTTCTTGTTTGATTGTTTTAGCTTCATGTTGCAAGCTTCCTGCTTGACATTATCCCATAATGTTAGTTGATACATGTGAGTGCAACGCAAAAGAATTTCCTTTCTCGTGAGACTTATCGCATCGAATCAGTTTTGTACATATACCTCATTATGCTCTTGCATCCTGGACTTAATTTATACAGCATAATTTCGTTATTAAAGTGAGGTAGTGTTGTGCGTCTGAAGTTATGATTACAGTGTTCTCATTTTTATTTGGTGTCTAACTGAGGATTTCGAGAATTTCGACTCATAACTCAGTTATGGATTACGCAATTTAGTGATGTCCGTTTGAAATGTGATTTCATTTTCCTGTTACTTGAGCTATTGGTATGGACATGACATTCACAGACTATTTTTGCATTACTGATTTTCAAATTTATTAAATATGAGCCAGTTAAGGTTACTGTGACATTTGTAGTCATAATTAATCGTTTTGGGTTCAAATGGTTCAAATGGCTCTGAGCACTATGCGACTTAACTTCTGAGGTCATCAGTCCCCTAGAACTTAGAACTACTTAAACCTAACTAACCTAAGGACATCACACACATCCATGCCCGAGGCAGGATTCGAACCTGCGACCGTAGCGGTCGCGCGGTTCCAGACTGTAGCGCCTAAAACCGCTCGGCCACCCAGGCCGGCAATCGTTTTGGGATTGTTTTACTTAACATGCTTGGCTCATACCGGATCCAATGACACCATTGGCAAAGGATGACATGGCGTTTGGGCAGGTTCGTCTAGGAAGTGGAACTTCCTTCCTTTCTTCCTTCCACTGTTGCTACAAAAAGTTTAATTAACGGCGAGTGGCTATTAAAACACCGAGTGAGCAAAAAGTCAGTATAAATTTGAAAACTGAATAAATCACGGAATAATGTGGATAAAGAAGTACAAATTGACACATGTGCTTGGAATGACATGGTGTTTTATTAGAACCAAAAAAATACAAAACTTCAAAAAATGTCCGACAGATGGCGCTTCATCTGATCAGAATAGCAATTATTAGCATAACAAAGTAAGACAATGCAAAGATGATGTTCTTTACAGGAAATGCTCAATATGTCCACCATCATTCCTCAACAATAGCTGTAGTCGAGGAATAATGTTGTGAACAGCACTGTAAAGCATGTCCGGAGTTATGGTGAGGCATTGGCGTCGGATATTGTCTTTCAGCATCCTTAGAGATGTCGGTCGATCACGATACGTTTGCAACTTCAGGTAACCCCAAAGCCAATTATCGCACGGACTGAGATCTGGGGACCCGGGAGGCCAAGCATGGCGAAAGTGGCGGCTGAGCACACGATCATCACGAAACGACGCGCGCAAGAGATCTTTCACGCGTCTAGCAATATGGGGTGGAGAGCCATCCAGCAACCTGCACCTAATGAAACCCCATGTCATTCCAAGCATGTGGGTTAATTTTTAGCTCTCCAGCTACATTATTCCGTGGTTTATTAACTTTTCAAATTTATATTGACTTTTTGATCAACCGGTATATTTGTGCGCTTACAAACTCAGCCACTGCGCTCCACTGCCTATGTTCCTGCCACACCAAGCGTACCTCTACAACAGCGCAATGCAGTGGTTAGCACACTGGACTCGGATTCGGGAGGACGACGGTTCAAACCCGCGTCCGGTCACGCAGATTTAGGTTTGTGGTCACGGAGGCATTTATCTGGCGTCCAAAAGGGCTTGATCATTGGCTTTCAGGCCAAGAGTGGAAGCATTTTCTAAGTGGCTAAGTTTTGTAAAATGTTCGCGTGCCGCCGGTGTTAAAGTACACTGTGCATGACACAATGGCTCTGTGCAAAGCCAGCGCCAAGGCAACGGTGGTGCACCACGGGCCATAGATGACGAGGGAGAACAACAGCTGCGGAGATGTGTCCGGGCGAGTAGACGTGCAACTGCTGAGCGACTGACTGTGTTGATGAATCAAGGGGCTACCAACATCGTCTACTCAACGACCGTTCAGCAAACGTTGCTGCGTGTGGGGCTCTGCAGCAGACACTTGGAGTCATGCACCCGTGCTGACTATTGTTCACTGGTGACAAAGGCTGTAATTTGCACGCCAATACCGCAACTGCACATACACAGTGGCGACAAGCGGACTATTCATGCGAATCATGTTTTATGGTCCATCGGACAGATGGCCTTTGTGCGCTTACAAACCAGCCACTCCGCTCCACTGCCTATGTTCCTGCCACACCATGCGTACCTCTACAACAGCGCAGCAAAACTGGGGAGGATCCACGCCGGAGAATGGAGCGTTATGATTGGGGAATGTTTTCGTGGGATCCCCTGTGTGATCCCGTCATTCTGGAAGGCACAAAGGATCTATCTTTGGGGATCAAGTCCACTCAAACATGCAGTCTGTTTTTTCTCTGCACGAAAGCATCTGCCAGCAAGTGATTCGGAGACCAACAGGATGAGTCTACCTGGCCACCAGATTCCCCGGAGTTAAATCCAGTCGAGACCACCTTGACCGGGCTGTTCGCACAATGGATCCCCAACCAAGAAACGTAACGCAGCTGGCCAAGGCACTGCTATTGTGATGGCTCCACATCTTTGTCCATACCTTCCAGAACGACATTTGTAAGTAGGCTGTTTAGGTTTTTATGTTGGTAACACCACGTAGCGCTCTGTATGAAAATCACTGACAGTGCTGTGTGCAGTCTGTGGCTGGTTGGCATTGTTGAAATATTCGTTGTTGTAGTGTTGGGCAGTTGGATGTGAACAGCGCATAGCGTTGCAAAGTTGGAAGTGAGCCGCCAGCAGTGGTAAGACTGGATATCATGAACTGATATATATATATATATATATATATATATATATATATATATATATATATATATATATATATATATATACATCAGTTCATGATATCCAGTCTTACAAATTTACTCATATATACACTGCTGGCCACCGTAAATGCAACACCAAGAAAGACAAGAGGTAGCACAACAAAATTTATTTTGTAGATAACATGTTGACCAAGTATCAAATGATTACGTTTACAGACGTCTGTGACATGTCGTTCCTGCCAGAATCAGTAGCCAGAGTAGCCGCCATTGTTGGAGATCACCGCTGCCACACGTCTCGGCATTGAGTCAAAGAGACGTTGGATGTGTTCCTGGGGTACAGCAGCCCAAGCAGCTTCCACACGTTGCGAAAGATAATCTGGTGTGGCAGCTGGGGATGTAATCTGGGTCACTCGTTGAGCAACCATGGACCACATGTTTTCTATCGGCGAAAGATCCGGAGAGCGAGCCGGCCGGGGAAGCAATTCAATCTGGTTATTGACGAAGAACCTTTGGACAATGCGTGCCACGTGTGGTCGCGCATTATCCTGTTGAAATATGGCTGTGGCCGAGCCCTGAAGGTAAGGGAGGACAACTGGCTCCACCACCTCGGATATGTAGCGCCGGCTATTTAAAGTACCGGCAATGCGTACTAGAGGCGTGCGAGAGTAATGTCCAATACCGCCCCATACCATAATACCCGGTGCAAGACCAGTGTGGCGGTGCATAATGCAGCTGTCCAGCGTCCTCTCTCCACGGTGTCTCCACCATCGTGGTGCTGCAGACAGAAGCGTCCCTCGTCAGTAAAGACAACGTCATTCCATTCTGCCGTCCACATCCGTCTGTCATCACACCATTGGCGACGGAGACGTCTGTGGTTCTGCGTCAATGGTAGACGAAGCAATGGACGTCTTGCGGACAGACCACTCTGCTGTAAACGGCGTCGAATGGTACGCGCAGACACTGGATGATGCGTTACAGACGCAATGTGCTGTGCTATGGTTCGGGATGTCACTGAGCGATCCGTCACTGCCATGCGCACAATTTGCCTATCAGCACGTGCAGTGGTGCACCGAGGTGAATGCGATCGACCAGGTCGGTCCGTCGTACCCTCCTGCATCCAACGGTCACATATCCGCATTACAGTTGTTTGGTTTCGTCCAACACGACTAGCGATTTCTCTGTATGATAATCCACAATCTCGGTAAGCCACCATCCTTCCTCTGTCGAACTCGGATACTTGATCAAAAGATGTTCGCTGTTGTCTACGAGGCATACCACAAGGTAAACACACGTGCCGAACGTACACTCGTCGAAATCGCCAAGCCTTAAATGGGGCTATGAGGTGGCGCCACAGGCGCGCGTGATGTGCGTCTGCGCTGCAATTCTAATCAGTTGCATATCTCATCGCTGCAAACTCATGGTGTAAATTTCACTTGATTCGGATGCTTCCGTCAGGGTGTTGCATTTACGGTGGCCAGCAGTATATATATATATATATATATAATGACTTTTGAATATTATTAAGGTCAATACATTGTTTTTTCTCTATCAAAATCTTTCATTTTCTAACTATGCCTATCAGTAGTTAGTGACTTCAGTAGTTAGAATCTTTTATTTAGCTGGCAGTAGTGGCGCTCGCTGTATTGCAGTAGTTCGAGTAACGAAGATTTTTGTGAGGTAAGTGATTCACGAAAGGTATAGGTTATTGTTAGTCAGGGCCATTCTTTTGTAGGGATTTATGAAAGTGAGATTGCGTTGCGCTAAAAAATATTGTGTGTCAGTTTGGTGTTGATCAGAATAAGTAAAGAGTGTAAAGTCTGAGTACGTTCAGTTTTGCTCAGCTGTTTGAAAATCAAATAACGTAGAGGTTTATCAGCACAGTAATTCATTATTTTTCTAAGGGGATGTCTCACATTGACACTCTTCCTGCACGTCTGCGCTGCAGAAGGTGGTTATTGAGGCTTTTAACAGTTGATCACATTAATGTTAACGAACAAGTTTTTGGGCTACATTTAGAAATAACGTAGAAACAAACAGAAACTCCTTTGGGGCTGTATTTCGAATAATGTAGACCATTTATCACTATCAGACACATGACGTCCGCCATAAAGCGAAGATCTCGTCTAGAGTTTTCCATGGATTACAGTCTTTAGCTAGACACACCCATATCAATTCCACATCTTTATTTTCCTAATTTATTCACAGTCTTGAATTTATCAAATGAATGCGGAATTTTTCCACTTAGGTCTTTAGGCAGCAGCGGTTGTTTTAAAACTACCTGGCAGACGTGAATCTGTTATGTCAGGTCGCCCATTCTGCGAAAAGCACGGTTGAGGTTTAGTGTCCTGCTCCAGCACACTGTTTCAATGTGTTGGGAATTTGTAGGTTATATTTACTTAAATGTGTCATTTTTTTACAATCATTCGTTCCAATGACCGTCCCGATAGCTGAGTGGTCAGCGCGGCGGTCTGTCACGCCGAGGAGCCCGCGTTCGTTTCCCGGCTGCGTCGGAGATTTTTCCCGCACAGAGACTGGGTGTTGTGTTGTCCTCATTATCATTTCATCATCATCAGTGGAAGGCAACGGGAAACCACCACTGGAATCACTTCCCTAGACGCTCACGCGGTGGACCTCTCTGACGAGGCTTCCCCCATGACAAAACCTGCCGTAAGGCAGAACACAAAGTTTTTTTTATTCGTTCCAGTTTCACCTATTCTATATTTTTGTTTTCATCCCTATCCTAGAAGTTTCCACTGCGCTTCTGCCTACTCCTTTGTGGGCTATCCTGAATTCTTCTATTGGGTTTCGCATCAAAAGTTCATATCTCATCGTACATTAGTTCATTGCCTCGCTCTTCTGTTATATTTTGGACTCCAGCGAAAAACATCCTTGCCCATCTACCATGCATTTGCCCTGTTTCATCTTAAGGGCACCTTCGTTCCATGTTCATTTCACTCCTCATCTTGTTCCCTATTCCCTTTGTTCTCTCTCTCTCTCTCTCTCAATCTCTTTGCCCTAATAAGTCCTGTCATGCATGTGCCCATTGGATACTGGGTAGCAGTGAATTTTTTCGTGGTTTTCGCATTAATAGTCCATACCGCCCCTCCATAAGAAATGCATACTGATTCTGCGCTTATCGTTTCGATAACGCCAGAAAACATTATTCAGTTAACCGAAAGCAACACTGATCATTTTTATGCTTTGATTCAGTTCTCTTGCCCTCTTTAACTTTCAACTTCACGACACGGCCCAGAAGACTACGCGATGACGACCGGCCACTGCATCATCTCTGTGATTTGGCGTTGTCTGTGTGCTGTATGGAGGGTCCTGGGTCCATCACACCGCTTTACCGACAGTCGTCATTTTTGCCGAGGTTGGAGCCCTATTTCTCATTCTGGTCGCTACTCAGTAACGAGAGTCTGACGGGTGCCCCCTGTTCCAATCCGCCAATGAGGAAAAAATTCCTGGTAGTACTCGGAAATGAACCCTGGTTGACCGGCGTTGCCTGGTGAAACGTTGTCGTGATGCCTCGTGTAAGGAGAAGAAATGCGTACCATCACGTTTCCGACTTTGATAAAGGTCGGATTGTAGCCCATCGCGATTGAAGTTTATCGTATCGCGACATTGCTGCTCGTGTTGGTCGAGATCGAAGGACTGTTAGCAGAATATGGAATCGGTGGGTTCAGGAGGGTAATAAAGAACGCCGTGCTTGATTCCAACGGCCTCGTATCACTAGCAGTCGAGATGACAGGTATCTTATCCGCATGGCTGTAACGCATTGTGCAGCCACGTCTCGATCCCTGAGTCAACAGATGGGGACGTTTGCAAGACAACAACCATCTGCACGAACAGTTCGACGACGTTTGCAGCAGCATGGACTATCAGCTCGGAGACCACGGCTGCGGTTACCCATGACGCTGCATCACAGACTGGAGCGCCTGCGATGGTGTGTATACTCAACAATGAACCTGGGTGCACGAATGGCAAAACGTGGGCGTTACATTTCAGATGTGTTACGACCCGTGGCTCTACGCTTCACTTGATCCCTGCGAAACCCTACATTTCAACAGGATAATGCACGACGGTATGTTGTAGGTCCTGTACGGACCTTTCTGGATACAGAAAATGTTCGACTGCTGCCCTGGTCAGCACATTCTCCAGATCTCTCACCAATTGAAAATGTGTGGTCAAAGATGGCCGAGCAACTGGCTTGTCACAATACGCCAGTCGCTACTCTTGATGAACTGTGGTATCGTGTTGAAGCTGCATGGGCAGCTGTACCTGTACTCGCCATCCAAGCTCTGTTAATGCCCCGGCGTATGATGGCCGTTATTACGGCCAGAGGTGACTGCTCTGGGTACTGATTTCTCAGGATCTATGCGCCCAAATTGCGTGAAAATGTAATCATTTGTCAGTTCTAGTATAATATATTTATCCAATGAATAACCGTTTATCATCTGCATTTCTTCTTGATGTAGCAATTTTAATGGACAGTAGTATATATATATATATATACTTATATATATATATATATATATATATATATATATATATATATATATATATATATGCCGGCTATCGTTACGCAGCTGTTCAATGTGGTTTGTGTGTGAGTGTGTGTGTGTGTGTGTGTGTGTGTGTGTGTGAGTGAGAGTGAGAGAGAGTGAGAGAGAGAGAGAGAGAGAGAGAGAGAGAGAGACGTACGAGTGATAGAGAGAGCTGGAGTGAAGATCAGAACCGGTAAAAAAAGTCAAAAGGCATTACAAATGACAGGTAACTCTCAGTAACACGCCCCCTTCCTTGGTACAGCAAGTTGGAATGCTGGTAAAAAAAAAGAAAAGAGAAAAAGAACCATGCTTCTCTCCCCTTCCCTTTCGTTCTTGGTAATAAAGGCAATTAATGATATATGTCCGTTTGAGTGTAAATATTTACTAACTTTTAATAGCAGGAATGTCGTCCCATCCCTTATTTCGACTGGTAAATTTTGCATTCTGGCAGTTAACACTTTAAAGATTACTTGTTTAGAAATACCTAGGTCTAGGGCATTTAAAACTGCTTTGGGCAAATTACCGGACAAAAGCCCATTTATAAATGTCCTGCCCACTGCACATTTGCTCGAATCGTATTACTACGTCGGACACACACGAGGACAGCGTAAGTCACGCAGTTAATTTGTTATGACCACTGGACAAGGGCTTTTTCCAACAGGAAATACACGCTCTTACACAAAGCTGCCGTAAGGCTACTGAACGTGATGGGGAGTACATAGGAAAATAGTACGTGTATAAGAAATGTCGACTGTCACAGACACGTGTTAACAATGAACTTACTCCAAGAAAAAATAATTGTGGGGCGTTATTTATTGAGCTACTTTCGTAAATAATATAAATGATACGATTTAGAGAAAACGTGAAGCTATTTTTTGACGCTCGTTTAAGTGGAGACAGGTGGAATAGAGGAGGAGGTAGATGGGGGGGGGGGGGGGGGGGAGAGCGGATATCGCAACACCGCAACACCAGTGGCAGAACATGTGTTCAAATGTGTGTGAAATCTGATGGGCCTTAAATGTTAGGTCATCAGTCCCTAAGCTTACACACTACTTAACCTAAATTATCCTAAGGACAAACACAGACATCCATGCCCGAGGGAGGACTCGAACCACCGCCGGGACCAGCCACACAGTCCATGACTGCAGCGCCTTACACCGCTCGGCTAATCCTGCGCGGCAGGAATCCCGCGTCCGGCCATCCTGATTTAGGTTTTCCGTGATTTCCTTAAATCACTCCAGGCAAATGCCGGGATGGTTCCTCTGAAAGGGCACGGCCGACTTCCTTCCCAATCCTTCCCTAATCCGATGAGACCGATGACCACGCTGTCTGGTCTCCTTCCCCAAACCAACCAACCAACCAACCTGCGCGGCAGAGAACATGTGTCCCAGAGAGGTAACATCCGAGACGATCAGGTCTCCTCAGTGTAGTAGAGGTCAAGCAGATTGATGGAGCACAGTCCCCGTCTCACTTCAGGCCTAGGACGCAGCAACGCATACCTAAACTTTTACTTTTTTACTTGCTTTGTCAGGACGTGAGTAATTAATGAGAGGTGCACATTCTGTGGCTTTCTTCCCCGCAAGGGACAGGATAAAGGCCGAGACGTGCCACTTCGATGTGCGCACAAAGTTGCCAATTACGGATTGGTTCGCGGAACCCAGTGGAACGTAAGTATCGGATGGTGATCGTAAATAAAAAAATATATATATTCGGCGGCTTCTACAGGAGAAAGAGATGGAGGCTACATCCTAATTAGAAAGAGGCGCGCGCAACACCGCAACTGCGAAAAACAAAATTTTCGACCGGCCTCCTCGGGGCAAAACCCCGTATTTATGGTCTGCGCCGACAGCGGGCTCTGAGCGTATTTCTTGCCCGAGCTGGTGCGCACCGTAATTTACCAAACACATGCCGACGTCTAGGGGCAGTAACGAGGTCCTCACGCCGGCAAGCGGCCACACACACACACACACACACACACACACATACATACATACAAAACCCACCCGCCGCGGCAGTAACCTCTGGGTTCGACACGCGGTCTGGCAGAGCATAATTTCGCTAACGCCACGAACGTTTTGACACTAACAATTTTCCTTCCCGTTTAGTTGTTGTATTGGTGGTTTTAGGCGCGCTCATTTCGTGACCATAAATGGAGCCCATGGCAGCAGTTCGTCTTTTTTGCAAGGTGTAGTACTTTTCGGCATTCGAACCTCGTGTGAAACGTGCTCGAAAATGGTGTCAGAACTTTCTCTTGAAGAAGCGGCTAACGTTCCGCAAGAGTTTGCAAACGAAAGTGGGAATGTAGAGACTTTATCAGCTTTTCTCTCATAGTAGTAGGCATTAGACCCCGAAAAATATTTGGTGCTGAATCATATGATTGTGATCATCTCACAGAGAATTTCATTAAGCGCATTTTTGAAAGCTATTATATGTTAACGTATTTTTTATGTTATCCGCTTTGAACAGCTAACTTATTCCGCTTTCATGAGATGATTAATTACAAATATTCTTAATTTTTTACGCATTTTATTCCCCATTTGTAGTACCAAAATGGCTTTGTAAGTAGGCTGTTTAGGTTCTTATGTTGGTAACGCCACGTACTCTGTATGAAACTTGCTGACTGCGCTGTGTGCTGTCTGTGGCTGGTTGGACTCATTGTTGGAATATTCGCTAGTGTAGCGTTGGACAGTTGGAGGTGAGCCGCCAGCAGTGGTGGATGTGGGGAGAGAGATGCCAGAGTTTTGAAAAGTTACTATTAGCGGACGATCTGGACGTGTGTCCGTTAGAAAAAGGAAATTTGTAAGACTGGATGTCATGAACTGATATAATATGACTTTTGAACGCTATTAAGGTAAATACATTGTTTGTTCTCTATCAAAATCTTTCATTTGCGCCGGCTGAGGTGGCCGAGCGGTTCTAGGCGCTACAGTCTGGAACCGCGCGACCTGTACGGTCGCAGGTTCGAATCCTCCCTCGGGCATGGATGTGTGTGTTGTCCTTAGGTTAGTTAGGTTTAAGTAGTTCTACGTTCTTGGGGACTGATGACCTCAGAAGTTAAGTCCCATAGCGCTCAGAACCATTTGAACCATTTTTTCTTTTATTTGCTAACTATGCCTATCAGTAGTTAGTGCCTTTAGTAGTTATATCTTTTATTTAGCTGGCAGTATTGGCGCTCCCTGTATTGGAGTAGATTTTTGTGACGTAAGTGATTCATGAAAGGCGTAGGTTATTGTTAGTCAGGGCCATTCTTTTGTAGGAATTATTGAAAGTCAGATTGCATTGCGCTAAAAATATTGTGTGTCAGTTTAGTGATGATCAGAATAAGTAAAGAGAGAACTATCTGAGTACGTTCAGTTTTACTCAGCTGTTTCTGTATCAAATAACGTATAAGTTTTGCGGCACTGTCGGTCTCTACATACAAAGGGGATGTTTCAGCTTTTACAGAACTTCGTTCTCTAACCCAAATATTCCGGTAGGCTTGGAGAAGTGCAAAGACAATTTTGGAGCCGATTTCTAGTCCCAAAATTAACCTGATAAGTGCGGAAAATATTCCTGAGACCTTAGTCTGAACTGGGGCATTGGAGATGTTTCTGATATTGCCCATTGTCTCATTCAAAATTAAAATGTGTGTGTATCAAAAACGCATTTACATGTTATAATTGTTACAAAATAAATGAATAATGTACAACAGCTGCAGGATCGTAAAAAGCAGTATCATTACTTTTATTGCCACAAAATTGACGTATATCTGACTACAACTAAACGGAGTGCAGGTAGGGGAAGGAGGGCTACTGTGGGAACAGCTGCAGTAATGTAAAATACAGTATACTTCCCTCTGTTGCCACAAAACCGGTGTATTTCTGATCACAATTAAACTGATTGCATTTATGTGAAGGTCGGTAGTCATTCCGACGGAAATCAAATTTTGACCAAACCATGGTAACTGATAGAAACTAACATAGTTGGAATTACGTATCATACGGAATCACAGCAAATATTTGCATGTACAAAAATATGTAACGGGTAAGACCTATATGCATTTTTCTTAAATCTGACTTTTACCAACCTAAAGAGGTAAAGCGGGCAGTGCAAACACATACTCCGAATAAGTTCAGAACTCCTCTGTCGGCGTAAGTAATGCCATCGGCTTTGCGTCTTATTTCAAGTGCAAGCCCTTTGTTGTTCTCGGGTTTCTTGAACTTCTTCTTTATTGAACAAAATCCATAAGTTTCCCGTAAACTTTTCGCCGCGTACACTCATCTTGGTGCTCTTAGAACGACGCACATACACTGGGAGCTGTGTGACACGTTGCGTTGTCCTGCTGGTAGATGCCATCGTGGCGAGGACGAACCAGCTGCACTTAGGCGTGGACATGGACCCCAAGGATAGATTCATACATGTGTTGATGCACTGCGCCTTCCAGACCGACGAAATCACCCAGAGAAAGCCACGAAAATATGCCCTAGAACACGCTGTTCCAACCGAGCTCCAGGGAGCCGGAGAGCTCACTGCGGCAGCTCGGACCCCGCGTGGATGGGGAAAGCGAACTCACTTCCCCCTGGCCGCATGCAGCCGCAACTGACGCAATAATCCGTGTTCAATGACAGCTATGACTAACCGCGGGAACCCTGTACCTCTATTGGAGGATATCTTTCTATTCATTGAGAGGGATGGTCTTCCGCAGTGTCTTGTATGTCATAAAGTATTTAATTATGCGAAGAGGTACAATATACAACGACATTATGCACGTCTTCACGCAGCGAACTATGATCAGGTAGAAGGCGTTGCACGCAGAGAACTGGTAGCCAGGCTTAAGAACGACAAACCAGGAGACGTAAGTTTAAAAACGGTTTCGTAATACGGAGAGTATCAAAACATGCAACATAGTTCGTGTTCTGTAATGCGTTTATATTTTCAGATGAACGAGAGCGGAGAAAACACTACTGAATCTGCAATTCGAGCAAGCTACAGGGTGCGCTCACATCATTGCGACGAGTGGCAAGCCGTTTTCGGTGGGACCACTCGTAAAATCGTGCATGGTAGCACTTGCAGAATGTTTGTTTCCAAGGGAGGTGCAGGCCATTGAAGGGGTTTGCCTGTCGAAGCAAATAATGTCTAGTCGAATCCTGGACATGGTAGCGGATTTAGAGGCACAGACAGCTCAGGAAAAAGGCGGAGAGCTTTGTTGCATTTTCGCTAGCGCTTGACGAAAGCACCGACATATCGGACTGTGCTCAGTTTGCAGTCTTTGTGCGTGGTGTCGACATGGAGCTGCAAGTAACTGAAGAACTCTTGGATGTGGTACCACTAGATTACACCGCAACAGGATGTGACATTTTTGAAACTGTTTGTGAATCAGTGGACCATATGAATTTGCCGTGGGATAAGCTCCATTCTGTAGCGACAGACAGTGCACCAGAAATGATCGGGCGTCACCAAGGTTTTGCTTCTCGTTTGGAAAATAAACTCAGGGACGAATTCGGGAAAGACATTTTGACTCTTCATTGTTTTATTCACCAACAGGCACTGTGTGCTCAAACAGTAGAGCTAGGTGGCGTAATGAATGATGTCGTGAAGTGTGTGAATTTTGTGCGGCGTCACGGTATGAATCATAGCCAATTCAAAGGATTCCTGAAAGATACGGAAGCGGAGTATAGGGATATACCTTACCACAGTACAGTTCGTTGGCTGAGCCGGGGAAAAGTTCTTGATGTTTTCTTTGCCATTCGCGAGGAAATATCCCTCTTTCTCGAAATGAAAGGGGACAAATGCGTTTTCTGAAAGATATAAAATGGATATCAGATGTGGCGTTCCTAGCTGACATAACTATGCATCTGAATAATTTAAGTCTGTCATTGCAGGGCAAAGGGCACCTAATCGTTGACATGCACGACCAGATCAAAGCGTGCATGGAAAAGTTACGTTTATTTGAGAGGCAGATGAGTAACCGACATTTAACGTTCTTCAGTCGTCTTTCTTCTTTAAAACTACCTGAAGGTACTACTTTCGGCGATTACCAAGCAAAGTTAAAGCAGCTCATTACTTCGTTTGAAACACGATTCCGAGACCTCACTAGTTTGGAAATGGAACTTAAGATGTTCAGCACTCCTTTTTCAGTTTCCCCCGATGACTTGTCATCGTCACTTCAATTGAAGATTGCCGGCCGCGGTGGTCTAGCGGTTCTAGGCGCGCAGTCCGGAACCGGGCGACTGCTACGGTCGCAGGTTCGAATCCTGCCTCGGGCATGGATGTGTGTGATGTACTTAGGTTAGTTAGGTTTAAGTAGTTCTAAGTTCTAGGGAACTGATGACCACAGATGTTAAGTCCCATGGTGCTCAGAGCCATTTGAACCATTTCAATTGGAGATTATTGATTTGCAAAATTCAACTTTGTTGAAAGAGAGGTTCTACAACACGTTGGATTTGTCACGATGGTATCGTTCATTACAGCAAAAAAAAAAAATTTCCCAAGCTTCACAACAATGCCGCTCAGATCATGTGCATGTTTGGATCTACGTATTGTTGTGAGCAGCTTTTCTCAGCAATGAAAAGAGTAAAAAGCAAGGAACGATCGTTTCTTCAGGATGCAACAATGAAGGCCATCCTCTGCATTAACGCTGCGAACACTTTGACGCCTGATTTTCTGATCTTGTAATGAAAAAAAAAGTCAAGCTACTGAGGTCCAAAAAATTTAGTATGCAATTTCTTGTAAAACAGTTGTTTCTTATTTCTTTCCTGAACATCGTATTTCCTGGTGTAAGAGTATGAGGTTGTCGATCTTGTAAGACGCAGCTGGCACATCAAAAAGCTTGCTTTGCCGCCTGCCTCAGCCAGCCGTTCCACGAGCCGGCGTTTCGGCCCACTTGAATGGTCACAGCGAGCGACACGGCTCCGTGGAGCAAGGAGAGCTCCAGGGCTCACAACGGAGCCGACGAGCTGGAACAGCCTGCCCTAGAACATAACCCTCCCCCCCCCCCTCCTTGAGTTGCAGGGCGTTATATATTCACACATTTCAGGCTGTAAATGCCAATGAGCATCTCTGTGATGGAGCATAAAAGGTGGTTCATCTGAAAAGGCCACCTATTGCCACTCAGTGGACCTCCAGTTGCGACATCGGCGTGCAGATTCTAGCTTTCGGCGCCCATGAACCGCAGTCAGCCTGGGTACATGTACCAGGCGCCTTCTGCAGAGCCCCATACGCAGCAACGTTTACTGAACGGTCGTTGAGGAGACCCTTGGTTCACTTGCCCTTCTGTTCGCCCGTACACATCTCCGCAGTCGTCATCCAAGACTGTCATCTAGGGCCCTTGGTGCAACATGGTTGCCTCGGCGCCAGTATAGGATAGCGTCATTCTACCACGCACGGTACACTTTAACCAAGCCGGCACGTGATCAGGTTACGAACTTACCCGTGTCGGAGCTGTTTCCACCCTTGGCTCGAAAGCCAATGTTATAAACCCATTTGGACATGTGATAAATCGTTCCGTTTCCACATGCATTGTATTCAGCATCATCAGGCACGCTTTATATACGCACCCCTGGTAGTGCTGCCACCTGATGTCTATGAGTGGTTACTGCAGGTTGGCGTCAAACACAGGCAGCTTGACTGTATACTTCTCAGTGTCTGCAGCCGATGTTGTGTCCTGTTGAGTCTTAAATCGTCTTGTTCTCAGGCTCATCCAGTAAGCGTTATTGCTGCTGACATGCAGAGCGAAGACAGACAGCCAACCTTTGCCCAGAACGACACTCCCAGTGGAGGATCCTTTGGGGGATCACTTCTGATCAGACGTTTTCTTCCGTGTCTCTTCACCCGTCTCGTGCAGGCACACTACTACCTCGCGCACGTAATATCTGTAGTTCATTGTTCATGACGTCTCCTATACTGTACAGTCATATAGTGGGTACACAGGATGAGTCCAAATTATATACTCGAAACTTCATCAGTATTGTTTGCTGATTGGTTTGATGCAAGGATTCCTTGGTCTCCAGTGGATCGTCACAGATTCCACAAACTAAAGTGACATGCGCGCTTACAGAGAATATACAAGAACAATAAAATACAAAAGTTTCAGTCACCAATAAGCACGCTTTATTGTGCCATACAGTGCATTCCGATTTCTGTAAGTGTATTATCTGGTACAATTCGTTACTTAAAGTAATAAACTCTATGAACGATGCACAGGGCTGGTTGAAATGGCTCTGAGCACTATGGGACTTAACATCTGAGATCATCAGTCCCCTAGAACTTAGAACTACGTAAACCTAACTAACCTAAGGGCATCACACACATCTATGCCCGAGGCAGGATTCGAACCTGCGACCGTAGCAGTCTCGCGGTTCCGCACTGAAGCGCCTAGAACCGCTCGGCTACTGCGGCCGGCGATGCACAGGGGCTAAAGGCGTTCTGTAATAGAAAAAATAGGACTATATCTGACTGAAGGCTTTATCATACTACATATTCACTGAAAAAGTTGCTTATTAACCCCAATCGTCTTTGAGATTGTATTTCACTCCGATAACCTGCACAAATAAATGCTATTTCGACAGTTTCGGGCCAGCTTTCTATCTTCTCAACTTGGTTGCAGAGTAACTGATCAGTCTTGTTGTCGTCAACTTGAGAATTGTAATAACTCCGACCTCGCACCGTATTTGTATAGTGAATATGCATCGAGAGTATCAGAAAACATGTCAGGAAAACTATTGGGCACTTGCCGCTTAAGGCTTAACGTTTCTGAAGTTGGCCAAAATGGTCCGCTTACGAAGATATGCTGTGACTGTGTTCACAAGGAATACGTACTGTATTACCTTATGTGATGCTGGATGAAGAAAGACTTGAGACATGCGCTTCAACACTCCAGTGGCATCTGGCAATCCTAGATTTGCTTCAGAAGGCGCTCAGGTGGACACTACAACAGACGCAAAATATTAGATTTGAACAATCTGAAGCCTTAACTTGGAAACAATCCATGTTAACAGGAATGTCCATGTATTTGTTACTGCCGCTGAACACTTTAACTTATCATATATACACTGATGTGAGACCATCATTTCGTACGGTACGAAATGACGGTCTCACATCAGCGTAGAATTGCCTATAAAGTTCTATACAGTTCTGACTGCTAATACAACTCGCGGTCCTAGATGTGAAGTAAGATGACGCTGTTGTCGTAAGCGATGATAACAGACTGGATGTTGAGCGCCACTGCTCTCTGACGTAGTTACTGTTCCAACAGCGACGACGGATGGAACCTCTTGAGGGTGTGTCTGCGCTGATGTATCTCATTCGTTGCTGCGTCAGGCAGCGACTATCCTTACTTGTGATTTATTCGTGAGGAACTATCTTTGGCATAGCGACTCGTTCTCCGGAAGACACTACACATTAATCACCAGTACTTGGACGTAGTAGGAAGTAGTTGGCGGACGTTTCCTGCTCTCCAAACATTCGACCAGTGTCGTGAATTAAACCCTGGCGTCTTGCGAATTGAGGACATGTGCAACTGTTGATGATCCGTCCTTCATATGGGGTCATTAAGCTAGGAGGTTACCTTGGCGCTATTCAGGAGGAGAGGGCTAAACGTTAACAATGAGATTCGAGTTTCATGCGTTCCTTCCGTCAATGCAGTCATTAATGCTTTCACGGTTAAAATTTATTCTGCGTGAATTTGAAAAATAAAAGGTCAAAAAGTGTCTTCCTCTGTGATAAATAATAGACTTGCACAACCAAAAGATTTTGATCTCACCGTTTTGTAAAATTGGTGGAGAGACACATGTCTGTAGATCCATATTATCATGTGAACTTAGGAGTTTCAGGTTTAAATTAATAGTTTTAAAATGACTTATCCAGGATAGCAGTATGGAGAAAAGAATAACAAATCAGTACCAAAACAGACTTATTCTACTGACAATGAAATATATGACTCATCACACACAAGTTTTGAACATAAGCTTTGAAGATGGGTTGACATATCACACACCAATATCTCTCCACTCTATGTAGTTTTCTGGTGTATATAGGTCCGACTACATGCAAATTATGTACAAACCAGAAGAATATTACTGGGGTGTGTAATAATGTTTGAAAACTGTGGTGTCACCGCCAAACACCACACTTGCTAGGTGGTAGCCTTTAAATGGGCCGCGGTCCGTTAGTATACGTCGGACCTGCGTGTCGCCACTGTCAGTGATTGCAGACCGAGCGCCGCCACACGGCAGGTCTAGAGACACTTCCTAGCACTCGCCCCAGTTGTACAGCCGACTTTGCTAGCGATGGTTCACTGACAAATTACGCTCTCATTTGCCGAGACGATAGTTAGCATAGCCTTCAGCTACGTCATTTGCTACGACCTAGCAAGGCGCCATTATCATTTGCTATTTATCTTGTGATGCATGTACCGTCAAGAGCTATGTTCACCACTTATGGATTAAAGTTAAGTATTCCAGCAACTTCGCGCTTTATTTGCTAGTCTCAAAGACCTTGCCTGTTCCAGACCTCACACCATCCTGCGTGAGCTTAAGCGCGTGCCTTTCGGCTACCCCACAGTGGCTTGGCTGTCTTGCTAAGTCACAACAAAAACAATGTCTATGATACAAGAAAACACAATCAGTTACTTCAGACGTTCTTGGAATGGAGAAGATGGTGATCTGATATTTTCGTGAAAACAGGCGCTCTGTGCCACATATAAAAACACGCTGCCCCTTTCGAACGCTCACAGCACACATTCTGTGGTATTTTTTCTACCAGTTACGAAAGCATCACGCTACATGCTAGCACTACTCTGGCATGAGATATAGTCGTCCCAAAGCTGAAAACTGTGTATTACTTTATTGGGACATACGTATCCCATCAACCTCGAAAGGGGTAAGCATCATCGACAACAAAATGAAGTTGACGCTACGCTCTATACACATTTATTAAAATGTTCTAGACGGAACTAGTAAATTCAAGTCAGCTTATATGCAAGACGTCCAAGCGGCATCATTGAAACATATTGGTAATCTGTCAGAATCCAAATGTACGAATATTCTAAGAAACAATACTCTCTCCGGGGAAGCTCAGAGGTATTATATCCTTGTTTTTTAAGGAAACGATACTTTTTGAAGAGATCTACAGTAACAGGCGTGAGTCTCTATTATTATTATTATCTACGCATTAAATTAAGCTCTAAAACTTGATATAATGCGTAGATAATAACTGAAATATCATACTGAATTACGGCTACAATTAGATATTCGTTCCATCAAACTACCACAAAACGAACCTGCTTACATGACTAATAAATAAATCTTGGTAAAAATTGTAGGAACTATAGTGTCCCTTTTGAAATATTCAAGCCGATATATTTGAAGTAAATAATAAAAGGACTCTGAATACTATTATATGGACATAAACGACAAATTAATTATGAAAAATAAGCTTCAAAGACTATATCGATTGCAATGCAATAAAAAGACATTTTGCATATTAGATGAGATCGTAGTGCATAACGTTCTCGAATCTAACATTGTTATCTTTGTCATTATATATAATCACTTCTAGTCAGATCATTTCTTCTGCTGTATGTAAGGTACACTTGCTATTATAAAGCGATAGCTTTTGTTCTATTTATTCTCGTACGTAGCGAATAATTCAAGTGTGTATTCTGTGCTTAGTGGAAATGTATTTACGAAACGTGAGTGCATTGTGTTACTTAAAGAACCCATGCAAACAATTCTTCTTGAATTAATAATTGCAAGAAGTTATGTAGCATTTTTTCAGTCTCTGCGAAGCGAGCAGCGGTGATCTTTGACTGGCAACAATTGGCCGCCATTACGCGGCGTATTTAAATTTATTTTTTGTGTAACACAGCTGGATCAGAATGAATCATTTCAAGTTATTCAATTAACTAAAGTGCAAAGCTTCACTAATTTTATGTCGTCTAAAAATGCGTACTTTCAAAGATACGATTTATTCTAGGTCAGTGAACTTAGACTGCATTACATTTCGCCGAAAGCATTTGAAATAATTTGTAGGGAGCCTGGCGCTCATTTGAAACATAATTTAATATTTATCTTTGGACACCTACAAATCAATATATATATATCTTATATTATCTCTTTCTTGTGTTTCACTTAATCATAATAATAATTAATAACCACAGAAAGGAAGGGATGATATAGAACCCAGAAGTAATGGCTTGAATGCACCCAAACTCGGTGTATCTGTGGAATAGTATACCAGTAATAAGTGACTACAGAGCGATGACGTATGACAGATTGTTGTTGTTGTGGTCTTTAGTCTGGAGACTGGTTTGATGCAGCTCTCCATGCTACTCCATCCTGTGCAAGATTTTTCATCTCCCAGTACCTACTGCAACCTACATCCTTCTGAATCTGCTTAGTATATTCATCTCTTGGTCTCCCTCTACGATTTTTACCCTCCACGCTGCCCTCCAATACTAAATTGGTGATCCCTTGATGCCTCAGAACATGTCCTACCAACCGATCCCTTCTTATGGTCAAGTTGTGCCACAAACTTCTCTTCTCCCCAATCCTATTCAATACTTCCTCATTAGTTATGTGATCTACCCATCTAATCTTCAGTATTCTTCTGTAGCACCACATTTCGAAAGCTTCTATTCTCTTCTTGTCCAAACTATTTAATCATACGATAAAGCTGCATGCCCTCGGGAAAAATTACGGCTGTAGTTTCCCCTTGCTTTCAGCCGTTCGCAGTACCACCACAGCAAGGCCGTTTTGGTTATTGTTACAAGGCCAGATCAGTCAATCATCCGGACTGTTGCCCTTGCAACTACTGAAAAGGCTGCTGCCCCTCTTCAGGAACCACACGTTTGTCTGGCCTCTCATCAGATACCCCTCCGTTGTGGTTGCACCTACGGTACGGCTATCTGTATCGCTGCGGCACGCAAGCCTCCCCACCAACGGCAAGGTCCACTGTTGACAAACCTCGGTCGATGACCTGCCGTTAAAACAAATGGAAAAGTGATACGAAGTACTACTATGACTCGTCGACCGCAAAGGACGCAATATCAGCATGCGAGTGAGTTCGGACGGGGCCGAATGATCTGTTGTCAGTGTGCCGTGAACTGCGGCACATTTGTTTTCACGCCAGCTGGTGGTGCGTGACCTGCCACTGGGTCGCGCAGAGGTCGGCTGCAGTGCGGCGGCTCATGGTGAGCGCCACCACGCGGGAGCCACGTGGGGTCTCAGCGGACAGTTGGTGGTATGAGGAGGACCAGCGAGAAGGCATTCCAGCTAGCCGCGATCTAAGAGGGCGCCGAACCCGTCGAGGCGGAGCAGGAATTCGTGTAGCCTAGTCGCGGCGGCGGTTAGGTGGGATCTGGCGTCTGCGGTTGCGGTGACTTGCTTACAACTCGGGCCATCGGTTCCGGTCCAGAGTAGCAGATGGAGATGTACTTCTTGGATCCAAGAAGCGTGTTGGTGCCGGGTTACATGTAGTTATTATCCGCTGTGTGTGTTCGGCTGCGAAGGTTAAAGGAGGCTGTGCCGGTTGTGTTCAGCGCAAACCTTTGTTATGCCGACGGCTGTATCTGGCTTGGCCAGTTTCAGGGGAGGTGAAGTTTTGAATTATTTCGGAATTTTTTTATACAAGGATTGTTTTTATTAAAATCTAGGTTTTACCACTTTATTATACATACATCAGTGTATGAAAAAAATATTTTTTTTTCCTCCTAACTGGCTTATGCGGAACGCCACGAAATCCTCTCCAGTGCCAACCTTTCCATGTCAGAGTACCACTTACAACTTACGTCCTCCATTATTTGCTGGATGTATTCCAATCTCTTTCAAATAACTTCCGGGAATTCAGCCAGGTAACACTTCCAGCGACCGCCGATATTTCGGCGGGAGAACACCCCGCCATTTTCAAGGCAAACTGCAACGGACAGGCGGCGTACATGCAAATTTAATACCTCACTTCTCGGACCGAAGCAGGAAAGATAACACACACACACACTGAACACTAGTGCCACCAAAGATGACCAAAGTCAGAGCTATCGATAGTGAGACTATGAATTCGCAGGTGAGGCAGCATTGACTCTGTTCCTCTGTTTTTTGACAAGGGAGAGAGCCAGATTCCAAACAGAGTTTAAACAGAAACCTCCATCCCTGTTAACGAGGTTGCTCGCTAATTTAATCTCAACTGCCTCACTAATGACACTGTCCCAATAGCTACACGTGCATGCCAATATCTCGGTGTTATTATATAACATGGGGTGACCAGTATCCAAGCAATGTTCGGCAATAGCAGATCTATTTGGCTGCTGTAATCGTGTGTGCCGTTTATGCTCAGTACATCTGTTCTCCACGGTCCTGATAGTTTGACCAATATATGCCATGCCGCAGCTACAAGGAATACGATATACACCCGCCTTACGCAGTCCAAGATCATCCTTAACGGAACTCAAAAGTGCTCTAATTTTAGATGGAGGTCGGAAAACACATTTCACATCGTATTTCCGTAAAATACGATCGATCTTATTGGATGTGTTTCCTACGTAAGGCAAAAAGGCAGTAGACTTAGGTGTTGACTCAGAATTATCATCAATCACCCGATGTACAGTTGGTCGATAGCGCAGCGCACGTTCAATCTGTCTATCACTATAACCATTTTGACGAAATGTAACTTCAAGATGGGACAGCTCAGCTGGCAGAGTCTCAGCGTCAGAAACGACATGTGCCCTGTGTACCAAGGTACGAAGTACCCCTTCACGCTGAGCCGAATGGTGACAACTATTAGCTTGTAAGTACAAGTCGGTGTGAGTACGTTTCCTGTAGACTGCATGTCCCAATGATCCATCATCCTTCCTCCTAACCAACACGTCGAGAAAGGGAAGGCAACCATCCTCTTCCACCTCCATCGTAAAACGAATGTTCGGGTGGATCGAGTTCAGATGTTCTAGAAAGACATTCAAATTCTCCCTACCGTGAGGCCAAACAACGAAGGTATCGTCAACGTATCTAAAGAAACAGGTGGGTTTCAAAGGCGCCAACTCCAATGCACGTTCCTCGAAGTCTTCCATGAACAAATTTGCGATCACAGGAGACAACGGACTACCCATCGCAACTCCATCTGTCTGCTCGTAATACTGGTCATTAAATAAAAAGTAAGTGGATGTCAACACATGCCGAAAGAGATTAGTTAAATCAGCACCAAACCAGGCTTCTGTTTAAACTCTGTTTGGAATCCGGCTCTCTCCCTTGTCAAAAAACAGAGGAACAGAGTCAATGCTGCCTCACCTGCGAATTCATAGTCTCACTATCGATAGCTCTGACTTTGGTCATCCTTGGTGGCACTAGTGTTCAGTGTGTGTGTGTGTTATCTTTCCTGGTTCGGTCCGAGAACCAAGGTATTAAATTTGCATGTACACCGCCTGTCCGTTGCAGTTTGCCTTGAAAATGGCGGGGTGTTCTCCCGCCGAAATATCGGCGGTCGCTGAAAGTGTTACCTGGCTGAATTCCCGGAAGTTATTTGAAAGTTGTATACGCCAGGAGAAACTCAGGTCTCATATTCCAATCTCTGTCTTCTCTCCTAGTGTTTTACCCTCTACAGCTACCTCTAGCACCATGGAAGTTATTCCCAGATGGCTTAACAGATGTCCTATCATCCTGTGCCTTCGTTTTGTCCATGTTTTCCATATGTTCCTTTCCTCGCCGATTTTGCGCAGAACCTCCTCATTCCTTACCTTATCAGTGCACCTTATTTTCAACACACTTCTGCATCACCACATCCCAAATGCTTCGATTCTCTTCTATTCAGGTGTTTATTATGTCGTAACAAATACAAAATGGCGGCTACAGCCCTTGTCAAAGGATGCGCCTCGCGGCGTATCGTGGTATGAGCGAAGCACTGTACAGACACGTGGCTATTTCTGAACCCATAAAAATAGAAAATTTTAAATTAGAAAAAATTTGGGGACCATCACGGTGGGGTTTTGAAAAATACCTCGAAAAGAAAAAGGACAATATCTTAAAAACATGCCAACTTCTTGCTAGGTTTTCCTAAGTTCAAATGTTTAACAAGAAATTTAAAATTCCATTAATAAAAATGCCCCGCTAAGGCCCCCAAATTTAATTATCTGTCATTTTAAAAAACTCAAATGAATTGGTTATTCTGTCGACGTTGTTGAGTGCTTTGCGCGCGGAAAATGTTAGTTTCTAGAAAAACGCGTTTAAAGTTTTGAGTAACAAAAAGAAAACGTTGTTTCAAAACTTACCATTAATCTGCGGTCACATGATTTTAGAGGCATCCTTCCTCTTTCTCAGATACGCTCTGGTTCCGAATTTGATGCTGTATTTTTTCAATCTGGGTTCTTTTAACAAACTGATAAATTCCTTGGTCCGCGGGAACCACGCGTTCATTGTCAGATAACACCGCCAACATTTTGCTATTCGTCCCTTTGATGATCCTTAACACGGTCATGGACTCAGAATAGATGAATAACTTTCGTTCATAGCACCTGCCGCTATATAAGCTGCTGTTTCAACAGCTTTTCCCCCCAGAAATGAAGATTTTTCGGTAGCAGTTTCCAAATGTAAGTGTTGAAGCTCTCGTCATCATTTTGTGTATTGGCACCGGTGCTGTTTTTATGCAAATCTTCATTGGACAGAATTTCTTGTACTGATCGAATCTTTCCCTGAACTAATTCATCGAGCGTCTTCAGCTGCATATATTTCTGTCGCGAACGGTTCTGTTAACACTCTGTAACTTCAAAAATACTGTGACTGTAGGCTTTCCCGGCGTAAACTATTGATGAAGATTTCTCGGGTCTCCAGACGGGTGGTATCGTTGACATCTCGCGACGTTTCGAGAAGTGTCATACTACCCATCTTCTGGCGAAGACTCGGGAAGTGTCATACTACCCATCTTTTGGCGAAGGCTCACCAGAAGATGGGTAGTATGACACTTCCCGAAACGTCGCGAGTTATCAACGCTACCACCCGTCTGGAGACCCGAGAAATCTTCAAAAATGCTTTCACAATCACAAAATCCTTTTGCAGGCATAACTTTTAGACCTCAGGGATGAAAAATATGTAAGAAAATTCAATTTTTCATCAGTTTCGTCTGGAACGTCTGCTTAAATTGTACAGGAGATCACATTGCTAATACGTGAAGGCTGCTGTAGAGCCTAATCTCTTCTTCTGTTAATTAATTGTTTTAGTCTAGGATGTTTGTTTTTGATGGGATGTATTTTGGAAAATTGTGTTCTGGGTTAAGAAAATGGTTCAAATGGCTCTGAGCACTATGGGACTTAACATCTATGGTCATCAGTCCCCTAGAACTTAGAACTACTTAAACCTAACTAACCTAAGGACATCACACAACACCCAGCTATCATGAGGCAGAGAAAATCCCTGACCCCGCCGGGAATCGAACCCGGGAACCCGAGCGTGGGAAGCGAGAACGCTACCGCACCTGGGTTAAGATTTTATTATTATGGTTGTTCTTGCCATCCTTTTACAGTTGCTCTATTATTTATGGTATATTGTTTTCCTCCCTCTTACTGTAAAGTTGAAGATATTCTGAGGCGCTTGAGATTTATTGTGTGTTGCAGTGTACTAGGTACAGGGTGTTTCAAAAATGACCGGTAAATTTGAAACAGCTATAAAAACTAAACGAGCAGCGGTAGAAATACACCGTTTGTTGCAATATGCTTGGGACAACAGTACAATTTTTTCAGGCAGACAAACTTTCGAAATTACAGTAGTTACAATTTTCAACAACAGATGGCGCTGCGGTCTGGGAAACTCTATAGTACGATATTTTCCACATATCCACCATGCGTAGCAATAATATGGCGCAGTCTCTGAATGAAATTACCCGAAACCTTTGACAACGTGTCTGGCAGAATGGCTTCACATGCAGATGAGATGTACTGCTTCAGCTGTTCAATTGTTTCTGGATTCTGGCGGTACACCTGGTCTTTCAAGTGTCCCCACAGAAAGAAGTCACAGGGGTTCATGTCTGGCGAATAGGGAGGCCAATCCACGCCGCCTCCTGTATGTTTCGGATAGCCCAAAGCAATCACACGATCATCGAAATATTCATTCAGGAAATTAAAGACGTTGGCCGTGCGATGTGGCCGGGCACCATCTTGCATAAACCACGAGGTGTTCGCAGTGTCATCTAAGGCAGTTTGTACCGCCACAAATTCACGAAGAATGTCCAGATAGCGTGATGCAGTAATCGTTTCGGATCTGGAAAATGGGCCAATGATTCCTTTGGAAGAAATGGCGGCCCAGACCAGTACTTTTTGAGGATGCAGGGACAATGGGACTGCAACATGGGGATTTTCGGTTCCCCATATGCGCCAGTTCTGTTTATTGACGAAGCCGTCCAGGTAAAAATAAGCTTCGTCAGTAAACCAAATGATGCCCACATGCATATCGCCGTCATCAATCCTGTGCACTATATCGTTAGCGAATGTCTCTCATGCAGCAAAGGTAGCGGCGCTGAGGGGTTGTCGCGTTTGAATTTTGTACGGATAGAGGTGTAAACTCTGGCGCATGAGACGATACGTGGACGTTGGCGTCATTTGGACCGCAGCTGCAACACGGCGAACGGAAACCCGAGGCCGCTGTTGGATCACCTGCTGCACTAGCTGCGCGTTGCCCTCTGTGGTTGCCGTACGCGGTCGCCCTACCTTTCCAGCACGTTCACCCGTCACGTTCCCAGTCCGTTGAAATTTTTCAAACAGATCCTTTATTGTATCGCTTTTCGGTCCTTTGGTTACATTAAACCTCCGTTGAAAACTTCGTCTTGTTGCAACAACACTGTGTTCTAGGCGGTGGAAATCCGACACCAGAAAAATCCTCTGTTCTAAGGAATAAACCATGTTGTCTACAGCACACTTGCACGTTGTGAACAGCACACGCTTACAGCAGAAAGACGAAGTACAGAATGGCGCACCCACAGACTGCGTTGTCTTCTATATCTTTCACATCACTTGCAGCGCCATCTGTTGTTGCAAATTGTAACTACTGTAATTTCGAAAGTTTGTCCGCCTGAAAATGTACTGTTGTCCCAAGCATATTGCAACAAACGGTGTATTTCTATCGCTGCACGTTTAGTTTTTATTGCCGTTTCAAATATACCGGTCATTTTTGAAACACCCTGTATTAAGCTTATTTGTGAACTGAGTGCTGCTTTATTACCTTATGATCGTTCTAAGTATGAACTCGAATTTGCCGAGTTTTATTATCAAATGTACATAACACTTGTTTTATGCCAACACAACCCCTCAGCCACTTTCCACGCCAGCCGTTTCCTGCGCCACATAATGAAAAAAAGAAAATGTCGAGTTGCATTGTCGGCTCGAAGTCATGGAAGGGTAAGTTGGGCCACCTAACCGCGTAATAACGGCTTTCCGTTGATGTATGATAGTTGTGTGTAAAGTGTATCTATTGAGGGTATATGATTGTAATGGATGTCTTCATCGTTTGATGTCAAGCTTTTGTTGCACGATGCTAAGTAAAACGTAGACCGTGAAACCAGGTTCCGGAAAGCAGCCTATTCCTCTCGTATAGCAGCATTCCTCTCGTATGGAACCAAAGGGGGGGGGGGGGGGTGCCAAGCTTAATGTCCCCATCCGAAAGACGGATCATCATCAACGGTGACACATGCCCTCACTGCATGAGACTCTACGAGAAAGTTTGGAATTTAACACCATTACTTCTCCCTTCCTAATCAAATACGGGTGGCGAAAATTTCTTCCGCCACCAGAACTCAAATTGGGTACCCCCAAATCGAACGCTACCACACAATACTGCTTTAGCAATCTCTGCTACGGGGGCTAGTCGTCACCATTGTTTTAATTTTTGACATACCCGTGCGGGCAAGGCTTGCTACTAAGAAAGAGTGAACACTGCGGATAGAGCAGGCCGTATCCAGCAACAAGCTGTTACTTGACCGCCGGCCAGTGTGTTCTAAGTAGTTCTAAGTTCTAGGGGACTGATGACCTCAGATGTTAAGTCCCATAGTGCTCAGAGCATTTTTTTTTACCATAATATGCGTCCACAGCAAGAAATAATCACCAACTGGGCTGCATTATCTATCGGACTTCGCAGCCCTGCAGACAGTATTGGTTTGATGCTACGCTGAGTCGCATCTGCATCGACAGAGCGACATCATCTACTGCTTCTGAAAGAGTTGTGCATAAGAGCAGAAACTTAGCCTCAGATCGTCAAGATACTACCGCTCCTTTAGGCAAACCCATGTGTCATTCCAGCAGCAGGATTCTCTGTGACAAGTGCCCAGGAATGCGGATGCCTACTTCAAAAAACGACAGGAGCGTAGCTTTCATTACCTGTTCGTTCACGTAGCCTGTTACCTTCAAATATGTACTGGTTACAGTTGTTCATGACATTTGTTTAGAAACTACTGTTGATTCTTTGAAGAGTTTCAATGTGTTGGGAGTAACACCCAACCGGTTGCAAAATACAAGCTTATTAAACCTATACCACGGCTTCTTCAGAAGGAATTGTACGTAGATGTTAGGTTGATTTGCGGGAAGAGACCAAACAGCGAGGTCATCGGTCTCATCGGTTTAGAGAAGGATGGGAAAGGAAGTCGGCCGTGCTCTGTCAAATGAACCATCCCGGCATTTGCCTGAAGCGATTTAAGGAAATCACGGAAAACCTAAATCAGGATGGCCGGACGCGGGATTGAACCGTCGTCCTCCCGAATTGTACGTAGAATCACAATATCTACATCTATTGTGGGAGTCGTTGACTGTGTAGTACATGTACGTGTCATGCACGTGTCATGCACTTAATCACCATGATTTAAAAGTATTAGCTCGTGTAGTTTAAATGGTGATTAAGTGCATGACACGTACATGTATTAGACAGAATCAACGACTCCCACAATGGATGTAGATAAAGTGAGTCTCCGTACAATATCTTCTGAAGATGACAGTTTTAATACTTTAGAAACCATGATCAAGGTTTAATAAATCTGTATTTTGCAACTGATTGGCTGTCATTCTCAATCCACTGCAGCTCTTGCATGCGCACTTGCTGAAACGCAGCCATGTTCAAAATCTTTGAAGAGTCGCATTACAAGGGTGCGGAAGAAACTCCTCCAAGAATACACTGAGGTCGTCTCTTATTTCTTGCCATGCTACTTGGATGTAAATCACCACGTAGGGGATTAGAAACATAACGAATTTTCACAATCATATTATGTACATTTCTACAATATTTTTTTAATTGCGATTTTTAAACACACTAGTATACTTTCCTTCAATAAAATCCGTATAATATAGTCCAAAATATACCAACATCAAATTTCCAAGCGCGTGAACAGGCAGTATCCCAACACAATCATCGGCACGAACGCTTACTGACGAAAGTACGGTTGTACGGGGAGCAGTTTGTGACTCTATTGAGGATTTCTCGATTGAGATGACGCAGCATATTTTCTTCGATGAGGAGTCATCGACAACAAGAGGTGAATTCAGGAGCGCACCAGGGAAAGGTAATGGAATCCCTGTTGTCCATATAGTATTTTCATGAGCAGGCAGAGAGTATAAATAGTCGTAGCGACCTCAGATTCTTGCAGATGATGCAGGTATCTATACTATCTCGAAAAACCATGCAGATATTGACAGAATTTTAAAATGGTTCATTTTGTGTTAGCAGAAGAGCCAACACCGTGTTACGAGTGGAGGCCGAAATGCACGCGTTTTAGCTCACGCAGGCTGGCGTGAGGAGGGAAGAACTATACTGACGTGAGGTCTGGAACATGACAAGGAATGAGAATTCAGAAAGCGGACGTAATTAGTTTGATACTTTAATCCATTAATGATGAACGTCGCTCTTGACGGCACATGATTCACAATATTATCTTTTCAGAATACATTCTTGAAGTAATTATAGTAACTGAATATGGCTCCTTGCTAGGTCGTAGCAAATGACATAGCAGAAGGCTATGCTAAACTGTCGTCTCTGCAAATCAGAGCGTATGTAGACAGTGAACCATCGGTAGCAAAGTCGGCTGTACAACTGGGGCGAGTGCTAGGGAGTCTCTCTAGACTAGACCTGCTGTGTGGCGGCGCTCGGTCTGCAATCACTGATAGTGGCGACACGTGGGTCCGACGTACACTAACGGACCGCGGCCGATTTAAAGGCTACCACCTAGCAAGTGTGGTGTCTGGCGGTGACACCACAGTTCAAACATCGACAACTTACTTTAAGCGTAGTGAAATATGAAATATAAAACATGTTGTATTGATCACAAATATATTATTAATTTCTAGTCTCTCTTCCCTCGCAGATCGTACTTGCAAACTGCTATCAGTCTATTTCATGATGTTTTGAACAATATCAGTGGCCGAAACGGGTTAGGAGATTAATAAAATCTATGCGGTCCAGACAAACGTATTACTCAATTATATCAGTGCAAACATGACTGATGCATCCAGTTACCGGGAAATGTAAAATAGTGTGCGTCTCTAAAGGCTGAGAAATAATATTCTATAATTACCGTGTCAATGAGCCATAATTAGAATCAATAAGCATATACAAATACAAATGCAATCTGTGAGGTTATCGAAAGGACTGCTCACCTAGGTTCAATCGTACATAAAGCAGGAGGCAGACTTTGGTTCATTGTTAGGCTACTCGGAAAATGCAGTGTGTAAAGGGGACGGCTTATAATTTTGCTTCTCAGTTTCTTTGTAGAACACTGATCAAGTGTGAGGGAAACATACCTAACAAGGCCAACTGGGGATGCTGAAAGTATACAAAGAATGGTAGGACAAATGGCAACATGTCTGTTTGACCCACAATACGTATCGCTACTGTAAGGACTTCCGAGAGAGTATTAGATTAATTACAACACGTGGCCTGTATTTGAAACATTCCTCCCGCGCTCCATACACGAATGGAACTGGAAGAAACCCTTATACGTGACACGTGGTAATGCCATGCACTGCACAATTGCTAGCAGAGTGCAGATGTAGCTAGGACACTGGGCCAGGCTGCGACCGCTTCTACTTCCTCCATCTAAAATATCCCCGTAATGTAATAACCAATTACGGTTCTGGTCGTTCTTGTGCTCGTGATACTGCTCCCGAAAGAGGAGCTAACTATAGTCGGTACTTCTTATTTAAAGTAGTTTCTCATCTTCAAGATAATGAATGCGGTCGTGGTTTTGTAAAAAAAAAAAAAAAAAATACAAGTGGTGGCGTCTCGTAACGCTACGGTACACTCCATGAAGTTAAGGAGAAGTGTGGTGGGGAAAAACAGGCAGTCTCTGAACGACAACTCTGATGAACGGACAAAATATCAGCGATTAGACTTACATTGATTTCGATTGGTCTTAAGAGTTCTAAATTACACTCAAGCACTTAAAGGAAGTTTTGTCCACGTTCATTTTGTCACAGGAAGCTGATATAAACCGTAAGCACGATGCCAGACATGTGTGAGAGAGAATAGTTCGTGGATTTTATTACGTCACGCTTGGCTCAATGATACACAATGGGTCCGCGAGTTTATAACGACTGTTTACGGCATCCGGAAGCATCATATCATACAGGTAGCAGTACCTCCTGTCTTCACTTCCGTACTCCCAATTCTCCTTTACCGTTCTGTACTTCTTTTAATGATTCGGACAGTATAACAGTCGTCTATTCTCAATCAAGCGTCAACGTTATTGTCTTCGCCACAGGCGCCACACATGAACAGCACCTAGGTACGAACACTGGAGTTGTTGGAGTACAGCCGTAATTGTTATTTCTTGTGTATTTGCAACCACTTTAATTTGCTTTAGCTGTAACTAGGTCACAACTATGGCTAAACTCGGTAGCTGCATGGAATAAACTGTTTCTTTAAAAATACCTTATACTCATTATTATATCATTACCAGAATTAATCGTTAAATGTCCCAATAAGCAGTATAAAATATCACGATAAGTTAATGAAATGAATATACGAAGCAGCAGATTAGTCATTTCATCTCACCTTAACATGTGAGACTGTTGACTGGTTTGTAAATTAAAGAGACAAAACTGCAAGATTATCAGTCCCTTCATGTGAGATGTTTCAGATTATACTGCATGACCGTAGATATAAATATCTATGGAGTGAGCATTCGGTTGCGCAGAACGAGGAATCTCTCTGCAACATCTCCTGTTGCTCAAGTCACGTGGTACTGGACGGTACATGTGAGTCCGTATAGCGCTTAGCGTATTTTGAGTATTATTACTTCGCTAGATCAATTAGATCACCTTCAGACACTTTGTATATGCGTTTTACAGACATCTTAACAATTTTATACCTGGAACTGAAATAGTTTTAAAGCTGTGAAGAGCAAGGGTATTGTGCTTTTTCGCCACAATATCATAGCCCTATTCTTCAGTGAAGTGTTTAGAGCACAATTCAGAATATTTTGTAGGGACGAAATTCTTTCTTTTTATTTTGTGGATCCATATTTTGACTCTCTGTTCATGTCTCGGCAACCTAGACTACAAAAATTACATAATGTAGGAAACTGTCTCACGCAGAAGTACTTAGATACACACAGTGGTTTGAGGACCTGAATAAACTGGAGGACATTAATGATACAGTCTTATATAAATATGTCTCCAGATGAACAAAGCACGGCCAGCCGGGGTAGCCGAACGGTTCTAGGCGCTACAGTATGGAATCGCGCGACCTCTACGGTCGCAGGTTCGAATCCTGCCTCGGGCATGGATGTGTGTGATGTCGTTAGGTTAGTTAGGTTTAAGTAGTTCTAAGTTCTAGGGGACTGATGATCTCAGCAGTTAAGTCCCATAGTGCTCAGAGCCATTTGAACCATTTGAATAAAGCACGAATACGTAAACACGGACTGGCAGCTTAAACGCACTTGCAAATTTATGTGGCATTTCTCTCGTAAACACAGGGGCAAAAAAATCGCAGAAATTTGCTCTACAGTACAAGACATCATAATATCGCGTCTCGATATTTTTAAACATATAAATCGCCTCACATCAATATGATATTCACTATTAGAGATTCACTGTACGTACCTATGAAAAATCCTCCAGTCACGTACTTCTCTTTACATCCGTAGCAACAACAATACTGCACCATGGCTAAAACGTGTAGAAATGCATATATGTGACTAGCCCGGTTTGATGTTGAGAACATGCTCACTCCATACATATTTATACTCTATGTGCATGACCGGAGGCTTTACGTAATGCACTGGCCAATTGTGATTCTCATATTCTCATGAATACAAATGTCTATAAACAATACTTTTTCCGAATATCAACAGTGGTACGACATAATAACTCCAATAAAATGGTCTGACTATTTTATCGACCAATTAATACGTGATCGCTTAGATTTCAGTGGCGCGGTTGTTAAGATGCGTTGTTAAGGTGCGTAAAGATAGACACACACACACACACACACACACACACACACACACACACACACACACACGCCGATCTACGCCTCCACCCCTCGGACTATCATCAGTCAGTCGTTACAAACAAATGCTGTTGTATCTGGTTCCTGTCAAGATCAGTAATACCTGTGGCAGAAATGGACACAAGGAAAGAGAAAGAACGGGTATCGCTTATCTGCCCTATGACGGCTCAGTCTACGACAAATCATGTCTACTTCCACGGAAACACTGCATTCAATGCATTTTACTCCCACCTAAAGGTCTGCACTGCAACACAGTCTGTCGCGTTCATGTGATACCAGTAAACCACAGCCTCTTTAAAGAATTAAACTGCGACATGTAAAGTAATTTCGAATGTCTGTTTACAAATGACTTATTGTATTAAATATTTGCCTTTACGCATGGAGGCGAGAAAAAGTTTAGGCACGGGAGCTGAAATTGGTCTTAAAGTTTGTTGGAAATCGGTAAGTGCTCTCATTATAACACAGGATGTACATAGCCTGAGAATTTGCGCTCCATTTTAAACGAAAGCTACTTTTTTGCCATTTTAAACGAAAGCTACTTTTTCGTGCATGTAAACGTTTATGACGTCATATATCCTGAATTATGTGTCGTACAATAGTATAATTTTGGAAGTACATTCACTGATATATGTATATACTGTGCGGAAACTGCATAGTGAACACAGTTACTAAAGAAGTGACAAATTAAAAAGTCCTACTTGATGTTGATGTTTTACTGCGCGCCATTTTAAGCAAAACCTAGTTTCTCTCGCTTCTAAATTTTATATCCCCTCATCTATAACTGTGTCGTACAGTAAGTCCCACCGCCACACCTCCAAAGTGAATTGCAGTGACGCAGTCGGCGCCCTGTGGAAATTTACTGCCTCACCAAAACAGTTAGACCGCAATAGACCGGTGATGCTGTATGGTAACATATCACAAAAAAAAGATATAGTTTTCAATGTACAATAAATGGTTTAAACTAAGGTGACAAAAATCATGTGATAGCGACATGTACATATACAAATGATGGTAGTATCGCGTACACAAGGTATAAAAAGGCAATAAATTGGTGGAGTTGTCATTTTTACTCAGGTGGTTCATGTAAAAAGGTTTCCGACGTGATTATGGCTGCACAACGGGAATTAAGAGACTTTGAATGCATAATGGTAGAGCTAGGTGCATGGGGGCATTCCATTTCAGAATTGCTGTTGTTGTCTTTAGTCTGGAGACTGGTTTGATGCAGCTTTCCATGCTACTCTATCCTGTGCAAGCTTCTTCATCTCCCAGTACCTACTGCAACCTACATCCTTCTGAATCTGTTTAGTGTATTCACCTCTTTGTCTCCCTCTATGATTTTTACCCTACACGCTGCCCTCCAGTACTAAATTGGTGATCCCTTGATGTCTCAGAATATGTCCTACCATCCGATCCCTTCTTCTAGTCAAGTTGTGCCACAAACTTCTCTTCTCCCCAATTCTATTCAATACCTCCTTATTAGTTATGTGATCTACCCATCTAATCTTCAGCATTCTTCTCTGGCACCACATTTCGAAAGCTTCTATTCTCTTCTTGTCCACACTATTTATCGTCCACGTTTCACTTCCGTACATGGCTACACTCCATACAAATACTTTCAGAAGCGACTTCCTGACACTTAAATCTATACTCGATGTTAACAAATTCCTCTTCTTCAGAAACGCTTTCCTTGTCATTGCCAGTCTACATTTTATATCCTCTCTACTTCGATCATCATCAGTTATTTTGCTCCCCAAATAGCAAAACTCTTTTACTACTTTAAGCGTCTCATTTCCTAATCTAATTCCCTCAGCATCACCCGATTTAATTCGACTACATTCAATTATCCTCGTTATGTTTTTATTTATGTTCATCTTATATCTTTCTTTGAAGAAACTGTGCATTCCGTTCAGCTGCTCTTCCAGGTCCTTTGCTGTCTCTGATAGAATTACAATGTCATCGCAAACCTCATAGTTATTATTTCTTCTCCATGGATTTTAATTCCTACTCTGAATTTTTCTTTTGTTTCCTTTGCTGCTTGCTCAATATACAGATTGAATAACATCGTGGAGAGGCTACAACCCTGTCTCACTCCCTTCCCAACCACTGCTTCCCTTTCGTGCCCCTCGACTCATAACTGTCATAGCCTTTCGCTCCCTGTATTTTACCCCTGCCACCTTTCTCTGTCTACAAATGCTAGAAACGTAGGTTTGCCTTTCCTTAATCCATTTTCTAAGATAAGCCAATTTCAGAAATCGCTATGGAAGTCAGTATTCTGCGACTCACAGCATCAAACGTATGCTGCGAATCCCCAATTTCAGGCGTTACCTCTCACCACGGACAACGCAGTAGCCGACGGGTTTCACTTGGAGAGTGAGAGCAGCGGCGTTTACGTAGAGGTGTCAGTGCTAATAGACAAGCAACACTGCGAAAATAACCGCAGAAATCAATGTGGGACGTACCACGAACGTATCCGCTAGGATAGGGAGACGATATTTGGCGTTAATGGGCTATGGCAGCAGACGACCAACGCGTGTGACTCTGCTGACAGTACGACATCGTCTGCAGCGCCTCTCCTGGACTGGCGACCGTACCAATTGGACCAGAGTGCTGGTCAGATGAATCTCGATTTCAGGTGGTAGAATTCGTGTGTGGCGCGGACCCCACGAAGCCCTTGGACCAAGTTGTCAACAAAGCACTGTGCAAGTTGGTTGAGGCTCCATAGTGGTGTGGGCTGTGTTTACATGGAATGCACTGGGTCCTCATTATTTTCGGCATTTTGGAGACTATTTGCTGCCATTCATGGACATCATGCTCCTATAAAACAATATGCCATGTCAGCGAGCTACAGTTGTTCGCGATAAGTTCGAAGAACATTCTCCACAATTCTAGCGAATGATTTGGCCACACAGATCGCCCGACATGAATCCTACCGAACATTTAGGGGGACATAACCGAGAGGTCCGGGCAAAAAATCCTGCGCTGGCAACACCTTCGCAGTTATGGACGGCTATAGAGTTTTTACAGAGAACTTCCAACAACTTGTTGAGTCCATGCCACGTGGAGTTTCTGCACTCCACCGGGCAAAAGGAGGTCCGACACGACTTTAGAAGGTATGCCATGACTTTTTGTCATGTGATTAGAATGGAATTCGTAGCAAAGCAGTAATAAATTGCAACATCATGTTTCATGCTATAGTTAGACTGCATGAGCAGCGAAAATGTAGTACACGATAAATGTTTTCCTTTCATGATTTTGCGGCGGCTGTCAATGGTTTGAAATAATGTTTAATATTTGTTGCAAGTCACTAGGTGTTATCGTTCGCATATACTGGATGAATGAAATCCGGGTTTTTGCGTGCTGCCAGTCACGAGAAAAACACACAGTTTCTAAATGGCAAATGGCTCTGAGCACTATGGGACTCAACTGCTGAGGTCATTAGTCCCCTAGAACTTAGAACTAGTTAAACCTAACTAACCTAAGGACGTCACACACATCCATGCCCGAGGCAGGATTCGAACCTGCGACCGTAGCGGTCTCGCGGTTCCAGACGCCAGCGCCAGAACCGCGCGGCCACTTCGGCCGGCACACAGTTTCTAGCTGTAATGCTTGTCTTATCGTGGTAAAGTTTTAATATAATGTTGTACTCCTTAGATAATAGATTATGGAAGAATTTAAATTTATACATTCGGACAAAAATTTCGCCAAATAAGGAAAATAAAATTTCCGTTGCTTTTACGCTGCAGCTGGTTCCGGTTCAAAAATGGTTCAAAGGGCTCTGAGCACTATGGGACATAACATCTGTGGTCATCAGTCCCCTAGAACTTCGAACTACTTAAACCTAACTAATCTAAGGACATCACACACATCCATGCCCGAGGCAGGATTCGAAACTGCGACCGTAGTGGCCACGCGGTTCCAGACTGAAGCGCCTAGAACCGCACGGCCACACCGGCAGGCCTGGTTCCGGGATAGCGTTGTAATAATATAAATTAATGTTGTTATCGCTTCCGGTAAGGAGACCATGATCATTTACGGGAGCACTCGTAGTCCTCTACTCGCCATGTGCCTCATACCATTCGGTATTACGTTGACGCCCACGGCTCTGCTGCCGTAAGTGTGGTCTGATGAAGTCGACTGCCAAAAACCGCTAACATAATTAATATTAAATGAACGCGGCTGAGATTGTGCTTTAGAACGCAGACCTTTTTGGTGAGAGTAAAATGCGTTGAATTCTGTGCATTCGTAAAATTATACACAGTTTCTCGATGAGTGGGCCCTCACAGGGCAGATAAGCGACACACGTTTTCTTTCTTTCTTTCTTTCTTTCTGCCGATGTCTGCCAAGTGTATTACTGATTTTGATAGTAACAGCCTCTCGATGCATCGATCTGGATACCCTTCGTCTGGAACCAAACATAGCAACATTTGTTTGTGCAGGCCGAGTAATAGACTCAGGTGTGAAGACGCAAGTCGGTGTGTGTAGATTCTTACGCTTCGTCGCAAAGGGACACAACTAGAAAATCACGCCCGTGAGATCAAAGTTTTCACATTTTAATTGTTTGTTAAAATAATCAGATCATTTTATTGGAGGTATTATGTCGTGTCACTCATTACTTTTTTTTACCCTCGAGGTATAGAAATCGTTGCAGTTCCACACATATCACGTCTAAAATAATTAAAAGGTGTGCTCTGTAATGTTGACGACAATCTATGACAGAGGATGAAACAGATCATCACCATCAGTGTTCTGCCAAAAGGTAGGTTTTCACATGGTAGTTCTGCAGGCTGTCCGGTCTTCTGTCATCCTCTTGTCTGCATAATTTCCTCTTCCCTTTATGTTGTCTATAATCTTGTATCTCTTTCTTCCTCTCAGTCTTCTCCCACGAACCAATCCTTCCAAAGCATCTGCTAGCAAGCACTGCCTTCTCAATGAACGTCCCAACCAGTTCTTTTTCCTTCCTCTTACAACCTTCAGCAGACATCTGCTCTCATCAACCCTTTCCAAAACTCTTTCATTACTCACTCTTTCCATCCAGCTTATTCTTTCCATTCTCCTCCATATCCGCATCTCAATTACTTCTACCTTTTTTCATCCTCTCGTCTTAGCGTTTATGTTTCTGCCCCATATAGTGCCACACTCCAGACAAAACATTTGCCAAGCCTTTTCCTTAGACCTTCATCTAATTTACCACACTCCAGACCAAACATTTGCCAAGCCTTTTCCTTAGACCTTTATCTAATTTACCACATAAGAGTCTCCTCTTTCTGTCGAATGCCTCCTTCGCTATGGCAATTCGAGTTTTCACCTCCTGGTGACATCTCAAGTCTTCAGTTATTGTGCTTCCAAGATATTTAAATGCACTTACTTGGCTAATGGTAGATTGTCCTATTTTAATATTGGACAGTCTGCGTCTAGTACTGATGACCATACTCTTTGTTCTTCTGTGTTTATTAGCATCCCTTATTCCACAAAAGCTTCATTACATCTTTCAGCATGTTATTCACTGTCCGCTCACTTTCTGCCACTAATACCGTGTCATCGGCAAATCTTATAGATTCTGTTTCTTTCCACCAATACATATTCCTCTTTTCTCATCTAAGCGTTTCGCAATAATCTCTTCGAGGTATGCGTTAAACAACAGTGGGGAAAGGCAACAACCTTGTGGAACACCTCGTCCAACGCTGCTTCCTTCTGACATTTCATTTCCAATCCTTATCCTTACTTTCTCGTGTAAATACAGATTATGTATCAGTCGTCTCTCTTTCCAATCTACTCCTTTCCTCTTCAAAATAGCCGTCAGCTTGTTCCCCTATGGTTCTAAACAGGGGAAAGATACATGGAAAAAGGTAGAGAAATCTTTGCTGTTTTTATAGATTCAGAAAAGGCTTTTGACAGAGTTCAGTGGAATAAGGTGATGGATATTTTGAAGAGGAAAGGAGTAAAATGGAAAGAGAGACGACTGATGCAGAATCTATATCTACACCAGAAAGTAAGGATAAGGATTGGAAATGAAATGTCAGAAGGAAGCAGCATTGGACGAGGTGTTAGACAAGGTTGTTGCCTTTCCCCACTGTTGTTTAACGTATACCTTGAAGAGATTATTGCGAAAGACTTAGATGGGAAACGAGGAATATGTATTGGTGGAAAGAGAATAGAATGTATAAGATTTACTGATGACATGAAACAGAAAAGGCCGAAATACTAAACGTCTTTTTTCCAAAATTGTTTCACAGCAGAAGATCGCGTCGGAGTATTCTTTAAACCGTCGCACTAACGACAAAGTAGCCGACATCAAAACAATCGATCAAGGGATATAAAATCAACTGAAGTCGTTCAACAGAGGGAAGGCCACTGAACCACGAAGATAAGATTTGAGAGATGTCAAATGATATGACATTACTTTTGAGTTCATTTAATTCAGAGTCTTTGTCCACTTTCCAAGAGTCAATTTTGGATTTATTTAAAACCATTATTAAAAATTATGAAGAAAGACGGCAATGGTTTTAAAGAACTCAATGCACCTTTGCATATCTGAGTAGTTAGATTTTGCAGCTTTGTTATCGAGATGTGCTATAGCTACGAGAGCAGATTGCACGATGCTATCCAGTGTGGCATAGGTAAGCAAAATAGTGTAGAAAACAGATTCTGCTCTACTTAATTTTGACAATTTTATATTCACCAGTTTTTAATAAGAAAATCAGTTTTTCATCGAAGTTCGTAGTCAGCTTTCGTGATAACAAAAAGTTTCAGACGTGGCGCAAGTTTCTTAGAATTCTCACAGTTACATTTATCTATGCATTTCCGCAGCCGAATCTTGTCACCAACAGTTGGCGTTACGCAAGCTATCAGGTTTATGGTCTGATATTCAGCTTTATGGTCTGATTTGCCACCCATTGAAAACAGGAAGCCTAAAGTTTTCATCAAAATTACAGATCCGCTTTCAGTAAAATAAATTTAAATTGGTAACTTTCAGTATGAGATGAAATACCTCAGCCGATATTGAAAACGGAATAAAAAAAATTGGAGGGACTATTTTTAGGCACGCCTTCGTAAATCTGGTTCACCCAACAAGCATTTCAATTCAGCGGAAATACAGTTTAAGGACCTTGTTATTACGTTGGCAATATACATATTTTATCTATAAGAGTGGGATGTTTAACGAGGGATATAGTAGCTATTGTCGGCGACGACCCGATACACACTGAAGCGCCAAAGCAACTGGTATAGGCATACATATTCAAATAAGATTTGTAGAGGGGCAGAATACGGCGCTGCGGTCTATATAAGACAACAAGTGTCTGGCACAGTTGCTAGATCGGTTACTGCTGCTACAGTGGCAGGTTATCAAGATTTAAGTGAGTTTGGACGTGGTATTATAGCCAGCGCACGAGCGAAGGACACAGCATCTCCGAAGTAGCGATGAAGTGGGGATTTTTCCATACGACCATTTCACGAGTGTACCGTGAATATCAGCAATCCGGTAAAACATCAAATCTCCGACATGCTGGGGTCGGAAAAAGATCCTGCAAGAATGGGACCAACGAGAACTGAAGAGGCGTGACAGAAGTGCAACCCTTCAGCCAATTGCTGCAGATGTCAATGCTGGGACATCAACAAGTGTCAGCGTGCGAACCATCCCACGAAACATCACCGATGTGGGCCACGAAACTCCCCAGGCATAAACGTTATTGAGCGTATCTGGAATGCCTTGCAAAGAGCTGTTGCTCAGAAGGATTTATGGACAGCCCTGCAGGATTCATCGTGTCAATTCCCTCCAGCATTACTTCACATTAGTCGAGTCCATGCAACGTCGTGTTGCGGCACTTCAGCGTATTCGCGGGGGCTCAACAAGATATTAGGCAGGTGCACCAGTTTCTTTGATTCTTCAGTGTAGTAACGATAATCAGGCTGCTACATTTCGGGAGCCGAGTGTTGGCCATCGAGTCATATGTACGATATATGAGGTACAGCAGAACTAGGAAGCAGTGTAGACAAGTAAGTTGGGGAAGTCAATGGCATGAATAATCAGAACGATGAAAACCGAAACATAATGTTACCCGTAAGTACCAGCAGTGTTCCAGAAGACAACTGCAAAGAAAAATCGCAAAACACACAGGAAATAGTCTGGTAGCAGTTTTAACTCTCGTTACAGATGCTAAATATGGGCATGGCGTATGGCTCGGCAAACGTCACAATACCACTGACGTCGCGAACACTTATTGACCTGGAAAGGACAAGAGCAACCTTCCTTTGGAAATCTGTTCAGTGCGCTATCTGCACGCACAAATTAGTTTGATGCGACAGTGCTGAGTGGACGATTTGTCTACATGTTCTGACATGCCTGACCTCTGAAGCAACCACACCATGACACATGTTACGAATCGAAACTCTCCTGCCATATGTCGCTTTTCTATATGTCTTGCAGTGTTCACGCAGCTCTCTTCCGGAACGCCGGAGGTATTTATAAACAACCTGGTAGACGTAGATTAGACAGGTTGAAAACTTACAACGTGCTGACCGTGACAAGACACAATATCTCAGCAAAAAGTAGGAATGAAGATTAGAGTTTAACATCCGTTTGACGACGAGGGCATCACAGACAAAGTACGCGGTGGGACTGACAAGGAAAGGGCAGTAAATTCGCCACGCTGTTTTCAAAGGGAGTGTGTCAATACTTGAAAGGTTTCGGAAAACCACAGAAAATCTACATGTGGATGGCAACCACTCGAAAACGTCCAATGTCTTAATCACTGCACCATCCCTCTCGCTACCATTAGAATAATAGCAATAGGAATAACAATTATTATTATTATTATTATTATTATTATTATTGCTATTGTTATTACTATTATTGTACAGAAGTGGTGTAAATTCTAAATACAAACGCCCTGCTCAAACCGCTGAGAAATGGCGCTAACGAGGAAGCCACACGGCTTTCGGATTTTTGTATGTTTTAATATTTATGGTACGTGAAGTTTAGAGCTGAAAAATGTCCACCGAAGCATTACCACACAACTCTCAAAAATTCTAAATAAATTCGACTCTGAAGTTTTTCTGCGCGACTTTTAACATCTGAAGATTGCGTTTCTGATGGACCACGTGGTTGTGTGGCAGAATGCTCGCTTACCACATGAACGACCTGGGTTCGATTCCCGACTGCAGTAAACTTCTAAACAAAGGTGCAAGTTCCATGAACATTTGCGTAAAGCATAAAATACGCAAGGATAAAAGAAACTTAATTTGTAACCGAAAACAGTAGTGGCCAAAACGAGACACACGACGTATTGTATGCTTCATGGAAATGCCAGTAGCACATGCACCCCTGTTTAAAAATTTGCATTCGCTGAGAATCAAACCCAAGGCCTCTACGTGGCAGGTTAGGATTTTACCACGAAGCCACACTGCCGTCGAGAAAATCGACCTTACTGTAGGCTGTTAAAGACAGCCGGAAAACTTCAAAGTAAATTTTCTCGATACGGTGATTAATATTTGATTTCTGAACTTCCAATAACACAAGCATAAAAAAATTGCAAACATTCCCGCGTCTTCTTGTAAAATGAACATGGCATTTGCGTGAAGCATAAAATACGTAAGGGTAAAAAAAACTTAATTTGTTGCTTTTTTATTTAAACAACCGTTTACAAAAGATCACTAATTCAGAATTCATTTTCGCAATGAAAACTGGATGATGATAAAAGAGCATTTTCAACCTGGAATGCAGCACATTAACATTCGGAAAGAAGTAACTCGAGCAAAGAGGATTACAGATATTCTGAAAAGACAGAAATAATCATAAGCATCAATAATAATTGTAAGCCTACGCTCCCGTGGCCATTGACACAGCCAGGAAAATTCTTTTGGATCTGAGGCCGCATTATTAGTGTCTGAAGCTTCCGACTTTTCAGCCACTATTTTTTTTTTTTTTTTTTTTTGCTATAAGAAAACATCCTGAGGAAGGCCACTTGCAATAGTGGCCGAAACGGTGGAAGTTTTACGCACTGACAGTGCGATGATAGACCCACAAATTTTCACAGTAACTATGAAAGCTAAATGGACACCAGATACGGATATTCAGTTGCTTAGCTAAATGGGGAAGGATGGAGGAGGTGAAATGAGGGACGAGGTGGAGTAAGTAGAAAAAAATATGAAGCAAAGAGAAGCCAATCGCTCTTAAAGGAAATCTCGCGGAAAGACAACTCTAACTTCACCGACGTTCTCGCCGCCCTGTGAAAAGCATTTTCCAGTAGCGCACTCGTCTCTTTGTCGCCATGGCTTCCGCTGCGAAATGGCGACAATGGCTGCGGACACAAAGCTGGCGAGTATTGCATTTACGAGGCACGGCGGTACGGAACTCTCATTCATGTTGCTGTTATTTACCGTGCAGGTGGCAAAGAGAGGGGAAGGAAGATAGGGCAGGGTACAAAGAGAGACGAACGCGTAGGCGTTCCCACGCTTCTGCGGACGAGATAAGAGGCGCAGATTGCAGAGGACAGCCACAACGGCAGGTTGTCGCCCTGACGCATGTGGGACCCCCACGCAGCTGTCCAGAATTTTGAAGACCGGTTATAGCTCGACCGTTTCTCCTGATCTTCAAATTGAGTCGTAGGCTCTTCTGCATCTCCTGTCACGGAGGTGACTTATGAATAATTATAATGAAGAAGTACACGTTGTCCGCATTCGTTGCCGCTGTAAGATGTGCGTGACTGATAAAGACTACTCACCGGCACGTAAGAGCACTTGACTGGCAGGCTGCCTTAATGGATGTGCACGTGTGACGGATTTACCTGAAAAGAAAAACAAACTAGTTATTAACTAATCAAATTACCTCCTCCAGCAGCGTGCTTTTACGTCGCTAGTTTGCTAGTGTGTGCAGGGACTGGTGTTGAGAAATGAACGCACCCAGCTACACTGAAGAGGCAAACAAACTGGTACACCTGCCTAATATCGTGTAGGGTCCCCCCGAGCACGCAGAAGTGCCGCAACACGACGTGGCATGGACTTCGACTAATGTCTGAAGTAGTGCTGGAGAGAACTGACACCATGAACCCTGCAGGGCTGTCCATAAATCCAGAGGGTGTAAATCTCTTCTAAATGGCACATTGCAAGGCATCCCAGATAAGCTCGATAATGTTCGTGTCTGCAGTGTCTGGTGGCCAGCGGAAATGTTTAAACTCAGAAGAGTGTTCCTGGAGCCACTCTGTAGGAATTCTGGACGTATTGGGTGTCGCATTGTCCTGCTGGAATTGCCCAAGACCGTTGGAATGCACAATGGACGTGAATGGATGCAGGTGATAAGACAGGATGCTTACGTATGTGTCACCTGTCAGAGTCATATCTAGACGTATCAGGGGTCCAGTACCACTCCAATTGCACACACCCCACACCATTACAGAGCCCCTACGAGCTTGAACAATTCCCTGCTGACATACAGGATCCATGGATTCATGAGGTTCTCTCCGTACCCGTAAATGTCCATCCACTCGATACAGTCTGAAACAAGACTCGTCCGACCAGGCAACATGTTTCCAGTCATCAACCGTCCAATGTCGGTGTTGACGGACCCAGGCGAGGCGTGAAGCTTTGTGTCGTGCAGTCATCAAGGGTACACGAGTGGGCCTTCGGCTCCGAAAGCCCATATCGATGATGTTTCGTTGAGTGGTTCGCACGCTGACGTTTGTTGATCGCGGAGCACTGAGATCTGCAGCAATTTGCGAAAGGGTTGCACAGATAGTCCCAGTCTTCAAGAAGGGTCGTCGAGCAGATGCGCAAAACTATAGACCTATATCTCTTACGTCGATCTCTTGTAGAATTTTAGAACATGTTTTTTGCTCGCGTATCATGTCATTTCTGGAAACCCAGAATCTACTATGTAGGAATCAACATGGATTCCGGAAACAGCGATCGTGTGAGACCCAACTCGCCTTATTTGTTCATGAGACCCAGAAAATATTAGATACAGGCTCCCAGGTAGATGCTATTTTTCTTGAGTTCCGGAAGGCGTTCGATACAGTTCCGCACTGTCGCCTGATAAGCAAAGTAAGAGCCTACGGAATATCAGACCAGCTGTGTGGCTGGATTGAGGAGTTTTTGGCAAACAGAACACAGCATGTTGTTATCAATGGAGAGACGTCTACAGACGTTAAAGTAACCTCTGGCGTGCCACAGGGGAGTGTTATGGGACCATTGCTTTTCACAATATATATAAATGACTTAGTAGATAGTGTCGGAAGTCCCATGCGGCTTTTCGCGGATGATGCTGTAGTATACAGAGAAGTTGCTGCATTAGAAAATTGTAGCGAAATACAGGAAGATCTGCAGCGGATAGGCACTTGGTGCAGGGAGTGGCAACTGACCCTTAACATAGACAAATGTAATGTATTGCGAATACATAGAAAGAAGGATCCTTTATTGTATGATTATATGATAGCGGAACAAACACTGGTAGCAGTTACTTCTGTAAAATATCTGGGAGTATGCGTACGGAACGATTTGAAGTGGAATGATCATATAAAACTAATTGTTGGTAAGGCGGGTACCAGGTTGAGATTCATTGGGAGAGTGCTTAGAAAATGTAGTCCATCAACAAAGGAGGTGGCTTACAAAACACTCGTTCGACCTATACTTGAGTATTGCTCATCAGTGTGGGATCCGTACCAGGTCGGGTTGACGGAGGAGATAGAGAAGATCCAAAGAAGAGCGGCGCGTTTCGTCACTGGGTTATTTGGTAACCGTGATAGCGTTACGGAGATGTTTAATAAACTCAAGTGGCAGACTCTGCAAGAGAGGCGCTCTGCATCGCGGTGTAGCTTGCTCACCAGGTTTCGAGAGGGTGCGTTTCTGGATGAGGTATCGAATATATTGCTTCCCCCTACTTATACTTCCCGAGGAGATCACGAATGTAAAATTAGAGAGATTAGAGCGCGCACGGAGGCTTTCAGACAGTCGTTCTTCCCGCGAACCATACGCGACTGGAACAGGAAAGGGAGGTAATGACAGTGGCACGTAAAGTGCCCTCCGCCACACACCATTGGGTGGCTTGCGGAGTATCAATGTAGATGTAGATACTGTCACGTTGAACGATTCTCTTCAGTCGTCGTTGGTCCCTTGGAAGATCTTTTTCCGGCCGCAGCGATGTCGGAGATTTAATATTTTACCGGATTCCTGATTGAGCCGTGGTGCGCCTTTTCTGGACACCACATCAATGGCACGACACTATCCATTACCCGGCTGTACTAGGATCTCTGCCCCTGTTGTGATCTCGCGAGTGTTTCGCGCTCGCGGCAATTGGTGTTGGACTCGCTACGGGGCGCAAGGACGTGCTTGAGTGGACGAAAGAGGAAAACACGCTTGCTCGGCGGCCAGCAGCGGAACGCCGGGCGTGCCTCGTAAGACGGTCGCGAGTTTGTGGTGGACCTGCCAGATGTCAACTCCGGGCACTGTTCGCCGCCTTGCCTTGGTGCCTGTTTTCTCGGAGAGACCCATCCCTGGAGACCATCTCGAACAACGCTCTCCATCGAAGCTGTAAGTGATTCTGGTGCCTTCGTTTTGTTGAACCACTGGCGTTCCAGCGAGTATACTTGTTGCTTGGTTGCCCTAATGTACGCGTTGTTGAAGTATGAGCAGCCGACAAAGTGTGTGATCGCATGGATACCAGCAGTAACTACTTCCTTTTAAAAATCCGCGGTTGGATTAATATTACGAGGCTGATTAGCACGAAGGTGTGTGTGTTATATTTTTTGGTTTTTTGTGACAGTATCCGGAAGTTTATGTATTGTCTGTATGAGATTTTCAGTGTATTTTCATTTCAATCAAGTCGACGTCCTTGTATATTGTTGTAAAATTTGGGCCACATATACGAACATTTGTTTGAAAGCACTCACTCTGTTAGTAGTAAAGACTCGTATTTTGTAAAGCTAGTCATTTATACGTAGTTCCTTTATATACGTGCACTTACTTGAATGCACTCACTCAGTATTAGAGCAATTGCTTCTTCATTTATAATGTTATTTATTGATCTCGTAACTCATATTAATTGATGTTTGGTTGGTGTTTGCCTTGTCTTCTGCGGTCTGTTTGTGTTCCAGTTTTCTGCGAGTTGGGGTGTGTGGGAGCGGCGCCACGTTCCACTTCGGTGCACAGAAGCTGTGACGTCACGTCTAAGGGGAAGTGACTAGCGGTTGGGCCCCGGCGTTTACGTGTTGTTTTGGACGGCTGATCTGCTGCTTCCGGCATTTTAAGTTAAGTCACCTTTTGCCCAGGGCAGCCTGGCGTCACTGCCCGTTTGGTAAACTTAAGCGTGTTTTATGTGGATTTAAAAAAATGTTATTAGAATTTGCTTGGGAATGAATATTATTAATTGGTAACTTGTTCCGCTGTTTGTATTATTTGAGTTCTTAATGATCTGGTGTTGCGTTTCATAAATCACTTTCGATTACAAATTATTGCTCTTTAAAACAGAATTCTAGCTTCTAAGAAGCTTAGAAGCTAGATTAAGTAAAGGCAAATCTACGTTTCTGGCATTTGTAGACTTAGAGAAAGCTTTTGACAATGTTGACTGGAAAACTCTCTTTCAAATTCTAAAGGTACCGGGGGTAAAATATAGGGAGCAAAAGGCTATTTACAATTTGTACAGAAACCAGATGGCAGTTATAAGAGACGAGGGACATGAAAGGGAAGCAGTGGTTGTTCAATCTATAAGTTGAGCAAGCAGTAAAGGAAACAAAAGAAAAACTCGGAGTAGGTATTAAAACCCATGGAGAAGAAATAAAACTTTAAGGTTCGCCGATGACATTATAATTCCGTCAGACACACAAAGGACTTGGAAGAGCAGTTGAACGGAATGGACAGTGTCTTGAAAGGACGATATAATATGAACATCAACAAAAGCAAAACGAGGATAATGGAATGTAGTCAAATTAAGTCGAGTGATGCTGAGGGAATTAGATTAGGAAATGAGACGCTTAAAGTAGTGAAGGAGTTTTGCTATTTCGGGAGCAAAATAACTGATGATGGCCGAAGTGGAGAGGATATAAAATGTAGACTGCCAATGGCAAGGAAAGCGTTTCTGAAGAAGAGAAACGTGTTAACATCCAGTATAGATTCAAGTGTCAGGAAGTCGTTTCTGAAACTATTTGTATGGAGTGTAGCCATGTATGGAAGTGAAACATGGACGATAAATAGTTTGGACAAGAAGAGAATAGAAGCTTTCGAAATGTGGCGCTACAGAAGAATGCTGAAGATTAGATGGGTAGATCACATAACTAATGAGGAGGTACTGAATAGGATTGGGGAAAAGAGGAGTTTGTGGTACAACTTGACTAGAAGAAGGGATCGGTTGGTAGGACATGTTCTGAGACATCAAGGGATCACCAATTTAGTATTGGAGGGCAGCGTGGAGGGTAAAAATCGTAGAGGGAGACAAAGAGATGAATACACTAAACAGATTCAGAAGGATGTAGGCTGCAGTACGTACTGGGAGATGAAGAGGCTTGCACAGGATAGAGTAGCATGGAGAGCTGCATCAAACCAGTCTCAGGACTGAAGGCCACAACAACAATAAAAAAGAATTATCTGTGTCACATTTCATTAAATCCTGTAAACCCTGATTTGTGACTAGTCCTTAATGGTCGTCCGTTTCACCGTGAATGTATACCCCCCACGCAATTCACCCTTGTGTTGCGTGCGCGGACTTCCCTGCAGGGTAGTGTAGGCCGAATCGTGGTACTGATTCGGGGTCTCAACTCGCCACTTAGATTTAAATGCAAAACACTGCAGCCGATATCAGCGACGTGACGTGAAAGCTCTATCGCTTCCGCTTCGTTTCGCTGCTTCCATCGCACAGGGATCTCTCGCGCCGTCCCTGTTACGTGCTCCGTCATCGCCGTATTCGGAAGGAAGATAGCCTCCCATTTGCCTGAGGAGGATGACGGGCAAGAATAACCGAAATGTCGTTTCGAAACCCGCAACAAAACGGGAACCGCATTAAACACGCCGCCACTCCAGACCGGTAGAAAAGACGCGGGGAAAACCATTTGCAACGTGTTATCTGATTGCATTTCTATTTGGCAAGCATAGTTTGACAGGCCATAAAGTGGACGGTAATTTCTGGGATAATTTCCCAGCGTTGTAGCTTATAACTTAGCGAAGAACACATCTGAATTTCACGGGCTACACACGAAACAAGAAACCTACTCTACAAATGGACGTCAAAAGTAGTTGCCCAATTGTTTTACTCCACATATATCGTACCTTACACTCTTTCTCTTATGTTTACTAACCGACGCTTGGCTTTCACGAAGCTTCACTTGTCGGTTAAAATACACGCATTAACGGAAGTTCTGCATCGTCCCAGTATGTAGTAGTAGCAGCAGATTTATTCATCCGTAGATCTCTTTTTATAAGGATATAGGACATGTCAAAGTATTTACAAGTTTAGACCGATTTAACAAAAATTGTTCAAATGGCTCTGAGCACTATGGGGATTAACGGCTGAGGTCATCAGTCACCTAGAACTTAGAACTACTTAAACCTAACTAACCTAAGGACATCACACACATCCATGCCCGAGCCAGGATTCGAACCTGCGACCGTAGCGGTGGCGCGGTTCCAGACTGCAGCGCCTAGAACCGCTCGATCACTCAGGCCGGCAGACCAATTTAAAATAAGCTAATTCGTACACACGTATATTTACAGACTTCTATTTATACATAATCATTATATTTACTCCTGGTATACAACACTTTTTTACAAATAACTTATTATAATAATGTAATTCCACACCATTCACTCATATCTCACTATCAGTCACTGTTTCATAACACCTCACTCCCCCCCCCTCCCCCCCCCCCCACACACACACACACTGGTGATCTCTGGGCCATTTTGTGTGCTGCAACTTCCCATTCGCTATCCTCAAAAACTGCGTCAGCATCCCTCCATAATGAGTGAGATGTTGAACTTAGAAAGAGGGAGAGGTGTTAGTACTGTGCTATGCATAGCTGTGGGGTAGTATTTCTAGAAAGGAAAAAAGGAGAAGAACATAAAGTGAAGGTGCTATGTGGAATGTTGGATGTTTTATAATCATTATTATTATTATTATTATTATTATTGTTATTCTTTCTTTTCTCAGACGTTATGTCTGGTCAAAAATGGAAAGTGACGCCGACCTTGATCAAGCGTGACTTCCTTTTAACTGTACGGTATATGTTACATTGCATTTAGGAACTTTCGGGAAATTGTACATGTATCAATAATTGCAGATTTCTGTAGTTGTATGTATACGTTTGGATGTAGCTGTATTGCGTTGATGTACTGGTGGATATTGTGTGGTATGACTCCTGTAGTTGATAGTATAATTGGTATAATGTCAACTTTATCCTGATGCCCCATGTCCTTGACTTCCTCAGCCAGTTGGATGTATTTTTCAATTTTTTCTCCTGTTTTCTTTTGTATATTTGTTGTATTGGGTATGGATATTTCGATTAGTTGTGTCAATTTCTTCTTTTTATTGGTGAGTATGATGTCAGGTTTGTTATGTGGTGTTGTTTTATCTGTTATAATGCTTCTGTTCCAGTATAATTTGTATTCATCATTCTCCAGTACATTTTGTGGTGCATACTTGTATGTGGGAACGTGTTGTTTTATTAGTTTATGTTGTATGGTCAGTTTTTGATGTATTATTTTTGCTACATTGTCATGCCTTCCGGTGTATTCTGTATTTGCAAGTATTGTACATCCGCTTGTGATGTGATCTACTGTTTCTATTTGTTGTTTGCAAAGTCTGCATTTATCTGTTGTGGTATTGAGATCTTTAATAATATGCTTGCTGTAATTTCTGGTGTTTATTGTTTGATCCTGTATTGCAATCATGAATCCTTCTGTCTCACTGTATATATTGCCTTTTCTTAGCCATGTGTTGGATGCGTCTTGATCGATGTGTGGCTTAGATGATACGAGTGCTTCCCATGTAGTGTTTTCTTTTTCCAATTTACTTTCTTCATATCTGTTCATGTTAGGTGATCTAAGGGGTTGTAGAAGTGGTTATGAAATTGCAGTGGTGTAGCCGATGTATTTATATGAGTGATTGCTTTGTGTATTTTGCTAGTTTCTGCTCGTTCTAGAAAGAATTTTCTTAAATTGTCTACCTGTCCATAATGTAGGTTTTTTATGTCGATAAAACCACTTCCTCCTTCCTTTCTGCTTAATGTGAATCTTTCTGTTGCTGAATGTATGTGATGTATTCTATATTTGTGGCATTGTGATCGTGCAAGTGTCTTGAGAGCTTCTAGGTCTGTGTTACTCCATTTCACTACTCCAAATGAGTAGCTCAATATTGGTATATCATAAGTATTTATAGCTTTTGTCTTGTTTCTTGCTGTCAATTCTGTTTTCAGTATTTTTGTTAGTCTTTGTCTATATGTTTCTTTTAGTTCTTTTTTAATATTTGTATTATCCATTCTTATTTTTTGTCTGTATCCTAGATATGTATAGGCATCTGTTTTTTCCATCGCTTCTATGCAGTCGCTGTGGTTATCCAATATGTAATCTTCTTGTTTAGTGTGTTTTCCCTTGACTATGCTATTTTTCTTACATTTGTCTGTTCCAAAAGCCATATTTATATCATTGATGAATACTTCTGTTACCTTTAGTAATTGGTTGAGTTGTTGATTTGTTGCTGCCAGTAGTTTTACATCATCCGTGTTTAGCAAATGTGTGATTTCGTGTATTATTATTATTACTATTACTATTATTATTTATTTGTACAACATTTTTTATTAAACCCCTACTCTGTTTTATCTAAGTAATCCTTCAATGCATAAAAGTTTTGCGTAATAGGTACTTTTTAGCTGCCTTTTTAAATAAGTGTATTTTTGCAGTTTCTTTAATCTCTTTTGGTTATTTATTGTACAATTTTATTCCTTGGTAGAAAATGCTGTTTTGAGTTTTATGTTTATTTTTTCTTGGTAAATGTAAGCTGAGTCTATCTCTTGTTGCATGGTCATGCCGCGCAGTTGTGTTGCTACTTTGACTGTTCCTGTACCGATCGGAAAGTCACCTCTGACATTGTCTGTAAACATACAAACATACCGACGGGTAGAGCGCAGCAGTCCAATGGATCATTTCAGTTGAAAGTAAAGCGTAAGACGCCTTAAAGACGTTTGTAGAATAGTAGAGTGAACATTCATCATCTCACTAAGGACAATCGCGACCTAAGATCGGGTCTGCATCACCACAGATTTTTCAACCAAGAAGTTGATCGATCATTGCACCGGAGTCAAAGTGATGTCGTGCGGACTTTGGACTGGTTCCAACTGACAGGCATTGTAGAGCACTCACCGCTCAGAGCTGAATTCGGCGTTGAAAGAAACTACAGGACATCATACATCGCTACAGACTCTTGAGAGACGACTGAATGACGCTAATCTCGTTTCCCGACGACCATGGCGGGCACTACGTCGTCCACCAGAAGACCATGGTCTCTGTTACAGAATCGACGTCGTAAGACTGGCATCGGTTGTTGTTTACAGACGAAACTCGGTGCCTGTCTAATCACGGACAACGTGTTTGGAGACAGTCCGGTAATGTCGAACATCTCCAGTAGTGTGTCACAACCGTGCAACAAAGCGATTCTGGGGTGCTTTCTGGTTAGGCATTACATGGGGCCACCGCACTCTTCTCGTGGCTGCTGTGGGCAATCTCTCCGCTGACAAGATTCTATATTCAATGGTGGCACCACATCATCAACATTTGGTGACACTTTTATCTTGATGAATGATAATTTGCGTGCTCATCTTGCTGTTCTCGTGAACACATTTCTTCAGCATGCTGTGAGGGGTGTTCAATAAGTAACGCAACACATTTTCTTTTTTTTTTTTTTTTTGAACGCAGGTTGATTTTATTTAGGATTCCAATACACCATATTTTGACTACAAAATCCTATATTTCAATATAATATCCGTTCAATACGGCAGCCTTACGCCACTTTTCTGGGATCGCCTATATGTCCGCATGGTACCACTCTACTGGTCGACGTAGGAACCAACGTTTTACTGCATCAATAATGTCCCCAACATCCGCGTACTGCTTCCCGTAGTGTGAATCCTTCATTGGTTCTCTGCCAAAAGAAACTCAATGACAGCTCTCTGCTTGAAACGCACCTCCACTGAAAACGCCATTTTGAAGCGCCGCACCTACCAGAACTTCAGGAAACAGTGGGCGCTGATGCGGGAATATTCCATGGCGTACCACAACAAATTCTCCATTTTTTCAACCGAAATTGGCAGAGAATATGTTGCATTACTTATGCTCCTCGTAGGACCATTTGCCTGGTTCACGGATATGAACCCAATCGAACATGCATGGGATCGATGGAAAAGAGCTATTTTTTGAGGTGAACTGCATACTCTGCGCGACTTACACAGAGTCGCCAATGAAGAGTGGGACAGTTGGGATCACGGCTAGTTCGATGATTTTAACTGTGATATACTACGACAAGCTTGCATCCAAGCAAGGGGACATCACATCATGTATTGACGTTGGTCAGGTTCAAAATGGTTCAAAAGGCTCTGAGCACTATGGGACTTAACTTCTGAGGTCATCAGTCCCCTAGAACTTAGAGCTACTTAAACCTAACTAACCTAAGGACATCACACACGTCCATGCCCGAGGCAGGATTCGAACCTGCGACAGTAACGGTCACGCGGTTCCAGACTGTAGCGCCTAGAACCGCTCGGCCACTCCGGCCGGCGTTGGTCAGAAGTGCTGTGAAAATCCCCCAATGGGATTTTGTCGTTACACCATTTTTTCTTCTTTCTGCATTATGTAAACTATAAGATTACTGCTGTGTTATCGATACGGAGATACACAGGTAACTTTAAGAACAATGGGTGGGAAAGTGCCCAGGTTATACACCGTCCGTCCAAAAGCTTCCGGGACTCATTTTATTCCTGGCGTATAAGCAACGTCAGAGCAGTAACTACGGCGGCAGCTTTAACTAACAACTGTAAACAACTGTAAACAGTTGTGAACCGGCACTGCTAAGTAGTGGACGTGCTGCCATGAAGTAGCAACAATGTTGTGTCACAAGTCGTAATGTAGCAACATCCCCATGTCAAGTGTCAAGACAGCCTCGAAAATGTTTTGAAGAAGAAAAGAGTGTGTGCCAAGTTTGCCCCACACAACTTGACTGCTTAACAAACCGCCCATCTCGAAACCTGGCGGAAGATACAAAGAGATCGTAGTCTTATGGATACTATACCAGCGGCAAGATTTAACCAATACGTTCACGCGCGATACCAACTGTAATATTACCGATAACAGCACCATTCAAGTGAATTTACTGCAAATGCAAATGTCTCTAAGCACTATGAGACTTAACATCGGAGGTCATCAGTCGCCTAGAACTTACAACTAATTAAACCTAACTAACCTAAGGACATCACACACATCCATGCCCGAGGAAGCATTCGAACCTGCGACCGTAGCGGCAGCGCGGTTCCGGACTGAAGCGCCTAGATCCGCTCTGCCACAGCGGCCGGCGTGAAGTTACTAAGTACAGTTCTCCTAAATTTCTTCGTCAAAGAAGACGCCTTAAATATTCCATATTCGAATCTAGAACAACTGCCAACAGGAGTACCGTAGAAGTAGATAGCCTCGCTAGCAATTTAAATCAATTCATGAAGGCAAATCATTGGTCTAGATTGTACACCAATTACGTTCTTTCAGAGTATACAGATGCAATAGTTTATACTTAACAATAAAATGCAACATCTCACTCGACAAAAGACCCGTACCTAATGACTAGAGAATTGCATACTTTACAGCAATAAATGAGAACTTAAACAGAAGTAACCTGGTGAATTGGAGACCCATATCACTAACGTCGACTGCAGCAGGATTTTGGAACATCTGATGTGTTCGAAGATCATGAATTACCTCGAACAAAAACTATCTGTTGACACACGGCAGTAGCCGAGCGGTTCTAGGCGCTACAGTCTGGAACTGCGCGAACGGTACGGTCGCAGATTCGAATGGCTCTGAGCACTATCGGACTCAACTGCTGAGGTCATTAGTCCCCTAGAACTTAGAACTAGTTAAATCTAACTAACCTAAGGACATCACAAACATCCATGCCCGAGGCAGGATTCGAACCTGCGACCGTAGCGGTCTTGCGGTTCCAGACTGCAGCGCCTTTAACCGCACGGCCACTTCGGCCGGCGCAGATTCGAATCCTGCCTCGGGCATGGATGTGTGTGATGTCCTTAGGTTAGTTAGGTTTAAGTAGTTCTAAGTTCTAGGGGACTGATGACCTCAGATGTTAAGTCCTATAGTGGAGCCATCTGAACACACGGCAGAGATTCAGAAAACATTGTTTGTGTGAAACACAACTTGTGCTTTTCACACGAAGTAATGAGTGCTGTCGACATGGGATATCAAATTGATTCATATTTTGAGACTTGCAGAAGGCTTTTTACTCGTTTCCCCTCAGGCGACATCGAATTGCATGCATATGGTGTGGCGTCCCAGTTGTGCGACTGGATTCGTGACTTCCCGTCAGAAAGGTCCTATTTCGTAGAAATTTACGGAAAGTCATCGGGTAAAACGGAAATGATATCTGGCGTTCCCCAGAAAAATATTTAAAGGCTCTCTGCTGTTTATAATCTGCATAAACGATTTAGGAGACAATCTGGAACAGCCCTCTTAAACTGTCTGGAGATAATGGCCTCGTTTACCGTCTAGTAAAGTCATCAGAAGTTGGAAAGCAATTGCAAAATGATTCAGACATAACTGTATGGTTGTGCGACAGCCTCGCAGTGTGTGAGGTAGCTTCGTCCTGTTGAATGAAGATTTGAAAGGGAATGGACCTTGAAAGCAAATATCACTGTCTCATGTTGACATAACATGATCATGTCACACTAACAGCGGAGCCTTCTTCACCTTCAAAGAAATAAGACTCCATGTCCCTACCACTTTGTGTTGCACACAGTGAAATAACTTCAGCACCGTGTAACTGATGCTGGTGAAGCACAATTTTTTTTTTTTAACCAGTAACAAATGTTCCACTTATTCACAAATCAACTTAAGTTGAAAAATGGGCTTCATCTGACACACATTTTCAGTGAAATTAGCATCACCACTGATCTTACAAGGGAAACTCCCCACCGCACCCCCCTCAGATTTAGTGGCAAGATGACCCAGTGGCTACACCGTCAAAAACTGAAAACAGATCAAGCATGAAGACAGGTAGAAGGTGTAATGAACTACGAATAAAAAAAAGGAAAACAGAAACAGTGAACGGTCCAAGCTTGACACGTAAAACATCGGGTGAAGTGGAAGAGCACGGCGATGTGGTTGACGCGGCACGGTAGCTCAGCGTGTTCAGTCAGAGGGTTATCTGCCATCTGTAATAAAAAACAGGACGTTGGAACCACGGACTTACTTCAAATATTGTATACATTTAGTAGGCCATTAAAACTACATAATGTGTAAGTAATAAGGCGCACTACTGTGACAATTCAGAGAAAAATATAAGAGAAGTCTTACGCTTCTATTATGTAACTCATGTATTTGTGCGTAGGTGGTAGACATTAGAGTCCATCGTGGTCATGTGGTTAGCTTTTGAGCTTCGTAAGACGAACGAGTGTGAAGCGATGGTTCAACTCCCGTTCAAACCTTCATTTTTGTAGTACAAGTGCAAATTCTGTAATATTCAAAAAATTTCCACCTACACTATTCGTTCTTGCTACATTAGCGACGTCTTACCGCTGACTGCCAAATGGGGTCTGCCTCTGTGTCTGTAGCCCGAAGAGTCGAGATGCAAAGTACACTACTGGCCATAAAAATTGCTGCACCACGAAGATGACGTGCTACGGACGCGAAATTTAACCGACAGGAAGAAGATGCTGTGATATGCAAATGATTAGCTTTTCAGGGCATTCACATAAGGTTGCCGCCGGTGGCGGCACCTACAACGTGCTGACATGAGGAAAGTTTCCAACCGATTGCTCATACACAAACAGCAGTTGACCGGCGTTGCCTGGTGAAACGTTGTTGTGATGCCTCGTGTAAGGAGGAGAAATGCGTACCAGCAAGTTACCGACTTTGATAAAGGTCGGATTGTAGCCTATCGCGATTTCGGTTTATCGTATCACGACATTGCTGCTCGCGTTGGTCGAGATCCAATGACTGTTAGCAGAATATGGAATCGGTGGGTTCAGTAGAGTAATACGGAACGCCGTGCTGGATGTCGGTCGATCACGATACACTTGCGACTTCAGGTAATCTCAAAGGCAATAATCGCACGGTCTGAGGTCTGGGGACATGGGAGGCCAAGCATGACAAAAGTGGCGGCTGAGCACACGATCATCACCAAACGACGCGCGCAAGAGATCTTTCACGCGTCTAGCAATATGGGGTGGAGCGCCATCCTAATAAAACCCCATGTCATTCCAAGCATGTGTGTCAACTTTTACCTCTCTATCTATATTATTCCGTGGTTTATTAAGTTTTCAAATTTATACTGACTTTTTGATCACTCAGTATATCGATACGTCCTGGAAAAATATATTGGTATATCGATATTTTATCGATTGCCCTAATCTCTATGGCACTTCGTATGACACTTCGTTGTGTAGTATGTTGATGTGGTCAATACTTGTTGCGCCCTCTTGATAGTCGACGACACCGAAAGAAGTAACTTAGCTACCAACCTACATAATAAGATTTGATACTAAACAGGGGACTAAACGCAGATTTCTGCCTCATCCTGTAGATGGAGCTGTAGAATTTCCGTTCAGTTTCTCCCTTTTTCCTTTGCTCTCTCATCTTCCACCTCTGCGTCTGTCTTCCCCACCCTCTCCTCTCTCTCTTCCCTCTCGGCGCCTCCACACAATTGCCGACAATGAGAATCTTCTGACTTGAGTGACAAGGTGACTTACGGCGCCGCCTGTTACCGCAGTTTGTACCTAGTAACTCTTCGAGGCTGCTTCGCAGTAAATCCCGGAAGTTGGCGCACTTCAACGCTGATTCACCGCTCAGCGTACGGCTGAGGAGTCTCTCGGGTTGCCTGGCTTTCACGATTCTGACGAACGGCATCATCGCTGGCTCTGGACACTCTTTACTGCCCAATAACTCTCCGACCAAGAAAACCGCCGTCTGGTGGGCGGAGCGGCTAATTTTAAAAAGCGTGTGTGTGTGTGTGTGTGTGTGTGTGTGTGTGTGTGTGTGTGTGAGAGAGCGAGAGCGCTGGCGGTATCGGCACCGATACCCGAGAACTGCCGGAGGCGGCGGCGCGCGCTCAGTTCGCCGGGAAACAAACTTCGTAAACAAAGACGGCTCTCGGCCGGCGGCTAGGCCGCGACGGGAGCGGTGTTTATTTTCCGGGCCGCTAAATCCGGCCCCCGCCGCGGCTGACGGACGCCGGCGCAGCACGTGTCGCGGGCGGGCCGCTTCCCCGCGCCTGGCCCCTGCTCACGTGACACCGGCGACCGGCGGCCGCCGCCGCCGCTGCTGGTGAGGTCAGCCGCCACCCGCTTCGCAGACTGGCGGCCAGACACCGCTACCCTAGGTCGCCGTGGCGCACTCGCTCTGTACAGTACGCAGACCGACGTACAGGGCGGCACAGAGAAACGGGGACATTGGATGACGGCAGTCCTTCAGATGTCCAGTACGTCTGATAACAATCATCAATAAAAAGATCTTCCTGATGCAATAATTTACCAACTGCCGTATGTATTGTAGAAATTTATTTTATTTTATGAACTTCTCTGTGCTACCAGTTTCGGCATTACATTGATGCCATCTTCAGGCCCCACTCGTCACAGTCGGAAAATCGGTGTAACTGGATCCGTGAATCAATCGCCTGGCCACCAAAAGCTGTTGCAGGACGATTGATTCACGGATCTAGTTATGTGGCTCCTTCCGTGTATAGCGATTTTACTACTATGACGAGTGGGACCTGAAGATAGCATCAATGTAATGCCGAAACTGGTAGCACATAGAAGTTCATAAAATAAAATAAATTTCTACAATACATACGGCTGTTGCTAAATTATTGCATCAAGAAGTTCATGCCAGCCGTCGTCCCACTATCCATAATGGATCAACGAAGATTCGATAAGAAGATTCCGAACGACAGAATAGAGAGTATACAGGTTGGAAACTCGGCTCCAATCCACCCACCAACATTTATTTGTTTATTTAACATGATCTGATTAGTCTCTGGTAATCCATCAACTGGAACTCCAGCCGGGCACGTAATGCTTGAATAACGATGACAGAACCAGCGGCTGTATTTGAATCTAACTTCGTTTATTCTTTCTAAAACATGCTGCTAGTTTCGACATCACCCGGTTTAATCTTCAGGCCCCGAACGTAACCTGCTGTTCACAACCCTATCATGTGAAAAATGTATGCAGCTAGCCAAAATTAACTAGAGTCCGTACCTTCCGTGGAAATAACAAGACCAGTATGGTCAGACGACGCCTCCCCCCCCCCCCCCCCCGTCCCCTCCCCCGCTGACATCTGAGACTCGTATCCCTCAGCGGAGTAGGCTAATGCTCACAGGCCCCTTTCTTTTACGCACTATACCAGAGCACGCTGGTCATTCCCCCAACTCTACTGTCCCCTCCTTTCGGGCGTTTGAACGTGGTAATGGTGCCGTAGACACCGCGACCAGGCGTCACATGTTACCACTGCCCACTCTGCCTCCACGCCCCATCTGCTGAGCAGAGAGATGCCTGCAAGTCTTTACAGCCGCACCTTCTTCCTTCTTTGTCTGCGGCCTCACATCTCTTACCTTACTTTCAGTAATATTGTTATAGGATTAAAAACAGCCGACCAGTTGCAAAGGATAAAGTAATCTTTACCTAGGTTTCGATAGATTTAAATCTATCTTCTTCAGAAGGCGGCAGTATTACATTAACATGGAGTGATATGTCATTGTCGTTTTTACAAACATCTGCATAGCTCCATTAGTCCAAATAAAATATAGCCCTGAGAATAGGGTTTGTCAGACAAATTAGTCGTTTATGCGCTCTCCAACTTCCATGTACTTATTTTTATTTGTCTGACAAACCCTATTCTCAGGGCTATATTTTATTTGGACTAATGGAGCTATGCAGATGTTTGTAAAAACGACAATGACATATCACTCAATGTTAATGTAATACTGCCGCCTTCTGAAGAAGATAGATTTAAATCTATCGAAACCCAGGTAAAGATTACTTTATCCTTTGCAACTGGTCGGCTGTTTTTAATCCTATTACGTGGAACCGTTGCTGTTGCGCAGCTATGTTTAAAATACTAATATTGTTATTATTTTTTTCTCCACACCTTGTTAGAAAGACTTTAGCAGAGGTTGAAAATACCGCTTGTAAATTACTTTATTTTCACACGGCCGGTTTGGGATTGTTATAAGCCCATCCTCATGTGTCGTACTGGAAATAGCAAAAGACGGGAGATAATTTTCACACGCCACAACATACATCAAAAATAAAAAAAAACAAATTGTTTCTGATAAGTTTTAAAACTTTTAAATCATTTCGAAACCGCCGGTCGGGCTAGGTGCTGTGAAACCTATGTCAATGCGCAAGTGGCACCAGACAGTACTACGGACGACTGCCTGGGTCGGGACTATATGTTATGTTAACTGGGCACCTAGAAACGACGGAGAGGCTGTTGTGTCTAGACAAGACAGCCTAGACACAATGAGAGGAAGCCGAAAGGCACGCGCTAAGCTAAAGCAGGATGGCGTGAGGTCTGAAACAGGATACGTAATGAATGCTATAAAGAAAAGTACGTAGCTTCTGGAATACTTAACTTTAATCCATCCTTTTGGTACATCTGGAGATTGTGGCGATACAAGTGAGACTCTTTAGATACATGCAATGTTACTAATGGCGCCTTGCTAGGTCGTAGCCATTGACTTAGCTGAAGGCTATTCTATCTGCTCTGCAAATGAGCGAGGCTTCGTCAGTGTGCATCGCTAGCTACGTCGTCCGTACAACTGGGGCGAGTGCTCGTCCGTATCTCGAGACCTGCCTTGTGGTGGCGCTCGGTCTGCGAGCGCACAGTGGCGACACGCGGGTCCGACATGTACTAATGGACCGCGGCCGATTTAAGCTACCACCTAGCAAGTGTGGTGTCTGGCGGTGACACCACAGAGGCTCCGTCCCCGCCGCAGTCGCAGTGGTCCGCAACCCCACAACGACTACCGCAGTCCACTTCAGCCCTCCGCCGCCCCACACCGAACCCAGGGTTATTGTGCGGTTCGGCCCCCGGTGCACCAGGGAACGTCTCACACCAGACGAGTATAACCCCTATGTTTGCGTGGTAGAGTAATGGTGGTGTACGCGTACGTGGAGAAGTTGTTTGCGCAGCAATCCCCGGCACAGTGTAGCTGAGGCGGAATAAGGGGAACCAGCCCGCATTTGCCGAGGCAAATGGAAAACCGCCTAAAAACCATCCACAGACTGGCCGGTTCACTGGACCTCGACGCAAATCCGCCTGGCGGATTCGTGCCGGGGACCGGCGCTCCTTCCCGCTCGGAAAGCCGTTAGACAGCACGGCCCACCGGGCGTGCTTGGGGAATATATACAAATGATATCACGACACTTACGCTGTGCTGAGGTCCCCAAGCGCCGCGTGTATCAGGCGCGGTGAGCTGCGAAAGTGCTGCCATCTATTGAGGGGAGAAGAATACGGGGCCACTGGCCCGGCCGTTCACAATTAGAATTTAGAGGTTTACATTTAAAATGAAGGAATACAAAAAAATTACATAAAAATACACGATATAAGTTGAAAGTGCACTTTGCATAGTAAAGGAGCGTACTGAACAGGTCGGTCCAGAACTGTGGTAAAACTGAGTGGAGGTGCGATATAATATTATTATATAAACTGTGAAGCGCAATGAGACTTTCGTTTCACATGACTGGCAAACAACTTTTAAATTTAGTGGGGATATATAAGTGGCAACGTGGAACAACGCGTCACAGTCATCAGTTAAAAGAACACGCACATGTAGCACTCCTATTTACAAGCTCTCGTTACTGATCAACAACGAAAGTAGCGAAACGTTACAGTCTATGCTGTCAGAAAGTAATATGCCAATTAACAGCTAGCAGCAACAGCATTAAAACGACACATTAAAAGTGGGGTCAATTTAAAACTGCTAACAAACCGTCGACAACTAATCGAGGCTGACATTAGATAAGACCTGAGACGCACTTTACATAAAGAATGACAGGTAAATTTTTAATTAGTGAGGGCACAGATAATGCCACAGTACTATAATGCACCATAGTGTTAGGATAAAATGAAAACATGCAACTTTTATTGAGAGAGGACAATTTTACAGCTATGTAAAATGAACTGGGTGGACCTTGCAGACCTCACTGTAGGAAGCAGGCATATGCCGTACATTCGTTAAGCCTATTGAAGGCCACAATAAACACTGACCCGATAAAAAATAGTACACATGTATGGCGTACAGTAATCAGGAACCAGAAAGAGAAGGAAATAAGGCTGTACGCTGCTTGTTAGAGCGTAATGTCTCATGTTGGTGTCGCCGGAATGGGATGGCCTCTCTGTTGTATTTATCTACATCTACATGGATACTCTGCAAATCACATTCAAGTGGCTGGCAGAGGGTTCATCGAACCAGCTTCACAATAATTCTCTATTATTCCAATCTTATACAGCCCGCGAAAAATCTTACTGTGCGAGTTCTGATTTTCTTTATTTTATTATGATGATCGTTTCTCCCTATGTACGTAACCGTCAATAAAATATTTTCGCATTCGCAGGAGAAAATTGGTGATCGAAATTTCGTGAGAAGACTGTGCCGTAAACCCAAATCCCGTATCACTTCAGTGACACTCTCTCCCCTATTTCGCGATTATACAAATCGTCTTGCCTTTCTTTGAACTTTTTCGATGTACTCCATCAATCCTGTCTGGTAAGGAGCCCACACCGCCCACCAGTATTCTAAAGGATGACGGACAAGCTTAGTGTAGGCAATCTCCTTCGTAGGTCTGTTAAATTTTCTGAGCGTCCTGTCAATAAAACGCACTTTTTGGTTAGCCTTCCCCACAACATTTTCTATGTGCTGCTTACAATTTAAGTTGTTCGTAGTTGTAATCCCTACGTATTTAGTTGAATTTGCGTCCTTTAGATTTGACTGATTTATCGTATAACAGAAGTTTAACGAATTGCTTTTAGCACTCATGTGGATGACTCACACTTTTAATTATTTAGGGTCAATTGCCAATTCTTGGGCCATACAGTTATCTTTTTAAAATCGTTTTGCATTTTGTTTTGATCTTCTGATGACTTTACTAGTCGATAAAAGACAGTATTATCTGCAAACAACCTAAGACGGCTCTTAAACCGTTTATGCTGATAAGGAACAGCAAAGGACCCATAGCACTACCTTGTAGATCACCAGAAACCACATCTGTTTCACTCGATGAGTTTCCTTCAGTTACTAAGAACTGTGATCTCTCTGACAGGAAATGACGAACCCAGTCCAGTAATTGAGAAGATGTTCCATAAGCATGCAATTTCATTATAAGCCGCTTCTGTGGTACAGTGTCAAAAGCCTTCTGGAAATCTAGAAATACGGAATAAATCTGAAATCCCTTGTCAGTATCTCTCAATACTTCATGTGTAAAGAGCTAGTTCTGTTTCACAGGAACGATGTTTTCTAAATCCATATTGACTGTATGGCAATAGACCGTTCTCTTCGAGGTAATTCATAATGTTCGAACACAATATGTGTTCCAAAATCCTGCTGCATGTCGACGTTAATGATACGGACCTGTAGTTTCGTGTATTACTCCTACTATTAATATTGGTGCGACGTGTGCAACTTTCCAGTCTTTGGGTACGGATGCTTGTACAAAAAAAATGTTTTGTTTACTTAACTATTTACCTGCTTAAAAAAGCAAAAACATAATAAAAAGACTACTAGAGGGGAGCGGTTCAGCGACGGGAAGGGGGGGAGGCATCGTGGCCAGGTCTAGGGTTTCGACCCCTGTCTGCCCTGTCACCACCGTCTCATACTGAGCCCTCTACTTCCTGATGAAATTAAGAAAAAAGTGGTTAGCGTTCGAACTTTACAAGATGAATGTATGGGAAGCGACGGTTAGACTCCCACTCACACTTAATTATTAATCTATGTTTTCTTCCTCACTGGTCATATTATTTAATTTATGACATTTAAGGAGTAATATAATCAAAAAACACTTGTATTTGAATGAAGTTTTAAAGAATTTCATGTTATTTGACTACTTACTATTTATAATGAAATTTAATTATTAGAACAAACATATTTATAACTATCGACAAGTAAATGAAGAAACACATGGGGTTTTCCTGAAAATGTATGCCTGTCGTTATTTGCAAAATTCCCTTCTACATGCAGTCTGGTAAGGTCACCGGAACTACACTACTGCCCATTAAAATTGCTACACTAAGAATAAATGCAGATGATAAACAGCTATTCATTGGACAAATCTATTATACTAGAACTGACATGTGATTGCATTATCACGCAATTTGGGTGCATAGATCCTGAGAAATCAGTACCCAGAACAACCACCTCTGGCCGCAATAACGGCCTTGATATGCCTGGGCACAGAGTCAAAGAGAGCTGGGACGGCGCGTACAGGTACAGCTGTCCATGCAGGTTCAGCACGATATCACAGTTCATCGAGAGTTGGACTGGCGTATTGTGACGAGGCAATTGCTCCGCCACCATTGACCAGACGTTTTCAATTGGTGAGAGATCTGGAGAATGTGCTGGCCAGAGCAGCAGTCGAACATTTTCTCTATCCAGAAAGACCCGTACAGGACCTGCAACATACGGTCGTGCATTATCCTACTGAAATGTAGGGTTTCGCAGGGAACGAATGAAGGGTAGAGCCACGGGTCGTAACACATCTGAAATGTAACGTCCACTGTTCAAAGTACCGTCAATACCAACAAGAGGTGACCGAGACGTGTAACCAATGGCACCCCATACCATCACGCCGGGTGATAGGCCAGTATGGCGATGACGAATACATGCTTCCAATGAGCGTTCACCGCGATGTCGCCAAACACGGATGCGACCATCACGATGCTGTAAACAGAACCTGGATTCATCCGAAAAAATGACGTTTTGTCATTCGTCCACCCAGGTTCGTCGTTGAGTACACCATCGCAGGCGCTCCTGTCTGTGATGCAGCGTCAAGGGTAACCGCAGCCATGGTCTCCGAGCTGATAGTCCATGCAGCTGCAAACGTCGTCGAACTGTTCGTGCAGATGGTTGTTGTCTTGCAAACGTCCCCATCTGTTGACTCAGGAATCGAGACGTGGGTGTACGATGCGTTACAGCCATGCGGATAAGATGCCTGTCATCTCGACTGTTAGTGATACGAGGCCGTTGGGATCCAGCACGGCGTTCCGTATTACCCTCCTGAACCCACCGATTCCATATTCTGCTAACAGTCATTGGATCTCGACCAACGCGAGCAGCAATGTCACGATAGGATAAACCGCAATCGCGATGGGCTACAATCTGACCTTTATCAAAGTCGGAAACGTGATGGTACGCATTTCTCCTCCTTACACGAGGCATCACAACAACGTTTCACCAGGCAACGCCGGTCAACTGCTGTTTGTGTATGAGAAATCGGTTGGTTCAAAAAATGGGTTCAAATGGCTGAGAGCACTATGGGACTTAACATCTGTTATCATCAGTCCCCTAGAACTTAGAATTGCTTAAACCAAACTAACCGAAGGACATCACACAAATCCATGCCCGAGTCAATATCCGAGCCTGCGACCGTAGCGGTCACGTGGTTCCAGACTGAAGCGCCTAGAACCGCACAGCCACACTGGCCGGCAAATCGGTTGGAAACTTTCCTCATGTCAGTGCGTTCTACGCGTCGCCACCGGCGCCAACTTTGTGTGAATGCTCTGAAAAGGTAATCATTTGCATATCACAGCATCTTCTACCTGTCGGTTAAATTTCGCGGCTCTAGCACTTCATCTTCGTGGTGTGTCAATTTTAATGGCCAGTAGTGTATGACTTCCTATACACTTTTTACCCTCTACAGCTCCCTCTTGTACCATGTAACTTATTCTCTGATGTTTTAAGAGATGTCCTATCGTCCCACCCCTTCCTCCCGTCAGTGTTTTCCAGTCATACCTTTCCTCGTCGATTCAGCGAAGAACCTTGCTTACTTTATCAGACCACTTAATTTTCAACATGTCTCTGTAGCATCACCTCTCAGATGCTTCGATTCTCATCCGTTACATTTTTCATATAGTCAATGTCTTTTTGCCATACTATGCAGTGCTACATTCTCATCGATTTCTTTCTCAAATTAAGGCCTCTGTTTGATACTAGTAGATTTCTCTTGGTCATGAATGTCCTTTTTCCAATGCTAGTCTGCTTTTTATGTCCTAACTGGTCCATCGTACTTCCTCCATGAGCTATTTTGCTGCCTAGGAAGCAAATTTTGATGTTAAGTTTCACGCTGTTCTTTCTGCTACTTCTCATTACTTCAATGTCTCTCCAGCTTACTGTCAGTTCATATTATACAGAATTTAAGAGCTTTTAGTGGAGTCCAAGGCGGCTGAGATTAGTATAGGGACTCCTGCTTGGAAACGTATGGTTCTCCCGCTACAAGCCAAATACCACGTTGCTGACAAGTTGCTGGCTCCTGCTGCTTGTCATCTGGATCCACTTACAAGTAGGACTCGATATGATGACCACCGACGTCAATACAAATATGGTACTTTCTGCTTTGTTCCGCTACACACAATCACCAACTTCTGGTCCTTCAGCATACGCTGCAGATATAACCAGCGACGTATGCCTTCCTCGGATGCCACAGGGATCTGCTAATTAAAGAATTTCACGTACCCCACCGGCAGTAGTCTAGCGGATTCAAACTCACGAAACGTGCAAGCCACCAACATCTATCCACCGTTGCCGAAATCGTTGGTCGAGAAGATCTCTGACAGCACGTGGAAAATTAGGTGGTGCGCCATCTTATTGATACCACATGTTTTGACGCACATGTAGTGGCACATCTCCCAAGAGCCCATTCAGTACGACATCAAGGAATCGCGAGCACTTAACACCCGTGAGATGTGGTGGAAGAAGGTATGGTCCTATAATACGTCCATCGAGAAATACAGCCAAGTGTTCAGACAATAGGGTTCCTCAAACCTACGTGGGTCGTTTAGCATGTGGGTTTTGATCAGCCCCTACGTGACTGTTGTGGTAATTGAGAACATCTTACTTGGTGAACTTGGCTTCATACATGAAAAGTATCCGCCGTGGGAGGTCGGACTCATACATACAGTGCTGCAAGGACCACCTGCAGAAGCGCGCTCGTGACCGCAAAATCCTGTGCCTGCACTGCCTGTACATTTTGGAGGTGGTATGGATGTAGCTACTGATCATGTGCAGTTTGGTGATCGACATTCAGTCTACCAGCTATGTAGCTATGTTTCTGGTTCTCATCGTCGTGTCCTCTTCCACTGTATGGAGTAGAGCCTCTTCAAACTCGAGAGAGCGCCACCGCCGTGGAGCAGCACAATCGGCGCTGGTGGTGGTGAATGTAGCCTTCTCTGACGGCCCCTGGTACACCGAAGCAAAGAGGGGATGCTAAGATTTCTGGCAGTATGGAAAACGCTCCGCATACAACTGACGAGCAGCCTTCCCAACACACCGAGCTTCTCCAACTTATACAACATGTCGGCGTGTTCTACAAACATGTAGTTTACCATGGTCAACAACAAACACTAAAAATGAGATTGCATTCTGCACCATAGTGAATGATTACTATGGCACAGTAACGCAATATGAACAAAGACCACAAGCGCAACAGCGGGTACTCATCTGAATTAGATGTAAACAAACCCGTAGCGGACATGGCAGATCAGCTGATCGGTGAATGACGTACGTAATACCTTACTGATGCCGAAGTTGCGGGAGATTTGAAAGTGTGTAGCGGTATTTTGCGTGTAGCGGAAAAACGGTACGTTTCTACATCTACATCTACATTTATACTCCGCAAGCCACCAAACGGTGTGTGGCGGAGGGCACTTTACGTGCCACTGTCATTACCTCCCTTTCCTGTTCCAGTCGCGTATGGTTCGCGGGAAGAACGACTGTCTGAAAGCCTCCGTGCGCGCTCTAATCTCTCTAATTTTACATTCGCGATCTCCTCGGGAGGTATAAGTAGGGGGAAGCAATATATTCGATACCTCATCCAGAAACGCACCCTCTCGAAACCTGGCGAGCAATCTATACCGCGATGCAGAGCGCCTCTCTTGCAGAGTCTGCCATTTGAGTTTGTTAAACATCTCCGTAACGCTATCACGGTTACCAAATAACCCTGTGACGAAACGCGCCGCTCTTCTTTGGATCTTCTCTATCTCCTCCGTCAACCCGATCTGGTACGGATCCCACACTGATGAGCAATACTCAAATATAGGTCAAACGAGTGTTTTGTAAGCCACCTCCTTTGTTGATGGACTACATTTTCTAAGGACTCTCCCAATGAATCTCAACCTGGCACCCGCCTTACCAACAATTAATTTTATATGATCATTCCACTTCAAATCGTTCCGCACGCATACTCCCAGATATTTTACAAACTGCTACCAGTGTTTGTTCCGCTATCATATAATCATACAATAAAGGATCCTTCTTTCTATGTATTCGCAATACATTACATTTGTCTATGTTAAGGGTCAGTTGCCACTCCCTGCACCAAGTGCCTATCCGCTGCAGATCTTCCTGCATTTCGCTACAATTTTCTAATGCTGCAACTTCTCTGTATACTACAGCATCATCCGCGAAAAGCCGCATGGGACTTCCGACACTATCTACTAGGTCATTTATATATATTGTGAAAAGCAATGGTCCTATAACACTCCCCTGTGGCACGCCAGAGGTTACTTTAACGTCTGTAGACGTCTCTCCATTGATAACAACATGCTGTGTTCTGTTTGCTAAAAACTCTTCAATCCAGCCACACAGCTGGTCTGATATTCCGTAGGCTCTTACTTTGTTTATCAGGCGACAGTGCGGAACTGTATCGAACGCCTTCCGGAAGTCAAGAAAAATAGCATATACCTGGGAGCCTGTATCTAATATTTTCTGGGTCTCATGAACAAATAAAGCGAGTTGGGTCTCACACGATCGCTGTTTCCGGAATCCATGTTGATTCCTACATAGTAGATTCTGGGTTTCCAAAAACATGATACTCGAGCAAAAAACATGTTCTAAAATTCTACAACAGATCGACGTCAGAGATATAGGTCTATAGTTTTGCGCATCTGCTCAACTACCCTTCTTGAAGACTGGAACTACCTGTGCTCTTTTCCACTCATTTCGAACCTTCCGTTCCTCTAGAGACTTGGGGTTCTGGACCCAACATTCCCCTGCGGCACGCTCGAAGTTTTCCGTCTACAGATTTCTCTTCTTGAAGCGCGTGCTGTGTTCTGTTTGCTAGCAGCTCTTCAGTCCAGTCACAAGGCGGCTCAAAGAAGGCGGTTAGGGTAATCGACGAATCGCTCGACATACCACTATTCGACGATGTTTGCAGGAATGGGTGAAACATGGCCGAAGACAGGGTCAAGAACGAAGCAGTAGACCTGACGTGAGGACCGAAGAGACGTCAGGAGGTGAGAACACCGGATTTTTCAACATCGATCTGACGTGCAACTGGTGCTTCAGTGACAACGAGGACCACTAATAGGCGGCTCACAGAAAGGGGACTGAGCCTCACAGCGCCCCTTGCGCTGGGTACCATTGTCCGCTGCACACCAACAACCCCGTGTGAGCGGCGTCGTGATCGCCTGCCATACGGCCACACAGCCAGGAGTGGTGGTCCGGGGTGCCATTTCATTTCACATCGGGACCTTCTTGGTTGTCACCTGCGGCAGCTTCACAGATCAGCGGTATAGCGTCGATGTTCTGTGCTCCGTTTTGTTGCGTTTCAAGGCAAGCCATCCCGTGCTTACATTTCAGCAAGATAATGCCCGCCCGCACAAATCGGAAGTTTCTACAGCTTGTCCTTGTGCTTGCCAAAGTCTACCTTGGTCGGCAAGATCGCCGGATGTGACCCAAATTGAGAATGTTTGGAGCATTATGGACAGAGCCCTCCAACCAGCCCGTGGGTTTGACAATATGACTCGTTTATTGCACAGAATTTGCCACGATATCCCTCAGGAGCACAGCCAAAAACTCTGTCCCTCAGTGGGAAGCCCAATAACTATTTGCATTGGGGCCAGAGGGAAAGACGTGTAAATATACAAAATGTACAAGAACCAAGAAAGAATAGTAGGAGAGGGAGACGAAGAACGAGGTGCTCGGATTAAAAAGGGAATAAGAGAGGGATGCAGTCCTTCGCCCCTACTGTTTAATCTATACATCCAACAAGCAATGACGAAAATTAAAGAAAGGTTCAAGAGTGGGATTAAAATTCAAGGTGAAAGGGTATCAATGAAACGATTCGCAGATGACATTCCATCCTAAGTAAAGTGATGAATAACTGCAGGATCTGCTGAATGGAATGGTCTAGTGACTATAGAGTAGGGAGTGAGAGTAAATCGAAGAAAGACGGAAGTAATGAGAGGTAGCAGAAATGAGAACAGCGGGAAACTTAATATCAGGATTGGTAGTCACGAAGGGGATGAACTTGAGGAATTCTGCTACCTACCTAGGTAACTAATCCGTGACGGACGGAGCAAGGAGGACACAGAAAGCAAACTAATACTAAAAAAAAGGCATTGCTGGCCGAGAGGTCTACTAGTATCAAACATAGGCCTTAATTTAAGAAAGAGGTTTCTTAGAATGTATGTTTGTAGTACATCATTGTATGGAAGTGAACATGGACTGTGGGAAATCCAGAAAAGAAGAGAATCGAAGCATTTGAGATGTAGTGCTACAGAAGAATGTCAAAAGTAGGTGCACTGATAAGGTGAAATGAGGAGGTACTCCGCAGAATCAGCAGGGAAAGGAATATACAGAGTGTTACAAAAAGGTACGGCCAAACTTTCAGGAAACATTCCTCACACACAAATAAAGAAAAGATGTTATGTGGACATGTGTCCGGAAACGCTTAATTTCCATGTTACAGCTCATTTTAGTTTCGTCAGTATGTACTTCCACCTACGCTCAATGGAGCACGTTATCATGATTTCATACGGGGTACTCTACCTGTGCTGCTAGAACATGTGCCTTTACAAGTACGACACAACATGTGGTTCATGCGCAATGGAGCTCCGGCACATTTCAGTCGAAGTGTTCGTACGCTTCTCAACAACAGATTCGGTGACCGATGGATTGGTAGAGGCGGACCAATTCCATGGTCTCCAAGCTCAACCCTCTTGACTTTCATTTATGGGAGCATTTGAAAGCTCTTGTCTACACAACCCAGGTACCAAATGTAGAGACTCTTCGTGTTCGTATTGTTCACGGCTGTGATACAATACGCCATTCTCCAGGACTGCATCAGCGCATCAGGGATTCCATGCGACGGAGGGTGGATGCATGTATCCTCGCTAACGGAGGACATTTCGAACATTTTCTGTAACAAAGTGTTTGAAGTCACGCTGGTACGTTCTGTTGCTGTGTGTTTCCATTCCATGATTAATGTCATTTGAAGAGAAGTAATAAAATGAGCTCTAACATGGAAAGTAAGCGTTTCCGGACACATGTCCACATAACATATTTTCTTTCTTTGTGTGTGAGGAATGTTTCCTGAAAGTTTGGCCGTACCTTTTTGTAACACCCTGTATAGACAACAGTGACATGACACTATGGTAGGGCATCTGTTAAACATCATGGAATAAATTCCATGGTACTAGAGGAAGTTGTAGAGGGAAAAACTGTAAAAAGTTGTAGAGGAAGATAGATATTGGAATACATCCAGCAATTAATTGAAGACGTAGGTTGCAATTGCTGCTCTGAGACAAAGTGGTTGGCACAGGAGGGGAATTCGTGGCGGGCCGCATCAAACAAGTCAGAAGACTGCGGGAGAGGAAGCTCATTTTGTAAAGCTCCTTCCCACGAATAAATCACACAAGTTTTCTGAGATTGTAATTATTTGTTTGTCTGTACACGTACATCACATCTAACGGTTTTCGTCGCATTCAGGCAATTCCTTGGTGGTGCGTCGTTTTTTTTTTCGTTTTTTTTCCCCTTAGAGTGTATTTATACCACATCAGTGACAGCGGGAAATATAAAACCCGTGAGTCTTAAAAACAGCGTTTAACTGGAAAGCCATCATTCTTAACCAATGTCACTTACAACGTAACTGAAAAGAACCATGTTACTGTCAAACTTGAAACCAAGAGTATGCTATAATCATTCCATGTTAGCAGGTTAACTTCCTTTTCGTAAAAGTGTCAAGCCAGAGACTCTGAAGGCATCATACACCGAGTTTTACAGTATAACGAGCCGAGCCAACAATTTCTACGAGATATCAAGGTGAGTATTTTCACTGACTGCTAATTATTGTCACAATCAACTTAGGATAAGCCTATGTACAATGCTATTTTCCTACTTATAAATATTAGATATATTCTATATTACTTGATGCCGAGAGAAATCTTGAAACTTAATTATTTTTATTTAATGATCATCGTGATTACTGAACTGAGGGGCCGGGTTGTTAAATGATATACATGTTCACATGTGCTATCCTGCAACAAAACGGATGAGAGGCAGCTTGAATGCCAAGTTCTAGTGTCTGCAGGTCTCAAATGTGCTCCTCATACACGATTTATTTCAGGTACGCCTACAGTCAGAAATCTAAAGGGTTGACGGCCGGCGACCGGATCAGCTCGTCCGATACGGAAATGAAGAAAATGTATACAAAGGGCCTTGAGCACAAAGTGGAAAATTTACTTTGAAAGGCATATGAAAAACTGTGTGTTAATTTGGTCGTCCCCTCGACATTATAAAGAAAGACAAATTGCTTGCCAAAACTGGATTAGCCACTAAGCCGTACGCCCGCAAATGCAAATTCCTTCACAAAGCACGGGAACCCTCGTAAGGGCGCTACGTTATAAGCTGCAGACGTTTTACAAAGCGAAGAAAAAAAAGACGACGCAGACACAAATAGCAGCTTAGTGAGCGTGTGTAAGCTGCTTACTGCTACTCTGAACGTTGCAAAGTTTAAAACTGTCCAGAAATGTAGATATTACAAATTTCCTCCTCCAACATACTTCGGTTGTCTATGCACGTTGTAGAAAATATGCGATTTCTTGGGACACTATAAAGAAAAACTTTACCTGCAAATATTCCGCCGGCCGAAGTGGCCGTGCGGTTAAAGGCGCTGCAGTTTGGAACCGCAAGACCGCTACGGTCGCAGGTTCGAATCCTGCCTCGGGCATGGATGTTTGTGATGTCCATAGGTTAGTTAGGTTTAACTAGTTCTAAGTTCTAGGGGACTAATGACCTCAGCAGTTGAGTCCCATAGTGCTCAGAGCCATTTGAACCATTTTTTTGCAAATATTCCGTCCAATGATTATTTACATAAGAGGCTGATTGTAAAGAAGGGAGGTTTGGCAACATGGCTGGAACAGTTTTGCACGAGAGTGCTAAGGTTAGTTAGGTGAAAAAAAGTTCATTACAGTCCTACCTGGCACACAGTGGCGTTTTTTATTCTCTGTGACTTAAATTATCGATATTATATCTTTGAGACTGCCATTCGTTCAGTATATCTCGATACTTCGGTGGGCGCGTAATTTAATGTGCCATCATCATTACCGTGAAACGAATAAAATGTTATATATATGGCTATGGTTGTCTAGTGTGGAGAGCAGGTGGCAATATTTCCTTTCCAGAATGGCCAAAGGATGGCCCCAGGATGGCCCCAGGTTCACTCAGACTGATATGAAATGAATACCGCGGACCTTTCCAGTGACGAAGCGGCAGCCGGGGCGATGAACTCGCCACCCTCCCCCACCTGATATATGCTACCTTATAGGAGTTCATATACTCTCGGTCATAGAACATCGTACTGGGGAAACTATTGGTCCACGCAACTGCTACGGTCGCAGGTTCGAATCCTGCCTCGGGCATGGATGTGTGTGATGTCCTTAAGTTCGTTAGGTTTAAGTAGTTCTAAGTTCTAGGGGACTGATGACCACATGTGTTAAGTCCCATAGTGCCCAGAGCCATTTGAAACTATTGGTTTCTGAACTTATGTTCATTACAGTTATTTGCTTGTTTTATTGTCTCTTCACGCTCCTTTCATTTGATTTATGACAGTATGCACCGGTACCCCGTACTGGTACCTGTAACGGAAAAATCAGAACTGCAGGTTTTGAGATGTGGTGTGAACTGAACTTTAGTTGCTGTTGAAGCGAAGTAAAACAAATCTTGTATCCACATTTTTAAAATGATCAGAAAGTCGTTAAAAATAACATTTTAAGAAGTCTAAATTTCAAAAACTATCTTCCCCTCTCACCAGAATGTCACGGTAGCAGAAACTTTTTTTTACAGATCGAGAACTAGATACAGTTCATCTGCCCCTACCAATACGTTTCATGCAACCCGCAACCCCTTCACAAACCACACACAAGATTTTCACATTCTCTCGCTCGCTACAGACAAACTATTAGTCCAACAGAAAAAAATCAACAGGATCTTTATGCAGGAAATTTAATGTAGTTTAAGTTTCTACTGGGATACGTTTTTTTCTGGAGGTCTCAGTTTTCGACCTATGCTAGAAGCTTGAGAGTCACTTTTGAATGTGCTTCTTGAATAATTCTTTAACGTACGCCAGTGCAAAATTTAACAACAGCTACTAGATGGCGCTCTCGCTACAATGTCATATTCACCGCGGCGCTTCAGTCCGTTGGAATCCGTGGCTGTACAGGTGTGAGCAGTCCTTAGAGGCTAGCATTCACACATTCCTTTTAAATATTTTGTGACTAGAGCCCTCCTGGCCTCTTATTTATACGTGACATGTAAGTACTGTCTCTGTCTTTTATTGTTAGTCAGAATTTACAATTCATTTCTGTAATTTTTTCCTATAAATTTGTAATTATGTTATAGACCACTTTAAATGTCTGAATTCTGATGAAACCTGGTTAATAAGACTAAAAAATTGTGCCCGAGGGCTCATTTGTTTCAATTTCAATTTTAACGTTAAATTTCCTACAGAAAGGTCCCGTTTATTTTTTCTATAGGATTAACAATTCGCGTGTAGCAAGCGAGAAAATATGTAAATCTTGAATGTAGCATTTTGAGGCATTGCGGGTTGCATAAAACCTCCCGGGTATGGGCTACTGAATCACCATATACCCCCATATGTGTGGTTAGAGGTATGGTGTATAAATGAGAAGTGTGTTAGTTGTATTTTTTCTCTGATCTAATAGTCGTCCAGCAAAAACTCACATACTTTACTATGTACGTTTTACGCACAATAATATCTGCAACACCTGTTATTGTAGACTAACGTGTCCACACTTCAACACTTGACCTACTCCTCAAGAGAAATTAAACAATAATGGCTTGCGCTTACCACCACAAACGTACTACCTATAACAGCTACAATTATTGAGTCTCCAAATGAAGTGAATACTGACGTAATGTTGTTCAGTACACTGCCTTCAGTCATGAATAAAAATATCAGCACTTATCATATTGTAAACGAAAAAGGAACACAAATTGAGGTAGCTAGAGAGAGAGAGAGGGAGAGAGGGGGAGAGAGAGAGAGAGAGAGAGAGAGAGAGAGAGAGAGAGAGAGAGAGAGGGGGGGGGGGAGCAAGAAAGGAGGGGACTGATGACCTCAGATGTTAAGTCCCATAGTGCTCAGAGCCATTTGAACCATTTGAGCAAGAAGTAATGGAGGGAGTTTAACCTCGAAAATGAGAAATGAAAGCCTCGGGAATCGGGAGAGAGCAGAAACAGTGGCGACACATTTAGCTCACTTCACTACCGCTGACGGACTCGCAGTGCTGAACGCAAGTCGCGCCGTCGGTGTGACTGCAGATAGCAACTACCGTAGGCGTTACAAGTTGCCGGCTGGCATAAGATTACGTGACTGCTAGCTGCTGCACACACGTTGATGGGGAAACAGTCGTGTCCAGAGATGGCGGTAACTCCCATGCTGCTGCTACACACAGAGAGACACCTCCTACATCTTGAAGCGACTGCATAAGACTGATACTCATAGATCAGTTCTCCATGCTTTTGGCACTTCGGATGCCACCCCACAGTATACTTCCACGGGTGGCGAAGAGGTGCCCGATCCCAACATAACTCGGGAAGGATGCGCTTACAATTCCTGTCGCCCCAGATCGGCGGAGCGACTCGGATATTCGAAGTTAATGCTACTAGGCCTGTTTGAGCGTCAGTTCTCCGCATTCGTGGACAATTGCGCCAGTGTGCCCTCCGACAATCTTGAGCGATTTTAATATAAACTGAATGATGAATGGGAGAAATTATTAGCTCTCTCCAGCAGATACTCCGCCATGCAGGCATGACACTGGTGGTGTTTGTTGCGCAGAGACAATTAGTATTGATACACAAAGTGATTAATTCAATTAGTGAGTTTTTTTGACTATACAAGTAATAATCCTGTACTGGGTACCAATAAACTTGTCGTCTCTTCAGCATTACGAATCTGTAATCGAGTTTACAGCTGTTAGAGAGAGGGCAGTCTGAGTGGCTTTGCCATGTACTGTGTCTGTCCATGAAAAGTCTATTATTTACAACTTCTCCTGACACTTGTTTGCGACACTATTGCCTAGCTCCACACTCGCTACATCCTCTTCGAAGGGTCTATTCACAGTTAAAGAAAACTGTATATGCCGATTGTTCCAAAATTCAACTTACAATTGTAAATAATACATCAGGCGAAAGAGCAACTCGAAGAGTTTTGATCGTATACTCGTAGTCATGCACTCCACTGTTACCTGTGTCTTCCGTTACAAAGCGCTAGTAGCAAAGATGGCGACTAGTGAACAGGAAGCTTTCCGTGTTTTACAGTTTGCCAGGACTAAATCTGTTGTTACGATACAACGTGCGTTCCTATTAACTTCCACTGTAATCCCCCAAGTGATAATAACACCTATAGATGGTAATATCCTTGCAAAGGGAGGGGTACTGGACCACCAAGAGTGACTGAAGAACGCGTTGAGGGAGTGAGAGGGTCTTTTACGCGCAGCCAAAACAAAGGCTAGTAGTGAATTAGCAATCCAACTTTTAAGGAGATATTTAAAATTACGTCCTTATCGTTTGCTGTTGTTACAAATTCTAAAGCCTGCAGACTACGGTTTTCGTGCCATCTTTGCAAACAAAATGTTGCTGTGTGTCGATGAAGATTTTCTGGGTCGTGTCGTGTTCCGTGATGAATCGACATTTCACCTAAGTCTAAATGTGAGCACACATAATGTGAGTATCTGGGACTCAGTCTATCCCCACAAGACGGTTTAGTTTCAATGAGGCTTTTCTAAACTGGATGTTTTCTGTGACCTTTGCCAGCGGAAACTTACGGACCTTTCTTCTCTCGGTGAAGCAACTGTAACTGGTGTTTCTTGTCTTGATGCGCCTGAGCTATGGCTCTTCCCTCAACTGGAAGAAGATGAATCACAAAATTTTGTCTGGTAGCGAGATGGTACGCTGCCTCACTGGCATCACTGAGTACGCACTTGGTTAAACGATGGGGTACTTGATTGGCTGTAACAGCCCTAGTAACGGAGCTTGTTTCTCATGGCCTCTGTTCACCCGATATGCCCCACGCGATTTTTATCTTCACCTGCAAATATATATAATTGTATGACACATAGTTCAGATTTGACGTGTTGACCACTGAGATGCGTTGAAACGAAATTGCAGGGTGAAATTCGCTAAACATATAGGTGAAATACGTGTAAAAATATGGGAGAAAAAAGTTAAATATTTGTGAAATATGCGTGACAAGTAGGTACGTGTGAATATCCGCGGATAAGAAGCTCCTCCTAAACCCATGGATCAGTTTCAACAAAATTTGGTACATATGCTACTATCTGGAAAGAAATACTACAGGGTACTTCGAAGAAGCAATGACGGAAATAAAAGATTCAGGAATGGAATTAAAATTCAAGGTGAGAGGATATCAACTATATGATTCGTTGATGATATTTCTATTCTGAATTAAAGTTAAGAAGAATTATATGATATTTTGAGTGGAACGAACAGTCTAATGAGTACAGCCTAATGAGTACAGAATATGGACTGACAGTAAATCGAAGAAGACTGAAAGTAATGAGAAGTAGCAGAAATGAGAACAGCGAGAAATTTCACGTCAGGATTGATGGTCACGAGGCAGATGAAGTTAAGGAATTCTACTACCTAGGCAGCAAAATAACCAGTAATGGATGGAGCAAGGAGTAGGTCAAAAGCAGACTAGTACAGGCAAAAAGGGCATTCTTGGCCAACAGAAGTCTACTAGTATCAAACATAGGCCTTAAAATGAGGAAGAAATTTCTGAGACTGAACGTTTGGAGCACAGCATTGTATAGTAGTAAAACATGGACTGTGGGAATAATAGAACAGAAAGAAGTGAACCATCTGAGATGTGGTGCTGCAGAAGGATGTTGAAAATTTGGTAGACTGATAAGGTGAGGGATTAGGAGGTTCTCTGCAGAATCGGAATGTGGAAAACACCGACAAGGAGAAGGGACAGGATGATAGGACGTCTGTTAAGGCACCATGGAATTATTTCCGTGGTACTACAGGGAGCTGTAGGAGGCAAAAAGTGTAGAGAAAGACAGAGACTGGAATATACCAGCAAATAACCGAGGATGTAGGTTGCAAGTGCTACTCTGGGATGAAGAGGTTGGCACAGGCGAGAAAGAAAAAGAACTAGCAACCTCCTAGTGGGATAGGGGACGTAATGTAGAGAGAGAAGGGAGATTAGGAGATGGACTGGCAGAGATGGAAAAGGATGGACACACATTATGAGGAGGAGGAGATGGACAGAGAAGGGGATGGAGAAAAGAACACAGGAAACGAAGAAGAGGGGATAGACAGAGGGTGGAGGAGAAAGACAGAAAGAGGGAGGAGCAGGAGATAGATTGTGAGAGGGAAAGGAGGGGATGTGCAGGGTGAGGAGGAAGGAGGAGAAAGACAGACAGTGGATGATGGACAGGGAGAGGGGGGACCAAGAGTGGGACAGAAAGATGGTGGAGGAGGAGGTGGATAGAGGTTGGGGTGAAGAAGGTGGACAGAGAGGAGAGATGATAAGATGGAAAGAGAGAGGGGGAAGGAGGACACGCCAGGGCAACGACAGCTACTCAGCTAGTGTATTGTAAGATGTTGCGCTAGAAAATCGGATGAACACAGTGCACTTCGTATGGGATATCTTATCTTTCCACGCTGTACATACAGATTGTGTAAAAAATATGTCAGATACTTCAGAGCTGTGTTCTTGGCATCAAAGTATTACATGAAGGTCATTTGAGACGTTAAAGAAAGCCCCATAGCGACTCCTGGCTTTGTAATTTACCTCAGTTGTTATTTTTACTTTTTACTTGGTTACCATTGATAATACTTTGTTTCGTCTGACTCGTTTGCTCTGTTTGAGTGTAACGCCCATCACAAAGACTTATTCAGTGTGTGGAAAGACTGAATGAAGACGCAGCACGTAAACGTTATGCTGAACGTTACGTTGGGAGACAATTAATTCGTGTAAGAACGTTTGTGCGACTCCACTAACACTTGCGGAGACAGGCTGATCTGAGACAGTTGCAGCGAAGGAAAGGCATAAGAGCATGACGATTTCGAACATTCTGCATGACCATCTTCTATACCCGTATCTCCGAAGTGGGTGCAACGGTTATATGGAGCTACCTTTCAGCCAAGAATAACTTTCTGTCACACGTTACGGCAGTGTGTTTTATTTCTGCAGGTATTCAAAATGGTTCAAATGGCTCTGAGCACTATGGGACTTAACATCTACGGTCATCAGTCCCCTAGAACTTAGAACTACTTAAACCTAACTAACCTAAGGACAGCACACAACACCCAGCCATCACGAGGCAGAGAAAATCCCTGACCCCGCCGGGAATTGAACCCGGGAACCCGGGCGTGGGAAGCGAGAACGCTACCGCACGACCACGAGATGCGGGCGCAGGTATTCAGTGATGTGGCTGACTCTTCACGTTGTGAGGTTAATTATCATAACAATCACGCCTCAACGTATGAAAATCTTGATGAAGTGCGACAAAACAGACTTCAACAGAGGTTGCTGATCCTGAGTAAATTTTTAAGGAGATCAAAAAGCGAAGGGCGTCAGTTTCCCCTTCACGATCTCAGGACAGAAGCAGTGTACCCGGTCTCTCCATGTATAGCATAAATTCTGTGTATAAGTGTGAGAAAGTTTTCTTAATGTTTGCGTAACGCGTATCTAAGGCGGAACGCGGGACCAGCCGGGTATTCAAGTAGTGGGATGTGAGAAACCGCCTAAAAGCCAAATGCAGGGTGGCTGGCACGCAGACCCCTCGTCGTTAACTCGCTGGGTGGATTCGATCCGGAACTGGTGCATCTCTCCGTCCTGGAAGTGGTCGGGTTGACATTCACGGCTACCCTCAGCAGTCTCAGTGTAGGATGGAGTTATGATCATCTAATTGGCCCCTCATCTTCCTACATCTCACTGGACAAACATGTCTACAGTTGCTTCATTTACTTGATGATGTACCTCTGGACGTCATCCAACGAACGTGGTTTATGCACGAAGCTACTGCACTCTTTTTACACGGATATTTCGCGAGTATGTCGATAACCAGTTTTCGAACAGATGAACTGATCGCCCGACAGTCTGGAACCGTGCGACAGCTACGGTCGCAGGTTCGAATCCTGCCTCGGGCATGGACGTGTGTGATGTCTTTAGGTCAGTTAGGTAAGAAGTTCTAAGTTCTAGGGGACTGATGACCTCAGAAGTTCAGTCCCGTAGTGCTCAGAGCCATTTGAACCATTTGATTGCCCGATTTTAGTCCAACGGATTTGGTTTTCCTCTAAGGGCATTTAAAATCCTTGGTATACTCAGTCCCTGTATCCAGTGTCGATCTTCTGATGGAGCTTGGTCAAATCGTGTTTGACCAAATATGGAGCACACCAGGAGTTTTTCACAACGTGCGGCAAAGTATGTAACACGGGCTCGGGGGGATGCATGCAAGCAGGGGATGATCACTTCGAGCAATTTTTGTAAATTAACCGTGTTTGGTTAATGCATCGTTTTTGTGGCGCAAATAATAAAGCCTCTCATAAGTCTCTAATGAAGGATTTTCGGAGCTATGTTCATACGAACTTATTGTAATGCTTTAATGATAAGAACAAATTCCTAAAGTTTCTGCCAAGTGTCTTTATATGTCCTGTGCAGGTGTAGATGTACGTCACTCGAAAAAACAGGTGATTCCAACAGCTACTGTTTTTGGAAAATATACAATATGGAATCCATTCTGGTGCTGCTGATGCTGAAGCCTTTTAATGATGGTAAGCAAACCTCAAAACAAGATATGGTATTTCATCATCTCTCCTCCCGAACTCCAGCCCGGACTTTGAATCAGCGACGCAGCCTGCGGCTTACGGTAACGTCAAAGGTGATGACATCCTCTGGCGAGCGAGAAAAGTACCTTCTAGTTACGATAAGAGCGGCACCGTCGGTACTCGTTATACGGCAGGGTGGAGGGCACTCCATCTGTGAAGGCAAATTAGAGAACTTCGTCCTCACTCTTCCCCCCTTTTTTCCTCATCTGATGCGCCATGCATAAATGAATTCCATTTGCATTCGAAGGCACAGAGTGTGAAATTAGGAACGTGACCAGAGATCGGGATGCAACGATATTCGCCGTCTTCTCCACCAGCACCAGAGATCGTTTTAGCGCGGGGCAAGCATCCTGATGCTACGGCGCTGATTAGGTGGGATCACCGTGATTGCACATTGCCGGATTTGGGACTGGTGGGTTGTAAGAGGCGTAAGGCCACATGCCGAGTCACGGTAATAGACGAAGGAAGGTAAGGGCACAGCAACCGTCTGATGTTGCCGTCCACAGTATTTTCGTAGTCCTAATGTAAACGAGGCAATAATAGTACCGGCAGGAAATAAGAGTCTCTGGATATATGATTCAGTACTAAGTCGTCGGTAGGATATTCATTAATCTAGTGTCAAGTACACACCAGAGTGGTATTAAGCTCCACAAATAATATGCAGAGGTGTAATCGGTTCGTCCGTCTGTCATGGATAAAATAATTAAAATTTTAAAAAATCTGATTTTTGTCCAAATATTTATTATATTGTGTGTATTGGGACTAATACATAGTGAAGCCTTTGTAGTTTCGTTATTCAGTTGTTTTTCCTCAGTTTGTAGTTTGATTCTTCCGAACAGGAGCTATTTGTTGTTAATTGCTCGTTTTGGCCACTTTCAAGGTCTATCAAGTAGAGAAAAATGCTTTTGACCCATTTTACTTCTCGATTTTAATCGAGGATCTAGTGCTGCAGAATCCACGAGAAGGATTTGTAATGTGTACTGGAGGAGAACATTTGGAGACAGAATAGCACGGAAATGGTTTTCTCGTTTCCGAGAAGGAAAATTCAGGCGATGAACTGCGTAGTGGGAGACCTTCTCTTATTGATGAAACCGATATAAATAATTTGGTTCACAACAACCTTCGCAAACGAGGCGGAAATTGGCACAAATTATGGAATGTTATCAAACAGCCACTGTGCACCAATTGCATTCACTGAGTAATGTGTAAATTATTGGGTACGTGGGTAACGCGTGTGTTAAACGACACCCTATGGACGTCTTTGTTGGTAAGTTACCGTTCAGCTCGGAATATGTACAAGCTATTCCCTCGGAACACTGTTACGGATGCCACTGCCGAACTGAGTTGGGAACCAGTTCCTCATCCTGCACATTCACCTGTCTTCTATCACCTTTCCTCCTCTGTTTCATGATGAAGCTTCTCTCAGAAACTGGCTCATAGATTTCTCGCCTCGAACCACAACAGGTCCATAGGACATCCACAGAATTCATACCTGAATGCTGCCACCCGATTCTTTTTTTCCTTTATTGCATTTCTATTCCCCTCTAACCCCCCCCCCCCATGGGGGGGGGGGGGGCGGGCGACAAAACGGTGACGTTGTAAAAAACTGTAAAATAGCGGAAAGTTGTGGAATTTAAAATGTAAAAAAAAAAAAAAACACTGCGATGACGATGCGAAAAAGAACACTGCGGTGACGATGCGGATGAAGACACAAAGTAGACAGGCACAATTAAAAAAACACGACGACAGTCTGGTTTCTGTTCGCACGAGATAAAAAACACAACTAGCGACAGTATGGTGGCTGTTCGCAACACTAAGAGGGGACGGACAACACCGAACACTCATAACAGCGCTATACACGTGACACGGCGGCAGATGAGGAGTTGGGGGGAGGGAGGAGGACCCGGACCTATGAGGGAGAAAAAGTGTGGGGAGGAGAGGAAAAGAAAAAAAGGGGGAGCCGATGGAAGAAGGGGATACCATTCGATCACTGACAAAGATAGTGATTACATCACTGAATAAATGAGTGAGAGAGTATTGTTTTGTTTTATGAGGAAGTTGATGACGTTAGTAAGCTGTACAATATACAGTGTTTCTAGCGAGGGCGTTTCTGGTTTCAAAATTAAATTTCTCGACACTACGACCAGTGCAACGGTACGTTTATTGTGAAAGCTGTAAGAATTTTATACAGAAGTTATGCAGACGTTTCGAAATAGTTCGAAAAACTGGTAACAGATGGCGCTATAATCGCAACATGTAGTACCTATAAACAGTGCACCGCAGCTCGGAGCTATCAGCCACTGCTGAAACGAAAGAAGGTTAGCGTACTGAAGGGAGAGGTTGAAATCATGCGTTCCATGGAAGAACGAGGTTTTTATCTGGCAGTGGTATGCAACAGGTTATAACACAGTCCTAAGGCAACAAGACACCATTTAATGTTCCAAAAGGACCTGATACCAAGTTGCAATGGACACCGGATGACCGGTTTCGACACAGCTATGCTGTCAGCATCGGATCTTATGCTTTAAAATGACTATAACATATCATCCATCAGTAGGGAATGTTGGCCCCAGACAATCTCTAGTTACTACCTAAAATGTAGCCAACATTTCTGGAGTTATCCAGCGAAATTCAAGGAAATCCGTGCGGAGAATTGCAGCAGAAATTGGTTTGAAGCGTTCCATCACGCAGAAAATACTGAGACGAAGCCTACACATCGCTCCATTCAGCATCCCAAAGCTACAACGCCTTATGTCTACGAGCTGTGCGACAGAGGGCTGACTTTGCTTACCAGAGCCTCACAATGACTGATAATAAAAGATTTGATGTTACTGCATCTGGTTCACAGACGGAACCTCATTTCCACCTGAAAGGAGTCATGAATAAAACAAGCTGGTGATTTTGGGATTCCGAAAATCGCCTTTCGTGTGAATTTATTCTCCCAAAGATACTGTTTGGACTGCGGTATGCAGCAGAGGCACTGTTGGCCGTTTCCTCATGCGAGAAACAATCACTAGAGAGTGTTATGTGGCAATTTTGATACAGTTTGTCGCCACACGGCTAGCGTTGCAGGCTCGATCAGGCACCGAGTGGTTCATGCAAGATGGAGGCAGACCACATTGCACCGAACAGGTGTTTCGCTTTCTTTGAATACTTTGGGAATATGATAATTGAAAAATTTACAAGCCAAGACCGTTGAAAAAGCATTGTATGGGATGACCGGTTTCGACACAGCTATACAGCTATGCTGTCAGTATCGGATCTTATGCATTAAAATTACTATAACACATCGTCCATCAGTGTTACAAGATGAACATGAACACTTCTAATCGGCGGTATATATAATCTGAAGCGACTGTAACAGCATGCGTTCTCAGAAATGATAAGTTCGCAAAGGTACATGTATAACATTGCAACAACCGAAATAAAATGTTCAAACGTACCTACGTTCCGTATTTTGATTTAAAAACCTACCTGTTACCAACTGTTCGTCTAAAATTGTGAGCCATATGTTTGTGCCTATTACAGCGCCATCTATCACAAAGCGAGAAAAATGGTCCAACTAAAATATTGATATTTCTTTGCGCACTACACGAATATGTAATAAAAAAATGGGGTTTCCTATTTTAAATAACGCAGTTGATATCCGTTTGACCTGTGGCAGCGCCATCTAGCGGGCCAACCATAGCGCCATCTGGTTTCCCCCCGTCAAGCTAGACAAGTTTCGTTCTTTGTAGTTTTTCCCTTTGACGCTTATTTCGTGATATATTTGGCCCAGTCACTTTCAATAGACCACCCTGTATATCTTCGAGGATGGAGTCATCACGTTGGATTATTGCAAATTTAGCACCACAGGAATGGATTGGCATTCATAATCACTCGATCTTACTCATTGTGACTACTTTTTGAAGGGCATATTGGATGACACTGTCTACCGCAACCACACGGCAGATATGCCCGAACCCCCCCCCCCCCCCCCCCCGCAGCACACCTCTTGCAATATGCCGATGACGCCGCATTCCTCGCCCTCGCTCCTACCCTCCAACGGTCTCAACGCCTTCTCCAGAATCACCTTGTCCTTTTTGATGCATGATGTAACCAGTGGCTCCTGAAAATCAATCCTTCCAAGACCCAGGCAATCATTGTAGGTCGTACCACTCGCTCCTTCTGGCTCCTGGATTTCTCCCTTACCGTCTGCCCCTGTCCTGTCTGCCTCTCTCCCACTCTCACCTACCTTGGCCTTACCACTGACCGTCACTTCACCTATATCCCTCATCTCCGCTCCATCCAATCCAAAGCCCACAACTGCCTCCGACTCCTCAAATTCCTCTCTGGCTGGACATGGGGGTTGCACCCCTCTACCATCCACCACACCTACAAATCCTTAATCCGTCCCATCCTCTGTTATGCCAGTCCCGCCTGGATCTCTGCCCCCCATCCCCAAATTCTATAAGTCACTCCAGATCCTTGAGCGTCATGCACTCCGCCTCGCCTTCCGTATACACCTCCTGTCCCCCACACGGATCCTCTATGACCTCATTCCTTTCCCCCATCTGCTCCTATTCCTCGAACATCTCCACATACTCTACACCTCCCGCCGCCTCGATCCCCTTCACCCCCTGGTTGCTCCTCTCTGGTCCCCCCCCCCTGCCACGTCTTCACTGTTGTGTCCCCCCTACCCTCCATCTCTACACCCTTCATCTCCATTCCCAAGGTGGCTTCCATCAACTCCCCCTCCCGGATGATGCCCTCTCTCCCACCATCTATCCCTCCTATCAACTCTGAACCTCACCCCACCCTCCTTTCCTCCCTCCTTACCCTGGGCTCCCTCTTCCCCCCCTTCCATCCTGTTTTCTCCCTGCCAAACCTCTCCCTACCTCCCTTCTCCCCCCCCCTCAGTCCTTTTGTATTCCGCTCCTCTGCCTTCCCCACTCCCTGTCGCGTCTGCCCAGCACCCCCCACCCCTCTTATGGGTCCTCTTCATCCATCGGCTCCCTTCACCCATCCCCCCTCTTCGCTTTTCCTCTCAATCCACCCCTTTTTTTTATTTTCCCATCATCTGTCCAGTTTCCCCCCACATGCTCTCGGCTGTGGTGTGTCACATTTGCCAACTTTTTAGTACAGTGTTCCAGTGAATGTTCAGTGTTGTTCGGCTTTCTAATGTTGCGAACAGAATCTATGCTGTCGCTAGGTGTGAATTTTATGTCTTTAGCGAACAGAAACCAAACTGTCGCCGTGTTTTTTGTCTGTCTATTATTTTACATGTCTGCTTCGTATATACACTCCTGGAAATTGAAATAAGAACACCGCGAATTCATTGTCCCAGGAAGGGGAAACTTTATTGACACATTCCTGGGGTCAGATACATCACATGATCACACTGACAGAACCACAGGCACATAGACACAGGCAACAGAGCATGCAAAATGTCGGCACTAGTACAGTGTATATCCACCTTTCACAGCAATGCAGGCTGCTATTCTCCCATGGAGACGATCGTAGAGATGCTGGATGTAGTTCTGTGGAACGGCTTGCCATGCCATTTCCACCTGGCGCCTCAGTTGGACCAGCGTTCGTGCTGGACGTGCAGACCGCGTGAGACGACGCTTCATCCAGTCCCAAACATGCTCAATGGGGGACAGATCCGGAGATCTTGCTGGCCAAGGTAGTTGACTTACACCTTCTAGAGCACGTTGGGTGGCACGGGATACATGCGGACGTGCATTGTCCTGTTGGAACAGCAAGTTCCCTTGCCGGTCTAGGAATGGTAGAACGATGGGTTCGATGACGGTTTGGATGTACCGTGCACTATTCAGTGTCCCCTCGACGATCACCAGTGGTGTACGGCCAGTGTAGGAGATCGCTCCCCACACCATGATGCCGGGTGTTGGCCCTGTGTGCCTCGGTCGTATGCAGTCCTGATTGTGGCGCTCACCTGCACGGCGCCAAACACGCATACGACCATCATTGGCACCAAGGCAGAAGCGACTCTCATCGCTGAAGACGACACGTCTCCATTCGTCCCTCCATTCACGCCTGTCGCGACACCACTGGAGGCGGGCTGCACGATGTTGGGGCGTGAGCGGAAGACGGCCTAACGGTGTGCGGGACCGTAGCCCAGCTTCATGGAGACGGTTGCGAATGGTCCTCGCCGATACCCCAGGAGCAACAGTGTCCCTAATTTGCTGGGAAGTGGCGGTGCGGTCCCCTACGGCACTGCGTAGGATCCTACGGTCTTGGCGTGCATCCGTGCGTCGCTGCGGTCCGGTCCCAGGTCGACGGGCACGTGCACCTTCCGCCGACCACTGGTGACAACATTGATGTACTGTGGAGACCTCACGCCCCACGTGTTGAGCAATTCGGCGGTACGTCCACCCGGCCTCCCGCATGCCCACTATACGCCCTCGCTCCAAGTCCGTCAACTGCACATACGGTTCACGTCCACGCTGTCGCGGCATGCTACCAGTGTTAAAGACTGCGATGGAGCTCCGTATGCCACGGCAAACTGGCTGACACTGACGGCGGCGGTGCACAAATGCTGCGCAGCTAGCGCCATTCGACGGCCAACACCGCGGTTCCTGGTGTGTCCGCTGTGCCGTGCGTGTGATCATTGCTTGTACAGCCCTCTCGCAGTGTCCGGCGCAAGTATGGTGGGTCTGACACACCGGTGTCAATGTGTTCTTTTTTCCATTTCCAGGAGTGTATTTTATTAGCATCATCATCCCTTTGTTCTATGTTTTAAGTTCCACGATTTTTTCGCCATGTTACCCTGTAAGTCTCCGATTTTATCGCCTGTTTTTTATTATCTATTATCTTCACCTTTTTAAAACAAAGTCTGTAGGCTGAAGAGCGACATACTAAGCTCCTGCCAGCCCGCCCCCTCTCGAGGGGAATCGAAATTCAATAAAAAATAAAATAAAATCTACCGCAACCGTGTTGGAGGAGAGGGACGAATGCACTGCTCTCCTGCACATCGCCTTTGTAAACACGTCCCCCGGTCCGGCAGTAGTTGGGACGCGTTGCTGCTGCTGCTGCGGACCTCCCGCCGGCTACCTGCTGTTGGCTGGAGACGCGTGGCGCTGCCGCCGCTAACCTGTCCCCGGCACGCCGCGCCCGTCCATTAAGCCCAGGACGGCCGCCCGAGTTACTGCGGCGCCCGTTTTGTAATTCTAATACGCCGGCCGCGGTGACATTCATAATCCCTCATTACAGATTTTTCCACCGCCGGATTTGTGGCCGCATTACGGCGATAAATATTCGGGCGCCTGTCAAACGGTGGCTCCGTATCTTATTATTATGTGCTCTGTTAATCGGCCGCAGGGCGAAAAAAAAAAAGTGACACGGCGCCGCGCTCGGTACTTAATGAAAATGAAATCAAACTCGCCACTCGGGAATCTGTTAAAAAACTGTTGCCCCACGAAATTTCGCCTTATATAAAAATCCCGTACGAGTTTTAATTAAAACTGACGGATGAATTAAGCGCTAAAGTGTCACTTGGTATTAATATAGTCATAGGTCTATCAGCTCTGTTTAGTTTGGCGTGCACGTGACGAAGAAAACAGCGCCCACGCGCCGACCGTCCTACGAACCGGCAGTCCGTGTGCGAACGCGCCGCAACAGGTTCAGGCTCTTGAGTAGCAACCTTTCCAGTGTAGGGCTGTTGATAAAATATCGAGATACCGATATTTTCTCCAAGAAAGATCAATATATATATATCGGCGATATATTTTCCCCGATACATCGACGTATCGACAGCGACATGGCAATATCGAGTGCCGATATTTTTATTTTATAATATATCTTTTTCACAATTTTCGGTAAATATTTGAAACTGTTCTGCAATTGTACTGGAACATAATTTTACGTTCACTGTGTGAAGGAGCCTTACTACTTTTTGAGCTTTTCTTTCTGACTGTCTGAAGCAAGTACAGGTGGCACAAAGAAGTAGTCCGATTACACTGAGGGGTGGCAGTGTGAATGAAATAAAAAGATTTCCAATGTGAAGAAATAGTACACCACTTTTGTTAAAAAAATTAATGCAACTAGTGTGCTTTTTCTTCGCATCGGCGTTCGTCAAGAACAGTTGCTTAAATGATGAACAAAATCTAAATGGCAAGAGTGGTCTTTTCGATGGGAGGAGACGGTTGGGGAGGGGGGGGGGGGAGAGAGAGAGAGAGAGAGAGAGAGAGAGAGAGAGAGAGAGAGAGAGAGAGAGAGAGAGAAATGCTAAAGTAATCGGCGCTCGGCTTTACGAACAAAGTCGACATGAAGTGTTCCGAACAAACCTGATATGTGAAACGGAAAGGCAGACCCCTCGGATATAAGTTACCATTGTTTTCCTTTCAGTTGTTGCTCTAAGGGAGATAAGCAGGCTCTTAGCTTAAATAATAAATAATAAATCAAGACTTAAATACACAGCTCTAAAATCAGCAGTATATTTACAATGTGCAGCCAATATTTTTATTTCTTGATGAAATAATTTACCAACAGCCGTATTGTAGAAATTTATTTTATGGACCTCTTATGTGCTACCAGTTTCGTCTCTACATTGATGCCATCTTCAGGCCCCACATAATCGTAAAATCGCTATACACGAAAGGAGCCATATAACTGGATCCGTGAATCAAATCGTTATGCAACAGCTCTTGGTGGCCAGGTAACACAGCCTGGGCCTGAAGATGGCATCAATGTAATGCCGAACCTGGAAACACATAAGAAGTTCACAAAATAAATTTCTACAATACATACGACTGTTGGTAAATTATTGTATCAAGAAATACATGCCAGCCGTTGTCCCATGGTCCATAATGCATCAACGAAGATTAAATATTTTTATTGGCCGGTACGACGATGTTTCATCCTTCGATATGCCGATACATTTTTCTGATACATCTAGGGCGGATAATGCTATTTTTTTAAATATCGATACATTTGATTCCCGATATTTTTAAAAGTATCAACAGTCCTACTCTCGAGTACCACCCTCTTCCTTCAGCCTCTACATGAATGAATGTTCTTTTTATGTTATTTTTGTTGCTTGATCCATGGTACCATATGAGCTAAATTGTTTTGATTACTAAGGAAGTGTAGATTTAACGGCCACCCTATATTTTCTCGATATTTTGTAGCTTAGTTCCAACCGATCGACGAAGGCGTGGTGAAAAGTAATGCCTCCGAATTTTTTTTATGTGGTAGCTGTTAAAGCTTACGCACTTAGCAGCCCCATCAGTCAAACAAATCAGTAGCAGTTTACAGTGTACGTGATTGAGCATTGTCCTGCAAAATGATGGTCAGGTCCGGCAGAAAGTGTCATCACTTTTGTCTCTATGCTGTTCATTTTTGGAACACAACCTGACTTAAGCGCTCGGCAGTTCAACCCGATTTCTAAACTGAAGGAAACACTTCACGGCATTCGCTTGAGAACTGCTACAAATTCGTCGGGCAATAGACCGCGCCGCTCGAACTGTCAACACAACTGGCACTGCCAAGAGTATCCTACGACTTCCACATCGCTGGCAACGGGTTATACACAATGCTGGTGACTACTTTGAAGGTCAGTAAAACTTTGAAACACGTATCTATTTTGTACGAGCTGTAAGTAAATAATGGAACTGCTATGGCCTCCCGTCGGGTAGACCGGTTGCCTGGTGCAAGTCTTTACAAGTTGACACCACTTCCGTGACTTGAGTGTCGACGAGGATGAAATGATGATGATAAGGACAACACAACACCCAGTCCCTGAGCGGAGAAAATCTCCGACCCAACCGGGAATCGAACCCGGGTCGTTAGGTATGACATTCAGTCGCGCTGACCACTCAGCTACCAGGGGCGGACTGTAAATAAGTAGTTGCCACTATTAAAGTACCAACGTTCGTACTCAGGCCACCGTGATTCATGGTGGTCCACTGGACATTACAAACGGCAGGACATGGTTCGTAATACGGTGTGCGAACACCACGGATGTCACTGTATGGCCAGCAACGTGTTCCCACGCTTGCCACAAGGTTGATACGTAATTCTTGTGGTAGGGTCTTCCATTCCTCCACTAGTGCGGCTACAAGTGCTGGATAGTCGCTGTTGTATTTGGACGCTCTGAAACACGTCTCCCCAACTCATCCCATCACGTGCTCGAAGGATTCAAGGCACGGGAAATGGGCGGGCCAGTCCATTCGCCGAATATCCTATTGTTCTGAAAGCCCCTCCACTTGCGCTGTTCAATACAGTCGCACATTATTATCCATAAAAACTGACTCAGGGTTGAATGGACCCCTGAACGAACGCAAATGAGGAATGAGTACGTTGTTACAAGAATGTTGGTCGGTGAGAGTATCGTGTTCAAAGATTTGGAGATCAATACGCCTATGCAACATTGCCTCCCCCCTCTCCCCCCACCGTGACACCTGGACCACCAAATCAATCGTGTTCGATATCCTTGGTAACCCTGGCTTGCTACTGCGCCTGAATCAACACACCAGAACTGCTACATGCAAACGGACGTGATATGTGTGGAGCTGACGTGTGTGGAGGATGTCGATGTCTCTGTTGTAGCTAGGTATGAACTGGGTCTGGGGGGCATAAGCAATTAAAATTACCTAGTGCAATAATGTTAAGTGGAGATGGAAGGAACGTGTGATGTGTTGATCATAGACAGTGTGTCCCAGTTCCGTTACGATAGCTTCTGTAAAATTCCAAACTGCAATGCTATCTTTAGTAGAGATGCGGCGTTACAATCCTTGAAGTTTCAGCAACACCTGTGTACAGCGGCAAAGCTCTAGCTCGCTGCAGAAGGCGTCCTGGCTGCGAATGTAACATTATGTGTCAGACACTCGTCGGAAAATGGCGGAGGAACAATGAGGCAACATCACGTTCTGTGTTAGGTCAGGCACATCGGCCAGTGAATTCGCCAAATTCGACCCGAATATCGAGAGGTGTCCTGGTCGCTTCTCAACGACAACATCCCAGCCTAGAGAGCGAAGACCGCGCGTGAGTGTTTGGTTAACAAACGGATGCCAATCCTGGATCACGCAACATGTTTGCTGGATTTGGTCCCAGCCGACTTCTGATTGTTCCCCAAACTGAATTTGTGAATGAATGGGCACTGTTGAGATGCATTGACGGGCATCCAAGAAAAAACTGTACTGCAGTACTAAACGCAACTCTAAAAAAGGCATACAACGACTGTTTCAAAACGTTCTTAAAACGATTTCAGCTGCGTATTAACTCATGAGGAGACTACACTACTGGCCACTAAAATAGCTACACCAAGAAGAAACGATGATGATAAACGGGTATTCATTGGACAAATCTATTATACTAGAACTGACATGTGATTACATTTCCACGCAATCTGGGTGCATAGAGTCTGAGAAATCAGTACCCAGAACAACTACCTCTGGCCTTAATAATGGCCTTGATACGCCTGGGCATTCAGTCAAATAGAGCATGGATGGCGTGTACAGGTACAGCTGCTCATGCAGCTTCAACACGGTACCACAGTTCATCAAAAGTAGTGACGCGTATTGTAACAAGCCAGTTGCTCGGCCACCACTGACCAGACGTTTTCAATTGGTGAGAGATCTGGAGAATGTGCTGGCCAGGGCAGCAGTCGAACATTTTTGGTATCCAGAAAGGCCCGTACAGGAACTGCAACATGCGGTCGTCCACTATCCTGCTGAAATGTAGGGTTTCGCGGGGAACGAATGAAGGGTAGAGCCACGGGTCGTAACACATCTGAAATGTAACGTCCACCGTTCAAAGTGCCGTCAATGCGAAAAAGAGGTGACCGAGACGTGTAATCAATGGCACCCCATACCATTACGCCGGGTGATGCGCCAGTATGGCGATGACGAATACACGCTTCCAATGTGCGTCCACCGCGATGGCGCCAAACACGGATGCGACCATCATGATGCTGTGAACAGAACCTGGATCCATCCGAAAAAATGACGTTTTGCCATTCGTGCACCCAGGTCCGTCGTTGAGTACACCATCGCAGGCGCGCCTGTCTGTGATGCAGCGTCAAGGGTAACCGCAGCCATGGTCTCCGAGCTGATAGTCCATTCTGCTGCAAACGTCGTCGAACTGTTCGTGCAGATGGTTGTTGTCTTGCAAACGTCCCCATCTGTTGACTCAGGGATCGAGACGTGGCCCATTTACAAGTTAGGCACATTTCAGAATGAACTGCCGGAAAAGCATCGCGGCAAAAGGCCAAGAAGCCAAAAATGTAGCATTCGTTTACTGTCACCTGAACAATAAATTTTAACGCTCTAAACGCTAAGAGGTTACCTTAGAAGTCAAACAGAAACCCATTTTGGAGGTTACTTTTATTTGAGTTTACTTTTATCGGACAGTTACTGGTCGGAACCTTCCTTTTATACGGATTGTATTCCGGTCGCGGTGAGGGCGAGAACTTCCGCTTGACGGCAGCACTGTCGACAGGCGGCGTGATTTATTTGACAGCGAGGAACTCGGAGCAGTAAATTCCCAACGCTAACAATGGACGATAATTATGTCAGCAAAGCTGAACGAGGGACGTAAAAAGAGGCGCACGAGCGAGCGACTGGTTACCTCACGGCGAGCGGGCAGACGGCCAACATCTTTCCCGATTTCACGCTTCTCGCGACCATCCGTGGCCGCGCGCTACGGCGCATTTGTTATTTTGCTCAGCCGGGACCACCCAAGGCTATAAAACTCCCCAGCTGCAAGGTGCCGCGCTAACCAACCACCTGTGCGCTTACGTCCGCTTCCACTCACTACAGCATGTGTCTTCAAGTCTCAAGACGAAGATAAGCTACTAAATAAAATACATCGCTTCCCTAAGGAATAGAAGTTCGGAAAAGTAGCCAGAAAAGGTTAGTTTTTTTACCATCCCGCCGATGGCCAGCTCGTTAGCATGAACTGATTAGGACGAAGTTCCTTTAACTCCACCTTGTGTAAATGGAATGGAACCGCGGCTGATAGAAGACCTGTATAAAATAGATATCAACGGCCTTAATCTTATTTAAAAGTTTTACTGGTCAACCAGAACACTACTACCACCTACCTAGTAGCCGGTATGTCCACCTTCGACACGGATAACAGCGGTGACGCGCCGTGCCAAGGAAGCAGTGACGCCTTAGTAGGTCGCCTGAATTGTAGTCACATCTGCACACCCAAGTCACCTCATTCCCGTAAATTCCGGGGAGGGGGTCAATGAGCTTGAAGCCATGTTCAATCACATCCCATATGAGTAAGATCGCGTTCAGAACTGGCGAATTTGGGGGCCAGCACGTCGATTGGAACTCAAAAGTGTTTCTCGAACCACTCCATCACACTCCTGGCCTTGTGACATGCCGCGTTATCTTGCTGGAAAATGTCACTGACGTCGAGAAATATGATCGTCATGAAGAGGTGTACCTGGTCTGCAACTAGTGTGCGATACTACTTGGCCTTCATGGTGCCTTGTACGAGCTCCATTGGACCCATGAATGCCCACATGAATTTTCCTCAGAGCATAATGCAGTCCCCGACAGCTTGTTTTCTTCCTACAGTACAGTTGTCAAGAAGCTGTTCCCCTGGAAGACGACTGATTCGCGCCCTCCCACCGACGTGATGTACAAAGTATCAGGATTCCTCATATCATGCAACGCTCTGCCACTGCTCTAACGTCCAAGCCGGCCGCTTTGGCGGAGCGATTCTAGGCGCTTCAGTCTGGAACCGCGCGGCTGCTACGGTCGCAGGTTCGAATCCTGTCTCGGGCATGGATGTGTGTGATGTCCTTGGGTTAGTTAGGTTTATGTAGTTCTGAGTTCTAGGGGACTGATGACCTCAGATATTAAGTCCCATAGTGAAACTTCCTGGAAGATTGAAACGGTGTGCGGGACCGAGACTCCAACTCGGGACCTTTGCCTTTCGCGGGCAAGTGCTCTACCAACTGAGCTACCCAAGCACGACTCACGGCCCGTCATCACAGCTTTACTTCTGCCAGTACCTCGTCTCCTACCTTCCAAGCTGTGAGGACGGGGCGTGAGTCGTGCTTGGGTAGCTCAATTGGTAGAGCACTTGCCCGCGAAAGGCAAAGGTCCCGAGTTCGAGTCTCGGTCCGGCACACCGTTTTAATCTGCCAGGAAGTTTCATATCAGCGCACACTCATTCCAAGTCCCATAGTGCTCAGAGGCATTCTAAGTTCCAGTGCTGATGGTCACAAGCCCATTTCAGTCCTAGTTGCTCATGCCGTGCTGTTAACATTGACACGTGCATGGGTCGTCGGCTGCGGTGGCGCAACGTTAGGAGTATTCGGTGCACTGTGTGATCAGGCAAACTTGTACTATGCCCAGCATTATAGTCTGACGTTAGTTCGCCGCCTGTCCTGTTTTACCGTTCCGCTCAGTCTACAGACGTCGGACGTCGTAATGAGGGATGGCCGCCCAGCCCGTCGACGTCCGGACGTGGTTTCACCTTGGTTTCGCCACGTGTTGAAGACACTCGCCACAGCAATCCTCGAACACCCAACAAGTTGTGCAGTTTGAAATCTGCCCTCGCTCAGACTCACAGATAGCACGTCTTTCCCATTCTACACACTGACAACGCGCTCACTGATACTAAATGCACCATGCGTGTGTTGACTAGCATTCATTTCTCGCCGTATGACGCTGCCATCGCCTGGACGGGCGGTAAAAATTTTTGTGGTAAGCTCCTATGGGACCAGACTGCTGAGGTCATCGGTCCCTTACGCTCTACTTAATCTAACTTAAACTAACTTACGCTAAGGATGACACACACACCCATGCCCTAGGGAGGACCCGAACCTCCAACGGGGGGAGCTGCGCGAACCGTGCCAAGGCGCCTCAGATCGCGTGGCTGCCTGGACGGGCTTATATCGATAGTGGCTGGTGGCCATAACGTTCTGGCTGATCAGTGTATTTAGCTAGCAATTTCGGTGCCTCACTGGCGCAATTTTCTGGCCCCTGCATACTGTGGTGCTGTATGAGCCACAATATCCAACTGGTTTCGGTGGACTTCAGTAGTAAGAAGTGTGAAGGGTCCACGTCCACCGCAAAGTTTTTAGAAATGATCCCCATAATAGCACAAACAACTATATGATTTAACTAGTTTCGTGATAGGGGCCAGAATATGGTGCCAGTGAGGCACCGAAATTGGTAGCTAAGTAAAACTGTTAAATAAAATTAACGGCATTTGTACGAAGATGGAGCAGGAAGCCGGCCGCTGTGACCGAGCGGTTCTAGGCGCTTCAGTCCGGAACCGCGCTGCTGCTACGGTCGCGGGTTCGAATCCTGCCTCGGGCTTGGATGTGTGTGATGTCCTTAGGTTAGTTAGGTTTAAGTAGTTCTAAGCTCCAGGGCACTGTTGAGAGATGTTAAGTCCCATAGTGCTTAGGACCATTTGAACCATTTTGGAGCAGGAATCATTCCGGTAGTCCGGAATACGTGCGTGTGTGAAATCTTATGGGACTTAACTGCTAAGGTCATCAGTCCCTAAGCTTACACACTACTTAACCTAAATTATCCTAAGGACAAAGACACACACCCATGCCAGAGGGAGGACTCGAACCTCCGCCGGGACCAGCCGCACAGTCCATGACTGCAGCGCCTTAGACCTCTCGGCTAATACCGCGCGGCCGGAATACGTCTCAGGCGATTTTATGGATTCCAGTGGGAAATCCTCCAACCTTTGCCATTGCATATTGACCAGAGAGTCATGCAAAAAAGCAAAGAGAACTAATTTACCTGACGAAAAAGTGAAGCACCAAGAAGACATGGTCGGAAATCAATATATCCTCGTCCATGTACACACCATCAGTGGGTATACAGTGCGATTCCATGATGATGTTGCAAACATTCAGGCTTGACTGAGAAGGGTAAATTTACCCTTTCCGAAAGAACAGATACCAATGATGATCTAGAATGAGATGATAATTAAATCGACACCCTAGCTGCAAACAGGCGTTGATATACATCGTTGGGGACATGTTGAAAACGTGTGCCCCGACCGGGCGGGAAGGCGCGTCGGTCTCCGGCACGAATCCGCCCCGCGGATTAGGGTCGAGGTTCGGTATGCCGGCCAGTCTGTGGATGGTTTTTAAGGCGGTTTTCCATCTGCCTCCGCGAATGCGGGCTGGTTCCCCTTATTCCGCATCAGTTGCACAATGTCGAAGATAGCTGCGCAAACACTTTCTCCACGTACGCGTACACCATAATTACTCTACCGCGTAAACATTGGGGCTACACCCGTCTGGTAAGAGACGTTCCCGGGGAGGGTGGAGGGGGGCACTGGGGGCCGAACCGCACAATAACCCAAGGTTCGGTGTGGGGCGACGTGGGTGAGTGGACTGCGCCAGGTATGGGGTTGTGTACCACTGAGGGCTACGGCGGGGACGAAGCCTCTCCGTCGTTTCTAGGTCCCCAGTTCAATACAATACAATACAGGTAACTGCGAAGAAATTATGAGTAACAGAAAAAATACTTCAGTTCATCGACGAAAGAATGAAGGACAAAAATCTTCAGCGATATTCAGGAATACAGATATACAAGTCGCTTAGCAACGAAATAAATAGGAAGCGAAGAAAAACTAAGACGAAATGGCTGCATGAAAAATGCGCAGACACCAAAACAGAAATGATTGTCGGAAGACTGACTCACCATACAGGTAAGTCAAAACAACCCTGAGTGAAATTAAAAGCAGTGGCGGTAACATGAAGAGTGCAATGCGAATTGCGTTCTTATATGCAGAGGAGAGAGTGGACAAGTGGAAATAATGCCTCGATAGCCTCTATGAGGGGGACGACTTGTCTGATGATGTGACGAGAGAAGAGACAGCAATCGACAGTGAAGAGATAGGTGGCCCACTATTATAATCAGAATTTAAAAGAGCTTTGGACGACCTAAGATCAAATAAGGCAGAAGACATAGCTAAAGTTCCATTGGAATTTCTAAAATTATTGGGGAAACGCAATCAAAAGATTAATCATGTTGGTGTGTATAATGTGTGAATCTGGCGATATACCATCCGACTTTCAGAAAAAAATTTCCACACAGTTCACAAGGTTACAAGAGCCCACAAGTGCGGGAATTATTGCATAACAGTTTAACATCACATGCATCCAAGTAGCTTTCAAGAATAATATACAGAAGAATGGTAAATAAAATTGAGGATCTGTTAGATGACGATCAGTGTGATGTTAGGAAAAGTAAAGGCACCAGAGAGGTAGTACCGACGTTGCGGATAATGTTGAAAGCAAGATCGAAAAAAAAATCAAGGCTCGGTCATAGGACTTGATGATCTGGAAAAACCGCTCGATACAGTCAAATGGTGGAAGATGTTCGAAATTCTGAGCAAAATAAGGGTACGCTACAGGCAATGACGGGTAATGTAAAATATGTACAACAATCAAGAAATGACAAGACTGGAAGAGCAAGAACGAAGTGCTCAGATTAAAAAAAGTGTGAAACAGGTATGCAGTCTTTCGCTCCTACCGTTCTGTCTGTACATCAAAGAAGCAATGACGGAAATAAAAGAAACGTTTAAGAGTGGGATTAAAATTCAGGGTGAAAGGATATCAATGACAAGGCTGCATTGCTATCCGCAAGTGGAAGTGAAGGAAAGTTACAGGATCTGTTGAATAGAATGAACCGTCTAATGACCACAGAATATGGACAGAGAGTAAATCGAAGAAAGACGAAAGTAATGTGAAGTAGCAGAAATAAGAACAACGAGAAACTAAACGTCAGGATTGGGGATCACCAAGTACGAGAAGTTACGAAATTCTGCTACCTAGGCAGGAAAATAACCCACAATGGTTGGGTCAAGGAGGACATGAAAAGCAGACTAGCTGCAGCAAAAAGGGCCTTTCTGTCCAAGAGAAGTCCACTAGTATCATGGGCCTTAATTTGAGGAAGAGATTTCTGGGAGCGTACATCTGGAGCACAGTAAAGTACGATAGAGAAAGATGGACTGTGGGAAAAGCGAAAGCCGGTCGTTGTGCCCGTGCGGTTCTAGGCGCTTCAGTCCGGAACCGCGCTGCTGCTTCGGTCGCAGGTTCGAATTCTGCCTCGGGCATGGATGTGTGTGATGTCCTTAGGTTGGTTAGGTTTAAGTAGCTCTAAGTCTAGTGGACTGATGACCTCAAATGTTCTTAGTGCTTAGAGCCATTTGAACCATTTGAAAACCGAAACAGAAGAGAATAGAAGCATTTGAGGTGTGGTATTACAGATGAATGTTGAAAATTAGGACTGATAAAGTAAGGCTCGAGGAAAGAAATATATGGTAAACACTGGCAAGAAGGGACAGAATTATTGGACATCTGCTAAGACAGCAGGGGATAACTAAAGGGTAATAACTGTAGAGGAAGACAGAGACTGGAATAAATCCAACAAATAACGGAGGAGGTGGGTGGCAGTTGCTACTCTGAGACGAAAAGTTTGGCACAGGAGCGGAATTCGTGTTGGGCCGCATCAAACCAGTCAGAATAACGAAAAAGAAGTGGTTTAGAACGACCAGTCCCACAATCTACTTCAGTCCGCTGAGCTGTCATCCACAGGTTCACCTAAAATAACTGGGCTATGCCACAGCTGTTATTAATTCAGAGACGCTCCACTGACGTGGCATGGAAGGCTGGGAAACCTTTCGACATCGTCCAGTGGTGGTTGAAACACTGTGGCGGTGCATGATACGACGAGTAGATGCGAATAGAAGCAAGTGTGTGCATTTTGAATTGGTATCATGAAATCCTGAGTTGAATACCTGGTAAAATATTATTTTATTATTAAAAATCGGGAACAGGGTCAGACACACAACACGCTACTGACTGGAGACTGTGCTATAACGGACGTGATATTTGTGGATCTGATATGTATGTTGGACGTCGGTTTCAGTAGATAATTTCGACTGGAGTCAGGTATGAAATGGGTCAGAGGGGCAAAGGCAATTAAAATTACCTCGGGGAAGAATGTTAAATGGAGATGGAAGGAACGTGGGATGCGTTGGGTAGGAGCATCAGCAAGGCAGCGTCATGAAGGATGGAGGATAGAGTGGGGTGTTGGGATTAAAGTTTACGTGAGATGTAGAGCACGATGAGGTGCTATAGGCGATCGAGGAAGTGTGGTAAATTAGTGAGCTAGTGTAGGATAGAGGTGGCAGAAGCCACTCAGGTACAGAGGAAGAGAGGGAGAGGAGAGCAAATGCAGTGCATGTCCTTCAACATCTACATGGATACTCTACAAATCACATTTAAATGCCTGGCTGAGGGTTCATCGAACCACCTTCACAATTCTCTATTATTACAATCTCGTATAGCGCGCGGAAAAAACGAACACCTATATCTTTCCGTACGAGGTCTGATTTTCCTCGTTTTGTCATGGTGATCGTTTCTCCCTATGAAGGTCGCCGTCAACAAAATATTTTCACATTCGGAGGAGAAAGTTGGAGATTGGAATTTCGTGAGAAGATTCCTCCGCAACGAGAAAAGCCTTTGTTTCAGTGGCACTCTTTGCCCGTTTCTCGATAATACAAAATGTGTTTCTCTTCTTCGAACTTTTTCGATGTACTCCATCAATCGTATCTGGTAAGGACCCCACACAGCGCAGCATTATTCTAAAGGAGGACGGACAAGCGTAGTATATGAGGTGCGACAATAAAGTAATGGGACTGATTTTCTTTGCAAGATGTGGCAACCCTGCAGGCTTGTGTAGGCAACAATATCTTCGACCTTGGTCTATAAGCTGCTTCTAGTCCAAGCGGCACATCGATGCAACTGCTCAGTTGTGAGTTGTGCTGTAGTAAGTTAACACGTGTTTGTGTCTCTCATCGCGGAAATGGAACTGCATAATATTGCGCAACGGTATGCCATTTATTTTGTGTTGAATTGGGTGAAAACGCGACGACCACTTACAGTAAGCTTCAGAAGGCTTTTGGAGAGGAGGTTATATCAAGAGCTCAAGTTTTTCGTTGGCATAAAATGTTTAGTGGTGGCAGAACGAATGCTGAAGGTGAAGACTGCAGTGGACGACAATGCATGCTTTCGTGCTTCTTTGATTCCAAGGGAATTGCTCAAAAAGAGTGGCTGCCTCCTGGACAAACAGTTAACCAGTATTAATACAAAGAAATTTTAGAAATACTTCGTAAGAATTCTTTGTGTCCATGCCAACATTGCTGATGATTGGATTCTGCATCACGATAATGCGCCATCCCATACTGCTCTGCCAGTACAGCAATTTTTAATCTCAAAACAAATTTCAATACTACCACAGCCACCTTATTCACCAGATATCGCTCCGTGCGACTTTTTTCTATTTCCAAGAGTCAAAACGGCGGTCAAGCGACACCATTTTCAAGCAACACAAGATGTCCAAAAAGCTGTGACGAGGGTCTTGGACGACATTGCAGAAGATGAGTTCCAGATATGTTACCATCAATGGCAGAAGCGCTGGAAAAAGTGTGTGCAATCAGAAGGGAACTACTTTGAAGGAGACAACACTAAACTTGACTAAAACGGTAAGCAACATTTTTTTTTCACATCAGTCTCAATACTTTATTGTCGCACCTCGTAGGCAGTCTCCTTAGTAGGTCTGTTACATTTTCTAAGTGTCCTGCCAATAAAACGCAGTCTTTGGTTAGCTTTCTCCACAACATTTTCTATGTGTTGCTTCCAATTTAAGTTGTTCCTAACGGTAATTGTTCCGGCGTAACATCAAGCCCTTGAACATAACAGCAGAAAGGGCTGTGAGACGACGTCAGCCGATAGTACGCTGACTGGGAGACACCATTTTCTTGCGACACCTCTTTGTGAAAATGCGAAGTTAAGTATCGTCAATTTAACTTACTGTTAAAACTCCATTAATAAGATTTCCTTGAATTTTTGTCTACCTGTCCGAGAAAACAGCTTCCTAGGCACGCTATTTTAGACGATTGAACAGGATACGACAGTAATCGCTAGGTATTTAGTTGAATTACGACCTTTAGATTTGACTGATTTATCTTGTAACAGAAGTTTAACGGATCCCCTTTAGCACTCATGTGGATGACCTCACACTTTCCGTTATTTAGTGTTAATTTATAATTTTCGAACCATGCAGATATCTTTTCTAAATCGTTTTGCAATTTATTTTAATCTTCTGATGACTTTATTAGTCGATAAACGACAGCGTCATCTGCAAACATCCTAGGACGGCTGCTCAGATTGTCTCCCAAATCATTTATATAGATATGGAACAGCAAAGGGCCTATAACACAACCTTGGCGAGCGCTAGAAATCACTTCTCTTTTACTCGATGACTTTCCGTCAATTATTACGAACTGCGATCGTTCTGACAGGAAATCACGAATCCGGTCACATAACTGAGACAATATTCCATAAGCACGCAATTTCACTACAAGCCGCTTTCGTGGTACAGTGTCAAAAGCCTTCCGGAAATCCAGAAATACGGAATCCACTTGAAATCCCATATCAACAGTACGCAACGCTTCATACGAGTAAAGAGCTAGTTATGTTTCACAAGAACAATGTTTTCTAAATCCGTATTGACTGTGTGTCAATAGATCGTTTTCTTCTAGGTAATTCATAATGTTCGAACACAACATATATTCCAAAATCCTGATGCATACCGACGTTAGTGATATGGAGCTGTAATTTATTGGATTACTGCTACTACCTTTCTTGAATATTGGTGTGACGTGTGCAAAGTTTCAGTCTTTGGGTATGGATCTTTCGTCGAGCGAACGATTGTACATGTTTGTTAGGTATGGAGCTATCGCATCAGCATACTTTGAAAGGAAGCTAATTGGTACACAGTCTGGGCCAGAAGACTTGCTTTTATTAAATGAATTAAGTTGCTTCACTACTATGAGGATATATACTTCTACGTAACTCGTGTTGGCAGCTGTTCTTGTTTCAACGATTTGTAAGGAGCGGTAAGACTTTGGAGGACCGGAAATCGACAGAATATTTGCAGAGACGCGGATGAGGGTCTTATATATCGTATCATCAAAAGCATCCAGATACCAGTAAGTAATACAGAACTGACCACTAGATATTGCTGGAGGCAGACTATCCAGTATAAAAGGAGGTAGGGAGTACTGTGTCGTCAGTAACGATCCAGTAACAGAAGTATGGGTCGGTTTGGAGAGATCAGTGAGTTGGAACGTGGTTTAGTCATTGGACGTCACCGTCAATTAGAGACATTTCATCCTTTCTAAAGCTGCCCAAGTCAGCTGTTGCCGATGTGACTGTAAAGCGGAAACGGGAAGAAACAACCAACCACATGTAAACCATGGCAGACCTCTTGTACGGACGGTTAGTGAGTGCTGAGCATTGCGAAGGGTGGTTGTCAAAAATCGCGTGAAGTCAGCGGAAGGAATCATTCGTGGGTTCCAAAGAGCTACCAGTAGTTCAGTTAGCACAGTGACTGTAAGTAGAGATTTGAAAAGCATGCGACAAAATGTTCAAGCAGCTCCTCATAAGCTGCACGTGTGTGTAGGAAGTGTTAAGCAACACTAGAATTGGCGTAAAGAGCGGCGGCACTGAGACACTGGATGACGAGTCATTTGGAGTGATGAATCAAGCAATCCGATGGAAGGGCCTGGATTGACGAATGCTTGGAGAACGTTCCCTGCCATCAAGCGTAGTACCAGCAGTGGATCACCGAGGAGGTGGTCTTACGGTACGAAGGTGTTTTTTGTGGTTATGGTGTGGTCCCCCTATAGCGCTTAAGAAAACGCTAAGTGCGGAAGGATATGAAAGTATTTTACAACACTGTGTACCGCGTATAGTAGAGGAACAGTTCGGAGACTGTGGTGGTATCAGCCTGAGTATTCAGCCGGTCATAAACCAGTGTCGTACATCAGTGGTTTGTGTACAATAAGTAACATTCCCAAAATGGACTGCCCTGTCCAAAGTGTCGACCTGAATCCAACGGAACACCGACTTCGCTCCACGCTGCAGCGTCCAATATCGCTACTTTCTCTGGTCTCCGCTCTTAAGGGAGAATCTGTAGTGTCACCGCCAGACACCACACTCGCTAGGTGGTAGCCTTTAAATCAGCCGCGGTCCGGTAGTATACGTCGGACCCGCGTGTCGCCACTGTCAGTGATTGCAGACTGAGCACCGCCACACGGCAGGTCTAGAGAGACTTCCTAGCACTCGCCCCAGTTGTACAGCCGACTTTGCTAGCGATGGTTCACTGACAAATTACGCTCTCATTTGCCGAGATGATAGTTAGCATAGCCTTCAGCTACGTCATTTGCTACGACCTAGCAAGGCGCCATTATCATTTGCTATTTATCTTGTGATGCATGTACCGTCAGACCGATGTTCACCAATTATGGATTAAAGTTAAGTATTCCAGAAGCTACGTACTATTTTTGCTACTATAAAGACCTTGTCGTTTTCCAGACCTCATGCCAGCCTGCGTGAGCTTTAACGCGTTCCTTTCGGCTTCACCTCGTAGTGGCTTGGCTGTCTTGCCAAGTCACAACAGAATCGACTGCCATTCCTCCAAGAATATTCCGACACATCACTGGCAGGTCCCTAGCAGAAATCAAGCCGTCGCAAGGGCGAAGGTTGGATACAACCGATATTAATGTCCAATGAGACGTGTCCATAAACTTTTGATCAGATTGTGTCGGTTTGGATGTTGGTCGTCGTTATTTAGTCAGTCTGTTCGGTCGATTATTCATTTTAGTCCATTGTGAACATTTTGTTTGGCGGTCAGTGGAGAATCACAGATAGTTTTGTATCGAATATTGGTCACAGGTAATGAAGTGGTTTAGTTGAGCGGATGGAACAGTTTAGGCAAAAAGGGAATACAGCGACATACTCGCCCTTCGGTACCATAAAGTGTAGGAATCTTGTTTTCAGATCTGGAATAGTTTAGTTGGAGGCATGAAGTAAGGCATGAAGTGATAGATAAGATCGGCACCATTCTGAGAGTGTCTGTGGAGCATGTCAGGATGATAAATCTAGTTAACGTCTGTTACGAAATTGTTGTGGATAACACAAAAGACCTTTGGATGATCAATTCTGATTTCAAAGACTGAGAGCTGGCCATGTATAAACTTAGATTGCTCTGTGAATGAGGACTGAATATTGGTATTATTCCCTCGTCGATTAAATCACTGACATCACTTGAAACTGACAAATATTTATGGGGTACGAATTTGGAGTGATTTAAAGGGGTCAATTAAGTATATAAAAAGAGTTGTTTGGAACTGTAAGTCATGTACAGAAAGGGACATCTTCGATGAGGGCTTTAGTCTCTGATGCGCGGGTCACACTTTGAGTTTCTACTTATCCCTAGCATGTATCGTAATTTTATTCCCTAATGGTTCTTTTAACTCTCTAGTCGACTGGTAAGATTGGGCTGCTTCAAACAGATCCGAACGGTCTGAGACTTTGGAAGTTAAAAATCGTGAAGATTACACTTTCCAGCTGCAGTATATTGGATTACTCGTCAGGACCTCTGATAACACACGATTGGTATTTTCATCTACACGGGATAATAAGCAAACACATTATGGTAAAGATTCTTTACTTTCTCTGCATAAGGAATTTAGTAAGTTTCCAGTGTACAGGTAGCTCCACATCTTCCACTGATATTTGGCCCGTATATCATTTGGCCTTCTTCCATGTGACTCAGAAGACTGTTTCTACAGCAATGATGCTTGAAATCCAGGACGAAAAGACCTCCTCGGCTGCAACGTTTTTCTTTACTATCCCCTATTTATAAGCATAAGAAATATTTTCCTTTGTTTTACAATACTTTCAATATTAATAGGCTTGTGGACCACTTCAGTAATCGCTATATGATGATAATGTGAAACCGTTTGACCTCATGTGATGGAAAGAATTTTCGTCGTCTGAATCTGAATGATCATTAACCGGAGATGGTTTGGTTCGTTGGGTGGAGAGGACCAAACAGCAAGGTCACTGGCATTTAGGGAAGGGTGGGGAAGGAAGTCGGCGGTGCCCTTTCAAAGGAACCGTCCCGACATTTGGGTGAAGTGATTTAGGGAAATCACGGAAAACTTAAATCTTTATGTCCGGACACGGATTTGAAATGTCGAGTCCAGTGTGCTAAACACTGCACCACCTCGTTCGTTCGAAATGGTTTCTAGCCCCTTATTACGAGATTGTGCGAGGTAAGTCGTCAACTTTTCCACAGTTTCTCGTATTACGTAGACATTACGTATTGTTGATACTGTGTCCGGCGTTACACGAGAACTAATGCTCTTGTAAGCAGACTGCTAATCCGCATGATGATCAGCCTGTCGCTCGGCCAGTGAAGCAGGTGGCATATCGGTTTTAACCAAGCGAGTTGAGCGGACTTGGGAAGATTTCCGAGAAAGCTGTTGATGTCAGCAGCACCAGCTCAAATTGCTTGTAGTTTCAGAGTCTGCTGTCTTGGCTCAAGATTTCTCAAACTTAATACACCAAAAATTTCTGGAAATACAATTGAAGTTTTCCCTGCGTACCTATGACGGTGTTACTAGAACACCTGCATAGTTACAGCGCCCTCCGGAGCCCTGACCTGGGTTTCCAAAAGAAGAATTGCGAGACCAATTTTCCTGACGTCCTAATAACTTCTCACCTGGTAAGGTCGACACGCTCTCGATATTATAATCGACTCAGTCCGAAAATGGAGTTGGTGCAGGTCTGTACTTTTTTTCTCATAAGTGGGTAAGTAGGACATGAGGGCTTATAAATCATATCAATTACGGCTATTTTCACGTTACCTAATCGGTTTCTCACTTCTAGCCGCCTGACTCAGCCGCCGCTACGAGATAACTACAGTGTTGGCAGAAACAAGACCGCATTATTACTCGTTACGTAATGCTAGTGGAATCTTCAACGACCAACTGGATATGATCCAAGGAAAGTACGGTGTGCCTATCAGAAGCAAAAAATCAATTTCGCTTCTGATTACTGAAGTCTCTGCGAATACAAACTAATGCGCTAAGGGTAGAACATTTTCTTTCGTACTCATCGTCCTGAAGCTTGTTAAATGCCGCACTCTATTTTTTTCTGTTCTGAGCCATTTTTATTCATTTTTCAAAATATAGGGACGTAAAATATTCAAACATCCAAAACATATCAGTGTTGTGCCCTCATTTCCATATTGTGTGCCGCGTGGGGTAGCCGCGCGGTCTAGGGCGTGTTGTCACTGCCCGCGAGGCTCTCCCCGTCCAAGGTTCTAGTCCTCCCTCAAGGATGGGTGTGTGTGTCGTCCATAGCGTGAGTTAAAGTTAGATTAAATAGTGTGTAAGCTTAGGGACCGATGACCTCAGTACTTTGGTCCCATAAGACCTTAGCACAGATTTCCAATTTTTTCCATATTTTGTTGTCTTGGTTGCATGAAAGGCAAGCAGGAAAAACAGAAGATAATGATTCTGTCATTAAAATTACAAACGTTTAGTTTCAGTCAAAATATTTATTCATACAGATGCATAGATACAGTTGTTGACATGTATGGTTAATGTGTTAAAATTGTATTGGAGAGCCGCTAGATTCAAAAAGCCCTCTCGCCATCTTGATTTCGGTTTGAATACTAGATAAGATTAGCTTTTCACGTCCAATGTAGATGAACATTTACACTTCGCAAACCACTGAACAACATATGGTGGAGGGTAATTTGTGGTGACAGCTTCTGTCTGTCCTGTGCCCTCGTACAGATTTTAGTCTCTTTCTGTGCTAGTCACCTTGCTAGTGGAGCGAGTGAACAATAACTTCCAGGCTCTGGAAGCTTCCAAACGCCTCTTATCTTATTCTAATGACCCATAGGCGAAAAATATGCGGGAGGCTGTCGTTCTCTCCCAGTTTTTGCCGAATACCAGTTCTTTAAATGCACTGCCTTGCAAAAAACTTAAAGCGCTCAGAACTCGTGGTCGGATATGAAAGAACTTCGAACATGCATACACCATCGAAGGGTATCAACATTATTACAGTGGCGATCCTTGTGATAGGTAGATAGGTAGAGTGCGTTGGTCATCGAGTTTAGCAGTGTTACCGGGCTTGTTAGGGTATATAACGGTCATGAACAGCGCCAGATGTAGAATGATCACCGTGAAGGGCGCCGGGATGCCGAGCACTCGTGTAGGCAAGCGTTATCAGCACCATTTGGCTGGCTGGTGGAATAATGCAATATCGGATTCGTGGGGGATTCGGGTCGTTGGAGTAGAGCAGGCCTGCTCGTCGAGGTCCTTGACGACCACGTCTGATCCCCACGAGGCAGAATCGCCGAACATTGCACCAAGCACATCGTACTATCTGCGCCTGCGATCCGAGAGCAACTAATAGACTCCCAGTCATATCCTGTGTCGTCCCGCACTAGGAGTAGACAAATGGTTCAAATGGCTCTGAGCACTATGGGACTCAACTTCTGATGTCATCAGTCCCCTAGAACTTAGAACTACTTAAACCTAACTAACCTAAGGACATCACACACATCCATGCCCGAGGCAGGATTCGAACCTCCGACCGTAGCAGCAGCGCGGTTCCGGGCTGAAGCGCCTATAACCGCTCGGCCACAGCGGCCGGCTGGTGTCGTGACCTGGAAACATGAACTGCTGGTGAATGGCGTCGTTCTGTGTTCATTGACAAATCGTGGTTCTGCACTACCCTAGATGACTCACAGGGCGAGTATAGCGGCGATTTGGAGAGAGGTCCCAGTACTCCAATGTTTTGCAGAGGCACAATGGTGTTACTTCTGGCATCATGGCGTGGAGAATCAACGTATATGACTTCAAGTAGCGGCTAGTCGTGACTGAGGTAGTTATAAGGGGAACTCGGACGGCAAAACGGTTCATCAGACATTCTGTGTCCTCTCATGTGCCTACAGTTGTGCCACTTTTCAATAGGACAATGCTAATGCACACATGGCACATTCTCTACTAGCTGTCCGTGTGCTTTTGGGGTAATCCCTTGGCCAAGAAGATCGCTTGATCTGTCCTTGATAGGACATGTGCGACCAGCTCGATTGTCAACTCCGTCCCATCGCCACTGTCCAGGATATCAATGATTAATTAGAGCAGTTGTGAGCAGTTAGCCTCGGGAGAGTATGCAATAGCTTTATGATACGCTTGCAGCCGAGTCAGTACATCCATTCAGGTTAGAATGGGTGCAACGTCTTACTGTTAAGTGAATCGTACTGTCAAGTTCTTTTTAAATTTGACTGGATATTGTACTAACCGAAATAACATCACGTACGCTCTCCACCCGTGAATGTTCATTTAGTTTCCTCCTCCATTTCTGGGTTCTTTACATTTTTTGTCAGGCAGTGAATGTTCAATAGACAGAACTGTCTTTCTTTCAAGTATTGAAATTTTTGTTCTCTTAACATCTCCGTAGCACTTTCGTGTTGCTCCGGCTTTGGAATGGAATACAGCAATGATAATGCCGTGTGGCTAGGGCCTCCCGTCGGGTAGACCGTTCGCCTGGTGCAAGTCTTTCGAGTTGACGCCACTTCGGCCACTTGCGTGTCGATGGGGATGAAATCATGATGACAAGGACAACACAACACCCAGTCCCCGAGCCGAGAAAATCTCCGACCAGCTGGGAATCGAACCCGAGCCGTTAGGTATGACATTCCGTCGCACTGACCACTCAGCTACCAGGGACGGACAATACAGCAATGATGCAGCGCGACATGGATTCGACACATTCTTAGTATGTTTCTGGAGATGTTTGGCACCAGATGTCCACGCATAAAACACACAATTCTCGTAAGGGACGGTGCAGTGGTCTGTAGGCCCCAAGCTGCCATCCTATAGAATCCCAGATGTGTTCTACTGGATTTACATCAGGCGAATTTGGTGGGCAAGGGATCGAAGTGAGTTCACTGTCATGCTCCCCAAACCACTCTAGCACAATTCTGTCACACGGACAGCTACACGTCCCGTGGAGGCCAAGGTGTATCTTCCACATGACGCAATCCTTCCCCCAACGGCCTGCGACCATGACGTGGTTCAAGCAAACGTTCGCCTGGATTACAGCGCATACCACGGGTGGGCAAACGACGATTGATTTCAATCTGGTCTGCGTAAGAAATTGGTGTGAGGCAGAGCTGGAAGCGCTCATCGTAATCTGTCCGGGACGCATACTCATATTTCCGCCAACGCTCGGTTCGCCTCAGGTTTGCAGCTCATGACAGAAATCACTGAAACCTTTGCTTACTTCGCCCATGTGCCATGCCATTTCGCCACTGCTGGAGTGTACCAACGAAGAGAAGTACGTTCCCAGTCTGAGCTCATAATTATGGCCTATGAGTCTTAAGTGTTGGGTCCTCAGTCGATTTTGAATTTTAGTTGTTTTGCTCTTAGAGTGTCAGATTCTTTGCGCCTTCAGCCTAATTAAGGATTTGATTTTGGTTGAGCTTTAAATTATTGGCTTTCAGTCGTTTTTAAATTAAAGTGGACTTGCCCTTAAGGTATAAGATTGTAGGCGCATTCACCCGCTAATTAAGTTCCAAAACTAAAGCTGTGCTTCTTTTTTTAAAAAAAAAATGATATTCTGCCAACTATGTGAAAAAGAAGAAAGTTTAATTTTGTTTTTTTCTTTTTCGGTAATTTTTCCAAGACATTAAAACAATTATTAAGTTCATTTGTAAATTTGCGTGCATGTTTTCTATGTACGAATGGGAAGAAACAAAAAAAAACTTTAGGCATTACCGGTACCTTCGGCGTTCTTGCAAATTAAAAAAATGTTAAATGTTGTAAGGAGATAGAAGTTCCAATTGTTCCAACTGTAGCCCTAATTCATTTTTTTGAGTGACCATCTCGCTGGTACACACTGTTCTCTTACATTTTTGTACTATTGTACGTACTTATTGATATTTATTCACATCTCCAACGCTTTAGGTCAGGGTTGACAAAAAATTTCAGCTGGATCAGCATATAAAGACATCTCAGCACCAGAACAACGTAACCAAGACACGGTTAAAAACTTCACAGCAACTACTGATCTCCTCATTTTCGAAGCATATGGACAACAAAAATGAGTTCAATGAAGATCTTTGCGAGGCTTTAATAAAAACAAACATCCCCTTGAATAGCCTGAATAATGAAGGATTAAGGACCTTCTTGAAAAAATATACAGGAAAAATGGTTCAAATGGCTATGAGCACTATGGGACTTAACTTCTAAGGTCATCAGTCCCCTAGAACTTAGAACTACTTAAACCTAACTAACCTAAGGGCAGAACAAACATCCATGCCCGAGGCAGGATTCGAACCTGCGACCGTAGCAGTCGCGCGGTTCCAGACCGTAGCGCCTACAATCGCTCGGCCACCACGGCCGGCCTATACAGGAAAAGATATTCCTCACGAGTCAACGCTCAGAAAGAACTATGTGGACCCATTGTATGAAAAGATAAGTTTTTTCGGTAATTTTTGTGAACGTAGGTGTGTGAAAGTCAATGGATGAAATTTGGTATATACATGGTAAAATAATAGTCATTTAGTTTTAAAAAAAACTCGAAAACTAAATTTAAATTATGTTTAAATGTTTATTTTTGTTGAATGAGCATTGTTACTTGAACGTAAAGAAAAGTAAATTTAAAGTGAGTGAAGTTCTTCAAGAAAGGAAAAGACAAATGAAGTAAGGATTTGAGAAGGAGGCAGTCTGTCTCTAAAAGTCCACTGCAAAAAAGAAAGTAAATTTATTTTTAAAGAATATAATTTTTTGTGCGAATGAAACGACTATTATTTTGGTCAATGTATATACATACGAAAATAGTCAAAATGTAGGTAAGTGCTAAAACGGATATAGTTTGTTTTCATGTGTGTGTTTCCTACGTAGTGTTCACATGTTTACATGTATTTTTTAATTTATGTTTCTCTATTACAGACATTGGAGAATATTAGGAAAGACATTGGTGATTCTCCAGTCTGGCTATCCGTTGACGAAACCACTGATTCTTGTGGTCGATATACGGTGCACGTCATAGTCGGAAAACTCTCTGCTGACGAGGCTGGACGAGGACACATACTGTGCAAACAAGTGGAACGAACGACACACGCCACGATTGCACGGACATTGTGTAAGTTTCACCAATATTGAACAGTTTAAAATAAATTACAGGTAACATAATAGTGCAGCTATTCACATCATATCCCGAGCCAATAATTAGTTTTTCACATCGTGTCTCGAGCCAATAATAACATTTGTAAATTTGTAAAATTTGTAAAATCGTTTGATCTTCTTTCAGGCATGCTATGGAGAAGTGAAGATCAGAAACGTGGGGAGAACTAGGTTAAAAATGGTTCAAATGGCTCAGAGCACTATGGGACTTAACATCGGAGGTCATCAGTCCCCTAGAACTTAGAACTACTTAAACCTATCTAACCTAAGGACATCACACACATCCATGCCCCAGGAAGGATTCGAACCTGCGACCGTAGCGGTCACGCGGTTCCAGGCTGAATCGCCTAGAACCGCACGGCTACACCGGCCGGCGGGAGAACAAGGTTTTGACCATTGTGAGGGATAGTGCCGCATATATGCTGAAGGCCACAGAAAGCATCCGGGTGTTTTACCATAAAATTATTCACCTCACGTGTCTGGCTCATGGCATCCATCGAGTCGCTGAAGAGGTCAGAGTCACAATGCCAGAGGTCAACAGCCTTATATCTTCGGCAAAGAAGGTTTTCATCAGGGAACCAAGTCGAGTGAGAGCTTTCAACACTGCTCACCCTGACTGTCCTCTGCCACCTGAACCAGTCTTGACGAGGTGGGGAACGTGGATTTCAGCTGCAGACTATTATGCAGACAACCAGAGAAAAGTTGAAGAGATATGGATGCGTATGGGGTAGTTCTGGATAAATTGAATAAGCAAAGAAAACGAACACAACATAAATTCCATTATTAAGATTATTTCCCTGTACAGCAGTTTTTCAGTTTGAAACCGACATTCACTAGATTACTACTTTCTTGTTCCAGGTCCTAAAGGGCTTTGAACATAGCGAAAATTTAGCCATACCAAACGCCAAGGACGCCCTGAAGAACTCCAGCGTGTTACACAGCCTATCTTTCATCCGAAGGCAGTGGCTCCCATCGAAGGTTTGTGGGATTAAAGGGACCAGACTGCTACGGTCATCGGTCCCATCGAAGGACTCGGGACACAGAGCAAGAGTTTGCCAGGTCCTATCGGTGAGAGAAGCAAATTGGATGCAGTTCTTCATAGAAATCCTGGTTGGCCTACGATTCGGAAGATCGCTCAATTACTGGAAGGAGAGAAACGCTCCGAGAATTTAGATCATTTCACGTCGTCTGATGTCGCTGCTCTTAAATTTTTACCTGTAGTGTCATGTGATGTTGAACGATCATTTTCAAGATTGTAAATGTTATTATCAGACCACAGGAAAAATTTTCATGTAGAGAATACGGAAAAAATGATGGTAGTTCAAACAAACTAATTTTTAGAATTTAACAAACTTATCGTGTAAGTACCTATGTTATACTTAATTTTATTCACTGAATTATATCCATTATGTAAAATATTTGATGGTTATTCATTAACTTTTCCAAGTAAGATGCATCATTTAAAGAATTTATCTAAAAGAAATGGACAATTAAAGAATTTTAGCTGCATATTTAAAGGCTTATACTGGTAGTCAGAGCATATTTTAACTGTATATTTCGAGGAGTTTTGGCGCATATTTCGTGGGTTTTAAGTGCATATCGATCCGAACACTAGTTATGACTTTATGTGTTACGGGTGCGAGGCCCACGAGCTTAAGTAAGTATGCCAATAAGGCCCACAGGTGATCAAGAATTGCCCATTTCGACCTGGTAAAGAGAAATAAGCTACATCAGACCTGGCGATGTGTTTCCATCAGCCCATCGTGTGGTTACGATGATGTAGTACTCACTGCGATTCTAACTGACAATGTCATTGGGTCAACATGGGAACACGTCAGATCTGCCACAGATCACTTCCTGTCTTGCTATACAGAGTAACCATGTCTCCGACCTCTATCCTCTGTGACGAGTTGTGAACATCGAACATCTCATGTCTTCACCGTTCTTCACATGCTTATGACGGTACCAAGTGAACAGCCGACCAAACAATAAATCTAGAGACCCACCCCTTGTATGGGTGTTCACCAGCAACTCCGCTATTCAAATCACGATGAAGTTTCCTCCGTACTACAGAAATCGTCATTGAATAACGTTCAGCACTCAGACTAAATTCCTGGCCTATCCGAGACCGAAACATCACAGAATGGATGACACCATTGTGAGAATTTACCTTGTGACCATGAAGAAAGCTGGTCGACATGGAAAACACTCAACAGACTACAATCTGAAGTCGGCAGCTGTAAGACCAACGTGAAGAATTGGGGATTTTCTTGTGACTCCACACTGTACAAACGCGGCGAAGAGGAGAGCACGAAGCAAGCAAGCTGTGTCCAACTACGTGCTCCCTAGAAGAACTGATGGCAGCTACCTACGAAGCTTGTGAGGTAGCTAAATATTGGTCTCACAGCATTTAAAATGCATGTTACTCTGTAACATCTGTTTGTAGAGAGCTGGTAATGCTTATAGTACCAGACTGAAAGTATCTATTTATTACTTTGCTTATATATGTATGTTTTCTGACATGATAGAAGTACGCTGACCAACTTTCTCAGCCACGGTGCCTTACAGTCTGCCCGAACAAAAACCACTTTCAGACGTAGGTTACACATATTTAAAATTAGTTTTGAATTACATGAAACAGATGACAGTAAACCAAATTTCTTACAAAAGGAAATTGTAAACCATTTGCATGATATTAAAAAATTTTTAAACGGTTTTAAATTACTGTTTATATGTAATCAGATGAAATTACACAGTTTCACGGACTTTCCTGGTCTCGTACAAATATGATTTTATGCACACAGACTGAAGCGAAGGGTGAAAATTTTTACCAACGCCGGGAATCGAATCATGGTCTTCTGCTTACAAGGCAGGTGCGTTAGCCACTTTCTTTTCCATTTTGTTCGCTATTGTTCGTTGCGTTTGGTCTGGGCGGACGTCAAGTTGATCGTTGATTCCTTTACTCAGTTTTTTATTACAGAGGACGAGCAGCCCTCCGACGAACATGCCGAGCTACCGTGACGGCGCCACGAAGCCAGCTCGTCACAGCGGTTCCACGAATTACCCTGGCACGCCTCTCTCCTCGATCGAAATTCTCATTGCCACCCCAGTCTACTGCAAATTCCCCTTACACACGAACAGAACTGCTGAGGCTCTGAAATTGTGTCATTTAATTTACGTAAGTACTTGCACCTGGGTCTCACCCTGGACCCCCCAACCCCCTTACGTTTGATGCTGAGATGCTATTCCAGAACTTGGAGAGCCTCGGCAGTTCTGTTCGTGCGTAAGGTCGAATTTGAAGTAGACTGGGGCGGCAATGAGAATTTGGACCGAGGAGGGAGGCCTGTCAGGGTAATTCGTGCAGCTGAGTGAACTGCTGTGCCAAGGCGGCTTAGTGACTGGCGCACCTGCCTTGTAAGCGGGAAACCCGGGTCCAATCCTGGCCTTGGTACACATTTTCACTCGACGTTTCAATTTGTATACATAAAATAAAATATAGTCACTTATAATAATGTTAAAGAAACTTCGATACAGTGGTGATGCTGGTCGTGCATGAAAATTATATGTGCATGATGGACGTGGAATGAAGAGGATGGCGATGAGGCTTTGAGGAACTGCATGTTGCTTGCAAAAGTCACTGATGGGGAGGAAGAGGAAGAGAGTAAAGTGGATGCTGTCACCTTGAGCGTTGTGACTACGTCTGAAAATAAGGGTACATCTCGGGACATTTCATCATTGAGAAGTGAGAGTTGATTGAAGTTATGACGGGAGAGAATGGTTCAGGTTAAAGCATGAAGATGAATGGAAGGTCGGGACATGGATGTAGTGGCGCAGCAGTATACCTATTTGAAATGATAATTAAACTGACACCCTAGCTGCAAGCAGGCGTTGATACACTTCATTGGGGACATGTTGAAAATGTGTGCCCCGACCGGGACTCGAACCCGGGATCTCCTGCTTACATGGCAGACGCTCTATCCATCTGAGCCACCGCGGGCACAGAGGATAGTGCGTCTGCAGGGACTTATCCCTTGCACGCCCCCCGTGAGATCCACATTCCCAACATGTCCACACCACTACATTCGTAGTGCGCCTAATAGATGTTTGCCCATCATACTCATTACTCGCGGCAGATTAATCTACCAAGTCCCGTACGAGTTCGGGCATAGCGTGTGCGTTCGCACAAGAAGGTCAAAGGCCGGGAACCCATATTTTTAACTATATATGACGGTAGTATCTGTTCCCGAAAGAACAGTTACCGTCGATGACCATGCAGCTTTGCTAGAAATGATAGAAATGGTAGATTAATCTGCCACGAGTAATGAGTATGATGGGCAAACATCTATTAGGCGCACTACGAATGTAGTGTTGTGGACATGTTGGGAATGTGGATCTCACGGGGGGCGTGCAAGGGATAAGTCCCTGCAGACGCACTATCCTCTGTGCCCGCGGTGGCTCAGATGGATAGAGCGTCTGCCACGTAAGCAGGAGATCCCGGGTTCGAGTCCCGGTCGGGGCACACATTTTCAACATGTCCCCAATGAAGTGTATGAAAGCCTGCTTGCAGCTAGGGTGTCAATTTAATTATTATTTCATTTCTAGCAAAGCTGCATGGTCATCGGCGGTAACTGTTCTTTCGGGAACTACCGTCATATATAGTATACCTATTTATTGGTGATGTTCCCCAATCGTCTGTGTTCCGCATATACCAGATGATGCAACTAGGAGAGGCCACCCCAAATATATCCAGAATTAGTAAATATATCGACGCGTGACTTTCGCTAAGTTATAGCGGACAATATGCAAATTTCCTGACAATTGCTAGTTCAAAATGGTTCAAATGGCTCTGAGCACTATGGGACTTAACTTCTCAGGTCATCAGTCCCCTAAAACTGAGAACTACTTAAACCCAACTAACCTAAGGACATCACGCACATCCATGCCCGAGGCAGGATTCGAACCTGCGATCGTAGCGGTCGCGCGGTTCCAGATTGTAGCGCCTGGAACCGCTCGGCCACCATGGCCGGCGATCGTATGTCGAAGAGTATCCAGATCCTACAAACCACTCACGATCTAATGAATTTTATCCATAGTGGATGCTGTTTAACTCCGTGACTTTTCTATATGTGAAACACTCTTGCACTTCCTGTGGCTAAGTCCTTTGACCATGACCTACATGTTTTTGTATGAGCAACATCTTTACACCTGCTACGTCCAAGTTATTTGACCACAGCCCACATGTTTGTATGTAAACACAGTGTATCTCACGAGTGCATATTGTAATAGTGAAACATACAGCTAAACTTTATAGAACTGAAATATGGACGTGAAAATGAAAGCAAGTGTGTAACTAAGTGGAAAAATGGTCACCACACGGTAACTATAATAATAATAGTTCAGCTTTATGTAAGTACAGATATCTTTTCTACAAATGCTGCCTTGCCACTTACAATTGTCCCACTTGTATCTGTTTAGTCACAAGAAAATTTTTTTTGTATTTATACAGTGATCTCCAGCATATAAACATGTACATGAATGTATAAAGCCCTGAAGATGGGCGTAATCCCGAAACCGATCTTGCAACAAATAAATAACCTTTTATTGTGACTGGTAGCGGAAATTTTTCTACACTCACGATCTGTCTTTGCAACGAGGCTCGTGGGAAAGACAGGCCGCGGACTGAGTTCGCTCGCTCATCTCACAAGGGAACCTCCCCATCGCACCCCCCTCAGATTTAGTTATAAGTTGGCACAGTGGATAGATCTTGAAAAACTGAACACAGATCAATCGAGAAAACATGAAGAAGTTGTGTGGAACTATGAAAAAATAAGCAAAATATATAAACTGAGTAGCCCATGTAAAAGATAAGCAACATCAAGGCTTACGTAAGTTTAGGAGCGCCGTGGTCCCGTGGTTAGCGTGAGCAACTGCGGAACGAGAGGTCCTTGGTTCAAATCTTTCCTCGCGCGAAAACTTTACTTTTTTATTATCGCAAAATTATGATCTGTCCGTTCGTTCATTAACGTCTCTGTTCACTGTAATAAGTTTAGTGTCTGTGTTTGGCGACCGCACCGCAAAACCGTGCGATTAGTAGACGAAAGGACATGCCTCTCCAATGGTAACCGAATACATTTGATCGCAAGGTCATAGGTCAACCGATTCCTCCACAGGAAAACACGTCTGATGTATTCTATTCGACACTGGTGACGGCATGTGAGTCACATGACATGAATATGTTGTCGACCCACCTACCTTGTACACTTGGCGAATGGGTAAAAAGATTCTTCTACCTTGCCCGATTTAGGTTTTCTTGTGGATGTGATAACCACTCACAAAAAAAAGTGATCACATCGGACGGACAGATAATAATTGTCTGAAAATAAAAAATTAAACTTTTCACTTGAGGGAAGACTTGAACCAAGGACCTCTGGCTCGGCAGCTGCTCACCCTAACCACGGGACCACGGCGCTCCCGTGCTGACATTAGCCTTGATGTTGCCTGTCGTGTGCATGGACTACTCAGTTTGTATATTTTGCTTTTTTTTCATAGTTCCACACAACTTCTTCCTGTTTTCTCGATTGGTCTGTGTTTAGTTTTTCAAGGCATGTCCACTGTGCCAACTTATAACTAAATCTGAGGGGGGTGCGTTGGGGATGTTCCCTTGTCAGCAGACAAAATGCGTTTTTAAACCTCGCAACTGGATGTATACGTACTAATGAGAATTGCATCTTCTACTGGAATTTACTGTTACGATGTCTTACTGATTACTAGTCTACAACAAAATTTAAGATCAGTTCTCGACAGAAATGGTGTAACGCCTTGTTTATAGCATTTAATTCAAATGGTTCAAATGGCTCTGAGCACTATGGGACTTAACTTCTGAGGTCATCAGTCCCCTAGAACTTGGAACTACTTAAACCTAATTAACCTAAGGACATCACACACATCCATGCCCGAGGCAGGATTCGAACCTGCGACCGTAGCGGTATAGCATTTAGTCTCTTATGCTTAACAGTCCTGATGTCATACAAGATGTGGTGCTTTATGCAGCGGACAGTCATTCTGGCATGATTTTAATTTTATTATACCCCATTACAGCCGTCATAAATTATCACTAGCCTTGTGGATTTTCTATCATTGTAGGACTAATAACATTAAAACTCCATAATAGCGGCTTCTCGTAGAAGATAGAATTCTCCTTTGTACGTAGACACCTAGTTACGAGTTGACAGTTGCAGAAATGCAGTTTGTCTGCTGAGTTGAGCGAGCTCGACCTACCTCCTTGTAATACGCGCCGCGGCCTGTCTTTCTCGTGGGGCTCACTTTGCAATCATTACAGAACAAAGTTCTAGAAACTGGAAGTGGGAAGAGTAAAAAACGCCACAGAGAAAAGAGCAACTGATGAAAGAAATGAAATTAACTTTTTAGCAGCAGTTAACTGCAGTGAAAATGTCGCAAAGAGGCACCTTGGAAGTACGAGAGGGATCAACCGAACGAGTGTTGCGCTAACACTACCTTCCATAGCACTTCATGCTCTTTACATTTCGCTACATCTACAGCTTCAGGGCAGTGGCTGCCAAAATTTGTTACAGTTCACCAAAGGTTATTGAGACGATCTGCTAATCCCGCACGACAGGACAGATAATATAAATTGTGGGAAGGGGCCAAAATAAGGGGCTGTCAGTTGCACTCGAACATACAACTGTATTATTAGATTAAACATTACAGGATCCCCCCCAAAAAATTTTTAAAGACACAGCTTTAATCTTTGGGACTTAATTACCGGCTGAAAGCCCCTTTAATTTAAAAACAGCTGAAGGCCAATAACTTAAAACGCAAGCATAATCAGAAATTTAAAAGGCAAGCCTTATAACAGTTCTTTAGTTAGGCTGAAGTAACAAGTTAAATTGAAATCGGCTGAAGGCCTAATACTTGAAACTCCAAAACATTAATTTTTTTAAAATACCAAAGGCCATACGTGAAACAGTTATTTGAACTAGGCTGAAGCCCTTAAGAGCACAGCAACTCAAACTCACAATCTGTTGAAGGCCGACACTTAAAATTCAACAAGTTAAAGATCTGTTTCACGTAAGACCTTGGCTTTTTAAACTAGGCTGAAGGCCCTAAGAGCACAACAATTCAAACTCAAAATCGGCTGAAGGCCCAAGGCTTAAAAATTCAACGACATTAAAATTTTTAAAAACGCCAAAGGGCTTACGTAAAACAGTACTTTAAAATAGGCTGAAGGTGTTAAGAGGAAAACAACTCTAATTTAAAACAAAAATCAGCTATAAGCCATACAAGTACAAACAATAAGAACAAATTTTAAAAAAAATAGGGCAGTACATCCAAGGGCGCTCAGATGTTCGAGAGTCGGCCTGGAATCCAAACACTAACGCTCGCTTAGGCGAGACAGGCAGTTGGGCCGACCATTCACGATCCGACGACAACCCAACCGACCGGCAGTCAACGGACCAACGATCAAGATCAGTTCTGCTCAACATTTGCACCAAAACTCAAACGATGCTAACAGCGGAGACTGGAACTACAACCAGAACGGATCACATAAGCGGTGGACGACCCAAATACACGTAGTCCAATCAGACGACCGACCAAAAGGCCAAGCAAGGTCGTTGCCACTCAAACGTGTGTGTCGGCAATCGTTTGGCGAGTGATGGATATTCTGTCCTTCCTCGCTACTCCACGCCAACCGACCAATTCAGGGCCAGTACGCCGACAATCTTTATGTGGTGTCACCGCCAGACACCACACTTGCTAGGTGGTAGCTTTAAATCGGCCGCGGTCCATTAGTACATGTCGGACCCGCGTGTCGCCACTGTCAGTGATCGCAGACCGAGCGCCACCACACGGCAGGTCTCGAGAGACTTACTAGCACTCGCCCCAGTTGTACGGACGACTTAGCTAGCGATGCAACACTGACGAAGGCTCGTTTATTTGCAGAGAAGATAGTTAGACTAGCCTTCAGCTAAGTCAATGGCTACGACCTAGCAAGGCGCCGTAGCAATTGACAGTTATCGTATGAAGCATGTCTCATCAAGAACGATGTATAGAAATGATGGATTAAAGTTAAGTATTCCAGAAGCTACGTACTTTTCTTTATAGCATTCATTACGTATCCTGTTTCAGACCTCACGCCATCCTGCGTGAGCTTATAGCGTGCATTTCGGCCTTCTCTAGCAATATAACACTTTAAATGACTTATCAGTCAAAACCACATAACCACACACAATTTCACGAACACTTGCACGAAGAACTAGACAATGCTAATGGCAGTGACTGATCAGAACAAGGACGTACCACGAGTTGGCACACGCAGCCAACCCATGCTATTCGGCGAGCAAATACACGTCGTCCGGTAAGATGACCAACCGACGATCAACCAAGACCGTCCCCAGCCATGTGTGCCGGCAAGGGTAGGGCGAGTCGCGGCTATCCGAACCTCACTGCCTCTCCAACCCGACCGAACTTCTGACGCGTCCCAACTGTCCGACTGCCGGGTCCGAAGTCTGATGCTGGCGCGTTCCAACTAACTTCATTGCCCGGTCCGAACTGCACTGCAGGCGCGTTCCAACTTCTTGGCCGACACACGACGACCAGGAAGTAATAGCAGTTCAGCAAAGATAATAAGGCAAGGCCTAAATCGATAAGCGCTGCTGCTGCCGCTCCCGGGCAGGCAAGACAGCAACTCAGTGACACCAGTAATTGAAAATTAACATAACGGGCGGCAGTACGGTAAAAACAGGGTGTTAAATAAGAGATGGCACGAACACAAGCCAGGCACGGCTCCGTTACCTACGAAAAGTGCAAAGTGATGCGGCATATCTACGTGAAATTTTGTTTGCGGAAGAAGCATCGTTTACATACCTTGGGCATGTCAATCTTCGGAGCATGCACTAATCCAACTCAAAGAAGTGGATAGAAACAACGCTCTTGGTCTCTCAACCTCTGGTGTGCGTTTTTCGAGATCCGTATCTTTGGTCCCTGTTTTATTGACGGGAATCTAACTACACTGAAGTGTCTCGAGTTCCGAGGGAATGCTGCTGCTGCTGCTGCTGCTGCTGCTACAGTCATTGGAAGACATAATGCAATTAGTATGGTACCAACACGAAAGACGTCCCTCCCATTACACACATGGAATGACAGACCCGAAGTGTGGCAGCTTATTTCGAGTCGATCCATAGCTGCTTGCATATCTGTGGTTCGCTGTCGCGTCGTGTGTGTAGGTGGCGCTCAGGGGCCGGGAGGTAAGCTAAGCTGGTAGCTCCGTGGGCTGTGGGGGCTGGCAGCATTTTGTAGCGGTGACTATCCTGGTTGCCGTGCCATATTTTGGTTGCACGTTGACCGAGGGTGGAACTAAATATTGGCACCTTCCGTTCTTAGTTGCGGATAACGAAACCCGATATTCTGGAAGCGAAGGTATTACTGTTCCTAACTCTGGATCCAAGCATTTTAATTGCTTCCTTCCGCATTTATATTGCAAGCTTGGCTGAGAGCTGGCTTGAGATTGTGTTTTAAGTGACTACCTTCGCCTGCCTTGGCTCTGGCTACGTGTAATGTAACATGTCTATGTTTATGTTTACATGTCAGCGATTTGTTGTAAATTCAGGCATTTATTTGCATTGAAATTTTATGGAGATCTTGGTGTGTTCTAGTATAGCCTACGTGGACTGCTAAGTTTCAACAACGGTTACGTAGCTGGACGGTTGTTCCGCTGGGTGTAAACCACCTGTAATTTACTCGTGGCTTCACTGCTGGAACTGTAATAAACTTCAAGCTATTGCAGCTTAGTTTGCCCTGTCTTAAGTTCTGGAATTTTACATGTAGCATACGGCGCGGCACTGCAGGTCTTGATGATGTAAATTTGTGATATAGCCAATACTTGACAGCAAATTATGTATTTAAGATTTATATAAATCTTAAATTTATATAAATTTCTTGTGCTGTCCAGTTAGTATATTAATTAAATTTATCATGCTTGTAAGTTTGTTCATGTTATTAAGGTTTCAAGGTAGTAAGGCGATTGTGCCAATCCCAAGCGTAGTGGTGTGGTGCAAGGTTATGTTAAAGAAAATTTAATATGCAAACTGTAGTTCAAATTTGGCTTACTCCCCCCCCTTCCCCCCGTTGCAGTTGACGCGAGTTTTCCCTCTCGTTTCTCATCTAATAAGTTTTTGTATCCTAGTTCTGCTTCTCATCCTAGTTGTTAATGTACTTGCATGGTGGGGCTACCTTGCTTGCGTTAAACGCCCACGCTTGGGTCGATAGGAGGGTCGCGCTGGCCATTCCGCAATCTGCGATTCGGACGGATCACGTGGACATCGGGTGTCACACCTTGTTGTGTCTAATTATTCTAGAGGGACTCCGTAATTATATTGTGCCTATTGAAACCAGTCCGGGCAACCAATTGAAAAGTTAAGTTATTGTTATTGCGGTAGAAAACTGGCCTTTGGCCATTAATGTTTCATGTAACAACTAAACCTTATTTGCTTCTCAAATTTCCAACAAGTCTCTTACTGCTCTCTTTGATGTTCTTGAACTGTTACTGTGTCGACTAATAGTGTCACGTGCCTAGTCTTCCCTTCATTACGTATTGTTCTGACTCACATTTCTCAAAGACAATATTTATAAAATGTTAATTATTCTCAAAGTGTTAAATTGTTCATTCAACTTGTTGTGTTGAAGGGGCTGGTTCCTCGAGGTAAATGAATATTTTTAAGAAAAATTTTAACGCACAGTTTATTCAAAGCATTAGCCAACATGTGAACCTTGATTTCGATGTTATTAATTAGTGTCATATTATATAGTCTTGAAACTGATAAAGCAAATTCTGAATTAAGTGATGATTTAAAGTAACCTCCTTTAAATTGATTAACTGATTAAACTGTTGTTTCCTGAATCGTTACGATAAACATATATTAGTGTCTGAAATTAAATGGTGAATCTGATTGATCAACCTTGGGGTCAAATTATTCCATATGAGTGTTTTCCCAGAAATTCCTTGGGGCATAGTTTGCCCATTTCTAGCTCATCATAAAAGATCATTTGGAGAGCATTGGCACAGTCGTTCACGGAACGCAAAATGGTCTGCACATTCAACAAAATTAACACTTCTATAATTTCATCTGTGGCGAAAATTAAAACAACGATTCTATTAGGAAACACTGACGATTCCCGAGGGCGTGAAATGTCTTTTAACGCGGGTTTGTGCAACCGTCAACTCCAGATGAAATCCAACGTGCAGTATTGTCTCTCCAGAATCACTTTATAGCGTGCTAAAATGCTCAAGGTCAACATTTTGAGCAGTTGCTACGACACCAGCAATGATAAACACATGAACCATACCTGAGTTACGTGCTTGTTTACATTTGGTATAATAGGACAGACGTTTGTGGAATCTCCTCTCTCGACGGTGGGACAGTCGTTTGCGGCGCCGTCTTCTTGATGCTATTTGATCAAGATCCACATGTGTTATTTAGTTGAAGTTCTCTTAAAAGCCTCTTTCAAATTCCACAGAAAAAGTATACGGTTCCATTGGAAAGAAAAAAACAAACGAAGTCCGTGTCGTTCAAAATGGTTCAAATGGCTCTGAGCACTATGGGACTTAACTTCTGAAGTCATCAGTACCCTAGAACTTAGAACTACTTAAACCTAACTAACGTAAGGACATCACACACATCCACGCCCGAGGCAGGATTCGAACCTGCGACCGTAGCGGTCGCGCGGTTCCAGACTGAAGCGCCTAGAACTGCTCGGCCACTCAGGCCGGCTAACTGGAGAACAGAAATGCCGTAGAGAGTTGGGTAAATAAAGAATGGCGACATATGTGAACCAATAAATACATTTACGGACAAAAGGGTTCGTTCACTTTTACGAAATGGGAAAGAGCGCAGTAGTATGAAGCAATTGATAGCCACAACAGGTGTTGCCCACTATTTCTCGCGGCATAGGTCTAGTCTCTCATAATGATTCAGGTTTAAGCGTAAAGATGACAGCTGTGTGCTTGGTGACATTGGAATCTCTTAACTCGCCATTCTACGAGAGCGTGCTGAAAAGTAATGCCTCCATAATTTTTTTATTCTGTTTTCAGTATCAGTTAACGTATTACGCGTCATATATATTACTCGGTCGACACTGTGAAAGCCAGTCCATTACAGGGATTTTACTGTCGTTTAACCACTCCGCCATAAGCCGTGCATTATGAACAGGCGCTCGATCGTGTCGAAAGATGCAATCACCATCCCTGAATTCCTCTAACAGTGGGAAGCAAGAAGGCGCTTAAAACATCAATGTAGGCCTGTGTTGCGATAGTACCAAGCAAAACAACAAGGGGTGCAAGCCCCCTCCATGAAAAACACAACCACACCATAAATACACACGCTGGCAGATGACGTTCACCGGGCATCGCCATACCCACACCCTGCCGTCGGATCGCCACATTGTGTACAGTGATTAGTCACTCCACACAACGTTTTTTCACTGTTGAATCGTACAATGAGCAGAGTTCAGGAGGCATGGTGAAAAAACACCGAGGTGCGTGAGAAATTGCAGCGTCGTGCATGACATTTAAATTTATTACATCTTAGCAACTAATTCTAATCGCTACACATTTTGCAGACAATATCTACATAGCCCACTGCATGTGCCTACAAGATACACTGAAGCGCTAAACAAACTGGTATAGGCATGCGTATTCAAATGCAGAGATATGTAAACAGGCAGAATACGGCGCTGCGGTCGGCAACGCCTATATAAGACAACAAGTGGATGGCGCAGTTGTTAGATCTGTTACTGTTCCAGCAATGGCAGGTTATTTTGAGTGAGTCTGAACGTCGTGTTATAGTCAGCGCACGAGCGATGCGAACAGCACCTCCGAGGTAGCAATGAAGTGGGGATTTTCCTGTAAAACCATTTCACGAGTGTACCGTGAACATCAGGAATCCGCTAAAACATCAGATCTCCGACAAAGCTGTGGCCGGAAAAAGATCGTGCAAGAATGTGACCAACGACGTCTAAACAGTACCGTTCAACGTGACAGAAGCGCAACCCTTCCGCAAGTTGTCGGAGATTTCAATGTTGGGCCATCAACATGACGGTGCAAACCATTCAACGAAACATCACCGATATAGGTTTTCGGAGCCGAAGGTCCACTCGTGTACCCTTGATGACTGCACAACACAAAGCTTTATGCCTCGTCTGTGCCTATAAATACCGACAATGGACTGTTGATGACTGAAAACATGTTACCTGGTCAGATGAGTCTCATTTCAAATTGTATCGAGACTATGTACATGTATGGGTATGGAGCCTCATAAATCCATGGACCCTCCATGCCAGCAGGGGACTGTTCAAGCTGGTGGAGGCTTTGTAATGACGTGGGGAGTTTGCAGTTGGAGTGATATGGGACCCTTATACGTCAGATAACGACTCTGTCAGGTGTCACGCTCCTAAGCATCCTGTCTGATCACCTGAAACCATTCATGTCCATTGTGCATTCCCACGGACTTGGGCAATTCCAGCAGGACAATCAGACAACCCACACGTCCAGAATTGCTACAGAGAGGCCCCAGGAACACTCTTCTCAGTTTAAACACTAACATTGCCTATCGAACTCTCCAGACGTGAACACCACTCAGCATATATGGGGTGCCTGACAACGTGCTGTTTATAAGAGATCTCTACCCACTCGTCCCCTTACGGATTTATGGACAGGATTCGTGATGTCAGCTCCCTCCAGCACTATTGCAGACATTAGTCGAGTCCACTTCGCGTCTTCTTGCAGCGCTTCTGAGTGCTCGCGTGGGCCCTACACGATATTAAGCAGGTGTACCAGTTTCTTGCTTTTGACAATGTTGACTATCAAATTCTGAAGGTGGCAGGGGAAAAATACAGTGAGCGAAAGGCCATTTACAGTTTATACAGAAACCAGCTGGCATTTATAAGAATAGAAGGGCATGAAGGGGAAGCAGTGGTTGAGAAGAGAGTGAGACAGGGTTGGAGCCTATCCTCGATGTTATTCAATCTGTATATTGAGCAAGCGGTAAAGGAAACAAAAGAAAAAGTTGAAGCAGGAATTAAAATCCATGGAGAAGAAATAAAAACTTTGAGTTTTGCCGATGACATTGTAATTCTGTCAGAGACAGCAAAGGATCTGGAAGAGTAGTTGAACGGAACGGGCAGTGTCTTGAATGGAGGATATAAGATTGACATCAGCAAAAGCAAAACTAGGATAGGGGAATGTAGTCGAATGAAGTCAAGTGAGGCTGAGGGGATGAGGTTAGAAAATGAGACACTTAAAGTAGTAGAGTTTTGCTATTTGGGGAGCAAAGTAACTGATGATGATCGAAGTAGAGAGGGTATAAAATGTAGACTGGCTATGGCAAGGAAAGCGTTTATGAAGAAGAGAAATTTGTTGACATCGAATATAGATTTAAGTGTCAGGAAGTCTTTTCTGAAAGTATTTGTATGGAGTGTAGCCATGTATGGGAGTCAAACATGGACGACAAATAGTTTAGACGAGAACAAAATAGAAGCTTTCGAAAAGGGGTGCTACAGAAGAATGCTGAAGATTAGATGGGTAGATCACAAAAGTAATGAGGAGGTACTGAATAGAATTTGGGGAGAAGAGGAAATTGTGGCACAACATGATTAAAAGAAGGGACCGGTTGGTAGGACACTTTCTGAGGCATCAAGGGATCACAAATTTAGTATTGGAGGGTATCGTAGGGGGTAAGAACAGTAGAGGTACACCAAAATATGAATACGCTGAGCAAATTCAGAAGGAGGTAAGTTGCACAGGATACAATAGCATGGAGAGCTGCATTAAACTAGTCTCTGGAATGAAGACCACAATACCAGTTTCTTTGGCTCTTCCGTGTGTATACCACTGTACGACACACAGTTCAGGAGATATGACGTTAAATACTGAGATGCGTTAAAACCGCCGCGTCATGTACGAGTTTCAATTTATTATTTGTTTACTATTAAATCTATTTGCAACACATTTAACAGGCAGTATCCACATACGGCACTGAATAAATCATTGTACGACACGTATTTAAGGAGATGTGACATCGTAAACAATGAGATGCACTGCCGCACTGTGCATGACGTTTTAATGTATTACGTCTTTATTACAAACTCTATTCGCAACACATTTTACAGGCAGTATTCACATATATACCACTGGATGTAACAGCAAGATTATATCACTGTATGACACATAATTAAGGAAAACGGAACTACAGGCTGAATTTCGATTAGAAAAGCTACTCCTCAGCCGATAGATCAATTTAAACCAAACTTGATGCACATATTACTTACTATCTGAAAAGAAATACCGTTGGGGTAAGAGCCAGCAACTTCCTACCGGTGTGGGATTAATAAAGTGGAGAGATAAGGGGGGCGAGAGGGGAGACAGATAGAGAGGAAGAAGAAGGAAATGGACGAAGATAGGAGGGGGGGGAGAAGAAAGTGGGCAGAGAGAGAGAGGAGAGGAGGAGGGGAGGGAAAAGTGGGGAGCTGATGGATGGAGAGAGGAGGAAGGAGGAGATAAAGAGAGGGGTGGAGGGGATGGACTTAGATGGGGCAGAAGATAGATGGACAGAGGGGTAGGAGCAGATTGACAGTGGGGGACGGATGGACAGAGGTGCAGGAGGAGATTGGGCAGCGGGAGGGGGGGGGGCAGCAGGAGATGTGCAGAGGGGGACAGGAGGAGATGTACGGAGGGGGCATGAGGAGATGGACTGTGACTGGGTGAAGTAAGTGTAAAGAGAGAAAGGGGTGCAGGAGATGGATGGCCGGCCAAAGTGGCCATGCGGTTAAAGGCGCTGCAGTCTGGAACCGCAAGACCGCTACGGTCGCAGGTTCGAATCCTGCCTCGGGCATGGATGTTTGTGATGTCCTTAGGTTAGTTAGGTTTAACTACACTCCTGGAAATGGAAAAAAGAACACATTGACACCGGTGTGTCAGACCCACCATACTTGCTCCGGACACTGCGAGAGGGCTGTACAAGCAATGATCACACGCACGGCACAGCGGACACACCAGGAACAGCGGTGTTGGCCGTCGAATGGCGCTAGCTGCGCACCATTTGTGCACCGCCGCCGTCAGTGTCAGCCAGTTTGCCGTGGCATACGGAGCTCCATCGCAGTCTTTAACACTGGTAGCATGCCGCGACAGCGTGGACGTGAACCGTATGTGCAGTTGACGGACTTTGAGCGAGGGCGTATAGTGGGCATGCGGGTGGCCGGGTGGACGTACCGCCGAATTGCTCAACACGTGGGGCGTGAGGTCTCCACAGTACATCGATGTTGTCGCCAGTGGTCGGCGGAAGGTGCACGTGCCCGTCGACCTGGGACCGGACCGCAGCGACGCACGGATGCACGCCAAGACCGCAGGATCCTACGCAGTGCCGTAGGGGACCGCACCGCCACTTCCCAGCAAATTAGGGACACTGTTGCTCCTGGGGTATCGGCGAGGACCATTCGCAACCGTCTCCATGAAGCTGGGCTACGGTCCCGCACACCGTTAGGCCGTCTTCCGCTCACGCCCCAACATCGTGCAGCCCGCCTCCAGTGGTGTCGCGACAGGCGTGAATGGAGGGACGAATGGAGACGTGTCGTCTTCAGCGATGAGAGTCGCTTCTGCCTTGGTGCCAATGATGGTCGTATGCGTGTTTGGCGCCGTGCAGGTGAGCGCCACAATCAGGACTGCATACGACCGAGGCACACAGGACCAACACCCGGCATCATGGTGTGGGGAGCGATCTCCTACACTGGCCGTACACCACTGGTGATCGTCGAGGGGACACTGAATAGTGCACGGTACATCCAAACCGTCATCGAACCCATCGTTCTACCATTCCTAGACCGGCAAGGGAACTTGCTGTTCCAACAGGACAATGCACGTCCGCATGTATCCCGTGCCACCCAACGTGCTCTAGAAGGTGTAAGTCAACTACCCTGGCCAGCAAGATCTCCGGATCTGTCCCCCATTGAGCATGTTTGGGACTGGATGAAGCGTCGTCTCACGCGGTCTGCACGTCCAGCACGAACGCTGGTCCAACTGAGGCGCCAGGTGGAAATGGCATGGCAAGCCGTTCCACAGGACTACATCCAGCATCTCTACGATCGTCTCCATGGGAGAATAGCGGCCTGCATTGCTGCGAAAGGTGGATATACACTGTACTAGTGCCGACATTGTGCATGCTCTGTTGCCTGTGTCTATGTGCCTGTGGTTCTGTCAGTGTGATCATGTGATGTATCTGACCCCAGGAATGTGTCAATAAAGTTTCCCCTTCCTGGGACAATGAATTCACGGTGCTCTTATTTCAATTTCCAGGAGTGTAGTTTTAAGTTCTAGGGGACTAATGACCTCAGCAGTTGAGTCCCATAGTGCTCAGAGCCATTTGAACCATTTTGAGATGGATGGAGGGGAGGCAAGAGATGGATAGTGAGAGGGGAGAGGAGTAGATGGACAAGAAGAGAGGGGAAGAAGAAGTGGACTTACAGAAGAGAGGAGGAAATGGATAATGGAGGAAGGAACAGATGGATAGAGGGGGAGGAGATGACTGACAGAGGGAGGGATAGGATAATACAGACAGAGAGGGGCAGGAGTAGTGGATAGACAGATGGGGTGCAGGAGATTGATTGAGTGGGGGAAGCAGGAGATGGGCTAGTATAACATTGGAATAAACACATATCTGGACAATGTCTGGTACACCTACAAATTTTAGAAAATTCATGTTAACTTTGAAGTACTGAATTTTGCACATTTAAATGATAATTTAAAAAAATAAATGTGTAAGTGTGTAACATTCAATACAGGAAAGGTAACATGAATTTTCTAAAATATATTCATGCTGTACACTGTCGCCTTAAGAGATGTTTGCATTCGTATGAAGTTGGCCATCCACACGTCAAATAGTTTTCCATCTATTGTGGCCGAAGTGGTGAAAGTTTAATTATAACCACTCTGTACTTTCCTCCTTCGCGACTAGTTTGGAATGACAAACGACTAGGCCAGTAAGTCGTTCCACGTCAGTTTGTAATTGTCAGCTGCAGAGCAAGGAAACAGTCATGTCAAGTCAGCCAGCAGACGGCGGAGAGCGTGGAGATTACCATGGATCGCAGTGCAATTACGTGTCCGCCGCTGTCGCCAGCGACGGCCACGGAAATCTCTGTAATGAGACCGGCCACAAAGGGCAGACGTGCGCGCGCGGGCAGCCGCCGTCCGCGACGCTTCGTTACTGTCACACGAGCGTCTGTGACGGCCGGCGTAATTTAGGCCACTCCTCACGTGGGGAACGCAAATTGAAGCGCGCCCGGCCAGCCACACACCCGACACGGCGGAAACACCTCTCTCCGGCCCAGAGAAACGGGCCGGAAAATTGATTCCATCACTCACGTCGTTCTTCATTATGAAAAGCTGCAACTCATCGCGAGAGCTTCCGGCTGTTTATTTTCACAAGATTACATATCCTACACGAATGAAGAAAAAAACTTGAGGTTAATTTTAGGTTACGCATAGAAGCACATTCCTACAATAACTGCGGAAAATAGCAACCGAATGACTATTCAAGATACTGTGTAGAATCTACGAGACTGGAGACATTCCAGTCAGACTTTCGGGAAAATATCATCCACACAGTTACGAACATAGTAAGTGCAGTTAAGTGCGAGAATTATCGCGCCATCAGGCTAACAAATAGAGGAATGGAAAAAAAATTGAAGATCTGTTAGATGACGATGAGTTTGTCTTTAGGAAAGGTAAAAGCACCAAAAAGGTAGTTCTGATGCTGCGGTTGATAACGGAAGTGACAGTGAAGAAAAATCAAGACACATTCATAGGATTTGTCGACCTGAAAAAAGCGCTCGACAATGTCAAATGGTGCAAGATGTTAGAAATTCTGAGAAACGTAGGGCTAATCTGTATGTGAAAGATGGTTAACATACGATATGTATAAGAACCAAGAGGGAACAATAAGAATGGAAGACCAAGAAGCGAATTGCTCGGATTAATAAGGGTATAAAATGGTCACGAACTCTTCATTTTCTACTGGTCAATACGTACATCGAAGAAGCTATGACCAAATTTAAAGACAGGATCAGAAGGACGATTAAAACTCAGGGTGAAAGAATATCAATGATAAGATTCGGTGCAGACATAGATAACCTCAAAGAAAGGGGCGAACAATTACAAGACATACTGAATGGAATTAACAAACTACTGACGTAACTGATTAAAGAATACAGTTAGAGGTAACCGAAGAAAGACGAAAGTAATGAGGAGTAGCAGAAAGGAGATTAGTGAGAAATTTGGCATCAAAATCGGGTACCACGAAGTAGACGAACTGAAGCAATTTTGCTAACGTGAAAAAAAATCTGATTATCACAGGTAAAGAAGACTTTCTTCAGCAAGAGGAGCCTGTTAGGACGAAACATCGGCCTTAATTTGAGAAAAAAATTGTAAGAACGTATCTCTGAATCTTGAACTGTGGGAAAACCGGGAAAGAGAATCGAAGCGTTAGTGATATGGTGCTATATGAGGATGTTGAAAATTAGGTGAAGTGATGAGACGAGGAAAAAAAAAGTGGTAAACTGATGTGAAGAAGCGAGAGGATGATTTAACGTATATTAAAACATCAGGGAATAACTCTCATGATGCTACGTGGAACTGTGTAGCGTAAAACTATAGGGGGAGACAGAGATTGGAATACATCCAGAAAACAATGGAGGACGATGGGTGCAAGTGGTACTGTGAAATGAAGGCCTGAGGAACATTTAAAAAACATCACAAAGTTTTTACTTCCATAAGAAGTGTCTAATGTTGTTGTTACAGGATAATGCAATTTACGTACACAAACATACAAATTTTGAGTAATTTTTACAGCTGCGTTTAGTACCAGTCTTTCTCAATGGTTGAATGTACACTCTACCTGTCTCTAGGCAAATATCTAGGCGACAGTTAAACACGTCCTATACTTTTGCGATCATGTCTAGAGTTACTGCACTTACTAATTTTGCTGTATGATGTCGTAGTTCACTCAAAATTCTTGGAAGGTGATGTACATAGACGGAATCTTGCAGAGAACTCACAAAAAAGGAATGAAGTTCTGGAGTGTATTTTTGTAACTACGGTATCTGGCTGCTGCGTTTACCATATTCTTACGTTGTAGCGATTCACTTGTTCGGTTAAATGGAAGGATATCTCACGACTGAACATCGAACATGAAAGTAAATTGTTACCGTCCATCTCGCTGGCCAGGGTTTATTCACAAAACTTTGCGAGTTGGTTCTCTCACCGTCGTGAACAGCTTGTAGCAACTGAATCATGTATTGTTCGACTCGTACGCGCCGTCGTAACACAAGTCAGACAGAAGACACATGGGTAATGCAGAATGGAAATTTTGCTCTGCAACGGAGCGTTGCGTTGAATGCAACTTTCTGGCTGATTAAAACTGTGTGCCAAATAGAGACTCGAACTCGGAACCTTTTACTTTCAAGGCAAGTGCTCTACCAACTGAGGTACCCCACACTGTGGCTAGGCCAGATGTCCGCATTATCTTTTCTTCCAGGAATCTTAGTACTGCTAGTTTCGCGGGAGAATTTGTGTGACATTCGGAAGGTAGGAGACGAGATAGTGGCGGAAGTAGGAAGATGAGTAGGGTGATGAGTGGTGCCTGGTTAGCACAGTTGGAGAGCACTCACCCGCCGAACACAAAGGTCCCAAGGTTGAGTTTATGTCCGGCAAATAGATTTATCCAACTTCCTGGCAGATTAAATCTCTCATGCCTCACACGACAAATGTCAGAGACACTATTTTTAGTAATCACGTGACCATCTGAAGCTCCCACTTGTGCCGCTTTTATTTCTGGCCAAGAACCGCATATGCCATAAATTTGGACGAAATCGGTGATCACGAGTAGGCTCTGTCCCCTTGTGAGTTATCCAGACACTCCTCACGAACGCCTTTCGGGACAAGCACTCCTGGAAGGAAGGATATTAGCCGGCCTGAGTGGCCGAGCTGTTCTAGGTGCTACAGTCTGGAATCGCGCGGCCGGTACGGTGGCAGGTTCGAATCCTGCCTCGGGCATTGATGTGTGTGATGTCCTTAGGTTAGTTAGGTTTAAGTAGTTCTAAGTTCTAGGGGACAGATGACCTTAGAAGTTAAGTCCCATAGTTCTCAGAGCCATTTGAACCATTTTGAAGGATATTAGGAAGAAATGCCAAGGCACAGCCCAATAGGATTGTTTTCGGGAAGACTATTTTACTGTGCAGCGGAACTTGTGGCATTCTGCAACTTCTTGACCGTACTGCGACCTGTAGGAATTTTGAAAGGTAGGATAGGCGTATTGGAGGAAGTGAATCATCGACAGTGGGTCGTGAATCATGCTTGGAGACCTCAGTCCATAAAGGAATTTCCTACGAAAGGCTATGCTCCGGGATCAAGTCCTGGCCCGACGCATAGTTTTTACCTGAAATCAAGTATCGTACAAGACCACACTCGATAAAAGAAAGTACAGGGTGATTCAAAAAGAATACCACAACTTTAAAAATGTGTATTTAATGAAAGAAACATAATATAACCTTCTGTTATACATCATTACAAAGAGTTTTTAAAAAGGTTTTTTTCACTCAAAAACAAGTTCAGAGATGTTCAATATGGCCCCCTCCAGACACTCGAGCAATATCAATCCGATACTCCAACTCGTTCCACACTCTCTGTAGCATATCAGGCGTAACAGTTTGGATAGCTGCTGTTATTTCTCGTTTCAAATCATCAATGGTGGCTGGGAGAGGTGGCCGAAACACCATATCCTTAACATACCCCCATAAGAAAAAATCGTAGGGGGTAAGATCAGGGCTTCTTGGAGGCCAGTGATGAAGTGCTCTGTCACGGGCTGCCTTTTTCGTAGGACTCTCCATACAGTTGATTGTGGAATTTGCAGCTCTCTGCTAGCTCTGCGAGTCGATTTTCCTGGGCTGCGAACAAATGCTTGCTGGATGCGTGCTACATTTTCATCACTCGTTCTCGGCCGTACAGAACTTTTCCCTTTGCACAAACACCCATTCTCTGTAAACTGTTTATACCAACGTTTAATACACCACCTATCAGGAGGTTTAACACCATACTTCGTTCGAAATGCACGCTGAACAACTGTCGTCGATTCACTTCTGCCGTACTCAATAACACAAAAAGCTTTCTATTGAGCGGTCGCCATCTTAGCATCAACTGACGCTGACGCCTAGTCAACAGCGCCTCAAGCGAACAAATGTACAACTAAATGAAACTTTATAGCTCCCTTAATTCGCCGACAGATAGTGCTTAGCTCTGCCTTTTGTCGTTACAGAGTTTTAAATTCCTAAAGTTGTGGTATTCTTTTTGAATCACCCTGTATTGTCGAAAGAAGAGCAGTTCACACATCAGTCCTAGAAACGACAAACAGCGACAATCTGGAAAGACACGCGAGGCCACCAACAACAATGAAGATTCCGATTCGACTGGTTTCTGTGGAAACATGGGTCCACTTACTGATCGTGTTTGAAGAAGACAAGTTCGAACATGTTCGAGTTCGTTTGGAATTTGTGTTTTGAAGAAGCCTACCTGCACACTGTCAAGCCGGCGTGCAGATATATCAGAGCCAAACTGCAGTGGAAAGCGTGGGAGTGTACCGCCTAAAAGAGGAGCGTGACGAGGGCAGGGGGCGCGGCCACGGGCAGCACGCCGCCCGGGTCTAGTGAAGCAGAGCATACAACCCGTCGGCTTTGACCAATGACGTCAGAGTTGGCCAGAGAGCATTTATTACACAGATGAAAGAGCTGCCAAGAATGTTCAGAAATAAAGGAATACGAGAGACGAAGAATACAATTGACATATATAAAGGCCAGTAGTATTTTCATGTTAAGGATATCGCGTGTTTGTATCGTATTATTTCTCTGTAAAATGAAAGGGAAAAAATGGATGGAAAATATTCGTAGCATAGAATACATCACGTCACATATATATGAGTTGTATCTCGAACCTCATTCGAACTGTACTGCTTATGTGCAATACGTGATACGAGTTTGACGTACGTCGATCTCTTCGTTTCCACTAGCATTAGTCTCCTGTTCTTCAGCTGAACTATGTATCCCCCGCATCAATAAACCCTAAATGAAACACGGGATACAAATATTACATGTGTTGTTTATTTCGCTACTGCTATCAGTAACAGTCTGTTCTTACGTAGATATTAGTACTACCGACGGCAGAACGAGCTACGTACATGATATTTGTATCCCATACTTCCGCTGACCTGTATGTATGTACACTGCTAACGAAAACGTGGAAATGGACGTACGTTACATTTGCAACCTGTACCTCAATTGAACTACGTGAAGAGGCAACAAGACGACACATATGCAGTTTGTATCCCGTACTTCACTATGGGGTACAGTTTTTTTTTTTTTTCGCCTTCGCGCTAATAGTATCCCAATCTTTATTTGAGCTATATAGCTATACACAACATTTGTATCCTGCTCTGCAGTTGACATATATTGATAAATCTCATCAATGTTACGTATGTCGTTCTTTTCGATTACGTAGTGTCAATTTGAAGGTCCACTGAAGGACGGGATACAAATTTCAGTTGTATCGGCCTTTTTGCCTTCAATATTGCTAGAACAGATTCGAAAAAAATCGTACTGATACTAGTGCTGGGAAACGAAAGAAGAACGACGGCTGCGAAATTTCTATTACGTACTGGACTACACGAAAACACACGTGTTGGTGTTAACAATGAAATACGTCAAAATAGTGAAATGGAGTAAAAGAAGAAAATAGGAAAGTGAACTTACCGGACGGGAGCTTCCTAAAAGAACCGAAGCTCGCCTAGAAAGACATCAACAAAAATCACGTACCCACATACACAACATTCCGCAAACACACACACACATATATATATATATATATATATATATATATATATATATATATATATATATATATATACGCACAGACTCTCACATTCACCCCCCCCCCATCCTAATGTGAAATTAGCTAACATATTTCGAACGGTACATTTGCTCAACTAGTTTAAACGGGCAATATGTTTCAATATGTTTGCGGATATTGCTATGCTATTTGTGCAAGCCCCTGTGGATAATGATCTGAACTCAATATTGTGATTTACTACGAGATGCTGATAACCCCTTTCCCATAAATCCCTATATGAAGAAAACCCGTCTGAAATTACAATGGAACCATCTGCAACGTGATCTTCAATTAAGCTGACCAAAACTTCTTTCCTTCGTCTGGGTACTGCTTTCAACACTACATCGTCACGCTCCTGACCTGAAACTGCAGGCCCCCAAACCCATAATTCCACCGGAGGGGTCCCCCCCCCCCCCTGTTGTACTTCCTTTTGTCAAAATGTGATTCGTCAATTTCCATCATAACAGCCGCCCCCCCCCCCCAACGGCCCCCTATATTTCATGTATTCCCAACAAACTTCCCCATAAAAAGAGTATCAAACTGTACGCTTACTCACACGACATTCATGGGCACACAGCCACACAGGATATCTCAAACACCAACAGTAAGTGATTTTGACAATGTCTCTCAAGGCGAGCTTAGATTTTTCGAACCACGTCCTTCTACTAATGGATCGCCACAACCTATCTCTGCTGCTGCAGCGCCATAAGAATAAGTCGTGAGTACGGCGACGAGATACACTTGTGAGGCGGATGTATTCGCCGCACTCACGACATCGAACTTATTCAGCAATGAGACCACACATTTGCAAAAAAACAAATCGTGGCCAACACGTCTGCGCCCATAGCCTCTCGTAAATCATCAGATAAATCCATGCCTACAAACGAAAATGAGATACTAAAAATTGTTCTAAAATAAGAAACTAGTAGTCCAAATTACATAATTGTCACTAAGAATGAAATTAAGTACCGAATGAATTATAAACAACCAATTAATTTAATAAATGCACACGAATATTTTCAGCAGTATGTAGCTATCTCTTTTAAAATCACATTCAATTATTTTAATGTACAGTGATAGCGCTTATCCGGAACACAGAACTGCTTTATTATCTATGGCTCGAGGTGAATACATTACTACCTATGAGTAACGTATGACGTCATTGGTCAAAGCCGACGGGTTGTATCCCCTGTTTCACTAGACCCCGCCGCCCGGATGGCGCAACACGGCGCGGAGGTCTCGGCGGCTCCCTGCCCGCGGGGTCTGCAGCTGCTTGAAGACGCGCCGCCGCTGGCCAGGGCGGCCACCGCAGTCTACCTCGCCGCCACGGACACCGAGCCCTACGAGGAGCCGCGGGGATCGCTCGCCCGTAACGACCCCGCTGCATACCAGAGAGTCCACATCCGGACGCAGCTGTCACCGATACATACACAGCAGTAAAAATGATGCCGTGAGGCCCAGTCCGTGGAAGTTCGGCCGCCGAGTGCAGGTCTTATTTCAGTGACGGCGCATTGGGTGACTTGTGCGTCAGTGGTGTGGACAACACAGCACGCAGTCCGCGGGCGGAAAAAATTCTCCAACCCGGCCGGGAATCGAACCCAGGCCCTCTGCTGGGTTGGCATGCACGTTACCACCCAGTTAAGCAGCCGGACAACACAGCAGTGGTGTCGCCCGACGCAGAGACCACCGCCAACTCCGCCTGGGCCAGAAGTCTTCCAAACCCAGCTGGTACGGCCACAACCGGTTTGAGGCCCAAGCGACACAAACCGCCGTCCGGGGAGCCGAGCGCAGAGGGGCGCCACAGCTGTAAGGTTTCTGAACACGACGTATCATTGTTAGTAGCAACCACTTGCAGCGCTAAAGTGAGAGCCGGGTGTGTGCATGTGCAAGATTTGTATACAGTGCGTATCAGAATTCGTAGCGAAAACTGACCCGGGTGAAAGCGTAAGTCGCGTGTGTGGGAAAAATGTTCTCGATGCGGCCGTAAGTATGGGACTCGCCTCCCTCTGACAAGGGAACCTCCCCATCGCATCCCCCTCAGATTTAGTATAAGTTGGCACAGTGGATAGGCCTTGAAAGACTGAACACAGATCAATTGAGAAAACAGGAAGAAGTTGTGTGGAACTGTGAAAAAATAAACAAAATATACAAACTGAGTAGTTCATGGGAACATATGCAACATCAAGGACAATAGGTTCGCAGGAGCGCCATGGTCTCGTGGTAACGTGAGCAGCTGCGAAACGAAAGGTCCTTGGTTCAAATCTTCCATTGAGTGAAAATTTTTATTTTCAGTTTATGTGACAAACTCTTAGGTTTTCATCACTTTTTTGGGAGTGATTATCACATCCACAAGAAAACCTAAATCGGGCAAGGTAGAAGAATCATTTTACCCATTCGCCAGGTGTACAAGTTAGGTGAGTCGACAACATATTCCTGTCACGTGACGCACATGCCGTCACCAGTGTCGTATAGAATATATCAGATGTGTTTTCCTGTGGAGGAATCGGTTGACCTATGACCTTGCGATCAAATGTTTTCGGTTCCCATTGGAGAGGCACGTCCTATCGTCTACTAATCGCACGGTTTTGCGATGCGGTCGCAAAACACAGACACTAAACTTATTACAGTGAACAGACACGTCAATGAACGGACAGATAATAACCATGCAAAAATAAAGTAAAATTTTCACTCCAGGGAAGACTTGAACCAAGGACCTCTCGTTCTGCAGCTGCTCACGCTACCACGGGACCACGGCGCTCCTGAACTAACATTGTGCATGATGTTGCCTGTGTGGCCCATGGACTACTCAGTTTGTAAATTTTGCTTATTTTTTCACAGTTCCACACAACTTCTTCCTGTTTTCTCAATTGATCTGTGTTCAGTTTATCAAGGCCTATCCACTGTGCCAACTTATAACTAAATCTGAGGGGGGTGCGATGGGGAGGTTCCCTTGTGAGACCACACACGACACTGACAGCTCGCCGCAGTGAACCCAGCCGAATATGGAAGTGCAAGTTGGGCTACAGCGGGCTCCGCACTTGCTCCGAATTTTCGGTAATTTCCAAGAATGATTTCCTATCGAAGTCGCGTTGCCCAAACGATACATATCGAACGTGCGATCGTAAATCCATCATGCGACTCTGGTGGCGGGCGTTGTTAGTATGTTTACGATGGTTGCTACAGCAACGACAAAACAAGAGCGTTACAAAAATACTTGTAATTGCAAAGGGACGACTTACCATACTCGTCATCGGTGGTGTCATCATGTGAAAGTCCATTACGGTGGTCTGGATGGATAATTCGGAAGAGTCGAACCATGTATTTTTCCTGATACTCGTACGTTTTCTACACTGTCCTCAATGACATTGTAAACGTATTTCAGCATCGAAACTGTTCTTACGAAGTTTAACACACTTCGCACCCTCACAGTCTACATAGTCCCTTCTTTCCTCGTCAGGTTCTAGGCGCTACAGTCTGGAACTGCGCGACCGCTACGGTCGCAGGTTCGAATCCTGCCTCGGGCATGGATGTGTGTGATGTCCTTAGGTTAGTTAGGTTTAAGTAGTCGTAAGTTCTCGGGGACTGATGACCTCAGCAGTTGAGTCCCATAGTGCTCAGAGCCATTTGAACCATTTGAACCTCGTCCGGTGGTACTTCACATTTGCGACAAAATGTCGAACAATTTTCTATGCTGGATAAACATGGAATTACATTTTACCATATGAGAGAATCCGCCGAAGAAACGTCAAGAACACCAGACATCCCACTCACTAACGACATAAAGCGTCTGGGATTCCCTACAAACTCACAAATAATTCACGGAGGTATTTACTGTAGAGCAACTAAGGGAACGACGGAAAACAGATAAAAATGACTGTCACAAATAACTGATCACAACGCCCCCACCAGAGTCGCATGATCGATTTGCGATCGCACGTTTGGGCACCCCGACTTCGTTAGGCAGTCATTCTTGGAAATTACCGAATTTTCCGTCACAATCTTGGTGCAAGCTGGTCAAGTGATGACAGAGGTCACCGCCGTCTTCATCAGTCGGTGTACTAAAGTACCCGGGACAAGACACTGAGAACACACGGCGAAGACACGCAGAAGACACGCCTGCGAAGCCCCCTTCAGGCCTACCGTCGATGCCTCCGCCACGATCACGAGTTACTAGAATCGACTTGTCAGAACCAAGAGTGCTCTTCTCCTAGACGAAGCATTCATCGTTAATACCACCATGGAAGTTAAGTGTCGCCAGCTGTGCTATGTCTATATATTGTGAATAAAAATGTTAATTTTAACCAACCACCTTCGTGTTTCTAGTCTAAATATATGCATCGTATCCACCACCTACGACTACAGATCCACAATAGCAATAAAAATTGTTTCCGAAAAACAGAAATATTTCAACACTGAATAAATTTAAATGTTAGGAAATCTTTTCCGAAAGGATGTGTATGGCATGTACCCTTTTACGGAAGACAGACGATAAACAACTCACACAAAAAAGAATAAAAGCTTTCTGAAGCTTGTACTACAGGAGACTGCAGAAGATGCATCACTGAGTTAACTAGTGCGGAATGATTGCATGCAGACGGGTTAAAAAATAAATTTGTCAGAACTTGATTAACCTTACTATACTAGAAAGGGGAAAACGTTACATTGTTACTAAACCATTGTATATTTTACTACATATTTTATTCAAAGTAAGTCATAATTTCTAGTTTATGTACAAGTTAATTACACTACTGGCCATTAAAATTGCTACACGAAGAAGAAATGCAGATGATAAACGGGTATTCATTGGACAAATATATTATACTAGAACTGACATGTGATTACATTTTCACGCAATTTGGGTCCATAGATCCTGAGAAATCAGTACCCAGAACAACCACCTCTGGCCGTAATAACGGCCTTGATACGACTGGGCATTGTGTCAAACAGAGCTTTGATGGCGTGTACAGGTACAGTTGCCCATGCACGATACCACAGTTCATCAAGAGTAGTGACTGGCGTATTGTACCGAGCCAGCTGCTCGGCCACCATTGACCAAACGTTTTCAATAGGTGGGAGATCTGGAGAATGTGCTGGCCAGGGCAGCAATCGAACATTCTCTGTATCCAGATAGGCCCGTACAGGACCTGCAACATGCGGTCGTGCATTATCCTGCTGAAATGTAGGGTTTCACAGGAATCGAATGAAGGGTAAAGCCACGGGACGTAACACTTCTGAAATGTAACGTCCACTGTTCAAAGGGCCGTCGATGCGAACAAGAGGTGATCGAGACGTGTAACCAATGGCACCCCACACCATCACGCCGGGTGGTACTCCAGTATGGTGGTGACGAATACACGCTTCCAAAGTGCGTTCACCGCGATGTCACCAAACACTGTTGCGACCATCATGATGCTGTAAACAGAAACTGGATTCATCCGAAAAAATTACGTTTTGCCATTCGTGCACCTAGGTTCGTCGTAGAGTGCACCATCGCAAGCGCTCCTGTCTGTGATGCAACGTCAAGGGTAACCGCAGCCACGGTCTGCTGCAAACGTCATCGAACTGTTCGTGCAGATGCTTGTTGTCTTGCAAACGTCCCCACCTGTTGTCTCAGGGATCGAGACGTGTCCGCACGATCCGTTACAGCCATGCGGATAAGATGCCTGTCATCTCGACTGCTAGTGATACGAGGCCGTTGGGATCCAGCACGGCGTTCCGTATTACCCTCCTGAACACACCGATTCCATATTCTGCTAACAGTCATTGGATCTCGACCAACACGAGCAGCAATGTCGCGATACGATAAACCGTAATCGGGATAGGCTACAATCCGACCTTTATCAAAGTCGCAAACGTGATGGTGCGCATTTCTCCTCCTTACACGAGGCATCACAACAACGTTTCACCAGGCAACGCCGGTCAACTGCTTTTTGTGTATGAGAAATCGGTTGGAAACTTTCCTCATGTCAGCACGTTGTAGGTGTCGCCACCGGCGCCAACCTTGTCTGAATGCTCTGAAAAGCTAATCATTTGTAAACCACATCATCGTCTTCCTGTCGGTCAAATTTCGCGTCTGTAGCACGTCATCTTCGTGGTGTAGCAATTTTAATGGCCAGTAGTGTACACTTACTGGATCTAAAATGATGTGTCACATATAAGAACAAAATTCCGTTTTACATCCTATACTGACAATACCAGGTTGGGAGGAATAACAAATTGGTACCAACTGCTGTCGTAGATCTTACGACGGTTCGTTAACCTGGCGTTAAAGGACATGTCATAAGCATCAAGAATTCGTCAATTTAGTAGTGGAGGGAAATGTAAGAAGTAAAAACTCGGAGACCATGGCTTGAGTACAGAAACCATCCTGAAATGTATGTAGGCTGCAGCAGTTGTGTAAAGAGCAGCAGATCAGCCCAGGAGAGGCTTCCAATGGGAATTGCAGCAGACCGTTTTGAGACCGAAGCCCGCAGAAAAGTCACAGTTTCAATTTATCAATTGGAGACAAAGTCTGTTAACGAGTCCGTGAATATAATGTGGCAGATTATTTGAAAGGGCCGCCTTCATCACATAATTTGTACATTTCTCAATTACCGTTTTCCGTCACTGCCATCTTCGTATCTGCCGGCCAGTGTGGCCGAGCGGTTCTAGTCGCTACAGTCTGGAACCGCGCGAACGCTACGGTCGCAGGGTCGAATCCTGCCTCGGGCATGGATGTGTGTGATGTCCTTAGGTTAGTTTGGTTTAAGTAGTTCTAAGTTCTAGGGGACTGATGACCTCAGCAGTTGAGTCCCATAGTGCTCAGAGCCTTTGAACCATCTTCGTATCTCTTACAAACATAAAAACAGTTGTGTAATAAGTTAGCTGATCCAGTTTTTATGACAGGCCTAGCGATACACAAGAAAAATAAAAATTCTAACATGGTTGACGGCCATGCACACGAGCTGTACATACTATAAAAATATTCTGATATATCAGTATCAGTGCCATTGTGTAAACCTAGGTGAATAGCAACTGCTGGTAATGACCAGGGTGCGTCCAGTATCTATAGAAATAGCTGAGGCTAGTAGAGGGCACTAACGTTAACGTACGTGAGTAACCAGTATCGTAAATTCAACAGTCAAGATGCAACGTGCGTAGTTATTACTTCAAATTATTTCATACGGCAAAAAGAACGTTTGACAACAAAATACGCTATGTGAACAAAAGTATCCGGACACCCCAAAAACATAAGTTTTTCATCTTAGGTGCATTGTGCTGCCACCTACTGCCAGGTGCGCCATATAAGCGACCTCAGTAGTCATTGGACAAAAAAAAATGGCTCAAATGGCTCTGAGCACTATGCGACTTAACTTCTGAGGTCATCAGTCCCCCAGAACGTAGAACTACTTAAACCTAAGGACATTACACACATCCATGCCCGAGGCAGGATTCGAACCTGCGACCGCAGCAGTCGCGCGGTTCCAGACTGTAGCGCCTAGAACCGCTCGGCCACCACCGCCGGCAGTCATTAGACATCGTGAGAGAGCAGAATGGGGCGCTCAACGGAACTCACAGAATTCGAACTTGGTCAGGTGATTGGATGCCACTAGTGTCATACGTCTGTACGCGAGATTTCCACACTCCTAAACATCCCTAGGTCCATTATTTCCGATGTAATAGTGAAGTTGAAACGTGAAGGGACACGTACAGCACAAAAGCGTACAGGCCGACCTCGTTCGTTAACTGACAGCTGAAGAGGCTCATAATGTGAAATAGGCAGGCATCTATTCAGACCATCACACAGGAATTCCAAACTGCATCAGGATCCATTGTAATATGACAGTTTGGCGAGAGGTGAGAAAACTTGGATTTCATGGTCGAGCGGCTGCTCATAAGCCACACATTACGCTGGTAAATGCCAAACGACGCCCCGCTTGGTGTAAGGAGCGTAAACATTGGACGATTGAACAGTGGAAGAAACGTTGTGTGGAGTGATGAATCACCGTGGCTATCCGATGGCAGGGTGTCGGTATAGCGAATGCCCAGTGAACGTCATCTTCCAGTGTGTGTAGTGCCAACAGTAAAATTAGGAGGCGGTGGTCTTCTGGTGTGGCCGTGTTTTTCATGGAGCGGGGCTTTCACCCCTTGTAGTTTAGCGTGGCACTATCACAGCACAGACCTACATTTATGTGTTAAGCACCTACTTGCTTCCCACTGTAGAAGAGTAATTCGGTGATGGCGACTGCATTGTTCAATACGATCGAGCACCTGTTCATAATGCGCGGCCTGTGGCGGAGTGGTTACACGACATTCACATCCCTGTAATGAACTGGCCTGCACAGAGCCCTGACCTGAGTGCTGTAGAAAACCTTTGGGATGATTTGGAACGCCGACTTCGTGCCAGGCCTCACCGACCGACATCAATACCTCTCCTCAGTGCAGCACTCCGTGAAGAATGGGCTTCCATTTCCCAAGAAACCTTCCAGCACCTGATTGAACGTATGTCTGAGAGAGTAGAAGCTGTCATCAGGGCTAAGGGTGGGCCAACACCATACTGAATTCCGGCATTACCGATGGAGGGCGCCACGATCTTGTAAGTCATTTTCAGCTAGGTGTCCAGATCCTTTTGATCAGATAGTGTATGTGGAAATAAAATCCACATTTAAAAGGTACAAAAAATGTGAAAATAGTAATGGGAAGCTTATATATTCCGACATAATTGTCGCATGCGAGTGTGATTATATTATAAGTGACATGTTTATTTGACAGTACAATAGTGAAGCCATAGTCACAGTACATAATTTTCTTTCCTTTTTTTTAGAAAGAGAAAAATTTATGTACTGTGATATAGCTTCACTATTGTAGTGTCAAATAAACATTTAATGATTAGGAAGCTACTAGTCTGGTATAGTACTAACACATAATTGAGTAAAAGTGAGAATAAAAACTTGAAAGGGACATCACATCGCTAACTGAAATACTTCTTCATTGACAAAAAAATTAAAGACAACTTTAAGTGTAAAATAATTAACAAGGTATTAATTGTCGTGTGCACAGGCTGCCAGCGTCGAGGAGACTTGGTATTCTTCGACAAGCTCCGCCACAGGAGAAGAAAAATTTCTTAAGGACAAGCCATGGGTTGACTCTACTGAGAGTCAACTACGAATATGTCATCGATTGTCGAGATTTCAATTACCAGTCGTTATCTTGTTAACTATCTTACTCGCGCTTTCGAGAGCAGTTTCGTCGAAGTGCTCGATATACAGGATCATCCCGTGATGAAGCAGTATCCGTTTCTGTCCATGTTTTGCCAGTTCTTAGAATCGTCTTTTCTCGGAAACCGAGGTACCCTTGAAGTTTCTTGTTGAGTGGAGTTTCTGTTGCGGGTATCCTCCTCTGCGGTCGCCCCGTCTTGCAGGTTCTTTTTTTCACAACGGTGAGCCCCACGTCTTTGGTATTTTTTATAGTTCAGAAGTAGCGCCGCGAGGGATTAGCCGAGCGGTCTGGGCGCTGCAGTCATGGATTGTGCGGCTGGTCCCGGCGGAGGTTCGAGTCCTCCTTTCGGTAATTAGGTTAAGTAGTGTGTAAGCTTAGGTACTGATGACCTTAGCAGTTAAGTCCCATAGGATTTCACACACATTTTTTGAGAAGTAGCAGAAAATCCCACTACTCAACCTTGCTAGCCCCTTTGGCCCGCTGCACGCAATGATTCGACTGGGAAGCATGTCCTAAATCCTTTGTATCCTTTCCGGAGGCAACATGGCCCACAACTGTTAAAAGTCTGCATACAGGCACTGGGATGGTGTTAAAGTCCGAACTGGTCCCACACACCGCGGACAGATCAAAAGACCTTACTAGCCACGGCAGGACATCCACATCACGTACATAGTTCATAGATACACGAGCTATTTGTGGACTAGCATTATCCTGTTCAAAAATGGCACCACCATAGTGTCGCATGAGAGGTAACAAATGAGGACGGGGGATGTCCATCACGTACTGTCGTGCTGTCAACAACTAAAATTGTACCCCTTGACTTGCTTTACAGTGAGGCCAGGAGTAACGGCACTGTGCCTCTGCAAACCATTGGAAAAATGGGACCTCTCTCTCTCTCCAGGTCGCCGATATACTCGCCGTTGATGGTCATCTGGAGCGCTGTAGATCCGCGATTCATCGCTGAACACAATGCGTCGCCATTCATTAACAGTCCATGCTTCCTTGTCATGGTCCAACTCCAAAAGCAGTCGTTTGTATTCGGGAGTTAAAAGCACCCTACACTCCACAGTCCGGCTGCCATTAGACTCTGACCAGCAGTGCGAGATTACATAGAATGTTGCGCGAGTCCACTACTTGTTCTCGGATGGCAGGCACGGGTGTGAAGAGGTTACGATGTGCATCGACCCTTGTGGTCGTCAGTTGTGGTCGACCAGAACGCTGATGAGTATTCCTGCTGTCACGATCTCATGCAGTCCACCATCGGGCCACTGTCACATCCGAATGCCCCACAAATCTGGATAGTCCGCGATTCGACGACCTGGTCAAATAGAGACAGACAATGAGGTCCTTTTCAAACTCTGTTTGGTGCTGATAACGCTGTCTCACATGTGTACATAGAGTCTACGTGCCCATTACAATGATCACTCAACATCTGACGCTGTCCACGGCTCTTACAATCCCTACCAGGCCTGGCAACGACACCGAACAAGCGGAATACTAATGCAATCCACGGTCGTTCTAGCCATCAAATGGTTTAAATGGCTCTGAGCACTATGGGACTTAACATCTGAGGTCATCAGTCCCCTAGAACTTAGAACTACTTAAACCTAACTAACCTAAGGACATCACGCACATTCATGCCCGAGGCAGGATTCGAACCTGCGACCGTAGCGGTTTCGCAGTTCCAGACTGAAGCGCCTAGAACCTCTCGGCCACCCAAGCCGGCTTCTAGCCATCGCATATAACTGTAACTCTAATCATTTACATACAAGCCGATCATATGTACGAGTACGAAATTACATTGACGTCCCATCAAGTCTTCTTGACGATTCACTATTTTCGTCAGGCAGTCTATGTCCGTGGAACAGTACTTACTGAGAAGTGTGCCACTGTGCGCTGTGATAGCAGTCTGTCTGTTGGGACTACAGGATTTGCTCAAGGTGGACGGCACTACTTATGCATTCTGTAGGCCTGTAAAAACATGTGTACACTGTAACTAGATGACATAAAGGGGTCACCCGAACCTGTAACGAGTGGACTTCGTCGATGTCTGTGCAATTCACGAATGCCTTCAAAATGTAACAACCAGAAATGGAAGGGTTGAAGGTCAGGTGAAAGTGGTGGCCATATTACTGGTCCCCCTCGAACAGTCCAAAGCTCACTGAATGGTTTTTATTGCTACCGTCGTATGAGGTACTGAAAAGAATCTGGTATGCATTGCCTTTTTGTAAGTACAAAACTCAAGTTAGGTCCCGATGGGGAGGCTTAGTGGCGGGTGTTAGCCCTGTTACATGTCAACCTTGTGCACGGCAGCAAACACTTAAAATTTTGTAGGCCCCAGCCCGAAGCTACCACGCTTACATTACGGCGCTAAGGATAACATTTCATCACCGACATTGGGTCAGGAAAAAACACAATATCGGCGCTTCTGGCAGGACAGACTTAAGCAGAAATGTAATAGGGACAGGTAACTAGACAGGGTCACGTCACGTTCGTTACGTGATGAGAAATACGTTACTGCTAATGCAACAACGCGTGCCAAAGGCTTTAACGAACCAGTCATTAAGCAAGTACGGCAGAGTGAGAACCGCTGACACTTTCGTAATGCGGTCATGACAAGCGACAGCGGGTAAACATTACTCGTTCAGGCCAGCCGAAGTGGCCGCGCGGTTCTGGCGCTGCAGTCCGGAACCGCGAGACCGCTACGGTCGCAGGTTCGAATCCTGCCTCGGGCATGGATGTTTGTGATGTCCTTAGGTTAGTTAGGTTTAACTAGTTCTAAGTTCTAGGGGACTAATGACCTCAGCAGTTGAGTCCCATAGTGCTCAGAGGCATTTGAACCATTATTCGTTCAATAAAGAACCCAGCAATTTAGCTCGTAAGGCAATCCGTCAGACAGATCGATGGCGTACATAAGTTTCACACTCAGTTGCTCGACTGCAGTAAAGCGACGTCTCTCACAAATCTGTTGTAGAATTCCAGCACGCTATTCAGCAACGACAGCCGCTACGGAGAGAGGGGGCTACCTCAACATAACCACCAGTCGGAGAGCCGGCCGGAGTGGCCGAGCGGTTCTAGACGCTACAGTCTGGAACCGCGCGACCGCTACGGTCGCAGGTTAGAATCCTGCCTCGGGCATGGATGTGTGTGCTGTCCTTAGGTTAGTTAGGTTTAAGTATTTCTAAGTTCTAGAGGACTGATGACCACAGCAGTCAAGTCCCATAGTGCTCAGAGCCATTTGAACCATTTAAACGTCGCAGAGTCCGAGGGCTACCTCACCATAACCGCCAGCCGCAGAGTTCAACGCCACAGTCTGCCGCTGTCGCAGAAGGGTGGATCTGGCTCATCATCTCGCTTCAGGACATCAGCGCTCATGATCCTTTCCGGACGGGCCAGGGCCTAGGTAATTGGCAAGCCAGGATCATCTTACTACACGGCTACACGACAACCGTCGTCGCTGCTCAGCAGATGAAGAAGAACGGCGGTGAACGGGAGGGGACAGAGCACATCCCAGATCGGCGTGTGTCCGAAACACGCGCCGCCTCAATGGACTGTCGCGGGATAGCAGTACTGCAAGCGCCAAAGCCACCGTGGGCAACAACCGGCAAAGCAGCAGCCGGGAAGAAATTGGCGTGCTGCGGAGCCTACCTTGAGCGGACTGAAGGCCACTTATGACGCGATTCTTCGACGGCTATCGACAGCCGATGCCAACAGCAGCGAGTCAAGAGACTGCTTGTAACTTACAGAAATAAATAACTAATTCTGAAACTTCTTTCACAGAGTCTGCCGCAGCCAACACATCGCAGAAATCCTTCCGAGGAAAACTGGAAAGAAGCGACCTGGGAGAGTGCTTCCTGGCACAGAAGCATTTCTACCTACGCCCTCCTAACAGTCACCACTTGCATGTTTTTTTGGATGACATTTCCTGATGTAGGCTCCTATTCCCAATTTATCCCTCAAGACAAAATGTGTCTGTACAGTCTTGTTACACACTGCAAACATGTCTAGGAACCGAATGTATAGCCTTGTTCCTTCGATTCTTTTCTTCCACCATTCCTTCAACTACAGTAGTCAGCAGTGAGTTACGTCTTAATATGCAACCAACTATTCAACTTCTTCCATTCATCATGTTCTTGAGTAGTCTTTTTTCTTATATACTGGGTGCAAGGGCGTCTTCATTCACATATCTATCTTTAAGCGTCTCCTGTAATATTACGTTTCAAAAGTTTCTAATCATTTCATTTCTCTCTTTCGCACTGTCCGTTTTTACACCTATACAAGGCTATATTCCGAAGATAGTGTATCACTGATCTCTTTCTGGTCTCAAGGTTTATATTTTTGAATGTTCGCAGCCTTTTCTTTTTGTATTAAGTCCGACTGCCTTAGTCAATGTGCCTTTAATCAACTTCAAAGATAAAATTTATTCACCCTCTTCCAAAGTCTTTTATGCCTTACTAGCCTACGCTGCGTGTCCATCCTCTGATTACACCATAACGATAATTTTCTTTTTTTAATGTGCATATTATATTCATCGTAGCGCAAAAGTTTCAGTTTAATTTGTACCCGGTTCAGTTTACCTTCACTTTGAGATAACGTCAATGAATCGCGGACCTACAAGTCTGACAAACGATTTCCAGAATCAGATGACTGTGGCAGAAGGAAGGAAAAGTTAAGCAGAGTCGCGGCACAAGCCATGACAAGATAAGCCAAGGAAAGGAAGTATGTCCTGTCCATTTACAGGATTTAGTTGCTTAGTTACGTGGCCTGCAGATCATTTGAACGATTCGTTTATCGAAATGATGTGGAACGAGTCAGTTTGCGTGATATGAATACATGATTAGTGTTAACATTAATGAACACGTTATCTTTTTAGTCCTCCTTAACCAGCTACATTTGAAAACAAGATTTTTTCTGGTTGCCAGTTTTTAAACAGAACTTTGTCAGTGGAATATAAGTATTTGTTCAGTAGAAATGATCATTTAAAACTTATTTGGTATCTGTCATACATTTTATGGTAGTGGACAAATGTTTGTAAATTTTTGTTGCTGCAAACTGTACTCTTTTCTGGGCCACTGAGACATTTAGACTCTGAGCACTATGGGACTTAACTTCTGAGGTCATCAGTCCCCTAGAACTTCGAACTAATTAAACCTAACTAACCTAAAGAGATCACACGCACCCATGCCCGAGGCAGGTTTCGAACCTGCGACCGTAGCGGTCGCACGGTTCCAGACTGTAGCGCCTAGAACCGCTAGGCCACCCCAGCCGGCCACTGAGACATTTAATAATTGGTAATAAAGATCATTTTTCCCTCTGTGTTGTGGGTATGGACATCCCTGTTCTTCTGAAATTGTGATGAACTATTTATGAAGAATATCATTAACGAATACCTGCGTTGTGACAGTGCAATTAAAACGCCTAGCTGCTTGAAGAGGTGCCTACATGACGTCTGTGGGTGAACGCCCTTATTATTCTTATTCCTCGCTTTTGTGTAATCAATACTTTCTTCCTAACTGACGAGTTACCCCAGAAAATTGTTCTAAAAGACATGATTGAGTGGAAATATGCAAAATATGTCAGCCGGCCGGGGTGGCCGGGCGGTTCTAGGCGCTACAGTCTGGAACCGCGCGACCGCTACGGTCGCAGCTTCGAATCCTGCCTCGGGCATGGATGTGTGTAATGTCCTTAGGTTGGTTAGGTTTAAGTAGTTCTAAGTTATAGGGGACTGATGACCTCAACAGTTAAGACCCATAGTGCTCAGAGCCATTTGAACCTTTTGCAAAATATGTCAGGAGGTTAGTCCGTTTGTTTCCAAGATTAGCAATTGTACTAAGGCCTAAAGTTGTTGAGCTTCATTGTTTCAGAAGCTCAGTAATATGTTTCTTCCTGTTCAAGTTTTCATCAATATGTACACCCAAGAATTTGGGGCATTCTACCTTACTTACTGACTCCTGTACATGTGTCGCATCAATTGATGGTATGACTATTTGTTGTACAGAACTGAATATAGTGTACGGGTGACCTTTTTTTTTCTTCAACGTTTATGGAGAGTCCATTTTCTGAAAACCACTTCGGAAAAGTGTTATTTGTTGTAAGTTTACTATAGTCTGCAAAAATTACATGTTCTGCTTGTTGAATGCTACGTGGAAGGTCACTCACATGCATAAGGAATGGAGTGCACACAAAACTGAAACTTTTGGGACACCGTTTGTGATTTCTGCCCAGTCACTAAAATTTTCTACCCTTCCAACATTGTATGAATTACGCAAATCATTTTGTACTCTGTTTGTTAAGTAGGATTCAAACCAACTGTGTCTGTAAGTATCAACAAAACTTGATTTTTTTTCTAAGAGAATGCCGTGATCCAAACAATCAAACGCATTGGAAAGATCACAAAAAATATGAACTGGAGATATTTCATTATTTACGGTTTATGTTATCGACGAGTAAATGCACAAATAGCATTCTCAGTCGAGCATTCCTCCTGGAATCCAAACTGTGGTATGTCAAGTCATGTGTTCTACTTAGTGTGAGACATTTCTTTTTCGAGTAGAAGAAACTTCATTCACTGAAGCGAAACGACAGAAACCTTAACTCTGAATGGCCGGGCAATGATCTGAACCACAACCCCCCAGAACGTGATTCCAGTCTCTTAACCATTACGCTAACCCGCTCTGCGTCAGGCTGCAGAGCATTCAGATGCGATAGCGACACCTGTGTTTACCTCCAACTGCAACAGCGAGGGATTTACGATCGCCTCCTCGTGACCCCTCTGTTTACTTTTGAAGGCAACGAAGGCAATCAGCATTGTGTGACGCCGGCAGCGCGGTAATGAAAACTGATTTAAGAACGAGGCCAAGCGTTACTCGGACCACAAATTACCTGTGACAGTCATGGATGTACTAAAGTCATCGGATGACATACAGCAGCCCAGAAACGTCGTCTGCCCCGTTCTCTGTGTTAGTTCATTGCTGACGATTTTATTTGTCTTTCGCTTCCCATCCCGACACGTTCGGTGTATGACTATTGTCGCGTCCCGGCACAGCCTCACTATACCAGAATGAAGTAAGTGCAAACTGCGTAGCGCAATCGGGACGTTAACGACAATGGGTTAGCTATAAATTGCTGTCAAACTTTATATCAGAGATGAGAGAGAGAATCTCCTTGGTTTGAAGCAAATAAGTTTCCTGAAAATAGATTACGGAATTGCAATAGGCAGAAAAGATTGGTTAGTTTCTAGTAAGTTTATACTCACATGTATTTATGTGAGGTGTTGGACTATAAACCCCTTAGTAAGATTCAGTCTATTTATTCGAACTTGCTACTTCAAAGCTAATTGCCAGTTCAAGTACAAAAGCAATCACTTGTTCTTGGTTAGACTTGAAATCTGTCTAAGTAATTGAGAGAAAGACTGACAGCCTCTGTTCAACACTATTCCAATGAAACTCTACAAATCCTACTTGACCTGGAGTTCCTGAGTGTCCACCAGAGCCTATCACCGTCTTCTCGTAGTTGAAGTCTTTGTCAGCTGTATCGGCTGCTATGGGCCTACTCGGCCCCACTGGCGTCTTGCTGCGAAATCTCCAAACTGTCGGCACTGGCTCTGAATCTGCATCTGATGGTTCAAAATGGTTCAAATGGCTCTGAGCACTATGGGACTTAACATCTGTGGTCATCAGCCCCCTAGAACTTAGAACTACCTAAACCTAACTAACCTAAGGACATCACACTCATCCACGCCCGAGGCAGGATTCTAACCTGCGACCGTAGCGGTCACGCGGTTCCAGACTGAAGCGCCTGGAACCGCACGGCCACACCGGCCGGCCGAATCTGCATCTGAATCTCTGCTTCTATGTATTCCGCTGCTGGCCTTTTATTTCGTTTCTCATGTACTTGACACGAGTTAATTTATTTAACACGACCCATTCATTTCTAAGTGATCGGCTTGCACAAGAATGCCTTGGATTCCAGCTTCACACAACTTAATTTGGTTTCAGACGAGTCTTTTCTGCACGTAACTGACACTCTCTTTTGCTGTATTATCGCCCTGGCGTTTGCGTCTTCCATTGCGCAAGTTTGATTCATGCTGCTTCCTCTGGCAGGAAGTCAAACACTAAGTTATTTGAAACTTCCTGGCAGATTAAAACTGTGTTCCCGACCGAGACTCGAAGTTTCATATCAGCGCACACTCCGCTGCAGAGTGAAAATCTCATTATGGAAACATCCCCAAGGCTGTGGCTAAGCCATGTCTCCGCAATATCCTTTCTTTCAGGAGTGCTAGTTCTGCAAGGTTCGCAGGAGAGCTTCTGTGAAGTTTGGAAGGTAGGAGACGAGATACTGGCAGAAGTAAAGCTGTGGGACCGGGCGTGAGTCGTGCTTCGGTAGCTCAGATGGTAGATCACTTGCCCGCGAAAGGCAAAGGTCCAGAGTTCGAGTCTCGGTCGGGCACACAGTTTTAATCTGCCAGGAAGTTTCATATCAGCGCACACTCCGCTGCAGAGTGAAAATCTCATTCACTAAGTTATTTCATCAAGAAGCCATACTAGGCAGGCTCCGCCGCTTATCTTGTCCCTACGTCCTGGTGGACTATTTCTTAATGTCACCTGGCTGTTTGCCTATGGAGCCTGGACTCTTCATTATGGTCACAAAAGCAAGAATAAGAATTAAAATTTTCTAGGGTCACAGCACTATTGAAACCACTCAGCTGGCGAGCCAGTGAACGCAAAAACATATCAGCGGCATTTCGTACTCTTTACAGTTAACAGATGTTGACCGACATACCATTAAATGGACACCACGTACTCTCCAATGTTTCCATCCAGTATAGCATCTATTCCTTTCATCGCTAAAGAAATAGCTCAATACTTTTCTCGAACTTGTTGTAGAAAGGGCGTTCGATAAGTAACGCCACACTTCTTTCCTCGACCAATTTCGGTTGAAAAATGTGGAATTTTTTGTTGGACTTCGTGGAATACTCTCGCTTCAGCCCCCGTAGTTTTATAAAGTTCCGATGGGTTACGGCGCTATCCGTAGCCTTTAAAATGGCGACTGTAACGGAGGTGCGGTCCAAGCAAGCTGTTATTGAGTTTCTTTTGGTGGAAACCAGAGCATCGACGATATTCATATGCGCTTTTAAAATGAAGCGAACAAAACCACGGAGAGTCGTTGTGCGAGTCGTCTGCCATCATCGCTGCAAGGTCGCGCAAAACCTGTCCGATTCCCAAGCTGGCTGCACGCAGCTGTGGCTCCTGCAATGTTGGAACGTGCGGACACTCTCATTCGAGGTGATCGACGGATTACAATCCATAAACTCGCTTATCAACCGGTCGTCTCTGTTGGTGGTGTTGACACACTCGTCCACCTGTTGGTGTACTCAAAAGTGAGTGCACGCCTCGTTCCTCGACGACTAACAGGAGACCATAGAGAGCAATGAAGAACCAACTATGTGGAATATCTTGCGTATTACCAGGCTGATCATGATAATTTTCTGTCGAACATCGTCACAAGCTATGAAACATCGTTTCACTTCAAACCGGAAACAAAACGCAAACCATGCTGTGGCGCCACACTGCCTCTCCTCCGAAGAAAAAGTTCAAAGCTGTATGTGATATGTAATCGGAGGCTTACCCAGCGTATGTGTTGTTTCCAGGCCTCTCGGGTGTCCAGACGGATACGATCGTTGAAGTCCCACGATATTTCGGCGAATAACCTTTCCGCCATCATCAGGTGGTTTTGATGGAATGGTCTGTCTGTTCATTGTCATTATCAGTGTTATTTATGTCGGGCTTCGATCCCCTGCGCCGACGGTCCGACTGCGGCCGCCGAACTTCCGGTTGCGGCCGCCGCCAATCCGTTTGTGGACGCCGACCCAGGTCCGCGCCCACCCCGGCGTCGCACCGGGTGGTGGAAGATGCAGAACCCCGTGGAGCGTCCTCTGCGGCCGTCGTAGAACGGTCTTGTGACCGCTTGTGGCGTGACTCCTTGATGGACTTAAGTAATGGTTGCCATGCCTTGCTTAGTTGAAAACCTGTGTCTCGGTTTATGAGATGGTCCGTTACGCGAATTTCAATGGCCTCCTTGAAGATGCTGTCCCAGTAGAAACTGGTAGGGGCCAGAATCTTGGTCTCTTCGTATTTCGCGTAGCGTCCAGTTTCCAAGCAGTGTTCTACCAGTGCCGATTTGGTGGGCTGGCCTAGGTGCGTGTGGCGTTGGTGTTCCTTGCAGCGGTCTTCGACTATTGTGATTGTCTGACTGATGTAGGATTTGCCGCAGCCACATGGAATATTACATACGCCCGCTTTCTTGGGCCCAAATCCGTTTTTCAGTGTCGTCAGTAGAGCCCGTATCTCGGATGGTGGTCGGAAGACCGTGTCAAGTTTGTGTTGTTTTAGCAGTTCCCAATTTTTGATGTCGCGTTGCCGGCATACGGTAGAAAGGCAAGGCTTGTTTCCTCATCTTTAGACTGTTCTTCATCTGGGTTTCTGCAGTGTTTCCGTCGTTTGAGGGCTGTCTGAATATGTACTCTCAGCTGGTAAGCCATGGCGACGGACTTCTGGGATTCTGAAGGGACTATTCTGTTTGATGTCCTCCTCCATGGCGCAACGACGAACTCGCAAGTGCATTATCCTAGCCTCAGGAAATTGAAGAAACGACTTCAGCATGTTCATCGCCACAAAAATGCAAATGAACTTATCGTTCTCTATGAGAACGCAAGGCCTCACACAAGTTTGCGCAGCCGAGAGAAGTTCATAAAACGTCACTTGACTGTTCTTCTTCATCCACCCAACAGCTCGGATCTCTCACCTTACGACTGGGTGAATGACGCAATCCACGGGAAGCAGTACGTGGATGGTGGTGAGATTATTGGTGCAGCAAGATATTCGCTCAGACGTCAACCTATAGGGTGGTCATGCGGTTCAAAAATGGCTCTAAGCACTATGGGGCTTAACTTTTGAGGTCATCAGTCCCCTAGAACTTAGAACTCATTAAACCTGACTAACCTAAGGACATCACACACATCCATCCCAGAGGCAGGATTCGAACCTGCGACCGTAACGGCCGCGCGGTTCCAGACTGTAGCGCCTAGAACCGCTCGGCCACCCGGCCGGCCTGCTCATGCCGGACATATAGGTCCTCCCAGTAGGGCGGCGTAAGGCAATTGCAGTGAACGGAGGTTATGTTGAACAACAGGATTTTCTAGCCAAAAGAGAGGAGGATAATATGGTGTATTGGAAGGACTCTCGTACAATAAGAGTTTTCAGTCCTTGAGTGGTCTTTCTCTGAGTAACAGTAGACGTGATTATCGTCGCACGCTTGACACTTACAGCGGCAGCTGTTCCTCACAGGATTTGTCGTCGATCGTTTCGATTCAGTGGCGCACCCAAAAATAACGATTGACTAAAACGATTCGTAGAAATCGTTAAACGGATAAAGTCAGCGCTACCGGGAACTGACATCAGAAAGAAGTCCCGAAAGATTGGCAGTGCTGTTTAGACTTTGCGCTTGCTCAGCAATAACAATGAAGAAACGCCTCCATGTCGTTCATTAGCACACAATTACCGTCTCATCTGTCGCTTCCGCGCAGGAACAAAGAAACAGGTACTAACGCTGTAACAAGGTCTGTTTTCGATCGTTAGAGGCTGGAATTTTCCTCGGTCAAGTGCGAGGCCACGTTGAAAATTATTCCCTCCGATATTTTTATCCTGTTATCAGTATCGGTTTAGGTATTACATATCACGCGTATTACTTGGCAGACTTTCCTGCTTCGCTGACTCAAGTTACAACCTTCTGCCGGTAGAGGACTCTGAACTGTAGCGTTTAACGTGGCGGCGTGTAACTTAACTATGTAGGTGCGTGAGAGACCCTCAAAAAATGAAAGTATGTATTCGAAGGGTTCGTCCGTACATGGAAAACCCTCACCTTCATTCTGTCATTCTGAAAATGGCAAACCACACACCAGCGATGTGTCATCTGCAGCAGTCCCACGCCTTGGGTTCACTGTAAACCATCATCCTCATACACTACTGGCTTAACCCCATCAGATTTTCATGTGCTTCTAAAACATAAAGAACACCTTCGCGGACTGCACTACTGAAGCGGTGCAAGCAGAGGTGAGGTTGTGATTACGCCAACAAACATCCCACAATGACGGTATCGAAAAACTGGTCCGTCGTTGGGATTGGAAGAATTGCGTTTGCTGCCAGACTGACTATTCTGAGAAATAAACACTTAGACATCAAGAATAAAGATGTAGAGTGTTAATAATGTCCGTTTTATTTATAAAGGTTCAGGAGGTTTCACAAAAAAATCGTAGGCATTAATTTTCAGCACGCCCTCGTAAACAGAAAAATCATAGATCACGGCTACAGACAAACCAAATGCATCTTCGAGGAAGTGGCAAACGGAACCATTTGCAATAATATATACTGAGGATGCACAATATATCTGCATTTAATTCTCATTTATCACCAATTTCCTAATGACAAAATATCCCTGGTATGCGTGTCGAAGTCGTGGAAAATAAAAAGAAAGTTACAGTAAAGAAAACTGGACTCTCTATTTCAGATGTTGGCAGAAAATTGTTTTCTTACAGATGACCTACGACCGTGATCGTCGGACATCACAGTTTTTCTTGAACGCCTTTTATCTGCAGTGGTTGCCAATTGAGGATCGTTCAAAATTCTCCTGCAGTACTATTAATCACCAATGTTACATGTTTTAGAAAACACAACCACAGACCAGTACCTATTTGCGTTAAAAATGTTGCCAATTCATTGTAGAACGTTTCACTAATCACCTCTGTCTATTTTCTTCACTTTGCGTGTACTATCCTGGAGATGACTGTGGTTTGTGTTTACTTTCAACTGAATGAATCAAAGAATATTCACAATTTAGTCTGTAAACACAGTAAATGATCCAATCTATTCGAGTAGCCATCTTCAACTCCATTAAAGAATCTGCACTTCCGTTCCCATAATATCAATCACTCGCCTTCAACTCAAATTATGAGAAGACCAATTTATAATCACAACATTTTGGAAGTGAAATCATGCAACGCTAGACGATTCACCGTGAAAGATTTTTTCGTGTGCCCATTTCCGAAGAGTTGTGTGATGGCAGATAAAACTATGGTGTCGGAAAATCCTTCAAAAGTTCTGAGGTTATACAATGACCGAGAGAGACAGTAACCCCAACCCCTCTCCACGAAGAAACATTCGACAAATATTGAAAGGGTCCTGTAGCCACCTTTCATTAGTCTGGTAGCCCATTTTCACTACAATTTCTCTTTCTTTTCCTTGTTTCTCTTTTCTCATAACTCTCATAGTAGTGTGATTGAATGAATGTGGTTGTGTGTCACGTTGCTAGACGGTGGCGCAGTCTGCTGCAGAAAGTCTGCGATAGTCATACAGATTCAGCAGCAGTTGTAGAGAATAGCCAACTCTTGTGGTGGTCAAGTAGGCAAAGAGGTTTGCGCTACTTGTGAGAAATCCACCTGCGTTAGATTGGTGGCGGAAATGGCATCTTTGGGTTTTCCGGGCCACGCAGAGCGTGGAAGAGGCTGGAGAAGAAGAAGGGAGGCAGTCTGACGCCGGTACGGGAAGCGTCCACAGCTGTGCTCCAGTAGAAGAAGGGTGAGTTAGACTGACCGCGTGGCGCGTTGTTACTTGACGAGAGGAGAGCTGTTAGCTTTTCGTCTCGCTTTTCAACTCTGAAAGATTGCTTTGCCTTGTCGCAGCAAGGGATGCAAAACTTTGGCAGATTTTTCTTTTAGTAAATTTCTATAGCAGACTTGGACCCGCGGGAAGAGCACCACACAAAGGTGTCGATAAGAAGTGAGCACTCGCTGCTTTATGAATGTCTGTTTGCCTTTAGCTGTGCCTGTATACGCTTTTATTTTTCTAAATATTAATAGCTGTGCCTTCTCGCAAATTTCCCTTTATGTGTCTTTCGTCCGTGGGAAGCCAACCACGTGGTAGAACATTAGAGTTTGTTGGGCTACCGTCATCACTAACTGTGTTTGTTTTAAAGAATGTTAACTGTTCATGATTGTGTGATGTGATATTGTTACAACTTGGCCACGATACCTAGAAATTGCGTCTCCACAAACCACGTGGGCATGCAGGTGTACTGCGAAACGTGTACCTTATTGCGATCAGTTATCAGGCAACAGCAGTTGTATGAATGATTCACACCAATGATTTTAGGTCTAGATTATAATGGTGAATGTATCGATGTTTTTCTTTAATGTTTAGGAATTAATGTTATTAGGAATTGTGTACATGCCTCACATCAATATCTTAGGAATAACTGATTTTATCCACAATTTTCTTTTGTACTCCGAGGTTACGTTTTTGCACCTAAGCCACTCACCACGTAGCTTTCCCGTTAACACATCCAACGCGTTTCTTTACGGACAAGTCCAGTAATTAGTTTCCCCTTTTATTTTAAAACAAATGCTTTAGATTAAGTCTTATTTTCAGGTGAGTTGCTGGGAGCTGATCTTATGCAGTGTTCATGCATTTTCTATTTTATTTTAAATGTTTGATTCTCGTGAACAGTGCACGGGCAATACTATTAATTACATCGCATCCCCTATGAGCGACATCACAACTTATGCATTTTTGTGAGTTTTTGGTCTATGATCAAATTAAATTATTTTCCGACTCGGCCAAACCTTTTATTAGTTGTGTGGTTAGAGTCGGTGGTGACCCTAATCTTATCACGTTAATTTCACAAGCAATAAGTATTTCCATTCCCAATAATAACGTAATAACCCGTAGAAACAGATTAGTTACAATATGCACGATTTCTGCGGAATAGAGAGTGGTGCACTGAGACTCACTAATGCATAGAAAATGTCTTCCAGCTTAAGATCAGTTTTGGACCTCTCTTCAAGCAACATCTCGGAACTGCCACATGATTTGTATCTGTACAACAACAAAAAATATTTGTTTTGCAAATTCTTCCAATTTTTCTTGCAGCAATATCGTATTTAGTTACATTCCAGTTGCATTTCGCCTTATATGCTAAAGGAATCTACGATGGATTTTTCCGCAGTAATACAGATTCGCTCTTACAAGTGATCCTTACAGAAACGAACTCACGTTACCAAACGACTAAAACAACTACACCATCCCAGTTACAGATTACCTAACTATAGGCTGCTAGGTGCAACAAAAAATTAATTATTGACCGAATTTGAAAATTTAAACTGAGAACTTGGCATTTAAATGCGGTACCACTGAAGGCAAGTGAAAGTGTTAGTGCAAGTTGCCGAAATTCAGGGGCAAATGCATGACGCCATGACCCTTATCAGTGATATCATCATCAAGTGACAAGCCACCTCCTCCCCTTTTTGGACACTGCCAGCGTAGTATTAAAATGAAATAACCAATTGCAACGTAGTACTTTAGCAGCCATTAAAGTGAAACAGCCGGTCACAATGTAGCACCGGAGCAGCTACCTCGGTCGTGATCAGAAGTATCCGAACAATCTGAATTTTTTGTGTCATGTTCAATACTATTCATTCAAAAATTACGTTAAGGCTTTACACACACACACACACACACACACACACACACACACACACACACACACACATACACTTCACATACAGGCACACGTGCGGATGTGTGTAATTGTTGGTACCTAAAAAACGATTGTTAGCTCTGGAATTAAGGGCTCCAAAGCTATTTTCGTGCCGAAATACTTGCAAAACACTTGTGACTACGTACAACATGCCAAACACACAGTTGAAATTTAATGTTAGGTCTAAAATGAAGCAATGTAGCAAACCTAATGTGACCAAGCTTATAACTGCAGGACATACATATAGGCTAAAACAATATGTTAAGCAGGCGAGCACACAAACAAATAGGCAACCTTAATCATTTCCAGTGCTGGAAGAATGTCATTCATTCCATTTTTAGGCCTACACTTGGTGTAAGATACAATGAACTCGCAAAAAAAAAAAAAAAAAAAAAAAAAAATCACATCTAAATTGTTCTATGATTTTTGTGAAGTGTTACAATCGTATTTCAGTGTCACAAATATGTAAGCAGTTTTCGGATTTCAGTCCGTGGCTTCGTTGTTGGTGTTTCATAGATCGAACTGCCATCGCCTGACGACTTTACAATCTCTGAGTAGAGTTTCGTCTTAGTGAACAAAATTTTATGGGGCTGAAAATAATGCATCATATTCTACACCAGAAAATATAATCGATAATAATGATGGGCCGTTATTGCTTTTTGTTACAAATTATTCAAGCCTACTCAAAATTATGTACCAAAATAATTATCAATTATTATAATGTTGTCAAGGCACTCTAAACCGTTCGCACCGTATTCCTCATAATCAAGTGCTACATAATACCAAAAATCTAATCATAATGCTCCAGAATACGACACGCAAAAGGCACACGAGGTAGCCATGACTAACGAACGGACGAGACATTATTTTAGGAAGGAAGGGAGTAGATGTTTTGACAGAACAAGTGTCAACATACTTGGTCGATATCGTGACTAGACTTCGTGACGTTTGTACATGTACAATAGCGCAACATCCAAGCATGTTATATTTCGACGAATCACGATAAATGTATGTGTGATGTGATAATCGTCATCGTGTCAGTTGACCATCATTGCCCCATCCAGTAGTATCTAAAACGGTTGCACTAGAAACAGTAGACTGGAAGATAGAAGACTGGAAGGCGGTTAGATTGGAAAATACTGCAACATGGGGTAACTTGCTACTGTTTTGGTGTAACACAGAGAGGAAACTTACAGTTTTTGCTGTAATATGGAGGGCAACCTCGGTAACTGACATATCTCAGTAGCTGATACCCCAGTATTTGATACCCACTGCACAGGCACAATCTTAACTACCATTGTTACACCACTAAGATCTAGTAGTTGACACCTGCCATCTAGTTATGGCACATACACTGCCAGCTTCTAGTTTTAGAATATTATTTCAGTTCTGAATGCCTATTTGTTTGTGTCAACTATTAGTGTCTTACCTGGTTAGCATTATCGGTAGAAGATAATAAACGTTATTCACTGCAAGAAAAAATTTATACCCTTGCAAGGAATCGTTAAAATGTTTGGGTAAAGTTGAAATTGGGTAGTTGAAAGCATAGCAACCGTCGATTTTTACCTACACGAATGTTGTCAGATACTGACGATGTAATGACTTTATACTGTTAGGCTTAAGGCTGTTGGAAGCGAACAAGGGCAAGATAGGAAATCAGAGACAATATTCAGATAGCAAGCAAAAGTGGCAGTGTTTAGGTTAACAGCACGCTCGAGCCCTAAAAATTGCAGACGCTCTGGGCAACTGTCCCGAGGGAGAAGCTTCAGTTCAGAAAATTAACTGATAATTCCATTCATCGCCTAGAAGCTGTTGTAAGGCGTCGCAGTAGAAGACGGTCATAAAGAGGGACGTCTTAGCAGGCTTGTTACTTGCGCTGAGAACCGCAACGTCAGTGGGTTAACACTGGTCACAGTGCTACACCAGCGGTGCCCAATCACGAAAGGCCTCTGGCAGGGACCAAGTGACGTAAAACACTGTAGATGCTGGCCATAAGTGGAAGGGCAGTGACGTTTAGTTTTCAGCTGACCGCTGTTGCTGCCAGACTTGGAGTTTGTTACTGCAATGTCCAGGAACATCCCTGTCTACTAAATAGGAGAAGGGGAGGAATCTGAATGGTTGGCCAGAGGCGATCTGGAAGTGCAGAGCCACTCGTCAGATTTGCTGAAGTGCCAGTTGCAGGCTTCCAACTACAGAAAATGAAAGGATGTGAGGTGGCCCTCAACTACGTACCCTCTGACTCAGAGTTGAAATATTAAAAGTTTTGGCTGGTTTCGTTGTTCTAGGGGCTGCGATACGTAGTTGCCGCATTACAGGCCAAATACTGATGAGTCTACAGTATACGATAAGAGTACACACATGAATCGAATGGTCGAAGGTTTCTATCACTCGGCAGTTGCGAATTATGAAAGTAACATATAAATTTATAAATTAAATATTGTAATTAAATAAAATCTGCAGGTACTATCTTAACGACTTTAAATGATGAGTACAATAGTAGTAGTACTTTTGAGAATGCGGTATATTTCTGCAAAACACTTATTGGTGTCGATGGTCCAGCAATTAAATAAAATATAAGTTGAATAACAGGGAAACAATATATTCCTACTGCACGTAATTAGTTACGAACAACAACATAGCTTGCGAGATATTCACTTCTAAACGCATGGTCCGTCTTTACTGCAGAAGCCACGGGAATCACACGAGAGCACAAGTCGGCACTCGAAATATTTCTAGCATCTGCTACCACGCGCTAACTGCTCCACTGTCCAAGTCTTTCCGCCGACTGTGCGTCCGTCGCGCCGTACTCTCCACCTCCAGCACTCACTCCCGTGACCAGTGCCGAACCCCCAGCACTGCCGCCCTGCCAGAACTTCGCTAGTCGCCTCCCTTAGTAACGAGCGATGTGATTGGCTAGAGTGCTCCCTCCACGTCTCCAAGCTAACGCACACTCACAAACATAAAACACTTTCGATGTACTGCATTTTAATTTAAATAATTTGAAATTAAATAAATATTCCTATGGCTGGACCATAAACACGCTCTAACACACATCATTAGATAAATAAACAAATTAAATAAACATATATCAATGGAATAGAGCAAAAGGTAGGCCAGTAGCCTAATGTCTCTGTGCTTTCTATAACACAGTAAATATTTAACCAATTTCTTCATGAATAGTATATATCGGATATGAACAAAGACATAGATGAATAAATATATTGATAAGCATGCTGCTACCGTTTTTCCGTGCAACTGTGGAGTACTTATGACCTGACGTGATAAATAGTAATCGGCCACTTTGACCTCCAATAACTCATGTACTATTCAAGTTACATGCCTGTAATTTATACCAATTTAGATTTACACTAATAGCTGTCTAAAGACACGTCGATCGACGAAATCGGATGAAGCGTTTACATTTTGGAAATTCGTTGCTGGGTGTTACTTGTCTAATTTACAGTCAGATACTAAACTTAAGCTAATAAAGATATTGAAAATCTGATTACACCATCAGAATCGTCGTGCAAATAATAGTAATGTACATGTTTCTTTTTGAGGTATCATGATTCACGTGACTACTATTAATTTCTATACGAACTGTGAAATGTCTGCCATTAAGGTTTCACAAAGTCCGCCATCTTTGGCCCTACCGGCGCACAGTGTCATCAAGGAATTCCCAGCCACGCGGCTGGACCGGCCGTTGTGCGGCATCACGCAGTTGCTAAGCTAACGTCCAGCGCCACGTGGTCGCTGCCGGGCCGCGGCTTTGACGAGCGTTCTGTGCGGCCGCCAACTCTGAACTTAGAATATTTTCAGGGCGCCACGGCTCGGCCGTTACCTCACACAGTGGATTGCCGTACCGATTATAGAAAGTGAGAAATAGTGCTCCTCCACAATCTTCTAAAAACCCACGTTTTTGTATTCAGAGTTCCCAGTCAGATCACTGGGAACGCCAACTCCGTGTCGCTCACTGCCAGCCCCAGTAAGCTCCGACAACTCTGGTTCTCTCACTTGGTTTGCTGCTCTCAAAGTTTGTACCTAAAATGCTGTTAGCACCCAGCCCAGAGGCTCAAGCGCTGACTTCTGCATGGCAACCAGTTGCATCCTTTGCTTTCTCTAATGTTGTTCAGAATTAGCCATCAGTCTAGTAGTTAGCGTGATCGTAAAGAAACAGTGGTAGTCAGACCCCCGAGTATACTTTAGTCTCCCGATGCGAGCATTCTGTTGAGTCTTAACAGCTGCGCCTCTCGTAAGTGCCTTCTGACAATGGTTGGCGCTACGGCGAACAATCAACCTGCCGTCACTAGCTGTTTCTCTTTTCATTTGCTCCTAACAGCCCGGAAATTCCAGACTGACCTCTAACCCTCTATCTTCGCTATATCCTGTAATAGGACATGACACTGTGTATTAGTACTGTTCAGTATGCCATTTCAGTGAAGTGTCATGTAATCTCCACTGCGTGAGAACACATACTCGTATTATCAGCTCAAGATAAATACTTTGTAGTGCACGATAAAGTTAACACCCTAACGTGAGGATTACTACGAGGTGTGTTCAAAAAGTAAGGTGACTATATTTTTATTAAAAATATTTATTTATTCATAAATATTCATTTTGTCCCTTCAAAGTAATTCCCCTCAAATACAATTGTGCCAACGCTTCTTCCAATCCATGAAGCACTTCTCATAAGCACTTTTTGTACAGCCTTGAGTACTTCCAGCGATGCTGCTTTCATTTCCTCCGCGAACAGGAAAAAGTCGCAGGGAGCCAAATCCGGTGAATATTGTGGCTGAGACATAAGCGTCGTGTTGTTTTTGGCCAAAAAATCTCTCGCAAGCGACGATGGATGAGCAGGTGCAGTGTCGTGATACAAAAGCCATGAATTGTTTTTCCGTAGTTCCGGACGTTTTTTGAGTATTGCTTCTCGCAAATGACGTATAACGTGAAGGTAATACTTGTTATTAACCTACGACATTGAGGCAAAAATTCATGATGCACTACCCCACGGTGATAATATTCTTCTCGGGTATGCAGCCGGATCATAACGTTATCTTGATACAATATTTCAGCGGTCGAACTGGCCGCCATCTTCAAGTGAGAGTGGTGGTACAGGATCTCGTCGGAGAGATCGTGTACCAGCACTCTCACCTGAAGATGGCGGCCAGTTCGACCGCGGAAATATTGTATCAAGATAACGTTATGATCCGGCTGCACACCAGAGAAGAATATTATCAATTATTACGCCGGGAAAGCCTTCGTACTTACGCCGCAGTAATTGAAAAAAACAATGAGAAAAACTTTGACATTTGATCGAACTTGGCGTGCTTTTTTCGGTCTCGGCTCCCCGGGGCGCTGTCATTGGGACGATTGGGCTTTGGTTTCGACGTCATAACCGTAAACCCATGTCTCGTTACCAGTCGTGATTCTTTTGAGCAAATCAGGATCATCACTGACATCATTCAACAGCTCCTGAGCGATGCTCATGCGACGGCTCTTCTGATCAAAATTGAGAAGTTTTGGAACAAACTTCACTGACACACGCCTCATGCCCAAAACATTCGAAAAAATAGCATGACGGCAGGGGACGACCGATACGCTAACATCCTCGGCAACTTCTGTTACGGTAATTCGACGATTTTCCAAAACAATTTTCTTTAAAGTTTCGACGTTATCATCTGTTGTTGATGTTCTGGGGCGTCCAGAGCATGGTTCGTTATTAGCATCTTCTCGGCCATCTTGGAAGAGCTTGTACCACCTGCAAACTTTTTTTACTTAGACTCACCGTATGCCACTGTCAACATTTCAAGTGTTTTAGAGCACTTGATACTACTTTTCACACAAAATTTGTTGATAATTCTTTGCTCCATTTTTTATAATTATCGAAAATCGCCGAACACACTAGAACATGTCTACCTTTCTGTCTGTCAAAAACAAACTAAACTGTGAACATATGTTCGGGACATGTGTACAACATAACAAAAAAAGATCGATAATCGAATGTACGTTGCCCGCCCAACTTGAAAAGTCACCCTGCTTTTTGAACAATCCTAGTATTATGTTTGGCACTATCAGCAGAAAATGGCAAAGTTTTTTGCTACAAGCTAAAGTTAATAACCTAACATGCAGTCGCTGTAGTGTTCGGGTAACTTTGAAAGCATAGCAACCCTCGTTTCTTACCTATACGAATTTGTGTTACTACTATTCAGTGTGCTACTTCATCGGAGTGACACATTGTTATTGCTGTTGATAGCAGAAGATGGCAACGTTTTGAACTGAAAGATGAAGTTTGTAATCCAGAATTGATCGCTGTAATGTTTGGCAGCCTTTACATCGCCTTTAGAGACGACGTGGTAATGAATTTAAATGTAAGACTACTGTTGTTTACAATACTGCAGTGCCTGTACTATTTCCAAGTAGGATGAAACCATTCTGAAATATAGCAAATGTATTCGCAATATCGAATATGGGCAACCACCAGCTGTATATAGGAATGACGATAGTGAAAATTTGTGCCGGACCGGGATCGAACCAGAATTTCCCGGTTATCGCGAGAGGTCGCCTTACCATTTGGCCACTCGAGCATGCCTCACGCCCCAACCCAAACTTCCGTATGTCGTCAACCATGTATTTTTCCGCCGACACCACGCAGAGAACTTAGAAATAAAATGTCTCCCTTGTACAGGGCCGGCCGGGGTGACCGAGCGGTTCTAGGCGCTACAGTCTGGAACCGCGCGACCGCTACGGTCGCAGGTTCGAACCCTGCGTTGGGCATGGATGTGTGTGATGTCCTTAGGTTAGTTAGGTTTAAGTAGTTCTAAGTTCTAGGGGACTGATGATCTTAGAAGTTAAGTCCCATAGTGCTCAGAGCCATTTGAACCTTGTACAGGTATGCAAGAGTGTTGAATGAAAAGTAATGTATCCACCTTCATTAATTGGGTTTGGATGGGAATATTTTAATACATCAAATCCAGAAACAATCCTTAGAATTTGATCTTTGATTAGCAATATTCACTTTTCCACATAACCACCAGCCGAATGGATACATTTTGGCCAACGATGACTAAGTTTTCTGAAGCCGCCACGGATAAAGTCGACACTCTGTCTCCGCAGCCAGTCTCACAGTTCTCTCAACGTCTTCATCAGCAGCATAATGTTGTCCCGCAGAGCGTCTTTCGTTGTCGGGAACAGACAGAAGTCAGACGGTGCTAAATCCAGACTGTATGGAGGATGCCGTACGGTGGTGAGATTCAGTATCTGAAGTTCCGGGATACCCATTGTGCACAGATCTTCCGATAGCCCAGCAAAGCAATAATGTGACCCACACGTTCTTGTGAAATACCGGTTGGGCTTGCAGTTTCGCTCTGAGTGATACGACCATCTTCCTGACTCACTCTGTCAATATTTTGCTTGTGAAACTCGGTGGTTGCTGTCACAGGACGTCCAACTCTGTTAGTCATGCATGTCAGATGTTCCCGCCTCAATATCTTTAAACTTACTCGCCCAACGACCCACAGTACTCACATCAACACAATCACCATAAACTTCTTTGATTCTCTGATGAATCTCCTCTGGGTGACACCTTCTGCTGTCAAGAATTCAATGACTGCACGTTGCTCAAATCGCATTGACAGACCGTCTGCGCAGGGTTTCATACTTTACACTGTAACAACACAGCCGTTCTATGCTAAGGCTTCCCGCCAACTGGAGCTGTAGAGAAGAGACTATGGAACAGTACCTGCCACATACCAGTGCTGCCAACTGTTGAGTTACGAAGGTGGAGGCATTACTTTTCAGTCAACCCTCGTACATAATGGATGTACGAGTACAGGTTGTAGACTTGTAGTTGACGATTTATGTAAGTTTCGGTGTGGCCGTAAGTCGTACTCGGGTAGTCAAATGGTAAGGCGACCGCTCCCGATAAGCGGGAATTACAGGTTCGAGTCCCGGCTCGGCACAAATTTTCATGAAATGATAATTAAATCAAGACGCTAAGCTGTCGAAAGGCGTTGATACATCAACGGGGACTGTTAAAAATGTGTGCGCCGACTGGGACTCGAACCCGGGATCCCCTGCTTGCATGGCACACGCTCTATCTATCTGAGCTACCGAGGACATAGAGGATTGTGCGACTGCAGGAATTTATCCGTTGCACGCTCCCCGTGAAACCCACATTCCCAACTTAATGTCCACACATTACATTCGTAGTGCCCCTGTCTTTCGGACATGTCCGAAAGAACAGGTACCATCTTCATACAAATTTTCATTGTCGTCATTCCATTACATAGCTGATGGCCGTCCGTATTGGCAATTGCGAATACATTTGTTGCATACAATATTTTTTACTCGGTGATTCTAGCCAGAAAGTGCACTTTAAGCTGTCACTTACGCCAGCAGTATTCTTCATGTGTATTTTGCAATGTTTACTTTGATGAATTTAATACAAGATGCACGGATCAAACTAGTGCTAATAGATGAGTCGTGTGTACGTCAATAAATAATACAGAAAATTTACGTGTAGAAATGTTTTATTTGGTGAAGAATTGGGCTATACCGGAGATCTACGCAAAAGGGAGCGGCAACCCCTCAGGAACCTCGGGTACGCGTGTAGCCTACATGGCCCCTGCAGGCCTGAGTATCGCGAGTTCTCCATGTCGCAGTTACGACTGGACACCATGCGGCGGTTCCAGTGCTGGCAGAGGCCCCCACTTTCCAGGGACCTATTCGCGTCGGTACAAAGCCTGACAAGAAAATAGTATCACAAGTATTCCACCGCCAGCACTATAAGCGCCAGCGCAAGGGGTAAACGAACTGACATTGACGGCCTCTCCTGACCTTATTGTTCCGGACGCTGTCGAATCCCATCATAGCGAACGACGCCGATCTTTTCAGCTTTCATCGTTGCTTCCTCTGTGGACTTGAACTGTGTTAAGAATAGACTTTTTCTGTGCCTATGTTGAGCCTAATCAGGACAGCATCCTCGGGAGTACGATTATTTCCCTGAAAGTGTATTCTACTACGAAGCGCCTAGTGGTGTTACTACATACCATTAATAGTCAGGTAACTTTAGATAACAGCCACTGTACAAGTACACTACTGCCCATTAAAATTTGCTACACCAAGAAAAAATGCAGATGATAAACGGGTATTCATTGGACAAATATATTATACTAGAACTGACATGTGACTACATTTTCATGCAGTTTGGGTGCATAGATCCCGAGAAATCAGTATCCAGAACAACCACCTCTGGCCGTAATAACGGCCTTGATACGCCTGGGCATTGAGTCAAACAGAGCTTGCATGGCGTGTACAGGTACAGCTGCCCATGCAGCTTCAACACGATACCACAGTTCATCAAGGGTAGTGACTGGCGTATTGTGACGAGCCACTTGCTCGGCCACCATTGACCACACGTTTTCAATTGGTGAGAGATCTGGAGAATGTGCTGGCCAGGGCAGCGGTCGAACATTTTCTGTATCCAGAAAGGCCCGCATAGGACCTGCAACATGGGGTTCTGCATTATCCTGCTGAAATGTAGAGTTTCGCAGGGATCTAATGATGGGTAGAGCCACGGGTCGTAACACATCGGAAATGTAACGGCCACTCTTCAAAGTGCCGTCAATGCGAACAAGATGTGACCGAGACGTGTAACCAATGGCACCCCATACCATCACGCCGGGTGATACGCCAGTATGGAGATGACGAATACACGCTTCTAATGTGCGTTCACCGCCAAGTCGCCAAACACGGATGCGACCATCATGATGCTGTAAACAGAAACTGTATTCATCCGAAAAAATCACGTTTTGCCATTCGTGCACCCAGGTTCGTAGTTGAGTACACCATCGCAGGCGCTCCTGTCTGTGATGCATCGTCAAGGGTAACCGCAACCACGGTCTCCGAGCTGATAGTCCATGCTGCTGCAAACGTCGTCGAACTGTTCGTGCAGATGGTTGTTGTCTTGTAAACGTCCCCATCTGCTGTCTCAGGGAACGAGACGTGGCTGCACGATCCGTTACAGCCATGCGGATAAGATGCCTGTGATCTCGACTGCTAGTGATACGAGGCCGTTGGGATCCAGCACGGCGTTCCGTATTACCGTCCTGCACCCACCGATTCCATATTCTGCTAACAGTCATTGGATCTCGACCAACGCAAGCAGCAATGTCGCGATACGATAAACCGCAATCGCGATAGGCTACAATCCGACCTTTATTAAAGTCAGAAACGTGATGGTACGCATTTCTCCTCCTTACACGAGGCATCACAACAACGTTTCACCAGGCAACGCCGGTCAACTGCTGTTTGTGTGAGAAATCGTTAGGAAACTTTCCTCATGTCAGCACGTTGTAGGTGTCGCCACCGGCGCCAACCTTGTGTGAATGCTCTGAAAAGCATATTTCATTTGCTTATCACAGCATCTTCTTCCTGTCGGTTAAATTTCGCGTCTGTAGCACGTTATCTTCGTGGTGCAGCAATTTTAATGGCCAGTAGTGTATCTACTGAAGACACTGTGTTCTGCTCCTTTTGCTCTTATCGCCGAAGCAGACGTATTTCGCTGTCAATAAACTTGTTAGAACTTGATCATTTTTTTCCCTTGATTGTGCTTGCTAGGTGTGTGCACAGTAACCGAACTCTGGTTATAAATGAGTTCTGCTTAACCAATAACTGTGTGTTTGTGTGTGTTTTTATACCTGATGTATTTTCGATATGGAAATTCTGCAAGATATCCTTTACATAGCTATTTGGATAAATCCTTTTGAACAAGACAAAAAATTCAACTCGTGGGATACATTTGAACACGGCCAAAATGGCTGCCTTGGGACTAAAATGCAAATGTCTATTTCATTTTAATCGTCACTAAACTGCTACACTCTGATCGGCTGTTTTGTTTGAATATTACCTTGTTATTAGCTTTCGAGGGGTGCAGGCGGGGAGAGAGATGAGGGGGAAGTGTGGTCATATTGTCACGTGAAGATGATGATGTTACTGACAAGTGAGGCGTGTCTTATGAAGCCATTCGTTTGCCCCTGCATGTTGGCAACCTGCACTACCACTTGCAGTTGTCAGTGGTATCTCAAGGTTCAGCGCAGCACTGAAGCGCAAAATGTGCAAGAATTCCCAAAATCTACTCATTAACAGGTGTAATATTACGTATAAGTTTTAACACAATAAGATATTACAGTTAGTAACTGTATGCGCATATGTTTCTAAAGGGCATAACTCACAGCAAGCAAATTACTCAGATTATATTAATCCAATATTTGAGAGTGAGAGCACTTAGCGACTTTCAACGAATGTGACACAGAAATTACACCAAATTCTAACCTTTTCGAGCCTCTTTCTAGCTGACAACCTCCACAAAATAATGAAAGAATAAACGTTTATCGCTCACTAAATTTTCGCTGTTCACGCAGTGAAACTTTAGCACCTCGCGTGACGTTTTAATTTGTTAGTTCTTTACTACTAATACCATTCCTAAAACATTTTACAGACAATATCTACATCTACTGAGTGTACCTGGAAAAATATATCACAGTACGACAAACAGTTCAGGAGATGTGACATCATAATTTTGAGATGCGTAAAAAGCTAATTTTTCTTAAATCAGAGCACGAATTCCCAGAATGTATTCTGAAGTTTTAAATTCTTTTATGCGTGGGAGTTGGATTCTTTAAGAAATCGGTGATGTGGGCCTACGGGTATGTTGCCAATACATAATACTGTGCTTTGTCAAATTTCCTTTTCCTCTCATGTGGTCGTACGTTACCGCGTGCACTTCTGCTACACTTACGAAAATTGAGCTCATATTCGTGTCGAAATCGGTTCGTTTTGTTAGTTTCACACTTTGTTTATCGTTGGCTTTTCTGGTGTGGAATACTTCACTGCTGACATGTAGCTCAATATGAAACGCCAATACCAAAACAAAAATAAAAAAAAAACGATAGCTGCACAAAAATCGGTACTAATACACGTAACCAAAAATCACTGCAATCAATGAAATGTGGAATCAGACTCTCTATTACTAAACGGCTAAACCCTGGCAAGGTTCAAGTTGCACGTTGCCTATCTAACGGCTTCTAGGGGCAGCGAAATTAGTTATTCTATATTTCATATAATAAACTAACCCATTTTAAAATGCTATCACAATCTTCTCATTAAGAGGTATGATCTCATGTTAAAGGTTTAACACACTAAAAAATGTACCATAGAAAGTGTGTCTAACTCTGAGGCAGCGTAACTGGTGGCGTGGAGATTACCCATATAGTATTTGAGAATGCATTTCAGTAAACTTTACACATAATTTCAAACCTTTTTTTTTAAATTTTGTCTCTCTGACCCCCCTCGCAAAAAATGAAACGACAAGAGTTTATCGCTTGTTCCATTTTACTGTTCACGGAGCAAATCTTCAGCGTGAGGCATGACGTTCCAATTTTTTACCTCTTTACTACTAACTCTGTTTAAAACACATTTGCAGACAATATTCACATGTAGCACTGATGTACCTGCAAAATTATACAACTGTGCCACGCTCAGTTCAGCAGATAAGGCAACGTAAGCACTGGAATGCGTGAAAAACTAGTTTTTCTTTGTAGAGTGTGCAGATCATCCAGGGTATATTAATTTAATGTTTGATAAATTAGAACAGCTAGCGACTTTCTTCAAAGCTTAAAATACGAGAGCTATTCCGAAAGTAAGTTCTGATCGGTCATGAAATGGAAACCATTGTTAAAATCAAAAATGTCTTATTTCCAACAGTTAGCTACGCCTTCCAGCCATTTCTATACACAGTCACCACTCCGGCTTAGACATTTGTAGTAACGTTGTACGAACATTCCAATATCCTCGTCATAGAAGGCAACCGCCTGTCCTTTCCACCAATTCTGTACGCTGATCAACTGCTCGTTGTTTGTGCCAAAACGTTGTCTTCATAGCCACCAGTTCATGTGGGTAGAGATGAAACTCAGGGGAGGCCAATTAGGAGCTGTAATGCGGGCGATGAAAAACTTCCCATCGAAAACGCTGAAGGGGCATCCTCATTACACTTGCAGACTACGGCCGAGTACTGTAGAGAAGGAAGCGTATGACAGCTATATTAAGTGGGCTGCATGGCATCAAGCGAAATCTCTCGCCAGGTTCTCACACTTTGCGGGAGACCCTGTTTTCTCGGGATCTTTACGTGCTTACCGCGTGCTCAGAACTGAAAAAAAACATCGTGACGCGATCGACGAGCACACTGTCACCGCATGTGTGCAGAACTCCATCGGATTTTCAAAGTGGTTTCCATTTCGTAGCCGCGCGGGATTAGCCGAGCGGTCTGGGGGCGCTGTAAGTCATGGACTGTGCGGCTGGTCCCGGCGGAGGTTCGAGTCCTCCCTCGGTCATGGGTGTGTGTGTTTGTCCTTGGAGTAATTTCGGTTAAGTAGTGTGTAAGCTTAGGGACTGATGACCTTAGCAGTTAAGTCCCATAAGATTTCGCACAAATTTGAACATTTTGAACATCCATTTTGTAACCGAGCGGAACTTACTTTCCTACTCCTATAATTTCACAACTTACTCAACTTTTTTTCGCTTACATGTTGTTGTTATTGTGGTCTTCTGTCCAGAGACTGGTTTGCTGCAGCTCTCCATGCTACTCTATCCTGTGCAAGCTTCTTCATCTCCCAGTATCTACTGCAACCTACATTCTTCTGAATCTACTTAGTGTATTCATCTCTTGGTCTCCTTCTACGGTTTTTAACCTCCAGGCTGCCCTCCAGTACTAAATTGGTGATCCCTTGATGCCTCAGAACATGTCCTACCAACCGATCCCTTCTTCTATTCAAGTTGTGCCACGAACTTATTTTCTCCCGAATCCTATTCAATACCTCTTCATTATGTATGTGATCTACCCATCTAATCTTCAGCATTCTTCTGTAGCACCACATTTCGGAGGCCTCTATTCTCTTCTTGTGCAAACTATTTATCGTCCATGTTTCACATCCATACATGGCTACTCCATACAAATACTTTCAGAAACGACTTCCTGACACTTAAATCCATACTCGATGTTAACAAACTTCTTTTCTTCAGAAATGCTTTCCTTGCCATTTCCAGTCTACATTTTATACCCTCTCTACTTCGACCATCATCAATTATTTTGCTCCCCAAATAGCAAAACTCATTTACTACTTTAAGTGTCTCATTGCCTAATCTAATTCCCTCAGCATCTCCCGACTTAATTCGAATACATTCCATTATCCTCGTTTTGCTTTGGTTGATGTTCGACTTATATCCTCCTTTCAAGACACTGTCCATTCCGTTCAACTGCTCTTCCAGGTCCTTTGGTGCCCCTGACAGAATTACAATGTCATCGGCGAACCTCAAAGATTTTATTTCTTCTCCATGGATTTTAATTCCTACTCCGAATACTTCTTTTGTTCCCTTTAGTGCTTGCTCAGTATACAGATTGAATAACATCGGGGATAGGCTACAACCCTGTCACATTCCCTTCCCAATCACTGCTTCCCTTTCATGCCCCTCGACTCTTATAACTGCCATCTGGTTTCTGTACAAATTGTAAATAGCCTTTCGCTCCCTGTACTTGACCCCTACCACCTTAAGAATTTGAACGAGAGTATTCCAGTCAACATTGTCAAAAGCTTTCTCTAAGTCCACAAATGGTAGAAATATGCTTACGATCAAATATTTAACACTTCAACTCATTTGCAAAGCAATCCGACGTCTGAAGCTGTTTTACACATTTCACGATGACGACGATGTTTGGTTTGTGGGGCGCTCAACTGCGCGGTTATCAGCGCCCGTACAAATTTCCAACGTTTTCTCAGTCCAGTCTCCCCACGTGCATGAATGATGATGAAATGATGAGGACAACACAAACATCCAGTCATCTCGAGGCAGGTGAAAATCCCAGACCCGCCGGGAATAGAACCCGGGACCCCGAGATCGGGAAGCGAGAACGCGACCGCGAAACCACGAGCTGCGGACTACACATTGGATTTCGATTCTTTAACGAATCGGTGATGCCGGGGCTTATAAAAGATAATAACCACTGAGCCTCGATCTCTCAAAGCAAGCAGCACGCCAAGCAATAATTTTATATTTGTAAGGTAAATCTGTCCATAAGCAGTTGCAAATTTACGAAAATTGCAATCAGTGTCTTCGCTAGTTATTAGGATAACCAAAGATAATGTTCAATCTCCGAATACAGGATGATGTCACCCACCGCAAGAGCAATACGTCACGGCTCAAAGCCAACGCGTGGTATCGAAGTGTGAAGTTGAGCACGAACGAGAGGCGCTTCGCTCCACATAGCATGGAGGAGCGCCGATGGCTCTACTGGCGTTAGCAGAGAGCAGGAAAGCCGGAAGCGTACTGGTGCTGCACCACTGAACTCCCTTCTCTTATCGTGGCTGGCAGTGACCTTTCAGGAGTCGGGAAGTGGTCGCTGGATGTCTGTGTGTAGCGCGCGCAAGGACGGCGGCGCTGAGGTGAACACGGCGTAGCCTCAGTCAGCTCCATTAATCGCCGGTGCGTGTGGCGGCTACAGATAATACTTCTCTAGTCGGCCTCCGTCAGCACTAGTCGCCGTCGCCGCGTCTTATTAACTTGAGGTCGCGGGTTCTCGTCTCGGACGTGTGCGTGAGCTCTAAATGTGCTGTCACTGGGTTAAGACACAACGTCACGTAAGGCTCCACTTCCTTGTGTGAGTTTCGTTGGTACAATTGTTGTCGGCTCATCAGTAATAAGATAAATGTAGCAGCAGAGCGGACCCTCAGACTTTCGGAAAAATATCAACCAACCAGCCCCAAGACAGCAAGAGCAGGTCAGTGTGAAAACTATGGTACAATTAGCTTAAGAGATTCTGCATCAAAGTTGGTGACAACAGTAGTATACAGAAGAATGGAAAAGAATACTGAGAATCTGTTAGATGACGAGAAATTTGTCTTTAGGTAAGATAAAGGGTACCTGTGAGATAGTTCGGATGTTTGCCCTTGGAAATGAAAGCGACATAAGAAAAATGAAGACGTAGTAAAAACTGTTAGACTACGTGAAATGGTGCAAGATGATCGAAATTCTCAGACAAGTAAGTCTCATCTACAAAAGGAGACGGATAATTACGTATAATATATGTAAGAACAAGAAAGGAACAATAAGAATAGAAGACCGAGAAGGAAGTGCTCGGATTGGCAGAACACTTATTTGGTGCAACACGTCTGTTAAAGATATACTGCCTACACTATCTCTGTCCGTCCTCTGCTAGAGCAGTGCTGTGCGCTATGGGATCCTCACCAGATGTGATTCATGGAGGATATCGAAAAAGTTCAAACAAGTGCAGCTCCTTTTGTGTTATCATGAAATAGGGGAGACAAAAATGGTTCAAATGGCTCTGAGCACTATGGGACTTAACTTCTGAGGTCATCAATCCCCTAGAACTTAGAACTACTTAAACCTAACTAACCTAAGGACATCACGCACATCCATGCCCGAGACAGGATTCGAACCTGCGACCGTAGCGGTCGCGCGGTTCCAGACTGAAGCGCGTAGAACCGCTCGGCCACTGGACGGCTAGGGGAGACAGTGTCACGGATATGATACGCCAGTTAGGGTGGCAATCATCAAAACAAAAGATATTTTTCATTACGGCGAGAAACGGAAAACTTTTTGTTGACACCCATCTACATAGGAAGAAACGATTATTACAATAAAATAAAATATCAGGGCTCCCACGGAAAGATTTAAATGTTCGTTTCTCCCTCGCCCTGTTAAGAGAGCGGAACGGTAGAGAAATAGAGTGAAACTGTTTCAATGAACCTTCTGCCAGGCACTTAAGTGAGAAATGCAAAGTATTCATGTAGATGTAGATGTAGACACAGAGTAAACAGAAACAGTGTTAGACTGGGATGCAGTCTTTCGCCCCTACTGTACAATCTGCCCATCGAAGAAGCAATGACGGAAATAAAAGACAAGGTTACGAGTGGGATTAAAATTCAGGGTGAAAGGATAGAAAAGAAAGACAAAAATAATTAAGAGTAGCAAAAGCTAACTAACGATAAACATAATGGGAAAAGTGGGGACCACGAGGTATACTAAGTTAAGGAATTGTGCTACATGGGAAGCAAAATAACAAAAGGTTGAGATAGGATGGGGGGCATGTCTTTAGCTGTGGAATAAATTTATGAGAATATGTTTGGAGCACAACGTTGTATGGTAGTGAATTATGGACCAATAGAGGGGGGGGGGGGGGGGGGGAGGATTTGAGAAGAAGAAAATCGAAGCGCTATGAGTATGATGCAGTAGAAGAATGCCGAAAATTAGGAGAACTGATAAGAAATGTGTGTATTGATTTAATTACATGATGTATGTATAGCCACCTCGGCTATACATACATCCTGTAATTAAACCAATTAACGCACGGTTCCTTGACCTCAGCCAATAAAAATGTTTAAAATTTCAAGTATGTGAATAGAAATACTTGGGAAACAACGAGAAGAAGGGGCAGGAAGATACGGCACGTGTTAAGATATCAGGGAATACCTTCCATGGCACTACGTTAAGAATATATGGTAAAAGCTATTGGGGAAGACCGATACTGCAGTGTATCCAACAAACATGTGAGAACGTGACTTGAGGTGCTGCTCTGAAATGAAGAGGTTGGCACAGGAGCCCAAATCGTGGCTGGCCGCATCAAACCAGTCAGATGACAAATACAAAAAGAAACACAGGAGAAAAGCAACAGAACTAAGCAGCCTACCAATTTCTAATACTTTGCTTTCTATGCAATCAAGTACAGGATAGTATATAAGATGACATGATGCTGAAACTGTTTCCTTTTACTACTTTTATTTTTGTGCAGAATCACACATGAGAGATATGGACACATTCATAAGTGACGGTGTAGATGTGGAGCAATGAGAACTTGCTCCACAAAGGGACATTATTTCTGCGTGCGAGGAACAGTTATTGAAAAACAGGTTAATTGTAAAATATACTGGAGGAAGCTCTCTAATGAAACAACGAAAACTACGATATTTATGATTACCGTTTTTTTCCTTTTTTTTGACATTGTCGTAATGAAATGTAACTAGCGGTTCACGTAGTGTTCTGAAACGGGTTAGAGGTAAAGGTAATCTCTGTAACGAACTATAGTTGTTATGTCGTGGTAAAACGCTATGTGGTAGATCTCAATAAAATTCTTATGTGAAGGGATGCGATGAATAATTTTTGTTACGTACGAAGAGCGAAAATATTTTTGAATTCATCTACGGTGGACATAATTTACAAGTGGATCTGTGCAGTTCCATCTCGCTGAGTCCCACGGACATATTTCTTCGTTTCAATTTGCATGAAATTTAAAAGTTTTAATTGAATTTATGGATTTATTACGAGTTTTCTTTTTGATTACTTTCAGAAACATTAATGAGCCAAATATGATAAACTGCGTGATTATAACCGGTCATATTGGTCCCTTTTAGAGTACGAAAAAGTTTTAAATCTTTTTTTTCCTCATAAAGCATACTAAATGGAAAATTTGTTAGTCTGGTAAAAAGAGAAAACAATTCTTCTAGTTTGTGAGACGATTTTTAATCTTTTTTTCTCTCGTAAAGCATACTAAATGGAAAATTTGTTAGTCGAGTAAAAAGAGAAGACAATTGTTTTAGTTTGTGAGACAAGTGCGCTTGCTGTGAAGTTGTGCCAATTGTGGCAATATTTTTTTGTTTATGCAGCAAGGTTGGCACCACTCTCGGTCCATGAGTCGCGGTGAGTCGCTGGGTAGAGATGGTGTATTCTGCCTCTGGAAAAAACAGTGATAGGTGGCAGCTTGGAACGATGCCGGCAGGGGGGAGGGGGGGGGGGGGTTAGGGGTGAAACTCATACAGTGACTTCCGGTAACAGGACGTTGGTTCGCGGCCAGGCGATTTGGAGCACTGCAAGTTCATCAGTCCTTCATAATCCCGTCCCCTTATTACGTGATTTAAAGTCTCCCGCATTTGTTTTTGTTTTGCGGTAAACAGAAGCTGGTCTCATCGTATTGCACTCTGAATTGCATTGTAAATAGGTTACTCCTATTCTACTTGATTTCTGCTCGCATCCGTAATACTGGGCGGAGTAAATGATTCCATATTCCTTATTGTTTCATATGCAACAGAAGCTGGTTTCGTCGCATGGTGTTGTGTGAACTTGCAAATATTCGTTAATGCTTACGAATCCGGGTTTCAACTGCTCGATTTAAAAACTCTACTCTATTTATGTTAGCATCCATTTTTCGCACTTCCTCGCATTTAATGGAGAACTCCATGTTAGAATATTTTGACACAACTGATATTCAACTATTACGTCTTGTTGCAGAATGAGGATGCAATTTCGCTTCGAAAAGTTTCGCTTGTTGCCAATGAATGCCATGCATTTCACAACGATTTGCAGAGTGTGGATGTACACGAAGAAGAGTACGCTTTCTAGTCTTGGTGACTGGAGCATTCTTCCTTGAAAATGTTAAAAATGCAACAGTAGTTACGCAAACGTGTTCACACGCTATTAGCAGGTACTAAAACAATACATTTTACACAGTTCATTGAATACTGCGTGGGTTGAAGCCCTATCAACAGGGACTTACATGGTTTGACCGAAAATAATAGTGCATTGAGAATGGCTAGCTTCTAGCCGAAATCTAGATTTGAATAATAAAATTTAAGAAGGACGACTGATTGCTGGAAATTTACAAGTCAATATAACAGTCGCTCAGTGCAACCGCTTTCCGAATGGAAGGTAACCTGATTATTTTTGTGTATTTGTAATTTGTAACACAATCACTCGTTCCCAGCCTTCTAGCCCACTGCCCAGTACCGCCGTAGAAAGTAAGAATAATCACTGTTTGAGTGTAGGACTTATGGCTAGAACAGTACCGTGTTTTAATAATAAAAAAATAATGGAAATTCAGCTGAAAATATTTTGACAGGCAACGATAGTAGACAAAAAACTGAAAATAATTCGATCTGGGAACGTTTAGCCAGCAGCTACTGTTGCATTTAAATTAGGATTTCATGCTACCGCATGTTAGGCAGACGAAGTGGTACAATCTGGATATTGTTACAACTTCCCTTTTTGTAGGAGTACTATTTTGGTCAAACAGTTGATTGAGACTTAAAAATCATAAGCCTAAACAAAACATAGCCTATGTTGCCTCACTGACGTCTATTTAATGAGTGCTGGCGCTACCAGATTACTAATGATGTTAAGCTGACCGCTACAAATTGGCACACAACAGCTAACAAAATTTGTTGTTACGGACATACAGCCTAGGGTTGGTTTGGAGCAGTTGTTCATTACTGTTCATCTCTGCCTAACTACTGTATTGTATATCTTCACCTAGAGTTGCACATCCCCTTTGCTGCAGTTTTCAGCAACTTCCTGTGTCGTAATGTATGCAACAGCCATCGTACCTCTGCAATTACTGTGTCCTTTATTACGCATTTGCTCCTCACTGACTCGCTGCAGGTCATCCCTCAGTCCTTACTTTACTAATCTGTATTATCTTGAACAGTCTCTCGCATTTGAAAGTCTAGATCGTTTCATTTGTTTTTTCTCTTTTGTCCATGTTTTGCACCCACACAGGCTGGTTTTTCATTCTTCTTATCCCGGTCTCAGAGTTTTTTTTACACGAAGCCCTATTGCCATGTTCGACCTTTTCTATTATCTCTTTCTTTAATCTTCGAAGCGCAGGCGGTGTCGCTAAACACTCACATTCCGGACGGCGGCAATTAGAATCCCCATCCGGCTATCCAAGTGTAGGTTTTCCACCTTTTCCCCTTAATCGTCTAAAGCACATGGAGCGATGGTTCCTTCGTAAAAGGCAAGGCCGATTTCGTGCCTTATGCTTCCCCAGTACCAGCTTGTGCCCCGTCTTTGATGACCGACCTAATTGTACACGGGAGGATAAACTCTATTTATTCTACCTCCGAGATCCATTTCATGAAGAGTCGGCAGTATGTTCTACAGCTGTGTGTACAAACGCCGTAAGAAAATTTGGCCAGGTGGGAGTAGCATTCCGGCTCTGGGGGTTCTGTACACACTTAATTATCCATATATTATTCCCACTCTGGGAATCGGGAACCTCGAAGGTTTTTGCCTGTCATTGACACTGATACTGTCAAGATATCGATAACTGGAATTCCAAGACTTTCGAGAACGTTTGAAATTTAAATTTTCTAACCGCTCCCCACTTGCACACTAACGGTGCTTTGTAAAGAAGGAAAGTAACTTTATTTTATAAAATTTATAAAGCAGAGTTACAACAACCTAGAGCACATAATAGTAGTTAGTTATCAAATACTTGTCAAAATTTTATGAAAAGTCAACGAAAATGTGTTTTAGACCCCTACTGCCTACCGCCCACCATGGAAGTGGGTGTAGGGACTAGGTTGACTACCACTGCCTTATATGTTTTAATGAGTGACTTTCAGACTATAAAAATACGACATAGATGGCCATATCTTTTAATTTCAATGACTTAGAAGCTTAATTTTTTTACACTGCCAAATCAATACAGACCTTAGTATGTTTATTATTTTATTCGTGGCTATAATTTTCAGCAACTGAAGTATTATTTTTTCAAGATAAATTCCAGTCATCAGCTGCAAATAAATTTTTATTATCCTCACCTGTTTCGACAAAATTTGTCGAACCGTCTTTAAAACAATCATATACAATATTTCTCAACATACCACGGCGTTATTCTTCAACGAAGGTGAAGCTAGAGTAAGTTGGTATATGCCGCTAGTTCGCACACAGCGTCTATTTCTTGCTACCATGGGGTAAGAATACTGGCATCGTGCTGGTGGAGAGTGTATGTAAAGGTGCACTATCCATCATAGCTTCTGTCTGCCTGAAAGGGTCACGAACGAAGAACTCCTGTTTCATCGCGTTTTTGACAACTGAGTAAATTTTTTTGTTGTAAATTTTTTTGTCCTGGTGAACCTTTAGATCGAATTGAGGCGCTACTGAAAGAGCGGTTAACTGTGGTTGCACGTATATATGATAACGTTCTGTTTCTGATTTCTGGACTTGTGTGGAATCCATTTCGGTTTTGATATCATCATAGGGCTTGTTGGTATAGTTAGGTATTGGATCAGTTTTCGTAACTGTGCCAACTCGCCCAACATCTGTACCAATTAAACCCTTACTCTTCATTAAAAAGGATCCAATTTGTATGAAAAAGTCTGACAAGTCAAAAAATAAAAAGTACTTCCGAAAAAACGTCGATATGAATCTTCTTCTATGGGTTGTGATGACGGCATGTCTGACATTAGCTATATCGGAAATGACGACAGCTTGGCTTTTCTTAATGATAGTCCAGAGGCTGAAGAACCTCTCCACTGTGGAAAGCTTCCACCCTCAACCTCCAGCCTAGCGATGGTGAGGGTTCTCATTCTACGGTTACCACGAATCCTGGGGAACCTCAGAATGATTCCAACAGATCACATCGAACGTATCTCCCACTGGCATGACCCCCCAATCACCTTGAATTTAACGGAAAGGTTTCGATGAAGTACCGTCCCCGCCAGTACCCTGGGAAGGTTACCGAGCGAAGTGGCGCAGTGGCTGACACAATAGACTTGCATTCGGGAGAACGACGGTAGACGCACCGGGTACATCCTGCACTGAGGTTGACGCCTCACCAGTGGTCGAGCGGGAGATCATTCTAGGAGATCATTCCAAAGTCTGGCAGGCAGCGAGGGGCCATCGTGGGGCCTCCCCGGTTCGTTTGACGAACAGGTTTCGGGTGTTATCTGCGGCTGACGATGTCTCTAAGCCGGATGCACTCGTCCACCCTGTTCCAGAGGAAGCTTCTCGGTCAGCAAGGTCTGCGCATTCACAGAGGGTGGGTTTGCTGGTAGTTGGGAGCTCAACGACCAACCAATGGTCGTCTCCACTGATACTGGCTGTGCAGACCTCACTGGGGCTCCGTCCCCGACTGCACTGCTACTGCATCCCGACCGAACTGCTGGTCCGACTCGAACTGAACTGCCAGACACACGACGACCTGGAAATACTATCGGTCGCTCCAGAGATGAGACGAAGTGCACTTATCGATACGCGCTGCTGCTGCCGCTCACGGGCAAGTAAGGCAGGAAGTTAATGACACCAGTAAATGGAATAAGAAAACGAGGCGCCAGTACCGTAATAGAAGATGACAAACAATAAATTGCATGAACACAAGCCGTGCGCGGCTCATACATCTTGTACTTCCATTTACTCCAGAATTCTTAGTTTAGGCGTAATATCCCACCTGCAATAAAACGATTTTATCATGACAATCAACACGGATTCTCGTTATGTACAACTGAATTCTCGCTCTTCACTCTTGATATCCTACGAGTCAGAGATAAGCGCGACTTGTGTTTCCACGTTTTCAAAACGTGCTATTAAAAACGTCGTACGAGTTGAAGGCTAATAATTAAAACTAGTATCGCCTGTGGTCTAAATTCGACCAGTTGTTTCAGTAGACCTGATCTATCACATCAAACGTCATGTATCTTAAAGCGTCTGAAATTTTAGCCGCGGTACTGATCCTTAGCAAATGCTACATTGTAGCTACGTGTATTCTTGAAATAATTCTTTCTTTCTCTTTAACTTTTCTATCATTTGAAGGGAGTTTTTGATACTCTGCGTGGAAAGATAAATTTTTTGTTAATGCAGCAAATTATCTTTACCCTTATAACAACAAAATGTATCACGTAAAGTCACCTCAGACGGGAAATGATTTGCTTTACAAAATCTGCATTGTAAATTCACTAAATCGCAATAACAGTTCTCAAAATGATTTGGATACATTTAAACGTATCTTTCAGAACGACAACAGCATTATCGTTATCAACATCTGCAGTATTCCTATTACTTTCCCTAGACTAAAAGTGCCTCTCTCTAGTTCTTCGTCTTTGAGTACGACCCGTTAATGTTCTTCTTTGAGGCATAACCTAAAACATATATAGTTTCCTTATAATAAGGGACGTTGTAGCTGCTCAAAATGAAGATATTGAAAATTAGGAACACATTACATTTTGTGGTGACGGCGGCAAACGAACACTCTTAGACCAAAGTAGGTGAAAAAACGACGCTAATAAACAACGTTTGTTGTCCCCGATGGCTTCTTTACTATGTTTCGTTTTCCACTGTCATGAACGAGGTAGCAGTTGCGACATTGTAGCTGTCTGGTATACGTGTGTTACTGCGAATGAACTATCTGCAACATGAACGTCCCTAGAATGCAACTTCACGAAATGTTGTTACTTTCGTGTGTCGTTTCTACCATAGCACCCGGTCGTTACGCCTGGTGGAAGTTGCTAACAATGTCAGAGACAAAGGGAAACTTTTCCATGTGTGTGTCTACTTCATTTTACCTTCCTAATGGCTATGAAAACACTTTTTTTTTCTTTATTGCTCATCTACGGCTAAGTTCCTTTCGAATTATGTGAGTTTCATTGGCCGCATTGTATAATTAATTTTAAAAATCAGCACTTCAGTTTTTGATGCTAACGTATTAATATTATGATCATAAAACAGATGCACTATCATTATTTTATCCACATTGCCATTACTTTCTCTACGCAAAAATTGTCTACCTAGCTCTTCGTCTCTCTCTCTCTCTCTCTCTCTCTCTCTCTCTCTCTCTCTCTCTCTCTCTCTCTCTGACTCTTTGGCATTCTCCTTCTACGTATACACTGAAAGTATACAGTTTCCACATAATAAACGAAGAAATTAAAAATTAGGAACTTACTTCAAATTGGCTGGTAATGCAGAAAAATGACCACAAAGTTACTCTTACAGAAAAGTAAGCGAAATAACGACGCCAATATACAGAGTTATTTACAGACTTCGTTACTACGAAATGTTGATTTTCACTGCTGACATCATCGACCTAGCAACTGTCGCAATGTAGCTGCCCGGTATGCATGTTATACTGCAAATTGCAAATGAACTATGTAAACATGAAGACCCCTAGAATGCGATTTCACGAAATGTTGTCACTTTCGTGTGTCACTTCTACCATAGCATTTGATCGGTGCGCAGGACAGAGGTTGGTAGCTCTTCAATTTTCTATGTTCAAGTATTGGAGATTTTAATGTGTGATAGAGAATGAAACATCAGTGTTGGGAACGTGAAAGCTTCTACTTCCTTTTACCGTTCTTAAAGGCTACATACGAGACGTGTTTTTTAAGTAAGTACCGTTTTGAAATTAAAAAAAAGACGTTCTAAGATATCTCAGTAATTTTATTTTTACATGAAAGCCTGTACCTTAATCTACGCACTGACGCCATTACAATCTGATTCTTCTTTGTTTACGTTGTGTACTGAATGTTTAAGGTGCCTCCGATAGTCGTGAGTCCCGCCGAGTGTTATAAGATTTCTTAGTGCTAAAGGCCTAAAAGCGATCGATCTTCATCGTGAGATCTGTGCAGTTTACGGATAAAACAGTATGCGTGATGGAATGGTAAGAAAGTGGTTGAAAGTATTTAAAGATGGTCGCACAAATGTGCATGATGAAGAACGTAGTGGGCGTCCTTCGGTCGTTAATGAAAGTTTGGTGCAGGAAATGGACAATAAGGCGAGAGAAAACAGACGCTTTACGATTTCCTTCTTACTTTCCTAATGTTTCTCATAGTGATCTAATAGTGTTATGGCATTGTGACCGAGCACTTTAATTACCGAAAATTGTGCGCACGTTGGGTACCGAAAATGTTGGATATGCACAAAACCAAACGTTTAGATAGTGCACTGACTTTCCTTGAGCGGTACCACAACGACAGCGATGATTTCTTAAGCTAAATCGTTACGGGCGATGAAACATGGGTGGCCTACGTCACACCAGAATCAAAGCAACAGTCCATGGAGGTTAAGCAAGGGCATCGTTTTGCTGCAAGACAATGCCCCTTCGCATGTGGCGAATAAGACCAAAGATCTCATCACATCTTTTCGATGGGAGACTCTAAATCATCCTGCGTACAGCCACGATCTTGCGCCCAGTCACTACCATCTGTTCCTGCACTTGAAGAAACACCTGGGCGGTCAGCGTCTTCAAGGCGATGACTAAGTCAAAACAGTGGTGATGCAGCGGCTAACAAGTCAGGCGGCAGACTTCTATGAGGAGGTTATTCAAAAACTGGTACAACGTTATGACAAGTGTCTCAATATTGACGGAAACTATGTGGAAAAGTAGATTAAGGTACAGGCTTTCATGTAAAAATAAAATTATTCAGATATCTTAGCACGTCTTTTTTTAATTTCAAAACGGTACTTACTTAAAAAACACGCCTCGTACATTATTTTTTTCTTTGTACATCTACATCTACATGATTACTCTGCAATTCACATTTAAGTGCTTGGCAGAGGGTTCATCGAACCACAATCATACTATCTCTCTATCATTCTACTCCCGAACAGCGCGCGGGAAAAACGAACACCTAAACCTTTCTGTTCGAGCTCTGATTTCTTTTAGTTTATTTTGATGATCATTGCTACCTATGTAGGTTGGGCTCCACAAAATATTTTCGCATTCGGAAGAGAAAGTTGGTGACTGAAATTTCGTAAATAGATCTTGCCACGACGAAAAACGTCTTTGCTTTAATGACTTCCATCCCAACTCGCGTATCATATCTGCCACACTCTCTCCCCTATTACGTGGTAATACAAAACGAGCTGCTCTTTTTTGCACCCTTTCGATGTCCTCCGTCAGTCCCACCTGGTAAGGATCCCACACCGCGCAGCAATATTCTAACAGAGGACGAACGAGTGCAGTGTAAGCTGTCTCTTTAGTGGACTTGTTGCATCTTCTAAGTGTCCTGCCAATAAGACTCAACCTCTGGCTCGCCTTCCCCACAATATTGTCTATGTGGTCTTTCCAACTGAAGTTGTTCGTAAGTTTAACACCCAGGTACTTAGTTGAATTGACGGCCTTGAGAATTGTACTATTTATCGAGTAATCGAATTCCAACGGATTTCTTGAAACTCATGTGGATCACCCCACACTTTTCGTCATTTAGCGTCAACTGCCACCTGCCACACCATACAGCAATCTTTCCTAAATCGCTTTGCAGCTGATACTGGTCTTCGGATGACCTTACTAGACAGTAAATTACAGCATCATCTGCGAACAACGTTAGAGAACTGCTCAGATTGTCACCCAGGTCATTTATATAGATCAGGAACAGCAGAGGTCCCAGGACGCTTCCCTGGGGAACGCCTGATATCACTTCAGTTTTACTCAATGATTTGCCGTCTATTACTACGAACTGCGACCTTCCTGACAGGAAATCACGAATCCAGTCGCACAACTGAGACGATACCCCATAGGCCCGCAGCTTGATTAGAAGTCTTTGGCAAAGTACCATTCGAATTATATAAGGACCATTGGCCTCCTAGTACAATGAATGTTAAAAATCGGTACTTCGATTTTCGTGTTCACGTATTAATATTATGATACATTTGCACATCTCCGCTGCTTTGTGGCGATATTGATCACTTCTCGGGAAGTAGAACAGAGCACTGTATCGAGTCCCCCTCCGACTTTCATGCGACACGGGCGTTTGTAACTGGACCAGATCCGGACCTGCGGTGAGCCTACCAGTTTCGTTCATCGGTGTGCATATCATGTCCGAGCTTATAGTAATCACGCCTACGACTGATGAGTGTGCGTGGGTCTGATCAATTTTTCGAGGATTAAAGGCGCCGACCGCAACATGTACAGCACATGGGCGACGGTAACGCATCGCCATTGATGCTGCTGCTGACAGGACCACATTAGCATACATATGTCCGAACCACTCATGGAAATTCAAATCAGACGTGAATAATGTAGCTGATGTTCAGTTAAATGTGTGTAAGAAGCTTGTTCTTTAACCAAGAGTCACAGTCGTGCTCCTGCTTGCTGCGTTGTTAAAAAACGTTGTAAAATTTCTATTTAGTTCAGATCTTGATAAAGTGTGACATGATGAGGCCGAAGGACGCAGCGATCTAGTGTTTAAAATTTGCGGAATATAAAGCAGTCTTCGACTACAATTCTTTTGCCTTTGTTTTACAACTGACTTCTATATTTATGATCATCATCAGATATACACTATTGGCCATTAACATTGCTACACCACGAAGATGACGTGCTACAGACGCGAAATTTAACCGACAGGAAGAAGATGCTGTGGTATGCAAATGATTAACTTTTCAGAGTATTCACACAAGGCTGGCGCCGGTGGCGACACCTACAACGTGCTGACATGAGGAAAGTTTCCTACCGATTTCTCATACAAAAACAGCAGTTGACCGGCGTTGCCTGGTGAAACGTTGTTGTGATGCCTGGTGTAAGGAGGAGAAATGCGTACCATCACGTTTCCGACTTTGATAAAGGTCGGATTGTAGCCTATCGCGATTGCGGTTTATCGTATCGCGACATTGCTGCTCGTGTTGGTCGAGATCCAATGATTGGTAGCAGAATATGGAATCGATGGGTTCAGGAGGGTAATACGGAACGCCGTGCTGGATCCCAACGGCCTCGTATCACTAGCAGTGGAGATGACAGGCATCTTATCCGCATGGCTGTAACGGATCGTGCAGCCACGTCTCGATCCCTGAGTCAACAGATGGGGACGTTTGCAAGACAACAACCATTTGCACGAACAGTTCGACGACGTTTGCAGCAGCATGGACTATCAGCTCGGAGACCGTGGCTGCGGTTACCCTTGACGCTGCATCACAGACAGGAGCGCCTGCGATGGTGTACTCAACGACGAACCTGAGTGCCCGAATGGCAAGACGTCATTTTTTCGGATGAAACCAGGTTCTGGAGGCGACATCACGGTGAACGCACATTGGAAGTGTATATTTGTCATCGCCATATTGGCAATGCACCCGGCGTGATGGTATTTGGTGCCATTGGTTCCACGTCTCGGTCACCTTTTGTTCGCATTGACGGCACTTTGAACGTTACATTTCAGATGTGTTACGACCCGTGGCTCTACCCTTCATTCGATCCCTGCGAAACCCTACATTTCAACAGGATAATGCACGACCGCGTGTTGCAGGTCCTGTAATGGCCTTTCTGGATACAGAAAATGTTGGACTGCTGCCCTGACCAGCATATTCTCCAGATCTCTCAGCAATTGAAAACGTCTGGACAATGGCGGCTCGTCACAATACGACAGTCACTACTCTTGAAGAACTGTGGTATCGTGTTGAAGCTGCATGGGCAGCTGTACGTGTACACGTCATCCAAGCTTTGTTTGACTCAATGCCCAGGCGTGTCAAGGCCGTTATTACGGCCAGAGGTGGTTATTCTGGGTACTGATTTCTCAGTATCTATGCACCCAGATTGCGTGAAAATTTAATCACATGTCAGTTCTAGTACAATATATTTGTCCAATGAATACCTGTTTATCATCTGCATTTCTTCTTGGTGTAGAAATTTTAATGGCCAGTAGTGTACCTGTCTCGCCAGACTAGAGCATAAAACACCGAAAGACTTGTAGGCAACATAGGCATCGTCAAATTTGTTAAAGCCCGCATCTCGTGGTCGTGCGGTAGCGTTCTCGCTTCCCACGCCCGGGTTCCCGGGTTCGATTCCCGGCGGGGTCAGGGATTTTCTCTGCCTCGTGATGGCTGGGTGTTGTGTGCTGTCCTTAGGTTAGTTAGGTTTAAGTAGTTCTAAGTTCTAGGGGACTTATGACCACAGCAGTTGAGTCCCATAGTGCTCAGAGCCATTTGAACCATTTTTGAAATTTGTTAAAATACAGTAAAACTGTGCGGTAAACAAACGTACGTGATCCGTAGTGTAACGTCACGAACAGCTGTTGTCGGTGACCCTAAACTGTGGGTAACGTATGTTTGTTTCCCACACAGTTTTGTTATGTTTTACAAATTTTGACGATGCTTATCTTGGCTGCAAATTTTTTTATGTTTTATATGCTAGTCTATCAAGACAAGACAGGTGATCCTCGTGACGATGACGATTAACTTAGGAACGCTCCAGCATCGTGTTTTATTCGCAGTGTTCTGCTCCAGACCCAAAGCGAGCCGCAAGCAGCTTTGCAATAAGAACGGAATTCATACCCTATTAAGCTCGTAGTCGTCACACTTCACTGTGTGTCCTGTATTACTCCTAGAGGCGCGTAATGGGGCCCCTTAGGGAAATGGCAGCAAGAGAGGGGAAGAAAACCAATGTGCACTCCGTGTGCATACCGGGGGGAGTCATTCCAGATGTGGAAAGGGTCCTTCCGGATGCCATGAAGGGTACAGGGTGTACCCATCTGCAGGTGGTCGCTCATGTCGGCACCAATGATGTGTGTCGCTATGGATCGGAGGAAATCCTCTCTGGCTTCCGGCGGCTATCTGATTTGGTGAAGACTGCCAGTCTCGCTAGCGGGATGAAAGCAGAGCTCACCATCTGCAGCATCGTCGACAGGACTGACTGCGGACCTTTGGTACAGAGCCGAGTGGAGGGTCTGAATCAGAGGCTGAGACGGTTCTGCGACCGTGTGGGCTGCAGATTCCTCGACTTGCGCCATAGGGTGGTGGGGTTTCGGGTTCCGCTGGATAGGTCAGGAGTCCACTACACGCAACAAGCGGCTACACGGGTAGCAGGGGTTGTGTGGCGTGGGCTGGGCGGTTTTTTAGGTTAGATGGCCTTGGGCAAGTACAGAAAGGGCAACAGCCTCAACGGGTGCGGGGCAAAGTCAGGACATGCGGGGACCAAGCAGCAATCGGTATTGTAATTGTCAACCGTCGAAGCTGCGTTGGTAAAGTACCGGAACTTCAAGCGCTGATAGAAAGCACCGAAGCTGAAATCGTTATAGGTACAGAAAGCTGGCTTAAGCCAGAGATAAATTCTGCCGAAATTTTTACAAAGGTACAGACGGTGTTTAGAAAGGATAGATTGCATGCAACTGGTGGTGGAGTGTTCATCGCTGTTAGTAGTAGTTTATCCTGTAGTGAAGTAGAAGTGGATAGTTCCTGTGAATTATTATGGGTGGAGGTTACACTAAACAACCGAACTACGTTAATAATTGGCTCCTTTTACCGACCTCCCGACTCAGCAGCATTAGTGGCAGAACAACTGAGAGAAAATTTGGAATACATTTCACATAAATTTTCTCAGCATGTTATAGTCTTAGGTGGAGATTTCAATTTACCAGATATAGACTGGGACACTCAGATGTTTAGGACGGGTGGTAGGGACAGAGCATCGAGTGACATTATACTGAGTGCACTATCCGAAAATTACCTCGAGCAATTAAACAGAGAACCGACTCGTGGAGATAACATATTGGACCTACTGATAACAAACAGACCCGAACTTTTCGAATCTGTATGTACAGAACAGGGAATCAGTGATCATAAGGCCGTTGCAGCATCCCTGAATATGGAAGTTAATAGGAATATAAAAAAAGGGAGGAAGGTTTATCTGTTTAGCAAGAGTAATAGAACGCAGATTTCAGACTACCTAACAGATCAAAACGAAAATTTCTGTTCCGATACTGACAATGTTGAGTGTTTATGGAAAAAGTTCAAGGCAATCGTAAAATGCGTTTTAGACAGGTACGTGCCGAGTAAAACTGTGAGGGACGGGAAAAACCCACCGTGGTACAACAACAAAGTTAGGAAACTACTGCGAAAGCAAAGAGAGCTCCACTCCAAGTTTAAACGCAGCCAAAACCTCTCAGACAAACAGAAGCTAAACGATGTCAAAGTTAGCGTAAGGAGGGCTATGCGTGAAGCGTTCATTGAATTCGAAAGTAAAATTCTATGTACCGACTTGACAGAAAATCCTAGGAAGTTCTGGTCTTACGTTAAATCAGTAAGTGGCTCGAAACAGCATATCCAGACACTACGGGATGATGATGGCATTGAAACAGAGGATGACACGCGTAAAGCTGAAATACTAAACACCTTTTTCCAAAGCTGTTTCACAGAGGAAGACCGCACTGCAGTTCCTTCTCTAAATCCTCGCACAAACGAAAAAATGGCTGACATCGAAATAAGTGTCCAAGGAATAGAAAAGCAACTGGAATCACTCAATAGAGGAAAGTCCACTGGACCTGACGGGATACCAATTCGATTCTACACAGAGTACGCGAAAGAACTTGCCCCCCTTCTAACAGCCGTGTACCGCAAGTCTCTAGAGGAACGGAGGGTTCCAAATGATTGGAAAAGAGCACAGATAGTCCCAGTCTTCAAGAAGGGTCGTCGAGCAGATGCGCAAAACTATAGACCTATATCTCTTACGTCGATCTCTTGTAGAATTTTAGAACATGTTTTTTGCTCGCGTATCATGTCATTTCTGGAAACCCAGAATCTACTATGTAGGAATCAACATGGATTCCGGAAACAGCGATCGTGTGAGACCCAACTCGCCTTATTTGTTCATGAGACCCAGAAAATATTAGATACAGGCTCCCAGGTAGATGCTATTTTTCTTGACTTCCGGAAGGCGTTCGATACAGTTCCGCACTGTCGCCTGATAAACGAAGTAAGAGCCTACGGAATATCAGACCAGCTGTGTGGCTGGATTGAAGAGTTTTTAGCAAACAGAACACAGCATGTTGTTATCAATGGAGAGACGTCTACAGACGTTAAAGTAACCTCTGGCGTGCCACAGGGGAGTGTTATGGGACCATTGCTTTTCACAATATATATAAATGACTTAGTAGATAGTGTCGGAAGTTCCATGCGGCTTTTCGCGGATGATGCTGTAGTATACAGAGAAGTTGCTGCATTAGAAAATTGTAGCGAAATACAGGAAGATCTGCAGCGGATAGGCACTTGGTGCAGGGAGTGGCAACTGACCCTTAACATAGACAAATGTAATGTATTGCGAATACATAGAAAGAAGGATCCTTTATTGTATGATTATATGATAGCGGAACAAACACTGGTAGCAGTTACTTCTGTAAAATATCTGGGAGTATGCGTACGGAACGATTTGAAGTGGAATGATCATATAAAACTAATTGTTGGTAAGGCGGGTACCAGATTGAGATTCATTGGGAGAGTGCTTAGAAAATGTAGTCCATCAACAAAGGAGGTGGCTTACAAAACACTCGTTCGACCTATACTTGAGTATTGCTCATCAGTGTGGGATCCGTACCAGGTCGGGTTGACGGAGGAGATAGAGAAGATCCAAAGAAGAGCGGCGCGTTTCGTCACTGGGTTATTTGGTAACCGTGATAGCGTTACGGAGATGTTTAATAAACTCAAGTGGCAGACTCTGCAAGAGAGGCGCTCTGCATCGCGGTGTAGCTTGCTCGCCAGGTTTCGAGAGGGTGCGTTTCTGGATGAGGTATCGAATATATTGCTTCCCCCTACTTATACTTCCCGAGGAGATCACGAATGTAAAATTAGAGAGATTAGAGCGCGCACGGAGGCTTTCAGACAGTCGTTCTTCCCGCGAACCATACGCGACTGGAACAGGAAAGGGAGGTAATGACAGTGGCACGTAAAGTGCCCTCCGCCACACACCGTTGGGTGGCTTGCGGAGTATCAATGTAGATGTAGATGTAGTGACGTCACTACGGCTGTGCAACACTTACATGTTGCCGCAATCTCCATTATAAATTCCGTGTACGAAACTGTGTTTTCATTGTGTATTTTATGCCGTGTCATGGTGTCGGCATTTTTTAAAAGATTTGTTGATGACTTGAAATTAAGCTTCCTGGCAGATTAAAACTGTGTGCCGGACCAAGACTCGAACTCGGGACCTTTGCCTTTCGTGGGCAAGTGCTCTACCAACGGAGCTACCCAAGCACTACTCACGCCCCGTCCCCACCTTCCAAACTTCACAGAAGGAGACGATGTAGGCCTACTGGCGGATGTGACGCTGTGTGGACGGGGCGTGAGTCGTGCTTGGGTAGCTCAGATGGTAGAGCACTTTCCCGCGAAAGGCAAAGGTCCCGAGTTCGAGTCTCGGTCCGGCACACAGTTTTAATCTGACGGGAAGTTTCATATCAGCGCTCACTCCGCTGCAGAGTGAACATTTCCCTGGACCTGCAGTTGTAGCTTATCTACACCCAAATATACAGGTTCAGGCAGCTAAAACGGGCCATCAGAGATAAATTCAGTATGTCATAGCGCGTTTGTCGCTAAATTGTCGAGGACAATGTGGAGAATTTTCTGACCCACGCAGGTAATTTATGATGTTTATGAAATATTTCATCAAACCAGGGCACAAAAACATCACACGTCGTACAAAAGAGGTTTTATCTAGCAAGCATTAATATTTTTCTTCTAAACATTTGAAATTTAACAATGCAAAATGAACGTAAAATACGTAGCAAAATATTTAATATTTGAAAACCGAGAAAATTCCGTCTGATGTTTGAAAATGCGAGAACGCGCAGAGCTTCTGTCAAATAATCTCAATAAAACGCAAGATGAAATTCTACAACAGACAAAACAACGTTTTCAGTTACTTCATTACCTAACAATGTGAAATTAAAGCATTACTACAAAAGACAAATTAAAAACTTCACTTAATCCTTGTTCCAATGAAGGAACAGCACTAAACATTTAATCAAGATGTGGACTGACACTTCTAAGCACAGCAATACAGAACAACCTATGGGCCATTACAAAATCATCTGACGAATCAGATTTACCTCGAACTGACAAATATTACTTGAACTCTTTAAGAAGGATGCAAACGATTCAGCCTAGTTCTTTAAGATACTGCATCAATAAAATTTAAACAGCAGAAAGACGGACAGAAACCATTGACAATGTACATAGCTTGAATTGAAACTGAGGCTATTCAGGCTAGTCCTATAAAAGAACAACTCTAACAATGACGCCCACGTAGCTTCAACTAGAACGGCAGACAGTAAACTTAACTCCGAGTACACAATAAATTATAGGTTAAGCTCAAACAATATTCATAAAATATCGACAGTGCTCAAAGCGGATAAAAAGAAGTAACTGCTACGTAAAGTATTTTACTAATAAAAGTTGGTGAAACCTGTAAACGCTTCACATAACATCGGAGTTAGCTCAAGCCTAAAGTACATAGTATTAAAGAACCCTAAGACATAGCAGACGACTCCGAACAGCAGCTCGTGCCATCTGCACCTTAAGGTCCTCACCAAACGAGTGCATCAAACGCTCAGTAGTCCCACTTTGCAGTAGGCGAAGTAGCAAGGCCGAGTTACACCAAATCCGAGCGACATCTTTCTCAGGTATTTAAGCTGACATAATAACAACACACATTGTCATTAGAAATGATATTCAGTTTCGACAGTTGCTCGTAGCGTCCATGCCCCACGTATCTCCCCATACTTGTCCTTGGATGGCCATCCTCCAGTTACCAGTGGTCAACAGTTCATAGAGACCTCATGCAGATCGCCGTTAAGTCAGCGTAGCAGGGAGAGCGCCTGGCCCTTGGCGGGACGCGAAAGACTGGGTTGCTTAGCTACGGGCAAAGAGGTTATATCGCGATTTCTATTTCATATCGAAACAATGCACCGGTCAGTTTACAGCTGCCGTATTATGGCATAGCCTTCGAAGAGCCTCTTCAGCGAGATAATATCTGCGGGACTTGATCACACAGTAAGAAGATAATATCGCCGTAAACAAGTGCCCAGGCGTCAGGAGAAGAGGTGCCTCAAACATCTATCCTACTGTACGAAATATAAGCAAATATATAACTCAGATACGGTCCGTCTGTTTGCATGCGCACTTTAAGTTCAAAAATGGTTCAAATGGCTCTGAGCACTATGGGACTGAACTTCTAAGGCCATCAGTCCCCTAGAACTTAGAACTACTTAAACCTAACTAACCTAAGGACATCACACACATCCATGCCCGAGGCAGGATTCGAACCTGCGACCTTAGGGGTCTCGCGGTTCCAGACTGTAGCGCCCAGAACCGCACGGCCACTCCGGCCGGCCACTTTAAGTCCGTCTATGCATCGTTCGTTGTTGTAGCAAACAGACAACACGTGAAGCTAACCAAACCTTCACAATGTATGCCACAGTTGAAAAAGTGGACCTGACTTTCGTTCATGGCGAAGGTTGCCGGACTGCTAGAGCAGTGGTGTGGTTCTATGCTGCAGGTACAGGCTGTTCGAAAAGTTGCTCAGGAGTTACGATATGTGGTGGAAATCACGTCCAAGGGCGTCTACGCAACTCTGGACCCGATTAATTTTATTGGAGAACACTTCCTGCATGACTAGTTGTGATTTGCTTCTCACGTTCAAGGTTGTTTCAGTTTTTAAGTCACAAAGCGTGGGGGGACGATTGTGATACATCGTAGATTTTGCTGCTCCCCAAAGAAAACAGTCTGACGAAGCAAGGTCCAACAAGAGAGGGGGGCATAGGCTTTCTTGAGATAACACGTTCCCAAAGAACACTTCCAGAAGACGAGTAGTGGTGTGCGCAGCAGCATCACCTATAGTTGGCCAAAGATGTCGTAGATCATGTAGCAACAACGTGCACTGTTGAAAGTTTCTACAAAAAATAGAAGTTCAATAGTCTGCCGTCTCCCTATTGCTACACACACGCCAGTTTTCTGCACTAGTGTTCTCTGTTGGCTGTACTCGTGTGTTTTGGGTGTTAACATGGCCAGGGAGGCGGAACCATGCGTCGTTTGTATACAAGCTGACATCAAGAATATCTGTGGTATTCTTTAGAACAAAAGATGTAAATCTTTTGCAGTAATGTATTCGATTTTCATGATCTGCACCTTTTAAATCTTGCTCTGCTGTCACTTTATATGCGAAAAATTTAAATGTCTCCCTCCCCGCTGTAGCGCGATTGTAAACCTGTTATCTTCTTCTCGTCAAATTGGCCCAATGATTTGCTGCATAGAGTTATAAACATCCAACAAGTTCTGCTCGTTTAGTTTGTGTGGACTTCCAATTCATTCGGCTTCTAACACTAAACCTGTCTCTCCTAATTTCTCAGTAAGTCGAGGAACCGCATTCCGATGAGGTACAGCTGTTTCCGACATTTAATCGCCTTGTCGATAAGTATTTCAACAAGAAAAATACGTCCTTCAGTTGAAAGCACCATAACTTAAAAACAAATTGAACATCTAAACATAACACATCACATTTAATAGCTTTCATCAGTGGAATCGAACTGTTAAATGTTACGCAACAATGGAATGATTTAAAAAGCAATAGCGTATCCATGAAAGAACAGTTCTGCCAACTCGTGTTCTGCCAACTTTGTTTCGAATGTCCAACGTAACTTTTTAACCTACATCGATACTTTGTAAGCCAGTGAACAGCGACTTTCAGGACGCACTGCATCGTCATAGTACCAAGCTCCTAAAATCTGTCTTCGCAAGGAACAACAAAAAATCAATAAATTGAAAGTATGAAGAATAAAATATACCGAAGAAAAAGAACAGCAACTAATGAGAGAAATGCAGCGAACATTTTAGCAGTGGTAAACACAGTTCACATGTCACTACGGGGCAGCATGAATGTACGAGCGGGATCAGCCATGAGTGTTTTGCGTATATTACATTCCAAAGCAATTCTCTACTTCAACAGTTCCTTGGTAATTACTTTAGAATCGGTTACAGTTCTCCGAATGGGGCGCAGTAAACCGGTTTTTGTACGAAAAATCTTCTTTACGTATGAATCATCGTTTACAAACCATGGCAAGTAAATCTTTTGCACTATGCCCTACTAGTCAACTGAAAATCCACGCTGGCTGAGAGAAATGGATTGACAACGTTCTTGCTGTCAACGTGCGATGTGGGATTTTCAAGAAACGCATCACTGATCCCTATTTTCATTGATGGGACTCTAAATAGCTACAAGTTTCTGCAGTTCCTAACAGATACACTAGGGCAGTTGTCGGTAGAAAAAAAAATGGTCCAAATGGCTCTGAGCACTATGGGCCTTAACATCTGAGGTCATCAGTCCCCTAGAACTTAGAACTACTTAAACCTAACTAACCTAAGGACATCACACACACCCATGCCCGTGGCAGGATTCGAACCTGTGACCGTAGCGGTCGCGCGGTTCCAGACTGTAGTGCCTAGAACCGCTCGGCCACAACGGCCGGCTGTCGGTAGAAATGCCATTTGACAAAAAGCAAACCACGTATTACCAACATGACTATAGTACGCCCGTCCTGCGCAGATAATTGCAGACTTTCTTTTAAGAAAAAAAAAAGGCGGAGCTTGTGCTGGCGTACGTCTTGCCAGCACACCGGTCGGCACTGGAAAACATTGTATAGCAGGCGCTGAACTAGGTGCGCCTATGACAAGACAAGGCCAAGACATGCCCCCTGGCTACGCGCCGATAACGCCCCCTGCGCAGCGTGCATATAGGACGCCGCCGCCGACCGAGTTGTGTCAATCTCTCAATCTCAGTGCCTTAGTACGTCGCATCGGGTCTCAATTCACATTGCACCTCAATACGTCGCCCTGTGCTCTAGTCTTCCACAGTGATAGTCGTCGCCTCGCGCCTCAGCTAGTTGTCAAGGAACGTTAGCCATTGCATATAGTTGTGATATGGACACTTACAAGATTCAAGAATTAGAACATATTATTTACTGATGTTAACCACAAAACTTCAGCTGGCCATCATTGCAATGCTCAATTGCTTCCTGCAATAAAGTGTATTTTAACCACATATACATTTTGTGTTGTAAGGCAACCGGTCACCCTCCTATCACCCTCTCCTCATCCACCCAAGAACCACAAAATATTACAATAGGGCACAGCCACAACAGAGCTCATTTACCCGGCCGTTCGGGAAACACAAAATAGCCTGCACGCTCACCAGACTTAACACCTCTGGACTTCTACACTACTGGCCATTAAAATTGCTACACCAAGAAGAAATGCAGATGATAAACGGCTATTCATTGGACCAAATATATTACACTAGAACTTACATGTGATTAAATTTTCACGCAATTTGGGTGCATAGATCCTGAGAAATCAGTACCCAGAACAACCACCTCTGGCCGTAATAACGGCCTTGATACGCCTAGGCATTGAGTCAAACAGAGTTTGGATGGCGTGTACAGGCACAGCTGCCCATGCAGCTTCAACACGATGCCACAGTTCACCAAGAGTAGTGACTGGCGTATTGCGACCGGCCATTTGCTCGGCCACCATTGACCAGACGTTTTCAATTGGTGAGAGATCTGGAGAACGTGCTGGCCAGGGCAACAGTCGAACATTTTCTGTATCCAGAAAGGCCCGTACAGGACCTGTAACATGCGGTCGTACATTATCCTGCTCAAATGTAGGGTTTCGCAGGGATCGAATGAAGGGTAGAGCCACGGGTCGTAACACATCTGAAATGTAACGTCCACTGTTCAAAGAGCCGTCAATGCGAACAAGAGGTGACCGAGACGTGTAACCAATGGCAACACATACCATCACGCCGGGTGATACGCCAGTATGGCGATGACAGATACTCGCTTCCAATGTGCGTTCACCGCGATGTCGCCAAACACGGATGACGATTTGCCATTCGTGCACCCAGGTTCGTCGTTGAATACACCATCGCAGGCGCTCCTGTCTGTGATGCAGCGTCAAGGGTAACCGCAGCCACGGTCTCCGAGCTGATAGTCCATGCTGCTGCAAACGTCGTCGAACTGTTCGTGCAGATGGTTGTTGTCTTGCAAACGTCCCCATCTGTTGACTTAGGGATCGAGACATAGCTGCACGATCCGTTACAGCCATGCGGATAAGATGCCTGTCATCTCGACTGCTAGTGATACGAGGCCGTTAGGATCCAGCTGGGCGTTCCGTATTACCCTTCTGAACCGACCGATTCCATATTCTGCTAACAGTCATGGGATCTCGACCAACGCGAGCAGCAATGTCGCGATACGATAAACCGCAATCGCGATAGGCTACAATTCGACCTTTATCAAAGTCGGAAACGTGATGGTACGCATTTTTCCTCCTTTCACGAGGCATCACAACAACGTTTCACCACGCAGCGCCGGTCAACTGCTGTTTGTGTATGAGAAATCGGTTGGAAACTGTCCTCGTGTCAGCACGTTGTAGGTGTCGCCACCGGCGCCAACCTTGTGTGAATGCTCTGAAAAGCTAATCATTTGCATATCACATCTTCTTGCTGTCGGTTAAATTTCGCGCCTGTAGCACGTCATGTTCGTGGTGTAGCAATTTTAATGGCCAATAGTGTATCTGAGGGGAAAATTAAAAGAAGTGGTCTACAAGGAAACGCTCACGACTGCCAAAGATTTTAAACTAGAGTATAACACGTGCCTGTGGTGCAAAAAGTGTAAATGAAATTCAGCGCGCAGTAGCGATTTGCCAGAATCGCTTTCTAGTGTGTATCAATGCTCAGGGTCGACCTTTTGTTCCTCTAATAGTGAGCACATGAGCTGTAGTTGAGTTAAAGCCCGCAGCTCGTGGTCGTGCGGTAGCGTTCTCGCTTCCCACGCCCGGGTTCCCGGGTTCGATTCCCGGCGGGGTCAGGGATTTTCTCTGCCTCGTGATGGCTGGGTGTTGTGTGATGTCCTTAGGTTAGTTAGGTTTACGTAGTTCTAACTTCTAGGGGACTGATGACCATAGATGTTAAGTCCCATAGTGCTCAGAGCCATTTGAACCATTTTTTTGAGTTAAATGTGTGCGTACACTTGGTACAGTATGTCAGGTATTTTCTGATGGCGAGGCAGTGATTTGCAACCCTGTTATTTTGTTGCTATTGATCAGTTCCTCACATGTTTAGTCGTTGAAACTCTGCTTCCATATTCTTTCAGTGGCAAGTAAAAAGTTAGCAGATTGATTCAGCTGCCCCTGCCGATGTGGTTTTATGCAGCCCGCAGTATTATATCTAGCCTTGAAAAGCCACGCGCGAAATTTTAATATTCTCTCGCTCACTAACCGCAAACTATTAGCCTTATAGAAAAATGAGCAGGACCTTTTTTGTACGGGGATTGGTTTTCGCTGGAGGCCACGCTTTTCGAGTTATTCAAGAAAAAAGTACAAAAGTGACTTTCAAACACACCTCTACCCCACACTTATCAGTCACCAGTAAGGATTTCTAGTATGTTGTTCGTGGACCTCTGTCATACCACTGCACAAAACTTTCCGATTGCACAAACCATTCCCATTCGACCTTTTTTGGTCTTTATTCATTGGGTTATTACACCAACAGCATAGTCAGCCGTTTCATTATCATTACTGATTTAAACGAGCCCGTGAGGGTTATGAAAGAAAAATGGCTTTTGTAAACGTTATGCCAAAACTAATTACGTTGAGAATTCAATCCAAAGTTAACCTTTACAAGCAAAGTAGTTTCGTAGTCAGAAGGACTGATGAATATAACAATGTAATTGTTCATTTTATGCGGTTAAAGTTCAAAAAATTGTTAGGTAAAATTCAAAATTGTTAGGTAAACTTCACACAAACGTCAGTTTTATAATTTGTAAGTGCTAGACTGGGCCGGTGGTGTAATGTCAGTCAATGAAGACGAAAAAAGTAGAATATGGGGGAAATAATTCGTGCAATCGAAGATTTTTGTACTGTTGTAGGAGGGAGTGCCATGAACGACATACTAGAAATCCTGACCAGTGGGGGCTGCCTTTGAACGACACATCTGTACGTTTCTCTTGAATAACTAGAAAACTTCGGCCTCTAGCGAAAACGTGTCCCAATACAAATTTTAACCACGTAAAATTTCCTGCATAAGGGTCCGTTCACTTTATCTATAGGACTAATAAATGGCGTGCAGCGAGCAAGATAATATGAAAATCTCACACATAGTTTTTTAAGACCAGATGTAACATTGCGGTTTGCATAAAACGACATCGGTAAGGGCCAGCTTCATCATCTTGTATGGTTATATTAAACGGAAGAAAGTGGACCTCCAGTATAGCGCAACGCGCAGCGCGCTAGTTTGTGAGACAGGGAGATGAGTCATACCCAGATCGGACCCACGTAGCGGATTACCAACTGTGCCTTTAAGGAAAGGTTCTCATATAGACGCACGGAAAATGGGTGGAGGTCCAACCCTTTTATATACAAGGATTATTTTTGTTAAAATGGGGATACTATAAATTTATGATACATACACTATGTGATCAAAAGTATCCGGACACATGGCTGAAAATGACTTACAAGTTCGTAGCTCCCTCCATCGGTAATGCTGGAATTCAATATCGTGTTGGCCCACCCTTAGTCTTGATGACAGCTTCCACTCATGTAGGCAAACGTTCAGTCAGGTGCTGGAAGGTTTCTTGCGGAATGGCAGCCCGTTCTTCGCAGGGTGCTACACTGAGGAGAGGTATCGATGTCGGTCGGTGAGGCCTGGCGCGAAGTAGGCGTTCCCAACCATCCCAAAGGTGTTCTATAGGATTCAGGTCAGGGCTCTGTGCAGGCCAGTCCATTACAGGTGTGTTATTGTCTTGTAACCACACCGCCACAGACCGTGCATTATGAACAGGTGCTCTATCGTGTTGAAAGATGCACTCTCCATCCCCGAATTCCTCTTCAACAGTGAGAAGCAAGAAGGTGCTTAAAACATCAATGTAGGCCTGTGCTGTGATAGTGCCACGCAAAACAAAAACATGAAAAACACGAACACACCATAACACCAACGCCTCTGAATTTTACTGTTGGCACTACACACGCTGGCAGATGACGTTCACCGGGCATTCGCCATACCCACACCCTGTCATCGGATCGCCACATTGTGTACCGTGATTCGTCACTCCACATAACATTTTTCCACTGTTCAATCGTCCAATATACGCTTCGTACACCAAGCGAGGCGTCGTTTGGCATTTACCGGCGTGATGTGTGACTTATGAGCAGCCGCTCGACCATGAAATCCAAGTTTTCTCACCTCCTGCCTAACTGTCATAGTACTCGCAGTCGATCCTGATGCAGTTTGGAATTCCTGTGTGATGGTCTGGATAGACGTCTGCCTGCTGCACATTACGACCCTCTTAAACTGTCGGCAGTCTCTGTCAGTCAACAGACGAGGTCGGCCTGTACGCTTTTGTGCTGCTTGTATCCCTTCACGTTTCCACTTCACTAACAACATCGGAAACAGTGGACCTAGGGATGTTTAGGAGTGTTGAAATCTCGCGTACAGACGTATGACCCAAGTGACATCCAGTCACCTGACCACATCCGGAGTCCGTAATTTTCGCGGAGCGCCCCATTCTGCTCTCTCTAGATGTCTAATGACTACTGAGGTCGCTGATATGGAGTACCTGGCAGTAGATGGCAGCATAATGCATCTAATACGAAAAACGTATGTTTTGGGGGGTGTCCGGATACTTTTGATCACATAGTGTACTTTCGTGTATGAAAACATTTTTTCGTATAATAAACACGTCGGCTGCAGCCCTTGTCAAAGTATACGCCTCGCAATGTGTCCTGGTTTGCATGAAGCGTTGTACACACTCGTTATTCGTCAGAACCATAAAAACAGAAAATTCTATATTTATAATGAATTTGGGGAGGCCTCATCACGATGTGGTTTTGAAAAATCCTCGAAAAAAAATGGCAGCTATTTGAAAAAAAAAAAACATGTCAATTTCTTCGCATGTTTTTCCAAGTCCAAATGCGTGAAAAAAATATTTAAAATTCGAATTAAATACCTCTCGCTAAATTTAACTACCTTTTGTTTTTTTAAAAAAAATCAAACGAATCGGTTAACCCGTGGGGTTCCAGAAAGCTTACGCGCCGAAAAATGTTGTTGCGAGAAAAACTCATTTAAAGTTCAGAGCAACAAAAAAAAAGTTATTTCAAAACTCACAGCAAACAGGCGGGGCCAGGTACATTGAGACATCCTTCCTCTTCCTTAGACGTGCTCTGGTTCTGAATTTGTGCTGTATTTTTTTCAGTCCGGACTCTTAACAGACTCTTAACAGACATTCCTTGTTCTCCGCCTCTACGCGTTTCCTGTCAGATAAATCTCCGGTATTTTTGCTGTTCGTCGCTATGACGATCAGTAACACGTTCATAGTCTTCAGAATAGATGAATAACCTTCGTTAAATATACCTGCAGCTATAGATGCTGCTACTTGAACAGTTTTTGCCCCACAATGAAGATATTTCGGTACCAGTTTTTAAAGGCATACGTTGAAGCTCTCGTTATCATTTTGCGTATTGGCACCAGTGCATCTTTTAAGCAAATCGTTACTGGACATAAATTTGTACACTGGTCGAATATTTTCTTGAACTAATTCATCGGGAGTATACATCTGCCTATATTTCGGTCGGCGAGCGGTTCCATTCAACACGCTGTAACTTCTTCTTCGACAATCAAGAAATCCTTTGCAGCCATAATCTATATACTCGTACAAAGGAACGCTGTAACTTCTACTTCGACAATCAAGAAATCCTTTGCAGCCATAATCTATATACTCGTACAAAGGATTTATATCAATGGGGCAAGTTGAAAACTTGTCTCCGACCGGCACCGTCGATGTAAATGTGCCTAATGGCAGCTAAGATCTTTAATTCCTTCGTGTTTTGATTCATAATGACTGCAGCTTCAAAATGGTATCTGTTCTTTATGGCTAAACAGACACCATTGCAAGAAAAGCTAGTTTTTCACGCACCTCAATGTTTCTTACGCCATATTTCCTGAACTGTGTGTCACACAATGATATAGTTTTGCAAGGACATTCATCAGTGTATGTAAATACACTGTGCAAAATCTGGCAAGACTTCAGGCAATTCGTGTGCATCCACACAGGAGAAGGTCATCAGCCGGTTAGCTTTAACGATATGAAGATGGCATCTGTTCTTTCCGATATATCCGATATGAAGATGGCATCTGTTCTTTCGGACATATCCGAAAGAACAGATGCCATCTTCATATCGTTAAAGCTAACCGGCTGATGACCTTCAGTGCGGATGCTCACGAATTGCCTGAACTCTTACCGGACTCTGTGGATTGTCTGCCGTGAGTAATGGGTATAATGGCAGGGGCACTACGAATGTAGTGTGTGGACTATATGTTAAGAGTGTGGGTCTCATGGGGAGCGTGCCGGCGATAAATCCCTGCAGTCGCACTATCCTCTGTGCCCTCGGGGGCTCAGATGGATGCCAGCACGGTAACTCAGCGTGTTCGGTCAGAGGGTTAGCTGCCCTCTAATGAAAAACTGAGTTAATGGATCAACGACGAAATGAAACGTGTCTCTTGCGACGTCCGCCCCGAGCAGATACAACGAACGAAAACGAACAAAATGAGATCCAAAAAAAAGATGGATAGAGCGTCTGCCATGTAAGCAGGAAATCCCGGGTTCGAGTCCCGGTCGGGGCACACATTTTCAACTGTCCCGTTGATGTACTTCAACGCCTGTCAGCAGCTAATGGTATTGATTTAATTGTAATTTCATTCTAGAGATCTGCGCGGTCACCAATGGCATCTGTTCTTTCGGACAGAACTGTTGCTGGTATGCCAGCACGGAATTGCAAACAAGTAAGCATTGTTCGGTAACAACAAGGGAATTCATCCGTAGACTATAATGGATGTATTTTTAAGTCACTCAGAATTTTTGCTTTGTAATGCAGGTATTAAACACAATTTGGTTATGCACTTAACATTTTTATTCGGAAGCTATCTTCCGTTTTGGTTAGTCTACATCTCGGCTTATCTCAAGTGTCCCGACCTCGGGTGTTGTGTATATGTTTTCGCATTTGCGAGTTAGAAAAACCGCCGAAAATCTAAACTTTGATGGCCGAAGCGCTTCGGTTATCCGAGCACGCCTCTAGGATTGGCCCAAACTTCTACGTCGCCCGAGTCCACAACACTTATTACGCTCGCACACTGTTGATTCCCGCAGACGAACAGCCAATATCGTCATTTTAGCCCGTCGAGGCTATGGCTGTAACGTCTGTATTTAAACACTGTTGAGTCTTCACATCACAACGCCATTCGTACATGCATGCACCCTGTATAACTGAAGCAATCCAGGATGAGCTTAACATTTATTTGTATATCTTTGAGATCTGAATCACAGTAGATCTCTTTGGTAAATTTCGTTCTCAGTTTTGTTTATAGATGGCCAGAAATCAATACTTCTTTATACAGAGTGAAGTTGCGTATCTACAACGTTGTTATCCCTGTTATCACTATGTAGAGGACACTGTAGTATATCTTTTAGTGTACCAGTCTGCTCACATTCTCATTCATTTGATTGTCTTCTGTATTCTTTCGTCTAGCTTTAACATTATACTGGTGTTCTTTCAGTTATGGAAAACAACGCAGTAGTCAGTGATAACGGCAATCTCATATTCTTTCGTTCAAGACCATTAGTTCCTATTCCAAAGTTGTATTTCGACTCCTCTCTCAGCTCAATTTATGTGCAACCTTTTGAATCGCCCTGTACAGTTTGTGTTAGCATTCTGGTTGTTAAAAGGTGATGTTTCCCCTAACCAAACGACTGCTGTAAATAAGACATGATTTTATTCCGTGAAGAGCTATTGCAGCTGCTAGACTCTCCTCTTCCTCCAGCCTTTGAACCCCCTGACCCAGTCGGTACACCATGACTTCGCACCTTCATGTACAAAAAGCTGCGTCAAAAGTGAAAGGCGCCATCGTGGAATGTTAAAATCGCTGCGTCCATTTGCGACCTTTTGATCGCATCCTAACGGTTGAAGTGAGTCGGATGTGTTGTTTCGCGTCATACGAAACTAAGGAAGTGTGGAATCCGCTGCTAGGATGGCAAAAGTTCAATACAAACCGACCCCTACCTGCGAAATGAACTGTGTATTTACCCTTCTCTGAAAGTACCCTCATAGAAAGGCCATAAAAAAAGTAATACCACTGTAATATAAAAAGACCACAACGAAGATTTTATATACAGGGTGTTTCAAAAATGACCGGTATATTTGAAACGGCAATAAAAACTAAATGAGCAGCGATAGAAATACACCGTTTGTTGCAATATGCTTGGGACAGCAGTACATATTCAGGTGGACAAACTTTCGAAATTACAGTAGTTACAATTTTCAACAACAGATGGCGCTGCAAGTGATGTGAAAGATATAGAAGACAACGCAGTCTGTGGGTGCGCCATTCTGTACGTCGTCTTTCTGCTGTAAGCGTGTGCTGTTCACAACGTGCAAGTGAGCTGTAGACAACATGGTTTATTCCTTACAACAGAGGATTTTTCTGGTGTTGGAACTCCACCGCCTAGAACACAGTGTTGTTGCAACAAGGTGAAGTTTTCAACGGAGGTTTAATGTAACCAAAGGACCGAAAAGCAATACAATAAAGGATCTGTTTGAAAAATTTCAACGGACTGGGAACGTGACGGATGAACGTGAGGGGAAGGTAGGGCTACCGCGTACGGCAACCACAGAGGGCAACGCGCAGCTAGTGCAGCAGGTGATCCAACAGCGGCCTCGGGTTTCCGTTCGCCGTGTTGCAGCTGCGGTCCAAATGACGCCAACGTCCACGTATCGTCTCATGCGCCAGAGTTTACACCTCTATCCATACAAAATTCAAATGCGGCAACCCCTCAGCGCCGCTACCATTGCTGCACGAGAGACATTCGCTAACGATATAGTGCACAGGATTGATGACGGCGATATGCATGTGGGCAGCATTTGGTTTACTGACGAAGCTTATTTTTACCTGGACGGCTTCGTCAATAAACAGAACTGGCGCATATGGAGAACCGAAAAGCCCCATGTTGCAGTCCCATCGTCCCTGCATCCTCAAAAAGTACTGGTCTGGGCCGCCATTTCTTCCAAAGGAATCATTGGCCCATTTTTCAGATCCGAAACGATTACTGCATCACGCTACCTGGACATTCTTCGTGAATTTGTGGCGGTACAAACTGCCTTAGACGACACTGCGAACACCTCGTGGTTTATGCAAGGTGGTGCCCGGCCACATCGCACGGCCGACGTCTTTAATTTCCTGAATGAATATTTCGATGATCGTGTGATTGCTTTGGGCTATCCGAAACATACAGGAGGCGGCGTGGATTGGCCTCCCTATTCGCCAGACATGAACCCCTGTGACTTCTCTCTGTGGGGACACTTGAAAGACCAGGTGTACCGCCAGAATCCAGAAACAATTGAACAGCTGAAGCAGTACATCTCATCTGCATGTGAAGCCATTCCGCCAGACACGTTGTCAAAGGTTTCGGGTAATTTCATTCAGAGACTACGCCATATTATTGCTACGCATGGTGGATATGTGGAAAATATCGTACTATAGAGTTTCCCAGACCGCAGCGCCATCTGTTGTTGAAAATTGTAACTACTGTAATTTCGAAAGTTTGTCTGCCTGAAAATGTACTGTTGTCCCAAGCATATTGCAACAAACGGTGTATTTCTATCGCTGCTCGTTTAGTTTTTACTGCCGTTTCAAATATACCGGTCATTTTTGAAACACCCTGTACATTTGTAACATAATTTCGTACCATGCATATTTATGGCAGAAAATGGACTTTAAACAAAGGTAACCTGGCACAATAATGACATGTATGACAATTATCTTGATTCTAGACTATGCAGCAAATGGCTCAAATGGCTCTGAGCACTATGGGACTCAACATCTCAGGTCATAAGTCCCCTAGAACGTAGAACTACTTAAACCTAACTAACCTAAGGACATCACACACACCCATGCCCGAGGCAGGATTCGAACCTGCGACCGTAGCAGTCGCGCGGTTCCGGACTGCGCGCCTAGAACCGCGAGACCACCGGGGCCGGCAGACTATGCAGCAACTCTGCTCAGTTAGTGCAGTGTGCACGGCTTTGCTTTAGAATACCCAACTACAGATTTTCGTTTTTTGAAAATACTGACATGTCCGAGGAGTCTCCAAACCCGTCTTCGGCCTGGAATATCATTGATTGGGGCAGAATTGTCGTCATGAAGAGTTCCGCTTCGAACTGGGCCCCGATGAGCAGCGAAAACGTGTCTGTAGGGCTGTTGATAAAACATCGATATACCCATACATCGTTACTCCCACGGGAAGTATCGATGTATAACGACGAGTTGGTCTGTATATCGCATTGTCGATACCAAAATTGCAATATCGAGTACCGGTATTTTTATTTTATGTTATATTTTTTTCTCAGTTTTCAGTAAATATTTGAAATTTTCTTTTCAAATTGTAGTAGGACATAATTTTACTTTCACTTTGTAAGGAGTCCTACTACTTTTTGAGGATTTCATCACGTCCAGTCATTGTGTTTGACTATGTGAAGCAAGTATAAGTGGCACAAAAGGAGTAGTCAGATTGCACTGCGTGATGACATTGTGAATGGAATAACAAGATTTCCGATGTGAAGAAACAGCACACCAGTCGCGTTAAAAAAAAAAAAAATTTAAGGCAACTAGTGTGCTATTTCTCCACATCGGCATTCTTCAAAAACAGTTACTGAAAATCATGAACAACAATCTAAATGACGACACTGGTCTTTTCAGCGGGTGGCGACGTGTGAGGGTAAATGGCGACATAATCGTCGGTCGACGCTATCGACAGAAACTGCAACGCTTAGCTTCATGACGCCATTTTCCTACATCAGCGCGAAAAAAAGTTTATTTCACCGTGAATCCAATGACAAATTATGAAAAGAAGGTGTGAGAGGTTACTTGGAATGAAATACTGCATGACAATGCACTATGTACACAGTTGTTAGCTAAACACACAACAGTCAGCCAAAAAAGTATTGTAATACAAGGTTTTTTGTGCACAATGCCCCATTATTAACTTACAAAATTTTCAAATTAAATGTTTTTCTTTCAGCTCAGTGCTTTTCTTTCTGCTCTAAGGGGCATAGGCCGGATGCTAACTTGTTGATGTACAGAATATCTAATAATAAATCAATACCTAAACAACTCTAAAACCGGCACTACATCTACAACGTGCAGCCGATATTTTTATAAGCGGATAGGTGAGTATTTCTTAATCGATACATCGATAATTTATATTGACATACAGGGGGGCGACTGCGACATGTTTAATATATCGATATAGCGGATTCCCGATATTTTTAGAAATATCAACATTCCAAGTCAATAAAATTCTTCTGGGTTTAAGGCCGCATTGTCAATTATCAGTTAGCAGTACACCCTAAGGAAGGCGTCTTGCAACAGTTGCTGGCCGCGGTGGCCGAGCGGTTCTAGGCGCTTCAGTCCGGCACCGCGCGACTGCTACGGTCGCAGGTTCGAATTCTGCCTCGGGCATGGATGTGTGTGATATCCATAGGTTAGTTAGGTTTAAGTAGTTCTTAGTTCTAGGGGATTGATGACCTCAGAAGTTAAGTTCCATAGTGCTCAGAGCCATTTGAACCATTTCTTTCGTTCTTTTTTTTTTCTTCATCAGTCGCCGAAACGTCGGAATTTTAGAGCTGACAATGCGGCCTCAAACCTAGAAGAATTAAGCCCAAGTTTACATCAACATTCCTAGTCTGGAGGCGCCCAGACAGTGGTGAGAAACCACTTTGTTGCCCGCCATATGGGCTGCCAAGCACGAGTGATGGTCTGGTGTGTCATTTCATTTCATAGCAGGACCGCTGTGATTGTCGGCTCAATGAATGTGACTCCATCTTCTGGTAGAGTATAGGACTACGGCTGTTCAATGTTCAATAAAAACAATACCAATCGCCGTTGTATAGGTTTTTTTTTTTAGGCAACCAGTTTCGACGTTACACTACGTCATCTTCAGGCCTAAACTGCTCCAATCCAGTAACCTTCGTGTTATAAATATAGCAGCGTCTTTAACTGGTCTCGTAGTAGCTATTACGAGACCAGTGGAAGGCAGTGCCATGAAGGACGACAAAACGTGGCGTAGAGTATCGTCGATGTACCGCTGTGCTCTAAGGGTGCAGCGAATGACAACCAAAGGATTGTCGGAACGTATGGCAGGCGACAGTCGTTTGGTATGCCACAGCTGTCTGAGGTTTGCCCAAGCACCTCTTTGGCCTTTAATCTCATTGACTGGGGTAGAGCTGGCTTCAGTCGCCGACCGGGGTGGCCGAGCGTTTCTAGGCGCTACATTCTCGAACCGCGCGACCGCTACGGTCGCAGGTTCCAATCCTGCCTCGGGCATGGGTGTGTGTGTGTGATGTCCTTAGGTTAGTTAGGTTTAAGTGGTTCTAAGTTCTAGGGGACTGATGACCTCAGAAGTTAAGTCCCAGAGTATTCAGAGCCATATGAACCATTTGCCTTCAGTCCCGCTTCGAAATGACACCCGTCGACCAGAAATATCATGTCTGGTGACGCCCCAGACAGGGGTGGGATACCAGTCTGACTGTTGCTGGCAATTTGACACGGCAATCAGGAGTGATGATTTGTGGTACCATTTCATTTCACAGCAAGACCCCTTTGGTTCCCATTCGGATTATTTCTTCGTGGATCGTGGATATTTTCCTCTAGAGCGTATTATTGCAACGGAATTTTATCTCCCCAGAACCATACCCACATAGGACCAACAAATTACTTTATTGTTACAGTTTCCTAGCCACAAGTCAGAGATTACACGGTATATATCCGTTTAATTAATAGGCGACATATGAGGTAAAGAAAGTATCAAAAGAAAACACTTTAATGCAGAGGCAAGAAGAATACTGTGAATGAATAGTATAAAAATTGGATCGGGGAAACGCATAACCGATACGCAGTGTCAAAACAGGAGCCGAAGCTCAGATATATTCGCACGAAATGGGAAACCAAGCAGCCGTCAACTGTTCCTAGATGAGCCGAAACCAACAAAATCAGTTCATAGGGGAATCTAATCCAAGAGAACGGCCGTTACTTTATGTGATTGTACTAGACATGTCGTGACCATTGCTCTGGATCATCGAAGTACGGTTAATGCTGACTCGCTCAGAGGACGTCAATGAAGTCAAGAAAAACTGCGAAATAGTTCATCATTCTTCATCATGACAATGCCAGCCATCACACAGCGTATCATTTGATTATTTGACGAAGAAAACATGTAGTTAACGCCTCAATGCTCATATCCACCTGCTTTTTATTCCATTAAGTAAAACAAAAAATGTACAGCCAGCGATTTTCACCACCGCTGGAAGCTGATAATGTTTCTCAGATAGCAAGATCAAAATGTAAAATTGCTTCCAGTATTGGTTCTAACGCGAACGAAATATACCAAGTATTAAAGGACATTTCAAGAAACAATACTCATGAAAAGAATGCTGTCTTCTTCCGTTCTTTCCGTAAAATGCACCCATTATGGGTTGCCTACGTTAGTGAGAATAAATTACTTTCCGATAGTCAAAACCGAACGACATCTTTACTGATGCGTTCTCACATATACCGTCAGGAGACTACTGCTCATGTTTGTTATACACGGCGACAGCTGCGCGCCAAACGAGGAGTCAATAATACTGTTGAAAACGATATCCAATGAATGAAAATGATATTGTTTTGTAACGTGATTTGCAGAAAAGGGAGCGTACGTAACGGAATAAATTGCAGGAATGATGAAAAGAAGACACCAAATTTGTTGTTCTGTAGGCTTCCTAAAGACTACAAGAGTTATGAAACATCACGTTACAGGGTTGTTTAGCTAGGACTGTCTCGTAACCGACTGATATTTTACTGAAGAATATCATTTCTTTTTTAAGTACATGAAATGGATAGCACAGAGAACATGACTTACTGCAGAAAGACGTCGCATACCTACACAGTGACGTTCACTACAAAATTGATCCAAATCATTTTATGAATACATTAACTGGAAACTGGTATGGAATTATGTAACGTCCTACGTAAAACAGCATAACTGTAACTGAAAACTACCGCACAGGCGTGATAATAAAACGACAAAGCAGTAAGATAATTTGCCGACTCAAAGAAAGAACAGAAAGAAATTCGTAAGTGTTGCTACGCCGAAACTACAAACATCAGAAACTTCAAAACGGTCATCTCTTGAAGAAGACGTACTTACATTAAACAGACATTTGTGAATTGAGAAGTCGAGAAAAGTGCAAGAACGTGCAGTCTTTTAGATTCCATGCAAAATCGTTGCGTGTCAAAGGAGTTACCTATCACAAGAACAGTCAGAAACAGAAATAAATGCTTGTTATCAAAGCTTGTTATGTGAAATATCAGGTTTTATTCTTCAACTCTCAAAGGGATAAGCTGCGACTGTAAACAATTTCGAGAGCATTTTTTTATGAAAACATTGTAACTTCCGTCATTTCATTCATGAGTTTAGGCTCTCGACATAAAAGTTTTCTGGGTTTGGTACCGCGTCATAATGTAAAAACTACTGCTGCTATAGAAAAGCCAACGTTTCGGCCACGATTGCAGCAGCAGTAGTTTTTATATTATGACGCGGTACCAAACCCAGAAAACTTTTATGTCGACTGACTCTGGCCGCGGAAGCCTACGCAATTATATTAGTTTAGGCTCTGTTTACGTTTGTTTCACAATCATTCAGGTCTCTTTATATTTTACTAACGCTTGTTTCGGAAAAATATAATAACAATTTTGTAAAAATAAGTAGATAAAAATTAAAAACAAATATTGATCTTACAGCACATATCGCACGCGGCAAGAACAATGAAATAACTCACAAGTGCAATACTTGAGGAAACACGGTTTAAGGAATTAATTCTATAAAACTTATACTGAAACAGCATAAGCTTCCTTCAAATTTCAAAATCATGTATTGTTGGCAGTAAGTTCCATTACATTTTTTGTGCACGTTGGGGAACACAATGACATTATCTAAAATTGCCGTTTTTCGAGTTGCGCTATTTTCCTTGTTGCACCGTAATACGAACGATAGCTGATGAATGTCTTTCTCGACGCTAGCGGCCCTAGGGGATCTCCAATTGTCACATTCTAACAACTTTTACTGCAGTTAGTGGCACGACTGTATATGTTAGTCAGAATGCAATGAACATTTAGTCGGCACCGAACCGCAATGTGTATTAGTCGCACATCGAAAATGCAACCGTCTACTGACGGGAACGAAGTGCTAAGAGTATCAAGCAGCTTGCTAGCCATACGAGTTAATAGTCACCAAATAATAGTAAGACTTAGCCTCAAAATGTGAAAGTAATGCATTTACCGAGCTCTGAGAATCATACTGCAATCACAAAAAATAAAGGGACAGGAAGTAGAAATCACTGCTGCTTTATATTCGTAGTACAGACATTAAACCTAGGCTATGCTACCTCGACACAAAATTATCGGTACTGCCCGCATTGCTAAGGGCCTCTTTGCTGTGGCGTATTGGTGCGCGTCTTTGTATAGAACTTCAACTGTCTCTGAAAAATGTCATATTACCACGTTGGGCTGCTGATAAAATGCTTCATTTATTCAGTCAGTTTCAGTCGTCTGACCATCACCAGGTTCATAAATTTATTCGTAGCAGCACGTGAGCCGAAATATAGAATCGTTGTCGTCAGCTGATAAAACCATGATTGATGCACTATCACTGTTGTTAGCATCATATCGTGCCATTACGATATGATGAGAGTTCGTTTTCTCATCTGAGGATCACGATTTTATATTTCGCCTAACTTGATGTGGTGATTACTTTTATGAACCTGACGATGGTCAGACGGCTGAAACTGACTGTATAAATAACGTGTTTTATCGGCAGCTCAAGGAGATAATGTGACATTTTCAAACTGGTTCAGATGGCTCTGATCACTATGGGACTTAACTTCCGAGGTCATCAGTCCCCTAGAACTTAGAACTACTTCCACCTAACTAACCTAAGGACATCACACACATCCATGTCCAAGGCAGGATTCGCCTGGGACCGTAGCGTGACATTTTCAAGTATACAAGAGTTATGTGGCATCATTCCCTGAAAATATACTTCCATTGTTTCATTTTATAATGAATAATTCCAAGTAACCTGCAGTAGTTACGTTTCTTCTTCACTACAAGCTTGTTTCGGCTATGTCGCTATTGTCAAATAAAGCTGTATATGTTAACATTTGGTGAGTCTACTTACGTTTATAAAAGCAGTACATAAAGGTCAATTTGTGTATATACTTACATCTAGTTGGAATCGATGCCCATACTGCAACAGCCAGTAAACTGTCGGCTATCTATTTGTAGCTAGATTGTTATAATCACGTGAGTTCTATTTATATAGAATATTTACATGAAATACTTTTGACATCTTGCCTGACTGTATAAATTATTACTCAGTGTAATCTTTCCAGATGCTTGATTTGTCGTTTCTCTTCACTCAAATGTCTAGACCTCAAAGACCTTAGATTATTGTTTACGGGATATGGGTGGAATATATTGTCTACACAAGTACCGTTCAAGATTTCACGCGAATGACGACTTTATCGCCACAGAGAAACGCTACGCACATTTTCGACGCGTCATCTTCTATAACGAGTTTGAAATGATAGGCGAAAACAGTAGAATTTTAGAGAACGTCATTAAAATCTTGAAACACCAGCCTACAAAAAAATCTTACAGCTGATCAAAAAATGTACACACTGAAACGACGTAATCGCTAAAAGTCTAAACCAGCCAGGACAGCCCAAAAGCTGATGTGTGTTTACTGCTCTTCGCAGAATTACTGCGCATTACTACCGGGTGCACGAACGTTTTACGAGTCCCCCAGGCCATAGTAGTTCCCAGTGACCTGAAGTCTTAGGCGTCAGATGACCTGCGATCGTTAAGGAGGGTATCTTTGCAATAAACTACAGGAAAGGCGAAGCTAGCTTTGAGTGTATCAAAGATAAGGAAGGAAAAATGCAGAGGCCAGAAAGAAATCACTGTATTCCGTAGCGTATTCAACGGGCAGATAATTATGACTAATCTCAGCTGCAAAGATTTACTTACTATGCTCACATTATACAAAACACAAAATCATTTCAGTTCATTCTCACATTCACTAGAAAGCACTGTATACTGTAATTTATGGCGGAGACACTAACATGCATCTCATAAAGAACATAGTGTAACGTGTACACAAAGATTGGTTAGTTGTAATAGAGAACCTAATGATCCCAACCTTGCAGGTTAAGCAAATCAATCAATAAAAAAATAAAATAAGCTAACCATCATAAGCTCGCGAATCATCGTTGTGAAACACAATGCCTGTTTACATCGTCTGTCAAGCTATTTAAATTTGAAAAGAAATCGTTTACGGAAACAGTGATGGACTTTTTATAATTTTTATTTGTTGACTAATTCACTTTCTCATGACACAGCCACGATCGGTTTCAGTCACATTGGCCGTCGTCAGATGCTAGGAGCAGCGGTTAGTGAATGAATGAGGCACTGAGAACCATAAGGGTCCGAAGCACAGAACAAAGTTCTGAGGAAACTAGATGTTTGTGAAAATCATATTTACAGAGAAACCACTAGTCTCATAGGCCTGAATTGCTTTTTAACCAAGTCTTAATATCCTATACTTCCTACCAAAAAATAATGTACCCACCTTATGTTAATAAATATTAATTAATATTACATTAATTGTTAATGTTAATTCACAGAATTTCCTTATATAGGCTAGTGAAAATATTGCCTTTTGGTAGTTGTTAAGTCTGTAATTAATGTGAAACTAGACCAGACACAAAACTCACCACACACGCACTTATGACCTATTCAGCACTTCATGGTCCTCATTAAGTACATCTGTGGGCCCGAGTTTCATATAAAACAGCCGATACACCTCCGAGTATTGAGTATTACTGCTACGTGAATCATGTAGACACTAAATTATGTTGTCAATTCTAGGTAGAAATTGAGCAGTGCAGAGCAACAAAATTATGCTTTGTACTTGGGGTCCTTATAGAACTTAATATCCGAGAAACTGGTGAGATAGCTTTTCGTGAATGTTCTCATGTATAGTGTGGGATAGCAGATATAAATAGAACTGGTTCACTTAACAGATGTCAGGAGCATGCACACATATTACAATCTCAAAATCGATGACTGCGTGCTTTGTGGTCCTTATAGTTGTTCTCAACGCCTAAAATATCCATGTGTTAAACTAAATGCCGTTCTAAGCATCTGACGGTGGCCAATGTGGCTGAATCCTGTTATGGGCGTTTCACAAAAAAGTGACTGTGTCAAGAAGTAAACGAAAATTATATGCTATTTAAATGTTTGTTTAAGCATCATGCTGTCTATGTCCACTGCCCATTAAATTAAATATTGCGATTTAGAGCTTATAACTGTGCTGGTGATCACTTTTAAACTACCACAACATGACATTTTTAATGCTGTCGCCCTCCACATCCTGAGCTGCTCGTAAGATACTTTGTAATAAACTGTTGCGAAATTTATACGATGAAACAATATAAAACGCGTTCATTCATTTGCGCACAGACCGAAGCTCAAAATAATATAATGCAATACTGTGACATAATTATGCTGTTTATTGTAGTGCTTCTCATATTCTTGACGACCGTGACTTCTCATTCGATTAAAACTTTGATACAGACACACTTAATGTTGTCTGAAAAAAGATTCACCTTTATTGGGGAAGTATCATCAGTGGATAAAACTGTGATCGGAAGCAAAAGTGCATTTAACAATAAACTAGATGTTAAATTGCAACACGACTTGCACTGACAGTTACCCGAGAGCTTTTATGTTTACGCTATAAGTGGTTGGGCATTACAAAAATTCCTGCCTTAGCTCACTATTTTTTATGCTACTTAAAATAAATTCTTGTTGCAACGTATTTGTCATTTTTATATATTTGATTTTCCTTTTTAGAGATGAAAATAGCTCTTTTTTCCGGGAGCCGAAAGTGGATTGGGTAGGCATTTGTTTAATAACAGCTGAAATGTACGTTGCGTGGTATTCCGAAGAAGGTTGAGACGTTGTATTGGGAATAAATCAAGTCTTCAGCGTATAAACAAAGTTCCTTTCAGAATCATGATTTACTGCTGCGTGGACGACAAATTTGGCTACACAAAGAGCGCAAAGAAAATGTGGAAATCACATTCGCGACCATCCGACACGCAATGACGCAGAGGCTACTCAAAGACGCGACTGTTGTAAACTGCACTCGTAGAGGAATTAGTGGTGGACGTCATTTGTTTAAACGATAGCTTGTTTCGTTTATTACACCGTTCTAAGAGCATAATAAAGACAGAAAAACCTGAAAATAGTATTGTCTGTTGTTTAATAGATATGTTAGAGCAAACATGATAACAGAGAAACGAACAATTCTTTTCCTATATTATGTAGATGTAGATGTATATAAAACTACACCCACATATGTAAAATAAAGTTTAAAAATTAAATAATAATGAATATATATCCCACTGGTTATTGAAGAAACATTGTACATGTTTCACAATACTGTAAACGTTTTACGAAATATACACTTTTGCCCATGTTTTGCAAATTTTATTATACACAATGTAGTTTTTCATGTTCGAAACCTACATAATACTAAGAAAATGAGTGCGGTTAAAAACGTTGGTTCAACATATGGAATCCTTTTTAATTGTGTAACAAACTTTTTTTTTTCACGAGCAGAAATTTTGGACACCCGCATAACTTAATACTGGCCACATCACGATATCATGCGAATTTAAATTTCATACAAGCGGTACATACATAGCGGTTGACCGACAACTCTCAATTTAAAATTATTGCGACAAATATTACCACAGTTCGGTTTTTCCTATAATTCACTTATGAATTTATTGCACTGCTGTGCCTGTTCAAGAATGTAAATGCTTGCTTGTAATCATCGCGGTGTTCATATTGCAGCATGGACGCTTCATTTAGTTGAAACTACGTAACAGTGGATAGCACGTTCGGCGGTACTTTCAAACATGCAATTAACAGCTGGCTTTCTACGCTCTGTGTTTACAGCTCTCTGACCTGACAAAAGTCGCTCAGCTGAGCTCCGCAGCTGCTTATCTTTGATACGGGTAGACCGTTACCCAACTTCATTATTTTCGGACACTCTTTAAAGGTTTGGAATCTTGACACAGCTCAAAGTCCTTTCTATAGTACGTCGGCGCACGCGTCGCGTCACTTACACTTGGGAGTCAGACTCGTGCGGTGCTCGTTTTATTCGTTTCACTCGTGCGACACGACAGAGATAAGCGGAATCGACGCTGTGAGCGTAAACTAAAACAAAACAGATTTTCGTGTTTGTGCCGCGAAGCGGCGCTTCTGCTGCCGGTGCGTCGGCCAGACAGCAGCCGACGAGTCTGCAGCTGTTCCCTCCGCTGTGTTGCCTCACCTGATTAGCGAACATCCTCGGAGGTAGCCGGGCCGCGCGCTAGCAGACGAACATCCCGCACACAAGCCAACGGACTTCTGTCAACGGCGGTGTACTACTACTAGTAGAGACCTCTGCCTGTCGCCGCGCTCACGGGCCCGCGTCGGTGCTGCCATCTGGACGGGCCGCGCGTTAACCTGCTAGTCACTGACCTATAGTGCAACCTGCGGCGGCGCGGCAGACAAAAATCGACCGACGCGCGGGAAAAAGGAAGAAGACGGCTGAGCAGCAGGACCAAATCGAGCGCTGCCGGTGGAACAAAAGGTATTCGGTGGCCCACAACCCGTTACGGTAACCGGTTAAGATGTTCGTCGCCTATTTGTTTCTGTTTCACTATCACGCTTGCAAGACGAAATTGATTTTTCTTTGTTCTTTTCGCTGCGACGTATCGATAGTAATTTAGATTGCAGCCGTCAAAAACTGCATCGGCCAGTGCCGTCGGGCTGATTAAACCATATGGCGATCGGCCGCCGCGAAAAAGGGCTGCCCCCGGCGCTGGGGGACCAAATACGGTCGCGAAGCGGACCTGTTTTAAATAATTAACGGGCCTCTGCGGGAAGTTGCGCGCTGCTTAGTGTCAGTTAAGCATCATTCATGGCTTTTAAGAGCCCGGGGAGCAACGAATTCAGCTCCGGAGTAGTAACGGGTTCGCGGTTCGCCAAGACATCGGAAATTCATGCCTCGAGGAACTTTTAAAAATGAGTTCTATACATCAACGTTAAGGATCGTCTGACGGAAATGCAATTTTTCGTGCGTCTAGATTAAGATCTAAAGCTTCTTCCAAGCCACGACTGCTAACACAGGTCAAAATATTTACACTTTTTCTCTGCCTCTGAATTTACCAAATTGTGGAACGCTTAATCCGCAAATGCAACTACATTTACGATAGGACGCCACTTTTCTGAGATACAAAGTAATAATGAAATCAGTTCGGTTTTATTTCTAATATGTGGTGAACATGAAGAAATCAAAATATGATACACATAACCCCAAAATTATCCAAACACTTATATAAAACATCAAAACAATCATGATATTATATAAAAAGTCACATGTCCCATAACATAAAATGATAACGATAATTGCAATAAGGTAAAATAATAACGATAATTACAATTTATTTGGAGAAATGGCATAAGGGAACCTTTCTTTTCTAAGGATTTTCATCATCGTCTATAAACAATAACTAACAGTAGGTTCTAGCGTATCTAATAGCGATATTCAATGGTGAAAATGTCAGAGTGAAAGCATCATGTTCATCGTGAATAACACGCAGTAAATTCCAAACTTTCTTTGTGAACAGTGCAAGTACTTGGAACAACTTTGCCTAATTAGACTGGTGACCATTTCCTTTTACGTAATCACTATTTATTTTAGTATATTAGAACAGTGTTCCATTTTCCGTTGATGCTTTCAATAGAAATCTTTTGAGAAACTAAAATTAATCGGATACCTTAAGCGTTACTACACAGTCAAGGTCAAATATAATTCCATTAACAGGAGTAGTATTACAAAGGCGACGTGATGTTACTGGTGCATAACAAGTAGTCACAACATCATCAGATCTCTCGCCAATTAAACACATATGGGACATGGTGAAGCGGGAACTTACTCGTTCTCGAGGGCCGGCAAGAAACATTGCCAAATTGCAACAAAGGCGCAAAATGCTTGGGACAGTCTGTCTCAGGATGCCATTCAGCCGTTTATGATCGCTTGCATGTGAGCACAAGCGCCTGTCTTGCCGCCAAGGGGGATAAACTGTGTATTGATGCCAGTGTTTGAGCACCCTGCACTGTGACATGTATGTTCAAAAATGGTTCAAATGGCTCTGAGCACTATGGGACTTAACTACTGTGGTCATCAGTCCCCTAGAACTTAAGACTACTTAAACCTAACTAACCTAAGGGCATCACACACATCCATGCCCGAGGCAGGATTCGAACCTGCGACCGTAGCGGTCGCGCGGTTCCGGACTGCGCGCCTAGAACCGCTAGCATGTATGTTCAATTTGGACTGAATTTGTTATCATATGCTCAAATTCAAATGGCTCTAAGCACTATGGGGATTTTCCCGAACGACCATTTCACAAGTGGACCGTGAGTATCAGGAATCCGGTGAAACGTCAAATCTCCATCGCTGCGGCCGGGAAAAGATCCTGCAAGAACGGGACAAACGGCGACTGAAGAGAATCGTTCAACGTGGCAGAAGTGCAACCCTTCCGCAGATTGCTGCAGATTTCAGTGCTGGTTCAAAATGGTTCAAATGGCTCAAATGGGACTTAATATCTGAGGTCATCAGTCCCCTAGACTTAGAACTACTTAAAACCTAACTAACCTAAGGACATCACACACATCCATGCCCGATGTATGATTCGAACCTGCGACTGTAGCAGCAGCGCGGTTCCGGACAGAAGCGCCTAGAACCGCTCGGCCACAGGGGTGGCTATCATGTACTCCTACAATGATGATCTACTTGTCACTTCACTTAATAAAATGACCTTGAGCGTGTTACATATTTTCTTCCAGCAGTGTATAATGCAGTAACATACGAAATAAGTTGCACAAATGTTCATTCGCACTTTAATAAGATTCAGGGTTATGCGAAAGCTGTTAACTTGCAATAATTGCTCATAGACGTAGAAATGCGCACTTTACAAACGCAAAAACCTGTTATCCTCTGACCACAATATTAATGAGCCACACTGGGGCATACACATGCCTGGGTGTTACACAAATGCCTGGATACAACAATTTGTGGTGTTATGAAATCGAAAGAGCACAAAGGTTCGGTCATGGATAAAAAAATGTTGCAGACTTCACTTCCTTGATAGGATACTGGGAAAATGTACTCAGTCTGCAATGGAGACAGACCACTACTACATTGTTGCTCATGGGTGTAGGCCCAATATATCAAGATATTGGACGTGTACATACACTGAAGAGCCAAAGAATCTTTTACACCTAATATCTTGTAGGGCTCACGCGATGTCGCAGAAGTGCCGCAACACGACGTGGCATGGACTCAGCTAATGTCTGAAGTAGTGCTGGAGGGAATTGACACCATGAATCCTGCAGGGCTGTCCATAAATCCGTAAGAGTACGAGGGGGTGGAGATCTCTTCTGAACAGCACGTTGGAAGGCATGCCATATATGCTCAGTAATGTTCATTACTGGGGAGTCTGGTGGCCAGCGGAAGTGTCTAAATTTGGATGGAGCCACTCTAGCAATTCTGGATGTGTGGGGTGTCGCATTGTCCTGCTGGAATTGCCCAAGTCCGTCGGAATGCACAATGCACATGGATGGTTGCAGGTGGTCATACAGAATGCTCATGTACGTGTCACCTGTCAGAGTCGTGCCTAGACGTATCAGGGGTCCCATATCACTCCAACTGCACCCGCCCCACACCATTACAGAGCTGCACCAGCTTGAACAGTCCCCTGCTGACACGCAGGATCCAAGGATTCGTGAGGTTGTTTCCATACCCGTACACGTCCATCCGCTCGATGTAATTTGAAACAAGACTCGTCCAACAAGGCAACATGTTTGCCATCATCAACAGTCCAGTGTCGGTTTTGACGCGCACAGCCGAGGCAAGTGTTGTGTCGTGCAGTCACGAAGGGTCCACGAGTGGGCCTTCGGCCCCGAAACCCCATATCAATGACGTTTCGTTGAATAGTTCGCACGCTGACACTTGTTGATGGCCCAGCACTGAAATCTCCAGCAATCTGTGGAAGGTTGCACTTCTGTCACGTTGAACGACTCTCTTCAGTCGTCGTTTGTCCCGTTCTTGCAGGATCTTTTTCCGGCCACAGCGAAGTCGGAAATTTGATGTTTGACCGGATTCCTGACATTCACGGTCCACTCGTGAAATGGTCGTATGGGAAAACCCCCATTTCATTGCTGCCTCGGTGATGCTGTGTCCCATATCTCGCGTGCCGACTATAACTCCACGTTCAAACTCACTTAAATCTTGATAACCTGCCATTGTGGCAGCAGTAACCGATCTAACAACTGCGCCAGACACGTGTTGTCTTACATAGACGTTGCCGACCGAAGCGGCGTATTCTGCCTGGTTATATATGTATCTGTATTTGAAAACGCTTGCCTATACCAGTTTCTTTGGGGCTTCAGTGTAGAAGGGCAGCAGTAATGTTGGATTGTTTCGCACGAGAGTGTTACAGGAATGTTGAATAGCCTAAATTGACAGACGTCAACTATATCGTGAAGCCCTCCTCTAAAAATTTTGAGAACCAGTATTATCTGAGGAATATACTGCAGCACCTATCTATCGCTCTCGTAGGGTACGCTAAAACGAGAGTCATTTGAGCAGCTATTCTTCCCGCGCTCCGTGGGAGGGAACGCCTCTAATTTGCAGTACAATTTTCAGAACTCTCTTCGCAGTGGTTTCCGGCGTATGGACATAGAGGTAATTCGACTGCGAACCACAATGCAACACAAAATGCCAAGTCATCGGCCGGCATTTCCCGCAGGCAAAACAGTAGTTGCTCCAATCAGACTAGTGATCGGTCTTGGCTGTAAAGCAAATAACAGAAACGGAAATCATTGCCCAAACATCCATTTTGCTCCAGAACAAATTTGTCTGGCATTTTGCTGAAAATACCAGTCACTATAATAAACCGTACGCCGAAAAGTCCATGCGTCCGTCTTAGCAATGAACAAAAAAAGAAGTGGAAACAACAAATAAAATATCACTATATTTTGCATGTCAAAATGACTGCCACATGTTGTTGTAGCCTGCAAGCCAAATGGTTTGATTCTAGTCTATCCAGTGCAATACTCATCGTATCTGCATTACTACCGCAGCCAACATTCATTTTAACCAACTTATTGTTTTCGAACCTTCTCGTCCCTCCTCAGCTTTTACCCCGCTCCACATTTCCTTCCATTACTAAATTGACAGTTGCTTGATACCTCGATAAGTGTCCTACCAACCAACTCTTTCTTTAAGTCAGGGGCTGATGTATTGTCGACTTCAAATTTCTAAAACTTTCTGGCAGAAAAACGTCTTGCTTGTAAGAGAGCTTGGCACCAGTTGCGCGTTCTGTGTAAAAGGGTTATAACGAAAACCAATACTAATTACATCACCTTTTGTTGGTTAAAAACCGCCTTAAATAACAGCATTGTTTATTTTTCTACCAAAAGTGACGTTTGTTTATTTTATCGAGAATGAGATTTTCACTCTGCAGCGGGGTGTGCGCTGATATGAAGCTTCCTGGCAGACTAAAACTGTGTGCCGGACCGAGACTCGAACTCGGGACCTTTGCCTTTCGCGGGCAAGTGCTCTAACATCTGAGCTACCCAAGCACGACTCACAGCTTTACTTCTGCCAGTGCCTCGTCTCCCACCTTCCAAACTTCACAGAAGCTCTCCTGCGAACCTTGCAGAACTAGCACTCCTGGAAGAAAGTTCTGCTACGTTCGCAGGATAGCTTCTGTAAAGTTTGGAAGGTGGGAGACGAGGCACTGGCAGCATTGAAGCTGTGAGGACGGGTCGTGAGTCGTGCTTGGGTAGCTCAGATGGTAGAGCACTTGCCCGCGAAAGGCAAAGGTCCCGAGTTCGAGTCTCGGTCCGGCACACAGTTTTAGTCTGCCAGGAAGTTTCGTGTTTATTTTATGTTTGATGTAACATACTACAATATGACTCAATGATATTTTGCACATCATCAGCCTTCTATGCATAGATATACGCTACAAGACTATTATATGTCACCCTAGACCATCATTCATTGTTTGAGTGTTTGGGTTTTATTTTGTCAAGTTGCGCAATGGATTGATCCAACAAGTACCCTTTCGCTCCTGCAAGAAACAAATTCCACCTCACACTGCTACAAAAGTCAGACAGACACTCCTAATGTACCAACAAGAACTGCTTGAAAAACATTCAGCAACAAATATCTTCTGGAGTCGTCCGCTGTAAGGAAAAAGACACATAAATATTCTATATTCTTACGTGACTTGTGGAATACTTGGGTACTGTAGTAATGCTAGTTAGTGTAAGAAAAACATTGAACGAATGAAAAATATCATTTATTGCAAAAAATTCTGAGAAATCAAGTGAAACTTTTTCTTATAATATAATAAATTTCCGGGTTTATTTCGGAACATAGACTGCCTCTTATGGACAAGAATGCTATTATTTTACAAAGTATGGAAAATTATTTTCTCCCTTTTCATTAAGAATGTTATTTACTCGGCAGAATGGCTGAGAGCCATGCCTACCCAACTTGAATAACTTTTCTAGGTACCGTCGAGGCTGTCATGTGAGAAATGTAGTGGAGTGTACTGTTGGGGAGGACAGATGGGGCTCGCATACACTGCAGCGCACAGCACTGTGAGCTGCGATGACTGCTGCCTGCGTCGATCACTGCTGACAAATAATAACACAACTATCTCTTTCTATCTGGATTGACCTTCACCAATCAAACTCTCCCTATGCCTTGATGAAGTCAAGTCCAATTATTGGCGTGGTATACCGGTCAGATAAGAAGTCCACCGCAATGCCACTCAATATTCGCTCACAGGCGTTTAACTAGTACTCTGTCCGTGTCCACACAGCACAATAACTGTGGCAGCCAACACAGTGAACAATGCTTAATCGTGAGTGACTGAATATAGAATATCACTCCGATTTGCTAACGACAGAGGTGCTCTCCCAGTGAAGTATTGAGGAGAGACTTTGTTCCTCGCTCTTTGCGTATACGTATGAGCGCACACGCTCTCGTTACATGTTCCCGCTCCAAGAGCGACAACAGAACGGCCCCTTTTTCTGGAAAAATTGCTAGGGTATATCATTCACTGTCTTCCCTCACTCCTCTGGCTCTTTGCGTCAGAACTATTCCAAAAATCAGCATTTCCCTTTTAAACTGGAGACTGACGTTTCGTTTTAGTCGACCAATGCGGAAATATATAGCATCTCCGTTAGGCGTATACTGTCCCCCTGTGAGAACTCCATAACTACGCAGCTGGTCTGTCAAAAAATGCGTCTTCTGTGTGCTCCCACACAATGTAGCCAAATTTGCCTTTAAGTCGAACACGGGGGTCGTTATTCCTTCGCTCTGGCAAAAGCTGTCCTCTCTCTGGGCAGTCGCTCCAGCTGAAGTAGGTGTGTGCTGACTCACCCCTCTGAAGGGATGGGCCTCCCAGCAGGCTGGTTGCCTTCCTAGAACGAAAATTCCTGTGGCCGCCATGTTGTGTACGCCATGTTGTGTACTTATTAGATTTGCATATCACTTACATGGATACAAAATTGACTCTACCCTATCGAGCTTGGGTTCGAAAAAAGCGTCTTGATGTGCAGAATACGATTGTGAGGACGGAATATGTAAGAAATGAAGGTCAGGAGACCACACCACCTTAAACTTGTTTCTGACCATATGGCAGACAACAATCAGGTTGGTATCCCCGCTAAGTGGGGCGCCTCCAGACATGTCTTCACTGCTCTTTGGGGCTCAGTTCAAAGCGGGACTCATCACGAAGGCAATTCCACTCTGTTCAATGCGATTCCAGGCCGAAGACGTGTCTGGAGATACCCCGGACAGCGGTGGGATACCAACCTGTGTGTCACCCGCCATACGGCTCGACAACTGGGGGTGATCGTCAGGGGTGACACTTCTTTTCATACAGGATCCCCTTGGTTGTCACCTGCGCCATCTTTTCAGAATAGCAGTACGTCGATGATATTCTATGTCCCAGTTCGGTGCCCTTCACGGCAAGCCAACCTGGGCTTACAGTTCTATACCTACATCTACATCTACATGATTACTCTGCAATTCACAATAAAGTGCCTGGCAGAGGGTTCAATGAACCGCCTTCAAGTTGTCTCTCTTCCGTTCCACTCTTGAACGACGCGCGGGAGAAACGAGCACGTAACTTTTTCTGTGAGAGCCCTGATTTCTCTAATTTTATAGTGATGATCATTTCTCCCTATGTAGGCGGGTGCCAACAAAATGTTTTCGCTATCTGAGGAGAAAACCAGTGATTGAAACTTCATGAGAAGATTCCGTCACAACGATAACCGCCTTTATTTTAATGATTGCCACTCCAATTCAAGTATCATGTCTGTGGCTCTATCTCGCCTATTTCCCTATAATACAAAATGAGCTGCCCTTCTTTGTACTTTTTCGATGTCATCCGTCAGTCCCATCTGATGCAGAACAGCAAGATAATACCCTCCCGCACATGGCGAGAGGTTCTAGTGATTGTGCTCGCGCTTGCCAAATCCTATCTTGGCCTGTAAGTTCGCAGGATCCCTCCCCAATTGAGAACTTTTGGAATATTATCAGTAGACCATCCAACAATCTATGGATTTAGACCAGGGGTCTCCAAACTACGGCCCGCGGGCCGAAAGCGGCCCGCGAGGCCTGGCAAACCGGCCCGCGTTAGCTGGCCGGACATCCCCGGTATCCGGCCCGCCAAATATTTGAGGTGGTACCTATACTGCCAGCAATTGAGTTTCGAGGCCTATCGCGAGCAGTACACCGCGACATTGTCGGAGCTCTATATTTACAAAGCGGAAGATCATGTTTAAACTTGTGGCTATCCACAATAAACAGACAGACCATTCTCCGTGCGATAGTAAAAAAAAAAGAACGATTAACAGACTAGTTTGGCGAAAACATTTTAAGCAAAAAGTACTTTGCATTTTATTCTACTCACGAGTCTGGTGCAAGTCTTTCAAATGTACGCCACTTTGGCGACTAGCCTTAGTAATCAATCTTTATGGAAGATGCTTCTTAAGCGAGGTTTCACTTTCTTTTGATTACGTTGTAAAATACACATAGCAAGTAAATCGTATAAAATATTTTTATTTAAATGCAATTTAAAGAAAAAACAATACCTGGTGTACATAATGATATTGGATATTTTAGTTGTAACTGATGTATAAAAATAACTGTAATTAATTTATATCTTGAAGACCCACAGTGTTAGAGTATTAACGTAAAGAAATTTAACATCTTAGTGATAATTAGTGACTTTTATGTAGCTGTAACTTTCCTTTCATAATTACCTCCAGTTGTGGATCAAGTTTACTGGTAGAGATAATCATCAGCGACTTCAAATGCTCATCACTTAATTTTGATCTGTAAATACTTTTTGCATGTTTCATTTTGGAGAGGAGGTACGTCCACCAATCAAAATTATGTAATTAAATAAAAATAGTAGTTAGTTTCAGTGCTAGCTATTCCCACAACCTTAGATTTTTGCGATTTCATCTTTCCTTTAGCCTTACATTACGGTGATCATGGAGTGCTAGGGTGCTTTAATCCCACTAGGTAGATCTTGGCCCTTATGACTTCGTGGAGGAGTCAATGTGGCCCGCAGACTAAAAAGTTTGGAGACCCCTGATTTAGACGATCAAATGCGCCAATTGGACAGAATCTGGCACGATATCCCTCTGGAGCACATCCAACAACTATCAATCAATGCCAAACTGAATAACTGCTAAGATCAGAGGTGGACTTGTTCGATTTGTGAAACTCGTTCTCTTGAACAAACTATCGTGTTTTTCTGAAATTGTAATCATTTGTTTGTGTGTACGTGTACATCGCAGCTACCGATTTGCGCCCCATTTGGATGATTCCTTTGTGGTGCGCCTTTTTTTTGTCCCAGAATATATGTTACTTGAAGACAAAATATTTTAATCTTAATTACCATGAATATTGATGTATTAACTGTCCTGCTGCTGGAGGGGCAATTGGGTTATTTCGTAAACTTTTTAATTTATTAACTACTTTGGCCATAGCATTAACATCACATTTGCCATAAATAAATACCATATCGACGTATTCCTCTGTCGTAAATTTGAAAGGCATTCTTATTTCATAAATAATCTACAAACTACAACGGTTACTATGTGGTTTAAACTGAATATCACATTAGTTGCAACAGTTCGGAGCCGTTGAATGTTTTTGTTTGCGTAAAGCAGTCAAGACATTATTACAATATTTGCATACAAATCATTGCAAATACATAACACATATTCGTAGCGATATATTTTAAACTGCTGATGTTTAGTGATGTGATACCAGCAAAAGGTAGAAAAGAGATCACACTCTCTGGTGGGATACGTGGTCGAACATTGTAGAAACATTTTTAAAAACAGTATTTTCATTAAAAAATGAAGTTGAATTTGTCATTGTTTGCAGTCTTCAGATTTGTAAAATACTGCAAAACGTTTTAAAAGAGGAACGGTGCCAGAGAATCCATTTCCAAAGAGTTAAATGCCCCCAGTGCCTTGGCATGCTGGCAGTGTCTAGCATCTCTGCTATTTCACGTTGCCATGGCAACACACAGGCTCCGGAGAAGAGTATATTTATTTATTTTCCCTCGCACAGTCCGTTTTGTTTTCTTGCCCTCTGTAATTGAGTATATTGAAGGACGCAAGTATTTTGAAGTTTGCTCCAGTGCGTCCAGACATTTTGCAAAGTTGGGGGTTATAGTTATGCCAGCTTAACTTGTAGACCGGCAATGCTGAAGCTAGAGAGGCTAGTTAGTGGCCCGGGCTGGGGGGCGGGGGGAGGAGATTTAGTAACGGAAATCTTCCCCGCCTCTGTGTGCAGAACGGACGTTCTCAGCGAAGGTAACAGTTGCTTACTCTGTCGTTGTGTGAGGTAAGTTGACGTCATTGGACAAAAAGATATTTATGTGCTTTCTTGGATATTAACGCCCGCAGCTCGTGGTCTTGCGGTAGCGTTCTCGCTCCCCACGCCCGGGTTCCCGGGTTCGATTCCCGGCGGGGTCAGGGATTTTCTCTGCCTCGTGATGGCTGGGTGTTGTGTGATGTCCTTAGGTTAGTTAGGTTTAAGTAGTTCTAAGTTCTAGGGGACTGATGACCATTGATGTAAAGTCCCATAGTGCTCAGAGCCATTTGAACCATTTTTTGGATATTAACGGAGCTTTTCCTGCAACTGATTGTCTGAATCGTGGCCCGCAGCTGATCATTGGACCTTACTTATCGCTTATTGACAAATGGGCTTGTTTAAACAACAGAACTTAAATCCGTCCCTACAATGAGTACTTACATGCATGCGAAATTTTTGTTTCGTTGTTTCTGAATTTCCTGGAGCTTCACTAAATACTTGCCTTCAGCTTATTTGTACCCTTTACTTCAAGATTATTGGTCGGTGGCAATAATTAAACGATAGAACCCGAAGTCCTGAGTATAATGAGCACTTACGTTGTGTGGAAATTTTATTTGTTTCATTGATTTTGAATTTACTATGCTTTGTCTAAAGTCTGTCCATCACATGATCACGTGGTTTACTTAAAGTTTACCGATAACTGTAAATGCTCAAACAACAGAATTCAAAGCCCTGAGTACATCGAATACTCATATTTATAACAAATTCCTGTTCATTTCACCAACTTTGAATATGCTGGAGATAATCTGAAGTTTGGCCCTCAGTCGGCCTTGTGCACTAATCATGCAAGCAGTGGTTATCACTGATTAACTGTGCATATTATGCCTACCTATGTGATGGGAAATTTCTTTTAGTTACTGAATTATACACGCAATCTAAGTCAAAAATAACGACGCAGCACAAAGATATTATCTGAATGGGTCGGAAATTGGTAGATGTGTTGTACATGTCGGACAAATAAATTACTGCAATTCCAGAAAAGTTGTATGATTTATTCAAGGGAAATTGTTCCACGAGTTCAGCAACTCAATAAAGTGTTGGACCACCTCTGGCCCTTATGCAAGCAGTTATTCGACTTGACGTTGCTTGATAGAGTTGCTGGATGTACTCCTCAGGCATACCGTGCCAAATACTGTCCAACTGGCGCATTAGATCACCAAAATCCCGAGACACTTGCACGGCCCTGCCACAATCTTCCAAATGTTCTCGACTAGAGAGAATCAGGTGATCTTGCTGGGCAATGTAGGATTTTCAACCATGAAGACGGGCAGTAGAATCTCCCCCTGTGTGCATACTAAATGTAAGCCCAGAATGCCCTGCTATGAAGGGCAACAAAACGGGGTGTAGAAATCTCTTTGGAGTAAAGGTGCTCGGTTGACAACTGAATGAGTCCCATTATGAAAAGAAATGGCACTGCAAACCACTACTCCTGGTTTTCGGGCCGTGTGGCAGGCGAGAGTCAGCTTGGAATCCTTCCATTGTCTGGGGCGTCCCCAAAGAAGTCTTTGGCGGGGAATCGCATTGACTATCTTCGGTGACGAGCCCTCTTCAAGCTGAGCCCTGATGATCAATGAAAACGTGTCTGGAGAAGCCCCAGACGGCGGTGACTTACCAACCTGACAGTCGCCCGCCATCTGGCTCGACAACCGGGATGGATGGTCTGCAGTGCCACTTCATTTCATAGCAGGACCCTTTTGGTTGCCATCCGCAGGGACTTTACTGCCCAGTGCTACATCGACAATATGTTATGCACTGTTTTGTTGGCCTTCATGACAAGACAATGCCCAGCTGCACACAACAAGACGTTCTACTGCTTGTCTTCGTGCTTGCCAAACCCGTCCTTGACCTGCGAACTCGCTGGATCTCTCCCAAATGAGAACGTTCGAAGTATTACAGGCAATACAGTAGTAGGGCAACGGTGGTGCTGGGCTACATTTTATATCAAATTAATAAAATTGACCCCTTAATTATCCCCAACCCCTGGGGGTTCTCCCAGCCAGCATGTGTCCCTTCCCCCACCACTCCTCTGTGAAATTCACCCCCCCCTCAATCATATGACGTCACCAACCAGCCCCCTGCCCCTGGAAATGGCAAGGAAACTCTCTCAGTCTGTGTTGGGGTGTTGGACTCCTCACAAGGCGAATGCCTGATTGGTAATCAGTCCAGAAACACTGTCAAAGTCAATAAATTGGTTGACTGATTAATTTCCAGTCGTTTGATTGTGATTTAAGGAATACAAGGTGGACACAGTAGCTCACCAGTCCCAGTCAGAGTCAGTCTCTGGAAGAATAAGAAATATGAAGCATCAACAGCAGTAGTTGAGATCCTCATCTGCCTCTCCATCACAGAAGAGCTGTAAAAGTAAGTACTCACTACATGTCACTGCTAGTATTACCACATGTAGCAGTTTCTCCTCCTCCTCTTCTTTGTCAAGTTCCCTTTCTTTGTTCAGCCCCATGTCATTATCCGTTGAATGCTTATTTTTTCTTCTACTACTTTGTTCATTGGCCTCTGGCAGGTCTGGACCAGAGCCGACATCCATCATGTCTGGGCCAGCAGCAGCCACCATTCGCTCGTCGGGGGCCTATAGCGAACTTTGGGTTGTCAGGACCAGCACTGGTAGTAGCACCATGGGATCCTGTTATGCACCTGACCAGCACGTTGGAGCAGGATAACGATGCTATTATACCCCACTCATTCATTCAGATGCCTAGAAAGTCCCTGACTCTCAGAAGACCTGTTCTGAGGGGATGTGGCGGATGAGAAGCTGCTGATGCCTCCCAATACTCTACTGCTTTTCACCTCAACTTATAATTTGACAGCTAGCGGTTCAAAGTGCTTAAAAATTAGTGAAGAAGCATGAGTGGATAGTGACTGGTGGTTTGTGTTAGAGATTGAAAATGCATTGAGAAGCGTTAAGATGTGGTTTACAGAGTTGAATGGGATGTGTCGTGCTGAACACTACATCAACAACAGATGACCTCCGAGTATTCTCCGTCTCTGGACATATACTGTGCTGGCATTAATAGCATTAATAACTGGCATAGCATTAATCTATAACAGCCGCGTAGGATTAGCCGAGCGGTCTAGGGCGCTGCAGTCATGGACTGTGCGGCTGGTCCCGGCGGAGGTTCGAGTCCTCCCTCGGGCATGGGTGTGTGTGTTTGTCCTTAGGATAATTTAGGATAAGTAGTGTGTAAGCTTAGGGACTGATGACCTTAGCAGTTAAGTCCCATAAGATTTCACACACATTTGAACATTTGAACAATCTATAACATTATTGTATGATGGACGACACTCATAGTGGGATCTGGAGGTCGATCTATTTATCTGCAACACTCCACTGTCACAAACTTATTTGGCCTAAGGACGGTGCTATCCCTTGTTCTTTGAAGACTGAACTGTGGGCTGTCACGTGTCCAAACTGTGTATAAAGACATTGTGAACTATCTCCGTATGTATAGTGTGCAAGCAGAGAATTTAGAACAGTTTATCAGTATGGTATCAAAAGAAGAAGCTAAAGGAACTGCATATAAGAAACGGTTATCTGGGAAACACTGTAAAAAGTGAATCAGTTGGTCTAGTTGTTGATCTAATGAACCCTATGTATCATTGCCGAAATGTAAATAAATTGTATATAATCGCAAATCTTTGTTGTGTTTCTTATTTAACTATCCTATCGTTATGTAATGTAAGGTGTGGCAATTGTAGCTCAGTCAGTAAGATGATTGTACTATAGTGGCTACATATACAGCGTCTGACAATAAAGTTCGGTGAATAGTTCTGTAACATCAACTTAGATGAACTTTAAATTACAGTTACCTTACTGTCCTTCGAAATACTCACCTCCCATAACCATGCACCGCTGAGCTCTGCGATACATGTCCTGGAAACTTTGCACGAAGTCTTCCTTTGGGATGGTGTGCAAAAGCCGCGTCACGTTTCCTTGGATGTTAGGAATATCGTCAAATCTCTTTCCTTTCAAAACGAGTTTAAGTCGAGGGAATAGGAAGAAGTCTGGAGGATTGGGATCCGGCGAGTATGGTGGATATTCAAGTTGCACCACACCCTTTTCACCAGGAACTGTTTGACGATATTGGCTGTGTGTGGGCAGACGTTGTCGTGAACAAAAAACTAGGATCCTTGTTGTGCATACTGGGGTCGTACCGTGCGGAGACGTTGCATGAAATGGGTCAAAATTTCAACGTACAGTGCAGAATTCAAAGTCGTTCCCTCAGGTAGAAATACCTCGTGGATAATGCCTTGATTATCGGAAACGGTGCTGACAATCGTTTTGATGTCTGATTTACGGCTCTGACCTTTTTCCGACTAGGTGACGTCGCAGAACGCCATAACATGCTTTACTGTTTCGTTTCAGTATCGTACCGGAGACACCAGGTTTCATCCTCAGTGACAATACGGTTCAAGAAATTGGGTGTCGCATCCACCGTTTCGACAAAACCCTGTGAAGCCTCTTAACATGCCTGCTTCTGATCGTCAGTCAAATGATGTGGCAGAAGACGAAAACACCTCTTCCCTAACTCCTGGGTAAGGATTTGTCGCTCAAATTCACGGTTTATCTCTAGTTCATCTGCTATCATGCGCACACGGCAGTCGTCCGCTATGGGGATTGTCAGAAACAGTTTCCCGGCCTCCTCGAAAATAGGCGAACCACTCTTACACAGACTTCATGGATAGTGCTTGATCCATATATATATATATATATATATATATATATATATATAGAGAGAGAGAGAGAGAGAGAGAGAGAGAGAGAGAGAGAGAGAGAGAGAGAGAGAGACAGCCAGAGAGAGGTATGAAAAATGGGATGAGTATGTCAGTATAGATCAGTGAATAAGATCCCTTGTGTGTCGGGCATTCAGCCAAGAGGAGAGGTGTGCATTGGCAGAAAATGTGTCTGTACATAGATGGAAAAATTCATAAAGTTAAGGAGCGAGAGAAGTATACACAGACCCTTCCAAGACTTATCAACAAATTAGATGCTATAGCTAAGGAACTAGAGATGTACACCTGCAACGTTCTCAGAAAGGAGGTAGACAACTTAGTGATAAAGGTTGATGGAATTGAGAATAAAGCACACAACATAACAGTAAAGGTTGAGTGAAATGTATATAAGGTGCAAGCTTTGAAGCAGCTCGCTTAGTATATAGCAAGGTGTCAAATAAGCATAAGGTCATCACTGAATGGAAGGCCACTCAAGAGAAATTACAGTTTCTAAGGTTGGGAAATGTGTATGGAGAGCAGAAACTGTGAGAAAAGTTTAAACTAGTTACTGAATCGACACAGCAATTATCGGGTAGACAAAACCGTGTCAGTGGTGAAAAACCATTAATGTTGGCCACACTGACTATAACATTCAATTGCAGGTAATATTGACTATCATTCTTCTACAGTTAGAGTATACAACATTGCATGTGAACCTTGACTGAGGGGTGGATGCTTAATGCATCTCTTCTTCATAAATGTTAGGAAGGACATCATGCAAGATGCCCGCATAACTATGTATTGAAGTTTTGGTACGAATGAAAATTGTAGAACACTAGTCTTCTGTTGGCGAAGTACCATTGTATCTCTTCTGGCATCAGCAAGTCTCCAGATTGGTGAAAAGAGTAGATGTTATTTGTATTTTTCTTAATATGCCCCACCCAGTCGGTTCCTGGTCCCCAACATCTAAATTCGCAGTTCCACATTTTCCCATTCTAACTTCGTAAACTACATATTAACACTTCTCAATGCATTTTCAATCTCTAACACAACACACCAGTCACTGTCCACTCATGCTCCAACACCAACATTTAAGCGCTTTGAACTGCTAGCTGTCAAATTATAAGCTGAAGTGAAAAGCAGTAGAGTATTGGGAGGCATTGGCGGCTTCTCATACATCATGTCCCCTCAGCACAGATCTTCTGAGAGTCAGGGACTTCCTAGGTGTCTAAATGAATGAGTGGGATAGGTATCAGCAGCTCGTTATCCTGCTCCAACATGCTGGTCGAGTGTGTAACAGGATCCCATGGTGCTGGTACCAGTGCTGGCCCTGACAAGCCGAAATTTGCTACAGTACTGGCAAGCCAACTGTGGCTGTCGCAGGTCCAGACACACTGGATGTCATTGCTGGTCCAGACTCACCAGAGGCCACTAAACAGAGTGGAAGAGGAAACAATAAGCATTGACAATGACATAGAGTTGAACAAAGAAAGGGAGCTTGACTAAGATGAGGAGGAGGAGGAACCGCTACTAATACTAGCAAAGACATGTAATGAAGATTTGCTTTTACGCTTCTTCTGCGATGGGGAGGTAGATGAAAATCTCGACTGCTGCTGTTGATGCTTCATCGTTCTTCTTCTTCCAGAGACTGATTAGTGCTGTGACTGGTGAGCTACTGTGTCCACCTTATATTCCTTAAATCACGCTCACATGACTGGAAATTAATTAGTTAATCAGTTTATTGACTTCAGCAATATTTCTGGATTAATTAGCAGTCAGACATTTGCCTTGGAAGGAATTCGCACATGCACTAGTATACCGCAGGGGAAGGCTGGGGTATTACCTGGATGACAGGAATTTCTTAGCACAGCCCTGCGGTTTCTGCATCTAGGACCCTGGCCAGTACCATGAGGCCAGCACATAGCTTCTTCTAGGAACTGTGACTGTGGTGGACAGAGTGCACTTCAGAAGGTTTTTCAGATAAGTTTAGTGTGGTCTGTGTCAGTGTAAATACATGGTTCCTTTCGCACTCAGAATAAAAGAAAGTACTGCAGTTATTTAACATTGTCTAAATTGTTTAAACAGTATTCTGCACTGTATGTAAATAACAATATTCCAACACCAGGGTCAATTTTGAGATGTATTGTGATTTTAGAAACAAACAAACAATATTCCTCACAGCCTCTAAATCGTTTGAACACCAGCACCAAATTCGAGGTGTGATTTCAGAAAAAAGTAAATAATATTGTTAAATAAATTGTTTAAACAAGGCCTTATGCTCACTATATTAGCCTACCATCATGAGGTCCTCCCAATCCAACACCTGAACACAGACTGAGCGAGTTTCTTCGCCATTTCCAAGTGCAGTGGAGTGGTGGGGGTAGGTGAGATCATAGAGTGGGGAGTATTTCCCAGAGGAGTGTTGGGGGAAGGGACACGTGCTGGCTGGGGAAAACGCATGTGTTCATCAGGGGATGGGGATAGTTACTTGATCAGTTTAATTAATTTGATATCAGTTTGATATCATATGTATCCCAGCGCTGCCATTACCTTACATCTCAGGGCTGTTCAACCATCTCAGGAACTTGTCTATGTGACGTGTCAGTTGGGCTGAATTTGGCTCATTGTTGCTCGGGAGGACAACAAACAACTCTAACTGGCAATGCCAAGGTAAGCAATTGCTTGTGTAAGGGCCAGAGGTCGACCAATGCTACGGTATCTGGACTCTGAACTCTTCTACAAGAAAAACACGAGCATTTAGTTCATCCTCTATATTTAAGAATACAATGAATTCAACACAAATGGCCTACATTGACCATCAAAAGAACCAAATAACCAACTTAGTAACTCTGTGCTAACAGGGAAATAAGTTCACAACTTAATGTAATTACTTTGAACAACAAAAGGAAGGCTTTCTCAGTCAGAGTCCGTTCTCTACTATTTGACTATCAAACTTTTAAAGTCCTCGCTCTCCTTGAGATGAGCACACTGGAACAGATTAACACTTGTGTTACAGCCTGTACGAGTTCATAGATCTTACAGTCTGGTCAGGTGAGTCTGGTAGAATACCAACAGGCCAGCAAGCCGGTTCGAAGGTTCCTTGGCGGAGACGGCCGCGTGCGGTCGGCGGTGCTGCGTTCAGAGCAGACTTCCTCTCTCGGCTGGCTTCATGGTGGACGCGGTCCTAAATGCCAGCACGACGGAGATACACTTCTCCCTGACTGGCTGCCCGTGACATTTGGGGATGAAACCAAAGTATGGTGATGTGAGCGACCTCTCTTGCTGATTTACATGCACTCTGTACTGTGGTCCAGTGTACACGAAGGCTCTCTGCAGGTCTTACTGCAAATGGCGGAGTCGGCACGTCATGTAGGTCGCAGGGGCTGAGCTGGCAACCAACCCGACGGCGATGTGCTGACGTGTGGCGCCAGCACTTTGCGCATTGTTGCCTTACTCAGTTTGTGTAATTCTTTCTCTTGAATAAATCATCCAATTTTTCTAAAATTGTAATCATTTTTTAGTCGGTACATGGACGTCACATCTTCCTATTTCCGCCCCTTTCGTGTAATTCCTTCGTGGTGCGTCTTTTTTTGTCTTAGAGTGTGTTGGTCCTATTTTACGTGATGGACACATATGCATTGGCCAGCCAGCCGAACGCCTACGCTGACCCTGTCACTCTAAGACTCAGTAAGCTGGTGTATGGTAATAGTGAAGCTGTTCAGGTCACTGAATGTATCAGTACACTAATAAGTGAATATTTTGTTGTTTTAATGAGTGAATTCGCAGCGTTAAATTTTTCTGTCAACTACATTAGTTGTACACTGTGTGCAGGTGTCATTTTATTCAGTGAATATGTGATGTGTTGAGGTATCAGTATATCCATAAATACTGTCAGCTTAAATATTATCGTTTCACTGTGTTAATGTTATTATTCCCTTTTAGGAGTTAGTTCCTACAGTTATTGTGCTTTCATGTTACACGGAGCCAGCAACAACCCATACATACAAATTTACTTTAATGTACCCCACCTACTTCTTACTGAAACGTATTTTATCCTTCAACAGTCACTGTAAAACAGAAACAATATGCATAAACGTAGCTGTAGCTTATTACGGACAGACGTAACTGTATAAATATAAATCGTTACTCATTTGCGTTTTATTACTGTCAACCCTAATATTCATATAACGCACATAAGTATTGCTGCGTACGATATACAGAATGCAAAACTCGACTGTCACATAAGCTCAAAGTAACGTATGGTACACAACATATATAACAGTAAAAACGCTAGTCACTGGAATCGTGCTGTAGCTATCTATGTATGCAGATATTTGGATCATTTTTGGCTCGACTTGCAAACAGAAATCAGCTGTTCAGTGGCATTATGGTGAGTGCACCCTGTCGTAATGTTGTAAGTTGACTGTTAATGTAACATGAAAGAGATCAGTGTCTGATACATTTTTACTGTTGACGGTGTACTCTATATTACTATTTGACAACGGGCAACACTGCATAAATGCAATATAGCTATGTATTTCGTGATACGCATTGACATGTTCTATTACAATACTTTATGTCGTACTTTTATTCCCAGTGATGAATCATGGATTCTATCTGGTCTCGTAACCTAGTGTACACATTTTAGTTACGTGATCTCTTATTGCGCGTGTTTTTCGTAATCATGCACACCAATCAGAGGTATATTAACAGTTCAGTCTGTAATGCTGTTCGTGCATACTTTCCATTGGCGTACAGGATACCTAATGGTTATCTGTGGGCCTCAACTGGTTGTATAATAAAGAAATTTTTATCAAAGACTCTTGGTGGTCAATAACGACTTATTTTTAAATACAGCCAGTTTCATCAAGCTCATTCTGTCACTTCGCCTCAATGGAGAATATTCGTATGAGAGTTTCCCGTAATACTATAATTATTCGTTATCCAAGTGCAGTGTATACCTGAGGCTTGTGTGAGACTATGTTTTCAGATCTTGACTGATTCTTGTGTATAGTAAGGTGCCTTGAAGATGACCCTTGTGGTATATACTCCTCCCCCATCAACGACCGTCTTTTGGTTTAGTTTCGCGAGACATTACGTTGCTTCGTGATGGTAGTTTTCGGGTAGGGTACTGTCTCTGAGGCGTTGCATCGCTGCTGTCGTTTTTTTTCTTTTGTATGACGACGATAAGAAAGTTGTCTTTCGTTTCCTGTGCGCCATACAAGAAGAACGCGTTATGTGTACTGCTCTAAGCGTTCCCACACCATTTCTCAACGCTTGTCTCTGAATAAATAGGTGAGCTCTTAACATAAACACCGTCTTCCACATTCTTTATTCGACAGGATGGGGCAAATACGAGGGGCTTTGTGATACCTGAATGCTCGAGGTATTATAACGAGTGTACAGATCTCCGATTAGTCAGTCTGCATTAGTCTGCATTAGTCTGTAGTCAAGTTTCAGTCTGCGCCTAATAAGATTACCATATTCCTGTACATAGCCATGAAGATAAATGAATAGACACTTTGTCAAGTATCAGAGATATGTGAGAATAAGATTAACGTACCAAGACCAAAGGAACTTCAGATTGTCAATTGTAAACAGCATCCAGAACCAAGTTAAGTTATTTTTATGCTTGTTATTATTATTTTAATAAATGTATCTGAAAATTAATCAAGTTCTGTTTAAAGTTGGTCACCGTCGATCTGATACTCTAAGCGTGCAAGTGGCATTTCTATCGTCTGACCTAACGGCAGAAGATAAACACGCCACGATAAGACCACGAGACATATTGCTGACACTCGCCTACTTCGTTAGAGCGACAACTCTAATAATCTGATGGTGTGTGTACCGAAGGTCTTACAGTACGCACACCACAGTAACCCATTGTTTAGATCGTTGATTGGTTTTAGGAATATAGTAATGTATCCACGTTTCATGCACATTGACGAAACGACGCTTAAAGTCCTGCGGATTCTTCCTGAACAGCTGCAAACCATCCTTGCAACACTTCACACGTTTCTGTTTTTCGTCAAGCATGAGCAATCGCGGAACCTATCTTGCGGATAGCTTTCTCATGTCCAAATGTTTATTCAAAATATTATTTACCCGTTCATTCGAGATGCCCACAGCACTAGCAATCTCACGCACCTTAACTCGTCTGTCATCCATCACCATATCATGGATTCTGTCAATAATTTCTGGAGTCGTAACCTCCACAGGGCGTCCAGAACGTTCAGCATCACTTGTGCCCATATGGCCACTCCGAAAATTTTGAACCCACTTATTAACTGTTCCAATCGGAGATGCAGAGTCACCGTAATGTTTATGAAGCTTCTCTTTAGTCTCCTGAGGCGTTTTGCCTTTCATACAGTAATGTTTAATCACCACACGAAATTCTTTTTCATCCATTTTTTGACAATCACTCCATTTCCTTGAATCACACGAATGCCACACACAAAGAAATAGACCAATACGGCTGAAGCTTGGTGTGCGTTCTTTCCAAAGATGCTACTAACTAAACATAACGTCGATACGCGCTGGTGGTGCCATCTCTCGGACTTTGCACGGACTAGTGGATACGATTGTACGTGAATGTATGAACACAACCACACGCTGTGCATACGCAATAGGATGGAGCAACTCCCCATATAGCCGGCCGAACCTTGGAGCACGTTTACACAATCTTCGCGCCAGTCAGAGTTGTTAGCAGGGGTCAGTCTGGTCGCGGCCCTAGCTGGCCACCCACGTTACCTGATTTGTCAGTGTGCGATTACCTTGGGTGGGAAGCCCTCAAGTCGAAGCTGAATCACAACAACGCTCATAGCGCTTCAGAACTGCAGCAGAACATTACGGACGAGACTGCAGCGATTCCAGCCGTGTAGCTTCGATCCGCCCTCAGCAACTTGTCGACCAGGACCCAGGAGTGTCAAGAGATGAAAAGGGTGGTCACTTCCAACATCTGCTGTAGTCAGGTTAGTACCGTACTTCCCGTCCTCTGCTGTGTTTCTTTGTACCCTGGAACTCTGTTCTCCGGGCAACTTTTATTTGCCCCACCCTGTATAAATCAAATCTGTCATTTTTCTGTTCTAGTATTTTGTTTGACGACATCGCCGTCTTCCTGGAGCAAAGCAAAAACAGTGTGATGCCGCCATTTCAAAGTAAAAAGTAATGTTATACTCTGAAAGACGAAGATACAGGCGTAGACAGGTAAGACCAGACAAATGATCAGAGCTGTTATAAGCTACGACAACTGCCTTGCCGCAGTGGATGCGCCAGTTCCCGTCGGATCACCAAAGTTAAGCGCTGTCGAGCGTGGCCGGCATTTGGATGGGTGACCATCCGGGCCGCCATGCGCTGTTGCCATTTTTCGGGGTGCACTCAGCCCCGTGATGCCAATTGAGGAGCTACTCGACCGAATAATAGCGGATCTGGTCAAAGAAAACCATCATGATGACCGGGAGAGCGGTGTGCTGACCACACGCCCCGCCTATCCGCATCTCCAACTGAGGATGATACAGCGGCTGGATGGTTCCGATGGGCCACTTGTGCCCTGAGGACGCTTTTGCTTTGTTATAAGCTTCACTGCTGGACATTAAAATTGCAACAACGTGAAGGTGGCGTACAATAAGCGTCAAATAACTTGATAATATTTTTACGAGATGCTTGAATATGTGAATTTCAGCATGAGGGTAACTACCCTGGGGGAGAAACAAAATGGTTAGATTGTGTTTCAGACTCGAAACTAAATTATTACTACGTAGTGGTCGAAATTTTAGAACATGTTATTAAATTGCACTTCAGTGTAGCATCTACTCATTAAATCAAAGAAATCACAATCCCTTGAACTGCTCTTGAGTGCGGCATTTGCATCCATACATACGATAATTATAAAAGTAACTGCGTGTACGTTCCACGTCTCTTCCTAAACCACTGGACCGATTTCAACCAACCGTGGTACACATTTCCTTTACTGTCAGGCAACAATCGTGTGGGGTTAAGATCTACCTGCCTCTCATAGTTTAGGAGATATGGCGTCCTAAACACTGAATGCGTGAAAAACTTCCGTATTGTGCATGACGTTTAAATTTCTTACTTCTTTGGTAGTAACTCTTTTCGCAGCATATTTTGGAGACGGTATCCCCATCGCCTCTGGCTGTACCCACACAAATACACCATTGTACCAAACATAGTTCAAGAGACATGACGTCATTAACTCTGACATACGGATAGAAATCCGTATCATGCATGAAGTTTTAATACATTTATACTTTACTGCTAAGACAGTCCTACAATCGAGTCAAGGAAAGCCCTGACAGCTGGCAGCGCTTTTGACAGCTTTCTTCTGCGAAGTGCAAACGGCTGTAGGCAAAACCAATAGCCGTCTGGCCATACAGACGTTTACAAATGGGCCAAATGGCTCTGAGCACTATGGGACTTAATTTTGGAGGTATCTGTTCCCTAGAACTTAGAACTACTTAAATGTAACTAACCTAAGAACATCACACACATCCATGCCCGAGGCGGAATTCGAACCAGCGACCGTAGCGGTTGCGCGGTTCGAGACTGAAGCGCCTAGAACCGCTCTCCCACATCGGCTGGCGACCATGGTTATTCAAATGCACTTTACAAAGTACATTCATCCCTAAGAAAAGGAAATAATAATTTGCCCATTACCAATTACAGAATTCTAAGGGTTGTCCTCAGGGTATTTAAATCGTGGAAGCTATGAGACAAACAGAACTGGCGAGAGAACTTTGATGCGAGATATGGCATATTGTAGCAAATCTGGTTCAGGAGGAGGTCGAGTGGATAGCATGAAACTTCTTCATTTAAATGAGTGTGGCTGCACTTAAATTGCTGAATGACTGAGAAGATGAAACTTCTACGTTATTTGATTCTGAAACAGCTGATTAAAACTGAATGTATTGAGCTTACTTTCTCCTTACTTTTTTTTATCATGTCAACACTGACCCACAATATCCTAGAGCAACGCAATCTGACTGCTCAAAAAAATTACAACCTAACTTCAAATAATTACTACACAAGAATGGCCCTAAATAAGAAGCAATCCTGACGATAACCTATACATTTCATTAAGCACCTACCTCACAAAAATCTTCATTACGCGAACTACTGCAATACAGTGAGCGTCAATACTACCAGCTAAATAAAAGATTCTAACTACTAAAGCCACTAACTACTAATAGGCATGTGGTTAGCAAAGGAAAGATTTTGTTGCAAACCAAATAACGTATTGTTTACCCTAATAATGTGACATCCAGTTCAAACACGAATATAAATCGTCATTGACAAAATGGTTCAAATGGCTCTGAGCACTATGGGACTTAACTTCTGAGGTCATCAGTCTCCTAGAACTTAGAACTACTTAAACCTAACTAACCTAAGGACATCACACACATCCATGCCCGAGGCAGGATTCGAGCCTGCGACCGTAGCGGTCACGCGGTTCCAGACTATAGCCGTCATTGACATCCAGTACAAAGATAATTATTAATAATTTTCACTCTCCAAGTCGGATACTTCCAGATCGTTAGCCTACGCTAACACTTCAGGCGTCTACCCTCCACCAATACGAACTTCTCACATCTAACATCCATCACTGCTGGCTGTTCACCTCCAACTGTCCAACTATACTTCCATCACTGCTTGCGACTAACTTCCAATTACTCAACAGTAGTGGCGATTAACTTCCAAGAACGAGTCCGACCAGCCACATAGTCTCTTACAAAGAAAGCGCTGTCAGAGATCCAATGCAAAGCCCTACACAGCGCTGCCAACACAGAAGCAGCCCAGTTACAACCACAACACGCACACATATTGCTAGGAATTTATTAAAACTTGGACATGGTAAATACTTAACTTTGGAAAGAAGTAGTGTCTACTAAGATGACATGAACTTGATGGTGTCGCTGACACCTCCAACATTTAGCACTTCGTTGCAGCCTGTTAATTTCACATCAGAGTGAGTGGGTTCAAATGGTTCAAATGGCTCTGAGCACTATGGGACTTAACATCTGAGGTCATCAGTCCCCTAGACTTAGAACTACTTAAACCTAACTAACCTAAGGACATCAAGAATATCCACGCCCGCGGCAGGATTCGAACGTGCGACCGTAGCAGCAGCGCGGTTCCGGACTGAAGCACCCAGAACTGCTCGCCCACATCGGCCGGCCAGGATCAGTTTACCGTACTCCCTTGGCCACCAAGCACCACAGATTCAAGTGCAATCAAGAGTCTGTTGGACCACCTCCATCGGGATGGTCGCACCATGGAACCTCAACCAAGAAACCAAGCACAGCTGACCATGGCATGAATCACATCCGTCTCGGTATATTCCAGGACCTCATTCAGTCTATTCCTGCTCGTCTCGCAGCGGTGGGTGCTGCAAAAAGTGGTTATTCAGGCTTTTGATAGGTGGTTACAATAATGTGAGTGGACGGTGTACAATTAACACGTGACGTAATGTACTGGAGGTTACTGCTTGTGAAACAAATGTGTTAGCAATACCTTCTACACACAGTCGAATCACCACAAACATACTTCGTACTTTGCACCACGCACCTAAGACAGTAAAACTGAGACGCATACATGATAAATACTTACATACTGCATGTCATGCAAACGTCTTCTCCAAGTTGTGGGTAGTTCCCGCAATTGACCAGAAATTTCTTCATTATTCACTTAGCAACATTTAAACGAAATAATTGATAGCACAGTTATGCAATAGCTACTAAAACACTGTAGGGCCTACATAGTGTTTTCATAGTGGTCAGACACAACCCGTTGCCAGACTGCAGCGTCCCAGTATTCGCCACTAGGAGTAAGGGGTCAGCAAGCAAGTGGTTCACCAACAGTAAAAATAGTGCACGCATTTTAACTTGGGCAAAGAGCGTCACGCTAGAGAGAGGAGTGGTACAGAGGCGGAATGATCAGAAGCAAGTGTCTGCTCTCAGTGTGGGTAGTTAGCTTTATTTTCTGAGAAAAAAGCTCGTAAGTAGCACCCGCGCTGCACTGACAATTGCTTCCTCATTCTAAAAAAGGACTGTCAGAAATGAGAAGAACGAATTATCTCACTAACTTATTAGTTTGCGGTTTAATAAAACGCCAACAAATAAATATCATTTACCTTCCGTCATTTTAAAAATAAAAATGTTCAAAGACATTCTTTCTCATTCTGGAGTTTAGTTACGCGGTTAAGTTGTGGTGATGCGGGGTGTCGGGAGGGGGGGGGGGGTGTTATCTAATATATAATTGCATCTATATCTACATAAAGTCTCTGTAACTCACACTAAAATGTGCCTGGCAGAGGGTTCATCGAACCAGTTCCACACCATTCCTCTACGGTACCGATCTCAAACAGTGCGTGCGAAGGCCGGCCGCGGTGGCCTAGCGGTTCTAGGCGCGCAGTCCGGAACCGCGAGACTGCTACGGTCGCAGGTTCGAATCCTGCCTCGGACATGGATGTGTGTGATGTCCTTAGGTTAGTTAGGTTTAAGTAGTTCTAAGTTCTAGGGGACTGATGACCACAGCAGTTAAGTCCCATAGTGCTCAGAGCCATTTGAACCATTTAGTGCGTGCGAAGAAACGAACACTTACATCTTTCTGTGCGAGCTCTGATTTCTCATATTTTATTATTATGATCATTTCTCCCTACGTAGGTGAGTGTCCACAAAACAGCAGAGAACGTTGCACAGAGTGCAACCAAGTCGTCTTCCCGGACGAGTCCCAATTCTGTGCACCAGGTAGCTATGGACGTATCCGTGTTAAAGGCCACATTACATCCATCATCGTCATAATGACCTAACATCTGGCATGATGGTTTCGGTGCTGCTGGGTGCTAACACAATTATCGCTGGTTCGTATAGCCGGCTGTTTTGACAGGACCCATTATACAGTCTAAGACAAAAGAAAAGTGATGCACCACGAAAAATTAAGCAAATTGGTTGAGCTGTGTTGCGGCTCGCGTAGGTGCCTCAGATAGGTTGGCATCGTGTAATAAGGATAATGGCGTCTCGTTTTCTTCTTGTGTTTACTGGCGCCACTATGTTTGCTAGTGTTGTCTGTTTGCAAATGGCAGCAGCAGCAGTTATCGATATCTAGTACGGTGGTACTATCTTTGGAAGGATGTCAAGTGTTTTCCGGGTCGTAGTGTGCCGGGTAGTTCGGTTGGGACGGAGCAGCAGTGAGGTCCGGCAGCATGAGGACATGCTGGGACCGCTGGCGGCATGCAGGCACTGTTGGATCGAGGAGCTGTAGTTGCGAGGACCACAACCTCGTTGTCTACCGGACCCAGGACGTTTGAGTTGAGTGAATCCAGTAGTGAAACCTTCACTATATTGAGATCATGCCACTTATTCGCGAATTGCTGCTCGCAGGGTCGCTGAGGCGAAGAGCAACGAGTGGAGTGTTTGGTGTTGGCGAAATTAATTAGCCATCCTCCACTTCTTATTATTAATCATTGAATTCCTTGTGTTATTATTGGTGAAGTTCAACCAGCGGTATTTTTCTGCCTAGTGGCCGCTAACGCCCCAGTTGCGCGACCTGGAGGTTAGCATATGTTCGCGGCAGTGTACCTTTCCTCACCTTGCTGCTGCTGCTGTCCGGTAAGGCGTGTAGTTCGACAGCCTCCTTGACTGTGGTTCGGATATTTTGTTTCTTTTGGACTACTTTGGTTTTAGTGGTTCCTTCTGCTTCTGGATGTTCTAAACACTGGATTCTGATGACGCATGCCGGCCGTGGTGGCCGTGCGGTTCTAGGCGCTTCAGTCAGGAATCGCGTAACTGCTACGGTCGCAGGTTCGAATCCTGCCTCGGGCATGTGTGTGATGTCCTTAGGTTAGTTAGGTTTAACTAGTTCTAAGTTCTAGGCGACTGATGACTTCAGAAGTTAAGTCGCATATTGCTCTGAGCCATCTGATGACGCAGTGCTGTCCGCCGGTTCCGCCTTGCCTGCGTTATTCCACCGTTGTATTTGTTATCAGACGTTAGGTAGATTTTGTAAGAGTGTTGGTCTGCGCTTAAACTGTCGCTAGTTTGAGTTGCCATCTGGTTAAGTGAATACAGCACTTGGCTGCCTGTCTCATCGTTTACGAAGTTGAGCGACTTTCCCAGGTCGATCCCTGGAGCACTGTCTGAGGCCCACTTCTCTCTTGATTTGGTCAGATTGTGATGATTGTTTTTTTTTTAATATTTTAATTTTGAATTATTACTGTTTGGGCCTTTAGTCGACAAAGAGTTTGAATTTCTTGTTAATAAGGCCTTCAGCCGTGAGTGTAACTTATCTTAAGAAATTTTAATTAGACAAAATATCTTAATGCTGAAATGTTGATGGTTGTTCTTTAAATATCTCTCGAAGAAGCTTAATTGCTTCTCAAAAATTTGCTATCCAGGCCTTCAGCCGTCAATTTTCTTTTTTTTTTGAGTTATTACTACTGGGACCTTCAGCAGACAAATAATTTGAATTTGTGGTCAATGAGGCCTTCAGCCGTGAGTGCAACTTGCTTAAGATTTTTTTAATTAAAAAAAGGGCAACCAGCGGTAACTGATTACGACCCCGTCTACACCGAATCCTGCCTTTTCCTAAGTACCAGGTCTCACTGTTCGTAAACTGACATTCATGCAGGTAAAGTTGTAAAGTTTCGCGTGCAATGGATGCATGAATGGTGTTGCAGCGCAATTTCTCCGCACAAAAAAAAAAATGGTTCAATTGGCTCTGAGCACTATGGGACTTAACTTCTGAGGTCATCAGTCCCCTAGACTTAGAACTACTTAAACCTAACTAACCTAAGGACATCACACACATCCATGCCCGAGGCAGGATTCGAACCTGCGACCGTGGCGGTCGCGCGGCTCCAGACTGTAGCGCCTAGATCCACTCTGGGCGGCATTCTCCGCACAGCTGGCGACGATAGAAAACAAGGGACATGTCGGTAACAGAACATAAAGTCTTTCCGAATTTCGTTCCAAATGCACGATTGGACGCTAACTATGCCTCGCAGACAGGCGCGCGAACAATATACACAAATGTCAGCATATGAGAGAGTACGTACAGTTGGACTCAAAGAAGCCGGTTGGAGTAATTGGCGAATTGCTCGACATTTGAATAGGGGCGATTCCACTACTAGGCGATGTTAGCACGAACCTAGAGAGACGACAGAGTGTGAAGACCGACAAGTTGTCAGTGAGGCACGTACATCTGTGAATTGTTACGATTACAAAGTTTCGGACTATTCAGATACTGCAGTAGTATTTTAGCCAAAAGTAGATAAGCCATAAATATAGCTTTCCTGTTTTATGTTAAAAACGACTGCTAGGAAGAGAACAAAACAGCACATTATTGTGCACGTAATTTTTGTTTAAAAATACATATTATGAGGAAGAATGCATTTGGGAGACAATATCTCTAATGCTTAAATGGCTACTACCGTAACAGAGGAAACATAACCGCGCGTATTGACAACAGAGCACAGCACGGCACCGAGCGAGTTGGCGCAGTGGTTAGCACACTGGACTCGCATTCGGGAGGACGACGGTTCAATCCCGCGTCCGGCCATCCTGATTTAGGTTTTCCGTGATTACCCTACATCGCTCCAGGCAAATGCTGGGATGGTTCCTTTGAAAGAGCACGGCCGACTTCCTTCCCAATCCTTCCCTAATCCGATGAGACCGATGACCTCGCTGTTTGGTCTTTCCCCAAACAACCCAACGCAACTCACAGCACGGCATTTTCTTTCTCGCAGTCGTTTTTAACAGAAACCCTGTGCGTTATTCTTTAGGAGAATTACAGTTATTAGCGTACGAATGTACAATCGAAACATTTGCAAACGCGCTTTACCCTTTATCACAGGCACCAGCACCGTGGGCCGCACGGAACTCCAAACTGCGGCACAAGAAATTAGTGTGTATCACACGTACGGTTAAAAAAAGGGAATACCACAGAATTCCTGTTATGTTAAGTTGTGATAAATTGTAACATAATTCTAAAGCTTGGATGAAATACGCAGCCATACAAGCAGTACAGATACAAGAAACGACTCTCTATCACACAAACGGTAAAAAAAAAAAAAATACGCAGCCATCAAGCCACCAAGCAGTACAGATGCGTAGCCAGAAGATTTTCCGATGGAATGCATAAAGTTGCAGTCTGGCATTCAGCTAAAGGAAAAATTTAATCATGTATGTTTGTTGAACTTTTGCTTATCGTACCTGCCCTTAGACAAATATCTCTGCACAGTCATGGGTATAGTCGTATATATCATCTCTGTTTGCAAGCCGGTACATTTGTGAACAGTTATTTTCAACAGTAAAGCACACAAAAAGTGAAACTAGAACAAAAATCTCATTTTGAAAACACCCTGAGAACTGCAACCCCTTCGATCGAAACTAATACTAAAATTCAAAATCGAATGTCACATTAATTATGTGCAGGAGAGCTTCTGTAAAGTTTGGAAGGTAGGAGACGAGATACTGGCAGAAGTAAAGCTGTGAGTACCGGGCGTGAGTCGTGCTTCGGTAGCTCAGATGGTAGAGCACTTGCCCGCGAAAGGCAAAGGTCCCGAGTTCGAGTCTCCGTCGGGCACACAGTTTTAATCTGCCAGGAAGTTTCATATCAGCGCACATTCCGCTGTAGAGTGAAAATCTCATTATGTATAAAATTGTTAATGAAATTTCATACACAAAATGTCGTATTAATTCCATCATGCTTTCTTAAAATAGAGAATCATAAATTGATAAATACTTAATTACTTACATATCTTAACTTTATACTTGCTATAGTCCCCCGCCCCTCTTTTTTTGTCATCGGTTATCATTAGCGTTAAGTATATAACGTGCGACCCCAAAATACTCGTCGTCTTCCAAATTGATACAGGTAAGCTAACAGGTTGCACACTGTACGTTTATTACAGTAAAACAACGAATTATCTTTATGTGGTAGTATAGATGATCTATAAGTTATTCGTAGCTACAAGGAAAGAAATTGGCTACAGAAATAAAACTGCAAAATCTATGGTGAATACCATGCATATGCACACCACCTGTGTATTGTAAAAAAAAAAAAAAAATCAGAGCCAAGAAAATAACGTGAAGTTATTGGGAGTTAAAATTTAACAGCATACTGTTTATTTTACGTCGTTAAAAATAAGTTCTTACCCAATATCACTTTGTGTAAATGACAAGAGGAAAGGTTCTGAGATTCCTGGACGGCCGATGTGGCCGAGAGGTTCTAGGCGCTACAGTCTGGAAGCGCGCGACCGCTACGGTCGCAGGTTCGAATCCTGCCTCGGTCATGGATGTGTGTGATGTCCTTAGGTTAGTTAGGTTTAAGTAGTTCTAAGTTCTAGGGGACTGATGACCCCAGAAGTTAAGTCCCATAGTACTCAGAGCCATTTGAACCATTTGAGATTCCTGTTAACTTCTGCAATACATGAAGTAAACGACTCGTTGCTTATGACGTAGATCGGTCATTTATGATCTGTATTCTTGCACAAAATTCATGAGAAAATGGATAAGATTGTTTTACGTATTCGACCACTACCAGTAAATTTATTAAGGAAAAATAAACGTGGGAGAATCAGTAAGTATAAAAAGTACAGACTAACCTTCCGACGCTTTCCTTTGCCTTGATTTTCGTCGGCAGTGAGAAAAAGTGGCCTGTTCTGCGAAACTTGGTACAGTGATGCTACCTCTCGCAGATGACCATCCCGTGACTCCCAGGCACAAGGTCACACCGCCCTACGTCTCTTGTCCTCGCCAGATACGACTAACATCTCGGACACTAATGACCTCGCTCTCGTCGGCGCTTTACATCTCGTGAAAAGTTTCGTACCCTTCTTTTTCGTGGCGCTCCTTCAGAGCTAGCTAGCAGAAATGACATGTCATCTGTTAAAGGTGTGCGTCAGCTCTTAATGGCCCCGCAGAAATTAAGGAACATACGTCATCCGCACAGTAGTAATCTTCCTCCGCTCTGTGCTACCTTTTCCAGGCATGACAGCGACGAACTCTCTTCCCCACCCCTTGCTCGCTACTCTTGACGGTTGGTTCTTCTAACCGACCGATAGAAATTAGTGAGGCTAGTGGAATTGCAGTAGTCGTTTTTGAAGTAGCGTACGAATGAGCGTTGTTTACACGCTCTTGCAAGCAACCGGTCAAGAGCTCTTTCTTCTGCGTTATTGAGCTAATCGCATAAAGACAAACTGTCTAACAGAGAGACAACAAATAACCTGTCAACCCTCCCATGCCCCACAGACACTCAAACACGCACCTGATTCTTTACAGAATCGAACTCCAATGTATAAAACAAATTCAGATGCCTGATTACTTAACACATGATTTGTTGTTGTTGTTGTTGTGGTCTTCAGTCCTGAGACTGGTTTGATGCAGCTCTCCATGCTACTCTATCCTGTGCAAGCTTCTTCATCTCCCAGTACCTACTGCAACCTACATCCTTCTGAATCTGCTTAGTGTATTCATCTCTTGGTCTCCCTCTACGATTTTTACCCTCCACGCTGCCCTCAAATGCTAAATTTGTGATCCCTTGATGCCTCAGAACATGTACTACCAACTGGTCCCTTCTTCTAGTCAAGTCATGGCACAAACTCCTCTTCTCACCAATTCTATTCAATACCTCCCCATTAGTTATGTGATCTACCCATCTAATCTTCAGCATTCTTCTGTAGCACCACATTTCGAAAGCTTCTATTCTCTTCTTGTCCAAACTATTTATCGTCCATGTTTCACTTCCATACATGGCTACACTCCATACAAATACTTTCAGAAATGACTTCCTGACACTTAAATCAATACTCGATGTTAACAAATTTCTCTTCTTCAGAAACGCTTTCCTTGCCATTGCCAGTCTACATTTTATATCCTCCCTACTTCGACCATCATCAGTTATTTATCTCCCCATATAGCAAAACTCCTTTACTACTTTAAGTGTCTCATTTCCTAATCTAATTCCCTCTGCATCACCTGACTTAATTCGAGTACATTCCATTATCCTCGTTTATCCGCTTTTGTTGGTGTTCATCTTATATTCTCCTTTCAAGACACTGTCCATTCCGTTCAACTGCTCTTCCAGGTCCTTTGCTGTCTCTGACAGAATTACAATGTCATCGGCGAACCTCAAAGTTTTTATTTCTTCTCCATGGATTTTAATTCCTTCTCCAAACTTTTCTTTTATTTCCTTTACTACTTGCTCAATATACAGATTGAATAGCATCTGGGAGAGGCTACAACCCTGCCTCACTCTCTTCCCAACCACTGCTTCCCTTTCATGTGCCTCGACTCTTATAACTGCGATCTGCTTTCTATACAAATTCTAAATAGCCTTTCGCTCCCTGTATTTTACCCCTGCTCCCTTCAGAACTTGAAAGAGAGTATTCCAGTCAACATTGTCAAAAGCTTTCTCTAAGTCTACAAATGCTAGAAACGTAGGTTTGCCTTTTCTTAATCTAGCTTCTAAAATAAGTCGTAGGGTCAGTATTGCCTCACGTGTTCCAACATTTCTACGGAATCCAAACTGATCTTCCCCAAGGTCGGCTTCTACCAGTTTTTCCATTCGTCTGTAAATAATACGCGTTAGTATTTTGCAACTGTGACTTATTAAACTGATAGTTCGGTAATTTTCACATCTGTCAGCTCCTGCTTTCTTTGGGATTGGAATTATTATACTCTTCTTGAAGTCTGAGGGAATTTCGCCTGTCTCATACATCTTGCTCACCAGATGGTAGAGTTTTGTCAGGACTGGCTCCCCCAAGGCTGTCAGTAGTTCTAATGAAATGTTGTCTACTCCCGGGGCCTTGTTTCGACTTAGGTCTTTCAGTGCTCTGTCAAACTCTTCACGCAGTATCATATCTCCTATTTCATCTTCATCTACATCCTCTTCCATTCCCATAATATTGTCCTCAAGAACATCGCCCCTTTATATACTCCTTCCACCTTCCTGCTTTCCCTTCTTTGCTTAGAACTGGGTTTCCATCTGAGCTCTTGATATTCAAACAAGTGGTTCTCTTTTCTCCAAAGGTTTCTTTAATTTTCCTGTATGCAGTATCTATCTTACCCCTCGTGAGATAAGCCTCTACATCCTTACATTTGTCCTCTAGCCATCCCTGCTTAGCCATTTTGCACTTCCTGTCGATCTCATTTTTGAGACGTTTGTATTCCTTTTTGCCTGCTTCACTTACTGCATTTTTGTATTTTCTCCTTTCATCAATTAAATTCAGTATCTCTTTTGTTACCCAAGGATTTCTACTAGCCCTCGTCTTTTTAGGTACTTGATCCTCTGCTGCCTTCACTTTTTCGTTCCTCAAAGCTACCCATTCTTCTTCTACCGTATTTCTTTCCCCCATTCCTGTCGATTGTTCCCTTATACTCTCCCTGAATGTACAACCTCTGGTTCTTTCAGTTTATCCAGGTCCCATCTCCTTTTTGCAGTTTCTTCAGTAATAATCTACAGTTCATAACCAATAGATTGCGGTCAGAGTCCACATCTGCCCCTGGAAATGTTTTACAATTTACATATGATTTAATGCGTTAAATATTTGAGATTTAGCACGTGAGAGCTTTCTGGTTGAAAACTTAAAACTAGCTATGTCACTTTTATCAGTTTCGGAATATTCTCTCATAGACTACTGCAAAAGTCAAAATAAAAACAGGATGAGCTTAGTGTGGGTAATTAGCACTCGTTTTAAGAAAAGTTAGCTATTCACGCATCTCATTTTACACACAGCTCAATGTTTATGACGTAATATCTGCTGAACTAAATACGAGGGCGTGCCGAAAAGTAAGGCTTCAGCATTTTTATGTGAAAACTCACAAAGCTTTTTGAATAAAATAAATGTTATTGAGATTCTGTATCGTTATTGTTCATATCTACAGGATATTTACGGACCTCTGCCGCTAGTGGTCTCAGAATAGTAGCGGCTGACATGGCAGTGCGTGACGTCACTATGACATTGCGTTAGAGGCCGCGACGCGTACGTCACGAAGGTAGGCGCTCGCTCAGCTCAGCAGACAAAATGCGTTTCTAAACCTGTTGACTCGCAGCTGGGAGTGTACGTACTAACGAGAATTGCATCTTCTAATGGAATCTGCTATTATGAAGTCTTACTGATTAACAGTACTACAGCAAAATTTAATTTCAGATCAGTACTCGATATAAATGGTATAACGGCTTGTTTATAGCATTAATCTCTTCTGCTTAACAGTCCTTATTTCATACAAGAAGTGGTTGAAACCAGGTTGGTAGGTACTCAGAGAGCGCACAGGATAAGGTTATGATTGTGGATGGGGCCGTAAACAGTTACTATGAGTTGCGTAATCGAACACACAACTTTATTTTTCTAAGAGCCACTCATTTACATATTGCTTTAAAATATCACAACTAAACAATGTGGCTGAAGGCCTAGTTAAAGATCTTGAGACGATTTCTGGGCTGAAGGCCCAAAACCATACCATAAACAAGAACGGCTGAAGGCCTGGCTTGGAAACCAAAGCCGCGCGGGATTAGCCGAGCGGTCTTGGGCGCGACAGTCATGGGCTGTGCGGCTGATCCCGGCGGAGGTTCGAGTCCTCCCTTGGGCATGGTTGTGTGTGTTTGTCCTTAGGATAATTTAGGTTAAGTAGTGTATAAGCTTAGGGACTGATGACCTTAGCAGTTAAGTCCCATGAGATTTCACACACATTTGAACATTTTTTAGAAACAAAAAGCAATTAAAAACAGAAAGTAAATTGTTTTTCTTTTTAAAAAACATGCAATTGAAAACTTTTAGCGGCTGAAGGACAACTATAGTTAAAACATATTAATAAACAATTTTTCCAACCAAGAAATTTCTTTTTAAACTCACAACCGAATGGCCGAAAGCCTAATTAAAGAAATATTAACGTATTGCACAGCTGAAGGCCACAAGCTAGTTTGAAAAAATGGCTGAAGACCTGAACAACAAGTCAGACAAACAATTTGAAATAAATCCCTTGCTCCTCATAAAAAATTTTCCTTCAAAGAATACGCACGGCTGAAGGCCTTATTAAAAGGGATTCACGTAAATGCTTGGCTGAAGGCAACACATAACACATCGAACAACTAACGGCTTAGGGCCTGGATGACAAACAATTTCAGATAGAACCAATTTTAAGGAATTTTTTTTTTTTTTTTTGAAATAAAATCAATCTCCAAAATTTTGATTTAACACGGCTGAAGGCCTTTACGTAAAATTTTAAAAAAAAACTAAATTAATAGACGGCCGAAGGCCTGACACCATACTTCAAACTAAAATGAAAACCACAATCTGAAACAAACATAATAAGTGGTGCTCAGAAGTGTTCCATGGGTCGGCCTGAGAAGGTAGCTCAAACGTAAGGTGAGATGAGACAGGCAGCCAAGAACTGAAATTAAATAATCGGATGGCAACCCAAACTAAGGTCGACCAAAGGACCGATCAACAATTTAACCATTTCCTTCCATCCGACCAATGGAAAATACTGGCCGAGGACGAGGACACGAACAGCTCACTCTAAGCAAATATGAACCAGACAACTTAAAAAGCTGTCGAACTACACGCCGTGCCGGACAGCATCAACGTGACGAGGAAAGGCACGCTGCTGGAAAAGTATGCTAACAACCATGGCAGGTAACTGGGGCGTTAATGGCCACAGGGCAGGAAATACCGCTGGTGCACTTCACTGGTAAATAAGTCAGTTTAATAATTAATCACAATATAGCAAGATGACTCCAAGATTTCGCCGAACCCAACACAACCGACCCCAACACATCATACGTTGCTGCTAGCCCGAAGGGCTCAGGGAGCAACAACCCGCAAATGAATGAAGAGATGTCACAGTAGTTGAGGCTTCATAACAGGTTAACTGACCACTCAACTTTAGCGTCCAGGTTCGGTGGCCAACGAACTTTGTCGCTCTCGCAGCTAGCGCCTCACGGTCTGACAGTGCATGCACGCCGCCAGCATTTGTGGCCTGGTCTCACGCTGCGGGGAGTTCCTCGCTGCTTTGTCCCAACCAACAGACTACCACACACACTACCACCACCTGGAAATACTATCAATCACAACAAAGATAGTACGACAGTACTAGTATCGATAAGCACTGCTGCTGCCACCCTGGGAGGCAAGCCAGCAACTTCGTTACGCCAGTAAGTAAGGAAGAAACAAGATGCCACTCGATGTGACAAAATGCCAAGGAACAAACGGCATGAACGCAAGCCGCACATGGCTCAGTGGTTCCTTATGCAAGTGACAATCATTTTGACATGGTTTTAATTTTATTGTACCCCAGTACAGGCGCAACAAATTATAAGTAGGGCTATGGACTTCCAATCGTTGTAGGATTAATAACAGTAAGACTCCTTAACAGCGGATTCCAGTAGAAGATGCAATTCTCGTTTGTACGTACACTATTAGTGACGAGTTAACAGGTGCGTAAACGTAGTTTGTCTGCTGAGTTGAGCGAGCGAGCGAGCGAGCGAGCGCAGGCCTACCTTCGTGACGTCACGCCGCAGCCTGTCTTTCTCGTAGGTCTCCGACAGTGCGAGAGAAACCGCGTGCTGTAATCGAGTTTCGAATTCCAAGAGTTCGTCCACACACTGAGCATCCTCTCCAGCATGACAGTGCCAGCGCTGCGACATATGAAACAATCCAGTGCTATGTTTTCACTTTCATAGACCATGCGTCATAAGTACCGATTTCGTCCCATTCGATTTTTTCTTCTGTTTCAAAACTTAAAGAGTACCTACGAGAATTTCACTCTGTCAGTGATAAAATGGTGCAAACAGAGGTGAGGTGTTGTCCATATTTTACTGCTGACGACATGCTTCATCCCACGCTTCGGTGTGGGTAGGCACGTATTTTTCAAAGCTTCCTTACCTGTGTTTTATGCTATGTTTTATCTTACTGTTCTGAGTATTTTCTTGACACCCGTCTAACTATGTTACTGAGCGGGCGCTGAAGATCTTGCAGTCGTGCGCCCGAAAAACTCAAACATTCTGCAATGACGGTATCAACAAATTGGTCTCTTGTCGACAGAAATGTTTTCGTCACCAGGGTGACTGTGTTGAGAAATAGACGTGTAGGTACGAAGAATAAAGAAACAGAATGTTAATAACGCTTGTTTTCCGTAGAAAATTTTAAGAGTTTTCACATACGAAATTCGGAGGCAGTTCTTTTCAGCGCTCCCTCGTAATTTTGCACGTGCATTGAGTGGTATATGCGGATCCTGCCTGCGAAATGTCTTGTGAATAGAGTTAGCAGTAAAGAATTAATCAATTAGAACATCATGCCTTATAGTGAATTTTCGTTGCACGAACGTCGAAAATGGGTAAGCTACACTTTTTTTTCCTTTCGTTATTTTTGTTCTTGCTTAACCACGCCCACAATGCAGAAGATTCCGCTGGTGCACTTCAATCCAAATAACCAAGTGCAGTTAAACTCCACTGGATGGTGGCTAAAATTTGCCAACTTGAAAATACACGTTGTTGCTCGCGGAAATATCCCAATAGCCGGCAACGAACTCCAAACGACACAATGTGAGCAGTCGTGACTTGATGGTAGATTAAGTCAAAACTCAACTTTCATGTCAAGGATCGGGAAGCCACGAACCTCGTAGCAATGGGAACAGCACCACATACTCCGACACCGCATAGAGGCCGCCAGCGGGCCAGGCCAAACTACGCACCTCGGAGATTTCCTCACTGCTCCATGCCGACCGACCAACTGCCCGCACACAGCCCAGCCGGAAATTATAAGCGCCGGGCCAAAGATAGTCTAAGGTGCGAATATCGATACACACTGCTGCTGCCATCCGCGGAAAGAGAGAATAACAGCATAATCGCGATAACCGCAGGAGACTAAACACATAATAGCAACCAAGGTTTAATCCAATGCATAGCATGAGCCAGCCACGGCTCATCTATCATCAGCGCTTACCAGCTGAAACCAAGACTCATCTGACGAGGCCACGGATTTCCAGTCGTCTACTGCCAAACTGATGTAGTCATGAGCCCTGGAGAGGCGCTCCAGGCGATGTCCGTCGTCTGCTGCCATAGCCCATTAACGCCACATTTCAAAAAAATGGTTCAAATGGCTCTGAGCACTATGGAACTTAACTGCTGTGGTCATCAGTCCCCTAGAACTTAGAACTACTTAAACCAAACTAACCTAAGGACATCACACACATCCATGCCCGAGGCAGGATTCGAACCTGCGACCGTAGCGGTCACGCGGTTCCAGACTGTAGCGCCTAGAACCGCATGGCCACACGGGCCGGCACGCCACATTTCGCCATATGTCGTAACAGATGGGTTCGTCGTACGTCCCACGTTGATTTCTGCGGTTTTGTCACGCTGTGTTGCTTGTTTGTTAGCAGTGACTACTGTGCGCAAACGCCGCTGCTCTCTGTTGTGAAGTAAAGGTTGTCAGCCACTGTGTTGTCCGTGCTGAGAGGTCGCGCCTGAAATTTGGTACTCTCAGAGCACTCTTGACGCTGTGGCTCTCGAAGTTTTGAATTTCCTAACTAAGTTGGAATGTCCCATGTGTCTATCTCCAACTACCATCCCCCATTGAAAGATTGTTAATTCGCGTCGTGGGGCCGTAATCACTTTGGACACCTTCTCATATGAATCACCTAAGTAAAAATGACACCTCCTCCAAAGCACTCCCCTTTTATACTTTGCGTACGCATACTGCCGCCATCTATACATCCTGAGTCGTGCGTGGCTCGTGTTCCCGCCATCATGTATTTTACACCTTGTTTTTAACGTACTTCTATCTCACTACGTTAATTTAAATTACCACTGTCACTGAGTTGCTGCTTTGCCTGACCGTGACCGGCGCTAGCAGCGCGTATCGATATATCCCCTCGCGTAGTATCTTTGCTCGGCTGCTATTACTTCTCAGTCGTTGTCTGTCGTAGGCAGCTCCGATCGGAATTCGGGTTGCGAGTTCGGGCCTGTTGGAACGCGGCTGGAGCGCAGTCCGGACCTGCCAGTCGGAAGTTGCAATGTGGCACTAGTGCAGTCGGGGTAGAGCAGCAGTGAGGTCTGCGTCGGCATGGCTCGCCCGACCATTGCCGCCACCCATCACTTTAGCTGGGCCACGGTCTTGTGGATCGTCGCTTGGTCGTCCTACCGGATGACGTGTTTTGGCTCGCCGATCGTTCGTGGGTCGGCTGTGTGTGTGCATCGACTCCCGATTGTCATTGTGTGTCCTTAGTTACTGTTGGGTATCGTTCAGGCCTTCGTGCAAGGTTGTCAGGTTGTGTGTGTAGTTGGCGTGTGTGTGTAGTTGCTGCGGACCAGGAAAGTTATCTCCGCGCGGTGCAGTCGGCTGGGTCCGCTGGCGGTCCCTGCGCAGTGTCGGAGCGTATGTGGAGCTGTCCGATCGCTACGAGTTTCTTGGTTCACCGACCCAGGACGTCAAAGTTGAGTAGGGGTTTCAACTATCCAAGCCACGTCCATTCAAGTTATGTGGTTCGTTTAGGTGGTTCGCTGTTGGGGAGGTTGTCCTGTGAGCAACATCTAGTGTTTCTATCGCTGAAATTTAGCCGCCATGCGGTGAAATTAACAATTCGAGTGCACCATCGGAATTTTCTGCCTTGTGGCCTTTAGTGTTCTGGTAACCTGCCCTGGCCACTGACGTAAATTCAGGCAGTGTTCCTTTTGGGTGAAGTTAACTATATTACCGTATTTCAAGTTCAAGTGCACCAGCGGAATTTTCTGCCTTGTAGCCGTTAGTGTTCCGGTTACCTTCCCGAGCCACTGACGTAATTTTAGGCAGTGTCCTTTCCTCACCTGTTGTTGCTGTCCTACATGGTGTGTAGTTTTGACAGCTAATGCATATTTCGTTGAGGACAAACACGTTCATAACCTTTTGTGTTTGAGTTCTCAGGTACTGATTGGTGGCAAGCAAGTCCTTGTGTCGGTCGGTCCGAGGCGTCCCCTGGTTGGGTCCCATCGGATCAAGTGTAGTTGGGCTCACCACTTGTCTCACGTACGTGACGAGGGCAGGCCGACCTCCCTGGAGGCTTCTGAGTGCCATTTCCTTTATTGTCCTTTTCACCGGTGCTTATTTGTCTGTTCATAATCTATCATAGCCAATGATTTAAAAATCCTTGTTTTTACTGGACTTCATGATTTTCTGAATTTTGGAAAATCAACTGTGGGCCTTAGCCGCTTAAAATATTATTCTTGACATTACCCTTTAAGCAAAAACATTGGAGCATTCTGCCTTATAAGATTATGGTAATATATTTTAAAATTTCCAAATTTAATTCTGGCTCTCAGCCGCTTGTATTGCACCTTGCATATGTTTGTTCTATCTACTTTTGCCTTGAGGCTTTCCAGCCTAGCTGTGATACCATATACATTTTAATTATTTTATTTGCTATTTAAACTGCATTTTAATTGAGATTTAAGATTTATTGTTTGGAGGCCCTCGGCCGTGAAATAATTGCCTTTTTGAAACTTGTGGTTCTAAAGGTTCGGCTATGTGCCATTTTGGTTTAAATGTGTTATTAAATTACAATAAATTACAGTTTTGAGTGAACTTGACCGACACCTTATTTGGCCTTTTCCACAATCCTAATCACGTGTTCTGCCCTGCGGGTTTAGCGGGCGTAACACGTGCGTATCGCAGTTCGTTACCTTAGTGCATCACTCATTTAACTTGAAAATGGGCAGCACCTGAAATCAACAAATCTGAAATAGGTGGGGTCAGTCAAACAGTGTTTATTATTCTATTGTGTTCCTCATGTACTGAAGACTTGTTTCTTTGTTTGTATGTTTCATGACATATGATGAACATCATTTAGATGCAGTCCTTGATAGCCACTCGTTGCACCATCTCGAGAGTGCTACATTGACGGGCACCGTACACAACCCTGTTCCATGTAATGGCGCTGGGTGAAATTCTGGTGTCACGCTAGACCGCTTTCTAACTTGGCATATCCGAGACCTCAGGAACAAAGCCAACGGTTGACTCAGTAAAATGTACTGTAAGTAGGCTATTTAGGTTTTCTTATTGGTAACGCCACATAGCGCTCTGTATGAAAATCACTGGCTCTGCTGTGTGCAGTCTGTGGCTAGTTTGCATTGTTGTCTGCCATTGTAGTGTTGGGCAGCTGGATGTTAACAGCGTATAGCGTTGCGCAGTTGGAGGCGAGCCGCCAGCAGTGGTGGATATGGGGAAGTGAGATGGCGGATTTTTGAGAATGGATAATCTGGAGGTGTGCCCATCAGAAACAGTACACTTGTAAGAATGGATGTCATGAACCGCTATATATATATATTATGACTATTAAGGTAAATACATTGTTTGTTCTCTATTAAAATCTTTTATTTGCGAACTATGCCTATCAGTAGTTAGTGCCTTCCGTAGTTTGAGTCTTTTATTTGGCAGTAGTGGCGCTCGCTGTATTGCAGTAGTTCCAGTAACGAAGATTTTTGTGAACTAAGTGATTTGTGAAACGTATAGGTTAATTTAATCAGGGCCATTCTCTTGTAGGGATTACTGAAAGTCAGATTGCGTTGCGCAAACAATATTGTGTGTCAGTTTAAGGACAGACATGTATAATTTTTCAAAGGGGACGTTTCATATGTCGACCCTTACCCGAGGATACCTCACTGGAATCTTCTGATTTTTTTTCTTGTAGTTTGTGTAATTAGTGTAGCTTTTGTTTATTGCTAACGCGTAATTGTAGAGAAAATCTCCTTTGTAGTTGCAGTCTTTCATTGTTGTACAGTAAAACAGTTGTGGCATGCATGTAGATTTGCACCAAGTATTTCGCAGCTGCAATTAACTAGATACTATTTTCAGTGTTATGTTAATTTGTTCTCTTATTTTTGCTCTTCAAATTGTGCTTTTCTGTGTTATCGTGAAATATTGTGACAATAATGGCGTGTGAAAAACGTAATACTAGGCTCCAAAGTAAATTGAGAAATGACAGTGAAGACGAATGTAGTGTGTTAGCGCCGCCGAGTAATGAATTAACTAATGTTCAAAGTAGTAATTTGGTAATTGTGCATAGGGAAATGGAGCGGGCTGCAAATAATGGTGTAGGCAGTGAAACAATTAGCGAACAGGGAAGCATTATCGATCGATCGGTTGGCAACAGCTCGTCTCAGGAATCTTAAATGACAGGACACAATCTTGCAAATAATGTAGATTCAGGTTTTGTGTCCTCACCGTTTTCTCAAATGAGTCAAGACACATTTTCTGCTTGTGAAAATGTGAATGTTGCCGGTGCAAATGCATTGCCGAAAAGCATAGAAGACAAGATTCCAGACACTAATACATCATTATTGCAATGAATGCAACAAATGAAACAAAATCAGAGACAAACACAGCAACAGTTAGACACAATGGAACAAAATCAGAGACAAACACAGCAAAAGCTTCAAACGTTAGACACAATGGAACAAAAGCTTCAAAGGTTAGACTCAGTGGAACATACGCTTGAACAAACACGTGAAGATTTAACTACTGAGTTACATAAAATCGAACCGAAATGTCAAAAAGTCTGTAATGACGTAAAAACACAAATTTGTGAGCATTTCCAAACTATTTTTTTGCGGCATGAAAATACATTATAGAATCATGAATTAGCCATAAAAGAACTGCAAAATGTTGTTCATGAAAATCATGAGACCTTGTAAGCTAAAATTGACTCAGTTGCAACTTGCAAAAACTCAGGAAAACTTAAAGGCCACAGTAGATACGATTTCAACACAAATGGACACTCTGAAACGTGGTTCAGAAAAACACACTGAGGAAATAAGTACACTATTGGAGAAAGTAGCCGAACTTTCCGATCAGTTCACCAACTTATCTGCAAAGGTAGATGATGATCTGAATGACACAAGACCTGTAGCCATCACTGACACAGAAGAGTATGAACAAATTAAGAAATTCAAACAAAATCAGAATCAAATTAATACGCAACACCAAAGAGAAATCCGGGAAGTACAAGATCAGTTGGCACAAGTAATACAAGAATTACATATTTCAGGGAACACTCGCGCTCCAACACGGGAAGAGGGACTTAGAAATACGGAATAGCCACAAAATAATAACACAAGGCATTTCGGAAATTATGAAAGAAATTGGCAAGGTGCACCGAATTTTGAGATGGAACCGCCGACACGACGTAACAATGACCGATATGCTTCTCGCCGACACGATGATTTTGACTATAAGCTGTTCATTACTACACGTAAATTCAAAACATTTAAGAATTCTGGCAACGACATTCATCCACAAGCGTAGCTCCATCAATTCTCTCATTGTTTTCCTCCCAACTGGTCATTAGAGCACAGATTAGAATTTATGTGTGGCTACTTAGAGAATGAACCAGCTGAAAGAATGCGATCGGTCATTCACGATTGTCACAGTGAAGGAGAATTTTATCATGCCTTCCTATCAGCGTATTGGTCTCAAGCTACACGAGACCGATTAAAACATAGCATCATAATGATGAAACATTTCGAACAATCTGAATTTTCCAGTATTGTGAAATATTTTGAAGACATGTTGCATAAGAATCAGTATCTTTCAAACCCATACAGCCCCTCAGAACTCATCCGCATTTGCTTAATCAAATTGCCTGAACATTGACGACATATTATTTTAACAGGACGTTGCAAAAACGACATTGAAGCTTTTCAGGGACTGTTACAATCGCGGAACGCGTAAACAGGAGCACAACAATTACAGGTCACATCTGTCACAATTCCGCGATGACAGAAATAATACACGACAAGGCTATTCTTACAACGTAAATCGTGACCAAAACAGACACCACCCATATGACAACGCCGGCTGGAGTGTCCGTGCGGTTCTGGGCGCTACAGTCCGGAGCCGCGTGACCGCTACGGTCGCAGGTTTGAATCCTACTTCGGGCATGGATGTGTGTGATGTCCTTAGGTTAGTTAGGTTTAAGTAGTTCTAAGTTCTAGGGGACTTATGACCTCAGCAGTTGAGTCCCATAGTGCTCAGAGCCATTTGAACCATATGACAACCGTTGGCAGAGTAGTAATAATTACAGGGAAAGATCACCTCTCCGCGTTAATGACTATCACAGAGACAATCAGAGAAACAGACAATATGGAAAACAAAACAATTATTATCAAGGGAGACAGAATAACGTCAGACGCAACGTTCCACCGCGCAGTTACGATTCCGGGAGAAATTCTCCACCACATTACCGACAAGAAAGAAACTACAGGAGCTACCGACATGACGGCAGACGATATAATCGTAACGACAGACCTGAATTGCATCAGAACTGGCGGGATTCAAACAGGGCAGGACCCTCTCGACAAGGTGAATTTGTAGAAGTTAGGTCTCCTAATCCCAATAACGAAGCGCGCCAACAAAGAGACAGACAATGACTCGCACCGCAGGCAGTCACGTGCGCCGGCTGGCTCAGCAAAAAATAACATAGACGCTAACTTTGAGAAAAATTTCAGCTTTCCTTACTGACGTATACAACATGATAATTGCGTTCAAGTTGTAACTCTGCGTACTAGGAAGAGTAAAGCATCGCACCACATTTCACATGTACAACAGTTTATTGAAAGACAATCTGCCTTTTAACTTTGTCTTTGCTATAAAATTTTTCACTTTACATTACTAGTATGCTTTGTCAGACTTAGAAACTGTTAACATGCAACAATGTTTGAAGTTAACTATCCAGTCTAGAACCTAGGGAACATATTTAAACAGAAATTACGAATGCATTGTTATAGTGAACAGAGGACATGGTGTTATTGTGTGTGTACATTCTTGCTTGTTAATTGCACGATTAAGTAACGACTATAAGGCTTACATACTTAGAACATATACTGCTAATGAGATTTTAATGCAACATTTTGGTTTACTTGAAAAGACATTGTTTATTTGAAGTACTTCCTGTGAGATTAAAGATGACTTAGTATTTGGTTTCTTTGACAGCTACACGATTATATCGCGACGCTACTAATGTGTGACACAATTTACATTGTTGCTTTTGCGGTGTATCTGTTTTATATCTGCACAGTTGTTATGTATTATTCTGGAAAGTAAAACATGTTTTAGTAGTAACTTTTGTGGTATAGCTACAATGAGACAGCCTTTTTTGTAGCACAACAATATGTTACATTATAGTACTTTCTTGATCACTGTACTGTACGTAATAACTACGAATTCTATACACATAGCATTTCACTTTTGTTTATTGTGAGGTAAGTACATTGACTTCTACAGAACTTTGCTTACGGACGACGATAATTACTACACTTAGCACATTTTTACCGTTAAATGCTGACAGAGATTATCTTACAACAAGACGCACAGTTTAGCGCTTCAGTACACGTATTTGAGTGATTAATTTTGTACTTAAAACATTTATTTTTAATGATTTTTGAATTACAAAGAAAGTTTTCTGTGATACATTTCATTCCATTGCTGTAATCTGTAACACCTGAGGGTATAATTACATTAATCCTCTGGCGGGTACACACTTACTTTGTGTACCATGTGTTTGGCAAGCACAAGGAGCCCTAGCTAATACGGTATTTGCTTATACAACTTTACACATAGGTACCATATTTCTCTAACACATAAATTACACAGCTATCTTATCATTTAACTGAGAGACAAAAATTTTTTTTACTACATCAGTATTATTTATCGTGTCAGAAGCAAACTAAAAAAAACAATATTAGATACATTACTGACCATAGGTACCATATTTCTCTAACACATAAATTACACAGCTATCTTATCATTTAACTGAGAGACAAAAATTTTTTTTACTACATCAGTATTATTTATCGTGTCAGAAGCAAACTAAAAAAAACAATATTAGATACATTACTACATACATACATACATTATGGTTTATAAATTAAACTAGTCAAGAATGAAATAAATGATTAGACACAGATTGTGTTGTCAAACATAAGGTAATTTTAATCTATACAGTGGATGCCCAAAAATTTAAACGTCCAGTGCACTTTGTGTAGCGTTTACAAGGTGCTCCATGGTGCACACAGTTGGAGGCAATGTGCATTGCAGTAGATGTGTTGATGTCTGCACGGCAGCTCTGCAGTCACACTGGAGAGAGTCCACCTGGAAGCCCCACCTCTCCAGATTACTCTTGGATCTTGTGACAGAAGAACGCAGGCGGTTGAGTGATTTCCATGTGGACCATTTCTCTGTGTGGCCTGGGGGAAGAACTTCTTGCGGGATCAGCCACTCCTCCAGATGCTGGCATCTGACCTGCCACCTCTTCTCCCGGTGTTGATGTGGAGTGTCAGCGAGTGGTTCTGTACTGCGAAGGAAGCTCTTTCTAGACACAAGTCTTTGCTGTGCCGGTTGCTGGCTGTGCTCCCCATGTTGTTCCAGTCAGCTTCCTAACCACATTGTTCCTGGCAGCCACTTTTTGCTTTGCTTTTAAGTGCTGTTCCTTATATGTAAGAGCCCGGTCCAGAGTGACTTCGAGGTATTTTGGAGTCTTGCAATGTTTTAAAGTGGTTCCTTCCCAATCTATCTGCAAGGTTCTACTAGCCTGTCTGTTTCGGAGGTGGAAAGCACAGGTCTGGGTCTTAGAAGGATTTGTTTTCAATTTATTGTCCCTGTAATAGGCAGTTAATTCTTTCAGAGCATCAGTTAGCTTCCGCTCCACCCTCTCAAAGCTGTGATCTTGTGCTGTGATTGCTCGGTCATCTCCATATATGAAGCTTTGTGTTCCTTCTGGTAACGGCTGGTCGTTAGTGTATATATTGAAGAGGGTGGGTGCCAGTACACTGGCCTGTGGCAACCCATTTTTCTGCTGCCTCCATCTGCTTCTTTGTCCTTGATATTCCACAAAAATCTTCGGTTCTGCAGAAGATTTCTAGTTAGTTTGTAGTCCTTGGTGAGGTTGTATAGCTTCAGCAACAAGAGTCTGTGGTTGGCAGTGTCGTAGGCGGCTGAAAGATCTATAAACACCGCTCCTGTTATCTGCCGCCTTTGGAAGCCGTCCTCTATATGCTGTGTCAAATTCAACACCTGTGCTGTGCAGCTCTTCCCTTGTCTGAATCCTGCCTGTTGAGGGATCAGTAATGTTTCTATCATATCTGTAATTCTTTGGAGGATCAACCTTTCCAATGCCTTATACAGGTGGCATAGGAGGGAGATTGGCCTATAGCTTTTGGGATCATCCCGGTCTTGGTTAAAAAAAAAATGGTTCAAATGGCTCTGAGCACTATGGGACTCAACTGCTGAGGTCATTAGTCCCCTAGAACTTAGAACTAGTTAAACCTAACTAACCTAAGGACATCCAAACATCCATGCCCGAGGCAGGATTCGAACCTGCGACCGTAGCGGTCTTGCGGTTCCAGACTGCAGCGCCTTTAACCGCACGGCCACTTCGGCCGGCTCCCGGTCTTTCCCTGGTTTATGTAAAGCTATAATTTTTGCTTTCCGCCAAGATTTTGGTATCTTGCCGCTCTTGACACAATTATTCATTAGCTCGAGTAGCCAGCACTTTGCGCCTGGACCAAAGTTCTTGATCTGTTCACTTCATATGTCAACTACTCCTGCTGCTTTTCCGACTTTGCACTTATTTAGAGCTGAGTCGAGCTCATTCAAACTGAATGGTCGAGATAGAATGTTTCCCTCTTGTTCGGGCTCCCTTTCCAGGGTTCGTCTCCCGATTTTACTGGTATGGTCAGGTTTACAATTTATCAAAAGCTGGTGTGCGATCTGGTCTGCCTTCACATTTGTATACGTATTGGATTGGGAGGGATCATTGTTAAGGTGTCGTAACAATCTCCAGGCCATTTGACTACATCTACTCATCTCACATTCTGTCATCAGCTTAATCCACTGTTCTCTCTTCGCCTCAGAGATTGAGGAGAGAGTATTTTGCGCAGCCAGATAAGTTTCCTCGCTATAAGGGTTTTCTTCATATAGTCGATAGTATCCGTCCAGCAGAGCAGCTGTTTCAGGTGTCACACCCTGCAGATACATTGTCCTACACCCTCTTGGAATTGATGCCCGGGAGCAGTGTTTGACAGTTTGAACAAAGCTGTCATACTCTTCAGGAATAGGTCGCACAGACTTAATCTCCTTGTCCAGCATCTTAGCAAATTTTTTCCAATAAGCTTTCTTGAAACTGTATCTCCGTTTGAAATTCACCTCCTGTGGCCTTATTGCTGGAAGAACTTGACACAGTAGTGGCCTGTGTTGCGTCTTTGGTATGGGCGATCACACTGATTAGGAGCAAAGCTGTGTGATGTCTTCACTCACAAAGAGGAGGTCAGAATTAAATCCACGTTGCCACCTGCCACTGTTGAAGGAAGGGGGTAGCTTGCTGTCATGTATAAGAGACAACTGGCAGGCTTCAGCCCAGGAGAGGACTGCCTCCCCATTTTCGTCATCTTCAGAGTATCCCCACAAATGACTATGGCTGTTAAAGTCACCGATTACTACAGACGTCTTGCTGTTATGGAAGTTCCTGGGTGGTGTGACGGAAAATGCAGCCGAAGGGGGCTTATACACAGAGGTAACCACGCAGTTATTCAGCTCCACTGAGATGACTTCGATGTTATTTTCTACGGTGCAGTGAGTACTGATTATCTGAAGCCCTGGTCTTACAAATATAGCACTTCCATACTGAGAGTGCGGTGTTTCTGCAACTAGTTTCATGCCCGGTATTTTTGGTCGTCTCTGTCGCTCATCTCTTTGCGTCTCTTGTATACACAGGACGTCGCATTTTTTGTCACGGCATAGGTTGGATAACAGATGTTCTTTAGCTAATGATATGCCTTCAATATTTATAGGTATGATAGTTAAAGTTGGCTCTGATAAGGACCGTTTATTTACTCGCATGTTTGTTTGCTTCTGGTGTGAGAGAATCAGCCGTCTAGGTATACCTAGGCTCCCAGGGGACGCCCGGATGTGTAATGCTTAGTTGTCAGGACACACCCTTCGTGGAGGCTTCTCTCATGTCCCCCACTACATCAGTGACACGTGTTTACACAATTACACGGGTGGATAACTTCACACTTATGAAATTGTATTTTGTCTGTACTTTGTGAACTGTTCATATCTTTTCGGAACCATTGTGATACTATGAGAGCTTTGAATTATGTGTTTGGTATGGGATCATGATTTTAAAGTACGATTGAGGTAAATTACACTATTGAAATAAGCAGAGAATTTTTTTTTGGTTTTGACATTATTGCAGAAAGCTACGACATTTTTGAGATTTGATTGAGGTGCTATGATGTTATTGTTACGATGACTATGTGTATTATGCTGTTGAGGTATGTTTATAATTAATAAGCTGATGCTATATGAGGAATTTGATTATGCTAGGTATTTATTATGATGAAATGTTGAAGAAGTGTCGACGAATATGCATATGTGTAATAAGGCTAGGAATAATGAGTAGTGGTTTGGGACTCTGACTTGTGAAAAAGGATGTTGGATGTGGTGTCACCGCCAGACACCACACTTGCTAGGTGGTAGCTTAAATCGGCCGCGGTCCATTTAGTACATGTCGGACCCGCGTGTCGCCACTGTGTGATCGCAGACCGAGCGCCACCACAAGGCAGGTCTCGAGATACGGGCTAGCACTCGCCCCAGTTGTACGACGACTTTGCTAGCGACTACACTGACGAAGCCTTTCTCTCATTTGCCGAGAGACAGTTAGAATAGCCTTCAGCTAAGTCCATGACTACGACATAGCAAGGCGCCATTAACCGTATCTGAAGATTGTCTTATTTGTATTATCAAGAGCGATGTACCACAAGGATCGAATAAAGTTAAGTATTCGAGGAGCTGCATACTTTTCTTATTAGAATTCACTACTTATCCTGCTCCAGAATTCACGCCCGTCTGCGGTAGATAGTGTGCATTCCGGCCTCCTATATCTACAAGGTGTTGGCACATTTACCAACACATCATTGGCGCCGAGTATTGGTGACGCGCCCACGTTGCAGTTATTTTGATAGTAACTTGCTCTGATTTATTTGTGTCATGGCTTCGCCACAATCTCCAGATGTACTGTCCGAATTTTATCGCTTGCAGAATCAGCAGACGCAGGTGTTATTGGATGCCCTTGCACAGCTCGTCCAGGGTCAACGTGCCATTCAAACCGATGCGGCCGCCGCCGCTTCACCGCTAACGCAGCCACAACATGCAGTTGCCCCGCCATTGCGTAATTTTCAAGCAGACGTAGAATCCTGGACGGAATGGTCACGCCAGTTTGGATTTCATCTCGCCGCCTACAGAATTCAAGGTAACGAGCGGCAGCCTCATTTATTGTCGTGTGTAGGGGTGCAAACGTACCGTGTGATAGTGAAATTATTTTCCCCGACGCGACGTAGCAACTCTGTCCTACGAAGAAATTTTGTCGGCATTGGACGCCTATTTCAAAGAAACAGTAAATGTCGTTGCAAAAAGGTATACGTTCTTTCGTACGAAACGTACGGCCGGTCAAACTAATCGGGAGTGGGTTGCAACTTTGCAAGGCCTTACTAGGGATTGTGCGTTTGAATGTGACTGTGGCCTTCCTTATTCAGATACTATGTTGCGTGATGCAATTGCACAGAATGTTTCTGATATTCGCATACGGGAACAGATATTGAAACTAGTCAACCCCTCCCTTCAACAAGTGATAGACATATTGGATAGGCAAGACACACTCGACTTTGCTCAGGAATCATTTGCGACTTCGCCAGCCGTGTGTCGCTTTAACCGGCCCGCCGGGCGCGCTGCAAGGAACTGTAAACAGCCTTCGCGCACGTCCGCACAACCACGTGTCCCGCGAAAGCGAGCAAATGCAGTGCTGAAATCATGCCCTCGGTGTGCAACTAGACATTCGCGTGAGAAGTGCCCGTCACGCCAAGCTATTTGCTTTTTCTGTAATAAGAAAGGACATGTTCAAAGTGTTTGCCAGAAAAAGCTCAGATCAGACAATCACAATCATTCCAGGCCCTTTGCTTCGCGCCGGAATCGAACCAAGGACACTCAGGCTCGTGAACCTTCGCCCATGGACATTCATGTAGTTAATTCCACTTCGCCCAGTGCCACTTTCTCTAACAGTGACTGTGTTCGTCCCACAAAAAGTGTGCATCGACGTCGCCGGAAATCACGTCAATTAGCAAGTGATTCTGTACCTGTATCAGTTCAAACTGCACAAAACAGTCGCTCTTGTCGTCAGCAGGACAATAAACTTTTTGTGGATTTGGACTTTAATGGCAAGGTTATACCATTCCAGCTCGATACCGGAGCTGCAGTTTCATTGCTCAATGACGACACCTACAAACAACTGGCAAACCTCCGTTGCGTGCCGCAAATGTTCAGTTAAACAGTTATTCAGGACAGCAGATCCCTGTGTTAGGACAGTGCACCCTTCTTGCAACATACAAGGGACAAACAAAACTTGTGTCATTTTACGTTCTTCGTTCTTCTACTGCAGTGAACTTGTTTGGTTTAGATTTATTTCAGTTGTTTAACATGTCTATTGTAAATCAGGTCCTATCAGTGAATCAGACTGTGCCTTCAGACAGTGTTTCTCGTTTGTGTGAATAATTTGCAGACATTTTTGCACCGGGCCTTGGTTGCGCTAAGAACTATGAAGCACATTTGGAACTGAAAGTAAACGCGCAACCGAAATTTTTCAGAGCGCGCAATGTTCCCCACGCATTGCGTGATGAGGTCGCAAGAACATTAAACGATCTAGAATCACAGGGTGTAATTGAACGTGTGCAAGCTTCTCTCTGGGCCTCACCCTTAGTAATTTTGCCAAAACCTTCTGGAAAACTGAGACTTTGTGTGGACTTCAAGGCAACAGTGAATCCACAACTAGTGACTGCAACTTCTCCCTTACCCCGCCCGGAAGATCTTTTTAATCAACTGTGCCCGGGTAAATACTTTTCCAAGTTGGACCTAGCAGATGCGTACTTGCAAATCCCAGTGGACGCCGAATCCCAGCGCGTCTTGGTGGTTAACACGCATCTTGGTTTGTACCGATTCAAACGACTGCCATTCGGGTGTGCATCCGCACCTGCATTGTTTCAGCAATATTTACAAACTATTTGTGCGTCGGTCCCTACTGCTGCGAACTATCTGGACGATATTGTGATCTCCGGAAAGACAGCAGACGAGCATTTGGCACACCTTCGAACATTATTTCAGGTATTGCGACAAAATGGTCTTCGCTTGCGGAAGGACAAATGTGTGTTTTTTGCGCGGGACTTGCCGTATTTGGGACATGTCATCAATGCCCAAGGCATACATCCGAGTCCAGAGCACCTCCGTGCCATACAAGAATTGCCTTCGCCACAAAATGTGAAGCAGCTACAGAGTGTGTTGGGTAAAATTAACTATTATCATCGCTTTCTGCGCAATGCCTCTTCCCTTTCAGCTCCGCTTCATCGCTTACGCCGTAAGGGTGTTCCGTTCGTCTGGACGACGGAATGCGAACGCGCCTTTCGCCAGTTGAAATCGGCGCTGCTTTCAAATACTTGCCTTACGCCATTCGATCCCCAGAAACCCCTTTTGTTGATGGTAGATGCATCGGATTTCGGGATCGGTGCTGTGCTTGCGCACAAACTTGGCTCGCATGATCGCCCTATTGCCTTTGCGTCAAAATTGCTCTCGTCTGCGCACAGAAATTACTCACAGATAGAGAAAGAAGCTTTGGCTCTCGTGTTTGGTGTTACTAAGTTTCATGATTTTTTGTATGGTCGTCACTTTACCATCATCACAGACCACAAACCTTTGACGTCGCTTTTTCATCCGAACAAGCCTGTACCTCCGCGTACAGCGCAGAAATTCATTCGCTGGTCTATTTTCCTCTCGCAGTACCGCTACGATATCTTGTATCGGTCCACTGCTAAGCACGGAAACGCCGATGCGTTGTCCCGTTTGCCTGTTGCTGAGGATAAAGCATTCGATTCTTCCGAACTTGCTTGCATGTTCATTGATTCGGAAACCGATGAAGTGGTCGAATCGTTTCCGATTGATTTTCGTCGTGTAGCTACAGCCACAGCTGCTGACCCGGTCCATGCTACCGTTTTGCGTTTTGTTGCTACGCAATGGCCTTTGTCAAAGTCTCGGATCGAGGATCCGTTGGTTCGCCGATTTTTTGCTCACAAGGAGAGACTTTTTGTTCGACGTGGTGTTTTGTTGTTGCGTTCTGATAATGATCAGTCCAGAGTCGTGGTCCCACGTTCGTTACAGTCCTCTGTTTTACGGCTTCTTCACCAAGGACATTGGGGTATAGTGCGAACGAAACAAGTTGCTCGTCAGCACTGTACTTGGTTCGGAATCGATGCTGCGATTACGAATATGTGTTCTTCTTGCATGGCGTGTGCCGAACAACAATCCGCACCGCCGCGGACAGTCTTTGCATGGCCAAAAGCCACTTCCCCTTGGAAACGCTTGCACATCGATTTTGCTGGTCCATTCTGGAATGCTAGATGGTTGGTTCTGGTAGATGCCTTCAGTAATTTTCCTTTTGTTGTCCGGATGTCTACGACGTCCTCTGCCACCATCCAAGCGTTGTCTGCTATCTTTTGCATTGAAGGTCTTCCACAGACTATTGTTTCCGACAATGGCCCACAATTCATGTCCACGGAATTTCAGTCATTCTGCAAGGCCAATGGTATTCAACATCTGACATCCGCGCCGTTTTCGCCGCAGTCAAACGGTGCCGCTGAACGATTGGTCCGGACTTTCAAGTCACAGATGTTGAAGTTGAAAGAGTCGCATTCTCGGGAGGACGCGTTGTTGCTCTTTTTGTCATCGTATCGCTCTCAGCCCAGAGATGGTCGCTCGCCGGCTGAGTTGCTCCACGGTCATCCTCATCGAAACTTGATGTCTTTGCTGCACCCGCCGCATCAGGTTCCTGTGCAGCGGCAGACTCCTGCTTTTACTCCAGGCGACGTTGTATACTATCGCAACTATCGCGGTTCACGGCGTTGGCTCGCAGGGCGCATTCTTCGCTGCCTCGGCCGCGCGATGTATTTGGTTTTGGGGGCCTCTGGTGAGGTGCGTCGGCATCTCAATCAGCTGCGCCTCTGTCGTCGCACGGGTTCTGCCGCTCCCCGTCTGCTTTCAGCGACGGTGCCGTCCGGTCAGCGCCCTGGGGACCCATCTACTGGCTCGCCTCATCCCCAGGTGTTACCGACGATGCCTTCCATTTTGACCCATGGCGACGCGCCGCCGCAGCCGCCACCGCCGCCGCCGCCTGTTCTCCCGCCGGCGCCGCCCGCATTCGACGCTTCGCTGCAGCCGCCAAGCGCCTCCCTGGGTCACGCGCCGCCGATCGCTTCCCGTGGCCAGCTGTCCTCCGCCATGGAACTCTTGCCCGCTCCGGACCACATGACGTCATCGCGCGTCGGCTACCCCGACGCAATGGAGGTCGACCCTTCGGCCCCTATTGTCTCTTTGCGGGTGCATACGGCGCATGTTGACGTGCACCCTGGACTAGGTTTTCAGGCGTTTCCTAGCTCCCCTCGGACCGAATGGCCGGGTGCGGGTGGCACAGCCTCGCCTGTTGTTAGGCTCCCCACCTCATCGCATACGTCAACATGGGGTCCTCCCCACGGTGGGCGGAAGCCTTATAACACGACCGTTCGCCGATTTGCGGGGGAGGAATGTGGTGTCACCGCCAGACACCACACTTGCTAGGTGGTAGCTTAAATCGGCCGCGGTCCATTTAGTACATGTCGGACCCGCGTGTCGCCACTGTGTGATCGCAGACCGAGCGCCACCACAAGGCAGGTCTAGAGATACGGGCTAGCACTCGCCCCAGTTGTACGACGACTTTGCTAGCGACTACACTGACGAAGCCTTTCTCTCATTTGCCGAGAGACAGTTAGAATAGCCTTCAGCTAAGTCCATGACTACGACATAGCATGGCGCCATTAACCGTATCTGAAGATTGTCTTATTTGTATTATCAAGAGCGATGTACCACAGGGATCGAATAAAGTTAAGTATTCGAGGAGCTGCATACTTTTCTTATTAGAATTCACTACTTATCCTGCTCAAGAATTCACGCCCATCTGCGGTAGATAGCGTGCATTTCGGCCTCCTATATCTACAAGGTGATGGCACATTTACCAACACATCATTGGAAACCAAGAATCCTACTTTAAGAGTTATGAAATGTGTGTAAATGCGTGAATGTATCACAATGCCGGCGAAATTCTTTTGTACACTGTTATATTCATAGGATTTTGTTTCTACACATTTGCAACGCAAATTCTCGACCTGTGAAATTTTTTTATATGAGACTGTCACCGTAGTGCAAACTGGTGTCATAAATATTTTGGTAAGAAAGCTAAGTGACCTTGACGTAACGCGTTATGGGCGACCAGCTGTGCGAGTCGCCTGGAGAAAAAACCATTAGGTGGAGAAAAAAAAGGGACCATTAACCTCGCTATTGACATTCCTTTGTAGAAAGCATCGCAAATACGACACGCTCAAACTTGAAAACATATGATTACACTGTGGAGCTCTTAATTTATGATATTTACTGAAATGAAATGATGAGAAACATTTCACGTCTATTGTCTTGCTAGTTGAAAGATTGTTTACTGCATAATGAAATGCCATATGGCTAGTGAATGACGTTTCATGCCTTGCTTTGGCTATTTTGTTTAATATCTAGTTTCTAGCTGCACTGCAGCATTGGTTACAATAAAATTTAATGGATGTACTAATATAGATATTTTATGCCTACAGATCCAGTAAATAATAACTTTATGATCTACTTAAAAAAAAAAAACAAAAAAAAAAACGAAGGAACACAAAAAGACATTTCCCTTCACAGGACGTGCATACATAACTTTCTTTTCAACTACTTGGTAATATTTCTCGTAGAATAAGTTGTGGTGCACCACTTTAATTACATAGATATTAAGATGTGAATAGACATTTCCCTTATTTGCATTGTTGTGTTTAGTGTAATATTTTTTGCTGCTCGAGCTTTGCCATGTTTAGGTATAAGTTATAGCAATTGCTGCTGCTGTTTGCCATGCATAGTGCTACTGAATGTCACTTTGTATTACTCTGTTAAGCCAGTTTTACTACTGATTTATTTTTCTTGTTGCTGCACATTTGCTCATATTAGTTGTAATGTTGCATTTCCTGTGCTAATTTAGATTTGCTGCTGGTACCTTTGACAATTTCCATTGTTTTCATTGCTGTTTGTATTAATTGTTTTGTGCTGCTGCATTGCCTCGTCTCTTAGTTTAGCATCTGAGCTCAGTAGATTTAAGTTAGCTTAAGATGGGGTACGCTATATAAGAGAACAAGTTATGATCAATTGGAAGAAATGCATTGAGAAGCTATAAGAAAATGGTTTGGCCAAAAAAGTATTTTGAAAGAGGATATGAACAAAAAAGTAGGGTTTATGGACAACAGGTTTAGGTAGGATTTTCTTGGAAATAAATGATGAGGTAAGATAATGGAAAATAAATAATGAGGTAAGAAATATGTGAACATATAAATACAGAAAGCAAGCTTGGATTTGGTGTTTTGGTGGAAACAAACGTTGAAATAAGACGAAAGATCTATGGAATGAAGTTTTGGGTTGGACTGCAGTACCAAATGTTACCCTGAAAATGAACCATGTTTTTCCTTTTGTATTATTCCGCTATGTGTTTATGTATCCTTGTGCATTTGTCCTTTTCCTGTCTTTACGTGTTTAGCTAATAAGATTTATGTTGTATAATTTTTCAAATACTATGTTAATTTCTTTGTAAATATGTTTAGACATTATTTATTCTGTTCTGTTTTAATGTTCATGTGTGAGATTAATGTTTCGAAAACTATTCTCATTATTTTATATATTCACTTATGTCATAATTCCTTTAACACTGATGTATCTGTTTATTTCTATTCTTTTGTAAAGCCTGTACTACTACAAATTTATCTGTATTGTTATGTTCTTTAATAATGTATTTTGTACCTTTGCTATTGTATTCTCATGTTATAAAATTGTGATTGACACCAGTTCACCAAATTTCTGATGGTCATAGTATATGCAAAATATGTGAGAAGTTGGGACTGTTAGTGTTTGGACGTGTGTTAATAATTCAGCAAGGGACTGATTAACAGCATTGCTGGTTCTAAGGACAATTCCAGAAACTTTGTGAGTGCACAAGTGGTGGTTTATGGACTTGCTATATTGTCCGCAAGACTCTTCGATGGTGATTGTGCAGCTGCACAGTCACAGCAGATGGCTGCTGGCCATCTCTACAAGGACTACAGTGGGTCTGCATCTTTGATGGCCCACCAATACCATTATTTCTACAAGGACTGCAGTGGGTCTGCACCTCTGGTGGCCCACCAATACCATACTATCTACCAGGACTACAGTGGGTCTCCTCTGTGATGACCTACCTACCAATATTCTTCAAAACTTCGACTGACTCCACTGTGGATTTGCTCTGTTGTGGCCCATTACCTGTCTGCATGTCGAGAGTCAGCACTGTCTTTCCGTTGGAAGGACTACACTACTTCTTCAAGACTGTGTGGAAATCCACAACTTCCGTGTGCACTTTCTTTTACTGCTCAGACTTTGAGAAAAACACTGCTATTTTACTGTGATGAACGATCAGGACTGTCTTTATGGACTGTGAGAAAATTTTAGCTTTTCACCAACATTGTATCAATACGTGCGTGCATTTGATTTCTTTGTTATTGTAATTGTGAAAAAATTGTAACAAATATGTATTGGCCACTGCCCAAAACAATTTGTAAAATTTTTTGTGGGGAGCATGGGGGCTATGTACGTAGGCTGTTTAGGTTTTCTTATTGGTAACGCCACATAGCGCTCTGTATGAAAATCACTGGCTCTGCTGTGTGCAGTCTGTGGCTAGTTTGCATTGTTGTCTGCCATTGTAGTGTTGGGCAGCTGGATGTTAACAGCGCATAGCGTTGCGCAGTTGGAGGCGAGCCGCCAGCAGTGGTGGATGTGGGGAAGTGAGATGGCGGATTTTTGAGAATGGATAATCTGGAGGTGTGTCCATCAGAAACAGTACATTTGTAAGAATGGATGTCATGAACTGCTATATATATTATGACTATTAAGGTAAATACATTGTTTGTTCTCTATTAAAATCTTTCATTTGCTAACTATTCCTATCAGTAGTTAGTGCCTTCCATAGTTTGAATCTTTTATTTAGCTGGCAGTAGTGGCGCTCGCTGTATTGCAGTAGTTCGAGTAACGAAGATTTTTGTGAGGTAAGTGATTTGTGAAATGTATAGGTTAATTTAGTCAGGGCCATTCTCTTGTAGGGATTACTGAAAGTCAGATTGCGTTGCGCTAAAAAAATATTGTGTGTCAGTTTAGTGTTGATCAGAATAGGTAAAGAGCGAAATGTCTGAGTACGTTCAGTTTCGCTCAGCTGTTTGAAAATCAAATAATATAAGAGGTTTATCAGCACAGTAATTAATTAATGTTTCTAAGGGGACGTTTCATAGTACGCACTGCCGAATCCATTTCCAACGCGGCTGCCACAGTTTGGTATCACATTTTAAAAGGCACTGCTTCGCCCTGTAATGGAATATTCCGCCGTCGTCAGGAACTAAGCCGCCAAAAGACACATACAGACGCTAGAAAGAGTACGGAATTGCGTACTGCGTTTGGGTCTCAGAGTACCAACGACCTCTCCGGCAGCTTGGAAAAGGCTTAGCTCGCATGTCTAAGGGACAGTTTTATAATGGCTGCTCGCATCTTCCACAAAAATGGAATGTGCAGTTGGCGTATCTTACAGGGAATCCCCATCTGCAAGGGACAGAGAGCGGGGGGGGGGGGGGGGGGGGGGGAGCAGCACCTCGTGCAAGTTATTTTATTTTACGCCACTTCGGCAACTTGCATGTCGATGATGGTCATGAAATGATTATGAGGACGACACAAACATACAAAGTCCCGTGTGGAGAAAATTCCCGACCAGGTCGGGAATCGATCCCGAGGCCCACCGATTACGTCAGGAACGCTAATCACGAGACCATGAGCCACTGACATCATCTACAAGAAAACGTGTCTGTCGCATAACATGAAAATTCAGGAATGAGGCAGAAACATTCAGCGTAGGGTCCATACAAGACGACCACAGAAGTTCGCTGCAAATGTAACTGCTACTGATACTAGACTATTGCATAAACAAGAGAACAATCATAACTGATGCACATTAATAATCAACAAAGAGTAGAAAGAAAGACATTTATAAGTTGCGAACTCCAAAAACAACTCCATGAAAATCAGTCGCGTCGAATGTATGTGATCCATCATCACTCCTGTCTCTACTGTGTTATCATATCGTATTGGTTTTTTGCTTGGTCACTCTTTGAAATTTGTTTCTGTGTCGTTCATTTGTCCATCTCGTGCCACCATCGTGAACGTCTCGGGTAGATCACTTGTCGTATGCTCTCTCCATCCACCTCTGGTTCCGCTTTGGTCAACCCTGATTCTGACTACTGTTGTAGTCACAGATTTCACCGTTCGGGGTTGCAGCATGCTCCCTGCTTCTGTAATTGTCTGAAGGCAGCGATGTAGACCCTTAACTATCCGAGATTTTCCAACGACTGTTCTTCAAAATGGGAATGACCTGCACTTTTTTCCAGTCACTAGGAACGTTTTATTTGCTCCATCAACGGACATTACACTACTGAAAGAAGAAAGTCTTTTGCTTTGTCACATAGTACATGTAAACTATTAGATGTAGTCAACTTTCCCCCATAATGGCAATAGGGCTCAACCTCATAAAGAGGGCCACTTATAGCAATACAGTTCCACAGCGTTCCGCCACGGCAACTGCTGAACACTGCTCCCTTTGTGCTAATCGGTGCGCGCCTGGTCACAGAAATCAGGGACACTTCGGCACGCGGCGTACATTGCATCTGTAGCAGAAACACTTGAACAGACCCGCTTTGCCTGCCCGCCCAGGAAGGTCATCAAATCGATGAGTTATCGAGTCGGGTTCTGGCGCAGTGGGGCTTCCATCACTAGGCTGCTCTATTCCAGCGTGATCTTGATTGGATCACCCACCAGGGAATCCATCAGCTGCCTAATGGGCAAGGGTCGAATTGCGGCCCTCCTAGCCACCGACCTAATGGGCCACCTGCCAGCACCACTCATCACTAGTTAACCATCTCGTACTCGGGCGGGCCATGTTAGCTTATCGGAGCACCCTTGACGTAGCTGGGCCGTTAGCTTTGCAATATCTTTCCATGAGTGGGCTTCACTGAGTTCATCCCAGTCCTTCCACCAAGAATAAATGACTGCCGGTGACTTATTACAACGCTCAACCACAGCGTCCGTGGGTCAAACGCCACCAGTTGTGAGATCCAGCTTGCAATATGAATTATTCGAGTAATAAAAACACTGTACTGTTTTTAAGGGCTTCTGATGTACCCCGATCCACCATCATCCCTCACAGCCACTCCATCTACGAGGGTAATCCCAAAAGTAAGGTCTCCTATTTTTTTATAAGTACAGAACTCTGTTTGTGTGGCAGTTGGTCACACTGTTATGAAGACTGCTTCACGCGTTGTGTGTAAACAAGCGCACGCCGCGCTGAGGCGCTCAGTCTTGGTTTGGCAGCCGTTGAGAATGGAGCTCCCGTTGGATGTTACCGCCAAGTGAGAATTGCGCGCAGTTATTCGGTTTTTAAACGCAAATGGCAGTGCGCCGATTGAAGTCCATCGCCAATTGACGGAAGTGTATTGTGAGTCGTGCATGGACGTCATATATGTTCGTAAGTGGTGTAGAGAGTTTGCAGCTGGTCGGACCGAAATTCACGACGAACAATGGAGTGGGAGACCGTCAATTTCTGAGGAGACAGTGTTGAAGGTTGAGCAAAGCATGCGCGAAGATCGGCGGATGACCCTGGATGATCTCTGCACGTTGGTTCCTGAGGTTTCCCGAGCACCGCTCACAGGACCACATGCGGCAACGAGTTGATGCTTCCCGCGCATTTCTTCACCGCCTTGCACGCGAACAGAGCAACTTCCTGGACTCAATTGTCACGGGTGACGAAACCTGGGCGTACCACTTTACACCTGAGACCAAGCAACAATCACACTGGTGGCGGAATCCTTCGCCAAAGCCGCGGAAATTCAAACACAGTTTGCCGGTAAAGTCATGACAACCTTTTTTTTATCGGAAAGGGGTATTGTTGGTCGACTTTATGCCCACTGGGGACCACAATTAACGCTAACAGGTACTGTGAGACTCTGAAAAAACTCAAACGGGCAATTCAGAACCGGAGAAGAGGGATGTTGAGCAAGGGCGTACACATTCTCTATGACAACGCTAGCCCACACATCGCTCGGCAAACCGTTGCTCTCCTGCAACAGTTTCAGTGCAATGTAATCACCCACCCACCCTATAGTCCTGACTTGGTGCCCAGTGGCTATCGCCTGTTCCCTATATTAAAAGAACGTTTGGCCAGAAAAGGTTCATAACTTTCTGAACAGCATGGCAGCGAGCTTGTATGACATGGGCATACAAAAACTGCCACAGCGTCTACAAAAATGCATCGACAGAAATGGTGATTATGCCGAAGAATAGCTGAATGTTCAAGCTGTAAACTGATGTAAACCATTGTAGAAATAAACTATGTACTTACAAAAAAGTAAGAGACCTTATTTTTGGGATTACCCTCGGACATCTCTGTTGAGTGGTTTTTATGTTTTTTCTTTCTGTTCCATGATCATTTATCTCAATATTGGACACTTCAACGATCATACAACAATTAAACGGAACAGTCGTAGTACTATTGAGAAAATCAGAAATCAGTATTTCTGCATTATTTGTGTCATCTTACATCATCTTACGACTGAAAATGCAGTAATACTATATAGACATAAACTCCGTCCACAGACCCATTGGTCCCCACTGACAGCTGTGACATCCTCCACGAATTGTGGCTTTGGCACTCCTTCCTAACTAGCAGACATGGTCTGATAACAGCCAGTGTTTTCTTTTCCCGACAGGTAATACCTCTTTTGTGTCGCATTTCGTCTGAGCCTCATTATACAATCGTATGAAGCCCGAAGTTTGAGTAGTACCAATACAGAGAGAGTATCATACGGCGTGCGCAATGACGGTCGTAGCTTACTCTACGTATCACAATAAGCGACGTAGCTTGCTCACGTTTTCGCAGTAGCACTCAGTTTCGTCTCAGTCAGTCATGCGAAATAATTCCGATTGAATTTTTCTCTCCAGGTCATGGTACACTCCCATTAAAATTACTTTGTGATTCACAGACTCCAGTGGTGAGTGGAAGGGGGGGGGGCAGTGTTGCCAGCATGCATCCAGCCACACTCCACAAGGCGCTGCTCGTCCCTACAAAACAGACAGCTGGCACATGGCGGTAGAGAAGGAACTGCGATTGGCAGGCGGTTGGCCGGCACAAGTCAACAGCTGACACGTCGATCATAAAGTAATTTTAATCGGAGTATAGCTTTAATTTTTACTTTAATATGTAACAAACTTTGTGTAGAGCCAGCTATAATTAACAGTGAGGGATTTTGCAGCACGACCTGCTGAGTGATTTAAGCACTGAACATCTATTCGGGAGGACCGAACTTCAGACCACCGCCTGGTCATCCTGATTAGGTTTCCCTTCTTTTCCTAAACTGTTCAAGGCTGGTTCCTTTGTGAAGGACACGACCGATTTCTTAAACATGCGTTCCCCTCCCCCTCCTCTCACCACCCCCCACCCCCAGCTTTCTTTGAAAACAATGATTTAAAAGTCAGTACTACACAGGTTTATACATCGTCTGAACTGAAACTTTTTTATGGGTTCTTTAAGTCGGCACTCATCTTTGAAATTATTACAAACACTCCATACCCCAGGTCTTACCTCCGCCCCCTTTATACGATCATATGGGCCCTCTTGGCTCCATCTCTAATAACATCTCTTCCCAGCTTCGATTAGATCTTCCTTCCCTTCCTTCCTCACAGCGGAAATTCATTTACAGCACGATAACTTCCAGCGGCATACTCCTCATTACCACAGGAAGTGTCGTAGCCTGGGAAGTTTTGGCACATCTGTGTACGATCCAGACCCCAAAATTTCCGCTGTTTTCCAAAGCAGAACGAATTCTAGGTGGTGGTTATAAACTCGTTGAGAGAGCACGCAGACTATCTGCTCAGGGTTGGAATGTAACGGCTTTAACCTACACTGTCTTTGTGTTTGCATCCAAAAGGATCATAAAGCTAAGTTCACCAAGTGTACAAAGTCAGTACGAAAATATGTTATTCCAGAAATTTTTCTATGCACTAAGGTAGGTTTACTCGGACAATAGAGATCCTATTTCTCCACAATACAGAGCAGCGATGCTGCCCAGCCACACTGTCCCCCCCCCCCCCCCCCTCCCCAACAATTGCAGCCACTTGTCGGTCAATGTTGCCCGCCAATGTTTGCCACAATACATTTCCGAGCCACAAGTGTTTGCACGGACCACCGTAGTGCCATGAAATAGATGAAAGCGGGCTACTGGAAGTGAGTACAGCTCTCCTGCATTTGTTTATTTATTTATCCTGCTCTGATGTTAACGTCATCAGCCCTTCTCCTACATCGGACGAGTGCTTCAGGCGTATAGTACCTTCTTTACATCAAAGTTACGTAAAAAATAACAGTTTTAGTATGACAAATAGAATTAAAATGATTTGAATGTTTATAGAGATAATGTAAGTAATACTAATAAAGTTAACACTGGCAGTACTTCTACTACTGCTGCCACTATTTATGATAATTACAATAGTTTGATAATAATAATGACAATAACAATGACAACAATAATGTCTATAATAACATTAATGACAGTGGCAGACATAAAAATAATCTATAAATATACAGACAGATATTTTGTGATACAATGAGTTCTGGGGAAAGGAAACTTTAGAAGACTGCACCAGCTAGGAATCCTGGGAAATTAGGGAGATTTGGTTGGAAAGTGGTAACGAACGCACACAGGGACAACGGGAGTCATTATTGTTGCTTCAGTATGTATTTCATTTGTGGTGTCGTGCGCTTTCGATCCCACGGCGTGCAGTCCAAGTCGTGAAGTTGGCAGTAACCCACGTGACTGCTCCACCAATGTGCGGGCGGATCCGAGGCACATCCTCCGCTGTACGCGCGGCCAGCGCCGCCACAGAGCCGACTTAGGAAAAGGTCACACCGACCGCTGGCCAGACTCTGTTCGTTGAGTTCTGTCTGTGAGCTTGGAGCGTTATCATAGCCTCTGTCATTATTCTGCATGACGAACCTACATGTCTCACGGATCTATTTTGATTGTATTCTGGACTTGCTGTTACTCAAGTAAAGTAAACGGAATTACTCAAATAATAAGGGTACATCTCATTATTTTCCCTTCTCTCTCGGAACCACCAATTCTTGGGTATCCACCTCCAGGTCGACCAGACATCATTAACAGTCTTCTGAAGTTGGAGATGTTATTCAGGTGTCTAACATAACGAGGGAGGTTGTTCCAGAGTCTGGTTCCTGCTATTGAGGAGGACTTAGAGAAAGTGGCCGAGAGATGGAGTGGGACAGTCAGGACTATGCTCTGATAGGAACAGGGTGTTTCAGCCGTATCGTTCAGACAAAAGCGTCAAGATAATTGCATAGGCTTCTGCGGCCATGGTCAAATAACAAAAGTTTTCTGAGTCTCGTACCGCGTAGTAAAGTAAAAACTGTACTGGAGAAACCAACGTTTTGGCCACGGTTACAGTGGCCTTCTTCTTGGTATGCTGATCCCAGAAGAAGGCCACTGCAACTGTAGCCGAAACGTTGGTTTCTCCAGCACCGTTTTTTACTTTATGACGTTGTACGATACACAGAAAACCTTTACGTCAAAAGCGTTAAGCTCGACGTGAGATACGAGGGACAGTGTACGTTAGTAAGACAGTAGAGGAGACAGAGGATATGGAAATCTCTGCGCTCGTCTATACGCAGTCAGGCTACTGTGCATATGATGGTGAAATATGATCAGAGTCGAACGTCATAGATGTATCGAACACTGGCGTCCATAACCAGTTCCAGACGCGGTGAGCGATCCTGAGAAAGACGTTGCAGGATAACATCACTCCGATCAATAATTGGAAGTGTGAATGAAAGTAAAGCTGTGAGGACAGGGCGTGAGTCGTGCTTGGGTAGCTCAGATGGTGTCGGCACGGTAGCTCAGCGTGTTCGATCAGAGAGCCGGTTGGCCTCTGTAATTAAAAAAACTGAGTGGAAAGATCAACAAGCGAACGGATATCATGTGACGTCTGCAACGACCAAACACAAAAATCAACAACGAACAAAATGAAAAAAAGAAAAAAAAGGATGGAAGAGCACTAGCCCGCGAAAGGCAAGGTCCCGAGTTCGAGTCTCGGTCGGGCCCACAGTTTTAATCTGCCAGGAAGTTTCATATCAGCGCACACTCCGCTGCAGAGTGAAAATCTCATTCGGGAAGTGTAAGTGTTTGTACAATTTTGTTTTTCAGGTCAAGAGGGGAGAGTTTTTTATATTTTTGTAGGCATGGAGAGATGTTGATGCCTTCTTGCACACTGCAGTTAAGTTTTCAGTCCAAATTATATTTTCATTTATTATTACTCTCAGACTTTTTCCTGAGAGAGGAAGTTGATCTTTCTCACATTTAGAATTAAAAATGCTAGGGATTCCCAATACTTCGGTCTAATTAGCCTAGAATGACCAACCGGTACCGCTTGGATTTTGGATGAGTTGGGCTTTAACCCTCTATATTGTGCCAATTTTTATAGCGAACATAGATCGTCATTGAGATTCTCGATAGCTGTCTTCAGGTTTTTAAATTAGGTACAGCTGGAGGGCATAGGCCCACATGTGGTGTTTGTAGTAGGACAAAACTGCTGACACATCTTTGACATGTAGTCGAAAGAATATAGGACCTATTACCAAACCCTGGTGGAAATCTAATACTGCCTTCTTCCATTGTGACTTTATGTTGTTGGAAACGACGCATTGCTGGCGAGACGTCAAGTATGAGAGAAACCATTCTACTGCACTTTGCGCGATATTAAGGCTGTTAAGTATGGCAAGTAACATGCCGAAGTCGACAGCATCAAAGGCTTTGCTTAATGTAAGAAGCATATGACAGATGCCTCTTGTGCATCCATGCTAAGCTTCAGATCATATTCCATATGGAAAAAAGTTAGCAGGATAAAGATAAATCGTGCTTTATGGATGCGTTCTTTTTTAAGTATGCGAAGTGTTTCGGAAATATTAACTCCGTGGTACAATTGACGCTGGGCACACACTTCTTCGAGAATCTTGAAACACGATTTAAATTTACTATGGAGTAACTGGTGCAAGAACTGGTAAGGGAGAAATCGATATGAAATACTGTGTACCAGCTGACAACGTGACTTACTAACATCCTTCGTTTTTTTTCCGCTGCTGCTTCATACACAATTTTGATGTGCCTCTTGAAAGTGCAGTTCTCACTGCTATCCCTTTTGATACTAGACTTGGCATCGCTTTAGTGGAAGGACTTGATGAATAAATTTTTACGTAATTATTTTGTCGGTCAGCAGTGCAATGAGAGAACTATAAACTCCGAAGATGCAATGTGTCTATGAACAGTGTTACAGAACGTGATGTATACGTAAACAGTAATTTAAAAAAAGAAAAAGAAACTTGACAAGTTGCTGTCCATGAACATGAAAAATACATGATGAAGTTTAAGAAAAGTTTATAAGGCTTTGTAATGGTTCTTTATTTACGTGAGCATTACGGCACTCCAACCCCAGTTCTCGATACCAGTAATATCGTACTACTTTCCTGCGAAGTAACAGACATATTTTTGTGACAATATTCACGTTTGGTTTTATTAATGCATAGGTACTCCGATGTATCGATATATTACAGTGATATGGTTCTTGTGTGTATTCATTTCTGTGAGACTGTTATATTCTTTGACTTGCTTGTAACCGTTTTGGCGCGAATGCGCACAGAGCAGTCTTTGTTTCACTTTGCAGAAGTTAAGTTGTTATTTCACTTTGTAAAAGAACAGTGAAGTCTTGTGTTTGGTTAAAGTGGAAATTAAATATATGAAAATTGATACAAAACTGTTTTCTTGATGATGTGACAATTAAGAAGAAGTATATGTGAATTTACAAGAGGTTTAATAAAAATGTGGATTGTGAACACCAAGTCAAAAATTCTTTCTACCATACCATTGTTCTGATCTGGGATTGTTTGATCATTATGAATTTCCTGAAAAACGCAATTTGTTAGGTCTTCAAATATTGCTAAAATACAGATCTGGACCTTCTAGCAGTTAAAGTGGAATCACCCTAGAATTAACAAGATGAGCCATAACAACTTTGACGAAATCTACGTTGGATTCCATTCAAGATAAGTGCCAAAATTAATGACTTTTTTACAGTGACTTCATTATTTCCATTCTGACGATACCATCCACAGTCAATAACTTTGTCGTTGCCCGATAAAGCAAACATATGCTGCGTGAGCAACATTATTAATCTGATTTCTAACCTACTTTGCAAGTGGTGGTATTGTTAGAACTTGTTGTTGTTGTTGTTGTTGTTGTGGTCTTCAGTCCTGAGACTGGTTTGATGCAGCTCTCCATGCTACTCTATCCTGCGCAAGCTTCTTCATCTCCCAGTACCTACTGCAACCTACATCCTTCTGAATCTGCTTAGTGTATTCATCTCTTGGTCTCCCTCTACGATTTTTACCCTCCACGCTGCCCTCCAATGCTAAATTTGTGATCCCTTGATGCCTCAAAACATGTCCTACCAACCGATCCCTTCTTCTAGTCAAGTTGTGCCACAAACTTCTCTTCTCCCCAATCCTATTCAATACCTCCTCATTAGTTACGTGATCTACCCACCTCATCTTCAGCATTCTTCTGTAGCACCACATTTCGGAAGCTTCTATTCTCTTCTTGTCCAAACTAGTTATCGTCCATGTTTCACTTCCATACATGGCTACACTCCATACAAATATTTTCAGAAACGACTTCCTGACACTTAAATCTATACTCGATGTTAACAAATTTCTCTTCTTCAGAAACGATTTCCTTGCCATTGCCAGTCTACATTTTATATCCTCTCTACTTCGACCATCATCAGTTATTTTACTCCCTAAATAGCAAAATTCCTTTACTACTTTAAGTGTCTCATTTCCTAATCTAATTCCCTCAGCATCACCCGATTTAATTTGACTACATTCCATTATCCTTGTTTTGTTTTTGTTGATGTTCATCTTATATCCTCCTTTCAAGACACTGTCCATTCCGTTCAACTGTTCTTCCAAGTCCTTTGCTGTCTCTGATAGAATTACAATGTCATCGGCGAACCTCAAAGTTTTTACTTCTTCTCCATGAATTTTAATACCTACTCCGAATTTTTCTTTTGTTTCCTTCTTTACTGCTTGCTCAATATACAGATTGAATAACATCGGGGACAGGCTACAACCCTGTCTCACTCCTTTCCCAAACACTGCTTCCCTTTCATGCCCCTCGACTCTTATAACTGCCATCTGGTTTCTGTACAAATTGTAAATAGCCTCTCGCTCCCTGTATTTTACCCCTGCCACCTTCAGAATTTGAAAGAGAGTATTCCAGTCAACATTGTCAAAAGCTTTCTCTAAGTCTACAAATGCTAGAAACGTAGGTTTGCCTTTTCTTAATCTTTCTTCTAAGATAAGTCGTAAGGTTAGTATTGCCTCACGTGTTCCAACATTTCTACGGAATCCAAACTGATCTTCCCTGAGGTCCGCTTCTACCAGTTTTTCCATTCGTCTGTAAAGAATTCGTGTTAGTATTTTGCAGCTGTGACTTATTAAACTGATAGTTAGAACTTATCCTACGTAAAATAAAATTACGGCTCGCTGTTGCAGACCTTATACTACCCCGGTAGCAGCAAGGACGTCCATTTTCTTCGTATGTATTAATTTCTTCATTCCTTAGCTCTGGCCATAGATGTACGTATCAAACTCATTTTCACGGAGGCATAAGAATGGGAGTTCTCATGAGGACGCAAACATGAAGCCGATTTTCTCCATGACAGTTGCCCCAGACGTTAGCTTCTGGTGGAAGTGATTTGACAAAAAATGTCAGCTTTCATCATTTTCTGGTGTGTTAAGCATTTAGATTATAATGTAAAGTGTAAAAGAATTACATCTCATTCGTAAGTAGATTCGTTCAATCGATATTTTCTTTCATATATGTGAACATTTGGTTGCACTGTTTACTTGTACTGTAGAGGTTTTATTCTTGTTATTTGACATTAGGTTTTATGTCATCTCAACTCGAAGAGCTGTCTGGGTGAACATTGTGAAAAGGAAAGACTGGAAACCGACCAAATATAACAAAACATAATGTCAGCATTTTCGGAAAGAGGACACAGACTGAACATCGGTTTTGTCAGTCTCTATTAAGAGAAGTGCTCGATTACGAATGCCTTTTCATATCGCGTACCATACTTCTCTTGTTGGTTATTTCAGACGTATAACGAAAAGCAAGTTCATTAACAAGGCGAAATGCATCGTTTTGCTGCATGAGATATGCGTTTAAGAGCAGAAAAATGTCCGAAAAAGCCTTCCTGACGTTTTGTTATTCCCAAAAGCACTGTAACATTTTCTGTTTAAAATAGGTGTTGCGGGCACTCGACAGAAATTAAGAAGCAGAAGCAATGGTAGACAATAATCTGTTAATGTTTTGAGGTATCTAACATGGCGGTGCTAGCTTCAAAGCCACGAACAGCTTAAGTACTTGGCGGCATCTCCCCGTATCTCCATCTCTCCATGCTTGTTCGCCCACTTCTACGTTCTTGTACACAACTCACAGATTGATTGCCTCTGAGCAACTACACCAGCTTTTCAGACTGAAAGGAAATAATATTGTTTCACCGCTCAGATTACGTGACTTGGCAGTCCACTGGTGTCGGCCTGAAACAGAGGAAGCTAGGAGGGAGGGAGGGAGGGGGAAGGGAGAGAGAGAGAGAGAGAGAGAGAGAGACAGAGAGAGAGACAGGGACAGAGAGAAGCGTATGCAGACAATATGAAATTTTCTCCACCTTCGGTATACAACACCAGTATCACCGGGGCAACTAAGGCTAGGCGCAAATTGAGACGCGCATAGCGCGTGTGGCGCGACGCAGCGCAGCGCGTGTTTTTGTAACTCCACAGGTTCAAATGGGACCGCGCAAACTGCGACGCGACGCGACTGGGACGCGACACGCGCCTGCGCCAGGTCGCGCGGCGTTGTGGTTGCGGCACAGTTTCTCGCGCCGCGCGTCGCGCGTGCCTCGCTAGCACCGTGGGAAATTTGAGGCGGGGAGCGGAAAAGTAGCCCGGCCATATGCTCACATCGGAACGGCGCATATCAGCAGTGGTAATATTGCCCATACGATAAATTTTGCCTTACTGTGTACTGAATTTTTTCCCTTTGGGTAGTGTTTCGTTTTTCGCCATTTAAACGCTCCAGCTTTCTTCGTTAGCACGTTATACTTTTCTGTTGTTTATATGTGCATAGCTTTTGTTTTGTTTATCTTATGTCAAGAAAAATGTATACTTCAGTAAGTGATGAGCCATTGGCCGCTGGAATTGCACCATATGCCTCCGCGATGTTTTCAGATCGCAAGAAGGGACAGAGGGTAGTGAATAAGGAAGCAAGGAATATTATAAAATCATGTGATTAAAAATCAAGGCAGGAAAGTAAAGCAAGGTTATCTTCTCACTGCCTAGTAAGCTAGCGTATCTGTACGATCTGTTACAAAAATTTAGAAAGGGATAATCTCCACAGGTGTGATCCCATTGTGTATGTGGTAAAAAGCGTCCAAGATCTGAAGTATAGAAGTTTCACTGTGATTACTCTGATATGGATGTAATAATGTAATACGACACACTGTACTACATGCATGTGAACAACATATTTCCACTGCAAGCTAGAAACAGTCGAACAGCAGTCACAAATAACAATGTTTTAATTGGTTCGCCGTGATGAGAAAAAGCATTTAAATTGTTGCATGGACATTATCAGCATTAATAAACTAATTATACAACAACAGGATACACAAATGAAGAAAATGGCCGGTATTCTTACGAAGGTAGGAATATCCTAAAAGAGTGTTATGATTAGATATATTTAATTTGTTGAAATGTGCTGCTGACAAAGGCAGATCTACTTTCATGACAATGTTTTTCGAACTCCATCTCACAAGGCACACGTGTCTAGCTTGTGCATTCCTGTCGCGCGCATTATCCTCCGCTGCTGACAATACACTGACCATTGTGTTGTGGGTCAGATCAATTGTTTATTTTTCTCAATAACTATTTTATTCGCGATCACACATTGTCAGTTTGGCAAGCCGTGGATGAGTAACCAGTATCTGGCATTTGTCTGTCATTCCGCCTGAAGGAACGCTCGTCATTATTTAAATACTGCTCAGATCAGGAGAAGGAATAAAATCCTTTGGTAAGTTTCCATTCCAGTCGCTCAGTGTTAAAAATACGACTGAGACAGAACTCCGAAACGGTGTGCCTCATTAAACAAGTAATTTGCAATCACAGAGCTCAATAGCTTACGAAAAACCTCATAGTGTCGGTTTGCAGTAACATAAAAGAAGAAATTTCATGTTTATTTTCATGCTAGGAAGCTCTTGTTTTGCTAGCTGTCGATAAGTCTTAAAAAAATTACAGTCACTGGAGTGAAATAAATAAAAAGGGAAGTACTGATTATCGCCATAGATAAGAAAGTTCCGTGTGTTTAAGAATTGGCAAAACACTCTCCTCCTTGTGTGCTATCATTCGCCAAACTTTCGTTTCGATGTCTCGAGCGGTTTAGGAGATAAGAGAGATGTTGCGAGTATTTCATCCTCGCGGGCGTGAGATCGGAAGTGAGCGCGCTACATGGGATCCATTTTCTCGAGATCGGAGGCAGATAGAGACCTCCTCCCAAATCTAAACAAAAATTCAGCATGTTAGCTAAATTTCATACGCAGCAACATATGGTGTAATATGCACCAAACGCAAAATCATCGCGACCCCTAATTTTCGGTGCAAACTTTTTGAGTTTCGCGTAGTGTCTTACTAAAATGTGTACATCACAATAAGAACGGTCATTAGCGAGGTGATGAGTACTTCACCACGAAGCTGACATAAAACGCTACAAGTAAGGCAAAAATCATATATTTTCAGTGACTAGTTTCTGTAAAATCGTTTGAGAAATATAACAGGATGCGCGCGCTTCGGTTCTGTCAGCGCAGAGCGTCGCCAGTCGGCGCGTGCGAAGTGTGTCGTGTCACGTCACACGTGCTATACGTGTCTCAATTTGCGCCTAGCCTAAGAGCAACTACCTGCTGTATTTACAGTGCCGCTAGAAATGAATTATTCACGGAACAGGCATCGGATGGTGCCTCTCACCCTCGCGTGTGCTGTAGGAAGGTGTGGGGGTCCCACGGCTTTCTCAAGCCGGGGCATACAGCATATTGCCGTGAGTTAGAACTACGGGGTTTCCAGCAAAGGAGTCACTGACCCCAAAATTAAGTATCTCGAAAACTACGATCGGCAGGTGAGTCTAATAAAAGGTATATTTATTGTGAAAGCTGTAAGAATTTTATACAGAAATACAGAAGTTTCAGAATAGTTCGTAAAACTGATTCCAGATGGTGATGTATGCTGTTCAGTTCGTACTGTATCAGCGTACATAATTGTACTCGTTCTCTGCAGTCTGCAAGCAGTCTTTGCAGTCACATCACAACGTTTTCGAAATGTCCAGCTCTCGCAGTACGCAGGTGGTGAGAACGAACAGTGAAATTTGCGTCATATTGTACGTGGCTTTCAGGTCAGCGCCGCTATGTTAGATGCTCCAAAACATAAGCAGACCACTACTGTTTACGGTTGCTTTTTGTTCCTAATTTCTGCCGTGTACACGCAACGGTTGTTTTAACAGCCTGTAGTGTCTCAACGGAAATGGATTCAGAGGTCACACAGACCGCCCTTTCAAACTCGTCCAGCGTGGTAGGATGGTACTGGCAGACATTGTTTTTCAATGTGCCCCACAAAAGTAGTCACAAATAATCATATCGGGTGAACACGGAGGCCAGTTCATCCCTGCACCAGTAAACTTGCAAAAATCCAGCGTAACTACTATTCGCGAAGCATCAATCAAGAAAGCGAAACACCTGTTCACTGCGATGTGGTCTGCCTTCATCTTGCATGAACCATTTGGTGCCTGGTCGTTTCACCGACGCTAGCTGTGTGGAGACAAGTTGTTCTAAAATTGCAAAGTAACGATCGTTCACTAGCGTTCGTTTCTCGCACGAAAAAATGGCCAATCATCCTTCTGCTGTTTGCAGCTCGTTGTCTAGTGGCTAGCGTTGTTGCCTCTGGATCACGGGGTCCCGGGTTCGATTTCCAGCCGGGTGCTACTGGCCTCGCAGTTGAGCGTCCCACAAAACAAACATCATCATCGTCATCCTTCTGATGCATACACCACAGGCCAAACAGTATTTTTATATAAAAACGTAGATTTTCGAAACCTCAAAATCGCCAGTTTTGTTTATTCACGAATCCATTCACGTGGAAGTTTGCTTTACCAGCGAACCTGATGCAGGCAACATCAAATCATTCCTTATCAGTTATTGGAAAATCTGGTTCGTAAAGTGAGCCCTCTGTCGAACAGTCGAACAAGTATCGCTGGTGGCCTCGGATTTTGCTGAATAATTTCAGAAACAGTGGTGACAATTTTCAGGAATAAGTACTGTTTGACTGCGGCTAAGATTCCTCCCTAGGTCAGTCACTGACTACGGTGCCAGTCTCTTGAAATTCGGCGAAGAACTTGTGAATGGTTTTCGCATCGGGTCCTTTTGGAACACTAAATCGTGTTTGAAAACTGCTCCTTGTTGCTGTAGGTGTGTGTTCTAGCCTGTGGTACTCCAGTAGCAGACAGACAAATCGTTCAATGAAATGCATGATTTCAACCTCTTCCTTCGTTACGCTAAACTGCTTTCATGTTCAACAGTGCAACTGATCGCTCTGGGCTGCGGCGCTCTGTTTACAGGTACTACGTATTGCGATTACACTGCCATCTGTGAGCAGCTTTTCGTACTACTTCGAAACTTCTATATAATTTCCGCGTACAATTCTTACAGCTTTTACAATAAACATACCATTTGTTGCACTCGTCTATCGATCTTAGTTTTCGAAAGATTTTTGATTTTGAAGTGATGGACTTCTTCGCTAGACATCCTGTACATTGCAGTAATGCTTACTGTAACGTCAATGTGGCCACCCACTGCCATGAAACACTGCCCTTCTAAATGCATCTTAATGCATTCCGTTTCCAGATAATCTACTTACATAATTGTGACACTTGTAATATTATTGGATTTCAGATACTTTGTATATGAGATATTTCTCATAAAAGAAAAGGACAGCCAACGAGCTGTAGTTCGTAAAGATGCTAAGCATCACAGCGCGAGAGTAAAGAGATGAAACTTTTTTTTTTTAATGTGCGCCTATGTCCAGACGCTCGTCCAGCGTTTAAATACTCTAAATAAACATTGTGACCTGCTGGGCGCAGATATTTAAAATCATTGCCGCAGCGCCTGATAGCAAGAAGCTGCGAAACAGAAGAACGAACAATCTATCTTTTGTTAAGAAATATTCTAGAGACTTCATTATTTTTTTGTACTTTTGGTCGCCGACATGTTAAGACGTACTACATAGCATTGCTATAAGTTGTATTTTTATTTTGTGTAAAAACTATGTGAAACGACGAACAAACATTTCGGTAACTCGGGTGAGGATACAATGTACTTACGCACACGCAAGGACATTTAATTTTAAGAAGGAATGGACTGACAAAGCAGCGATTATTGGACTGCGCCATGTACAAAAGAAATATCAGATGTGAGTCATGCACTTATTGTGTATTTGTCAATGTCCAGATGTTTAAAGCCAATTTGTTCAAAATATGTTAATATTTTACGATGCAGTAATTTTCTTCTTATTCTTTTCTTTCGCTAACCAAAAATGATGTTCAAATTGTGTATGAGCTTTGTTACAGGTTCGCTCTTTATCGCGGTGTCTCGATTGTATTTGGGACACCACTAATGTGTTCAACTTCGGATCTGTTAATTTTTCTCTTGCGAAATTCCACTAATTTGCTTTCATTTCCATTTTTATATTCAAATAGGTCAATTAAGAAAACTGAAGTGTTGGCAGAAGAGCCAACACCGTGTTGCTAGAGGAGGCCGAAGTGCACGCTTTTAAGCTCACGTAGATTGGCGTGAGGTCTGGAACAAGGTAAAGTAATTATCCTATAAAGAAAAGAACGTAGTTCTTGGAATACTTAACTTTTATCCACAATTGGAGAACATCGCTCTTGTTTAGACATTAATATAATCTCAATATAACTGGTAATGGCGCCTTGCTAGGTCGTAGCAAATGACGTAGCTGAAGGCTATGCTAACTATCGTCTCGGTAAATGAGAGCGTATGTCAGTGTAGCATCGCTAGCAAAGTCGGCTGTACAACTGGGGCGAGTGCTAGGACGTCTCTCTAGACCTGCCGTGTGGTGGCACTCGGTCTGCAATCACTGACAGTGGCGACACGCGGGTCCGACGTATACTAACGGACCGCGGCCGATTTAAAGGCTACCACCTAGCAAGTGTGGTGTCTGGCAGTGACACCACAAAAACCCCTTCGCGTAATCAATCCGTACGTCTTCTGAACACAATCGAGATCCAATGAATCGGTGATCAATTAATAAATCTCTCTCTCTTTTTAAGTCGTACTAAAAAGCGGCCATACAGGATAGCCGTAAGTACGCAATCTAGCGTTAGGTTGCATTTTGTCAGTAAATATTACCAACCAACAGTTACAGCATCACTATTATTATTTACTACAATTTCTTGTACAGAATAAGCAAGTGCCTAACGCCAGACACTCCACGTCGCCTTAGAAGAACAGCACAGGGGCAAAATTATTTACATGTAGGACTGTAGGAGACTCTAGGATACCTACGCACCAAATGCCAATAGGGTTTCGCCACACGTCAGATTGTCATGCGTAGTTTTATTTCGTATCAGCGTACATCAGAGCGACCTTCGTATATTTGCCGAAAGCTGTAAAGAGAGCGTGGACTGCGTATCGTTGGGGCAAATATTTGGCGCCCTTGGAAGAATCCCAAACAAACCCAATCAAAACAGTGTGCAGAGTGCATGCAGGAAGTTGGCGAGAATGTAGTGGCGACGTGCGCCGAGCTGACGCAGGCGGGCTGTCGTCTCCCTCACTCACTGTGCTGACTGATGACATCAGCAACAAGTTGTCGAGAGCGCTGAAAGCTCTGGACTTGCGGACGAGTCCGGCAAAAACGCGCTCCTGTCGCCCAAGGATAAGGTCGTCTTAGTGGAGCGGTGCGCCAGGCGCCCATCCAGCTAGCTATAAGGGGCACTCAAATGAAAACTGAGCGGATTAAAAAACATTAAGTAACCAGTTTATCATTTCAAAAGTAATCACCATAACATAATCATGAGAGAACGGTGAATACCCTCACGTAAGAATTTTTGTGGTTGCCTATGGAACTGTGATTGAGCCGAGGCGTGCACCGTTTCGTCCGAAGTAAATAGGGAGCCGCTATTTTATTTCTTCAGGTCTCCAAAAATATAGCAATCGCAGGGTGAAAAATCGGGCCTGTTTGAAGTATGTGTAAAGGCGGCGAGCTACGAACGAAAGGAGCAGCTCGTCTCACTACAGCGAAAGTTATGTGTGCCGTAGGAGAAGTCACACATTAAAAGCCGCGCCCAGGCGATATGCGAGCCGCGGCAGTGACGTATGCCACAGTGTACCGCCTGACGGAGCGTTGATAAAAGCTCGTCTCTGGGAGTGCGCTACGAAAAACGGGTTTTTTCTTTAGACGACGCGTATTCTGCGTGGTCGTCAGCGGCGCTCGACGGAGTTCGCTGGTTCGGCCTTTGAAGCTCACAGAGGGATGTCGACAACCTGTAGGAAGCTGATCTCTTGAACCGTGGATTATTACACTGTCTTGATACCACTTTACACGGTCATATATTTCACAGGCGACCGAACAACCTTGAACTCTGTTGGCTGACTGAAAAAATTTTTGAGTTGGGGTTGGATTGTTTGGGGGAAGAGACCAAACAGCGAGGTCGTCGGTCTCATCGGATTAGGGAAGGACGGGGAAGGAAGTCGGCCGTACCCTTTCAAAGGAGCCATCCCGGAATATGCCTGGAGCGATTTAGGGAGAACACGGAAAACCTAAATCGGGATGCCCGGACGCGGGATTGAACCGTCGTCCTCCCGAATGCGAGTCCAGTGTACTAACCACTGTGCCACCTCGCTCGGTAATTTTTTTTGTGTGTAATGGTGAAGATTACTGGACGGTGTGTCTGCCTAGAGAATGGCTTGTAATTCGTGCCGGCGCATGGGCGGTAGTGACATTTTTATCTAACACAACTGTGATGGTTACAATACTTCCCTTCCTTTGGCTAGACCGGTAACAGTCTCTCTTTTTGTGCTGGAGCAAGTGTGCAGGGTGAGGTCGTCGTTGGAGATGTGCACGCCCTTCATATCTCGCGGCTGTTGATCTGAAATCCACTAGCTTGCTTCTTTCAGATTATGTCCCTTTCGGCTAAGTCGAAACGCTGGTCGTCGACTCGCGGGATCTGGATACGAAGGTATGGCTGGAAGGCGAATCGTGAAAGGATTCCTCAGTGACTGGTTCTTGTCAGTAAAGAGCGCACGCCGCTTTAAAACGGAAGCCACATACATTCGTATTCAGAAAAAAAAGACAGAACACCTTGAACGACTAGAGACAGGACTTTCATATTCACAGAACATGTATCGTTAGTATGTTCTGCAGAAATAATTAACATATGGACCAAGTCGGCCCGCGGGTTCAAGGTCAAAATCGTTATCGCGGCGTAACGCTATCTGCCGGAAAAATGTGCCTGCGACACTTGTCTCCATAAACCGAAGGTAATGGATCAGTATGATTTGAGCAGACGTGCAGGATGCCTTGCAGACGTAAGCGCGAACCGCACCGTCAAATCAGCCTGTTTGAAAGAGGGCGCATTATTGACAAGGGAGAGAATGTGATTCATCCATCCGGAAACTGCTGCTCATGTGGCACGGGTATTTCAGTAGTGCAACGAGTGCGTGCAGAATGGTTCACTGAAGGCTGTAGAACACGACGAGATGGGTCAGGTCGTACCACCCTGACCACCCCCAAAGAAGATCGACACCTCATCCGAATGGCATTGCAGGTCAGATCTGCGTCCTCTTCGGCTCTGGCGCAACAGTGGAGCAGTGTAGCACATCGTACACTATCTGAGGTGACAGTCCGCTGCTGTTTATTACGCAATGGGCTACGTGCGCGTCGTCAACTTCTCCATCTATCTTTGATGAATGTGCAGGAACACGCTTCACGGCAATGGTGTATGGAACGACGTCACTGTGGACAGGAGTGACATCAGATAGTATTTTCGGACGAATACAGGTTCTGTTTGTCTGAAAATTTTGAGCGGATGTAGGTTCGCCGAATTCAGGGGGAGCGGCACCACAGTGACTGCATTCGCACGAGACATACAGCGGCAACACAAGGCCTTACGGTGTGGGGTGCAGTTGGGTACAACCACAAACCACATTGGTGCGTGTCCGGATCACTGTGACCAGTATCACCTACGTCAACGACGTCCTGCCAGCCATAGCCGTACCCTTTCCGTACAATACCCCAGACGCCATTTTTCAGCAAGACAATGTACGACCACATACTGCTGCACGAACACGCACGTTCTTGATGTCACAGTATGTTAGCCATTTGCCCTGGCCTGCCAGCTCACCAGACTTGTCACCAGTCGAAAATGTGTGGGATACGGTGAAACGAAGGGTATAGGGCTGTGACCCAATGCCAACCACCACAGATGAGCTTTGCAACGAGGTGAATGGAGCATGGATGGCTATACCACAGGACGCCATTCGCGCCTTATATGCGTCGATGCTACCATGCATGGCAGACCCTGTGCCTGCGAGGCAACAGGACACATGCTGAAGCGAGATGAATGAAATGCTAATCATTTAAATGAAACATGCTAATATACGTGTCCTGTGAATATGAATGTCCTATCTCTAGTAGTTCAAGGTGTTCTGTCTTTTCTGAACATGAGTATAAGTAACTAATCATGTTTGGAGTTGCATCATACACCATCACTTAACACTTCATTACACAACTACATTCCAGTCTTCAACTGTAAGCAGATTATCCAAAAGACTCTTATAATGCATACATATGCGACCTCACAATCGTGGACCGCAAATAAGAAATATGAACCATGAACTTGATGGTACTTACCGAAAACCACTTCCAATAGTGAATACAGAGGTCACGTATTATGATTCGCCTTTAATTCATTAAATTCAATAATTATAGCAATCAGCAGGAGCTGCAATCCACTTCTGGTGACCTCCTCCCAGTCACTGGCCTTCCAGCCTTTTGCGACACAGAATAGGAGCCAGCTGCCTTATGCCTCGGCCAATCAGTGCTTCGAAAATTTTATTTCACTATATATATAGCTGTCTTCGTCCGCCAATGACGTGCTCTTACCTAGCTATCGCCAAAAGACGTCGGCAAAGTGCTACTCTGTAAGTTCCATATCATCCGAAGCTATCTTCCTTCTCTCACATACACACAATAGGCTGACAAGATATTGCACAACATTATGAAATAGTAGGTACCCATTATTTGACATAAGCGTTACATGCTTATGCAGAGGATAATTGTACAATCACCCCATGTTGGTAAAGTTGAGTCAGGGATTATCATTTTGCTAATTCAGATCTGCAACTGTCGCAAGGCGTTCACTTGTGTACCTGGTGATATCTCAACCGCTGTGTTAAAACTGTGGTTGCAGGAGCTTTATTTGAGTAACCGAGTTACAATTGCGTTTTTTTGGGGGGGTGGGGTGGGAAGGGGGGGCTTAGTGCAATGAGAGAGATTCTTGTGGAGTAATTTTCTAACATGAGCCGTGGGTATAACAGCATTTTGTGGAATTTTGCAATGGGTAATAGAGCTTTTTAAACGTGCTATAGTACGGCTTGACTGTGTCATTGCAGTATTCAGTAGCCTTGTACATCTAACGTGAAGTGGTGCTGATGGCTTACAGTGTATGTATGTTGCTAAATACACAACATGAATATGAAGGGTTAATCCCTATTAACATTAAAACTTTATTCATTCACTAATGTTACAATGTTAGTTGATCTTAATCTCATATTTAATGAATTTTAAGTTCAACTTGTGGTCTCAGTGATTTGCTAAATTAATACAGAGTTAATGTTATGATACCACATCTAGCATGAATAATTCAATTCAATTAATTGCCGATCAGCTAATGGCTATTAAGCTTTTTTACTGACATTGTTATGATATGTACAGGAGGTGCACCTTAAATCCATTAATGTTTAAATGATTTTCGGAGAATTAATGTTGTTCAGAATGGCTCTGAGCACTATGGGACTTAACATCTGAGGCCATCAGTCCCCTAGCACTTAGAACTACTTAAACCTAACTAACGTAAGGACATTATACACATCCATGCCCGAGGCAGGATTCTAACCTGCAACCGTAGCAGCTGCGCGGTTCCGGACTGAAGCGCCTAGACCCGCTCCGCCACCGCGGCCGGCGATTAATATTGTCTTATGAATCTTCAGTACTCAAAGATTATATTCTATGCATGATCCATAGACAGTAATTCAAATTAGTAATTGCCTTGAATTTTCTTATCACTGGTGTTCCTTCTTTAAGCATGAAATTTTTGTGAAGTAAAATACGTGTATGTTTAAAAACATTGTTCACTCACGGCTCAAGTTGAACCTACCACTTCCCCCTCCTACATCATTTTCGAGCAGAGCGTTGTTTGAGTGTGTTCTGCCTGAGTGATAAAGAAGACAAAAGTTTAGTAATATTTACCAACTGCAAATTTTAGGATGTTACAAAATTCTTTTTTGGAAAATACTACTGTTACGGTTTCTCTTTCGTTATGACCGGGAGGGAGGTGACTGGGCTTATGTATCTGATAAATGAGTTGCACTACAAGTACGAAATTCGTAATGCCGCTACCGGGCGAAGGACATCCGAGATGGCGCAGCGGCTGCACAAGTAAGTCGATCGTACTGTGGTTTCACCGGAAGTGCAGCAGGCAGAGGTAAGTGTGGCCATTTCCCTCGTACAGTTGGCGTTAACATAATTGTCCCCTGTAATTGCTGCGTTAGAAGTCAGTGGACAATTGTGTTCGCAGATCAGTAGTGTGTGGGCACGAGTCTTGCATAATATGAACAGATTTGGCGATTTGCACAGCATCAAAGGAATAGTAGAATGTCAGAAACTCATAGCCTTATTGCAGGACCAAATAAGGGGGTAGTAAAAGCGGAACCACATCAGAGTAGCATAAGAAAAGTCTTACATAAACAGGAAATCTGGAAACGAACTACAATAATAAAACAGTGGTTTCAAGATCCCTTGAGGATATGTCCAAAATCTTCACTAAGACGCCTAATTGCTTGGTATGATGTTACATCAAGGAGGTGTCAGTTAGGAGTAGCGAAGACATTGAACTTGCACTACGTTTTCTCCTTAAATTTCAAGATAAGGGAGAAATGTTTGGATTAAGAATTTTTCCGCATTATCAGTTGTCAGTCGCAATAGTTTTATGTCGTTTAGAGAAGATTTTTAGGGAGGCTGTAGAGAAAACATTGCCCTTTGCCCAGATTAATGAGCTAGTTTGCAACAAACACCTGTCTAACAAAGCATGACATCAATTAGTAGAAAAAGTGTATTTTGGGATGCAGTGTTTCGGAAAATTATTGGAGCACTATGTTAATAGAATTAAAAACGGCGCTCAGTGCATGTATCTTTCATTTTCAGAAGAAGAAATTGTTAACAGCATATCGGAAGGAATGTACCCAGTTGATAGGACACCAATAATATTTAATGCTCCGCCAGGGAATTTTGTACAACTACAACAGTGGATGACGTAGCTTGGGGCCGTACGTAATCTGGTAGGAGATGACAAAATGCGGACTCGGAGTCACCTGCAGTTAAGGAGCAGTTGAAGAAAGGAGAGATGTTTCAAGTGGAAATATTTTGTTGCCCAGCTCGCGGACGTCGGGTAGCTATAGACTGAACTGGTTCCCTCTATGTTCAAATTCTACCATGAGACATCCATAGTTGGCCATTTGGGCAAATACAAAAGAAGAATGAAGATTCGTAAAAATTTTATTTGGAAATTAGGAAGTTGGTCATGTAATGTAAGGTGTGTTGTCTAAGTCAGTCAGCACTCAACCCTCGCCAAGGATTGCTGTCTTCGGATCTCAGACACGTGTTGATGCAGAAAACGTATATTGATTACATCGGTTCTTTTCCACAGACGAGAGGGAAGAACCAATTTGCACTAGTTTGCATGGACGCATGTACACGTCCTTGTTGATTAACCGCAATAGGAAAGTCATTGCATCGGTGACTATTAAGTATTTATAGGGAATTTTTGGTACCTTTGCATCATGTAGAACCCTAGTACCAGCCAATGCTACGGCGTTGACATCAGTTGCCTTTAGGTAGTTTTGTTTCCATCTGCGTTCCATCAAACTCCATATTACCTAAATCCTTCATTTTTAGTCCAAAGGAATACGAACGCACATGCACCACTCACTGCGTTTCACCACCATGATCACGCTTAATGGTACAATTCGCTTTCATGGCTGAGTTACACATTTAACAAGGCTGTTCATGAGGCACACAAAAATAGTCCGTAAAACTTGATGTTTTCGTTTGAACTCCTCTCCCCACTCTAAAACCTATGGCCCCCAAACAAACATCGGACATACTAGAACAGATCGATACTACACGAATCTGTAAAATGGAAATTAGCGTTTGGTTTCATTGGCCGGGAGGCCCCTTAGGGCAGGTCCGACCGCCTTGGTGCAGACCTTGTTACATTCGACGCCACATTGGGCGACCTGCGCGCCGGATGGGAATGAAATGATGATGAAGACAACACAACACCCAGTCCCCGAGCGGAGAAAATTTCCGACCCAGCCGGGAATCGAACCCGGGCCCGTAGGACGGCAATCCGTCACGCTGAACACTTTTTTTAAAAAAATCTCATTTTTGTTCGCTTTCGTTCGTTGTATCGGCTCGGGGCGGACATCGTAGGACATCCGTTTAAGTTCGTTGTTGATCGATTAACTCAGTTTTTTTTATTACAGGTGTCAGCTAACCCTCTGACCGAACACGCTGAGCTACCGTGCCAGCATCAATCAGCTATCGGGGCGGACACACGACTCTGTGAGATGTGTAAACGAACAAAGAGGGATCCTAAAACGAGTCGTGAAAAAATTGCAAAGCGGTACGAGGTTGTGAGATGACCAATATCACTGAAACCAGGTGAGCAGGAATTTATATAAAAAAAAAAACAATTTGGTGCTGTAAGTAAGAGGGTAGATGCCACGCTACATACACACAGCTCAGATCGATTTATCACCCCAGTCACCTTCTCGTTAAGCGGCCAATAGAAGAAGCGAATCTTTAGGGTATGTCCCTGCCATACCAAACCACACTTAGGGGAGGCTTCACCTGCATGAAATTATAATGTGGTTACAGTGTAATTTATTACTACTAGGTGTGGTTGATAACAAGAGTGGGCCAGTTCTTGTTGAATGCTGCAGAGGTCCAGTTCCTAGAACGTTTTTCATTTTATCCTTGAATTTGAAGGAACAATTTTGTTTAAAATCAGGACTCATAATACAATGAATTCATTTGGTGATAATACACACTTGTTAATTATGCCGTATTAATCAGCCGACAGCATTGACCTATAGTAGCATTAATTTCGCAAATTATATAAACCAGGAGCCTTACGATACTGTAATCTTGAATCCTGTGACAGTAATAAAGGCACTTCTCCGACTGTTATCAAATACGATGATTACTATAAAGAGCCAAGGCAAGCAAATTACCGCCTATGTTTACATATTTATGATTTGAATTGTGTTGGTTCATATTTTACATCATTTCTGTAAACTACACTGAGGTGATCAAGTCATGAGATGGCGATATGCACATGTGCAAATGGCGGTAGTATTGCATACATGAGGTATAAAATAGCAGTGCACTGGCGGAGCTGATGTATATACTCAGGTGATTAATGTGAAAAGGTTTCCGATGTGATTAAGGCCGCACGACGGGGGTTAACAGACTTTGAACGCGGAACGGTGGAGCTAGACGCATCGGACATTCCATTTCGGAAATCGTTAGGGAATTCAGTATTCCGAGAACCAGTGTCAAGAGTGTGTAGAGAATACCAAATTTCGGGCATCGCCTCTCATCACGGACAACGCAGTGGCCGATGGCCTTCACTTCATGACCGAGAGCAGCTACGTTTGCGTAGGTTATCTGTGCTAACAGACAATCAACACTTCATGAACTAACCGCAGAAATAAATGTGGGACGTACGACGAACGTATCCCCCAGGACAGCACGGAGAAATTTGGTGTTAATGGGCTATGGCAGCAGGCGACCGACGCAAGTGCCTGTGCTAAGGCCGGCCGCTGTGACCGAGCAGTTTTAGGCGCTTCAGTCCGGAACCGCTGCTGCTGCTGCGGTCGCAGGTTCGAATCCTGCCTTGAGCATGGATGTGTGTGATGCCAGGTTAGGTTTACGTAGTTCTAAGTTTAGGGGACTGATGACCACAGATGTTAAGTCCCATTGTGCTTGGAGCCATTTGAACCTGTGCTAAGATCTCCTGCAGAGCCTCTCTTGGGCTCGTGACCATATCGACTGTACCCTAGACGACTGTAAAACCGTAGCCTGGTCACATATGTCCCAATTTCATTTGCTAAGAGCTGATGGTAGGGTTCGAGTGTGGCGCGGACTTCACGAAGCCTTGGACCCAAGTTGTCAACAAGGCACTGTGCAAGCTGTTCCTGGTTGCGCAGTGGTGTGGGCTGTGTTTACATGGAATGGACTGTGTCCTGTGGTCCAACTGAACCGATAATTTACTGGAAATGATTATGTTTGGACACTTGGAAACCATTTTCAGCCATACGTGGGCTTCATGTTCCCTAACTTGTCACCGAGCCACAATTGTTTGCGATTGCTTTAAGAACATTCTGGACAGTTTGAGCGACTAATTTGGCCACCCGCAGCGTCCGACATGAACCCCGTGGAACACTTATGGGACATAATAAAGAGGTCCGTTGCTGCACAAAATCCAGCACCAGCAACACTTTCGCGGTAATTGACGGTCAGAGAGTTGCATTGACCAATATTTCTGCAGGGGACTTTCAACGGCTTGTTGAGTCCATGCTACGTCTAGTCGTTGCACTATGCCAGCCAAAAGGATGACCGACAGGCTACTACGACGTATCCCATGACTCTTTTCATCTCAGTGTATACGACATTGTTGTGTGATTTTTAACGATCCGTTGCAAGATTTCAGCCTGATTCTTCACGCAGTATCCTTGGATCGTGTGGTCAGGTGGATGCGATTTCGTAAGATGTCACATGTCCACTGCGATTTAAATGCGGTGCTAAAACGATGCGCGCACGATGTCAGTGAAATATGCCACTGAACATGGCCTCTGGCGGCGATATTGATAGACGGTGTGCTCTGAAAAAGGGGGCTTTTCTTTGTGTGACGAGCATTGTTTGTGGATCGTCAGCTGCACCCATTGGAAATGATGGTTCGACAGTCACGACGAAATGATACCCTGTAGGAGGCTGATAGCTTGGATTGGAGATTACTATACTGTATGGATATCTTACGTGGTTGGCGCATCTCACAAACGGCCGAAAATTTTTTGTATGTATATAATGTTTAAGGTTACCAGGTAGTGTATATGCCTTGAATGCAGCTATAGCTCGAGCTTCCGAATAGAAAGTGTTGTGGGTTGGCAGGAGAGCCAACACCTTAATAATAGATGAAGCCGAAAGGCACGCGTTTTAGCTCACGCAGGCTGGCGTGAGGTCTGGAACAGGACAAGGAAATTATACTTTAGAAAAAACGGACGTAGCTGGTGGAATACTTAACTTTAATCCATTAATGGTGAACGTCGGTCTGACGGTACATGAATCACAAGATCAATAGCAACTGATACTGGCGCCTTGCTAGGTCGTAGCAAATGACGTAGCTGAAGGCTATGTTAACTATCGTCTCGGCAAATGAGGACGTACTTTGTCAGTGAACCATCGCTAGCAAAGTCGGTTGTACAACTGGGGCGAGTGCTAGGAAGTCTCTCTAGACCTGCCGTGTGGCGGCCCTCGGTCTGCAATCACTGATAGTGGCGACACGCGGGACCGACGTATACTAACGGACCGCGGCCGATTTAAAGGCTAGCAAGTGTGGTGTCTGACGGTGACACCACAGAAAGTGATGTTGTTTTTATCTGATATCACTGTGGTGGTTACGCAGAGAATTTTTGTTTGGGCCGGCCGCGGTGGTCTAGCGGTTCTGGCGCTGCAGTCCGGAACAGCGGGACTGCTACGGGCGCAGGTTCGAATCCTGCCTCGGGCATGGGTGTGTGTGATGTCCTTAGGTTAGTTCGGTTTAAGTAGTTCTAAGTTCTAGGGGACTTATGACCTAAGATGTTGAGTCCCATAGTGCTCAGAGGACCCAGAGCCAGAGAATTTTTGTGCAATTACTCTATGCTGATAGTGCTAAGTCGATGATTCTGATCTGAGACTGCAGCAACGTGTTCACTAGTGTATCCGGTGATATTGTAACTAATGTGTGAAAGCTGTGGTTTGAGAAGCTTTATTTGAGTAACTGAGTGATGGGTGCGTTTTTTGAGGACTTACTATAACACGACATATTTTCATGGTGTCATTTTCTGACATGAGCTCATAATGTAACTACATTTTCTGCAGTTGTTGAATCTGTAATAGTTTGTTAAATATACTGGAATATAGGTTGACTGTGTTACTGACAACTGTAGGAAGTATTTCGTAGCCCTGTACATAATGATGTCTAGTTGTGGCGAGGGCTTACAGTCTATATACGTTGTTAAACGTATGCATGAATATCGCCAGTTAGGTGAATGTGTAGCCCTATTGATATTACAGTTTTATCGATTACTCCGGTGTTACAATTTGAAATAACCTTAACCGCGGTTAATGCAACCGATATTTAACGAAATTTAAGTTCAAATTCTGAACCGTGTGATTTGCGAAATTAATAAAGAGTTAATGTTGCTGCGACGCTGCTTCTAAAAATGGTTCAAATGGCTCTGAGCACTATGGGACTTAACAGCTATGGTCATCAGTCCCCTAGCTCAACCCCTGGCTCAACAAAAATGGCCTTGGGTTTAATGATTGCCACCGCAACTATGTATCATATCCATGACATTATCTACCCTGTTATACGGTAATACAGAACGAGCTGTCCATCTTTGAACTTTTCTGATGTCCTCAGTCAATCCTATCTGATGCGAAGCCCGCAGCTCGCAGCTGTACTCCAGACCAAGGCGGACAAGCGTAGTGCTGGCCCTCTCTTTAGACGACCTGTTGTTTCTTCTAAATGTTCTGCCAATAAACCACAGCCTTTGGTTACTTCCCCACAGATTATCTATTTGATCCCGTTTAAGTTATTCATAACTGATGATTAAGTCTTCTCGGGTTATGAGCCGAGTAAAGGAGCCCTTCTGCAACAACGTTTCAACTTGTTTCCTATTTGTCGTCTTCAGGTGAAGATGACAAGAAGGAAACTCCCTGAAACGTTACCGCAGAACGACGCCTTTACTCCTTTCATAACCCGAGAAAACGTCATATCGAGATACGCCGTTGAAGTCTAAATTCGCTTATTCATAATTGTAATCACTATTTAATGGGGTTCATATCCTTTTTATTAATATGATTTATCGTGTAACCGAAATTTAGCAGGTTCCTTTTAGCACTCAAGTGGACTGATTCACGGTTTTCATTATTTAGACTCAACTGCCACTTTTCGCATCATGCAGATATCTTTTCTAAATTATTTTCCAGTTGGTTGATTTTATGAGCTGGTAAATGACAGCATCATACACAAACAATTCCTACTAGGATTGTTTCCTAAATCTTTTATACACAGGGTGAGTCACTAACTATTGCCACCATGAATAACTCGAAAGTATGATAGGAGTTGAAAACTTTGTGGGACAAAAGTTGCATGGGACGACGGGGGAGATAATATGACGTTGGTTTTTTGTTGCTAGCTGAGGTAGCTTCAGAGATATGAAGGTCAACTTTTTTTTTCAATGGGATGCTATAGTTTGGTACTTATTTTCAGATAGCGGCTTTTTAGACGAATCCAATGATGTATAACAGTAAGGTCTTTGAAAGTCAACGATAGTCAAAAAGGTGGCATGAACTTCCATTTACAGGTGTTCGAAGTGATGACCATTGGTATCAATGCAGTGCTGCAATCTACGTATCATGGATTGAGTGGTATTCCTTATCACTGCGGCACTTATCGAAGCACATGCTCTGACAACTCTCCCTCGCGTATCTTCAGGTGTAGCTGGAATGTCTTTATAAACAATGTCTTTTGGGAATCCTCACAAGAAAAAATCCAGAAGCGTCAAGTCTGGCGAACGAGCCGGCCACGACACATCTCCTCCGAGTCCAATCCAACGATTTGGGAATTGTCTCTGCAGCTCATTTCTAGCCTCAGCGAAAAATTTGCTGGACACCCATCATGTTGATACCACATTTTGTTCCTTGTTCCTAAAGGTATTTCTTCGAATAACGGACCTAATGTCTCTTGCAGGAATGTGGTGTACTTCCTAACATTAAGATTTCCTTCCATGAAATAGGGGCCTATAATTCTGCCCTTCAGAATCCCGTACCATACATTCACCGATCACGGTTTTTGGTGTGCAACTTGCCGCAGCCAACATGGATTTTCAGTTGCCCAATAATGCATGTTATTCAAATCAACATTTCCATGGTTCGTGAATGTAGCCTCGTCAGTAAATAAAATCAAATTAATAAATGTGTCATCCCTCTGACTCTGGAGCTGAGCCCATCGGCAGAATTCAATGCGACGTATAAAATCCGTACCAGTTGATTCTTGGTGGAGACTGATATGCTAAGGATGAACACCAACAACACCACTCTGGCTCATGCCAGATTCCCTTGCGATTTGACGCGAACTAATACAAGGATCTCGAATCACAGTGACACGAGTACCAATCTGCGTTCCCTCGTTAGTAACTTTGCCGGATATGTTTCCAATGCATTAAAGATCCAGTTGTTCTCCGTTTATCATACACATGTTTAAATGTACGACGTGTATGGTGAGTATGTTGAGGATATCTTTCAGCGTATGAGTCTCTAGCCCTCACTGAATTTCGTTGGCATTTTCCTTAAATGAGAAGCATATCGACTTGTTCTTCGAAGGAACGCATCAATCTAATTCGCTTGGTTTCGGCTATACTAGTCTTACCTTTCCTGTTTGTGTTGTATTGCGAAACCGTCGAATGGTTTTTACATCTTAATGGCACGTTAGATGGATACGCCGTATTCGGCGAATATTTACTATTTGTACGATATACGAGGGATAATTGTCAGAGCATGTGCTTCTATAAGTGCCGCAGTGATAAGAAATACCACTCAATCCATGATAAGTAGATTGCAGCATGCATTGATACCAATGGTCATCATTTCGAACACTTTCTGTAAATGGACGTTCATGCCACCTTTCTGACCATCGTTGACCTTCAAAGATCTTACTGTTACACATCATTGGCGTCTCGATAGCCGATATTTCTAAGTACCAAACTATAGCTCCCATTAAAAAAAAAAAAAACCAATTTGCCTTCATGTCTCTGACGCGACCCCACCTAGCAACAAAAAAACCAACGGCATATTATCTCCCCCGTTGTCCCATGCAACTTTTGTCCCACAAACTTTTCAGCTCTTATCATACTGTCCGCAGCTCGTGGTCTCGCGGTCGCGTTCTCGCTTCCCAAGCACGGGGTCCGGGTTCGATTCATGGAGGGGTCAGGGATTTTCACCTGCCTCGAGATGACTGGGTGTTTGTGTTGTCCTCATCATTTCATCATCATTCATGCAAGTGGCGAGACTGGACTGAGCAAAGATTGGGAATTTGTACAGGCGCTGATAACCGCGCTGTTGAGGGCCCCACAATCCAAACATCATCATCATCTTATCATACTTTCGGAGTTATTCTGGGTGGGTGAGCCACCCTGTGGATTAGGAACAGTAAAAGGCCTATAACACTTCCTTGGGGAATGCCTGATATCAATTCTGTCTGACTCGATGAGTCTATGACTCATTGACTACGAACTGTGATCTTTCTGACAGGAAATCACGAATCCAATCGCACAACTGAGATGGTACTTCGTGGGCATGCAGCATAATTAGAAGTCTCTTATGAGGAACGGTGTCCAAAGCCTTCTGAAGATCTAGAAATACGGAACAAGTTTGAGAACCGCTTTCGATAGCAGTCATTACTTCATGTGAATAAAGAGCTATTTGTTTTCACAAGAACTATGTTTTATGAATATGTGCTATTTGTCAATAAATTGTTCTCTTCGGGTAATTCCTAATGTTAGAACACAGCGTATGTTCCAAAATAACAAAATCGAAACCAGTGATATGGATTGTAATTCAGTGGATACTCCTATTTCCTTTCTTGAGTATTGTTGTGACTTGAGCAACTTTTCACTCTTCGGGTAAGGATCTTTCGTAGAGCGAGCGATAGTCCGAGGGCGTCCTTGCCAGTGGCTATCGAGCTTGCAGGGTGCAGTCGTCTGCATGATGTGACTCACGTCGGCACCAATGACACGTATCGCTTGCGTTCTGAGGCGATCCTCAGTTCGTACAGGCGGCTGGTGGAGGTGGTGAAAAGACTGCTTGCCTCGCCCTTGGGGTGCAAGAGCTCGCAATTTCCAGCTTCGTTCCCAGAGTTGACCGGGGTCCTTTGGTGTGGAGTCGACTGGAGGGTCTCATCTGAAGGCTTTATGATGGTCTTTGCTGCAGATTTTAGAACTGCGTTTGCATGTGGGGAATTGTAGGACTCCCCTTGATATATCAGGGGTGCACTGCACACACGAAGCAGCTGCTCGGATAGTAGAGTAATTGTGGAGTGCACATGAAGGTTTTTTTTAGGCTATCGGTAGTTTGAGGTGCTCTGATGAACACTCGCCTGTCGATACACATCAGCAAGGTAGGTCACACGGCCTTAAGAATAAAAACACTTCGACTGTCAACATTTTATCAGTAAACTGTCGAAGTATTCGTAATAAAGTTCCCGAATTTACTGCCTCCCAGTTCTCGCGCTGAAATTACTCTTGGGAGCGAGAGCTGACTGAAATCCGAGCTAGAAAGCTTTGAGATATTTAGCGAGTCGTGCAACGTGTATCGCAGACATATTAGAGGTCATAGGAGGGAGAGTGTCGTTGCAGTTAACGAAACATTGTCTATATTGGGGGCGAAGTTCAGTGCGATACTATAACAGGTGCAGGTGAAACCAAGTTGGTTTCTGGATGTACTTTTCGGCCACCCGATGCCGCTGTGACAGTCCTAGAGAGTCATTTGAAGAAAATCTACGGTCAATAACGCGTAAATACCCAGATCATGCAGTACTAGTTGGAAGCGATTTTAACCTGCCGAGTATAGACTGGGATATCTGTGGATTCATTGCGGGGCTACAGACAGACAGCCATGTGAAATACTTTTGAACACGTTTTCTGAAAACTGTCTTGAGCAGCTAGCTCGGCAGCCCACGCAATGGAAATATCTGAAACTTAGTAGCTACAAATAGGCCGGGATTTATCGATAATGTCGGTATAGAAACTGGGTTGGGGGGTTGGGTTGTTTGGGGGAAGAGACCAAACAGCGAGGTCATCGATCTCATCGGATTAGGCAAGGACGGGGAAGAAAGTCTGCCGTGCCCTTTCAGAGGAACCATCCCGGCATTTGCCTTGAGCGATTTAGGGAAATCACGGAAAACCTAAATCAGAATGGCCGGACGCGGGATTGAACCATCGTCCTCCCGAATGCGTGTCCAGTGTGCTAATGACTGCGGTACCTCGCTCGGTAGAAACTGGGATTAGCGACCACGATGTCATTACAGCAACTATCATTACGAAAGCTTATAAATCAGTCAAGAAGGCTAGAAGAGTGTTTCTGCTAGACAGAGATGAAAAGTAGTTATTAATACCTCACTTAGACAGTGAATTGGCATCATTCAGTTTCAGCAAGATGGATGTAGAGGAATTATGGGCAAAGTTTAAGCAGATTGTAAATCTTGCCTGGAGAGTTATGTGCCTAGTAAGTGGATAAAGGATGGAAAAGACGCACCATGGTTTAATAACGAAATTCGGCGGATGCTGAGGAAGCAGAGGCTGTTGCACCATCGGTTCAAAAGGGAACGCATAAATGACGAATCGTGAAGGTTTGTAGAGGTTCGTGCGTCTGTGAAAAGGTCTATGTGCGAAGCATACAAAAGTACCACCGTCGCATTTTAGCAAAAGATCTGGCAGTGAACCCGAGACAATTCTGGTCGAATGTAAAATCGCTAAGCGGGTCTAAGGCTTCCTTTCAGTCCCTTGATGACCACTCTCGTATGGCAGTCGAAAATAGCTAAACGAAAGCCAAAGTTTTAAATTTCACTTTCAAGTAATCGTTCACACAGAAGAATCGCTTAAACATACCGTCATTTGACCATCGGACAGAATCCCGTGTGGACGACATAGTATTAGGCATCCCTGGCGTAGAGAAACAAATGAAGGATTTGAAAGCAAATAAATCACCAGGTCCGGATAGAATCCCAGTTCGGTTTTACAAAGAGTACTCTACGGCACTGTCCCCTTATCTAGCTTGCATTTATCGTGAATCTCCGCGAAGTCCCAAGCGACTGGAAAAAAGCGCAGGTGTCTCCAGTAGATAAGAAATGTATAAGAATGGACCCACAGTATTACAGACCAATATCTAACTTCTGTTTTCTGCAGAATCCTTGAACATATTCTCAGTCCGAATACAATAAACTTTCTTGAGACAGAGAACCTTATGTCCACGAATCAGCGTGGTTTTAGAAAGCATCGCTCGTGCGAAACTCAGCTTGCCCTTTTCTCGCACGATATACTGAGAACTATGGATGAGGGGCAACAGGCATCTTCAATATTTCTAGATTTCCGGAAAGCATTTGACACGGTGATCCATTGCAGGCTGTTAACGAAGGTAGGCGCAGATGGAATAAGTTCACAGATATGTGAGTTGCTAGAAGACTTCTTAAATTATAGAACCCAGTATGTTGTCCTCGACGGCGAATGTTCATTAGACAAGGGTATTGTTAGGAGTGCCTCAAAGAAGTGTGATAGGACCGCTGTTGTTCTCTATACATATAAATGATTTGGCGGAGAGGGTGGGCAGCAATCTGCGTTTGTTTGCTGATGATGCCGAGGCATACGGTAAAGTGTTGAAGTTGAGTGACTGTAGGAAGATACAAGACGACTTAGACAAGATTTCCAGCTGGTATGATTAATGGCAGCTAGCCCTTGTACACTACTGGCCATTAAAATTGCTATACCACGAAGATCACGTGCTACAGACGCGAAATTTAACCGACAGGAAGAAGATGCTGTGATATGCAAATGATTAGCTTTTCAGAGCATTCACACAAGGTTGGCGCCGGTGGCGACACCTACAAATTGCTGACATGAGGAAAGTTTCCAACCGATTTCTCATACTCAAACAGCAGTTCACCGGCGTTGCCTGGTGAAACGTTGCTGTGATGCCTCTCATAAGGAGAATTTCGTACCATCACGTATCCAACTTTGATAAAGGTCGGATTGTAGCCTATCGCCATTGCGATTTATCGTATCGCGACATTGCTGCTCGCGTTAGTAGAGATCCAATGACTGTCGGCAGAATATGGAATCGGTGGGTTCAGGAGGGTGATACGGAATGCAGTGCTGGATCCCAACGGCCTCGTGTCCTAGCAGTCGAGATGACAGGCATCTTACCTGCATGGCTGTAACGGATCGTGCAGCCACGTCACGATCACTGAGTCAACAGGTGGGGATGTTTGCAAGACAACAACCATCTGCACAAACAGTTCGACGACGTTTGCAGCAGCATGGTCTATCAGCTCGGAGACCATGGCTGCGGTTACCCTTGATGCTGCATCACACACAGGAGCGCCTGCGATGGTGTACTCAACGACGAACCTGGGTGCACGAATGGCAAAACTTCATTTTTTCGAATGAATCCAGGTTCTGTTTACAGCATCATGATGGTCGCGTCCGTGTTTGGCGACATCGCGGTGAACGCACATTGGAAGCGTGTATTCGTCATCGCCATACTGGCGAATCACCCGGCGTGATGGTATGGGGTGCCATTGGTTACACGTCTCGGTCACCTCTTGTTCGCATTGACGGCACTTTGAACAGTGGACGCTACATTTCAGATGTGTTACGACTCGTGGCTCTACCCTTCATTCGATCGCAGGATAATGCACGACCGCCTGTTGCAGGTTCTGCACGGGCCTTTCTGGATACAGAAAATGTTCGACTGCTGCCCTGGCCAGCACATTCTCCAGATCTCTCACCAACTGAAAACGTCTGGTTAGGGGTGGCCGAGCAACAGGCTCGTCACAATACGCCAGTGACTACTCTTGATGAACTGTGGTATCGTGAAGCTGCATGGGCAGCTGTACCTGTACACGCCATCCAAGCTCTGTTTGACTCAATGCCCAGGCGTATCAAGGCCGTTATTACGGCCAGAGGTGGTTGTTCTGGGTACTGATTTCTCAGGATCTATGCACCCAAATTGCGTGAAAATGTAATCACATGTCAGTTCTAGTATAATATATTTGTCCAATGAATACACGTTTATCATCTGCATTTCTTCTTGGTGTAACAATTTTAATGGCCAGTAGTGCAAGTTAATGCAGATGAGTAGGTAGAATAAACCTGTAATGTTCAGATACAGTATTCCTAGTGTCCCGCTTGACACAGTGAAGTCGTTTAAATATCTAGGCGTAACGCTGCAAAGCGATATGAGAACGGTGGGAGGGAAGGCGAATAGTAGACTTCGGTTTATTGTAAGAATTTTAAGAAAGAATGGTTCACCTATAAAGGAGACAGCATATATGACGCTGGTGGAACCTATTCTTGAGGCCTGCTCGAGTGTTTGGGACCCGTACCAGGGCGGCTTGGAGGAAGATATCGCAGCAATTCAGAGGCGGGCTGCTAGATTTGTTACCAGTAGATTCGAACAACACGTAATTGTTACGGAGATGCTTCTGGTACTCAAATAGCAATCCCTGGAGGGAATGCGACGCTCTTTTCGAGAAAAACTATTGAGAAAATTTATAGAATCGGAATTCGAAACTGACTACCGAACGATTCTAATCCCGCCAACAAATATTGCGCATAAGGATAACGAAGATATGATAAGTTAGGGCTCATATAGAGACATACAGACAGTCGTTTTTCCCTCGCTCTATTTGCCAGCTGAACAGGGAAGGAAATGACTAGTAGTGATATGGGGTAAACTCCGCGACAGACCGTACGGTGGGTTGCCGCGTATCTACGTAGATGTAGCTGACGACACCATCTTTCTTAACCTCCAAGCTGTCCCAGTGTCCTTCGAGATCCACCTGAATAACTTAACCCGCTGCTGTCATCTTTGGTACCTCAAAATAAATTCAGACAAAGCCCTGCTTACATCAACAGGCTGCGCTACTCGTTATTTCCGTCTTCCACCGTACTTGATTTTGCCGTCGTCTTACCATCACACTGTAACAGTGGACTGCCTATCGTGTCTCCGAAGAGAGTTGTGCCACCTGCAACCACTTAATACGCCGTGACAACACTGGTCTTGAGAAGGTCCTAACCGAGAGCCAGGTGCCAAGCGTCACGCATTGTCAGTGGCACTCCGTTTCAAACCCGAAAGGGAGTGTCGCTGTCAGTAAGTGCAGGTCCAGGCTACTAAGGGAACTGCGTGCGACCAACATTTGGAGTCGGCTGCCTCGCAGAAGGCCATTGCTCACTGCGGCACATACAGTTGCAGGTCTTCAGTGGGTCAAAGAAACACAGAAATTGGAGTTATTCAATGTGGTCGCGACTATGTCTCTTTTAAAGTCGTCGAGTGCACCGATGGACCAATGAAGCGTTTAATGTGCAGCGTGTGGTGGCTGCAGCTCTGGCTGGAAGTGGATCTGCGCTGTTTTGGGGGTGTTTTACTGCTATGACTTGGGCCCACTCATGCATATGTCAATATTTTAGGTTACGAGAAGTTTCCCTTTCTTCAACATTTTAATGATAAGTATGCTGTGAGCGCTTCTGTCTTCTGCATCTAGATCTACGAACATACTCCACAAGCCACCTCACGGTGCAAGAAGGAGGGTACCACTAGTCATTTCCTTTGCTGATCTACTCCATGTGCTGTTGACCTACAGGAGTGCACTCAGCCTTGTGACGTCGATAGGGGACCTACTCGACAGAGTAGTAGCGAATCAAGGTCACGAAAACTGACAGAGTATCACCGAAGACAAAAAACTTCAAGACCATGCTATCAGCAGGAAAAATCATGCTCACAGTGTTCTGGGATGTTCAAGGTGTGATGCATTTGGAATTCATGCCTAAAGGCACCACCCTAAAACCGAGCGAGGTGGCGCAGTGGTTAACACACACTGGACTCGCATTCGGGAGGACGACGGTTTAATCCCGCGTCCGGCCATCCTGATTTAGGTTTTCCGTGATTTTCCTAAATCGCTACAGGCAAATGCCGGGATGGTTCCTTTGAAAGGGCACGGCCGACTTCCTTCCCTAATCCGATGAGACGATGACCTCGCTGTTTGGTCTCTTCCTCCAAAACAACCCAACCCAACCCCAACCCAACCCCAACCCACCACCCTAATCTCTGAAAGGTACTGCGAGAGCCTCAGAAAACTGAAAGCACGAATTCGAAAAGTTCGTCCACGCATGGAGCACCCTGTCCTTTAGCATGATAATGCCAGACCGCACACGAGTGCAGCGACACCTCGGGTTCGACTTACCCCCATCCGATTTTCATGTGTTCCCAAAACTTAAAGATCGCCTTCGAGAACTTCACTTTGATAGTGAGGAAGAGGTCCAAGCAGAGGTGAGGTTGTGGCTCCGTCAACGAAGGCAAGCATTCTACAATGGCGGTATCAGCTAACTTTCGTTTTGGGGAATGTTTCTCGTTCAGAAATGGTTCAAATGGCTCTAAACACCATGGGACTTAACATCTGAGGTCATCAGTCCCCTACACTTAGAACTACTTAAACCTAACTAACCTAAGGACAACATACACATCCGTGCCCGAGGCAGGATTCGAACCTGCGGCCGTAGCAGCAGCGCGGTTCCGGACTGAAGCGCCTAGAACCGTTCGGCAACAGCAGCCGGCAATGTTTCTCGTCATGGTGACCATGTTGAGAAATAAATTTGTAGGCACGAAGAATAAAGATTATAATATTAAGAAAATTTGTTTTATTGAAGAAGATTGAGATTTTACACAAAACATTTGGAGACATTACTTTTCAGCACCCCTTCGTATCTTCAACGTTGATGAAAAATTTTAGTCCGTATTGGTTGGATACGCAAACTACTGCCACGTCCAACTCTTCGCCGGAACTGATTTCTGCACGGAAATATTTTTTGACAAAAAGAACGAGATTCATCCTACCATTTTCGTTCCCGCGTCGCTGTGCCGTTGCGTGTAAGAACATACTTTACTATTTGTGACGTTAACTGTAAGTGAAATTCTCCCCTTGCAACAGAGAGCCGTGTTTGTATCAGTTCGTGAGATAATCACAGGAGCGTTACTGGTAGGCTTCCGTTGTAGGTAACTGGGATTATCGCTTGGTACCTGTAACTGCTGTATCACCGTCCTAAATGATCTTGGGCCAGTATCGGCTTCGCCGATCGAAAAAACGACTTCCGGTTCGCCGGGACTAGTGACGGGCCGTTAATGGAGCACGTCGCAACTGATGCAGCCTCACCACGATTCTCTCGTCGCACTCGCACAGCAGTTGGAAACACGCTTCACCTACGCTATGACCGGGAGTCCTGGCGCGAGGCTATGCAGAGCCGAACTGTGTACACCGGCGCCAGCTTCTGAACTACCAGAATCTGACTTTCACCTTTAAAAACTGCGTACTAATCTGACACAGGAGTAACAGAACCGGATTAACTGATTATAATATTCTTAGAATCATTATGATGGACATCGCATGAAAATTTTGTTCCAAGATATTCAACACTGAACTGTAAACGATGACAATAATAATATTTATCTGTTCAACGATATAGAAAAGTTATTTCCTAAAGAGGTAAACAGATTGCCACGCAGAATGGGGGTGATGCGAGGCGTGTTTTTTTAAGTAAGTACCGTTCTGAAATTAAAAAAAGACGTGCTAAGATATCTCAATACTTTTATTTTTACATGAAAGCCTGTACCTTAATCTACTTTTCTACATAATTTCCGTCAATATTGAGGCACTTGTCATAACATTGTACCAGTTTTTGAGTACCCTCCTCATAGAAGTCTGCCGTCCGACTTGTTAACCACTGCATCACCACTGTTTTGACTTCGTCATCGTCTTGAAGACGCTGACTGCCCAGTACAGGAACAGATGGTAGTCACTGGGCGCAAGATCGAGGCTGTACGGAGGATGATCTAGAGTTTCCCATCGAAAAGATGTGATGAGATCTTTGGTCTGATTCGACACAAAAAAATGGTTCAAATGGCTCTGAGCACTATGGGACTTAACATCTGAGGTCATCAGTCCCCTAGAACTTAGAATTACTTAAACCTAACTAACCTAAGGACATCGCACACATCCATGCCCGAGGCAGGATTCGAACCTACGACCGTAGCGGTCGCGCGATTCCAGACTGAAGCGCCTAGAACCACTCGGCCACTCCGGCCGGCGATTCGACACATGCGGACGGGCATTGTCATGTAGCAAAACGATGCCCTTGCTCAGCTTGCCACGTCTTTCGTTCTGAATTGAACGGCGCAGATTGTGCAATGTCTTACACTAAGCTGCTGCATTGATTGTCTCATTACGAGGCAGAAATTCCACAAGCAATACTCCTTTTCTGTCCCAAAAATCTGTGCACATGATTTTCCGAGCAGAAATTGTTTGCTTAAACTTCACTTTTATGGGTGAATCTGAATGTCGCCATTCCATGGACTGTTGCTTTGATTCTAGTGTAACGTAGGCCACCCATGTTTCATCACCCGTAACAATTTGGCTTAAGAAATCATCACCATAGTTATGGAACCGCTCAAGGAATGTTAATGCACTGTCTAAACTTTTGGTTTTGTGGACATCCGTCAACATTTTCGGTGCCCAACGTGCGCACAATTGTCGGTAATTCAAGTGCTCGGTCACAATTCCATACAAAACACTACGAGAAACATTAGGAAAGTCATCCCGCAAGGAGGAAATCGTAAAGCGTCTGTTTCCTCTCATTTTACTGTCCACTTCCTGCACCAAAGTTTCATTAACGTCCGAAGGACGTCCACTCCGTTGTTAATCATGCACGTTTGTGCGGCCATCTTTAAATGATCTCACCCACTTATTTACCATTTCATTACTCATAATGTTTTCTCCGTAGACTGCACAGATCTCACGATGAATATCGATCGCTTTTAGGCCTTTAGCACCAAGAAAACTTATAACAGCCCGCACTTCACAGTCGGCAGGACTCACGATTATCGGAGGCATCTTAAACACTCAGTACACAACATACACAACGAAGAATCAGACTCTAATGGCGTCAGTGCGTAGATTAGGGTACAGGCTTTCATGTAAAAATAAAATTATTGAGATATCTTAGCACGTCTTTTTTAAATTTCAAAACGGTACTTACTTAAAAAATACGCCTCGTATCATGTGGAAACCAATACGTGTCTTAATCCATATGTACACACCGCAAAAAAAGTTTGGAACATCGTAGATTTCGATGACTTCCTATAGTACACCCATTGAGGTTTGTGCACTATCTTATTTAACAAAATAAACATAATTCATTCTGAAAACAAAAACGATTTTGGTTAGTTACAAAAAATCATTATAAAACAAAGAGGGCTCTCTCCTAAATGTACATCTTGAAAACAAAAACAGTAAAAATGTTTTACTCATGATGACGGTTACCAGTACTTAGTAGTTAGTATGTGCTCCCAGCACACGGATGAATTCTACTCTGCGAGGCATGCTGTGGATGAGACCATCAAGTTTGTCTTTGAATATGAGGTCCCACTCCTCAATGGCAGCTCCAGTGAAATTCTGAGGATTGTCTGGTGGATTCGGACATTGTGCAGTGGCCACCAACAACATGTCCCATACATGGTCAATTGCATTCATGTCTGGGGACTGTGCTGTCCAATGCACTCGGTTGATGTTGCATCGTTGAAGATACCGATATGCTGCTAAATTACTATGCGGCCTTGCATTGTCATCGAATAGGATGAATTTGTCACCGAGTTCACGTCTGAAGGGCGTTACAATCGTTTGTAGGACCTCTTGGAGATGTAGGGGTCCAGTCACATTGCCGTTGACGGGAATTAGAGGATTTCGCCGTCGCATCATTATTGCCACCCAGAACATTACATTTCCACCTACAAACCGATAGATTTCCTAAACATGTCGTCGTTCCTTGTGTCGTCTAGCGCTTCTCCAAACTCTAACACGTCCAGTGTCCGGTCGTGAACCAATCCTGGTCTCCTCAGCAACAATGACATTACTCCATCAAGCTGCGGCACTGTCGCGAATTGCGCAGTGACCCGAATATAGAATAAATTTCCTTTACTTCACGTCTACTGTCACAATTTTTTTTTTGTCATGAGACTGCAGGTAGTCTGATGACAAAAAATTGTGACCATAGATGTAAAGTAAAGGAAACATTACTCAATTTTGCAATGGTCCAATGTTCATGTGCAAGAGCCTAGTTCCTTCCGTTACGTCGGTTCCTTTGGTTCAGTACAAAACTTCTCATTGGTCTGTTGGAATGAAGACCAGCCTGATGCAATCTTCTAGACACTGTCTGGTCTGAGATACGAAAACCTGTTGCCCAGGAGATTTCCAGTACTTCTGGCAGCTGATGTTGCGCATCTGGAAGCCAACAGATGGAGGGAACGATCTTGCATTGGTGTTGTCATACGAGGACGACCACTGCAAGGTCTGTCGTTCACATTTCCCGTCTCTCTGTACTTTCTCCGCGCCTTAGACACACCACTTTGACTGACATGTGACGGAACGACATCTTGCTGTGTGTGACCTGCTAAGAGTAAAGAGACTAGGCTGACTCTATCAAAGTGTTGTATGGCTATACGTGGCATTTTATTGCAGTGCTGAACAGAGAGGGATGTAAGTGGTTTGCAGCTGCCACAGGTTCCATGCAAGTATTGGAAAAAAATGCTTCAAATGGCTCTGAGCACTATGGGACTTAACATCTGAGGTCATCAGTCCCCTAGACTAAGAACTACTTAAACCTAACTAACCTAAGGACATCACATACATCCATGCCCGAGGCAGGATTCGAACAAGCGACTGTAGCAGTCGCGCGGTTCCGGACTGAAGCGCCTAGAACCGCTCGGCCACCGCGGCCGGCAAATATTGGAGAATGTCTCTCATAACATAATATTGCTCCCACCAGCCTGAGTCCGTGGCCCGCTGCGCGTTTCGAGCCAACGTTCGTCTCGATGACGGCGTTTGTGGAGACGACCAGCGACCTAGTGTAGCAAAAATGTGATTCACGCGAAGAGCCGACAAGTTTCCATCGATCACCGGACGAAAGCTTGTGGTCCTGTACCAACTGCGACCTTAATTGATGATGTCGTTGTGTCAACATGTGAACACGTAAGATTGATCTGCTGCGGAGCTCCATGTTCAACGACGATGTGCGTACACCGGCATTGTGCTCTTTCGGCAGAGATGCCACAGATCATCATATATCCTACTTTACATAGCAGACAAGCCTCCGAACCCCAAATTCTGTGAAGAGTCGTGGACGTGAAACCATTTGTCGCCTAATGGTAATTTCACTGTTCTCCTACCTCTTGCCGTAGATGCTCCAGACAGAACTTCTTGAACATTCGACCAGCTCCACCGTTTTCGAGATGCTCGCTCACAGCCTCTGCGTAATAGTAATCTGCCCTTTGTCAGAGTCCCTTTCCCCATTTGCAGCTCTTATCTTCGCTAGGTTGATACCCATCCTTGTCTGCTCTGCTTACATAGTTTTGTTACCGTGTCAAGAGCCCGCAACGTCACCAGACGACATCCAACGTCGCGTTGAGCAGTGGTCACAATGTTTCGTATTATCAATGCTTGTGACCTGTGCTTACGCAGGCAAAACCAAGGGTAAAAAGCTCCTCCTAAACCCTTGGAACGATTTCCACCAGTACACATGCTACTTTTTAGCTGGAAATAATTACCTTGGGGGTAAGAACCAGCGACTTTTTATTGGGGCAGGGATGATAAGGTGAAGAGAGAAGGGAGCCGGAGGAGATGAACAGACAGAGAGGGGGAAGCAAAAGGTCGACATAGGTGGAAGGTAGGAGAGGATGAACAGAGAGAGAGGAAGGATAAAATGAACAGAGAGAGGAAGGAGAGGAGATGGGCAGACAAAAGAAAGCGGAGGAGGTCGATAAAGTAGGAGGAGCTGGACAGAGAGAGATGGAGGAGGAGGACATAGAGGAGGGAGAAGGAGGGGACGGAGTAGATGGAATTAGAGGGGGTGAAGAGGAGATAGAGCAGGAGGAGTAGAAGGGGAAGGAGGAGATAGATAGAGGGAGGGGGAGAGGATGGAAAGAGAGAGGGGAAGGAAGAGATGGACAGAGAGAAGGATTTAGGAGGAGACGGATTAATAGAAGATTCAAATACATAGATGCCGGGGAAACGCCGGGAACTCAGCTAGGTGTCTATTAAAACAGTGAAAATGTTATGTACTAACTCTTCTACATATCTCGTGTACACGGTCAATTGAAAGACGTACGGATAGTGCTGAAAGGAAAGAAGTTTTGAACTGTTATACGTGGAAACCAATACTTATGAAGCTGTCGATACTTTGCTGTAACTCATAAGCAACAAGCCAGGGGAACATAGAACTAATTTATACACAAGTAGTAACTCCATCCCAAATACTTTAAAGCATCGCGCTTTCATGTTTAAAACACTTCAGACGACTGAATACTTTACAGAAGATTTTATGTGTTTAGTATTTGACGCTTAGCTTGCAAAACGTTTATAGTTAAAAGTGCAGAACCCTTTTATATTGCTGTTATTGGTTTCCAATTGTTCTTCACCCATAGAGTAATGGAAAAGTCAGAACGAAACTGGATGCTGAATTGTTCGAAAATATTATCAATTCCGTTACAAATGATAAGTTATGTAAACTCCTTGCTAAATGCACCAACAGTATATCACATTTCTATACAAAGTACAATGTTAATTATAATGACACTTATGTTTAATTTTTTAATTCGGTAATCATAGGTCATAGTCATGTGAGAAATATCTTCCAATATAGGTTTTTTACTTTTATAATCATTTATACAACGGATATTGAAAACTATTTACATTTTTCTGAAAAGCAGTTTTTCTCCTAAATTGTTTGTTCCAGAATGATAGGCCTTTAATTTTGTAGGTATCTTCAGTCATATACGTGGCTACTGCTTTCAAAATGATTGGCGAAAAGACTTGGTAGTAAGTAAATAATAAATCTAAAAGTAATATTTTATGCTAAAGCTTCGCCGCATGAAAAACGAACAGTTAGAAACAGATAAACTGTTTCCCTTTCACTACTTTGTGGGGCTGTAAGGGCTTAGAAAAGGCTTGTAATTACGTGTAAAGTTTCTAAGTGCTCTCATTGTCAAATATCTGATTTATTTGCGTTCCGTTTTATGAAAAGCTAGTTTTTCACGCACCTCAAAATGTTGGCAGATGTGTCGTACAATGGCATAACTGTGCAGGTAGATTCTGTGGTGTATGTGGATAATTTCTGCAAATGTTGCGAGTAGAGTCAATAGTGAAGAACGTCATGCCCGAGGCTGATGTTGCACCGTATTAAAAGCTAAAACTTAGTAAGCGATAGTTCTTTTCCTTTTATTAATTGATGGCGCGGGCGGAAGAGGTCAGGGAACATTTCTTTAAAATTTTTGAAATTATGTGTTTTCGTTCGCAAATATTGGAGAAATCATAGTCTGAGAATTTGTGCGACGTGAGTTAGCACGTTGCCTCAAGACATACACAGAATTTGTAACTTTGATATTTGAATTTTGTGATAAACCCTGAATGTAAGGTTGTACTTTTTTAATGAGCAGATTATGAAAGCTTTTTAAAATTTTATATCCGGCCCATAATTATATGGAATACTATAAATCAAAATTATGTTCAACATGGAACACGTTAGATAGGCAGTCTGGAATCTTTTGGCCGTTTAGAAATATAAACATGATCACATTATTAAAAAATGTGGCGTTGCTTCATCTAAACGAAGCACTTTAGTTGCAAAGTACATGAGAAGTTTTAGTGCTCACCAAGCGAAACAATTAGGAAAAACGTAGGTCCTTCGGGCATAGCCAGCAGAGCCACTTGGTCCATCCGAGGAGAGGCAGCACACTTTTCCTTGTACACATCCGCCGCGCACTATCAGCACAAAATAGGAAGTGTCGCCCACGGCTACTTGTTCTGTTCTCATATCCAAGTGGGACTGCCTGTTGAGCCCAAAGTTTCCGAAAGTCATTTCTGTAAGCATAAACCTTGCCATACTCAACTTCCGTCACACAAGCATCATTGTTATTCACCAGTTTCGCATCGACAGCTTGCTGGCTACCGAAATGCATATAACAATTAATTCAGAAAAGCTACTGCAGAAATACTCTCCATGTTAAAAACCTAATGAGCACACCACACATACTGTAGAACAAATTCGCAAACCCTTCTAACGCTTATATCGTAAGAATTCTGCAAAGCAATTAGATTTATCAGCTCTGTTTTAAATAAATATTTAGTTTCTAAGTTTCTTCGCTTCTGCAGTCAATTTGCTGAAAATAATTTTAATATGGTTTCCATGATTTCTAGTCTCTCTCTCTCTCTCTCTCTCTCTCTCTCTCTCTCTCTCTCTCTTATGTGTGACGCGGCTAATGAAGGCCACAGCAAATACTGGGTGACCAAAAAGTCAGTATAAATTTGAAAACTGAATGAATTATGCAGTAATGTAGCTAGAGAGGTACAAATTGACACACATGCTTGGAATGACATGTGGTTTTATTAGAACCAAAAAAATACAAACGTTCAAAAAACGTCCGACAGATGGCGCTTCATCTGATCAGAACAGCAATAATTAGCATAACAAAGTAAGACAAAGCAAAGATGATGTTCTTTACAAGAAATGCTCAATATGTCCACCATCATTCCTCAACAACTGCTGTAGTCGAGGAATAATGTTGTGAACAGCACTGTGAAGCATGTCCGGAGTTATGGTGAAGCATTGGCGTCAGTTGTTGTCTTTCAGCGTCCCTAGAGATGTCGGTCGATCACGATACACTTGCGACTTCAGGTAACCCCAAAGCCAATAATCGCACGGACTGAGGTCTGGGGACCTGGGAGGCCAAGCATGACGAAAGTGGCGGCTGAGCACACGATCATCACCAAACGACGCGCACAAGAGATCTTTCACGCGTCTAGCAATACTTTTTTTTTTTTTTTTTTTTTTTTTTTTTGTTCTAATAAAACCCCATGTCATTCCAAGCATGTGTGTCAATTTTTACCTCTCTATCTACACTATTCCGTGGTTTATTAAGTTTTCAAATGTATACTGACTTTTTCATCACCTGGTATATCCAGAATGAACAAATATGTCGAGGTGTGGTTGTGCCATGCTACAGCCTCTGACTTTCGCAAGTAATCTTTATCGTTTATAGTCACCGAATTACAGGAACACCTCAATTTTTTTCTGTTGGAATTATACACTTTCTTCCATGGCATTTAAAGACCCTTCTAAGCGCACTTCAAAGACATAAAATGTTTGGAACTTGATCGAATAGTACCAAGATAATAGAGCCACAGAAGTAATTCCACAAACGTCTGACCTATTATACCAAATATAAGCAAACACGAAACTCAGGTATGGTTCTTGTGTTTACCCGTGCGCTTGAAGCCTAACAATCTGTGTTCTGCTATTGTAGCATCACATACCCTGCTCGTAAAGCTATTGAGACATTCGTAATGAGTACGACAGTAGAAAAAGTGAATATCGTTTGTGGCGAATGTCGCCAAAGTACTGGAACAGCCATGTGCGGCTGCTCCCGGCGGAAGTTCGAGTCCTCCCTCGGGCATCGGTGTGTGTTTGTCCTAAGGATAATTTAGGTTAAGTAGTGTGTAAGCGTAGGGACTGATGACCTTAGCAGTTAAGTCCCATAAGATTTCACACACATCTAAACATTTTTACTAGAACAGCCGTCCGGTTGTACGCTGAAGGGCGTGCAGATCTTACCGAAACCCACGATCTATCTTTGCAAACTGGAAGTGTGAAGAATTAAATACACCAAGGGAAATAAATTCAACTGGTGAAGGAAAGAAGATAACATTTTAGCAGCAGTAACACACAATGCAAAAATCTCTAAGATGCAACTAGGAAGTGCGGAATGGATCAACAAAACGAGATTTCTGCTAACACAGCGCTCCATCGGTATTTCATCCTCTTCACATTTCGTTGCACCTTCAGCATCATGGCAATTACTTTCAGAATCTGTTACAGCTCTCCGTATGTTACCTACCAAAAGTGCAAAGTAATGCGGCATACCTACGCAAAATTTCGTTCAAGAAAGAAGTATTGTTTATAACCCATGGCCAAGTCAATCTTCGCAATATACACTAATCGTCAACTGAAAATCGAGGCTGACTCAGAGAAGAGGATAAAAAGAATGCTCTTCTCTATCGACATTTGGTGCTTGTTTTTCAAGACCCCCATCACTGTTCCCTTTTTATTGACGGAAATAAGTTCACTCAAGTATTTCGAGTTCCTAAGGGATGTTTCTCCTGCAGTTTTTGGAAGAAATAAGGCGATGTGGTACCAACACGATTGATGGTTCAAATGGCTCTGAGCACTATGGGACTTAACTTCTAAGGTCATCAGTCCCCTAGAACGTAGAACTACTTAAACCTAACTAACCTAAGGACATCACACACATCCATGCCCGAGGCAGGATTCAAACCTGCGACCGTAGCGGCCGCTCGGTTCCAGACTGTAGCGCCTTTAACCGCTTGGCCACAACACGATTAATGTCCCTACATTTCGCGCGTTTAATGACAGACACTCTTAAGAGTACGTTTGGAAAGCACTGTAACGGTCGTTCAGTAAACGCAGAATGGTGTGCACACTCACCAAACTTAACACTTCTTTACAGTCCTCTATGGCAAAAATTACAACAAGAGGTCTATTCCTCTGCTGCCGTTAGTCCAGAAGAAATTGAAAGTGCAGTATTATTTCTCCAGAGTCACTTTATACCGTGTAGCAATGGTTAAGGTCAACATTTTGAGTACCTGGAATGACAGCCGTGAACTGGTATAATAGGGCAGACGTTTGTGGAACCTCTTCCACCGACGGCGATACAGTGGTATGCCGGCGGCGTTACCTAGATACTATTTCATCAAATTCCATACATCTTATGAGATTAAAGGTCTCAAATGCCACAGAAGAAGACAAAGTGGGCGTCGCAATTCAGAAACCATAAACGGTGAATATTACTTGCGGGATTCAGGAAATTCGCCATGTTCTCTAATATAACTTGCCGAAAACCGCACCTCGATGTATATTTACTAATTCTGCTTGTATTTGGGGTGGCCTGTCTTAGCTGTATTACCTTATGAGCAGGATGTAACAGAAATTTACAGCATCAAGTGCAGGACACATTCCTCACACGTAGACGAAGAAATTATGTTGTATGAACGTGCGTCTGTAAACGTTTTGTTTCAGTGCTATAACTCAATTCCTCCAACTCATTAATCATGGGAAACACACACGAACCGAAAGCATCAGCATACCGCATACAACTCTTCGTCACAGGAGGCATTCAGTATGCCCTCCGAGTATTGCGTGTGGTTTCGCAGCCTTCCATGATTGGGGCACGGAGACTCTGAACATTTTTTACTGGAGTCCCATTCACAAGAGCTTTCAAATTCCCCCACAAATAGAGGTCCAGTCGGCTTAGGTCCGGAGGTCGGGGCACATACGTCCTGGAAATCTATCCGCGCGAGTGCCATTGCCGTCGGCTTATCCACGCATCAAAGGGACATCTGCCATCTCTGCATTTGTGTACTGTGCCGTTGCCGTTGCACCAGCCAAGTCTGTAACTCTACGTAGTAACCCGTATGCTTTCAACAGTCGTGCTGATCGCTGTAAACAAGCAATGACATACGTCGCATGGCAAAGGGACATGTAAAATAAAACACTGGCGGTGCATTACGTAACCAGACGTGTGTGTGTTCCACATGATTCTAACGGTCTGTCCTTGTGTGTTTGTCATGGTTAATTAATTGGAAAAAATGAGCTGTAACATGGAAACAAAGCGTTTCCAGACCCAATTTCTTCGTCTACGTGTGAGGAATGTGTTCTGCAATTTGTGCTGTACATTATTGTTACCCTCTGTACATACAGAGCGATTTTTTCCACTACGTACAAACTCTAGGGATTGACCGACGAGAGGATACGGAACAAAAAAGGACTAATGAAATTATGTACGAAAATGCATGGCTTCCATGCTAGAGACCATTTATTCATTCACACATTGTTTCACAGACTGAGGTCTGACACACACTGTGCCATGCAGTCACAGTTACGGCATATGTTGAAAATGGGCCCATGTGCCTCAACGCATGTTTCATCTCACACGTTTACATCGGCCAGGCTGCACCCGAACAGTGTCAAAGGAAGCATGAATACGCTACTCCAGTGTCTCCACATCTGGAATGGGCTCTGCATACACAATACTTTTGAGACGGCCTCATAACCAGATATCGCACGGGTTCAGATCCAGTAAAGGAAATGGCCGTGCAACTGGACCCCCTCGTCCGATCCATGAATCAGATACGTCCGGACGTTAACGGCGAAGTGGGCTGGGGCACCATCATGTAGCAGCCACATAACCCTTAGAATCACCAATGGCACTTCTTCCAGCAGGGCAGGCAAAGTCACCCGCAAGAAACGCCGACAGTTCCTGTGTCTTGGGCGACGTGGAAGGAAGACTGGTTCGAAAGTATGGTCGCCAATTATCCCGGCCCACAGTTTCCAGCTGCACCGACGCTGACAATTCGCTGTCACCTTATCATGAGGGTTCTGCATACTATCTTACAGATGACTTATGAAAGTTGAAAAAAATGGCTCTAAGCACTATGGGACTTAACAGCTGAGGTCATCAGTTCCCTAAACTTAGAACTACTTAAACCTAACCAACCTATGCACATTACACACATCCATGCCCGAGGCAGGATTCGAACCTGCGACCGTAGCAGCCGCCTGGTTCCGGACTGAGGCGCCTAGAACCGCTCGGCCACCGCGGCCGGCATGAAAGTTGAAGCTACCATTCCGCCTAAAGGTAAGTCTGTGAATAGGATGGATGACACAAATCCAGGGATCGTGGTTAACTGTTAAAGAAACCAGTGACAAAATTGCTCCCGATGTGGAAAGTCTGTCGCTGTAAGCTTTGGACAATCTGTAAGTGATAAGGGTAGTACCAATTACCACGTAGAATGTTCCACACGGTAGTCTGGTTTACCCACCACTGGTGCGCCAGTTGCCTGGTACATCTACATCTACATTTATACTCCGCAAGCCACCCAACGGTGTGTGGCGGAGGACATTTTACGTGCCACTGTCTTTACCTCACTTTCCTGTTCCAGTCGCGTATGGTTCGCGGGAAGAACTACTGCCGGAAAGCATCGTGATCTCCTCAGGAGGTATAAGTAGGGGGAAGCAATATATTCGATATCCCATCCAGAAACGCACCCTCTCGAAACCTGGACAGCAAGCTACACTGCGATGCTGAGCCCCTCTCTTGTAGAGTCTGCCACTTGAGTTTGTTAAACTTCTCCGTAACGATATCACCAAATAACCCTGTGACGAAACGCGCCGCTCTTCTTTGGATCTTCTCTATCTCCTCTGTCAACCCGACCTGGTACGGATCCCACACTGATGAGCAATACTCAAGCATAGATCGAACCAGTGCTTTGTAAGCCACCTCCTTTGTTGATGGACTACATTTTCTAAGGACTCTCCCAATGAATCTCAACCTGGCACCCGCCTTACCAACAATTAATTTTATATGATCATTCCACTTGAAATCGTTCCGTACGCATACTCCCAGATATTTTACAGAAGTAACTGCTACCAGTGTTTGTTCCGCTATCATATAATCATACAATAAAGGATCCTTCTTTCAATGTATTCGCAATACATTACATTAGTCTATGTCAAGGGTCAGTTGCCACTCCCTGCACCAGATGCCTATCCGCGGCAGATCTTCCTGCATTTCGCTGCAATTTTCTAATGCTGCAACTTCACTGTATACTACAGCATCATCCGCGAAAATCCGCATGGAACTTCCGACACTATCTACTAGGTCATTTACATATATTTTGTGAAAAGCAATGGTTCCATAACACTCCCCTGTGGCACGCCAGAGGTTACTTTAACGTCTGTAGACGTCTCTCCATTGAGAATAACGTGCTATGTTCGGTTTGCTAAAAACTCTTCAATCCAGCCACACAGCTGGTCTGATATTCCGTAGGCTCATACTTTGTTTACCAGGCGACAGTGCGGAACTGTATCGAACGCCTTCCGGAAGTCAAGGAAAATGGAATCTACCTGGCAGCCTGTATCTAATATTTTCTGGGTCTCATGAACAAATAAAGCGAGTTGGGTCTCACACGATCGCTGTTTCCGGAATCCATGTTGATTCCTACAGAGTAGATTCTGGGTTTCCAGAAATGACATGATACGCGAGCAAGAAACATGTTCTAAAATTCTACAACAGATCGATGTCAGAGATACAGGTCTATAGTTTTGCGCATCTGCTCGACGACCCTTCTTGAAAACTGGAACTACCTGTGCTCTTTTCCCATCATTAGGACACGGTGGTCGCCTTCCATTGTGGTAATCACATTTTCCTCCATGTCTGATGTCTGAACATATCGGGTATGTCCTTCATAATTTCCTGCTACCTGAAACGACCCTGTATCAAACAGACGGAAAAACACTGTTGCAAGCATTGAATTCTGTTGTTGTTGTCGTCGGCGGTTATAGGTCTTCTGATACAACCTTGCTGCCCGCTACCCGTTTCTATTTGTCTTTCCGTAAGTAAACACCGTGTCGGCAAGCTCTCAACTGGAATATGGAACTATTGTGTACAACGCTGTATGACATCAACTACAAAATGAATCAGTAACAGAAGTGAATCGGACACATTGGCTATGGCTCTGAGCACTATGGGACTCAACTGCTGAGGTCATTAGTCCCCTAGAACTTAGAACTAGTTAAACCTAACCAACCTAAGGACATCACACACATCCATGCCCGAGGCAGGATTCGAACCTGCGACCATAGCGGTCTCGCAGTTCCAGACTGCAGCGCCAGAGCCGCGCGGCCGAATCGGACACATTACCAATTACTGTGGCAGAAGAGGGCGCTAGGGCATGAAGTACAAGGGACAGTACCATCTTCTAGGAGGAAGCCGTGCATTCTTTAACTGTGGCTGCATGGTACGACGCATGTTAGACTGCAGCCTCTGTATCAAAGTATGAGTGAATAAGTGGTCTCTAGCATGGAAACCATGCATATCCGGACATAAGTTCATGACATTTTTGTTCCGTATCCTCTCATCGATCAATCCTTAGAGTTTGTACACGGTGGAAAGAATCACCTTGTATATAACAATAGAAGGTGAAGCACCCAAGCGGAGGAGAAAACGAAATTAAACTTCAAGAGTTGATAAGAGTACGTGGTATTATTGTAGCGATTATAAAATTTTAGAAGAATTTGACGGTGTGAGTCCACTTATCAGTAAGTTGTTGCACATCCTCTGGGAAGAGCGGTTTAGCCATTGTATCCTCTCCTGACGTAAGATGACTCACAACTGCAACTGGAGCGTGGTATGCTTGGTACTAGCACTTGATCAAAGTTGATGTCCGAGCTGGTCCCGCTGATGTGGGTATCTTTCTGGTCACGAGAGTACCATACAGTCCACAGATAAATGTGCCATACGTGAACTAACAGTGCTCTGTTGAAAAATGGCAGCACGATACCGTCGCATGAGAGATCACACACGAGGACACAGACTGTCCTTGTCGTAGCGTTGTGCCGTCAGAGTTCCGTCAGCTAGCCGGCCGAAGTGGCCGTGCGGTTAAAGGCGCTGCAGTCTGGAACCGCAAGACCGCTACGGTCGCAGGTTCGAATCCTGCCTCGGGCATGGATGTTTGTGATGTTCTTAGGTTAGTTAGGTTTAACTACGAGGGCAGTTCAATAAGTAATGCAACACTTTTTTTTTCTCGGCCAATTTTGGTTGAAAAAACCGGAAATTTCTTGTGGAATATTTTCAAACATTCCCGCTTCGTCTCGTATAGTTTCATTGACTTCCGACAGGTGGCAGCGTTGTACGGAGCTGTTAAAATGGCGTCTGTAACGGATGTGCGTTGCAAACAACGGGCAGTGATCGAGTTTCTTTTGGCGGAAAACCAGGGCATCTCAGATATTTTTAGGCGCTTGCAGAATGTCTACGGTGATCTGGCAGTGGACAAAAGCACGGTGAGTCGTTGGGCAAAGCGTGTGTCATCATCGCCGCAAGGTCAAGCAAGACTGTCTGATCTCCCGCGTGCGGGCCGGCCATGCACAGCTGTGACTTCTGCAATGGCGGAGCGTGCGAACACACTCGTTCGAGATGATCGACGGATCACCATCAAACAACTCAGTGCTCAACTTGACATCTCTGTTGGTAGTACTGTCACAATTGTTCAACAGTTGGGATATTCAAAGGTTTGTTCCCGCTCGGTCCCTCGTTGTCTAACCGAAAACCATGAAGAGCAAAGGAGAACCATCTGTGCGGAATTGCTTGCTCGTCATGTGGCTGAGGGTGACAATTTCTTGTCAAAGATTGTTACAGGCGATGAAACATGGGTTCATCACTTCGAACCTGAAACAAAACGGCAATCAATGGAGTGGCGCCACACGCACTCCCCTACCAAGAAAAAGTTTAAAGCCATACCCTCAGCCGGTAAAGTCATGGTTACAGTCTTCTGGGACGCTGAAGGGGTTATTGTGTTCGATGTCCTTCCCCATGGTCAAACGATCAACTCTGAAGTGTATTGTGCAACTCTTCAGAAATTGAAGAAACAACTTCAGCGTGTTCGTAGGCACAAAAATCTGAACGAACTTCTCCTTCTTCATGACAACGCAAGACCTCACGCAAGTCTTCGCACCCGAGAGGAGCTCACAAAACTGCAGTGGACTGTTCTTCCTCATGCACCCTACAGCCCCGATCTCGCACCGTCGGATTTCCATATGTTTGGCCCAATGAAGGACGCAATCCGTGGGAGGCACTACGCGGATGATGAAGAAGTTATTGATGCAGTACGACGTTGGCTCCGACATCGACCAGTGGAATGGTACCGTGCAGGCATACAGGCCCTCATTTCAAGGTGGCGTAAAGCCGTAGCATTGAATGGAGATTACGTTGAAAAATAGTGTTGTGTAGCTAAAAGATTGGGGAATAACCTGGTGTATTTCAATGCTGAATAAAACAACCCCTGTTTCAGAAAAAAAATGTGTTACATTACTTATTGAAGTGCCCTCGTAGTTCTAAGTTCTAGGGGACTAATGACCTCAGCAGTTGAGTCCCATAGTGCTCAGAGCCATTTGAACCATTTTTTTGTTCCGTCAGCTACTGCCACCTGTGACTGGACGTCGTTCTCGACGCTCCCCACCCTGTCACGACAGGAGTACTACCTCTGCGGAATAGTGGAAGAACTGAACCCCTCCCCAGGTCGCCCCCATACTCACCGACGACAATCATTGCTGAACACAATGTGACGCCGTTCAACAGCAGTCTATGCTTCCCAGTTACGGCAACACTCCAAACGCAGCCGTTTGTGTTGCGGTGTTAACGATAGCCCACGTATGGGGCGTTAATTCCCTCGTCCAGCTGCCGCTAGTCTTCAACCAGTGGTGCAAGATGGCACAGGCTCTTGCGGGGAAGTTATTACTTGTTCTGGCATAACGCTGTGCTTAGTGGACAATAAGGCGATCCTCTCTTGTGACGGCCAGATGTGGTCGACCGGTGCCTTAATGACGAGAATTCCTGCCCTCACATTCCCATACAGTCCGACACATGGCCACTGTCACATCTGAACGCCACACAGATCTTGATATTGCACGAATCGACAAGCCAGCCAAATGGAGACCGTCAATGAGACCCCTTTCCAACTCTTGTCTGGTGCCGATGACACTGTCTCACACCAGCATGAGGCGTCGATGTGTCCTTCGCAGGGATTTGATGGTTTTTACTCCCCTTCTATACTCTACCAGGCCTGGCAACGAAACTCAACACGAAAAGCACTGATGCAACCTGGTGGCTCTTCTACGTGTCATGGAGAATTGCAAATGCAATCATTAACATACCTGCCTATGGTTTGTACGTGTACGAAGTTATAGTGATATCCAATTGCGTCAGGTGATCAATACAACCTAACGGGACAAAAAAAAATAGAGAAATCATCACAAGTATTATTTAATTCCCTGTAATTTCGCCCCTGTACTTGATAACCGCCTGGGTTCAGTACCTAGCTGTTGTAACCGCGACCGGAACGGTGGCAGGGTTCCCGAGAACGAAAGCGCGGTGGGAGCAAATGGGAGAGGCCCCCGAACAAACAAAACGAACGGGAAAGGACAGACAAGAACAACGACGGACGACCGAGCAAGACCTTACGAACAACAACACACAAGAAGCAACGGGGTCACAAGCGAAACCTCACTAATCCACAATGTCCACTCGTACACAGAAACAAAGCAAACTAATCACGCTGTGTGGAGGCGAGATGTCGATAGACTCACGCGAATATCACACTGCCTCGCAGAGTTTTTTTTTTTTTTTCTTTTCCTTTATTGTATTTCAATTCCTCATCGGGGCGGGCTGGCAGCAGCATATGCGCTGCTCTTTAGCCGAAAGGCATAGAACAAACAATATAAAACATTTAAAAATAACAAAGGAGAAAACATGGTGAACATAGATATAAAAAAGGGGGAACATCATGGAAGACAATAGACAAAAAAAGGGCGACTGTAAAAGGGATATAAAAACAGTAAAGAAGTAGCGCACACAAAAAACCGCACACTGGGACAATTAAAAGAACACAAGGCGCAGTATGACCAGAGCATAAAAGTATCGACAGATGACGTAGCACATAACAAACACTGACAGTAACACTAGGTACAAGGCCAGCACACAATTAAAATCACACCTCCCAACGCACATGAGAAACAGCACTAAACACAACACTGATGTGGCACACTGACGATGGTCAAAATGGAGGATCTGCCAGGTGCAAGGAGATGAGGGAGAAGGGAAGAAGGGAGGGAGGGGAAGAGAGGGGGGCAGCTGGGCGGGAGGCGCGCCGAAGAGGGCCAGGTAGGGAGGGATGTGGGAGGGAAAGAGGCAAGGATGGGGTACAGGTTCTCAGGAGGGGGGGAAGAGGAAAATCCGCTCTGGGAGAAGGAGGGGAGAGGAAAAAGGGGACCCTGGGGAGGGGGGAACTAGGCCAGGTTATAGTTGGATGGAAGAGTATATGTCACAATGAAGTTCATCACTGGGGAGGGCGAGGCGTTGGAAATTGCCCTGATGAAGGAGATGGAGGGTGCGGAGGTGGAGAGAGGGAGGGATACAGCGACAGAGGCGCGGCAATGGGCGGGGGTGGAGAGGAAGGAGGAAACCAGGGGGTGGGGGATCAAGCCTGGGGACAATGTAAAGGATGCGGAGATGTTGGAGGAACAGGAGGAGGTGGGCAAAGGGGATGATTTCATACAGGAGCCGTGTGGGGGAAGGAAGGTAGATACAGAAGTCAAGGCAGAGCGCATGGCGTTCAAGGATTTGGAAGGCCTTGTAAAAGCAGGTGGGTGCTGAGATTCAGGCAATGCTGGAGTAAAAGAGGATAGGACGGATGAAGGATTTGTAGGTGTGGAGAATGGTGGAAGGATGCAATCCCCATGTCAGGCCAGACAGGAGTGTCAGGAGGCAGAGGGGGGAACGGGCTTTCTGCTGGATAGTCTGGAGGTGAGGCGTCCAGGTCAGGTAACGCTCGATGGTGAAGCCAAAGTACCTCAGGGTGGGGGTGAGCTGGATGCGACGACCATAAAGGGTGAGGTAGAAATCATGGAGACGGAAGGATTGGGTGGTGCAGCCTATGGTGATTGCCTGGGTTTTGGAGGGGTTGAGACGGAGGAACCACTGGTTACACCAAGTAGTGAACTTCAAAAATGGTTCAAATGGCTCTGAGCACTATGGGACTTAACATCTGTGGTCATCAGTCCCCTAGAACTTAGAACTACTTAAACCTAATTAACCTAAGGACATCACACACATCCACGCCCAAAGCAGGATTCGAACCTGCGACCGTAGCGGTCACGCGGTTCCAGACTGAAGCGCCTAGAACCGCACGGCCAAACCGGCCGGCAAGTGGTGAACTGGTTAAGGTGAGTTTAGAGGGTGCGTTGGGAATGTTGAAGGGTAGGATAGGGAGCCAGGAAGGTGGTGTCATCAGTCTGCTGGAGAAGGTGGACAGGTGGGGGTGGCTTGGGCATATGAGTCATATACAAGAGATAGAGGGGACAGGACAGAGCCCTGGGGGACGCCAGCAGTGGGATGTCGCTGAGCGAGAGGCAGGCGCTTAAATACATGATAGGGTACGTCACTATCGGCCACTGGGACTACGTGCTCCACCGTGGCGCCCTCACATTAAACGCGCGCGCAGCCACGGCTTACGAAGCGACGGCTGCAGAGACCTGTAGTGGTAATCGAGGTCCATGCCGACTGGCGCGGATTCGAAACCCGCGGCGCTCGGTACCAGACTAGCAACTAAGCAAGCTGAACAGCATTTGCGTAGTTGCTGAGTACGATCTTGGTATGTTTGCTTACAGTGTGATTGTGTGTTCTTTCAGTGCACTGCTGTTTGCTAGTCAGTTACTGTGTGACAATCCAAGCAGTTAGCTGTGAGTGGATGACGGGGTTTACCAGTGCTGAGAGAGGCGGCATGCTCATGGCGTACGGTGATGCGACGAGATATTCCAATAGGCGTCAACCATCTGGGCAGTTATTTATCAGCGTCTTCAAACAGTTACGTGTAACAACCAAACGACGTCACAGAAGGAAACAAGTGATGACAGCAGAGGGAGAAATTAAGATTCTTTCTGCTATTGCAGTGATCCACACGTTAGCTCCCGCGCAATCTCGCGAGGAAGTGGCATGATTCAGGCAGATGTCCTACGCATTCCTCATCGAAATAGTTTCTATCCCTATCACATCTCTCTCCATCAAGAGCTCCACAGAAACGATTATGAGATTCGTGATAACTTCTGTAGATGGGCATTAAGACAGGATACCCAGATGTATCATGTATCTTGTTTGGTGGTGAAGCTACATTTACCAATAGAAGCCAGGTAAGCCACCGAAACATACATTACTGCTCTGTTGACACTATCCATTTGCTTCGTACCGGCTGGTGTGGCCGTGCGGTTCTAGGCGCTTCAGTCTGGAACCGCGTGACCGCTACGGTCGCAGGTTCGAACCCTGCCTGGGCCATGGAGGTGTGTGATGTCGTTAGATTAGTTAGGTTTAAGTAGTTCTAAGTTCTAGGGGACTGATGACCTCAGATGTTAAGTCCCATAGTGCTCAGAGCCATTTGAACCATTTGCTTCGTCAGGTGGATCGTCAGCGTCCATGAAGCGCAAACATGTGGTGTGGGACAGTGAACCATCAGTTCATAGGACCGCTTTTCATGGAAGGAACGCTAGAACTTGTGGTACTAACATGATGGCTATCCAGATTATAGTGGACGAAGTACTAGAGCATGTCTTCACGAAATGTTTCCAAATCGTTGGATAGGGCACAGAGGATCTCTACCTTGGCCGGCCCATTCCCCTAATTTGACGCCTATAGATCCGTGGTCTAGGGGTATCGTCTTTGATTCATAATCAAAAACGTCTTCGGTCCCGGGTTCGATCCCCGCCACTGCCTAAATCTTGATAAATAATCAGCATTGGCGGCCGAAGACTTCCGGCATAAGAAGTCAGCCTCATTCTGCCAACGGCCTTGTCAAAGAGGGCGGAGGAGCGGATAGAGTTTCAGGGCACTATCTTGTTCTAGGGGTGGGAAATTGCTCCTAAAGGCGGAAGAATCAGCAATGATCAACGGCATGAGGATGCAGAAGGCAGTGGAAACCACTGCATTAAAGACACGTAACGTGTATCCACAGGACATGTGGCCTGTAATTGAAGAAGTGTCTTGATGATCTCTCTCTCCATTGGCAAAATATTCCGGAGTAGTACCCCATTCGGATCTCCGGGAGGGGACTGCCGAGGGGGAGGTTACCAAGAGAGAAAGATTGAATAATCAACGAAAGGATAACGTTCTACGAGTCGGGACGTGGAATGTAAGAAGCTTGAACGTGGTAGGGAAACTAGAAAATCTGAAAAGGGAAATGCAAAGGCTCAATCTAGATATAGTGGGGGTCAGTGAAGTGAAGTGGAAGGAAGACAAGGATTTCTGGTCAGATGAGTATCGGGTAATATCAACAGCAGCAGAAAATGGTAGAACAGGTGTAGGATTCGTTATGAATAGGAAGGTAGGGCAGAGGGTGTGTTACTGTGAACAGTTCAGTGACCGGGTTGTTCTAATCAGAATCGGCAGCAGACCAACACCGACAACGATAGTTCAGGCATACATGCCGACGTCGCAAGCTGAAGATGAACAGATAGAGAAAGTGTATGAGGATATTGAAAGGGTAATGCAGTATGTAAAGGGAGACGAAAATCTAATAGTCATGGACGACTGGAATGCAGTTGTAGGGGAAGGAGTAGAAGAAAAGGTTACAGGAGAATATGGGCTTGGGACAAGGAATGAAAGAGGAGAAAGACTGATTGAGTTCTGTAACAAGTTTCAGCTAGTAATAGCGAATACCCTGTTCAAGAATCACAAGAGGAGGAAGTATACTTGGAAAAGGCTTGAAGATACGGGAAGATTTCAATTAGATTACATCATGGTCAGACAGAGATTCCGAAATCAGATACTGGACTGTAAGGCGTACCCAGGAGCGGATATAGACTCAGATCACAATATAGTAGTGATGAAGAGTAGGCTGAAGTTCAAGACATTAGTCAGGGAGAGTCAATACGCAAAGAAGTGGGATACGGAAGTACTAAGGAATGACGAGATACGTTTGAAGTTCTCTAACGCTATAGATACAGCAATAAGGAATAGCGCAGTAGGCAGTACAGTTGAAGATATATATGGCTCTGAGCACTATGGGACTTAACATCTATGGTCATCATTCCCCAAGAACTTAGAACTACTTAAACCTAACTAACCTAAGGACATCACACAACACCCAGCCATCACGAGGCAGAGAAAATCCCTGACCCCGCCGGGAATCGAACCCGGGAACCCGGGTGTGGGAAGCGAGAACGCTACCGCACGACCACGAGATGCGGGCAGTACAGTTGAAGAGGAATGGACATCTCTAAAAAGGACCATCACAGAAGTTGGGAAGGAAAACATAGGTACAAAGAAGGTAGCTGCGAAGAAACCATGGGTAACAGAAGAAATACTTCTGTTGATTGATGAAAGCAGGAAGTACAAACATGTTCCGGGAAATTCAGGAATACAGAAATACAAGTCGCTGAGTAATTAAAGAAATAGGAAGTGCAGGGAAGCTAAGACGAAATGGCTGCAGGAAAAATGTGAAGACATCGAAAAAGATATGATTGTCGAAAGGACAGACTCAGCATACAGGAAAGTCAAAACAACCTTTGGTGACATTAAAAGCAACGGTGGTAACATTAAGAGTGCAACGGGAATTCCACTGTTAAATGCAGAGGAGAGAGCAGATAGGTGGAAAGAATACATTGAAAGCCTCTCTGAGGGTGAAGATTTGTCTGATGTGATAGAAGAAGAAACAGGAGTCGATTTAGAAGAGATAGGGGATCCAGTAGTAGAATCGGAATTTAAAAGAGCTTTGGAGGACTTACGGTCAAATAAGGCAGAAGGGATAGATAACATTCCATCAGAATTTCTAAAATCATTGGGGGAAGTGGCAACAAAACGACTATTCACGTTGGTGTGAAGAATATATGAGTCTGGCGATACACCATTTGACTTTCGGAAAAGCATCATCCACACAATTCCTAAGACGGCAAGAGCTGACAAGTGCGAAAATTATCGCACAATCAGTTTAACAGCTCATGCATCGAAGCTGCTTACAAGAATAATATACAGAAGAATGGAAAAGAAAATTGAGAATGCGCTAGGTGACTATCAGTTTGGCTTTAGGAAAAGTAAAGTGACGGGAGAGGCAATTCTGACGTTACGGCTAATAATGGAAGCAAGGCTAAAGAAAAATCAAGACACTTTCATAGGATTTGTCGACCTGGAAAAAGCGTTCGACAATATAAAATGGTTCAAGCTGTTCGAGATTCTGAAAAAAGTAGGGGTAACCTATAGGGAGAGACGGGTCATATACAATATGTACAACAACCAAGAGGGAATAATAAGAGTGGACGATCAAGAACGAAGTGCTCGTATTAAGAAGGGTGTAAGACAAGGCTGTAGCCTTTCGCCCCTAGCCGGCCGCGGTGGTCTCGCGGTTTTAGGCACGCAGTCCGGAACCGTGCGACTGCTGCGGTCGCAGGTTCGAATCCTGCCTCGGGCATGGATGTGTGTGACGTCCTTAGGTTAGTTAGGTTCAAGTAGTTCTAAGTTCTAGGGGACTGATGACCACAGCTGTTAAGTCCCATGGTGCTTAGAGCCATTTGAACCATTTTGAACCTTTCGCCCCTACTCTTCAATCTGTACATCGAGGAAGCAATGATGGAAATAAAAGAAAGGTTCAGGAGTGGAATTAAAATACAAGGTGAAAGGATATCAATGATACGATTCGCTGACGACATTGCTAGCCTGAGTGAAAGTGAAGAAGAATTAAATGATCTGCTGAACGGAATGAACATTCTAATGAGTACACAGTATGGTTTGAGAGTAAATCGGAGAAAGACGAAGGTAATGAGAAGTAGTAGAAATGAGAACAGCGAGAAACTTAACATCAGGATTGATGGTCACGAAGTCAATGCAGTTAAGGAATTCTGCTACCTAGGCAGTAAAATAACCAATGACGGACGGAGCAAGGAGGACATCAAAAGCAGACTCGCTATGGCAAAAAAGGCATTTCTGGCCAAGAGAAGTCTGCTAATATCAAATACCGGCCTTAATTTGAGGAAGAAATTTCTGAGGATGTACATCTGGAGTACAGCATTGTATGGTAGTGAAACATGGACTGCGGGAAAACCGGAACAGAAGAGAATCGAAGCATTTGAGATGTGGTGCTATAGACGAATGTTGAAAATTAGGTGGACTGATAAGGTAAGGAATGAGGAGGTTCTACACAGAATCGGAGAGGAAAGGAATATGTGGAAAACACTGATAAGGAAATGGGACAGGATTATAGGACATCTGCTAAGACATGAGGGAATGACTTCCATGGTACTAGAGGGAGCTGTAGAGGGCAAAAACTGTAGAGGAAGACAGAGATTGGAATAGGTCAAGCAAATAATTGAGGACGTAGGTTGCAAATGCTACTCTGAGATGAAGAGGTTAGCACAGGAAAGGAATTCGTGGCGGGTCGCATCAAACCAGTCAGTAGACTGATGACCAAAAAAAGAAAAGACTTTTTTCTTTGGGGAAAGTTGAAAGACGCTGTCTACGATGGACATTTGCCTCGTTGTTGGTCAGTATCCACATAATTAGTGTATGCACTTTTTTTTGTAATTTGGTGTGTGCTACCACAGGTATTGTGTAAGTGTTGGTGTAGGAACTTTTCAAAATACGATATAGTCTGTTGGTTGGCAAAAATGTCCCTGACTACCAATCCATCCTGTGAAAACCACACATCGATAGCACTTTCCATTTCCACAATATTTACAGTGCAAGTTTTAAGTTACTCACCCGGCATGTACAGTCCTAGCCATTGAAAATAAAACAGCCAATCAGGTTTTACTCCCTACAGCTAGCAATCGTGTCTCTGCACCCCTCCACATGGTGCCCAATGATAACTGTAGTTCGATGTTTGCATCCACATTGGTGCAAGGGACAATGCCACAACATTATTTCCACTCCCTGCTTGCCGAATGCATATGGCATCAGGGGGACTATGCTAACAATTCTTCTTCTTCTTTTTCTTCTGCGGCTCTGCATCTCATGAAGATTCTTGGTCTCTTCAACTATCTCCTTCCAATTATCTCGGCCGCTTGCTAGCATTTTCCAGTTCCTGTAGCCCATCTTCCGAAGGTCTTCTATGACTCCGTCTTCCTACCTAGTTTTCGGTCGACTACGTTCTCTCTGTCCACCTGGCTTTCTTTATAAAATCTTTTTTAGTATTTCTGTATCATTTATCCGTGTTACATGTCCAGTCCACCTCAGCCTGGACGACATCACAATTCTTCTAACAGGCTGGTCTTTGTACATGGCGTACAACGCATGGGTCTATCTCCTCCTCCATCTTTCCCTTTCGCAAACTGGGCCGACGATTCTCCTGAGTATCCTTGTCTCGAATGCACCAAGCGATTCAGCATCATTTGCTGTCAGAGTTCAGGTTTCAGAAGCGTATGTAAGCACTGGTCTGACCATTGTTTTATAAATGGTTATTTTTGTGGTCCTAGTCAGGAGCCTTGAAGATAGAAGCTTTCTTAAGATGAAACAAGCTTTTTTGGCTGCAATTAGCCTCGTATATATATATATATATATATATATATATATATATATATATATATAGATGAGGTATCATTTAGGCTGGTAACAATCGAACCCAAGGACTTGAAATCATCGTGTCTTTCAAAGGTACAACTACCCATCGTTATTTCGGCTGGCATGTTCTCCCTGTGTACTTTCCCAGCACCTACGTCTTTTTTTTCTGCTCATTGACATTTAGTCCTTTATTCCTGCCGGCCTGTTCAAGTGCAGTGAGTGTCTCTTCCATTGCCGTCAGAGTTCTTGCTACTGTGTCGATGTCGTCCACAGAAGCAAGCACCTGCACAGATTCATAAAAAATCGTCCCCTATTCAATATATCTGCTTCTCTCATTACCTTCTCCAAGGCGGCGTTGAATAGTGGGTATGCCAGCCCATCACCTTGCTGCACTCCATTCTCAATTTCCAAAATATTGAACAACATTCTGAAATACATGGACTGGTAGGAAAGAGCGGATGCGGTTATATTTGTGGAAAGGGGCCAAAATAAGTTACTGTCAGTTGCACTCAACATATGAACTTTATTTCCAACAGACAATCATACAAGCAAGAATCAAAAACTCTCAAGGTTTTAACGAAAGACTTCCTTTGATTTAATTTAGGTTGGCTGAAGGCCACATCGAAAATCCAAGGCACATGTCCTAAGCAAGGAATTGAGGTACAGGAATTCTTCTGGAGGTTTCACTTCTCTAAAAAAAAATTTTTATCTTCAATATAAATAGGCTGTTACCCTTAGCTTAAATTTTCACATTAATCAAAAACAGTGTTACGGCTTAAGGCCGAGACAAAGATTTTCAGTGTTTAATCTAAATTGGGTGAAAATTCGGCTGAAGGCCGCATATCAACAAAACAATTTTATGGCTTAAGGCCTAGGAAGAAGAGCTTTCAATTTGAAAATGTTGAAGACCTTATCTTAAAACATTTCCTGTAAAACTCGGCTGAAGGCTTCATATTAAAGAATAACAATCTTATGACTTAAGGGCAAGACAAGGATTTTTAATTTTTAATTTAAGAGAGTTTAAAACTCGGCTGAAGGCCACACACCATGCAGAAAACAATTTTACGGTTTAAGGCCTAAAGGGAAGAGCTTTTAAATTTCAAATAAAATAAGCTAAAGGCTTTATCCTAAAATGCTTCACATAAAACTCGGCTGAAGGCGACATACAGAACCCAACCAATCTCGCGGCTTAAAGCCCAGACAAAGAAATTTCCAATTTTTAATCTAAACTGGAAAACTCGGCTGAAGGCCATATACAAACTAGAAAATATTTGTTACGGCTTAATGTCTAGACAAAAATTTTCAACTTTTGAATTGAAAAGGCTGAAAGCTCGGCTGAGGGCCCCATATCAACTTGAAACAAATTTACGGCATAATGCCTAGGCACAAGGAATTTTAAATTTTAATTTTGAAAGGCTGGAAAACGGCTGAAGGCCACATATAAAACAAGAAACAATTTTTTTACGGCTTAAGGCCTAAGAAGAAAAGCCTTGCAATTTTAATAAGCTGAAACTCGGCTGAAGGCCACACAGAGTACTTAAGACTAAAAGGGAAATCACTATTTAAAACACAAGGAGCGGCACTCAGAAGGTTCCAAGGATCGGCCTGGGAAGGTAACACTAACGCGCGTTTAGGTGAGACAGGCAGCCAGACCGATAACCTCTTAATCCAAAGGCAACCCAACCAAAAGCCAGCCAACGAACCAACCAAAACGATCAGGTCTGCTCCACGCGACCAGCAAAACGACATCAAGATATCAATAGCACAACGTTCAAGATACTGGTGCCCAATCCAGCTAAGTAGGAATAAACGCCCAAAACTACCAACAATACCTCAGCTGTCGAACTACACGCCGTGCTGCACAGCATCAACACGACGAGGAAAATACACTGCCGAAAACTACTTCAACGGCCAGGGCAGGTCACCGGAACGTCAACGGCCACAAGGCAGAAGATACCGCTGGTACACTTCATTAATGAAGGAATGATTTAAATTAAGTTAAATACCACACAGGAAGACAGCTGCAATTCTAGCCGACTTCAATGCACACACGTTGTTGCTTGCGAGATTCTTCCAGAAAGCGACAACCAGGCTCAAACGAAGAGATGTGATAGCAGTTGAGGCTCGATAGTAGGTTAAGTAAGCACTCAACTTTAGTATCCAGGATAGGTGGGCGACGAACCTCGTAACCCTCGCAAGAAGCGCCTCGCAACTCCAACCACGCATGCACGCCGCCAGCGGCTCTGGCCTGACTAAGCGCCACGGGGACTTTATCGCTGCTCTGCCCCAACTGACCGAATGCCCAACACCCGGAAACGGTCAAGAGATCAAATACACGTCGGCCGATGAGATGACGAATCCAACGACCAACCAAGGGTCGTTGCCGCTCCAGTCTTCTTCCGTCGGACAGTACAAGTGTGTCGCCAGCGGTCGGCAAGTACTGGCTGACCGCACCTCATTGGCGCTCCGTGCCCGACGCTGATTCCTCCCCGACTGCACTGCTGTTCCATCCCCAACTCCCAACTCACGATGACCTAGAAATACTATTGGTCGCTCCAGAGATGGTACGAGAGTGCACTTATCGATAAGCGCTGCTGCTGCCACTCACGGCAGGTAAGGCATGAAGTTAGTGATGCCAGTAAATGAAATATGAAAACGAGGCGGCAGTACTGTAAGAGAAGATGACAAACAATAAACGGCATGAAGAACACGAGCCGCACAAGGCTCACGTTCCTCTAGTTTTTATGCAACCTTGCGTTTCTCTTTTTGTCGTCCTTACTACACTTATCAAGTGTTTCGGAACATACAATCCACCTAGTGCTTGATATAGTTACTCTGTACATCTGTATTATCGTACGCTGCTTTAAAATAAATAAAAAGATGTAATGTTCCGAGCCCATATTCTTTTGCTTTTTCCATAATCTGTCTTAGGGTAAATATCTGGTCGATGGTTGGCTTACTGGGGATAAATCCACATTGGTACGGTCCCGTTTCCCTCTGTATTATTGGAAGGAATCGGTTGTTGGAGAGGATTTTATATCCTAGATTAAGCAGTGTGATCCCTCTGTAGTCGCCGCATTCCATCTGGTCTCCTTTCTTATATATAGGGCATACCGTCCCCTCTTTCCATGTTTGAGGCATTTCCTCTTCTTCCCATATTAGATTAAGCAGCTTCAGGATGTTTATTTCCAATTCACAGCCTCCTTGCTTGAAAAGTTCTGCCGCCTTGTTGTTTCTTAATTTCCTCAATGAGGTTGTCACCTCCTCTATGTTAGGTGGGTCCACACCGTTACCTACGTCCTCTTCCTCCTGCATTTCTGTTTGTTTTCTTGGTTCAACTGGTCTCGGATTAAGGAGTTTATCAAAGTAGCGACGCCACCTTTCACATATTTCCTCCTCTTCTATTATAAATTTCGCCATATCCCTTATTTTGTTAAACTGGTTCTGCCCCCTTCCTATAAAATTCCCTTGCCTCATTTGCAATTCTCATAAGCTCAATTTCTTCAATATTTGCCTTCATCCACTTCCTCTTTTCCCTTTGATGGGTACACAGGCCTGGGTGTGGATCTACTAGGTACCATTACGTATGACATAAATACATTTACCACGCATCTTCTCTCCATAGGCTCGTCGCTACAGTAACATTCGTTGTGACTAGCATCTTAATAATACGCTCGAAAATTTTATGTGAGACTACTTATGAGACGGGGACTAACAATACCATATCAGGCTGAGAGTGACGTACAATGTTCTGTTTGCTACAAGTTCTTCAGTCCAGTCATACAGCTGGTTTGATACGGCAAACGCTCGTATTTTGTTCATTAGGCAGTAGTGCGTACCTATATCGTATGTCGTCTAGAAGTCAAGGAACACAGCATAAGTCTGGGCGCCCGTATCTACTGCTTTCTGGGTCCTGTGGGCTACAGTTTTGTGTATCTGTTGCACGACCCTTCGTGAAAGAGGAAATAATCAACGCTTTTTTTCCCAATCATTAACAACACTTCTCTCCTCCAGGGACGTGCATTCCACCAATAACTTGTAGAATTCAACTATTTTCTGTCCTACACACATCTCAACAACGCTTTTCGAGAAACAGTGCCCTCACTTTTCAGTAATAAACTTGGCTCATTAGGTTAAAGCACGGGAAGTCTGCAAACACAATTGTGGCGTTCATAAAATGAAATAGAAAAATACTAACTGATGTGGGTGCTCGTATTACATTGAAATCATCGACTTCTGTTAGCAGTCGTCCCATCCCATAATGTACCAGGCTGCGTTATGCCACACACACACACACACACACACACACACACACACACACACATAACCATATCATAGGAAAGTTGTGTGGTACAGCGTCAGATTGGGCGTCTATTGACAGAAATCGACTTGTTTAATGTAATACGAGGAGCCACAATCCGAAGTGTTTTTGTTCTATTTCATTTTATGAATGCCACTGGACGTTTAAATGTTTTAACCTCATGAGCTAAGTTTTGAAACTTGATGAGTGCATTGGTCTCTCAGGACGCGTTGTTGAACTGTATGTAGGACAATAAACAGTTGAGTGCTACCAGTTAATACCGTTAGAAAATAATTATCGTCGCCTCACATCCTTAAAATGGACGATATTAAGTTACGGTTCACTGGTGATAGAACTGCTAGTTCTTTCGAGGACTCTATATACACTCTGAGACAGAAAAGAACACACCACGACGGGACGTGTGGTATCGATAGTTCCGATCCCACAGCGCAGCGAAATGTCCCCTTAGAAAAATTTATGAATTACTGTGCTGGTAAACCTCTTACGTTATTTGATTTTCAAACAGCTGAGCAAAACTGAACGTACTCAGACATTTCTCTCTTTACTTATTCTGATCAAAACTAAACTGACACACAATATATTTTTTTTTGTAGGACAACGCAGTCTGACTTTCAATAATCCCTACAAAAGAATGGCCCCGAATAACAATAACCTATACCTTTCATGAATCACTTACCTCACAAAAATCGTCGTTACTCGAACTACTGCAATGCAGCGAGCGCCAATACTGCCTGCTAAATAAAAGATTCTAACTACGGAAGACACTAACTACTGATAGGCATAGTCAGCAAATGAAAGATTTTGATAGAGAACAAACAATGTATTTACCTTAATAATGTTCAAAAGTCATCATATATATATATATATATAACAGTTCATGACATCCAGTCTTACAAATTTCCTTTTCCTGACGGACACACGTCCAGATCGTCCGCTCTCAAAACTCTGCCGTCTCTCTCCCCACATCCAGCACTGCTGGCGGCTCACCTCCAACCGCGCAACGCTAAGCGCTGTTCACATACAACTACCCAACACTACATAGCGAATATCCCAACAACATCAATCAGCCACAGACTGCACACAGCACAGTCAGTGATTTTCGTACAGAGCGCTACGTGGCGTTACCAACATAAAAAATTAAACAGCACACTTTACATAGCCCCCATGCTCCCCACAAAAAATTTTACAAATTGTTTTGGGCAGTGAACAATAGAGATTTGGAAAAATTTTTCATAATTACAATAACAAAGATATCAAATGCACACACTTATTGATACAATGTTGGTCAAAAGCAAAAATTTTGTCACAGCCCATAAAGACCTGATCATTCATCACAGTAGTAATTGCAGTTTTTTTTTCTCAAAGTCTGAGCAGTAACAGAAAATGCACGCGGAAGTAGTGGATTTCCATGCAGTCTTGAAGAAGCAGTGTTGTCCTTCCAATGGAAAGATAGTGCTGACTCTTGACATGTAGACAGGTAATGGGCCATAACAGAGCAAACGCACAGCAGAGTCAGTCGAAATTTTATACAGAGCGTTACGTGGCGTTACCAACATAAAAACCTAAACAGCCCACTTTACAGTAGGAGCACGCTCGTAGGCTGGCACTACGAGAGCGGACGAACTTCGCCAACCACAGCGCCCTCTAGCCAACGCTGTGGAGCTCAACGAACGCAGCTCTGCTTTCTGCCCAGTTGATCAAGAGCAGACGACCTAGCAACTTAGCTTCTACTTGTAGAGGGGCTAGCCGTTACAGACTTTGCCCTTGTAACTTCTAGTAACTGTTAGTTTTGATACGTGAATGGCTTCGCGCCTACGTACTCATCTGTACCAAAAGTTAAGTAATGTGTTTGTATATGTTTATACACCAGTAAAGGTGCTTTAACTTTACTTGCAGTACCAAGGTGCTTTACCCTCACCTGCTCCTACTCGCTTCTTTCATTCGACCTACACTCCTGGAAATGGAAAAAAGAACACATTGACACCGGTGTGTCAGACCCACCATACTTGCTCCGGACACTGCGAGAGGGCTGTACAAGCAATGATCACACGCACGGCACAGCGGACACACCAGGAACCGCGGTGTTGGCCGTCGAATGGCGCTAGCTGCGCAGCATTTGTGCACCGCCGCCGTCAGTGTCAGCCAGTTTGCCGAGGCATACGGAGCTCCATCGCAGTCTTTAACACTGGTAGCATGCCGCGACAGCGTGGACGTGAACCGTATGTGCAGTTGACGGACTTTGAGCGAGGGCGTATAGTGGGCATGCGGGAGGCCGGGTGGACGTACCGCCGAATTGCTCAACACGTGGGGCGTGAGGTCTCCACAGTACATCGATGTTGTCGCCAGTGGTCGGCGGAAGGTGCACGTGCCCGTCGACCAGGGACCGGACCGCAGCGACGCACGGATGCACGCCAAGACCGTAGGATCCTACGCAGTGCCGTAGGGGACCGCACCGCCACTTCCCAGCAAATTAGGGACACTGTTGCTCCTGGGGTATCGGCGAGGACCATTCGCAACCGTCTCCATGAAGCTGGGCTACGGTCCCGCACACCGTTAGGCCGTCTTCCGCTCACGCCCCAACATCGTGCAGCCCGCCTCCAGTGGTGTCACGACAGGCGTGAATGGAGGGACGAATGGAGACGTGTCGTCTTCAGCGATGAGAGTCGCTTCTGCCTTGGTGCCAATGATGGTCGTATGCGTGTTTGGCGCCGTGCAGGTGAGCGCCACAATCAGGACTGCATACGACCAAGGCACACAGGGCCAACACCCGGCATCATGGTGTGGGGAGCGATCTCCTACACTGGCCGTACACCACTGGTGATCGTCGAGGGGACACTGAATAGTGCACGGTACATCCAAACCGTCATCGAACCCATCGTTCTACCATTCCTAGACCGGCAAGGGAACTTGCTGTTCCAACAGGAAAATGCACGTCCGCATGTATCCCGTGCCACCCAACGTGCTCTAGAAGGTGTAAGTCAACTACCCTGGCCAGCAAGATCTCCGGATCTGTCCCCCATTGAGCATGTTTGGGACTGGATGAAGTGTCGTCTCACGCGGTCTGCACGTCCAGCACGAACGCTGGTCCAACTGAGGGCCAGGTGGAAATGGCATGGCAAGCCGTTCCACAGGACTACATCCAGCATCTCTACGATCGTCTCCATGGGAGAATAGCAGCCTGCATTGCTGCGAAAGGTGGATATACACTGTACTAGTGCCGACATTGTGCATGCTCTGTTGCCTGTGTCTATGTGCCTGTGGTTCTGTCAGTGTGATCATGTGATGTATCTGACCCCAGGAATGTGCCAATAAAGTTTCCCCTTCCTGGGACAATGAATTCACGGTGTTCTTATTTCAATTTCCAGGAGTGTATTTTGCAGATCTCTGGAGCAGACCCAAGTGCCGCCTTCCAGGCGGGATCCAAAAGGACGGGAATCAGTAGATGTGATGTACATGTACAGACAAACAAATGATTAATGTTTCATAAAAACTGATCTCAAAAGGAAGAGCTACGCGTTGGTCGACCTCTGGCCCTTATACAAGCAGTTATTCGGCTCGGCATTCATTGATTGATTTGTTGGACGTCCTTCTGAGGCATATTATGTCAAATTCCGTCCTATTGCCGCGTTAGCTCGTCAAAATCCCGAGATGGCTGCAGGTCCCCGCCCATAATGCTCCAAACGTTCTTAGTTGGGGAGAGATCTGACGACCTTGTAGACCACGCTAGGATATGGCAAGCACGAAGACAGTGGAGACTCTCGCCGTGTGCGGGCGGGCAGTATCTTGCTGAAATAGAAGCCGAGGGTGGCTTGCCATGAAGGGCAGCAAAACGAGGTGCAGAATACCGTCAACGTATCGCTGTGCTGTAAAGGTCCTGTTAAGAAAAGGAATAGCACCCCAGACCATCAGTCCTGCGTGTCGGGCCGTGTGGCAGGAGACAGACTGGTGGGTGTTGGTTGGTTGGTTTTGGGGAAGGAGACCAAACAGCGAGGTCATCGGTCTCATCGGATTAGGGAAGGACGGGGAAGGAAGTCGGCCGTGCCCTTTGAAAGGAGCCATCCCGCCATTTGCCTGGAGCGATTTAGGGAAATCACGGAAAACCTAAATCAGGATGTCCGGACGCGGGATTGAACCGTCGTCCTCCCGAATGCGAGTCCAACTGGTGGGTGTCCCTCTGCTGCCCGGGGCTACTCCAGACACGTCATAGGCCTTGACTGACTGGAGTAGAACTGTCTTTAGTGATCGAGTTCCGTTTCCACCACTCTCCGGGTCGTCCCCAGACACATCTTCGCTGGTCATTGAGGCTCAGTTCGAAGCGGGATCCATCACTGAAGACAATCCTACTCCAGTTATAAGATATCAACCTGACTGTCGCCCACAATTCTCTATGCGCTATTTTTTTATTCTCAATGAATGTGTGTGTAGTCCCCGTTGTTCGCGCGTCAGTCACAGTTCTTTGAACGCTCTATAATTTATAAGTCACATACGGTCGCTGAGTGCATCCACTTTCCGAATGGAATGTAACCTGATAATATGGAACATTACGTGCACAGTGGACTGACTACTTCGGATTGAGAATTGTGGAGAGTAGGATCGCAGTGGAACTGTAATTAGTGCCATTTTTGTAATCTGCCATCTTGAATATGGAATGAAATCTGATTAACTGCGATAACATTTGATCACTTACAAGAGGATGATGTATACTGGATTGCATCTGGGAGGTTCATTTACGGAAAAATATAATTTCAGAAATAGAAAAGGTACGAGATTTTATTTTAAATGGTTCAAATGGCTATGAGCACTATGAGACTTAACATCTGAGGTCATCAGTTCCCTACAAATTAGAACTACTTAACCCTAACTAACCTAAGGACATCACACACATCCATGCCCGAGCCAGCATTCGAACCTGCGACCGTAACGGTCGCGCGGTTCCAGACTGAAGCGCCTAGAAACGCTCGGTCACAGCGTTTTATTCCAAGATCTAACATCGACAAAGAGCATCAGACAGACTATGATTATGAACCGTGACTTGTAATCATTTTGTTGTATACATTTGAGAATTCAACTAATAATTAATTTTATACCTGGAAGTGTGAGAGAATTGCGAAAAATACTGGCGAAGCGTCATCTCCTGCCCAAAACTTTCCATTCAAATTATTAGATATTATTCAGTGATGATAATTTAACTCCAATTTTAGGGGTGAGAAGTTAAATTCGCAATCGTGATTGAAATTCTTCTGGGTATTATGCCGCGTCATTGCTAAAAACTGACAACAATAATAAACTAGTTATTATTATTGTTGTTAGTTTTTAGCAATGACGCGGCATAATACCCAGAAGAATTTCAATCACTATGACACCGGCCGCGGAAGCCTAAGTTCTCATATCAAATTCGCATTCGTTTAGACCAGGACTCTGTGTATACAATCTGTGTGTATCTGTTTCATGCTACAGCCGAACGAGTACTGCTGCTACGACATTGGGTGTAGACTACGCGGTGCGTGCTTTAACCGGTACAGTTGTCCCACACTACGAAAGAAGCGCCATAGATTTATTTTTTTGGCAGTACTCGCCGCCTTTTCCGCAACGGTCTCATTCGCATTTTACTGCGGATTGCGGTTCGAATCTCTACTCCTCGTACGTACCTCTGCAAGCAGTAAATAAGAACGTTAATGTACTATGCAAATTTCCAATTTACGAAACGGCTCCTATTGAGAATGTCGACAGCAAAATTCATTACTCTACATCGTGCCCGGTCTAAGCGGTATCTCACAGAGAGGCGTGCAGTCATTTGGAGCCGCTATCTGTGCCGATCGGCTGTTCGCTGCGGTCCTACGTGCGCTGGGCGCCCAGAAGCGGAGGGATAAAATATATCGGCCGCCAGGAGCACGTCCCACCCAGGGGGGACATCGCAGATAAGAGGGGCGCGCGGAGGGCCAACACGGCTGCCAGCGGCTAATTACGGGCGACGTTTCGCAGAGGAGAACGAGAGAGCGAGTCCAGCGCGCAGCCGTGGGTGGCGCTGCCCCGCCACTGTACGCTCCACGGCGGCCGGTCACGCGAGCGCTATCTACATCTGACCCGCAAATCACTGTTTTGGTGCCGGCGTGATTTAGTGCCCCGTCGCCGTGGGAGTTTAGTAGGATTCTCAGTACTCCAGAAAAAGCGGACGCTTTCCTTCACAGAACGCTCACTACGCACCGAGTAAGCTTCCACTCCCCACTCGTTCTAAACGGAAGCCAAAACAAAAACTCCCAGCGCCAAAAAAGATTTGTGTGAGATAAATGAAAATTAATAGTCGTGTTTCTACATCTGAAAAATGAAGCCTACTCAAATTTCGAGCCAGTCACACAGTGGTTTTTTGAAGGACATCATCTTTACACCAGTTATAAGTTTTTATTACACTATTGCAATTTCGGTCTTAGGCCATTATCAAGTACTGATATTATGACTTCAAGCCATGTCAAAGTAATGTAAGCTTACACATTCGTATGTCTTTTTTTTTTCTTTATTGTATTTCAATTCCCCATCGGGGCGGGCTGGCAGCAGCATATGCGCTGCTCTTCAGCCGAAAGACAGAGAACAAAACAATAGAAGACATTTAAAAACAGCAAAGGAGAGAATAAGGTGAACATAGATATAAAAAAGGGGAAACATCATGGAAGGCAATAGACAAAAAACGGGGTGACTGTAAAATGGAGATAAAAAACTGTTTAAAAGTAGCACACACAAAAAGCCACAACTGCGACGATTAAAAGAACACAAGGCACAGTATGACTGGAGCATAAAGGTGTTGACGGATGGCATAGCGCATAACGTAACACTGACGGCGAACCTCAAGGCAGTACACAATTAAAATCACACCTCTTGACGCACAGGAGAAACAGCACTAAACACAACACTGATGTGGCACATTGATGATGATCAATACAGAGGATCTGCCAGGTTCTAGGAGATGAGGGAGACCTGAAGAAGGGAGGGAGGGGAAGAGATGGGGGAGGGGAGCGGGGGGCGCGCGGAAGAGGGCCAGGTACGGAGGGATGTGGGAAGGAGAGAGGCAAGTATGGGGTGCAGGGTCTCAGGGGAGGGGGGGACGGAGGAAAAGCCGCTCTGGGAGAAGGAGGAAAGGGGAGAAGGGGCCCTGGGGGGGGGGGGGGGGAACAAGGCCAGGTTATAGTTGGAAGGAAGGGTAGATGTCACGGCGAAGTTCGTCATCCGGGAGGGGGAGGCATTGGAAACTGCCCTGATAAAGGAGATGGAGGGTGTGGAGGTGGAGAGAGGGAGGGATACAGCGATAGAGGCGCGGCAATGGGCGGGGGGTGGAGAGGAAGGAGGAAACCAGAGAGTGGAGGGGATCAACCCTGCGAACAATGTAAAGGATGCGGAGATGTTGGAGGAACAGGAGGAGGTGGGGGAAGGGGATCAGTTCATACAGGAGCCGTGTGGGGGAAGGAAGGCGGATACGGAAGGCAAGGCGGAGCGCATGGCGTTCAAGGATTTGGAGGGCCTTGTAAAAGCGGGTGGGGGCGGAGATCCAGGTGACGCTGGCATAACAGAGGATAGGACGGATGAGGGATTTGTAGGTGTGGAGGATGGTAGAAGGATGCAATCCCCATGTCCGGCCAGACAGGAGTTTCAGCAGGCAGAGGCGGGAATGGGCTTTCTGCTGGATGGCCAGGAGATGAGGGGTCCAGGTGAGGTGTCAGTCAAGGGTGAGGCCAAGGTAGGTCAGGGGGGGGGGGTGAGTTGGATAGGACGACCATAAAGGGTGAGGTAGAAATCATGGAGGCGAAAGGAGCGAGTGGTGCGGCCTATGATGATTGCCTGGGTTTTGGAGGGGTTGAGATGGAGGAACCACTGGTTACACCAAGTGTTGAACTGGTTAAGGTGGGTTTGGAGGGTACGTTGAGACCCTTGAAGGGTAGGATAGAGAGCCAGGAAGGCGGTGTCATCAGCATATTGGAGAAGGTGGACTGGTGGGGGTGGCTTGGGCATATCAGCTGTATACAAGAGATAAAGGAGAGGGGAGAGGACAGAACCCTGGGGGACGCCAGCCGTGGGATAAAAGATACGGGAGTTGGTGTTGTGGAGGGTGACATAGGAAGGACAGTGCGAGAGGAAGGAAGCGACCAGATGGACAAAATTGATAGGCAGGGCGTAGGTTTGGAGTTCAAAGAGGAGACCGGGATGCCATACACGGTCATAGGCATTTTGGAGGTCAAGGGAAACAAAAATGGCGGAGCAACGGAAGTTGAGCTGGAGGGACAGAAGGTGAACAAGGTTGAGGAGTTGGTTGTCAGCAGAGAAAGAGGGTCGGAAGCCACACTGGGTAAGGGGGAGGAGGTGGTGTTGAGCAAGGTGCTGATGGATACGGTGGGAGAGGATGGATTCAAAGACCTTACTGAAGACAGAGGTGAGGCAGATGGGACGATAGGAAGATGCAGCAGAAGGGGGTTTGTTGGGTTTGAGGAATAAGAGGACGCGGGAGGTCTTCCACAGGTCAGGGTAGAAGCCAGTAGAGACATTATAGAGATGGGCGAGGACAGTTAGGAAGGAATAGGGGCTTTCTCGAAGGTGACGGTAGGTGACACAGTCGTGACCAGGGGCCGTGTTGCGTTTGGACTGGAGGAGAAGTTTAATGTCTTGTGCTGTGATGGGAGTGTTGACGTCGGAGGGGGGCAACTGCCCCAAGTACTGGAGACTAGGAGCAAGTGGAGCGACCGAGGTATTGGCATGTTCCCTAACGGTGGGGAAAAGAGAATAATCAAAGTGGGGATCATCGGGGGTGGAGAAGACCTCGGAAAGGTGGGAAGCAAAGTGGTTGACCTTACTGAGGTTGTCAGGAAGGGGGCGATCGTTATGGAGAAGGGGGTAGTGGGGAGCGGAAAGGTAACCAGTAAGATGATGGAAGGCGGACCAGTACTTGGAGGAGTTGATAGGGAGGGTGGCGTTGAGTCGTGTGCAGGTCTGGCGCCAGTCTCGGCGTTTCGATGCTGTAATAAGGTTCCGTATGTGTCGCTGTATTTGCCGGTGGTGTTGGAGTGTATCCCTGTCACGAGTGCGCAGGAAGGAGCGATAGAGGCGGCGGGATTCACGGAGGAGGAGGACAGCCCGCGGAGGGAGAGTGGGATGGTGTGGGTGGATGGTTTTAGTAGGAACATGGGCCTCCACGGCGTCAGTAATTACCTTCTGAAGGAAGGACGAGACGTGGACGATGTCGTCAGGACGGCGATAGGTAAGAGGGTGGCTTTCGACCTGGGTGGAGATGGAGTCCTGGTAGGCATCCCAGTTTGCACGGCGATAGTCATGGACGACCTTGGGAGGGGGTGCAGGGTGCGGAACCAGAGGGGGGCGGTTTGCAGATGTTATGGTGAGAAGGACAGGGAGGTGATCGCTACCTGTGGGGTCAAGGACGGCGACAGTGATACGCCCAAAGAGGTTGGCAGAGGCAATGACAACATCGGGGGTGGTGTTACTTTCGGGTCGGGTGTGCTGGGGAAGGGGAACAAGGTCACCTTGGATTGTGGAGAGGAACTGATGCCACCGCCAAAGGGCAGCAGGAGTGCGGTTATGGATGTTGAGGTCGGCGGCAATCACATAGGTGGAGAAGGTGTGGTCAATGTGTGAGATGAAGTCATAAGAAAGAGGAGCAGTGGAGCGGACATAGATGGTGGAACAGGTAATGGTGAGGGAGGGGAAGAAGACGCTAAGGGGTCATTGAGGAGAGTTTGTGGCCGGACAGGGATATGCTTAAGGTGGCCAATCGCGACTCCACCCTGCGCACGAGGACCAGGAGCATCAGTGCGGTGGAGGAGATAGGGGGAGGTGCGGATAGAATGGTGGGGCTGGAGAAAGGTTTCGTTCAAGAGGAAGGTGTCGACCTGGTGGTGGGGGAGGGTGTGCATGAGGAGGTATTTGTTGGAGTGGAAGGAGCGAATGTTCTGGAAGAGGATGCGAGACTCATGCCACGCCATGACAGGAAGGAGGAGGGGAAGAGAGGGAAGGGAAGAGACTTAAACTAGGGTGTCGAGGCGGGTGAAGGTGAAGTGGGCTTGGTTGTGGGAGTAAGTGGCGAAGGTGTTCAGGTGGAAAACAGAGCGAGCAGCAAGGGATATTTGTTGGAAGGTGTGGGGGCGCTGAAAAGGGTGAATGTTTTGGAGTACAACGGTAATGAACCGGATGATGTCATCGGCCGTGGGGGGTGGACGGAGGGAATTGTTGGGATGGACAGGGGGATCGACGGGGCGAACTGGGACTGTAAGTTCAGGGGAGGCTGCAGGTATTACAGGAAGGAGGAGCAGCGAGATTGGGGCAGTTCTTAAGAAAGTGGGAGGCCTTGCAGTGGAGACAGGTGGGGGGGTTTTTGCAGTTGGGAGCCAAGTGGTCATTGTACATCAGGCACCGCTGGCAACGGTAGGATTGGGGAGGGGATTTGGAGGATTCAACAGGGTGGCGACGGTGGTATATCAGGGCACCCTGGGTGAGGAGATGGTCTATGGATGGGGCGGATTCAGAGAATACCCGCATGAGGTAGGTGGGACCAGAGGCATTGTGGATACAGCGTGCAGAGCGGATTTCCAAGTCCGGGTGGGAGTTCAGTTCTACCAACACTTCATCCTCTGTGATCACCGGGCTGAGCTTGGTGATCACAGTGGTGTAGGTGGGGGGGCGACGGGGAGGCTGGGGCTGACGAGGAGTGGAAGCGGAAAGGAAGGGTGTCAGAGAGGCATGGGGGCCAAACATAACTCATGGGAGTTTTCGCAGGAGGTCTGTGTGAAAGGATGGGGACGGGGACTTGATAAGGACTGAGTCCCTGCGGGGAATGAGTTGGGAGATGGGAGCACCAGGTAAGTACTTTCGTATTTCCTTGGTGAGGGTACGAGCGTCGAGGAACTTAGGATCGGGAGTTGACAGGACAAAGGTGTGGAGGGTGGGGGCCAAGGTATGGGTGGCAGGAGGAGGGGTGGTGTCCATGGTGACGACAGGTGGAGGGGGAGGTGGTGTTGATTTTGTGTGGGAAGTGGCGGGAGCAGAGTCGGATAGAACGCGCTTTTGGGGTTTTTTTGGAGACTGGAGGCTGCGAGGAGGGGAGAGGGACGGGGAGGAGAGGGAGGTGGCGGGTGGCAGATCCCTGTGGCGTAGTGAAGGCACCGGGAGAAGCAGCTGGTTCAGTGGTGGCGATGGTGGGTCGGCGCGACGTGATGCGTGCAGGAGATGCAGAAGACGAAGCGATGGGGTCGGTGAGAGACGGGAAGCCAACCACCTGAGGGGCGGCAGCAGAGGCGGCAACAGAGGCCTACGTGAGGGCGGGGGTAGGAGTGGGAGCTGTTGAGGGTGTGGAGGCTGGAGGAAGGGTGTAGAGGTGTGGGTATACAGCGGGGGAGGAGATAGGGGGATGGGTAATTGGGGGAAGGGAGGGGGAGGAGTTAGGAGGGAGGCCAGGAGAGGCACTCCAGGAAGTGACTGTGGGAGAGGGGGAGGGGGAGGTGTAGATGACGGTGGAGGTGGGAGTACTCATTGCAGACGAACGGCAACGGACAGACAGACGTGCAGCAGGCAGCGGCGGCGTCGGCGTCGGCGATGGTCGGCGGCGAACAGACGGACGAACAGCAGGCGGCGGTAGCGGCGGCGGCGGCAGCGGCGGCGGCAGCGGCAGCGGTCACGACGACGGCGACGGCGATGGACAGCGAGCAGGCAGGCGGGCGGACGGACGGACGGACGGACGGACGAACAGCGACAGCAGCAAGCGGCGGGCACACAGACAGACAGACAGACAGACAGACACAATCTTCGAAGACGGAGATTCCACCCTGAGAGTAGCCCAGGCTTTGCAATCTGACGCTTTCGAAGGAGGGGATCCAACCCTCTAGATGTTCGTATGTCGTTGTCAGTACTGTTAAATACATTCGTGACGTTTTTACACAGTGCGAGCACACGTATTAGTAGCCTGCAAAAACTAGTCTGCGGCTGTGGTCTAATGCATTCGTGACCAGTGATGGGTTAACGAACATGTGCACTTACAGATTATGTTGTTTTACGATGTTTGAATACGTGTCCTCGCACTGTGTAACAACGTCACGAGTGTATTTAACACCATTGACAACAACAGACATCTCCGGCAGTACTCCGAAAGGATACTGCCCTTCGATTGTGCCATTCCAGCACTAATCGAAGCGCTAGGATTTCAGGTGCCGGCCAGCCGAGCAGCAGCGGTCCAGCCGAGCAGCAGCAGTCCCAGCCGAGCAGCAGCAGTCCCAGCCAGCCAGCCAGCCAGCCAGCCAGCCCGCTCTCCAGCGGCAGCGGCAGCAGCAGCAGCGGCCCCGGCCCCAGCCCCGGCCCCGTCCGCGACAACAGCAGCAGCAGCAGCAGCAGCTGCGGCATTCCTGCCAGCCGTCGCCAGTGCCAGCGCCAGCAGCGTGGGCCTCTGGTCTTCATCCGTCTTCGTCTTCGTCTTTCGTCTTCATCTGTCCCCAGTTTTTTCCTTTCCTTTTCGTCCTGTGCATTTTTGTTTATCCCTGTCGTCATGTCAGCCGCCACCACCACTACAACCACAGCCATAGTTTATATTTCCCCCTCCGCCGCCACCACCCCCATTACATGGTGTGCCCAGTCACACCCCCCTCTTTCCATCCCTCCTCTTCTCACTCTCCCTTCGCCCTCGCTCTTTGTCGCCCCCTCTCCAGCTTCTTCCTCCCGCTTCTTTCCCTCTGATCCTTTCCCCCCAGTCCCCCAGTCCATCACTGCAGCTCCAGCTAGGGTGCCCAACTCTCCCCATCGCCTTCGCCATCACCGCCACCACTGTCGCCGTCGCCTTCACCGTCACCATCTCCGGCGCCGACTGCTGCGTCCATTCCAGGACCTGCCCCTTCCCGCCACCTCCCTATAGCTCCCGTCCCTCATGTCACCACCCACCCTTCTGCCGCCGTTAAACACCCTAGTGAGTGACACCACCACCTCCTCCGCTCCCAAAAAGGCCCCGCCCTGTCCTCCTTCCCCCCCCCAGGATGCCATGGATGTCTCCCCACCTGGCCCTGCTCCCTCCGCTTCCTCCTCCTCCTCCTCCTCCCCCTCTTTATACAAATACCTTCTCTCCCGTCCCAATCCTTCCCTTCTTGAGGCCTGGAATCTCTCCCTCCTCCTCCACCAACACTTCCCGGGTGCCCTCATCTCTCTCCTCACTCCCAGATGGGATTCTGTTCTCATCTCCTCCCCCAGCCCAACCCTCCATACTGACATCCTCTCCCGCCTCCCCATCACCCGTTTTGGCCCCAACGCCTCCCTCAGCCCTGCTCCTTTTCCATCTCCTACCTGCCAACCCCAACCCCCGTGTCGCCCGCCAACCCTCACCACCATGATCACTCGGCTCAGTCCGTCGATCACGGAGGAGGAGGTGTTGGTGGAGCTGAAGGCGCATCCCACGCTGGAGGTGTGGGCAGTCCGCCGCATTTTCAACTCGGCCGGCCCCACCCGCCTTATGCGGGTTTTCTCCGAGGACGCCCCCTCCATTGACCGTTTCCTGAAGGAGGGTGCCCTCCTCTTCAACCAGCCCTATAACGTCGACCCCTCCCATTCCCCTCCTCAATCCCTGCGCTGCCAGAGGTGTCTGCACTATAATGCACACCCAACAACCGAGTGCCACGAGGCCCCCACCTGCCCACATTGTAGGCAAGCGCACTTCCTTTGGCAGTGCCCTAACCTTCAATCCCCTCCTTCCTGTAATACCTGCGATCTCCCCCATCCCACCTACTCCCAAAAGTGTAAAGCCCGACCCCTTCCGACCATTCCTGCACTCACCGTCCCTGTCCGTCCTCTGGATGCCCCCACCCCTCCTGGCAATTCCCTTCATCCCCCTCACCGCTGAGGACCATCAGGTTCCTCACCATTGTGCTACAAAACGTCCACCCTTTCCAGCGCCCTCACACCCTCCAAAAGGTCTACCTCGCCGCCCGTTCCATTTTCCACTTAAAAATGTATGCCACCTACTCCAACAACAGGCCCATTTCACCTTCTCTCGTCTTGACACCCTTGTCTAAATCCCTGTCATGGTGCGACAGCACCGTATCCTTTACAACAACATCCGCTCCCTTCCCGCCAACAAGAACCTCTTCCTGCACACCCTTGCCACCCACCGCGTGGATGCCTTCCTCCTCAATGACACTTTCCTCCAACCCCAACACACTGTCCACACGTCATCCTACCTCCTTCACCGCTCCGATAATCCTCTCACAATTGCGCGTGGCGGAGTTGCCATTGGTCACCACCGCCAGATCCCAGTTCGGCTCCAACCTCTCCTTCCCAACCCCACCAAACACCTGATCCTTAGTCTCTTCTTCCCCGGCCTTACTGTCAATTGCGCCACCATCTATGTCCGCCCTAACGTCCCTATTCCCTTCGACTTCCTCTCCCACATTGACCGTGCCTTCTCCTCCTACGTGATCGCCGCTGACATCCATAGTTGTTCCACCGCCCAGTTATGGCGGTGGCATCAGGTCCTCTCCTCCCTTCAAGGCGACCTCATCCCCATCCCGCAGCACACCCATCCCGAATCCAACTCCACTCCTGATGTTATACTTTCCTCCCCTAACCTCCTTGGCTGCATAATGGTGGATGTCCTGGAGCCTATTGGTAGCGACCATCTCCCTGTCTTCCTCACCATTTCAGACGGTCGTCGCCCATGCCTTGACCCTCGTAATGACCCTCCCCCAAAGTACGTCCATGACTATTCCCGTGCCACCTGGAATGCCTCCCAGGATACCCTCTCCACCCAGGTCGATAGCCACCCCTTCACCTACCACCACCCTGACGATGTAACCCATGCCACCTCCTTTCTCCAGCAGACCTTGTCTGTGGAGGCCCACGTCCCTACTGTCGCCATCCACCCCCACCGTCCTACCTTACCCCCATAGGCCGTCCTCCTCCTCTGTGAATCCCGCCGTCTCTACCGTGCTTTTCTCCACACGCATGACCCGAACACACTCCGACACCACTGGCAACTCCAGCGACACATTCGAAATTTGCTCGTGGCTAAGAAACACTGGGACTGGCGACAGACATGCACCCGTTTAAATGCTACCCTACCTATAAACTCGTCCAAGTTCTGGTCAGCCTTCAGTTGCCTTACCGGAACTAAACCCTCCCCCTACTATCCTCTTCTCCATGATGATCACCCTTAGTTAGGCCAATCACTTTGCCTCTTGCTTCTCCGATGTCTTTTCCATCCCCGATGATCCCCAGTTCGATTACTCCTTCTTCCCGTATGTCCACGATCAAACTGACACCTCTGTCCCTCCCTTCGCACCTGGTTTCCAGTACTTGGACAACATTGCACACACAGACCTCAATGCCCCTATCACTACACTGGATCTCATTGCTACACACTGCACGAAACGCAACACCGCTCCTGGTCACTATCGTGTCACCTACCATCACCTTCGTGAAGCTCCTGTCTCTTTCCTCTCCACCCTGGCCAGGCTCTACAATGTAGTCCTGTCCACCGGTTACTACCCCGACCTATGGAAAACCTCCCATATCCTGGTGTTCCTTAAACCTGGTAAACCGCCGTCCGCCGTCTCCTCCTAACGTCCCACCAGCCTTACCTCGGTCTTCAGCAAGATCCTGGAATCTATCCTCACCCGCCGCATCCACCAGCATCTCCGCCAGCACTGCCTCCTTCCCGTTACCCAGTGTGGTTTCCGGCCGTCCTTCTCTTCCGACGACCTTCTCCTTCACCTCACTCATCTCCTTTCCGAACAGCTTAATTCCCGTCGCTCCGCAATCCTCCTCTCCCTGGACCTCGAACGTGCTTATGACCGCGTATGGCATTCCAGTCTCCTCTTCAAGCTCCAAACCTTCACCCTTCCCATTAACTATGTCCGTCTGATCGGCTCCTTTCTCTTCCACTGTCCTTCCTACGTCACCGTCCATAACACAGATTCCTACACCTTTTTTCCATCCGCCGGTGTGCCCCAAGGCTCCATCCTCTCTCCCCTTCTGTACCTTTATATACGGCGGACCTGCCACCGCCGTCACCCCCTGTCCACCTTCTCCAGTTTGCCGATGACACCGCCTTCCTTGCCCTTGCCCCCACCCTGCAACGCTCCCAACACCTTCTCCAATCCCATCTTGACCGGTTCACCACTTGGTGCAACCAGTGGTTGCTCAAGGTCAATCCCTCCAAAACCCAGGCGATCATTGTAGGCAAAACCACCCCTTCCTTCCGCCTCCTTGATTTCTATCTCACCATCTATGGCCGTCTTATCGCCCACACCCCCACCCTTAAGTACCTTAGCGTCACCCTTGACCGTCGACTCTCCTGGACTCCCCATCTCTGGACAATCCAAGCCAAGGCATGCTCTCGACTCTGTCTCCTCAAGCTCCTTTCCAGCCGTACGTGGGGTCTGGACCGCTCCACCATACTCCACACCTATAAATCCCTCATCCACCCTATCCTTTGTTACGCCCATCCGGCCTGGGTCTTGGCCCCCCCAACCTTTTATAAATCCCTTCAAATACTTGGACGCCATGCTCTCCTCCTCGCCTATCGCATCCATCTCCTCTCTCCCACGCGGATCCTGTACGATCTCATTCCGTTCCCCCATCTCCTTCTTTTCTTTGAAAGGATACAGATCCTGTACACCTCCCGCAAACTCGATCCTCCTCACCTGCTTGTCTCACCCATCCTCTCCCGCCCCCACCCGCTGCCGCGCCTGTATTCCCATGTTACACCCGGTCTCCATCTCTCCACCCTCCTTACCCTCTCCCAAGGTGGCTTCCGCCAGCTCCCCCTCCCTGATGATGTCCTCCTCCCCTCCATCTACCCCTCCTATCAACTTTGATCCTTCCCCCCCACTTCCTGTGTCCTTTCCTTTAGGCACCCTCCCTCCCTTCCCCTCCCTTCTCTTTCCTTTTCCCCCTATCCCTTCCTCCACTCTTCTTCCCCCAGGCTTCCCCTCCCCCTTCCTCCCTTCCCGCTATCTCCCCTGCCCATGGCATCTCCCCTCTCCCTCTCCCGCACCCCCCCCGCCCGTCCTCCTCCCTTGGCAGGTCCCCGGACTTGTTCACGCTCAGTGGACTTTCGCGTGCCGGAGATCATCGCCATCAGTGTCTCTTGTGTGTGCCTTCGTTTTGTGTTTAGTGTTCTTTCGCCGTCATGCCTCCACCGTTCATGTGTGCGGTCGCTGTCATCTGTGTTATGTGCGCCGTGTCAACAAGTGTTAGTGTTTTTTCTCGTCCAGCGTGAACAGCTTCATGTTTATTGTTTTTTGTATCTACATTTTTTGCCCACCGTTTTTATTGTATTGTCTGTGTTACCTTTATGTCATATTATTGTGCCACTTAAGGCTGAAGAACAGCGTAATATGCTGCTGACAGCCCGCCTGTATGAGGTGATTAAAATTACAATAAAGAAAAAAAAACATACAAACTACCATCTGCGCCCATCCTGTCCGCCTCTCCCCCACCCTCACCTGCCTTGGCCTCACCATTGACCATCACCTCACCTGGATCGCTCTGCTCCATCCAATCCAAAGCCCACAACCCCCTCCAACTTCTCAAACTCCTCTCTGGCCAGACATGGGGGTTGAACCCCTCTACCACCCTCCACACCTAGAAATCCTTAATCCATCCCATCCTCTGTTATGCCAGTCCCGCCTGGATATCCGCCCCCCCCCCCCAAATTCTATAAGTCCCTCCTGATCCTCGAGGGCAATGCACTCTGCCTCACCCTCTGTATACGCCTCTTGTCCCCCACGCGGATCCTCTATGACCTGATTCCTTTCGCCCATCTGCTCCTATTCCTCAAACATATCCGCATACTCTACACTTCTAGCTGCCTTGATCCTCCTCATCCCCTGGTTGCTCCTCTCCAATCCTGGCCCTCTGCCACGCCTTTACTGTTGTGTCCCCCTTACCCTCCATCTCTACACGCTTCATCTCCTTTCCCAAGTTGGCTTCCATCAATTCCCCCTGCCAGATGATGCCCTCTCTCCCTCCATTTATCCCTCCCATCAACCCTGATCCTCACCTCCCCCTCCCTCCCTCTGTCCTTTTCCTGGGCTCCTTCTCCCCCCCCCCCAATCCATCCTGTTCTTTCCCTGCCTACCCTCTCTCTGCCTCCCTTCTCTCCCCCAAGTCCTTTTGCATTTCCTCCTCTGCCTTTCCCCATTCCCTCTTGTGTCTGCCCTGCCCCCTTTATGAGTCCTCTGTCGGTCCCCCCCCCATTCGTTTTTCCTGTCATCCCCCCCCTTTTCTTCCCCTCATCTCTTCAGATCCCCCCCCCATCTGCCCTTGGCTGTGGTGTGTCATGTTCATTCCGACTTTTTAGTACAGATTGTTAAGTGTTGTGCGTCTTTTCCGAAGTGTTGCGAACGGACATCATATTGTCGCTGGGTGTGATTTTTGTATCTCTTGCGAACTGAAACCAGACTGTCGCCGTGTTTTTTAATTGTCTGTCTACTATTTTACCTGTCTGCTTCCTGCATATTTTATTAGCATCGCCCACACTTTGTTTTATGTTTTAACATTCCACAATTTTCCCCCTTTTTACAATTTAAGTCACCGTTTTGTCGCTTGCTTTTATGGTTTGTTATCTTCTTCATATGTTTTAAAAATTCTATAGGCTGAAGAGCAGCTTACTAAGCTACTGCCAGCCCACCCCCTTGGGGAGGGGGGGAATCGAAATTCAATAAAAGAAAAGAAAAAGACATACAAATGTGTGAGCTTACATTACGTTTACATGGCTTAAAGCCATAATATCAGTACTTGAAAACGGCCTAAGGCCGAAATTGCAATAGTGTAATAAAAACTTGTAACAGTCACTGGCGTAAAGATGATGTCCATCAAAAAAATTTTTATGACTGAATCCCAGCTACAACAAGTTTACACAAGAGTGCTACTGGTAGCGCCACTATACTGACGCAAATCGGGTTTGCTTTAAATGCAATTTATAATGGCCGTGTGCGTTAGTTACCTTTAAGAGTGAACATGGTGAGCTGATGTAAGTCAAGAGTGCCTTTAAGGCGACAAAGACGCTATTATCAGTACCTCACTTAGTTTGAACGAGATGGTGTAATCGCGGAAACACTTGGCAGGAAAGTAGCCGCTATAAACGACTGCTAACAGCGGTGATCACGAGAACGTACAGTCGCAAGAACAACGGACTCAGGACGGCCACTTTGCGCTACCGAGAGGGAAGACCATCGTGTTTGGCGTATGGCCCTAGCGAATCATACTGCATCTGCAGCAGCAATTTGATCAGCAGTTGGCACCAAAGTCACACAACGAACTGTTACAAATTGGCTACTTCAGTGACAGCTCCGAGCCAGATGTCCTGTAGTGTCCATTCCACTGACTCCAGGTCACCGCCTTTTGAGGCATCAGTGATAGCAAGCGAGAGTTCATTGGAAAATAGAGTGGAGGTGTGTTGTGTTTTCTGATGAAGGCTGTTTCTGCCTCGGTGCCGGTGATGGCCATGTATTGGTAAGAGGGAGGCCGGTTGTGGGCCTGCAACCAACCTACGTGTGCTAGACACACTGGACCTACACCTGGAATTATGATCTCGATTGCGATTTCGTATGACAGAAGCAGCATTTTCGTGGTTATAAAATGTACGACTGGCTGGTGATTCGACTTGTGCTGCAATTCACGAACAGTATTCCAGGGTGTGGGCCGTGCTGTGGCTCGTATTGGTGCCGTTTGTAGGTTTCCTCTGTTGGAGGCCAGACGTTTAGTTGGCATGGTTGTGGTCGTTTGTCTTCTTCTCGTGTTGACGGGCGCCAGTTGGTTTCGCAAGCGTTACCTGTCCGCTAGTGGCAGCAGCGGCGGTTATCTATATGTAGTAACTGTTGCCCTATCTTTGGGGGCGATGTCGTTGTTTTTCCAGATCGTGTGAGTGAACGAGTTCGGTTGGGGACTCAGGAGGAGCAAGGTCCGCGCAGTGCGAGAACATGCTGGGATCGCTGGTGGCACACATGGACTGCCGGATGGAAGGGCTTTGTTCACTAGGGTTCACGACCTCGTCGTAAACCGGATCCAGCAAGCTTTAAGATGAGTGCATTTCAATCCAAGTAGAGAAACCTTCACCACTGCGATATCTCGCGATTCTGCAGTGACTTGGGTTCGTGTTGCCGCTCCTAGAGTCGCCGAGGCGAAGAGCAGCGTGTGGATTGCTTGTGGAAGGCGGTGGTAGTGATTCCTTTCTCGTTCTGGTGCTCTAAACACAGTATTCTGGGGACGTAATGCAGACCACCGGTTCCGGCTTTGGCGTATTGTTCCGTCGTTGCATTTGGTTTATAGGACGTCAGGTAGCTTCAGCAAGATTATCATTGGTCATTCGTTAGACTGCCACTAGTCTGAGTTACCATTTTGTGAAGTGAATGCAACTCTTGGCTGCCTATCTCATCGCTCGCGAAAAAGTTTCTTGCCGTCTGTGGCCCCTTGCGTTACAAAGTTTACCATCATCTTATTTCACCCGTTTGGTGATCAGTTGCTTGTTGTTTTATTAACCTTTCCGATTGTATTTGCTGTTTTACAGCAGGTTTCTAAATTTTTAATATTATTGCCATTCCTGGCGTGTAAGGCCTTCAGTCATGATTGTGGTCATTTCCATTAAAAATTTAATTTGCTCTTTGAATTTTAGCAGTAAACACTAAAATCTTATTTACTACCATTCCTGGCGTCTGATGCCTTCTGCTGTGTTTGTGGTGACTTACCTTTAATATTTCAATACCTGTAAATTTCAGCGAGTTCTTAAACAATGCTTAATTTATTGGCATTCTTGGCGTGTAAGGCCTTCAGCCATGATTGTAGTCACTTGCCTTAAAATTTTAAATTTCTATTTACATTTACGCAGTAAGCCCTAAAATCTTATTTACTGCCATTCCTGGCGTCTGATGCCTTCTGCTGTGTTTGTGGCGACTTGCCTTTAATATTTCAATACCTGTAATTTGTAAGTTGCAGCGAGTTTTAAACGATTCCTAATTTATTGCCATTCGTGGCGTGTAAGGCCTTCTGCCCAGATCACAGTGACTTGTTTTCAAAACATTATTTGTTGTATCTGTATTTAATGCCGATTTGCTAAATTGTAGCTCACTGAAAACACTATTATTTGCACAGTTGTTTATTCCTTCATTAATAACGTGTGGTATTTTATTTATTGTTGAGTCTGAAATTACTAGTTTAAAATAAATTGTGTGTAATTGTAAAAGGCAACCAATAGTAACTGATTACGGCCCCGTCCACAATCGTAAGCGAATCCGGCCTTCCCTTGACTATCAGGTCTCAGGGTGTGTCCCAACAGAACAACGCTCGCTCGTAGACCGTTCTTGTAACGCAACGTGCTCTACAGAGTTTCGATGTATTACCTTGGTGTGCTCGATCACCAGATCTGTCTCCAGCCGAGCACATATTGGACATAATTGGGCAATAGCTCCAGCATCATTCACAATCAGCATTAACCATCACTGTATTGACTGTTCAAGTACAAAAGGCATGCAAATCCATCCCAGAAACTGACACCCAACATCTGTACGACACAATGTATGCACCCTTGCATGCTTGCATTCAACATTCTGACGGTTACACCGGTTATTGATGAACCAGAGTGTCACATTTGAAATGGCTTTTATCGCACTTATCTTAGCCTATGATCTTGCACTGCTCTACAGTAACTATTTCTTAGTGCTGGGATTTTTTTTCGTCAGCATACATTTCAGTGGACATTATCGATCACAAATTTAAACAAAAGGAAGTAGAGGAACTCACTTACAGGTAAACATAGGTAGTATGATCATGTCTCTGGTACCCATATCACACCCAAATTCGATTTAATCGCATCTTGACCGTTATGTAAGTCTGCTGGCCTAGAAGGTAAATCATCTAAGATGTAAGGGAGCGTAATATTCCTCTTCAGTTTCTTCTTCTTGATCGACGTTTCGCACCCTGTGCTGGCAACCTCTTCAGGATTTTTTGGTTCCTAAGTTCATCATACACGCCGTTGATTGCAGTAATTATTTATCTCACAACTGGGCAATGTGCGATTTGCAGGGGGGGATGGGGGGGATTTCCCCCCTCTGCATCAGACCATCCCCTCCTCTGGTTTTAGTTTATGCATCCCAACCTGGGATGTTTATTTCCCACGCACTGGAGTAAAACTTTACATATAATTTAAATTTGTGGAGCCGAACACTGAAATTTTTAAATAAGTCTTACTATTAATATTATTAATATGTTTCAGTTTTCTATCATCAGAATAAGTACAGCTTTTCACAAATGTGCCTCTACTTTTTGAATTCCTCTCGTGTACCTGTATGTAGATGATTTTGTAAATAAGCTTTACCTATAATGTACTTTTAAAGATATAACAAGGGATGGCTTTTCTAATAGTGCATAAGCGTGAATAGTGAGTTTCGGCATTAACATCTTTTTATAAATAGCTGTTTAACCATGCATAACGCCACGGTCCAAGCTAGTAACATATATAATTCTACTAACCCCCTAAGACATCCCCCCCACTGGTAAAAGCACAAATCGCACCCTGCAATTGGGCCATTTTCGAGTGGTGCAGCAAAAATGTCAAACTTTAAAAGTTCTCTGATATGTATACATTAAAATGTAACATGTGCTGCAGCAAAATATTTTGCAGCACCACTTGAAGATGGCTCAAAGGCGGAAACTGTAACTGTGAAATAAATAATTTATACAGTCAACGACGAATATGATGTCCTTCAAAAAATTCTACATGACTGTGAACACCGACTACGGAAGTTAATCTTCAGGATGTTGTTGTTTTCACGGTTAACTGAACACCAGAAAATTCTGTCGAAGACAACAGCAGAGGGTTCGAAACGTCGACTGAGCAGATAGAAAGTGCCAGATAAATGATACGTCCTAACGTACTACATTTTATCTTTTCATTTCAACTGAGATTGATGTGCAGGGTGGTCTGTAAGTGTGGATCTACCCTTCTAAAACATAGGTGGATAAACAGAAACATTAAGTCAATTGATAAGAGGTAGTAGGGGCGGCAGCATCTCTGAGGCTATGTTACCAACACGGCGGCCATTGTAGAATTCAACGTTTCGCATGCAGTTCGTAATTTTCAAATAGGAAGTGGGTCATGCGATATCAGACTGACAGAAAACAACACGATATAAATAATGGTGCTTTTCATTTCAGTATAACTTACTTCGTTCTTGAGTTATGCCAAACGTTTCTGCCTCACAGATTTACAAGTGACACAGGAAACTGGGTTATCCGCACATCGATAACGGACAATGAGAATTTTGACCACATATAACTAGCACCCATAACGAGCTCCTCTACACGCTGTGAAGGGCCAAGGGATGTCTGCCAGCCGCCCTGTAATCCTCTGCCTTTCGGCATCATGCTGATGCGGTGTGGAGGGGCATGTGGTCAGCACATTGCTCTCCCGGCCGTTTTGCAGGCTTTCCCGACAGTGGAACCGTTACTGCTCGGTCAATTAGGTGCTCAATAATTGGCACCACGAAGCTTAGGGCACACCATGCCAGTCCTCCAACCAAGGAAAAATGTTTGGCAGTACTGGGAATCGAACTCGGGTCTGCTGCATGGCAGGGTGCTATTTGTCCACCTCTGTAGCTGAGTGATCAGTGTAGATGTCTGCCACTCAGCTACAGAGGCGGACAAATAGCACCCTTAAAAAATGCAAATGTTACAACATCTCACCGGAGACGATCCATATCTTCGGGTTCAGTTTACAGAGTGGGTGACACGCAATGTAGATGACATCCGTCTTTTCCTCTATGACGTACAGTTTATGGATGAAGCTAATTTCTGTGTGAAGGAAGAGATAAATAAACAGAATCACAGATCCTGGTTAGATGTCAACCGTCACTGGATGGATCCATGGGAGCTAGAAGACACACCAAAAGTGATGGTTTGGAGTGGTACGTGGGGCTGAAGAATTGTTGAGCCTTCTCCTTTTCAGCAGGCAACGGCCTTGCCGCAGTGGATACACCGGTTCCCGTGAGATCACCGAAGTTAAGCGCTGTCGGGCGTGGTCGGCACTTGGATGGGTGACCATCCAGGCCGCCATGCGCTGTTGCCATTTTTCGGGGTGCACTCAGCCTCGTGATGCCAGTTGAGGAGCTACTCGACCGAATAGTAGCGGCTTCGGTCAAGAATACCACCATAACGACTGGGAGAGCGGTGTGCTGACCCCACGCCCCTCCTATCCACATCCTCAGCTGAGGATGACACGGCGGTCGGATGGTATCGGTAGGCCACTCGTGGCCTGAAGACAAAGTGCTTTTTTTTCTCCTTTTCAGTGTACATTAACAGCAGCCTGTTATCTGCCAGTGTTAGACGAATATGTGCTGCCTTCACTGCTGTTTGAAGATGAACATTCCCAACTCTCTTTCAGTGTGATGGTGTCCTACTTCATTACAAGCTAGCTGACTGGACATACCTGGACATCCGGTTTTCCCAGAGATGGAAAGCTGGTAGAAGTCTGGTGGAGTGGCCACCAGGTTCCCTGGATTTAAGTACATTAGATTGCTATCTATGGGGACATGCGAAGGCAACTATTGATGCAGGGAAAGGTCAGAAAACTTTCACACGTCAGGGAGCGCACTTGCATTCCAATATGTGTGTTAGTTAGTGGGTGAAGCGGATAATCACAGCCTTGCAATGCGCCAGACAACACGCCGAACACATCCTTTAGCATTTATGTACTACCAATAGTATTCGCCTTGTTCTGTACAAAATGCTACAAAGATTGTGAATTAATAAAGCGATGCTTAAATGAAAGCCACAGTTCTTCTTCCCACGTAACTCTCTATATGTTTTGTATGTTACATGATCTCCTTCCAGTTTCAAAAATTACGAGTTGTATCCAGAATGGTGGCTACCAAATTCGCCACCACGTTGGTAACATAGCCTCACAGTTTTACCCCCTGTCCTATCTCATACTATTTGACTTTAAATTTCTGTTTATCCATCTGGTATTTTCTAGAAAGGCCGTTCCACAGATATGGACTACTTTGTAGTATATGCACCATTTACATACAGTAATACAGGCAAACAAGATATGTAAATACAGTGACCGTTTATTAGACAATCAACCAGTGTTTGTGTACCAATATAAGAACAAAAGTACACTCTGAATAAAATGACAGCTGTGTATGACCCGTCTCATACACCTATTGACGTCCATACATTTGGCAGGAAGGTGTCCATATTGATATGTACTCACAAACAGCGCTGGAATTAGCATCTGAATACTCGTGCATTTATTTACATCATTCAAGTGTTGTGAAACTGTGTGACCCACACAGTGCACTATTAATTGTCACAGACAAGATGTGTCGCTGATGGCCACGTGTCAGAGCACTATTCTCTGATTAAGCTGGGTGTGTGTGAACAAATTGTACATAGTGTGCTGGTTGTGTGGACCACGTGCTGTCTCGGCTTTGCTCGATCTTTCTTGGAAGTATCCAGAACAGCGCGATTTTCAACGAGTACTGCGCTGTAGCAGGTTTTGGTCGGCAGAACTTTCTTCAATTCAGCAAATCTGTGGTGTCAGTACTGGTTACCTTTCGCTATTTGTTCGTCTAGTGGCTGTTTCCACAAAAAGAGGCAGTCTAGTGATCTATAGTCGGAAGCCTTTATAAAATGAATGGGAATGACAGAAGAGAGAGATGGCGATTCTCGGTATATATTATGCAGTCACATAAGGAAATCTGCTATGAAACAGCATTACAATACCATGCAAAATGAAAATAAAGATTTAGTTGACAATGAAAGAGCAAAAAATTACATTGATCAACAGATGAGATTCATTACTCTGTACATCAAGAAGCAATTTGCTAATTTTCTAAATTTGCAGGCTTGACGCACGTGAAGAAATTGGTGATATGAATAGTAAAATTTCTGAAGTCGCAAGCATTATCCCACTACCACCTGCAACAGTCGTCGATGGAACTGAAAGAAGGGGCTGCATACTTCAAAGGGCATTGGTTAATCTAAGGAGCGTGGTTGGAACGATTTTTCGATTTAAAGTTCTCTACTGTTGAATTTACGAAGGAACAAGGAGTGCAGGAACATCTGGAATGGATTGGAGACCTCGCATTTTATATGCACTTGACTGCACACTGCCCACAATAAGATACTACAGTGTGAGGAATGACTTCTTTCTGATTTTATGGGGATGCATTTAAAAAGAGAATCGCTTTTTACGAGGAACACTTTCTGACAAACACAGTCCAATTCCCTAAGCCGACTTAAAGAAAATGCAAGGTTTGAAGAATTGATCGTGGCTGGAAAGAATTACAAGGATAGTTCCCTAAACGTTTTGAGAATACTGGCAATCTTACATCTGTTTTACAGTTGTTTCCGAGACCATTTGCTGTTTCAGTCATAAACACCCCTGTGCATGTGCAGATGCAACTGACTGCGGAGTAATTCCCATTTTAAAGGCAAATCCCATTATCGCTAAAACTGTCTAGCATATCTACACTGCTTTCCGCAGGTACAATTTTCATGTCTGCACAATGAAGTTGCAAAAGTGCTCCAATATTTCAACCGATATATATGTGTGTGAAAGACTTGGTTTCTATTATGAAACTAAATGTCATGATTACGAGGCAATCTGAGTGCAAAAATATGAAATTGTACACATCTCTCTGTATGTCGACAGTTTGTACCAGAAAAAAATATATTACATCTCCAGTGCGCAAAAATAATTAAATAATACTGAAAATCTGTTTGGTTCTTGATCTATGTTGTTGAGAAGTGTGAAATATAAAACCAAGTCATACACAGTGTGACTGTGTTGCCTTTTATATACAGCCTATTTACAGTTTCCCTCTCCTCCCCCACCCCCCCTCAAGCAAGCATGGAGCGGCAGTGGGGGAAACGTGCCAGTTAGGCTGTGTGCTATGGCACTTATGCTGTGGTAAAACTCATGAGCCAAATTCTTGGCCACCCTGACGTAGTGTGAATTCACCGCAATTTGATGACGATGTTGTCTGTCATTTTGTTCAATTCCATTGATGTCCCTAAAGTAACATACGTCATAATATCAATTCGCTCTTGACAAAAGAAAGGGAGCAGAATACTAAAACATTCCACAATGTTTAAAAATGGAGGCTTTCACATGTGCTGTCACTAGAATAGATTGGGATAGATGGGATGTCAAGGTCTATGTTTCTTGGAAACTGAAGTTTTGACCTGATATTGCTGGGAGGGATGGTGTCTTTGTCTACTATCTCTTTTTAGCCTTGTTCACACATCTCACCATAGTAGAGTTCGTGTTTTTGTGTCTTTATAGTCTTTATAGACTTAATGTTATTATATTGCTTTATTATCATGATAAAATGCAAATGTTCTTGTCCAAAAGGGCCAGATACATGAAAGGGGAAAAAGTTATAGGTTTCACAGCACCTGGACAGAGAAAAATCATACGTGCTGTGTCAGAGTAATATCCACGTATTTATGTTTAAAATCTATTCCTGACTGCAGACGCTACTTCATGCATTGAGTACCTTAGGTAACATCCTAACAGTGGTCGTCAGTCACTCCATGCATTGGTAACACGCTAATCCTAGCATCCGCCAACACTTCATGAGGTGAAGAGGAAAAAAATGCTTAAGGGGAGCCAGAATGTTCTATCTCCTCCACATTAATTTCAGCAAATATAAACATTTTTTCCTTAAACTTTAAACATATGGCTCTGAAATTTGGACAATATTTTCAATGAGTATTTCTGTACAAAGTTGTAATGCCATGTTAAGAAATATTTATTGATTTTTGTTTTACAATTTTTTTAAATGTTGCCAATTTTTCTCTAAAATTTTGCAATTTTTCTTCTATAACTCCTTAAATATACAATATTTTTTTACATTTGTTATGACAATGAAGGAAATGAAATAAACAATACTGTCTATAATTTTGATTCATCTACTGTTGGTAGTTTTCGAGAAAATCTTCCTTAAATACGAAAATTTGAATCTTGTGGGAGGTGGCTTCCAAAGTTTTCTTAAATACATTCCCGCTCCATGTGATGGATCATCAGCATCCTCTTCTTTTCCTGGTGTTAGTTGTTTTTTCACCGGTCTCTTCTTGCTGTACCTCTTAGTCTTTCTTCATCAATTATGCGCAGTGTGAAAATGGTGTTGTGCCCTGGTTGGAGACCAAAACCTTTCGACATATCACATTTTATAATGTCTCCAGCATTGTATGTTGCAATTGCATCATACACTACAAAGTGCAATGTTTTTATCTGCACAAACACTAGTTTTGGAATCACAACCCAAATTAAACCGTTCACACTTCCATTGGGATTTTGTGTTTTCCCATGTAGGTACTTTTGCAATAAATTTGGCACTGATAAATCTCTGAATACGGTCTTAATTATATCAATTACAGCATTTGGCAAAACTTTTGTATGGTCATAATTCTTTCCTGCCCCCTATGAACCATGGACATTGCCATTGGTGGGGAAGCTTTCTTGCCTCAGCGATACAGATAGCTGTATCATAGGTACAACCGCAACAGAGGGGTATCTGTTGACAGGCCAGACAAAGGTGTATTTCCTGAAGAGGGGCAACAGTCTTTTCAGCAGTTGCAGGGGCAACAGTCTGGATGATTGACTGATCTGGCCTTGTGACATTAACCAAAGCAGCCTTGCTCTGCTGGTACTGTGAATGGCAGAAAGCAAGGGGAAACTACAGCCGAAATTATTTCCTATGACATGCAGCTTTACTGTATGGTTAAATTATGAAGGTGTTCTCTTGGGTCAAATATTCCAGTGGTAAAACACGCCGGTCGTGGGCTACTCAGGAGGACGTCGTTACCAGGAGAAACAAAACTGGTGTTCTATGGATCGGAGTGTGGAATGTCAGATCCCTTATCAGTTAGGTAAGTTAGAAAATTAAAAAAGGGAAACGGATAGGTTAAAGTTAGATATAGTGAGAATTAGTGAAGTTCGGTGACAGAAGGAACAAGACTTCTGATCAGGTGAATACAGGGTTATAAATACAAAATCAAATAGGGATAATGCAGAAGTAGGTTTAATAATGAATAAAAAATAGGAATGCAGGTAAGCTACTACAAACAGCATAGTGAACACATTATTGTAGCCAAGACAGCCACGAAGCCCACGCCTACCACAGTAGTACAAGTTTATATGCCAACTAGCTCCGCAGACGACAAAGAGATTGAAGAAATCTATGATGAGATAAAAAAATTATTCAGGTAGTGAAGGAAGACGAAAATTTAATAGTCATGGGTGACTGGAATTCTATAGTAGGCAAAGGAAGAGAAGGAAAGTTAGTAGGTGAATATGGAATAGTGGTAACGAATGAAAGAGGAAGCCACCTGGTAGAATTTTGCACAGGGAATAACTTAATCGTAGCTGACACTTATTTTAAGAATCATGAAAGAAGGTTGTATACGTGGAAGATGCCTCGGGTCACTGGAAGGTTTCAGATAGATTATACAGGGTGAGTCACCTAACGTTACCGCTGGATATATTTCGTAAACCACATCAAATACTGACGAATCGATTCCACAGACCGAACGTGAGGAGAGGGGCTAGTGTAATTGGTTAATACAAACCGTAAAAAAATGCACGGAAGTATGTTTTTTAACACAAACCTACGTTGTTTTTTTTAAATGGAACCCCGTTAGTTTTGTTAGCACATCTGAAGATATAAACAAATACGTAATCAGTGCCGATTGTTGCATTGTAAAATTTTAATTACATCCGGAGATATTGTAACCTAAAGTTGACGCTTGAGTACCACTCCTCTGCTGTTCGATCGTGTGTATCGGAGAGCACCGAATTACGTAGGGATCCAAAGGGAACGGTGATGGACCTTAGGTACAGAACAGACTGGAACAGCACATTACGTCCACATGCTAACACCTTTTTATTGGTCTTTTTCACTGACGCACATGTACATTACCATGAGGGCTGAGGTAAACGTACACACGTGGTTTCCGTTTTCAATTATGAAGTGGAATAGAGTGTGTCCCACTGGAAACGCGTCGACGTATGTGGTATCAGCACGATGGTGACCCTGCACATTCCGCAATTAACACTAGGCTGACCCTTGACAGGATGTTCGACGGGCGTTTCATAGGACGTGGAGGACGCATAAATTGGCCAGCCCGTTCTCCTGATCTTACACATCTGGACTTCTTTCTGTGGGGTATGTTAAAGGAGAATGTGTACCGTGATGTGCCTACAACCCCAGAGGATATGAAACAACGTATTGTGGCAGTCAGCGGCGACATTACACCAGATGTACTGCGGCGTGTACGACATTCATTACGCCAGAGATTGCAATTGTGTGCAGCAAATGATGGCCACCACATTGAACATCTATTGGCCTGACATGTCGGGACACACTCTACTCTACTCCGTAATTGAAAACGGAAACCACGTGTTTACGTGTACCTCACCTCTCATGGTAATGTACATGTGCATCAGTGAAAAAGACCAATAAAAAGGTGTTAGCATGTGGACGTAATGTGCTGTTCCAGTCACTTCTGTACCTAAGGTCCATCACTGTTCCCTTAGGATCCCTACGTAATGCGGTGCTCTCCGATACACACGATCGAACAGCAGAGGAGTGGTACTCAAGCGTCAACTTTAGGTTACAACATCTCCGGATGTAATTAACATTTACAATGCAACAAACGGCACTGTTTACGTATTTGTTTATATGTTCAGATGTGCTAACAAAACTAACGGAGTTCCATTTTAAAAAACGTAGGTTTGTGTTAAAAAACATACTTCGGTGCATTTTTTTATGGTTTGTATTAACCAATTACACTAGCCCCTCTCCTCACGTTCGGTCTGTGGAATCGATTCGTCAGTATTTGATGTGGTTTACGAAATATATCCAGCGGTAATGTTAGGTGACTCACCCTGTATAATAGTTAGACAAAGATTTTTAAGTTGTAAGACATTTCCAGGGCAGATGTGGACTCTGACCCAATCTATTGGTTATGAGCTGTAGATTAAAACTGAAGAAACTGCAAGAAAGTGGGAATTTAAGGAGATGGGACCTGGATAAACTGAAAGAACCAGAGGTTGTAGAGTGTTTCAGACAGAGCGTTAGGGAACGATTGACAAGAACGGGGAAAGAAATACAGTAGAAGAGGAATGGGTAGCTTTCAGAGATGAAATACGGAAGGCAGCAGAGGATCAAGTAGGTAAAAAGATGAGGGCTAGTAGAAATCCTTGTGTAACGGAAGAGCTATTGAATTTAATGCTGAAAGGGGAAAATATAAAAATGCAGTAAATGAAGCAGGCAGAAATGAATACAAACATCTCAAAAATGAGATCGATAAGAAGCGCAAAATGGCTAAGCAGGGATGGCTAGAGGACAAATGTAAGGATATAGAGGCATTTATCACTAGGGGTAAGAGAGATACTCCCTACAGGAAAATTAAAGAGACCTTTGGATAAAATAGATGGTCAGATGGGAAACTAGTTACAAGCAAAGAAGGGAAAGCAGACAGGTGGAAGGATACAAGGGTGATGTACTTGAGGGCAATGTTATGGAAATGGAAGAGGATGTAGATAAAGGTGAAATGGGAGATATGATACTGCATGAAGAATTTGACAGAGCACTGAAAGACCTAAGTCGAAAAAAGATCCAAGGAGTAGACAACATTCCATTAGAACTACTAATAGCTTTGGGAGAGCCAGCCATGACAAAACTCTACCATCCATGACAAAACTCTACCATCTGGTGAGCAGTATGTATGAGACAGGTGAAATATACTCAGACTTCAAGAAGAATATCATACTTCCAAACCCAAGGAAAGTAGGCATTGACAGGTGTGAAAATTGCCAAACTATCAGTTTAATAGATCATGGCTGCAAAATACTAACACAAATTCCTTACAGCAGAATGAAAAACTGACAGAAGCCGACGTCGGGGAAGATCAATTTTTGATTCTGTAGAAATGTTGGAAGATGTGAGGCAATACTGACCCTTCGAATTATCATAGAATCATAGAAGATAGATTAAAGAAAGGCAAACCTGCGTTTGTAGCATATGTAGACGTAGAGAAAGCTTTTGACAATGCTGAGTGGAATACTCTCTTTCAAATTCTGAAGGTGGCAGGGGTAAAATACAGGGAGTGAAAGACTTTTTACAATTTGTACAGAAACCAGATGGCAGTTATAAGAGTCGAGGGACATGAAAGGGAAGCAGTAGTTGGGAAGGGAGTGAGACAAGGTTGTAGCCTATCCCCGTGGTACTCACTCTGTATGTTGAGCAAGCAGTAAACGAAACAAAAAAAAATTGGAGTAGGAATTAAACTCCATGGATAAGAAATAAAAACTTTGAGGTTTGCCGATGACATTGTAATTCTATCAGAGATAGCTAACGACCTGGAAGAGCCGTTAAACGGAAAGGACAGTGTCTTGAAGGGAGTATATAAAATGAATATCAACAAAAGCAAAACGAGGATAATGGAATGTAGTCAAATTAAATCAGGTGATGGTGAGGGAATTAGATCAGGAAATGGGACACTTAAAGTAGTAAATGAACTTTGCTATTTGGGAAGTAAAATAACTGATGATGGTCGAAGTAGAGAGGATATAAAATGTAAATGGGCAAGGGCAAGGAAAGCGTTTCTGAAGAAGAGAAATTTGTTAATATCAAGTATGAGCTTAAGTGTCAGGAAGTCTTTTCTGAAAGTATTTGCATGGAGTGTAGTCATGTATGGAAGTGAAACATGGACACTAAATAGTTTAGACAAGAAGAGAATAGAAGCTTTCGAAATGTGGTGCTACAAACGAATGTTGACGGTTAGATGGGTAGATCATATAAGTAACGAGGTGAGAAGAGGAGTTTCTGGCACAACTTGGCTAGAAGATGGGATCTGTTGGTAGGACATTTTAGGAGGCATCAAGGAATCACCGATTTAGTATTGGAGGGCAGCGTGGAGGGTAAAAATCGTAGAGGGAGACCAAGAGATGAAGACGCTAAACAGATTCAGAAGGATGTAGGTTGCAGTAGGTACTGGGAGATGAAGAAGCTTGCACAGGATAGAGTAGCATGGAGAGCTGCATCAAACCAGTCTCAGGACTGAAGACCACAACAGCAATAGAATCACCATCCCATATGTAGTTAGCATATCGTACATGATACCAACCCTCTGATCTGGAACAAATTCTTTTCATTCCCTCTAAATCCATGACTCATCTTGTGTCACGAAAATTTGCTACACAACCTTGATTATGTTCCTCCTTGGTATTTCCCTTACACCTACAATGTATGGAGAGAACAGCAACATCAATAACTTAGCAACTGTCTCCACTGGTAGGCGTCATGACTCCATTTAGAGATTTATGACCTCTACATTGCCATGATCCATCTAAAGCAACACTTAAATCTCTACAATCTCCATTATCAGTCACAGCCTTTTCAAATGCTTTTTCTCGTTGTTGCTTGTGCAACATCTCAGCGGAAGATTCCACCTATTCATTATAAAATCCGAACTTGGTTGGTGGTTTTGGCAAGTTCATAATTCCACATAACATTTTTTCTGCAGCACTGCCCTTTCCTACGCCACGCTAACTCTGCATTAGCCTAACATTTATGTCATACACCTTCTTTCCACTACTACCACTACAAGAATTATACAACGAAACCTCTCCACCACATTTGTCACATTTCAATAACATTTTACATGCAAAACCAATGTGTGAAATTATTTTCAATTTGAGTCCTCTTTCTTTGCAAACTTGGCATAATGCATTACGTTTTAAAATATTAGACAGCAAGGAAATGTTAATTATTTCATTCACATCATCACTGTCACTTTCATAGTTTTCAAATTTTCCTTCGCTGTCAAAAAGTTTCTTGCTGGAAGAAGTTTTCACAAACAGACTTGGAGTGGTTGGTGAAGCAGATGGAACAGCATTTCCCTTTGAAACAGCAAAGGATTTCTTCTTCTACTCATTTCATCTTTTCTTATACACTCGATTGCTGAAATGGGGCATATTTATATCCACAAACCAAATACATAGAACAAATACGAGAAAAATTCGTTAAATACGCAAAATTGTTGAACCAATCAGCAGACACATAGAAAACTTCACAAGTCAACATAAACCATGTGCCATTTATGTTTATGGATTAGAAGACAGCGAGTGGTGCCGTCAGCGATAACACACCAGTTGTCTATGGCCATTTACGCGGCGCGGCGCATCAACTTTAAAACGATAAAAAACACACGTAGAATTCATTTAGAAGATTGAAACTTGATTTGTTTTAATCAGAAAACTCCAAATAATTATATAATGAAAAAAACCACAAAACTTTCATTTTGCCATTTTTATCGTTGTGGCTCCTTTTAAGACGTGTATGTATATGAGGCATATAGTGCTGCTCATAGAACCGATATTACCCAGTTCCAGTACAAGATTAAATTTTATTTATGCTAGTATGTACTAGCAACTGTGGACAAGACTGCATATGAACTAATTATATACATCAATATAACCAGGTGTCATTAAGTAGTTGCTAGTATGTTGCTGGAATTTTAAATAACTGGTAAGTAACATTCAATACAGTTTCATGTAACTAAAATTAAGACTGTTGTTTTTGAATAAAATAATTTAGGGTAGTGGCTGCATCACTGTAAACTGCTAAAACAACAAAATTGGTAATGTTTCAACTCACTTGCTGTAGTTCTCTTCAAGGTGGTTCACTGTTGTATACTGGCGAATGTCTTCCTATGTACTCGTATACTGTCATTTTGAGTTATTTGGTAGCTCCTGACGCCACTTATCTGATATGTCATTGAACAATTTGAAGAGGCTGTTGTGGAATGGGTGGCTGTATGGCATGCCATTACCTGTGCTACCCCAGTGGTTTACTGGAAGGCAACTGTAGTAGATGACTGATAGAAGGTAGCATATAGGCTGCTGTTGCCTGTGCCATTTAGACAGTTCTTCGTTGGTGATTGGAAGGCAATAAATAACAAATTGACATCTTGTATCCAGGGGATGGTGTTTTTCTGCAGTGAGGCCACATGGCAATTCTCTTGCAGCCACTGTTTATACTGCTAAACCCAGCTGAAATTGTGCTGATGACTGGCAAACACACGTGGACTGCTGGGCTGGATTAGCTAACAGCCAGGCCTTACTCAACTTGTACCCATCCTCCCTGTTTATATTGTTAGGGCCTTTGATTATTTCGATAGCCCCTCTTATTTTCCATTGCTGCATCCACAGCTGCCAAACAGGCACATGAGGTTCTTGAAAATTGATAGGACAGGCACATTCCTGATGGTGTTAAGCTACAACTGACATGTTCTGTTCCAGTCAAACATAACGTTCATGCACCGAGACGCAAGAGCTAATGGGTCTCCCAGTTCCATCAACACAGACTACGCCACATTAACACTGAAGTTTGTAGACACCTGCTATGTGGAGAGCATTCATGGGATCCTCAGCAGACCTTACCATATCTTCGATCGTGCTGCCACTCTGAAATGTAGGTATGATAACTCTGCAGCACAGAACATTGTCTACACATTCGCTGTCGCCTCTCACATAAAAGTATGCGAGTAACAGGAAGAGTATGTTCGTTGTCTTTGATCTGTTTTTCTTCACTGCATCTCACCGCTCGTTGTATGTCTCTGTTCTTGTATCTGTTCGTGTGGGATGTTGTCTTGAGCTCGTTCAGTTCCTGTTGTACATAGTTGTCTTCAGTACTCCGTTGAGCTCAAGCAGTTAGTATACGTAACACAGATTTCTTTCGTGCTGGATGATGATGCAAATCCGCGTGTGTGTATCTGCTGGTGTGCTTCAGTTTCCTGTAGACTTTATGGCCTAGTCTGCCAGTAGATGTTCTATATGGCCCACATATCCAGGAAAGCAATCGTTCCATTTTTTTCCACTTCTAGCTTGAATTGTATGTTCTTGTGTTAGCTGTTGAGGCTCTCATAAAATCTTCATATTTCTGCTTCCTCAAGCGGCCGTATGACGAGCGTGTCATCCCCATCTCTCAGCTGGCAATTTGGGCACAATGGCATGGAATTTAGAGCGGTTTGTTCGAAGGCTTCCATGATATGTCAGCTGGTTCAGGTGAGAGGGTGGAGCCCATAGCCGTTCCATCTGTTTGCTCTTAAAATTTGCCCTGCCAACTAATATATGTTGATGACAAGCACAGCTGTACTAGGTCACAGATGTCTAGCGGTATTTGCTCCTGTAGGATGTTGATGGTTTCGGCTGTAGGCACGTTAGTTAACAAAGATTTTATTTTTTTATTTATTTATTGTTCTGTGGGACCAAATTAAGGAGAAGTCTCCATGGTCATGGAACGAGTCAATACATGAAATTATAACATGATAGTAGAAACAGATAAAATGAAATATAAGAAACATATTCAGGCGACAGTTCGTAAGCTTAAATAAAGAAAATCAACAATGTAACACTGGAATTTGGTTAATTTTTCAGCTCTCCCAGGAGCTCCTCGACAGAATAGAAGGAGTGAGCCATGAGGAAACTCTTCAGTTTAGCCTTAAAAGTGTTTGGGATACTGCTAAGATTTTTGAGTTCTTGTAGTAGCTTACTGAAAATGGATACAGCAGAATACTGCACTCCTTTCTGCACAAGAGTCAAGGAAGTGCATTCCACATGCAGATTTGATTTCTCCCTAGTATTAACTGAGTGAAAGCTGCTAACTCTTGGGAATAAGCTAATATTGCTAACAACAAACGACATTAAAGAAACTTACACCACAGATAGCTCGAACAGCCCGCTTTTGAGCCAAAAATACCCTTTTTGAATCAGAAGAATTATCCCAAAAAATAATACCATATGACATAAGCAAATGAAAATATGCGAAGTAGACTACTTTTCGTGTTGAACTGTCACTTATTTCAGATATTGTTCTAATGGTAAATAAAGCAGCATTTAGTTTCTGAACAAGATCCTGAACATGGGCTTTCCACAACAGCTCACTATCTATCTGAACGCCTAGGAACTTGAACTGTTCCGTCTCTCTTATAATATGCCCATTCTGTCTGATCAAAATATCAGTTCTTGTTGAATTGTGACTTAGAAACTGTAAAAACTGAGTCTTACTGTGATTTAGCATCAAATTATTTTCCACAAGCCACGAACATATTTCATGAACTACATTATTTGATACTGTTTCAATATTACACACAAGATCCTTCACTACCAAGCTGGTGTCATCAGCAAACAGAAATATTTTTGAATCGCCTGTAATAGTAGAAGGCATATCATTTATACGAATAAGAAACAGCAGTGGCCCCAGCATCAACCCTTGGGGAATACCCCACTTAACACTGCCCCATTGGGACTGAACATCACTACCACTCTCAATATTGCGGAGAATTACCTTCTGCTTTCTGTTCTTAAAGTAAGAGGCGAACCAATTGTAAGCTACTCCCCTTACTCCACAATGGTCCAGCTTCTGCAGGAATATTTTGTGGTCAACACAGTCAAAAGACTTCGTTAAATCAAAGAAAACACCTAGCGTTCACAACATTTTATTTAATCCGTCCAAAACCTCACAGAGAAAAGAGAATATAGCATTTTCAGTTGTTAAACCATTTCTAAAACCAAACTGTACATTTGACAGCAAATTACGTGAATTTAAATGCTCCAGTAACCTTGTATATACAACCCTCTCGATAACTTTAGCAAACACCAATGGCATAGAAATAGGTCTATAATTGTTAACATTATCCCTGTCTTCCTTTTTATAAAGTGGCTTCACTACCGAGTACTTTAATTGGTCAGGAAACCGACCACTCCTAAAGGAAAAGTTACAGATATGGCTAAGTACTGATCTAACATACATAGAACAATACTTCAGTATTCTGTTAGATACCCCGTCATATCTATGAGAGTTCTTGGTCTTTAGTGATTTAATTATTAACTCAATCTCCCTCTTGTCATTGTCATGGAGGAGCATTTCAGGTAACAGTCTCGGAACACTTTTTTCTACGAGCGCTATATGATTCCCTGTTGGGACTAGGTTTCTATTTAGGTTACCTGCTATATTCAGAAAGTGATTATTAAATACTGTACATATATGCGACTTATCAGTAACACGGACATTCCCACTAAGCACTGATTATATATCCTTGACCTGTCTCTGCAGACCAGCCACTTCCTTTACGACTGACCATATGGTTTTAATTTTATGCTGAGACTTAGCTATTCTACCTGCATACTACATACTTGATGTCGAAGCTGACTGTAAGATCCGTAGCTACTAGTTGCTGTTCCCATATAAGCTGGATGAAATGCATAGATTCCTTAACATGAGAGTACATATGGTCAAACACTGCGTAATTTGTGGACCACATATTTTGCTATATAATATATGGACACTTGATCGCACTGGCAACCAGTCTTAAAGGATAGCTTTCCTTCTGGACCTTAGGTACTCGATATATTCTTGGTGGCACTGAAACGTTCGACATAAGCCCCCCCAGGTGTGTCGATCGATTCTAGAACCCTCAAGCATGGCTTGCATCTGCCTCACTATCTTCGATGTGGTATGACTTGTCAGTTCTTTGCACATGAGGTCATTGAACAGTTCGCTCCTTTTGGCTTCATATAATGTAGTGTCCAATATTACTGTTTTATTGGCTTTGCCTGAGCGTAAAATTACAATTTATTTGTTGTTCCATAGTCCACTTAGGGCTACTCTTTGTCCAAGTGAGATATTCTGCTGTGGATGCAGGATTCTAGTTATTTCTTGAGTATCTTCTCTGCTCCTACCTGAGGCGGTTTCCAGAAAGAGGCTTCAACGGCTTGTGTAATGTCCTATGTCAATGTGCACTGGGGCGTCACAAAAACGTTTAAACCCGTAGACAGCACATCTGTAGCTGCCTCGCTGAAAGTATGTGCTGATAGGTTCACCACAGGGCGAGACATGTGCAGCTTCGGTTGAACAGTCTGTTTCACCTGTGCAAGCTCCATAAATTTCCTCTGCTGGCAACCCATTACTCCTTCACTCCACGTGTAGGCTTGTCTGTACGTTATTTTGTCGTCCTTTTCTCAGTCAGTTTCCGTTAACTTGGCTGTCAACCATAAATAGTTCTCAAATAACTACCTGTTGTTAAAATCCAGCATGGAACAAAGATGATGGATTCTTTCCCGAAATAGTGAATGGCTAACACATTTGAAAATATTACTTGCTTTTCTCGTTCCGAAATGTGGTTGCTCCCAAAGGAAACTTAGTATAATGTCGTGATCTCGGCATCTCTTCATGATGGCGAAACCATTGAGCCGCTCTTCTTTGTCTTCTTCAGTTGTTCCAACTTTCGAATAGGACCATAAACTTTCTACCCATACAGGTCACTAATATAAGTTTGTAGGCTTCCACAGCCAGTGTCGTTTCGGATTAAATAATTTACGGTATTGTTCTTATGTCAAAGTTGTTAGTGCTGTTGAGTCCCCTGGTTTCACCAACATAGACTTCGCTGCATTCAAACTTAAGTTTGTAGACATCTACAGTGTGGAGAGCATTCATAGAATCCTTAGTGCACCTCAACAAATCTCAGATCTTATGGCAACTCCGATATATTGGTCTGATACCTGTGTAATGTAGAACCTTGCCTAGATGGTTACTGATGCCTCTCACATGATGAATGTGAGCAGCAGGAAGAATAGCTTCCGAACCTTTATCTGTTTTGTCTTTGGTGTACCTCATAGTTTCTATTTCTCTGTTGATGTGGAGCTAAACATGCTCAAGGCAACATGCTGTGTGAATGTATACAACAATACAGACATGAGATACGGCAAAGACAAAACAGACAAAGCTACAGAAGTTACCATATACAAGAGGCCTCAGCGACTGCATTAGCAAAATATGCACTGAGCAGATATCAGACCTATATTTTCAGTGGCCACATGTGTTCACCACGCCTACTAATCACTTACCAGAGTGGCACAGGCAACAAACCGTCAATACGTTACCTTCTACCAGTCACTTACTAGAGTTGCCTTCCAACAAACCACTAGTGTAGCACAGGCAATAGTGTCCCATGCAGCCACTCCCTCCATAACAACCTCATCAAATTGTCCAATGAAATCTCAGATATGTGACGTCGCGAGCCACGAGATAATCGAAAATGACAGTATATAAAGGAAGACATTCACCAGTATACAGCAGTGAACTGCTCTGAAGAGGACCACAGCAAGTCGGTCGAAATGTCGGCAATTTAGTTGTTTACAATGAGGTGGCCCAGTACCGAAAATAATTTTATCTAAAGTGACACAAGTCATGGAAGCTTACAAGCTTAAGATTATCCTTGTTTATCCACAAATCCTTGAGTAAGCGATCTACATACTCCATATTAATAATTAGCACTGACCTCAGTTGATTACTTGTTAATTATTCCTGTTGACTTTATATAAATGCAGCACTATTTTATTTATATTTAATGAAGATCAGATGCATGTTATGTATCAGTTGGTATTTAGGTCCAGGTAGGAATGATACAGCATATCATGAGGTGCAGTTCAACCATGATTACTCCCTGACAGTTGTGAGTGACACAATCAAGTAATGATTACTCTCCCTATATGCAATATAAATACCATCTTTAAATCGAGAAAAGTAAAGTAATTCAGGACAGACCTACCATTTTGCGAATATCTGCTACTTACATTCTTCTACAATACATAATAGCAACAGCTTTTGCTTAGATTGTCGATTACTATCGCTCACTTAACACTAAAAGCTTATTTTAATCTTAGTCAACACTGTATTATCTCTGTTTTCTTTCCAGTGTAAAATATAGAACTGGCTTTCTTTCCTTTTCTTTCCCAAAATATTTACCATGAACTACCTCTATTAACTGTAGCACTTATAGTGACACTATATTAGCTTCATGGTTCATTTTCATCCACAAAAATCTGCTGAAATAATATCGTAAAATTAGACACATAAATAACATATTATATTCTGAGCTTTTCTCTGTAGTACTACCAACAGTAAGCTACCAGTATCTTAGACTTTCTAGCCTCTCTCCCCCTTACTTTATTTTCTTTCACTTATTTATTTATTATTCCTTTTCTTCCTGGGACTCAAGCTTATTTTGTAGATTATTTCATCTATTTCAACCAAACACTCAGGAAGTATTTTATTTCCTTTTTTGTACCAAAACTTTATTCCATATTTATGTGTACAACAGAATATCAATGATAGTGGATGGGTACTAGTAACACTTTGTCCTGAAGCACAATGACTAAAAGTCAAAAAATCTATAAACAAAAAGCCAGAGAGCCACTCTGTTTTTGGGTGCTGAAGTTAAGCAATCCAAGCAAAATAAAGTTTCTTAAAATGTTGGCAAATCGCATCCCACTTTCATTCCCTAATGGAAGTGTCACTCACCATCTTAGTACTGAAAGTGATGATAGTACTTTGACATGTTTGCATAAATGGTTCCGATGGGGTACTATTTAACTGTTGTGAGAAAGATCTTGACAATTTATGGGCAACACTCACTGTACAACGAAAGTAGAGTTTGGTCCCAAAATTTTCTAGTGCCTGTTTAATCAAATATTTTGCATATTGGGTCACTACTACTCAAAGCAAACCACAAATCAATCAGCTACGCCATATCAATCCGATATGCAAACAGAGCAACCACACTATCATCTGAGTGTGTTCCAGTCCTCCAAATAAACACACCAAACACTCAGTTACCCGAGAGTTTGCTAATTTCCTATAAAAAAACAGTGAGCACTCAACTGCCTTGGAGTATGCCAAACAGAAGCACAAATCAAAGTACACAGAACAATTTGAATCAGTATCAATAAATGCTTGATCCAAGTATAGCTCTCCCAATGAAATGTTGCCATCATCCAACAAATTATATACACCTGCTCTTTACACCATTATTTTGCAAGACCTCCCATGCTAGCAATTAATTTACTGACAACGGAAACCAACCAGACCATATTTAATGGCAGAAAACTTGTATAGCTTAACAAATCAAATGGTAGTAGTAGTTCACTTACCATACCTGCAAATATACTTCTGACTACATGAGATCAGTAATCAGTCTGATTTGTAAGAACCCGCACTCAATTAATACTGCAATCTGCACTGCTCCACTTTGTCTACCCATCAAATGGTTAAACTGTGAATGTCAGTGCAATAGCTTCACTGTGACCCACCCTAATACCCATGTTAAACCAAGTTTATTCATTTTTTCAAACAAAACATTGTGCATGTGTGAGCATGTACATTTGTATGCTCTCAGACTGAAATTTGATTTCTTGAATCAATTGCCTACAAGGACAATTATTTAGGAGATGAGGTTCAAAAACTTTCTTAGCAGCTGGGGAAGAGAAACTATATGGAAAAATATGACCGGAGTGCACAGGTGATGTACAAACACAGATGGGTATGAGGCTGTGGCAACAGAGAACTACATACAATGGAAAGAAATTGGAAGATGACAGACAATTACATGGTAAGATAGACTCACAGAATCTGTTATAGATAAAATTCAAAATTATTATTGCATGACCATTAGGCAATATATTGATATAGTATCAGCAGCATAAGATGGGACAAAATTCCCACAACAGTGGTTGTCTCAGTCAGTAAACTGTATCTTGGTGTCTTTGATAGAGTGGCAACATCAGTCAAGGAAATGTTGCAAAGTGTGAAGTCCTGAAAATATTGTTGCCAACTCTTGTTTGTTCCACAATGAAACACACTTCCAATTTAGTTAAAGAAAGACAAGGGCAAGACAACACAGATGATATATTATCCCTTCCATTCTGTGGTTATTAATTATTATTATGTGAAACACAAGAAAGGTATGATATAAGATGTATATATATTGATTTGTAGGTGGCCAAAGATAATTATTAAATTATGGTTGGTTGGTTTGTGGGATTAAAGGGACCAGACTGCTACGGCCATCGGTCCCTTATTAAATTATGTTTCAAATGAGCGCCAGGCATTGTTTCAAATGCTTTTGGTGAAATGTAATGTAGGCTAAGTTCACTGACCTAGAATAAATCGTATCTTTGAAAGTATGCATTTTTCATGAAATAAAATTAGAGAAACTTTGCACTTTAGTTAATTGAATAACTCAAAATGATTCTTTCTGCTCCGGCTGTGGTGATATGTGACACAGAAAAATAAATTTAAATATGCCATGTAATGGCGGCCAATTGTTGCCAGTCAAAGATCACTGCTGCTCACTTCACAGAGACTGAAAAAATGCTATGTAACTTCTTGCAATTATTAACTCAGGAAGAATTGTTTGCATGGGTTCTTTAAGTGACACACTGCCCCCACTTTTTGTAAATATATTTCCACAAAGCACAGAATACACACTTGAATTATTCGCTACATACGAGAACAAAAAGAACAAAAGCTACCGCAAGTGTACCTTACATACAGCAGAAGAAATGATCTGACCCAAAATAATTTTAAATATCTTTTTTCTCTTGTATATAATGACAAAGATAATAATGTTCGTTTCGAGAACATTATGCACCACGATCTCATCTAATATAAATAATCAGCATCAATATTTCAAAAGGGACACTATAATGAGCAGGAAAAAGGTAATTGCAAGACGAGATGAAAGAGGATGCAGTCAACCCATCATACTGTGCTGGAATGCATTCACAACTTTTATCGCTTTTTCCCATAAGTTTTATTTATTAAGTACAAAGTGTACTTTTTCTCAGCTTCTACTTGCCAGAATTTGTTCAAAACTACTTGGTATATTCATTAGAGTATTGTAGATATTTTAACACAGGATTTCCTTATTTTGTGAATCTCAAACAAGTTAGAGCATTGCATACATACAAAAGTGAAGACAGTTTTTTTATTTTTATTTCCACTTTAAAAAAAATAATTATTGTGTTAAAACTAATCAATATTTTTAGAAATTCCTCTGCTGGGGTGGTTAGAAATATATAACCTGCAAGTCATATTTTTCAGATTTTTATTCCTGATAGTTTCTGAGAAAAGGTAGCTTTTACATGAATAAATTAAACCATTTTGGAACCACTTAAGCAAACATACGTACAGCACTAGCATCACCTTCAAAAATTTAATCACTATTGTTGGTTACCGATTTGGGTACCATCTTCGCTTCTCAATTGGCTATTGCTGTAGTCCATCGATTCTGCATTGGTACTCTACAACATACTTCAAACAATCATATATTAGTAAATACTTATATTGACATATGATCAATATCTAAGACATGTCAGCATAAATCGAGCTGTTGTGCCTACAAGTTAAGATGACGGAACTATTGTGACAACAACTAAAATATGTCAAATCTTTTTGACCCATCACATCTACATTGTACATAAATAATAACACAAACTGACTATACAATTTTCATCAAATAATCTTTTTAACAGTGTAAAAGCAGATCTATTGAATTAGAAAAATACAGCTGCTTTGACTTTATTTGGTTTTTAGAAAGAAAAATATACAATGACTAAGGCAAACAGATTCATTATATTACCTTGCAAATATCGTTTAATTTGTTTTTTCTAGCAAATACCTGGATGACACTTTTCCTTTAGTTCCACTTTTTAGCAATTACAATACAAATTTTATCAAAAATATCCCTTGCCAATTTTCCTTTGCCTATTCATAAATATTGTCATTGTTGTAATTCTACTGTTTGTCCCAGCATATTTATTGATCGAACAGGCCACTGGTATGCTGCCAGATCATAATGGTCAACAGGCATAATATCTCATTGATCAGACGTGTCACTACTCTCGGGTTCATAGACAAACCGACCTCCTGTGGACACACAGCCGATTTCTATCCCCTCAGTCCCCAAGCCATTCTCTACACTATCTGCTCCCAAGGGTGCATGTCATTGGCCAAATTGGTGATCATGTCTCCATCTGTGGCCGGTGACACCTGGCAGGGCAATCCAGTTATGGTAACATGGGTGTAGTTACTCTGTCTGCCCTGGCTGCCAGAACATTGTGTTTGCTCCATGTCTTCTTAATGCAATCTAGTGATGGTTCCAAGCCTTGCTGAGATTGTAACCATGGCCACGGTTTGTTAGATTATCCCTGGTGCACGTTTTGGAGACCTCTCCAATGATGCTGTCCCAAGATATTGGAAGTCTGCGCTAAAGTCCTAGTACATTGGTGTTCCATTGTAAGAATCTCTGACAAACATTGCTCTGCGACCGCCATGTTGCTAGGATACATTAATCGAGTGTGCCACTGGCATACTTTGCTCTAATGTCTGACAGTATATACTGTTTATCCGATATATGTCTTGCCACATTGGTATGGAATCTGATATACCCCAGCTTTCTGTAAGCTTAGGTCATCTTTAGTGCTTGACAATGATGGGCATGTTTTATTGGGTGGGCAAAAGACAGTTACTACTCTGTACTTTTTCAGTATAGTATGTTCCCACTGAGCGAGGTGGCGCTGTGGTTAGACACTGGACTCACATTCGGGAGGACGACGGTTCAATCCCGTGTCCACCCATCCTGATTTAGGTTTTCCATGATTTCCCTAAATCACTCCAGGCAAATGCCGGGATGGTTCCTCTGAAAGGGCACGGCCGACTTCCTTCCCCATCCTTCCCTAATCCGATGAGACCGATGACCACGCTGTCCGGTCTCCTTCCCCAAACCAACCAACCAACCAACCTAGTATGTTCCTGATCTTTCTAAACAGAGCACAGTTGTACTGTAAAACTATGGTAGCTGCCTGTTTCCTTATGCCTTCGGCCATCATCACTGATTGTACTGTAATGGAGGGAGGGGGGTTGTAGAGCGTGCCTAGTCTGCCATTACAGCAATTTCTTTTGGAAACATAGTTCTGTGGTGTTCCCATTTCCATGGAACATTCTCTGCATCTGACATGGTACATGCCTCATGTACTAAAGTTTTCAGTATCTCATTTCTGTGAGAGGACAGTGGCAGCAGTATGTGTGTAAGTACAGGACAGTGTACTTTCTGATGCACAGCTCTTCTTCCAATCTTAGGTCGAGGAAAAGTAATCTTTCTTCTGCTTTGGGTTCTGTAGGGAATTTGATGTTAGGATTGAACCGTGGTTTTATTTTTAAAGAATATTCTTAAGAATTTATTTTATTTACTAAAGATTCATCAAGAACATTAACACATTTAATCACACTATGTAAGCATGGAAGTAGTTGCCAGGGAGTAACTGATGAAATCATAAGCAAATTGCTTTTAGCAAATGGCAATTTTATTCACTTTAACAGTGCCTAAAAGCATTTTTTTAAAGAAACAGTTTAAAATTATAATCGGAAAGCACCCTCTAAATGTCAAGTTACAATTTATTCAGAGGCAGAAAGAAACAAGTTTTGACTGTATGAGCTTTCAGGCAGAGAACCTCGCTGCTCCCTTTTGACACGGCCGTAGCTACGACTGATCACAACAGCCTCTGAAAGACTACACTGGTGCAAATCTGCAACACACCAAATTACTTAAAACTAACAGTTTTAACAATTTACAGAAGCACACAATCTATGCACCCTCGTAGGAGGGATGGAAATGGTACAAAACACTAAAAATTAAAATCTTAACTTTGCCACCGGAGGTGCAACTTGATTTTAACTTCTAAGAAAAGTCTTATGGTGAAAGGGTGGCAACTTTATATAGTAAAATGATCATTTAAATAAAAGCCCATGGAATGCAATCTCATATAAAATTTTACAAGGTTGGCCAAACAAGTTTCGATGCTCTACAGTAAACAGATACCACCTCTCAAGATGATAGGCAAGGTCAAAACATATTTCAGGAATTAGGCCATTACACTCCAAGCAATAAATTCGTTAACAGACCAAATCCGACAAACATGACAGAGGCAGCTACTAACGTATGGTAGATTGATAGGGAGATTGCTCTAACCCGCCCCTACTCCACAAGGGAAAAACGGACCACCCAATTTATAAACAACCACCTTCCTGCAGGTGGGCAAACGGAGAACAATGGTGGGATGACCCCAAAGAAAAACGGCTGGTGACCTCACCAAGAAAACAAGTAGAATTTAACAAGAGTAAATGAAACAACAGATCACCAATCACTTAACTTCTAATAAACTGCGATTTCTCGAGAAGACCTGGCGCAGCACCCCAAAATCGTTCTCCCGAACCGTCCGCTGCCAACCGCTTCAACGGACCCAGGAAGGCGCACCGATCTCCCGTCTCACGGCGTCGCAGCTCGCACTGGCCAGACCAATGTCGTGTGTTGACTCCTGTTGCTCTCGTGTCGACCGCGAAGCCACTACCCCTCCTATACGGCATGGACCACTGGACTCAAGTGGCGACCTTGCATGCGCAGACGCTCAATACGGACAAGTCATCTTGTGTCTCAGTGCGCGACTGACCAACCGATCGATCTAACCGTCAATGACCATTAACTGAGCAAACTGGAGCAGACTGGCGGCCTAACGCGCAGACTCAGATACAGGAACTAAGACCCGACCTGACGACCACTCGCTGAGTTCTCTTACTGGCAGAGTGGTAAGACTCTCATATTGCCAGCTTTAAAGGTTGATCTGAACGAAATACATACTAGGACTCCGGACGACAGACAGACACTAACTGCCTCACAAATGCGGATGAGAGACAGACTAGCTAGCTGGGAACGAAAGACTGACCCAGACTGACCCCTGGCTAGCGCATAGCGCCCCTTAAATGCATATGAACAGGCAACCTTTCCCCTTTCTCACCAGAGGGAGACACCAAATCTGTGACTGCCACAGCGGCGCCAACGCCAGAAATGGAGGGCGACTGCTTCACACTATGCGCTGTGGTCCGCTCTTCAAAACAGCAATTTTTACCACGGCTCAAGGACGAATGAAGGTTAGATGTGGGAGGAAGTCATGGAGTTTGTCCCTTCCACGGGGCCAGATGAGCAACGTTTTGTCAACATAATTGAAAAAGCAAGTGGGTTTTCATTTGGGCTGGCCAGTGTGGCCAAGCGGTTCTAGGTGCTTCAGTCTGGAACCGCGCGACCGCTACGGTTCAGGTTCGAATCCAGCCTCAGGCATGGATGTGTGTGATGTTCTTAGGTTAGTTAGGTTTAAGTAGTTCTAATTTCTAGGGGACTGATGACCTCAGATGTAAAGTCCCATAGTGCTCAGAGCCATTTGAACCATTTTTTCATTTGGCTTTCAGGGCTTATTCCTCGAAGTGCTCCATATAGAAATTCGCAACCACAGGCGAGTATGGCCTCTGCTTGTTCATAGTAATCTCCATTAAAGAGAAAATACGTGGAAATCAGGACATGGCTGAGAAGGTTGGTGGTCTTCCCATCAAATTTCTGACCATTGAGTTTAAGTGATTCTCAAAGGAGTACGCTGATGAAATGACGGCCGATACTCATCAGGATATCTGAGGCCTTCAGACTGAAGTTGAGGCATTTCACAAAATCCACTGAATTGTGGACATGATGAAGGCATTTCCCCACATAAGTGTTTTGTATTTCATTATGATCATCAATATTTTGCCAACAAACCTGTAGGAGCCCTGATGTTGCTGACAATTAAGTGTAACTGGAAAACATATTTGTGGAACTTAGGAAGTACATATCGTCTTGGCAGTATAGACCCTCGTGTTAGCTATGTCTTGTTGAACCACTGTGAAACGTTCGAGTCCTTGAGAAGTGCACTGGTCTTTTTCTCCACCTTTTCGATGCACTCAGCATTGATCTTCCTGTAGGAGTCTTCATCTAGCAGGATCTGCATCTTCTCAATGTAATCCTTTTGGGAGAGAACAACAATGACTTTGCCTTTGTCAGCAGGTAATATAACAATCTCTGGACACTCTCTGAGGTCTCAAATGGCTACCCTCTCTTTGCTGGTAATGTTTGACTTGGTAGACTTAGTTCTCGTCAGAGCACATCAATTTCCACTACATATTTCTTTGATGCATCAGGCCGTGGTCACACCACGAATTGTTCAACTGTTCTGACTATGTCCAAACTGGTGTGAACTTATGAGATTGGAGCAAATTTATGTACCATCTCCAGAACCGAAACAGCGTCTCCATTCAGCTTCATGTCTGTCTAACTGATGACAGTCTTGAAGGGGGCTTCCAGTGCTGATTTGTGGGTGAGATGTACCAACTTTCATGCTTAATATCCTGTACTTTCCCCAAATGCAGAATTGGCTGCTACCCAGGCAAAACCATCAGTCCAGTCCCAGGTCCAGGAATTAAAATGTCTGGCCAGTTGTAAATAAAGTTTAAATAGTTCCTGGCAGTTGTTCTCCAGGCTCCAGTGAGCAAAAAGTATCATCTCGTGCACCAAGAGAAAGCTGGCTTGCTTCTTGATTCTCCTGGCTGCCACTGAATCGATTTCATGCATCACCTTAGCACAGTTTGGCACAACATACTCAGCACGATACCTCTTCAGAAATGTGAGAGCACACAGTAAATGTGATCTTTGGTGGCGCAACTTGTAGAATTTCTTCTTGCTGTGATGCAGCCCCTCCCTGGCTATGATTCTCCAGTATCTCCCAAAGCATTTGTTCCTTGAACAGTCCATCTGTGTAATGCAGGTTCATACTGTGCAACAGTCACAATATTTCGGCCATCAGACATCTCGCCGTAGACAGGTGTGCTGACGACCTGAGCTCCTGGGGGACGCAGCTGACTTATACTATGTGATCAAAAGTATGTGGACACCGGACTGAAAATGACTTACGGGTTTGTGGCGCCCCCCATCGGTTATGCTGGAATTCAATATGGTGTTGACCCACGCTTAGCCTTGATGACAGCTTCCACTCTCGCAGGCATACTTTCAGTCAGGTGCTGGGAGGTTTCTTGGGGAATTACAGCCCATTCTTCACGGAGTGCTGCACCAACGAGAGATATCGACTGATGTTGGTCAGTGAGGCCTGGCACGAAGTCAGTGTTCCAAAACTTCCAAAAGGTGTTCTATAGGATTCAGGTCAAGACTCTGTTCAGGCCAATCCATTACAGGGATGTTATTGTCGTGTAGCCACTCCGCCACAGCCGTGCATTATGGACAGGTGCTCGACCATGCTGAAAGATGCAATCGCCATCCCCGAATTGCTCATCAACAGTGGGAAACAAGAAGGTGCTTTAAATATCAATGTAGGCCTATGCTGTGATAGTGCCACGCAAAACAACAAGGGGTGCAAGCCCCCCTCCATGAAAAACACGACCACACCATAACACAACAGCCCCTTAATTTTACTTTTGGCACTACACAAGCTGGCAGATGATGTTCACTGGGCATTTGCGATGCCCAAACCATGCCATCAGATCGCCATATTGTGTACCTTGATTCGTCACTCCACATAACAGTTTTTCCACTGTTCACTGATCCAATGTTTATGCTCCTTACACCAAGCAAGGTTTCGTTTGCCATTTAGCGGTGTCATGAGTGGCATATGAGCAGCCGCTCGACCATGAAATCAAAGCTTTATCATCTCCCACCTAACTGTCGTAGTGAAACGTCCCCTTTGAACAATTATACAAGACTGTGCTTAAACTGACATACAATATTTTTAGCGCAACGCAATCTGACTTTCAAAAATCCCTGCAAAAGAATGGCCCTGAGTAACATTAAACTATACCTTTCAGAAATCACTTACCTCACAAAAATCTTCATTGCTCGAACTACTGCAGTACAGCGAGCGCCACTACTGCCAGCTAAATAAAAGATTCAAACTACGGAAGGCACTAACTACTGGTAGGGATAGTTAGCAAATGAAAGATATTAATAGAGAACAAACAATGTATTTACCTTAGTATCATCAAAAGTCATAATATATATAGCAGTTCATGACAAAATAACAAAACTCCGCCATCTCTCTCCCCACATCCACCACTGCTGGCGGCTCACCTCCAACTGCACAACGCTACGCGCTGTTCACATCCAGCTGCCGCTGCCCAACACTACAATGGCAGACAACAATGCAAACTAGCCACAGACTGCACACAGCACAGCCAGTGATTTTCAGAGCGCTACGTGGCGTTACCATTATAAGAACCTAAACAGCCTACTTACAGTAGTACTTGCAGTGCATCCTGATGCAGTTTGGAATTCTTGTGTGATGGTCTGGAGAGATATCTGCATGTTACACATTACAACCCTCTTCAACTGTTGGTTGTCTCTGTCAGCCAACAGACGAGGTCGGCCTGTAAACTTTTGTGCTGCATGTGTCCCATCACGTTTCCACTTCACTAACACATCGTAAACAGTGGACCTAGGGATGTTTAGGAGTGTGAAAATCTCGAGTACAGACGTATGACACAAGTAACACTCAATCACGTGATCACGTTCGAAGTCCGTGAGTTCTGCGGAGCTCGCCACTCTGCTCTCTCACGATATCTAATGACTACTGAGGTCGCTGATATGGAGTACCTGCCAGTAGGTGGCAGCACACTGCACATAATATGAAGAACGTATGTTTTTGGGGGTGTCCAGATACTTTTGATCACATAGTACATTTCTGTATGCAGTTCCCATCTGAGGGCGCTTGTTGGTGCCCAAGGAGGTGACACAGCGCCCACCACAGATGCCAAAGAGAAACCTCTAGTATACAGGGTATGCACCATCTGAGATGCAGAGTGTCTTCCCCAGGAACTAGTACGCCTCACAACTGTGTTACAGAAAACGGTTATTCAGAATGTTAGATTACGAATGCTCTGTGCCCTTCCACTACAGTACATTGTATGAAGATGGACGAAGTCATGGAGACAGAGGCAGCCACAGTCTTTTTACTCTACACAGGCGCACTATTGGGAAAAATTGGGCACATACTGAGAAAGAACTTAGTGAGAACTGTTCTTTTCTCACGCAATAAAACACGAGCGTTGCTGGGGAGCATCGAAGACGACCTTAGTTTACATTTATGGGAGACAGTATATACCAAATTCAGCACAAATGTGTGCGAGATATACAGTGGACGAACAGCATACACCATCAAAGATTGATGCTGAGTACGCCAGCAGTACACTCAAGTAATGTATCCCATCAATTGCAGATCATCGTTTGTTCAAGGCTCGTGCAATGGAACATGAACATACCACGATTTTAGCACATACGTCCATACACTGGATCAGTGTTGTTAGAGAGTCCATTGAAATTTGTGGGACGATCTCATCAACCAGGGTTGTGGTTATTATCTCAGCAAGGACTGGCAACCAGCACTGGGTGTAATTAAGATGATGTTTAGCAAACAAAACATTGTGTATCATGTAAAAAATGAGAAAGAATGGCTGCAAATATTGAAAACACCATCACATGTAACTTTTTGGCAGTTGGGTTACTGTTAACCTTATGTCCTGACAAGTAACTGCTTTACAGACAAGAGCATAAATATCAGTTGGCTCGACTGACCCATTCCACCAGGACAGATACAACAATTAGCAGATATATTTGCTAGTGTTAACCAAAGTGTAACATCTACAGTGATACTTCACAGAAGTAAGATTTTAATATTAGTGGAGTCATGGAGTGAGAAGGAATATAAGTTTTGAATTAATAAAATGGGATTTTAAACTGTGACAATGTGCAGCTAAAAATAGCAGTTACCTGAGAGTAGAATCCAGAGAAATCACTAATATTGGAAAGTCACAGTTTAGCCTGTTCCCACAATTTGATTAATTTTGTATAGCACACTACCGAAAAGCGGAACATCTGGAAAAGCAATGACAATATTTATAAAGGAAATCAATTTACCATATCTATTGTGTTTTTTCTGTGCTTCGAAGAATGTCAAATTATTGTATGTATCCCTTTCGGTATAGTTGACATTTTCACTTAGAAAAGCTATTTCGTGAATATTTCTTCATCAATTTAAATTCTTATGTGTATGTAGTGTAAGTGTCAGCTGTTCCATTATTGTATTAGCTAAAGCATTTTTCTCTTTTGGATTTCTGTCCTGTCTTATTGGAAAACATTCAATGGAAATAATATCTAAGTCACTGTGTAATATTTGAAATGTGTCACATAAACAAAGCAAAATAAAAAATTAATACATTAGTGAGTGTGGTGAAAATAGGTTAACTTTTTATGTTAACAAATGACGATATCCTCTGGATAAATTCTAGTGTCTGATTCCACTCATTGGATTTGACTAATGGTGTCATACATAAGGCAAAGATGCTGCATATCAGCAATCTATGAAGGGAATTGATCATACTCATAAACAAACGAATATAGCATGCGACAAAATAATAAATTTAATGCGATTATTATTTACACACGAATTATATGTAAATGAGTTGAAGATAACCGAAATAAGTAAGAACAGGAGTGTAAAAAATTTGTGTCTAACTAGAATTATTATCATAATTTATGCAAATGGAGGGGCACAGAGAACCATAAACTGTAATACAGTATAGCACATGGTGAAATCGTTCTATTGCAAAATTATGTTAATTTTATTATTGATTATTCATTCAAATGGGAGAAGCGCAGGAAAGTTGGTGTTTTGGGCGGGGAGAAATTAAATTAGAACAGAACAACGGAAAAATAAAGAGAATTATAACAAATATGCATTACCAACATGAAATATGGAGAAACATCAACTGGAAATCCTAAACAAATCAGGAACTGACGTAAAGGAAATACATTAAAAATTAACAAATCTTGGAATTGGTAACTGGGATTGACCTGTATAAGAGGTCAATTCTAGTTACCAATTCCAATATTACTAACTTTACTGCAGAAGTTCAGAGAGCAGCTAAGAGTGCAGAAATAGTACTACATGTAACACAGGACTTGAAAAAAAGATCTAATTAATGAAATAGCGAATAGGTGGAATAGGAAACTAGAATTGACCTACAGGTCAATTCTAGTTATCTATTCCAATGTTTGTAGCTATTTCGCGGTAAATCAGAGAACAATTATGAGCAGAAAAATGTTATTACATTTGAGACACCTACTGGAAAGAAACGATCCAGTTAATGAGCCATCGAATAGAAAAAAGGGTTTAATGAATGAACAATCGAATAGTTGGAATCGGTAACAGGAATTGACCTACATAAGAGGTCTATTCTACTTACTGATTCCAATGCTTGTAGCTTTTTTGCGGTAATTCAGAGAGCAATTACGAGCAGAAAAATATTATTACATTTGAGATAGCTACTGGAAAAATGAAGATCCCATTAATGAACTTTCCAATTGGAATCGGTAACTAGAAGTAACCTATATAACAGGTCATTTCTAGTTACTGACTCCAATATTACTGTTTTGCGGTAGTACAAAGAGCAATTACAAGTGCAAAAATCTGGTAACATATGAGAAACCTGCTTCGAAAACGATCTTATTAGTGACCTACAGAATATGGCCAGACTTTCAAAAAATGAAAATCTTTACATGACTGCATGATCAAAAAACAAAACGCAAAAATAATCAAACTTTGGAACTGATAACTATAATAAGTAACACCAGCTACAGTAGCTCAAAATAACATTCAGTAAAGTTGATACATCAGGAATTAAAGTAAAATTAAGAGAAGTATAGCAAAAACATCGAAGAGGAAAACATAAAAGTGGCTACACAAAACGAAACTTACCACATATGAACTTCCAAAGGAGTGAAGGATCGAGACTGACAAGAAGAACAAAATAAGGACATAACAAGAAATAATAATGTTAAGATGTCAAACTATAACGAAATACACAAAATCGAGAATAACTAGTCAAAAAATTAATAAGAAACACAAACTGCCAGGCACAAAAGAGGCACCACCCAATCAGTTCTTCCCTGCCACCTGTCCTCAACCAGACGCAAAATTTTAAAATAATAAAAAGAATGATATCACAAGTCAGTCAAGTAAACCCACAGGTACAAGACACAGCAATTCCCCTCACCCACCATTGTAACCAAATAATATTAAAACGACAGAAAAACCTGTCCCCAGAGAAACCAAAAAAGGAGCAAACCCACAGTACAGTAACAGAAAAAAACGCAACGTAAAACAAGGAAAAAGCATCAGACCCACCAACGCCTAACAAACAAAACGAGGCTTGTTCATTTTGCTGACTATTTTCATAAACGCAAGAAATACACAATAACCTTACGAATACTCTTCCTCCAACAGAATTCATGCAAATGGCCTCACAACACAGAAATGCTTCTATTTTGCCACCTGACAATAGATTTTATGGTCGTCCAATACCCCTCAATAGTAGTGGTACATGGCCCCATCTTGTAATCTTTAAACTGAATATTGTGATTCATGATCAAATGATGATAACACCTTTCACCCAGGCGCTTGTATGAAGCAAACCCATCTGACATGACTATGGAACCTTCTTCCACATATTCTTCTATTAAAGATGTCATTACTTCCTTTGTACGATTTTGTACAACCCTAAATACAACATCACGATCCCCTCCAGAAACTATACTCCAAAAATCCAAAGTCCAACAGCCTCATGCCCCCTTTATACTTTCTCTCTCCTAAATGTGATTTGTCTACTTCAACTCTAATCCCCCCCCCCCCATAATCCTCTATCCTCTATATATTCCCCACAGATTTCTCTACAAAATGAAACCGGTTAACTAAAGTGCCACACGAAACACCTTCTTCATGCATGACAGATCTACAAGAATATTGATAGCAAAAATAGTAGGTTAACATGACAGTTAATTCTAAATTCAGCCTTGATCTTTCGAACCAGGCCCCCCTGTGTATAGATCTCCATACATTATTTTTTCTGCACCTCCACCTTTGTCAAACTCATATAATTTCCACAAACACTGTACTTGCAAAATTCTGCAGTAACGCCAAATGATTTCAAAAATCTTATAGCTGACTTACTCTCAATCATTTTCTCATGGAGAATTTTCACTGTAAATACAAATGACTCATCCATAATTAAAAGCAGTTGTGTGAGAAATCAAGAACTTATGAATTTCGACTACTTTCGTCAACAAAAGATGCCGAAAATGAATTACAATATGAAAACAAAACAATATATGTAGAAATTTTGATATACGCGTAACTAGGAAATCCAGAGAAACCACTTAACGTACGTAATTTGCGGTACAAACAAAACAACGTCATACATTACATAATTGGTCAAAGTCGACGGGTGGAGTCGGGTACTAGAATTGACACCATCCTCTCGCCACCAGCGTCAACGTCACAGTGCTCATTCCGAGTACCTTGACCTTACCTTAACGTCCCAGTCCATCCCGTTCCATTCCACCCATTGACCGCCTGTGTAAATCAGACCATTTGAAATCTTGTGGAATGTTTTGTTTATTACGTTTCGCTACGTCCCGTTCCGTCAAGCTGAATCAGCCTTTACGCTGGTGGAATATGTTTCACCAAACTTAAAGTACATATCGCTTGCGAAGATGCTAATGTAATATTTTTATGTCCTACAAACGCTTTTGGGAATTCAACCGTGTATAACATTACCAATGCAGGAGGCATCATTTTTCTCTTTCACCGTTGATTCACTATTTTTTAGCTAATGATAGTGAAATCTTTGGTAATGTCTCACAAATGTCATCTGAGGTTGGTGCATAGTTTAAGGTCTTTGGATCCGGCGTCTGGTTTTGTGCTGTTGTTGTAGAAGACGCGGAATAGTGATTGTATTGAACGAGTTGTAACGTAAGTACGTTTTTTAATAAGGGCATCTGAATGCTTGTGAAATAAGTTTTTCACGTTGTTTCAATAGAAGTTTTCATTTAGGAGAAGTTGCTTGTACTATGTAAAATAAATCCCGCGGCGTGTTGTCTCGTTCGTGGCTGAATAGCTGATAAAGAGAAAGCTTTGTTTAAGCTACAGTCAAGGTGAAGTTTATATGTTTAATTGCAGCACAACAGTAACAAGATGAAGATGGTAAGAGGAAGAGGTCGAGGTGGAATGGGAAGAGGAATGGGCAGACCAGGGCCATTCAAAGTTAAGCCTTTTGTCCCTCGTCACCCTTTCGATCTTACTTTGTGTGAATCTGCGTTTCCTCGTGTAAAGCCATTGCCTGATGAGACTGCATTCACGCAGGTAAAACTTTCGTGTTACATTTAACCTTAATTAATAATGAAATAGGCTAATATCTATAGTTTGAGTACATAGAAATAGTATGTCTTCCTGGTGCTTATGTCTGTAAATCTGGCCATCTGTACGTTTTACCTTAGCGGTCTTGTAAAGCAGTTTTTTAACTACGTGTTTTTTTATGTATTTATTATGAGCCTCTTGTTTACTAGAAATATGTCCGTACAATGACTTTTAGTCTGACAATTTCAGGTTTTGTGGCATGGCATATTCAGCTGCTGGTAGCAGACGAGTGCATAATTGTTTACACAAGAATAACTGTGGAGTTCCATAACATTATTTCACTATACTTTTCTATGCATTTCACATCTGCAGATCGTTTTTATTAATAGGTTATATAGATCACATGGGTAATTATTGTTTTGGTGTTCGCTCATGTTCCTCTATACAAGAACTATTAGTACTTAGTCGACCTGTAATTTGCCTTCTAGTGCTGACAGTTCCTTCATGTTTTTAAAAAGAATAAATTTGTAGGTAGTTCATGCTTTATGACTACTATTGTTTGTAGCAGTTGTATTAGGCTGACATAATTAAGATTACTATTGCTTGTTTTTCTCATCATATTTTACTGTGGTGCTGCATTCTTGCAAAAAAAGAACTTTGGTTTTCTTTGTAGGCACTTCTGAAGAGAAATACAGACCTGTCACCATCACCTCAAGAGCAGACTTCTGTACTAAATCTTGTGACAAAGATACAGACAGTAATGGACAACTTGGTTGTTGCTCCAGGTGGCTTTGATGCCTGTCAGTTGGAAGAAGTTAGACAAGTTGGATCTTTTAAAAAGGGAACTATGATGACTGGACATAACGTGGCAGACATTGTTGTCATACTGAAAACCTTGCCAACAAGAGAAGCTGTTGATGCGCTTGGTGTTAAGGTGCAAGAAGATTTGAAAGCTCAAGATCCACAAGAGAGTGAGTAACTCAATCATTCCTTGAGAAAATGTCAAACATTGTCTTTACAGTAGTAGCATTAAATTGGCAATTTTTTGGATATTGGAATATTGCAGTATGTGAAATGGCTTATTCTGTGGGAATACTTATGTAATAAACATACTCGGAAAATATATTTCGGCAGAAACAGTGGGGAAAGAGGTTTTACATAAGATATAAAATGTTTTGTGTGTGTGTGTGTGTGTGTGTGTGTGTGTGTGTGTGTGTGTGTGTGTGACAAATATAATGTTAAAGTTTGTACAAAATGTTTCAGTTCTCTCTATGTTAACAAATGACCGTGGCTTCGAGATCAGTAGTTCTGAAGCAACTGTGAGGGTTTTAATGACCACTGTCCATCACAATCTTCGGAAACTAGACCCTGAACTGCATTTAGACCAGAAAATTTTGCAGAGTCATTTAGCAGCAATCAGACACAGGTGAGAATGTTTCCCATGTTCATAGTATTCACTCTTCAAAAACGTGTAAATGTACTAATAAAATGAGTCGTCTGTTTCTAAAAGCTTCAGTCTGCTCTGTTCTACTTTTAAGAGGCGTTATCGGAAGAATGCTCCTGACATTGCTTGTTTGCTGTAGAAGGCATGAATTAAAGTTGAAACTTGTTACTTATTGTTAGGGATAGTTCGCTTTACATTATTAGGGATTGAGTGTGCTGTCATTGAAGTCTGAAGATTTGATGTTCTAAACTTGGTAGTATTCATGGTGTTAATTCATTTCATAAACTGACTGCCTCTGAAAACCTCGAAGTTTATCTCTAATGGCTCAGTGGTTGCTGTTCTTTACAAGAAACGATAATGACAGCCAACACCACCTCATATTACACTGGTGTGGAAATATAAACACCAAATAAAAAACACAAATTCATAATAGTGTAATGTAAGACACAGTTATATGCAAATTTGACATAGACAGCAGTACAAAATGACAAAATATGGTGGCAATACACACAGTGAAAAACCACAAACTATAGAAAGAGGTTTCAGCAACAGTGGTTAACCTATATGCCTCAACTGAAGATGCAGATACCGATGGTTGATAGCTTACACAACAAAAACATTAACCACACAAAATATCCAGGCACCAAATTTAATATTAGAGATGGAGACTCATGAAAGGAAATAAACTTATGAAGAAAATATAGTGTACAGTAATAAAACAGCCTTTACAAAATTCAAGAAACAATTTAGAAAACTGAGACTATAACACATACCTCAATTAAAAAACAAATGACATGTGAAACAACTTGAATGCCAACCTCACCTTCCCCGCCCATAAAGGAAGAGAATACACAGCCAGCCAGTCGCACTTAACTTAGGAGCAGGGGCCTATATTTGTTGCCAATAATGAAAAATGACAGTAATGCTGTAAAACAGGTCTTCTAACTGGGCTCAACACGAGCATGCAAGACAGAAGAATGCCTTTTGTCCTTTTCAACAACAGGTCTGACAGGAACCCCCACTCCCCTCCAGTTACTCTCAATAGTATTTTTTGCAGGCCCCAATCTTCAAATCCAATGTTAAGGTTCACAATGAGGTGATTACGGCCCCTATTGCACAACACCTTGTATGAACTGAAGTCATGTGACAGTAAATCATTTAGATACATATTCCTCTTAGTGAATGTAAGACACATGTACCTACTGAGATTGTTAGCATGTCTCCACCTGAAATAATAGCCCCAAAGACCAACATGTATTTCTTCACTCTTATCAAAAGAGCTTGTCAGCTTTCACTGTAACTCCAAACAGCATCCCTACCCTTCTAATGATCCCCTTCATTTAGTGAATACAGCACAACGACTCTACAGAAAGAAAATTAATCAGTTGCTGTCTGTTCAGTACCACCAGCTTGATGCTTGTTATGTCTGATAAAGGACTAGTATTATAAATAGTATATCAACAGACCTATAACACAAGAACAATGTTGACCTTTCCAGTGACGATCTGTGCCACACATCGTGGGGGCATCTCCACATACACCTATTGGAAGAATGTTGTGAGAAGACCGTCATTAATCTTATTACCACCTTTAATTTCTTACCACAACATGAGACCATTAAATCTTAATTATGGATCCCTCTTGCAAAAATCACATAGCAAGAGTGTGAACCAATGTAACCAACTAATGAAACAAGGCTTAGACCATAGATCTATGATCTAAGAATAGGAGTATAGCGCCGGCCGAAGTGGCCGTGCGGTTAAAGGCGCTACAGTCTGGAACCGCAAGACCGCTACGGTCGCAGGTTCGAATCCTGCCTCGGGCATGGATGTTTGTGATGTCCTTAGGTTAGTTAGGTTTAACTAGTTCTAAGTTCTAGGGGACTAATGACCTCAGCAGTTGAGTCCCATAGTGCTCAGAGCCATTTGAACCGTTTTAGGAGTATAGCAAAGCAATAAAAGGATAAATATGTTACACAACTATAAGGCACTAGATGATATTTGAGCACTAAAAGGAAATAGTGCTGTGGACATGTTAAAATTGATTTTGCATTGGAGATAATTTTCAAAATAAATGGTATACTACTTACTTGTTGTGATACTTAAATTTCTCCAGGCGTATTTTGACAAAATAAATCTCGGCTGAACAGCCTGATATGAGTGTGCATAGGACATGCACGTTCATACCAGGCTGTTCACCCGAGATTTATTTAGTCTTAATTACTTATTGTTATTTCTGGGGATTAATTTATAGCTTCACAATATGTACACCACAGATTTCTTGTGCTCGGTTGTGAAACTTCTCTGCTTTGAACAGTTCTCTGTGGCATACATGATCACTGTAAAAAAAAAAATTTTAAATTACTATTGTAGTGGTAGGTTGCGTGTTCATAATACATCTGATGGGGAAGTATCTGCCACATGATTTTGATAACTTATCAACTTTTCAGCCGTTGGTTTGAAGAAAATGCCCACCATTCATCAATAAAAGTTCTTATACGCCTATTGAGAGATCTAAGAAACAGATTTGAAGGTTTTGAACCTCTTTCTCCGTGGATGCTCGACTTGCTGGTAAGTTGACAGGCATTTTTATTGTACTTGATTGTAATGGATAATTGGAATTTTAAAAAACAGTTGACAAATGTGCACAAAATATTTGTCGGGTTGTCATAATCTATTCTGTACAAAAATATAAAAAATAGCATTTCTCAGTTTTGAAATTAGATTTATAAATCAAGTATGTACGTGTGAAGATGGTAGGACTTCATGCATGACAGTGTAAGGTCTTACATGTCAGCTGACATGCAGTATGTTCCATAATCATTGCATTTATGCCTATTAGTAATGAGCACCCAGAAAGCAGAACTGTAATGTGCAGCTTTGAGTGTCTTCATTGGTGATGGTGGTTGTCGTGGTGGCAGCGGAAGTTGTAGTGCAGTGTAAATAGGTATGTTAAGTGTTTAAGGAAAACTATTAGCATTGGCTGTTACAGGAAAATCATAAAGGATGTGTAAAAGGGCTCAAATATAAACACGTGTCACATCTACAAGGATTTAATCTGATAGTCAACGGTGTAGTCTGTGGTAGTGTAAAATCTTGACAAGATAGCAAGTTGCTCTGCCGTTATTTACTACACATGATCACGGCTTTTCGAAGTGGAATTCATAATCGATTATTTTTCCTAAAAGTTTAAGGAGGTTAAATTTTAGTTTGCAAGCTGTCGAAAATTAAGAACTACGGCATACTCATATGGATGCTGTGTGATTAGAGTACAAGATACAGTTCCTCATTTAAGGTAAATTCTGGTGCTGGACAGCCTTTAGCAGCAACAGTGATGGAACTACTGATACCTTCTTATGGAAAGTTGCATCAAATCTACATGTATAATTATTATTACGGTGTAGAACTTGCAGAGAAGTTACTTGAAAAGAAAATTCAAGTTCACGGAACAATATGGAAAAATAGAGAATTTCTGGAAAAATTAAAGTGCGCAAAAGTCAATGTTTGAAGCTTGTGATCAATGGGAAGGTGAAGTACCCGCACTGGTATGAAGAGCTTTGAAAAACTAAAACAATAAAAATGATCTCTACAACACATAATGCAACTTTGACTGACACTCAAAGAAAATGTAGCAAAATGAATTACACAATAAAAAAACCTGAAAGTGCATTAGACTGCAATAAATACATGAAAGGAGTGGATCAGGCAGACCAATATTTATTACCCTGTATACAGAAAAATTGTAAAAAGGTTTGCTTGTAACTCTTAAATTGCACATTATTTAATGCATTCCGTACGTGTCCATATTTCAAAACAGAACACAAAGGTCCGATTTCACAATTTATTGAAAGCATCTGATTTGTGGATAAGACATTGTATCTTTTTCTGAGCAAAACTTTGAGGTTGCCACTACATCGCGTACGTCTCGTCGTGATCTGGTTGAGACTTTTTGGTCACATAAAGCGACATATTTATTTGCATATGTACACCTTTGAAATTTCATGAAAGTAAGGGAACAGGGCTGAGAACTTACGAGAACTAATGATGAGAGTAGTTAGACTTAAGAAGATTGTAATCTCCCGATCATGTCAAGAAAAGCTGGTGATAAGCCAAGTAATCTGAATTAGCACTGCCAGCTCCAAGCAAATAAATTGTTACAAGACATGCAGATGGCAGAGTGTTAAGCTTGAAGTTACACTGATAAGTAGTTCATGCACATAATAAAAGCTTCAGGCTCCCATGCTGATGTGATAAGTCTAATTGTTAATGATGTCTGACTATTTTCATGAATATTCTAGAAATTAATGAATATAAAAAAATTCTAACCTTCATTAATCAGAGAAACATTTGTCAGGTCATGATTAGTTGCCTCTGGGAAGGGAAAGGTGAGATATAGGCGAAATGAGTAGCATATAGGGCGATAAATAAGAATTAGATATAACTAATTAGAAGTGACACTTCATTAGGGAAAATGATTGAGAGGCATGGTAATGCAAAAAGTAATTGCCACATATTTCATGGTTTACCTGATATTACAGAATAATATACACTATGGGATCAAAAGTACGTGGACAGCTCACTGAAAATGATTTAAAAGTTCGTGGTGCCCTTCATCGGTAATGCTGAAATTCAGTATGGTGTTAAACAACCCTTAACTTTCATGACTGCTTCCACTCTCACAGTCATACGTTCAATCAGGTGCTGGGAGGTTTCGTGGGGAATGGTAGCCCATTCTTCACTGACTGCTGCACTGAACAGAGTATCGATGTTGGTTGGTGAGGCCTAGCATGAAGTCAGTGTTTCAAAACATCCCAAAGGTTTTCTGTATGATACAGGTAAAGTTTCTGTGCAGGCCAGTCCATTACAGGGATGTTATTGCCGTGTAACCACTCTGTCACAGGCCGTGCATTATCAACAGGTGCTTGATTGTATTGAAAGTTGCAATTGCCATCCCTGAATTGCTCTTCAACAGTGGGAAGCAAGAATGTGCTTAAAATATTTTAAGCCTTTGCTGTGATAGTGGCACACAAAACAGCAATGGGTGCAAGCCTCCTCCATGAAAAACATGACCACACCATAACACAGCCGCCTCCAAATTTTACTGGTGGCACTACACATGATGGCAGATTACGTTCACCGGACGTTCATCATACCCACACCATGCCATCAGATCGCCTCATTGTGTACCGTGATTGGTCACTCCACACAATGTTTTTCCGCTGTTCAACATCCAACGTTTACGCTCCTTACACCAAGCAAGGCGTCATTCGACATTCACCGTGGTGATGTGTGGCATATGAGCAGGCAGCATGAAATCAAAGTTTTCCTACCTCCTGCCTAACTGTCATAGTACTTGCAGTGGATCCTGATGCAGTTTGGAATTCCTGTGTAATGGTCTGGAGAGATGTCTGCCTGTTACACATTACGACCCTCTTAGACTGTCGGTGGTCTGTCAGCCAACAGACGAGGGCAGCCTGTATGCTTTTGTGCTGTATGTGTCCCTTTACATTTCCACTTCACTAACACTTTGGAAACAGTAGACCTAGGGGTGTTTAGGAGTGTGGAAATCTCACGTACAGACGTATGACGCAAGTGACACCCAATCACCTGACCATGTTTGAAGTCCATGAGTTCTGTGGTGCGCCTCATTCTGCTCTCTAGCTGAGGTCGCTGATATGGAGTACCTGGCAGTAGGCGGCAGCACAATGCACCTCATATTGAAAATGTATGTTTTTGGGCGTGTCCAGGTACTTTCATGTGCATAGTATATTTCAACTATAGTGACTTCTCAAGACAACATTAAATGAGAAGTCTCTAGCCTGATAGCTAGTTCTGCAGTTCTCTTCGTTGACTTACTATATTCTAAGCCACGCATCACATGCAACAAACTTGGGAAGTTATATACTGTATCTAGACAACATGCACAGTTCCAGTATTCCGATTGAGCTTGCTGCATCGGTCCATTATGCCACAATGGATAGCACATTCTAATTAACGCTTACAGTGCTTATTTATTTTCAGATAGATCTTAATTTTGTTGAAATTTTTTAACGAGTTCAATGCTAAGTGAGGCTAATTCAACTAGCAGATTGTGCAAATGACTAGTTTCTTTGTTGATGCACAACAAATGTTCATAACCATGCTGTCTGTGGTCTTCAGCATCTCAAGAAAAAGAAACAAGATTGGTAAATGAAATTTTACATACAACTTTGGGTTATGACAACTGAACCATAACTTATGTTCTTCATAAATTTACTAAATTTATGTCCGCTGATCAACCAGTATGTCGTAAAATTTTCTTTGTATGGTTTGTATAAAATGAAATGCAATACAGATTAAAAATATTTTTCTTTCACAGGCACATAGTTCAATTATGAATAATCCCAGTCGTCAGGCATTGCCAATCAATCAGGCATATCGCAGGGTTCTGCAGTTGCTTGCAGCTGGTTTGTTTCTCCCAGGATCAGCAGGTATTGTTCTACATAATTTAAAGCTTTATTTTGTGTATAAATGTTAGGTAATATGCGTACGTAATACTTCAGCACCCTCTCTTATTTTGATTGTTCCCATGTTGATTGTTATGAGGATCTATACCCCTGATCATGAGCTGCGTGTTGTTGTGTTGAACTTCTTTGTGACACGTACAACATAATTTAAATATTGACAGTGAGCAACAGATTAGATAAATAACTGTCTGGTGCTAAGGTTGGATATTATCTGTTGGGATGTTATAATGTAAGGCTTCTATTAGTTCAGCCCAAACATCCATGGTAGCAGAAAAGTGGTTTTACTACACTAGTTCTGTAAATGTGCCAGTTGCACACTATAACTATCAACTTGAACTTGACAGGATGGCACTAGTACAAAATGTAGTGACACAATAAGATATAACCGAATATGATACAGCAATATTTTAAAAATGATGTGTTTTGGCAGTCTGATACTTTTGCTGTAATGGAATTTAATTTAGTAGACATTTGATATCATCTTAGTCCTCCATAAATATATTGCAAAGTCGGAATACTGTCCTCACAACATAAGTAGTATAACTTTACTCTCTACTGCAGTGACAGGAGCTGTACAGAGCTGGCTGCAGGCACTAAAGTAGTCTACAGTTGACAGTGCTCTTAGCCAAATGGCAATACTATCGGCAGAATTGCACGACGTACAGGTGGAGGTGGGGAAGACGCAGGTGGTGGTCTGAATTTGTGAGTGCTATGTGGAGGCTGCTGCTCGGAACAAAGGCACTAGGCAAGTAGTGGTGGTGGTGGTAGCAAACTGTTGTGGTTATCCTTCAAGTTTTTTAATCACTACCTACTTGAACATGGTATCACTGGTAGGAATAACTGTATCAAAGGACTGCATTGATTGTTGTGCTGTGGCATTTGCAGTTGTAAGACCCTGTGCAGTACACAAACGCAGCATCGCCTCCTCAAGGCTTCTCGCAGGCTTACCCTGTCAGAGAAGAGACTATCTGTTAAAACAGTCATATCATAACCATACCTTCTGTAATTTCTGCACAGCATTTTATGCAACCAGCTGCCAACCAAAATGAATGGCCACAGCCAAACTGTGGCTAAGAGCAGAGTTGACCACCCACAGACCTAACATGCTGCACACACACACACACACACACACACACACACACACACACACACAAAATTCTTTCTCTCCCCTGAATGTAGGTGGAAGTTGTCTTTGAAATTAAACATTGAGTCTCGTCATTCTTTCGTCCTCTTTCTCCACCAACCACTCCCCCACATCCATCTCCAGTGCTGCTCCAGGACCAGTAGTAACTCATCCTGTTGGCATAGTTACCCATTTTTGCTCACATTCTCTTCTATTCAGTACTGCACCTAACTGTGCACAACTGCCTGTGGCTAGAATGAACTCATTACTGGCACATGCCTGTGCATCCGCAGCATCTCCTACTCAGCTGTCTTCCAGCCTTCTACAACCCTCCCATCTGATTGCTGCTACTTTTCCCCATTCCATCCAGCACGGCTGCTTGCCTCAGTTGAGCTGTTATCCCGGCACAATCTAGTAAGTCAGGACAAAGTAGCTGTGCAAGTGTTACTTTGTATGTGTATGCTATAACTCTGACAAAATGATTTGTTGGAAAGCTGGCAAAGTTCTCAGTCTAGTTTTTGTGCCTTCCAACAATTCACTGCCTGCAGTAGAGTTGTTACATTTATTTTTTTAATTATTGATCCAGGGTAGTTTGCAGCGAGATGACCATGTTATACTCTAGTGACAATCTGTTAGGCTTCTCTTCCCAAATTTTAGAGAGACTGCAATGACAATTCATTGGCTCTCCTGAGTCCTAGTTTGATTTGCTTCCAGAGATGTAAATAGAAGCACCTACAAGAGAAATACATTCAGAGGTACTCCACAAGCCTTCGTATGATGTATGGTGGAGGGTACCCTGTACCATTATTAGTCATTTCATTTCTTGTTCCATTCCCAAATAGAAAAAGGAAAAATGACTTACTATATGCCTCACTATGAGCCATAATTTCTCTGGTCATTGTTTCATGGTGCGTAAATGAAATATATGCTGGTGGCAATAGAATTGTTCTGTGTCCCGCAAAAAAGGCCTTCACTCCAGGTATTGGCACTTGAGCTCACAGATTATCTCTGTAATAATCACTTGTTGATCAGACCTAACTGTAACAAATCTAGCAACCCATTTTTGAATTGCTTCAATATCTTGCTTGAATTCAACCTGGTGGGATCCAAAACACTTCAGGGCTCAAAGAAGGGTTGAACTCATGTTCTAAACATGATGTCCTTTACAGACAATGCATGCTTTCGTAAAATTCTCTGTATAAACCAAAGTCTGCCTTCCCTCCTACTGTCTTTATCAATTATATGCCTTGAATAGTTACACCTAGATATTGAAACAATGTGACTGTGAACCAATACACTGCTAATGCTGTATTCAAAAATTGCAGAGTTGGTTTGTCTACTCACTTGTAGTAACTTAAGTGTTTCTACATTTAAAACAAGCTGTCAATAGTCACAAAAAATTGCATCAGTCATCTTGTCATCTTACAGTCAGTTGACAACACCTTCCCGTATACCACAGTGTTATCAGTAGGTGCAGATTGCTGCTCAGTCTGTCAGATCATTGATGTATGTTGACAATAAGTGTGTTCCTATCACACGTATCACACTTCACTGGGGTACTCCTGATAATACCCTTGTTTCCAATGAACACCCAGTGTTGAGGACAACATATTGTGTTCTATTGCTTAGTCTTCGAACCACTTGGGTATCTGGAACCTGTTCTGTATGCTTAGACCTTTAAGTCAACCACTTCAAATGCTTTGTGAAAGTCCAGGAAGTAGTAGTCCGTTTGTTGCCCTTGATCCATGGTTTACAGGATACTGTGTAAGAAAAGGGCAAATTGAGTTCTGCACAAGCAATGCTTTCTAAATCTGTGCTGATTTGTGGACAGAAGCTCTTAAGCCTCAGAAAATTTGTTTATATTTGAACTGAGAATATGTTCAAGAACTTGGCAGCAGACTAATGTTAAAGGTATTGGTTGCTGATTGTACAGAACCATTTTTCCATTTTCCAAGTGTATGACTCACCTGTGCTTTCTCCCGGTTGCTCACAACTTTGTGCTGTGTGAGAGATCCGTGATAAATGAAAGCTAAGTAAGGAGCCAGTGTTGCAGAATACTCACTGTGAAACTGGACTGGGGTTCGATCTGGAGCTAGTGGCTTTGTTTTTAACTCACAGTTGTTTCTCTACAACAGGGATGCCTATTACTGTTTCCTCCATACTAGGGGATGTGCGACGTGAAACAGTGGTATGTTTGTATGATCATTCCTGCATGAATGATTTCTTAAATGCGAGGTTTGAAACTGTGGGAGGGCACTGTTGACAGTAGTTCAGAAATTGAACTTTGCGGGACTCCGCTCCATTGTATAACACTAGACTTGGATCCACTGAACAGGTTCAGTTCTCATCTACACTAGCAGGAAACACACTTGGCAATGTCGCTAAAATTGGTGATTGACATTATTATTGTGCTTTGATAGCAGATATTAATTTTACTTAGTAGAAACACAGTATTTATTACCAAAGATGCCGCAGTATAAAGATCGAGGAAAGTAAGTAGAGAAAGGTCCTTCAAAAAGATTCTGCAGTGGAGTGTGCACTGATATGAAACTTCCTGGCAGAGTGAAAATTTCATTCTGGAAACATTCCCCAGACTGCAGCTAAGCCATGTCCTTTCTTCCAGGAATGCTAATTCTGCATGTTTCGTAGGAGGGCTTGTGCAAAGTTCGGAAGGTAGGAGACGAGGTACTGGTGAAGTAAAGCTGGATGCCTCAAGAGTCATGCATGGGTAGCTCAGTCGATAGAGCAATTGGCTGTGAAAGGCAAAGCTCCCGAGTTCGAGTCTCGGTCCCGGCACACAGTTTTCATCTGCCAGGAAGTTTCGAACATAGTGTTTAGCTAAAGTTGGTAAGAATGATAGTGTCAATTAACTGACAGCAAAGCTTAGGATAATTATAACTAAAAACAACTTCTGACACACAGGTAAGGATTCTGTTACAGAATCTAGTGTCAGAATGTTGTCCAAAAAACAAAAAGTATAGAAAATGTTCTCAATGAGAAGTACCAGTTTTACAACAGGAGATAATGCCTCGAATAATAGTGTAGAATAAAGGTAAATTATTGCTTTGGAACATGAAATAAGAAAGTAACATGGAAAGAAGGAAAAGAAATTAAAGAACTGGAACTAAAATAAATGAAAAAAAATCCAGATTTCAAACTGACATTTTGTAAATTTATTCTAATTTTGTAAATGTTTTATGTAAATAACATTGTTACTAAATGCCGTCCACATTGCTTTATGACTGTTAGCATTGTTTTCTCTGTTAGAACTGGAATTCCTTCTCCTAACAAATATTGTCATCCATTTTAGACTTCTTACCTGGTGCACTGATGTCTTTTATGTTTTTAAAGTAAAATGCTGCCATAACTGTTAAGAGATTTAGTTTTACTCTGAGTCCTATAGTCAATAGCTCAGCATTTTACACATTAAGAAACATTGTTCAAGGTGGAAAAAATGGCAAGGCGAGAAAAAATACACAGAACTGATGCAATATTGAGCCTGGGGTTTTCTGGACTGCACTCGGCGACTCACCCACTGAGTCACCAGGTGCATAGAGCATTATTGTAGGAGTTGTTCAGTTTTTACTGGCTACTGTTGAACTCTGTGTACTTAACTTCTCACTGCAAATATTTTGAATCTATAATTCTTAAACCGTCACTAAGTATCTATACAATGCTGTTAATTAATCACATTGTAATCTTGTAAGATTGTTACATCAGGTAGCTACACTCATTGCTTACATAGCTGAGTAATTCACAATCTAACTGTACAGATCCAAAAAAAGTATTTTGAGCTTAAGCAGAGTGAGAGAGGGAGTATTAATTATTCAAAAAATTTTGTAATACCAATTATTTATTATTTACATCTTAATGTGTGTTTGCAGTAGACAAAACCATCATTTGGTAATGCCTCTAGGTTGTGAACTGATAATAGCAATTGAACCTACCTTCCTCAACAAAATTTTGCCAGTCATAAATGATCCCACTTTCCAACAATGGTTATACAATGCAGACTATTGCGTTTAGTTTTATCTAAGTTATTTTCTGTGCTAATCGAATGTCAGTTGCTTTATAGTCGGATCCTACTGTTAAGAAATCTTTTCTGAAAGTAGGTTTTTGCAGTGTAGCCTCAACATAAAATGAAATACTGTTCTGCAGAAGAATGCTTAAGGTTAGTGTAATACCTAAAGTGATACATGAAGAGGTACATAGTCTAATATAGTTTCTTACTGGTTCACTGGAAAAGTCAGAGTATCAAAGCAAAAAATATGATCAAACACTTCCAGAACATCACATGAAACAAAACACACAAAATATGTAGTGTAGATTGCCACCCACTAAATTGACAATGTAAAATAAAGGCATCTTATGAAAAATTGTCAGCTCACTACCAATCCATCTGGCAGTTCCTACAAATAAAATTTTATTCTCCTTCTTCCACATCTTTCCTGAACTGGAGCCTTTGAAAGTACTTGCAGCTATGCCCCCCTCCCCTCCCCTTTATCATCTTCATTGTGCAGTTGGAATAGCTAGTAGTTCCTGCAATCCACTCAAATGCTGACTGTAATGAAATTTCATTCCCTTGTTTGCCTCTTCAAACCCAAATCGAATGACATTATGTGTAATCAGACGTGTGATTAAGAACTTTCCTTGTACCTGTGGAATGTAAAGACTGCTGCTATGCTATGTAATGTAGTACAGAGATTGCCACAAGAGCGCACACAGTGCACAGATTGCCACCAAACAGGCAGCCCAGGCCACTGCCCCTTCAGAACAGGGTGGACTCGCCCAGCTGTCACGGCAAAAATGTGTTCCTGTGGATTGGTATCTTATTTTGTGCAAGCTGTCAAGGAACAGGTAATTTAGTAAGGGAGTAAATGTGGGAATAAATACTACAGAGGTAGACAAAGACTTGCATATAGTAAGCAGGTACAAACAGATGTAGGGTGCAGTGGTTATGTAAATGTGAAAAAAAGCACAAGCTGGACGTGCAGGAGGCTGCAACAAACAAGTCTACAGTCTAAAATAGCAATGTAACAAACAGGAAAAATGGCAGTATCGTTTTCATGTTTGGCACTTAACTATTCGGATTTACACTTCCTGACTTGCAAATAATACAATACAATCAAATGTACTAAAATAAAAATGCAGATGGTGTTACCATGTCTTACTCAAATGACAATTTTTTGCATTGCTTGTTAGATTTTTGCTTCTAGTATTACTATGCCAACAAATCAGATGCTCAAACCATGTAGGTGCTTCCGAAGAGATCTAATTATTAAAATATTGTTTTTAGGCATTTCAGATCCATGTGAAGGAGGTAACATACGGGTTCACACAGCAATGACTTTAGAGCAGCAAGATATGGTGTGTCTTACTGCACAGACATTATTGCGTGTGTTAGCACACGGAGGTTACAAGCGCATATTGGGTCTAGAGGGCAGTGCAGGTATGAATCTATATTAAACCAAAGTATTAGCATTCGTGATGTTGTCACAAATTGCTAAATAAAAATTCATTTTATCCAGGTATTGCAACTGACATGTCTGTCTGGGATGGTGTGGTGGTGTCTCCATTGGACAAGGCATATGAAAAACCACTGGAAAAGAAAGAAGGTGAAGAAGATGATATGGAAGCTGATGGTGGTGGTGATGAAGCTATGGAAACTGCAGAAAATTAATGCAGGCCTTATTTAAATCCCTGTGTGTGTGCATTGTTTAAAGATTTTTATTATATTTGTTTTAATATTAACTTTCAGGACCATTCCATCAAGCTGTTACAGTTGATGTTTGTGTGATGTTTCATGACTTTTCACTGTGATGTGTGTACATTATACTCATAAACAATGAAACCTAAACATGTGTATTCTATACTTACGCCCTTTCCTCTATTAAGTAACTCTCAGTGTATGATACTGGACTGAGCTGTTAACTGATGACAGTGTACTGTGATATGGGTAATGGACAACAGTGCTCCTAATAATTATATTAGGTATCCAGGACAGTCTTTTCCTTTATTAGCTCTCTGGACGGAATAATATGAACTACTAAAGGTTAGTGTTCTATTTTGCATTTATTTCCAGAATACAAATACAGTGCAACATCAAATTACACTTTCCAAAAACATTTTAAGCTGTAAATGTTACATATAGAATACCCCTTGGATATTTGCGCTTTAGGTATGTGTACATAAAAGCCATAAAGTACTTGTCAGTGACTTGTTTATTGCCTAGTAAAGATTTATCATCTAACGAAAACTGCTGATGTAACTGGAATTAATACTGTTGGGAAGTAGAAACATTTGATTCAAATTTCGTATGTCATAATCGATGTTTCTGGAAAGCTCGCAGCTGTCATTGATTATTTAAATAATGAAACACTGCACCAATTGCGTGTTTTTTATGCATCTCTTGCATTGTAGTTGTCTTCTTGAAATTATCAGGTACTGTGCCTCTTCAGTTATGTAGAAACATGCACATGCGCGCGCACACACATTCTGTTTGCACGTGACAACCAGAATAAATTCTTGTAACACATTTTGCTCAGCATGAGAAATACGTAATTGGTGCTGTATTTAAACCAAAAATATTTGAGCAACGCAGAGTGAGTGATAGTATGAGCCAGTGCCACAAGTGACCAAATGCTGAAACACACTTAATATGGTTTGACAAACATGTCATCACAATCACATCATAAAACTGCGCGCATGGAATAGGCACGGTTCGGAATCAGTTGCGATTGGTCATATCTTTATTCAAACAAACCTAGTTACTCCCATCAGCCACCACACTGAGTAGAGCTTTGGGGGGGGGGGGGGGGCGCTCCTGTTCCATTTTTCACACATTCACCAGCTGAAATTCGCTGAGCAGAGCACCAACCACGTAATGTTTGTCAACACTATTTGACAGCCAACAGCATGGCAGCGTCACTTTAAATCAGTTTTTTCGCCACAAACATTTTTTTCACAGAGTGTAAATTGCGGGAAAATTACAAATACGTTGACACAAAATTGGGTGCAAATTAACATTGTCGACATAGGAAATTTGACAGGAGCGGTAAGTCTTAAACAGCAGGAAGACATTAATTCCAGGACCATAAAAGCGCGGTTACAGTGTAACTCCTTTCTCTCCGAACCTTACGTGAACAATACTACACCTGTCACCAAGCACTCTCCGGCTGGGTTAGGGAAGTATTCCTACTTCCAAAATGACGTGAATGGAGTGGAGGTGTTGGAAGGGTGGAGATGGACTCTAATGATGCATAAGCAGTGGGTGTTTCCATTAGTGCCACTGTGCATTTTAAACATGGTTTGGTTGAACAAACTGTGCTATTGCCATTGAAACTTATTTTACCAAAAAAGTCTATTGCTGCAGAGCATGTGTACTTATCAGATCCCCCTACTCAAAATGCTTTTACTAACTGGAAATAGTGTTTTATGGGTGGAGAAGTTCTGTGCATGTGGCAGTGTTGTACAAAAGGTAATTGGAGCTTAGTGGCCTGGTCAAATTCCAGAAGTCTGTTCAGTCAGTTCTGAATGGTACATCAGCATGGTCCAACAGTTTTTGAAACCACAACTTCAACAAAGGGATTGGGACTACTGTGGTTCTGGCAGGATAGATTCGTGACTCATAATGCTGGAAATGGATTGTTGTAGGAAGGGAACTCTTAATGTCGGCACTTATCTCCCGGTATGGTGACATTTCATAGCCTATATGCTCACTGAATTTAACTCTGTACAGCTATTTTTACATCAAGAGAGGTGGATAAATACAACCCTATGTACAGCATGCAGTACAAATGGAAGTGGACTGTATTCCACAACAGATGCTTCACAAAGTTATGCAGAACTTCAGAAACTGGCTGTTCAATGCATTAACAATGAGGGACATCACTTTCGAGACCTGTTGATTACCTTGTGAAATTAACTTCCAGTTGTACCCTATTGATGCCAAAATAATTTGTTCTAAAATTTTATTAACCTTTATTTTTCTCCGTCCCGAGTTTTGACCATTTTCATACATTATCCAACGAAGTAAATACAAATTCCGTATTGTTCATCTTCGAATGTAGCAGAATTTCAATGTACTACGAAAATACGACTGGCAAGACTGTTTGGGATGTTTGTCAATATGGCCAACTCTACGTTCTGAATTTTTTCCTACCTGTGAGATGGTTGCTAATAGGAACCTGATGAAATGTGAATCACATGCACTATTCTCTTCACCATAACAATAATACGAATATAAAGATTTTGCCATGTATTCTTTCGTGTTTGCTGCTATTTCATTTAAATCCTGTCTGCCTAATAAACTGCGAAACTAGAGTGAGACAACAGCAAACGCGGAAGAATATACGTATCGTGTCATGTTTATATTCGTATTATTTTTATGCCTAATAGTGATAGTCAGAAATGAAGCACGGCAACTGACTAGATTTTTAAATCTAAGATGACTAATTTCTGTGCAGAATTTGATGTACTAAAGAAGCGGCCGCAAAGATTTTCAAACGGAGAAAAATTTTCACCTAACTCTCGTCCAGAACATGTTCTATCATACGCAGTCTATTATTTGGTTCTTGTTGCTCATTATCAAAGAAAGCAGCAGTGTAAGTAACAAGCACAAAAGCAAGCCATGCCGCGAGCGGCGACAGGCCGTAAACACGCACTATCAGAATGCGACAAACAGTGCACGACACAGTACAGTAATGCATTTTCAGCTTACAGTGGCGTAAACACCTATAACAAACGGCACTTATCAGATCAAAGCAAAATAAGCAATCGATTCAAACCAGACGAAGCACGCGAAAAAGGAAGGGTACCCGTATAAATACTGATGGAGCGCCTGACGCATAGCAATGGCTACCTGGTAAAGCTTAACTGCTAAGCTTACGACTCGAACCAAACTACTGTAGCTGTATCGTCATTCATTTGACCTAAATTGTGTCTCATATTACAATGGACCAACTTTGTTTCGATTTGGAGGTGCGGCCTAAAACTTTTCTCCCCCCTTGAATTTCGAGTCTCATTTTTCAGGTGCGGCTTAGATTCGAGTAAATACGGTACTGCAATCTACATCCATTTGAACCTGCTTCCTCAAACCAAACTGTTGATGTGTTGAGGCAAGCATGTCCTCTGGGGCACACATTAAATGGTACTGAAATTCCCTGAAACATTGTGTATTTCCTGTATTCTGAATAAATAAATAAATTATAAGGGAGATACATCAACCAGTAAGGGCATGTAATTTTAATGACAGAGAACATGTCTGCAAAAAAAAAAAAAAAGCTCTGTTACATAATAGTGAATTATGTGCTCTAACACTATAATTTGAAGTGCATTGTGCTAAATTAAGACAAACTAAAACAGTGGTTTCTGTATGGTTCTTGACAATTCTGTTAGTTCCATTACTGGAAGAGAGATGTATGTTAGAAGAATTGTGCAGTTTCCCAGGTTTTTTAATCAATGTGTGTCAGGAAAAAACTTAACTTCCACTGGGCAGCACAACTTAAGAGATGATGAAGATGCTTATGTATAGAATTCAAAGATGTTTAAAGTGACCACATAATCGCCATGAAGCTAACACACAGACTACCATTGTGGCCAGTGGGCAGTTCTTCCCAAACATCATCTGGGAGTGAAATTGAAAAGTGTAGAAAATAGTACTGATAAAGTACATATCCTGTCTCCAGTTTTCAGCAGCACATGTGTTATAACTTAACATGTTGACTGTCTTGCGCGAAGTATCACTGTGTTATTGCCAGGCGAGGCCACAGCATCAGGTGTGAGGCTTGGCTGTGATCACTGACTGGATCGTGGCAGTAAATGTGTTAATGTATCTGTTTCAGTATGAGCAATAATTTAGTTTTTAGTGCAATTTTTGTGTTTTATGTAGTCAAGACAATATGGTTGCTCAAAGTAGCCACCGTATAGTTTTTGGAAGAGTTGAGTCAGCAATTTCAGTTTGATAGCAACTTACAGAACATCACTATCTTGATACAACTGTTATTTTGTGTTGTCGGTTGTCTAAAGGTGTGAAAATATTTTCTGTACTGGGCATCACTGTCATCTTTCACCATCAGAACGGTGTGATCTCTTGTTTCAGGCCATTTGAGACCACATCAAGTATGCATCTTCCTCTTAACGTTTCTCTTGGTGTCACCCATCAGCATTTTATACCCTCTTTATTTCTGCCAAAATCAGTCACTTTACTACCCAAATAGCAGAACTCTCCAATTTCTATGTTCCACGTCTCAATTCCCTCAGCATCACTTGATTTGACTCCATTCCATTCCATTGCTGTGGATACAGACAGGCTTGTGAAGTACTTTTGAACACTTTTCTGAAAACAGTCACAAGCAGCTAATTCAGCAACCCACACACTATGGAAACCTGATCTTACTAATAGTGTCAGATATTAGTGATCATGTCATCTTAGTGGCTATGTTTACCAAAGTTAATACGAGTAAATCAGTCTAGAAGGCCAGGAAAGTGTTTTTGCTAGAAAGAGCAGATAAGCATTAGTTAGCATCTCACTTGGACAATGAATCGGCATTATTTAATGTTCCAGTATGATGCACATAAAGAAATAATGGAAAAAGTTTAAACAGATAGTGAATCATGCTGTGGAGAAGTAAGTGGATTAATGACAGTGAAGACCAACTGTGGTTTAACAAAGAAATTCAAAAAATTCTCAGGAAGCAAAGGCTGTTGCATTCAAGATTCAGAAGACAACATGCAAATGACAGCCTAAGGTTAGTAGAGATTTGTGTGTCAAAAAGGGTTATGTGCAAATCCTACAACTACTATCACTGTCATGTCTGAGCAAAAAATCTGCTCGAGAACCCAAGAAAATTCTGGTCCTATGTAAAAGCAGGTATGTTTCCATCCAGTCGCTTGTTGATGAGGCTTTTCACGTTTAAGGAATTGTTCACGCAGGAGAATCATACAAACATACCATCATTTGACAGTTGCACAGACTTCTGTATGGAGGACATAGTAACACCTAACCCTGGCACACACAAGCAATTGAAAGAGTTGAAAACAAACAACTCGCAAGATATGGATGGAATCCCAATTCGGTTTTAGAAAGATTACTCTATGGCATTGGCCCCTTACTTAGCTTGCATTTATTGTAAATATCCACCTAGTGCAAAGCCGTAAACGACTGAAAAAAAATAAATAAATATTTTGAAAAATGTACATAACTCCTGTGTGTGAGAACGTACGTGCAAAATTAGACCAATATTGTTAACATCAGTTTGCTGCAGAATTCTTGAATATATTCTGAGTTCAAATATAATAAATTTCCTTGAGAGCGAAAAGCTTCTGTCTCTGAATTTGCACAGTTTTAGAAAACATCATTCACGCGAAACTCAGCTTGTCCTTTTCTCACATGATACAGTGCAAACTATGGATGATGGGCAGATTCAAGATTTCGAAAAGCATTTGGCATGGTGCCCCACTGCAGACTGCTAATGAAGATATGAGAATATAGAATACATTCTTAGATATGAGTGGACTTAAGTAATGGATCATAATACTCTGTCCTGAGCTGCAAGTGTTCATCAGCGATAAGGGTATCGCCAGGAGCGCCCAGGGAAGTGTACTAGGACCAATATTACTTTTTATATATGTAAATTATCTGGTGGACAGCAGTCTGTAGTTTGATGATGCTGAGGTGTATAGGAAGGTGTCAAAGCTGAGTGACTAAGAGGATACAAGGTCACTCAGAAAAAATTTCTAGTTGATATGATGAAATGGCAGCTAATTCTAAATGTAGGGGGGGAAAAAAACCTGTAATGTCTGAATATGGCATTAGTAGTGTCCTGTGTGACACAGTGACATCGTTTAAGTATGTGGGTGTAATGATGCAAGTGATATGAAATGGAATGAGCATATGAGGATTGTGATAGAGAAGGCGACTGGTCAACTTTGGTTTATTGGGAGAATTTTGGGAAAGTGTAGTTCATCTGTAAAGAAGACCCTACATTGGTTGCTGGAGTGACCTATTTTTGACTGCTGTTGTAACATTTTAGATCCCTGCCAGGTCAGATTAAAGGAACACATGGAAGAAATTCAGAAGTGAGGTGCTAGATTTGTTACCAGTAGGTTTGGACAACATGCAAGTATTATGGAGGTGCTTTGGGAACTCAAATGGGAATCCCTGGAGGGGAAGGTGACCTGTTCAAGGAACACTACTGAGAAAATTTAGAGAATCGGCATTTGAAGTTGACTGCACCACACATTTCTACTGCTGCCAACATACATTTCATGTATGGGGGACAAAAATTAGTTACAATAAACTAAAGCTCTTACGAAGGCATATAAAAGTCGTTTTTCCTTGCTCTATTTGCCAATGTACCAGGAAAAGAAATACCTGGTAGTGGTACAGGGTACCCACTGCCACACAACATACATTGGTTTGTGGAGTATTTATGTAGGTGTAGATTATACTTTTGTTGATATTCATCTTACAACCTGATTGAGAGACTATTTCTTCAGTTCAACTGATCTAAGTCTTGCGCTCTGACAAAACTACAGTGCCATTGCAAAACAAGTTTTTGTGCCTACTCTCAGGGGTTTAAATCATTTTAAAAATTTCTCCTTGGCTTTATTTAATGCCTGCTGAATGTACGGACTGAATAAAATAGGGAGTAGGCTGTAAACTGTCTCAGCCCCTGCCTTTTATGTACTTTTATAATTGAAGTTTGCTTTCTCTTAAAATTTTGTATAACCTTTTATTCCTACTTTTTCTTCAAAATTCCCATAGTTTCAGAATTGCAAGTAGTTGCCAAAACTTAACTGTTAAAATTTTGTAACAGTGAATAATGAAAGCATTACTTTTATTTTTCCTGATGGGTAAAATTAAGATTTGATGATAATTACTTGAAATGACATTCCTTTCCTCCAGTCAATGTTTTCCTGCTATGTCTCCTTTTTCCCCCCATCACAGGTTTTTCTTCCTTAAATAACTGTATAATTTAATCTAACAACAAAATCAATTTTTGACAATATTATATATTTGGATAGATACAAAATCTACTCACCAAGAAGAGGCAGAACACACACATAAAAGATGTTATAATTAGCCAAGCTTTCGGAGCCAGTGGCTCCTCCTTCAGGCAGAAGGGCTGAAGGGGAAGGAAAAGGCATAGATTTCAGATAAGTTACTCAGAACTGCTGCTCAGGGGAGACTTACCGGACACAACGAGGGGAAAAGTGGCAAGTCTCCCCTGACCAGTGATTTTGGGTGACTTTTCCAAAATCTACCCCTTTTCCTAGACTCTTCACTCCTTTACTTTCACCCCTCCTCCTTCCCCTTCAACCCGAAAGCTTGCCTAATTAAAACATCTTTTACGTGTGTGGTCAGCTACCACTTGGTTAGTAGACTTTTTACCTATCCAAATACATTATATTGAATAATTTAATGTATCATCATCTGAGAAGCTGGTAGGGATATTCAGTTGTACTGTGATGAGTTATGGCTTTGTGTCTATCTTAGTTATAACAATGTATTTGCTCTTCTGTTCATAGTCCCCGGCATTATTGATTACTTGATATTGTATTGCAAAGTGTACTCACCTGACCTCACACCATGTTTCACTGATTCCCACTGTAGCTAACTTTATCTGCATCCTTTCTCTTTTAAGTTCTCTAACGTACCTACATGATTAAGGGCTTTATTGTTTGACGTCCTGACCTATAGGATGCCATATTTTTTCTTCTTATGAAAACGTATGTCACCTTGAGATGAAAATGACAGTATTTCACCTAGGAGGGGTGCAATCATTAAGTTGTACAGAAGAGCTGCATGTTGTTAGGAAATACGATGGCTGTAGTTTCTCTATGCTACAGTACTAACATACAAGGACAGGAAATGTTTTTCAAAATTAGTGTTTTTGCTAAATAACTCTGAAATGGCAGTTGTTAATAAGATATCACAAAATTTGTAATTTTGTTGTATACACATGTTGTAAATCAGAGGACAGCAATTTATAAATATTCATAACTGATAGTTACTGAATGTTAAAATTGTGTTTTGACTTCTAATCTCCAAGAGACTTGTTTATAATCTTAAAATGAGAGTAGTTCATTTCAAATGTAATGAACTTTGATGTGACTGACTGGCAAGAAATAAAACTGAATTTGGCAAAAAGAGTAACTCCAAATTTGGCAAAGAAGAATAATAAATTTGAGAAGACACTGAATTTAGCAAAAAACACTAGATTTGCCCATAAATTAAACCGATATTTTCCTGTATCTACTAACAAAGTATGGCTAATGTTACATGGCCAGATAAGTGTATCATTCAGATTGTTATACTGCAGTTGCAGAAGAGGCTGCTGCCCTTCTTCAGGAACCGTATGAGACAGTTAAAAACCAAGGGTTGTGACAAAACTGAATATCTGGTGACATGTGCACCACATTGCAATGGAAGAACCAAGCTATTTGGTGGCAAAGGTATATTGGTGTATCGGATCTATTTGAACTGCTTCATAGTAGTGTTTTCTTTTTGGATGCAAAGAGATGCAAGTGCACATACATGTCTTTGTCAAAAACATGTTTCCAACCATATAGGTGATCACTAGCAAGTGGAGGACCAAGAACACAACATGCTAATGATGTGGTGCATTCTGGCGAAAGAGTTCTGAACTGACATATCCTGCAATATAAAGAAATGGGAGTATTTCTGTGTGTATGTGCTAAGAACATGTTTCTATACGTAACATTGTTTATTCATTTGCCTTTTCCGCTATTATATGTATAATCAATAATATTAATGTAATGAGTGACAATGGTGCAAACTATTGTATTATTTCGTTGTGGGTCATTCCAGACCTGATATTTTGAGTGTCAAATGGATGTAAGTGACATCCCTGGAGGCAGTGCGGTAAGTGATAACTAAATTATTGATAAAACGTCACTGAGCACAACATTCAGAATTCAATTCACTCGTATTGTATGTGTACTTCGGTAATAACCACTGCATATGATGGTTACTGTAAACAATATAACAAATGAACTTAGGACTTTAAGTTAGTTACAAACTTTGCTTATTTTTCTCAGAATTGGGATTTTGTCACTTGCACCCCTTTGCTTTTTACTGCCTAATGTAAATCTGGCATCTTGACAGACAACCCTTCGAAATGGTTCCACCTATAGTAAGGTCCTGAACACAAACCGTATTACCACAGCCAAATCTCCCCCGCCCCCTTCTCCCAGCACTGGAAAAATTTGGAAAAAAATAGAAAATACAGCTTTAATGAGCAACACCAACAAAGACAAAATCTGAAGTGAAAGTCATGCAAGACCAATATGAGATTAATTTTGATTAAGTGCTCACTTGAAAAACCATAAAGAAAACTGAGGACATTGGTACAATTTAGCACGAAAAGTGGCATACAACTTTGCTGGAAAAGGGGTATTCTCAAAGTTTATTTCTAAGCATTTGCAAACGATTTATTACTGCTGATAGTATAGATGTAATATTTTGTGAGACAACAAATCTTATTCGAAAATTGGAGAATTAGTGACAAACAAGACCAAATCATCAGAATTATGTATAGAAAACTGGAACGTACTGATTTAATATTTAGGAGAAATTATCCAGCTTAATGGAGGGGAGCAGGAAGCTATTACAGCAAGGTTACAAAAGAGGGGCAACAAACATTATAAATCATTTTCCCTACAGATGCAAACCTATAATGTAAGCCAAAAATTCAGCTCAAATTTATATCTACAGTGAAAATACTAAATTCAAAATAAAAGAATTAAAGAAAAAGGAAAGGTAGTGGAAAATTTACTAAGAAATAAAGAATAAGTGGAAATTTTTAAATTAAGAAGTACACAAACAGGGAGGAAAAATAGCATATGGGTACATCCAAAGAATAAGTTCTATCGCAATGGCAAGGGAAGTTGAACGTTTTGAAAAATTAAGAGGCAAACACAACAGGCTTATGAAAATGTGTAACAGTTTAGAAGAAACTGGTATATGTACCTAAGAAATTGAAGTAAGAGCCAAATAGAAAAACAGAATTTACAAGTGAAATAGTTTGAGAGAAAACTGTAGCAAGAAGGTGGAGGAAAAAATAAACAGTAGAAGATGAAATAAAAGCAAACAGACAGAGTATTAAAACACAATAAGCTAACTTAGCATTTTAAGTGTGGTCCTTAGCTGACTTGCAATGAAAGAAATAATAAAGACAGGTAACCATACTCCTGCAGATGAATATGGCTTGTATGTACACACACTTAAATGATCAGAAAAATAACATCAGTTTTTGGAAGATCAGTGTGCCAATCCCTTACCCCCTCCACAATTCATCCCAGTAGGTGACGAAATGGTGGTTGGTCAGCGCCAGATGGCCTGTCGGCCATAATGTGTAACTATGTCGTCCTGCTTCCATAGAGCCATATCCAACAATGGGTGGTCCACACTCTGACAGAGCGATGTGGGTCCTCAGGAACTCTTTTTTTTCCAAATATGTAACAGAGGAGAGCTAGTAGCAAAGGAAGGCTCATAAAATGTCACTGATTTTACAAGAGGCTCTATCTCTTATAGTAGTATACGAAATGCCTGTGACTCCGCTGTGGTAAGGCAAGTGGGTGGGTGCGTAGAATGTTATACACAACAGTAATAACTTCAGTACTTGTGTTACTTAGATCCCCCCCATCCCCGGCAGTAGTTCCTTCGAACAACGTGGGTAGGAGTTGTCACTCCAACAATATAATCTAAAATACATAGACTGAATGAAGACAACCAATCATATTTTAGTGAGTTGGAGAAAAAAATTTACTACCTGATCTTCTCCCACCCCAGTCTCTTTGTACCTGTCCATTGGCTGGATCATTCCTTCATTATATTTTTTTTTCTTTGTGTAAATGAATTACCATTCACTTGTGGCATGTACTTACCTTGCCTTTACAGCCTACTTGTTCCACTGCTGAGATCATATTAATATTTCACAATAAAGGATGGCAGCCAAAAACAGTTGCAGGATAGGATTTTTTTATTAAAATTCTTAATAAAAAAATCCTATCCTGCAACTGTTTTTGGCTGCCATCCTTTATTGTGAAGAATTTTAACAGTTGCTGCTGCAGCCATGTTTAAAATCTTGTCATATTAATATACCAGTAATTTAAAAACTGTGTATAAAGGGATATTAATCTATATTCCACTGAGTTTCTCATGAAATGCAGTAGGTGGCAATCACAGCAATAGTAGTGCCAAGAATCCCAAAACAACATCAATTCTCAAAAAAGCTATTTTATTTGCACATTTAATGTAAAGACAGGGATATTGCACTTAGGTTTTTCATCCATTAGAATTTTTTAATGTAAACATATTGAGCGTATTACCTTACACAACAGTTTTGCAGAAAAATATTGTGTAATACTGAGTATTTGCTGAATTAAATCAACAATAAATAGATCCATAACTTACAATGAGTCAGACTTTTAAGGCAAGGTGACTAGTAGCACGAGTTTCTTAATTAAAATTTTGTTACATATTTTAAAACACTATTTGCCTTTTTACAAAAACTAGTAACTGTTTTACATTAACTATTAATTATGCACTATTTCTATTGTGCTAATACTACCAATGACTAGACTCAGCACGAAATATGACTTCACGACTGGCTTTGAAAACGTTTAATGACTAGATAAATGTAAAACAATGGCACTCTGTAATTTTTTGTCGGTATATTTCTTCCATCAAAGCACTTACTCTTGAAGCACATCAGGTGAGGCTTACTTAAAAATACAGAGAAGCTCGTTGGTGAGTTATTTGGCTTGGAAAGAAACAGTGTAAGTACCATTTTACACTGACGCGTGGTTGTTCAGTAAACACAAAGAGTCATGTTATTTCACTTCGGGAAGAAAAACAGGACCATTGAATTTATACGAAGTACAAGGAAGTGAAGAAGTTACCTTTTGCCCAACTTGTATTCAGCTACTGAAGTGTTCAGACCATGCTAACACACAATCTTGACACCTGAATGTTACCAGTTTTTCGATAGATGACTTTCTCATTTACTTCAATATTGTATGAGAAAAAAGTATTACAAGACATACTTATTTTTGACATTAAACTAAGTTAATTGTCACTAGTACAGGCAAGTAAATTTGAAGTGCGCAGTCATATTAAAATGGTGAAATACCTGCAACGTTTCTAAACTGTGCTATTTCAGTGCATCCTACCTATGATCCACAAAACACACAGCTAAACTAAGCTAACTCATCTGCACACTTAATAAGAAATATGCATTATTGCCAGTTGAGAACTAGTGTTTCTCTGCTGTACTATTAATAACAGAAATGAAAAATCAGGATGTTATACACAGTTCATTTCCATTCTCATTGCTTATTTACACTGGCTTACCTGCAATGGTACATGCTCACTAGTGAACAGCTACTGTATGTGTTTCATATACATGGATTCATCAAGGGTGAGAAATCAACATTGTGACATGCTATACGTGCATTTTCTCCCAAAGTAACTGGCACTCTGTATAATTTACCACCTGGCCAGCAGACACACAATTTGTACTGTGTTATCAATTGCACTGATGAATCTCTATCGTGATTCACTGATGGTATATCCTTCATATTAATTGAAATCCCTTCATGCCCATCCAGAGTAACACTACCATTAACACTTTTTAGAAAAATATCTTGATCTGCAGACCATACAATTTCCCTACCTTCCATTCGTGTCCCTTCATTTCCTTTAAGACGTATAAATGTCCGTGACTGTAGATAGAGGCTATTGTTGACAGAACTTGTGATCCTGCGTGTCTGTGCTATTTTAATTTGAAGCTTATCAACTCCATGTGGTAGGCCAAAATTGGGAAATCCTGTGGAAAATATAGGCTTTCCTGATACTGGATCATGCACATCAAAGGATTTTACATTATTAACTGTCGCATTGTCTAGGCTCATTTTTAATTCTGACATTTTAGTGGCATCTTTTCCATCGATCCTTAATGAAACTGAATTGTTGTCACCGGCAATTTCAACAGGCCATTCATCAAATCCCTCTAATTTGCCGTCCGGCTTGTACACTCTGTCCAGGTCGGTAGTGCCATAGAAAGTTATCAAACCTTGTTCCGGTACTAGTTCGAGACTCTCCATACCTTGGCCTAACCTTAATACACCTAAAATAACAAATGTTAGCAAAAGGTTCCCCATTGCCAAAAAGAACAAGAGTATAACAAGTGTCCAAAACGCATATGTTTTCCGGCCTCGCAATCCGGTTTTCGGGACGGCTTGCTCGTGTACTGGCTTATAACCGCCCCTTGAAAAAAGAAATTGACACTACGTTAGACACTTCACTGATGACATAAACAACTGATTTAATAACTGTTTTATCATCACACCTCAAGTTGTTTTCATCGTGTTTACTGCTGCTACTTTTTTTGATGAGTGCTTTTTCTCCCATTGTTAGAGTACCAAAACCACTTTCGGAGCCTGCATCAGACAGAGGCGAATTTCTTGAATCTGTCAGCGTCGACATACTTTGCTTCTAGTCGTGTCACTCTTATCAAATCTGACTTGCGACAGTAATCTCGAAGTGTCACTCAACACCGCAATGACTTGTTTACATCTGTTAGACAATTGCCTGACGTTCCTGATTACCAAAGTTGTTCAAATGAAGATGAAAGCCAGTGTAGAAAGCCACCCCAAAGCCATCTGTGTTGATGGCATATCCAAAGGTATTGGGCGTATACCTTGCACTAGATTGTGATAGGGCAATATAAGAAATTTAAGTGAGTGCTTATAAATAGTCTTATTGCCAATACAGCATTATTTTTTGTAGGATGTATCAGAAAGTCAAAGCCTTGGTATAGATTTTAAACTGGCATCCATGTCTTCATTATTTGACGAGCTAATCGTTCGTAGCTACTCGAGGTCGATAGTCTTATCGATATTGAAGTAATTCGATGTTTGAAACTTTGTTGCAGTGTAATCATGGCATCAGAGCGGTACAGCTTCTCATTAACAACTTTCAGGTAATAAAAAGAAAGAATTAGTTTGGAGAGGTTACACTGTCTAAATACTGTGCATAAATTACGATATAGATTAATGATTTGTGTTCCATGGTTTTCAAATCTATGTACGTTCTCTGCCCTCGGTTGTAATTTGGAAACACTGCATTTGTTACTATTGTGATTTATGTTTTTGCAGCCCTTCGGGCAAATTGGTGCAGATCGAATACGCCCTAGCGGCAGTGGCAGCCGGTGCTCCGTCTGTAGGAATTAAAGGTAAGGCGTATTTTAAGAAATGTTCTGGAAATAAATTGTGACCCTGTCAGGAATAGTGAGATCCACGTGCATTTCATACACTGACGCCAAGGAATAAATCTCCTGTTGAAACCATACAGCACATGAGTAATAGTGAATGTATTTATGTTTATACAATGGTGTTTGTGTTGGTCCCGAGAATTCAGGCTTGATTATGACTTTATTCTATGATCTAAATCTTGCTCGTATTAAAAGCAGTGTATGGTTTTATAACGACCTACACGTATCTTTCATGACCACTATCTTATTTCTGCTTTTTCGTATGCTACAAGGTAGGAAGATAATTCTGCCATGTACAACTTCACAAGTTCTGACCCAAGCAGAGAGAAGTTTCACTTACTTGACAAATAATGTCTTAGGCTATTGTTCTTGATGTATTTGGTTCAGTCCTTGATGTTTAATTGGTCCATGATGTTTCATTCTTAGGGCTGTAGCTTGTTCGTATTACGTAAACCAAATTTAATGTAATACAGGACACGTCATAGCATTGCTCGCTTGCTCTCCCATGCTTGTTTCCATCAGGAATTTTGAATGGGACAGATGTCAGGGTTAACTGAAGGTTTCAATATCACATTGCCAAATCACAATCAAAGTGTCACTGTACGACCCAACCTTGGTCTTGATCTAAGCCACAGATCAGCATTTCATCACCGTTAAGATTTTTTTATTCACATTAATTGGATTTCATCAATTCACAACCAGTTTTTCACCTTCATCCTGACATATACCACAGACTATGTGATAGATCAGTCTGTCTCAACAACTTAATCCAAAATAATAAAATAGACATAAAAAGTATTGTCATTGTTTAGTTCTCTTCCTGTTTGCACATTTGAGATGTCACAAACCACATCATTACATCACAAGGCATGGCCATTGTCCGGTATATGTTCTTATAAGAGGTCATTTAGTTCGTGGATTGTAGAATTACATACAAGACCATTAAGGTGGTGGAGCAATATTTGAACAGCTACATATCTGCAAAGTACATCTCAGAGATGAGTAAAGTAGTGTTTATTGAAATCATTTCACCAGCCTGTATTTTTATGCAAGTCATCCTTAGTGTCCGATATATTTATGTGAACGAGCTAATCATCTGTCAAATAACATCCAGATATTCACTGGAGGAAGCACAAACAAATGAACAGCTGTGAACAGAGCCTGTTCTTTCATGTAAATTCCAGGTAAACATGAGAAAACAGCTTTGTCATGTTTGGTTCACATTGCCAGGTGTTTGCTCTTATTTGTCTGGTGGTTGTTGTTTACCAAATCTTCAAAGTAAGTTCACATATTCTCCACTCTAGTGCTTGCCTTGATGTGGACCACACAGGAAGCATTTTGTTTTTCAGTTTATGGATTTATTTTTAAAACAGAATTATCTTTCTTTATAATTTGTCGTGATAAATTAGAATGATGGAGTCCTCAGAAGAGGGAAATCATGCTGACCGAAGTTGTATTTGATGCTTGCATAATAATTCACACACATATTTTTCCTTCCCTGATCAGCATTGCTTGCTTCATCACTATCAGTGCATTTGCCATACAAAATAATCGGAAATACGGAAGCGTCCGATCCCGCCCGTCTGCTCTGACCCATGACATCACAAGTATGGTGGAAACGACCATAAACCACGATTACAGTATGGCTCATATAAAGTCGTTATGTACACATTCTGAGGACGGAAATACATCGAAAAACAAACACACACACTGTCCACAAAAAACCTAATGACACTAATGGGACAAGCACAGGGAATGGGGAGGTTTTTGTTCGGGGACAAACTAAATATAAACAAATCTAGACACCTACCCCCGTACAGAACCACATAAAATGACGAAAAAAACCATCACAAAACTCCCCAAACACCACTAAACACAATATAATCTGTAATCTGACACTTCCCTTGACCTATATAGCTCAACAGCAGCTCTCGATCCCATAAATTAGGATCAAACATTTCCCTTGGGCTATATAGCTCCAAAACATCTCCCGATACCAATACCAACATACACAGCCACACATTGGGATCGAACACTTCCCTTGACCTGCGCACTCTTAATTTTATCCGTCATATCCATTCCTGAACAAAAACAACAACCGATTAATTTTACTAAAATTACCGCACGACGTGCAGTGAACAACACTAAATTAACCTTCACACAAAACCACAAAATCGTCAACTCACTGAAACGAATTCCACTACAAACACAGCCGACACACGGACAATTCTGGATAATGAGCAAGAGCAAACTGAGCCCATTACACCACACAAACGAAAACCCTGTACATACCACCAGCGGGGACAACAAACCATAACACGACGACATCTACAAACTCAGTTCATGACATTACACAACAACACCCTTACGTCACGGGTCGAAGCCGACGCATGGGATTGGACGCTTCAGTCAACCCAAATAATCCTATCTGCTCATCACTGTTTTCATCACAACTGTACCTGTCACTTCAGTGAATGAAACCAAAGAGTTTGATGACCTGAGCACAAAAATAAAAAATGACTGTTTAAAGCGTTTCTTTGAAGATACTCTTATATATAGTAAGATGTTGTGCTTCAAAATTCAGTTTTGAATTCTGTCAGATTACCAACAACACATGACATACTGTTGACATGCTTACCTACAAGTTCTTTTTGTCCTAATGTTCAAACATGCTTAGGTTGATTGGGGCTGTGTTGTGCAATGCAGAGCTGTGCTTCTAAGGAGTCCTGACATTCATCACTGAATGGATAGCATCAATTTCACTGGCTTTAGTTCACCATAGTTCAGCTGATTGGCATCAAATATTTATATATAATCTTCACAAACCTTTGTCATAAATCAGTCTCTGTATTAAAGAAAATCATGTCAATATCATTAGGCCTACAGTAATCCTTGAAATTATCCTGAATATACAGATAGTCTGGCACGTGGAATAAATTTATATTTATGGATTAATTGCTGACAAGAATTATGAGAACTACTAGTATAATAGTCAATAGCAAGTAAGGTTGTAGTACATAAGATTCACTTTACTTCAGTTCTTACTGATTTTATGTATCTATTGTGTGTTGTTACTAACTAAAAATGTACTTTGCAGTCAATTTTAAAAGAACAGTTCTGTCTGTGCCATCAAAAAGTCTCATTTTTTTGTGCGTAGTTTAGTTAATTAATATTGCATGACGGGTTCTGAGATGCAGTTGGCTGTTTTCAGGTGCATGCCTTTGTAGATGGGCTGCTAACAGAACATTCATGAAAACCTGCAGCTGTGTTGCCAGTTCTGCTACACAGCTGTTTTTTGTTAAATTATGTTGGTTGCCTGGCTACGAATATTGTGCCCAAAAATTTTAGAGCCATTACAATTCCGTACTATTGAAGCATGAAGAAACTGGTAATAACCTCAGAATTTCAAAACGCCCTTCCTTCATAATAAAAAAAAGAAAGATTTGGGATTGTATGTTGAGATATAGAAAAATGATGGTATTTCAGTACTTAAATACATATCACTTGGCTGCATCTTATGGAAGAGTGTGGATTCCACAGTCTTCTTAGGTAGTATTGTTGCCACCCACATGTATTTTACTTTGTGTCATTATCTTCGCTGCTGCTGCTGTCATCTCCTAATCTTATTATCAGCTCTTCTGCTCTTTGTCTCAGTGCACCTTCTTGTTGCCATGCCTCTTCCAAGATGTTGCACATCCATGATAATATTGTTCAATTTTGTGGGAGTAGTACAGCCCAAAGCTTCAGGCACTAAAAGTTTAGTGTCCTTAGTTAAAAACTTTTATTTCTATGTGTGAAATATGACTTAATCTGAAGCTACAAGAGTTATGTTGCATTGAAAGGACAATATAGTGACAGGCATGACTCCATTTTCTCGAGAAATTTTGTCAGTGTTGTGAACAGTGTTGTATGATTTATGCTGTTTTATGATTTCCACCAGTTCTGCCCCTTCAATTTCCATGTCACATGATTCTATGCTTTTTTTTTTTAAAGTGAGTCAATTGTAACTTTCTACTGCTGCTTGTAGCAGCTTGGTTCATGTATATAATCGAGCAAGAAAAATCTCACCTGTAAGGAGCTGCTCTCTCACTGTAAGATAGTTTGTTCTACTTCAGCGCAAAAAATACCCTTTTCGTGGTGCTAAAGAAGATAATCGAAAAAATTTTCTGGAAGAAGAGTTTTGCTTGAACAGGAGGACATCATTTACAGGAGGTACTGTTTTTCGATGAAAGTGTATTATGTACAGACCTCTTGAAATTATTTGGTTGGAAGAAGTGAGAGTAATTGATAGTCATTCCAGACCCACCATGTGGACTGATGACACTGTGTGAGGAAAAAATGAATGCTTCAGTTGGAAAAGGCAGAGCTCATTCTTTTACATGCTGGAGTAAACACTGGGTTTGTTCCAAGTGCCTTGATGTTGTTTACATTTAAGAAATCTGAATGCTGCCTTGATGAAGTGGTGGTGGTGGTGGTGGTGGTGGTGGTGGTGGTGGTGGTGGTGGTGGTGGTGGTGGTGAAATAGTGTTTTATACATTCATTGCTTTCAAAGATAAAAGAACTCTACTATAACATTGTCTGTTCAGAAAGAGTGACATAGTGGACTGACTTGAGAAAAAGAGGATAGAATCATTTGATAGGGAGACGAAAGAGGCAAAACTACTGGAATAAGTTTCCTTTAATTTATGTCTATGGTCACAATCTTTTTTTGTTTAACAGATTACCGGTTTCAGTCTTTAATGACCATAGATGTAAATTAAAGGAAACTTATTACATATACGGGTCACTGTGTTTTTTCGTGACGATGTCGCAGCTTGTAAAACTACTGGAAGTCGTGAAACAGAATCACGTAACACCATTTACGACACTGACAAAATTGTACAAAAAAATGGAGAGTTGTCTTGCAGTGTATTCCTTTCAATGCAATTGAACTTGTATAGGTTCAGGTCAAATCATATGTTGCTAATAGAAATAAAAATTTTAAATTGAAAAGCATGGAATATATACATATACAGGGTGAACATTAATAAAACTAACAAACTGCAGGGACAGATTCCTGACAGGAAATGGAGGAAAACAGGTCCTATGAACTCTTGTTTGGTAATGGATGGTGTGCATGCCTCAACAACAAATTGTCCCAGAACACAGCACAGAGCTGCATCGAATCTACGTCACAACAGATGTTCAAAGTGGCCTCCATGGGATGCAGTTCGCATGTCACATCATGGGTTGTCACACTTTTGCACGTTCTGGCCCCTCTCTCAATAGCGTCACATGTGTTGTGGAACATACTATTGGAGAGGTCAGGACATTAGGAACTGGTTCAGCATACACAGAACTTCTCAGACACCTCAGAGGTAAAAATCCATGGGATTTAAGTTTGATGATCTAGCAGGCCATGCTACAGGGCCTCCACGTTCTATCCAATGTCCAGCGAAGAAGACGTCGAGTGTCGACGAACTGTAATGCCGAAGTGGGGTGTTGCTCCATCATGCAGAAACCACATAACCTGTAATATTGCCAAAGGCACATTCTCAAGCAGCCTAGGCAAAGTAATCCGTTGGAAGTCCAGGTATGTTCCTCCGTTGAGGCAGTGTGGAATAATGTTCAGTTCAAGTATGTAACTGGCAAGAGTCCCTGCCCACACACTGATGCAAAATCAATGCTGATGAGATGCCTCAACCATTCCATGAAGACTGTCTGTACCCCACAGATGATGATTATGCAGATTGATAATGCCATTTCTGGTAAAGGTTACTTTGTTGGTAAAGAGGTTTGATGACAGAAATCCCATAATTGTGATGTCCTGGCACAAAAACTATCGACAAAATCCTTCCTGTAGAGGGAAGTCCGCTGCTGACAATCCTGGCACTCATTGCAGGTGATTTAGAAAGTAGTGATTGCCACGCAGGGTACATGTAATCGTACTTTGGCTTACATCATGTTTGTGAGCCACTTGTTTGGAGCTTGTACTAGGGTTCGTTTCAGTATCCTTTAGAACCTGGTCCTCCAGATATGGTGTACACACAATCTGCTGCCTCACTGCATGTTCAGCTGTTTGAAAGAACTCTTGATTTGACAAATGCCCAAAAAGCACCTGAAATGTTGTGTGATGTAGTTGGTGTCTGTGAAGGTACTTGTTTTGGTATAGCTGTGCTGCCTCTCAACTGTTTTCATCTGCTTGCTCGTACACAAACACCATCCCGGCTTGTTCCTGACATGGATACCGGACCATTCTGCTGCTTACAGTTGTTGTGTCAGTCACATATCCTGTAACACACAGCATGTGGTCAGAGGAACTGTCATTCGTCAGCGCCATCTACCGTGGCGTGCATTTCCAGACACATGTTCATAGGATCTTTTTCCCTCCACTTTCAGTCACAAATCTGTCCCAAAAGTTTGCCGGTTTTATGCTTCACATGCATAAACTATCAGGGACCTCTTTTTAGTGGCCTGACTACTATAAAGCATGAGGGTTTGTGTATGTGGATGGTGGTGACAAGGCAAGGCATTTTGATAAGATGCACTAGCATTACAAAAGAAAGCAAAAAGTGTTACTGTTGATGGCTCAACAATTCAGTAGTTGTTCAGTACTTTATGTCTCCTGTGAAACTTATAGTAATACCACCCATAAAGACACAAATTTGAGTGTACCTGAAGATGAAGTGTTACTGATCGTAATATGTTATACAGTAGTAATACACAAACTTGTTTTTGTAATGGGTTTCAGTCTTCGTTTACACTACCATTTAACAATCACAGTTGGCCTTAATTTGAAGGTTAACTAACTGTACAGGCTATTGGCAGCACCCCCATGTAGGTTAAAACTTCTGATGTTATCACACTGTATCATATTTCCTCTTCTTCATAATGTTTTGATTCTACTGCAGACCTAGTTGGAAAGAGACCACTCGTACAGACGACATTCCCTCTGAATTATTGAAATCTTCAGGGAAGCCAGCCATGATAAAATTATTCCACCTGGTGTGCTAGACAGGAGACAAGCGAATTACCCTTGGACTTAAAGAAAACTGTAATAACACCAGTCTGAAAGAAAGCAGGTGCTGACTGATGTGATTGCTGTCAAATCCTCAGTTTCATACATCATTGTTGCAAAATATTGACACAAATTATTTACAGAAGAACAGAAAATGTGGTGGAGGCTGTTTTTTGTGAAAATCTAGGAACACATAAGCAGTACTTTTCCTCCCACTGGGGGGGGGGGGGGGGGGGGCTCACCACTCTTTGGTGGGTTTGTGCTTGGCTACCACGTGTCTCCAGCGTTTGCAGCATTTTTTCCCTTCCATGCTGCATTTCTGTCCTCTGGCTATTCTTTTTCCCCTCCCTTGGGGAACATGTCTGGGGTATTATTGGTAATATTCTGCATTCTGTCACTGACATGTGAACAGTCTCCCCTTTGTTTTTCGTTCCCTTTTCCTTTCTCTGTTTCCCTTCTCCCCTCGTTCCTCTGCTTTGGTGTTTAAGGATCTTCTCCCTCCCTCCCTCCCTCTCCCTCTCTCCCCCCTTTTTTTCCTCCTCCCCCCCCCCCCCCCCCCCCCACGCATCTGACATGTAACAAGTGACTGGGTAAAGTGTAATTCCGAGCCCTGGGTCGACAGGTAGGGTTCACACGTACCCCCTCGTACAGGCCAGATGCAGGGAGGGGTGAATGCCTGAGCTGTAACCTTCCCAAATTGCCGATTGGTCCCTCCGTCGGGTGTTCAGGAAGTGTGACCTGAGGTATGAGCAATCACCTAAGGCGGGTGTGCCTCCTTGTGAAGGGGGCCCCCAGTTGGAAAGAGGGCGACATCGGAGACGCTGGCAATCCTGGGGGGCTTTCCTCGCGAGGAGTCAATTATCTTCCCACTCTGCGTCTACAAAACGTAAACATAATGGGGGTAATGATTCCAAGACCCTTCCTGCTGCACCACTGTTTCTCTTGGTCTCACGTACTGAAGACGGTCAGTTCTTCGCTAGGGTAAATCCGTTTATTATTCAGAAAAGTGTAGATGCAATTGCTGGTCCTGTGAAATCCTGCTCTCGTTTACGGAGTGGCACTTTGCTTTCGGAGACCACTTTTGATTCTCAAGCACGACAACTTCTTGCTGCTTCGCTTCTCCACGATTACCCTGTTTGTATCGATGCCCATAGAACTTTGAATTCTTCCCGTGGTGTAATTTTCACCAGGCGGCTTGACGATCTAACAGAGGCCGAAATACAATCTTACCTCTCTGATCTGGGTATCATTGCTGTCCATCATGTAATGAAAAATGTAGATTCCTCCTTAGTGCCCACCTGCACTCTCTTTCTCACCTTTGGTAGAGTTGTGCTTCCATCCAAGGTCAAAGCAGGCTATGATATTATCACTGTCTGGCTATACATTCCAAACCCGATGCACTGCTAACAGTGTCATTGTTTCAGCCACACGAGAATGTCTTGTCGACACCCCACCAAATGTGACACCTGTCGTAGGGATGCGCATGAGTGTGATTGTCCACCACCTCCTCCCCGCTGTATCAACTGCAATGGCAGCCATGCCACCTCCTCTCAGGTGTGTCCAGTGTATCTTGATGAGCGGGCTGTTCAAGAGATCAAGGTAAAGGAAAAGGTGCCTTATCCAGTCCCTCACAAGTTACTGGCTAGTTGCAAACCCTGCGTTCTCCCGTCTGGTACCTATAGTTTTGTTCTTGTTACCCCTCGCTCCATGAACGACATGGCCACGGAGACATGTGACGTCCAATTCAGCTCTGGGTTTGTAAAATCACCCAGTGTCAAGGTAGCATCGCCAGCCCCCCGCCCAGCTGTGCAGCAAGCTGTCAAACTCTCACTGCAAGGGGTGAAACCACCGGCTACATAACCTTTAAGCCAGAATGGACAGAAGGAGCACTCTTGTGAAGACTTCCTCTGCCCCTCCAGCCAAACAACACCTGAGTCTTCATCTAACCAGAAAGGCTCGAAGAAATCCACCAAAGACAAACGGTCTTGTCCTTCACCACTTCGAAGATCCTCTTTGATGGTGTCTGCAAGTGATACCTTAACCCGGCCAGCCTCCATGGAGCGCCTGCACAAGCAAGCTGATGCTTCTGTGGACCCCATGGAGTAGGATCCTCCTGCTTCTGTGCCCTGTAGTAGTGCCTTTTCCCCAGCTGTTACTCGGCAGCCTCCGAGGTGACACCCCTATGTCTCTTCCTCATCATGACTCTCCTCCAAAGGAACGTCCACTGTGTTCGGTCCGACAAAGATGATTTACGGCTGCTTTTAGCGGCACAGTGTCCCGTTGTATTCTGCCTTCAGGAAACGAAATTGCGCCGTCACGACTGCTTCGAGCTTTCACATTTCTTACCAATTTGTTTTGACCTTCCCCCTGAAATCGGCATTCCCTCTCATGGGGGCATCATGCTGCTCATACGGGATGAAATTCATAATCAACCCATCTCCCTGGCTACCAATCTTCAAGCTGTTGCAGTTCGCTTCCTTCCCCACCTGACTTTTTCTCTCTGTACCATATATGTCCCTCCATCATTCGCTGTCACCAGGGCAGACTTCCTTCAACTTATTGGGCAGCTACCTACCTCATTTTTGCTACTCGGTGACTTTAATGTGCATCATCCCCTTTTGGGTTCTCCCAGGACCTGTCCGAGAGGTGCCCTCTTAGTCGACCTTCTTAACCAACTCAACCTCTTCTGCCTTAACACTGGAGCACCCACTTTCCTTTCTGACTCCTCGCACACCTATTCCCTTTCGGACCTATCCCGCACTGCCCAGCTTGCCCATCGTCATGAATGGTCCGTTTTTCCTGACACCTACTTGAGCAACAGTTTCCTGTGTGCTATCTGTTTGCTGACTCCTACCCCATCTGCATGCACACCTAAATGGCAGCTTCCTGAGGCTGACTGGCATCTTTACTCCTCCCTGGCGACCTTCGAAGAAGATGATTTCCACAGTTGGGATGACCAGGTCAAATACCTCACAAATGTTATCCTGTGCTGCAGAACGTTTCATCCCCTGCACTTCCTCTCTACCATGTCGTGTCCCAGTCCCTTGGTGGACTGAGGCATGCTGCGATGCAATTCGCGCACATAGGCGTGCTCTCCACATTTTTAACCGCCACCCTATGCTGGCAAACTGCATTCATTGTAAACAGATGCGTGCAAAGTGTCGTCGTGTTCTTCGGAATAGCAAAAGAGCTAGCTGGATTTCATTTACTAGTTCTTTTCACAGTTCCACATCATCCTCTGTCATGTGGGCCAACCTCCGACGGCTCTCTGGAACCAAGATCCATTCCCAAATTTCTGGCCTGACAGTCGCTGACGATGTCATCGTGCATCCTATTGCTATCTCCAACACCTTGGGGCGCCATTTTGCGGAAGTTTCGATCTCTTCCCACTATCACGCTTCCTTCCTCCATCGGAATTGAGTGGAGGAAGCTCGGGCGATACCCTTCTCTTCTCCAAACCATGAGTGCTACAATGCTGACTTTACTATGAGGGAGCTAGATTATGCTCTCAGTTCATCCCAATCCTCCGTCCCAGGACCTGACACGTCATCCACATTTGGGTGTTGTAGCAGCTTTCTCTTGCGGTCAAATACTTTCTGCTAAACACGTAAAACCGTGTGTGGGCAGCAGAGGGCACATTTCCGGGACACTGGAGTGAAGCCACCGTCATACCCATAACAAAGCCCGATAAGGACAAAAACCTTCCTTCTAGGTACTGCCCCATCTCTCTCACCAGTTGCATTTACAAGGTGATGGAACGTATGATTCATGCCCGGCTGGTGTGGTGGCTCGAGTCTCGCCATTTTCTAACGAATGCACAGTGTCGATTTCGAACGTGGCATTCTGCAGTTGACAATCTTGTTACGTTGTCCACCCGTGTCATAAATGGTTTTCTGTGGAAATCCCAGACTGTGGCTGTGTTTTTTGATCTGGAGAAGGCCTACAACACCTGCTGGATAACTGGTACTCTCTGTACTCTTTACATGTGGGACTTCGGTGGGCACCTGCCCTTTTTTCTTCGGACATTTTTACAAGACCCGAGTTTTCGAGGTGTGTGTGGGTTATGCCTTGTTGGATTCCTTTGTCCAGGAAAATGGTGTGCCTCAGGGTTCGGTCCTGGAAGTCATTCTCTTTGTTATTGCCATTATAATGGCCTGTCTCCCACTGGGCATCTCTGGCTCTTTTTTTGTTGACGATTTTGCCATCTATTGCAGTTCTCAATGGGCCTGCCTCATCAGGCAGCGTCTTAAGCACTGTCTTGATCACCTTTACTCCTGGAGCAATGACAATGGCTTTCGCTTTTCCACTGACAAAATCGTCTGTACGAATTTCTGGCGGCGCACATGGTTTCTCCCACCATCTCTACATCTTGGGCCTGTTGCCCTTCCATTGGTTGAAACTACGAAATTTCTGGGGCTCATGCTTGATAGGAAACTCGCTTGGTGTTCCCATGTGTCTTACCTGGCAGCCCGCTGTACATGGTGCCTCAATCTCCTAAGTGTCCTCAATGGTACTTCCTGGGGTGCCAATTGAACCACCCTCCTCTGTTTGTACTGGTCCCTTGTCTGTTCGAAATTTGACTATGGGCGCTTTGTTTATGTGTCTGCACGCCCATCTCTCTTACGCCATCTCAACACTATCCACCATCATGGCTTCCGTTTGGCCACAGGCACCTTTTACACCAGCCCGGCTGAGAATCTGTATGCTGAAGCTACTGGACTACCACTGTCCTACCGCTGTGACTTTCTCCTTAGCAGGTATGCATGCCATTTGTCTGCCAAGCGTGGCCTCTTTCTTCGATGATTCCTTTGATCCCCAGTATGTGGCACATCCATCTTCTCTGTTACCTCCTGGAGTCTGCTTTTGCCACTTGTTTTGGCAGCTTAACTTCACACTAACTGCAACTTTGCCGGTGGGTGTGAACTCTTCACCACCTTGGCTTCATGAAGTGGCCCGTGTTAACCTTGGCCTTAATTTACTCCCTAAGGACACTACTCTAGCCTTGGTCTATTGCCTCCAGTTTCATGACCTTCACATGGAACTTCACGATAGTACCTTTCAGACTGAATGTGGGATCGGATGTGCCTTAGTCATTGGCACCTGTGTCTGTTGATATCGGCTTCTGAGACACTCATCAGTATTTACAGCCGAGCTCTTTGCTTTGTATAAGGCCACGGAGTACATACGACTACACAGCCTTTCCAATTGTGTCTTCTGCTCAGACACGCTCAGTGCCCTCCAAAGTCTGTGTGCAGTGTACACTGCTCATCTCTTAGTGCAGCAGGTCCAGGAAAACTGTCACTTGCTCGCTCTTGGTGGAGTCAGGTGGGCCTCTGGTCATGTCAGTCTGCCAGTAAACAAGGCTGCTGATGCTGCTGCCAAGGCTGCAGTCCTTGTATCTCAGCTCACAAGTACTTTTATTCCATCCGATGATCTCTGCATTGCCATCTGTCAGGTGGTGGTGTCCCTTTGGCATCAACAATGGTCCTCCCGTCACGGAAATGAGCTTCGGCTTATTAAGCCTCTCCCAGCGCCTTGGACAACCTCCTCTCGGCCCTCCAGCTGGGAGAGATTATTTTAACTTGGCTGCATATTGGGCACTGCCTTTTTAGGCATCATCATTTGCTAAGTGGTGCTGCCCCACCACTTTGTACACATTGTGCCCAAATTTTAACAGTCGGCCAGTTCCTGCTGGAATGTCCTTTTTTAATTAAACAATTTACATTGCAGCTCAGGTTTGCCGTCTGATTTATCAGCCGTTTTAGTGAGTGACGCAAGGGCTGTCGACTGCATTTTACTTTTTATCCACCGAAGCAATATGCTGAAGGTCATTTAATTTTTAAGTTTGGACTTCTGTTTGTGCATGGTGTTTTTTAGCCCATTTTCCATGTGCCTGTTTTTAACTGTCTGCTATTCTGTCCATTGGGACTGACATATAGTCATTTAACTCCTTTCTGTGTTCGTTTTCTATAGTTTTGACTTGGGTGCGTATAACCCCAGTTGTTTTTTGCGCCCTAAAGCGAAGCATAACAAAACAATACTGTCCCTGTCACGTATTATAGAAGGTAGGTTGAAGAAAGGCAAACCTACGTTTACAGAATTGGTGAAGTTTGAGAAAGTTTTTGATTATATTGACTGGACTACACTTCAAAACATTGAAGGTAGCAGAGATAAAATACAGGGTGGAAAGGCTATTTACAACTTGTACAGAAGCCATACTACAATTATAAGAGGCAAATGACGTGTAACGGAAGTCTTAGTTGAGAAGGGAGCGAGACAGGGTTGTAGCGTATCCCTGTTGTTTTTCATTGTGTACTTGAGCAAGGTGTGAAAGAAACCAACTAGAAAATTGGAAAGGGAATTAAAAGTTCTGAGAGGAGAAATAAAAACTTTGAGGTTTGCTGATGACATTGTGATGGTCAGACAGCTAAGGACTGGGAAGAGCAGTTGACTAAGTGGATAGCATTGTGAAAAGGAGATAAAAAGAAAAAAACAGTGAAAGTAAAAAAGAGGTAATGGAATTAGTCAAAGCAAATCATGCTATACTGAGGAAAAACTAGATCAGGAACTGAGACACTGGAAGTAGCAGATGAGTATTGCTATTTGGGCAGCATAATTAGAGATGATGATCCAAATACAGAGTATATAAAATGCGGACTGACTAAAGCAAGAAAATGCTTTCTGAAAATAGGAATTTGTTAAGATTAATGTAGATTTAAGTGCCAGGAAGTTTTTACTGAATATATGTATTGAGAATGTACACTTGTGTGGAGGTGAAATATGGACAACAGAAAATTGAGACAAGAAGAAAGAAGCATTTGAAATGTGGTGCTATAGAATAACAGTAAAGATTAGCTGAGTAGATTGAATAAGAAATATGGAGGTGCAGAATCGAGTTGGGGGAAAAAAGAAACTAGTGGCACAACTCAGCTGAAAGAAGGATCAGTTAGTGGGACACGTCCTTAGGCATCAAATTGGTAATGGAAGGAAGTTTGGAGGTAGGGGGGGTAGGAGTTCTAGAGGAAGAGAAAGGCTTGAATACAGTAGGCAGCTTCGTGGGGTGTAGGTTGCAGTAGTTATGCAGAGATAAAGAGACTTGCATAGGATAGACTAGTATGGAGAGTTGCATTGAACAAGATATCAGTCGGAAGACCACAACAACAGCACAATTGGAACTACTGAGATGTAGATGTTTTGAAGTACCCTGCATCTCCACCAGTGTCGCATCATACCCATAATCAAGTACTCATCCAAAAGCAATGTTGTTAATAAAATACAACACTTGGTAATGAAAGCACATGTATTTTGAACACCAACGTACAGCTGGAACAGAACTGAACTCCTGTACGGAGAGTACTGATATCTATACAAAGATAACGAGAACAAACAATTACCGGTGGTTGGGTTTAAACTAGTGACCCATAGCATGCCAGCCATCTACAGTAACAGCCACACCTAGCTGCTTGGGGCACAGTTCATGGCAAAATTATTATTGGTTGTAGGAATACAGTGCATCTTCAACACTTCCCGTAAAACTACTACTCTTTAAGGAGTTGCTGACTCAAGTGAATTGTAAATAGATTTTGCTGTTGTATCATTGTCGACATTGAGTATGTCTTCTTTTTAGCTGTATATTTGTGATCATTAACTGTAACTTATTTTCCTTATTACAGCATCAAATGGAGTTGTTCTTGCTACTGAGAACAAACACAAGTCAATTCTCTATGAGGAACATAGTGTCAATAAGGTTGAACTCATAACAAAGCACATTGGTATGGTGTACAGTGGTAAGTGTAATTTTTTGTTGATTCACTATGTATTGTAACTGGTGTTACTCATATTGTGTCGTCGTGACTACTTAGTTTTATTCCAGTTTTAGTCCTCTTAAGGTAACTGGTATATGTAAATTTTCAAGTGTGCTAGCAATTTATAGGTTGGAGGTATCCCGTTTGTTCTCAGAGTGTCTCTATGAAAAATTCTCAGAAGTTGGGTGTTTTTTGTGATCCTGAATGTTGAATATTAATGTTAGTTTTTAATAGTGAAAACGAAAGAAGACAATTAATCCATTGACCCTGCATGATGTATGTAAATGCTGTAGGAATCAAAATTTAGGCTTGGGAAATTTTATTTAAGAAAAGTATAAAGTACGGGACAGAATTGCTGGCTAGTGTGCGCGCGCGCGCGCACACACACACACACACACACACACACACACACACACACACACACACCACACAACACAACACACAAAACACACACACACACACACACACACACACACACACACACACCTCATATGTTGAAACTCTGTTAGCAAGGCAGGTCTTTTTAACCTTCCCTATTCTTCTCAGTATATTACAACTTGGGATAAAATTTACCAATTCCTCGACACATTTTTAGGGCTGCAGTCATGAAAAAATTCAAAAATGGAGTTAATTTGTGATACTGACAATATACACTCTTGTTAGAAGAAATTAGTAAATGTAACACAATATGGTGAAGTAAATGCTGCATTAACTGTAGATCACAGACACCAGTTTACTGCAAAATATGTTATGTACAACATGCAGAACTCCTGAAAATTCTCAAAAATATACATCCATTCACATAGAAACACACTGAAATTTTGAATGAATTGCTCCCTCCCCCGCCCCCACTCTCCTCCCCCGCCCCCACTCTCCTCCCCCGCCCCCACTCTCCTCCCCCGCCCCCACTCTCCTCCCCCGCCCCCACTCTCCTCCCCCGCCCCCACTCTCCTCCCCCAACCTTTATTAACCCTTAACTCACGAGGTGACTTTTCTGTAATGTACACCACAAGGTGGGGTCTCTGAGACCTCTATGTTTAAACAGAGATTAAGGCCAAAAATGGTTTGAAATTTTTAATTTATGCTATATAACATTTATTTTTACAATCATTTAAGTGTTGTTTAAATGCTTCTAGTTTATTTTATTGCACTAAACAAAGCTGGCAGCATTTTACTATTTATCACACAAAAGCACATTATTTCATGTGGTTCTTTTAAATAGTACACACAAATAGACTGTGAGAGTACTGAATTTTACATTCTGAAAAATTATACAATCTCTGTAGCAAATAAATTTCCAAATAAATTAAATTCCAGGGTTTAAATTTGCACATAAAAATTCCACCCGATAGGTGCAAAAAGAAAGTCTGTCAAATTCATGTTCATTGCTGGGAACTACTCAGAACACATTCAATTTTAACAGACACATTGAAGAAATGGACAGAGCCCCATCACAACTTTCCTAAAGTTCTTCCGCTGAATGACACTCGTGTTTGGTAGCAGAACTGTGATCACTGGCTAATGTAAGATCCTTGTCTTTTCCATTTATTTGTTGATCTATATCACTGAAACATTCCTCTGTAGACTGACTAACAATTTCATCAAACTCAAGAAAGTTAAAAATGACACATTCATGCCAACAAATTTTAAGCTATATGGTACCGTACTGGAGAAAACAGGTATGTGGTTGACAAGGTTCGGTCTAGGAGAATCCAACACCTATCAGGAGTAGATGTCAACAATAAACACAGAAGGCAGTAATGTAACCAACAACAAAACATCGTAGGGTTGGCAATTTAAGGTAGGTGGGGGAGTTTAGAAGTATTCCACCACAACTGGTCTTGGAGAGTGAGTTCAAAAATTTTCACGCAGTCTGAGAGACCACACTTCTTGAATTATGGGTTTAGGAGGATAGTTCTGTTAAGAATGTATAAAGCACAAGCACTCATATATGACGATTTATGTATCACAATACATCCAAGGCTTGATACTCTCTCTGAAAAATCATACAAACTTGACATGAAGAATAGACTGCACGAATCTAGAATTTTGAATCAGACCTATCTGGTTCATTCATTGTTATCAAAGAAAAATTTGGAAGTCAGCTTACACAAGTAAGTAAATATGGAAGATGCGTGCATCTTCTACTTAGCTGATTTTATGGCATTTTCTGTGCTATTATTGCTGAAGATGAACACTGTTGTGTGAGCGTATCACAGTCCATATCACAAAGTGTGAAGCTTGAGCAAAGTATGTTCTCTGTTTGGGGTGACTAACAGTGCAGTCCTGACTCCTAATTCCCTGTAAACCTCAGAACAATTGTTCTGTCCTAATTGTGTAAACATGGTGCTACCAACTTGTAAAAAATAATTTAAAGGAGATGACAATGGCTATTGATACATATTTATAGTTGTATTTGCCACTGTATAATAATTTTTTGATATTTTTTTGCCAGGTAGTAATAGCAAAATAAAGTGTCTTTTCATTACATATCAGGTATTTTATTTCGTAGAAGCACTGATAGTTAATTGGCTTTGAAGTAGCTGTATCAAGATTTAACCATGAAAGAACGTAATGAATCACATACATCCGAACTTTTAATTGTGATGTTAAGTGGCCAACAACATAAGGCACTAAGTAAATAGCCCATACTCAGGGAATCAGTGATGGGGAACAGGTGCAGGAATCTTGCACTGCTACCCAAGGAAAGATCCTAGAGGATGTCGTTTGCTGTTGCGTTCATGTACCCATTATGAAGCGTCCTGTGTATCATCCAGTGGGTATCTGAGACTTGCAGATGACTATGATGAGTGCATCTACAGTGTAGTAATGTTGCGTTTCTGTTGTCATGGATGAAGGTAAGGGAGAGGGTGACACGTGGTGCCTGCAGATGCCCTACCCTTCACAAAAGGCACTAAGGGGGCCGTTGAACTTAACATTTCCATCCGACGGATGGATCACCATCAAGTTTCAAATGTCCTTGCTTCATGAGACACTGTAGAGAGGGTTGTCATTCAATCCAAGACATTGGCACAAAACTAGTGATAATAAACATCATGCCACTGCATCTCCTCCTCTTTGTGGCCAAATACTGGCAGTGAAAATTTCATCTATCTCCCAGATTCGAACCGGTTTACCTCCAAGTTGAGTACCACCACACAGACTTGCGTAAGTGACCTCGGCTGCAGAGGTTGGTAGTTAAGTCTTAGGTTGATGGAAATTCGGATAGAGTGCAGCATATATGTGTCATGGTCAGTAATCATACACAGATAATAGACTAGTGTGCTCAGGTTGTACAGAGGTGTGATGAAGATTTGGGGAGTGGGGAGGGCACATCATCTGCTTGTCATAAGTTTGCCAACAAGAGAGCAGTGAGCAGATGTGCCCATAGCAATAACTTGAAATAATTGCACCAAATCCTGACCTCAGTTTGTAAGTTCACAAAATAATCACCGTAACAGTAAAAATATATTTGTGCCACTTGATAAGCAACAGAAATGAGGATGTGAAGTAACATAAGATGTAGCTAACCTGTGACCACTGAATGTTTTCTGAAAACTAAGTAAACTGTTCATTAAATGTAGAGGATCATGATGTTGTGAAGTCACCATTGTTTGCTTTGATGATTTAAAAACATTCTATTTGAATTTCCTGAAAGGCTAACTATTGCAGCAGACTGCAAAATCTGGCCATAGTTTGAGTATGAGTGTCACTGTAAATAAAAACAGTAAAGGTGAATTATTCAACCAGTTGTAGGGGGAAATACAGTTTAATGTGGATTCTGAATCATGGCATAACTTGGCATTTTTCGTGTCAGCAAGTTACTGCAAGAGGTGAAAGAATCGTCAATTACCTGAAAGATTCCTACAACCAAATGGGTAATGAATAACAGAGCTTTGAATTTGTAGTATCAAAATAAATTTTAGTGTTCTGTTTACATCCAGCAGTTATCAGCAGCTGGACTAAAGTCATTTCACTATTCAGGTCATGCTTTTGTAGTACTAGCAGCTAAATGAATGGTCAAGATGATTACTTTATAAGCATCACTTATTCACTCTGTGAATATTAGTAAATAAAGTTGACAACATTCCGAAACCTGTTACACACACCAGTGCTGTATTAGATATGATGCTATTATCTTGGAGACTTATGAGTGGTTGTAATTTGATAATCTTGCAGTAACTTGCATTGGCCTTGTTTTGCAATGATGTAGAAAGCTTGGGACAATATGCTATTAAATTATTTACAGTCATATAATTATTCTGTTCTAAATATATTGGAATGGCCACACGTATTTTATGATCCTTAAAGTGATGTACTACACTAAGCAGATGGCAGGATTTTGTATTGTGTGAAGCTATAACATTACATTGAGTACTATGAAGTGTTTGCCTTTTCTTTCTATATTTTGTTGATGAATTGTTCTTAATTGTGAATGCCCTTGGTCAGGTATGGGTCCAGATTATCGACTGTTAGTGAAACGTGCAAGAAAGATGGCTCAGCAGTATCAGCTTATATATCAAGAACCTATTCCAACTGCACAGTTGGTCCAGAGAGTTGCTATGGTCATGCAGGAGTATACACAATCTGGGTAAGTTGTATAATTTTCTTTCAATCATGTAAAACATCTGAGCATGTTCTAAAATAACAAGTATTGCTATCTGTTAAATGTATACAGAAACAAAAAAAGATGTAACATTAAGAGATAATAAACTGTGATACACTTAAGTAATCTGCCCGCATCTCGTGGTCGTGCGGTAGCGTTCTCGCTTCCCACGCCCGGGTTCCCGGGTTCGATTCCCGGCGGGGACAGGGATTTTCTGTGCCTCGTGATGGCTGGGTGTTGTGTGCTGTCCTTAGGTTAGTTAGGTTTAAGTAGTTCTAAGCTCTAGGGGACTGATGACCATAGATGCTAAGTCCCATAGTGCTCAGAGCCATTTGAACCAACTTAAGTAATCTGTGCCAAAAAAAGTAATTCAATTCTAGAAATTTTAGATGGACAACAAATAATGCAAGGAGTGAAGGTCATAACATGCACTGTAGCTGAGGCATTCCATAAACAAAACTGAAATGATTGCTAAGCTTTCCAGATTTTATTCCTCAGAGGTAGTTAACAGGAACACAGACAGTTAGAATAACTTGGAAGATAATCTACTATTCTCTCGCACACATTTTCGTCTCAGTTACTGTCGCCCTGTAGTGTCCTTTGATTCTTATTGCTGCAGTTTGCTTTCTGTACCATTGGTAAATAACACTTTATTCCTTATGTGTTGTCCTTTGTAACCTTAGAAATTGGAATTTAAAGTATCTGTAGAAATAATTGTTCTTCTGTTATATTGAGTAATGTTTTTGTTCCACCTGCTTTATGAAATTAAGATATACTGACAATTACTTCTAAAGTACATTCTTGAAATGACAGCAAGCTTACAAAGTTAATGTAGTTTTTGTGCTCTGCTGAGAATGGCAGTAGGATGTTAGTTCATCTTCATAATATACATTAGTTAGAATTATTGAGAGATATCAGGAGGACAGCCTGCATCTTTGCTTCAGAAGGAAACTTCATTGCTGGCCAGTACTCCCTTCACGAGCAAAATTTACAGTACCGATGATAGGGATAAAAGTACAAGAAACTATATTAGCTTCCGCAACTAGTCATCCTTTCTTCATGGCAGAAAGAGGGACTATTTGGGGAAAGTTAAAAAAGAAATGCAGGCCACACAAACACCAGGATCAGAGGGGCCCACTTGTTGTGAGGATGAGGGGAAACAAAGATCAAGAGGAAGGTGAGAGATAGTAGGAGGTCAGTAACTACTGTGTCAGATTCAGTCCTGAGATGATGACAGTGAAAAGTAAAAACAAACTAAGAGTACGAGAAATGATATGAATGGTGCCAGGGGTAGGTTAGGGTGAAAGGCGAGCTTGGATTGGGGGAGGAGAGATGAAATTGGCTTTGAAAAAAAAAAAAGATATTTTAAGAAATATGAAATTACACAATTAAAAAATATACAATGGCAAAGGACAGTTATGCACCCAGATAGTTGTGCATATTGTTCGGGGAGGTCTGCTGGTCCCGGATCAAATCTGCCGAGCGAATTAATGATGATGGTCAGTGTGATAGCCAGCCTGACTCCTGAGTTAATAATGAGCATCAAAATGGGTACAGGGATTAGTGAACACAGAGTTGTCGTAGTGAGATTGAATATTGTAACCGCAAATCCTCCAAAATAAACGAAAAATATTCCTATGCGAAAAAGCAGATAAAAATTCATTTGACACCTTCCTGAGAGACAATCTCCACCCCTTCCAAATTAACAATGTATGTGTAGACCAGATGTGACTTGAATTCAAAGAAATAGTATCGGCAGCAATTGAGAGATTTATACCAAATAAATTAACAAATGACGGAGCTGACCCTCCTTGGTACACAAAACGTGTCAGAACATTGTTGCAGAAACAACGAAACAAACAAGCCAAATTTAAACAGACACAAAATCCCTAAGATTGGCAAACTTTTACAGAAGCTCAAAATTTAGTGTACTTCAATGTGAGATGCATATAATAGTTTCCACAATGAAACTTTGTCTTGAAACCTGGCAGAAAATCGAAAGAGATCTGGCCATATGTGACGAATGCTAGCTGCAAGATACAGTCAATGCCTTCTCTGTGCAATAGCGATGGAGATACTATCAAAGACAGTGCTGCCAAAGTAGAGTTACTAAACACAACTTTCTGAAATTCCTTCACTAAAGAAGACAAAGTAAATATTACAGAATTTGAATCAAGAAAAGCTTTCGATGTGAGTGACATAGAAGTAAATATCCTCTGAGTAGTGAAGTAACTTAAATCACTTAATAAAAGCAAGTCTTCTGGTCCAGACTGTACACTAATTATCTTCCTTTCAGAGTATGCTGATGCAATAGCTTCATACTTAACAACCATATACAACCATTCACTCAACAAAAGATCCTTACCCAAAGACTGGAAAGTTACACAGGTCACACCAATATTCAAGGAAGGTAATCGGAGTAATCCATCAAATTACAGTCCCATATCGTTAACGTCGATATGCTGCAGGATTTTGGAACATATATTGTGTTCAAACATGAATTACCTTGAAGAAAACAGTCTGTTGACACACGGTCATTTAGAAAACACTGCTCTTGTGAAACACAACTACTCGCATGAAGTGCTGAGTGCTATTGACAAGGGATTTCAGATCGATTCCGTACTTCTGGATTTCCGGAAGGCTTTTGACATTGTACCACACAAGCGGCTAGTAGTAAAATTGCGTGCTTGTGGAATATCGTCTCAGTTATGTGACTGGATTTGTGATTTCCTGTCAGAGAGGTCACAGTCGTGGTAATTGGCGGATAGTCATTGAGTAAAACGGAAGTGATTTCTGCCATTCCCCAAGATAATTTTATAGGCCCTTTGCTGTACCTTATCTATATAAAAGATTTGCGGAGACAATCTGAGGAGCCATCTTAGATTGTTTACAGATGACAGTGTCATTTATTGACTAATAAAGTTATGAGCAGATCAAAACAAATTGCAAAATGATTTAGAAAAGATATCTGTGTGGAGCAAAAATTGGCATTTGCCCTAAATAACCAAAAGTGTGAGGTTGTCCATATGAGTGCTAAAAGGAATCTGTTAAACTTTGGTCAAGTCTAAAGGGCATAAATTCAACTAAATACTTAGGAATTATGATTATGAACAACTTAAATTGGAAGGAACACACAGAAAATGTTGTGGGGAAGGGTAACCAAGGACTGCGTTTCATTGGCAGGACACTTAAAAAATGTAGCATGTCTACTAAGGAGACTGCCTAAACTATGCTTGTCCATTCTCATTTAGGATATTGCTGCACGGTGTGGGATCCTTACCAGATAGGATTGACAGATTACATTGAAAAAGTTCACAGAAGGGCAGCACGTTTTGTATTATTGCGAAATATGGGAGAGTGTGTCACTGAAATGATACAGGATTTTGGATGAACATAATTACATCAAAGGTGTTTTTCGTTATGGCAGAATCTTCTCACAAAATTTGAATAGTCATCTTTCTCCTCCAACTGCGAAAATATTTTGTTGACACTGACCTACATAGGGAGAAACGATCACCACGATAAAATAAGGGAAATCAGAGCTTGTATGAAAAGATATAGGTGTTTGTTCCTTTCACATGCTGTACGAGATTGGAACAATAGAGAATTGTGGAGGTGGTTCGATGAACCCTCTGCCAGGCACTTAAATGTGATTTGTATAGTATCCATGTATATGTAGTTGAGAATGTTGTTTTTTTAAAGCTACTTCCATCTATGTTGCTACCACACTCCTGCCTCAGTAACATGTTTTGCAAGAATTTAGAAAGCTGTCGCTCACATTAATATGCCAGACAGTTGGAATACACACATTCCAACCTGGTGGTGCTGGGGGGGATAAAGGTGTGGTGAAAGGACGAGCATCTGGTCACCCTTTAAATTAACAATGGCAAATGGTTAATAACCATGTCAACCCTGTGCCGATGTGGGATAGGGGCACAAGAAAAAGAATAATAGTAGGGGATAGTAGTTCTTCTGTGCCCGTTTGTGTGCTCTGCCAGTGTAGTAGTGGTCATTTCTACGTTAGTTGGAAAACATTTCTGTTTTTTATTTGCTCTGCCTGTGATACTGTAGGCTCTACCTTCGGTGGGGCTATGTTAGTGGGTAGTTTGTGGGTGCATGGGGCAGGGTATACAGTTTGCACAATTACAGAGGTAAGAACCTTCACAGAGGAATAGTGGTCTAGGTTTCTACTGGTGTGTTGGACTTAGCTGGTGTATAGGTGGAAGGAAATTACTAATCCCTGTACACCATTAAAGTCATATGGTGACATGTACTGTTACGAGTTTGTTGGATTGTAACTCACTTGTATGCACTGAAGACAGCTGTAGCTGAAATCTGGATATGCAAGAGTAATAAAAAACAAGTGGGATTGCAACTGATTCCTGTGTTCCTATCCTTCCTGTCATATGTTGTAACACAGATGTTAAATAAGCTAGAAGGGTGAAAGTACGCAACTGTTCATAATGTGAAAAGAGACAGTCCCACTCTGGGGATTGACATGAGGAAATCATAGCCTTGGCTGTGTAGTTTTTGAGACATGTAAAGTGTGGTTGACAAGGAAGATGTTTCAGGTACCAAATTAAATCTGGAAGGATGGTATGTGCGAGGGGTGTGGCGAAATTTATGTATTTATTTATTTTGTATGCTGCCTCTGTGTCAGTAGTTATTCTAAAATGTTGACAAGTATAGAACATTTTTCTTGCTCATGTTTTTAAGAATATAGGAGTATTCACTTGAAAATGGGTAACAGATGAAATCAAATGATCATGATGAAAGTGACAGTGATTGCATAACAGCCAAGCTGGAAAATTTAATTGTCCTTCAACGCCTTTTGGTTCGTTTTGTATGGGCAGAGACTTGGCTGTTGGCTTCAGTAAGGTGGAGGTCAACAATAGGGAAGATAGCTTTGCATTTTGAAAGCGTGAGATGAGTTTGCATTGCTAAAAGTTATTAAGGAGTTGCAGAAAGTATAGAGCAGGTCTTCTTCGCCATGAGTCCTGACCTCAAACATGTTTACAATAAATCTGTACCAAGCCAAGTTGCCACACATCTGGGTTTCCAGGAGTGCCTCTTCCATTCAGCCCTTGAAAAGGTTGATGTATAATGAAGCCATTCTGGTTCACGTAGTAGTCTCCTTGATTCATATTTTACATTCAGAGGTGAAGGGGTTAGTTATAGTTAGGGTTGAAATGGGCTAGAGTGACAGTAAATTAAGTTTAAGGAAGGCCTTCAGGTAGCTTTTGGAAGAGGTTGCATTCTAGTGTGAGAGGCAAATGTAAATGGGATGGTTGGAATTGATGATGAGATGTACAGGGAAGTAGTATCTGTTTTTTCCTGTGGATGGAATGAATACTGATCAACAGTGGCTGTATTCATTGGTGGAGGTTGCTGGGATGGTTGTCCTTGTGACATGTAATATAAATAGTGATGTTTGACTAATCAGGCCAGTAAGGCAACTATGTGTACTGCATCAGAAAGCAAGGTTCTATAATCAATTTTTGACCAGTGCCAGGAGGTAGTCAATATAGACAAAAACGAGAAGCACCATTCAGTAGAGTTTATACAGCAGCTGGTGGTTACAGGAATTTATATCTACATGATTACTCTGCAGTTCACAATTAAGTGCCTGGCATAGGGTTCATTGAACCACCTTCAAGTTGTTTCTCTACTGCACTGCTCTGGACCAGCATGTGGGAAAAATGAACATTTGAGTCTTTCTGTCCAACCTCTGATTTCTCTTACTTTCCTACGATGATCAACTCTCCCTATGTAGGTGGTGCCAAAAAAATATTTTCACATTTGGGTAAGAAAGCTGGTGGTTGGAATTTCATGAGAAGGTCTTGTTGCAATGAAAAATGCCTTTGTCGTAATGACTGCCACCCCAATTTCCATATTTCATAGTCTTCTGGTTTTCCCCATAACATTATCTATATTATTATTCCAAGTTAAGTTATTCATAATCATAACCCCTCAGTATTAGCTGAATTCTGAGCCTTTAGATTGATGTGGTTTATCATGTTATTGAAATTTAGCAGATTCTTTTTAATACTCACGTGGATGACTTCACACTTTCATTATTTAGAGTCAATTGCCACTTTTTGTGTCGTACAGATACCTTGAGTGAATCATTTGGCAATAATTTGTTTTGATCATCTGTTGACTTTACTACACAGTAAATGACAGCATCATCTCCAAACAATCAAAGAGGTTGCTCAGATTGGCTCATAAATCATTTATGTATATCAGGAAAAGCAGAGGGCCTATAACATTTCCTTGGGGAATGCCAGATACCACTTCTGTTTTACTCAATGATATTAAATCAGTTATTATGAACTGTGATCTTTCTGTCTGGAAATTATGAATCCAGATGCACAACTAAGATGATACTTCGTAGGCGTGCAGTTTGATTAGAAAATGATTGTGAGGATATGTCAAAAGTGGAAATCTAAAATCTGATAAGTATGGATTTGACATCTCCTGCCGAAAGCACTCATTACTTTTTGAAAGTAAATAGCTATTTTACAGAACAATATTTTCTGAACCCTTATCAACTATTAGTCAATAAATAATTTTCTCCGAGGTAATTCATAATGTTAGACCACAGTATTATTTCCAAAATCTTACCGCAAATTGATATTAGTGTTATGGGTCTGTAATTATCTGGATTAATCCTGTTTTCTTCCTCGAGTATTGGTCTGACATGTGGGGCTTTCCAGTCTTTAGATATGGATATTTTGATGAGTGAGTGGTTGTATAAGATGACAAACTATGGAGCTATTTTATCAGCATACTCTGAAAGGAACCTAACTGGAGTACAGTGTGGATCAGTCCTTGCCTTTATTAAGTGATTTAAGGTGCTTCACTGCACCAAGTATATCTACATCTAAGTTTCATGGATTTGCAATTGTTCTTGATCTGAATTCTGAAATATTTACTTTGTGTTCGTTGGTGGAGGAATTCCAGAAAACTGTTTAATAATCCTACTTTAGCGGCACTATCATCAGTAACATCACCATTGCTAATGTGCAGTGAAGGTATTGAGTATCCTTCCACTGGTGTACATTACAGATTGTCTTTGGATTTTCTGCAATATTTTGAGACAGTTTCATTGTGGAAACTGTTAAGAGCATGTCGTGTGGAAGTTTGCACTGAATTTAGAGCTCCTGTAAAACTTTGCCGAACTTGAGGATTTTGTGTTCCTTTAAATTTAGCATTTTTTTGTCGTAGTTTCTGCGACAGTGTTCCGACCTGTTTTATGTACCATTGGCAATCAGAACCATCTCTTATTAATAAATTTGGTATGTGTCTCTCAATGGCTGTCAATATTGTTTCTTTGAATTTAAGCCATGTACGCTCTGTGCTTACATAGCCAGATTGAAAAGGCTGGAGACTGTCTCTCAGGAAGAGGTCAAGTGAATTTTTATCTGCTTTTTTAAACAGCTATATTTTGCATTTAATTTTGCTGGATTTGAATGTTACGGTATTCAGTCTTGCTACAATGACCTTGTGGTTGCTAATCCCTGTATCCGTCATGATGCTTCCTGTTTGGTTGCAATTATTTGTTGCTTGGACGCCAAGTATGTTCTCGCAACTGTTCAAATTTGTTGTTCCCTGAGCTAATTGTTCAAAATGATTTCCAGAGACAGCATTCAATAAGATTTTGGGTGAATGAATTACTTTTATTGTTTTTAGGTATTAGGGGAATGAGGTATAAGGTAAGTGTCTGTGGATCGGAATGGGTAAGGAGTTTTATGGGAGTATTGTGTGTGGCCTTAAGGTTTAAAATATTTTATGCATATCACTTTGGATGGAAGGAATGTGGTCATTAATTCTTTCAGACTTAAATTGTTTCCGTAGTAAGGAAACTTTTTTAAATAATGATGTTAGAAACATGAATTATACAAATACACCATTTGATCAAAAGTATCCGGAGCCCCCCCCCCCCCCCCCCCCCCTAAAAAAATCATTTGACATCGTGAGAGAGCAGAATAGGGCACTCCGCGGAACTCACGGACTTCGAACGGGGTCATGTGATAGGGTGTCACTTGTGCCATACGTCTATACACGAGATTTTCACACTCCTGAACATTCATAGGTCCACTGTTTGTGATGTGATAGTGAAGTGGAAACGAAAAGGGACACATACAGCACAAAAATGTACAGGCCAACCTCATTTGTTGATTGACAAAGGCTGCCGACAATTGAAGAGGGTCGTAATGTGTAACAGGCAGACAGACATCTATCCAGGCCATCACACAGGAATTCCAAACTGCATCAAGATCCACTACACGTACTATGACAGGCGGGAGGTGATAAAACGGAGATTTTATGGTAGAGCGGCTGCTCATAAACCACACATTACGCCAGTAAATGCCAAATGATGCCATGCTTGGTGTAAGGATCGTAAACATTGGACGATTGAACAGTGGAAAAACGTTGCATGGAGTGATGAATCAAGGTACATAGTGTGGCGATCCGCTGGTAGGGTGTGGGCAAATGCCCAGTAAACATCATCTGTCAGCGTGTGTAGTGCCATCACTAAAATTCAGAGGTGTTGTTGTTTTGGTGTGCTCGTTCTTTTCATGGAGGGGGCTTGCACCCCTTGTTGTTTTGCGTGGCACTATCACACCAAATGCCTACATTGATGTTTTAAGCATCTTCTTGCTTCCCACTGTTGAAGAGCAACTCTGGGATGGCGATTGTATGTTTCAACATGAAAGAGCATGTGTTCATAATGCTCAGCCTGTGGCGGAGTGGTTACATGACAATAACATCCCTGTAATGGACTGACCTGCACAGAGTCCTGACCTGAATCCTACAGAACACCATTGGGATGTTTTGGAACACTGACTTTGTGCCATGCCTCACTGACTGACATCGATACCCCTCCTCAGTGCAGCACTCCGTGAAGAATGGACTGTCATTCCCCAAGAAATCTTGCAGCACCTGACTGAATGTATGCCTGCGAGAGCGGAAGCTGTCATCAAGGCTAAGCATGGGCTAACACCATATTGAATTGCAGCATTACCAATGGAGGGTGCCACAAACATGCAAGTCATTTTCAGCCAAGCCAGGTGTCGGGATACCTTTGATCACATAGTGAATATGCACCAGTTTCCTAAATATGCTGCTTTGTACTCAGATACGTGCACTGGATCTCAATGAACACAGAAATCACTTCAGACCAAAAGACTTTATTTACATAGTGCAGCTAGATGTGAACTCCTACACACACAATAGATGTAAGATTATCTGTTTTTAGTAAATAACAAAATGATTCCACAAATTATATTCGTAATGTTCTACAATTTCTGGTTAACAGTAGTTGTGTATTTATTTTGTTTTTTGTACCATCCCAGCATTTACTTTCTCAGTTTCTCCTTTGCTAATAAAATTTAAACCACGAACAACTGTCAATCAATCTATTTTGTCAGTGTTATGTCATCCATGCTGCAAATTTCTTCTGAAAATCCTCTTCCCTTTTTCAGTGCCTCCTTGTCTGGCATTAGAGGAGGGTTAGCAAAACAGTTCCAGCAGCATAAATGTTTTCTTGTTTCAGTGCTCGGAGAAGCTTGTATGAAGAAAAAGTATCAAAATTCTGTATTTCTCTTTTTACTCTCTGGGCCAACTGAAAAGCTGCTGTTAGTCCTTGTCCAAGTGCCTTCAGTGAAGATTCCTGAAATTCAGTTGTTCCCTGAAAAAGAAAAAATCATAAGCTTGTCCACTGTTACCACGTAACCTGTACATTTGATACATCGTGGAGTTGCTTGCCCCGGCCCCTTGCTCCATTTCACAGAGAGAGATGCCTTGTAAAGGGGATCATTGCCTCATCAACTGCTAATTCTTTCTCCACAAGTAACTGCAAACATCTGTTATGAAGAGTAGTTCAAATTTGGTCTGAGTTGAAATAATCTGCTTCTTGACATGCTATCTAAGAATAATTCTAGTTTCATTGTCATGTCCCAGTACATTTAAACTCTGAGAAATTTTGGAGTTAACATAATTATATGAAACCGAAACAGTGTTGTGTGCTCAGCTAGTGCCATTTGATTGAAATTGTCAATCTTACCACTTTGCAATGCATATATGTTTGCCATATCAACCATGGTGCTGGAGAGGTCATTGGGAGTGTACTTACTTCAATAAGCTGAAAGAGAAAGTAACTCCTGCTCTTCAGTATGTTGATTCCATTCAGAATATGAATCCAGTATAGATATTGGATGATGGCGCCACTTGATGTCCTTTGTTTCTAATAAAATGTATTTTGTATCATTAATTTCATTGTTGGCAACTACGGTATATTACTTTCTTGAATATTGCTGTCACTGTCACCAGTGACGTTACACACAACTTTCATCTCTGTTTACTTTATCAGCCCCCACTCTCACCTTTTTCTCTCAAAATACAGGAGGATTCTATACAAAACTGAATCTCCCTCTTACAATAAGTCAGAATCTGACATCTTCCCATTGATCAGCATATCTAAAGAGGCGTCTGCATCTTGCTTATTTGAAACACTGTTACTTTGACTTGAGGAACAGAACTTAAAAATCAAAAGGTCACAAATAATTTTCTTAGTAGCAGTACTTTTCTGTATGTAATATTATACAGTAGGCTTAACCACATTGTCGATAACTAGATCTTGAATACTATACTAATTTTTCTAATTGCAACTAATTATAAAAATTATTAGTAATAAAAACTGACATGTCTGTTTTGAAAAAATCCCAATCAAAACTCATAAAAATTGTTTAGATAACAAAGTTAAAAAAAAAAGGTAAAGTAAGAACAAAGTTCTAGGTTGTATCATATACTGTGCGTGAGACCTCATGGTTACAATTGTGAACACTGAAAAATGTGATGTCTTTTTAAGTGCTTAAGTAATTAATTTTGAAATGTTTGTTGTTGCAGTAAATAAACTTTTAAATCAGTAAGTCCCAACAAAATAACAGTAACAAAATTCAACTATATAGAGGAATATAACTGACCAACCATTTCTGTATTCTGATGGTCACAAGCTTCTGCACAGTGCTACATTCAGTTGTGTGTTTTTAAATGCATTGTAGTAGGCAGCACTTCCACAGTGTGAAAAGATTGAACGTTCACAAGTGTGTGTGTGTGTGTGTGTGTGTGTGTGTGTGTGTGTGTGTGTGTGTGTGTGTGGGCAAAATACTTCTGTTGCAGCTGAGACACAGTAAAAATTAATGTACACAATTGCAGCCAATGAGTCTGAAACAATTAAGAATGGTTGTGTGTGACAAGATGCCAGAGAGCTGATGATGCCCTTCTGCCACATAATTCTCACAAGCATGTACCACAGTAATGGAGCCTTTGTCTGCAGGGAGGATGTTAGAGCTATTTATCTCCAGGTCACTCTCTTGTCTTTGATGTCTATTATATTTTATATTCTTCATTCTATTCATATTTTTCAGTGGTGTTCGTCCTTTTGGTGTGTCCCTTCTGATTTGTGGCTGGGATGAAAACCGTCCGTACCTCTTCCAGTGTGACCCCTCAGGAGCATATTTTGCTTGGAAAGCAACGGCAATGGGAAAGAATTTTATTAATGGGAAAACATTCCTTGAAAAGAGGTAAGCTTTTTACTAATGTAACAAAGAAATGCAATTCATAATGACTGCCATCATCTAAGTGGGAACACAATTTGGCAAGTTTGCTCTTAAAAGCTAGAACTTTGCACTGAGTCACAACTCTTTGTAGCACATATGACAGACATGTATTTCACAGTCCGTAATTTTCATTATCGCTGTATTAAGAGATAGTTCCTATTTTACTTTTATCAGTACAGTTATGAAAGTTATGCAGGGCTACACATTGTATTCAGCAATTCATTCGTTTGTCAGTGTTTTCTCATTGGAGCAGTTATTTGGAAGATTAAGGTCACCTCCTCTGTCATGTCATTTTCTAATCATTTAGTTTTATGTTGTAGGTTCTATAATCTTTTGCTCAATTGGTTTTCCACAATAGTATTTACTACCAAAATTTTCTAGAAAGAAGTAAACGTGAAAACATATTTTGTATTTTAGATACAGTGAAGACCTCGAACTTGATGATGCAGTCCACACTGCTATATTAACACTGAAGGAAGGATTTGAAGGACAGATGACAGCTGATAACATTGAAGTTGGAATTTGTGACGCTGAGGGATTTAGGCGGCTTGATCCATCAACTATTAAGGATTATCTTGCAAATATCCCATAATTTTATGGAACAATAAGTTGTTGAATGTGTTGTGTGAAAATGTTACGGTGGGATGTGCCCTATTGTCATAATAAAACACTTTTATACAAGTGATTTTGTGGTCTTTGGATATGAACTCCTTGTTTATAGTATGTGCAACCATTACAATGTGATACGAATGCAAAGTGTGTTTATGGTAAGTATTTATAAATACAAATTATATATTAAAAATAACAATTTTCAGGAATTGTTAAGCCTTTCAGAACAGACCCTCTAGTTAGTTTATATTCCTGCCATTCGCTTCATAAGAGCATTAAGTGTTAAGAATTGTTGCTGGGAACATACCATTACTTGAAGAAAATGTGTAAACTAGAACAAATACAGATGCGCTGGCTGTATTAGGATGTTAGTGAGGGACATAGTCTTCAGTGACACAATGAACTCCAGTTCAGTTGTAGTAGTTTTATAATGCACATGTGGAAATTTGTCTGTTTTCCATCATGTCTGCAAATCTCAATGTAAATTCTATTATGTTCCTTTGGAAAACCAGTGACTGATTTTGTGTCATGTATTTGTCCAGTGTTAGTTGGGATTCTGTTTGTAATGACCTTGCCATTGATAAAATGTTAGACTGTAGTACTCTATCTTTTCTTTTACTGTCAGTGGACAGAGAGATTACAGAACCTGTTATATTACTGGGTATGAAAGAGGGTATTGCAAAATATTGAAATTTTGTAATTACTTGATAGGATCACTTAAAAACTATCTTTCCAGTGTATTGATTACCAGTGTATTCTGCAAATTATTGGAAAATGCAGTTAAGTTGAAGGTAGACAAAAATACTTCATGTACCATTTCCACCCTTCCCACTGTGTGTGTGTGTGTGTGTGTGTGTGTGTAGGAATGAAATAGGATGTAAAAGTTGTCTGCAGTACACACACTTTCCAAGCTGTTAGCTCCAGTAAGTAAAACAACTGCAGTGATATGGCCATAAGAAGGTAGTGGTTCCCCACAGGACCTCAAGAGTGCTTTGATAAAAATCTTCCAGAGAAGAGGTCAAGAGAAATCCCATTTGAACACTGGGCCAAGGTGATCATCAAGGAAGTCAGAGTTGAAAGAAACTGTTGTTAAATGTGTGAACAATAATGGTAGACACTCAAAACGTTTTGGAAGAGGCTTGGCCACAACTATATCTCGTTTGCTGGAGCAGGGAAACAGCATGGTGAATCTTACTAAGAAACTACAGTGTTGGAATGTCAAAGAGGACATTTATCACTCCTTGTGGGGTGTTCAGCAAGTGATGTGTGCCCCCTGGATTCAGCTAAATAGTGAGCACCTCAAATTTCTCATTATTGGGTACACGTGGTTTTGATGAATTCCTGGTTCAGAGGTGGAGACTGGAAATGCCACCAGTGCTTTGTAATGGTAACCTGTGGACAAGCTTCAGTGACCACAGTGCGATGATGTGGGTCACTTGAGTGGGATTGTCACTATATTGTCCTGATCCCATGGATGGGGCAAATTTCTGTTCATTGGCAAGGTACACTATGTGTGAATGGGTTAGAATACAATTGAGACAAAACAGTCATTAGGGACCTAAAGGGCACATGCTAGCCATCAGTTCAATTATACTTATGCATGTCACCCCAGCTGTTAAAATACATCTATAGATTTTACTAATTCTCACACCAGCAATGTGGTTAAGGTGGGTTGTTGTGATAATCGCAACTAACGTTTCTGTAACCTGCATGAGTAATTAGAACAGTTACTAAGTAGCTGAATCCAATCCATTCGTGAGTGATTTCAACTGTAAAGAGATCAGAGGGACTACTGAAAAGCCTTAATAGACCTCCACCGCAGTTCTGCTATGTTGCAGAACCATAAACATCATGCAGAACAGCTGATGCTAGTTGTGTTGTAAGACATTTTTAATTACATCAAATTTTGTATCATATCTCACAAAGATGCCATGGATATTGGTAAATCCAAATGTAAGATGGAATGAGAGAATAAATATGTCATTGACCAAAAACGTTAAGAGAATAAATGAGCTTTAGAAAACAATGAATTTGTAATCACTCAATATGAGAATGGAGCCTATGAATTTTCAAAAGCTTGGTGCCTATTTTAGGAGTGATTAATCTCTTTATGGTCAAACTGGCATAAATTTTATTAGGATTCTTTTAATCAGTTAGATAACATAAAATAATCTGTTTTCACCCAGTTGCTAATGTATGAAAGTAATTTTGATGAAGCCTGTAGTTGTCAGTTGTTCCATTAACTACTACTGTTTAATCACTCTCTCTTAGAAACAAAATAAAATCATCGTTTTACAACTAATTTTTGACTATGTGCATTGTTGCTGATAAAAGAAAGTATTGTTCTGTACTTGGAGAATTTTGAAGCAAACTGTGTATATTGTGAGTAGCATTTGAGACTTCCTGTGTAAGAAGCCTTTCAAAATCTTGTTTGTGTAATTTCAGTTACATTTGTGAGAGTCTCTAGATCAAGATAAAACAATAACAACAAAATTTTTGTGTGTTTATAGTACTGTAAAGTGACCACAACAACCCAGTAGCTTTAAGCATACCTGGGAAAAGAAAGCGTACTTAACAGTGAGAATTATTTCACGAAATTGTATATAATGTAAATACACTCCTGGAAATGGAAAAAAGAACACATTGACACCGGTGTGTCAGACCCACCATACTTGCTCCGGACACTGCGAGAGGGCTGTACAAGCAATGATCACACGCACGGCACAGCGGACACACCAGGAACCGCGGTGTTGGCCGTCGAATGGCGCTAGCTGCGCAGCATTTGTGCACCGCCGCCGTCAGTGTCAGCCAGTTTGCCGTGGCATATGGAGCTCCATCGCAGTCTTTAACACTGGTAGCATGCCGCGACAGCGTGGACGTGAACCGTATGTGCAGTTGACGGACTTTGGGCGAGGGCGTATAGTGGGCATGCGGGAGGCCGGGTGGACGTACCGCCGAATTGCTCAACACGTGGGGCGTGAGGTCTCCACAGTACATCGATGTTGTCGCCAGTGGTCGGCGGAAGGTGCACGTGCCCGTCGACCTGGGACCGGACCGCAGCGACGCACGGATGCACGCCAAGACCGTAGGATCCTACGCAGTGCCGTAGGGGACCGCACCGCCACTTCCCAGCAAATTAGGGACACTGTTGCTCCTGGGGTATCGGCGAGGACCATTCGCAACTGTCTCCATGAAGCTGGGCTACGGTCCCGCACACCGTTAGGCCGTCTTCCGCTCACGCCCCAACATCGTGCAGCCCGCCTCCAGTGGTGTCGCGACAGGCGTGAATGGAGGGACGAATGGAGACGTGTCGTCTTCAGCGATGAGAGTCGCTTCTGCCTTGGTGCCAATGATGGTCGTATGCGTGTTTGGCGCCGTGCAGGTGAGCGCCACAATCAGGACTGCATACGACCGAGGCACACAGGGCCAACACCCGGCATTATGGTGTGGGGAGCGATCTCCTACACTGGCCGTACACCACTGGTGATCGTCGAGGGGACACTGAATAGTGCACGGTACATCCAAACCGTCATCGAACCCATCGTTCTACCATTCCTAGACCGGCAAGGGAACTTGCTGTTCCAACAGGACAATGCACGTCCGCATGTATCCCGTGCCACCCAAGGTGCTCTAGAAGGTGTAAGTCAACTACCCTGGCCAGCAAGATCTCCGGATCTGTCCCCCATTGAACATGTTTGGGACTGGATGAAGCATCATCTCACGCGGTCTGCACGTCCAGCACGAACGCTGGTCCAACCGAGGCGCCAGGTGGAAATGGCATGGCAAGCCGTTCCACAGGACTACATCGAGCATCTCTACGATCGTCTCCATGGGAGAATAGCAGCCTGCATTGCTGCGAAAGGTGGATATACACTGTACTAGTGCCGACATTGTGCATGCTCTGTTGCCTGTGTCTATGTGCCTGTGGTTCTGTCAGTGTGATCATGTGATGTATCTGACCCCAGGAATGTGTCAATAAAGTTTCCCCTTCCTGGGACAATGAATTCACGGTGTTCTTATTTCAATTTCCAGGAGTGTAAAAACTGTGACTGGCAGGAGCAAATGTTTTTACACATAGAAATGTGAACCACTTATTTTATAGACTACGCATTGGGAGCACCAATTAGTAATTGTACACCTGGAATAAATGTTTTTTGTGAACTTCAAGAACATATTACTCTACAGATCTTACATGGTGATCTGCAGTGCAGATCGTGAAAAACCACATATTGGTAGGAAATGCAGACTAAAGAATAACTCTTTACTGACTTTCTCGTATTTATGGAAACTGATTTAAAGAAAAACTGGTACAATATAAGACAATTACTGCTATATAGTACATTTATGAAACGTAAGGTAGTGTGCGCAAAAAATTAGTATTTTCGATGTATGTCAGTCATTTAGATAATTCCTCTTTCAAGATTCAAGACTTAATTACTTTACAGCTGGTAAAAGAAAAGTCTGCCATTCAGTTTTCTACTTACAAACTGCACATATTGTGTGGTATCTGTTGTGTACAAGAAGCACCTTTCTTGCACAAAGAGCCCATATCCCTAATGAGATTTCCCAGCTCTTAGAGTATGATATTTGCTTGTACAGAAATTTCAGCTCTTCTTTCTCTGAAATAAGTTTTATATTGTTTTCTTTTTGTAGCACCATTTAAGCTTTTGGAGTCATAATTGCTTCTTTCAAGAAGTAGTAGCATTTTCTCTTCAGTAAGCATAGTGAGTCTTCACTTTAAAAGTTTCTCAACATATTTCTTTTCCCACCAATTTCAACTGGTAGAAAATCTACAGAACTGGTTTTTTTAAAACAGTAGCATATAAATCTCGACTAACATTGTTAAGCCCTGTAGTGAACATTCATAGCCATGCATCTCATACTATTAGTATCGGCACCCTAGATAAGATACAAACTGAATTGTGCACTTTTGTTTGTTCTACTTTGCTAGGTACCACCACCAAGTCCTACCTTGCATGTGTCTTGTAGAGACTTAACACCCACCCAACAAATGACACCAAAGTATAACTTTGAGCGTACTGGTACAGCATTGCATTCGTGTCATTCATCTCTGGTTCACACACTTGCATGTTATTTATTTTACAAATGTGGCACTGATGATTGGTTCTTTGTCAATATTTACAGAAAATAAAACTATTTGAAATTATCGTGGCTAAAATACACTGCACGATTTTTTAAAAAAGTTACACACTCAGAAGACATAATCCGATGACATAATTACACATACACACCATTGGAGAGTTTGTAAATTATTGCGTAGCAATTCTCCCTGACAAGCAGAATGGCTATCAGGTGCAGCTGTCTTGTTCATATTTAGTATGTAAGGGGTATGAACAGAATCAGATGTTGAATGAAAACTGTGTGCTTGTGTGAGACAGTGTTATGAACACCATACAGTTTGAAAAAGGTTTTATTTGTCCGGGTGGTTGAATTGTACCATATCCATATTTGTGGTGGACTGGGATGGAACAGTGGCCTACTGTTTAACACTAAGGGCAGGCATTCTTTCCAAGGCTTCAGTCGACTACGCCTGACCACTGCAACGGAGAATTGCTGTATTGTGTACCAAGCACTTCCATAAACCCTTCACATCTGTGACTGCCATCTGGGAAGAAGTAATGGACATCCTGCAACATTCTGTATCATCCTGCGCCATCGGTCAGAGACTAGCAGCTGCCAAACCAGAGACTTACCATTCCATTTGTAGGGTGCTTTTTATTTTTGCAGCACAAATGGCTGCATGTTGATTGGTTTTATGGACAGGAAGTGTGGACAGCTGATGAATGCCGTCACATTGTGTTCAGCGATGAATTGTGGTTCTGCAGTTCCATGGATGACCACCATTAGTGAGAGTGCCAGCAAGCTGTGGAGAGGTCACATTCTTCCAAAATTGTGCAGAGGCATAGCAGTATTACATACGGCATCATGGTGTGGAGAGCCATCAGATATGATTTCAGGTCACGGCTGGCACTAGCGATGGAACTCTGACAGCAGAACTATATGTTAGGGGCTTCTTTTATTGTTGTGTGTTACTTCTCAAGTGTCAATCTCGGTGCCATTTTTCAACAGGACAGTGCTCATCAGCACATGGCACATGCATCTATGATATGTCTGTGTGATGCTGAGGTACTCGCTCAGCCAGCAAGATAACCAGATCTGTCCCTGATATAACTTGTAAGGCCAGCTTGGATGTCAGCTCCGTCCCACAGCCTGTATCCAGGATATTGACAGTTGTGGCCGAAATTGATGCTGCCCAGAATACTGCAACTTTGACAACTTCTCAACTCAACTGTGTGTGCAGCCAGGTCAGAAGGGGCACAATGTCATATTGGTAAGTGGGCTAATATGCCAAGTTCATAAACTTACGTGATATTGTAATCACTGAAATAACATCAACACCCGCTGTGTGAGAAGTTTCATTTAATTCCCTGCTCGCCTCCCACGTGTTCTCTTTTTTTCAAGGCAATGTATACAGATACAATTTGCTATAAAATAGTATTGATTAAGCAAGTTTTATCAAGCATGCTCAGTTACATGGAGGTTCTGCCTGAGTCGACTTACACATCTCTAACTTTTAGCACAAATTTCATAGAATTCAGTAAGCAACCATGTAATATTGCTTGGTTTTCTCTATGTTAATGAAGATGTAGATGTAGCTAAAAAATCTGGTATAACATTTAGACATTTATATCTCTACAACAGGTACTTTATTCACTCTAATCTTTTGAGCGTGATTGGTTTTGAAATTTATAATCTTATTTTAAAGTGTACACCTCTGCATATTCACCTTAACCAAGAGAGTATATAGAACACTCCCTGATAAATCTGTTTCAAGGAAACCCCCATCAGAAACCTGTACAAATATAAAGTTTGCAACTGAAAACACTTACATAAAGCTTTCATCCTTAGATATTGTCGCATCTAGTAGGTACATTAAGAGGCAATGGAGCAGAAAGCAAGTGCCAAATTGAGTTAATTACTTTAAGTGGACTTTGAGAAATATTTTGTCATTGCATTTGTGGCATTTGATGGCATAAATTATTAGGATTCTCAAATAATGAGATATCAACTGAATTATAATTTGATTTATTATGAATGAAGGAAGGTTCCTTGTAAAATAACAGAAAATGAAACTTCCTGGCAGATTAAAACTGTGTGCAGGACTGAGACTCGAACTCGGGACCTTTGCCTTTTGCGGGCAAGTGCTCTACCAACTGAGCTACCCAAGCACGACCCATCCAAACAGCTTCAGTTCTGCCAGTACCTCATCTCCTACCTTCCAAACTTCACAGACTCTCTTCTTCTGCGAACCTTGGAGAACTAGCACTCCTGGAAGAAAGGATATTGCGGACATGGCTTAGCCACAGCCTAGGGGATGTTTCCAATCGTGCACAACTGGAGCGCAGTTGTTTCAACCACTAAACAATGCAGTTCCAACTTTCTATTTGGCAGTTAATTGCAAATATATTGAATTGACATTTTATGGGAAGAACAAACATTTTTATAAATAAGTTTCATGAAACATAGTTTAGCAAGAATGCTAATTATTATTCAGAAAAAGTTTTTGCAATGATCTGAACATTCAGGTTGGAGACAGTGCAGAACAACAGTTACTGGAAGAAAAGAAAAGAGGAATGGGCATTTAGAAGACAAAGGGATTAATGTTATTAACATAATTGTTTGTTGCACAGTATAGAGTCTGTGTCTCACAGTGGCTTATCTTTATGTGATTTCGTAAACAGTGTTACATATTGTATTTGATGAAGGTACAGTACATTCCGATAAGTATTGTGGGCCATTCAAAATGTATGAGGGGGCTTCAAAAAGTAACTTACTCGTGTAGTCCCATACGAAGACTATTCTGCAACAAGCGATGCTGTGCCAGAATGTTGTGGATTTCCTGCAAACAGAGTCATGTTGCAGTATGGATAATGCCTGCATTATGGTGTGTAAGTGAAATGGTGCTACAATTGGAAACATACTCCAATGCCAAAGTATGTGGGACGGTATGGTTCTTGCGGGCAAAAAAGCTTAATTGCTCACATATTCACTGCAAAGTTGTGGCAGTATATCAACCAAATGCAGTGTCCTGTCCAGCTACACCGAAATGGTGCCAGTAATTTGATCAAAGCCATAAAGACTTGGGTGATGTTGATCGGAAAGGAAGACCAACATCGACCACAGACGAAAGTCACTAGTCAGTTGAGGAACTGATTTTATGCAAAACCAGATGTTTTCCAAGAATTCGGATGTTCTCACAGCAGTTCTGGACTCACATTGAAAAGAACGATGGTTCAAATATGTCCCCTACCATCTAGATTTAGGTTTTCTGTGACCTTCCTAAATCACTCCGGGCAAATGCCATAATGGTTCCTTTGAAATGACACATCCGATTTCATTCCCCATTCTTGAATTATTCTGAACTTTTGTTCTATCTCTAATGACCTCAATGTCATCCTTCTTTCCTTCCTTCAGAATGTTTCTGGAATGGTGCCGTGCTCAAGGAGCCTATTTCTATCATCAAGGAGCCGAATAATTGGTAGAAGGTGTTGACAGATGTTTACAGAGACTTGATGGATATGTTGAAAAATAGTGTCATGCATGTGTGTCACTTTGAAGTGTAGTGCAGCATTCAGTAATGTACTTGGCCTGTCATAACAACATACTTACTTTTCGAAAATGCCTTGTAACAGCTTGTAGCGTCTCTGGTGGAGGACAAAGCCACAGCCTTGTTATTTCATTTTACCACATATTGTTGCTCATGGTACTTATAAAGATTTCATCTTCAATTGTGAAAGTAAACAGATCAAAGTTAGTTTATTTGCTATCTCACACAGTGTTGGTGTTCAGGACAAAGTTTTGTATTATAACAAAAGTTCCTCAACTGTATGACCGGAGCTGCAGTTCCAATTAGTCCATCTTCAAAACACAAATTACTAAGCTCCTCTTCTCTTCATGCCATGTAAGTATATATACAGTTTTCCAATATAGACCCTTGAAAATTACAGAAACTGCTACTTGGCTACATAAGTCTGCATTTGTAATTTTACCTCTGTTTGCCTACTTTACTATTTACAACAAGCAGACAAATTCATATGAAAGTTTCTCTGAGTGTAATACTGGCTGGCTGTTTCCTGTATCATTAACATATGTCTGAGAAATAGTTTTCTGTTATGACAGGATGATGTATTTTATCTCATGATTGTTACTGTCATTTCAAAATACTGCAAGCAAAACATTTAATTCGAGACTCATTTGTTGAACAATAATTTTTTACTGTCACTAATAAAACTCATTTTAAGCCAAACAGTCAACTAGCACATTATTGGAAAATTTGATGAGCAAAACGTGTTTAAGGTATCCAAAAAGTCTCCCTGCCCTCCTGTAACTATCAGTAACCTTCCTTCTTAGTAAAGAGAAAGGGTAAAAGATGGAACAAAACATGGCTGATAAAATGGAACCTAACTGAATTTACTACTAGAGGAACTTAAACCCATGGCGCAGGCAAGATAACTGTTCATCTGTTTAAGGAAACTTGTTTGAACTTAAGACCTCTGTGGCACAGAGATAATGCCTTTAATGACAAGGACAACCTCAGAAGGGATGCGAGAAAAGTTAATTTCACTGCTGCCCCTTGGTTGCATGTTCCTGAACAACTGCTGCTGAAATTTTATGTGCCACATGAGTTCCATCTTATCTAATATAAGGCAGCAGTATGCCCCCTATATCGGACACCACAAGGGAGCACTGGACTAAAATATTCTAACAGACCTCATAGTGCTACTCGCCCAACCAAGTGGGAGGCTTTCTAACATACACACAAGGTGCTATGGGGCTCAAAATTTACTTGCCCAGGAAGTCGAGCTGATGAGAACTTGAAGTTCTCTCAGCATCTATGAATCCTTAACATTGGTAACAACATCCACTTCATTACTACTTAGTGATCATTAGTCACAGACATCCCATTCTGCCCTGCAGTCTTTAAAGATTCTGCTTGGAAGTTATCGGTGATCTTTATTCCAGTAACCACTTCGCAGATCAGCTCTGTATACCAAACAGAATAGTCCTCAAAAGGAAGTTGCTTGGATGGAACAAACTAAGAACAACAGATTGGAAGCTGTACACCCAGTTAGTTTTATTTCACCAGTAAGACAGCCTGCAAGATTAAGGAAATGACATTTCAAGCATGATTTATTATGCAGCTGATTACTCCATCTCAAAGTGATTAGCCCATCTTAAGGGGGTAGTACTCTGAAAATTTCAAAAAATCAATTTCAATGTTCTCCGCGATGCCCTCGTTATTGCATTGTCCATCCCATGTTTGTCAGAAACTGTTCTCGAGTTACAAGGGATTTGTGGAAATGTGTCACGGAAACCATTCACGGGATGGAGGGGGGGGGGGGGGGGGGGGAGGGGTATAGTCGACATATAATTTCAGTGATAGCCAATCAGGCATTATGGAAAGTATGAATGTGTTTGAACTTGAGATCAGAACAGTCTGTCTCTATTAAACTTCTGCATGAAAGCAGATGAAAAGCCTATTCAGTGAGCAGAGCAGCAGATCACAGAAGCTGCCAAAGAGGCCAGCAGGAATGCCACAGTCACAAAGAAGACAGAGGAGGAATTCCTTTTGGATCTGTAATGATTGCTGTATGGTTCAGCGTTTTCTGACTATAAACTGCAAATAAAATTCGATCCAAAGCTTTAAACATATTTTTCAGATTGATGGGGAACCTAACGGGCAAATGGTACATATGATTTTGATTGGAATTTGATGCCAGCGTTCTCCACTGAATTCTGTGCAGCGTACCCAGTCATCTTGTGATATATTCAAAAGTCTATTTTCAGTGCACCGTTTGTCTTGATTTTGTGGGCAAAGAAACTGACATTCGTTCCAAAACATCATCATTTTCTTATAACTTAATAGTTCTCAGTTATCCTCTGTCTGCTGATGGGAAATATATTGAAAATGAATTATGCAAAATATCTACATCTACACCCATACTCCGCAAGCCACCTGACGGTGTGTGGCGGAGGGTACCCTGAGTACCTCTATCGGTTCTCCCTTCTATTCCAGTCTCGTATTGTTCGTGGAAAGAAGGATTGTCGGTAAGCTTCTGTGTGGGCTCTAATCTCTCTGATTTTATCCTCATGGTCTCTTCGCGAGATATACGTAGGAGGGAGCAATATACTGCTTGACTCTTTGGTGAAGGTATGTTCTCGAAACTTTAACAAAAGCCCGTACCGAGCTACTGAGCGTCTCTCCTGCAGAGTCTTCCACTGGAGTTTATCTGTCATCTCCGTAACGCTTTCACGATTACTAAATGATCCTGTAATGAAGCTCGCTGCTCTCCGTTGGATCTTCTCTATCTCTTCTGTCAACCCTATCTGGTACGGATCCCACACTGCTGAGCAGTATTCAAGCAGTGGGTGAACAAGCGTACTGTAACCTATTTCCTTTGTTTTCGGATTGCATTTCCTTAGGATTCTTCCAATGAATCTCAGTCTGGCATCTGCTTTACCGACGATCAACTTTATATGATCATTCCATTAAAATCACTCCTAATGCGTACTCCCAGATAACTTATGGAATTAACTGCTTCCAGTTGCTGACCTGCTATTTTGTAGCTAAATGATAAGGGATCTATCTTTCTATGTATTCGCAGCACATTACACTTGTCTACATTGAGATTCAATTGCCATTCCCTGCACCATGCGTCAATTCGCTGCAGATCCTCCTGCATTTCAGTACAATTTTCCATTGTTACAACCTCTCGATACACCACAGCATCATCTGCAAAAAGCCTCAGTGAACTACCAATGTCATCCACAAGGTCATTTATGTATATAGTGAATAGCAACGATCCTATGACACTCCCCTGCGGCACACCTGAAATCACTCTTACTTCGGAAGACTTCTCTCCATTGAGAATGACATGCTGCGTTCTGTTATCTAGGAACTCTTCAATCCAATCACACAATTGGTCTGATAGTCCATATGCTCTTACTTTGTTCATTAAACGACTGTGGGGAACTGTATCGAACGCCTTGCGGAAGTCAAGAAACACGGCATCTACCTGTGAACCCGTGTCTATGGCCCTCTGAGTCTCGTGGACGAATAGCGCGAGCTGGGTTTCACACGATCGTCTTTATCGAAACCCATGCTGATTCCTACAGAGTAGATTTCTAGTCTCCAGAAAAGTCATTATACTCGAACATAATACGTGTTCCAAAGTTCTACAACTGATCGACGTTAGAGATATAGGTCTATAGTTCTGCACATCTGTTAGACGTCCCTTCTTGAAAACGGGGATGACCTGTGCCCTTTTCCAATTCTTTGGAACGCTACGCTCTTCTCGAGACCTACGATACACCGCTGCAGGAAGGGGGGCAAGTTCCTTCGCGTACTCTGCGTAAAATCGAACTGGTATCCTATCAGGTCCAGCGGCCTTTCCTCTTTTGAGCGATTTTAATTGTTTCTCTGTCCTTCAGTCGTCTATTTCGATATCTACCATTTTGTCATCTGTGCGACAATCTAGAGAAGGAACTACAGCGCAGTCTTCCTCTGTGAAACAGCTTTGGAAAAAGACATTTAGTATTTCGGCCTTTAGTCTGTCATCCTCTGTTTCAGTACCATTTTGGTCACAGAGTGTCTGGACATTTTGTTTTGATCCACCTACCGCTTTGACATAAGACCAAAATTTCTTAGGATTTTCTGCCAAGTCAGTACATAGAACTTTACTTTTGAATTCATTGAACGCCTCTCGTATAGCCCTCCTCACACTACATTTCGCTTCACGTAATTTTTGTTTGTCTGCAAGGCTTTGGCTATGTTTATGTTTGCTGTGAAGTTCCCTTTGCTTCCGCAGCAGTTTTCTAACTCAGTTGTTATACCACGGTGGCTCTTTTCCATCTCTTACGATCTTGCTTGGCACATACTCATCTAACGCATATTGTACGATGGTTTTGAACTTTGTCCACTGATCCTCAACACTATCTGTACTTGAGACAAAACTTTTGTGTTGAGCCGTCAGGTACTCTGTAATCTGCTTTTTGTCACTTTTGCTAAACAGAAAAATCTTCCTACCTTTTTTAATATTTCTATTTACGGCTGAAATCATCGATGCTGTAACCGCTTTATGATCGCTGATTCCCTGCTCTGCGTTAACTGTTTCAAATAGCTCGGGTCTGTTTGTCACCAGAAGGTCTAATATGTTATCGCCACGAGTCGGTTCCCTGTTTAACTGCTCAAGGTAGTTTTCAGATAAAGCACTTTAAAAAAATTTCACTGGATTCTTTATCCCTGCCGCCCGTTATGAATGTTTGAGTCTCCCAGTCTATATCCGGCAAATTAAAATCTCCACCCAGAACTATAGAGACATCCAATTACCATGTCTGAGCCTGCTTTAACCGTGACCTTCACCCAAATCATTTCACATTTCAGATCTCCGTCAATTTCCTTCGATACTATTGCACTTCTTATCGCTATAAACACGCCTTCCCCTTCACTGTCCAGCTGGTCTCTGCGGTATACATTCCAATCTGAGTTTAGGATTTCATTACTGTTTACGTCTGGTTTCAGCCAACTTTCTGTCCCTAGTACTATGTGGGTGTTGCGACCGTTTATTAATGAGAGCAGTTCTGGGACCTTTCTATAGATGCTCCTGCAGTTTACTATTAGCACATTAATATTGTTATTCCCTGTTGCATTTTGCCTACTCCTACCTTGCTGTGTCTCAGGAGGCGTCTTGTCGGGCCTAGGGAGGGAATTCTCTAACCTAAAAAACCCCCATGTGCACTGGACACGTACTCCGCTACCCTTGTAGCCACTTCCGGCGTGTAGTGCATGCCTGACCTATTCAGGGGGACCCTACATTTCTCCACCCGAAAGCGGAGGTCGAGAAATTTGCACCCCAGATCTCCGCAGAATCGTCTGAGCCTCTGGTTTAAGCCTTCCACTCGGCTCCAAACCAGAGGACCGCGATCGGTTCTGGGAACGATACTACAAATAGTTAGCTCTGATTCCACCCCGCAAGCGAGGCTTTCCGCCTTCACCAATTCCGCCAACCGCCTGTACGAACCTCTGAACCCAGACAGCAGGAGTCATTGGTGCCAACATGAGCAACAATTTGCAGTCAGGTGCACCCAGTGCTCTCTATCGCCGCCGGTAGGGCCTCCTCCTCATCTCGGATGAGACCCCCCGGCAAGCAGACAGAGTGAACACTGGCCTTCTTCTCCGACCTTTCCGCTATTTCCGTAAGGGGCTCCATCACCCGCCTAACGTTGGAGCTCCCAATAACTAATAAACCCCTCCCCCTGAGTGCCTGCTCGGACCTTGCTGAAGGAGCGGCCACATGTCCACTCACAGGCAGAGCGGGCAATACCACACGGCCAGCCTCCACATTTACCCTCCACCTCGTGCACCGCGAACGCCGCTGAACCCGCCACTTCCCTTGGGGAGAGGGTGGCCCAACCGCACCCGGTACCCACGAAGATGTCTCGACAGCAGGGACAGTGGGTGAAGCATGTAACACCTGGGGTGTGCCTTGCGACGCACCAGACTTCCCACTGCCGCTACACTCCAAGGCAGCAGCCTGAAGACGGCTGACCGCGGCCATCAACACGTTCAGCTGTTCGCGAACAGTGGCCAGCTCCTCTTGCGTCCGTACACAGCAGTCACACATCCAATCCATCCTAAGGAATCAATTTACTGAAGAGAGTTAATCAACTTTTAACTAGACTGCTAATTCACTAAAGGTGGCTGATTATTGACTAAACTGTGATTGCTAGCCACTTCTTGTAGAAAACAATGAAATTAGCACCACCTGTCTCTGGACTGTATTGAAAACAAACACTAGCACTACTGGCACTATGGTTGACTAAAGGGACTCTCTCTGACTGTATTCAAAACAAACACGAAATCTATGGAACACTATTAATAGCACTCAACAATTAAAGCTTCCTAAAAGCAAAAACACACGGAAGAAGAAGTGACAAGTAAGAAAAATACAGTTGATACTTAAATTAAGGTAGCTTGCGGCACAGCAGACGTGAAGCAGACGGCAGTTAGGACTTTTTTATAGGTCCGATATGAGGCATCGGACACTCCCACCAATGGCCAGTGTTCTGGGTGCAAGAGGTCCTTCCACCTGGTGCAGCAATTACAAGGAGCATCTGATGTAGAGCCAAAACTGATTTCTTAAATACAAAAGTATAAGGAGTAAAACTATGTCATCATATGTACCATTAATTTTTATTTTATTTGGAAAAGAAATTCTGAAAATCACCTATTTTTCATGTATTCCAAGAGTGCTACCCTGTTAAGAGGTTATCTCCGTTGTTGGAGTGGTGAGCACTGCTCTTGCAATTCAGATCTGACACATGCCTCTGTGACATTTTAAACTCCACCCAAAGAAAACCTTACTGCATTTTGGTCTGTGGATTTCTAACAAATGTAGTAGGCCATCTGTAACAGCTGTTCTACATTAGGGGCGTGTATTAACAACAGCTGGAGACACCATCTAGACGATGTAGAACATTTTCCAAAGACTACTGTCTGGCCACGGACAAGGTAGGGTTGAATTCCAGTCTAACAAACAATGAGCTCTACAATTGCCTCACTTCCAGTTGGGAGATAGGGCCAACATTGTCTGAGGCATGAGGTGCTGCACTCGGCCGTGAACATATCAGTGCAGTATGTTGTGGCAGCTTACAAGTGAAACAGTTTTTAATAAAATGTTTCAGTCAGGAGAACTTTCCAACGTATTGAGAGAGATAATTTTGACCCCCTCTGCGATCTAGGGGAGATTTAAGCGTGTGCAAGTAGTTACAGAAGTATTTCCTTAACAATCTGTGTAGGAGGAGCAAATGGTCAACTGATACCTGTACCTATCCTAGAAAACAAGTAACTCCTTATCCTCTCACATTTCTGGTTTGGAAGGTATTGGTCTGCTGTAAACCTAACCTTACTAGTGGCAGGTGTCCAACAGTGAACGTTTTTCCATACTGGAAAAGTGTATGACTTCTTTGAGCCACAACATACATATTTTTAGGTACAGTACTGTCCATCAGAGTACCCTCTTTACTGTCAGAGTGAATACTATAACAGCCAATCTAGAGAGACCATTGTGTAGAGCTGCTTATTTATGGACCATTTTACATATATTACTCCTGTCCTGTAACAGCGGTGGATGTAGCTGAGACATCGAAGGATTGAATCAGAGTGTCAAGTTTTAAGGTTTATACATTGCGAATCACCTAAAACTTGTACCTCAAATATTGCAGGTATGGAACGTGCTATTGATGTGCGGTTTTCACAGGATGGATTGGTGATTAGGGGCTCGTATTGCTATCCATCAAACAGATTGTAACAATACTTCAAAAGTGTGCTTTTTGTGCAAACATACATTTTTTAAAGTGGAGCAAGGCCTATTGACATTAACAAACTAAAGACAAGGTAAATTAGAATGTCAGTGGTGTTTGTTCTAGGATTCTAATGTGAGCTGTTTATGATATATATTGTGAAAAGTTCCCACACTGACTCTTCTACAGCACCAGTGGTAGCATACACTAAAGAACAATACGAGTACACACACTAGTTGTGTGGATTCTGACGGGTAACGAGACAACTGTCCACCACTGGTTGTGTTCAAAATGACGACCAGCAGCGACAGTACCCTCTTCCAGTGTGGTATGGAGTGACTGCTGTACACGTACTAGCATTTCAACAGAGATGTCCAAGCAGACTGCAGTAATACATCATTGCATATAATCGTGAGTTGTTGGAATGTCCTCGTAGACAGTGTCTTTCAGCTTTCCCCACAGAAAAAAGTCTGCAGTGTCAAATCTGGGGAACAGGCTAGCCAAGGTACAGCTCCTCTGTGTTCAGTCCAACTATTTGGAAACAATTTGTGAAGACATACTGTAGTACTTCATACAGCTTTGGCTTGGACAGCCATCACATTGGTACAACAGGTTGCCCCTAGTCTGCTGAGGATCCATCCGTGATAGATGGTCTGTTAGGAGGCTGCAGTACTTGTGCGCATTCAGTGTTCCATCTAAGAAACTTCCTAAGGGCTGATGGTTCACTATCCCACACCACATGTTTACAATCCATGGACAGTATCATTCCACTTGATGAAGCCAACGGGGATTGTCAGTATACCAATAGTTCATGTTTTGGTGCTGGCCATAATTGGTAAATGTCACTTTATCTCTAAACAAGATACAAGATACATCTGTACTATTCCTTCTTAATGCCCACGTACAGAAGTTAGCACAATTCCCATAATCGTTTCCAAACAGTTCTTGATGGAGAGAGATGTGATAGTGATGTAACCAATGTCGATTTAGAATGCTTAGGATGATTGTTTGACTCATGCCTCTTCCTCACGCGATTGCGTAGGAGCTCATGTGCGGATCAGCTGCAACAGCAGCAGGAACATTTTTCCCTTTTCCTGTTACCACTTGTTTCCTTCTGTTACAATGTCTAAGTGTTACACTTCCACTTCCACATAACTGGTTGAAGAGGCTGGTAAATAATTGCAGAGATGTCGACATCTGTTGAGACATCTTGCCACATACACCATACGAGGACGAGCTGCATTCTTCCTACACTCCCCATACACCATGAGCCTGTTGGCTTTTTCTGCATTGGCAAGTCCCCTCGTCCACTCATGAACTACTGCTTGGATTGTCACACACTAACTGAAAAGCAAGTCACAGTGCACTCAAGGAACACACAAGCATACTGTAAGCAAACATAAAAACGTTGAACCTAGCATCTATGCAGGTTGAATGGCACAAGTGAGTATCAGTGTGGAAACTTTTCAAAATATGATATCTCATAAATGACTCGTACTAGTATCCTGCAAGAAACACCACTGGAATTCTAATTTGCCCTATTTTATTTTGTTAATGTCAATAAGCATTGTTGCATTTAAAAATTTGTATATTTGCACAAAAATACACTTTCTAAGTATTATTACACTCCATTTATTGGCTAACAATATAAGCCACTGACTACCAATCAATACATTCTGTAAAAACCACACATCAGTAGCCCATTCTGTTTCTGCAATATTTCCAGTGTAAGTTTTAGGTGATTCACACTGTATAGAGGGTCACTGTGTTTGACCCTAATTGCAAATGTGTATACTATTTTAAATTTAAACACTCAGATGTGATTCCAAGCTGTCACTGCTGTCACATCTAAGTAGCTTAATCAATAGATGAAACAATGGAAACTCCAGGTAAGAATGTTAAAAATATAGGAAAAGACAGATTGCGACTTACCGTAAAGAAGATACGTCAAGTTGCAGACAGCCACAATTAAGACACTCACATATAGCTTTCGGCCACAGCCTTCACCAGTAAACAAACACACACACACACACACACACACACACACACACACACACACACTCTCTCTCTCTCTCTCTCTCTCTCTCTCTCTCTCTTTGCCCGCCACCCCAGCGTCTTGGGCATTCTAGCTCAGGGTGCTGGAGTTGGTGGTCGTGTGTGTGTGAGATGTGCTTGCTTGTGTGAATGTTGTGCGTCCCTCTTTTCTAATGATGAAGGCTGTGGCCAAAAGTTATATGTGAGTGTCTTTTAATTGTGCCTGTCTGCAACATGACGTGTCTTCTTTACAATAAGTAGCAATCTGTCTTTTCTTACATTGTCAGTAACTAGGTCACCTTTTCAACTCCATTTTGTGGCAAAAAAGTGTAGGAAAGGAGGTGTTAGTCTTCTTGGTTTCAGAGTATGGAGGAATTCATGAAACTGAATTAGGAGATGAGCCAGCCAAGGGAGCACAAACTGAGATTCTTTGTTTCAGTGTGTTATCTTTTGAAGTCAAAGATCACAGGAATCAGACAGGGAAAAATATGCTCCACTTTGGCTCTTCTTGACTATTGGAACACTTTCTCCAGCTGCCAGAGGCAGTAAGCATCTGCAAGGTATAAATCTTTGCCACCAACCAGCATGTGTGGTGCAGACTTGCATACATAGTGCCATCATGCTGCAGCATACTAGGCTGCTCTTGGCTCTGCGTCTTTAGTCTTGTGACGACGCATCAAAGTTCTTCACCATGCCAGAACACTGAGCATATCCAACCACTCTTTGCCTTGGTATGTGATCAGTATTCATTAATCATTGGCAATGAACAAAGAAATTTGGAGTTGAACAAACTAGCAGCACTTGGTGTAGCACATATACCAATCTCTCTCGAGGTTCGACCTACTACCAATTTGAATACTGGAAAGACCCTAATTATGTCAAAGGTGCAGGAGGAACTGCGCACCTGAATATATTTTTCACTTATTGTCTTACCAAATTTTTAAATGACAATATACAGGGTAGTCAGATAGGGTCTGGAAAGCTTGAAGGGTGTTGCAAGGTAGATTGTGCTGAGAAATAATTCTTAAGAAAAAAAGTATGTGAGCTGTTCCCAAGTTAATTAGCATTGAAGTTAGCCAGTCAGACCAATGTGTGCACAAACTGAAATGGCCTGCCGAATAAAGTTAGTGTCAGTTTTTCTCATAGCATAGGTGATAGTGCACAAGATGGCTCAGCCTTTGGATTGGGTTTGATCCTTACTACCATCCCATGTCCAATTTTATTATTGCTCTCTTGTTCAGTTTTAGGAAACCAAATAAAGAACACTTTGAGAACACCTTCTCTGGTGAAGCATTTGAATTTGTGTACAGTGGCCTGATTGGGTAACTTCAGTGTTAATTAACTTGGCAATTGTGCAGTGTATTGAATTCTTTTCTTAACAATTATTTTCTCAGCATAACAAGCCTTACAACACCCTTAGGAGCTTTTCGGACTGTTTCTGATCACTCTGTGTATCAATTTTCTTGGGAGGTTCTGAGCAAGGGCATTGTTTCTTACTGCTCTTGTGGGTTTACTTGAGCATGTCATCTAATGAATGGTTACATGTCAACTTGAGGTCAGGAGTACGGATGAGATATATTTTTGCCACAAATTGCTTGTCTGTTGTTACTATCTGAACTCCTTTAAGTGTATACAGTGCACTGACATGGATAAAAAAATCCCAAATATACAGAAATCTCTTCCCTGGGTACAGAGGCAAGGAAAGGTGGTGTTATTTTTCTGGGTACCAGACTGTTAGGTGAGCCAGCCAAGGGAACCCGAGTCAAAAATTCTGACTCGATGTGTTGTCACCCTAGATGCTATGACTTCATTATTAAGGGGAAGAAAAGTTCCTGGAAGTGATGGACAATCAGCTGTGGCTGTTAAATACAATTAATTGGTTATGATAAGCATCCATACACTAACTTAGGTAAGCTAAAGCACTTCTCACTAGTCTGCACAGCACACAGTTCAGTGACACAAAATTTCTTTCTCCACTGAGAGAATGCCACGTGCAGTAGCCTACTTCGGCATATCGAATTCAGTATGCTACAGTCTGACTTGTGTATTCAGACCAAAGGACAAAGTTTAGTTTGCGAGGTGATCTGCACTCAATTTTAACAGACGATCAGGTAAAGTGGTTCAATATTTCAGATTTTGTGAACCATCTGATCTGCCTCCTACTTTATGAGGAGAAAAATTTTGGTGTTTATCAGAATAGCTGGTTTACCTGGATATTTTACAAATGAACAGCAAGCCCAAATTTCATGAGTTCTTAAATTAGTCTTATCTTTGACAGTATCTAGGTGTTTTGCAGGATATGTTTGTAGTTGAAGAAATTACATAATAACTTCGCATTATACACTGAGGTGACAAAGGTCATGGGACATCTCTTAATATCATATTAGACCTCCTCCTGCCCAGTGTAAAGTCCTCTGCAGAAATGTTGAACCATACTGCCTCTATAGCCATCTATAATTGCATTGTTGCTGGTTAAGGATTTTGTGTGCCAACTAGCCTCTCAATTATGTCTCATAAATGTTCACTGGGATTCATGTTGAGTGATCTAGTGGCTAAATAATTTTCTCAGATTGTCCAGAATGCTCTTCAAACCAATCGCGAACAGTTGTGGCCGGTTGACATGGCACATTGTCATCCATAAAAAGCCCATCGCTGTTTGGGAACGTGAAGTCAATGAATGGCTGCAAATGGTCTCCGTGTAGTCAAATATAACCATTTCCAGTCAATGATCAATTCAGTTCGACCAGAGGCCCCAGTCTATTCCATGTAGACACAGCCCAAACCACTATGGTGCCTCTAGCAGCTTGCACAGTGCCTTGTGGACAAGGCTTTGCTTTGGGGTCTGTGCCACACTTGAGCCCTACCATCAAATCTTACCAGCTGAAATCAGAAATTATGTGACCAGGCCATGGTTCTCTAGTCATCTACAGTCCAAATGATATTGTCATAAGACCATGAAAGGTGCTGCAAACAGTGTCAGGCTATTAGCAAAAGCACTGACATTGGACATCAGCTACCATAGCCCACTAACATCAAATTTTGCTGTGCTTCACTGAAGGGATACGTTCATCGTATGTCCCACATTGATTTCTGTGGTAATTTCACGCAGTGCTGCTTATCTGTTGACACTGAAAACTCTGCGCAAATGCCGCTGCTCTTGGTCATTAAGCAAAGGCTGTCAGCTGCTGCATTGCCCTTGGTGAGAGTTAAGGCCTGAAATCTAGTATTCTGAGCACACTCTTGACATTATGGTTCTCAGAATATTGAATTCCCTTGTTGTTGTTGTTGTTGTTGTCGTTGTGGTCTTCGGTCCAGAGACTGGTTTGATGAAGCTCTGCGTGCTACTCTATCCTGTGCAAGCTTCATCATCTCCCAGTACCTACTGCAGCCCACATCCATCTGAATCTGCTTAGTGTATTCATCTCTTGGTCTCCCTCTATGATTTTTACCCTCCACGCTGCCCTCCAATATTAAACTGGTGATCCCTTGATGCCTCAGAACATGTCCTACCAACCGATCCCTTCTTCTAATCACGTTGTGCCACAAACTCCTCTTCTCCCCAGTTCTATTCAATACCTCCTCATTAGTTATGTGATCTACCCATCTAATCTTCAGCATTCTTCTGTAATACCACATTTAGAAAGCTTCTGTTCACTTCTTGTCCAATCTATTTGTCATCTATGTTTCACTTCCATACATCGCTACACTCCATACAAATACTTTCAGAAATGACTTCCTGACACTAAATCTCTTCTCGATGTTAACAGATTTCTCTACTTCTGAAATCCTTTCCTTGCCATTGCCAGTCTACATTTTATATCCTCTCTACTTTGACCATCATCAGTTATTTTGCTCCCCAAATAGCAAAACTCCTTTACTACTTTAAGTGTCTCATTACCTAATCTAATTCCCTCAGCATCACCCGACTTAATTCGACTACATTCCTTTATCCTCGTTTTGCTTTTGTTGATGTTCATCTTACACCCTCCTTTCAAGACACTGTCCATTCCGTTCAACTGCACTCCCAAGTCCTTTGCTGTCTCTGACAGAATTACAATGTTATCGGCGAACCTCAAAGTTTTTATTTCTTCTCCATGGATTTTAATACCTACTCCAAATTTTTATTTTGTTTCCTTTACTGCTTGCTCAATATACAGATTGAATAACATTGGGGAGAGGCTACAACCCTGTCTCACTCCCTTCCCAACCACTGCTTCCCTTTCATGCCCCTCGACTCTTATAACTGCCATCTGGTTTCTGTGCAAATTGTAAATAGCCTTCCGCTCCCTGTATTTTACCCCTGACACGTTCAGAATTTGAAAGAGAGTATTCCAGTCAACAGTGTCAAAAGCTTTCTCTAAATCTACAAATGCTAGAAACATAAGTTTGCCTTTCCTTAATCTATCTTCTAAGATAAGTCGTAGAGTCAGTATTGCTTCACGTGTTCCAACATTTCTGCGGAATCCAAACTGATCTTCCCTGAGGTTGGCTTCTACCAGTTTTTCCATTCGTCTGTAAAGAATTCGTGTTAGTATTTTGCAGCTGTGACTTATTGAACTGATAGTTCAGTAATTTTCATGTCTATCAACACCTGCTTTCTTTGGGATTGGAATTATTATATTCTTCTTGAAGTCTGAGGGTATTTTGCCTGCCTCATACATCTTGCTCACCAGATGGTAGAGTTTTGTCAGGAATGGCTCTTCCAAGGCTGTCAGTAGTTCTAATGGAATGTTGTCTACTCCTGAGGCCTTGTTTCGACTCAGGTCTTTCAGTGCTCTGTCAAACTCTTCACTCAGTATCATATCTCCCATTTCATCTTCATCTACATCCTCTTCCATTTCCATAATATCGTCCTCAAGTACATCGCCCTTGTATAGACCCTCTATATACTCCTTCAAACTTTCTGCTTTTCCTTATTTGCTCAGAACTGGGTTTCCATCTGAGCTCTTGATATTCATACAAGTGGTTCTCTTTTCTCCAAAGGCCTCTTTAATTTTCCTTTAGGCTGTATCTATCTTACCCCTAGTGAGATATGCCTCTACATCCTTACATTTGTCCTCTAGCCATCCCTGCTTAGCCATTTTGCACTTCCTGTTGATCTCATTTTTGAGACGTTTGTATTCGTTTTTGCCTGCTTCATTTATTGCATTTTTATATTTTCTCCTTTCATCAGTTAAATTCAATATTTCATCTGTTACCCAAGGATTTCTACTAGCCCTCGTCTTTTTACCTACTCGATCCTCTGCTGCCTTCACTACTTCATCCCTCAGAGCTACCCATTCTTCTTCTACTGTATTTCTTTCCCCCATTCCTGTCAATTGATCCCATATGCTCTCCCTGAAACTCTGTACAACACCTGGTTTAGTCAGTTTATCCAGGTCCCATCTCCTTAAATTCCCACCTTTTTGCAGATTCTTCAGTTTTAATCTACAGTTCTAACCAATAGATTGTGGTCAGTGTCCACATCTGGCCTTGGAAATGTCTTACAATTTAAAACCTGGTTCATAAATCTCTGTGTTACCATTATATAATCTATCTGATACCTTCTAGTGTCTCCAGGCTGCTTCCATGTATACAACCTTCTTTCATCATTCTTGAACCAAGTGTTAGCTATGATTAAGTTACGCTCTGTGCAAAGTTCTACCAGGCGGCTTCCTCTTTCATTTCTTATCCCCAATCCATATTGACCTATCATGTTTCCTTCTCTCCCTTCTCCTACTATTGAATTCCAGTCACCCATGACTATTAAATTTTCGTCTCCCTTCACGATATGATTAATTTCTTTTATTTCATCATACATTTCTTCAATTTCTTCGTCATCTGCAGAGCTAGTTGGCATATAAACTTGTACTACTGTAGTAGGTGTGGGCTTCGTATCTATCTTGGCCACAATAATGCGTTCACTATGCTGTTTGTAGCAGCTTACCCACACTCCTATTTTTTATTCATTATTAAACCTACTCCTGCATTACCCCTATTTGATTTTGTATTTATAACCCTGTATTCACCTGACCAAAAGTCTTGTTCCTCCTGCCACTGAACTTCACTAATTACCACTATATCTAACTTTAACCTATCCATTTCCCTTTTTAAATTTTCCAACCTACCTGCCTGATTAAGGGATCTGACATTCCACGCTCCATTCCATAGAACACCAGTTTTCTTTCTCCTGAGAAATCCCTTATGATTTCTAAAATGAAATGTCCCATATGTCTAGCTCCAATTCCCATCCCATGTTCAAAGTCTGTTAATTCCCATTGGGCAGCCATAATCATGCCAGAAACCTTTTCACATGAACTGCCCGAGTACAAATGACAGCTCCACCAATGTGCTACCCTTTTATACATTGTGTATGCAATATTACCGCCATCTGTAGATGCATATTTATATCATATCCCATGACTTTTGTGACCTCAGTGCAATAGAATTTACATACGTCCAAAAAATACTTTTTAATAATGTCTCAGATTTTGCAAAGTTTACTCTTAAAACAAGACCATAGATTTCATGAAACTGATATTTCTTTAGTGTTAAGTGTGAAAATGACAACAGTGGCATTTTAATTAACTGGCTATTAAACAGGTAGATTGTTGATAGAATAATAATTTCGTATGAGGAAGGTTTTTTGGAAGTAAAGAGTAATTAACACTTAATTACTATTGAGTGAAATGTAGAATTTACAAAGAAAATAGAATTTATACATAATCTTTCATGGTTGGAAGATTAATATAATATTCAATACAGTGAAATTTTATATAAATGTAGCCATGATAATGTTTGTTACAGTAATTACTTGTAGCTATATCAGTAGTGGCTCCCTAGTGCCTGAGGAGCAGATGCCAGTTCATGATATCTGGTTCCACCTTCATCAACTGGAATCTCAGGTCACCCCGTTTACACATCCCACTTGATTTCTTACTTTCATCAGAAGCTGCTGCACCATGCTGAGCTGATGTTCCACAAAGTATTTCACTGTATATGCCAAACTGAGCAAGTTAACTTCTTGCCAAAAAGAAGATAGGATTCATTTTCACCCTGAATCATCCTGACATGTTCTACATCTTTGGACCTCCTGACAATGGAAGAAAAGTGCATGTAATCAAGTATTGTCAGCAAATTGCCAAGAAAGTTATTGAGCTTCACAGAGTTGTTCTATAAGCAAGTTGATAAGGTGCTATGAATATCACTATCTCATAAAAATATATTCAAACTTATTTCTTTTTTAAATCAATTTAGCAGGTGAATATAATTGTACAAAAACCATATATTTTAACACCGTATTCCATCGATGGACTCAGCAAATGTTAAACATGAAACTTCAATACTTAGCTTTGGTAATGAGATGTGACAGTTCTAGATCTTTCATAGAATAAAATGATGATAAATGGATCTGCCATTTTCATATTTATGAAAATATAACAATCAGCTTCAAACATAATGTTGTTTAGTTATCTTGCAATTAAATAACAAAATTACAATAATTTTCACAGTTTATTATTCAGTGCCTTGCATGATTATCACTTTTTCTTGAAAGTTCAAATTGTTTTGTTACGGTCTCCAGTAATACTGCTTAAAATTCAAACTTGGTACATTGGTTTTCATTTCCTGGCATATCAGTAATTACTCTATTATTAGTATGCTTCATTATTTGCCCACATTAATTTTTTACTGTAAGCTGCTGCTTCATTCATGGTCAGTTTTAATTTTTACGGCAAAACAAACTTTGTATAAAATTTATTTGTTTATATTAAGAAAACTGTGAAGCACCTCATATTTACATGTTTTTATTTAACATTATCAACATTGCCAGTTACAAAATGTCATTACAATGTTAAGCAAAAGTCTTCAATTAACGACCAAGTTGTATGAACTGTCTACTCCAAACCATATGAAAACGCAAATATCTTGAAAAGACAGACTATCAATAAAATACATGCATGTATTGGATGCTACACTAATTCATAGTATTTTATATTTCAATGCTGTTCAACTATGGCAATTACAATTCATACTCTTGCAACCTCTGATGACATTCTCTTGCATCTATTGAAAGTTAATTGAAATCTGTTTTACTTCTCTTCTTTGGTTTGTGTGATCCAAAAGCATCTATTTTTGCACCTAAGCATTTGTCTTAATATTTGTGGGAAATTTTTGAAAGAGTTATTAAGTGACTGGGTTTCTGTCAACTCAAGTTATAGGTGTGAAGCTGAAGTTTAGCAATGAAAGGAGATGTTAAACTTTTGGCATTTTCTCTTCCAGCAGCTTTGTGTTGACCTCAGTGAATTTGTCAGATGTATCTTGAAGATAGACAACGGGAAGGTATTGTACTCTGATTACCTGACACAGGCTTGTTTCAACTGACTGCCAAAATTCAACTGTTTCATCAGAAAATTCAAATAAATGTTGCAAATGGCTTCCGGTTGATAGTCATCTGTCACTGGTGTGTAGGAGGAGGCTCTTAATTCATTGTGATTTTGTTGACAAAGCTTGCAGGAAATTCAGATATTCTACATGTACATCAATACTCTGCAAGGCACCATATGATGCTGTATCACTCACTACTTGAATTTCCTTTCCTGTTCCAATCACAAATAGAGCAAGGGAAAAACAATTATCTATATGATTCTGTAGTTTTTTGTGTCTTATCTTCGTGGTCTTTATGTGCAATGGATGTTGGCTGCAGTAGAATTGGTCAGCAATCAGCTTCAAATGCCGGTTCTCTAACTTTCCCAAAAGTATTTCTTGAAAAGAATACCGCCTTTCCTTCAGGGATTCCCATTTTAGTTCCCAAAGCATCTCTGTAACACTTCTGTATTGCTTGAACGTGCTGATAACAAATCTACGTGCCTGCCTCTAAGTTGCTTAGATGTCTTCCTGCAGTCTGACCTTAAACAGGTCCCAACCACTTGAGCAGTACCCGTAGTATGAACTTTTACTTTGTTAACAGAATTAATGACATAGCTCAGAGATGAATGGTGGGCTCTATGTGGTTCCCAAGTTGTGATGTGACCGTAAACCATAAAATTACCAAATACTCAGCAAACAGTCGCAAAACCATGTTTTATTTATTCACTTTTTCAAATTGATTTCAACTGATTAACAGCCATCATCGGTGCTACAAATGCAAGAATAAAAATAAAAATAATTAATAACAGTGACCAAATGAATAAATGTACATAAAGCTATGTAAAACCAATTAAATGTATATAGGTGCATTAAACCATTTAAAATGCACATACAGATTTACCTTTTCAAGAATTTGTGCCCTGAGTAGTAATACTGCCTTAAGCAGAGGTCAAATATAAGGTGATACATCGAGAATTGACTATGACGTCGAGAAACCAGAAGGGGGTGCTGCTGCAAAGCAAACCCGCCCTCTATGCGAAAACATACAGCTAAAATAAAAAATGAGAAGAAGAAATGACATACAAAGTGAGGTAAAATATAATGATATAATACTAAAATATTTACATAAAATGGATATATTGACAAAGATTTTATCAAACACATAGTACAGTTATATACGCAAAAAGTGATTATACAATTAGTAAAAAGTAACAAACATAGGTGAGAAGCACATAATAGAAGAAATTTTTAAAATTTTTTTAAAAAATTTCTATTTTTTAAAATTATTTATCGTATTATTGAAGAGCAAAAGTTAATCATAATGCCAAAACGTGAAACGGTGTTGGCATCTATCTAGCGTACAGTTAATGATATTCAGGAAGATCGGACTTTTGTTGGCAGATGGCCCCACATTGCTGAATACACATGTAATGTAAACTAAGTTGAGATAAGAAAATTACGGACACGAATGAAATAAACGTATTAAAGAAACAAGTTAGTTAGATATTATTATTTTTTCCATAGCTAAATCTAATGATTATCATGATTATCTGCTACCCTTTGTTCAAAAAATTTATGAAAAATTTGCCAATAAATATAAAGACATGGGAGCAAATGTAATTATAGGGAAAAATGAAGCAATGAAATATATTTCTTTACTATACTATGGGGCAGTTAGTCTTAAAGCTGCATCTAATTTTAGGAAATTCAAGGTTAAGATTGCTTTTTCAACTAAGAATATTTTGGGACAAATTTTAGATCATGACGTAGATAAAGTAAAAGTTTTACACCAGTCGGGGGTTTACAAAATACTTTGTCCAAGCTGTAAAGCATGTTACGTAGGTCAGACTAGACAAAAAATTGAAAGTAGATTTGCCGAACATGTCGCCATTGACAGAAAGGACGCTGCTGATAGGTCAAAATTTGCAACCCACGTTATAAATAGTGGACATGAACTTCCTTGAATTGAGATGCATGTGAGGTCATTACACAGAGTGGAAAAGGGAAATTATTTGATTTGCTAGAGGATATGGAGATCTTTTGCCGTCATAGATCAGCTTGCATGTGCCTTCTCGATCAGCAGGTGACGGTGAGGGGTGTTCATGTTTGGGAGCTCTTCGCTGAGCATTTGCTTGATGGGAATGGAAATACGAGGGTCGGTCAAAAAGTAATGCCTCCCATTTTTTTTCTACTTAAAGAAATTAAGTTAAGTGAAAAATTTGAATTTGGCGCCATTCCTCAAACCTTCTTCTGCAATCCACTGCAGTAGTAACTTTCTGTGTCAACAGGTGGCAGCACAGCAGAAGTTTGTAAGATGGCCGACATCGATGTTCGTTTGAGACAGCGTTGTGTGATTGAATTCTTGAATGCAGAAGGTGAAACGCCCATACGCATTCATGAAAGACTGAAGAAGGTGTATGGTGTTGTGACAGTGGATGTCAGCACTGTTAGACGATGGGTTCGTCGTTGTAAGGAAGCTGAAGGGCAAACACCGTTGACTGACGAAAAGCGGAGCGGCAGGCCGGTGAGTGCAGTGACTCCACACAACATTCAGCAAGTTGATGACATCATTCGTGGTGACCGTCGGGTGACTGCAGATGAAGTGTGTCGCATTATTTCTCTTAGTAAAGGCAGTGTGATCACGATTATTAAACAATTGGGGTACTCAAAAGTTTGTGCACGGTGGGTTCCAAGAATGTTAACCGATCAGAATAAAGAGGCAAGGAAAACAATAGCCTCCCAACACTTGCAGCGCTTCCGTTTGGAGGGAGATGAGTTTCTGAAAAAAATTGTGACCGGGGACGAAACATGGGTGCATTTTTTTGAACCCGAATCAGAGGCAGTCAATGGAGTGGCGTCACACAAGCTCGCCGAGGAAGAAAAAATTCAAAACTGTGCGATCGGCAGGGAAAGTTATGGCAACAGTTTTCTGGGATACAGAGGGTGTGATTCTGGTTGATTTTTTGGAGCAGGGATGCACAATAAATTCTGTTCAATACGTCACAACCCTCAACAAACTTAAAGCACGTCTTCAGCGAGTTCGCCCAACAAAATCAATGGCAGATGTTCTTCTTTTGCATGACAATGCAAGACCACACACCAGTCGTCACACCTCTGACGAGATTGTCAAAATTGGATGGAAAGTTTTGCCTCATCCCCCATACAGCCCTGACCTGGCACCATCAGACTTCCATCTGTTCGGGCCACTAAAAGAAGCTCATCGTGGGATTCATTTTGAAGATGAGGAGGCCGTCAAAACATCCGTGCGTCAATGGCTTAGGAAGCAGAGCTGTGATTTTTACCGTGCTGGGATACATGCCCTTGTTCAAAGATGGACGAAAACTGTAGAGATGGGCGGAGATTACGTTGAAAAATGACAAAATGATCCTCAATGTAGTGGTTTTCAACCTATGTAATTGCATTTAAATTTCCTGACAATTAAACGTAGAAAAAAAAATAGGAGGCATTACTTTTTGACTGACCCTCGTAATAGGACAAGGAAAGACAAGAGGAGGGTGGATGAGGGGAGAGTGAAAGGGGAGGGGGGGGGGAGATAAATAGATTGGTGATATGAATGATGTTATTGTGACTAAGTTTGCGTTGACGCCCTTTAATTGGGCTTTTGCTGTCTTCACAGCTGCACTAACAGACATATGGTATGGTTTTCTTTTTCTTTTTTTTTTTTTTACTTTATTGTTATTTTAAAGCCTGTACAACAGGCAGGCTGTCAGCAGCACACTACGCTGCTCTTCAGCCATAGAATAGACAAGCAGAGAAAACAGGAGAAGACACATAAGTTACAGAATGTGGGCAATAAAACAGGAGACACATAGAGACAAACACGGAGCCGTTCACACTCGTCGATAATCCACACTGCTAACTGATGAGACGACGCACAAACTCTGAAGATGACGATGGCACTGGTGAACGAGGGAGTGTGACGGGGAACACTGAACACTAAACACGACGGCACACACTAGACACTGATGGCGATGATCTCTGGCGCGCGAATGTTCACCATGCGTGTGCGAGTCCGGGGACCTGCCAAGAGAGGAGGAGGAGGAAGGGGAGTGGGAGAGGGAGAGGGGAGAGCAGAGATGCCACGGGCAGGGGAGAAAGGGGGAGGGAGGAAGGGGGAGGGGAAGCCCGGGGGGAAGAGTGGCGGAGGGAGGGGATGGGGGAAAAGGAAAGAGAAGGGGAGGGAGGGGAAGAGAAGGGAGGGAGGGAGGGTGCCTAAAGGAAAGGACACCGGAAGTGTGTGGTGGGGCAGGGTCAAAGTTGATAGGAGGGGTAGATGGAGGGGAGGAGGACATCATCAGGGAGGGGGAGCTGGCGGAAGCCACCTTGGGAGAGAGTAAGGAGGGTGGAGAGATGGAGACCGGGCGGGACATGGGAATACAGGCGCGGCAGCGGGCGGGGATGGGAGAGAATTGGGGAGACGAGCGGGTGAGGAGGATAGAGTTTACGGGAGGTGTACAGGATCCGTATCCTTTCTAGGAAAAGGAGGAGGTGGGGGAAGGGGATGAGATCATACAGGATCCGCGTGGGGGAGGGGAGACGGATGCGATAGGCGAGGCGGAGAGCATGGCGTTCAAGGATTTGGAGGGATTTATAAAAGGTAGGGGGGGCGGAGATCCAGGCTGGATGGGCATAACAAAGGATAGGGCGGATGAGGGATTTATAGGTGTGGAGGATTGTGTAAGGGTCCAGACCCCACGTACGGCCTGAAAGGAGCTTGAGGAGACGGAGTCGGGAACGTGCCTTGGCTTGGATTGTATGGAGATGGGGAGTCCAGGAGAGGTGACGGTCGAGGGTGACGCCAAGGTACTTAAGGGTGGGAGTGAGGGCGATGGGACGGCCATAGACGGTGAGATAGAAATCAAGGAGGCGGAAGGAAGGGGTGGTTTTGCCTACAATGATCGCCTGGGTTTTTGAAGGATTGACCTTGAGCAACCACTGGTTGCACCAAGCGGTGAATCGGTCAAGATGGGATTGGAGAAGGCGTTGGGAGCGTTGCAGGGTGGGGGCAAGGGCGAGGAAGGCGGTGTCATCGGCAAACTGGAGGAGGTGGACGGGGGGCGACGGCGGCGGCATGTCCGCCGTGTACAAAAGGTACAGAAGGGGGGAGAGGACGGAGCCTTGGGGCACACCGGCGGAGGGGAAAAAGGTGTAGGAATCTGTGTGATGGATGGTAACATAGGAAGGATGGCGGGAGAGAAAGGAACCGATCAGACGGGCAAAGGTTTGGAGCTTGAAGAGGAGACCTAAGCGCGTTCGAGGTCAAGGGAGAGGAAGATTGCGGAGCGACGGGAATTAAGCTGTTCGGAAAGGAGATGAGTGAGGTGAAGGAGAAGATCGTCGGAAGAGAAGGATGGCCGAAAGCCACACTGGGTGACGGGAAGGAGGCGGTGCTGGCGGAGATGCTGGTGGATGCGGCGGGTGAGGATACATATGGTAAGGATTTTTGTCTCATGATATACGAGCACACCGTAAGAGCTGCTACGAGCTCTCAATTCATCCTATCAAGCCTGTGTTAATTTTCCCATGTACGAAGTGTGCTAGCACTTTATTTTTCATTTGGTCTTGTTTCTTTAATGCGTTCGTTTCGTTCAAGTCCGTAATTTTCTTATCTCAACTTAGTTTACATTACATGTGTATTGAGCAATGTGGCGCCCTCTGCCGACAAAAATCCAATCTTCCTGAATATCATTAACTGCACGCTAGATGGATGCCAACACTGTTTCACATTTTGGCATTATGATTAACTTTTGCTCTTTGATAATATGATAAATAATTAAAAAAAAAAAGAAATTTTAAAAAAAATTTAAAAATGTCTTCTATTATGTGCTTCTCATCTATGTTTGTTCCTTTTTACTAATTTGTACAATCACTTTTTGGTGTATATAACTGTACTATGTGTTTGATAAAATCTTTGTCAATATATCCATTTTATGTAAATATTTTAGTATTACATCATTATATTTTACCTCACTTTGTATGTCATTTCTTCTTCTCATGTTTTATTTTAGCTGTATGTTTTGCATAGAGGGCGGGTTTGCTTTGCAGCGCCCCCTTATGGTTTCTCGTTGTCATAGTCAATTCTCGATGTATCACTTTATATTTGACCTCTGCATAAGACAGTATTACTACTCAGCACACATATTCATTGAAAGGTAAATTTGTATGTGCATTTTAAATGGTTTAATGCACCTATATACATTTAATTGGTTTTATATAGCTTTATGTACATTTATTCATTTGGTCACTGTTATTAATTATTTTTATTTTTATTCTTGTATTTTTAGCACTGATGATGGCTGTTAAAGAGTTGAAATCAATTTGCAAAAGTGAATAAATAAAACATGATTTTGCGACTGTTTGCTGCTAATTTGGTAATTTTATAGATCAGAGAATCATGAAATTTTAACAACAAGGTGCTGCCCATTAATTGTGATGTGGCTTGCAGTAACATCAGTTATAGAGTTTTTTAAATGGGCTATAAATTCATGATATCCAGTCATGGATGCTGCGTCATCAGTTGCACAGGCAAGTATGTTTTCTAAAGGAATATATTTTTCTTTGAAAAAGATCTTCCACCTTTTTATATATGGATCACTCTTTTGTGTTGTTGTCAAATTTCTATCAAAAGGCTCTTCCTCTGTTAGCTTGTCATTCCAATTAGTGAAATGGTCTTGAGCAACATTACATTGTTTATAGCTGTTGATTCATTAATTTTCATTACAGATTCTCTTTTCTTCAAGAAAATCAATAACTATTTTTCCACATCAAAGGCGATCTTTCTATTCTCCTCAAAACTGATTCATTTCTATAAGGAACTGAATTAATCTTGGGACATGCATCTGGCCAGTGTTCTACAGCCATTTTTTTCCCCCTGTGTTCATTGAAACTATGTGATTTCTCACAGTTCACAATTAATAATGAGGCTTCATAGGCAGGAGGTCTTCATCTGTGCTGAGATCAGAATTTTTGAATAACTTGATTACAGTATTGCATTTCTAAAACTTTGATTTTAAATCTTGGAAAATCAAATTGGCTTACCCGCTTTGTCAGAATGCAGCTTTCCAAGGTGGTTACTTAATCTGGAAGACTTCATAACTTCAACTAAAATGAGGCGCAGTGGTAATTGTCCATTCAAAGGCAAGGGAAAGAATCCATATTTCAAGAATTCATTAGAATAGTGGCAGTAGCCTACTTCTTTTTTCTCAGTCGTGTTGAGAAAATATGCTTCGAAAATGAAATCATTATGCCACTGATTAAATGGCACAAATTTTCGTTTAACATAGGCACAACATGCCACATCATCACAACATGCAGGTGCTAAGTGGTTGGTCTGCACAATTATTTTGTCTCTCTCTCTCTCTCTCTCTCTCTCTCTCTCTCTCTCTCTCTCTCTCTCTCTCTCTCTCTCTGTCTCTCTCTGTGTGTGTGTGTGTGTGTGTGTGTGTGTGTGTGTGTGTGTGTGTGTGTCTTTGTTCGTCCAAGCAGAATAGGTTTCCAGAAATTTTGATTTTTTAAATTCTTTTTCCCATTACTTAAGGGCTTTTTCTAAGATGAAATTGATGAAAAGTGGTGACAATCCATGTCCTTGGCAAATACCTGTTTCCATTTAAAAGGGTTCTAGTACTTTCTATGTAAATTTTACTTTGGACATTTTGTCCTTGAATGTGTGGTGACCATTGACTGCCAGTAACTGTCGCCTGCTTGGTGCAGAGTAAACAGTCTTTGGGGCCCATTGTTCGTCGGAGTGTGTTTTGGGGACTTGAGTGATGATATTCAAGTTGTGATTTTCCTCGTGTCTTGCCCAACTATACGAGCCTTAATAAAAGTGCCTGATCATAATAAGTTGGAGTTTTGTGTGTGCGGTCAGTCTCTATAGCTAGAAAACACACAGATGTTTGGTTAATAAGGCTTACTGCCCTTCTGTCTTGTCCCTGCCCTTCTAGGTTATCAGAGACTATTGGTCAGTCATGTCATGTCTTCTCTAGAAAGTGTAGGTGATTCAGCTGTTTCAGGTTGTCCTATATTTCTGTATGGTTTTTTGTTTAAAAATATGTTCTACACATGAGCTCCCCAATAGGAAGCTCCTTAGGTATTGGCCACTCAATGTCCAAACTGTACTTTAGTTCTTCAAGGTAAACATACTGAAAATGACATGAAAGAGAGGGGTACTTCTGTATTTATTTACATATATCCTGTCATCTTTCTTGTGGAGTGGGAGAATGAATTTGTATGTCCAGGCCTCTGGAAATTTTCTGTGTGCAAAATACCCATCATTATTTGAGTAAGTTGCTCAAGTGTGTTTGTCCCTATGTACTTCAATAACACTGTGATGATGTCACCTTCTGGAGATGTCCTGTTGCTTTTGAGTCTCAGGATATGGTTGTAGATTTCATCGTTTGCAATTGGATGAGATTCCGTGTGTGTGTGTGTGTGTGTGTGTGTGTGTGTGTGTGTGTGTGTGTGTGTGTACTTAATATCACCATCTGCTTTCTGACCTTGGAAAAGTGTTGTTTAGTCATTTTTTGTGTTACATTTGTGGAAGGCATTCTTTCGTTCTTCCAATCATCACCTGCTTAGTCCCACCAAGATTGCTTTGTATTTTGTTTCAAGTTCTTTTCTGCAGGTGAGATTTTTGGATTTCTGTGTAATCTTGGTTTGGGACTGTTCCCAGGTGACCGCCATTTTCTTTTCCCCCTCCGTCCTCTTTTATATTGGTTTATTGAATTCTTTTTTGTCAATTTTCTGAAGGTGTGTTCTTTTGAGACAAATTTCACTTTTATGTGGACAAGATAGTGATCCAAGTTGACGTTTGCACCTTTGTGGTTCTGTATGTCATGAACATTTTACTCAGAATTTTGTGTGTTTTCCGGAGACACTGGTCAGGATCTGGTGAAATGGCTGAAAGGATTCAGCTGAGTCACCAAATATAACGGGTAGAATGATTATGTGTTTGTCAAATGTTTAGTTTTAGACGGCTGGCACAACCTAGCAGTTGTTCAAGAACAACAAAGAGAATCTCAATTACTGAGACAAACACCAGGTTGAACTGAAGAAACCATCTGGTGAGAATCAGCAGCAAGTCTTTTTAGCTGGAGAACAACTGAAAAATAGTGCCCAATACCATGGGGAAATGAATCAGTTGAACATAAAGGATGTTTTGGTTCCAAGACACATCGTGAACCTGAACATGACAGAAGCCAACAAAATCTCACACTTGATGAGAGGGTGGCAGAAGACATTTGGTGAAGGATGTTCCAGCAACAGAGGAATTCAACACAAGATGCCTGTGAAGTGAGGAAATGCAGCAGAAGAGAGTCAGATGAAAGAAGTATGACTCACTGCTGAATGTGATCCTTATGATAGTTGTGGAAGATAATTACGAGCTCATCTCTCTCAAATACGAGATCATAGGAAGGTGCTGTTCCACGACACTAAAGTGATTGTGCTAGAAGTTACAAATGGGAAATATGTCCACCTGGCAGGAACATGTATTGCAAGAATAACTATCAGTGACTGTGCCCATTTTCTATGCCAGCTTACATAAGCCTGAAGGATACGTCAGGCTGACATACAAGATGGGCATTGACGCACCGGGAGTACATGACAGTACCATGCATACGACACATACACAATGACACTGAATCTTTAAAAGAATACTTTTGTGGGACACAGCAGCATGGATAAAATTTCAGTCTTCCCTGAATTCAATGACTTGCCTTTGAGCAGAGGAAAGGTCCAGCAGTGCTGAAAACCATAGATGCCTAAGAGGAGAAGTAACTGGTCATAGTTGAACTCCAATTAATAAACAGCCCATTGTGTATGTGTAACTATGGTGCAGTGGGGCAAAAATAGTTGCTTATCATCCTAGTTCACATATGGCTGGCAATCCTGAAGTATTTCCATAATGCTCCAACATTTGGTTAACCTGCGATTTGTGAAGACACTGAATAGAATCAGACACAGTTACCACTGGCCATGCCTCTACCAATCTGTTAGACACTGTGTGTGAGTGACTGTAAGGAATGCCAATTATGGAAGCACATGCTGCAGTTACCTGTGGGATATCTAGTACCAACCCTGCCTACAATAACATCATTCCAGCGAGTTGGAATCAGCCTCTTTGGGGATGTTACTGAAGTTGAGAAATGGGAATTGATAGATAATAGTCTGCACTGACTACTTCACCCACTATGCTGTCTCCAAAGCTGTGCTCACTGCTGAAGCTCCACAAATTGTGAAGTTCCTTGTAGAAGACATCATTTTGAAGCAGAAAGCATCCCGTGTGATGATCTCTAATAGTGGAAAAGTTTACTAGTCCAGTATCAGAAGTAATTTAACATTGCAACACCATCCACAGGATGACAACTGCTTACCTGCCACAGACAAATAACTTCATAGAATGCTTTCATAAGATGTCAACAGATATGTTCTTGTGTACATTGATAGAGATATTAGGCTACAATGCTGCCTATTGTGACATTGGCATACAACACAGCGAAGCACAACACCCCAAGCTTCACACTGTTATATCTGCTCCACACTCATAAGAGCAAAACGACGATGGATACAGTGTTCCCATTTCAACCAGACAATATTCAGGATGGCTGCATGAAATTCCTCATCACCAGAACTTACGAAGCAAGACAGCCGGCATACATAAGAATGACCCTGAGTTCTATAACACCAAGCACTGGCTGGTGAGGTACAGCCTGGGAGACTTGTATGTAGTTTCACCCCTAGGTGGAAAGTGGGACTATTGGAAAAGTTACTGAAGCACCAGGTGTAACAACATGATTGGAATTCAAGTATCTGCCAGCAACAGATGGGACCATTGATGAGATCTAACTTTACAGTACTGTAGTCATCTCCAGTGAGAACTTCTGAAAAAGCAGGTAGCTGTTTCTGCAGGAAATGGAGCAATGTTGCAAGCTGTAGTACATGCTGCATGGTGTAATGGTTGGAATCACTGGCTGGACTGCTAGGGGTTTTGAGAATGAAAATGTGACCCAAATCAGCTGTATTCTTTTTATCATCAGTGAATTGGCCAATATTAACTGTGGGTCACTTAAGATGCAGTTGAAAATGAACAATTGAAATTAGCCAATTGCTTGGATAATAAAAAGAAATCAGCCTACTTTGACCATGTTTCCATTCTTAGATTAAATGGCCAGCTCCTTTATTATCTGGTAATTCCTACCTTGATGCCTTCACTCACTTTGAACTATAAGGCTTACCAAGGTCTCAGTAATACCATTAGAAACTTTGAGTCCATTCTGGAAGCTAGTTACTCGTCCTCCAATTTTCTGTTGATCAGAAATCCTTCTTACCACCCTTAAATTAACTATCGTGAGTTTCCTACAGCACATTACCTTATGCCACAGCATGTGGGTATCCACTTTCTGCCACTCCAGCCAGAGCCCCCAACCTCTTCTTTCATGCTGATTACTCACTTACTCCCTAAGCCTCTCACCACACTGTCCATCCACCCTCAGGCCATCCACACCAGACTAATCATGGCTACTTGAACTCCCTACACACTCCCACACGCAGGTGCACTTTTTGTCGTCTTGCTGTTTATATGAAAAATGTAACATACTGTCCTGGAAAATAAAGTGACTGACTTACATTCTTTCGTCTTTATGTTTTTTTGCCTCAGTCACATGAGTATTTCATGATGCCATTACCAGCTTTGAACAGCCAGTGATCTGAGTATGACCATTGGTTGGATGAAACATAATGGCATTGTGAAATGGTCATGTAATTGCATAAAAAAGCATAAAGATACAAGTATCTGTTGATTGGTTTCCTCACAAAAATCCATAAAACTGAACTCTCATTGGTCACTTGGGTCTCTTCCACTCATCTGCCATGCTAGGCCACACGAGGAGAATTTTTGATATAGCTTCCATCTGGAAACCATGAATATTGCTTTCCAAACGTTCATTTATAATCCTTAACACTTTTCTTGTAGTAGCAGTACTTTATTACTATGTGAATCTGCTGCACAATCCTGTATTTCTGTGCAGTAGTTAAGGTAGGGATGGATTGTCCCAGTAATATATAGTTTTCAAGGTGCAGGTGGGCACTACGTTGGACAGCTGGCTAAGAAGATACAGGCTATTACTTTATTACATACTAGATTAATATTGTTTATCTGTTCGAAGTTTAAGCCTAGGTGGACACCGAGGAGTTTACACCTGTGTGCTGCATGTCCCATTCTCCCACACACATTGATTACGTGTGAGTGGTATAAGCTGCCAGCAGCAAATATTAGCATTGAGATTTGCTTACATTAACCTTCAGTCCCTAATCATGGAAATACGTTCTTAAATCTAGCACACACCTATTGCTGTGACATCAGCAACAATCCATGCTTTGGATTCACTGTCCTCAATCATCCTCCATACAGTCCAAATTTGGCCCCATCCAATTTTCATTTATTTCCATTATTTGTAGATCACATTCGAAGACTTCACTTTTATCATGATAAAGTGGTGCAAGCAGAGGTCAGATTGTGGTTCTGTCAACAAAGCCAGACATTCTACAGTGGCATAACAACAAACTGGTCTCTCATTGGTAGAAATCTGGACACAATGGTCATTGCAACTGCATGGACTACCATAGCACACCTGCCGCCAAACCTAAATTCTTAACTTATGCACGCAGTACAAATGTCGTGCTCCTTGTCATAAGAATTTGAACTTATTTGGGAATTGGCAAAATGCCACAAGCTAAGAGGATAATGGGCAAGGGACATGACATTTGTAGTGTGTGTTGAGAATTTGGGTTGACAGGAGGTGTACTAGGGTAGTCCGTGCAGTTAAAATGGCCATTGTAACCAGATGGTTCAGTGGTCAGAATATCTGCCTAGGAAGCACAAGACCCTGGTTTGAATCCTAGTTGGACACAAATTTTCAATTTCTCCCATTGATTTCAATCATTACCCTCTCACAGCTTAGGTCCTGTTTTATTTAAAGATCTTTAAGAGCTTTCACACAAAAAATATAGAGGCCTACTCTTCAGCATGCCCTCACATATCTTGTATATAGAAATGAAATGATTCAGATATTAATAGTACATATAAAATGATGTAACCAATCATAAAGAAAAAAAAAATAGATGATAGGACGAAGTTTCATGTGTGTGTGTGTTCTCAGGAAAATTCTGGGAACTGAGACTACCGATGGAATTTCGAAGACTAGGAAAAACGAGGAGCGCTGCAAGTAAATCGAAAAATTAATGGACACAATGCAGAAACGACAGTTGAAATTTAATGACACCTACCAAGAATGGACATCTTCAATTACATCACGTCACCAAAGTCCACCTCCAAGTGAGCAGCAAAGGTCAAAAGAGATGCACAAGAAACTTGTATTATGCTAGAGATGATCCAAAACAGAAAAGAACTGAGAAGCAATGTCAACAGCACAAAATCATTTGGAAAGAAGCCACTAATAAGGATGAGCACACATTACATTTGCGAGGAAGAGAGGAAGGAAAGAAGTGAAAGAATGAAGAAGTTCTGGGAAATCAGGAAAAGAAAGACAAAAGACTTACGTTCTATAAAGTCATTAGTTGACCAGATTTGGATGGAGTAAAACTATCAGTTAATTTTTTATATCCCTCTGATTATTTCCAAATCTCACTGTGGAATTAAGATTTATAACAGACCTGAATCTCTCCCCATGATGCTCAGACCTCAGATGACAAGGCCTGCACAGCTGAGCTATGTATAAAAGAAACTAAGGGGGAGTTTGAATCTTATTAGTTTATTGCGTTTCCGAACATTTTATTGTACTCCCGTTGGTCCAAGTGCTTCCCACCAGCTTTATATCAAGTGATCATTGTCAAGTTATGTCATGACATGACCTTGAATGTAAGTAGTCCATTAGCCTAAGGTGTGTGAGTAGGGTGAGGATTTCCTTGGGTGGCCTTTATCAATTATCAGTGGCTCAGGGAGGGGAGGGGGGGGGATGCCATTGCACATGTCAGCCAAGTGTGTAACCTGACACAGAAAAGTCCTTATCAGTTGAGTTAAGGTCGTTATCTCAGCTTTAAGTGGCTTTCATAACCTACTTCTTATCAGTTACGACGCTATACCACTGGAAATCATGAGTCATCCGATGTTTACCTATCCCAGAACCGGTCCTACTAGGTTGTTTTGAAAATAATGGTGTTCGCATTCATAACATGTCACCCGCAGCGTGTGGGGGCGGGGGCAAAAGGTGTCACTTTCCCCCCACCCCACCCCACCCCACCCCACCACCACCACTCTTGAATCTGGTGTACGTAATTTTTGTTCATCAAAGAATTCTCGTACACTCCCAGAAGTAAATTCTGTGATTCCTTAAAATATCTCGTTTAGCCATTGTAGCATTACGTCGCCGTTCGCAGACTTCTCTGTAGCAAATGTAACATCAGACGTTACATTACAGAGTGCGGGCTTGATTCGTTTGCAAGCCGCTCTACCTTCCGTAGCAATGAGCACTTAGGTTTACTGTGGAACAAAAGAAGGCGGAAAAAGCCGTTCGTGTGTGCTGTGCAGATTTCCTCTATTGCCTGGTTCGAAATATTGTTGTCAAGTTGGCTTCCAGACGTTTCCCAACTTTTGTGTAATCATATTCCCGTTACAGTCTTCTTATCATAGTCAGCAATAGTTAAACCAAGCGGTTCATGGACAACTGTTTGGTTTCACGCTTCTACATAATGCCATGCGTAGAACAGTGAGCACTTCGCTGTGCCTCGAACTTTGTTCTCTGCAGTACCACTTTCGAGGAAGATTAGTGAAAGTCTCTTTATGACTGGTTACCATTATTTGTAAAACTAACAGTATTCTCATTTCTGATTATTTCCTATTTCAGACTTTTCATTCAGTATAAATTTAATGTTGTTGCTATGCAAATAAAAATATCTTCTAAATATTTTACTCTTATATCCAAACTTGGATACATGTCAGATACTTACATATAATTAAAATGTAGGTATACGCGCGGGTGCTCTCACGCAACAATTGCTATGGGGTTAAGAACCACGTACCTAACATAGTTCATGAAAAACTGTCAGATCATGCATGAAGTTTAAATGCGTTACTTCAGTGCTACTAATTATATTCGCAATTAATTTCGCAGACGTTGTCCACATATGCCGCTAAATGCACCTACATAAGTGCATCACGGTACCACACAAAGTTCAGGAAATGTGACGTCATAACCACTGACATGTCTTCGCCGGTCATCTGGGCTCAGTTAGAAGTGGGACGCATCACCGAAGACTATTCTACTCCAGTCAGCCAAGTCCGTGGCCTAATGTACCCAACACCACTACAAACGGGCTTATTAGCATAAGGAGGTCAATGGTTGTCAGCCCCCTTTCTGTGGGCGGCCCAATTTAGGTCTTTGTGGTCACTCAGGATCCAGTTGCACGTCGGATCAATGCTAATAATGAATTGGGGGCTCTGAGTACCTCTCTTGACGACTGCTCGGTCTTCGCATTCTGTCGTCTCTCTAGGTCGACCACTTCCTTCTTGCTGCTTTGTTCGTCCATGCCAACAAAGTCGCATAGTGGCACCGCTCCTATTAAAATTTTGCGCGATTTTCCGATTACTCCAACCTGTTTCTTTGAGCTCAACTACACATCCATTCTCAAATGCTGAGATCTGCATATATTGTTCAACACCTATTCTGCGAGACGTAGTTACTGTCCAACTGAGTACAAGGAATGAAATTCACAGAGACATATCCCTCGTTTATTATCCGTGCCAGCTGCATGACTAAAATTTCGTTGCAGTGGTGCTACTCTTCTATCGGCCACCAAAATTTACAATTTTGCATTTTCCGTCGACACCTGTATCAATATCAATTTGTGACCAATTTACATAACTCCTTCGTGGTCTGTCCTTTTTTTTCTTTGTCATAGAGTGTAACTCGTTGTACGACACTTAGTTTAAGAGATACGACGTCATGAATGCTGAGACGCGTGAAACATTGCCACATCATGCATAAAGTTTTTATACATTTATTCTTTACTGCTGGAACACTCGTACAGTCGAGTCAAACTAAAGAAATTCCTGACATCTGGCAGCGCTTTTGACAGTTTTCAACCGCGGAGAGCAAATGGCTGGCTGTAGGCGAAAACAGTAGCCCTCTACAGAGCTACGAGGAGGCGTTGCCATAGAGACGTTCACAAAATGGCGTTGTAGACAAGCGAAGCAGCTGCATCCAGCGTACAGAAAGTGTCCGCGAGCATGTTTCTTAATTTGGATACTGTGCTTATACATTTCTACATTACGCGTCTTTGTTTGTTCGACTGTTTCATAATTTCTAAGATGTTTCCTTGAGTACATGGAAATTAATTTTTTTCGATACTTCACTACAAACACAGTTCATTGTTTGTTTCCGTTTCTAATAGAAAATTGGCAAAATGAATACCATGGTCTCGCGGTCGCGTCCTTGCTTCCCAAGCACGAGGTCCCGGGTTCGTTTCCCGGCGGGGTCAGGGATTTTCACCTGCCTCGAGATAACTGGGTGTTTGTGTTGTCCTCATCATTTCATCATCATTTATGAAAGTGGCGAGTTTGGACAGAGCAAAGGTTGGGAATTTGTACGAGCGCTGATAACTGCGCTGTTGAGCGCCCCGCAAACCAATCATCATGAATACCAAGGCAATGCGGATTTGTCAGGTAGTTCAATCGTAAGAGGGATATAATTTTAGATCGTCAACTTAAAAAATGTGCCACATCCACAATCATTTTAATAATACAAAATCAGTGAATCCTGATACGATCGGGGAGGGGGAGACGGCGGTCTTAATGTGGTTTTAATGTTTTAATGGACGTTTTCAACTACATACTGTTATTATTTTGATACTTACGAATGCATATTGTTTCATGACTACAGCTACTGATGCCTTTTCATATTTTGAACTATCTGAAGATTGTTGCAGACAGCAACCGAAACTAGTCATCGAACTTCAATTGTGACAGGAAAATTGCGGTCTAGGCATTGAAAGTTTTTACTTATCGGTATTAAAAAAGTTATTAATTGATAAGTAGTACAAAAAGTTTACTTTAAAGACAATCACGAACCTTGCTTACCTTGTAGGTAGCAAAATAGTCTACCTGTAACACATGTAAATACTGAGTGGATAATCATCAGTTCTCTGGGATATTATAAACTTTTTTGTGTCACCCACAAAATTTTGTTCTTTTTCCATGAAATGTCTCAAAATTGAGGAGATATTTTATATCAAAAACAGCAGTTTTTGATCTCATTGACTGAAGTGTCCGCCCCTGGTAACTGAGTGGTCAGCGCAACGGAATGTCATACCTAGCGGCCCGGGTTCGATTCTCGTCTGGGTCGGAGATTTTCTCCGCTCAGGGACTGGCTGTTGTGTTGTCCTTATCATCATCATTTCATCCCTGTCGACACGCAAGTCGCCGAAGTGGCGTCAACTCGAAATACTTGCACCAGGCGAACGGTCTACCCGACGGGAGTCCCTAGCCACACGGCATTTCCATTGACTGAAGTGGAACTGTCTTCAGTGATGTGGCCTGCTTTGAAGTGAGCCCCAATGACAGCGAATACGTGTCTGGAGACGCGCTGGACTGCAGTGGGATACCATCCTGACTGTCACCTGCCGTGCTACCTGACTATGTTATGGTATGAGGTGCCATTTCATTTCATAGCAGGACATCTTTGGTCGTCATCCGCTGCAACCATACAGCACATCGGTACGTCGACGATATTCTGCGTCCCGTTTTGTTGCCTCTCGTGGCAAGCCATATTGGACTTACATTTCAAAGCACGCCTGCCTATGGCGAGAATATCTGCTGCTTATCTTTCCTGCTTGCCAAGCACTATCCTGGCCAGCAAGGTCGCCGGATCTATCCCCAACTGAGCACATTTGGAGCATTATTGGCAGGGCCCTCCAACCAGCTCAGAATTTCGACGATCTGGCGTGCCAGTTGGAGAGAATTAGGCACATATCCTTCAAGAGGACATCCAGCAACTCTGTCTATCAATGCCAAGTCGAATAGCTGCTCGCATAAGGGCCAGAGGTGGACCAGTGAATTACTGACTTGCTCTATTTGGTGAAGCTCTCTCTCTTGAATAAATCACGCAGATTTTTTGAAGCTGTAATCATTTAATACAGGGCGATTCTAAAGTCACTATAGATTTTGTACTTAAACAAATTTTATTAACCAATATGTAATGGCGCTGCAACGTATGTTACAATAGGTCATAATTTCAGTACATTTCAATGTGACCACCTTGCATGTCATGGCACACCCCCCAGCGCTCCACTGCAGACCGAAAAACCTGCCCAAGCATATCTGGCGTAAACTCAGCAGCTGCGGCTCGAATCCGCTGTGTTAAGTGTTCAGCGCTGCGGATCTTCACCTGGTATACCTTAGACTTGATAAACCCCCATGCAAAAAAGTCAAAGGGTGTCAAGTCAGTAGCACGGGGAGCCCACATCCGTGGAGGGGCACGACCAGTCCATCTGCCGGGAAATACTTGATTCAGATAATCCCGAACAACGAGGGCAAAATGGGGTGGTGCACCATTCTGTTGAAAAACAACAGTATCCATAATCGCATCAGATATCAAATGCGGCTCCAAAAACTGTTCCAACATATCTAGGTATATTATGGTTCCAGTAACGGTTTGTTCTATGAAGAAGAAGAGCCCGTACACCCGTACTCTGCTGAGCTCGTTATCCCTAACCACACAATCACTTTTGCTGTGTCCCGTTGCCACTCCTGCAGCAGACCTGGTTGTTCGTCTGCCCATATCCTGCAGTTGTGTCTGTTCACATGTACACAGGTACGAAATGTTGCTTCATCACTGAACAAGACATTTTGCATCAAATTATCATTTTCCACAGCTTGTAGCAGGTCATGATACGTAGCTTGTCTTGCTGCGTAGTCCTCCGCTTCAAGCCTGGATATGGTACGCACGTTTGTGCAGCTTGTAACGAACTCTCCATACAGTAGTTTGAGGAGTACCAAGCTCCCTATTAAGTCTCCTGGTAGATGCGGAAGGGCTACGTGTGATCGCATCCTGCACACTTTGCACGGTGTGTGGCTTTATGGCTGGCCTCCATGGACGTTCTCCATCTGCAACACTACCAGTACGCTGCAATTTATTGACTAGGGTCTTGATAGCAAGCCTGGTTGGGCCTATTTTCCGGAAGCGACGGGCAAAGTCTGTCCGCATCTGTTCATACGTCGTTCCACGAGGACGAGCAGAAACAACAGCGATTCGTTCTTCTTTGGTTAGCATTTGTCGTAGTACCTGCAATAAACAAATATACCGTTACTATATCACTGAAATGTACAATGACTTACTATATCACTGAAATGTGTAGTGACTTTCGAATCACCCTATATTTGATTGTCTGTATATGTATTTTGCATCTACCGATTTCCATCCCATTCGAATGATACCTTTGCGGTGCGTCTACATTTGTATATAGAAAGGTGGCAACGCCAGAAGACTGTACTGAAATGCTAGAAGAGATGCAGAGGTATGACTAGTGCAGCGACTGGAAGTTCACCCTGAATGCGACTACTAAATGTAACGTGCATCAGCAGGCGAAGATCCAGTACTGTCCAATTACGTTCTTGGTGACAAAAGATTGGAAACAGTAACTACCATAATGATACATGGGAGTAACCGTCCTGGTCGGCCTAACCTTTTTCAGCCTGTGATTTCGTAGAGAAAGTACAACAATATTTTCACTTTCTGCCTACGGCGTTGGCGGTTTCTTACTGGCCTCACAATGACATCATTGATCCTTGCAGCCCTCTTGCGGCAAAACAGGAACTACCGTACGCGTTCTAGGCGGATGCAGCGCTACTTGAAAAAAAAAAAAAAAAAATGGAAGATTAGGAGAAGTTGATGGTATTCCAGTTCATTGGTTTCCGCAATAATCGTGTGTTTTGTTCTTAAGATAAGACTTTCTCTAATTTGTATAATCAGCAGTAGTGGCAGTTTCAAAATGTTAGATAATGTTAAGTATATATAAAGTTTTACTAACGAATGCAAACGATTATGTCAGTGGTTATGTATGTTGTGAATCTCTGACAGCTCCATGAAATCAATTAATGAAAGCGACGGATGGCAGCACAACTACAATAAACTGCCCAAAAAGCTGTCAATAACTGTAATAAAAACATGGGATTCGTTGACAAAGCAAACGTGTTGTGTGCAACATATGCCACTGAACGCAAATGCAGAAAATGGTGGCACAGAATTCTTTGGCACCTCACTGATAACACTGAGAACAGTTACATTTTATATAAACTTTCCAAGAAGTTGCCCAAGTTATTGAAATCTATTAGGTGTGAGGCAGTTATGGAACTTACTGGGGCATACGTTTCACCCTATTTGGGGAGGAAGGATTCAGATAGTTCAAGAAATCATGTCAAGCTCTGCATCCCAAATGCAGTGCGTACTGATAAAGCAGCACGCATGCCTGTGATCAGCACTGGTGAACACTGTGTCTAATCCTGAAGGGAGCAAAACACCAAATGAACGAGATGGATGTGTTCCATGTCCAAAGCTGGATTGTGTGTGATGAAGAGGAGAGAGTCCTTTCAACTGCATCATAAGTAATGTTTTTATTTGCGAGAACTAGACATGCAGAACTGAAAAGACTTTTTATGTGTTTGAAATGAAGGATCATCCTAAAATTACATGTCATGGATTCTGATACTGGGAGTGTATTCTTAGTTCTGTTTATATTGAAATAATGCTTCTGTTTAACATATGGCTGATGTAACTAAAAATATTTATTTGTGGTAAATAAAAAGGTGGCAGTTTTGTGTACAGATCTGCTGAAGCTGTTATCACTACAATGTTTTCACACTGAAACCACCAGTTTATGTCCTAATGACACGTTAAAATTAAAAACAAACGTATTCCAGTTTACCTTATGTAACTGTATAAGAAAAATACAATTTCAGCTCAGTTTTAAACAAAAAATAAACCGGGGCTCTGTGGTATGACTGCATGTAACTAGTTACAGGAATAGCAGATGTCAGCCTGAGGCTCATTTGCAGTATCCGAAGAGAATGTAATTCATCCACCAACTAAGTGCCTTACAAAAGAGTTTTCCAATTGATGTTTGAGTATTGCTCATCACTGTGGAACCGTTATGAGGTAGGATTAACTCTTCATAGCAGAATGATCTTTATTACTTACCACGAAATACCTAGTAACATAACAATCAAATAAATGTTGTTTTTCTGGCAAAGTGGTACATTAATATTTTAGTACAATAAACAAACTGAACAATAAGTCACTAAACATACCCATTCAGTAAGGAACCCATTATGTAGTACTTTCGTGAGTACTCGAATAATGGAACTCTCAAAAAATACAGGGCTATTACAAATGATTGAAGCGATTTCATAAATTCACTGTAGCTCCATTCATTGACATATGGTCACGACACACTACAGATACGTAGAAAAACTCATAAAGTTTTGTTCGGCTGAAGCCGCACTTCAGGTTTCTGCCGCCAGAGCGCTCGAGAGCGCAGTGAGACAAAATGGCGACAGGAGCCGAGAAAGCGTATGTCGTACTTGAAATGCACTCACATCAGTCAGTCATAACAGTGCAACGACACTTCAGGACGAAGTTCAACAAAGATCCACCAACTGCTAACTCCATTCGGCGATGGCATGCGCAGTTTAAAGCTTCTGGATGCCTCTGTAAGGGGAAATCAATGGGTCGGCCTGCAGTGAGCAAAGAAACGGTTGATCGCGTGCGGGCAAGTTTCACGCTTAGCCCGCAGAAGTCGGCGAATAAAGCAAGCAGGGAGCTAAACGTACCACAGCCGACGGTTTGGAAAATCTTACGGAAAAGGCTAAAGCAGAAGCCTTACCGTTTACAATTGCTACAAGCCCTGACACCCGATGACAAAGTCAAACGCTTTGAATTTTCGGCGCGGTTGCAACAGCCCATGGAAGAGGATCCGTTCAGTGCGAAACCTGTTTTCAGTGATGAAGCAACATTTTTTCTTAATGTTGAAGTGAACAGACACAATGTGCGAATCTGGGCGGTAGAGAATCCTCACGCATTCGTGCAGCAGATTCGCAATTCACCAAATGTTAACGTGTTTTGTGCAATCTCACGGTTTAAAGTTTACGGCCCCTTTTTCTTTTGCGAAAAAAACGTTACAGGACACGTGTATCTGGACATGCTGGAAAACTGGCTCACGCCACAACTGGAGACCGACAGCGCCGACTTCATCTTTCAACAGGATGGTGCTCCACCGCACTTCCATCATGATGTTCGGCATTTCTTAAACAGGAGATTGGAAAACTGATGGATCGGTCATGGTGGAGATCATGATAAGCAATTCATGTCATGGCCTCCATGCTCTCCCGACTTAACCTCATGCGATTTCTTTCTGTGGGGTTATGTGAAAGATTCAGTGCTTAAACCACCTCTACCAAGAAACGTGCCAGAACTGCGAGCTCGCATCAGCGATACTTTCGAACTCGTTGATGGGGACATGCTGCGCCGAGTGTGGGAGGAACTTGATTATCGGCTTGATGTCTGCCGAATCACTAAAGGGGCACATATCGAACATTTGTGAATGCCTAAAAAAACTTTTTGAGTTTTTGTATGTGTGTGCAAAGCATTGTGAAAATATCTCAAATAATAAAGTTATTGAAGAGCTGTGAAATCGCTTCAATCTTTTGTAATAACCCTGTACATGAATTGTGTGAAGAAAAAATTAATGTCAAGGATAAGCTTCAAATTAACAAGTAATTTTAATTAATTAGTCTATTAAACACTTAACACACATATTTCTGGTACATTCCAGGCACGCAAGTTTACCACAGTTTAGACGCTTATATGCAGTGTTCCTGTTGTTTTGGCAAGTATAAAGGCTGCGTTACCTCTTTTGTTTCATACAAATCAGCAAATTTGTAGTTACTTGCTTATGTATTTCAGCCCCGTCGCTATACTGTTCCAGTTTGACATTTGTCCATTTCACAATTAGTTCTAAGAGTTCATCATCAAACATGAAAGACCATTTTAGGATTATCTCCTAAATTTTTAACAGCCCTTGTTATATCCAATACTCCTTGGATTATGTTATCACGAGATAGTCGTCTAGCTTTAGTTGGTTCTTTTGACTCCCAATAAAATCCATTTTCCATTCGTAAATAAGAGGAACTGAGATATCATTATTTCCTCGGTCACCTGTACAGAGAAAGTCAAAATCTACGATGGAATCTTCTTCATCAGAGGATCACCTAAAGGTTGGTTTTCCAGAAGAAAACGGGGGATCACAATCGGAGTACCCTACACCCATTTTCCCTCCATCTACTTCTCTTCAAAATTTGTATCTTCCCCTCCCAGTACTTCGGTTCGTCTCTTATTTTGTGACGTATATGGAACCTGCTCCATTTTTGTAAAAAATATTTTAAAAGTGCTAGGCCTTGTAACTTCTAAGAATTTCTAAAAGAAAAGGCAGTTACTTGCATGTGGTTCTACTCACCAGAAATAAAAGTAGCATTATCGGGTATACGTTTCTAATAGACATGCAACAGAAGTTGCGTTCCTGGAAATATGTATTTTACAGACACCGTGATATTTGAGAAAACAACTACTACTTCACATGTAACTGTCACCAATTAACAATGACTCACACTTACGGTTGCCATATCTAGCTGGAACCTCGTCGCGACACCCAAAGATGAAGGTGTAGAAATGAAGAAAAAAATTTATTGAATATAATTCCTTTTTATTTAGAACACAGTTACATGGAACTTGTCGCAGAAGTAGATTGTGCACCATGTTTTTCTAAAGATTTCACCTTTTTCAGCAAGCATTTTTTTTTCACTTTACGTATTTGTAAAACTCCGTGCAAGTCAGAGTGTCGTTAAACTAGTACAGTAAGATTGATTTCACGGTCCCTGGCAACAGTCGATTTTTCTCATCAATCTACTGGGCCGATATCAGCGACGATACTCTTTGCAAAGTGGTGTTGTGTCGGGAATAGAAAACAATACTTACATAATTTTAGCAGTTGACACTTGCTTTCAGGATTTCCGGTTTCCTTGAGACAGTAAGTCCATCGTTCTTCCATGTTGTGTTTAGACTGTCTTTCTTCTGTGCCACGCTTAGTTTCTTTAAAGTTCTTCAGATACTTCCTGAGATCTTCACGCCATTTTTACTGAGGCATATAATACTGTTTTCAATGATCACCCAATTTGGAGTTTCAAATAGCGCCATCCAATGAAAGACTTGAGAAATAGTCTATTTCTCTAAGTAATCAAATGGTATGGTACAAGCGGCTATTAACGACAGCCATCTTGTTTTTGAGTAAGATAGAACTCTGTTGATCGATTTCAACGTATAGGCAGTACTCTTTCGGCTCCTCTGTCCTTCCCATGTATATTGAAAAATAACTGAATAATTTGATGGTTCTCGCTAGATAATGGATACAGCAAAGCCGATGGAAGATATTGCGCAATTCAACCACGAATGAAGACTCGAGACACAAGATATGCAGCATACGTCAGGAGCCCAGGGCTTGTCCTGGTCCCCGATTTTACAGCCAGAGTGCAGTCTATACGCTTTCCCAATATATGGCGTTATTGGCTTCCTCTGCGGTTTCAGTGCAGGCTGTCCGTAAATGTAGCAAAAACTATCAGCACTGTTTACACATTTGCGAGGCGTATCCTGTATGGGAAGGGATTGACAGTAAGTGTTTATAAAATATAATTATAATTAAATGAATCCCTCTCTAACTTTGAAACGAGAGTTAATTGGAGCTCACTGTGGTTTTCGTTATCAGCTTGGTCGACGTACGTAGTTAACCTTTAATGTCCCAGGTGCGTTCTCATAGACCGCTAGTATTTATTGTTACTAATGCGTAGGGGTGGGGCTGAGATTACAGAATTGTTTAGTTTCCTTTCCCGAAGCTGCCGCGTTTCCTTTGCCAGTAGCCACTAGAATGTGATATAAAGCTGTGCTATTACTGCTTCTTTCATGCTATCGGTCTCTGAGACCGCAGACGGGACTTTCAGTCATGGCTTCAGTAGCAAGATCTTCATTGGATGTTCATGTTACCGACCCTGACTTTGAGGTTACTGTTTTAAAATGATTTGAGGACGGTTTGGGAAGTGATGTTGAATTAGATAGTGACAACGAAACTGAAAGTGAACTAATTCAGTAAAGGAACAGTGCAAACGTGAAGACGAATTTATTTTTCCACTAGCGAATTCGTTGGAAGGAACAAGTGATCAAAATGATGCAGAAAGAAGTGTAGAGACTGAATTTTTAGCCAGAGGTTCTGCTGGAAATACATTTAGCCGAAGTCTCTCCAAACGATGGTCAATAGCATTATTTTTCCATATGTTGGACACAAAAAAGGCGATTGCGTTTGTCCTTCATAGTTATTAGAAAGACGATAATCAGGTGAACGTCTTTAATTTTTTGAAGAAGTTAACAAACTCGTTGGTGACATCATAGACAAGAATGCGAGTCAACAACTACTACATACCCAGTGAACTTCGTGTACCCATTCTGCATGTTTTGGGTGTAGAAGAACCAAGAGTAGGGGCCGTTGTACAACGATTGGAAAAACACAAAAGATGCTCCAACTATGACCCGAGAAAGAAGAGAAAGTCGGCTTATATTTGTGAATGTTGCAAGAAGCCAATCCAACTTGATTTTCCTGGAAAAATACCCAGTGAGTGCAAAGAAAATCTCTGAGAACAAAACCAATAACCTGAAAAGTATAAGTGTAATTTAGATTTTTTAAATTTTTGATGCGAGTTGTTTGTGTTTTATTACATGTATAATAAACAATAAAAATATAGCAAAAAGTAAAATTTAGAGTGCTGGGTAGTGAGTTTCTATAGCATTAACGTTATCATGTAATATCAAGCTCATTTTGTAAAAAAAAAAAAAAAAAAAAAAAAAAAAAAAAAAAAAAAAAAAAAAAAAAAAAAAAACCTTAAATTCGTTTCAATAACAAGCTTTTAAGTTTGAAACTTCATGGAAGATCAAAACTGTGTGCCCGACCGAGACTGGAACTCGGGACCTTTGCCTTTCGCGGGCAAGTGCTCTACCATCTGAGCTACCGAAGCACGACTCACGCCCGGTCCTCACAGCTTTACTTCTGCCAGTATCTCGTCTCCTACCTTCCAAACTTTACAGAAGCTCTCCTGTGGACCTTGCAGAACTAGCACTCCTGAAAGAAAGGATATTGCGGAGACATGGCTTAGCCACAGCCTGGGGGATGTTTCCAGAATGAGATTTTCACTCTGCAGCGGAGTGTGCGCTGATACGAAACTTCCTGGAAGATCAAAACTGTGTGCCCGACCGAGACTCGAGCTCGGGACCTTTGCTTTTCGCGGGCAAATGCTCTACCATCTGAGGTACCGAAGCACGACTCACGCCCGGTCCTCACAGCTTTACTTCTGTAAAGTTTGGAAGGTAGGAGACGAGATACTGGCAGAAGTAAAGCTGTGAGGACCGGGCGTGAGTCGTGCTTCGGTAGTGCAGATGGTAGAGCACTTGCCCGCGAAGGGCAAAGGTCCCGAGTTCGAGTCTCGGTCGGGCACACAGTTTTGATCTTCCAGGAAGTTTCATATCAGCGCACACTCCGCTGCAGAGTGAAAATCTCATTCTGAACTTTTAAGTTTATTTGAATGTATTTTTTGTGTAACCTTTTACATAAAAAAACTGAACTGTTCACTGAAATTGCTGAATGCAATTTTTATGGCTCTTTAATTATAGCTGTCAGTCAGACCGCACCTGGCACACAATGTTTAGAAAAGAATGGCCTGGGAAGCTAAGGGTTAACAAATATTTATTTCACCCAGTTGCATCTTCACTGTTGGCTAGTGTAATAGTAAAGTCTGCAGGGATGGTAGGAAATAGTGGTACAAGAAGTAGTCTCCGCCACGTGCCATAAGGCCGATAAATTTTCAGTACTAAAAATAGCAGCCGGCCGTGGTGGCCGTGCGGTTCTAGGCGCTGCAGTCCGGAACCGCGGGACTGCTACGGTCTCAGGTTCGAGTCCTGCCTCGGGCATGGATGTGTGTGATGTCCTTAGGTTAGTTAGGTTTAAGTAGTTCTAAGTTATAGGGGACTGATGACCTAAGACGTTAAGTCCCATAGTGTTCAGAGCCATTTGAACCATTTTTTTTAAAAAAATAGCAAACAGTTTACTATGTAGTATAAATACGAATGTGTTCAAATGTGAGTGAATTCCTAAGGGCCCAAACTGCTGAGGTCATCGGTCCCTAGACTTACACGCTACTTAAACTAACTTAATATAACTTACGCTAATAACAACACACACACCCATGCCAGAGGGAGGAGTCGAATCTCCGGCTGGAGGGGCCACACAATCCGTGACATGGCGCCTATAACCGAGCGGTCACTCCGCGTGGCTGTAAATACGGATGTAGATGAATCGACAGTAGTAAAATGGCCACTATCTTGTGTTGTTGTTTCTGCTCAATATAACGGACTTCGCATGCCTTTTTGCTGACAGATTACTAGCGTCGTAGGATTAATTACAGTCTTTCAATTCTGTTTTGTTTCATGAAATTTTGCTCATATTCTCCGCGAAGGCATAATGGACGAGAGAGAAAGAGCGGTCCTGCAAATTTCCAAACATACCGGGGCTGTTCGTTTTCCGGGCGAAACAATGGTGCGAGCACTGAGAACAGCGTCTATTCTCGGACCCCTGGGCAACAAAGCATTCCGCGGGAGAGGAATGTACAACGGCCACACAGCGGCGTTGCGGTCTCCCTACCTGAGATCTACTCCTACATAGCGTCCCCTCATTTTTTAATTTTCCTAAACACGCCGGAAGCAGTGAGAGATTTACGCAGGTAGCCGCCGAGTAGTGGCCCCGCGAACGAGCGTCCAAGATTTACGCGGGATTCTCTGGTATTGTAATAGCGTCCGCGTGCCGGAGACAATGAGCCGCGCGCGCCTCCTAGCAGCCGATTGTTAGACGCTGAGGGTGGAGGAGGGGGTGGGGGAGAGGAATGGGGAGCGGTTGGCAGGCAGACGGCGTAAATCCGGAACCGCCCTCGGCCGGCCCGGCGCCATTGTGGGGGCGAGGCGTGCAGGCGTGCTCCTGTTAGCAGTGCCGTCTCGGCACAAAAGAAGGGCAGGTCGGCTCGCGCAGGCGTTCGGGGCGCCACGGCCTTCACGCCTGTTGACCGCGCTGAAAAGCGCGCGCAGTATTAATTTAGGTGGCGGTGCTGACACGAACCGGGGTCGCGAACAATGAGGCGCGCGACCGCGCTCGTGAGATCGCCTGCGATACCCGCTCTCTCTCTCTCTCTTCCTCGCCTCGTCGTCTTGCAATCCGGGGAACTCGTTGCAGTACTCCGAACGTCGTCTGCGTCGTTCATACGCTCCGTGCGAAAACAGCGTTCTCGTGCTGAAGAATCGTTGACAATCGTAGACGTCACTACTCTTGTCACTATCCCACCACAGTCCAACTTAACAATCGCAACACCCCAACTCTTTTCTGTTGTCCGCAGCGATAGCAGCGCCCCAAGCGGCCAGAAAGCGACACTTCTGAATACCATATCGGATTGAGGCGTAGCGCCGTATAACGATCCTGCTTTGGAGGCGGTTAAGTGGGAGATGTGTCTCAGAGCTGGATAGTGACAGATGGTGATGTGAGACTGGAAGCGCACGTAGTTTATGTATCAGCCGATAGAGGACAATATTGGGTACGGGGACTGTGATTTTAGTTTCGATTGTGCCCACTAGAGTGCACTAAAGTAATAGAATGTTTCTCATAAACTGTTCTAGTATTTTCATAAAGTGTTATTATGTCTTTTTGTGTATGTAAAATGTTATAAATGTGTTTTAGCAGTATGCATGATGCGCGTGTGGTTTAAGGTTAATATGAAGATAATTGTTTAACGGGTTATGTAGTAGGCTTTAATGTGGGAACATTTCGAAGAAGTATGGATATGGACAAAGGGGATTTTTGTGGAATAGATTTGTAAAGTAAGTCTACAGTAAAGGGAAAGTTAATTCAGGTATGTGTAACAACGGTAAATAACTTGATGCATAAGCAAAACTTCAGCATATTAGATAATTACGTCAGTAAAAAGTGCAGTCGTTAGGTTTACTATTTTGCGATTGGTTATTGATGAAAATCGCGGAATGAAGCGGGAGAATGTTGTTTTGCTATTGGCTGTTGAGTAAACTGATCAATGGTAAAGCAATATTCTTTGCGCGCCTTTCTCTGCTGGTAAAGAAGACTGAGAGTATTCTAGAGAAGATTCAGAGCCTAGCCATGAAACAGTTCGGACGTAGGTAGTAGTAGTTCCGATGGAAACGATAAGTTGCCCGGATCTAGCAGTGTTTAATACATCAAAAGTGTGGTAAAGGGACGGCATAATTATTCTGATGGGAGTGTAGAAATTTCGGAATTTTTAAGTGAATTTTGTGACGAAAAAAGACATATTCCGCGTGGCATATTGAGCAGGTCGATGGCTAAAAACTGTGACTGCATTTGGTACCGACAGACTTAATATTTGGCGAGCATTATCAATCGTCCGCAGCTCGTGGTCGTGCAGTAGCGTTCTCGCTTCCCGCACCCGGGTTCCCGGGTTCGATTCCCGGCGGGGTCAGGGATTTTCTTTGCCTCGTGATGACTTGGTATTGTGTGATGTCCTTAGGTTAGTTAGGTTTAAGTAGTTCTAGGGGACTGATGACCATAGATGTTAAGTCCCATAGTGCTCAGAGCCATTATCAATCAAAAATGATCAGTATTTTTGTAGCTATTACGTTTCCGGGAAATAAAACACCATAAACTTGCTAACGTGAGTGAAAGGGATAGCGAGTGACTGTGTCAAGACTAGCACGGGCTTGGCAGTGATTCTTGTTCACCTAAGTTTCAGAATATATTAATTGAGGATAAAATTTATCACCTAAGTTTCAGAATATATTAATTGAGGACAAAATTTACAAACTTTCATTTGTGTGAAAACTTTCTCCCGAAACGTAGATTAGTGACTTAAATTGCAGCGTGGTTCACATCGAAGTACAGTAGGTTTCACTCGGCTTTCCTTCTGATGATCTGCTGAGACAATGTTCACAAGTAGGTGCAGGTCCGTCGTAAAGGGACGGAAAGAACCGCGCCGCCGCAGGATGAATGAGAATACTAATGTTTATAATAATTTGAATCGTAATTTTTACGGCAGGACTGTATGTAGTGACGACAATAGACAACACATTTGTCGTTATTTACACTTAAGCGCCAAGGAAACTGGTATAAGCATGCGTATTCAAGTACAGAGATATGTAAACAGACAGAATATCGCATTCGGGAGGACGACGGTTCAATCCCGTCTCCGGCCATCCTGATTTAGGTTTTCCGTGATTTCCCTAAATCGTTTCAGGCGAATGCCGAGATGGTTCCTTTGAAAGGGCACGGCCGATTTCCTTCCCAATCCTTCCCTAACCCGAGCTTGCGCTCCGTCTCTAATGACCTCGTTGTCGACGGGACGTTAAACACTAACCACCACCACCACCACCACAGGCAGAATAAGGATCTGCAGTCGGCAACGCCTACATAAGACAAGTGTCTGGCGCAGTTGTTAGATGCAGCTACAATGGCAGGTAATCAAGATTTACACTACGTGGTCAAAAGTATCCGGACACCTGGCTGAAAATGACTTAAAAGTTCTTGACTCCCTCCATCGGTAATGCTGGAATTCAGTATGGTGTGGGCCTACCCTTAACCTTGATGACACCTTCCACTGTCGCAGGCATACGTTCAACCAGGTGCTGGAAAGTTTATTGGGGAATGGCGGTCCATTCTTCACGGAGTGCTGCACTGAGGAGAGGTATCCATGTCGGTCGGTGAGGCCTGGCACGAAATCGGCGTTCCAAAACATCCCAAAGGTGTTCTACAGGATTCAGGTCAGGTCTCTTTTCAAATGGTTCAAATGGCTCTGAGCAGTATGGGACTCAACTGCTGAGGTCATTAGTCCCCTAGAACTTAGAACTAGTTAAACCTAACTAACCTAAGGACATCACAAACATCCATGCCCGAGGCAGGATTCGAACCTGCGACCGTAGCGGTCTTGCGGTTCCAGACTGCAGCGCCTTTAACCGCACGGCCACTTCGGCCGGCCAGGTCTCTGTCCAGGCGAGTCCATTACATTGTTCTTCAACAGTGGGAGGCAAGAAAGCGCTTAAAATATAAATGTAGGCCTGTGCTGTGATAGTGCCACGTAAAACAACAAGGGGTGCGCCGGCCAGTGTGGCCGAGCGATTGTGGACACTTCAGTCTGGAACCGTGCGACCGCTACGGTCGCAGGTTCGAATCTTGCCTCGGGCACGGATGTGTGTGATGTCCTTAGGTTAGTTAGGTTTAAGTAGTTCAAAGTTCTAGGGGACTGATGACCTCAGATGTTAAGTCCCATAGTGCTCAGAGCTATTTGTTGAACAAGGGGTGCAAGCCCCCTCCATGAAAAACACGACCACACCATAACACCACCGCCTCCGAATTTTACTGTTGGCATGACACATGCTGGCAGATGACGTTCATCGGGCATTTGCCATACCCACACCATGCCATCAGATCACCACATTGTATACCTTGATTCGTCACTCCACACAACGTTTTTCCACTGTTCAATCATCCAATGTTTACGCTCCTTACACCAAGTGAGGCGTCGTTTCCCATTTACCGGGGTGGTGTGTGGCAAATGAGCAGCCGCTTGACCATGAAATCCAAGTTTTCTCACCTCCTGCCTAACAGTAATAGTACTTGCAGTGGATCCTGATGCAGTCTGGAGTTCCTTTGAGACGGCCAGGATAGATGTCTGCCTATTAAACATAGCTTTCAAAAACTCGTTTACGGTAGAGGACTGCAGCACCATTCCCCCTTTCAATTATCGAACAAACGCAAGGATGGCTGACATAGTATTTAGTGTATCTGGGATTGTAAAACAGTTAAGATCCTTAGACGCCAGGGAGGCACCTGGCCCAGACGGTATCCCCGTAAGATTATATGTTGACTATGCTACAAATATAGCACCATTCTTATCCATCATCTACCAGAGATCATTGGAACAGGGGAAAGTTCCATCGGACTGGAAGAAGGCCCAGGTCATAGCAACCTATAAAAAGGGTAGAAAATCGAAAGCACATAATTACCGGCCAACATCGATTTGTTGTAGAATAATGGAACATGTTTTGTGTTCAGACGTAATGACGTTTCTATATTCCGAGAAGATCATCTGCAGAAACCAGCACGGTTTTAGGAAACAGCGGTAACGCGAGACTCAGCTGGCCCTCTATGGGCATGATATGCAACAGGCTCTAGATACCGGCTCCCAGGTTGATGCCGTATTTCTCGACTTTCGAAAGGCATTCGACTCAGTTTCGCACTGTTGCTTGCTCCAAAAAGTGCGCTCTTATGGTCTATCCGATGACATATGCGGTTGGATAGAAAGTTTTCTGACAGACAGCAGTACGTCGTCCTGAATGGGGTGACTTCAACAGCAACAAGCGTAATTTCAGGTGTGCCCCAGGGCAACGTAATAGGTATTGACAGCAGCATTAGACTGTTTGTCGATGATGCTGTAGTCTACAGGAAAGTAGTATCACACTTAAGTTGTGAACAAATCAATGAGGATTTGCAGTAAATAAATGCGTGGTGTAATGACTGGTAGTTATCTCTCGATATTAGGAAGTGTAACCTACTGCGTATAACAAGACGGAAATCCTCATTAATGTACAGGTACAAAATAAATTCCTGGTGAAACTTCCTGGCAGATTAAAACTGTGTGCCGGTCCGAGACTCGAACTCGTGACCTTTGCCTTTCTCGGACAAGTGCTCTACCAACTGAGCTACCCAAGCACGACTCACGCCCCGTCCTCGCAGCTTTACTTCTCCCAGTACCTCGTCTCCTGCCTTCCAAACTTTACAGAAGCTCTCCTGGGAACCTTGCAGAACTAGCACTCCTGAAAGAAAGGATATTGCGGAGACATGGCTTAGCCACAGCCTAGGGGATGTTTCCAGGCGGCCAGAAAAAGATCATACAAGAACGGGACCAACGACGACTGAAGAGAATCGTTCAACGTGACAGAAGTGCAAGCCTTCTGGAAATTGCTCCACATTCCAGTGCTGGACCATCAACAAGTGTCAGCGTGCGAACCATTCAAAGAAACATTATCGATATGGGCTTTCGGAGCCGAAGGCCCACTCGTGTACCTTTGATGACTGCACGGCACAAAGCTTTACGCCTCGCCTGGGCCCATCAATACTGACATTGGACTATTGATGACTGGAAGCATGATGCCTGGTCGTTTGAGTCTCGTTTCAAATTGTATGGAGCGGATGGACGTGTACGGGTATAGAGACAACTTCATGAATATATGGACCCTGCATGTCAACAGGGGATTGCTCAAGCTGGTGGAGACTCTGTAATGGTGTGGGGCGTGTGCAGTTGGAGTGATATGGGACTCCTAATACGTCTAGATGCGTGACATGTAGATAGGTGACATGTATGTAAGCATCCTGTCTGATCTGCATCCATACATGTCCATTGTGCATTACGATGGACTTGGGCAATTCCAGCAGGACAATGCGACACCCCACACGTTCAGAATTGCTACAGAGTGGCTCCAGGAACACTCTTCTGAGATTAAACAATTCCGCTGGCCATCAAACTCCCCAGACATGAACAATGTAGCGCATACCTGGGATGCCTTGCAACGTGCTGTTGAGAAGAGATCTCCATCCCCTTGTACTCTTACGGATTTATGGACAAACCTGCTGGATTCATGGTGTCAGTTGCCTCCAGCACTGCTTCAGACATTAGTCGAGTCCATGCCACGTCGTGTTGCGGCACTCCTGCGTGCTCGCCGGGCCCTACGCGATGTAGGTAGGTGTGCCAGTTTCTTTGGTTCTTCAGCGTAGTTTCCTAAGGACTCTGGGAGGTACGAAACGGCTCAGTACAGGACAGTTCATTCACGATTCTCTTGCAACGTACAGACATTTATTGAATAATATCGTTTTCCTTTAATAACAAAGAATTGCTGATAAGCACCAGAAGACCTTATCTTTGGCAGAAATATGTTGTACATCGACCCAATGAAGCGGAGTTTTGTTCACTACACCTTCAGCCAAATCAGCGAAAGCAGAACGTAGAAAACCTGTGTGGAATGTAATACTTACGTTATTTAACGTACCAAATAAGCCATCACTACTGTATCTTACGGGGAGACAACACAAGATGCGATAATCATTCGTCAAAAGCAATAAAACTGTTTCCCAACACAAAAGAAACCAATTGTACTATTGTTGCTAAGTCTGAGCCACAAACGGCAAGAATCTTCAATACATTCACTTTTGAAGTAAAGGAATTACACTTACATAATTATTCGTGTATCAGAAAATCCAGTACAGTATAAGAATGGACGAATCATTAGACACCATTCAAAAATTTTTACGTGTCAAGGAATGTGCCTATGACAATAATATGGATATCAACATAAATGTACGCTTCTCATGCATGTAATTTATGTTTATATTCTCTTGCTTTCAGTAGAACAAGCTGCAAATATATACATATTGGGAAGTGTTTCTTCATTAATAAGCTGTAGATTACGTCATTGAATCAGTGTGATTCCTCTGTTTTTACGTGTATTTCACAATAATTCATGTCTCTTGGTAATTTACTAACGCACGAAGCGAAAAAATACAGCAAAAACTTCGTTTTTTAAGTGTAAAATAACTAAAAGCCAATATTATCCTTATGACGCTTGTGAGTGTATGCTTTCTCACCGCTTGGAGCACTACTGCCGTTCCAGCTGTCAAACGGTAACAACTTTTACATCACATAGTGCCGTGACTATAAGTGGTACACTGTGATCCCAATAAAGATGCAGATAAAGACTGGACATGGGCCAAGATTGTACTGGTCCAATACCAAAATGTAGACTTTCACGGCCGGAAATATCATGTCCATTATAATTATCCGGGCTGTTATGCCGTGGTCGGTTGATGAATTCTGTGGTGATTCCCAACGTTTCGTCTCCGACTGCGGGAGACATCTTCAAGGGGGTCCGTAGCTCGATGGAAGGTCCAACACATACACTGGCTCGCTACTGACTCAGTAGCTGCTTACAACACGTTAGTTCGTCCAGTCTTAGAGTATTGTTCGTCTGTATAGGACCCTTACCAGTTGGGTCTGTTGAGAAGATCCAAAGAAGAGCGGCAAGATTCGTGTAGCGAGCCAGTGTGTGTGTTGGACCTTCCATCAAGCTACGGACCCCCTTGAAGATGTCTCCCGCAGTCGGAGACGAAACGTTGGGAATCACCACAGAATTCATCAACCGACCACGGCATAACAGCCCGGATAATTATAATGGACATGTATTGGTCCAGTCAACAAAGGAAAATAATTGTAGTCACCAAATTTTGTACAATGGTAGGAATGAGTGCCATGAACAACGTATTAAAGATCCTGACCTGTCATGTCAGAAGGCAAGCCAGTTTTTAACCATTCTGTGTAATCCCCTTCAACTAAACCTGTGGTAACCATGATATTTATTCTTACTTGGGAGCTCTTGCTGTGAACTGTGCTGCCGGCCGATGCGGCCGAGCGGTTCTAGGCGCTTCAGTTTGGAACCGCGCGACCGCTACAGCCGCAGGTTCGAATCCTGCCTCGGGCATGGATGTGTGGGATGTCCTTAGGTTAGCTAGGTTTAAGTAGTTCTAAGTTCTAGGGGACTGATGACCTCCGATGTAAAGTCCCATAGTGCTCAGAGCCATTTTTTTGTGAAATGTGCTCGATGGTGATAACTGCTCCACACTGGGCTGTGATGGGACCAAACTTGAGTGACGATTCAATTTTACTCACTGATGTGTATTCTTAAACTTTCCCCTTGAATCACCAGTTTCTATTGTTCTCCGGTGTCTAAACAGGTGCAATCGTTTACCAAACATGATATATCGATAGCGTACCTTGCTGTCATCTTCAAATGATACCTCCTTTCTATTCTGATCGCTCCGCAACCATCCTCCCTCTACCCAGCTGCATGACGCGTTGGGTGAAGTGATGGGAGTAATGTGATCGCCACGTGCTAGACGCAAACACCGTCTTTCGGAGCTTCTGGAATTGGAAATTTTTAGAGGTTGGAACGACAGTAGAAATGAAGCAGTAGACGGAACTCAAGCCCTGGCTGGAAGGCACATACAGGTGTGTTGGTCCTGCTTAAACATAGGAGGTAGGAGACGGACGTCTTAGCACCTAAACGCTGGAGCACAATAGAATCGCGACCAGCCGGTGTTGTAGCCGAAAGGATTATATTTCGGAAACTATTGAAATCTTGGACGCAGGTGAGAGGAACGAAGAAGCGACGCCTTGGAAACCACACAGGCTGGGTTACTACCAAGGAATTTTACTCAGCAGCGTACCATTGTACGAGCATAGGTTTTTCCTCGCAAACTTTCCGCGCTGGACGACAAAAGACTAAAATATGGTTGGTAGGCGTTCGGAAGAATCTGTAGAGAGGGAGAATATTCCGTGGTTTCGGGAATATGATTCGTTTTCGGAATTACGATGGTGGGGAGCCGAACCTTGCTGGGAAGACAGCAGTGGAGAGACGAGGTCTTCCGTTATGAGCGCCCCAGTGTGACGATCGCTCGAGGTCAGCTTTGTTGAGACAAACGGACTTGCTGTCTTTGCTCTCAGGAGAGTTTATAGTTACAATAGTTAGGCACTATACTGTTGCGAACTTATACGATTCTGGACTTTGCCTCCAGGTTGGATGGCGTCGTTGAGTACGCAGCGTTCAGCGATTGAGAGCACTTCTTCTGCCTATACTTACGTTGAGACGTTATTTGGGAGTTCGCGTTTCTCATCTGTAGAACACAGAGAGGAGGAGACAGTATTAGAGTGCATTAGACAGAGGACCGACTTCTGTCGTCCTACATCTACATCTACATCCATACTCCGCAAGCCACCTGACGGTGTGTGTCGGAGGGTACCTTGAGTATCTCTATCGGTTCTCCCTTCTATTCCAGTCTCGTATTGTTCGTGGTAATAAAGATTGTCGGTATGCCCCTGTGTGGACACTAATCTCTCTTATTTTATCCTCATGGTCGCTTCGCGAGAAATACGTAGGAGGGAGCGATATACTGCTTGACTCCTCGGTGAAGGTATGTTCTCGAAACTTCAACAAAAGCCTGTACCGAGCTACTGAGTGTCTCTCTTGCAGAGTCTTCCACTGGAGTTTATCTATCATCTCTGTAAGGCTTTCGCGATTACTAAATGATCCTGAAACGAAGCGCGCTGCTCTCCATTGGATCTTCTCTATCTCTTCTACCAACCCTATCTGGTACGGATCCCACACCGGTGATCAGTATTCAAGCAGTGGCGAACAAGTGTACTGTAATCTACTTCCTTTGTTTTCGGACTGCGTTTCCTTAGGATTCATACAATGAATCTCAGTCTGGCAACGGCTTTACCGACGATTAATTTTCTATGGTGATTTCATTTTAAATCTTTCCGAATGCCAGATAGTTTTATGGAATTAACTGCTTCCAGTTGCTGACCTGCTATATTGTAGCTCAATGATAAAGGATCTTTCTTTCTATGTATTCGCAGCGCATTACAGTTGTCTACATTGAGATTCAATTGGCATTCCCTGCGCCATACATCAATTCATTGCAGATCTTCCTGCAGTTCAGTACAATTTTCTATAGTTACAACCTCTCGATATACTACATCATCATCCGCAAAAAGTCTCAGTGAATTTACGATGTTATCCACAAGGTCATTTATATATTTTGTGAATAGAGACGGTCCTACGACACTCCCCTGCGGCACACCTGAAATCACTCTTACTTCAGAAGGCTTCTCTCCATTGAGAATGACATGCTGCGTTCTGTTATCTAGGAACTCTTCAATACAATCACACAATTGGTCTGATAGTCCATATGCTCTTACTTTGTTCATTAATCGACTGTGGGAAACTGTATCAAACGCCTTGCGGAAGCCAAGAAACTCAGCATCAACCTGAGAATCCGTGTCTATGGCCCTCTGAGTCTCGTGGGCGTGTAGCACGAGCTGGGTTTCACACGATCGTCTTTTTCGAAACCGATGCTGATTCCTACAGAGTAGATTTCTAGTCTTCAGAAAAGTCATTATACTCGAATATAGTACGTGTTCCAGAATTCTACAACTAATCTACATCTACATCTACATTTATACTCCGCAAGCCACCCAATGGTGTGTGGCGGAGGGCACTTTACGTGCCACTATTATTACCTCCCTTTTCTGTTCCAGTCGCGTATGGTTCGCGGGAAGAACGCCTGTCTGAAAGCCTCCGTGCGCGCTCGAATCTCTCTAATTTTACATTCGTGATCTCCTCGGGAGGTATAAGTAGGGGGAAGCAATATATTCGATACCTCATCCAGAAACGCACCCTCTCGAAACCTGGACAGCAAGCTACACCGCGATGCAGAGCGCCTCTCTTGCAGAGTCTGCCACTTGAGTTTGCTAAACATCTCCGTAACGCTATCACGCTTACCAAATAACCCTGTGACGAAACGCGCCGCTCTTCTTTGGATCTTCTCTATCTCCTTCATCAACCCGATCTGGTACGGATCCCACACAGATGAGCAATACTTAAGTATAGGTCGAACGAGTGTTTTGTAAGCCACCTCCTTTGTTGATGGACTAAATTTTCTAAGGACTCTCCCAATGAATCTCAACCTGGTACCCGCCTTACCAACAATTAATTTTATATGATCATTCCACTTCAAATCGTTCCGCATGCATACTCCCAGATATTTTACAGAAGTAACTGCTACCAGTGTTTGTTCCGCTATCATATAATCATACAATAAAGGATCCTTCTTTCTATGTATTCGCAATGCATTACATTTGTCTATGTTAAGGGTCAGTTGCCACTCCCTACACCAAGTGCCTATCCGCTGCAGATCTTCCTGCATTTCGCTACAATTTTCAAGTGCTGCAACTTCTCTGTATACTACAGCATTATCCGCGAAAAGCCGCATGGAACTTCCGACAGTATCTACTATGTCACTTACACATATTGTGAAAAGCAATGGTCCCATAACACTCCCCTGTGGCACGCCAGAGGTTACTTTAACGTCTATAGACGTCTCTCCATTGATAACAACATGCTGTGTTCTGTCTGCTGGAAACTCTTCACTCCAGTCACACAGCTGGTCTGATACTCCGTAGGCTCTTACTTTGTTTATCAGGTGACAGTGCGGAACTGTATCGAACGCCTTCCGGAAGTCAAGGAAAATAGCATCTACCTGGGAGCCTTTATCTAATGTTTTCTGGGTCTCATGAACAAATAAAGCGAGTTGGGTCTCACACGATCGCTGTTTCCGGAATCCATGTTGATTCCTACAGAGTAGATTATGGATTTCCAAATACGACATGATAAGCGAGCAAAAAACATGTTCTAAAATTCTACAACAGATCGACGTCAGAGATATAGGTCTAAAGTTTTGCGCATCTGCTCGACGACCCTTCTTGAAGACTGGGACTACCTGTGCTTTTCCAATCATTTGGAACCTTCCGTTCGTCTAGAGACTTGCGGTACACGGCTGTTAGGAGGGGGGCAAGTTCTTTCGCGTACTCTGTGTAGAATCGAATTGGCATCCCGTCAGGTCCAGTGGACTTTCCTCTGTTGAGTGATTCCAGTTGCTTTTCTATTCCGTGGACACTTATTTCGATGTCAGCCATTTTTTCGTTTGTGCGAGGATTTAGAGAAGGAACTGCAGTGCGGTCGTCCTCTGTGAAACAGCTTTGGAAAAATGTGTTTAGTATTTCAGCTTTACGCGTGTCATTCTCTGTTTCAATGCCATCATCATCCCGGAGTGTCTGGATATGCTGTCTCGAGCCACTTACTGATTTAACGTAAGACCAGAACTTCCTGGGATTTTCTGTCAGCCGGCCGAAGTGGCCGTGCGGTTAAAGGCGCTGCAGTTTGGAACCGCAAGACCGCTACGGTCGCAGGTTCGAATCCTGCCTCGGGCATGGATGTTTGTGATGTCCTTAGGTTAGTTAGGTTTAACTAGTTCTAAGTTCTAGGGGACTAATGACCTCAGCAGTTGAGTCCCATAGTGCTCAGACCCATTTGAACCATTTTCTGTCAAGTCGGTACATAGAATTTTACTTTCGAATTCACTGAACTCTTCACGCATAACCCTCCTCACGCCAACTTTGACATCGTTTAGCTTCTATTTGTCTGAGAGGTTTTGGCTGTGTTTACACTTGGAGTGAAGCTCTCTTTGCTTTCGCAGTAGCTTCCTAACTTTGTTGTTAAACCACGGTGGGTCTTTCCCGTCCCTCACAGTTTTACTCGGCACGTACCTGTCTAAAACGCATTTTACGGTTGCCTTGAACTTTTTCCATAAACACTCAACATTGTCAGTGTCGGAACAGAAATTTTCGTTTTGATCTGTTAGGTAGTCTGAAATCTGCCTTCTATTACTCTTGCTAAACAGATAAACCTTCCTCCCTTTTTTTATATTCCTATTAACTTCCATATTCAGGGATGCTGCAACGGCCTTATGATCACTGATTCCCTGTTCTGCACTTACAGAGTCGAAAAGTTCGGGTCTGTTTGTTATCAGTAGGTCCAAGATGTTATCTCCACGAGTCGGTTCTCTGTTTAATTGCTCGAGGTAATTTTCGGATAGTGCACTCAGTATAATGTCACTCGATGCTCTGTCCCTATCACCCGTCCTAAACATCTGAGTGTCCCAGTCTATATCTGGTAAATTGAAATCTCCACCTAAGACTATAACATGCTGAGAAAATTTATGTGAAATGTATTCCAAATTTTCTCTCAGTTGTTCTGCCACTAATGCTGCTGAGTCGGGAGGTCGGTAAAAGTAGCCAACTATTAACCTAGCTCGGTTGTTGAGTGTAACCTCCACCCATAATAATTCACAGGAACTATCCACTTCTACTTCACTACAGGATAAACTACTACTAACAGCGACAAACACGCCACCCCCGGTTGCATGCAATCTATCCTTTCTAAACACCGTCTGTGCCTTTGTAAAAATTTCGCAGAATTTATCTCTGGCTTCAACCAGCTTTCTGTACCTATAACGATTTCAGCTTCGGTGCTTTCTATCAGTGCTTGAAGTTCCGGTACTTTACCAATGCAGCTTCGACAGTTTACAATTACAATACCGATTGCTGCTTGGCCCCCGCGTGTCCTGACTTTGCCCCGCACCCTTTGAGGCTGTTGCTTTCTGTACTTGCCCGAGGCCATCTAACCTAAAAAAACCGCCCAGTCCACGCCACACAATCCCTGCTACCCGTGTAGCCGCTTGTTGCGTGTAGTGGACTCCTGACCTATCCAGCGGAACCCGAAATCCCACCACCCTATGGCGCAAGTCGAGGAATCTGCAGCCCACACGGTCGCAGAACCGTCTCAGCCTCTGATTCAGACCCTCCACTCGGCTCTGTACCAAAGGTCTGCAGTCAGACCTGTCGACGATGCTGCAGATGGTGAGGTCTGCTTTCATTCCGCTAGCGAGACTGGCAGTCTTCACCAAATCAGATAGCCGCCGGAAGCCAGAGAGGATTTCCTCCGATCCATAGCGACACACATCATTGGTGCCGACATAAGCGACCACCAGCAGATGGGTGCACCCTGTACCCTTCATGGCATCCGGAAGAACCCTTTCCACATCTGGAATGACTCCCCCCGGTATGCACACGGAGTGCACATTGGTTTTCTTCCGCTCTCTTGCTGCCATATCCCTAAGGGGCCCCATTACGCGCCTGACGTTGGAGCTCCCAACTACCAGTAAGCCCACCCTCTGCGACCGCCCGGATCTTGCAGACTGAGGGGCAACCTCTGGAACAGGACAAGCAGCCATGTCTGGCCGAAGATCAGTATCAGCCTGAGACAGAGCCTGAAACCGGTTCGTCAGACAGACTGGAGAGGCCTTCCGTTCAGCCCCCTGCCACACCTCGAGACGACCTCCCACTCTACCACAGGTGAGGGATCAGCCTCAATGTGAGCAGTATCCCGGGCAGCCACAGTCGTAGTCCGATCGGGGGATGTGTGGGACGAGCTGGCCGTCCCCGACAAACCCCCATCCGGACCCCCACAGTGATGCCCATTGGCAACAGCCTCAAGCTGTGTGACTGAAGCCAACACTGCCTGAAGCTGGGAGCGAAGGGATGCCAACTCAGCCTGCATCCGAACACAGCAGTTGCAGTCCCTATGCATGGTAAAAACTGTTGTGCAAAGAACGTCTGAACTAACCTACAGAGAGCACAAACAATTCGACACAAAATTGAAACGGTTATTAAAATACAAGATTGCCTAGTAAATGCAGTAATGCTGCTACTTGCGCACTGCTGACACACTGCTCGGCGGCGGAAGGAGACTACGTGATTTTACACTATTCAGGCACTAAAACGCGATGCTACAACTCTCAAATACTATAATAAGGGCCAAAATTTATGAATTAAACAATGCAAATACCAAAAACACGCAAAGAAATTAAGAATTGAACTATGTAACAAATAAATGAGCTAAGAGTATACGACTTGTTGCTGCAGCTGCTTATCCAACGGCGGCAGGGAGCACATCGATGTTAGAGATATAGGTCTATTGTTCAGCACATCTGTTCGACGTCCCTTCTTGAAAACGGGGATGATCTGTGCCCTTTTCCAATCTTTTGGAACGCTACGCTCTTCTAGAGACCTACGGTACACCGCTGCAAGAAAGGGGGCAAGTTCCTTCGCGTACTCTGTGCAAAATCGAACTGGTATCCCATCAGGTCCAGCGGCCTTTCCTCTTTTGAGCGATTTTAATTGTTTCTCTATCCCTCTGTCATCTACACTACTGGCCATTAAAATTGCTACACCATGAATATGACGTGCTACAGACGCGAAATTTAACCGACAGGAAGAAGATGCTGTGATATGCAAATGATTAGCTTTTCAGAGCATTCACACAAGGTTGCCGCCGGTGACGACACCTACAACATGCTGGCATGAGAAAAGTTTCCAAACCATTTCTCATACACAAACGGCAGTTGACCGGCGTTGCCTGGTGAAACGTTGTTGTGATGCCTCGTGTAAGGAGGAGACATGCTTACCACCACGTTTCACAGAGGAAGACCGCACTGCAGTTCCTTCTCTAAATCCTCGCACAAACGAAAAAATGGCTGACATCGAAATAAGTGTCCACGGAATAGAAAAGCAAATGGAATCACTCAATAGAGGAAAGTCCACTGGACCCGACGGGATACCAATTCGATTCTACACAGAGTACGCGAAAGAACTTGCCCCCCTTCTAACAGCCGTGTACCGCAAGTCTCTAGAGGAACGGAAGGTTCCAAATGATTGGAAAAGCACAGGTAGTCCCAGTCTTCAAGAAGGGTCGTCGAGCAGATGCGCAAAACTATAGACCTATATCTCTGACGTCGATCTGTTGTAGAATTTTAGAACATGTTTTTTGCTCGCGTATCATGTCGTTTCTGGGAACCCAGAATCTACTCTGTGGGAATCAACATGGATTCCGGAAACAGCGATCGTGTGAGACCCAACTCGCTTTATTTGTTCATGAGACCCAGAAAATATTAGATAAAGGCTCCCAGGTAGATGCTATTTTCCTTGACTTCCGGAAGGCGTTCGATACAGTTCCGCACTGTCGCCTGATAAACAAAGTAAGAGTCTACGGAATATCAGACCAGCTGTGTGGCTGGATTGAAGAGTTTCCAGCAGACAGAACACAGCATGTTGTTATCAATGGAGAGACGTCTATAGACGTTAAAGTAACCTCTGGCGTGCCACAGGGGAGTGTTATGGGACCATTGCTTTTCACAATATGTGTAAGTGACATAGTAGATACTGTCGGAAGTTCCATGCGGCTTTTCGCGGATAATGCTGTAGTATACAGAGAAGTTGCAGCACTTGAAAATTGTAGCGAAATGCAGGAAGATCTGCAGCGGATAGGCACTTGGTGTAGGGAGTGGCAACTGACCCTTAACATAGACAAATGTAATGCATTGCGAATACATAGAAAGAAGGATCCTTTATTGTATGATTATATGATAGCGGAACAAACACTGGTAGCAGTTACTTCTGTAAAATATCTGGGAGTATGCATGCGGAACGATTTGAAGTGGAATGATCATATAAAATTAATTGTTGGTAAGGCGGGTACCAGGTTGAGATTCATTGGGAGAGTCCTTAGAAAATTTAGTCCATCAACAAAGGAGGTGGCTTACAAAACACTCGTTCGACCTATACTTAAGTATTGCTCATCTGTGTGGGATCCGTACCAGATCGGGTTGATGAAGGAGATAGAGAAGATCCAAAGAAGAGCGGCGCGTTTCGTCACAGGGTTATTTGGTAAGCGTGATAGCGTTACGGAGATGTTTAGCAAACTCAAGTGGCAGACTCTGCAAGAGAGGCGCTCTGCATCGCGGTGTAGCTTGCTGTCCAGGTTTCGAGAGGGTGCGTTTCTGGATGAGGTATCGAATATATTGCTTCCCCCTACTTATACCTCCCGAGGAGATCACGAATGTAAAATTAGAGAGATTCGAGCGCGCACGGAGGCTTTCAGACAGGCGTTCTTCCTGCGAACCATACGCGACTGGAACAGAAAAGGGAGGTAATGACAGTGGCACGTAAAGTACCCTCCGCCACACACCGTTGGGTGGCTTGCGGAGCATAAACGTGGATGTAGATGTAGACTTTGATAAAGGTCGGATTGTAGCCTTTCGCGATTGCAGTTTATCGTATAGCGATATCGCTGCTCGCGTTGGTCGAGATCCAATGACTGTTAGCAGGATATGGAATCGGTGGGTTCAGGAGGGTAATACGGAACGCCGTGCTGGATCCTAACGGCCTCGTATCACTAGAAGTCGAGATGACAGACATCTTATCCTCATGGCTGTAACGGATCGCGCAACCACGTCTCGATCCCTGAGTCAACAGATGGGGACGTTTGCAAGACAACAACCATCTGCACGAACAGTTCGACGCCGTTTGCAGCAGCATGGACTATCAGCTCGGAGACCATGGCTGCGGTTACTCTTGACGCTGCATCACAGACAAGACTGCCTGCGATGGTGTACTCAACGACGAACCTGGGTGCACGAATGGCAAAACGTAATTTTTTCGGAGAAAAGAAATGGTTCAAATGGCTCTGAGCACTATGGGACTCAACTGCTGTGGTCATAAGTCCCCTAGAACTTAGAACTACTTAAACCTAACTAACCTAAGGACAGCACACAACACCCAGCCATCACGAGGCAGAGAAAAGTCCCTGACCCCGCCGGGAATCGAACCCGGGAACCCGGGCGTGGGAAGCGAGAACGCTACCGCACGACCACGAGATGCGGGCTTTTTCGGAGAATCCAGGTTCTATTTACAGCATCATGATGGTGGCCTCCGTGTTCGGCGACATCGCCGTGAACGCACATTGAAAGCGTGTATTCGTCATCGCCATACTGGTGTATCACCCGGCATGATGGTATGGGGTGCCATTGGTTACACGTCTCGGTCACCTCTTTTTCGCATTGACGGCACTTTGAACAGTGGACGTTACATTTAGATGTGTTACGACCCGTGGCTCTACCCTTCATTCGATCCCTGCGAAACTCTACATTTCAGCAGGATAGTGCACGGGCCTTTCTGGATGCAGTAAATGTTCGATTGCTGCCCTGGCCAGCACATTCTCCAGATCTCTCACCAATTGCAAACGTCTGGTCAATGGTGGCCGAGCAACTGGCTCGTCACAATACACCAGTCACTACTGTTGATGAACTGTGGTATCGTGTTGAAGCTGCATGGGCAGCTGTACCCGTACACGCCATCCAAGCTCTGTTTGACTCAATGTCCAGGCATTTCAAGGCCGTTATTATGGCCATAGGTGGTTGTTCTGGGTACTGATTTCTCAGGATCTATGCACTCAAACTGCGTGAAAATGTAATCACATGTCAGTTCTCGTATAATATATTTGTCCAATGAATACCCATTTATCATTTGCTTTCTTCTTGGTGTAGCAATATAGATGGCCAGTAGTGTATTTCGATATCTACCATTTTGTCAACTGTGCGACGATCTAGTGAAGGAACTACAGTGCAGTGCTTGAAAGAGTTTTATTTTGTGACTGGAGTTCTTCCATCGATGAAGACGTGTATGAGAACCAGCACGCTGGTGCACCAGTACAGTGCATACTGTGATATCGCAAGTTGCTTCGGCTTATTAGTGCTATAAAGCTAAACAGCTGTGATCACGTTACCTTATTTCCACTGAGGTTCCACGCCACTGTAGATCATCTTTGAAAGTAGAGTTTACTAGTGTTTGGTACATACATAATGTCAGTCATTTCACATTATTTATATTAGATCTCCTGGCCATAAAAGGAGGCAGAGTTGGGCAATTGATTAATAGTTTTACTTAGGAAATATAGACATTTACCAGAATGGGTGTTTTTTTAAACTGCAATAAACGTATCATAAGAAACAACATTTATCATTTAGTAGTATTAGTTGCCTTCATCATTCATTTATGTTCAGATTGTAATTTATAGAATAATGAGATCCTAAGATCTGCTTCAGGGGGTAGTCAGACAGGGCCAAATCTTCATTTTATCGTTTATTATTTTCCGTTGCGCATATTCATTTTACACCCGCCTGGAGTAGCATCTTGGCTATGGCGACCCTGCCAGCATCCTACTTAGACTCTTCTGATAATAGTCATAAAGTAGTTTGAAACCTCAGAAATTTTGAAAAAAAATTTTTTCCCATGTTTAAATGTTATTGATAGTGATCACCAGCTTGCGTGTATAGTTTGCAGTGGTAAAGTCACGCTATAACATTAAAAATTATCTTTGTGTATTTTATTGTATTTGTTTTCAGAGGTATTGCGCTTCAGCCCGCTGGCTGCAATTTATTGATTTATGTTACATTATGTGTCAGTGTATTTATTTGTATTGTAACTACACTGCTCTTGACGACATTGCCGTTAGTTTAGCTTCTTTGTTGTAGATATTTATCTCACGTACCATTACATAATATATGTGGGTATTGTAAAATGAGTGTATTTAAAGAGAGGATTGTAATCAGGGATCAGTCCATGTTAACTAGGGTGAAAGCGCGCTTAGTATCACAACAGGGCACTAGTTGTAACAATATCGAAATGGCAGATATGGCAGATACGCAGGTCAGTCAAGAAAGTCTATGGGATGAAAACAAGTTAGCTATGTTAGCAGCACAAGACACTGGTGAGGGGAATACCGATCCAAGGGAATTTTTTGAGGATGATAGACACAGTCAAGCCCGTGGTGGGCAATCTGATAGCGAAGATGAGGAACAGAGACACACTGAGGCAATCGTAAAGATGCGGGACTATCATGTAGGGAGTCCAAGTGAACGCAGAACAACTCAGAATTATGGTAGACCGCCGTCAGTGAATCGTCACGAGGCAGCATATCAAGGGCACGCGGTAATGACTTTTTTGAATACCAAGAAATGGAAAGTGAAAAGGGCAGATGATCACCTAGGAGTAGAGAAAGTGAAGGCCACAATAGAAGAGAATATTTAGATAACGCAGGCGTGTTGGACATCCTTGCGTACCTGAAAGAAATGGGAAATAAATTTCAAGGGGTCAGCTCTCAACTGGGAAAGAAAATAAAAAGAGGGAATGATGGAGTACGCGCTGAATTAGCGGATCAAATGAAAAGAAGGAATCATGAAATATGCTCTGAAATGGGAAGTAAAATTCAAAATGTTAGTGCTGAAATGGGAAGTAAAATTCAGAAAGTTAGTGTCGAAATTCAGTCAATAAAACATGAGACGAGAGAAGTGAAAAATGAGGTAGTGACGCTCCGAACAAAACTAGAATGAGAAATTGCGGAGGTCAGAAGAACCGCGAGCGAGGCGCGATTACTAGAGAAGGGCGTGAAGCGTATTGCTATTGAAACATTAGAGAAAACGGAAAATGCGACAAAGATAGGTAGAGGCGCATTAACGAAGTTGCAGAGGCGGGTGAAACAAGTAGAAATAACGCAGCTGCAAAAGACGGAAATTGCACTAAATAAGGCATTGACCGAGGAGCCAATTTAAACAGAACATAGAAAGCGAAATCAAGCAATCATCTCAGAAAGTCAGGTCGCAATCAAAGCAAAACTCACCTCTCAGAAAAGAAGTAGTAGGCAGGCGATTTGGAAACAATAGAAACCGAAAGATCCAGTTCAAACTCTAGACGAAAATGTACAAGCCCAGGCAATATTAGAATGTGCTCGAATGTAAGAGTTGCTCGTCAACTACAGACTGAAAGTGTATCTGCAGAGCAACGAAATATCGCTAGAGATATGGTCCCAGCGTGTACACAGGGCATGATCTGATCGCAAAGCTGGCCGGTGTGGCCGAACGGTTCTAGGCGCTTCAGTCTGGAACCGCGCGACCGCTACGGCCGCAGGTTCGAATCCTGCCTCGGGCATGGATGTGTGTGATGTCCTTAGGTTAGTTAGGTTTAAGTAGCTCTAAGTTCTAGTGGACTGATGACCTCAGATGTTAAGTCCCATAGTGCTCAGAGCCATTTGAACAATTTTTTTTTTTGGATCGCAAATTGCGAATATGGAGAACAGCAAAGAAATATTTCATATGCATAATTATTATCCGATAATGCGCACCATGGAACATTTTTGCAATGAGGAAAACGGGACAGGGAATAGAAGAGGGGATGCCCAAGATAACGGTAGACAGGGAACGTTAATGCCAAATGAGAATGTCGTAGGCCGAGCGGGAAGAAACGCTGACGATATTTTCGATTTTAAGCATTTTATCTCTGTAAGAAAATTTCAGAATTACAAAGACGAGGATAATGTTTAACACCTGAAAACCTTTATTGGTCAATTTGATTTATCATTACCTCCTCACTGGCAGCTGATATACAAACTGGACATACCGAAGGAACGACGGCCGAGTGCATGCGGGACATTGCAAAAACGTGCACGTCATACGAAGAGTTTCGTGACGCATTTTTAAACAAATATTGCTCCAAGGAGACACAGGATAGGATCAAGCAGGAAATAATGATGAGTAGAGACTTAGAGAGTTCAGGATTCCGTAGTCAGGCGAAGTTTTTCGAAAAATTGACCAAGAAGAATCTGTGTTTGGACGACCCATGCACTCCGGCTGAGATCATAAGATTGTGTTACATGAAGTTGCCAGTTTCTTACCAGCAAACGCTCGTCGGCCGATGTGGAAGTGATGTAGAGGGATTCAAGGGTATCCTAAGAGAGTTAGAGTTCGCTTTCAACGAGCAGCAGGCGCGAGAAAAACGTAGGCGGAGAGACGTGCAAGGTGAAAGAAGGTAGAACAACGGAGGGAATAATAGAGGCCGTAATTGCCAAAACAATGTAAATCGTCCGCCGCACCAAAACATGGACCAGAGAGATCGTATCGGGAATAATGGACAATCGAGGAACTATGGCAGAGAATATAGGCAACAAAAGACCCGCGATGGGAGCTACAAAATAATGGCGCATCGTGGGGCGACAATAGAGAAACTCGTCAACGGTCTGATCAAGGACGGGGTGGAATGAATAGCAACAGGAATCGGGAACAATTAATTGAAATTAGACCACATAACCCTGGGAGAGTATGCCAAAATAACATAGAAAATGAACAATGACTAGGCTCGGAAGAAATAATATAAATATTATGGAATACGGGGACATGACTGAGATATTACTTCAATAAAAGGAAACGTTACCTAAACAGGACATCTATCCGGTGGTAAAAATACAAATTGGAGGAATTAGGGGTACTGCTGTAATAGATAGAGTAAGTGCACTCTCAGCTATTTCAGACAGGCTGTTCGTTAAATGCAAAGTGTCGGTTAATCCACCTGTGTTCACAGTACAAAACACAAAGCTACGAGGGTATGGAAATATCGCAACAAACACTTCTAGACTTTGATTGCCAAGGACACCATATGACTGCAAATCTGCTCATAATTCCGAAACTAACAGCTGATATAATAATCGGTATAGATTTTCTTTCAGCGCAGAAAGCTATCGTCGATCTGGGAAGAGGGGAGTTAACGTTAGGGAAAGAGAATAAAATAAAAATCAGATTTGATGAGAAGGAAACAAATGCCCAAATTCGGCCGAGCTGTTTAAAACTGCAATTCACTCTCCAACATGCAGTTCAGAGGGAAGAGTGTAAAAAAGATAATGACAATAGAGCAGAGTTCAAGTCAGAACGAGAACATATTAATGAAATTAACTATACGAATGATTTGAAACACGAGAATCTGGATAACATAGATAATAAGGACAAAAAAGGGTTGGAGCTTACACTCAAAAATAGCGCAGAGATCTTCGTACCCAAAACCGGATGCATTACGGGGTATCAATATAAATTTGAGGTAAAGAAACATAGACCATTTCGGGTACCTCCTTGCGCCATCCCACGGTCATACCGGGAAAGGATTCTAAGTGAACTACGAAGAATGGAGGACGAAGGTGTAATTGAGACCGCGAGATCTGAGTACAATAGTCCACTACGCATTGTAGACAAAAAAGGACGGTGGAATTCGACTGGTGTTAGACTCAAATAAATACCATTATTGTGCCAGATACGGATCGCCCTGAAAGGCTTGAAGACATGCTTCAAAGATTTCACGGGGTCTCGGTGTTTTCCTCACCTGATTTGCGCTCGAGTTTTTGGCAAATACAGCTCGATCCTGGATGCCGAAAATTCACGGCCTTTATTGCCTTCGGAAGGTGTTTTCAATTCAAAAGGCTCCCTTTTGGATTGGATATATTTTCAGCTGTATTTATCAGGGGCTTTAGCAAAAGATTGAGTGAAGAGTTAAAAGAGAAGCTCACGAGGTATGTAGACGATATATTGATGGCAGAAAAGGCCTGGGAGAGACATAACAAACTCTTAGAGGAAGTGTCAATCAGTTTGAAAGCTATGGTGTGACACCGCAATCATTGGGAAGTCTTGCTTTGGGAGCATAAGGTTAGCTTTCTGGGACACGTGATAACAGGAGAAGGTATTAGTCCCGACCCAGAGAGGATGGCAGCAATTGCAAAGTTTACCACTCCTCCAACCAGAAAACAACTGAGAGGGTTTCTGGGAATAATGAATTTCTATAAGAAGTTGATCTATGTGGAAACATTAGCAAGTTCCCGACTCTGCCAATTGACAGGAAAAGGAACACCCTGGGTGTGGGATAAGTGGGCAGACCGAGAATTCAATAATTTGAAGGCGGCACTCGTCAATGTTCCTATTGTATCACATCCTGACTTATCACAAGTTTTTTGTATGGCCACTGACAGCGCGAAGACCGGTCTGGGAGTTATGGTGTTTCAAGGTTTTTAACAAGATGGAAAATTAGTACACAGAACAAAAAGTGAAAGAAATTACTCCAAAAGTGAAAGAAATTACTCTGTCGCCGAACTTGAAGCATTTGCAATAGTATAGGGATTTAAAAAGTTCAATTACTTTCTGTTCGGTAGAGAAACAAAAGTCTATACCGACCATAGGGCCATAGAGTTTCTCCTAACCACCAAACTTCCGCATGGAAGACTAGCGAGATGGGTAACTGTGCTTCAGGAATGCCAGTTTTCAACGATCTATGTACCTGGTCCGACAAACGTCATTGCTGACACCCTGTCCCGCTCACCTGTTGGAATAACAGAAGAGACGGCTGAAGCATTAGAGCAAGAGCACTTTTCGTCGTTCTACCTCAAAGGCGTGGCATTTGAAAACTTTGTTACTGTCACGATGAGGAATATCCAGAATGATCAGGACAAGGACTCAGATTTAGTCAAAATAAAAGAAAAGTGGAAGAATCGAACGCAGGCCCGCATAAGACAGCACTACCTTTTGAGAAAAGGGATTCTGTTTTATAGGGCAAACGTTAATGATTCGCTGTGGGTGGTGTACATACCAAATGAGTTAATAAGAAAGCTTATATGGCACACACACCTAAGTTACGCACATTTCGGTCCTCGAAAATGTTTTATGAAAATGAGGAGTGTCTACTACTTTAAAAACATGGAGAAACTAACACGGAAAGTACTAGCCATCTGTAAAAACTGCCAAAAGGCGAAATCCATAACTGTAGGAACCCAGGCTCCTTTATACCCAATTATTCCTGAGAAGCTAAGACATATGGCAGCGGCGGATTTAATGGGACCATTACCCAAGACACAGAGGGGCTATCAATATATATCGGTAGTATTGGATCTGACATCCAAATTTGTGACGATGACACCACTAAAAAGGGCGACTGGCGCAACTGTAAGTAGAGCCTTGTGTAGAGACTTCATAAACCAAGTGGGAACTGTAGACTGTATCATCTCAGACAAAGGACCTTAATATAAATCTGAGGTATGGAAAAGAACACTAAGGAGGCATAAGAATAAAGCCCATATTTATTAATAGGTTTCACCCGAGTTCGAAACCCGCAGAGAGAACGAGGAAAGGTTTGGGTAATTTACGTAGATTATACTGTGGAAAGAATCGTGCTAGCTGGGATGTGTTTCCTAAAGATTTTCAGGATGCGATAAACGAGCTTCCCCACAGTACTACAATGATGCCACCTATGATGGTTCTGAAGAATAGGGACCCTCCAGATAAAATTCGAGGACTGATCGATTTTCCACAAAGGACGCGCTGACAGCATAAAGTCATAGTGGAGGAGGCTTTGCGCAATATTCGGGTCGCTGGTGAGAAGCACAAGGTGTGCGCAGTCCAAAAGGCGCATGTAAGGGAATTTGTAGTTAGACAAAAGGTCTTAGTTAAGTCTTATAGGTTGTCCAACAAACAAATGAAGCTATGTCAAAAGTTCTTCAAGAGATACAGCGGCCCTGTACGTATAAGTAGACCAGCGCACGCAAATTCGGTTGAAATTGAGACTGTGAGAACAGGAAAATCTTTGGGACTCCATCATGTGAGCCATCTCAAGCCATTTATAGAAGAAGTAGGGAGAATTGTAGGGAGCTTGTATGGGAAAAGCATGGTATTGTATATAGTTAGCAATTAAGTATTACACTGAGGGGATCTGTAGATTTACCAAATTTTCTATAATATAGCAGGTTAAAAGAGGTACTAAAGTACACAAAAGGGCAGGATGTCGTGGGTAAGAAAATTAGGGTATGTTTCTTGGTGTGGGTTATAACCACGTGCACAGCAAACTGAGCGTACATATTTAGAAGGTGTTTAGAGTTTAAGATATGATATCTGACCATGAAGGAATAAAGTGAAATTGAGAAACATGTGGGCTGCAAAAATGTTGTAAATTTGTGAACAGATAAAATTGATACCCAGTTGCAGTGGAATGTATTAGCAGAACGTCAGCGTTTGAAAAGTTTTAGAAATACTGAATGAAATGAGTGTCTATTTTATATATTTAGCAATGGGATCATAAATGACTGACTTGCTAATAGGGTTTGCGGTGACATGCAGGTGTGTCGTCCAAGTATGATTTGTCTCCATTCAGAGAAACGAGAGTTCCATAGGTGGCCAGCTCCACGTGTCTACGCGAGAGCACACCGTTATTTGTATGGGAATGTTGTATTTATGCTGTTCGAATACACGGAATAATTGTGTAGATGGTGGCGCACCGAAATATTTTTTAAGGACATGAAATGGAAGTGTAATAAGGGCATACACACGTAAAATGTAATAAAGGAAAATACGAAGCTGTACGTTCAAAGCACATGACATAGAGGGTAATACATATGGGCATGGCAGTCGTGTTGACGAGCAGTGATTTTATATAATGTACTAAAATCTTTATATTTCCAGGTACCACTAGTAAAATAAAATGTGTGCACGAGAGAGTCCCTGCAATCGCGCTATCCTCTGTGCCCTCGGTGGCTCAGATGGATAGAGCGTCTGCCGTGCAAGCGAGAGAACTTGGGTTCGAGTCGCAGTCGGGGCACACATTTTCACCCGTCCCTGTCGATATGTATCAACGCCCGTTAGCAGCTGAAGGTATTAATATAATTCTAATTTCGTTCTAGACAGCTGCAAGTCATCAATGGTGTCTGTTCTTTCAGACATGTCCGAAAGAACAGACGCCACATCCATATAAGTATATAAATCTGGCAACAACGAAATGGTTCAAATGGCTCTGAGCACTATGGGACCTAACAGCTGAGGTCATCAGTCCCCTAGAACTTAGAACTACTTAAACCTAACTAACCTAAGGACATCACACACATCCATGCCCGAGGCAGGATTCGAACCTGCGACCGTGGCGGTCGCGCGGTTCCAGACTGAAGCGCCTAGAACAGCTCGGCCACTTCGGCGGCTGGCAACAACGGCCGTGGCCTTCTTCTTCTGTGCGGAAGCACACATTTTCCCCGAACTCTTACGGGACTTGGTAAGAATGTCTTCCATGAGTAATGAGTGTGTTGGGGTGGGACACTACGAATGTAGTGTGTGGACATACAAGGTGAGAATGTAGGTGTCGCGGGAGGCGTGCGCGAGATAGTCCCTGCAGTCCCGTATTCCTCTGTGCCCTCGGTGGCTCAGATGGATAGAGCGTCTGCCATGTAAGCATGATATCCCGGGTTGGAGTACCGGTTGGAGCACATATTTTCACCTTTCCCCGTCGATATACATTAACGCCCATTAGCAGCTGAAGGCATTAATATAATTCTAATTTCGTTCTAGACAGCTGCTGGTCATCAATGGTGTCTGTTCTTTCAGACATGTCCGAAAGAACAGACACCATATCCATATAAGTTTTTATATTGGTTGGAAACAAATTACTTACACCACGATGTGCTTCCACCATTGCCGTGAGATATGACTCCAAATTCCATTTCAGAATGGAACACACAACGCTCATGACTCCTTTCCTGCCGTGTGCTGGTTACATTGCGTAAGTTATGAGGAAGTGACGATATTCAGTTACTTAGCGTTGTTCTCTGAAATATTTCCATAACCCTATGCAGTGGCCCACAAACAAAATACGCTACACAAGTCGTCTGGCTGTAGATATTTCATGCTTTCTGTGTAAAGCTGGAGCGGGTTGTTAGTGTAGTATACTAAGAAGAATGTATTATTAAATACGTGGCTGATTTGGTGATGTACAGGATGCAAAATTTAGTACACAGAGCCGCCAGCTATTGCAGCAATAGTGGCTTCAACCTGGCTGGATATCCAATCAAACAGAGTTTGGATAACTGCAGGTACGTCATTCCATGGTGCTTCAACTCTGTGCCTCAGTACAAATCATAGTTGTGTTTGGTGTTGTTATGTGGTGGACAGTATTGGCATGCCAGTCCACCGGCAAACAAAGACCGAATATTTTCTGTGGTAGAGAGATGTGGAGAGCGTGCACTCCGTGTCGAGGTTGGTCAGGACAACATGTGCGACATGTGGTCGTGCATTATCTTGTTGAAAGATAACATCTTGTTGAAAGATAACCTCACGCGGATACGCTTATCGTTGTGCTGTATAGAAATTCTGAGACAGATCTTTTAGTTTTAAAGTAGACTGTTTAGATACAGGTGGCCAGTGGGCTCATCAATAGAGACAGTGACTTCCCTCTCAGGAAAAGTGAGGAATCCAATCACTCAACCAACCGAAGACACAACGTCAGTGAAGGGTAGCTTCCCACTCAACGGGGTGCCAGAAGATCCGCCTCCCCCCGTCGGAGGTTCGAGTCCTCCCTCGGGCATGGGTTCCAAGATGCTACTTCAGGCAGGTGTAAAATGAATGTGCGCAACGGAAAATAATAAACGCTAAAATGAAGATTTGGCCCTGTCTGACTAGCCCCTGAAGCAGATTTTAGGCTCTCTTAATTCTATAAATTACAATCTAAACATAAATGAATGATGAAGGGAACTAATACTACTTAAATGATAAACGTTGTTTCTTGTTATACGTGTTGTTGTTGTTGTGGTCTTCAGTCCTGAGACTGGTTTGATGCAGCTCTCCATGCTACTCTATCCTGTGCAAGCTTCTTCATCTCCCAGTACCTACTGCAACCTACATCCTTCTGAATCTGCTTAGTGTATTGATCTCTTGGTCTCCCTCTACCATTTTTACCCTCCACGCTGCCCTCCAATGCTAAATTTGTGATCCCTTGATGCCTCAAAACATGTCCTACCAACCGATCCCTTCTTCTAGTCAAGTTGTGCCACAAACTTCTCTTCTCCCCAATCCTATTCAATACCTCCTCATTAGTTACGTGATCTACCCACCTTATCTTCAGCATTCTTCTGTAGCACCACATTTCGAAAGCTTCTATTCTCTTCTTGTCCAAACTGGTTATCGTCCATGTTTCACTTCCATACATGGCTACACTCCATACAAATACTTTCAGAAACGGCTTCCTGACACTTAGATTTACACTCGATGTTAACAAATTTCTCTTCTTCAGAAACGATTTCCGTGCCATTGCCAGTCTACATTTTATATCCTCTCTACTTCGACCATCATCAGTTATTTTACTCCCTAAATAGCAAAACTCCTTTACTACTTTAAGTGCCTCATTTCCTAATCTAATTCCCTCAGCATCACCCGACTTAATTAGACTACATTCCATTATCCTCGTGTTGCTTTTGTTGATGTTCATCTTATATCCTCCTTTCAAGACCCTGTCCATTCCGTTCAACTGCTCTTCCAAGTCCTTTGCTGTCTCTGACAGAATTACAATGTCATCGGCAAACCTCAAAGTTTTTGCTTCTTCTCCATGAATTTTAATACCTACTCCGAATTTTTCTTTTGTTTCCTTTACTGCTTGCTCAATATACGTTTATTGCAGATTAAATCAGCACCCTTTCTAGTAAATGTCTGTATTTCCTAAGTAAAACTATTAATCAATGGCCCAACTCCGCCCCCTTTTATGGCCAGGCGATCTAACATAAATAACGTGAAATGACTGACATTCCCGGATTCCCGGGTTCGATTCCCGGCGGGGTCAGGATTTTCTCTGCCTCGTGATGACTGGGTGTTGTGTGATGTCCTTAGGTTAGTTAGGTTTAAGTAGTTCTAAGTTCTAGGGGACTGATGACCATAGATGTTAAGTCCCATAGTGCTCAGAGCCATTTGAACCATTTTACTGACTATCTACGTACCAAACACTAGAAGACACTACTTTCAAAGATGTGTGGAGCCTCAGTGGAAATAATCTAACGTGATCATAGCTGTTTAGCTTTATAGCCATAACAAGACGAAGCAGTTTGCGATATCACTGTATGTACTGCATCTAGTGCGTCGGCGTGTTGGTTTTCGTACACGTCTGCATCGATGGAAGAACTCCAGCCACAAAATAAAACTCTTTCAAGCACTAGGACAACAGAAGGCGGTCCTCTGACTAATACACTCTAATACTGTCTTCTCCTCTCTGTGGTGTTCTACAGGCGAGAAACTCCCAGCCACAAGGACGGAGTTCTAATAACGTCTCAACGTAAGTATAGGCCGAAGAAGTGTTCTCAATCACTGAACACTGCGTACTCCATCGACGGTTTCCAACCCGGAGGCGAAGTCCAGAATCGTATAAGTTCGCAACAGTACAGTGCCTAACTGTTCTAACTATAAACTCTCCTGAGAGCAAAGACAGCTAGTCCGTTTGTTTCAACAAAGCTGATCTCGAGCGACCGTCACACATGGGCGCTCACAACGGAAGACCTCGTCTCTCCACTGCTGTCTTCCCAGCAGGGTTCGGCTCACCACCATCGTAATTCCGAAAACGAATCATATTCCCGAAACCACGGAATATTCTCCCTTTCTACAGGTTCTTCCGTAAGCCGACCAACCATATTTTAGTCTTTTGTCGTCCAGAGTGGAAAGTTTTGCGAGGAAAAACCTATACTCGTACAATGGTATGCTTCTGAGTAAAATTCCTTGGAAATAACCCAGCCTGCGTGGTTTCCAAGGTGCTGCTTCTTCGTTCCAAGATTTCTGTAGTTTCTGAAGTATAATCCTTTCGGTTCAGCTACAACATCGGCTGGTCGCGACTCTATTGTGCTCCAGCACTTAGGTGCTACGACGTCCGTCTCCTGCTTCCTGTGTTTAAGCAGGACCAACACACCTGTGTGGGCCTTCCATCCAGGGCTTCAGTTCCGTCTGCCGTTTCATTTCCACTGTCGTTCCAACCTCTACTATAGTGCGCGTCATTTATGACGGCGGCAGAGTTTAGTTTCGTTCAGCGCATTTGACGTCAAAAAACACAGTCAGCCAATGAACAGAGAACGACGTTTCCAGAGCTGCAGTGCATAGCACGGACGAGTGTTTTCAGTTTTAGAAAGGTTCAGTCATAAATAAAGTAACTGAACAAAAGCAATATCTTGATAGCAGACTTTCTTTTATAGAAAGTTTGGAAAAAGCATTCTTTATACCAGTTGTTTAAGGTTCTATTAATTAAACTAAACAAGCAATAAGCCTCCTAATTCAGGTGATAGCAAGGAAAGGTGTTTGTATCATTCTCACGAACCGCTTTTTCGCAATAAAGAACAGCAGTAATTGTTTATTTCCTATTGTACTTCGACGAAACGTGAGTAATTCATAGTCATACCAACAGTGTTTGTCGGTGTTTTGCGTGAGATTTTAAAGTTCTCCTGGAGGTCTGTTAAACAAAAAGCTGCGATAGAGTTGTGGTTAAGTTGTTTGACTGCTAAGCGAAAGATTCTGAGTTCTAAAATTGTTTGGTGCTTAATATTTTCCTTATTTAAAAACAATATCGAAGTGTCTTACTTCATGAATTTTATTCGTTTGAATGTAATTTTGTGAAATTTCTAGTGATTTGTCTCTTCATTATAATCATAATAAGATTTCGGTTTTTCTAATTTTGTCCTCTAATATTTCTTTTCACAGCAATTAAAAACAATGAAAAGGCACACATACAATATTCGTGTTATCTGTTTAGTTTCTCTTCCGCAGTCGCTGTTTTACTACTCATATTGAGATATATTCTTTTGCGACAGTATTAAAAGTAATATTTAGAGCAGAATTTCGGCTCGTACGTTGCTGAGCTTCTTGATTGTCTGACGCAATTCTTTGTTTCGCTGCTTTGGCAACATCATCATATTCAATGTTTTCGTCGACTGATCTATGTTTTGGCAAGTATTTGCTGTCCGTTGTGACAAACACAAATTGTTTGCGCACTGCGCCTCACTGACAATATATTTTAGTTTCTATGTTTTATTACGTCCACAATTCAGTTTTGTGTACTTCGCCAACTTTGTTTTAACCAGAACTTTTTAGAAAAAAGCGAAATGACTCTGGTATAAATAAAACTTTTATTACAGTCGCGAAATACGGAATATTTCTCAATATTACATACGACATGTATCGGTACTTAAATGAGATATTGTTATACAGTAAATTTTATATGAAATTTAGGTATCTTGTCCACATTTCATTCTCAACATTGTGGCAACTAAATCGGCCATACGGAAACTATACACTGTGGACTTTTACCTCTGCAAACTCTTCGTGCAATGGTTTACTACATTTAATGCTACACAATAACTGCGTTGCACATCGAAACAAAATTAAGTCATTTATGGGGGGAAGGTGTCAGTCAAGAAGATGTGTAAAAATAAAATTTTTGGGCCAAATAGTTTTTGTGAAATCGAATGATAAGTGTGTCAAAGCAGTCGGAACACCATGTGTCTGCACAGGCGAGCAGTGCAGTGATTACAAAATCGTGCACAGCGCGGAATGCGGGGAGCACGTCTCAGTAGCAGCGAAAGGGTTAATGTGGCCGTGGTGGCTTTACTTCATAAACTGCACGCTCGCCCCCTAAACGTAAGTTTGCGAACTATACTATACTACGGCACCGCTTCTCTTGGCGCGTGCGTCCTTTGGAACTGGCAACGCAGCAATCTCGCACGTCTGGGCGGGCATGCGTTAGCTGCCAAGATAAAAAAATTGAACTACAGTATGATAATAAAGACACTCCGTTAACAATCATTTACAAGGCGTACGTGACAATGTCACTCTCCTTTAAATATTCATATATACGATGTGCTGTCTATCAAATAATACCTAATGTGGTTGTAAATCACGGCAAAGTATGTGGATGAGTTCTTGTAAGGTGCGAAATTATTGCCACCTTACAATACCCCCACCTAGCGAACTATTTTGTACTAGGTATTATCTCATCCAGTACAAAATCATATAACCATCTATTGTCAGTACAATCGAACTAATAAGAATACGAGGGCAGAGGAACACTTGAATCATGAAATGTTCGTCTACAGTCATTCTCCATTTATTCATGGGTTTACTGCCATAAATTTACTTATCACGTGTTTATTATACTCTGTCTACCCTTTATGTTTGGGACATTTTTCCGAGACGTGACAGTTGGAATATACAATATCAAAAGAAATTATCTAACATTACAAAATTTTTTATGCTCTTTCAAAAATGGCAGTTTCCATCTTTCTTTAGGCTTAAGGCCCACGCTATTTGTCATTCATCCATCCTTAAGACATAGGTTGAGGCAAGAAATATAAAGGTAAAGTGTCCCAATCTTTTCAAGGTGGTCATCCAGTAAATTACATGTGCTTCATTTAGCTATTAATATGAAAGACAAGCAGTTATGTCAATTATTCAAGAGGTTATCTATTGTTCATTATATTAAATATATAAAATTCTATGAAACATTCTGCGCAATTTTTACTTGGTCATATTTATGCTCTTAGCCTACATCACAAAAAAAAAAACAAAAAAAAAATCATTTCACAAACTGATTGACCAAGTCTACTGTTACCCTTACGTGTTTACTTTTTAAACATTTCCAAAATCTTATTTCTAAAGCGTTCTTCGACAAACTGCATTTACATTTACTGTGACAATTACTATTTGTAATAAGAGTTCGGATCGACCACCAATTTTAACTACTGTGTTTGTTCACAGTGTGTAACATGTAATACATAAAAACATTAAAAACCCATAGTATCATTAGCAAAGAAAAGACAAACAATAGTTTTACATAAATACATGCACAAATAAAATTCTGGAAATACACAAATATGTAAAAACAGTGAAGGACATCGCGTCATTATCAAAGACAATGTCAAACAATATTTTACATGAATACATACACAAATATTTGCTTAAGATTACCCTGAAAAATAAGTGCAAAATGTTTACACAAATGATAGATATCGAAAACTGTTAGATTGTGGGAGTAACTGTTCAGTGTTCACTGCATATTGCACCTTTTTTTTTTTTTTAATCAAGAGTCACACACTGATTCGGATTTCACAACACACTTTCGTCTTCATTTGTGTACGGGGATGGAAACTACAGTTTTTTGTGGAGTTTAGGAAGCGAAAATCGTTCGAGATCGGACATGTCAGTCTTTGGACCCTCAGCCCATTGTTTATTCCATCAGGTTACTAGCCTCTCGTAGAGTTGATGATGTGAAAGGGTCCTCGGGATATACAGCCAGGTAAGTTGGTGTATGTCTTGAAACAGCCAAGATTTTTGCCGAATTTGCCCACAGTATGAGGGAGGTACAGTCAGGTAAGATCGTTATAGGTCACCTAGAATTCTTCTGCGTCGGCTAAGAGAAGTGTAATTGTGCCTAGTCTTCAGTTCTTCGTGTTTCTTCTGTTACTATGTTTGTGTTCCTACTTTTCTGTTCTTCATGTCGCTTCTTTCTCTTGGTATGACTATTGTATTTTGGATAAGGCTATCAGTAATTGGTGACACTACACATAGAACTTGAGTCATTGTGTGTGACTCAGATTCCTCAGAAGTCAATGCCAGGTGAGTGCAGAATTTGGCGGAGGACCGCAGAAGAAAGCAAACACATCTGACAGTTCCGTACAGCTATTAGCAGTTGCTGTGGGCTTACTTGACTGTATTATGTGTACAATTGGCTTATCTCGTCTCCATCGTGTAGTACAACAGTGGAGACAAGTCACCAGTGGCCGTTTAAATACCCTTGTTGCCCCGAACGAGCAGGGCTGTTGCGGCTGCCGCCTGTTACCTGCGCCGTCATTGTCTGCAGCCCGAGATCTTCAGGTCGCCGATGAATAGCCCAGCTGTTTGCCCACGTCCGAGACCGGGCTTTTGTTTACAGACGGCGTCCCCTTAGCCTCCCGTTCCATCCACACTTCATGTTGTTGCCTGTGTGTCTCGCAAAGATTTTTGCGCATCCTGTGCTCACTAATGCCCACAATTAGTTTCCGATTTACAACAAATACTATACAATACATAACACAGTTTATTGAAATTTATGAAATATAAAATTTTAAGATGCACTCACTAGTGAGGTCATTTACCTTTACATTTATTATTGTTCTATTTGTATTATTAGCCAAGACACGTATTTACTATTATTATTTTGATAAATTTTTTCATGTACAAAGTTAATGGTACTAATAAAAGAACACACCTCAACCTATGTACTGTAATTATTAAATGTCTGTCGACACCTGCATACCTATAAAAATACATGTCAATTAGTTGTCCATACACCTGTAGCATTCTACTCACCACCACACCCGATGTTAATAATTGCAAACTACTTGGTAACTAATTACTATTAAAAACAGTCTTGATCACGATTTATTTTATAAGGTGACCGGTTTCGACCACTACTGTGGTCATCTTCAGACCATTGAGTGGAAACCCCTTTCTGTTGGAGAATCACAACAGTTGTGATTCTCCAACAGAAAGGGGTTTCCACTCAATGGTCTGAAGATGACCACAGTAGTGGTCGAAACCGGTCACCTTATAAAATAAATCGTGATCAAGACTGTTTTTAATAGTAATTATTTACAAGACATTGATCACTGCTGTTCCCATAATGCATTCAAAAGTACTTGGTAACTACTTGTTACACTACTGTTAACTACTGTCCAGTAGGATGTTTATATAAGTCTAACTACCCTACTATTCATGGAAAACTAGTCTGTCATCGTGTATCACAAGATCGTCCGATCTCATGGCTCTTGGTTTCGTCGTGGATGACGTCGTGAATATCTGTGAACAATAAATTGCACGTCTGCACACACAAACATACACAAATGATTGATTAGGTGGGCCTCTTCTTCATTTCATGCTTCGGCTTGTTTCCTGTGGACAATTATAAACTACATAGCAAGTTTAGTATAAATTACTGCAAGCTTCTTCAGTCATACTTTCACGTACCGCTCCTCATGGTCTTACTCAGTACTACCTTCTCTGTCGCTGTCCCCCTTTTTCGGATTTGCTGCTGTTACCTTTCTCTAGTGGTCTCTCCTTTTCACCTTAATAAACTTATATTTATTTTACTAGACGGCATTAATATAATTCTAATTAGGTTCTAGACAGCTGCAGGTCATCAATGGTGTCTGTTTTTTGCAGACATGTCCGAAAGAACAGACACCATATGCATATAAGTATATAGTTCTGGCAACACCGGCCATGACTTTCTTCTTCTGTGCGGATGCACACATATTCCCCGAACTCTTACGGGTCTTGGTAAGAACGTCTTCCACGAGTAATGAGTGTGTTGGAGTGGGACACTAAGAATGTAGTGTGTGGACATACAAGGTGAGAATGTGGGTCTCGCGGGAGGCGTGCGCCCGATAGTCCCTGCAGTCGCGCATTTCTCTGTGTCCTCGGTGGCTCAGATGGATAGAGCGTCTGCCATGTAAGCAGGAGATCCCGGGTTCGAGTCCCGGGGTCTGGGCACACATTTTCACCTGTCCCCGTTGATATACACTCCTGGAAATTGAAATAAGAACACCGTGAATTCATTGTCCCAGGACACATTCCTGGGGTCAGATACATCACATGATCACACTGACAGAACCACAGGCACATAGACAGAGGCAACAGAGCATGCACAATGTCGGCACTAGTACAGTGTATATCCACCTTTCGCAGCAATGCAGGCTGCTATTCTCCCATGGAGACGATCGTAGAGATGCTGGATGTAGTCCTGTGGAACGGCTTGCCATGCCATTTCCACCTGGCGCCTCACTTGGACCAGCGTTCGTGCTGGACGTGCAGACCGCGTGAGACGACGCTTCATCCAGTCCCAAACATGCTCAATGGGGGACAGATCCGGAGATCTTGCTGGCCAGGGTAGTTGACTTACACCTTCTAGAGCACGTTGGGTGGCATGCGGACGTGCATTGTCCTGTTGGAACAGCAAGTTCCCTAGCCGGTCTAGGAATGGTAGAACGATGGGTTCGATGACGGTTTGGATGTACCGTGCACTATTCAGTGTCCCGTCGACGATCACCAGTGGTGTACGGCCAGTGTTGGAGATCGCTCCCCACACCATGATGCCGGGTGTTGGCCCTGTGTGCCTCGGTCGTATGCAGTCCTGATTGTGGCGCTCACCTGCACGGCGCCAAACACGCATACGACCATCATTGGCACCAAGGCAGAAGCGACTCTCATCGCTGAAGACGACACGTCTCCATTCGTCCCTCCATTCACGCCTGTCGCGACACCACTGGAGGCGGGCTGCACGATGTTGGGGCGTGAGCGGAAGACGGCCTAACGGTGTGCGGGACCGTAGCCCAGCTTAATGGAGACGGTTGCGAATGGTCCTCGCCGATACCCCAGGAGCAACAGTGTCCCTAATTTGCTGGGAAGTGGCGGTGCGGTCCTCTACGGCACTGCGTAGGATCCTACGGTCTTGGCGTGCATCCGTGCGTCGCTGCGGTCCGGTCCCAGGTCGACGGGCACGTGCACCTTCCGCCGACCACTGGCGACAACATCGATGTACTGTGGAGACCTCACGCCCCACGTGTTGAGCAATTCGGCGGTACGTCCACCCGGCCTCCCGCATGCCCACTATACGCCCTCGCTCAAAGTCCGTCAACTGCACATACGGTTCACGTCCACGCTGTCGCGGCATGCTACCAGTGTTAAAGACTGCGATGGAGCTCCGTATGCCACGGCAAACTGGCTGACACTGACGGCGGCGGTGCACAAATGCTGCGCAGCTAGCGCCATTCGACGGCCAACACCGCGGTTCCTGGTGTGTCCGCTGTGCCGTGCGTGTGATCATTGCTTGTACAGCCCTCTCGCAGTGTCCGGAGCAAGTATGGTGGGTCTGACACACCGATGTCAATGTGTTCTTTTTTCCATTTCCAGGAGTGTATATCAACGCCCGTTAGCAGCTGAAGGTATTAATATAATTCAAATTTTCTTAATATAAATACTGTATGCAAGTCATATATGTACGTATGTATGCATGTGAGAGTTAATCAATGTATATCACAGGCTGAGGTGTCACAAGATGTCCGTACAAGTAAAGATGTCACAGCTGTTCTACGTATCTCGCTCCGTCTGCCGCCACCAGCAGCCATAATGGCGGGGAAAGGGCCGATGCCAGTTGCTAATCAATAAAAATTTGTAAGCGCCATCGAGACTGTTTTTATTTGATTTTTAGCGTTTTATACCGATCTCTGATTCACTTCAAATAACAGAATGCTTTCTAAAATTTCAAAACCACTTTTATTTTAATGATGTCCACCGCAGATCCTCTACCATGTCAGTGACTCACTCTCCCTTATTTCTTGGTAATACAAACGTGCTGCTGTTATTAGCACTCTTTCAATGTTCTCCGTTAACCCTAGCTGCTAAGGAACCGAGACCGCGCAGCAATACTCCTAAAGCGGACGGACAAGCGTAGTGTAGGCAGACTCTTTAGTAGATCTTTTAGATTTTCTAAGCGTCCTGCCAATAAAATGCAGTCTTTGGTTTCCTTCACCACAACAATGTCTGTGTGTTCTTTCCAGTTTAAATTGTTCGGATTGTAATTCCTAGGTACATACTTGAATTTACAGCGTTTGGATTTGACTGATTTCTCGTGTAACCGAAGTTTAATGGATTCCTTTTGGCAGTCATGTGGATGACCTCACACTTTTCCTTATTTACGGTCAAATGCAAATTTTTGCACCATTCAGATTTCTAAATCGTTTTGCAATTTGTTTTGAACTTCTGATGAGTTTACTAGACGATAAACGACAGCATCACCTGCAAACAAGATAAGATGGCTGCTCAGATTGTTTCCTAAATCGTTTATATAGATAAGGAACAGCAGAGAACTATAACACTACTTTGGGGAACGCCAGAAATAACTTCTTTTACTCGATGGCTTTCCGTCAGTTACTACGAACTGTGACCTCTGTGGCTGGAAATCACGAATGCAACTGAAATGATATGCCATAAGCACGCAATTTCACTACAAGCCGCTTGTGTGGTACAGTGTCAAAAGCCTTCTGTAAATCTAGAAATACAGAATCAATATGAAATCCCTTGTCAATAGCACTCGACACTTCGTGTTTGTAAAGAGCTACAGTAGTTGTGTTTCACAGGAACAATGTTTTCTAAGTCCGTGTTGACTATGTGTCAATGGACCGTTCTCTTCGAGGTAATTCGTAATGTTCGAACACAATACATATTCCAAACTCCTGCTGCATATCGACGTTAATGATACGCACCTGTAATTTACTGGATTACTCGTACGGTATTTCTTGAGTATTGGTGTTTGTGACCAGTGCAACTTATCAGTCTTTGCATATGTCCTCGTATGGCAACCCGCACAACCACGCGAGGCAGTACAGCTGTGTTTTGCCAGGCAATCTAGCTGTGACTCACAGAGTTCCACAGGAGTAGTTGCTGGTAAACCTTTCGGCATGTGATGTCGCGTTCCATTCCTGACGTTTCGTCCAGGACTGCGCTGGACATCTTCAGAGCTGCGTTGAAGAGTGAAGCTATGTGTCTTACACCGTATGGTGTACCCAAAATTCATAAAACATATTTTCCTTTGAGACCCATATTTAGTGCCATCAATTCTCCCACGTACAAAATAGCGAGATATCTAGCAACTCGTTTACGGCCATATATTGGGAAAACTGACTCATATATAAAAGACTCGCGTCATTTTATTGAGAAACTTGAAGGACTAATTCTAGCTCCTGAAGATATTCTTGTAAGTTTAGACGTAGTGTCCTTATTCATTATGATTCCAGTCAACGAAGTTATGATTTTCATAACGGATATTTTTCCAGGAGATTTGACTCCTCTTTTTAGACATTGCCTTACATCGAGTCAGTTTCAGTAGGACGATAAATTTTATGAGCAACTTGACGGTGTAGCAATGGGTAACCAATTAGGTCCTGCGATCGCTAATGTACATATGGAGAAATTCGAACAATCGGCTGTAGACAAAGCAAATAAGAAACTATCTCGCTGATATCGGTTTGTAGATGACACATTCGTGGTTTGGCCCCATGGCCAATTTCTTGATAATCTAAATAAAATTAATCCAAAAATCCAGTCCACCATGGAAATGGAAAATGATAATAGAATATCTTTCTTGGATGTTTTAGTTATGGGACGATCCGATGGAAGTTTGGAACATAAAGTTTTTCGGAAAGTAAGACATACCGACAGATATTAGCATTAAACTTCCAATCACCATCCACAACGAAAGAGAGGTGTCATTCAAAGTCTTTTCCATAGAGCCGAGCGGATATGCACCTGGACGGTGAAATAAAACATTTGAAGCAGGCCTTCGAGAAAAATGGCTACTCAGGGAAAGAGGTAAAGAGAATTTTGCGACCAAGGAATAGAAGACCGAAGGACAAGGATGAACCACAACGACGGAAAAATACAGTTTCTCTCCCTTTTATTAAAAAAATAAAGGATCAGATCGGTAAAATTTTACAGAGACATGACATCTGACCGGTCTTTAGAGCAACTAAGAAAATAAGTCAAGTACCCCGATCTGTGAAGGATAAACGCCCTCCTATGTCAACATGTGGTGTATATAAAATTCCGTGTACGTGTGGTAAAGTTTATATTGGAACTGCCAAGAGGAGCGTAAATACACGGACAAAAGAGCACAAAAGTCTTTGCCGACTAGGAAAAATAGAGAAATCAGCTGTAGCAGTGTTGCTCTTCAGTCAGGAAACCACGAAGTGAAGTTTTCTGAAACATAAATTTTATCTACAGCATCAGATTATTGTACACGACTATGTAGAGAAGCCACTGAAATTTATAAGCATCAGGACAATTTTAATAGAAAAGAGGAGGCAATGAAACTTAGCGACATATGGACAGTAGCTCTGCAGAATCGCTAGACAATTTTATCTTTGACTAGACGACAACCGATAGTTAAGTTTTATCTTTGACAAGGATTATCTCTGCTCATCACATGTTATTTCGATCATGCCCCCTTTCCCACAGTATATATGTCGCTCTCGGACGTCCGAACAGTCAGTCGGCAAGAGCGCCTCTGTCTAGCGCAGTCCTGGACGAAACGTAAGGAACGGAAGAGTTTCTTGAACCACGACCTCGCATCCTGACAGGTTCGCCAGCAGCTGTGTCATCCGGTCGTGACAGCCTCCAGTCTATGATTCACAGGAGTGTCCTTCATCATCATTTTCATCATCATTGACACGCTAGTCGCCGAAGTGGCGTCAGCTAAAAAGACTTGCAATACGGCGACGGAACCCAGAAAGGGGATATCTCGACCAATAAATGCCATATGATCATTTCATTTCAGGAGTGCCTCACACAGAGAGCATCCCAGTATGGCCCTGAGAGCCGGCCGGAGTGGCCTAGCGATTCTAGGTGCTTCAGTCCGGAACCGCGCTGCTGCTACGGTCGCAGGTTCGAATCCTGCCTCGGGCATGGATGTGTGTGATGTCCTTAGGTTAGATAGGTTTAAGTAGTTCTAAGTTCTAGGGGACTGATGACCTCAGCAGTTAAGTCCCATAGTGCTCAGAGCCATTTGAACCGTTTTTTGGCCCTGAGAGCTACAACATCAAGAACGGTTTCTCGGCTTTTGGCAGGATCAGTGTGTAGTTCGACGCGCAGGTCGCCGAAGTGGCGTCAAATCGAAAGACCTGCACCAGGCGAACGGTCTACCCGACGGGAGGCCCTAGCCACACGACATTCCCATTCCCAGTGTGTAGTTTTTATAGGGAATCAGGGTTCTTCATTTATAATAATTTACAGCCAAATCATCAAGTTTTACAGCTTCACGGACAGTAGATTCTTGATACCACAAGTAAATTGCTTCAAAATGGCTCTGAGCACTATGAGACTTAACATCTATGGTCATCAATCCCCTATAACTTAGAACTACTTAAACCTAACTAACCTAAGGATATCACACAACACCCAGTCATCACGAGGCAGAGAAAATCCCTGACCCCGCCGGTAAATTGCTTCATCTTGGATTACATTACGAATGCTGGGTTAAGAGGCAGAGTGACCCAGTCGCGATACGATCCAACAACGTTTCAGGTTCCGGCCACATGCTCTACAGCCAGGTCACCACACTGGGTACGAATTGGATCCCGCTTGCTGCGTTTCCGAGGCGCTGCCTTTCGACTTAGTTAGCTATGTTATAGGCGGTATTGGCATCGTTTTCACGACTTAATATTAATTCATCATAATTCAATTTGTACGAAATTTTATTAAATTATGTACAAAAACCTTACTCGTGAATCAGTGTACTTATTGGTCAAAACCGGATCAGCGGTGTATGTTTCCCGAGTGAAACTTAAGTTTCTGTCACATGCTAGTAACGGTCTTGACCATGTCTCAGTTCACATAGGTCAGATTCATGTATTAAATCTCTGCATTTAAAAGGTAATGTCCTGACTGCCTGGCCAGCCCAAACCGCTGAGGAAAGAAAACTGAAATTTGGAGAATGTGTGAATCTTATGCTGTAGGCGTCGTACAAGAAGCGACTTTTCGAAATCCCAACCCTAAGGAGCTGAAATAGGGGATGAAGGGTGTTTTGAAAAAGGTCACTCTTAAGGCAATTTTTAAGCTACACCTACGAAACTTGATGTTTGGTTTATCAGTCAGAAATAAAGAAATAATAGTTTCAGCATTTTTGGAAATTATGGGGTGAAATAGTGGGTGGAAGCTTCTTGTGGAAATACACTGGTATTAAACAACTACTAAAGTATTTTTATAGTTACATCTATGAACACTGGTATTTGACTTCTCGGTTACATGCAAAAAAAGTGTTTCTGTGTTTTTGGATATTCAACCACAAAGGGGGTAAAATAGAGTGTGAAAGTTTTTTGAAATATATAATTACGAAAGAACTACTAAAGGATTTTTAAGAATACATCTATGACAATATTGATGTTTGTCTTCTCAGTTAGAAAGTAAAAAAAAAAACGTGTTTAATTGTTTCTGGGAATTCAACCCTTAAAGGCGTGCAATAGGGGATGAAAATTTTAAAGAAAGTATTTCGTTACATTAAAAAAAATTTTAAAGCTAAAATTATGAAAATTGGTATTTCACTTCTCGATTGGATATAAAGAAATATTTTTTAGGGGATGGACGTTGATATGGAAACATCTTCACAAGAACGCAGAAGGCATGATTAACACAAGATTTGGGCTCCAGCTTCCAGAATCTCTTTTTGCTCAGAATTATGTTCCGGAAAGATCATGCTTATATGGTCTTAATTAGCGTGAAAAGCTTAGAATATGTTGCAATTTGGGAGCCACACGAAAATTCGATTAAAATAAAAACAAACAAACAAAAAATTCTCTGTAGGCCATACAGTCTACGCGAGCGAAGCAGCAGGCCTTAAGTTAGTGATTAATACTTGAGTTCATTGTTTGTCTGTTGAGTATGTACCTGCAGTGCCCAACAGTAAAACATTACCTTCATATTAGAATTATTTCACATTGATTTTATGCCCTGATAAATTAATTCCTTGTGAATTAGCCCCGTCACTGCCACCATCAGCCTTTTCTATGATATGGCGTGGGCTCTACAAGTGACACGACAAGGTAAGCGCTCAGCTGTTGTCTGCAGGTAGTGCGGTGCTCTTTGAGACCCTTATTTCCACCGGCTTACCGGATATCCTCGTCAGATCAGTGTGGCTGGCGTCCCTTGGGTTTCATGTTTCTTAGACTCTACTGCTGCGGCAAGTGGAGGAGGAGGAGGAGATTAGTGTTTAACGTCCCGTCGACAACGAGGTCATTAGAGACGGAGCGCAAGCTCGGGTGAGGGAAGGATGGGGAAGGAAATCGGCCGTGCCCTTTCAAAGGAACCATCCCGGCATTTGCCTGAAGCGATTTAGGGAAATCACGGAAAACCTAAATCAGGATAGCCGGAGACGGGATTGCTGCGGCAAGTATTCCATCTCGCGCCCTCGTTTATTGCTGTATGGTAACAACACTACCATATCAGTGTAGCTGATCAGTCTGGTATGTGTCTGACCTTAGTAGTAAATGGTGTGTTACAACCCTCTTTCTGTATTTTTCTTTGTTTTTGTAAAACCTAGCATAGATCTTATCTTAGCTCCTGGTCTATTCAGTGCTTTACCTTGTTGATGATAATATATTCCACCCATCAGGCAGCTCCATCATAGCAAGTTCAGTTTTCCCAGGCCCTCCTGATTTTCCGCCATCCTTTTGGTAGTTGCGTGTCGTGCATTTCTCTTAACGGCGTCAGTTAAGTAATTTATTCTTCTACCTGTGGTTCTCTTACCAGTCGGCATTCCTTCTAGTTCATGGTTTATTGCGCAGTCTCTTTTCATCCAGTGACCAATTTCTTTAGCACCTGACGTTTCAAATATTTGTCTTTCCTCATTCACCCGTCTAACAGAATATCATTCTTTATTTTGTCTGTACGTTTCACACCGTCCCATCCACATCTCGAAAGCCTCTAAGTATTTCTCGTCTACCCAGTCACAGTATCCACAGTTCGGCATTACACAGGGCAACGCTCCATACAAAACATTCACTAATATTTCCTTTAACAGTTTATTCAATAGGCTATATAAAACGTTCTATAAAACATTTCGTTTGGATCCGAGTTATATGAAGTTATAAACTTGTGTCACAAATTTTCACTTTTATCTGTAAAGCCACTGCCATAGTTCTTACATTTATCTTCATTCCATGTTCCTCAGAGTTGATGTCTAGTTCTTCTTAACATGTTGTTAACTGCCTTTTCATTTTCATTTAGTAATATCATGTCATTTGTGAATCTTATACATGCCATTATCATTCCTTCTGTTGTCACACCATTCTTTTGTTGTAAACAGTTTTTAATTAAACTGTCTAAACAGAAATTAAAGATACTAGGTGAAAGACAACAGCCTTGCGTAAGTCCTCTCCCAATTTTAGTTCCTTGAGTCATCTCGTCTCCTCTTTTTACCTTTTCTCTTTGCGTAACAAGTAGATTGCTTGTCACTTTCCGTCCTTTCCAGTTAATTTTTATCTTCATCAGTCCACATAACAGTTTAGTTCACCGAACTTTATCATAGGCTTTTTTCCAAGTCAACAAAACCTGCACAAATTTCCCAATCTTCCTTGGAGGTCTACTTTAGGACATTAAATGAAGTAATCAAAGTAAAACGAGCGAGAAAAGGCGAGAAAACTTGGAAGAAAAGGACTAAAGAACGAAAGAAGGCTCACAGAAAATGAATGAGAGAGTAATGGGTGCAATCTAAGACATGAGGAAAGGGCACAGTTAAAATCACGTCGTCCACAGCAAGTCGGAACAGAAGAAGAAGAAGAAGAAAATAAGCAGCTATCGAAAATTAAGATTTGCTCCAATACTAGTTGAAGATGCTTTCAGGTAGACTCAAGCACTGTGCAGCAACAGTGCCAGAGGGAGGCCAGTATTTGGTGTGGCCGAGATAAATTTTGCGAGGCTCTCTGGTGGTGCAAGAGGATGGATTTTATACAGAGAAGTGTTTCGTGTGTTGTTTTGAAACTGTAAAACTTTTATTCATAAAAATGAAAACATTTTAATTTTAAGTAATATTCTTCACTAATTTCAGTTATAGCTGACAGTTAAACATTAATGAAACAAAAATTTCATACTTTTAGCCTCACTGAACTCCTTAACAACTTCATCGTAACCCCTTTTTAGATGTTATATTTGCTTCAATAGATAAAACTGCCAAAGCTGAAAATCTTTGCTGACTCGTTATACATGTTAAATAATTTTTTATTGGTGTTAATTTTTCAAAGCCCCTTTCTGCAGAGGCTGCAATTATTGGTATTCTTAACAAAATTCGAATATCTATGGAAATATCTCGGCAAATTTTTTTAAAGTTAATTTCTGTTGTGTATTGTTGTAACACATCTTTAATGATGTCAGTTAAAAATAGGACCATTATTTTCAGTTCTTCATATAATTCATAAGACTGGAAGTTACAGCTCTCACTCATTCGCAGGACTGTGTGTAAATTTTAACAGCTTTTAATATATAATCTTTTTTAACTAACTTCGATAACAGAAAACCAAAATTGTTGTTTTATAGATTTAAATCATGAATCCATATTGCTCAATATGGGATCAATTGTGGCGTTAAAAAATCTGTTTCGCATCGGTTTCTTGGGGACTGTATATGACCATCATTGCTTTCATAATCGAATATCCTTTCCGTTTTGGCTAACCTTTTATTTTTAAAACCTTTCGGTTGATCATAAATGCTTTTCTCAATAAACTGAGGAGCGTCAGATGAGCATTATTCGAGCCCAGTTTGTTGACATTCTTTGATCCAATTACAAAATCACGCAAACGTTCAATAGCAGCACCCAAACAGATTGCCATAATATGCTTATAACATTCATACGCGATAGTGTCTTATACCATTAATGCAAAGATATGATAAATTCTATGCTGAGCGTTTTGTCCAAAACTGATCACAATCACTGAGTGTGTGTGATTCTTCCGTGTCGTTTTTTAAGCTTACAATACGTTCATCAACATCACCAAATTGCTATAGTATAGCTTTCATTGTCTCTATTCTGCTTTTCCACCTAGACTCTGATAAAGGCTTCATAAAAACTTTAATTTGCCTGACATTAACTTCCAGCGTTTGCTGCATCTCGAAAATAACAAAAAAAAAAAAAAAAAAATCTGAAGAACGTAAAAGAAACTGTTTTGTGTCTATGAACAGCAGATTCCAACTATAATCTGGGATTTAAATTTAATATTAGAGTTTTAACACCACTGGTTATTCCCGCCATATGTGCTCCATTGTCTTATCCTGGGCCGCAACAGTTCTTAAAATCTACTCTTTTTTTCTAGCTCTTCCGGTCTTGCATTAGTAAGAAACTCTCCAGTCGTCTCAGTGACGGCTAGAAACATGATAAAGATTTGTTCTGTTGTGCCAGTTGATGCATTACAGAATCTTAAGACAAACGACATTTTTTAAACTCGATTAAAATCCCTAGTGTAGTCGAGCAAAGTCGAATAACATTTTGCCCCTTTTATCTTACGAATCACTTCAGCAGCAACTGTTTTCTGCGTTACTATGAGCAATTCATTATGAATATCGTGACTTAGATAATGTTGTGTAAGGTGTTTCTCATTAATGTGTTTCATGTGTTCCCATAATGTAGGATCGTATTTAGATATAAATTTAAACAATTGTATGAAGTCACCAGAATTCTCACTGTCGTCGTCTGTATGGAAAGATTTTCTGTGACTTCTGAATACCATATTACGTGACGCTAAGAAATTAAAGACCAGTTAAACTCTGAAACAAACTGTGCCAATGTTTTTGGAATTAGCCTTTCGTTTCCTTGGTCTATAATGTCTCTAATGTCATCTGTTGGAACATGAATTCCTTATGTTCTTTGATATCTCTTTGTTTGTAAAATACAGCTTAAGTGTTTCCAGTCACAGCACCCGCCTTGTACCAGTGAGTTTGTGAATTACCAAATAGTCTGCATGGAAAAGAAAATTTTGAGAATTTCAATAAACCAACCAGCGACAATGTTAAGTTTTACCATTATTTAGTTTTCTTGAGAAATGAAACTAGAGAACTGGATATGACCATCGTCTTTGGGATTCTGTTCATCACTGCTATTTAACTGCTGTTTCCCACCGCTTTGAACAATATCATGACGCTGAGACCCCGGTCTCGGCAAACGTCCACATTTCCGGATCCGAACGAACAAATGCTTGTTTAACTTCGTCCCTGACATCTCTACTAACTGACAGAGAACACAGCTGACCTTCGTGAGTTCCACTATTCAGAACAGATGTTTCAGTTTCTGATTGGCTGGAGTTTGATTCTGTGTCTATTTTGGACTTCTGTGGTTCCTTAATCTGTGCATCTGAAGTACGTGACTATTTCGTTTTTGAAAGTCGAAGTAATAGATTCAAACGATCCAGTACTGCCAGATGCAGTTTTTTTGAGAAACTACATCGTACCTACAGTTAAAACCTGATTCGATACAGCTATTTCATCTTTTCTTTTCTTTTCGCAGAACCAGATTCCCATTTTCTCTCGATATCTCTTATCTCTGTTGGAGCTTGGGCCTGACATGTTTAAGATACGGAAGTCGTATATCGTATCTGCAACCTATAAACAATAATGACGTTTTTACCTCTTTGCATAAGAACCTATAGCCCTTCGACGTAACTGTGTCGCATGAGGTGAGGTGAAGAGGAAGTACAACGTGGTCGCTACAATGCGATGGAGGGTGGGGAGGAAGGGATTTGTTTCTCTCAATCCTGCATTGCATTGCGTTGCTTTCAACTCAGGCGCCAAAAAGCTATCAGAGACAATGATAGAAATGGGACACAGAAGTAACAACGTTTCGTGAAAGTGTATCATCGGAAGGCTTTATGTTCAAAGGTTATACTGATTTGTAATAATGAATTTGACCCCGATGGGCCAGGAATAGGTTCAGCGAGCGCGTATTCGCCGAACAGCTATATATAGTACTAGAAATACTGTTTTTGTGACGATATATGTCGAATACACATTGGGAGCAAAGCGACATTGTGGCGTCGACAGACTGTACACATTATCAAACCTACTACACATCACTCATCTCTGCAATGAATTAGTAAGGTAAGAAATGGACTCAAGTAATGTAATGAACAGCAATATGGTTAAAATTATGGTAGTTGAGTGCCACAATTAACGGCGTCCTACGGCCACAAATTATGGCTCGAAATACCAAGTTTCATGAGTACTTTCATTTACCGGTGGCATGGGGACGGCAACATCTCATACGATTATGATTTGGAGTAAAAAGTGCGAATTGCGGCACATATCGTCTACGTTCACTGCCGGAAAAAACAGCATACCCTTTCAGAGGTTTCTAATTCATTCAAGATTTATTGTTGCAACGTTGCATATGGAGTACATGAAATGACTACATTCACAGATCAATAGCAGAAGCGGTTCTGAGGTTCTGAGATACCAGATATCGATCCATGCGGAAACACCCATATTAGTGCGTGGTACATATGTTTTTGGATAGGGTCCGCCTTTAGCAAAACAGAATTTTCTTTTTTAACCCAAACATGTTTCACTACAGTTGCAGCATCTTCAGTGGGCTTTTATTTTATGGCTGTTAAAGATAAGGAATGTTCTTTATTGTTTGTATACATGTGACTATTAGGTTTTAAATCGTAATTACAGATATTTGAAAAAAAATTATGAATTCATACCTTTTTACCACATGGTGTGGTTTTTCTGATGTATTGTGTTTCTGCAGTGACTGTTTTGATTCACAGTTTGTCACCTGCTGCCACTTACACCTTAAAATAGATAAATTGTTTAAGCCAAAATTACGATTTGAAAATTGTTATTTATATACCTGAAATTAATTAATTCAATATGTGTGTGAGTCTGTCTGTTTACATTATCTTTCACTTAAGTTTTCTTTTTCTTTATCTTCATCACTGTCAAACACTGTATATTGAGCTGTCATTGTCACTGTTTCACTGTTTACCAGCTGTAAAAACAAACATGGTGAACGGTGGAACAGTTGAAAGTGTGAAAACAAGATGCCTGACGGTGGAGCAATTGAAGGTGTTCCTGGCGGTTATTCTGAATCTTTCAGAGGCGTCTGTGCATATTTTGTGTGTAGGTGTGTGTGTGTGTGTGTGTGTGTGTGTGTGTGTGTGTGTGTGTGTGTGTGTGTGTGTTTGCTGAAGATGCTGCAACTGCAATGAAACATGTTTGGGTTAAAAAAGAAAAACGTGGGTTGCTAAAGGCGGACCCTATTCAAAAACATATGTATTGTTAAAGCCAACACGGAAAAAAGAGCTTCAACCCCAAGATGATTAGTACTTGGTGTCGAGTCCACAAATGTCAATCCGTGTGTTGACTCTATCATCCAGTCTATAGTACAGATGCCGAATACTGTCCTGGGATACGTTATTTCACCTCTTTTCGACCTGTTCACTTACTTCTGTAAGTGCTGTTGATCGACACGTCGCACGAGCCACTTCGCATCCCATCATATCCCACACGTGCTCGATGGAGACAAGTCTGGAGATCGTGCTGGCCAGGGAAGCTGCCGCACGTCTTGCAGAGCACGTTGAGGATCACGGGCAGTGTGTGGGCGAGCATTATTCCATAACAACTTTCTGTTGCAAGGACGGCAGAAGACGGGTCTAACAACATTCTGCTCGTACTGAGCGCTGGTCAGCGTCTCCTCCAGAAATACCAAAGGTGAACGAGAGTTGCAGTTTATCGCACCGCAGACCATAAGGCTAGTGTGGCCTGGACGAATCCACTCTACGAGACAGTATTCACCAGGTTTAAGTTGTACCCACAAACGACCATCGCTTGGGTGCAGGCAGAATCTGTTTTAATCGCTCAAGATCACGGCGCGCCATTCTAAGTGATCCTCTGACGGTACATGTCAAGCCGTGAACGTCGGTGCTGTGACGTGAATGGAAAACGGGCTACAGGTGTGCGTGTTAGTAATCCCACTGCTAATAACAGGTTTGCAACAGCTGACGTTGACACATCTGAAATCAGAATGGAAAAGCAGCAGGATTAGACGGGATTTATCCGGAACTACTAAAGAACTGTGGCCCAGCTACAAAACAACGGCTGGCATTGTTTTTTAGTAGCATACTGGAATCAAGGAAGTTACCTACAATATTCAAGAAGACCAAAATCATTGTTACCTTGAAGCCAGGAAAATATCCAAACTTACCTCAAAGCTATCGACCAATAGCCTTGCTTTCTGTCACGTACAAGCTTTTGGAAAGGCTGATATTGAACAGAATAGCACCGGCAATCGAAGAGTTAATTCCAGTTGAACAAGCGGGTTTCCGCCCCGGTCGTGATTGCAGTGATCAAGTCCTTTCACTGACCACTTTCGTGGAAGATGGTTTTGAGAAGAAGCTGAAGAGCGTCTCTGTCTTCCTTGGTTTCACGGTAGCTGACGACACCGTTTGGAAGGAAGGTCTGTTTTTAAAAATGATCAAAGTGGTCCCCTGTGTGAAGATATCAACTTTAATCGAAAATATACTAAGTAACACACTAATTCAAGTTTACTCAGACAACAGCAGAAGCCGATTCCGCAAATTGAGTAATGGTCTACCACAAGGTTCGGTCCTCTCTCCAGCACTTTCGAGTTTATACATTCGTGATCTGCATAACACACTCTCCCGCAAATTCATATACGCGGATGATATCAACCTCACTGTTCGACGCACTAATTTTGCAGATGCAGAGAATGTCGTCAACCAAGACCTTGTACTCCTGGATGAATACTTTAAGAAATGGCGTTTGAAACCGAACCCTCACAAAAGTGAGGTATCTACTTTTCACCTGGGCAATAGGCTCTCAAATTATCAACCGAGAGTCAATTTTAGAGGGGAAGCATTACGGTTCAATGGCACGACTACATATCTGGGTATGACTTTGGAAAGGACCCTAACATATAAAACCAAATTACGTAAGCCTGCAGAACTGAAGAGCCGTAATAACTTTCTTCCACGTCTAGCCGGTACATCATGGGAAGCTGACGCCAACACATTGAGAACATCTGCCCTAGCACTAGTCTATTCCTCAGCAGAGTGCTGCTCTGCAGTATGGCTTAATAGTTGCCATACTCACTTTGTGGACATTCAACTTCGTCACACTGTGCGTATCATATCTGGAACATTACTTGCTACTCCAGCCCAATGGCTGCCGGTGTTGTGTAACATACAACCTCCTTACATCAGAAGAGAAAAACATCTTGGTCATCTGTGGTCAAGAATACTGAATAACTCGTCACTCCCAATTCACAAAGATGTGAGACAGCTAGAATCATCCACGTTGAAGTCCCGTAAACCGGCAAAACGGCCATGGAACTGTTAAGGAACCATTTCGACCCCAAAGACAGCTGGTGGAAAGAATGGACATCTACTCCACAGGGCATCTTGAAAGTTGAAGATCCAACAGTGAGGCTCAATGGTTTCAGATGTGGTGTGGACACCCGCATACTGTGACTGTGCTGACGTTCCACAAACAATGAAGCATATAGCAGTGGACTGCCACCTCCGTGCCTTCCCTGGAAATCTAGTGGATTCGAACGTGGCTACTTCCGAAGTGGTGGATTGAATCAATGGCTTAGATATAAAGATCTAAACTGTATTTTAATGTGTCTGTGGTACTGTATTTTATGTGTTACTGTGATTGTTATGTATCATACGGTAAATAAATAAATCAATAAAAACCTGAAATGACAAGCACTTTTATCTGTGTTGTGATAGCTGTATCATCTGCCACTCGGAATCTCGCCTACGGGTGTGACAATGTTCACGTGACCACTGACACTGGCATCGTTGCACAACTAACGCAGCATGCCCAACAAACGTGGCAGTTGCCCGAAAGGACCATCCCGCCACTTGGAAGGCCACAATTTGACCCCTTTCGAAGTCGCTCAGTTGGCTGTACGAAGCACGAGTGTATCTCCGTGGCATGGTTGCTCGCTTGCTTCACACGTTTGCACCACAGTGAGCCTTCTGTCTGTGAGCATTCCTCATTAAAGGGCAGAGACAGATGGAGATCTGGTAGCCTCGTCACTACGCTGTTGGCGGACGCCGTTGAAACCATTACCAGTATATCTACCCGCCACCCCCCGGTGGCATCTGCCATCATCGGACCAACATCGGCGTCGTCTTTCCGCGTGTACTATTTTTTTCCGGCAGTGCATTTTCCAGTTGCGGGGACTTGGTCTCTTTCCGCGGAAGATGTTGCGAGCGTCATTTGTCGGTAGAGGTCGGAAGTCGTCCTTTCCGGAACAGTTGCCAACCTATGCAATCTAGCAGCTGAGGACAGTGCGTTATTACTATACCGTGCCTATTTATGGCTATGAGTGAAGATCCGTCTATAAATTCTATGATGCCCTCGTAGGCCAGTTATACACATTGCTGCTCCGAAAATAATTCGGAATGTGCACGAATGGTGCGCTGAAGAAAGATATTAAATTAATTATTGTGTCTGTTGGAGCGTGCAAGCATACATGAGTCGTAAGCTGCAGGACTATAAAAAAGATACGACAGTTTGGCCGTAATAAAGGGGCATTTTTCAGCATTTGAAGCTGACTGTCTCTATAATCTACCATACGAATTGTGGTGTCACCGCCAGACACCACACTTGCTAGGTGGTAGCTTTAAATCGGCCGCGGTCCATTAGTACATGTCGGACCCGCGTGTCGCCACTTTTAGTGATAGCAGACCGAGCGCCACCACACGGCAGGTCTCGAGAGACGGACTAGCACTCGCCCCAGTTGTACGGACGACTTAGCTAGCGATGCAACACTGACGAAGCCTCGCTCATTTGCAGAGCAGATAGTTAGAATAGCCTTCAGCTAAGTCAACGGCTACGACCTAGCAAGGCGCCATTAGTAGTTTATTGCCTGAATCTACAGAGTCTCACTTGTATCGTCAATAGCGATGTACAACAAGGATGGATTAAAGTTAAGTATTCCAGCAGCTACGTACTTTTCTTTATAGCATTCATTACGTATCCTGTTTCAGACCTTTCTCTAGCCTGCGTGAGTTAACGCGTGCCTTTCGGCTACTTCCGAGTGGCGTGGCTGTTAATCTACGCCACAACACGAATACTTGTTATATTCGTATGTAATTTATTACCATAACTACAGATCGGTACGCGGCGGGCAGATCAGTAGGTCGCCAGCCGTGGCCGACAAACCTTCACCGCTCGACCCTGAGGTTTTCCTAAAAATCGAAATGTACCGTACTTCACACTTTTTACTCCACTAAATATTAGTATAAGATTTTGCCGTCCTCATGACACCTGTAAGATGGAAGAAACTTACGAAACTGCGTGCTTCGAGTCATAATTTGTGCGCGTTGGACGTCGTTAAATGTGGCACCGCAAAGGTATACCTATACGAGAACTATCATATGTCTTGTCCTGTACATTCCAAATAAAAATAAACATGCAATGAAAAGACGGACTCCAGCAAGGAAAATGTCAGGCAACCAACAACTAAGTCATAGAAACAACAAATTATAAAATAAGTATTCATAACACAAAAAGTACTGTAATCACTTTGAAACGTCCCCTTTCAACAATTATACAAGACTGTGCTTAAACTGACACACAATATTTTGTTAGCGCAACGCAATCTGACTTTTAAAATTCCCTGCAAAAGAATGGCCCTGACTAACATTAAACTATACCTTTCACAAATCACTTACCTCACAAAAATCTTCGCTGCTCAAGCTACTGCAATACAGCAAGCGCCACTACTGCCAGCTAAATAAAAGATTCAAACTATGGAAGGCACTAACTACTGATAGGGATAGTTAGCAAATCAAAGATATTAATAGAGAACGAACAATGTATTTACCTTGATATCATCATATATAAATATAGCAGTTCATGACAAATTACAAACCTACGCCATCTCTCTCCCCACATCCACCACTGCTGGCGGCTCACCTCCAACTGCGCAACGCTACCCGCTGTTCACATCCAGCTGCCGCTGCCCAACACTACAATGGCGAGTATTACAACAATGCAAAGCAGACACAGACTGCCCACAGCACAGCCAGTGATTTTCATACAGAGGTGGCGTTACCAATAAAAAAACCTAAACAGCCTACTTACATAGAGAAAACATAAACAGCCTACTTACATAGAGAAAACATAAACAGCCTACTTACAACTTTTACTATTTCGTGTGGTATGTAGTGGGTATATGCTCTGCGACTTTACCTCCATATTGATGTACCTAAGTAACCGGGTTATGCACGGGTCTTTTCAAAAGGGTGGCTCGATAAGGTCGTAGAGTCAAATTTGCGATCGACTGTATTTCACTTACTGAGGTGACAAAAGTCATGGGCTATCACATAATGTCGTGTGCGGCCTTCTTTTGCCTTCGTAGTGCATGAGATCAACAAGTCGTTGGAAGCCCCCTGAAGAAATTCTGAACCCAACTGCCTCTACAGCCGTCCATAGCCGCGAAAATGATGCCAGTGCAGGATTTTGTGCGTGGATTGACCTCTTGATTATGTCTCATAAAAGTTCGATGGGATTCATGCCGAGCGATCTGTGTGGCCAAATCATTCGCTCGAATTGTTCAGAATGTTCTTCAAACCAGTCGCTAACAAGTGTGGTACAATGACATGGCCCATTGCCATCCATAAAAATTCCATCGTTGTTTGGGAACATGAAGACCATAAATGGCTGCAAATGGTCTCCAAGTAGCCGAACATAACCATTTCCAGCCAATAATCGGTTCATTTGGATCAGAGGACCCACCCCACGTAAACACAGCCCACATTATGGTGCCACCAACAGCTTCCACTGTGGCTTGTTGCTTTCACGGGATCTGCGCCACGCTCGAATCCTACCATCAGCTCTTACCAACAGAAATCGGGAGTCATTTCACCAGGCCACCGTTTTCCAGTCGTCTAGGGTCTAATCGACACAATCACGATCCCAGGAGAGACGATGGAAAAATGGTGCAAATGGCTCTGAGCACTATGCGACTTAACATCAGTGGTCATCAGTCCCCTAGAACTTAGAACTACTTAAGCATAACTAACATAAGGACATCACACACATCCATGCCCGAGGCAGGATTCGAACCTGCGACCGTAGCAGTCGCGCGGCTCCGGGCTGAGCGCCTAGAACCGCTAGACCACCGCGGCCGGCGAGACGATGGAAGCAATGTCGTGCTGTTAGCAAAGGCACTCGCGTCGGTCGTTTGCTGCCATAGTCCATTATCACCAAACTTCACCGCACTGTCCTGAGGGATATGTTCGTCGTATGTCCCAAATTGATTTCTGCGGCTGCTTGTCTGTTAGCAGTGACAGCTATACGCAAGTGCCGTTGCTTCCGATAGTTAAGTGAAGGACGTCGGCCACTTCGTTGCCCGTTGTGAGAGGTAACGCCTGAAATTTGGTATTCTCATCATGCCGTTGACACTGTGGATCTCGAAATAATGAATTTCGTAACGATTTCCGAAATGAAATGTCGCATGCGCCTAACTCCAACTACCATTCCGCGTTCAGAGTATGTTAATTTTCGTCGTGAGGCCATAATCACGTCGGAAACTTTTTCACATTGTGCTGTTTCTACCGGGTGGACTTGGGTTAAAAAAAATTGTGAACTAAACAATTCGATAAATTTTCTGAATAATCGACAAGTACGCCAAAGAAGAAGTGAGAGAACTACAATGGACATGTTATTCCATGGACTCTTGCGCTTCTATGCATGAACTATCTTTCCTTTATCATTCGCTTATCTTATCGGCTTTGATTCAGACCTAAGAGGACGTTCTTGTGTAAAGTTCATCTTGCTGTACCAGCTTATAATGTAAGTTGTACTTAAAACCGGAAAATATAATGGTTATTTTGTCGAAAGAATTTGTGTATGTGGTCAATCTGTTGTGAGTCTGATACCTAGACTGCCTTAAGTAGATATGGGCCTTAACAAAGAATTTTGATTGTTATGCGCCATCTTAGAAAAATCTTTAATATTTTTCTTTTAGTTCATCTACGAGACGTGCCGTCGGTTAGGACAATTAACTTTATTTCAGATCCCACGAGACCGGAGGCAGCTACTAATAATTTAACAATTTTATTTACAGATTTTCTTTATATCACGAGATAACACCCCAGGCAGAAAAGGTCTGGTCACAGGATTCCAGTTTCATTATAGGATTTCGTTTGTAGATGCTACTCTTGTTATCTTATATTGGGGAATCGAGACGAAAACACGATAAGTTACGTATTACAGTACTGTTCATCGAACAGACTTGGCAAATATTCTCTCGTGCAATAAGCACACGATTTCTCATGAACCTCGAATAATATCGATAGTGTTGGAAAATAAGAAAAGGACAATTAATTATCGACGATTACGTAACTACCTTGAGAACTGAGCTAGTTGCTGAGTGCTTATACACGTCGGGCTAAATTAAACAACATATTACACTGTTAACAATATTCCTACATTAGCTATTTCTCTTTTATGCTGAGCCATTGCCTTAATGTGTGTTTCTTTTTTATAAAAGTCACGGGTAATATTTTATTTCATTACAACATGAATCACGTGAGTGAAAATGACAGCTCCGACAATGCATTGTCTTTTTATGCCTTGTGTACGAGATATTGCCGCCATCTGTATATGTGCATATCGCTATACCATGACTTTTGTCACCCCAGGGTACATTATAGGTGGTGTAAGGGATGGCAGTACTTTTGCTAACACTTCGTGGGTATACGTGTGTGAATTATTTCTTATTCTCAATAAATAAATACGTACACCGTTATTTTCCTGCGTAAACGAAACAAGTTATAAGCATAAAACGGAAACAATCCTGTCGGAGGAACATCCGCAACTGAGCATTGTACCAGAGGTTGAAAGTACCGCTACAGTTGTAATGTTCTTTTATTTAACACAACACCGGTTTCGGGCTCTTATACGCCCGTCTTCAGGTGTCGTAACTTGGTGCTGTGACCCCGAGTGCATCCTCTGCGCTCATTGGTAGCACACCGCGTCTTGTGCTCGTCCACCACGGCGCTCGGTGTCACAGCACCAAGTTACGACACTTGAAGATGGGCTTATAAGAGCCCGAAACCGGTCGTGTGTTAATTAAAAGAACCTTACAACTGTAGCTCTGGGAAACATAAAACAGTTCTTTACTTATTTAAATTCAACGTACGACATCGATCACCAACCACTGCCTGTTTATTTAATATTTACCGTTTTAAACAATGAATGACTCTCATGAAACTTCCTGGCAGATTAAAACTGTGTACCGGACCGAGACTCGAATTCGGAACCTTTGCCTTTCGCGGGAAAGTGCTCTACCAACTGAGCTACCCAAGCACGACTCACGCTCCCTCCTCACAGCTTTACTTCTGCCAGTACCTCGTCTCCTACCTTCCAAACTTTACAGAAGCTCTCCTGCGAACCTTGCGGAACTAGCACTCATGAAAGAAAGGATATTGCGGAGACATGGCTTAGCCACAGCCTGGGGGATGTTTCTAGAATGAAATTTTCACTCTACAGTGGAGTGTGCGCTGATATGAAACTTCCTGGCAGATTAAAACTGTGTGCCGGACCGAGACTCGAACTCGGGGCCTTTGCCCTTCGCGGGCAAGTGCTCTACCAAGTGAGCTACCCAAGCACGACTCACAGCCCGTCCTCACAGCTTTACTTCTGCCAGTATCTCGTCTCCTACCTTGCAAACTTAACAGAAGCTCTGCTGCAGTCCTTGCAGGACTAGCACTCCTGAAAGAAAGGACACTGCGGAGACATGGCTTAGCCACAGCCTGGGGGATGTTTCCAGAATGAAGGTAGGAGACGGGGTACTGGTAGAATTGGAGCTGTGAGGACGGGGCGTGAGTCGTGCTTGGGTAGCAGTTGGTAGAGCACTTGCCCGCGAAAGGCAATGGTCCCGAGTTCGAGCCTCGGTCCGGCACACAGTTTTAATCTGCCAGAAAGTTTCATATGAGCGCACACTGCGCTGCAGAGTAAAAAATATCATTCTGGAATCTCTCTCATTCTCACATACCAATTGGTCAGAATTACAAAATTAAATAATATTAAATAATGACACGCAGTGGCATGAATAAATTTCATGAGTTACAGACAGATGCATAAACCTTGAAGGCGCTCCCCCCTGCCCCCAGACCGCGAGAAGCCATGTGCGGTTGCTCGCTTCGCCTACGCCTTAAGCCGCTTCTGTGCAGGAGTTAATGTGGTGTTCTACAACAAATGAGAGACGGCGTAGGAGCGCGGATAACCGACACGCACTTCTCCGGGGCGCATGCGTCCAGCCGCTCCCTGCCGGGGCGCACCAAGCAACGCTATCTCGACGCCAAGTCACGCAGCGTGAGAGACAGCTGGGTCCGTGCAGGGGGAACCGAGAGCGTGCTCTAACGAGCGGCCGACGCCGGCTAATTAAAAGATTGCGTGCCGTGCTGGCGAGGGGCGGCTATCGCACCGCGTCACCCCGCAGATAGGCGAAGGTCTCTGTCGGCGCCACCACGCGATCCTCTACTCCACAGCCGTGACTGCCCAGGCGCGTAAGTCGACTTCACCGCGTCGCCCGCTGCTGCATCTGTTCTCTAGAAGTTACCGTGAGACGTGCGGCAGAGGGCATTTGATGTAGCAGTAGCAGTACCGTGTGGTCATAATGGAAATGCAGCTACTGACAGACTCCAGCGAGGGCTGTAATTATCATACGGCATACCTTGACAGATATTCTAATGCATTAATGAGGAACCGATTTATTCTAGCAAAAAAAATTAGTTCCAGTTTTGGCCACCAGGTGCAGATCTGGCGCTGTGAATGCAAGAACGACGTATAGTAATGTTTCCATGTGTAATAGATTAGGAACAGGACGTGGACAGGAAAGATCAAATAAGTGAGAAAGACATAATTTTGATTTTGCTATAAATCGTCATTTACGCACTTTGTTTCAGTATGACCACCGTAGACGACGACGAGATGCTGCATCCGTTCAACGAGTTGACCAACAGTTGCTCGCAGCAGTTCCAGTGGAGTCTGAGCAAAGTGTTCCTGCGTACTGGACTTTAGACGAGGTAGAGACCGAACAAGTCCGTGGTAATCGCATTCTTTTAGATCTCCCCAAGCGTCACATGTCCGCCCCGATAGCTAAGTGGTCAGCGAGGCGGTCTGTCCCGCCAAGGGGCCCGGATCGATTCCCGGCTGGGTCGGAGATTTTCTCCGCTCAGGGATTAGGTGTTGTGTTGTCCTCATTACCATTCATCATAATCAATAGAAGGCAACGGGAAACCACCACTGGAATCACTTCCCTAGTTGCTCACGCGTTGGACCTCTCTGACGAGGCTTCCCCCATGACAAGACATGCCGTAAGGCAGATCACAAAGTAAACGTCACATGAATTTAGGTCAGGTGATTGTGCAGGCCATGCATCTGGAAAACCTCTGGAGATACCACTTTCCTGGAAGGTTGCATTAAACACGTCTTCCGCTGGGCGAGCGACATGAGGTGTTGCCCAATCTTGCATGAAAACAATGGTTTCCACAAAAAAATGTTCAAATATGTGTGAAATCTTATGGTCATCAGCCCTAAGCTTACACAATACTTAACCTAAACTATCCTAAGGACAAACACACACACCCATGCCCGAGGGAGGACTCGAACCTCCGCCGGGACCAGCCTCAAAGTCCACGACTGCAGCGCCTTAGACCGCTCGGCTAAACCCGCACGGCCTAAATGGTTTCCACACAGTCGTGCTCTTCCAAATAGTTAATCAAATACTATAAGAGGACGTCTCGATAAGGTGCAGATATCATGGTACATCCGACAGACCTTCTGGGTGTATTCTCTTCGAATAGGAAAGAATCGATAGTGAACATTTGTCAGATATTTTGGAAACACACACCTGTTTAGGCTATGCCTAGTTTTATTCATAAAGTCTTCTTGACAGAAATGGTCCTCATAAACAAAAGCACTAGCACATCAGGTGACGGCTCTCAAACTCTTTTCCATTTCGGAAGTAACTCATGAGGTTATCTGGGAAACCTGTAGGAACGTTAGTTGTTAAGTTTTTACGTTGAACCATCGTAATACCCAGATGAACAGCCGAGGAATTTGTAGGACTGTTTCAGTGTCAATTTCTTGTGTGGAATATTCTGAAAAAGACAAAATACTTTATTACATTCACTAGAACAACTGTTAATGACACATCAATCTTATCTAAGTAAACAAAAGGAAACCACAAAGCTTAATTCGTGATAGAAGGTTATACATTTCAGTTAAACATAATTAAAATACTGTAAATCATATATCTTACCTCAGTATTAATTGTGAACTTTTTATCAGTAGGAATTATCTCCAGTTCCACAGTAAAGCTTATCAAATTTTAAGTATTGATTCCTATTATAACGAAGATCTAATGAAATATATCTCGCCGTGCGCAGATATAAAATGAGGAAGACTGTAAAAACAAACAAGACTTCAGAGTGCAGTACAGAACGACACAACTGAGTCAACCACCGTTGGATAGCGTTGGATAGCTCTCACTGGACAGCTGTGTTGATGCCAATCAGCCAATTAGATAGCTTCATGGCCCTTCTAGCACCTCTAGTGATCTGGAGATGAACTTTTCGGCGTGTTTCCAGTTTTTCCGAAAACCTGTCACTCCTGTGCTACAAACTGGTTCACACCGCCTAATTACACGATGCACTTGAGATAGTCCTGGCGCGAATCCGCGCATGCTCACTGAACGGCAATACCGCGCGAAACTTGAAGGGAACTGCCTGATTTCTGGTAGATTCGTTCGTTCAGATAAAAAACGCAGTTGCTTTTGGAGTTATTGCGCTGGAAATGTCTCCAACGACAGACTAACGACAACTAAAACGCAGATGTTGTTGGTTTCAACACCGTCTGGCACGAAGGGACGAAGGTAGCGTCATACACTCCCTATTAAAAACTGAACTGAGACTCGAAGATCTGCAGGAAGTTTGGAGCATCTTGAGAACGGACAAGGCTTCGTCTAACAAGCTGCTATCGATTTACAGGAAAGAATTCGCCCAAGTGACACAGCAATGTTGGAGGCAATTTCACCTAGTCAGAAATAAGAATTAGACAATTTGTTCGTTCATTTAATGATCGAACTCTCTTACAGAGTATTGCCAGTTTCTCCTTCCTAGCATGTTGCAAAATATGCAACCAAATCAGATGTGACCTATCGCCTATTACGCCACTGCTTAAACAAATCGCCAACGACTTTGCCGCAGTGGTAACGCCGGATCCAGTCAGATCACTACAGTTCAGCGCTGTCGGGCTGGGCTAGCACTTGGATGGGTGACCATCCGGTCTGCTGAGCGCTGTTGGCAAGCGGTGTGCACTCAGCCCTTGTGAGGCAAACCGAGGAGGTACTTGATTGAGTATTATGCCCCTCCATATCTGCATCCAGTGTCTCCTGTGGTCTGAGGATGACACGGCGGCCGGTCGGTACCGTTGGACCATCATGGCCTGTTCGGGCGGAGATATACAAATCGAAAATAGTATATGTGCATAATTGCTCATCATACGCTTGAAATACGACCTTTATAGCTGATTGGTCCATTACATTGCGAGAATACGATGCAATCGGTATAAAGAATGCTTTGTGCAAACAGCTTGTACAAAAGAAAGTATGCTGGAAAAATATTTCTTTTGTTTGATTACTGCATTTATGATCACTGAAAAATGCGCAAAATCTCCTATATGAAAACCTGAAGCCACACGTCACAGATGGCAACAACAGTAAACCATAAACATGAACGAGAAGGAAGCATACTATGAGTTCTGCGCATGCGTGAGGTATCCCAGTCTAGGGCACATACGTATATTCACGGCAGTTTAGAACTGATATCTGTTTCTTTGCATGGATAATGAGGCTGCTAATTATGTTAGTTTAGATTATATGCATTTTTCGTTCCACAAAATGAGAAGATTCTTGTGGGTGTGGAACCTGTCAGGAAGTATAACATAAAAAATAGAACATTTGAATATAACACTCACTTCTGAATCATTTGTCACGAGATTGTCATAATATGTTAATACATTAAAGTAAACTGGAACTGCTAATATTTACAGAATTAATACACTGTCATAATGAAACGTAGTTATGCACTTTTAATACATCCCAAACACAAAATACGTAATCTTGACTGTTGTAGCCAAATGCTGTCAAAACTGATACCTATCAGGCATTTTTACTTAAGCTGCTCTAGCAGTCTCTGCTAAGATACTCATCTATAGAGTGGAAAGAGTTGCCTGCCAAATAGTCTTTCAAACTCTATTTAAACTTTGCTTTATATGGTTCAAATGGCTCTGAGCACTATGCGACTTAACTTCTGAGGTCATCAGTCGCCTAGAACTTAGAACTAATTAAACCTAAGGACATCACACACATCCATGCCCGAGGCAGGATTCGAACCTGCGACCGTAGCGGTCACGCGGTTCCAGACTGAAGCGCCTTTAACCGCACGGCCACACCGGCCGGCTGCTTTATATGAAACCAGGTTTTTAATGGTTGATGGAAACTTATTGAAAATGTGTATTCCTGAGTATCGGACCCCTTTTTGGACCAAGGTAAGGGATCTTAGGTCTTATGTAGGTTGTTCGTATTCGTAAGTGGAAATAGAGACATATTATTTGCAAGAAATTTCGTTAAGGAATATGTACACTGAGAAGCAGTGGTTAGAACACCTAGTTTTTCGAACACGTTTCTGCAAGATGTTCTTTAATTTAGATAGCAAATGAGTCTTATTACATGCTTTCGCCCTCTAAAAATTTTTTCTCAGTTTGACGAGTTACGGCAAAATATGATCCCATATGACATACTACAATGAAACTAAGCAAGAATGGAAGTTTTATATACATGTATCTCGCATATCTGACATAATTTGCATTGCAAATACAGACTTGTTTAGATACTTCAGCAGTTCTGTGATATGCCCTTCCCAACTTAATTTATTACTGAGTTGTAGTCCCAGAAATTTAACGCTGTCAACCTCTTCTATCTTAATGTCTTCACACGTTATACATATACTGGAAGGAAATCTCTTACAGATTCTGAACTGTAGGTAGTGGGTCTTTTCAAAGCTTACTGTCAGTGAATTAGCTTTAAACCATTTACTAATGTCAGTGAAAATTTGATAATCAGCCATTTCTAAATCTGTGAGTGACTTGCTATTTATTGCAACACTTTTACTGTCTGAAAAAAACATTGCATCTGGCAATGAAACAGACGAGAGATAATCAATGTAGACGAGGAAGAGCAATAGACCCAAGATGGAAACCCGGAGAACACCACATGTAATTAATTCTAAATCATACAAAGACTGATTGCTTACTCCACAGCTAGTTTACAATGACACCCTTTGTTTCCTGTTAGGTAATACTTGAATCATTTTGTAGCACTGCCAGTGACACCACAATATTCTAATTTATTTAATAGAATACTGTGATTTACAGAGTAAAAGACTTTTGATGAATCACAGAGAATAGCAGTAGCTTCTAATTTGTTATCTAAGGAATTAAGTACATTTTTACTGAATGTGAAAATAGCCTTCTCTACATCAGAACCCTTAAGGAATGCAAACCGTCAGTTGGAAAATATCTTATTTGCAGTCAGATGCTTAAGAAGATGCTTGAACACAACTTTTTCAAATATTTTGAAAAATCCAGCAAAAGTGAGATTGGTTGATAGTTTGAAGGTGTCTCTTTATCCTCATTCTTGTACAGAGAATTTTAGCATATTTTAGCCAGTCTGGAAATGTTCTCTTGACACGAGATTCATTAGACAAATAACTTAAAGTAGAACTCAATTCACATGAACACTCTTTGCTTAACTTAGTTGATGTGTTATCATAACCACTAGAATACTTTAATTTTAAGGATTTTATGATGGATGCTACTTCTTTGGGAGAAGTGAGTGTCATTTCCATTTTACTGAAGTTAGTTGTAAAGACTTGCCTCATATACCCCACTGCACTGTTTATCAAACCTGATAACACCAAGCTATCAGTTACAGAAACAAAGTACTTGTTCAAGAGGTTTGCAATACTATATGAACTAGCTATCAATGTGTCATTTATTTTTAGAACTATCTATTCCTCTTCTTTTCTGGCCCCACCTGTCTCTGTCTTCACTACATCCCATAACCTTTTATTTTGTTGTCTGATGTAATTATCATTTTGTCAAAATAAATCTGCTTAGATTTATGGATTACCTGCTTCAATACTTTGCAGTATTCTTTGAAATGCATTACAATGCTAACATGAGAGCAGTTCCTAGACAGTAGATATAGTTTCTTTTTTGTCTCACATTATATCTTTATTCCTTGTGTAATACATGGTTTATTTTTAGACTTCTATTTGATTTGGGTTACGTTTGGGGGAAAATTTTTCAAATGAGGAAGTAACTTTATTAATGAATGCTTTGTAGTTTCCATCTGAGTCAAAAGTATTGTAAACATCTATCCACTTAATGTCTTTCAACAATCCCTGAAAATTCTCAATTTTTGATTGATTTATTACCCTCCTGTCGTCAGATTTAATAAATTTTATATCCTGTCATATTTCAACATTCAACAGAAGATACTGCATGTAATGATCATATAGCCCATTTATTATTGGTTTCGTGATATGATTTTTTTTCCTCGATTTGTCTACAAAGGTGTTATCAACAGCAAACTTAGAGATTGTGTAGTTCACAGTAGGTATGAAATTGAGTGACAGGGTTACTGATGGCAATAATTGTTCACTGACAGAGCTTTACAATAAATCCAGATTAAAATCATGAGCAACCAATATTTCCTTGTTTTTTACTGCGAGATAGGACAACATAGCTGAACTGTGATTTATTTTCAAAAACAATATTCGTAAGAATTTATTTTATTTACTAGCAATTCATCAAGAACATTAACACATTTAATCACACTATGTGAGCGTGGAAGTAGTTGCCAAGGAGTAACATGAAATCATAAGCAAATTCCTTTTTATCAAATGGTAATTTATTCACTTTAATGGTGCCTAAACTTTTTTTTAAAAAGAGACAGATTTAAAATTATAATCAGAAAGCATCCTCTAAATATCAAGTTACAATTTATTCAGAGGCAGAAAGAAACAAATTGTTGACTGTATGAGCTTTCGGGTTGAGAACCTTGCTGCTCCCTTTTGACATGGCCGTAGTTACAACCGCTCACAACAACCTCTGAAGGACTACACTGGTGCAAATCTGCAACACACCAGATTACTTTAAACTAAATGTTTTAACAATTCACACAAGCACACAAACTGTGCACCCCATAGGAGGGATGGAAGTGGTACAAAACAGTAAAATTAAAATATTAACTTTGCCACTGAAGGTGCTACTTGATTTTAACTTCTAAGAAAGGTCTTACGGTGGAAGGGTGGCAACCTTATATACTAAAAATGACCATTTAAATAAAAGCCCATGAAATGCAATAAATTGTACAAGGTTGGCCAAACAAGTTAACATGCTCTACAGCACACAGATACCACCTCTCAAGATGACAGGCAAGATCAAAACATATTTCAGGAATTAGGCCATTACACTCCAAGCAATAAATTCGTTAACACACCGAATCAGACAAACATGACAGAGGGAGCTACTAACGTACGGCAGATTGATAGGGAGATTACCGAACAACCCGAACCGCAGGTTGCTCTAACCCGCCCCTACTCCACAAGGGAAAAACAGACCACCCAATTCATAAATAACCACCCTCCCGTGCGTGGGCAAACGGAGAAGAAGTGGCTAGTGACCTCACAAGGCAACAAGTAGAATTTAACAAGTAAACGAAACAACATATCACCAATCACTTAACTTCTAATAAACTGCGATTTCTGGAGAAGACCTGGTGCAGCACCCCCAAATCTGTCTCCCGAACCGTCCGCTGCCAGCCGCTTCAACAGACGCAGGAAGGCGTGCCGATCTCCCGTCTCACGGCGTCACAGCTCGCACCGGCCAGACCAATGTCGTGGGTTGACTCCTGTTCTCTCGTGTCGACCGCGAAGCCACTACGTCTCGCTATACGGCGCGACCCACTGGACCCCATACCTGATCCACCTGCAAATTAGTCCGCAGCTCACGGTCTAGTGGCTAGTGTTACTGCCTCAGGATGACGGGGTCCCAGGTTCGATTCCTGGCCAGGTTGGGGATTTTCTCCACCCAGGGACTGAGTGTTTGCGTTGTCCTCATCATTTCATCGTCACTCGTGAAAGTGGTGAGACTGTATTGAGTAAAGATTGGGAATTTGTAGGGCGCTGATAACAGTGCAATTAAGCGCCCCACAAACCAAACATCATCATCATCACCTGTAAATTAACTCTGCTAACAGAATAGTTTAAATGAGGCCAGTCATGGCGCCTCAGAACTGACACCAGCCCAACATCAGCAGGTCTCGCTGCTGCAATTATCTTTACCAGGTTACAATCAACTGGATAATTAGTTTACCTATCTATGTTGTTGCTTGCCCTACCCACTATTCTCACGGTGTCTTCCTTCGTGAACTCTTTAAAAAGTGAATCTACGTCCTCTATCACCTGACCCAGGCCTACACAAGATTTTTAAAAGGCTTGTGACCTGTTAACCTGGCTCTACTTCACTCTGCAACAATTGGCCAATACATTTACCATGTGAACTACCTAATAACAAAACTTTCTTTTTCTTCACGACTTTTTCTGACTTCTTACTTCTCAAACACTTCTTGAAACTGTGTGGTCTCTGTCTATTCGTACATCTACTTGTGGCTCATCATTTTCCAACTATGACAACAAGTCAAACCTGTTTTCCACTGTAACAACAAAACTGTCTGGGGAATCACTATTGCTACTTCTTCTGTAGCCTGTGGCCACCTTCCAACTTTCTTTTCCCTTGTCCCCACTTAACCCCTTTCCAGGTCTTTTGCCTTATGTAGTTCCACCTGAAGGGCAGCAATCTTATCCTCCCACTATCTTCCTATCTCTACAAACCCGCAACTAAAATCCTACGACATGTCTTACAGTTGTCACTTACGGCAAACAAACTCAAGCTTTAGTCTAAATTAAACAAGAATAACTTCCTAGACTACTCATTTAATATATTAAACTTCTTAGAAAGCTTACGCTAAAGTTTAGATACTAATTGAAAACTTCCTGATAAATAGGCACAATTAAACATGTATTGTTTACATGAGGGAACAAAAGTAAACAAAGAACTGAGTCTGTACTATACAAACTTTTCACTTTGGCTTCTTACTAGAGCGTCAAATGGATGATGAGTAAGAATACACAAACCGTACTTCACTGAAATAATCACGTGATTTAATCATACGATAATGTAAACAAAACTAGGACAAAATTCACGCCTACGAAATGTTTTCTTTTTCCGAAAAATTCGTAAGTGGAACCTTCAACAGGTAGCCTACAATAGGTACTAATTTACTTACTTATGAAATAATACTGTCTTAATTAATTGTTACTTCACAATTAAACACTTATCTTTACGAGAGCTGTGAATGTACACGACCCGTCAACCAAAGATGCTACAGTAATTAGTTCTATCCATTCTAACGCTTGATGGCTGTCGCGATAGACTCGTTTCAGTTGGCGGATCATCGTGTAATACCCCGACTGCATTCACACGAGCGGAATGTGCGGAGCGCCAGCTGGGCGGAAGTGAGCGCACCGTTATGGCTCTCGGGGTGGATGCGGCAGTCCACACGGGGACAGCGGAAGTTCGCCACTTGCCAGCCGCATCACTAGTAGCGAGGCGGAAATCGCGCAACGGCAGCCGCAGTACTTTGGGCCACGAGAATGAACTTGGCATTTCACACGGGCGGTGTGGCACGTGTGCGATTAGATGCCAGCGAACAACGGGCACGGCGCTGGGTGCGGAGCGGATTGGCCGGCTGACAGACAACAGGCAGTGCTGCGTGCTCCGCGGTGTGTGTGTGGGGGGGGGGGGGGGGGGGGGGCTGCAATGCGTCTGCCACAATGTGCCCTGCAGATTCTGGGAAAATCGACACAGAGATTTTAATAATGGAGGACTAGAACACGCCTTGTACTTCGGACATATGCACCAATGAATAGGAGGATACAAAAAAAAAAAAAAAAGATATGGTATGGTATTATATTCGCTATTATTTATTTTTAGATTTTGCAGAGCCAAGTTGAGAGAAAGAGAGAATTTCATTTCACCTTATTGTTCCTATAATAATACTCTGGGTTACAAGGTCATTCGGAATTACAACAGAATTAGTGATATAGCTTTCCCAAACGGGTTACTTATTTTTATTTAGAAAATTGTGAACAGTGACAAATTTTGAAACCTAAATTTCTCTTAAAAATTGCTTCTTCTGACACGATGTATCAAAAATACTGATTCATTTGCAATTACGGTGGAATACAATGACGAGATTTTTTTAAAAAAGAACGTTTGGCACTAAGGGCAACGCAGGTCAAATATTTACGGAAATTCACAATGGTGTGATTTCTGAGGTGCTGATCGATGGTTAGATACCGGGGAACACTACTAATATACATACTGTCGACATGTAGATAAATATATAATTTGTTAATTAGTCCATTATAAACATGCACAACAATTGCAATGAATGACCGATAAGAATGAGACAAGGGTGCAGTATGCAGTACAGTTTCTTAGAAGGTGTGGCATATGATACTGTTCGTACTCTCGGTTCGTGAAGAATGAGTGATGAATTAAGCGACATGATCAAAAAAAAAAAAAAAAAGGTTGAAATGGATCTGAGCACTATGGGACTTAACATCTGAGGTCATCAGTCCCCTAGAACTTAGAACTACTTAAACCTAACTAACCTAAGGACATCACACACACCCATGGCCGAGGCACAGTTCGAACCTGCGACCATAGCAGTCGCGCGGTTCCAGACTGAAGGCGACATCATCACCTTGGACTACTGCGCTAATGGAGAGAGAGAGATACATTACTAAAAATAGAACATTAAACATTCCAGTTCCAGCAAGGGCTGCTTTAAAACAGACTTCTGGATAGTGTGGAAACAGCCAATATTTGCAGATTGAAGTTTTTTTCATTATATCTCACACTGACAGATACAGCTATCGATAATAACAATAAAACTGATAAAATTGAACGTATAAACAAAAATTCATGTCGCTACTCTTATTCCCTCAAATTTTGCTGTTCTGTCAATGTTCTTTGCCAACCTTATTTACAAACTAATTCCTCATTACATGCCCGTTTCGTATTGCTGACACGAGTTGTTCTTCTGTCATCCAAGTTTTTGGCAGACTGAAATCTTTTCGCAGTAAATGTTTCTTCAGTTTAGTGTCCATCTCTCTCACACAAATAATAATGCAGAACATAATGTGTTTTGGTTATGCCAACAGCAAAATCGAATTTAACGTTAATGGATAGCTGGAACATGCACCATTTGCTTGACAATATGGCGAAGGAACATTGATTGTGCCCGCAGTCACCGACAAATGGTAGTTAAAAATTCTTTTGTCTCGCAACAACGCTCTACCACCACATGATCGTAGTACGTATTCCGAGAGTCCAAATGCTTTCTCACCGACAAACACACATGGCGTAACTATCTCTCTGGCATTTGGTAAGCCAGAGGGCTTTGACATATACAACGTTTTTTCGTAGAGGCGGTTCCACAACGTTAATTATTCTTTTATAAACTGTGCCATCTCAGTCTTTTCGAAAAGAGTCAATGTCGACAAAAACTAATCGCTAATCTGATTCAGCCACTGCTGGAAGAACAATACAAAGGAGTCAATATAATTGTTGAGCAGTAATCAACCCATCTTTGGCTTCATCAACCGTGAGCCGTGCTCTCTCCCAAGTATGCGTTTTCGTGAACTTCGCTGTTTATCTGTATTTGGTTTCCCGGCCTTTACACGGTTACGTCGTGGTACTTCTTCGTTCTACGTGTGGCAACAGTGATGTGTATCGATATTTACGCCTTGTACCATCTTTGGTTTGGTCTGGAGTGAGTTGCGGACGAGGGAAGTTATTTCCGTGCGGTGCAGTCGGCTGGGTCCGCTGCCGGCCCCTGTGTAGTGTCGGAGCGTGTGTGGAGCTGTCCGAACGCTACGAGCTTCGTGGTTCACCGACCTAGGGCGTCGAAGTTGAGTAGTGGTTTCAGCTACCCAAGCCACTTCTATTCATGTTGTGGTGGTTCGCTTCGGTGGTTCGCTGTCGGGGAGGTTTCCCAGTGAGCAACACCGGGTGGTTCTACTGCTGAGATTTAGCCACCATGCGGTGCAATTAACTATTTTGGTCGACTACGATTTGAGTGCACCAGAGGAATTTTCTGTTTTCTGGCCGTTAGTGTTCTGGCTACCTGCCCTGGGCACTGACGTAAATTCAGGCAGTGTTCTTTTGAGCGAAGTTAACTATTGCCGTGTTTCAAATTCAAGTGTACGAGCGGAATTTTCTGCCTAGTGGCCGTTAGTGTTCCGGTTACCTGCCCTGGCCACTAAAGTAATTTCAGGCAACGTCCTTTCCTCATCTGTTGTCGCTGTCCAACATGGTGTGTAATTTTGACAGCTAATACATACTCCATTGTGGATTATTACGTTTGTAAGATTGCCGGTTTGAGTTCTTGTGTACTGATTGACGGGAAGCAAGTTGTTGTGTCGGTCGGTCCATGGCTGTTCCCTGGTTCGGTTCAGAGGGATCAAGTATAGCTGAGCTCACCACCTGTCTCGCCTAAGTGAACGAGGGCAGACCGACCTCCCTGGATGCCTTCTGAGTGCCGCACATGTTTAATTATGTGTTGTCCGCTATTTTAAATTTTAGGCTTATGGTTATTGTTTGGTTTTCTTAAAATTTTGCAGAATTAATTTTTAAAATTATCTAGTCGATTTTTAGAATTTTTTGTTGTTACACATGCTGGCCTTCTCCCTTTAAAGATCTATGGTAATATATTCTGAAGTTTTGAAATTTAGTTGCACCTTGCATATGTTGCTTTTTTGGGACTTTTTGGAATTTTTAAAGGTTTTTTGTTGGCCTTCTGCCTTTAAAGGTCTATGGTAACATATTCTAAAATTTTGGAATTTAATTGTGGCCCTGAGCCATTAGTATTGCACTTTGCGTATGTTGTTTTTTGAATTATTTTATTGCTGTCTTAACTGGATTTTATTTTGTTAAGATTTCTTATTGGAGGCCTTCAGCCGTGAAAGAGTTACATCCGGTAAAGATTCGGCTATGTGCCGCTTTGGTTGTAAAGGTTATTAAATTACAATAAATGACAATTAGAAGCAGAAACTGACCTCAGCCCTTGGCCATTTCAACCATCCTATTACCTGCCCAGTGGGTTTAGCGGGCGTTTCAAACCTATGTGTTTACTATCGATTGCCCCTACGCCGTCCGGGACATTTACACGGATTTGGAATCTATTTGCAATATTCTTCCACTCCTCCTCAGTCGGCTGAGCCACTTTTCAGGCACGCAGGCTCAAACCGCACAGCACACTGTCCTCGCTGAGTCACTGGCTATTGACCTGCCAGTTCGCTACGTACCGTGCAGGTCAACTAAGTTACAAGTAGCCAAATAACTAAAACCAAAGAGATAAATTCATAAAACCTATGGTCAAACTTTAGTCATTGCCGTGTTTCAAATTCAAGTGTACCAGCGGAATTTTCTGCCTAGTGGCCGTTAGTGTTCCGGTTACCTGCCCTGGCCACTAAAGTAATTTCAGGCAACGTCCTTTCCTCACCTGTGGTCGCTGTCCAACATGGTGTGTAATTTTGACAGCTAATACATACTCCATTATTTAATACTCCATTATTTAATGACGTTAAAGATCTCGAAGTTGATTTCAATTTTCATTTCGTTTTTTTCTCTTGTAGGCTAGAAGTCTCAACAAAAATGGCGAAACGTTAGGGACTATTGTCGGAAATATACAAAGAAAATGAAGATACTATGTTCAGATGCAGTGAAAAGATTGAAGTTCGCGTATGCTGATTAGCTAGGTTTCCTGGCACTTATTTTAGAAGCAAGAGATTCAGTTTCAAGTCTACAGAAAAATCGAATAATGACGAGGTACGGCTTTCGGAATTCTCTCTGGCAGAAGCCAACATCGGTAATCAAGTAACATCAGATAACGCTTTAACACCTGATCAGACTTAAGTAGGCTCTTCAACTTGACAAAAAGGAATAATAGAGTTGTGAAACTTGACCTTTAAGCAAAATAATGTCCCAGGAAGGGGAAACTTTATTGACACATTCCTGGGGTCAGATACATCACATGATCACACTGACAGAACCACAGGCACATAGACACAGGCAACAGAGCATGCACAATGTCGGCACTAGTACAGTGTATATCCACCTTTCGCAGCAATGCAGGCTGCTATTCTCCCATGGAGACGATCGTAGAGATGCTGGATGTAGTCCTGTGGAACGGCTTGCCATGCCATTTCCACCTGGCGCCTCAGTTGGACCAGCGTTCGTGCTGGACGTGCAGACCGCGTGAGACGACGCTTCATCCAGTCCCAAACATGCTCAATGGGGGACAGATCCGGAGATCTTGCTGGCCAGGGTAGTTGACTTACACCTTCTAGAGCACGTTGGGTGGCACGGGATACATGCGGACGTGCATTGTCCTGTTGGAACAGCAAGTTCCCTTTCCGGTCTAGGAATGGTAGAACGATGGGTTCGATGACGGTTTGGATGTACCGTGCACTATTCAGTGTCCCCTCGACGATCACCAGTGGTGTACGGCCAGTGTAGGAGATCGCTCCCCACACCATGATGCCGGGTGTTGGCCCTGTGTGCCTCGGTCGTATGCAGTCCTGATTGTGGCGCTCACACCAATACGACCATCATTGGCACCAAGGCAGAAGCGACTCTCATCGCTGAAGACGACACGTCTCCATTCGTCCCTCCATTCACGCCTGTCGCGACACCACTGGAGGCTGGCTGCACGATGTTGGGGCGTGAGCGGAAGACGGCCTAACGGTGTGCGGGACCGTAGCCCAGCTTCATGGAGACGGTTGCGAATGGTCCTCGCCGATACCCCAGGAGCAACAGTGTCCCTAATTTGCTGGGAAGTGGCGGTGCGGTCCCCTACGGCACTGCGTAGGATCCTATGGTCTTGACGTGCATCCATGCATCGCTGCGGTCCCGTCCCAGGTCGACGGGCACGTGCACCTTCCGCCGACCACTGGCGACAACATCGATGTACTGTGGAGACCTCACGCCCCACGTGTTGAGCAATTCGGCGGTACGTCCACCCGGCCTCCCGCATGCCCACTATACGCCCTCGCTCAAAGTCCGTCAACTGTACATACGGTTCACGTCCACGCTGTCGCGGCATGCTACCAGTGTTAAAGACTGCGATGGAGCTCCGTATGCCACGGCAAACTGGCTGACACTGACGGCGGCGGTGCACAAATGCTGCGCAGCTAGCGCCATTCGACGGCCAACACCGCGGTTCCTGGTGTGTCCGCTGTGCCGTGCGTGTGATCATTGCTTGTACAGCCCTCTCGCAGTGTCCGGAGCAAGTATGGTGGGTCTGACACACCGGTGTCAATGTGTTCTTTTTTCCATTTCCAGGAGTGTAAATCCGTTCATTTTTTGCATGTTTGTACTGTTAATTTCATTTGAAGTATATTCATGATTCTTATCATAAAAAAGACAGACTTACATGTAAGATTTCCCTTTAATGTTGGTAAAGAAAAGGAAATTCAACTTATTCGTATTGGCCGTATCTTTATCTTTTTCAAAAGGTTTGGTGTTAGCAATAGACTTTAGTGCTTTCCTCTATTTTCAGTTAAGATAATATCTGGCTGAGACAGAACACTAATACAGTAGAATTTATCTTATAGTCTTGAAAGATTTCGATTCATCCTCCCATAGTCCGTTTAACAAAACGTAAAAAGCCATTTGTAATAACCGACAACTCACTACTGGATGCACCCAGTACTTTCGGTGTATTTTCCTCTATTTGAAAACTTTCGATCCTACGTAAAACACTACTGCACAGAGTCCAGCATTCATCGTGACTACCAGGTGAAAAAAGAAGGAAAAAAATGCAATCTATGTACGTGGACTCTTGGTGGCTATGAAGTGAATAATTTTCATTCTAACAACATTCTCATCGTACTAAAATGAACAGTGCATTTTTGTTTTGTTTTTTGTCTTTAATTTCTAGTGTCACATATTCTCAAGGCAACTGTTATCAGACTGAATAACGTCATTAAGCAAAGTGTATGATAAGCATATGGTAGGCTGAAATTCACTGGACGAATCTTTTGGAAACATGGTCCTGAAGTTGCTTGCAGAACACTTGACTAATCGATTTTTTAGTATTGCTCATGAGTCCTCGGTACGAGAACATTACAGAGATATGGTCAAAACAGAACAAAAAAAAAATTGGCAATGGTAGGAAGTCCTGAGTTTCAGTAAGATATTATGACTTCACAGGAGACAGATGGTTGTATTCCTCACCGAGACAGAAACCCGTCTCTGCAAGACGACACAGAACTGCCAACGGCTGATGCCACTGATACTCAGAGTACTTCAGATGACGAGAATAAGGTAAGTTCGTCAGAAAGCCAGGCTGTCAAAAAATTCAGACGGTAGCATTGCGATGTCTCGACTATCACTCTCCCTATATCCAAGAGAGCAATAACAGCAAAAGAAAACGAAGAAATACTGACTTGCTGAGTGTAGGAAGAGAAAATCTGAAGCTCCTTGAGAAACAAGTGTCAAAGTCAAAGGCAGTTATCATTTTGTACTGAGTCTGAGTTTTCTGCCCGTTACGTAGAAACTAACTCCTGAAGTTCAGCTGAGAGTTAGAATTAAAATGCAGCAAATTGTATTGGAGGGAGTGCAACATTCTTCAACCATTTCCATCCTACTTTCTTTCTTGTTATGGACCTGAAAATACTCAAGCTCCAAGGCTCATGGAAATTATGATTCTAAGTTGTGAACTATGCTGAATACCACAAAAAATGTAAACTGGTGATGGTACAAAGTCTTTTGTAAATTGTATAGTGTGCGTGTACCTGCTAATGACCATTCAGCGGTAATAGCTGTTCTGAAATTTGTGTTTTGCTTCTTAATCTCGTTGAAACACACGACACTACATTAACAAATGTCTGTGCACTCATTCTGATGAAAGTCAAAAATTCATGTTCATTTTTCTCAAGTAACTGTACAAATGACGAAATTCTCATACAGCCATCCTCCCCTTGTTGATTTTATCGACCCATTTACGACTGCCTTGAATCCCGACAACACAGTTTTCCACTAAAAACTAATTTAGTTGGTCCATGAGAAACGACATAGTTCCAAGACTGCTCAACAACAACTACTACCTGTTGGTTAGATAGCGTTGCATCGTGTGCAATGTGATCGCTCCGTCACGTCGGATCGCTTTGGCGGATGTGCTTCGCATCGCATCGGTTTGGGGAATCTGCTTCACATTGTGTCGCTCTGGGGAATCGCTTTATACCGAATAGTTTCGGGGAATCTGCGTCGCATTGCATAGCATCGCAAGCAGTGAAACTCTGGCTTACTTTTAACTGGGTAACTCTTCCTGACTTACGTGCGGTATTCGGGAAACAATCGAACTAGAGTGTACAGAACGCTGTTGCTCCTCCATATTTTATGAGTGTTCCTTTGCCCAGTGATTTTCGGCCAACAGTGAATTCGAAGTGTAAGAGACCTAAGTATTTTTTTTGTTCCTGTTTGGTACATTCACAGTAATTTCAAACGAATCAAACAGTTTTACTTAGCTGCGGCCATCCTCAGATAATTAAAAAGCTTCCGGTATTTGAGTTTCACCACTGGGAAAACCACTTTCACCATATGGATTCCGCGATTGTGTACTTGACTGATCTGAGGATGACCTTGCTATGCCAGAACTGGCCATTTCCTTTGAAAATTGTGTTATTGCTTCGGGCAATAGATTACATTGAGAACAATCAATCACTGCGCACTTCCAACTCGGCTGATATTTCTATCTTTCCAAGCAGTAACGAGTGTCTTCCTCTACCTGCAAGGATGTCATGAATCGAGTGAAAACTCTGTTATTCATTAACATGGTACGCGGGTCACTCCAAAAGAAATGCACACTATTTTTGTAAAATTACTGTTTTCATTCTGCACGTGTGAAAGTTTTACAGTGTGTAGATACATCCTTCCCGCTTGTTTTCAAACTTAGTTCAACCTGAAACTTCCTGGCAGATTAAAACTGTGTGCCTGACCGAGACTCGAACTCGGGACCTTTGCCTTTCGCGGGCAAGTGCTCTACCATCTGAGCTACCGAAGCACGACTCACGCCCGGTGCTCACAGCTTTACTTCTGCCAGTATTTCGTCTCCTACCTTCCAAACTTTACAGAAGCTCTCCTGCGAACCTTGCAGAACTAGCACTCCTGAAAGAAAGGATATAGCGGAGACATGGCTTAGCCACAGCCTGGGGGACCCGAGTTCGAGTCTCGGTCGGGCACACAGTTTTAATCTGCCAGGAAGTTTCATATCAGCGCACGCTCCGCTGCAGAGTGAAAATCTCATTTTAGTTCAACCTGTTTCCGTGAGTGGCGCCGCCACAGCATGTTTTCAAGATGACTGCTGCACTTGACGTTCGTCATATGCAACGTGCTGTCATAGAATTCCTGTGTTCTGAAAACGAGACAGTGGGAAACATCCACAAGAGGTTGAAAAAGGTGTATGGAGATGCTGCAGACGATCGCAGTACAGTTAGTCGGTGGGCAAGTAGGCTACGAGATGAAAGCGGGCACGGCAATATTGAAGATTGTCCTCGCAGCGGCAGGCCTCGTTCTGCACACAAAAATGGGTCAAATGGCTCAGAGCACTGTGGGACTTAACCTCTATGGTCGTCAGTCCCCTAGAACTTGGAACTACTTAAACCTAACTAACCTAAGGATATCACACAACACCCATTCATCACGAGGCAGAGAAAATCCCTGACCCCGCCGGGAATCGAACCCGGGAACCCAGGCGTAGGAAGCGAGAACGCTACCGCACGACCATGAGCCGTTCTGCACACACTCCGGACAATGTGCAGAAAGTTAACGAATTGGTCACTGCTGACAGACGCGTCACAGTGAACGAACTGGCACGCTACGTTGGGATAGTGGAAGGAAGTGTTTGCAGAATACTGAAAGTGTTGGCGTTATTTGTGCCAGGTGGGTTCCCAGGATGTTGACAGTGGCTTACAAAGAAACAAGAAAAACGGTATGCAGCGAACTTTTGGAACAGTACGAGAATGGCGGAGATGAATTTCTTGGAAGAATTGTAACAGGTGATGAAACATGGATTCATCATTTTTCACCAGAGACGAAGAGGCAATCAATGGAGTGGCATCATGCAAATTCACCCAAGAAAAAAGTTCAAAACCACACCTTCTGCTGGAAAAGTTATGACTACGGTGTTTTTCGATTCCGAAGGACTCTTTCTTGTGGACATCATGCCAAGTGGAACCACCATAAATTCTGATGCGTATGTCACGACACTGAAGAAACTTCAAGCTCGACTGAGTCGTGTTCGACCACATCGGCAAAAGCAGGATGTTTTGCTGTTGCACAACAATGCATGGCCACATGTCAGTCAAAAAACCATGGAAGCGATCACAAAACTCGGATGGACAACACTGAAACACCCGCCTTACAGTCCTGACCTGGCTCCATGTGACTATCATCTCTTTGGAAACTGAAAGACTCTCTTCGTGGAACAAAGTTTGAAGATGATGACTTCCTCGTGCACGCTGCCATACAGTGGCTCCAACAGGTTGGTCCAGAATTTTACCGTGCGGGTATACAGGCGCTGGTTCCAAGATGGCGTAAGGCAGTTGAGAAGGATGAACATTATGTGTAGAAATTAAAATATTTTTCCTAAAGTATGTATCTACAAACTGTAAAACTTTCAAACATGTAGAATAAAAGATGGATTGTTAAAAAAATAGTGTGCATTTCTTTTGTAGTGACCTTGTATATTGTTCTCTAAGTGACAGTGTGAAACTGTATTGAATTCTTATTGGAATTGTAGGAACCCCGTATCAGTTTGCGTGTCCTGGCTAAAGACAACTTCAGATACGAGACTTACAATTAATGCTGTCTTTGCCAGGCATCTGTAATGAAAAGAGACTTAACGATTCCAAAGTATAGTTCAATCATCAAAGCAATGAACGTGGCTGCCGTATTGTGTATAACTCACAAAGTTTGACTCCGGACTTTCTGAGAAGTTTAACACTAAATACAAAGCAAATTATATTTTTCAGATTTAAACCATGGGAACGTGAGATGAAAGAATGAAGAACTTCATTTAAGTAACGTAATTTCTAGAAAGAAATAACGGAGCCTCGGCGACCGCAGTATCTTCTTGGCTGGACGTCCCAGACGTCAAAGCGTAAAACAACGGCTCTGTGAGATTTCTGTGAAACGCTGAACGGATAGTCGAAGCGTTGCCACGAGATAAGAATTATATTTCAGCCCGGCATATAAATTAATTTATCCAAAAAATAAAGAGCCACATTCTTTTCTATCCGAAACTTGAATAATGTTGCTCAACCTATGGCGCATGTTTGCTGGAAATAAGAAAACGGTAAATCTCTTGCCTGAGACGAAGTGAGAAGATGCAGTGGGTTACGGCCACTAAACTTTATGTGAAGGATATTTATTTAGGAAACTCTTATCACCAGTTTGGTGACTGGAATAGAATATTCATTTCATTATCAAGTCGTACATCGTTAGAAGGTATCTAGGGGAAGGAGTAGTAAAGTTACATACCATTTAGGAAAAAGTCTGCTGTGTTAACAAGTTTTGAATTATAAGCGATTATTTTTTGTACGCTCACAGTAAAACTTATTAGCTACACAGTGATTCGTGAAAGAAATCTGGATTACACGTTAAATCATTATTACGATGTATTATAAGAAAGCTTCCACAATGTCGTATAATGAGGGTCTTTGGGGAAAATTACAGTCTTATGTCTTCTTTAAATTTGAAATTTTGAATGCAAACGTCACATGTAAATATCTTCGTCCTTTTTGAAACCCTGCGCATTTACTGTGAGCTCACGTTGAGCACTTAACACACCTCGTCCATACCTCTTTTGGTTTAGAGTGACTAAATAAGTTACGACAAGATAGACTAGGAACATTATCATCATGATTGCCAGTTTCATTCCTCAGAGCTAAATCAAATGTTAGTTTCCTTATGCCATTCAGTGTAAGTCCAAATAGCCTGGATTCAAAGTTCTCAATGTGCTGTATTAGCTCAATTTTTGTCTCTGTTGAAAGTGTTTCGTGAAACCGACATAAGCCCTTATCAGCTTCTACTGTTTGCCCAGTACTCATCATTCTAAAGCAGTTTGAGAAACAGCAAACATTCCTGAGTCACACTGCCAGTCCATCTACTTGTTATTAACAGTGTCAATCGCCTTCTGCATGCTCTCTCAATCCCATCACTTGCGATTAAAGATTGTCTTACAATTCGTAACGGTTACGCCTATTACTCAAACAATAATAATCATAAAACTTCCTGGCAGATTAAAACTGTGTGCCCGACCGAGACTCGAACTCGGGACCTTTGCCTTTCGCGGGCAAGTGCTCTACCATCTGAGCTACCGAAGCACGACTCACGTCCGGTACTCACAGCTTTACTTCTGCCAGTACCTCGTCTCCTACCTTCCAAACTTTACTTTACAGAAGCTCTCCTGCGAACCTTGCAGAACTAGCACTCCTGAAAGAAAGGATATTGCGGAGACATGGCTTAGCCACAGCCTGGGGGATGTTTCCAGAATGAGATTTTCACTCTGCAGCGGAGTGTGCGCTGATATGAAACTTCCTGGCAGATTAAAACTGTGTGCCCGACCGAGACTCGAACTCGGGACCTTTGCCTTTCGCGCTTTACTGCTGCTTTAAAGCTGTGAGTACCGGACGTGAGTCGTGCTTCGGTAGCTCAGATGGTAGAGCACTTGCCCGCGAAAGGCAAAGGTCCCGAGTTCGAGTCTCGGTCGGGCACACAGTTTTAATCTGCCAGGAAGTTTCATATCAGCGCACACTCCGCTGCAGAGTGAAAATCTCATTCTGGAATAATAATCATAATACTAATAAACAACGTGTTGTAGTATAGCAAATAGAAACGAATGGATAGACAGGAAGCATAAACAGTGGTGTTGCCTATAGTGAGATACCTATGTCGACGTATCGTTTTTTTTCAAAAATCTGTTAACAATAACAGTCACTAAATGATTTGTCAATAAAAGAACGCAGACAAGAAAAGCATAAGCTACAGGTTGTACATAAAGCTACCCCTGCATCTGCGAACGTCTATTTCTAGTTTTTAAATGAAAATAATTGTTCGTGTAATGTTAACTGAATGTGTGACTGTAACTGACTTCATAAACCACATACGAAGGAGAGATACGAGACATGGGGAGTGGCCACAGCATTGAGTGTGGCGCGTCTTAGCCCGTCGCGGCGAGGGTAATTCAGAAAATCGTTGCCCCTATGTTTTTCAGCCAGTTTACGGCTATAAATGCGAAGTCTACATACCCATTCCCAGCGTTAGACCTTTCTTGGTTCGTCCCGGCCTTACTTGCCGGTAGCTCCGCCGCACGGCGCTGCTGTCAATTGTGAAAGATGGCGGTTGTCCTTCTCACGTCCACGGTGTTACAGCAACGAAGTGTGATTCGTTTCTTATGGAGCAAGGGACGAACGCCCATCGAGATCTACAGGGAAATGGAGCCCACATACGGGGAAAACTGCCTCGCTTTGAGAACTGTGTGATGGTGGTGTTGTGAGGTCGGGAAAAGCCGTGAAGTCTTGCATTGACAAAGAGCGGCTGGGGAGGCGGTGTTCGTCGCTGACTGACAAATTTCCCACGTAGATGCAATGGTGAAAGCAGATTGGCATGTGCACATCACGGGTAAGGGCTGCTATCAGGCGAATGCACCGACAGATTCTCGATATGGACAATGTGATTCTGCTCCACAACAATGCGAGACCACATGTGGTAATCAGAACTACCGAAATGCACCTGGCATTTAACTGGGAGATTCTGGACCATCCACCATAGAGCCAGACCTCGCCCCTAGTAACTTCCACGTTTTCGGACTGCCAAAGAAGCTCCGGCAGGACAGCGATTCACAAGTAATGATGAAGCCAAGACAGCAGTCCAACTGTGGTTCCATAGTCATGTAAGGTAGCAGATTTAGCACCTTACATTATGCTAAATCAGTACTAATACACCGAATAATAATTGATAATTGGCCCACTGGTAGGAGAGAGTGGACACAGGAAAGGAAGTTGTGTGTGTCATGTCAAACTAATGAGATGGCCGCCAAGACTGGAACACGGCCGTAACCCCTAAGGAAGGTGTTTATGTCATGTCAAACTAACGGGATGGCCGTGGCCGGACCGCTTTGCCGGCTGGCTCTTCAGACCACCAAACACGTTGGGAGAGGCTGGGCCATCACAACAAGAAGTGAGAAGGAGCTATATGCGAAAGAGGGAAAGACGATTTCGCGCCACAGTGGAAAATTTGCGGAAGACTGTGACGGGATTGGCGCAGAGCGCGTAGAGATACATATTAAAAGTCTGGCGGCAACAGTAACCGCGGGAGAATTCGGTGTCGTGGTTGGGTACAAACGCGCGCGGATATATGGAAGTCTGTGTCGTGGTTGGCTACCAACGCGCACGGATCCATGCGGCGAAGAACGGCCAGGTTCGCAAAAACTCTGAAGGAGGACTCTGGGGTCGACAGTGGACTAGAGCAGTCGCGGTGTCTGGCTGCCCTGCTTGGAGAGCGCAGAGAGAAGTAGGTTGGAGAAATTACCGGCATTGAGTCCAGTGGTTACTCTCCAAGTCTGATAGTGTAGAGCATACGACTCCACACACGTAGCATTATCTGTTCCTCTGAGGAGGGAAACATATTTGTACCAACTTGTGGTGTTCATATCCAATCTGAAGTGTACCTTTGCTGCCGCGCACTTGAGTCGACCCGCTACTCTTGGCATATGTGCATGTTGCTTGAGTATTGACTCGTGACGAACTCTGCAATTGAACAATTACGTACAGGAGTTTACGGACGCAAACCGTCCACGTTGGAGATTAAAGCCAAGCTCGCTCACGGGAAGGACGGCATCACGACGTTGGCTGGGCCGACCGTCGTAATCATCACGGAGAATTACGGTGATATTAGTAATCATCAGCCAAAGTAGGGCACTGTAATTCAAAATGAGTTCGTATTCCGCTAACTCTTTGACTGGCGCTCTCTGAGTGTGTGTCCGTTGAGGCAGAACTCCAATAGAGTCACTTGCGGGTTCAGTGTTGACTTAAGTAGTTAGGAAAAGAGGATGCATTGTGCCAATTATAGGCTAGTTAGGTTAGCGAGTGTATTGGATTGTCATGTTAGGCTAGAAATATTGCTCATCCTGTTTTCTGAAGAAATCTTAATTTGGTATCATATGCTAATCACCGCATTATTGATTTCGTAGCTAGCAATCACCATATTTTTGTTTAATAATTAGAGTGTAATGATAGTTTCGATGAAAATGATACTGGGGGCATGACCGCGCGTTTAAACAGAGCCAACTTAAGTCAGATAGCAACTGATGGTCGATTAAGACTACCAATAGATATTTTTCAATGTATCGATAATTTTACAATAAAGTCCCCGTACGTTGCAGTCATCTGGACGAATTCTACCGCAGGGGCATCTCGAATTTAGTACCTCGAATTTAGTGCTGTGATGGGACAAATGTGTGAACCGGTGTGGCGACTATGTGGAAAAACAGTATAAGGTACGTAAAATTGGATTTATATTTCTCATTACCTGTATGTGCCTTACTTTGGCTAATAAAAAATAGGGACAAGTACTTTCTGATTTACCCTCGTATTTACTCGTGACTTGAAAGAGGTGCGGATCTCATTCTGACGTTAAAAACGATTTCTGTATGTTAGCTACATTTTGCATGCAGCATTATATGTTCTAAAATGCACCAAACGTCAACTGGCCAGCGATGAGAATTTTCATTGCAAACTTTTCAGTATAGGTGCTGCGTTTTACTTTAGTTCAAAATATTACTATAAGTAATGGTAATAACATAAAGAAATCCAGTTCATTATCAAGCTGTGATGTCAGACTAGAAGATGTGTAAAAATGAATTTTTTTATTGCATAGCTTCCTCACAATCGTATGAGAACGGTTTCATAGCGCAGAGCGCACTGAAATCAGGAAACTCTGCTTCTTAATTTTTTACAAGAAAAGTTTTAATAAGCAACTGACTGCATAGACGGATGCAGCTTTGCTTCTTTTACACACGAGAATTCTTTTAGAGACACTGGAGATGCCTCGATATTTGACCTTCCGCACTTCGTTTTTCCGCAGCTAATTGCATGGCTGCAGATTCTGCGTCTCGCCTCAAAAGGCCCCGCTTTGGGGAAAAACACCACTCGCGTGGCCCCGGCCTTAACTGGGCGGTTTTCAGTAATGGGGGCACCGACCTGCAGGAGAACAGCATCGGTTATTCGATATGGCGTTCCACATCGTGCGTCGTCCGCCAACGACATCCGGTCTTCCTTGAATCGATTGAGCCACGCCATGACGGTAATGTAGGTCTCCCCATACCTTTATTCCAGTTTTTGAAGAATTTATGTTACATACAATCTTTCCGCTGTCAGGAAACGCTCTACACCCGTCCGCTCTTCTTTTGAAGCCTGCATTCCTCTGTTTGCAGCGGTATTGAATGGAGTGGACAGCTGACGCGTGCACACGCTCGCTCTGTCCTCACGTGGGTGTGTGCCTGTGTCTATTCAGTGGCAAGTCCGCCACCTCAGTTCTCTTATGTGTACAGCACTTTCTACCGCAGGAAATGACGTTGCCATCCTTTCAGAAGTTTTAATTTTACGGTCTCCGCCATCCTTTCAGAAGTTTTAATTTTATAGTCTCCGCCATCCTTCCTTTCTGAATGCACGTTATTGACAGGTTGGAGAACAAAGCGTGGTAATAACGTCAGAGCAGGGTCGAGAATGTAGAGACGAGTAAACCACAGGTCAATGAGCACGAAAGCGTGTGCATTTCACTTAATTTTCTGCAGTTAATATCAGGTATGCTAAAAAGAGCGGTTACTACTAAAAAAACTTAAGGCAATCGTTTAAACTTTACAGTCATAGATCGACTACTAAAAATTCCTATCCATGACCCCCTCGTAAGGTAGACCATATGTGAGGCCGTAAGGTGTAATGCTCGTTCTAACGAAATCCAAAACAAAACAAATGCTTGTTAGAATGAAATCCAAAACTTCCAAAGTAGCAGAATTCATTCACCTATTACACGGTCCCCAATTTTGACGTCATATTGTCTCTAATTTCATTTCTGTTACTCGTGCATACAATCGTCTTCTTTTGTTCTACTCTCAGTCCGATTTTCCGTATTCAGCTCGCTATTCATTCACATTCAACAGGTCCTGCAATTCTTCCACACTTTCACGGGAGAAAGCAGTATCATCAGGGAATAATATAGTAATATCCTTTCACAATGAATTTTATTTCTTCTGAATCTTTCGTTTATTTCCTTCATTAAGTCGATATATCGTTGCAGAATATTGTAAAAACACGGCATACATTAATCCCTCTTTGGTCAAATGTTTGAGCAGAGTGAAAAAAAAAAAACACACTGGAAATTACACTAGGGGGTTTTGTCCGAGTTTTCATAGCCAATCGACAAGTGGGTCAGGGACAAATGGTGTATCAAGTTGACCAGCACGCGATCTAGTTTTGTAAAAAGATATTTAATTGTTTGCAAGTAATCAGCATAATAAAAATATAATAATTCATGCTTTCTGAGCAAAACTGAAAAATTAAAAAAAAAGAAAAAAGGTGAAATGTTCTGTGGAATGATTTGTCTTAAAGTAAGAAATAAAACAGATTAGAGAAGTATTTGGTGTTTCTATGAATGATGTTAGAAGCATGTACTACAAATTAAGTACTAATTGAGAATTTAAAGTTCAGAGCTTAAATTAGAGTTTTAAAGAGTACTAGAGGATATTTGTCTGGTGGTCTACATAATCCACTGCACAAGTATCCTCTGGTACTTTTTAAAATTGTAAGATTCTAAATTGAAAATCGAATATTCAATTCTCAATTGGCAATCATTTGCAGTACAAGATTCTAACGTCATTCACAGGTGCATCAAATCCTTCTCTAATCTGATTTATATCTTGCTTTCAGACAAGTCATTTCGCAAAACAATTGTCCATCTTCCTTTATAATTTTTTACAATTGGGTAATCCGAGCACTTATCTCTTGCTGTTTCATTCTCGTTGTTCCCTGTTGTTTCTCGTACATTTTTACAACTCACCCGCCTTTCTCTGTAGCTTGTACCAATTTTTCTGAGAATTACAAACGTATTAAAACACTTTACTCTGTCGAGCTACGTTTCGTAGGCTTCAGTTCAGTCTAATATTGCTCTGTCACCCAGCTACATCAACAGAGCTAGCTATACTGATGTCAGCTATAATGCTTCAGAATAATGACAAAACAGAGCTCTGCATATCCACCACTTCTCTTTTGTCACAGCTGTATAGGGAACAACGCTGTCGACTTGTAGGTCTACAAAATAAGGAAGATCAGAGTTTAACTTAACGCCAGCGAAGCCGTTACTGGAGACGACGTAACATCAAATGCACGAGACAGAATGACAAAGGCAATGCGCCGGTAATGTACGTTGTGTAGATATACCACCCCACCTCAATATTAGACCACATCATTCGAAATTTCTTTGTACGTTAATGAAAATAAATTTCTGACCGAAGGGAATGATATACTTTCATTTAAATAGTTAGCTCCCTTTGTTTCATAATTGCGGCTGGAGATATCTCGAAAGGTGAAAGGTTCGAGAAAAAGGGGAGAGTAGTAATACAAATGGAGAAAATAAAATGGGCTGAAGTAAGGTACTAGACCTGGAATTTAAAGCAGAGAACCAGCCAAAACGTCTTATTTCACTTTATATCGCCGAAAGCTTCTTGTACAACACATGGAGTAAAGTGACAGAATTCTTCCGTAACGAAATGTAAGGCTACGATTTTCTTTCTCGTAATTTATCTTACGTGAAGGAAAAATTAATATTTGTCTTCTTGTTCTGATTTATTTATAAGAGAAGTTCGAAAGTTAAAATACCTTTACAGACCACAGCTTACGCGGAACTATAGACATTTCTCTATCTTCCATTTATATTCTACCTATCATCTGTTTAAATTAAATGCAAATATGTAATCTGAAAAATGCTGTGAATAAATGCCCTCTTCTTATGTCCATGAAGTGAGTTTATAACTTTAAAAGGCAAAAAAAACATATTTTGGGATAAGAACAACTTACTCTGCGCAACGAAAACGAATGGTGAGAAAGGATGAAGATCTGAATGATTTATGTAACTGCATTAACTAGTAAGAAGTTCCAAACCGATTTCAAAAACGTGTAGCTAACTACCCTTGTAAACAGGATAAGTGCTATGAGACTGCGTGGCTCAGTCTGTTGATCTTTTCCCTATTTCGAACTCTGAAATTTCAAAATACTGCAATCACATCGTAAATAAGGTGATGTACCGCCAGCTCCCTTTGCATATCAAGATGATGACTTGCTCTCTGACCTGTAAAGCGTGCAAAGAAATAGTCGAAACATACTACTGATTGAAATTTCTACAAACGTACATGTTGTTTATAATAATTATAATTTGGCATAATAATTATATTATGATATTTACAATATATAAATACTTGTTATAATTAAAATTTGGTAAGACTGGTCTCCCTGCTGAAGGCAGAAGGGATAAAAATTTACGTTTCATAATTACATGTAGGCTGCAGAGGGCATATACTTGGCCGAGTGCACCAGCCTCGATTAAAAGCTAACTGCAGTAAAGTCGGCGTTTAACCCTGTTCAACGCAAAGTTCTGGGGCACCGATGTCGATCAAAGTTAATCGAGGGAGCTGACCCCAGTTAAATATGTCCGAGGGTCACGTCCTGTTTTCTCCAGATGACCAGAGTTTTGCAAGTGCACGGTATTAAAATGGCGGCGTGTTTCGGTGTACTGAGACAGGCTCAAGGCATCGTATGCCATACCCTGTACTTGAGATGAAGAGAGAAAGTTTATTAATTTAAGAATCAAACTTACCAGAAGGCAGAATAAGATTGTTCCGATGCAACCCTACAAAATTCTCGACAAAAACGACTTGTAAGTTTTTTTGATTACGTTTAACACGTTTATTTATCGAGAAGTAGTGAGGTACTATGGAAGCGTCCTTGCTCGGTGCGTGGGTTCGATTCCAAGCGTTTAAACAAAGATGCATGTTCCATGAGATTTTACATGAAGCATTCAAAAAATGGTTCAAATGGCTCTGAGCACTATGGGAATTAACTTCTCAGCTCATCACTCCCCTAGAACTTAGAACTACTTAAACCTAACTAACCTAAGGACATCACAAACATCCATGCCCGAGGCAGGATTCGAACCTGCGATCGTAGCGGTCGCGCGGTTCCGTACGTAGCGCCTATAACCGCTCGGCCACTCCGGCCGGCTGAAGCATTAAATTCAAGTAGATAGGAAAGAATTTAATTTGTGGATTTTTAAATATACGGTCCTGATTAAAACAATCTTCTTATGGAACTCACCCAGAAGATCGATGATCGGATACACGGGGGTCTCTGTCGTCATTATTACTGGCACTGCCCAACAAAACGTCGCTTTAAAATTTCATAAAAGGCACAAGTTGTTCCTGTTGATGCGAAGAACTAAACTGAAGTCACTGTCTTGCACTCTCAGTTCCCTGGCACTATAGTTGCGAGATGATTCCTTTGTTGTGGCAGATGAGAGGAGGCAAAGGACGCAGGATAATTCCTAGTGGAAACTAGCAGCGTGTTTGCTATCGTGGGGTCCTTAGCTGATATGCAAGTTAGGGGGCGGGATTTCGATGTTATGCAAATCACACCCAACCTGGTCTGTATTGGATCTGCACAAAGTATGTAGCGCTATCGTATAATGGCCGTGATACAAATCCTACATAGGGTGGCTAGTCTCTAATATAATTTATTCATCAAATTAACTGATCAAAGTTCCCCTCTAAAAATGGTGGTAGGAAAGGAGTCTGGTGAGTTTGATTGTTTAATAGATAAATGCTGTCCTACAGATTTAAAATTACATTTATTTTCTTTAAATGGAACAAAAAAATTGATCTCGAGTTTGTACAAGGGATAATCATGTATATTAACGTAAAGCAAAAGTCTGAATAGTTCTCACATGATAGAGATGTTGGCAAGAACCTAGTATAAAAGACATTGCATGGAATGTAGTGTGCCTCTCTGCTACGAGTAGCGCGAGCAGAGAGAACAGGTGAAATGTATAATGCCGATAAACAAGTGGGTAATCAGATGCAGTGCCACGCTATCACCTAAGGAGGCAAAGTGGTTCTATGGATGCCACCGTTGAGAAACCTCAGTTCGAATTCTAGGCGGCTTAAAAATCAACTGAAACCCTACAGGCTAGATCTGCGTGTATTACCGATAGTATGACGCAAAGTTGGCGTGTTGACGTCAGGTGCTGCTCGTGGTCGGCACCGCTGCTTGAAGATGGGCTCCGTCTTGGAGACCGATCAAAGCTCCAGCGCAAGAAAAAAAGAATAAAAAGAAGAAAAAAACCTGTTTGCCTGGGTGGCCAGACAAGTGAAACTGCAAGTGAAGTTACTCTGCAACAAGGGCGGCTGACTCCTGTGGTCGCAGTCAGGAACAAACTTCCCTCATTCTCTTCAGCCTCACATGCAGAGAGCGACTGCTCCTCCTGAACGAGAACTTGGCCCGTCGTCGCCGATGATGAAAGCTTTCGCCAATTGTGGGCTTACAACAAATTCATCTAGACTCCCACTAGAGCACTCCAGCAACATATTCGCCAATATCATTCCTTCCCGCCAAATCCTGACGGTGACGTAACAGCCAAACAGTCTGTCATAGCCTCTGCCAGGAGTTTGTGTGGGAAGTTTTCTGGTGACGAGCGCCAATGGAATGCGAGGGCTATTTAGAAAGTAGGAAACGTTTCCGCCTGACGCCGCTAGGCGCGCGCCGATAACGTATATTTTGGTATGTGCGTGTTCGGCAGCTCAGTCGACATCCATCTGTAACAGCGGGAACGTCTCTGCGCGTCTGGTTTCTTCGATATTCGAATTTGAAAGGTGCACTGCAATCGAAAATCCCGCCAGTTGTGAGGTGCTGTCTGTGATACGATTTTTGTTGGCAAAAACGTAAAACCTATAGAAACTTATCGTGAACTGTGCGAAGCGTACAGAAACAATGTAATGAGTGAATGCGCCCTCTGGAAATGGTACATTCCAGCTAAAAATGGCCGGACCAACGTTCAAGATGAAGAGAAGAGTGGACTCCCGAGCACCGTGACCGACGATATTGTCGCTAAAGTTGGTGAAACGATTCGTCAAAACCGTCGCTTCACAATAACGGAGCTTTTGCTTTCTTTTCCACAAGTTTCACGGACTTTGTTGTTAGAAATTGTCACTCAAAAGCTAGGCTACCACAAATTTTGTGCACGACGGGTGCCCAAAATGCCTACAGAGCACCATAAAGAACAGCGAATGCGGTCAACGTTGACATTTCTGGAGGCCCACCACAAACATGGTGATTCTTTACTGGATCGAATCGTAACTGGTCACTAGACTTGGGTGAAACACGTCAATTGCGAGACAAAATTACAGTCCATGGTGTGGGGGCACACAAGGTCCTCCCAAAAACCAAGAAAACGTTTGCCAACCTTGTCAGCAAGGAAGTTGATGGCGACAGTGTTTTAGGATAGGCAAGGTGTGCTTCTTATTGATTTTCTCGAATGTGGAGCAACCATAAATTCTGCCCGGTACTGTCAAACTTTGCACAGCCTTATAAGAGCAGTTCAAAACAAACGCCGAGGAAAGCTGACGTCCAAAATTTTGTTCTTGCCCGACAATGCCCGATCTCACACAGCAAACCGCACTAAATAACTCCTTAATTCAACAACTGGGAAATTTTCCCTCATCCGCCGTACAGTCCCGATCTTGCACCAAGCGACTTCCACTTGTTTCACAAGACGAAGAACTGGCTTGCAACGCAGCCCTTTGATGACGACGCGGAACTCCAGGCGGACGAGACTCACTGGCTGAAGTCTCAGGTGGCAGAATTTTACTACAAAGGTCTTTCAAAGATAATCCACCGCTATGATAAGTACCTCAATGTGTTTGGTGACTATGTGGAAAAGTAGTAAAAAAAGAAGTGGTTCAAATGGCTCTGAGCACTATGGGACTTAACATCTGAGGTCATCAATCCCCTAGAACTTAGAACTACTTAAACCTAACTAACCTAAGGACATCACACACATCCATGCCCGAGGCAGGATTCGAACCTGCGACCGTAGCGGTCGCGCGGTTCCAGACTGAAGCGCCTAGAACCTCTCGGCTACAACGGTCGGCTGAAAAGTAGTATGACAGTCGTTTCCTCAGATGTATATAATAAAATGTATTTCTTGTACCTAGCTTTTTTTAATGCCAAAACGTTCCCCACTTTCTGAATAGCCCTCGTATGATGACTGGAGTGTTATGCGCGCCGCCGTTCTGTCGGCTATCTCTTGGAGTTAGACGAATACCTCCCTGAAGCGTCCCATTCCTGCCCAAAGCATGGGCTTTCGCGAGAAAAATGCCCTGAGACCTGACATCAAAAGAGAAAGCCGCCAGCCACGGGCAAGTCGGGACTCAGTCCGCAATTTCCAGTGGACAGATGTTCCTCCCTGCCTCCTGACCATTGGCTGCTATTGTGCGCGGCTGGCCTGGCCAAGGTGTTGTGCTGCTACACCTCATCTCCTGCATGAAAAGAACGGAATTATGATATGCATGTACCGTATTCCCGATCATATACAAGCCGGTGCATTGTATCTGATTGCCTACTTCGCACGACAGTGCATGTATTCAAAATCAGATTTTAGAAATACACTCCTGGAAATGGAAAAAAGAACACATTGACACCGGTGTGTCAGACCCACCATACTTGCTCTGGACACTGCGAGAGGGCTGTACAAGCAATGATCACACGCACGGCACAGCGGACACACCAGGAACCGCGGTGTTGGCCGTCGAATGGCGCTAGCTGCGCAGTATTTGTGCACCGCCGCCGTCAGTGTAAGCCAGTTTGCCGTGGCATACGGAGCTCCATCGCAGTCTTTAACACTGGTAGCATGCCGCGACAGCGTGGACGTGAACCGTATGTGCAGTTGACGGACTTTGAGCGAGGGCATATAGTGGGCATGCGGGAGGCCGGGTGGACGTACCGCCGAATTGCTCAACACGTGGGCCGTGAGGTCTCCACAGTACATCGATGTTGTCGCCAGTGGTCGGCGGAAGGTGCACGTGCCCGTCGACCTGGGACCGGACCGCAGCGACGCACGGATGCACGCCAAGACCGTAGGATCCTACGCAGTGCCGTAGGGGACCGCACCGCCACTTCCCAGCAAATTAGGGACACTGTTGCTCCTGGGGTATCGGCGAGGACCATTCGCAACCGTCTCCATGAAGCTGGGCTACGGTCCCGCACACCGTTAGGCCATCTTCCGCTCACGCCCCAACATCGTGCAGCCCGCCTCCAGTGGTGTCGCGATAGGCGTGAATGGAGGGACGAATGGAGACGTGTCGTCTTCAGCGATGAGAGTCGCTTCTGCCTTGGTGCCAATGATGGTCGTATGCGTGTTTGGCGCCGTGCTGGTGAGCGCCACAATCAGGACTGCATACGACCGAGGCACACAGGGCCAACACCCGGCATCATGGTGTGGGGAGCGATCTCCTACACTGGCCGTACACCACTGGTGATCGTCGAGGGGACACTGAATAGTGCACGGTACATCCAAACCGTCATCGAACCCATCGTTCTACCATTCCTAGACCGGCAAGGAAACTTGCTGTTCCAACAGGACAATGCACGTCCGCATGTATCCCGTGCCACCCAACGTGCTCTAGAAGGTGTAAGTCAACTACCATGGCCAGCAAGATCTCCGGATCTGTCCCCCATTGAGCATGTGTGGGACTGGATGAAGCGTCGTCTCACGCGGTCTGCACGTCCAGCACGAACGCTGGTCCAACTGAGGCGCCAGGTGGAAATTGCATGGCAAGCCGTTCCACAGGACTACATCCAGCATCTCTACGATCGTCTCCATGGGAGAATAGCAGCCTGCATTGCTGCGAAAGGTGGATATACACTGTATTAGTGCCGACATTGTGCATGCTCTGTTGCCTGTGTCTATGTGCCTGTGGTTCTGTCAGTGTGATCATGTGATGTATCTGACCCCAGGAATGTGTCAATAAAGTTTCCCCTTCCTGGGACAATGAATTCAAGGTGTTCTTATTTCAATTTCCGGGAGTGTACATTAGATCGGTTTGGTGGTCGTTAATCAAGAAAACTAAAACTGAACTCCGCCCGAACAGGCCATGAATACGCAACGGTACCGGCCGGCCGCAGTGTCATCCTCAGCCCACAGGCGTCACTGGATGCGGATGTGGAGGGGCAGCTGGTCAGCACACCGCTCTCACGGCTGTAGGTCAGTTTACCAGCCCGGAGCTGCTACTTGTCAACCAAGTAGCTCCTCAATTTGCCTCACAAGGGCTGAGGGCACACCGATTGCCAACAGCGCTCGGGAGACCGGATGGTTACCCATACAAGTGCTAGCCCAGCCCGACAGCGCTTAACTTCGGTGATCTGATGGGAACCGGTGTTGTCACTGCGGCAAGGCCACTGGCTTGATGGCCCTTAATAGCAAGAGGGCCTGACGATTTGCAATGAAAGGTGCCAATGTAGGGCGAAGTATCACCAATGTGGAGAGGATCCAAGAGAGACAGAAAATGCCAAGTACATTAGTTTTATTGCTTGGTCGCAGTCTATGGAAAATATGAGCGTGCCTACAGTGAATGATTAGACTGAACTGTCCAAAGACAGTCCTACAGCAGAGAGCTGCGCCACTGACCAAAGAGTTTTGCTTCATTATAGTCCGATTAAAACTACTTGTTGACTGTAATTTTCTGTTACAGTGTTGCCACATCGGCTGCTGCTTGGTTAAAGGCAACACATAAATACGGCGGATCATTTCACAAGTGCTGAAAATCTGTAAAATGTAACACGGATCAATGTTGAAAGCGGCTACCATCGGATATATTGGGAATGTGAGACACGTTGGACAATAACTTGTGACAGAACTATTAATTAATTACACTTTCTTTGTTCACGACGATAAAAGCTAACCTCTATGAGCAGAGTCAAGTTTTAGCACTAAAAGCGAAAAGTAATTTCACACTTTCATCGGTTACCTTAAACTATCTTCACAAAGGTTACACGAGCTGGTGCAATACCAACCATTGAGCAGTCCTGGTTGGCACTCGGTTATAGGCTGTAATCAACACAGGTAGAATTAAAATAGAAAAGAATGACAGGAAGGGAAAATAAGGTAAAAAGAACAACGTCAATACGAAGTCGAAAATTGTGTGACAAAGCATTAAAAAAAATAAAAATATTCAAACCAATTAACTGAATAAAAATAGAAATCAAAGTCTTTTGATAAAGATTTAAAAATAGAATAAATGTATCACCTTACAGGATTCAACACACGACCTTTTGAACGTAAAGACTGTATCTTAACCCCTACACAACGCCACCATCTCACGTTACATATTTATATTATATTATTCCTCTACAGAACCCGTAGCAGCGAAGATTTGCTGCCTTCAAAAAATTCGGCCTCATGCAATGTCGTATGAAGCGTATCTATCGTAGGCCGATCTCTGTAATGATAATACTGGAATAAGTGACGACGAATAGCGTCTTGAGCGAAAGGATCCAGTAGCATTTTTGCAGTGCCGTTTATGAAATGTGTGTATGTCGTTACCATCATTGTGTGTGTATGTATGTGTGTGTGTGTGTGTGTGTGTGTGTGTGTGTGTGTGTGTTGTTTCATGTGGTTACATGTCTAATGTAATGCGAAATAAAAGGGGCAGATCCAGGATACGGAACCGAAACACATCAAGAAAGGAAGCCGAAAAAGGAACTGGACGTGAAGTGAGCATTCGCTGTGGCAGTGTGGCAACAGTGAACAGTTCGGCCGTGACACAGAGTTCTCTCATTGGAGGAAACCAGCTCCAATGGGTGCAGTGTCAACTAACAAGTAATTTTAATCAGACTATAGTTAACGCACTCGCTGCTGGTCCCTACACTTTCACAATCCACATATAAGCAATATTTTGTTCTACGAACTGATTTTATGCACTTACAGAAATCCTGAATCTGTTTTCATAAATAATGCAGTGAAACGAATTCTCATCTGGAGATATATAGAATCATCATCAAGGATTATGGCCTCACTTTGGTGTAACTTCGCATAGAGACCATTGTTAACTGTTTCCATGGCTGATTTTTGTTCGGCCTTTGGATCTTCCAGTAAATATTATCTTTTTAAGCCAATCTCTTTAATATATCATACAGATTGTTAGTAATAAGAGGACGTGGTTACTACTAATCTAACAGTATTGCAAGAATAGTACACTTAATGTCTCGCTGTGCTAGGTAGCAGACCTTGAGATCAATAGTTTAATATCGCGCCCCGAGCCGGTATTTATAGCTCCTACTTATTAAGTTAAATATCACCTAAAACATAGACTAAAAGAAAAAATGAAGTCGTCGACTTGTGACCTGGACAGCAAACAATATAAGTAAATGCATAGGGGCTGTGGATCTGGGAATTTGCGTAATTAGTAAGGCTGTAAACATGCCAGTTATAATAAGCAGTAAGTAGCTCTCGACTTCACGCCATATTTTAATTCCTCTCTTGATATTTTACTATGCACTTGATTTTTTTTCTTTTTTTTTTTCTTGGTAAGGTCTTATGGGACCAAACTGCCGAGGTGATCGGTCCCTAAGCTTAGGCACTATTTAAACTAATTTAAAGTAACTTACGCTAAGGACAACACACACACCCATGCCCGAGGGAGGACTCGAACCTCCGACGGGGAGGGCCGCGCGGACCGTGACAAGACGCCTCAGACCGCGCGGCTACCCCGCGCGGCTGCACTCGATCCTTTAGCGCCTGTACCATAATACGTTGCAATTTAAGATTAAAAACATCGCACTGTATAGCACACATTTGTACTGTACTGCGCTAATTGTCTTAGCACAAGGTCGAAACTCACCACTGGGTTTAATGCACGGCAAAATATACTGCCGTTCAAAATTAAAGCAACAAACCGCTGTTTCCCAGTTCTGTGTCTAAATCACGCTATAATCATACAGACTGTCAACAGACGTTAGACGTTAGGGCACTTTTTCAAAGGGAGTGGCGTTCGCCGGGTAGTCCCACATCCACAACTGCTGTGTATACAATCGCAGACGGTGCAGTGTGGCAAAGAGAATATGCCTGCCAGACTCTCTGTGGTTGATGGCCATAGAAAGAATGGAAGGACAGTGGCAAACTGATGTGGCCCGATGGCTTAATGTGAATCGTCCTGTTCTTTCTCGGATGTGGTGACAGTTTATGGAGACCGAAGCTGTATCCCGAAAAACCAGAGCCGACCACGGGTGACTTCAGACAGAGAGGACCGTTATTTGGCTGCAAGGGCACGACGATACCGCCTTAGTACTACACGGCAGCTGGCATCTGATCTCGCAGCGTATACTGGACGTGTTGTATCGAGGCAAACGGTGTACAGAAGGCTTTGGCAGAGTGTTCCTTATTGTCGGACACCTGTTGTATGTGTACCTCTGACGCGTCTTCACAGAAGGTAACGTCTAGAGTGGAGCCGTCAACATGCGACCTGGATGGTCGAACAGTGGGCCAATGTTCTTTTCACAGATGAATCCCAATTTGGTCCAGAGAGTGACTCTCGACGGATTCGCATCTGGTGGAAACGTGGAACACGATTTCGGGACCCAAACATTGTGGAAAGAGACCGACATCGAGGAGGACCCTTAATGGAGTGGGCAGGGATTGTGTTGACCACACGAAAACTTCTTCATGATATTGTACGGATGAATCGGCAAGGTTTAACTGCTGTCGCGTGTCGTGAAGAGACTTTTAGATCTCATATGCAGTTGTTGCGAGGTGTTGTGGGAACAGACTTTGTACTGATGGACGATAATGCTCGACTTCATAGAGCACAGTTTGTTGATGTTTTCTTGGAAACGAAAGATACTGGAAACATGACGTGGTCTGCTTGCTCTCTCGATTTGAATTCCGTAGAGCATGTCTGGGACATACTAGGAAGACGGGTTGTATCACGTCAGTATCCACTAAACCACTTCCCAAGACTTTCGAGCAGCTCTGCAGGATGAATGGAAGCTATTGCCTTAACATGAGATTGATGACGTCGTACACAGAATGCCCCGTCGTTTTTAGGACTGCTGTGCTGCCAGTGGTGGTTACACTCTATGCTGAGCACATTAACCAGTTGTCGCAACTTGTGTGCAAATCTGATGAGTTGGAAAAAAATGAAGATCATAAAATTTTCTCGGGCTTCCAGCCGCGTCAGGTGGTTAAAATCCCACGAGCTTTCGACCGAGCTCTCCCCAGTCATTGTCAAGTGGTAAGACTGACTGCTGTGTCACCGTGTCCGCGTCGTTATATAGCCGCACTGCTGACTGTGACAGCACTAGTGCTCTCTTTCTCACCATATATGGTAATGTTTTGATCCCGCGTCCGTCGCGCCCGTTTTAACCTCGCGATGGCCGGGACCCAGGCTGTGCTGAGCTGCAAACCGCCGTCCTTGTTGATGGTATTTCCAGGGGTTTTTATTTCAATAGCTTCTTTTATGACGCTATCCCAAAATCCCTTCTTCCTCATAACCACGAATGTTTCGTCGAATAGAATTCGGTGTCCATTTTCTAAGGCGTGTTCTACCACGGCTGATTTTTCTGGATAGCGTAGGCGTAAGCACCTCTCGTGTTCCTCCCGGCGTTGCTCCATCACCGTATGTCCTACATGGCGGCCAGTATTTCGACCAGCTGGACGGCGTGGCTACGGGAAGCCCATTAGCTCCATCCATAACCAACCTTTTTATGGAAAAATTTGAAGACATCGCCCTGGACACGGCTCCAGCTAAGCCAAGTTGCTTTTATGGTTACGTCGATGACACTTTTATCATCTGGCCCCATGGTCGTGAAAAACTGGGAGAATTCTTAGAACACCTGAACAGCATTCACGGCCACATCAAGTTTACGATGGAAGCCGATACGGATGATGCAGTGCCCTTCCTTGACGTCCTCGTTCAACGGAAAACCAATGGGCACCTCCGCCACAGTGTCTACAGGAAACCGACACACACAGATCGGTATCTGCACGCTCTCAGCCACCACCATCCGGCACAAAAAGTGGCGTTGTGAATACCCTCGTCCATCGTGCTGAAGTCGTCTCAGACGCTGAAAGTCTGCCACTAGAACTGAGCCACCTCCGACAAGTCTTCCGGGAAAGCGGATACAGCCACGGACAGATGTCACAGGCTGTGACACGCAAGAAACACACCAACAGAGAAGAGAACACCACCGAAGAAGAAAGGAAGAAACTTGTTTTTTTTTTTGCCTTTCTGTGGTAAAGTGTCGGGAAAGATTAGCTGGCTTCTGAAGAGGTATAACATTTCATCGGCGATCAAGCCCCCAACAAAAATTCGACAGCTCATGAGGCCTGTGAAGGACGATCTGGGGCTTAGAAAGCCTGGAGTGTACAAGGTAACGTGTCAGTGTGGCTGTTACTACTGTAACGTCCCCTTACAAAAATTGTACATGACTGTGCTTAAAATGACACACAATATTTTTTTAGCGCAACGCAATCTGACTTTCAAAAATCCCTACAAAAGAGGGGCCCTGACTAACATTAACCTATACCTTTCATGAATCACTTACCTCATAAAAATATTCGTTACTCAAACTACTACATTACAGCGAGCGCCACTACTGCCAGCTAAATAAAAGAGTCTAACTACTGAAGGCACTAACTACTGATAGGCATAGTTAGCAAAAGAAAGATTTTGATAGAGAACAATCAATGTATTTACCTTAATAGTGCTCAAAAGTCATAATATACAGGGTGATTCAAAAAGAATACCACAACTTTAGGAATTTAAAACTCTGCAACGACAAAAGGCAGAGCTAAGCACTATCTGTCGGCGAATTAAGGGAGCTATAAAGTTTCATTTAGTTGTACATTTGTTCGCCATTTCAGCCAATAAAGTTTTTGGTCCCTTTTTCTTCGAAGGTGCTACTGTAACTGGACTACAGTATCTGGAGATGTTAGAGAATTGGCTGTTCCCTCAGCTCGAACAAGAAGCACAACAATTCATATTTCAGCAGGATGGAGCGCCACCACATTGGCACTTATCTGTCCGTAACTACCTGAACGTCAACTACCCGAGGCGATGGATCGGCCGCCAGGCAGCCCGTGACAGAGCACGTCATCACTGGCCTCCAAGAAGCCCTGATCTTACCCCCTGCGATTTTTTCTTATGGGGGTATGTTAAGGATATGGTGTTTCGGCCACCTCTCCCAGCCACCACTGATGATTTGAAACGAGAAATAACAGCAGCTATCCAAACTGTTACGCCTGATATGCTACAGAGAGTGTGGAACGAGTTGGAGTATCGGGTTGATATTGCTCGTGTGTCTGGAGGGGGCCATATTGAACATCTCTGAACTTGTTTTTGAGTGAAAAAAAAACCTTTTTAAATACTCTTTGTAATGATGTATAACAGAAGGTTATATTATGTTTCTTTCATTAAATACACATTTTTAAAGTTGTGGTATTCTTTTTGAATCACCCTGTATATCAGTCCATGATATACAATCTTACAAATTTACTGTCTCTGACGGACACACGTCCAGATCGTCCGCTCTCAAGATTCCGCCATCTCTCTCCCCACATCCACCACTGCTGGCGGCTCACCTCCAACTGCGCAACGCTACGCACTATTAACATCCAGCTGCCCAACACTACAATGGCCAACAGCAATGCAAACCAGCCACAGACTGCACACAGCACAGCCAGTGATTTTCATACAGAGCGCTACGTGGCGTTACCAATAAGAAAACCTAAACAGCCTACATACACTACGTCGACCAAACAGTGCGCACTGTGGAGCAACGCCGGGCGGAACTCGAGAGGTGCTTACGCCTACGCTATCGAGAGAAATCAGCCGTGGCAGAACACGCCTTAGAAAATGGACACCGAATGTTATTCGACGAAACACCTGTCGTTATGAAGACGAAGGGATTTTGGGACAGCGTCATAATAGAAGCTATTGACCTCTGAAAACACCATCAACAAGGACAGCGGTTTGCAGCTCAGCACAGCCTGGGACCCGGCCATCGAGTGGGTAAAACGGGCGCGGCGGACGCGGGATGAAAACATTACCATATACGGCCAGGAAGAGAGCACCAATGACGTCACAGCCAGCAGTGCAGCTATATAACGACGCAGCCACCGCGACACAGCAGTCAGCCTTGCCACTTGACAATGACTGAGGGGAACTGGGTGGAAAGTTCGTGGGATTTTAACCACCTGACGACGCGGCTGGAAGCCCGAGAAAATTTCATTAATTCATATCGCCGCGAAACCATGCGTTCATAAATGATCATTTTTGTCTACCGTTATGCATGTTACAATTGTTTAAGTTATGTATTTCTTACATTGTTTCTACTTTACTGTCACCTGTCTATACCGTTTTGTGGCAAAATAAACACAACCTTGCAAAATTTTCGTTTGTTGCTTTAATTTTGGACACCACTGTAGCAGAAGATGCTTTGGCTTTTGAATGAACATGTTTGTTGATTCACTATGAATGGGAAAATATTACGGTACGTTCTAGAATCCACTGAAAAAATTTTATACGTAAAATGCTGAGAGAAAAATATGATACAAAATTAACGACGTTACTGATACTGCTAACTCGTTCACGCCCGGACAACAACGTCGAAACTCCATCACAATGGTGCAGATAACGTCGGCCGTATCCATAAAAAGCGCTCAGAGATCTGCGATTCTCGATAAAGGCTAATGTACACACATATTGAGAGAGATATGAAATAAAAGTTACAGCCCATCTCTGTTATATGCTTGCGGTAACTCACGTCCCATTCAGGTGGCCATTCGATCTGCGGCTACGTTTGTTTGACGCTGCGGAATACTACGTCATGCATTGGGTGCGAAAAGCCTAATTGTAACACTTTACCACCAGTTTTACTTTCCTCTGGAATCATTCTTCATTTTGTTCACAAATACAGACATCAAAAAACGTTTTGCATCACCTCGGTTCCGAGAGTTCCGGAACGTGTACAGAAAATTGGAATAGAAATTAACGTGAACATCATTTCCGCCCTATTTATTCCTCATGAAAACCGCACATTGCATGTTGTACCACCATACAGCGAGACCTTCAGAGGTGGTGGTCCAGACTGCTGCATACACCGGTACCTCTAATACCCAGTAGCACGTCCTCTTGCATTGATGCATGCCTGTATTGGTCGTGGCACGCTATCTACAAGTTCATCAAGGCACTGTTCGTCCAGATTGTCCCACTCCTCAACGGCGATTCGGCGAGGATCCCTCAGAGTGGTTGGTGGGTCACCTCAACCATAAACAGCCCTTTTCAATCTATCTCAGGCATTTTGCGATAGGGTTCATGTCTAGAGAACATGCTGGCCACTCTAGTCGAGCGATGTCGTTATCCTGAAGGAAGTCATTCACAAGATGTGCACGATGGGGTGCGGAGACGAGTGCTTCGCCAATATGCTGCCGTTATAGTTGCACTATTGGTCGGAGGATGGCATTCACGTGTAATACAGTCGTTACGACTCCTTCCATGACTACCAGGGGCGGACATCGGCCCCACATAATGCCACCCCAAAACAGCAGGGAACCTGCACCTTGCTGCACTCGCTGCACAGTGTGTCTAAGGCGTTCAGCCTGACCGGCTTGCCTCCAAACACGACGATTATCTGGTTGAAGGCATATGCCACACTCGTTGAAGAGAACGTAATGCCAATCCAGAGCGGTCTATTCGGCATGTTGCTGGGCCCATCTGCACCGCGCTGCATGGTGTCGTGGTTGCAAAGATGGATCTCGCCATTGACGTCGGGAGTGCAGTTGCGCATCATGCAGCCTATTGCGCACAGTTTGAGTCGTAACACAACTCCTGTGGCTGCACGAAAAGCATTATGCAACATGGTGACGTTGCTGTCAGGGTTTCTCCGAGCCATAATCTGCAGTAGCGGTCACCCACTGCAGTAGTAGCCCTTGGGCGGCCTGAGCGAGGCATGTCATCGACAGTTCTTGTCTCTCTGTATCTCCTCCGTGTCCGAACAACATCGCTTTGGTTCACTCCGAGACACTTCCCTTGCGGACAGCTCTTCCTAGCAGAAAGTAACAATGCGGACGCGATCGAACTTCGGTTTGACCGTCTAGGCAACATGTGCTCTAACCCCGCTGGGCAACGAGGTGACTCGTTTACAAGTTACGTAACGTGTACGGCATGCAGTTCGTACTGGCTAACAAAGGACATATTTGCAGACGCTAATGTTTTTGGCTTAAACGACTTTTCGAATGGTCCTCCTGCTATGAAACTCTGTCATTATTTCACGAGTATGTGTATCGTACATGTCATTCACAAGTAAGAGTTCACGTTTATCGATGTGAGCCTGTTTTCCTCAACTGTCATGTATTATAACACAAATGTTTACGCTTACATGATATTGTGCGGTTTTCACTTTATGGCATGTGTGAAGCCCGATGTATTACTTGTGTAACGAAAATCCATATTAAAGAGATGATACATTTTCTAATTCGATACATATATTATTTTGCTTTTACTATTACTGACAAAGTTTTGCAACTTATTAACAGTTCTTTTGTATTTTGCGCTCTGTCAGTTTTCATGATGATGGAATCAGCCCGATACCGTTCGAACAATAAATAAAGTTTCTACGCAGCTGATAAGTAGTGTTCCTTGAAGTAAGATGTGGTTCCTGCAACTGTCAAGATTTGACGAACCTGGTCATTCACAGAGTTTATAATAATCAGTTCAGTGTACATGAAATAAATTAAAAGACGGTTGTCAACGGCAACATAATTTTCACTCGTGTGACAGACAAGAAGACAGTTTACGAGATGTATGTCAGGATTTCTCGTAGCACACTACCCCCACAAAAGCAATTTTTAGCACACAGTTTCCTCTTGTTAGCCGGCCGCTGTGGCCGAGTGGCTGTAGGTGCTTCAGTCTGGAAACGCGCGACCGCTACGGTCGCAGGTTCGAATCCTGCCTCGGGCATTGATGTGTGTGATGTCCTTAGATTAGGTAGGTTTAAGTAGTTCTAAGTTCTAGGGGACTGATGACGTCAGATGCTAAGTCCCATAGTGCTCAGAGCCATTCGAACCATTTTTTCCTCTTGTTAGGCAGGCCCGTACAGTACGGTATGGGGTGCCTGTGGTGTGGAAGAAAGACTACAACACCTGTTGCTAGTGCCCGCTCGTTAAGCGCTGAAAGCAAGATGGAGACACCGTAGCACACCAAACCTCTAACAGACATTCTTAGGAAGTTACCAAGATGTGTTACGATGTGTGAGGAGACAGCTGTTTAATGTAGGAATATAAATCCTTACTTTAGGTGACGATTGCTAACGGGAGGGACCCGAGTTCTGTTCTGGCTGGGTCGAAGATTTTCTCCGCTTTGGGTCTGTGTGTTGTGCTGTCGTTGCCTTCGTGTCGTCAGATCTGTCACAAAAATAGCCTGCATGGCGTCACGTAACAATTCTAAGCCTATGTAACTTGGTACCAGCATATGGCTTGACTTTCAAGTATATTCTGAGTTGTCTAAGCCAACTGTCGTACCGTAATTCCACTGTTGAGATGGCTGTATGGGCACATGTCGAAAGCAAATATTCTGGTGTCCAAAATTAAAGCAATAAAAGGAAATTTTGCAAGGTTGCGTTTATTTTGCCACAAAACAGTATAAAGATGTGATAGTAAAGCTGAAACAATGTAAAGAATACAGAAGGCAAACAACTGCAAGATACATAACGGTAGACAAAAGTGTTCTTCCTTTTCTCCAACTAACGGATTTGCACACACAATCCGACAACTGGATATTGTGCTCAGTACGGGGAGTGACCACCTCTGGCAGCAATACAGGTTTGACAACGACGGGGTATGCTGTGAATGGTGTCATCAGTCTCATTTTCAGGCAGTCTGCTGCTCGCAGTCTTGGAGAGTGGTTTGTGGATGCTGACGTGATGCAAACCGTCTCCCTAGTGCATCCCAGACATGCTCTATGGGATTCATATCTTAAGTTTCCAACAAAACATCAACCACCCGTGCTCTATAGGTCGAGCATTGTCGTCCATCAGTACGACGTCTGGGACCACGGCACCTCGCAACAACCCTGCTTCCTTTCTTTATATGGCCCTCCACCGCCGAGAGCCTGGCAGTCGTCTTCTCTGAGCCATACTGCACCGTCTGTGACTGTGTACGGAGCCATTGTGGATGTGGGGCTACCAGGCAAAAACTACCCCGTTTCATAGGGACGCTGAACTTGATTTTCCATTGACCGGAATGCCATCTTCCGTGCAGAACACGATCGTACGGACGTCTGGTTGACAATCTGTATAATTATATAGTGGATTAGACACAGGACGAGTAAATAGAGGTTTGCTGCTTTAATTTTGAACACCAGTGTAAATTTAAAGAAGATGTTTCTTGTGAGTGGACTTACAGTAAATTTTTGTACAATTTCTGGGACATATGTGAGCCATCTATTAGAAGTGGAGGCTATACTGCAGTAATATTTCTTGCCAGTGTTTTGTTTGTGAAGAGTATTTTCTTTTATGGAAAGTTTTATATCAATTCAGAGTCAGCTTACGTAGGGAGCCTTACTTACACTATTTTTACTGGTGTAGCTCTTTGGTACATTTACAGACATACTTGGTGCTAAAGTCTGTTTCCCTTACAATTTAGACACGTTTCTTGAATTATGTCAGTATTATTAATTTCGGTGAGATGGTTTTTTGCGTATGTATAATATAGGGTTTGAAGAAGCGACCAGATGAGTATGATTGTGGTACATAGAACTATAATAAGCTATATTCAGTGAGTGCAGTGCAATTATAATATTTCTGTTGTTCGTTTCAATATACATTCTTGTCATACTAGCTTGCAGAAGTGAATATGATTCATGAGGAAAATTCTTTAGTACATTGTGTGGATTTGTAGTTGAGAGATATATTGAGATACAGAGGGGGCACTATGTATTACCTATCACAAAAAAGTGAAATATTTTGTACTACACTCATGCTCATAAATTAAGGATAATTGCAGAATGTGGTGCCACACAACGTGGCACTACACAAAACTGGCGATAATAGCATTGGCACATGGGTAACACACACGACACAGATCTATAACTCCACAGCATTGGTGATAAGCTGAGAAAACCGTCCCGAAACATATGTGCTACAAAACGCCACTGCTCCCTGCGCATGTACCCCGACATCAATATGAGATATGATCACCACGCACACGTACACAGGCGCACAACGGGTTGGTATACTCTGGATCAGGTATTCGAGCAGCTGCTGTGATATAGCCTCCCATTCTTGCACCAGTGCCTGCCGGAGCTCTTGAAATGTCCTAGGGGTTTGAAGACGTGCAGCGATACGTCGATCGAGAGCATCCCAGTCGCGCTCGATGGGGTTTAGGTCTGGAGAACAGGCAGGCCACTTTTGTTTCAAGGTACTCCTCCATGATGGCAGCTCGGTGGGGCTGTGCGTTATCATCCATCAGGAGGAAGGTGGGACCCACTGCACCCCTGAAAAGGTGGACATATTGGTGCATAATGACGTCCCAATGCATCTGACCTGTTACAGATATCCTTTGAAAGACATGCAGGGGTGTACGTGTACCAATCATAATCCCATCCCACACCATCAAACCACAACCTCCATATAGGTCCCTTTCAAAGACTTTAAGGGGCTGCTATCTGGTTCCTGTTTCACGCGTGATGAAAACCTGGGGAGAATCACTGTGCAAAATACACTTGGACTCGTACGTGAACATAACTTGGGACCACTGTTCCAATGACCATGTACTGTGTTCTTGGCACCAGATTTTACGGGCTCTCCTGTGACCAGGACTCACTGGAATGAAATCTGCAGGTCTCTGGGCGAATAAACCATGTCTGTTCAGTCGTCTGTAGACTGTGTGTCTGGAGACAACTGTTCCAGTGGCTTCGGTAAGGTACAGAGCGAGGCTACCTGCAGTACTCCGTGGCCGTCTGTGGGCACTGATGGTGAGATATCGGTCTTCTTGTGGTGTTGTACACTGTGGACGTCCCGTACTGTAGCGCCTGCACACGTTTCCTGTCTGCTGGAATCATGACCATAATCTTGAGATCACACTTTGTGACACACGGAGGGCCTGTGCTATGACCTGCTGTGTTTGACCAGCCTCCAGTCGCCCTAGTATTCTACCGCTCATAACGTCATCAATATGTGTTCTTTGAGCCATTTTCGACACACAGTCACCATTAGCACGTCTGAAAACGTCTGCACCCTTACTCGCTGCACCGTAGTCTGACATGCACCAACACGCCTCTGCGTATGTGGAATGCTGCCACCGCCACCGTGCGACGACCGCAGGACAAATGCACCGCATGGTCATACCCTGAGGTGATTTAAACCTGCAAACCGCCCACCAGTGCGTTGTTTCACCGTGTATCAGCATTATCCTTAATTTATGAGCGTGAGTGTAGATTGTAGTGGCATAATGGTAACACAAGTTTTGAGAGGTATGTAATGGTTGAGAGTTGATAGTAGCAAAGTCTCTCTCAAAAATTTTCTTTTGTGGAAACACATGTTTGTGGGATGCTTTATGAGAGAGGGAGATCACTGCCAGGTTACTACACAGTGGAGTCAACGTTATTTTCATTGAATTTTTTGTTTTAATGTGGGGAAGGTTTTTGCACCTGTTTGAAGTGTGTCGCTAATGTTTTGTGTTTCTGAGGTATTGATTCTTCTGAAAGGTAAGATTTTTTTTTTGTATTCCTGTGTCCGTTTATCTGGGACTTGCATTTCAAAGTATTATTGCTATTTAATTGGAGTTGAATTTTGCTGTTTGGAGTGTAATTGTGGTTTTTTACATGTCGCGACGTTACAGCTGCAAAGCCGAGTAAACATCATAGCTCTCAGAGTCGAGGGTTGCCCAATCGCCAGGCAACTATTTCTCATCGCAGAGAATATTTCCTGGGTTCCAATAGCCGGCCCTACAAGGGTCGCCAACTGTTGCGGATCACGGGAACCCACTTGCTTCCGAAAGCCACGTGACCGAAATCAGATTCCTAGATATCCTGCCGCTGGGCGGCGTATGGCCGTCCATCGGTAGTTTAATCCGAGCCAGGACTCCAATTCGGACATCCAGCTCTACGCCGCCATCGCCGTGTCAGTCGCCGATCATCCGCCGCCGTTACGACAATGCCCTGGTTCTCTGTGATGCTGTCGACGGACGTGTCCTGGTGGTTTTGGGTGTTTTAAAACTTGGCTTAAAGTATTTTTGTAGCACACTGACACTAGACTGCTCCATGGGAACTGTAGCTCCGCGCATAGAAGGAAGAACTTAAATTGTTGTTTGCTTTTAAGTCTTTGCCAACACAAAAGATCTTAAGCTGTTAGTTGAACTTTGCTTCAAGACTATGACTTTTAGCCAGTGACTTTCAACTTATAAGTCTTGTACTACCGTTCGTCAGAGTAGGCGAACAGTGTTTTTTATTTTTGTAAACAAAAGTTTTTGAGAATCCTTGACATTTCTCGGTGTTTTCAGTTTTACTGTTTACTCGACACAAGTTAGTTATTTAAGCGTGTCAGAAAACAACTATAGTATATGGTAATTATCCTTACAAATACAGTAGATGAAATAAATAATTACCAAAGTACACTACTCTTGACCAAAATCTTGCAACTGCAATTGCAGTTGGTGTTGCAAGGAGAAGCTCTTCTCCTCTGCAAAATGAATGGCATAGCCGACAGTCCAGTAGGTGCTTCGTGGTCTGCAGTTCTCCACAGTCACAGTTGGCGGTATCTACAGAGAAGCGCCATTTCTAGAGTGTACTCCTGGACCTTCCAACTCCAAAATGAAGAAAAGTGAGTGACCTCCACACGATCCAGTTCTGTCCATCCCAGGTGGTAGGGTCCCCAAAGAGAGAAGCACGCAGAGTTTTTCTCAAGTAGAGAGATTCACAATTGTTTTCTTTCTGTAGCTGCTGATGTATGAAAGACTGAAGTGTTCTTGAAGAAACTTCTTCTGGACCTTAGCCCTGGGGCTGTTGGAATTTGCCCATATAGTGAATGGTTCTCCTGATGAGCCTGATTTGTATCCTCCACATTGGCAGCTACACGACGAATATCTGGCGGCACTGTGTCAGCGAGTTGGCAGAGTATAACAAGTAAGTTAGGTGTAAGGCAAGCTGCAATAAGTCTACTCGTTTCGTTTATTGCCTCTTGCGTGGGTGCACTTGTACAGAACGGCACGTGTACTCTGTGGCGTGTCGGCAAAAGCCATCAAGCGTCGATGCCACATGGCAACACACCACCGTCGGGTTGGTTGCCAGCTCAGCCCCTGCGACCCCATCTTTTGCAATGCGATCTGCAGATGGCCTTTGCGTACACCAGGCTATAGTACCTGGAGCTTGTAAATCAGCAAGAGAGGTCACTCACACCACGAGCCTTTTGCTGTATCCGCCAATGTCATGGGCAGCCAATCAGGGAGAAGTGTACCTCCACCATGTGGGCATTTAGGACTGCGTCCACAATGATAACGGCGGATGATGAACTTCGCCGTGACTGTAGCATGGCCTTCCCCCCCCCCCCTTTTCCTCTCCCCTCCTTCCCCCCTCCTGAGTCCCTGCACCCCCTCCTAAGCTATTTCCATCATTCCCTTCCCAACCACCTTTGGCACGCACCCCACCCCACTCCCCTCCCCCCCCCCCTAGCACCGCCCATATCCCCCTTTCTTTCCTTCTCCCTCGTATCCCTACCCCTGGCAAATATTTCCAGTTTGTTCTTCATTGTCAGTGTGCTATGTCAGTGTTGTGCCCGGTGCTGTTCTACAGTGACGGCAAGTGCTGTGATTTTAATCATGTGCTGGACTTGTACACAGTGTTGCTGTCCGTGATTGTTCTGTGATATGCCGCCCGTTGCAACTTTTACACTCTGGCCGTACTTCCCCTTGTGTCCTTTTAATCGTCACAGTGTGTGGTTTTTCTGTGTACACTACTCTTTTTAGATTGTTATCTCCATTTTTACAGTCACCTCCTTTCGTATGTTATCTTCCATTATGCTCTCCCTCTTTTTTATATCTCTGTTTCGCCATATTTTCTTCTTTTGTTGTTTTAAATGTCTCCATGTTCTGTACTTACTATCTCTCAGCTGAAGAGCGGCGCCTATGGTGCTGCCAGCGCACCCCAGGTGGGGAATTGAAATTCAATAAAGAAAAAGAAAACCATAACGGCAGTTACGACGCAGCCAGCTGATAGAGGAAGTCTGTTACAGATGCAGCACCGCCGTCCACATGTTGCCGTCACCGCCAAGGGATCTTGAAACCAGCCTGTGGGCCTGTTGGTGTTCTGTCAGACTTACTTGCCAAGACTATAGAAACTGTCAACTCGTACAGACTGTATCTTAGGTGTTAATCTTATCTGAGGTGCTCCTCTCTAGGGGAGCGAGGACTTAAGCATTTAATAGTCAACTAGCAGAGAACGATCTCTGAGTGTGAAGACTTTCTTTTTGTTGTTCCAAGTACTTGCGTTTAGTGGTGAACTTATATCTCTGTTAGGCAAGAGTTACATAGCTGGTTACTTGTTTCTTTTGACAGTCAACAAAGGCCATTTGTGTTGAATTCATTGTGTTGTTAAAAACAGAGGAAGGAACTATATGCTCGTGTTTCTTGTAGATGCATTCAAAGTGCAGGATACTTCTGCGATGCTGAAGCTAGCGCCATCGTTCTCAGGGTGCTCCTGCATAGGTACCTGTTTAGAAATTCAGCTACTGAACTGAACATCAGCACTCCAGAAGCAATTCACTGACCAACATGGTGGAAAAATACAAGTTAGTGATTCAAATACATTTAGAGGTAGCCACATCTGGAGTTGATGTGGTATTCAAAAAAATGGTTCAAATGGCTCTGAGCACTATGGGACTTAACTTCTGAGGTCATCACTCCCCTAGAAATTAGAACTAGTTAAACCTAACTAACATAAGGACATCACACACATCCATGCCCGAGGCAGGATTCGAACCTGCGACCGTAGCAGTCGCGCGGTTCCAGGCTGCAGCACCTAGAACCGCTCGGCCACTATGTGGTACTCTTCACCAAAAGTTTTCACTACTACTGTGAGAAGCGTAATGGGTTTGCTTAATATTCAGTGTCTGAAACTTCAAGCCCACCTCCCTCCCCCCGCTGCACAGGCGTTCATAAAAAATTTTATATTATACTGTCACTGTCACTGTACATTGATAGACCACTGTCTGCATACACAGCTTCTACGTCACTTCAAACTGGTGGCAAGTGACACAGTAGCATCGTACAGAATCCATATAACACACCATGATCTTCACGTTGTAACCGAGCATGCATGGAGGGCGGTTTATTTCATGCATAGGCTCGGAATCCGAAATTAGTACTGCTTGCGACTATAGTCGAGCCGGCCGCTGTGGCCGAGCGGTTCTAGGCGCTTCAGTCTGGAACCGCGCTGCTGTTACGGTCGCAGGTTCGAATCCTGTCTCGGGCATGGATGTGTGTGCTGTCCTTAGGTAAGTTAGGTTTAAGTAGCTAAGTCTAGGGGACTGATGACCTCAGATGTTAAGCCCCATAGTTCTTAGAGCAATTTGAACTATAGTCGAGACGGCATAAGAAGATCCCTGACAGCTGGCAGTGCTGTTGCTAACTCTCAGGTGTGAAGCGCTAATGGCTCCAGGCGAAAACCACAGCCATCTACAGAGATTTGACAACACTGAGGCGTTGCTGTAGAGGCGTTTGTAAACTTACGTTACGTTATTAATTGCGGTAGGTGCGCGAAACTGTCATGGCCAGCCTACTGCAACTGTCGGAGATGAACTTACGCCAACTCGACTATTGAGGAGGAGAAGATTTGCGTTTAACGTCCCGTCGACATCGAGGTCATTGGAGACGGAGCGCAAACTCGGATTAGGGAAGGATGGGGAAGGAAATCGGCCGTGCCCTTTCAAAGGAACCATCCCAGCATTTGCGTGAAGCGATTTAGGGAAATTACGGAAAACCTAAATCAGGATGGCTGGAGACGGGTTTCAACCATCGTATTCTCGAATGCGAGTCCAGTGTGCTAACCACTGCGCCACCTCTCTCGGTGGAAGTGTGACGTATCAGCTCATGCTAATTATGCTTGACAAAACTAAGAAATAATGTTTAAGATGAAAGTACTACACAAACGTAAGCCGTTTCCTTTTCTTTGCTTGAATGTTGTGGAATGTCATTAATCAGTTGTAGGCCCCACAATCGTGGAAACCCTTCACTAACAAAAATTCTGTATTTCATAGTATACACTACAAACTGAACAATATTTACAACTGGCACAATTGAACAGGTATCAGGTGATTATAATTAAAGTGAAACTACTTACAGATGTCCAGTGTTGGCTATAACCATCGTACGGCAGCGAAACTTGGTACACATTCTAATGCATTAATGTAAAACAGATTTAAGCAAATCTGCCGCTGAAGAAGCAAGAAAAACGTGTAGAAACGTTTCCGTATGTAATGGATTATGGATCGGACGTGGTAAGAAAAGGTCAAACAAGTGTGAAAGACATAATGCTGATTTTTATTATTAACTGCCTCTTACACAGTTGGTTCAGTATGAGCACCGTAGATATGGACGAGATGCTGTACAGCGCCAGGTTTGTACCTGGTGGCCAAAATTGGGACTAACGAATCTACCAAGTTTTGCTGCCATATAACTACATTCAATACTGGAAAAAATACGCGTGAATTCCTAAGGCACCAAACTGCTTAGGTCATCGGTTCCTAGACTTACACACTACTTAAACTAACTTTAACTTATGCTAAGAACAACACACGCTCCCATGTCCGAGGGAGGACTCGATCCTCCGGCGGGAGGGGCCGCGCAGTCCGTGACACGACGCCTCATCCCGCCTGGCCATTACCGCACGGCAGTCCTCACTGACATCTGTGATTAGCTGCCCCTTAATTATAACCAACCGGTATACGAGGGTTGTCCAGAAAGTAAGTTCCGATCGGTTGCGAAATAGAAACCACAGTGAAATCCAGAAACGTTTTATTTGCAACAGTTAGGTACACATTCAACCTACTTCTCTACATGGTCGCCTCTCCAAGTTTTGTCGTAGTGTGGTATCAACTTTCCAATAGCCTAGTAGTAGAAAGCAGCCGCCTGCGCTTTCGGCCAGTTACCTGCACTGGTCTGCAGCTCGTTGTCTGTGGAAAAAGTTTGTCTTCATAGCCAGCGGTTCTTGTGAGTAGAGATGAGACTCAGGGGGAGCCAATTACGGACTGTATTGTGGGTGATCAAACACTTCTCATCGTAAACGCTGCAGTGTGCGGCCGAGAATTGGCATGAAGAAGGAACTGTTCGATAGTTGTGTTATGTGGTCTGCATGACACAGGCGAAATCTCTAACTCGGCCCACATACTTGGCGGGAGACGCTATTCCCTACGAATCCTTACGTGCTCGCTGTTCACTCAAAACTGAAAAGAGCGACGCGACACGATCGACGGGCATTAGGCATACTGGAGACACTGCACAACACATCTGTGCAAAGCTTTACCGGATTTTCCCATTTCGCGATCGATCGGAACTTACTTTCTGGACAACCCTCGTATACGAAATATCAAAATGGTTCAAATGGCTCTGAGCACTAAGGGACTTAAATTCTGAGGTCATCAGTCCCCTAGAACTTAGAACTACTTAAACCCAACTAACCTAAGGACATCACACACATCCATGCCCGAGGCAGGATTCGAACCGAAGCGGTCGCGCGTTTCCACACCGAAGCGCCTAGAAGCGCTCGGCCTCTCCGGCCAGCTACGAAATATCACGTTACCTGAAAAAAGTTCAGACGGGTAGCAGCTTTAGTACCACATATGGATAAGACAGACGCGATTAACTGCGCCCAGCCTCGTCTACAAAATAGGGTTTTGACTGCATGGCATTGGGAATGGTACTCCATTATACAGTCGTTGAATGATTTATATGAAGAGCTGGAGGTTGTGGTAAAGCAAAGAGGAAGAAGGAGAATAGCTTGTGACTTCCGCCAGGTGTTGCTGTGTGAATGAAATTAATGCACATGTGACGACAACAATTGTAGTTTGTCCATTACACAAGCAGTCTAGATATGTAGGGCAGGTTCGCGTCCTGTAATTTTGTTGACAATGTCTGTCATGTTGACTGTGGAGTTGAATTGAAGGCACTGAAACCTGGTAGATATGTTAATGGCTTAATGCTTCCGCAAAACTATACTTATTGGAAAAAAATATGAATTTATTATCGTCTGCGGACAGTGAGAGGACGGTAGATTCTGGCTTACAGAACCGTGATGAACTGGAAAAATTGTGCCTTACATATATACACAAACAAAACATGGTAGAAAGGATGCTGGATGCGGTCGCGTGCCCGCGCACGCATACGCACACGCACACCCACACCCACCCACCCACGCGCGCGCGCACACACACACACACACACACACACACACACACACACACACAGAGAGAGAGAGAGAGAGAGAGAGAGAGAGAGAGAGTGAGAGAGAGAGATTCGCTTTTCCACCTCCACTCGCCACACAGTAACCTAGCAAGGGCCTATCCACCTAGGATACAGATGGCGATATGGGTTCACCTCTTGTGGGAAAGCTGCTCACATACTGGCGCGTTTCTCTACGATCTTATAACGGCGACGACAAAGAGGGGTCTGAGCAGCCTTCTTTTTGGACAGTCAGACGCTAACGGCTGTGTGGTTTCACCCTCAAAATTCGTCCGCTGCGTGGTGGCTCTCCCACCAACTGGCTCTGGCTACCAGCTCAAGCGGGAGTGGCCTGAAAGAACCCCCCCCCCCCCCCCCCCCAGACACAAAGCATACTTGGCAAACGCATCCCACAGATGGCAAGACGCGCCGACATATTGCAGCGGGTATGTCCTGGGTGCCGTGCCCATGCAGTTGGCAGACTTATTATTGCTACATCTCATGGTACAAATTGGCGCCGTTTGTCTCACAACAAGGTTTCCGTAGCAGCTATCCCGTACTTATTTCCATATTTACTATTAACTTTAATAAATGAACAATCAGTGATAAATTTAGTAGGTCGAAAGTAGTATAGGAGACAATTTACAAAAAGGACAAACTGTTCTCACAACTTGCAATAATCATGACAAATGCGACAATTAATGAACGAAAACCAAATAATAAGCCATTTTTATTAAATACTTTGAAATGAATGTATTTATCATACACCCACCTATTCATTTCCCGAGGAAAAATTTCCTATTAGCCCTGAAACGGAGTTGTGGAGTCTTAGATACAAATGAAACTGTACATACCTGCCATTTCCTCTGTTGGTTATTCTGTAGATGGCGTTTCTACGTACCTTGTCGGCAGTTAATAACCGATCTGCAGACAAACTAGAAGCGTTGTTGTGTCGTTAGCTTTCTCAGTAAACAGCTGTAAATTGATAACATTCTTCTCGGATGTGCAGCCGCATCATAACGTCATCTTGACACAATATTTCCGCGGTCCAACTGACCGCCATCTTCAGTTGAAAGTGCTAGTACACGATCTCGCACTTCCGGCGAGATCGTGTACCAGCACTTTCACCTGAAGATGGCGGTCAGTTGGACCGCGGAAATATTGTGTCAAGATGACGTTATGATCCGGCTGCACACCCGAGAAGAATATTGTCAATTATTACGCCGGGAAAGCCTTCGTAATCACAGCTGTAAATTTGGTTGGTGCCATTATTGACCCCATGACACCGTAAGTCTTTCTTTTTCCGACTTGGTCAAAGTTTACTTATCAACCAAATATCGTTTTCTTTCGAGACTTAGTTAATGCTTTCATTTACTGTATAATAGTCACAAACCGATCTCCAAATGTTCAGACGTTGTTTTCTGAACTTTCCACTCCAAACCATGAACTCTTCACTACGAATCCCAATTGTGAAAGAACCTCTACTCCATCACTACCAGCACTACCACATCCTCGGAAAAGGAGTGACAACTATTTACTCAACCGAAACTAACTCTTCGAGTCCAACTTCTAAGATTACAGTAACACCGGTATCCGGTGAAATAATCGTGCCTCAAAGACAAAGCACAATTAACGAAGCACTCCAGTAGGCATAAGAAAATTCTGAGCAGTATGATGCAAATGGAATAAGTAATAACAATTGTTCAGCAAAGTGATTAATATTATTGTATAGCTAGCTTTTGCAACTAATAAAAATATTTAAAAAATATATAAAACAATTTTTACATTAGCTTTAATTCATCTAATAGAAATTTGTTAATAGCTCTGCAAACTTCACGTCTGTTTTTAGGTATGGCCTGGGTGGATACTTGAAAAAAATGTTGTAGACCTTTGGAACTGTCACCAGATGCTAAAAATATTTGTGTTATTGTCAGAAAATGTTTAGCTGGAATAGCTTCTCTGAGGTCTGTATTTTCCTTAGAATCCATAGATGAAGTTTCATTCTGCAGACATTCAACATCAGTGTAGCATATCCGGCAAAAGTTATCAAACAGTCCAGATGATTCACAAGGAAGCTCATTATAATTTTCTTTCATAAATTCTCCGCAATCAAAAATGTTTAAACTATAATTTTATATAACTGTATTAGATTCAGTACACACATGAAACTACATAATAATCATAGTTCCATGAGCACAACTATAATATAAGAATTTGATAGTTACATGGTACTGTTTCTAAAAACTTTTAACATCCACAATCTTCTTTGCCGTATTTTCCTTTTTTCCACTTCTTTTGTTTTTATAATACATATAGGTTAAGCAAAAGTCATGGTGGACACAACCTCGAGGTCCGTCATGCTTGCTTCTACAGAACATACGAGCACCCTCGCAACCGTTTGCCGGCCGAAGTGGCCGTGCGGTTCTAGGCGCTGCAGTCTGGAACCGCGAGACCGCTATGGTCGCAGGTTCGAATCCTGCCTCGGGCATTGATGTGTGTGATGTCCTTAGGTTAGTTAGGTTTAACTAGTTCTAATTTCTAGGGGACTAATGACCTCAGAAGTTGAGTCCCATAGTGCTCAGAGCCATTTGAACCATTTTTTTGCAACCGTTTGGCTAATCCCCCAAATTTAGCCACGCGTTTGTAGATGCTTGGAGTCTGCGGTGAGTGCCAATCGTGTGGACCCGGCTTAAGTAGTGTTGTCGATTCAGAAAGACTAATTGCAGAAACATAAAGATGCTATCTCTCTACAAAAGGATTTTAAAAGAATACAGTGGTCACAATGTGAAAGAGAAGCTATGGGAGAAGTGTGCTGCGGTCTTTCGGAACTGGATTAAACTGTATTGACCAGTATAAAAAAGGTTTTTCATGGTTCATTAATTTTATTCATTCATTTAGACATCGCCTTCCCCACAATTTAAATTTTTCATATCGTCAAGGTATTGATCGTTGTGGATCAAGTAGTTTGCAAAACTGCATATCATAGGTATCAGCTCTTACTTCTATGGGCCAACAGCGTCGCAGAAGGCATTCGTAAGATTCGTCCTCCAGATGTACACTGTCATTTCTTCTTCCGAAATTATGTAGAAAAGGTGGTTTTCTCATTATGTCTGAAAAACGGACATCCATATCGACAGGACGATGAAATATTCTCCATTTGTTCGCCACAGTCCCAAAAGTACATTTCACCATTCTACAAGCATGACAAAGTCAACAGTTAAAAATACGTTGTTTTATTGTCAAATTTCTCTTAGAGTAAGACCGCAGAGTATGTCTAGATAGTGAAAATGCCTCATCTACTACAAAATTAAAATACCGAAGTTCTCCTTCCTCGTCGTGACGCAATTTTCGTTGATTTGAAATGTTTAAATGCTTAGCTTTCAGAGTTTTACAGAAGTAGGATTTCTTGAACACATCAGAACCGGTACTGGCGCCGTATAAGCCCACGTCTAGCACAGTGAAACAATAGTCAGCGTATACTTACACCCAAAAGTATTGTCGAAAAAATTTCTTGTTGTTATAAAGCTGAGCCATTATTCGCAGGTTTTTTTCTGCCAAGTGGAGAGACCGTAACACATTTCCACAACTGCTCGTATCTGTCCTTCACAATTTCTTTGACTGTAGTGGTTTCGGTCATATGAAGAGGCTGTAACACATTTCCGCAACTGTTTGCATGTATCCTTCCCAATTTATTTGATTGTAGTGGCTCCTAGCAGATATTCGTAATGTAATGAGCGGAAGCTATTTCCAGTTGCAAGGTATCTGGAGGAAATAAAATTCAGTAACAGTATTAATATTTATTCATAGAAACTTTAGACTACCTGCCAACTATAAAGTATACACAATGTTAATGTCAGTCATGACAGGTAAAAAAGAATCAAAAGACCTGGAAAAATATGAAGGACTGTTTCGTGAGAGAACTGGCATCACAGAAAACGTATCCGTCAGGCTGCAAGAAAAGGATAAAAAAGAATACCTCTACTTCGGTGCAATGTTATTTCTGCTCCCTGAAGTGAAAGACTGACTGACCACCAGCAACATCGAAATTCTGACAAATAACAGAGGAAACAAGGAAGGATGTTCGCTCCCCAGGAAGTCTCCACAAAACAACAACAACGATGCAGCACTGAGCACAAAGGAAAGAATCCCACTGTTAAAGAAGCCAAATAGGTTACTTCATATGACACGTCTCTTTTAAAAATATTAAAAGAGAAACAAACAAAGAAATTAACGAGGACAAAAATTTTGCTTTGATGTTTGTCACCAAGTTGGCGAAGTTAAACGAAGAACAAAAACTTTACGCGAAAGTAGAAATTCTGAACGTGATGAGGAATATAAACTTCCACCAATTCTTCCACATCATCTGAACATGCGTCATAACAACAAGTCTCAAGCTACTTAATCTCCAGTAACTTATTTCGTTCAGCCGTATTGGTCAAATGTCTTAAATGTAACGGAACCTCCACAAACTCCATTCCTACCCAGAAACTTCTACGCGCAACTAGGTTTTGCAGTGTTCACAGGAAACATGTTCACCAATTACGACCTCCAGCTGTGATTTTCTTGATGCATGTGTGCTTACCTTAAAGTCTTTGGTAAGCGCTTCTCACAAGGGAAGCTCCCCCATTGCCCCCCCCCCCCCTGCCCCCGCCTTGCTGCAGATGTAGTGGTAAGACGGCCCGTCAAAAACTGAACACAGATGAAGCATGAAAACAGAAAGAAGTTGTACTGAACTGTGGAAAAAAGGCAAAATAGAAACGGTGAACCGTCCAGGAATAAGAAGTGCAATAAAGAGCAGGCTGATACACCGGCGTAGTCGTGGGTAAGTGGTCACAGTCTTGGACTGCCCAGCGGGTTAGCAGTGTTCAAAACTCCTGCGAGCATTTTTTTTTTTTCACAATATGATGAACTGTCCGTCCGGTCATTGAAATGTTTGTTCTCTGTAGTCTTGGCAGTTGTCATACTATACATTGGTTATAGAATACGAGTCGTATGGTAAGAATACGTTACCGTCGTAAATAAATGTGATGATTAGTGAGAGCAGGCGAGATACCACATAGACGTCTCATAGAAATGAAAACAACAAATAAACGGGTGTGAACTATGTTACAACAAAGGAATTCAAGAGTCAAAAACTCTAAAACGGAAGACAACTTCATAAACGTTTAAAACATGCGTTTCGACAGAGCTCAGAGAAACTGTGTGATTTTGAAACTGTTCAATTCATTTGTTGCGGCTTATGTCACAAACTGCTATGTTTTCATCATTTCCTTGAGAATGATCACATTCATACGAAAACCTATATTTGGTAAAGGAGACGTTTCTTTCTCACTTACCAGTCTTACAAATTAGATGCGTCGATAAAAGATTCCTATCATATGAGACTCGTTCTGTCACTAACATTGTGTATGACACACAAGACATGTTTTCCGGTGAAGGATGCGGTTAACTTATCGCCTTGTCATCAAAGGTTTGCGGTTCCCATTAGAAAGCCACTCCCTTTCGGCTGCTACTAGAGTAGTTGTGAAGAATCAGCTGTCATTGTAGGTCCCTATCTTACACCTCGATGTTGCAGACGGACGTTGCACCACAACACAGAGACAAATATGAATAAGGCGAACAGTGGAAAAAAAAACTAAAAGAAAAAAAAAATAGCCGGAGGGAGGTTTGAACGCATTTCCCCCGCTTGTCAGTCTAACACCGAAATCACATTACCAAGACGCAATTTCCCTTCCTGCCTATTCCATATTGCACTTCTTGTTCTTTGACCGTTGACTGTTTCTATTTTGCCTTTTTTTCATAGTTCACTACACCTTCCTGTTTTCATGCCTGGACTGTGTTCAGTTTTTGACGAGCTGTCCACTGGGTCCTCTTGCCAAAAAATCTGACGGGGATGCGATGGGGAGTTTCACTTCTCAGGTGGCACAGACTTTCTCCATGTCGTGTCTTGCTTTGTTATTTTCGGTCCTGTTGCTTGAAGCAGTGCATCAAAACTATTCTTACTCATTCCATAGTATTGAAAGAATTTATTTGGGGGATTTTGCGACTCTTTATGTGATTTATCAAATTCGTCTTTCACCAGCCCTTGACATACAATTTGATGCAAACAATAACGATATTTGAACTGTTTTCTCGCTGTAATTCGTAATAAAAGCGCTACCATACAAGCTGTTTCGATGAAATCCATGGCGGTACTGCAGATAGTTGCTATTTTCCTGTCGCCGTGTACGCACCATACTGTGCTCCCGCAACAGCAGTTGTTCAGTCGCGCCGACTGAAAAATCGCCTTTGCGCGTCTAGCCTAACATTGAAAGTGCAGTACATCTGAAGCAGTGCGAGGAGGAGAATTCTCCTTACATTTCTTTGTAGATGGTGAAGAAACCGCAGGTTCAGAAGTCGAAGTACCCTCCGAGCTGTTATCATTTTGTCGTCTCGGTTTCATCCACCGCCGTCCGGAGTGGCCGAGCGGTTCTAGGCGCTACAGTCTGGAACCGAATCCTGTCTCGGGCATGGATGTGTATGTTATCCTTAGGTTGGTTAAGTTTAAGTAGTTCTAAGTTCTAGGGGACTGATGACCTCAGAAGTTAAGTCCCATAGTGCTCAAAACCATTTTTTTCATCCACCGTTCTTTCGACAGCTGTTACTGATTATCATTACTTCAAGAATGTAATTTGACTAAAAACTAAGCAGTACGAAAAAATTATTTCAAATTTTAATTATTGTTTTAACAAAATAATCTATCATTTAAGATGCACTCAAGAGCTGAAAAATGGAATAATGTAGAAAGAGGATTCAGAAATAAATTCCCACACTGTGTGGGTTTGATGGACGGCAAACATCTAGTTATCGAGATTCCATCTCATAGTGGAACTGAATATTACAACGAAAAGAAAACTTTCAGAATACTTCTTTTGAAATTAGTCGATAGCAATAATATTATAAATTTACATTTGTTGACACAGGGTGGTGAACGGACAATTAGCGATGGAGTGTTTTTAACAATTCGTTATTATGGTAAAGAATCTGCAGATACAAAATTAACTTTCCCACGCCATGCTCACTTCCCCGATCGATTAATAACATAAACATGCCATATGTGTTTTAAGCAGATGGTGCTTTTGTAATCAGTACGCATGTTACGAAGCCTTACCAAGGAAATCATGAGATCGTATCACCAAAAAGAATATTTAATCCCGGGATGTAATGGAGAATACATTTGGAAGTCCAACTTCAGTATTTAGGATTTTTCGAAGACCTATGAATTTAGAAATTAGAACTGTGAAATAAATTACTATGACCTGTATGCTACTATACTTAGCTTTTTCTGAAAAAGTAGAACATTGTATGTATACAATAGCAATGGGAATCTGATAATAACTGGTGCATGGCGGAGTATAAATGAATATAATGCAACATAAAATTTGCACATGTACTACGAAGATCACCACAAAACGTCATCAAGATGAAGGACTACGGATATTTCATAAGGAGTTCTAACTTGAGACTTAATTTTAGAGTATATACTTAATATTATATAAACTGAAAAATTAAAATTAATCGCAGGTGCGCGAGTTCGTATTCCGACCTTGCTTCATTTCTGCGACAGCAAAAACGCGCGATAGATAATTGCCAGTGCGTGCTTAACATTACTACTGCTATTGCTTAGAGCTCTTATTCATGTGTGTCAGTCCCTTTAAAGCGCCATTGGACTACTGTTTATTTACAGTGTTCCACATACACAATGATGATTTCGGCTTCAAAGTGCCATTATCAAGTGTTTTAAATGTTATAAATTGATAATGGCACTTTGAAGCCGAAATCATGATTGTGTAAGTGTAAATGTAACACTGTAAATAAACAACAGTCTAATGGTGGTACTGAATTAAAAGAAATATATTGTGACTGTAGCCCCGCATTATGAAGAAATTATTATATGTGTGTCAGTGATTGATCATATATTTTGGACTAAGAACAACAATCCCATGATTTCTGAAGAAATCTCTCCCAAAACCACGAATATCCATTCTGGGTTCAAAGAGAAAACGATGTACACCGTGTCCCTGAGCAAGCTAAAAAAGAACCAGTCAATATTATACCTGCTGCAGTCGACCAGTTCGACAAACCTTTAGGTCAGTGATATGTAAGGAGTGTGGAAAGAAGAACAATAAACATTATTGACATTTCGTCCTGTTGACGAACACATTTCTCCCAACGAGAGCCTAGTTTGTTGATACCGTCATTGCTTTGTTGACGGAGACCCAACCTTACCTCTGCTAGCACAGCATCATCACTATCAAAGTGAAGTCATCGAAGGTGTTGTGGGACGCCCGGTGGACTTTAAGTATAAAACTTCGTCGTATTTACATCAGCCTGAAAACTATTTTTGCGGTCAGCCAGAAAGCGATGGAGAGCATACTGACCATTATTTCCAGTCTTCAAGTCCACATTGTTCTTGTGCTCATTGAAAGAAAAATGTTCCTACGTGCTATTTACTCAGCAGGATCAGAAACTACGATGCGAAATAAACGTTTTGAGTTCTAACTGGTTAATATACTCAGTAAAAGTTCCAAGCACAAACATAATAATATTCCTGATAATAACAATAATGTATCTATCAGAAACAGCACTATTAGTAGTTCAGAGGCGGCCTATACGGTACGTTCCAAGTAAAATGGTCTCATCGCCCTGACTTCTAATCATCAAAGTTAATTGTTCACCACAAAAGTAGAAAATAATCTCATCACATGTCACGCGGCTTTGTCAACAAGCAAGGAGAGGGGGGGCACAAAAACAATAACTTCCGTGAAAACTAAGCGCTCCAGGACGATGTACAGTCGTCGTGAGTTCACTTCGTACTTTTACAAATTGTTCAAATGGCTTTGAGCACTATGAGACTTAACATCTAAGGTCATCAGTCCCCTAGAACTTTGAACTACTTAAACCTAACTAACCTAAGGACATCACACACATCCATGCCCGAGGCAGGATTCGAACCTGCGACCGTAGCGGTCTCGCGGTTCCAGATTGTAGCGCCAAGAACCGCTCGGCCACCACGTCCGGCGTACTTTTACAAGAAACGCGTTTGGTAGGAGCCTAACTCTGACGCCATCCGAGGCAGAGCGTATGCCGGCGTTTGGCTGACGCGGCCAGGTCGATAGCTCGGTGCGAAGTGTCTCTCATACTACGTCTCTGGCCGCATTTATATGCGGGCGCAAAGGACCACCGAACAGGAGTATCTGGTATTAACAGCCCTAGGCACAAGTGGCAGCATCTAAACGGCCTCTTTCTCGGGCACATATTATTTAATAACTCTCGTGTAACACTTTACAATCTTCAAAATTTTTATATGAGTGGAGTTAAGTTGATTTAGTTACTAAAAACGTTTTAGCTAGACTGCATTTAAACTTTGCCGGCTAGAACTTTTAGAACAGAACCGACAGTAAGACATGACCTCTGAACCGCATCTTCAGGAGTCCATGTATTGATTATTATTTACGGTAAAGTGTTGAAACTTGGTTGTTGCTGTTGTGGTCTTCAGTCTTGAGACTGGTTTGATGCAGCTCTCCATGCTACTCTATCCTGTGCAAGCTTTTTCATCTCCCAGTACCTACTGCAACCTACATCCTTCTGAATCTGCTTAGTGTATTCATCTCTTGGTCTCCCTCTACGATTTTTACCCTCCACGCTGCCCTCCAATACTAAATTGTTGATCCCTTGATGCCTCAGAACATGTCCTACCAACTGATCCCTTCTTCTGGTCAAGTTGTGCCACAAACTTCTCTTCTCCCCAATCCTATTCAATACTTCCTCATTAGTTATGTGATCTACCCATCTAATCTTCAGCATTCTTCTGTAGCACCACATTTCGAAAGCTTCTATTCTCTTCTTGCCCAAACTATTTATCGTCCATGTTACACTTCCATACATGGCTACACTCCATACAAATACTTTCAGAAATGACTTCCTGACACTTAAATCTATACTCGATGTTAACAAATTTCTCTTCTTCAGAAACGCTTTCCTTGCCATTGCCAGTCTACATTTTATATCCTCTCTACTTCGACCATCATCAGTTATTTTGCTCCCCAAATAGCGAAACTCCTTGACTACTTTAAGTGTCTCATTTCCTAATCTAATTCCCTCAGCATCACCCGACTTAATTAGACTACATTCCATTATCCTTGTTTTGCTTTTGTTGATGTTCATCTTATATCCTCCTTTCAAGACACTGTCCATTCCATTCAACTGCTCTTCCAAGTCCTTTGCTGTCTCTGACAGAATTAAAATGTCATCGGCGAACCTCAAAGTTTTTATTTGTTTTCCATGAATTTTAATACCTACTCCGAATTTTTCTTTTGTTTACTTTACTGCTTGCTCAATATACAGATTGAACAACATCGGGGAGAGGCTACAACCCTGTCTTACTACCTTCCCAACCACTGCTTCCCTTTCATGCCCCTCGACTCTTATAACTGCCATCTGGTTTCTGTACAAATTGTAAATAGCCTTTCGCTCCCTGTATTTTACCCCTGCCACCTTTAGAATTTGAAAGAGAGTATTCCAGTCAACATTGTCAAAAGCTTTCTCTAAGTCTACAAATGCTAGAAACGTAGGTTTGCCTTTCCTTAATCTTTCTTCTAAGATAAGTCGTAAGGTCAGTATTGCCTCACGTGTTCCAGTGTTTCTACGGAATCCAAACTGATCTTCCCCGAGGTTGGCTTCTACTAGTTTTTCCATTCGTCTGTAAGGAATTCGTGTTAGTATTTTGCAGCTGTGACTTATTAAACTGATAGTTCGGTAATTTTCACATCTGTCAACACCTGCTTTCTTTTGGATTGGAATTACTATATTCTTCTTGAAGTCTGAGGGTATTTCGCCTGTCTCATACATCTTGCTCACCAGATGGTAGAGCTTTGTCAGGACTGGCTCTCCCAAGGCCGTCAGTAGTTCCAATGGAATGTTGTCTACTCCGGGGGCCTTGTTTCGACTCAGGTCTTTCAGTGCTCTGTCGAACTCTTTACGCAGTATCATATCTCCCATTTCATCTTCATCTACATCCTCTTCCATTTCCATAATATTGTCCTCAAGTACATCGCCCTTGTATGGACCCTCTATATACTCCTTCCACCTTTCTGCTTTTCCTTCTCTGCTTAGAACTGGGTTTCCATCTGAGCTCTTGATATTCATACAAGTCGTTCTCTTATCTCCAAAGGTCTCTTTAATTTTCCTGTAGGCAGTATCTATCTTACCCCTAGTGAGATAGGCCTCTACATCCTTACATTTGTCCTCTAGCCATCCCTGCTTAGCCATTTTGCACTTCCTGTCGATCTCATTTTTGAGACGTTTGTATTCGTTTTTGCCTGCTTCATTTACTGCATTTTTATATTTTCTCCTTTCATCAATTAAATTCAATATTTCTTCTGTTACCCAAGGATTTCTACTAGCCCTCGTCTTTTTACCTACTTGATCCTCTGCTGCCTTCGCTACTTCATCCCTCAAAGCTACCCATTCTTCTTCTCTTGTATTCCTTTCGCCCATTCCTGTCAATTGTTCCCTTATGCTCTCCCTGAAACCCTGTACAACCTCTGGTTCTTTCAGTTTATCCAGGTCCCACCTCCTTAAATTCCCACCTTTTTGCAGTTTCTTCAGTTTTAATCTACAGGTCATAACCAATAGATTGTGGTCAGAGTCCACATCTGCCCCTGGAAATGTCTTACAATTTAAAACCTGGTTCCTAAATCTCTGTCTTACCATTATATAATCTATCTGATACCTTTTAGTATCTTCCATGTATACAACCTTCTTTCATGATTCTTAAACCAAGTATTAGCTATGATTATGTTGTGCTCTGTGCAAAATTCTACCAGGCGGCTTCCTCTTTCATTTCTTAGCCCCAATCCATATTCACCTACTATGTTTCCTTCTCTCCCTTTTCCTACACTCGAATTCCAGTCACCCATGACTATTAAATTTTCGTCTCCCTTCACTACCTGAATAATTTCTTTTATTTCATCATACATTTCTTCAATTTCTTCGTCATCTGCAGAGCTAGTTGGCATATAAACTTGTACTACTGTAGTAGGTGTGGGCTTCGTATCTATCTTGGCCACAATAATGCGTTCACTATGCTGTTTGTAGCAGCTTACCCGCATTCCTATTTTTCTATTCATTATTAAACCTACTCCTGCATTACCCCTCTTTGATTTTGTGTTTATAACCCTGTAGTCACCTGATCAGAAGTCTTGTTCCTCCTGCCACCGAACTTCACTAATTCCCACTATATCTAACTTCAACCTATCCATTTCCCTTTTTAAATTTTCTAACCTACCTGCCCGATTAAGGGATCTGACATTCCACGCTCCGATCCGTAGAACGCCAGCTTTCTTTCTCCTGATAACGACATCCTCTTGAGTAGTCCCCGCCTGGAGATCCGAATGTGGGACTATTTTACCTCCGGAATATTTTACCCAAGAGGACGCCATCATCATTTAATCATACAGTAAAGCTGCATGTCCTCGGGAAAAATTACGGCTGTAGTTTCCCCTTGCTTTCAGCCGTTCGCAGTACCAGCACAGCAAGGCCGTTTTGGTTATTGTTACAAGGCCAGATCAGTCAATCATCCAGACTGTTGCCCTTGCAACTACTGAAAAGACTGCTGCCCCTCTTCAGGAACCACACGTTTGTCTGGCCTCTCAATAGATACCCCTCCGTTGTGGTTGCACCTACGGTACGGCTATCTGTATCGCTGAGGCACGCAAGCTGTATATTTAATTAATGTAATTAAATCCTGTAATTAGAACTTCCTATCATTAATACAAATGATATTTAATCTATTATGAATGAGGACATTTCTGTTCCAAATTTGTTTTTTGGTAAATAATTTGAAAACTACGAGGTAGCTTAATGGAGACGCATAGTTAATGGCTTTATATCAAACTGAGGCTACATACGAATTTTCATCTTTCTGTGTCTAATATTTAACGGCCTCAACTTTTCGTAAAAACGCCAGTTTTGACCAAGAAATTGCACCGATCAAGTTGGGACTTCTAACTTTTGATTGTGACATACATTTGCGCATTCTGAACAATGTTTGGCTTTCTAGGTGCTTTATTTAACACCCTTAATTTTTTTCTGAAAATAATATATTTAGTAAAATTTATTTATCTGATCATGCTGAGATTTAACGATTTTAACATTAACGTATTGAAGCATACACTGACAAAGTTTGAGAAAGCTATTTTAGTTTCTAATTTCACTCTTGGATTATGGAGCAATACTCTGTATGCTTGGCACAGGAGCGTTATGCTGACGTGGCGCTGGTAGCAGTGAGAGGTAGATGAAGAGGCTCGCACAGGATAGAGCAACACGGAGAGCTGCATCAAACTAGTCTTCGGACTGAAGACCACAACAACAACAACAACATACAGATCTTATAGGCATAGAAGTCGTTATCTGAGCAGTAGCTTTCTGTTCATGGTTTTTATCTCTCTCGTACGACATCAAGCCTTTATACGAGTTGCACATTAGTATATTCGCGGTAGTAAATGCGAAACGAAATTGCTCACACTACTGTCAAGGCTGAACGCTTCTGCTACCACCACGATTCAATCGCCTAACTCCTAATCGAAATCTACCGCATAGGTACGCGTTAGCGATCTCTGCTACGGAGGCAGATGAAGTACACTCCTGGAAATCGAAATAAGAACACCGTGAATTCATTGTCCCAGGAAGGGGAAACTTTATTGACACATTCCTGGGGTCAGATACATCACATGATCACACTGACAGAACCACACGCACATAGACACAGGCAACAGAGCATGCACAATGTCGGCACTAGTACAGTGTATATCCACCTTTCGCAGCAATGCAGGCTGCTATTCTCCCATGGAGACGATCGTAGATATGCTGGATGTAGTCCTGTGGAACGGCTTGCCATGCCATTTCCACCTGGCGCCTCAGTTGGACCAGCGTTCGTGCTGGACGTGCAGACCGCGTGAGACGACGCTTCATCCACTCCCAAACATGCTCAATGGGGGACAGATCCGGAGATCTTGCTGGCCAGGGTAGTTGACTCACACCTTCTAGAGCACGTTGGGTGCCACGGGATACATGCGGACGTGCATTGTCCTGTTGGAACAGCAAGTTCCCTTGCCGGTCTAGGAATGGTAGAACGATGGGTTCGATGACGGTTTGGATGTACCGTGCACTATTCAGTGTCCCCTCGACGATCACCAGTGGTGTACGGCCAGTGTAGGAGATCGCTCCCCACACCATGATGCCGGGTGTTGGCCCTGTGTGCCTCGGTCGTATGCAGTCCTGATTGTGGCGCTCACCTGCACGGCGCCAAACACGCATACGACCATCATTGGCACCAAGGCAGAAGCGACTCTCATCGCTCAAGACGACACGTCTCCATTCGTCCCTCCATTCACGCCTGTCGCGACACCACTGGAGGCGGGCTGCACGATATTGGGGCGTGAGCGGAAGACGGCCTAACGGTGTGCGGGACCGTAGCCCAGCTTCATGGATACGTTTGCGAATGGTCCTCGCCGATACCCCAGGAGCAACAGTGTCCCTAATTTGCTGGGAAGTGGCGGTGCGGTCCCCTACGGCACTGCGTAGGATCCTACGGTCTTGGCGTGCATCCGTGCGTCGCTGCGGTTCGGTCCCAGGTCGACGGGCACGTGCACCTTCCGCCGACCACTGGCGACAACATCGATGTACTGTGGAGACCTCACGCCCCACGTGTTGAGCAATTCGGCGGTACGTCCACCCGGCCTTCCGCATGCCGACTATACGCCCTCGCTCAAAGTCCGTCAACTGCACATACGTTTCACGTCCACGCTGTCGCGGCATGCTACCAGTGTTAAAGACTGCGATGGAGCTCCGTATGCCACGGCAAACTGGCTGACACTGCCGGCGGCGGTGCACAAATGCTGCGCAGCTAGCGCCATTCGACGGCCAACACCGCGGTTCCTGGTATGTCCGGTGTGCCGTGCGTGTGATCATTGCTTGTACAGCCCTCTCGCAGTGTCCGGAGCAAGTATGGTGGGTCTGACACACCGGTGTCAATGTGTTCTTTTTTCCATTTCCAGGAGTGTATATTTGTCCGAATTCGTCGATGGCTCTATAGGTTCCAGGCATGTGAAACCTATTGATAATGTCGTTGGTGGAGCCACGCACGTATCTGATATTGTTTCACTAGTTTCTGGCTCCTTGCAGCTATGGTCAGAGGTTGAGGTGCTGTTGTTCTGGACTCTTCACCGTTTTGGTTCTATTTCGTGTTGGCATAGTATTTCGTATAGTTCCTTGAACATAAACACTAGTTTCTGCTTTTCCAGTTTCGAGTGTTGTTGATCTGATTTGTTGTCTAGATTAACGTGTTTTTGGCGGAAGTGTTATGTTTAGACTGATGGCGATTTACAGATAAGTCAGAGCTGACGGATTTTTACTGCACACGCTCTACACAAATGAGCCGTAAAGTTTTCTATACTTTTCCGCATCAAGCAGCCAAGCCATCCGTTCTTATCGGATTCCGCTTTTGGTTAACGGAACGTATATTGCACGACATATACAAAAACCAAAGAAACGAAGGTCTTTTTCTGTTCGTTGTTCCATTTGCTTTATATTACCTTACAGAGCATGGAAGCTATTCTACCATCTTCCCCTTCTTTCTCACCCACCCCTCTCTCCTAACTCATCTGAAAGCTATCCCTGCTGCATCCTGTTATTCAAGTCAAACAGAATGTTTTTACACGAGAAAAGTAGTGCCTGTGGCCTACGTCATTAAACCGATGGCTACAAGGTACCGTGTGGAGACAACTAAAGCGGAACCGATCGACATCTTGCTTGTGAATGCAAAGAAAAGTCGTTAGGCGGACCGAAGGAGTTTTATCTGGCCTGCGCTGTTCCACGGCTCAGATAGTAGGGCCAGACGCTGATACCCGAGTTGGAAATTTTTTCGCACTTCCGATCATTCGCTGTGTAGATAAGTTGGTTTAATGTTGCAGCTTGCTTCTGACGTCTATGGATAATCACTTCACACCGTAAAGAAGTGCAAAGGAGCGGCGGGTTTTACTTCTATACAAATTTATTATTAGACCATCGCGGAAAGGAAAAACCCAAAACAGATGTTGTACAATGTACGAAATTATCTACGTATGCTTATATGGAGATCATAGATGAAATGTGTTCTCAACAAGGGGAAAACCACAGTTATTTAAAGTTTTATATTTGGTGTCATGTGTATATTGTTAACAATGGAAAATTTCTAGAGTTAGATTTTGAATCACATGAGATATTTCAGAATGAATGTTTCATTTTGTAGTTGAGTGTACGCACTCTGTAATGAACGTTCCTGGCAGATTAAGACTATGGGTCACACATGGATTCGAGCACAGACGGTTGAGTTATGTGGACAATGCTGTGAAAACTTATTACATCGTGGCTCAGCCAATTAGCACGAACTATTCGCAAATTATAGACACAAACCTTCCTCGTGAATCACTCTGCGTATTACTGAAAACCAGATAAAAAGTATCTATAGTAGTTCCCGAAATTTTTGAGAGGTTACGAATGCAATGTAAGTTGGTAACTGAAAAAAAACCTTAATGTTATATAATTGTAGTTGACCAATTAACGGATTTTTTATTTCACTTGTACTGTGAAACCTAGCTTCTTGCCACAGTTCATGATTCTATGTCAAGGGGAAGTATCCTACAGATTTTGATCAGTAAGTTTGGGTGTATCGAAATGTGTGACATTAGTGGCCTTATCTTTTGACTGCGTTGACCACGAAGCATAAAGTTTTTATGCTGCGAAGAGACCATAGATCTTAGAGTGTGACGTGAATTTCGACTTGATACGTCAACCCATTCCTGAGAAAATGGGGTCTTAACAGTCGGACAGACAGACAGACAGACAGACAGACAGACAACGAAGTTCCTTTTTTATCGATTGAGATTCACAACACTAAAATAGCTCTGATACCAAAGTACGCTATAAAAACAGTTTTCTTTCATTACCTTGAATTTTTAGTCTGAAGAAACAAACGTTCTTTACTTCTAGAGCAGTGGTTCCCAACCTTTCTTAGACCATTACCCTTGAGTGCAGTCAGACATTGGCTGGTAACCCCCCCCCCCCTTCCCCCCACCCCTGGCGTCTATTGGTCCCTCCTCCACCATGTTATCACCAACTTCAGCACCTAACTAAACTGTAGAATGGAAGACTTTACATGGATGACGTTATTTTTGAAATAATGAGAGACCTATGATATATAGTTTGTGTGTGTGTGTGTGTGTGTGTGTGTGTGTGCAGGGGGGGGGGGGGGGGAGGCTGGCTATTAGAATGAACGACGAAGGAACTGGTGGTGCATCACAAGTATTATCCGCAATTCCTTCACAGATAAGAAAGCTAACCATCAACAGTGAGGGTAGACACATGTAACGAAACATAGTTCCCCTGCATTACTCCTCTCAATTGCAGCACTTGCTTGACCTGCACAGTGGAACGTCATTTAAAGTGTGATCCAGCTTAAAATGTGTGCACTATAGTTACTGTTTGTAAACCACTTGATTGCTACTCTCCTCAGTTATGAACTGGAAGAAATTGGAGATTTTCAGGCAGTTAATGCATTACCTGGCCACAGCCACTAACAGCAATAGTAATAATAATACTGTGTACAGCACTATAGTAGCCATTACGCAGTTACTGCTGTGTCATGCTGTCAGTTACTCCACTTATCTGTTTTGAAGTGAAACAATTTCGGGACTACTGTAGATACTATCTACAACTCGGAGAAGACAATTTTTGAGATATTTAGGGTTTGTTACGTATACATCTCACTTTCATCATCAGCGATATACGGGACAAAGCACAACATATGCGTTTATTGGGTAGACTATGTGAGGATCCTGCAACCTCTACCCTGTTAGTGCTACTAACTGAGAAAGAGTAATTACTGATAACTTCTGTAATCAATATTACAGCGTTACAAAATTGTAATAACATTAATGATTTTTTTGAAAATAATTTAGTTTCGTGACTGAAACAGAATCGAATCGCTTAGTTTTTACCACTCAGAAAATTACATTTGACCCTTCAGGGGGTAATTACCCCAGTTGGGAACCACTGTTCTGGAACGACACACGTAGATTTCTTTACAGCAAACTTTTGAAAATCATTTTCATTTGAACATACGTTCTTCAAAAGCCCTTGGGTGGAACTGCTAAAAAACTTTTCAACGTCACTGCTCCTTGAGGTGTTTACTTGTCATGCATTGCCGTCACAATCTTATTGACACATTGATACGTCTGTCGACCTGATGGTGAGCACACACATTCTGCATTGGTAGATGCAGAGCGAAAAGCTGTAACAGGCAGTCAGTTGTAAGAATGTATTCATTTTGACTGAATAACCTTGTGCCGGCTATAGCATGACAAGTTGAATTCCCGCGCCCACCTCTCCACAACTCGCTGCAATATGGCGCCGAGAGCAGCACAGATTATGGCGCCACCTACAGTCCGATTAAAATGACTTGATACTTGACGTCTGTTGCTTGTCGCTACAGTGTTGCCACATCGGCCGCCGTCTGCCGCTCGGTTTTAGGTACCACACAAATGTGGCAAATCACCTCACAAATGCTGTTAATATGCTACGAGGAGCAATGCTGGAAGCAGCCGCCGTGATGTATGTCTGAAATGGGAGATGCTCTGTCGGCAGCTGAACTGTGGCAGGAGACACGTTTTGTAGCCATAAATTTAAATTCGTGTCCTAAGCTAACCACAACATGGTGATGTGCAATGTGTCCCAGAAAGCGATGGTCAACAATCTACGGCAGGTCTAAAATAGCTTTGTTCACGACTATTACAGTTGATCTCTACGAGCAAAGTTGAGTCAGAAAAAGTTCTGTTTCAGTGCGAAAATGAAACTGTAATATCTTGCTATCACTTTTTACTTGGAACTATCTCTGACTACACGAGCTGCCACGTTACCAACCGATGAGCAGTTCTCGTGGGCACTTGGTTGCAGCCTATAGACGACACAGACAGATTCGAGACAAGAAAAGAATGATAGGTAAAAAAAAAGAGCAAATAAAAAAATGAATACTATGATGAAAATGACGTGGCCAAGAATTAGAGAAAAAATATATTTAAACCAATCAACTGACTAAAAATGATAGTCAAACTCTTGATTAGATGTAGAAATTAAAACAATTTACGACCACGGACGACATTTGAACGTACGACCGTCAACATAACAAGTTATCACCGTAACCACTGTGCTGTCATATTTTTGACTGTGATCACGCTGTCGAAATGATGAAGTGCAGTCTTCAAAAACTCTTTTTCATACAATATCATGGGAAGCTTATCTAATGTAAGCCGATCTCTGTGATTATGATAACCGAACATATGGCGTTGAATCGCGCCTTGTGCGGAAGTATCCAGTAGTGTTTAGTGAGCGGTGTGTATAAAACGTGTGTATTTTATTACAATCGTGTGTGTGTGTGTTTGTTTGTGTGTGTGGTTATCGTGTATGAAGAAACGCAAAATATGATTTACGAACCAAATACATCGAGAAAGAATGCCGGCCGGGGAATGGGAAGTGAAGTGACCAATTGTTGGCGCAGTTTGGCAATGACGAACGGTTCAGGCGTGACGTCGAGCCCTCTGACTGGAGGAAACCAGCTCCAACGCGTGAAGTGTCAACTATCAAGTAAGTTTAATCAGACCGTAGTTGTAGCTGCGGCTTGCCCGATACACCGCGAGAGCTGCGGTCTGGATGGAGGCTGCAACCTGGAAAGCTCAACTTCGCCTCGCTCTCCCTGCAGCAAACCGTCCGCTACATCGAGGCAGCTTAGCGACTTGGTCGGTATCGCTGATAGTGGTGGCTACCATCACACTTGTGATTGGTGCCGATAGCCAAGAAAGCTTGTTGCTGATGTTTAAATTTCTTGGCCGCCCCTGAGCGACGTGGCTGATGTTTGTACGGCCTCTGTGCTGGCTATTGCCCATAAAGAGAGGCCGATGTTATCATGAGGCATGTACTGTTAACTGGTTTGTAGATGATAGAAGTTAGTGTGGAAGAACACATTTTACTAGCCTACGGTGTTGAGTTGTAATGCTTTCTCATATGGTAAATCAGACAGGTGGTGTCACCTGTGTGCCATAAGTTGAAAATACATTAACAACACAAAGTATTGGTAAAAGGAAATTACAAATGATGTGTTTCACATTTTGAATACAATACAGATGAGGGAAAAGTTCACAGATACAGCAGATAAAGATCCTGATGCTTTTATGTGTGCGCTAGCGAACCTGGAAATGCTTTGCAGTTGTTAAATATGTATGGGAATTGTATATGATGGAACAATGTACATCTGATTACTGTTATTCCAGATGCGACAATCCCATACCAGAGATGGGTTTTCGACCCGATGATGGTCTGATTCTAAACTGAAATCTATCGTCTCTAATAAAATATACCGTTACAGCTGTGTAATGCATACTGAAGTTCTTAACATTCATTAAAGCTGTACAACACCACCTCGATAAAATAATTATATATACGTCTTAATCCCCTCCTCTCCTCTCTTCGCCCATGTCCTCCACATCCCCCCCTCTCTCTCCATCTCCTCCTCCTCCTCCTACCTCTCATTGTCCACTTCCTCTCCCAATCTCTCTCCATCTCCTCCTCATCCTTCTCTCTGTCCATCTCCTCTTCTCCCCTTTCTCTGATCTTGAATCTTGTTTATCATTAATCAAAACCTTGATGGGGAAATGAAGTCACTTAAAATGAATGTATAAATCAGTTGCGATCATTAACGTAAGGATACAGGACAGACCTCTCTAGCTGTTGTATCTGCGAGGATGGTAGCATCAATGACAGTATTTCTGATGGTTTCAATCTGTGGACGAGTAGGACCGTTAAGTTTAGGACGATTCAAATTCCATAGCAGTATTTTAACCATGTGTCGAAAAGCCATAAAACAACTTTCCTGTTCCCTGTTCAAACTGGCTGCGAGGAAGAAAACAGAACATCGTTTGTGTATACAATTTTTGTTTAAAATTATAAGGAGAAAGACTGTATGTGGAAATAATAATAAGATTTCTTGTTTAAATGACCTAGTATCTAACATAAAACTGACTATGTGAAAGAAAACGAAACCACATTTTCACAGCACAGCATTTTCTTTTTTCTCATCACTTTCAACGGAAAATCTGTACATTGGTGTTTAAAAATATGTAACCTACGTCCATCTGAATGTTAGTACAGTATTGTGTAACAATTTGAAGTAAAACAGTCAAGAATTTTCGAGATTTTTGCTAACAATGTTTCCCCTTTATGTATTACATATATATATTTAAGTCTCATTTATATTTAAAACATATGTAAGTTATATCCATCCGAAAGTTTATCAGAGTCTCATGTAAAAGTAGGAGATAAATCGCTCAAGAACATTTCCAGATTTTTACTAAGAACCATTTATGTATTACATACATCTTTATGTATCAAAAATATTTAGCCTATGTTCGTCCAAACGTTGATTACAGTATTACATAAAATTTTGAAGAACTTTTTGAGTTTTTTGCTAACAACAATTCCTCTTTAGGTGTAATGTATACATTTATATGCCACATATATTAAAACTATGTAGCCTGTGCCCATCCGAAAGTATACTGGAGTATCAAATAAGCATTTGAGCTACATCGGTCAAGAACTTTTCGAGATTTTTGCTAAACAATAAACACAGCCTATGTGTGTCCGAATTTTTCATTAGAACATCGTGTAAAAACTTGAAATAACCTGGGTAAGAACTTTTCGTGGTTTTTCCATTGTGTATTACATATATATTTATATATTATGCAAGCCGTCACTTGCTTTAATCATAAATATATGTCGAAGTGATGTTAAATAATAATAAATAATAATTATGAAAAGTATTATCTTCTCGATAACCTTCACATCGTGAGCTACACCCTTAATTTTTATATATGAAGTTAGTGAATTTACTCATGGTACTTTTGTTGCCTATGTCTGCCGTCACTTTCAGAATTCAAATTAATTCAGAATTCAACTAATTTACCCTTATTGAATTTTGAATTGCTAGTGTATCCATGTATCATCACAATAAAGTAAAATAAAAATAAAAATAATACCTCTTACAACATAATTTGACTTTTTTAATAAGAATCCATTATTCAGATGAAATCAGCTACGACCAAGTACACCACAAAACTATGGTTCACCGGAGAACAGGGAGCTGTGAATATCATTTAGGACTTATGACCTCAGAAGTTAAGTCTCATAGTGCTCAGAGCCATTTGAACCATTTTTTGAATATCATTTAACAATCCTACACCAGTGCAGCAATACTTTACCCTTTCAGCATGATTCAGAGGGCAGCAGAAAACTGCTCGCTGTGGGTGAGCAGCGGCGCGCTGAGGCAGTTGTTATGTTCTGACACATCCACGAAGATTTGAAAGCTACGCGGACTGGCATTCTGATTATTAGAAAGTGGAAAACTCCCCTATCAATTCCTGAAATCCTGGCAGATTTCATTGTGGGTCGAATCACATTCGCTGGTCGGGCCAAAAAATTTTCACTCTCAGCACGGCAGTGCATGCTAGAATTGTCAAATGTCAGACGGCCGACTCAGTGTGGCGGGGCGGTGTTAGGATTTTGGCCTAATTGTTTGATCACTGTCTCTCGTCGTACTGTGCACTACACAAGTTTCACCTACCTCAGTATGGCGTCTGATCACCAGCCAGTTTCTCTGCATACGTACGTAGATACTGTTCAGACGGCGTTAAAAGCAGCGTTGAAGAAAAACACCGTCAATACTTAACGTTTGCAAAGTCCGCGTAAACTCTGGTAGCAAGCTATCCTATAATATCTTCTAACAGTTTTCGGGTCGAGGGCGATTGATTCGTCTCTTTAGAAAAATGTCAAAATTCTGTAACAAGTTCTTTGATTTCATCAGGTTCAAAATAAAACTTGCCATCAGCTCGTATTTAACTAACGAATAATATCACTGTCATCAGCTCACCGTTCAGACAACCCAGTACACCCACAAGGCAGCCAGGAATACTTAAGTCCAACCCGAATTATCACGCGATTTACAGTCATTACTCTGCTACAATATACGAGTTTCACATTCGGTCCTTTTTCAGTGGAGATGTAATAAAGAAATTGCTCGCCAAATATTCCATAGACGAATATGAAACATGTCACTCGGAATTTTACAGAGGCTGAAAGTTTACACACGTTTCTCTTTCCAACAAAACAATCCAAAACTTCCAAATTTTAAAAACTGTCCGTAAATGCAACTGCTGTTACGGCCACACAAACTGAAAACGAGAAGCCAATTATTTCTTCATTCTACACATAATAAAGACGGAAGCATTCAACATGACCTGCACGTCCGATAGCTGACTAGCGACTTCCTCAAGCCGTTTCTTCCAGAGCGTGTAACTACTTCCAATGCGCGGGAAATGCTTAACTCTGATTGATTGTTCAAAATGACCAGCCAATCAAAACAATCCTTCGAGATAATTTTCGCGCTAAATCTGTCCTACGCCAATCATTATTCACAGATGCATTTACGTCACTTCATCATGTAAATATTAATAAACCAAACGAAAAGAAAACTGATCTTGAAATAACTTTAGAAAACTGTTACTCCACAAACGGCTATTCTGGCTGCCTTCTTACAAAAGCAAGTACCCTTGGACATACGTCATCAGCAAGATGGGGAAAACACAGCTTTCCCATGACACATTTTCGTAATGCTGCACATTATATAATATTGAATCTTTACGTATGTCCCATACACACTCACACTCATTCTCATTTACTCACACAACAGCATATTAACTAAGTAATAATCTTTTCTAAATTTTATATTATGAAAAATGAAAAGAAGTTAACGTTTTTTAATTATGAAAATCTAAATAAATTGTTCTCACATTTTGTGAACTTCAGTAATGACTCCAAATGATACTAAAAGACAAACTCTTATGAATTCTGACTTACTTTAATCTTACAAGTGTCGGTTTGGGGTGTTTTAGGTAATATCCCTAACTCTGAAAGTACGCCAGCTAGAAAACTGACATTTTTACACAATCTTCTTTTTATTAACAAAGGGCAGTATATTGAGTTTTAACTAAATTGAATAATATTTAATATAGTTTATTTAGATTCTTACGAGCTTGAATATTCTGTCGCTCGAATTCCCACGGCTAGGCTAGCGACAAATGCGATGAGTCACGCTAAGATACAAGCAGCTGTTTCTATCACCGCCAACGGCTTCAAAGCTACGAGCCGTACTGCAAAGTAGTGCAATAAATGCTACTGCGTATTCACTCGCGACGTTACACCAGGACAAATGAGTTCACTCTAATGACACACGATATGTCCGGATTGATATGCATCTTCACTGTCAGTACAGCTGGAAACTGCCACTGGCTCTTAGGCCACCACAAGTTGCAGACTACAAGTCTCGCCTACTGGGAAAAGACCTGAACTTCTCCACCAGGGGAGGACCAGAAGATGAAGAAGGGCAAAGAATCACAACCGACTGTTCTGCTGGACTGGTAGCCAATCCAGACTCAGCATCAGAGTTCACACATGCTGGGGGAGCAAGAATCTGCTCTGCATATCCTGAAACATGTCAATCAGTGACTCAGAATCGCTCTTGTCTGGAAAAAGGAAGATTTTAGACTAGGGAGGCGTCATTCTCACAGTACGCATGGCCATGTTTCGGCAAAAAACGTATGCCTAGATGGGATCATAGTCCCTCATTTGCGGAGAGATCTAATCTTTCCAGGCCGACCACTTCCAATTTCTGAAAGAGGGCTGTTAAGCTTCCCAGACAGTCACGTCCATGAAATAAATGTTTTTGCCTCTCGCTAAAAGAACATGGCGAATTCCTGGTGTCAGAGGAGTTACAGTCTTTCCTCCACTAAACACACGCACCAGCCACTCTCTCCGTATAACCCCGGCTTCTAACATGAGAATGCTTGGAGTTATATGACCGTCCCACTGTTTGCATAAAAGCCCCTGATTACAGCAGCCTCTCTTAAATGGCTTCCTCCACCCATTTCGTGCCAACTGGCTTCCTTCGCTATGGTGTGTTGCTTGGCCCAGGTAAAATGCTTTTTGAGTCAGCGCCCTCCAGCTCAGTGTGGGAAGAGGGGAGTGCCACAGCCTGATATCCCTCTGCAGGTACAATTCGCGGAGTGCAGAATTACTCGTACAGCCAGGTCGCTGGACACAGCATTTATGGCACGCAAATCATCTTTCTCCCTTTATTTTCCCTTTATGAATTATATATGTAAACAATCCTGTTGGGAAAACATCCGCAATTGAGCATTATAGAGATTGAAAATACCGCTTCAGTTGTAAATTACTTTATTTTCACACGGCCGGTTTCGGACTGTTATAAACCCATCTTCAGGTGTCGTAGCTGTGCTGTGGTTCCCGAGCGCCGCGTGTACCAGGCCCGGTGTGCTGCCTATGAGCGTAGAACGGAGACTCCCTGTTCTGCGCTCATAGGCAGTCTCTGCTATTATATGTGCATTTATGTACCATATATCTTAAAGAAATATGTAGCCATGTCCATCCAAACGTATGTAAATCATACTAAATCGATGAAGAACTTTTCGAGATTTTTGGTACAACTTTGAACCAAACTTGTCTTTATAAAGGAGTACATATTTATATACCAAGACATTAAAATATGTAACCTACTAGGTCTGTTCCAAAAATTCCGGAACATTTGTAATTTCACGCCAGTGGTTTGTTGGAGTGAAATCGGTCGGCATCCCAGCTCATGGCTGCATTTAACGTGTAACCGTCGGAAGCTTCAATGTCTTATGTCTGCTAGGTATTGTTCAGTGCTGTATTGAGCGAAACGTTGTGTCGCACAATTTTGCGAATTTCGAGGTAGCAAAGCTGGAGGTTCACAGAGACACACCAAATGATGCAGAAAGGCTACAGTGATGAGTGCTTAAGCCGTACTCGGTATTACGAATGGTCAATACTGTTTAAAAATGGCCAGACGGAAGTTAAAGATGACCCATTCGCGTCTACCGACGACGCTCATGCCAGGAACGACAGCGAAAATGTGTCAACCGGAGACTGACTGAGAGATTGCAAAAGAATGTTACATTTCAGTTGTACCATGTCATGAAATCGCAGCATCTTGGAATAAATCGTGTTGCCGCCAAGCTCCTCCCTCGATTCGTGAGTCAAGACCAGAAAGACCTTCGCTTGTGAAATCAGTGCTGCCTCATCCTCTCCAGACCTGGCCCTTCGGACATTTTTTTTTTATTTCCAAAGCTGAAAGCCTTGTTGAAACGACGAAGTTAAGCAACAATAAAAGAAAATCCGCAGACAGCGCTTCGCCCAATCTAGCGAGAGGCGTACCGAGACTGCTCCTGGAAGTGGAAACGGCGTTGGGAGCGACTTATCAAGTTTGGAGTAGAGCATTTCAAAGGAGACCATGCACATTAAGTAAAAGGTAAGCGTAGAAAAATTATATATACAATATAACTAAAAATAAATGTGTAGCCAGTGTCCGTTCGAACATTTATTAGAGTAAATTTTTCTTTTTGAAATTCAGTCTTGATCACACCACGTATGTTACAAGAACATGGGTGGCCGGTTTCGGGCATATCATATGACCATCATCAGACCTGTAATTTAATTTAGAAACTATTACAGGTCTGATGATGGTCATGTGATACGACCGAAACCGGTCACCTATGTTCTTGTAACATTCGTGGTGTGATCAAGACTGAATTAAAAAGGGAAAATTTTAAAAATCTTTGATCACTGTATCAAAAATCTTTATTAAAATTGTTTATTAGAGTATCGTTGAAAATTTTGAAGTAAATAGGTCAAGCATTTTTCGAGATTTTTGGTAACAACTGTAAACTACAATTTTTCTTTCTGTAGTGGTACAGATTAGAAAACACTGATCTAGCACACGAAGATGCAAGCGCAACACATAGACAAGAGAATGACAACTGGTCATTTAGATGAGACAATGGACTCTCAGAAAGAAGATGAGAACTGTCGCCACACCAGAAAGTGCCGCAGATGAAATGATCGCTCTTGCTCACGAAGCAAAAGCTCACGAAGCAAGAGAAGCGATAATCAGAATAGCAATCGTAATAAAAGACGCAGTGACAACTACTTCTGTCGTCCATCAGACTGTGGCAGCATCGACATGGTAACCGATCTGAACATTTGTTTAGAAGTTGGGAGCTTGGCATCAGCATAATGGAAGTTCACCCTGATTCGACTCACAGCAAGTACGAAAATTAGATGACTTCAGAAGGTGCCCCACTAGCCTGGTCTATGAATGGTAGGGGTTGCAGTACTCAGTAAATGTATTAAGGCACAACAATGGGTCAAGCACGTGAGACGAATTCTGCCAGGAGCACACTGACTATTAATATGATAAAGTCACGGAACAAGAGATGCAGACAGCAGTTACATCCATAGTTAACGGATTACCCAGAGAGGTGGTTCTAGACATAGATGTGCAGTTAAGTGCCGAATGTGCTGAACCGTTGAACAGAAGGATACCAACACTTCCTGTGACTGGACGAAAGACTGTGGGAACAGTTAGTACTCATATCTGCCGGCCGCGGTGGCCGTGCGGTTCTAGGCGCTTCAGTCCGGAACCGCGGGACTGCTACGGTCGCAGGTTCGAATCCTGCCTCGGGCATGGATGTGTGTGATGTCCTTAGGCTAGTTAGGTTTAAGTAGTTCTAAGTTCTAGGGGACTGATGACCTAAGATGTTAAGTCCCATAGTGCTCAGAGCCATTTGAACCAAGTACTCATATCTAAACCATTAAAAATTCGGGCTCTATTGGAGACCAAAGGAAATTATGTTTTCACACACGTTTCTCATTCTAGAAGAGTTCAGAACCAATTCCATAGTAGGAATTGAGTTTTTAAGCGAGAAGGCCTCAGTTATTGAACTCCTGTGTTGAAAAACTACATGCCAAAGCAGGTTGTCACGACATCATTGTAGATTTGGTTACCAGAGTGATACGGAAATTCTACCAGAGAGATAATACAGATTTGAGGAAGAGTTCATAGATACTAGACAGCAGGATGAAGACAACAATAGCGTGAATGTATTGGGTGCCATATATGAGAAAATTAAAGTATCCGGTTGTCTCCATGCCCCATAAATATTGGAATCAAAAAGAGTATTGAAAATGTTACGATACTGTATTTGAGGATCTCCCAGTGAAACCTATCTATTAATATCCCACAGTTCACTTATCTGATTTGAAACTTTTTGTTATTCGCAGCTTATGAAATTTCTTTGTGGATGTTCGCGTTTCGTAGTCAGTGTTAAGAGGAAGGATTCATAAGGAAAATGTTTTAAAGTATATAACATTAAAATGAATGTTACTCATTGTGTTAATAGCATCTGGTGATGCTAAAAAAGCGAATCGCTTCCTGTGAATGAGTATTTTAGTTTGTAGGTCGCTTAAGGCAGAAAAACAGAAATAACTACTGAAGAGGAGAGCTGCTCAAATAATTTCTCTCACTCTTTATTTATGACGTTCAAGTTGCAGCCAGTGCTTCTGTATTTCATATGTAACTATGCGTTAGACCCAAATCCTAATTACGGAGAAGAGAATAATATTCGTTAGCTTGTAAGTTAGGTGTTTCAGATCCCAGACAAAGCAATGGCAGCCGTCGCAGACATGTCTACAAAGCATGAGATTCCCCAGTCTAATGGAGAAAACGTTTGGCAACTACGTGACCGAGAGTTTACCTCCTGGAGTGATTCAGAACTATCCTGGTAAATTCTTTCGAAATTTACTTGTCATCTGGATTAAATGTTCTGAATGACTCTCACTTAAGGGATGTCAGAGAGGTAACAAATTTATGTTTCTGAGTTCAGGAAGCTCGTTCCTACAGAAACCGCAGCTTACTTCAGTATTTACGTTGCAAATTCTCCATCTTAGCAAAAAAAGGTTCAAATGGCTCTAAGCACTATGGGACTAGACATCTGAGGTCATCAGATCCCTACACTTAGAACTACTTAAACCTGACTACCCTAAGGACATCACACACATCCATGCCCGAGGCAGGATTCGAACCTGCGGCCGTAGCAGCAGCGCCGTTCTGGACTGAATCGCCTAGAGCCGCTCGGTCACAGCGGCCGGCTCTCCATCTTAGCCATCAACGAAACTACAAGGGAGCACTGCTTGCTACAGTTTTATGCTAGCTCCGCGCTGAAGTGTTCGCCTTTTACGGGAAAGACTGTGTCAGTTTTCATTTCTAATCTCGCTGGAGACAATATTTTTACCTCTTTTATGAAAGAGCTATTAACAGGCGGATCGACAATCAGCGAAGAAATCTTAAGACAACTTCTCCCTCTTATGTTTTGTCGCTACCTTGATGTTGTACCCTGTATATCTGAAGGTTAAGAGGTTGCAATATTGTATACTTGTTAATGCCTTCTTTGATTCAGTCAATTGTACTGACTTAATTGTGGCACTGAATGATTTTTTAAATGGATTTTGCTATGTATTTATCCCTGTTTTTACTTTTGAATAGTTTGGTGGTAGTCTTTCCTGTAACGATACATCAGTGTGACTGTGGACTGATCGTAGATTCAGGCATTTTCATAGTCGAATCAGTGTATTAATCTGCTGATTCGTAACAATTTGGAATACTCTGTTTTATTAAAAGGCTTTTTTTCTTAATGTTATCTTGATAAATTATAATTCATTCGTATTAGTACAGTGTAGACAGAATATTGTTTTGGATTAGTTTTTTAACACAACAGATAAACATAGAGAGAAATTCATCATCAGCAATATGGTCTCTCACATTATCTAAAGCAGTGTGATAATGCTCGGATAGCTTTTCGACTTCACGCCTGTAGACAGTATGTTGGTAGCTCTTCGTCTCCTTGCTCGTTATGCTGCGTAACAGAGAGCAGAGCTGTGCACTTCAGCACAGCGATAATGCGAGGGGTCTCGTGAATTCTGTCACAGACTGTAGCTCTCGCTTCCCGTGAGCTGGAAGCAGGTGACGTCTTTCTCTCAGCCCTTAAGTAGTCGCACTCTGCTGTGCCACAGGTGGTTCTTTCCCAGGTCGCCTTCTGTCTAGGAAAGCACTTCAACTAAGAATCCTCCTCGGGACAGACACTGGTATTGTTCTTACTCAGGGATTCAGCGACGTGGTGAAAAACTAACCTTTAGAATTTTATGGGCAAGAGCCCTCTATATTTTAGTATTACGTGCAATAACAAATATAGTGCCATATGATAATAACAGCACGGGGTGAAGGGTTACGGTTCTGGGTGAAAGAGGAAAACAATTCTTATACGCACTCAATGTAAGATCATCTACGCTGATTATTTCTGGTTTGAATATATGTGAGCTGTTAGGAATTGCACATTGTTAGGTTACACTGGCAACAGCCGTAAACAGTGCCAACGTATTTTATGCTTCTACATCTACACCTACACTCCGCAAGCCTCCCGATGGTGTGTGGCAGAGGGTACTTTTGGTACCACTACCTGATCCCCTAGTTCCTGTTCCATTTTGCTAAAGTTTTGTTGGAAGAATGATTATCAGTAAAACTCTGTGTTAGCTATAATTTATCAAATTTTCTCCTTGTGGGTCTATTGCGAATCGTATGTGGAAGTAACAGGCTGTCAGATTCTACACGGAAAGTACTCTCTCGGAATATCAATAGCAAACCTCTCTTTGATCTACAATACCTCTCCTGTAGCGTCTACTACTGGACTTTGTTGAACATCTCCGTGACACCGACTAAAGGATCCCGTGACGGAACTAATTGACGTCCATTGCCTAACGTTCAAGTCCAATGTAAACATTCACTGGGCTGTCGAATATAATGGTACCTCTAAAGCAGGGCTTCCCAACGTGTGGTCCGCGGACTCCTTAGGGGTCCGCCGGCTGTTTCTAGGGGGTCCGCGGCCACCTTTCACCAAAGCGTGTAAAATAATGAGTAAAATTATTCAATAAAAATCTGGAAATCAAATTTATCACAATATTTTTTTCGTGTGAAAAACATGGGAGCTTTTACTTCAGGTCGTATTCCCAAGCAGCCTTTTCGGTTCCTAAGTGAGAACGCGCGCACAGTTTAGTGCCGGAGAATGCGGCTTCTTTGATCGACTGTTTCGCATGTGCGCCGGCTCACGGCGCTAGATGCGCTGAAACCTTTTATGCGTGCGCGGAGCGAGCTTTGTCGACCAATCACGGCGCTCTCTGGCACATACGCGGCCCCAGGTATCATTAAATGTTAAACTTGCTTTGTCAGTGCACTACCTATTTCACAAGTGGATTTTTGACCAATTTATTACTTCTAACATGGATCGGTGGCTGAAGTCAGGATCATTGAAGAAGGCGCAGTTTCTCCATCGCCTTTACAACAAGGGAAGTTTCGAGTTGAAATGAATGAGGTGGGAGGACGACCAAAGGATGAACAATCACAAGAAGCTCCACAGCCCGATTTATTATGTGAAAACGCTGCAAGTACTCCATTGGTTGCAATATCCTATGGAAGTGGATTAACCAGGGAGCGTAAGTACAACGAAGGCTGTTTAGAAATGGGCTTTATGGTGACGGAGGGTAAAGCTCAGTGTGTAATTTGTGCGCGAGTCCTTCCGAACAGTTCAATGGTTCCAGTTAAAATGCGCCGTCATTTTGAAGGTACTGCTCATATTTCCAGGCGAAAGACATCGATTTTTTCAAAAGGAAGAGTACTGAGCTATCCGCTTCTCGGCATTGGATGAAAATTCATTAAAAGCTTCTTTCTTGGTTAGTTATCGAGTGGCAAAAACAGGCAAAGCTCATACCATTGCAGAAAATCTCATAAAGCCGTGTGTTCATGATATTGTTTCTTGCATGCTATACGAAAAGGCAGTAAAGCTTGTATCTTCGGTGCCATTATCAAACAATACTGTCAAGAGACGCATTGTTGACATGTCAAATGATGTGAAAGACACTCTGGTTTCTCGCATCCAACACAATTCATTTTCCCTGCAGACAGATGAATCTACTGATGTTGCAGGATTAGCGATTTTATTGGCTTTTGTCCGTTATGAATATTCTGGATGTTTTGAGGAGGACCTCTTATTGTGCAGACTACTACCTACCAACACAACAGGTACTGAAATATTCCGTCTGTTGGATGATCTTTTAAGGACTAACGAAGTTTCATGGTCTAATTGCATAGATGCGTGCACAGGTGGTGTAAAAGCTATGACGGGTCCTACAGTCGCAGCAATAACGAAAATAAAAGAAAACGCCACGAATTGCAGCGGTAGTCATTGTGCTCTCCACAGATACGCTTTAGCTACGAAACAAATGCCTGTTTCGTACAAGAAAGTTTTAGACGAATCTATTCAAATCATTAACTACAGAAAATCAAGGCCGTTGAAGTCAAGACTTTTCATAATACTGTGTGAAGATATGGGAAGGCTTCATCGTTCCCTGCCTCTCCACACAGAAGTGAGGTGACTCTCAAGTGGGAATGCACACTCTCGGTAGTACGAATGAAGATTGGAAGTCTTAGCTTTCATTTTGGAGCATAACACCAAATTAGCAGACCTTATTAATGACGAAAATTGGCAGTGTATACTTGCCTGTTTGTCAGGTATTTTCTCCAAAATGAACGAAATGAATATTTCACTCCAAGGGCAAATTGAAACAAAAGGTCACTGCTATCGACAAAGTTCCAGCATTCAAGAGGAAAATCAATTTTTGGGCAGAGAGTGTTGAGGAGGGGGAGGTCGAGTGTTTTCCTCTTCTCAAGGAGTTTTTGAAAAACAAAACATTGGCGCTTGGGAAGAATTTGTTTCATCAAATCCTGGAACATAGCGCTTGCATTAAGAAGCTTTCAGTTCCCATGGGTTTCGCTCTGAAATTTAAAGTTACTGTGCTATTGACTGACTAGGGGTCCGCCATGGATTTTCGACTGAAGAAGGGGTCCGCCAGCTGAAAAGGTTGGGAAGCCCTGCTCTAAAGAAATGTTCACGAGATTCGTCTCTGCGTCAGCTCATCTGCACAGCAGATGACGGTCACTGTGGCTGTGGTATGTCGGATGTGATCGGTGAAGCACGAAGATGTTTAGAAAATGTCGAGTTATGTCATAAATGAACAAATTAATTTAAAAAAAAAGATTTAATTCCCTTTCCCACTCCAGTGCACTGACTTGCTGTGGAAACGCTCGGGATGTACACTCCTGGAAATTGAAATAAGAACACCGTGAATTCATTGTCCCAGGAAGGGGAAACTTTATTGACACATTCCTGGGGTCAGATACATCACATGATCACACTGACAGAACCACAGGCACATAGACACAGGCAACAGAGCATGCACAATGTCGGCACTAGTACAGTGTATATCCACCTTTCGCAGCAATGCAGGCTGCTATTCTCCCATGGAGACGATCGTAGAGATGCTGGATGTAGTCCTGTGGAACGGCTTGCCATGCCATTTCCACCTGGCGCCTCAGTTGGACCAGCGTTCGTGCTGGACGTGCAGACCGCGTGAGACGACGCTTCATCCAGTCCCAAACATGCTCAATGGGGGACAGATCCGGAGATCTTGCTGGCCAGGGTAGTTGACTTACACCTTCTAGAGCACGTTGGGTGGCACGGGATACATGCGGATGTGCATTGTCCTGTTGGAACAGCAAGTTCCCTTGCCGGTCTAGGAATGGTAGAACGATGGGTTCGATGACGGTTTGGATGTACTGTGCACTATTCAGTGTCCCCTCGACGATCACCAGTGGTGTACGGCCAGTGTAGGAGATCGCTCCCCACACCATGATGCCGGGTGTTGGCCCTGTGTGCCTCGGTCGTATGCAGTCCTGATTGTGGCGCACACCTGCACGGCGCCAAACACGCATACGACCATCATTGGCACCAAGGCAGAAGCGACTCTCATCGCTGAAGACGACACGTCTCCATTCGTCCCTCCATTCACGCCTGTCGCGACACCACTGGAGGCGGGCTGCACGATGTTGGGGCGTGAGCGGAAGACGGCCTAACGGTGTGCGGGACCGTAGCCCAGCTTCATGGAGACGGTTGCGAATGGTCCTCGCCGATACCCCAGGAGCAACAGTGTCCCTAATTTGCTGGGAAGTGGCGGTGCGGTCCCCTACGGCACTGCGTAGGATCCTACGGTCTTGGCGTGCATCCGTGCGTCGCTGCGGTCCGGTCCCAGGTCGACGGGCACGTGCACCTTCCGCCGACCACTGGCGACAACATCGATGTACTGTGGAGACCTCACGCCCCACGTGTTGAGCAATTCGGCGGTACGTCCACCCGGCCTCCCGCATGCCCACTATACGCCCTCGCTCAAAGTCCGTCAACTGCACATACGGTTCACGTCCACGCTGTCGCGGTTCCTGGTGTGTCCGCTGTGCCATGCGTGTGATCATTGCTTGTACAGCCCTCTCGCAGTGTCCGGAGCAAGTATGGTGGGTCTGACACACCGGTGTCAATGTGTTCTTTTTTCCATTTCCAGGAGTGTAGTATGGAGATAGTCACACAGATTTTTTACACACAACAAGGCACAAATTTATTTGAGTAGTGTGGTGACTATTTATTAATACCTCACTATCAGCTTTAATGACTGCTCTGATCCTCACACATAGTAGTTCGACAATAATTAATTTGTTCACAGACCATCTCTTCAAACACGACGAACAGGCACTGAATGTGCAATCCCGGGGTAGTTCACAGTCTTATTCTCTCTCTCAGAGGTAATAACGCCGGTATATCCTTTATACATCGTCTTTACTGGTGTATCAAATATTCGCGTTCTGGTAATAAAAACCGCTAGCGACGTCTTGTAAATCTTGCGCTCCTGTAGACTACTGTGCTGGTTCTTTCGCTAAGTCTTCAGTCTAGGGTCTTGACTAGAACGATTTTCTCTCTTAGTTTCCTCTTCTTGGTTGGTAATTTCCAAACTGGTATCTCTTCTTAAAATTTAGTAATTCAGTGCAACAATGCTGCTATGATAATCTGCTGGCGATTTCTTCGTTCTGCTCTCTCTGCACTCTCGAACTGCTTCCGTTTGCTCCGTACAATAATCATCTTCTTCATGTGGCACCTTCTGACTCTCGCCACAAAGAAAATCGCCTCCTTCCCGCGAAATACCGCTCTTCTGCACTAATAAACGGCGCGTCTTTTCCGTCTGTCTTTGCACTTCAGCTCACAGCTTCAGCTGTTTCTCTTCAATTGTCAGTTCCCTTACAGCAACAATCTTCAAAGATTACATTTCTCCTATCCTTTTACAAACACATTATACAGAAACTGCATAAAACAATACGTAAATATATTTATGTTACACTCACTTTGAAATTGTGTCGTTGCATACATAAATATACAAAGCAAAAAAATTATTGTGACACAGGTTTCGCTAAAGTACATGTTGTTGATATACAGTGTAGAAAATCTCCGTTACAGTGGCCGTTGACACAACGGTGGGTCTTTCCCATCCCTTAACCTCGCTCGGAACATTATTTTATTTATGCATTTATTTTACCTGGCATACTCAGATTGAACGAATTTCAGTTTCTACAGAACATTAAGGACATATAACGTGTTATACGGTATTAATGTTAAAGAAAAAAATAGAGATTATAACAGTAGTACAATGATAATTATAACAATCAAAAAAATAATTATAAGAATCATGAATAATAATAATAGTAATAGTAATGACTATGTATATGAAAGTAAACACATTTTTCTTTTATGAATGTCAGTCCTATTGCTAGTTGGGAATTTTCTCGTTATGTTCTTGCAGCTTGTGAGTTATTCTCATCGAGCAGAGACATAAGATGATAGAATGGGGTGAAAGAGATATAGAAGAGGTAGATAGGTTAGAGGAAGAGAAATAGAATGGTAAAATTCGAAGCTGTGATGGAGAGGAGAAAGAAAGAGATGAGAGGGGCACAAGAATGGTGGCTATACCGTCCCTAATATGTAAGTTTTGACTTCCCTCTTGAATGTTGAGTGGTTTTGGATAAGACGCAGATCACAGTGGAGCGCGTTCCATAGTCGTATGGCTGAGATGGAGAATGACACGCGAGAAAGATTTTGTGTTACGTAAAGGTACAGCCAAGATGCTAGACGTATCCGATCTGGTATTTGTAAGGTGTATTGAATTATGCTTTTGAACTTTACCCGTTTGCGTTTCATACCTTCCTCGGTACTAAATACTTAACGTTGACTGCTGATATACTCAGCAGTTTGTATCCTGCTAGTCTTACTAAACAAAAAATTTCCCTACCTTTCTTAACAGTACCCATACCTGATCGATGCTATAAAGCCTTATGATCACTGGTGGCCGCTTCTGCGCTATGTGATTCGAAAAGTTCAGGTTTGTTTGTTGTTAGGACATCTAAGACGTTACACCCTTGCAATGGTTCTGTGGATATGTTATTATTGAAGAAAATCTGTAAATTCTCTCAGAGGCGTGCGACTACTATTGCTCCTGACGCAGGCGGCCTATGTAAGTATGTAAGCATCCGATTACCAAGACTGACCCACTTTTGAAGCTGAACTTGGACGCTAAGTGGGTAATGTCGTCGCCGTATTTCGTATAAATGAGCACGGTCATCCCTTTACCTTCCTCCTGTATAAGCCCCCTCCTTCTCCACCTCTCCTCCAGCAATAGATGAGGTTAGTTACCTCGACCAACGTGCAGATCTTATTTCTACCGCATGCGACTTTGGAACTGGCGAAAACTTTATTTGAATACCAGAGAGCACTTCATCGATTAACAATGCTTCGCGTGCAGAGCTAATAATATCTGTTCCACTCCTCGTTTCAAACAGAAATATTTAGAATGATTGTTCACAAAGAAATATGGTAAGTCCTTACACTTACGTTTTGCCTTCACACAAACGTACGTAATGATTTGTGATATTGCATACATACACTACTGGCCATTAAAATTGCTACATCAAGAAGAGATGCAGATGATAAACGGGTATTCATTGGACAAATATATTATACTATAACTGACATGTGATTACATTTTCACGCAATTTGGGTGCATAGATCCTGAGAAATCAGTACCCAGAACAACCACCTCTGGCCGTACTAACGGCCTTGATACGCCTGGGCATAGAGTCAAACAGAGCTTGGATGGCGTGTACAGGTACAACTGCCCATGCAGCTTCAACACGATACCACAGTTCATCAAGAGTAGTGATTGACGTATTGTGACGAGCCAGTTGCTCGGCCACCATTGACCAGACGTTTTCAGTTGGTGTGAGATCTGGAGAATGTGCTGCAGTCGAACATTTTCTGTATCCAGTAAGGCCCGTACAGGACTTGCAACATGCGGTCGTGCATTATACTGCTGAAACGTAGGGTTTCGCAGGGATCGAACGAAGAGTAGAGCCACGGGTCGTAACACATCTGAAATGTAACGTCCACTGTTCAAAGTGCCGTCAATGCGAACAATAGGTGACCGAGACGTGTAACCAGTGGCACCCCATACCATCACTCCGGGTGATACGCCAGTATGGCGATGACGAATACACCACGATGTCGCCAAACACGGATGCGACCATCATGATGCTGTAAACAGAATCTGAATTGATCCGAAAAAGTGACGTTTTGCCATTCGTGCACCCAGGTTCGTCGTTGAATACACCATCTGAGGCGCTCCTGTCTGTGATGCAGCGTAAAGGGTAACCGCAGCCATGGTCTCCGAGCTGCTGCAAACGTCGTTGAACTGTTCGTGCTGATGGTTGTTGTCTTGCAAACGTCCCCATCTGTTGACTCAGGGATCGAGATGTGGCTGCGCGAACCGCTACAGCCATGCGGATAAGATGCCTGTCATCTCGACTGCTAGTGATACGAGGCCGCTGGGATCCAGCACGACGTTCTGTATTACCCTCCTGAACCCACCGATTCCATATTCTGCTAACAGTCATTGGATCTCGACCAACGCGAGCAGCAGTGTCGCGATACGATAAAGCGCAATCGCGATAGGCTACAATCCGACCTTTATCAAAGTCGGAAACGTGATAGTACGCATTTCTCCTCCTTACACGAGGCATCACAACAACGTTTCATCAGGCAACGCCGGTCAACTGTTGTTTGTGTATGAGATATCGGTTCGAAACATTCCTCTTGTCAGCACGTTGTAGGTGTCGCCACCGGCGGCAACCTTGTTTGAATGCTCTGAAAAGCTAATCATTTGCATATCACAGCGTCTTCTTCCTGTCGGTTAAATTTCGCGTTTGTAGCACGTCATCTTCGTGGTGTAGCAATTTTAATGGCCAGTAGTGTATTTTAGGTTCACATGTTGAGAAAGTCACATTAACACTTACATGAGTCGAACTGTCCGTTTACCGAAGATAAAGTCAAAGATATAAAACCAAACAAAACTCAATATGTTGTGCAGTGTTCGGCAATATGGCCTAAGTTCGCAACACCCGATCAGCGTTAATGTGGCTGTGACTCACTCAATCGTTTCCACCCTTTCGTACTCTATACCGTAGTAAATTCTATGACATATATAGCTCTTTCGTTACAATTTACCTGCAAAGATAACCGATATGCTGGATTTTTCGTGTGTGGCCACGCGGTTATCCACCCACATGAATTATGCTGGCTTTCAGCAGAGGTTGCAATTAAACAAGAATCAACAAGAGACGCCTGGAGAAAGATAGGTTCATCAAAAAGCAGTGGTAAACGAGAAGCAACAGACCGCTAGCACGAACAATGGACGGATTTACGTCAGAGCAGTCGTATTTCTGTTACATCGCCTGCAGCTGAATACTGAGGTTTTAGATTACACTCACATTTTTGACCTGATTGAGGTCCAGATACAGACTAAATATCGCACTATCCTCTGCTGTCGCCATATGCGGCCAATAAAAAAACGAAGTTGTGGAGAGAGGAAATTGCAGAGATATATGGAAACATGTCTCTTTTGCACTACGCTGTAATGACGCTGTTGTCATACGGTTGTATTCAGCAACTCGCCATGCATTGTGAATTCTCCGTGCACCCACGAGGCAAGATAAGCAAAATAGTCAATGACGAAAGCTGTTGTTTCTTCTTGTATTTCTACTCGCTGAAAATCGCACGACGCGTCGTAAAACAGTTTGTGTCGGTGAGAGCTTGCAGCTATGCTAGGGGTCCTCGTTAAACTATGGTGTAGCAGGATTTCACATCGATTGAGAACCCACCAAACTTGAAAAATTCCTCCTTTAAGACTGTTGCTGTTGTTTATCTCGATCATATCTAAGAACTTATTCCTGCCGTAGGCATGTATAAATTTCAGTGCTTCGATTCGGTATCACGAATGGAACTACAGGAGTTTATCAAAGCCCATAGAACAGATTTTAGTTGACATACGCCTAAACCTTGCAGATATTCCCCTTTTGTGTAGGCGTTTTTATCTACGGACTGTAGAAAGTGGATACCACTTTCCTGACTTCAGAAATGTACTAGACTAGGAGCATGACTTTACTGAAGGTTTACTATGGTTAAAGATATACCATTAATAAAAAATTTACTCTCGTACGAAGTGATTCATCTTCATGTCAAGATTCCCCAGGATGCTGATAACCTCTGTATTGTACGTTTAACTCAGTCTTTTCAGAGAAATGTTTACTATATATACACGGCGATTCAAAAAACAAGAAAAGATTTTATTTGCTTACTACAAACTATCGAAGACAGAAACTCATTGCGCGTTTCACTGTGTGGAGGAAAGTTCAAAGTTTTATGTTCGCATAGACACTATACCAAACACTCAACATGAGCACCACGCGTTGCTGGAGAAACAACGAAACGGTAGTCGAGGTTTAACCCACACACGAATCAACAGCTTCAGCAATCCCATTTTTCAGTCCCTGAAGAGTAGCTGCCAAAGGCGGACAAAGACTACCTTTTGTGTACCCCACAGAAAAAAAAAAAAATCGCTAGTTGTTGAGCCCGATGATCTGCAAGACCAAAAGCAATGAACATCTGTTCCAATCGAACGTTGTGTGATGGTGTTAAGTTAAAGCCTCGCCTCAAGTTGAAAGTGAGGCGGGGCGCCGTCATGCATAAAAATGAAATCAATGCTGGAATCTTCGTGACGCTGAGAAAACAACCAGCTTTACAAAAATGGCTCTGAGCACTATGGGACTTAACATCTGTGGTCATGAGTCCCCTAGAACTTAGAACTACTTAAACCTAACTAACCTAAGGACATCACACACATCCAAGCCCGAGGCAGGATTTGAACCTGCGACCGTAGCGGTCACGCGGTTCAAGACTGAAGCGCCTACAACCGCACGGCCACAACGGGCGGCAACCAGCTTTACAGCATGCCCAGATATGACATTCCTGTCACAGTTTTCTCAGCAATAAAGGAAGGTCCATAAATTCTGTGAACAGAAACGACACAAAATACGTTCAATTTCGGCGAGCCTCTTTCGTTGTTCAACAACAACACAAGGATTTTGTTACACCCAAATTCTTACATATCGATGTGTGGAACATAGATCCGTCCGAAAAGATTAGTCGTTCAAAAAAAAGTGTCCTCTGCTATATCCTGGAGAACTGAAACGCAAAATTCATACCTTGTGCTATGGCCGCCGAGTTGCAATTGCTGCAGTGAGTGCCACTTGTAAGGTTTCATATGAAGGCGTTGTTTCATAACACGCCACACCTGGGCTGCCTGTCTTGTGGACTTTTCGAGGTCTCCGAATGATTTCTCTTGTGGTGTAGTCGCCATCTTGCTACAAACAGCGCAGCTGTATCTAACCTTTAAACCTCCCGCTATTCATTGAGATGCGCAATGTGTTTTTTTTTTATAATTTGTCTGCAATAAACATTTGAAATCTGTTCTTTCTTCTTGAATCGCCTACCCAGGTGTCATTTTTAGACTAATGTGTGATTTGTTGCCATAATATGAAAAAGAAAAAACTGCGCCACATACACAGACATATGAACGTATAGAGATCATGTGGTCAGCCGTGGCTTTGTTGACGGAACCATCCCGGAATTTACCTGAAATGATTTAGGAAAACAATGGAAAATATAAGAATATTTGGACTGGTCACGTACCTCCAGTTCCTTGAACCGTATGTCAGAATGTTAACAAATGCACGTTTTCATTCGGTTTTTATCCAGTGAGCAATGCAGTCGTGCTTATGACATTCAATATCCTCTTTTAATGTGACAATATTATTACATATTGCTATAGGATTTTGCAAATCAACAAATAACTGATATAAATGGACTTGGAAAAATGACGAACCCTTCATACTTCGGTACCGAACACCGAAAGCAGAGCTACCGGCGATAAACAAATAATATAGATTTTTCACCACGATATGAAGATTATAATTCTTACAAGGACAATTTCACCTAGTAACTTGAAACATCTTGAACCAATAGGATCAATGAATAAAGAAAAGCAATTTCAAGAAATTAGATTGTGAAATATAGAGACATTTACAGTAACAGATAAATTAACATATTGCAGTGCATACATTACGTTGTTTCGCTCGCAGTTGGATCTATACCATTTCAGTAGAAAAGTGGCTAGTCAGTTTTATAGGACTGTCGAAGGTATGTCAATTGTGAAGTTGGTACTTACGGTTCATTGATGGGATGTGAATCTGATGTATTTAATAGAGTTGCAACGTCGGAGGGAAGGTATGTCAATTGTGAAGTTGGTATTTACGGTTAATTGATGGGATGTGAATCTGATGTATTTAATTGAGTTGCAACGACGGAATGCACGGCACATTGACGCGACGTGAGTATGATGTATTTATTTTGACATTACGTATTTTTAAATGTTAAGTAGTTATCCTCTTTACTACTTGAATTACTTAAATTGAAATGTTAGGTGGTTTTCTCATTTAGTGCTTGTTTGGTGCACGCCGCTTCGCTCACATGGGCTGCAATGTCCGTACATATTGCTTATTTGCTTTCCATTAAGCAAATTGAAGTATGTAATTTTAAATGTTAGGCAGTTTTCTTATTTACTATTAGCTTTGCATACGCTGCTTCACTCACGGGGACTGTGTGGCCAGTAGATATTGTTTTCTGTTTTCCATCAATCGAATTCATATGTTGAAACTTCCTGGCAGATTAAAACTGTGTGCCGGACCGAGACTCGAACTCGGGACCTTTGCCTTTCGTGGGCAAGTACTCTACCATCTGAGCTACCGAAGCACGACTCACAGCCGGTACTCACAGCTTTACTTCTGCCAGTACCTCGTCTCCTACCTTCCAAACTTTACAGAAGCTCTCCTGCGAACCTTGCAGAACTAGCACTCCTGAAAGAAAGGATATTGCGGAGACATGGCTTAGCCACAGCCTGGGGGATGTTTCCAGAATGAGATTTTCACTCTGCAGCGGAGTGTGCGCTGATATGAAACTTCCTGGCGTGAGTCGTGCTTCGGTAGCTCAGTTGGTAGAGCACTTGCCCGCGAAAGGCAAAGGTCCCGAGTTCGAGTCTCGGTCGGGCACACAGTTTTAATCTGCCAGGAAGTTTCATATCAGCTCACACTCCGCTGCAGAGTGAAAATCTCATTCTGGAATTCATATGTTGTTCACAAATTGCAGATTCTTCTGAACTTTTGACGGTAAGTAAGACCGTAGAAGCATGGTCTTTTCCGAATGTTCGTTCGACCAAAAAGCGATTCTGGTAGGCTTTTGTTAATCATGCCTTTGCGTTCTTGTAGCGATATTTCCATGGAAACTTCTATTTCCCTAACACGTATTTCTTTACATCCAACCGAAAAGTGAAATATCAGTATTCATAGATTTAGCTTTCAAAATGTTTTGATATAACGAAATATTTTCTTAAAATTTTCATCCCCTATTTTACCCCCTCAGAGATTGAATTTTCAGAAATAGTGAAATATATAGTTTTTTAATTTCTAAAAGAGAACACGATACAAATTTTCATAGACTTAACTCTGAAAATTATTTAATAATGGAATAATGTAATAAACTTTTCATTCCCTGTTGACCTTTCAAAAACATTGAAACATGATTTTTTTGCTTCTAATCGAGAAGTCAAATGCCAATTTTCATAGACGTAGCTTTAAAATGGATTAGGAGTTGTTTAATAATGATTTATTTAAAAAAAACTTCCACCGCTATTTTATCTCCTATATCAATTTTCGTAGTTCTAGCTTCAAAGTTGCCTTAGCAGCGAAATATTTTGTAAGTGCTTTTTCCCTATTTCACCACCTTATGAGTGGAATTTCGAATAATCCCTTCTTGGCTACGGTATAAGATCCATATAATCTCCGAATTTCAAGTTTCTAGTCTTTGCTGTTTGGGCTGGGCGATGATGAGACAGAGGATCGGTCTGGCCTTATGTCACCCCCTTAGGAGTCGAATTTCCGAAAACTGTGAAACACGTATTTTTTCACTTCTAACTGAGAAGCCAAATAGCAGTTTTCAAAGGTTTAGCTTTAAAAATACTTTCACAGTGAAACATTTCCATACAACATTTAAATGCGTAAGGGGTTAAATTTCCATAATTGTTGAAACTCGTATTTTTTTATTTATGATCGGGAAACCAAACACCAATTTTCATAGGTCTACCTTCAAAAATCGCGTTAATAGCCACATATTTTCAAAAAACCTTGCATCGTCCATTTCATATCCTTAGGGATGTAATCCCAAAAAATTGCTTCTTAAACGATGCTAACGGTATGAGATCAATACCCTCTCCAAATTCTGTCCTTTGCGGTTTGGGCTGGGCGATGATGAGTAAGTGAGTCACGACATTGCTTTTTATAGACTGCCGAAACAAAAAATCGCAACACCAAGAACGAGTTGTGAGACATAAACGAAAACTGCAAGGGGTGCTTCTACATCTGAAAGGTGATTTCCATTAAAATATCGCACCAGTAGCAAAAGACTGGAGCTAGTAATGCCACTATGAGTATGCGAATCAGGTTTGCTTTAAGTACACGCAGTATCGGCCAGGAGCGTTAGTTACCTTTGAGATTACACTTGGTGAGTTGTGAAGTTAAGAATGCCTCCAAGGCGACAAAGAGGTCATTATCAATATCTCACTGTGTCTGAAAGAGGTCGTGTAACAGGGATACTAGAAGCAGGACGTTCCTACTGCGATAATGCAGAAAGACTGTATATGATTGCTGTCAGAGGTGGTCACGAGGACGTACGGTGGAAAGAAGACCGGCTCGAATGGCCACGTGACATAGGAAGAGCACTGTGTTTGGCGTATGGCTCTGGCGCATCGAACTGCATCTGCAGCAGCAATTTGTGCAGCAGTTGGCACCACAGTGACATAAAGTACTGTTACAAATCGCTTACATCAAGGACAGCTCCGAGCCGGGCGCCCTGTAGCGTGCATTCCACTGACCCCAAACCGCTGCCATTTACGACTTCAGTAGTTTCAAGCGAGAGCTCAATGGGGCTTGGGTGGAGGTCTCTTGTGTTTTCTGATGAAAGCTGCTTCTGCCTCGGTGCTAGTAAAAGCCGGTGTTGGTTAGAACGAGGCCAGTTAAGGGCCTGCAAATAGACTGTCTGCGTAAGACACACTGGACCTGCTTCCGGAATTATGGTCTGGGGCAATCTTGTGGTTATCCCACGCACGCTGACTGCAAATTAGTCTGGTGATTCGACCTGTTGTGCTGCCATTCCTGAAAGGCACTGCAAGGGATGTTTTTCAAGAGGATAACGCTCGCCCACGTACCGCTGTCGTAACCCAACATGCTTTACTGAATGCTCCTATGTTGCCTCGGCCTGCTCGTTCACCAGATCTGTCTTCAATGGAGCACGTATGGGACGTCATCGGACGACAAATCCAGTGTCATCAACAAGCAAGTTTAACTGTCCCTGTATTGACCGACTGGTGCAACAGGAATGGAACTCCATCCCACAAACTGATATCCGGGACCTGTACAACAAAATGCTCACACGTTTGTGTGCTTTCATTCAACATTCTGGTTATTAATGTACCAGAACTTCACATTTACAATGGCTTTTCTCGCTCTTGCATTAGCCTGTGATCTCGCAATGTTAATGACTTAAATATGTTACCTAGACAAACGTATTCCCGAAATTTCACTACTCTACATTAATTATTCTCTGGTGTTGCTATTTCTTTCCCGTCCGTCTATATATAGATAATAATGAATAGAAATTCAGAGTCATAGATACTCGCAGCCATTGATTAAATAGAGTTCGCCGCATTTTATAATTATTACATCCGGTTTATTTTTTATATGCATTGCTTGATTGTGTGAATGTGTGAATTTACACTTGTGCTGTTTATGTACAAAATGTAAGGCAGTGCAGTATCAAATATGCTTGAGTCAGTGTATGTGGTCGTTTAGCTTGATATGAGCGAAGTGGTTTCTTCGTTAAATATCCTGTAGTTCTCCTGCCTAATTAGAACACTCAGTAGAGTTTTGGGTTAGAATACTCAAGTCTAGGTGTAAGTGTTTTGTTTTCTAATTTTAAACTGTGTAATATAGTATCTGACTTCTATATCGTTATACAACAGGTCTTATGCAAATTTTGGTGCTTGTTTTAATACTGACATAGAAATGAGAATACTTTCGCTTTTGTCATTCCGCTGTGAAAGACGCTTTTTGCCTTTAAAAGTGTACTATATTGTCTTCCACACACTTTAGATGTCCATGCTTGCCAATCAGCTGCCAGGGTCCACAGTTTGATTCTGCACGCTCCGGTTTGCCCCGCAACGAGCTGTTATTCATATCAGCTAAGGCGTCTGCCCACTTCTGCTGCCGCTTCTGGACCTGAGTTAACGCTACACCGCTGGAGTGGTGACCACGTCACCTCTCCCGGCTTCCACCTGCCGTGAAGAGTGGCCATTTGCTGATCCCAGCATGCTGCTCTGACCGAGTTCGGCCTGCTCTTTGAAGGTGTGGACCATCGCCAAGCACCACCATGGATGTACTTTGGCATGAAATAAAAGACTGAATAAAAATACAGTGTTCATGACGGGGATCCTCATATCCACCTGGTATCCCGCCACCATACTGCCGCAACCACAGCTAGGCGGGTAAACTGCAGGTCTTCTTCATCACTAACCACCCAGACCTGCCCCAATACGTAGAGAACGACTAAAGCTGCTCCAACAAAGGAAAATGTTTCTCATCGCAAAGCACGCCAGACGTGGTTATTGCACGCTCTGAAACGACCTGCTACACCTCACGGAACGTTCGTGATCCTCATCGCCATTTGCGGCGTCAGCGCTCTCCAGCGGTAGCCTGCGGCATCTTTACGAAAATGGACGCTCGTAAAAAATGTGTTTTAACGCTGTCAGCGATTGTCGGAGAAAAGCGGAAGGAATGGCAAAGAAGTTTCTGGACCAGTCGATGACCTGAATAGAGAATAATATTGTACAACGACAATACGTACATGCTAGTAAAAGTAATTCGATAACTCAATTGAATCTTCTTCCCATTTTTCGGTTGTAAATTGAATATAGTCATAGTTTTTAACGTCAGTTTGCACATTCTCTGTACTTCCACGACGGAGGGTGGCACGGAACTTAAAGTTCCACCGCCACACCTTCAACGTGGTATGCTCGGCTGTTATTCAGCCGTTGCTTTGAGTCTCCTCTCACTTGTCCACCAAGACAGTTGGACGGGGAGTAAACCGCCACAAAAGAAAATTGCACATTCATAATTTCTCGATGTTGCCTTGGCTACTATAACTCAGAAATACTGTACTTCACCTCACAGATTTCAGGATCGATATTCGTTTCGCAATTTCACATGATGGAAGAGATTTTTTCGAAGCTACTCATCATAATTGATACAAAGATGAGGTAGTGGATAAAAGCAAGAGATAGGTGTATATATTTTACAGAAAGCTTTATAAGAGGAAAAACTTTCAGTACTTAATATGTGTTTACTTTATGACATAGATTTGCAGTTACGTTCAGATTTCTGGCTACTGGGAAAGATTCCACTCGTTGGTCTTAACGACGAGAACTGCAGCAAATACATTATAATAACGAAAAAAAAATAAATAAAATGAGCGTTTGGCGTCATTGGCCAGGAGACCCCTTACGGGGCAGGTCCGGCCGCCTTGGTGCAGGTGTTACTACATTCGACACCACACTGGGCGACCTGCGCGCCGGATAGAGATGAAATGATGATGAAGACAACACCCAGTCCCTGAGCGGAAACAATCCCCGACCCAGCGGAGAACCGAACCCGGGCCCCTGACGATGGCAGTCCGTCACGCTGACCATTCAGCTATCGGGGCGGACATAATAATAATAATAATAAATAACATCGAGTATTGCAGGTAGTGCTTGTATTAAATTAATAAGGAAGACCCAGAATCTATTAAAAAAAACAAAAGATGAAAAGAAAAGTTTTATGGAAGAATGTAGACGCGATCTTGCTACCCAACACTTCACAGCTTCCAACACGGAAGCCTGGCTTATGAAAATGTTATACACAGACTAAAGACTGTATCTGCAAGATCATTATTTGGTTTTTAAGTGGGACAAATTGCTCAAAATAGTTCAAATGGCTCTGAGCAGTATGGGACTTAACTGCTGAGGTCATCAGTCCCCTAGAACTTAGAACTACTTAAACCTAACTAACCTAAGGACATCACAGACATCCATGCCCGAGGCAGGATTCGAACCTGCGACCTTAGCGGTCGCACGGTTCCAGAATGTAGCTCCTAGAACCGCTCGGCCACTCCGGCCTGCCAAATTGCTCAGTACTACGCACTTCTGATAGATCATCATTGCGTCGTAGCACTTACACGGTATACTTTCATAACGCACCAGTTACAACAGTAAAAACATCAGATGCAGCAAGCTTTTATCTGGCGATACTAGTTTCCTGTCATTTTCTTACCAAACAGAGGCGTTTTCCTGAGATCCACGATATGCTGATGGTTTGAAACACCAACAACGTACTCTGTGATAAAGAAAACGCACCAAATACGTAGTTTAAGTCAGTACAATTGAGCGGCTCGTAAATTCCGTTTGTGACGTAAATGATCACATTGGCCCCGTTCCTCTCCACGAGGCAGTAATCTGGCATGTGAGATTTTTCGTTTCACATTCCGCATTGTAGTGCAACACGTAATGGTTCAAATGACTGTTGAAACGAAAGAACGTCAGCGTACTGAAGGAAGAGGTTGAAATCATGTATTCCATTGAAGAACGAGTTTTTTTCTGTTACTGGAATACCACAGCTTATAGCACAGTCCTAAGGCAACAAGGCACCATTTAATGTTCCAAAAGGATCTGATGGTTCAAATGGTTCAAATGTCTCTGAGCACTATGGGACTTAACTTCTGAGGTCATCAGTCCCTAGAACTTAGAACTACTTAAGCCTAACTAACCTAAGGACATCACACACATCCATGCCAGAGGCAGGATTTGAACCAGCGACCGTAGCAGTCGCGCGGTTCCGGACTGAAGAGCCTAGAGCCCCTCGGCCACAGCAGCCGGCCAAGACGCGTAATACCACGCTGTGACGTCACCAGCTAACCGTCCACGTGCACTGTCACGTCCCGTGAGAGGACGGCTTAAGTCCACCAGCAATTATCATGATCGCATCTTGACTTTTTCGAGATGATAATTAAAGCTGTATGACGACACCGAGTATTTCTGTATCTACGTCTATGATACACGAGCTACCTTGCGGAGTGGGTAAGAGGGTACTGCGAGTGCTTCTGTCACACTTCTGCCCCGTCATGTTCTACTCGCGAATAGTTGGTAAGCCTCCGTGTCAGCACGAACTCTCTCTCTCTCTCTCTCTCTCTCTCTCTCTCTCTCTCTCCCGTCTCTCTCTCTCTCCCTGTCTCTGTCTCTCTCATTTTACCTCCAAGGACTTTTTGCTAGATAGGCTTAAGGAAAGCAATATATAGGTTGATACTTATAGGAAGCTGTCAGAACTTAAACACTAAACCACATCGTGATGCAAAGTTCCTCGCTTATAGCGCCTGCCACTGGACTGAGAATTTGCATGACGTTCTCGTGCTTACTAAGTGAACCTGTACCGAAAAGCGCTGCTCTTCTTTGGATCTTCTCTATTTCCTCAATCAGTCCTTTCGGGTATGGATCCCATACTACTAATGGTCGAACAATGGATTTGTGAGGTAGTCCTATATAGATGGACTACACTTTCTAAGTACTCTTTCAATGAATCTCAATCTGGCATTTACCTTACCTGGCCGTTCCACTTTAAATCGCTCCTAAGGAGGTTTGACTGCTGCCAGTGAACGTTCCGCAGTCGTGTAATCGTACAGTAACGGGTCTTGCTGCCTGTTTATGAGCAGAAAATTACATTTATTTATGTTAAGGAACAACTGTCAATCCGTGCACGAACTGCCAAAGCTCTGCAGGTCTTCCTACAAATCTCTATAATTTTTTAGCGTTGTGACTTTGCTGCGCACAACAGCTTAATTTGCGAAAAGCCTCATGGAACTCCCTTCTTTGTTCACTAGGTCATTTACATATGATGTGAAAAATAGTGGACCTATAATACTCTCCTGCGCTTCGCTCGAAGATACTTTTACGTCTGGAGATTTCTCTGCATTGACAATTACAAGCTGTGTTCTTTTTGCTAGAAACTCTTCAGTCCAATGTATGCCATTCCGTACGCTCGTACTCTGTTTGTTAGGTGTCAGTGCAGAACATAATCGAATCCTTCTCGGAAGTCAGTGAACTGAGAATCGATCTGGGCATCGGTATCATCTGCTTTCTGGGTCTCTTGGGCGAACAGAACGAAATTAGTGTCTCGTCATCGATGTTTCCGGAAGCCATATTGATTCTTTCAGATTTGCGTTCTCCAGAGATGTTACAATGAGCGAGCATAAAACATGTTCCAAAATTCTACTGGACTGGCATTCGGGAGGACGACGGTTCAATCCAGCGTCCGGCCATCCTGATTTAGGTTTTTCCGTGATTTCCCTAAATCGCTCCAGGCAAATGCCGGGATGGTTCCTTTAAAGGGCACGGCCAACTTCCTTCCCCATCTTTCCCTAATCCGATGAGACCGATGACCTCGCAGTTTGGTCTCTTCCCCCAAACAACCCCAACCCCAAAATCCTACAACAGACCGACGACAGATACAGTATATAGGCCTCTAGTTCTGTATGTCTTTTCGACGACCTTTCTTGATAACGGGAATGACCTGTACTTTTATCCAATCGTTAGAAACGCTTTTTTTCTAGAGACCTACGATATTTTCTGGTAGAACAGGGGCAAGTTCCTTTAACCCGTTTTCCGTTCTGAGCACTGCGCGATGATCTATTGCATAAGATCTCCTGGAACCGACTCTCTGCCAGAGAAAATTGCTGATTTTTTGTTCATCCTTAGACAACTATTTTTTTTATTCATGCGGCTCGCCACGAATTCCTCTCCTGTGCCAACCTCTTCGTTTAAGAGTAGCATTTTCACACTACGTCTTCAATTGTTTGCTGGATGTATTCCAATCCCTGTCTTCCTCTATAGATTTTACCGCCTTCTAGTATAGGGTGATCAGACGTCCCGGTTTTAACGGGACTGTCCCTTTTTTTCGTTATGGATCCCGATGTTACTACAATGGGACTCCAAACGCCCTGTTTTTCCGTAGGCCCTTACTTGTCAAAAACTCATTTAGTTCTCTCTGAGCTTTTATTTGTTCTATGCGTCAGTTTTCTCTCATACGGTTTTCATACCTTCTTACTGAGATCCAGGCGCAACATGAGTGTCGAAGGGACGCAGTCGCCAGGTGTCACGTTTCAGGTGTTAGGTTTCCTTGGCCCTTGAGCCGTAACGAGAGTGGGGAGTGAAAGTACACTGTGACAGCGGAGGTACTGAGTGAAGACTCTTCACTATCTTGCTCAGTGCTGGAAACTCTGGCGCTAGCTTCGCATCTATCATTTTTTATGTATATAGTAACAAGGTTTTGTGATGGCTCGATTTAGGGACGTTAACATTCAAATATTGTGCTTATCTGTAGTAATGACTATGAATTAGCTACACGCTGTTAGATCTCATAATTTGGCAGTAGCTGCAAGCGGCTCGAGTAGAGAACAGTTTTTAACAATTGGAGAGAGGCGAGCTTGCGCCTGCGCGTAGAACTGTTTGTTGTTCTCTTTGTTCGAGACACACGTAAGTGTTAATACGGTGAACAGAAAACATACGGTACTTTCTCCTAAACTCGTAGAGTTTCCTTTCTTGAAGCAAAACGTAACGTCAATGAACTTGGACAGTATTTTATGTCGTTCAGTTTTCTCCACTGAACATGGAGGACGTGCCGATATCAGCACAACACATTAAGAAGATGAAGCACAGGTTGGCAGTTTCCGATAGAACTTCCAGTAGTATAACTTCCTTTAGAAGTACATATCGACTACAAATTGAGCGAGAAAAAAGTGTCGCTGCTGAAGAAGGGCTTCCTGCGTTTCAGGCCGCAAAACATGGCCATTCATTCCGTTCAATGGACCGCACAGCTCTTATCACCAGAGAAGTTTTTGAGAAGAAATTCAAGTGTTCCAGGACAAAGTGCGAGTCGGTTTTAGTGAACGTTTTGTCGCCATATGTAGTGCATGAAGGGCAGTCAGAACTTGAAGACGCTAAGTACGCGTCTGTGACGGTAGATGTATCAAATCACAAAAGCCTAAAATTACTCCCGAGTATAGTTACATACTTCTCTCTTACCAAAGGTGTTCAGTCCAAAATAATCTCTTTACCGAACATTGGTGGAGAAACGGCAGTGTTTTTGGCTAGTTATTTCCTGGGTATCTTAAGAAAGCGTAATTTAGTTCACAAGACCGTCGGGTTTTGTGCGGCTAACTCTATACTAATTTTGATTAATACAACAGAGTTGTGACAAAAAATTTATTCCGAACTGAACAGTGTGCTCAAAATGAATATCCAAGGCATTGGTTGTGTAGTGCATGTGCTACAAAACGGTGTACAAACAAGTGCAGAAATTCTCCCTGTCGACCTAGAAACTGTAGTAAACAAAATATTTTAATATTTTCATACTTATACCGTGCTGATGGAAGAACTGAAATAATTTTGTGATTTTGTTGCTACTGAATATAAGCCGGTTCTGGTAGTGTTTGCGCGAGATGATTGTCATTTCTGCCAGGAGTTACAGAACTTATTGATATGAAGTCTTATTTCATGTCTCAGCACAGCTGTCGCACATTGACAAAAGAGTTTTTTTTGAGAACTCACAGCCACTTCGTTGGCTCGATTTCGCACAAAGCCAACTGAAAATGATTTCAGATTCAAAAGTTGGAAAGCACCGAAATTTCTGCTACTGAATCACCTAAGGAACTAGAATAGCTTACAGACAAAAATCAATAACGGGAAATGTAGTAAGTTTCAAACGTCAGGTATTTCTTCAATGTTAATTACTTTAATGTTTTCACTCAACTGGAACATGAAATTATTACAGATTTATTTTATAACACTTCTGTAAGATATTTAAAAAATACTGGCCTCTGTAATCATTTCAGTGGGCAACATTGAAAATTGGTTTTAAAAAATCTGAAAATTCTTAAGACAGTAGTTTCAGGTTTAGCGATTAAGGTAAATGCACATTAAATATTTGATGAGTTGGGACATGTGAACAAAACTGTTTCTAGAAAACTTTAAGAATGGGAAAAAATAATGTGGATACTGGTAAGAGATGGTGTGATGTACTCCACGTACTTAAAAAGTACACATTTGACATATAAATATAGAATGCTTGTGAGCTTTGCTGTTGCTGTCCTAGGCACAAATGCTATTGTGGAAAGAGTCTTTTCAATTGTTAATTGAAATGATGAAAAAGTCTTTTACTATCAAAACTATTGAAACAGTTGCAATTATTAAGGTTCATTTTCAGTAAATTAGCTGTAAGGAATTCTTTTATAAGATATCAGGTTTTCTGACATGTACTAAGTTAATTGTGATTTTCCTGGTTCAGAAGAAATAAGTTCATGTTTATTTATTTATTTAGCATCTATCCACTGTTGTACAAATTGTATTAGACTTGTGATACATAGAAATTAAAAATATGGAATGTACAAAATGAAATTGTCTACTATACAAACCATTAAATTTACAATTTCTTTGTATTTGAATGGTGTATAATAATTTTTCCCCATCAATAACTACATATAGAATAAATAGTAATATAGATAGTAAAATAGTGCAGTATAAACTGAAATATACAGTGAGAGAAATTTCACACAGTATTTCTCACACAAACTGCGCTACATACATTGTAGATTAGTATATAATACTGTCATACAAGTGGCTCTCTTTTCTCCAAAGGTCTCTTTAATTTTCCTGTAGGCAGTATCTATCTTACCCCTAGTGAGATAAGCCTCTACATCCTTACATTTATCCTCTAGCCATCCCTGGTTAGCTATTTTGCACTTCCTGTCGATCTCATTTTTGAGACGTTTGAATTCCTTTTTGCCTGCTTCATTTATTGCATTTTTATATTGTCTCCTTTCATCAATTAAATTCAATATTTCTTCTGTTACCCAAGGATTTCTACTAGCCCTCGTCTTTTTACCTACTTTATCCTCTGCTGCCTTCACTACTTCATCCCTCAGAGCTATCCATTCTTCTTCTACTGTACTTCTTTCCCCCATTCCTGTCAATTGTTCCCTTATGCTCTCCCTGAAACTCTGTACAACCTCTGGTTTAGACAGTTTATCCAGGTCTCATCTCCTTAAATTCCCAACTTTTTGCAGTTTCTTCAGTTTTAATCTACAGTTCATAACCAATAGATTGTGGTCAGATTCCACATCTGCCCCTGGAAATGTCTTACAATTTAAAACCTGGTTTCTAAATCTCTGTCTTACCATTCTAGAATCTATCTGATACCTTCTAGTATCTCCAGGATTCAAAGAAGGGAAAGCAGAAAGGTGGAAGGAGTATATAGAGGGTCTGTACGAGGGCAATGTACTTGAGGACAATATTATGGAAATGGAAGACGATGTAGATGAAGATGAAATGGGAGATACGATACCGCGTGAAGAGTTTGACAGAGCACTGAAAGACCTGAGTCGAAACAAAGCCCCGGGAGTATACAACATTCCATTAGAACTACTGACAGCCTTGGGAGAGCCAGTCCTGACAAATCTCTACCATCTGGTGAGCAAGACGTATGAGATAGGCGAAATACCCTCGGACTTCAAGAAAAATATAATAATTCCAATCCCAAAGAAAGCAGGTGTTGACAGATGTGAAAATTACCGAACTATCAGTTTAATAAGTCACAGGTGCAAAATACTAACATGAATTCTTTACAGACGAATGAAAAAACTGGTAGAATCTGACCTCGGGGAAGATCAGTTTGGATTTCGTAGAAATATTGGAACACGCGAGGCAATACTGACCTTACGACTTATCTTAGAAGTAAGATTAAGGAAAGGCAAACCTACGTTTCTAGCATTTGTAGACTTAGAGAAAGCTTTTGACAGTGTTGACTGGAATAGTCTCTTTCAAATTCTAAAGGTGGCAGGGGTAAAATACAGGGAGCATAAGGCTGTTTACAATTTGTACAGAAACCAGATGGCAGTTATAAGAGTTGGGGGGCATGAAAGGGAAGCAGTGGTTTGTAAGGGAGTGAGACAGGGCTGTAGCCTCAACCCGATGTTATTCAATCTGTATATTGAGCAAGCAGTAAAAGAAACAAAATTCGGAGTAGGTATTAAAATTGATGGACAAGAAATAAAAACTTTGAGGTTCGTCGATGACACTGTAATTCTATCAGAGACAGCAAAGGACTTCGAAGAGCAGTTGAACGAAATGGACAGTGTCTTGAAAGGAGGATATAAGATGAACATCAACAAAAGCAAAACGAGAATAATGGAATGTATTCGAATTAAGTTGGGTGATGCTGAGGGAATTAGATTAGGAAATGAGACACACAAAGTAGTAAAGGAGTTTTGCTATTTGGGGAGCAAAATAACTGATGATGGTCGAAGTGGAGAAGATATAAAATGTGGACTGGCAATGGCAAGGAAAGCGTTTTTGAAGAATAGAGATTTTTTAACATCGAGTATAGATTTAAGTGTCAGGAAGTCATTTCTGAAAGTATTTGTATGGAGTGTAGCCTTGTATGGAAGTGAAACATGAACGATAAATAGTTTGGACAAGAAGAGAATAGAAGCTTTCGAAATGTGGTGCTACAGAAGAATGCTGAAGATTAGATGGGTAGATCACTTAACTAATGATGAAGTATTGAATAGAATTTGGGAGAAGAGGAGTTTGTTGCGCAACTTGACAAAAAGAAGGGACCGGTTAGTAGGACATGTTCTGAGACATCAAGGGATCACAAATTTAGCATTGGAGGGCAGCGTGGAGGGTAAAAATCGTAGAGGGAGACCAAGAGATGAATACACTAAGCAGATTCAGAAGGATGTAGGTTTCAGTAGGTACTGGGTGATGAAGAAGCTTGCACTGGGTAGGGTAGCATGGAGAGCTGCATCAAACCAGTCTCAGGACTGAAGACCACAACAACAACATACAATTCTGTCACGTAGAAGAAGGTGTAATTAGATGAATGACGAACAGTAACTTCACTTAACGAAGGTTTATTCAGCACTTGCACATGCAAGAGCGCTGAGCGAACTGCCTCCGGCCAGAACACATACACTATATATCCAGCTACAGAACATTCGAGTAGAATGATTGTTGACATTTCTGGATACTTCTAGAATGTACTCGAACCGAATATAGAAATTAAAATTGTACTGTTCAGGTAAGTTTTGAACGCACGACCCTTCATGCAACACTTTAGTATTATAACCACCACAGCACGGTGCTACTCGGCTTCTTCAGCGAAGTTACTCACTCCTTAAGTGAACAGCGTCTGGGTGTTACGTCGTCCTAGTCCAGGAACGAGTCATCAGTCCTGCATACTCCGACTCCCAATGACTGATTCTCGCCGTGACGGTAATCTTTTTAGAACTTCTTTCGCCACTACGCTCTTCGTCACCTTTCTGCTTGTTGTCTGTCGCTGGAGCTTCCAATTTACCCTGGGTTGGAGGACCCTTTTTGGGCTTCATTCGAAGGACGTGGCTCGCATCTCTGATCTTTCGTCGTCATGTGTCGGGGTTGAAATCTTCAACTTCATAATAACATCGGACAACTGTCTTACAACCTTATAAGGTCCAAAGTAGCGCCTGAGGAGCTTCTCAGAGAGACGAGCCTTCCGAACAGGAGTGAGGTCACCAGGCTGGTAGACAACAGGGAGGTGGCTCGCTTCATACCTTCTCCGATCGTTTCCTTGAGCCTGCAGCGTGCGGAGTCGAGCTAACTGCCGAGCTTTCTTAGCTCTGGTTAACAACTGGCCGATGTAGTCGTCATGCACGTCATCAGGATGTAACGGAAACACTGTGTCCATCGTCGTAGTCGCCTCACGCCCACGCACCAGGAAAAATGGCTTATATCCCGTCGTGTCTTCTGTGGCGGTGTTGTAGGGAAACGTAACGAAAGGTAGCACCTCATCCCAGTTGCTCTGCTCAACATTGACGAACATTGATAGCATGTCGGCCAAGGTCTTATTAAGGCGTTCAGTAAGCCTGTTAGTTGGCGGATGGTAGGCAGTCGTCATGTGATGAGCAATTTTGCACCGACGGTGTATCTCTGTCACAAGATTCGACTGAAAAACTTTCCCTCGATCCGTAATTAACGACCTTGGGGCACTTTGTTTTATTACAATGTCTTCCACGATGAATTTACCTGCCTCGGATGCTTCAGCTCTTTTCACGGCTTTTGTAATGGCATAGCGTGTCAGATAATCGGTGCAAACAATAATCCATCTATTGCCACTAGCAGACGCTGGAAATCGCCCGAGGAGGTCAATCCCAACACGCTGGAAAGGCGTTTCGGCTGGTGAAATTGATATGAGTCGGCCAGGTGGTTTCTGAGGAACTGTCTTTCTCCTCTGGCACTCTGGACAGTGCTACACATACTGACGCTCACTCCTAAATAAACCTGGCCAGAAAAATCTCTTGCAGGTACTGACGTATGTCTTAATAAATCCTAAATGTCCGGCCTCAGGTGTCTCATGGAATTGCTGTACAACAGCCGGCCGGGGTGGCCGAGTGGTTCTAGGCGCTACAGTCTGGAACCTCGCGACCGCTACGGTCGCAGGTTCGAATCCTGCCTCGGGCATGGATGTATGTGATGTCAAAAATGGTTCAAATGGCTCTCAGCACTATGGGACTCAACTGCTGAGGTCATAAGTCCCCTAGAACTTGGAACTACTTAAACCTAACTAACCTAAGGACAACACACACATCCATGCCCGAGGCAGGATTCGAACCTGCGACCGTAGCGGTCTTGCGGTTCCAGACTGCAGCGCCAGAACCGCTCGGCCACCAGCGGCCGGCTATGTGATGTCCTTATGTTAGTTAGGTTTAAGTAGTTCTAAGTTGTAGGCGACTGATGACCTCAGAAGTTAAGTGCCATAGTGCTTAGAGCCATTTGAACCATTTCTGTACAACATCTAAGTTACCCGTCTCCTGGAGACCAATCATTCTGACCCGCTCGAACCCACTCAGTGCCAGTATTTCATCTTGCGATGACTGCGATTCGTAGTGGCACTAAGTTACACGTTTCCACTTCGTATGACGGCTCCGCACTGATTGAGGGTTGCGTAACACTGACCTCTCCGGTCACACAAAAGAGGGCGTCTTTGGGCCTACGTGCACGCCAGCTGTCTGCCATTTAACTCACTTACTATGCTTCTGCTCTTCTACAAGTCCTTTTATCGTGGCGTGTTTCAGACCATTGCTGTTGACTGTTTTACTTTTTACAAACAGTAGTGTAGAATTCCATTGCTATTAACACCTGGTTTCAGCAAGCCTTCTGCTCCTAGCAGGTTGCGTGAAACTACCTGTTCAGCTGGTGAGTTGTCCCGGCGTCCTCTGGGAGGCGGCCCGGCGCCCCGTATTCGGATGCAGGCGGCCTGTTGCTGACGGAGCGACGCCCACGCGCGGTCCGCCGATCGATGCCCGGCCGGGTCAGGCCGCGCAGAGCCGCGGGTCACGTCCCGCCTGAATTACTTAGGCCGACAGCCGTTAATAAACGACGCGATCTCGCTGCGACCAGGGCCCACAAACACACACCTGCTACTGCCATCTGCCTAATGCCGGCAGCCCTCAGAGGGAGCGGGGCTGTCGTGCATACGGTGACAGGTACCAGGTGAGCGAAAAATAGCCACATCACCTGAAGCAGTAATAGCATTTTGGTACTGCCACAATTGATCGCACGATGACGACGGTAACCACAATGGAAGGAGAGACCACTTAGATTACTTGCTATCTTTTATATCCGTAGCCGGTTTCTACACGTAACATAGGCCATCTTCAGATTCATATAAATAGCGCAGTTTGTCAGCCAGTTCGAGGGCGTGCAGGCTGTTGGGAAAGGGCTTCCAGTTTCGGAAATACTGATACCACTACACCTACACTGGACTCGCATTCGGGAGGACAATGGTACAAACCCGCTTCCGGTCATCCTGATTCACGTTTTTCTTGATTTCCCTAAATCGCTTTAGGCAAATGCCGAGATGGTTGCTTCGAAAGGGAACGGCCTTTTTCCTTCTCCACCCTCCCCTAATTCGAGCCTATCTCTAATGACTTCGTTGTCGACAGGACGTTGAACACTAATCTCCTCCCTTCTCCTCCACCATATCTATAGTGGATCCGTGATAGTGTTTTGGACGCTGGGTGAACTTCGCCTGTGCTTCTAGAGGGAGACAACATGCGAGAGGATCTCGCTACTTTGAAAGGCCACGGCGCGAGCAGTTCAATATAATGTTGACAAAACCAGAGCAAAATATCAGTGTTTTATACATTTTATAAGTTACTTATTTCCTAGTTATACAAAATTACCGCAAAATGCATAAAAGCGAGATCAGCGCCTCTACATCCATATCCACACTCTCCGAAGTACATAGCAGAAGATACTTCCCAATGTATAATGTATTAAGGTTTCTTCCAGTTCCATTCGCGCATGGAATACGGGAACAGTTAGTGTTTAAAAGGCTCTATGGAAGATTAAGCAGTAATCTGGTTTTTACAATCCCTGCGTGAGGGAGACGTAGCAGCCGGTAGTACAGAGTGTCCCAAAAGTCAGTTACATCTACATGAATACTCTGCAAATCACATTTAAGTGCCTGGCAGAGGACTGATCGAACCAGCTTCACAATTCTCTATTATTCCAATCTCGTATAGCGCACGAAAGAATGAACACCTATATCATTCCTTACGAGCTCTGATTTCCCTTATTTTATCGTGGTGATCGTTCCTCCCTATGTAGGTCGGTGACAACAAAATATTTTCGCATCGAAGGAGAAAGTTGGTGATTGGAATTTCGCGAGAAGATTCCGTCGCAATGAAGAACGTCTTTCTTTTAATGATGTCCAGCCCAAATCCTTTATCATTTGAGTGACACTCTCTCCCATATTTCGCGATAATACAAAACGTCCTGCCTTTCTTTGAACTTTTTCGATGTACTCCGTCAGTCCTATCTGATAAGGATCCCACACCTCGCAGCAGTATTCTAAAAGAGGATGGACAAGTGCAGTGTAGGCAGCCTCCTTAACATTTCAGAACGCACTAATTCACGGAATAATGTAGGTGGAGAGGTAAAAATTGACACACCTGCTTGAAATGACATTATTGAAACCAAAAACGACTGCAAAAACTGGCCAACGTGCAGCGCTAGGCAGTAACACGTCAGTGATGACGTATGATAAAAGTATATAAAAGAGATATATAGAAACGGGAAGTCGGATGCGCCAGCAATTGCGGCGTATTGACCTCATTAGAAAAGGCACTGTTAGTGAAGCATTGCTATGAGAATGGAGAATCCGCTACTGCATCTTTACTATCTTACCGCCATAATAAGGGTATTCGAACGGGTAAAGGCCCTGTAAAAGGCGTCGCCGTGGTGAAAATTATGACGAAGTTCGAAACCACGGGTTGTTGAAACAATTGCCCCCCTGGTGAGCGGCCAGACACAAGTGATATTGCTGCTCCGACAGTTCAGGAGGAAATGGAGACCGTGAAGTGACACGTCACATCGGCATTCCAAGCGCTACTGTTTGGAGAGCACTAAGGCATACCCCGTGGTACTACCTGTAAAAAATCCAGCGTCATCGTGAACTGTTATCGATTTTCTGAGGTAGAGAGCGTTTTCGGAATGGACACTTAAAAAAATCGCGGAAGATTACGATTGGTTTTTTAACGTGTTGTGGACCGATGAAGGCCATTTCACACTCAGAGGGTCTGTCAGCACCCACAGCTGCAGAATTTGGGCTATCTAAAATCCTAGAACTATCGTGGAAACCGCACTGCAAGATGAGAAAGTCGCGGTGCGGTGTGGATTTTCCACATCAGTAGTCATCGGACCCTTTTTCTTCGAACAAATGCGGGGTGCTGCTTTTCAAACTGTGTTATGCCGTAACGTTACAGGATCGCACCTGAGACGTCCTGCTAAACCCGCAGGACAGGACAGGTAGTTTAAATTGTGGAAAGGGGCAGAATAAGCGGATGTCAGTTACACTCGGACATACAACTTTATTTATTTGACCAAAGATTCCAAGAGCCAAGAAAATTTAAAAAAGCATAATTTTTGGATCATAATTACCGGCTGAATGCGCCATACAATCTCATGCCTTAAGGGCAAGACCACTTTAATTTAGATTCGGCTAAAAGCCAATAACTTAAGACTCAAACCAAAAACTGAAATATAAAAGGCAGAAGGCCTTATCTTAAATCAGTTCTTTGAATTGGGCTGAAGGCCCAGACAATCTGACACCTTAAGAGCAAAACAGCTTTAATTTAAAAATCGGCTGAAGCCATACAAATACAAACAACAAGAACAAATAATAAAAGGCAGTACACCCAACGGCGCTCAGAAGTTTCCGAGGGTCGGTCTGGAATTCAAACACTAACGCTCGCTTAGGTGAGACAGGCTGTCGGCCCAACCATCCTCGATCCGACGACAACCCAACCGACAGACAGTCGGCGGACCCATTGACAAGATAACTTCCGTTCCACCCGACCAGCACACAACAGGGAGTTCAATGGAACAACGTAGAAGGAACTGGCACCCACAACCAGTTATACATTGAGCTGTCAAACAACACACCGTGCTGGACAGCGACAACACGATGAGGAAAATACACTGCCTGAATTTATGTCAACGGCCAGGGCAGGTAACGGCCACAAGGCAGAAGATTCCGCTGGTGCACTTCAATTCAAAATAAGCAATTACAGTTAAACTCCACCGGAGGTTGGCTAAAATTTGCCAACTTGAAAACACAGGTTGTTGCTCGCGGGAATATCCCGACAACGAAATCCAAACGACACAAAATGAACAGTCCTAACTTCCTGGTAGATTAAGTCAAAACTCAACTTTCGTGTCCAGGATCGGTGCGCCACGGACCTCGTAGCAATGGGAACAGCACCACACACTCCGACCGCGCGTGGACGTCGCCAGCGGCCTCGGCCAAACTACACGCCGCGGAGATTTCCTCGCTGCTCCACGCCAACCGACCAACTGATCGCACACCACACAGCCGGAACTATGAGCGCCAGGCCAAAGATAGTACAAGGTGCGAATATCGATATACACTGCTGCTGCCACTCACGGAGAGAGAGGATAACAGCTTAACCACGATAACCACGGGAGACTAAACACAGAACAGCAACCAAGGTTTAATCCAACAGAAACATGACCCAGCCACAGCTTAGTATCATCCCTAAAGTGGCTGACAAACACCTGCTGGAACGTACGACTTTTATGCTGGATGGCCGACCACCCCACACTGCTATTCAGCGCCGAAACTTGTACAGTCAGTTTTTATGACCTTTTGGCAGCTGTAGCTGATATTAACATTCCACGGCAATGGACATTTAGGCGCCGGCCGGTGTGGTCGAGCGGTTTTAGGCGCTTTAGTCTGAAACCGCGCGACCGCTACGGTCGCAGGTTCGAATCCTGCCTCGGGCATGGATGTGTGTGATGTCCTTAGGTTAGTTAGGTTTAAGTAGTTCTAAATTCTAGGGGACTGATGACCTCAGATGTTAAGTCCCATAGGGCTCAGAGCCATTTGAACCATTTTTTGACATTTAGGCGAAGTGTGAAAATTCAGTATATTGCACTTAATGTACAGCAAACTCGAGCACGAGTTAGAGCGAGTTTCGGAAATGTAATCTCCTTAAGGCACATGTGGTGCTACAGAAAGAAGCAGGAATTATGTGTGAAACACGCAAAACCCAAAATACGATGATAGGAGACGGCCTCATCCACCAACAGGACATCATAAAGTTTGCACATGATTACTTCTCGAGACTGTGTGCTGAAGGGAGCACTGACGATAGCAGCACGTGCGAGGCATTTTTTAATTGTATTGATCCGACTGTGATGGATGAAGGAAATGTAGAACTTAAAACTCAGATCACTGAAGAGGATCTGTTCGAAGCATTAAAAGAAAGCCTGAGGAACAAATCCCCTGGACCCGATGGGTTACCAGTAGAATTTTCCTTAAAATACTGGAATTCAATCGGTATTACGTTGATCGCAGTGCTCGATGAAATACGTGCGTCTGCCACAACCCCCGTGAGTATTTAGAAGGGCTCATAGTGTTGGCTCCTAAAAAGGGTTGCACCAATAGTTCGCCAAACGTACGTCCTATATCGCTTCTAAGCGCTGCTTGCAAGCAAGTTGCCAAAATATTGCTTCAACGGTGGAACACCACTGCTGGTCGCCTCATCGGACGATGTCAGACGTGCGCCGTTCCTAGGAGGAAACACAGCAAGTTCTGGGGGAAAACCGGGATGTGACAGCTGTCGCTTCAAAATGGTTCAAATGGCTCTGAGCACTACGGGATTCAACATCTGAGGTCATGAGTCCCCTAGACTTAGAACTACTTAAACCTAAGGACATCACCCACATCCATGCCCAGGGCAGGATTCGAACCTGCGACCGTAGCAGCAGTGCTGTTCCGGACTGGAGCGCCTAGAACCGCTTAGCCACCGCGGCCGGCTAGCTGTCGCTTCGGCATCCAACTACAGACGTTACACATGGGCAAAGCATAGGACAGGGTGCGTCACAACTACCTGCTACGTGCTATATCGAAAATGAGAATGAGGCCTTTTTTTTGTTCATTTAAATCCAAGAATCATTGTCAACAGATAATGCACCTGTGCGGCTGGTCCCGGCGGAGGTTCGAGTCCTCCCTCGGGCATGGTTGTGTGTGTTTGTCCTTAGGATAATTTAGGTTAAGTAGTGTGTAAGCTTAGGGACTGATGACCTTAGCAGTTAATTCCCATAAGATTTCACACATCTGAACATTTTTGACAATGCACAGCGAGAGTAACAAAACCTAGCATCTACGTGACAGAGTTGTCCCCTCTCTATGTTGCTGCTCGCAGCTGAACCTTTTCTACGATCACTTTTTGTCAATCTCCCTGGAATTTAAATTGGAGGCAACAGATACGTATGTAGAGGATATGCTGGTGACTTGGCAGTGTCCATTTCTAATCCAGCCGATATCACGAAAATACAGAGCGTAATTGAAATATATGGTTACTGTTCTGGAGCTACAATCAATGTAGATAAATCTAGCATTTTGTGGTTAGGAAAAATAACATCAAACTTATGGGGATACTGTATACCAAGTGTCCTTCCAAGACAGCAGCTTGGAACTGTAAAATGAAGCCCAACAGCCTCAGAGTAGTACTGAGAGGGAATTCTACTCGTTCTCCAGATATAATACAAAAAGTCGGTGTGATAAATCTTGTTGTACTTTCTAAGGTGTATTACCTCACAAGTATTTTTCCCTTTCACACAACAACAGGAAAACACATTGAATGTGATCGTCATCTAACACATTCTTGTTCTCTTTTTCATTTTTCTTTATATTTTTCTTGTCGGCAGCTCGGATGCAAGAGCTGTTAAGTAGGTAATGCGACAGTTTTCGCGAGCTGTTAAGCAGATTATGCGACAGTTTTCACAGTTATCTGCCATTGTTACCTTCAGGATTGTGTGGATGGTGTTACTAGTCCCCAAATAAGTCTCTTTTGAGATCCATCAAGAATAATGTACTGCAACTCGTTGTTTTATGTTGGGATATTAAAGACCTCACGCCCTCTCTTAAATCGAAACATCCGTCGTAAGAGATTCTCATTACTTTAACGTTGTTCAAAGGAAAACTTTATCCGTTGTGAACTGTACAACCGTCAGTTTATTTGATGCTCGCCAGTTTCAGCTTTATACCGATTATCAATCAAGCCACAAAATCTACCAAACATAGAAAGAAAAAAAAACATGTAACTTGTGTAAAAAACCTATATAAAAACGTACCAAATGGCGGAATAACCAATTTAACGTAAGATACAGTCCAGTGACTTACATTCAGATAATCTCTATACAACATGTCGCAACAGATGTGACATACAGTTCAATCCATTAGCCCATGTGTGGAACCACTTATAAATGTGATCATGATCTGTACAAAATGAGAAAAGCCCGTTGGAGAATCACGTACAAGTTTTTGGAAGATATGCAAAATAGCACCTATTAGTATTTTCTGTGACCTATCTAAGACAACTGTCTGCGTGAATCACAGTATTCTCCTAGATAAATGAAAATTTTGTGGGATTGATGGTACAGCCAACCAATGGGTAATGTCATGCCTAACGGAAAGATAGCAGAAATTGTCCTTAGTAACTAAACCTATATAGTCTGGGGATGTAATCCTGACTAGGCAGAAATCGTGAATGTGGTTCCACTATTGTTCCTCATATATGTAAACGAACTTCCGTCTAATATACAACAAGCAGAATTAGTTCTTTTTGCAAATGACACTAGAATCGTAATGAAAGAAATGGTAAATAGTGTTCTTAATAGTATCATTGCCTGGTTTTCTCCGAATGGTCTCATCCTAAATTTTAAAAAGACCAAGATATACAGATCTGCACATATACTGGTACTAACGCAAGGCGAGGAAATAATCAGTAGGGTGGAAACTTCCATATTCTTAGGTGTCCATATCGATGAGAATTTAGACTGGAAAAAGTACATGTTGGAACTCCTAAAACAACTTAGTTCAGCCACATTTTCACTTAGAATCATTGAAAATCTTGGGGAGAGACATGTCAGTAAGCTGACGTATTTTGCACATTTTCATTCAGCAATGTCATATGGGATAATGTTCTTTAAGAAAGGAAGTCTTCATTGCTTAAAAACGTGCTGTAAGAATAATATCGTGGAGACATCTGTTTAAGGTCCAGAATGAGATTTTCACTCTGCAGCGGAGTGTGCGCTGATATGAAACTTTCTGGCAGATTAAAACTGTGTGCCCGACCGAGACTCGAACTCGGGACCTTTGCCTTTCGCGGGCAAGTGCTGATAGAGCACTTGCCCACGAAAGGCAAAGGTCCCGAGTTCGTGTCTCGGTCGGGCACACAGTTTTAATCTGCCAGGAAGTTTTATCTGTTTAAGGTGTTGGAAATTGCGACTACTGCTTCACAGTATATTTATTCCCTCATGAAGTTTGTTACAAATTGTCCAGTAAATCCCAAAAGGAATAGTGAGGTTCGTAATTACAATATTAGAAGAAAAAATGACTTCCATTACTCCACATTAAGATTGTCTTTAGCACACAAAGGGTGCACAACGCTGCAACGAAAATTTTTGATCATTTACCTAGTGATATAAAATGTCTGACAGACAGGAAAGTAAAAGTTGAAAGCAAACTGAAAAATTTTCTCCTTGAAAACTCCTTCCGTCCCACAGAAAAACTTCTGTTATTGTAATGTGTAAAATGTGGTGGGCAAGAATCACTAACTTACATCTCTATATCTTTGGCGAGTCAGTTTGCTCTCGACCAATAGTGTTCGTTTGCCGGTTTGCGAGATGTAGTCTTCCCTGTTTCAAAGTAGTTTGCCTTTACTCGTGGTAATCAGCATTTACAGGAGAAAAGGCACTTCGTGCTGCGTATCTGATGTTGAGAAGTAAGCCTCTCTGCTGTGGCCGATCTCTACGCCATTGAGCGGACACAGCACCACATAAGAATTGCGACATACCAAATCAGTTTATTTTCCTGTGATGAAGGTTAACTTTACGAGGCTAGGCTAGTCTGGGAATGCTTACTTGTATTACCCCACGCGTAAGTAGCCGATCGCGTGTTTTTGCACAGAGCAATAGGGAATCATAGGTTGCAGCATGAAATGCTTGGAAGCTGGTTATTCCATCACTGTTTCATTCGATTCTGAACTCTCTGAATTTCATAGATATTGGCTGTTTATGATGTGTAAGATTAATTCTTTTAGGTCAAGCAATCAGTATTACGTATTTCAGAGATGTTGCCTTGGATTGCAAAGTTAAATGTAGGTTGGAATATCCCAAAGGGTCTGCAAAGCTTTCCTGTTGTGTGTATAGTCAATATGATTATTTGTTAAGCCCGTTTTATGAATTCATTTGCCAGGAACATCTCTTCAAAAAAAAAAAAAAAAAAAAAAAAAAAAAAAAAAAAAAAAAAAAAAAAAAAAAAAAAAGGTTCAAATTGCTCTGAGCACTACGGACTTAACATCTGGGGTCATCAGTCCCCTAGAACTTAGAACTACTTAAACCTAACTAACCTAAGGACATCATACACATCCATGCCCGAGGCAGGATTCGAACCTGCGGAACCTGCGACCGTAGCGGTCGTGCGGTTCCAGACTGAAGCGCCTAGAACCGCTCGGCGACTGCGGCCGGCCAGGAACATCTCTTTCTTTGTACTTGACCTACTCGAATGCGTCGCGTTGGCGGCCCGTCATCTTGGCATGTTACGAGAGTCAAATACGCTAGTCATACTTACTCTGATGAATCGCCACTCGCCGGCCGAAGTGGCCGCGCGGTTCTGGCGCTGCAGTCTGGAGCCGCGAGACCGCTACGGTCGCAGGTTCGAATCCTGCCTCGGGCATGGATGTGTGTGATGTCCTTAGGTTAGTTAGGTTTAAGTAGTTCTAAGTTCTAGGGGACTAATGACCTCAGCAGTTGAGTCCCATAGTGCTCAGAGCCATTTGAACCAATCGCCACTCATCTACTGAAAGGGCCACTGGGAATTGTAAGTAATGATAAGTAGAAATTCTGTGCACGCTAGTTAGGTTCCGTATGCTGATGAAAGATGTAGGTCGTTGTGTGTTGTGTTGCTGCAGGACTTATGTGTGCAGGACATGGGAGACAGCCTTATTGCGTTTCTGGATGCTATAAGCGGAAAGCTAACACATGTTCAAAGTAACCTACACTGCACTCACAAACCTATTCATTTGTGTGTTACTAATACATGTTAGAAATGCAGACCCTCATTTGTTTTCATTGTAGTGTATTTATGAAAGTGTGTGCCATGTGACTATTTATACCTATTTTCGAGTAAGATCGCTTTAATAAGTTCTTTCTTCTGGGTTTAGAAATATACATAGTACGTAGCTTCAGAGTACAAGGGCTCATTTATCACTACGTTGAAGCGTATTATAGGGTGCGCTAAATAATACCGACCCATAAAATATGTGATGTATCTGAAGGTTGCCTGCACCTTTGAAAAGAAGCCTTTGAGGAGATCTGCGACCATGTTGGCACGAATAATTATACACTGTCTTGGTGGCTGTAATTTGTTTTCTTTATTTTTCTCATTATGTGTTTCGGATTATGTTGCTATCAAATCTATGCTATAGGACTACCAAGTAAGACTATGAAGCAGTGAAGCTGCGTTACATAAATTTAACATCAATACACACTATCTTGTCACAATATCAGTGACCAAAACAGGCTCAGGCTGCACGACATGTTATAAGGTGAATAATCTTTGCAACTAAGTGACATTAACATCACAATGCCTACGACAACATACAGAGTGTTTCAAAAATGACCGGTATATTTGAAACGGTAATAAAAACTAAACGAGCAGCGATAGAAATACACCGTTTGTTGCAATATGCTTGGGACAACAGTACATTTTCAGGCAGACAAACTTTCGAAATTACAGTAGTTACAATTGTCAACAACAGATGGCGCTGCGGTCTGGGAAACTCTATAGTACGATATTTTCCACATATCCACCATGCGTAGCAATAATATGGCGTAGTCTCTGAATGAAATTACCCGAAACCTTTGACAACGTGTCTGGCGGAATGGCTTCACATGCAGATGAGATGTACTGCTTCAGCTGTTCAATTGTTTCTGGATTCTGGCGGTACACCTGGTCTTTCAAGTGTCCCCACAGAAAGAAGTCACAGGGGTTCATGTCTGGCGAATAGGGAGGCCAATCCACGCCGCCTCCTGTATGTTTCGGATAGCCCAAAGCAATCACACGATCATCGAAATATTCATTCAGGAAATTAAAGACGTCGGCCGTGCGATGTGGCCGGGCACCATCTTGCATAAACCACGAGGTGTTCGCAGTGTCGTCTAAGGCAGGTTGTACCGCCACAAATTCACGAAGAATGTCCAGATAGCGTGATGCAGTAATCGTTTCGGATCTGAAAAATGGGCCAATGATTCCTTTGGAAGAAATGGCGGCCCAGACCAGTACTTTTTGAGGATGCAGGGACGATGGGACTGCAACATGGGGCTTTTCGGTTCCCCATATGCGCCAGTTCTGTTTATTGACGAAGCCGTCCAGGTAAAAATAAGCTTCGTCAGTAAACCAAATGCTGCCCACATGCATATCGCCGTCATCAATCCTGTGCACTACATCGTTAGCGAATGTCTCTCGTGCAGCAATGGTACGGCGCTGAGGGGTTGCCGCATTTGAATTTTGTATGGACAGAGGTGTAAACTCTGGCGCATGAGACGATACGTGGACGTTGGCGTCATTTGGACCGCAGCTGCAACACGGCGAACGGAAACCGGAGGCCGCTGTTGGATCACCTGCTGCACTAGCTGCGCGTTGCCCTCTGTGGTTGCCGTACACGGTCGCCCTACCTTTCCAGCACGTTCATCCGTCACGTTCCCAGTCCGTTGAAATTTTTCAAACAGATCCTTTATTGTATCGCTTTTCGGTCCTTTGGTTACATTAAACCTCCGTTGAAAACTTGGTCTTGTTGCAACAACACTGTGTTCTAGGCGGTGGAATTCCAACACCAGAAAAATCCTCTGTTCTAAGGAATAAACCATGTTGTCCACAGCACACTTGCACGTTGTGAACAGCTCACGCTTACAGAAGAAAGACGACGTACAGAATGGCGCACCCACACTCTGCGTTGTCTTCTATATCTTTCACATCACTTGCAGCGCCATCTGTTGTTGAAAATTGTAACTACTGTAATTTCGAAAGTTTGTCTGCCTGAAAATGTACTGTTGTCCCAAGCATATTGCAAAAAACGGTGTATTTCTATCGCTGCTCGTTTAGTTTTTATTGCCGTTTCAAATATACCGGTCATTTTTGAAACACCCTGTATTTTTGACGTGTCAACGCTTATTACAAGTTCATGAAGGGCTTATTATTAACATCAATTACATTAAAAAATTAGTTGGTTGATTCGGACAGGAGACCAAAAAGCAAGGTTATCGGTCCATCGGATTAGGGAAGGATGGGGAGGGAAGTCGGCCGTGCCTTTTCTAAGGAACGATCACTGCATTTGCCTGAAGCGATGTAGGGAAATCACGGAAAACCTAAATCAGTATGGCCGGATGCGTGCTTGAACCTTCGTCCTCCAGTGTGCTAACCACTGCGCCACATCGTTCGATGGGATAGAAAATTACTACAGGAGCCGTAATATACAAAAGCAGCTAAGAAATGGTACATCAGATTACAAAAAAAAAACACACTTAAAAGGAAATAGTAAGGAAAAATGATATTATTGGAATCTGACATATACAGCTCAGCGGCCCAAAATGTGTATGTTCTAAACTGCCATTTACATTATGATTTTTCAAAAGAGTCTAGCACATTTTTAAGAAAACGGTAATCTATGGTAACACATAATAGATATTATGGGACGTACACAATATATCTAACAACCATTTAACACCAGATGTTTAAAAAGAATGTAGACAATGATTTACCAAGTTATCGAGTTGCACAGTGCATGACAGTGAATGGCAAAACATGTGCTAGGCACTTTCACATGTTTGTTTCCATACATGTCTTAAGATGTATAATCAAACTGAAGCAGTAAATTAAGGTGAAATAAGTAAGAGATTGCCACTTCCAGCGGATAGAGTACTTTCTACTGTCATAACTCAAAAGAGTTAAAATCTGGCGAATAAAGTTATTGAACAAAGATTCATTTGAAAATGATTTCCTAGATTTCCAGAAGGCTTTTGATACTGCTCCTCACAAGCAAGTACTAATCAGATTGCGTGCATGTGTAGTATCGTGTCAGTTGTGTGACTGGATTCGTGATTTCCTCTCAGAGAGGTCACAGTAGGCAGTGATAGACGGTAAATCATCGAGTAGAACAGAAGTGATATCTGGCGTTCCGGAAGGTAGTGTCATGGGCCCTCTACTGTTCCTGATTTACATAAATAATCTAGGTAATAATCTGAGCTGCTCCCTTAGATTGTTTGCAGATGACTCTGTAATTTACCTTCTAGTAAAATCATCAGACAATCAATTCCAATTACAAAATGATCTAGAGAGAATTTCTGTATGGTGCGAAAAGTGGCAATTGGCACTAAACAATGAAAAGTGCTAGGTCGTCCACATGGGTACTAAAAGAAAGCCGATAAATTTTGGGTATACGACAAAACGCACAAATCTAAGGGCGGTAAATTCGACTACTTACATAGGAATTACAATTACGAGCAACTTAAATTGGAAAGACCACATAGATGATATTGTGGGGAAGGCGAAACGAAGACTGCGCTTTGTTGGCAGAACACTTAGAAGATGCGACAAATCCACTAAAGAGACAGCCAACATTACACTTGTTCGTCCTCTGCTGGAATATTGCTGCGCGGTGTGGGATCCTTGCTCGTGGTTGTGCGGTTGCGTTCTCGCTTCCCACGCCCAGGTTCCCGGGTTCGATTCCCGGCGGGGTCAGGGATTTTCTCTGCCTCGTGATGACTGGGTGTTGTGTGATGTCCTTAGGTTAGTTAGGTTTAAGTAGTTCTACGGGACTGATGACCATAGATGTTAAGTCCCATAGTGCTCAGAGCCATTTTAACCATTTTTTTGTGGGATCCTTACGTGGTAATATTGATGGAGGACATCGAAAAAAGTGCAAAGAAGGGCAGCTAGTTTCGTGTTATCGCTCAATATGGGTGAGCGTGTCAATGATATGACACGCGAGTTGGGGTGGCAGTCACTGCAACAAAGGCGGTTTTCTTTGTGGCGAGATCTATTTACGAAATTTCAATCACCAACTTTCGCTTCCGAATGCGAAAATATTTTGTTGATACCCACCTACGTATGGAGAAATGAGCATCATAATAAAATAAGAGAAATCAGAGCGCGAACATAAAGATTTAGGTGTTCCTTTTTCCCACGTGCCATTCGAGAGTGGAGTGGTAGAGAAGTAGTATGAAAGTGGTTCGATGAACCCTCTGCCAGGCACTTAAGTGTGAATTGCAGAGTAGCCATGTAGATGTAGATGCACAACAACTGCATTTTATGCAACACGATGCCTGCAAAGAAAACAATGTCTTTCAGCAAATGAAATCTTATACTTATTACTATGTTACAATTTAAAATGTTCTGCAAAATAAAAAGTGTACCTTCTAAGTTCGTCATTTTGTTTGTTAGCACGTATAATACAAACTGTCCTATTAACAATGAATAACTGTTATTCTTTGCTAACAGGTAACATTTCCAGTCGGGTTGTAATACTTCAGTTATTAACATATAACTTCTTGTAGTTCCGTTTACAACTGCTAATTTCTTTCTAGCCCAGTTCTAAATTCTGATTTCCTTTTCACTTAGAATCATGAGCCTTACAGTTTTTACGACTTGGAATTTGTCGCAGTATGAGAATGCTCGCAATTTAATTTTATGTAATATTTTGTCTGTGGGTATGGTTTTGTTTATGACATTACACAAGACGGCGCTGGCTCTAGTTGGTAGAGTGATGTTGTTGGTATTTTCCGAATATTCATCCAGCTTGTCACAGGATATTTTATCTTTGTCTGGTTGAGAGCATGATTTCTGTTAGTAAAATCATAGATAGTTCTGGTGCTAGTTTCTGCTGGGGCAAGTTTTGTACAACTCCAATCTTCTTCATAGTACTTCCGGACGTTGTCTGGGCTGACATCAATGTGTGCTATATTAATGGGTGAGGGCCCAGAAAGTAACGCACCGCATTTTTTTTCTCATCCGAAAACAATGCTACGAATGCGAAAACTTAGGTATGTATTATTTGAAGTCGCCTGCCTTAGCGCGCCAAGTTTCTGTCACTTCCGACAGATAGGTGCAGGACAGTTTCAAAATGGCCTCTGAAGGTGATGTATGTTACAAGCAATGTGCTGCCGTTGAATTTCTCACTGCAGAGAAAGAAACTTTGGGGAATTTTCACAAACGCTTGTGCAAAGTCTATGGTGCATCTAGCACTAGCTCCGCCACCAGGACAAGGATTTGTACCGACAGGTCATACACGCCTTTGTTTCGCATTGGATGAAGGCCATAGAATGGGACGGAGATTATGGGGAAAAATAGAGTGTGTGGATAAAATATAATTCTATCGCGTGTGTGTAATTCTCATTATGTTCAATAAAGAACTGCTGAAGAAAAAAAAAACGTGGTGCATTACTTTCTGGGCAACTCTCGTAGATTTAAGATCTTTAATCCCTAGTCCCCCTTTATATCTCTGTTGTGTCGCCACATGGAAGGATGCTTTGAAAATATTTTGTTTACACATGTACCAAAACGCTGCAGCTAGTATTTTCCGTGAGAGGAAGTGCGGTATTGGAAAAACTGCTGCGACTCGTATTTTGCTAAAGACGTATGTATTTATAAACTGAGCTTTCTGTGAACGGTATAAGGATCGTACATTATGTTCCTTCAGCAAGGTCCTAATGGCATTAAGTTTCCGCTCTCAGTTGGTTGTGGTTGTGAGCCTGGAGTTCGCTCTTAAACACAATCCTGGTTACAGCCTTTCTTCAGTTACATCTAGTCAGTACACATCTATTGCACTGTTGTGAGGACGAAGAAGCGTTATTTCGGATTTTTGAGGGGTTAGTTTTGCACCACAGTATCGCAAGTATTGGTGAATCACGTTGCACTTCTTCAACTTCACTGTCCGAACTTAACAACAACGCTTATATCGTCAGATTAACCATAACAAATTGCCTTAGTATCGAATATCTGCAGGGCCCTCAGTTTCTGATGTAGTGTCGAAATCGAAGGTTCCACTACGATCGCATGTGATGTCTCAGACACCGCACATCTTTGGCGTACTTTTACAACCAAGCAAGTCCGCTATTGCGGAACACTGCGTCCGCACCGTTCTTCAATTGAGTATGATAAAACAGTAATTTTGGCCGCAGCTACAACGTTTTGGGACTCCTTTGTCAAAAGTTCTGTGGAAATACACACGGTACAAAATCTGGTGAACCCTGACAGCTGCTACCAGCTGGATAATGCGTGGAATCCAGTCATCTACACGATTTACTCAAATCGAAGACGACAGATTGCGCCAATAGCAACACTGAGAACGTAGGAGTTCCCTGATTCCTCCTCCAGCGAGATCGCTGCTGCCGGATAGTGTGGTTCGAGTTAAACTTGATCTATATGCAAGCACTGAACGGATTACGCGTTCTCCGGTCTTCTATGGGTCACCTGAAGGTGACTGGCAGTTGCCCAGTCAAAATATTGTGGTGTGTAGTTGACGACTACCAAACCCAAAATTCCTTCGTACACTCAGTTCACTAGGAAAATTTTAAAATTCACATGAACTTCAGTGAAGTCTGATGAGGCAAACTTCCATCTGAATGAAACTTCCTGGGAGATTACAACTGTACACCCGGACTGGAACCTTCATTGTGACTTGTACTGGAGTCACATGTCTCACCACGTGTGCATGTGAAATCTGTTCTAAGCCCCAGAAGACATTAGAGTGTTGTAAGTTGTTCTAATGATTTCTAATAGAGTTTCGAAAAAATTGGAGACCCCCCTTTACTTCAGTTTTAACTTGTTTCTTTGTGTAAGATCTGATCATGTTGGGTAGCTATACCGCATGTAGTATTTGAACCGAGAGTAATTCAAATGTTACTTGACTTCTTACAGTTCCACATAACCATTTTGATAGCCCTCAGCCACATTTTACGTAACAGTTTGGTGTTTCTAAGTTACTTGTCTTTGTGAGTACCAACGGACTCCACGTGTTCCCACAATGTGTATCTTACCTCCCCTTAAGCTTTTTCGAATAGTTTGTTTCAATCCCCTGGCATGAAATATGAAGCAACAAAAACCAAATTCATTAACGTAATTCGTATTTCGAACTTCAGGTACGATTTTATTGAGCGAAGCCACCCCTCTGTCTTTATGCGAATAATATCAGATACGATGGCGAAAAACGTTATTTGAGTATCACTCAATGTGCAGTTGTGTAAGTTCCATCATATAACTCCGTTTTGCTTCGTTTTCTGACAGTGTAGGCGCAATTAGTCTGCATATTAACCACGCCCCCCACCCCCGCCCTCTTTTATTTACGTGCCAATGTGTGATTGTTGCATTCCTTTCTGATGGTATACTGCACGATACTGAAAGTAACTCATGCCCTAATCCAGTACTGTGGCCCAAATTCTATTTTACATTGGGGATCAAAGGGAAATATTAACTGTTGTCATTATTTGGGGCCATAACGATAGATTTGTTCGCCATACCAAGAATCTAAATTATGTGATCCCATTCTGAAAATAGTTTAGAGAATAATAGAAGTAGATACTTGCAAAGAATCACTATTTGCTATCGATATAACAAAATTACTATTTCCTTTCCTCATTCAACGCAGATTATTTTAAAGTCTACTGTAAAGAATAGTCTGAAAGATAAAATAAAAAATTGATGAAGGAGTAGATTAAGCAATAATGGAACAGAATAAATGAAAGTTTAATTATGGTCACGAATAAGCGAAAGGTTCTCCCTCTCTACGGAATGTGTTGATATGACGTAAAGCTAGCGTTATACGTTGCATACTTAATTAACTGAAGTTACAAGGTCGATTTAGAACCATTAAGTACATAGAATGAAATTTTCACTCTACAGTGGAGTGCGCGCTGATATGAAACTTCCTGTCGGATTAAAACTGTGTGCCGGACCGAGACTCGAACTCGGGACCTTTGCCTTTCGCGGGCAAGTGCTCTACCAACTGAGCTACCCAAGCACGACTCACGCCCCGTCCTCACAGCTTTACTTCTGCCAGTACCTCACCTCCTACCTTCCAAACTTTACAGAAGCTCTCCTGCGAACCTAGCAGAACTAGCACTCGTCAAAGAAAGGATATTGCAGAGACATGGCTTAGCCATGCCAGGAAGTTTCATATGAGCACACACTCCGCTGTAGAGTGAAAATTTCATTCTAGAAACATTCCCCAGGCTGTGGCTAAGCCATGTCTCCGTAATATCCTTTCTTCACACAGACATGTCAGGTAATGTTAAGAAGCACATTGTGATGGTATGAGGTTCGAGAAGTCCACACGTTGACTTAGATCACGTTGGGGATTTCCCTAAAATGATTCTGTGTGCGATTTAATGCACAACAGAATGATTGGCCCTTTACTTTTTATCGAAAAATCAGTTACAGCTAACAATTGTCTGCATATGCTACAACGGTTTTCGGGACCGGAACGGAGAGGCTGGCAGCCTCATGTGATTTTCCGACAAGAAGATGCACCGCCGCATTGGGAATTACATGTCAGAAATTTTCTTAACTATTCGGCTCATAGAGTCACCTGCAGTGAACAGATGATTGCTTCTCAGGCGTTTTCAGTCAGTCCTGGAGCTGCAAATACACAGAGTCCACTGCAGTGGGTACTCCCTGCTGGTGTTATACCCTGAATGCATTTCCATCCTGATGACTTATTGAAAACTCCAGCGAAATGACCATTGAAAGCAGTCCACTGCAATGTAAATCACACACGACAGTTGGTTTGGGCGTGATGCTCCCAATGCCTATCGTGCAAGACATAATATCTTTAGATTTCTTTCTGTGAGGCTACGTACAGGACAAGGTAATACGATACACAAGTATCTGATTAAGCCATGGCGCTCAATGCGATAGGACGGTTTCACTCAGGTAGAAGATCTTTGCGAGAATTTCGAGAGGTCGAGTAGAGAAACCAGTTGCCAGAGTTAGGGGTTGTGGCGCGAATGTTTGATGTTTATAACATCAAGAATACCAACACAAATAGGACTGTTAGTCACTTCATTTCAGAAGCAATAAAAACAACTTCATCAGTCATTTTCTTAATGTCGTTACTAGTTAGCCTTTAGTTTGATTTTCTTGGGATTTGTTAAATCTGTTTATGATACAGTGTTTTCGAGAAGAATTTTTCTCATCTAAGGAGATCATTATTTTTACCTTTTTTCTTTGAGATCATTATTTTAAATATATCTGACATTACGAACGTCCAGCCTGCTAAAGTAGCTGTTTCTCAGCAACTTCTGTTAATCAGTACACGAGAAACCAGTCCAAAATTACAAATTTTACTTTTTTTTATTCACTCGATGACTAGTTTCGGGCCGAGATCCATATTCAAATCATCGTAACACAGTCAAAAATTGTATTTCCGAAGATGTGAAAACCATATCAAAATCGTGCAACGAATAGTTACAGCGCATACAGATAACTGCAATAGGAATATGCGCTGTAGCTGTTCCTTGCTCAATTTTGACATGGTTTCACATCTTCGGAGATACCATTTCCGACTATGTTACGATGATTTGAAAATGGGAAAAATGGACCTCTGCCCGAAACCAGTAATCGAGTGAATACAAAAAGTAAAATTTGCAACTTTTGACTAGTTTTTCGATGTAATGACATGATTGTCCAAGTTGAGTATGATCTGGAAAAAAAAAATTCTCCTTCAGATATCATTATCATAAGTAAATGGAATTAGTTGAGATTACTATATCAAAGTAAGCTTGCCAAGTGTTAAAGATTTTTGCTGTGAATCGCTGTTGTCACCATTGGGTCCCCCTTCCACACCACTGCCCTTTCTGCTGGCCCTTATCTTCCCCACCCTTTGCATTGATGTCGATAAGAGCACCCATACGATAGTCTGTGGGTGAGAGCCTAGACCTGAAGGTATAGAGTACTTGTAATGTTTTGGATGAGGAACGGCCTCATGTAAATAGATGTAAGGCATTTCCTTTCCGGTATTGTTAAAAACCTGCATAATTTAAAATTTTAAATCATTTTCTTGAAAGAAAAATACCTGATAACACTATTTTTTTTCCCTTTCCCTGAGACTTAATGGTGAGGTGGAGGTGGGGGTTCGGGGGGAATGGTGCAGCGCCCCTCCCCCCAACCCTCTTGCCCCTGAGTTTGATTCCCTTTGAATATGGGTACATCAAGGAGAAGGTTAACAGACGCAGTTGCTTGTATTACACAAGGAATGTTATCGATTGGCGACTCCATAGAGTGCTGTGTGCACAACGACCAAATGATGAATATAATTAAAGGAAGGTCAGCATTGGTTGTAATTTTGATGATTTATTAACAGAAAAATCGATTTTCGATTACATAATGATCATCTTCAGAGCTGAAAGTTAAACATTTCACATAGCGATCAGAGAATAGGAAACAAAAGACAACAAATACACCTGAGTATAAATCAACTCTTGGTAAGAACATACCTTTAGCGTGCAAATTAAAGCTCGTAGGCACTGGTGTCTAGCTATTAGCACTAACAAAAGCTATGAAACGATCACAATAACTGAAGCCGCTGTTTAAATTCACCTATAGAGCAGACCTCGGTGTGACAGAGGCTAGGAACGCCCTCTATGTGACATGTGCCACGTGAAGACTTAACATTATTTGGCAAGAGATTACCACAAAATACCAAATGTGTACTTGAAAATCATTAACTGAATATTCCAAATTTAAAATTGTACATTAAAAACGCATAGCAAAAAGGTAGGGGGAAATGCACGTCCTGTCAACATACACTGGCGTGCTATTTTCAAAATGACTTAAAACAGAAACATGCAAGAATAAAAATCAACAGCGAAATTATAAGGTGTCAGATTACAGGACTAGTAAAAAAGAAAAATATACAAATAACATGAGATTAAACATAACAGAATTTGTTATAACACAGTAACTGCCATCTGGCGTGGGGATTCAGAGGTGCAAAGTTCTTAGTTTACGTAAAATATTACGTTGAAACCAAGAAGTCAAATACATGACAATTTGACCTGTTAAATTGTGGCATATATTGTACAATCACCACTATTTATGTATTTGACTTCTTGGTTTCAACGTAATATTTTAAGTAAACTAAGAACTTTGCACTTCTGAATTCCCACCCCAGATGGCGGTTACTGTGTTACAACAAATTATGGTATATTTGATGTCATGTTATTTGTATGTTTTTCTTTTTTGCTAGTCCTGTAATCTGACACTTTATAAGTTACCTGTTGATTTTTATTCTTGCATATTTCTGTTTTAAGTCGTTTTGAAAATAACACGCCAGTGTATGTTGACAAGATGTGCATTTCCCCATTCCTTTTTGCTTTGCGTTCTTTAATGTACAATTTTAAATTTGAAATATTCAGTTAATGATTTTCAAGTGCTCATTTGGTATTTTGTAGTAATCTCTTGCCAAATAATGTTAAGTCTTCACGTGGCACATGTCACATAGAGGGCGTTCCTAGCCTCTGTCACACCAAGGTCTGCTGTATAGGTGAATTTAAACAGCGGCTTCTGTTTTTGCGATCGTTTCATAGCTTTTGTTAGTGCTAATAACTAGACACCAGTGCCTACGAGCTTTAATTTGTACGCTATAGGTATGTTCTTACCGACAGTTGGTTTATACTCAGGTATATTTGTGTTGTTTCTTATTCACTGATTGCTATGTGAAATGTTTAACTTCCAGCACAGAAGATGATCATATGTGATCGAAAATCGATTTTGCTGTTAATAAATCATCAAAATTACGCCCAATGCTGACCTTCCTTCTAATTTTACAAGGAATGTTGTGAAACGCTTGGTGCGAAATCGAATATCAATTATTCTTCGGACAACGAACTGCACACACGTTGAAATTTATCGACATCGTAACAAAAGCTTGGTGATTTATTCTTTCATTTGTCACAAATGACAAATTTTTTAAGTTCTACATTTTTTATAATATGAGTATTGATAACTGAATAAAGACTTTAGGCCCATCCCATACATTACTCACTGCGAGTTACTCACATTAAAGAAACTAGTTTTCCACCTTACAAAAAAATTCAGTGAATAATAGCTCAGTAATTTCACTATCGAAATAATTTGTATAATTTACTTCGTTTCTTCATATAAATATTAATAACGTAATACATGCCATTTGATGATTAACAGTATATGAGGGCAGCGGGGTTGGTAGTGACGTAGAGGCACAACAATGCCAAAACGGTTGCGCACGTGTCGGCCGGGCAGCTCATGACAGCTAAAGCGACACACTGCACTGCTGGAGGGGATATTCCTGGAGCGTGCCAACTGCTCCCGGACGCTCGTTAACGCATACGGTAATGACTGCTGCGGGACTTCACGCGAGGGCGGCAGGATCTGTTGTACATGGTGATGGGCTTGGCATCCTGATGCGAAAGTCAATTATTCCTTTATCGTGGCGAATCCGTGACTCGAATGGAGGCCGCGTCCCAGAGTCCAGGAACCGTTCCAGAGCCGTACTGCTGATGACCTACAACGCCCACGCGGGCTTAGCCAGTTATTGACGTTGGCCATCTGCCCTCGCGAATAGGCCCCATGTCCGATAGAACGGCCCGCTACGAGTGCTGTGTTCGTCGACCCATATGTCGTTCGCCATTATTCGAATCCAGTTGCGACCGCAGGGCCGGTAGAGCGTTCCTTTGCTTACCTAGTTGTTTCTGGAATCCTGTTTCAGAGTTCTGAACTCATTCGCCCACCATATTTATTGTCACAGGTGCAATCCTGTTTGTATATAGGCGACAGAAAAAGCAAAATAATCATGTACGTACAGTGCTGGTCATTCAGTAACATAATCAGACAGACATCCACAGAAAATGACTGAAATCCAAACACAGTGGAAAACCTGAGCAATAAAAAACAAATACATACTGCCACAGAACAGCACAGCACATCAAAAATAATCGTACGGCAGAGACCACACAAAGCACACAAGATGAGGAAACCTAAGATGTATGAAAAAGATAACCCACAGAACACGAAACGTTGTGAAAAAACGGAATGCATATGGCATACACTATAGAAAAATATTTTACAACAAAATTACCACATCCAAAAAGCAATCGTACAGGGTAAAAAAGCCGTCAATTAGTAAACAGTACTCTGCAACAGAAACCTGTTCGACACTCTAAGTCAAATATCAAACTTCTCTCTCTCTCTCTCTCTCTCTCTCTCTCTCTCTCACACACACACACACACACACACACACACACACACCAAAAAAACGAAAACACAGCAGAAAAAATCCAAATTTCGCTGCTGCCAATTGCAAGCAAACAATGAAACAACGTATCTGAAACGTAAATGTGCAGTGGAAAGTGCGTGTAATCTACAGCAATGCAGTAATATGTAAAATTAGCGCATGACTTCGGGAAGAAGTAAGTAATTCTGTTATATATGCCCAACTCAATCTATAAAATGATAACGAATCACATATGTTGTTTCTTAATATGTATGTTGTGTTCTGTTCTGTACCTCAAGTGGTGCGCTTTAATTGTGTTTACATGTGCAGTTCATTAATCTGTACGATTAGTAGGCATGTAAAATTACACATCAAATGATACAACACACAGTAAGGCGACAACTATCTCGTCTCTGAACAAAACATCTCAGGTTCTTACTGCATTCAAATTTCATTCAAATTAAAACAGCTTTAATGTAATGGGTGCGCTTAGAGAAATATTATTGTGAGACGTATTTATCGCTGATCAGTTCGGAATGAGTTAATTTCTGTGAAATTACGTAGATGAGATAAAAGATAGCCGTTATGCAGCAAGAATTTAATGAGAACCACTCTTAATCTTGGTAAATGAAATAAAATTACACTGCAGATAAACAGTATAATTAAAAAGTAAACTTCGTAAGTTATTGCCGCGGCTCTATGCCGTTTCATATTTGCAGTATTCAAATAAAACGTTGTGGTCGTACAAATGGCCGACAATAATCAGTCAAAGGGTCGCGCTGTATTGCGCGTTCTGATATTCTTAAAAAGTTAGTTATTAGTCTCCTAACATGTAGGGTGCTAAAGATACATAAATAAAGGTTTTAAGAGCAAATAAACACACATGTTTAAACAATATGCAACGTAACTACACTTATAATGACACTTCTATCCTCATCCAAGATCAAGACCAGTTTAAATAGTTACATAAAATCATTCGACAGTTTCACAGCTATTGATATTTTTAACATAGAACAAAGAATAAGACACATAATAAAACGATATTATTTCAAATACAATTATGTAGAATGATAAATGTTGTTCCGTGATTTTTATGTACATCTTTGAAGAATCATCAAAGCCTCAATTCATAGCACTGTTCGTAATTCCATATGAATAAATATTGTTCTGCCAGGGGCAACCAGTACACACACTAAATAGTTTTTAAAACAAAATCTCACGTAATTTTACAGATGGCCACAGGTCACTTAAAACATAAAAATAACAAAAACACATTCAGCATGCAAATAATACTGAGATACAATTCTGGACAGGTCAGCCATAGCAATAGTAGGCCCTAAAAAAGAGGCATGTGCCACCGTTTTACCGGTATACGTAGTTCAGAGGCTATATTCTAAACAATAATTCAATACAGAGTTTCGCCTAACGTCACTGGGATGCAGATGACATGCTGTAAATATAGATTTGCGGCTGAATCCTACTGACAGTCACAGAGTAGATAAAACTTAAAAAAAGTAAAGTACAGAATATGTCCAAAGGAGATGGACTGTCCCCAATTCTCTTTAATTTGGTTTTAGATAAAATAGTAAAAACACGGGAAAGCATATAAAAAAAGAGGCATAAAGGGTATAAGCCTGGGCCAAGGATAGAACAAATTTGAAGTGAAAAGGCTAGCCTTTGCGGATGATATGTCATTGATAACTGAAAAACGAACAGACGCAGCAGTTGTGCTTGAGCTGTTACACGAGATTGCTGAAAAGACTGGACTAAAAATATCCTATGAAAAAACCGAGTATATAGAACACAAACATAATACAAAAAAGTTTATGAAAACAAAATATGGAAAAATTAAAAGAATTGATAAATTCAAATACCTGGGGGAGTGGATCTAAGCCAATGGACTGGATAACACAACAAATAAAGAAAGAATAAAAAAGTTAAAAATTTGCATATAAATTAACACAAATGTACTACAATAAGAAATCAGTATCCATACAAGCAAAGTTATTAGGACACACACAACATATGGATCAGAGTGCCTAACATTGAATAAGAAAGGCAAATTAAGAGAACCAGAAAAAAGAGAGAGAAAAATACTAAGAAAAATTCTAGGTCCTGAGAAGAACGATGAAAATAGGTGGAATAAAAGGGGAAATGAAGATTTATACAAAAATACAGAATAGATCACAGATACAATGGGGAAGAGACAGCTAACATTTTATGGAAATTTAAAAGAATGGAAGAAATACGGATTACAAAAAAAAATTTTTAGTATGTTAGTAAGCTGAAAAAAACTGTAGGATGGATAGAAGCAGTAAAGAAAGATCCCAACAAAGTAAGTGTTACAGAAGAAATAATATGTGACAGGAGTCACTTCAGGCTACAGATAGAAAACACAAACTGTGAAGAAGATGAACCAAAACCTCAACCCAAGAGTGCGTGGACAGAGGAACAGAGATGAGCAGTTGGAGAGAAAATGAAGAAGTACTGGGAAGAAAGGAAGAAAAACAAACACCATAAGTCTTAAGTTGTATGCAGTCCATAGCAAGCCAAATTTATAAGTAAAAAAAGTAATTGTAATATAAAAAAATCTGATGTCAGTATTTTCCTATCTGTATATCAGAAACAACAAAAGAAAAACACACTACAGATCCTACAACTGTGGTGAGACGTTTTTAGAGATTAAACGAAACAAAAATTGTGTTCTTGCCATATGGTGGACCCTCTTTTACACAGAACTTAAAATTTCATTATTATAGTATAAGACCCATGCCAGGGATTCCTCTCAAAGCTCTACAGTAAAAACAGGAGTATAACAATGAAAATCCACGAAACCATATTAAATAAATGTTTAATGAAATATGTTTTTCTATGTCATTTCTGTAAAAAGGTAAACAACATCTCACCTGCCGCTCAATAAGCAGACAAAAATCAGAATTTACATGATTTAGAGAGTAAATCCAAGCTGTGTAGTCAAAGAAATAGCTGCTTAACACCACACTATACAAGACACACTTAGAAGTAAGCAATCACACTAAACAATCTGCAATCCTTCATGACATTACTGAGCATGTTAGAGCCTATACACGAAGAGTACTAAGAAAGAAGCACCAGTTGCAATACCATAAACAGAAGAAACTTATGAACACTATCCCACACAATAGGATAACAGGCTTCAGTGCACAAAACAACCATTTTATGAGACAGTTGCTAATTTAACAGAAATAAAGTTTTCTGCACGAGAACTACTCCAAAATGACCCAAACATAAAGAAACATGTCACACACAGAACAATGAAAAACATTATTATTAAAAGTTAATATATTATCAAATACGAAGGAAGGAAAGACACAGGAAACTACAATGCAGAAGACAGCAGAAGAAATCAGATGGATTATTAAAAAGAACAGAAACTTTGCCAATGATAATTATCGCAGGAAAACAACATCCAAAGTCATACACACTAAACTGAAGACACACAATACAATGAACACAAAAGGATGCTAGGGGAGAACATTAGTCATGTTGTATGACAGGGACTATGCTGAAAAACCTTGGACTTTGTTGGAGAAAACAAAATAACAAGATAAAAATGGGGCCCCACCAAAAGATTGCAAGGAACATAGAAAAACTATCAAAGCATCAAATTCACTCTGTTACAAAGCCAAATAAGGAAGAACACAGAAATACCCCAGAGTATTCACACGCAGTAGATTATTAAAATTTTACCAGCCTGAGGTGCTAGTCAGACCAGTGATGAATTTTAGAATTGCATCAGCTTGTTATTGAACTAGACACGTTTTTACAAAGCTACTACATATTCACAAGCAACAAAAGCTTAGAAAACACCAGTGATCTAATCCATAAAGTCAGAGACATGAATACCACTGACACAGCTACATTTTTTATCATTAGACATCAAAGTACACTTGCACAACAACTAAAGAAAAAATCAAAGTATTTGAAAGACAGCTAAGACAGACAAACATTATACCAGCAACATAGACACAAAAGTCTCAGCCTTTCTTAAAGTAATTGCAGAACAAAATGTTTCAAGTTTAAGGGTGAATTTTACATCCAACAGCTAGGATTCTCCAAGGGATCAATTTAGTGGCTTATTAGGCAATATGTTTCTTAACTCTTTTGAGCACAATATGTGTGAAGAAATAATAAAACCTAAACCTAACCAGTACAAAGCAATTATGTTCATACTGATACACTGATGACCATGATTTGCTTGTAGATGAAAGATACAACCAGATGTTATAGTTATCCACAGACTTCAACACTGCCCACTCATACACCCACTTCACACCTGGAACCTAAGCAGACATACTCTTCCTATAAGTCACAACGAGAAATAAGAACCAACAACCCACCAATACCAGTTCTCAACACACAGAAAAGGTGCAACAACCATTACAGTTATATGAAACACATCTGCAATCCCAAAGCACAAAAAATGCCAGCCTCAGATTTCTCCAACATAGACTGAACAGAATTCCAATGGATAAAGAGAGATATGCACAAGAAGTGAACATCATCAAGCAAATTGTCACAGAAATGATCACAAACTAAACATAGCAGACAAGCTGAACTATAAAATAGAAACACAATTTACACAGAACACAGATTCCAGTATTACAATATGAGATACAAGAAATGATTATACAGCAGAGAAGAGACAACATACACAAATGAGGAAACCACAAAAATCAGGAACATAAAATTTAATGTTGCTAACCAGTCTTATCAGACAGATTACTTCAAGATTACAATAACATTACCACAAAAAATTAATACAGTTTTGCAGTCAAAACTATTATACTGAAATGGATACTATAAGTAGTATAGCTATGGCAACTCTTGCGCACTTTGACCGAATTTGAACCCTGGTGACATCACAGTAGTTATTTCATTGTACACATGACATCACCAGTAACTTTGGCCTTTATCTTGAATGTGATTCACAGTCCAAAACGTCAAAATCTAGGATGAAGGTGACAGGAAATTTTAATATCTAAGATGGAGGAACTATTCGCTGTGCTAAGTTTAAATGTGGGAAAGGTTTAAAAAATCCAAGATGCCAGAACTAGCCAGTTCAGCTTTTCAGTCTCTCTGACACTACAATTCAAGGTTGTACCACATACAAAAGTACAGACAGGACTGAATTTGGTTTAAATTTGCACCATCCTCAAAAATACCTGAATTATATTAATTTTAATAAACTGTGGCCATGTTCAAAAGTATCTAAATGGCCTGCTTTATTTATCAAATATGCATAAAGGATTTAACTTACATTATTTACATGTTTAAAATCTCATCATTATTTAGCAAACAGCAATACACTCACACACACAATATTTATGTCAATGTCGTCCCCATATCAAGAATATTTAAAGAGTGTACCATCAAATCAACATCTGAAATGCTCATAATATAAGCTTTGGAGAATGAAATTAATGTGTAACTTATAGGTTAATGTGCATTTGCCAATGAGAAAAGTTCTATCATTAAATCATAGTTGTTCAAGGTACAATGGAACCTCAAATAAAAAATTATTTCATCTAAATTATTTGTGTTATTGTTCTGTAACTCTACAAAACATATGTTAGCTAAAATAACATTTCAATTACTCAAAGAGTGCAATCATTGTGTAACTTACAGCTTAAGGGATATTTGACGTCTAAAACATTAAATTTAAGTGCTACAGTCTTATTTCCATGTCTGAATTGTCTTTATTGTTGTTTTACACCAGTAAAGAATGGATACAGCTAAAATAACATGCTAAGCAGGAAATTGAGAAATAGGTAACACTCCCTCTTAGCCCTAAATGAGCCTAAAATACAAAACCCAACTTTCATCACCTGATCGAGGATCACTGTAGGGGGAAAGAAGCTGTTGAACCAACAAAAAAAATAATAAACATCACTAACTTGCTATCAGAACTTTTTTATTGCTTTTGGTCATGGAGCTACCTATGGTACAGTTTCACTAGCAAGGTTATCCAACAACACCACATATTCTGACACTTTAGCAAAACAATGCATACTAGAAAATGTGTGTTTTCGCAATATCTTAAATATGTTGTATCATTTAAACTGCATGTTTTCGTAATACACAAGTATAGCTTTGAAATAAATGAAATATAATATGTAAACGCAGCTCAGTTAAAGGCATTGATGCACAAGGTTCCACACAGATGTCTGGCCCCAAAAGAAAGTTCAATCTTGGCTCCAAAATAAAATTGTGTGTATTATTTACCAAAAGACGTAGACATTTCTTCTGTAGCACTGCAACACACAACTGGCACTACTTTGTTAATTTTCTATAACTGTAAACAACATAAACATGGGTCACATATTGGTACTACAGATCCATTATACTTTAAGCTGCACTTGGACAATAACTGTAATGCATTTTAAAGAAATCAAAAATTGTCTGTATTATTTATCAAAACATGTATAGGTTTGTCCTAATACATTACAAAAACACTGGTCTGACTTAGTGGTTAGGCTTCTCTTGCTGATAATCTACGTTTGATCATTAACATATTTTAAAGAAAGCGAAAGCTGTTTGTACTATTTATAAAAATATTTAAAGATTTGTTCTATAACAGTACAAGCACAAGTAACACTAGTGGTGCGACTTACTGGTTAAGATATACTTGGTGCTGTCACACAGTGCAAACTATATGACATTTTAATGAAACAGTAAACTGATAGTTGTTTTAACATCAGAATACACCTTTACATAGATAAAGAAGAGTTGCCATGCTTTCTATTAAAAATTATACTAACTCCATGCTAGGGCAGAAACTTTATGTTCCAGTACAAAATGTTCCTAATATTCTGCTGATAATGGTAACCCAAGCTGTTCCTCAGTGCAGATTACAAGACACTTCCATGAAAAACAAACTGAATAGTAGATGATGACAATTATTACCATGATAACGGTGATTACTGTTACCTCTTACAAATGGATGGTAGATGCAGTGGGGGTAATGAGGGTCAGTTAACGTGGTGACTGCAATACATGATGGATACTACTAGAGTAACGAGGGTCAGCTGATATAGCGACTGAAACGATTCTCATCATGGCAACTACCATTACCCCAAATGCACTGTGGGTACCTTGGGGTAATGATGGTCAGCTGATATGAATACTGCCATTACCCTGATCATGATGACTTCCATGATGACTGAATGTATGAGTTGCTTAATATAATCGAAATTTTTAAAAATTGCGCCTTACGTAGCAAATTATATATAAGCAACAAACAAATTTGTTTCAAATTGCTACATATATCACAAGTTACAGATTAACTTCAAAGAAAACTGTAACAAATCGTCCCATACATCAATGTGGTTGCAGATAAACATTTAGCATACAGATTAAGAAATACAGGGACAACTGGAAGAACCATATCACAAGAACGGGAAATGTCAGAATACCAAACTTAATGATGAATTATTATCTAGTGGGCAGGAGTGTTTAAGAAGATCGAGGAAAAGGAGGAAAGATCAATAATTTCACATGAGGGATTAAGAAGCACATGCCTAATACATGCAGAAATATGAACAAGAAGAAGTGTTTATTAAATGGTATTTTTCTCACTTCTGAGACGTAAGGAGCTGCAAAACAGCACCAACAGCTTAAGCATAAAAACAATCTTACGTAGTGTTATTATTATAATTATAATATTAATCTTTAAAAGATCAACGGTTTGCGATTTACTGCAATATTCATACTGTGAAACGTGAGGGAACAGGCAATGTGTTTTTTGTAGCCTTAATACACTTTAAAAAATTTCTGCACGGGCATTAGAGTTTAAAATCACATCGACAATGACGTCATTAAAACCGGAGCGCAAATCCAGATTGGACAATAATTGACATGAAAATCACGTGTGTCATTTTCAAAGGAACCGTTCTGGGATTTTTGCGTTAAGCAATTTAAAGAAACCAAGGAAACAATGTATCTGGAAGGATAAACTGCGATTTGTACCACGTGTTCCCGAATGTGAGTCCATCATTTCACCCCTGTGACACCTCACTTGCTGTGTAAAGAAAAGCAGGTGCAGTTACCACCATTTTTCAAAATTAATGATAAACACAATTTCTGTCCTCATCCGTGTCTCATGTCCATCTGAGCTCCTTCTGATTTTGACGAGGCATAAAACTCCTTTCTTTCAGTGATTGAATAGTAGCTCGCTTTGTTATTAGACGTTAAGATGACGTCACTATCACGGAAATCGGCGCCTTTTTCGTCTTTCTATATCACTGGTCGGTTTCAAACCAGGCTGTTTCGGACAAAATATTCCATCCAAGATCTGTCAGGATGTCATGGGTCATCCCCTTTGCCAGTAGGTATGGAATCACGTTTCAGAATAGTATTGACAAATCGCGATTGACAATTTCGGCGTTGTTCCCGTCTCTTCAAACGTAAAAACGATCGAACAAGAAATGTATTCGGCTTGTTGAGATGTCTCAGTTTAGAAAAGCAAAAAGGAAACCAAGTAGTGCAGAGTGAGATTTGTGGATTGGATGTCGTCTGCTAAATAACAACACTATGTAAATTTTTAAAATTTTCTTTTAATAAGTGATGTATTTTTTTTTCAGCTAGGTAACATTATAAGCCTCACAGCCGGGAAAAATATTAGAGGCAGACGCTAAACAACTTTCATTGTGTGAGGCCAGCTTCATCAGCACAGTCCACAGGAGGACCATTTGAAAGCTGCGGCTATACGCCGTAACTGCTTGCGCTACGTCGTTTCATGACGGCGCTTACAGTTAGCGTCAGCCATTAGCGGATTAAATTCCGACCTCCTCGCGTATGTGACAGCAATCACTTAACGGCTCGCTCCAGTCGCTAACTGCGTCTGTTGCTCAGAGGTTAATGCTCGCAGAGCCATTAACTCCAGGCAACGGCGTTTAATGTGGAACTCCACCTGGTGAAGTCATTCAGTACGGCGAACTGGACTTTCATAAGTTTCGGGACGAATATTACACATCTGATTTCAAACTACGAGGGGATTTCAATGAGTAACGCAACACAATTTTTTCTCGTTAAATTTCGGTTGATAAAAATGCAGAATTTGTTGTGGGACGTCGTGGAATATTCCCGCTTCAGCCCTTATAGTTTCATGAAATTCCGATAGGTGGCAGCGCTAGACGAAGCCTTCAAAATGGCTTCTGTAACGAGGATGCGTTCCAAGCAGAGACCTGCCATTGAATTTCTTTTGGCCGATAACTAGAGCATCCCAGATATTCATAGGCACTTGCAGAATCTGTACGGAGACCTGGCAGTGAACAAAAGCACGGTGAGTCATTGGGAGAGGTGTCTGTCATCATCCAACGAGGTCACGCCAACCTGTCCGATTTCCCAAGTGCCGACCGGCCGCATCCAGTTGTGACACCTGCAATGTGTTCGTCGCCCAAAAATGCAAACGAACTTCTGCTTCTCCAACGCTAGGCTTTCCAGAAGTCTGTGCACCCGTGAGATGCTCACAAAACGTCATTGGACGGTTCTTCCTCATCCACTATACAGCCCACATATCGCATTTTCTGACTTCCATCTCTGTAAGAAGCAATATGTGGATGATGGAGAGGTTATTGATGCAGAAAGACTTTGGCCACAACGTCGACCAGTGCAGTGGTACGATGCGTGCATTGAGGCCGAGAGGCCGTCCTTTGAACACACAATCCACAGAGAGCGTATTCTGCAACCGGCAAGGAAACTTTACACTTTGACCAAGCACGAGATCACTTTGTCCATTACTTGCTCCAGGTCGACAGCCCAGCAGAAAAAGAACTCGTGAATTGGCTCAAATGGCTCTGAGCACTATGGGACTTAACATCTGAGGTCATCAGTCCCCTAGAACTTAGAACTACTTAAACCTAACTAACCTAAGGACATCACACACATCCATGCCCGAGGCAGGATTCGAACCTGCGACCGTAGCGGTCGCGCGGTTCCAGACTGACGCGCCTAGAACCGCTCGGCCACGCCGGCCGGCCTCGTGAATTGAACAGCATTCGAACGGAAGTTTAGATAGAAGCACAAAATACTTTCTCAGTTATTTTTAACGGGCTACTCAAAATATCGGCAGTAACAATCGGTCCTCACAGCTAACCACCAATGCACCTTAGAGTCAAAGAAAAGGTATTAATTTCTGAAAGAGCCCTTCTGTTAGTCCAGTTTAAGCCATAAACTTCTTTTTTCTACAATTCCAGTACCTCTTCATTAGTTCCATAGGTTGAAGATACGCCTACAGTTGTAAGGTTCTTTTATTTAACGCACGACCGGTTTCGGGCTCTTATACGCCCATCTTCAGGTGTCGTAACTTGGTGCTGTGACTACGAATGCCGAGGTGGACGTGTACAAGACGCGGTGTGTTCATTAGTTACCCAATCTATCCAATTCAGTACCAGCATTTTCTCTAGAACTACATTACAAAAGTTTCTATTGTCTTGTATGAACTGATTGTCGTTCTTGTTTCTCTGCCGTACAAGGCTACATCACAGACAAATACTTTCAGAAACGATCCTGTCATTTCAGTTTATATTCAGCGTTAGTTAACATCTATTTTTCATAAAATATTCTTGCTATTGGCAGTCTCCATTTTATATCCTCTCTTCATAGGCCCTCGTCAATTATTTTACTGCCCAAATAGCAAACCCAAATAGAAAAACTCATCTAATAGATCTGCTACCTGATTCCCAAATCTATTTCTCTCAGCACTGATTTAAATCGACTACATTCCATAACATTGTTTACTTCAGTTGACATTCAACTTATAACCTCTTCCCAACACAATATCTACTCCGTTCAACTGATTATCCAAATGCTTTCTACAACTAAATTTCAGTGTGATCGGGAAACCTCAAAGTTTCTGTTTTGTTTCTGTACAGTTTAATTCCCTATCCAAATATCTACTTGGTTTACTTCAATGCTTGGTCAGTGTACCGACTGAATAATGTCGGGGATAGGCTAGAAGTTTGTCTCACTCCCTCTCAACTACTGCTTCCGTTTCATAAAGTTAAGAGTTCCACAATTTAGGTACAAGGTGTAGGTAAACTTTTGCTCCTCGTATGTTATACCACAAAATATATTATTGCAACAACATTATCAAAAGATTTCTCTGGTCTACAGTAGCAAAAATCTAAGTTTGCCTTCATTCAGTCCGTTTTCTAAGACAAGCTCTAGCGGCAGTATTGCCCCAAATGTTCCCACATTTCTCCGGAACCCAAATTGATCTCTCCCAGGGTCAATATCTACCAGCTTTCCATTCTTCTGCCAGTAGTTTGAGTTAAGGTATAAATTCACAAAAGACAAGCAAGTGATTGTGTACTATAATGCTTACTTGATAATTTCTTGTGTGAGCTTGGCACTTTCGCAAGTACTCGATTTCTTGCAGGAAAGAAGTGACTCTGAGGTGCACGGTAGTGTATTGTTTGGTATGCAGAAGGCTTTCACTGTGTCTTAAAACGCTTTCTGGAAGGCGCCCAGTTTTCGCGGAAAAGTCCTGTTTCTTGAAATGTTATTGTGGCCAATTTCCAGCGCTGATCCGTTGCTACCAGCTACCACAACATTCCTCTGTGGGCACTTGAAACTTGCCTTATGCCAGCACATCTTAAAGAGCCAGCTACCGGCACTACCCTGGCACCATGTTCGTTGCTTTCGCTCCAACTTGTGGACCCTCCAGTATGGCTCCCGCCGGCAGAAGTGGGGGAAACAATGTTAATTAATGGAGAGAGATTGTTTGGTATGAGTTCCAACCTCATGATTTGTAATATGCATTTTTGTATCTCTTGAGCGGGGATTTTCAGTTGCGTTCCCTCGTTTCTGTGTGGGTAAAGTTCAGTTTCATTTGTCACATTGGCAGCAGCAGTCAGTCATCCCACCAAATGGACACTGGAAATTTGGGACAACTCAGGAGAAAGGGATTTGCTATCCATTTCGCTTCCTAGATCTCGTCTCATCACGGCTGCCGCCCACTTGCTGTACTTGAAAAGTGTGTCACACAAGCTGTAGCGCAATCCTAAGCAGCTTGCATGTTAAATAGTTCTGTTACTCATCTCCTAATTCGTAGTATTTAATATCTGTCTGTTTTATCTTGAATTTTTGATCCGCCAGGGCGTGGAAGTTTTATTCTTTTTTCTACTTGCAATCTTCCAATTAAATTCAAGTCTCACACAGTCTTTAGCGTCATTTCTGTTTGGGTTACTCCATTTTTAAGAACATCGTTCTGTACTATTTGCTGTCAGTTATTCACGGTCTTAGCTCGCATTTCGAGGTCTCTGATTTCCAGCTACTTCCCTATGGTAAGACGACCGTTAATTAATAAATATAGCCAGCTGCATTTTTAGGTTGTTGCTTCATTGTGATCAGTTTCCGTTGTGTGCAGTGGCCAAGCATTAGATTCAAATACAAGAGATGTGAAGAGGTGAAGGCGAATGAATAGTACTCGGATGTTTTATAGCTGTCCACAAGCTAGTCAGCGTTATTTCGACATCATCCAGGTCTATTATCGTTATGTTATTTATGTTAATTTGTGTCATCCGATCTTTGACGGAGAATACGCATCCTTTCCATTTAATTTCCCCATGCGCTTATTCAAAGGTAGTTATCTGTTTTGTTTCATTGAGGATAGTTCCACGTAACTTGTTTCACATTATGACAAGGGACTAATTTTTCAGCCGGCCGGGGTGGCCAAGCGGTTAAAAGCGCTACAGTCTGGAACCGCGCGACCGCTACGGTCGCAGGTTCGAATCCTGCCTCGGGCATGGATGTGTGTGATGTCCTTAGGTTAGTTAGGTTTAAGTAGTTCTAAGTTCTAGGGGACTGATGACCTTAGAAGTTAAGTCCCATAGTGCTCAGAGCTATTTTTTTAACTAATTTTTCATTCCTTCCCAGGAACTAATCAGTTAATTTTCTTGGTGGATCTTTTTCTGGGATAAAGTTAGAAACAAACGAGTGATTATCAATTTTTTCACGGCCAACACTCAACGAAAAGGGGTTGAGAGAGTACTAGCGCAATCTCTTCTTAGCTGCACCGAGTCACGAAAGCGGGCGCCGGGCTATTAAGACGCACGCGATCCTTTTCTCCCACGTAACTGCACTACTGCGATGAAAGACCTGCTAACCAGTAATCACCGCCCCTCCTCCCCGCATAATACGTTAAATATTTGACGTTAAGCATGGAGTTCGATTGCAAAGCGTACCCACGGGCAGATGTAGACTCAGATGACAACAATGGGAATTGCACCGTTAAATTCAGAGAAGAGAGCAGATGGCTGTAAAGAGTATGTTGAGGGCCACTATGAGGGGGAGGGCTAGGCTGATGGCGTGATGGAAGGAGAAAGAGGAGTCGATGTAGAAGAGACAGGAGACCCAGTATTTAGATTTAATATCAAATAAGGCAGAATGAATAGATAATCACTGGGGAAAGTGGTAACAAAAAGATGATTCATATTGGTGTGCAGAATGTATGAGACTGGCGATGAAACGTCCGACTTTCGAAAATACATCATCAACACCATTGTGGAGACTGCAAGAGCTGACAAGTGCGAGAATTACCGAACAATCAGCTTAACAGACCATGCATCCCAAGTTGGTAACAAGAATGATATACAGAAGACTGGAAAGACAATTGAAGTTCTGTGAGATGACGATCGGTTTGGCTAAAAGAAAAGTAAAAGCACCAGAGGGGTAATTCTGACGTTGCTGTTGATAATGGAAGCAAGACTGAAGTAATGTCAAGACACGTTCATAGGATCTGTCGAGCTGGAAAAAGCATTCGACAATGTCAAATAGTCAAGATGTTCGAAATTCTCAGAATAATATGTGTAAGCTACTTGAAGAAACAGGAATATGCAATATGTACGAAAATCAAGACGAACAACGATAGTGGAAGACGAAGAGCAAAGTGCTCGGATTAAAAAGAGTGAATTGTGTAACATAGGGATGTAGTCTGCTGTTGAGTCAGCACGCTGAAGAAGCAATGGCGGGAATGAGGGAAATTTCAAGAGTGGGATTAAAATTCGTAGTGGAAGGATATTTATGTTAAGATTCGCTGATGACATTGCTATCCTCAGTGAAAGTGAAGAAGAATTACAGAATTCGTAGAACGGAAGGAGCAGTCTAATGAGCACAGAATATGGATTGAGAGGAAACTGAAGAAAGACGAAAGTAATGAGAAGTAGCAGAAATAAGAACAGTGAAAAAGTTAACATCCTCATCTGTGATCGCGTAGTGGATGAAGTTAAGGAATTTTGCTTCCTAGGCGGCAAAATAACCCATGACGGACGGAGCTAAGAGGACATAAAAAAGCAGACTAGAACTGACAATAATGGCATTCCTCGCCAAGAGGAGTCTACTAGTATCAATCACAGGTCTTAATTTGAGGCCGCGCGGGGTAGCCGTGCGGTCTGAGGCGCCTCGTCACGATTTGCGCGGCTGCCCCCGTCGGTGGTTCGAATCCTCCCTCGGGCATGGGTGTACGTGTTGTCCTTAGTTTAGGTTAGATTAAGCAGTGTGTAAGCCCAGGGACCGATGACCTCAGCAGTTTGGCCCAATAGTCCTACCATAAATTTCCAAATTTCTTAATTTGGGGAAGAAATTTCTGAGAATGTAAAATTGGAACACAGTATTGAGACGTGGATTGTGGGAAAATCGGAAAAAAGAGAATAATAGCATTTGAGATGTGCTGGACTGCTAAGGTCAGGAATGAGGAGGTTGTTGTTTGTTGTTGTTGTGGTCTTCAGTCCTGAGACTGGTTTGATGCAGCTCTCCATGCTACTCTATCCTGTGCAAGCTTTTTCATCTCCCAGTACCTATTGCAACCTACATCCTTCTGAATCTGCTTAGTGTATTCATCTCTTGGTCTCCCTCTACGATTTTTACCCTCCACGCTGCCCTCCAACACTAAATTGGTGATCCCTTGATGCCTCAGAACATGTCCTACCAACCGATCCCTTCTTCTGGTCAAGTTGTGCCACAAACTTCTCTTCTCCCCAATCCTATTCAATACTTCCTCATTAGTTATGTGATCTACCCATCTAATCTTCAGCATTCTCCTGTAGCACCACATTTCGAAAGCTTCTATTCTCTTCTTGTCCAAACTATTTATCGTCCATGTTTCACTTCCATACATGGCTACACTCCATACAAATACTTTCAGAAATGACTTCCTGACACTTAAATCAATACTGGATGTTAACAAATTTCTCTTCTTCAGAAACGCTTTCCTTGCCATTGCCAGCCTACATTTTATATCCTCTCTACTTCGACCATCATCAGTTATTTTGCTCCCCAAATAGCAAAACTCCTTTACTACTTTAAGTGCCTCATTTCCTAATCTAATTCCCTCAGCATCACCCGACTTAATTAGACTACATTCCATTATCCTTGTTTTGCTTTTGTTGATGTTCATCTTATATCCTCCTTTCAAGACACTGTCCATTCCATTCAACTGCTCTTCCAAGTCCTTTGCTGTCTCTGACAGAATTACAATGTCATCGGCGAACCTCAAAGTTTTTATTTCTTCTCCATGAATTTTAATACCTACCCCGAATTTTTCTTTTGTTTCCTTTACTGCTTGCTCAATATACAGATTGAACAACATCGGGGAGAGGCTACAACCCTGTCTTACTCCCTTCCCAACCACTGCTTCCCTTTCATGTCCCTCGACTCTTATAACTGCCATCTGGTTTCTGTACAAATTGTAAATAGCCTTTCGCTCCCTGTATTTTACCCCTGCCACCTTCAGAATTTGAAACAGAGTATTCCAGTCAACATTGTCAAAAGCTTTCTCTAAGTCTACAAATGCTAGAAACGTAGGTTTGCCTTTCCTTAATCTTTCTTCTAAGATAAGTCGTAAGGTCAGTATTGCCTCACGTGTTCCAGTGTTTCTACGGAATCCAAACTGATCTTCCCCGAGGTTGGCTTCTACTAGTTTTTCCATTCGTCTGTAAAGAATTCGTGTTAGTATTTTGCAGCTGTGGCTTATTAAACTGATTGTTCGGTAATTTTCACATCTGTCAACACCTGCTTTCTTTGGGATTGGAATTATTATATTCTTCTTGAAGTCTGAGGGTATTTCGCCTGTTTCATACATCTTGCTCACCAGATGGTAGAGTTTTGTCAGGACTGGCTCTCCCACGGCCGTCAGTAGTTCCAATGGAATATTGTCTACTCCGGGGGCCTTGTTTCGACTCAGGTCTTTCAGTGCTCTGTCAAACTCTTCACGCAGTATCGTATCTCCCATTTCATCTTCATCTACATCCTCTTCCATTTCCATAATATTGTCCTCAAGTACATCGCCCTTGTATAGACCCTCTATATACTCCTTCCACCTTTCTGCTTTCCCTTCTTTGCTTAGAACTGGGTTTCCATCTGAGCTCTTGATATTCATACAAGTCGTTCTCTTATCTCCAAAGGTCTCTTTAATTTTCCTGTAGGCGGTATCTATCTTACCCCTAGTGAGATAGGCCTCTACATCCTTACATTTGTCCTCTAGCCATCCCTGTTTAGCCATTTTGCACTTCCTGTCGATCTCGTTTTTGAGACGTTTGTATTCCTTTTTGCCTGTTTCACTTACCGCATTTTTATATTTTCTCCTTTCATCAATTAAATTCAATATTTCTTCTGTTACCCAAGGATTTCTACTAGCCCTCGTCTTTTTACCTACTTGATCCTCTGCTGCCTTCACTACTTCATCCCTCAAAGCTACCCATTCTTCTTCTACTGTATTTATTTCCCCTATTCCTGTCAATTGCTCCCTTATGCTCTCCCTGAATCTCTGTACAATCTCTGGTTCTTTCAGTTTATCCAGGTCCCATCTCCTTAAATTCCCACCTTTTTGCAGTTTCTTCAGTTTTAATCTACAGGTCATAACCAATAGATTGTGGTCAGAGTCCACATCTGCCCCTGGAAATGTCTTGCAATTTAAAACCTGGTTCCTAAATCTCTGTCTTACCATTATATAATCTATCTGATACCTTTTAGTATCTCCAGGGTTCTTCCATGTATACAACCTTCTTTCATGATTCTTAAACCAAGTGTTAGTTATGATTATGTTGTGCTCTGTGCAAAATTCTACCAGGCGGCTTCCTCTTTCATTTCTGTCCCCCAATCCATATTCACCTACTATGTTTCCTTCTCTCCCTTTTCCTACACTCGAATTCCAGTCACCCATGACTATTAAATTTTCGTCTCCCTTCACAATCTGAATAATTTCTTTTATTTCATCATACATTTCTTCAATTTCTTCGTCATCTGCAGAGCTAGTTGGCATATAAACTTGTACTACTGTAGTAGGTGTGGGCTTCGTATCTATCTTGGCCACAATAATGCGTTCACTATGCTGTTTGTAGTAGCTTACCCGCATTCCTATTTTCCTATTCATTATTAAACCTACTCCTGCATTACCCCTATTTGATTTTGTGTTTATAACCCTGTAGTCACCTGACCAGAAGTCTTGTTCCTCCTGCCACCGAACTTCACTAATTCCCACTATATCTAACTTCAACCTATCCATTTCCCTTTTTAAATTTTCTAACCTACCTGCCCGATTAAGGGATCTGACATTCCACGCTCCGATCCGTAGAACGCCAGTTTTCTTTCTCCTGATAACGACATCCTCTTGAGTAGTCCCCGCCCGGAGATCCGAATGGGGGACTATTTTACCTCCGGAATATTTTACCCAAGAGGACGCCATCATCATGTAATCATACAGTAAAGCTGCATGCCCTCGGGAAAAATTACGGCTGTAGTTTCCCCTTGCTTTCAGCCGTTCGCAGTACCAGCACAGCAAGGCCGTTTTGGTTATTGTTACAAGGCCAGATCAGTCAATCATCCAGACTGTTGCCCTTGCAACTACTGAAAAGGCTGCTGCCCCTCTTCAGGAACCACACGTTTGTCTGGCCTCTCAACAGATACCCCTCCGTTGTGGTTGCACCTACGGTACGGCTATCTGTATCGCTGAGGCACGCAAGCCTCCCCACCATCGGCAAGGTCCATGGTTCATGGGGGGGAGGAATGAGGAGGTACTCCGCGGAATCGGCGAGGAAAGGAATATACGAGAGACACTGACAAGAAGAAGGGACAGGGTGGTAGGAAATCTGTTAAGACGTTAGGCAATAGCTTCCAAGGTACTCGGGGGTGCTGCAGAGGATACAAACTGTAGAGGATGACAGGGATTGGAACACATCCAGTAAACAACTGTGGGTCGTAAGTGCTACTCTGAGATGAAAAGAGAGAGAGAGAGAGAGAGAGAGAGAGAGAGAGAAAGTATCTAAGTGGAATCATTATCAGACAGTGGATGAGTATAGTCTGGATAATTTGCTCTTCGTTTTAAGAAAAGCTAGTTTTACACGCAGTTCAATGTTTATGACGTGTGAACTGTGTGTCAGAAAATGACATAATTTTGCTTGTACGTTCAGTGGTATATGCGGATAGGATGCTGTCTGCAAAACATGCTACGAATAGAGTTGGTAGTAAAGGAATAGTGGATTAAAACGTCATGTGCGGTGCTCAAGTTTTACTGTATAAAAATACGGTAAGCGTTAAACTTATTTGGTCTCACTACTATGTGGGGTTATCAGCGAGACGAACTATGGAAAATATTTTAAATTACGTGCAAAGTTTTTTGGAAGGCGCTCAAGTGCTCTTATTTTTAAATACTGGGTGATTTACGAGGGAACTTCAGAAGGAAGATACACATGTAACACTCTAAGACCATGGCGGGCATTGTCAGAGCAGAGTACATATTCTACGTTCCCTGCAGACACAGTCCTCCTGTGGTGCTGTTAACATGTGGATCATAGTGTGCAAATGAAATGGTGTGACAGCTGGTAACGTACTGCAAAGTTCAAGTACGCGGGGCAATAGTATTCTTGAGAGAGAAGCGTAAAGCTTCACGATAAAATTTATGAAGTATAAGGAACCAATGCAATGTCGCGATTTTTATTTTACCATAAACTTTTAACTCTCTCAAGTAATGTACTTCTTGGAACCGAGTATTTCTCACTCGTTCCTACGATAGTCCGGCTTTCTCGACAGCTTCCTTCGTCTTATTTTCTTTTTTTGTTTTTTTGTTTTCAGAAGTTGACGTACGCGGGGCAGTAGTTTGCGGCGGGACGGGGTTTGTCGTCGTTGCTCATTCGTACAGTCTCACATTAATTGTCCACATACCTCAGAACGGCTTCCTTACGACGTCCCTTCACTCTGCAGTAGTAGATACTCAATAGGCCGTGTAAAGCAGCGTTGATAAAACCACGACCTAACACCTACCACACAGAGGCCGCGTAACTCAGTTCCTGTAAGTTCTTCTTAACAAATTTCAGGTGGTGGGAAAATGTAGTTTACCTGCAGTAAGCCATCGGAAATTTTAGTAAACTGGTTTTTATCCTTAAGGAAGCACATACCATAAATTTGCTATCAAGTTCGGATTTACTATTTTTACTGCTCTCATCTCACAATCTGTACAAAATGTTCTCACACGAAAAAGCAGCCAGAATATCTACCAGTCCGACCCGATTAAGGTTAGATCTGACAGTCACTGACCCGCTACTACAGGGAGTTGAACTTTCTGTCAAATCAGTGGTCTTCAATGTCTGAAGTGCTCGCATAAGTATTCCATAAAGTATACGGAATATGCCACGCGGAATTTCACTAACAAGGGGAAGGCCTCAAACACGGCCAACCGATTCGGCTCACATTTGGCAGGTCGCTTGTGTACAACCTAAAACGAAGGAATGTAAGATATTTTGGGTCAACACCCCCGCGTTTTTGGGAAAATCACCTCTAAAGATTAAGACGAGAAGTCGACTCAAAATTGTCGGGATCGATAGATAATTGTAAATAGAGCATTTTTCATCATCAGGTATGGGGTCCGCAAACGCATACTTTTCCAGGAAAGAAACTTTTACAACTGCCGCTTCTGTACCCAGACAGTAAACGCTTTCGCCGACAGCGCCGATAGCGCAACGGCCAAGGTAACTAGCTGGGAATCGGAGAATCTCGAAGAAACCTAGCGGATTTTCTTCTTTTCGTTTGCATTTTTCCATATCTCAATTGATAGGGATAGGAGGGTTAATCAGGTATGTATCAATAAGGAATGATAATAATAAGGTAGAAAAATAAATTTCTCAAACCTCTTGGGATAGTAGACAACTAAAATGTTTACATCTTGGATATTCGGGAATCCAGCCGGATGTTCGCGTTGTTCTCGAACGATATTTCAACAGCGTGCCTCGCTGTCTTCTTCAGGTGCTACCTGAGACTGGTCCTTGGGTCGATCGAGTCCAGTATTTACGCCTAGGAGGAGCTGGGCGTTCCCTAATCGGTCCGCGCCGGGTCGAGTGTTCCATCTGTGGTCCGCGCCCGCCAGACTAGGCTTCAATGGATCCCTCCAGTCGCGGATGTTCTGACTGCCGTCGTCGCCCGTTCTGGCCGTCCTCAACGGATGTGGTTGCCATCTGAGATGTGTCAGCCCCGATCTGAGATGTTGGGTACTCTATCTCCTGACTGTTACTATGATTTCCACATCTGTTTCGTGCTGGGCGCTCCCTAATCGGTCCGCGCCGAAGCGTCAAGCGCGGGCTGCGCAAGTTCAGCCGCAGGCGGCGGATATTCCGGTGCACAACCGCTTCGATGACATCCCTGAGGACGCTGACGATGCGGCTCAGCCCAGTCTCCAGCACCAGGCGCAGCAGCAGCAGCCGCCACCGCAGCAGCAGAAGCGCATTCCGCCGATCGTGCTGCAGCTTCCCTCGTCCTACAAGGAATTTTACGAGTGGTTGAAGCAGCACTTGAAGCAGCCTTTCACCGCGCGCCAGACTGGCGGCGACAAGCTGAAGCTTTCTGTCACCACCCTCGACGATTACTCCACAGTTATGGACTACCTTGGTGCACAAGGCATTCCGAATTATACGTTTCCGGTCGTTCGGCCGCCGAGCTTGAAGGTGGTTCTTCGGGGGATTCCGGAGTCCCTCCCTAACGACTGGGTCAAAGAAGAACTTGAAGACCTCGGCTTCGCCGCCACGATTGTGGACTACCACAAAATCCCGGGCACCAATCGTCGGTCAGGCCTCCGAATTGTGATCCTGCCTGATACGCCAGACCATCGGAAGATTTTCAACGTCACCCGCCTTTGCGGGCTTGTGATGTCTGCCGAAACACTCCGCAAGTCACGTGGGGTGACGCAATGTTTCCGGTGCCAAGGCTTCAACCATGTTGCCCGTGGTTGTACGATGCCTTTTGTTTGTGTCAAGTGTGGCGGCGCCCATGACAGCCGGCAATGCCAGGTACCTCGAGAAGAACCGGCGAAGTGTGGCCTGTGTGGCGGCCGACACCCCGCCAACTTCAGGTCGTGTCCTAAACATAAGGAGGCCAGTCGACGGCAACGGGGGCTTCCCCCGCTCCCCGCCAGGGATCGCCGCCGAAGGACCGCTGTCGTCAGCAGCACTCCTGCCAGCTTCCGCCACGCGGGGGCCCAGCAGCAGGGACGGGCCTCACTCTCGCAGTCTCGCCCTCCTAACGCCTGGCAACGTCCACTTGCTGCACCGTATGTCATCCGCAGAGACGCCCATGCGTCCTCTGCCGTTCCGACGGACGTTCCAGAAGGCCCCGCCGCCTTTCCGCCGTTGCAGCGCCGACGTCCCGTCGACCACACTCCGCAGGACGGCCAGCAGCCGAGTGTCGACTCCCACGACCTCTTCACCTTACTCCAAACCATGATGACGGCGGTCGCCGAAATGAGCCGCGCCATCCAGGCGTTGCCCGCTACCTTGGCAGCCACCGTGGAATCCACGATACGAAGCGTTCTACACACCACCAGTGCCGCTACCCCACATCATGGATAGGGTGCGCCGCTTCGAGGAACTCCGTATTTCAACGTACAACGCCGACGGCCTCTTCCGCGATCTCCTGGAAGTTAAGCACTTCCTTGAAGCTCACAACATCGACATCTTTCTCGTGACGGAGACGCACCTGAAGGCAGGTCTCCGGGCCAACATCTCCAACTACAAGTGCTACCGCTACGACCGCCCCACCCGTGGAGGCGGCGCCGCGATCTACGTCAAGCGGAACATCCGCCACTATGTCGTACCTACGCCACCGTTGCGACAGATGGAGGCGACGGCCGTGGCTGTGGTGACCTCAGCGGGGGTGGTCACCTTCGTCTCCGTCTATCGTCCTCCTCGCTACCTGCTGGACATCGACGACGCCTATGCACTGCTCCGTCTCCCGGGGAAGCTCTTTTTGGCCGGCGACTTCAACGCCAAGCATGCGGCGTGGAATTCCCCGCACACCACCCACAGCGGCCGCCAGTTTCATCAAGTCATCGACAGGGTTGGTGCTTACGCTTGCGGGCCTGAGGAGCCGACCTGCTACCCCTCCCGCGGCACGCCGGATGTCCTTGACTTCGCCCTCACCAAAGGCCTGCATCAGTTCATGACGGCTGATGTCATTCATGAGCTGAACTCCAACCACCTGCCGGTCCTCTTCAATCTTGCTGTTGATCCCGCCGTGACCTCGCCGCGCCTTAATCTTCGGCGCACTGATTGGACTGCTTATCGTGCGGATGTCCTCGCCTGTGTGCGGCCCCGTCTTGACGCCGACGTCCGCGACGTCGATGCTGATGTCTCTGCCTTCGCCGATGCCGTCCACTCAGCCCTGCTGCGATCCACACCGCCATCCCGGCGCACGCTTCCACGGCGCCCGGGACTTCCGGCTGACATCTTGGATCTGATCCGTGTGAGGAATCGTCTCAGCAAGGAATGGCGCCTTACCCGCGACCCCCTTCTGAAGCGGCGCGTCAACCTCCTCCGCCGTGATATTAAGGCCGCCATCAGCGCTCACAAGAACGAGCAGTGGGCCCAGAAGCTGGCGTCATTTACTCCGGAGCCCAACGCTTGGGACGCGGTGCGTTTCTTTACCAAGCGGAAGCACGCTCTGCCCCCTCTGGACTCGCCGACTGGTGTCGCCTACACCCCTGTAGATAAGGCGAATGCCCTTGCTGATGTCTTTCAGGCGAACTTCGTCCCTCTTGACGACCCTGTGGACGCTCAGTTCGTTCAAGATGTGGACCGTCGCCTCGAGGCCTACCTCTCTGCCGACCGCCGCGACGACGATCAGCTTCCGGTTTTCACCACCGATGAGGTGACCACCTGCATCCGGGCGATGGCCTCTAACAAGGCTCCTGGTGCTGACGACGTTCCTGGGAAGGCGCTCAAGGAACTGCCTCCTGCAGCTTATACTTATCTGGCCCGCCTATTCACTGCCATCCTGGTGACACACACCTATCCGGCTGCCTGGAAGCACGCTGTTGTTGTCGCCATACCCAAGCCGGGTAAGGACAGGAAGAATCCCAACAACTATCGGCCCATCAGCTTGCTTCCGCAGCTCAGCAAGATTTTCGAACGGCTCCTCCTTCACCGACTGAAGATTATTATGGACCGTCGTCGTCTGTTGCCTCCGGAGCAGTTTGGATTCCAGGGTGGCCACTCCCCTACGCAGCAGCTCGTCCGCGTTGTTGAGGCGATTACCACGGCCTTCAACAACCAGGAGTATTGTGGCGTCATTTTCCTAGACGTCACAAAAGCCTTCGACAGTGTGTGGCACTCTGGGCTGCTGTGGAAGCTCCATATGCATGGCTTTCCGCGGTCCCTCATCCGCCTGATGGACAGCTATCTGCGGGGCCGCACCTTTGTGGTCCGCATTGATGACTCGACTTCGACGCTCCGACCTATTGCCGCCGGCGTCCCGCAGGGCTCGGTCCTCGGTCCGACCCTGTACTCCTTGTATACGGCCGATCTTCCTACCTCTCCACGGGTGGAGCGCGCGATGTACGCCGATGACACGGCGATCTTCACCCGCAGCCGGTGGCCTCAAGCCATGTATCGCCGTCTCCAGGATGCTTGCGCCGCCCTCGAAGCGTGGGCGACTCTTTGGCGTGTCCGGTTCAACGCTCAGAAGAGCCAAGCCGTGGTCTTCACGCGCAAGAGGACCCCGCCCCACGATCAGCCGCTCCAGTTATTCGGCGAGGTCATCCCCTGGACGCCGACAGCCACCTACCTCGGGGTTGTCCTGGACCGCCAACTCATCTGGCAGCAGCAGGTGCTGGAAGTTCGCCGGAAGGTTGAGCAGCGGCTGGGGGCGCTTTATCCGCTGCTGAACGAGCACTCAGCGCTCTCTGTCGATAATGGGCTCCTCATCTACCGGATGTTTGTGCGTCCTGTTATGGACTATGCCTGTGCTGCATGGGGAAATGCGGCGCACCGACACCTTCATCGCCTGCAGGCGCAGCAGAATAAGGCTCTTCGCCGGATTTTCCACGTCCATCCACAGTTTCCGGCCCGATATCTACATGAAGCTGCGCAAGAACAAGAAGTACTCGCTCGCTTCCAAGCCATCGCCCAGAAGATGTATGATAAAGCTGCTGCTTCGGATAATCCCCTCATCAGGGCCCTTGGGACGCCTCTGGATGACCGTGACCTCTATCAGAGGCCCGTTGCGCTGCTCCGTCGCTAACGACAGCAGTTGCAACTTTTAGAACCTTCAGTTCCCCCCAGATAGTACGTTCCCAACACCACATCCTTAGATGACAATAAAGAAAATCCTGATGTTTCTATTTTCCGATCCTCAGACGGTGTAGTAAATGCCTTCGGGTAAATGCTACATTTCTCACACTTGATGAAGTTAGATGATAGTGGACTGGAGTGTCGCGCGCGAGCTCGTTATGTCTACGGACGCTACTTCGGCTGAGGGTGTGGCGGATCGCCGCCCGGCGGAGAATACTTCGTCGGCCCCCCACCTATGATGACCAGGCAACGCCACCGTGGGAACGATCTGTTGACGACCTCTGCAAGGACCTTGGATCTCGGTATGGATTGCACTCGTGAGTCGTCGGGAGAAGATGACGACGGCCACCAGCAGCGTAGTCGTAAGCGCACCGGCGACGCCGCCACCGGGGCAGATGACGGTTTCCGGAAGCCACCAAAGAAGAAGGTCTCGAAGCAGCCGCAGCAATGGCCTGATACGGACGCGGTGCCAACGTCTAACCGCTACGACGTCATCCAGGATGACGGGGACGACGTTCCACCGCCCCAGCAGCAACACCAACAGCAGGGGGCGCAGCAGCAACCGTCCCAGCCTCAACTGCAGCGGAAGGTGCCGCCAATTGTGTTGCAGTTTAAGAACTCCTACAAGCAACTGCACATATGATTAAAGGAACATTGTAAGCAGTCGTTCACTGCCAAGCAGACAGGGGGTGATACCCTCAAACTCAGCCTCTCCTGTACTGAGGATTATGTGGCTGTAATGGATATGGTTGGGCGAGAGGGTATCCCCATGTATACCTATCCGGCGGTCCGTCCACCGACTCTGAAGGCGCTCTTGAAGCACGTTCCGGCGTCTCTCACGCGTGACGACCTGAAGGAAGAACTGGAGGACCTCGGCTTCGTGGCGACGGTGGTGGACTACCATCGTATGCCTGGGACCAATCAGCTTACTGGGCACCGCGTCGTCGTCCTGCAGGACACTCCTCGGCATCGGGAAATATTCCAGCTAACCAGGATTTACGATCTCTCCATCACCATGGAACGTCTGCGGAAGTCCCGTGGCCCGGTCCAATGCTTCCGGTGCCAAGGGTTCAACCACGTGGCCCGTCACTGCACTATGCCGCCTATGTGCGTCAAGTGTGGTGCTGGCCACGACAGCCGCCTTTGTCCACGAAGCAAGGATGAGCCGCCCGTCTGTGGCCTCTGTGGAGGCAGCCATCCTGCCAATTTTCGTTCCTGCGCGAAGCATAAGGAGGCTAGCCGTCGGCAGCGGGGTCTTCCGCCTGTCCCGCCCTCCCGACGTGCTGATACCCGCCGGAGGCGCCAACCGCCGCCCACACGGCCGGCCACTGACAAGCGTACGTGGCCCTCCCTAATGGAACGCCGGTCAGCGAGGATCCCGCCCGGTGTCACAGTGGCAGATGCACTAAAGGGCGTCTCCCACCCACGGGCGACCGCGGCTACCGAGGTGCAAAGCGTCCCGCCGCCTCCTCCACGCCAGGACCGCCAGCCAGCTTCTCCTTCGCCCACAGCAGTGCCTACTGTTGGGCTCCACGACGTTTTCCAGCTGCTGCAGCATCTGACCACGATGGTGACCGAGTTGACCACCGCCATCGTCAACCTGCCTGCAACCATCGCCGCCACAGTGGAGGCGACGATCTCACGCAGCCTTCGGGCTCCCACTGCCGTCACTTCAGTAGCCCAGGATGCCTAGACGCCGCCGCTTGGATGATTTCCGCATAGTGGCTTATAACGCCGCCAACCTCATCTACGACCTTGAGGAGATCAGGCAGTTCCTGTTTGAACACGACGTGGACATTTGCCTGATCAATGAGACCTTTCTCAAACCAGGCATCCGCTCCAACATCGCAAATTACCGATGCTTTCGGAACGACAGGCCGACGCAGGGGGGTGGCGCGGCGATATTCATCCGCTCCTCCATCCAGAGTTGTGAAATTCAACCGCCTGCCATCGGGACTATAGAAGTCAGTGCTGTCCAGGTTGAAACAGCCACTGGACCAGTCCCATTTATGGCTGTTTACCAGAGCCCTCGTCGCCAGCTCCTCATCGATGATGCCCGTCTCCTTCTCTGGACTCCTGGCAAATATTTTATCGCTGGTGACCTCAGTTGCAAACACGCCGCCTGGAATTCCTTGGTCACCAATCTTAATGGGCGGCTTCTTCTCCAGGCCACTGAAGAGGTGAATGCGTATGTCTTTGGTCCCGTGGAGCCGACGTGTTATCCTAGCAGAGGGAGGCCCGACATTCTTGACATCGCCATTACTCGGGGACTTAATCAGTTCCTGACTGCTGAAGTCCTTCACGAGCTGAACTCCGATCATCTGCCCGTGCTCTTTCAACTGGACGTCGCCCCGGCGCAGAGTCCGGGCCATCTCAATTTCAACCGCACGGATTGGCCCTGCTTCCAGCGGCGAGTTACTGCAGCCCTGCAGCGACAGGTGGATGGCGTCGGCGTTCACGAGGCCTCTGCCGACCAGTTTGCTGATACTCTCACCCCAGCTCTGGAGGGGGCGACGCCCCGCCCGCGCCCCAGTACATTCGCATCTTCCGCTCACCCGGCAGAAATCCTCCAGGACATCCGCACTCGTAACCGCCTCTGCAAGGATTGGCATGTGACCCGGGACCCACAGCTGAAGCGCCAAATCAACAGCCTGCGCCGTGACATCAAGGCGGCGATTGTCCAGCACAAGAATCGACGCTGGGCTGCGAAATTGCAGGCGTTCACCCCCGACCCCATGCACTGGAATGCGGTCCGCTTCTTTACGAAACACAGGACACAGATACCCCCTCTTGCAACACCAACTGGGATGGCCTATCGCCATGTGGATAAGGCGAATCTCCTTGCCGACATCTTTCAGGAGAATTTTACCCCCCTTCAAGATGGTGTGGGCCAGTTGCACGTCGACCGGATTGACGCAGAAGTGCAGACCATCCTCCACGGGGACGGGGAGGAGGATTGCGACGACATCCCGCCTATCTCCATGGCCGAAGTCCGTGCGGGCATCAAGGCTCTCCCGGCGTCCAAGGCTCCGGGTGTTGACGACGTCACTGGCCGGGTCCTTAAGAACCTCCGCTCCTGGCGGTGGTTCGTCTCACTGCCATCTTCAATTGGGTTCTGCGGACACGCACCTACCCTGCGGCGTGGAAGCACTCCATCGTTATTGCTGTTCCAAAGCCAGGCAAGGATCGGAAAGACCCGAAATCCTACCGGCCTATCAGTTTGCTTCCGCACATCAGCAAGCTGTTCGAGCGGCTTCTTCTTCAGCTACTCCAAGCCATCCTGGATATTCGGGAAATCCTCCCCCCAGAACAGTTTGGCTTCCGCAGCGGCCACTCCACGACCCAGCAGATTGTACGTGTTGTGGAGTACATCACTCACGCCTTCAACAACCGGGAGTACTGTGGAGCGGTTCTTCTTGATGTCACCAAGGCCTTTGATAGTGTTTGGCATGCTGGTCTTCTGTGGAAGATGGACCACCTTGGCTTTCCCCGGGCGTACGTGCGCCTCATTGCGTCGTACCTGCAGCACCGCACTTTCGCTGTCCGCGTTGACGCGGCCCTCTTCACTGCCAGACCTATCGTCGCCGGGGTGCTGCAGGGCTCCATCTTGGGCCCCGTCCTTTATACTATATTTACTTCGGACCTTCCGACGTCGCCCCGTGTGGAGAAAGCCGTCTATGCCGATGATACGATGCTCTACACCAGGAGCCGGTGGCATGCCGCCATGCATTCCCGGTTGCAGCAGGCGTGCGACGACCTGGAGATCTGGGCAGCTCGCTGGCGCATCCGGTTCAACCCCCTGAAGACTCAGGCCATCGTCTTTACTCGGAAGACTACGATGCCGGCCCCGCCACTTCGACTTTACGGGACCGCCCTCCCCTGGCAGAAGACTGTCCGGTACCTGGGCGTAATCATGGACGATCGCCTACTCTGGAAGCAGCACATCGACGCCGTCTGTGCTAAGGTCCACCAGCGGATGGGCGCGCTGTACCCATTCCTTAATGAAGGGTCTGACCTCTCCATCCGGAATGGCCTCCTCATCTTCCGATTATTTATTCGACCGATTGTTGACTATGCGTGTGAGGCTTGGGGCAATGCCGCCCCCACGCACATCCAGCGTCTTCAGGCGCAACAGAATAAGATTCTCCGGCGGGTATTTCATGTACACCCGCAGTTCCCGCATCGCTACCTCCACCACGCAGCTGATGAATTGGAAGTGATGCACCGCATCCAGCAGACTGCCGGCCGTTTTTACCGACGGTCGCACGCCTCTTCCAATCCCCTCATTCGAGACGTTGGCGCTCCTCAAGATGTTCGTGACCGCTATCAGCGGCCTGTTGCACTCCTCGACCGATGAGTACCCGGGGGTGCACCAAGTGGACGCTGCTTGCAGCTCCGTCCCTATGTTTACTTTTTATAAACCCGTATACCTCGATGCCATACCACAAATAAAGAAGTTCAACCTAACCTCTCTCCACTGACGAATGCTGGCAATGCCGTCAGGTAAATCCTGTGTTACTCTCCTCTCCTTAGGACTTACGAATGGCGGATGGGCGGCCGCCAGACGCGGCTACATTGTCCCTCTCTGGTCGCCGGTGTTCCCTCCACCGTCCGCACCCGGCCCGGCCGTCTTCTGAAGTCGAGTTCATGATCTGGGGTGTGTCAGATCTGGTCTCTAATGTCTGACACCTCGTCTCACGGCTGTTCACTCGGTCTCCTGTTTCTTGTAGAATCCCGGAGTGTCCTGCGTTGAGTTTTCACAAGCTCAAGCGCTGGATTCCAGGCAGTGCTGATTTGGTATCCCGAGTCACGGTTGATTAGATTGTCTGTGACTTTAATCTCAATGGCTTCTTTAATGACACTGTCCCAAAATCTTGAGGTCTGTGTCAAAATCTTGGTGTCATTGTAATCCATTGAATGACCAAGTTCCAGACAATGCTCTGCTATGGCTGATTTAGTTGCCTGCCTGAGTCTGGTATGTCTCTGGTGTTCTTTACACCTGATGTCCACATTTCTGGTGGTCTGGCCAATGTATGACATCCCACACTGGCATGGTATGTTGTAAATACCTGGTTTGCATAGCCCCAGGTCATCTTTTACATTGTCCAGCATAGCCCCAATTTTGGTGGGTGGGCAAAATATTCTCTTGATGTCATATTTCTGGAGAATCCTGCTGATCTTGGCAGAGATAGGTCCAGCGTATGGCAGGTATGCCATCTTCTTTGCCTCTTCTGGTTCTTCTTCTGGGTTCTTTGGCCGGTTGGCAGGTTGAAGTGCCTTCTGGATATCTCTAGAGGAGTACCCATTCCTGCTGAACACTGATCGTAAGTGTTCTATTTCTGTGGCCAAACTATCAGGATCTGACAGAGTTTGTGCTCTGTGAACCAGTGTTTTGAGCACTCCATTCTTCTGTGCTGGATGGTGGCAACTGCTGGCTTGTAGGTGTAAGTCAGTGTGCGTAGGTTTGCGGTACACACTGTGTCCAAATGTGCCATTTGCCTTTCTCTTCATCAGAACACCCAAGAACGGAAGTAGTCTATCCTTCTCCATTTCCATTGTGAACTGAATGTTCGGATGGCAAGAGTTCAGATGTAGCAGGAACTCATCTAACTTCTCTCTACCATGGGGCCAGATGACAAAGGTATCATCCACATACCTAAAAAAGCACTTGGGTTGATATGTGGCTGAGAGTGCCCCCTCTTCAAACCTTTCCATAAAAAGGTTGGCCACCACTGGTGATAGAGGGATGCCCATCGCCACCCCTTCTGTTTGTTCGTTAAATTGAGCCCCATATAGGAAGTACGTCGAGGTGAGTACATGCCTGAATAGGTCAAGGAAAGCCCCATCGAACTTCTCTCCAATAAGTCCAAGTGCCTCCTTCAGCGGTACCCGTGTGAAGAGAGACACCACATCGAAACTAACCATGATGTCTGTGTCTGTGATGTGTTGCTGGCCCAATCGTTGCAGGAAATCCTCTGAGTTCCGAGTGTGATGTGCACATTTACCCACATGTGGTGTCAACACCATCTTCAGGTATTTCGCAGTAGGGTAAGTTGCTGCGCCAACATTGCTGACAATAGCTCTTAGTGGAACCACATCCTGATGAACCTTGGGGTCCAACGCAGGACACTCCGGGATTCTACAAGAAATAGAAGTGGAGACCGAGAGAACAGTCGTGAGACGAGGTGTCGGACATTAGAGACCAGATCTGACACACCCCAGACCATGAACTCGACTTCAGAAGACGGTCAGGTCGGGCGCGGACGGCGGAGGGAACACCGGCGACCAGAGAGGGGCAATGTAGCCGCGTCTGGCGGCCGCCGGTCCGCTTCGTCAGTGTGTCGTCGACTTAGGAAAGGTAGTTTTTACCAAGGAGGTATTTACTACTAACCGCAGAATATAAGAAGGAAAGAAGGTGCTTCACGTTTATTTATATGTCATCACGCAGGCGGTGGAAAAAGTAGAAGCACAAGAAGAGAGCGATACTTAGCAAGTTAGCGAGTAAGTAGCGCTCTGGGCCGCTTGTAGCGGTCTCTGTCGTGAGATGGAGCACCAAGGCTCCGGATGAGAGGGTTCGCAGAGTCCGCAGAGGAATGATACAGTTGTCTTGCTTGGCGTTGGAAACGGGAGATGACGTAGTCCTCTTGGGCCGCCTCGTGGAGATAGTGAGACGGAAACGTGGCAGGAACATGAAAAATACGGCGGAGAGCCTTGTTCTGGAGCTGCTGAAGGCGACGAATGTGCTTATTGGCAGCGTTTCCCCAGACGGCGCTTGCATAATCCATCACTGGGCGTATAAAGAGGCGGTAGACCAGAAGCCCGTTCCTCACGGAGAGGGCAGAGCGTTCGTTGAGGAGGGGGTATAAGGCCCCCAGACGTTGATGCACTTTAAGGCGGACGGCCGCTGCTTGCTGTTGCCACGTCAGCTGACGGTCCATGATGACACCCAGGTAGGTGGCGGCGTCGCTCCACGCAATGTCCACACCAAACAGGCAGATTGGTGTGACCGGCGGCGAGTGTCTCCTGGTGAAGATGACGGCCTGGCTCTTGAGGGCATTAAAGGAGAAACGCCATCGCGTCGCCCACGCCTCGAGGTCAGAGCAAGCATCCTGCAACCGACGGTGGAGAGCCGCCGGCCATCGGCTACGGGTGTAGAGAAGGGTGTCATCAGCGTAGAAGGCCCTCTCGACGCGTGGAGATCGAGGGAGGTCGGACATGTAGAGAGAATAGAGCGTGGGGCCCAGGACTGAGCCCTGCGGAACGCCCGCCGTTATCAGCCTGGTCGAGGACAGGGCGTCGCCGATCCGCACCTGAAAGCGGCGTCCCCGCAAGTACGAGGCGAGGAGATGAACGATCTTCTTTGGGAAGCCCATATCCTTGAGCTTGTACAACAGCCCGCAATGCCACACGCTATCGAACGCCTTCGAGACATCTAGGAAGATGGCGCCGCAGAATTCCCTGTTGTTGAAGGCGAGGGTGATTTCCTCCACCACACGGATCAACTGGAGACAGGAGTCTGGCGGCCGCGGACCTCAAACGGAACACACGACGCGGCGCGGACCGATTAGGGAGCGCCCAGCACGAAACAGATGTGGAAATCATAGTAACAGTCAGGAGATAGAGTACCCAACATCTCAGATCGGGGCTGACACATCTCAGACGACAACCACATCCGTTGAGGACGGGCAGAACGGGCGACGACGGCAGTCAGAACATCCGCGACTGGAGGGTCCATTGAAGCCGAGTCTGGCGGGCGCGCGGACCACAGATGGAACACTCGACCCGGCGCGGACCGATTAGGGAACGCCCAGCTCCTCCCAGGCATAAATACTGGACTCGATCGACCCAAGGACCATGAGAGCGGCCTGAGCTGGCGAGGCGAGCGCATCGCTGCCGTTGCGCGCTTCGCTTACTCGGCCGTTGAGAGCTCGTGAAGAGGTTTTCTGTGCTGTGGGCGCCGCGGAGAGCAAATTGTCGTGTGTTGTTTTTACAACGCGTGCAAATTGTCGTGTTCCGCGCCTCGCAGCATGGGAAAGAAGGATGCGCACAGGAAACCTGCCGCTACGAAGGGTCCTTCGGTTGTGCAACTCACCGAGTCTGCCGACCGTGCAAGGAACTCCCGAGAAGACGAGTCGCGGCCTATCCCCCCCTTGTACGTCAAGTGCAAAGGCGGGTGGACAGCGCTGTTCGACACCATGACGAATTGCGCTCGGAACAAGGTGGTCTACGAGTCTGTCGATACAGACTCGCTGATCTGCGTTCGAGCCGCAAACGTGGCCGACCACAGGGCGATCAAGGTCGCAGTGGCCGACCACATCGTCGACGCGCCGCCGGCGCGTGAGAAGGCACCTTCCGTAGGAAGGATGAAGACAACTAAGGCACTCCTCAGGGGGTTACCTTGGTGCTGTGATGAGGCAGCGGTCCGGGAAGGGCTGCTGCGAGCCGGGTTTGGTAATGCAGCCGCAAGGTTGCATAACCGGACCAACAGGAAGAGGGCGCCGCTCTATGCCGTGACCGTGCAAACGATCGACGGCGGGAGCGACTTGCGGAAGTTGCTGGGCTTCCCGGTTACGACGGAGGCTCTCCCGACCGCCATGGACCCTCAGCCCGAGTGCTTCAGGTGCCAGGGCGAGGGCCATGTTGCGAAGTATTGCCGCAACGCGGCGCGGTGCGTCAAGTGCTCAGGTGAGCACGACAGCCGCGCCTGCGACCGCGGCAGCAACGCTCTGCCGACTTGTGTCCGGTGTGGCGGCCCGCACGTCGCCAGTTGGCGCGGTTGTGCAGCTTTCTCAAGCCGCAACCGTGCCGGGGGCGGCGAAGCGGCCGCGGCCGCACCGACGCAGCAGCAGAAGAGAAAACGACGCCGGAAACGGCGTAGGGCGCAGAACAGCCCGACGCAGCTGAGGGACGGCGCAGCAGCAGATCCACCTGCCAGGGGCGGGGACGGCCGCTCGGAAACGGGCAGCCAGGACGCAGCTCGCTCTCCCGTGAAGAGATGTGACCTCGAACTCGGCACCGCCGTGATGGAGGCCACAGCAGCCCTCAAAGCCGTCATGGCGGCGGAGAGGGCTGCCTTCGCAGCCGCCGTGGCTGCAGAGAAGGAAGAGGCCCTGAGGCAACTGCGAGCAGTCTTCGCCCAAGGCGACCTCGCAGAAGGACGCTCGCGCGCCTATCCCAGTGGTTGTCCCAGCAGCACCGCAGGTGAGAGGCGCAAAGAAGAAGACAACCGCCGCCCCAGCGGAACCGGTGGCGATGCCGACCGCTGCGGGAGCGTCCATCATCGCGACAGCGAGAGCGAACGGCATACATTTCTCCGACGCTGAAGCGGCGCATCTCACTGAACAAGCGGAGCGGCTCGAAGCTGCAATGCAGAAGTCCTGCGCCGTGCAGTAGAGGAGGACGCTGAACGGTAGCCGATCGCCGCCGTTCTGCACCAGCCTGATGAAGCTGCACCAAGTCACTGACGACAAGGCGCAGCAGAGGGCCTAACAGCAACGCATGCGTTGCCGCGCCGGACTCTTTATGTTACAGGGAAGAAGCCACTGCGGCCGGCCCAGGAGACTACAAGCGAGCCCAGCCGCAGCACCCGGACTGACCCAGCTAACGACCACGCAGCACATAGGTAACGATGCACGATACCTCATGCTAACCTTCCCGCACCTTGCATGCTCTGTCGCAGCTAGCAAGCCGCTACTGCCCTTACTACCCGTCCTACTGTCGCAGAGGTTTTTTTCCCTTGGTGCTGGCCTTTGCACTTTTTTTCCTCTGCTCTTACAACCGCTACCCTTCGATCGTTTTTCGACCACTTCTATCTCCTGATGGACCATGTTAATGGGTAATCTTACCCAGACGCATGGATAACGTCACAGCCTGCATCCTGTGACGCCTGATTCAAAAACTAACATGTTTACGGAGGTGACAGTAGAACTTTTGGTTTGGTCACCACGTTGGTGCGGGCGTGGAGGGGCCCCACCCTTTCTAAAAATAAACCCAAGGACCAGTCTCAGGTAGCACCTGAAGAAGACAGCGAGGCAAGCTGTTGAAATATCGTGCGAGAACAACGCGAACATCCGGCTGGATTCCCGAATATCCAAGATGTCAACAGATCGCCGGGAAAGCATGAAGAATTACAACTAAAATGTTACTCCAGGTCACTTTACAATGGCTCTTCGTTTGACTGTTACGTTTCCTCACTTTTTTCGAACAACTAGATGGATGTTACTTGTCACATAAACATTCGAAACAAATATACTCACGGAACCAAGAACATATAATGAATGCAATCTTTCGACAGCTACACTGTTCCTTCCGAAGAGTCGGCGGAAAACAAACTTGGTTTTCATTTAAAAATATGTCTTTTTCGGGAATTAATTTTGATGCGCGCTACGCACGCGATATCATGCCCTGAAAAATCGGTGCTGAAAGTTGGTTATGAATTAAGCTGTGAATAGTTATTGCATCCGTGCCATTCCGACTGGGTTTCCAGAAGCGCACTGCAATTCTGAAGCCTGGAAATAAAGTTTTATAACCTGGCAATAGAAATAAACATCACACGGCTGGCACACGGGTGTGCAGTTTGGCGGTATTACTTTTACTGTGCACGTCGGCTGACCCTCGTCATATGTTACTTACGAAGAACACCGTATTCATTCACAAAACGTATTTCATTCTGCGCATTAACGATGGAAAAATCACTACATCTGTCAGCGAGGTTCACGGCAGCCTACTGACGGAAAACAACGCTTTCAGATTGACTTCTACAAGGCACGTGCTGGACACCTCCAGTCTTCCAGGTCCACAACTATGATATGACGAAGAGGCAACAGGGACAACATAACTCTCCCCACGTGCATACTGTCCCGTGCCTCGCTGTAAACAAGCATCGCGCGGTTGGCTATCTGTGATCCCTCGTGAGGAATTCGCAGCACTCCTACTCGGAGTTGTTTTCATACGACAAGGCTTAAAAGTATGATACTTTACTAACTCACGGCGTTTGGAAAATTAGTTTGCCTACCTTATTATTATCATTCCTTATTGATTTACTTGCCTTACTAACCCTCCTGTCCCTATCAATTGAGATATGGAAAAATACAAACGAAAAGAATAACATCCGCTATGCTTCCACGAGATTCGAACCCGGGTTTTCCGATTCCCCGCCAGTTACTTTAGCCGTTGTGCTACTTTTTTTTTAAATCTCACTTTGTTCGCTTTTGTTCGTTGCATCTGCTACGGGCGGACGTCGTAAGACATCCGTTTAAGTTCGTTGTTGATTGATTAACTCAGTTTTTTTTATTACAGAGGGCAGCTAACCCTCCGACCCAATACGCTGAGCTACCGTGCCGGCATGCTATCGGCGCTGTCGGCGAGAAGCGTTTACCATGTGGGTACAGAAGCGGCAGTTGTAAAAGTTTCTTTCCTCGATTTCTGGAAAAGTTTGCGCTTGCGGACCCCATACCTGATGATGAAAAATGCTCTATTTACTATTATCTATCGCTTCCTCCAATTTTGAGACGATTGATCGTCATAACATTTAGGGGTGATTTTCTCAAAATTGCAGGGGTGTTGACCCAAAATATTTTAGAGTTTTAGGTTGTACTCAAGCGACCTGCCAAATTTGAGCCGAAGCGGTTGGCCGTGTCTGAGGCCTTCCCTTTGTAAGACCGAAATATCACACGCTCATAAGACATCAATTAATTAATCAAATTGTCCTCAAAATGTTCGAAACTTAAACTGCCTAAGTCACGATACTTCCTAACAGTGATGAACTCAACAGTTCTTCATTTTACAAATTATTTAGCATGATGTTAGACGTACGAAGGCTGGCGAGCGACTCTCGCGATGCCTCCCCACTCTCAGTCTATTCAACTTTCTGTGCACGGGAACAACTTAATTCTGATTGGCTAATGGTCTGAATGACCAATCAGAATAATCCTTCTAGATCATTCTCGCAGCAAAACCTGCCTGAGCCAATCACTAATCAGAAAATCATTTACCTCATTCCAATGCCAATTTGTAGTATAATATTTAAGAAAATAGACCGAAATACAAAATAAAATTTAAATTAATTTAGAAGCCTATTCAACTTCCGGCTTCTATTCTGGCTGGTTTCTTACAAAAGCAAGCACACATCGGCATACGTCATCAGCTTCGTGGTTGCACCACAATTTTCCCACGTTCAGTTTCATAAGTTTTTACATAAAATAGTATTAAGTTTTTTCGTATGTCCCACAGACACTCTCTTACTTATCCCATGTATACTCGCAACAAAATATAAGCAGATAATAATTTTGAATAATTTTTACACTACGAAATGCAGACTAATTAAAGTTAAATAAATCCAAATAAGTAATTTTATGTATTGAAAACTTTGTTGTGGCTTTAGATGATAATAAAAGACAAACTGCAACTTTTCCTGAGTTTTGAAACATAAGTGTCGGTTTTTCGACATTTAAGTAATTTTCTCAATCTCTGGAACTATAAAAGTCTGAAATTTTTACAGGATCCTTTACTTAATAACAAAAGTTGAGCAAAATCGGATGATAATTACAATGGTTTATTTAGATTCGTAGGGGGTATGAATTTACTTTCCTACTAGATGTGTAAGTAGGCTGTTTAGGTTTTTATGTTGGTAACGTCACCTAGCGCTCTGTATGAAAATCACTGGCGTGATGTGTGCAGTCTGTGGCTGGTTGGCATTGTTCTAATATTCGCCATTGTAGTGTTGGGCAGTTGGATGCGAACATCGCGTAGCGTTGCGCAGTTGGAGGTGAGCCGCCAGCAGTGGTGGATGTGCGGAGAGAAATGGCAGGATTTTGAGAGCGGACGACCTGGACGTGTGTCCATCAGAAAGATTAAATTTGTAATATTGGATAGCATGAACTGATATATATATATATATATATATATATATATGATGACTTTTGAACATTATGAAGGTAAATACATTGTTTGTTCTCTATCAAAATCTTTCATTTGCTAACTATGCCTATCGGTAGTTAGTGGCTTCAGTAGTTAGAATCCTTTATTTAGCTGGCAGTATTGGCGCTCGCTGTATTGCAGTAGTTCGAGTAACGAAGATTTTTGTGAAGTAAGTGATTCATGAAAGGTATAGGGTATTGTTAGTCAAGGCCATTCTTTTGTAGGAAAAGTCAGATCGCGTTGCGCTAAAAATATTGTGTGTCAGTTTAGTGATGATCAGAACAAGTAAAGAGAGAAATGTCTGAGTACGTTCAGTTTTGCTCAGTTGCTTGAAAATCAAATAACGTAAGTGGTTTACCAGCACAGTAATTCACTAATTTTCCTAAGGGGACGTTTCAGATGTTACTGGAGACCGTTCTCACGGCCGATAGTGTCAGCTGCACTGTGAGTCACAGCGGAGAGCAAATCCTGCAGCCACCGTGATACACGGTTGCATGCTATACTGTACAGAATGTTATGTGGTAATAATTTGCTACGTTAAACTACTCTTGAAAAAGTGTACAGATTCACCGTAAAATTCTGGTATTATAAGGACCAAATGCTATGCCGCATCTTTTGTTTCCCCGTTAACCTTGCAAGTCTGTCAAATAATGTACTACTTAAAGCTGAATATTTCTCACTCGTTTCTCTAAATGATAGAATAAAGACTTGCAAAATTTTCCAGCCATATGATAGGAAATGTTCTTCCCCTCAGCTCAGTAATGTGGTGCTCTTTCTCATTCATAGTTAAGTGCACCACTTACTACCCTTTCTTCAGCGTAAGTTTTAACGAAAATTGAAATATTTAGGTAAAAACTCTTCCGCCCGGACCGAGTTCGCTTGTAGTGTCTTTGCCGAACTTGTTCTGCGTGACCTTTAGTAATTGGTTGTAATAAGTATGGGTTTAGGTATAAATGTGTGCCTGCATAAAATTACAATGAAGCCAGGTCTGCGCTTCCCTCTCCATTTCCATAATTACGTGAAGAAAGTGAATCATGTTAACTAGAGAGACCAGTTGTGATGATGTATATTCCACCAGACACACGGCTAGTTATTGAAATGCCATTAGTATTGAATAAATATCAATTAACCTATAACCTCGTCTGATTATTTGCTCCCTTCATCATAAAGAATAGGTGAAAGTCAGTACCACAGATGAATGCTTGGTCATGAAAGTAAATATTGGATCAATGCTCCCTATTAGGCCCTGCATAGGTGCCTTCAGTACTGGTTCCAAAAATATTGCGTCATCCGTTGCGTTCAAATTTTTACCGGTTGGTTACGCCCCAACAGTAACTCGCAGGGGCCTGTAATTTCGTGGACCACACGAATGTTTTGAACCATTACTACAGAGAGTAGCTTACAGGAGCTGTAGGACATGACAAGCGACGGTAATCTTCGTACCAGATCGAGTTATAACTTTAACTATACCACCACCATTACGAAGGTTGCGTTGCAATGCAACAGGATGATTCCGTCCGACAGTATTCCGACAGTCTGAGGGCAAACGGCGAAGCCAACAATGTAAACATTCCACATCCCCCCGGTAAAGAAATACAAAGCTCTTCAAAGAAGTTCTGGTAAGGTCACGACGACATTCTTGTCTGCTCATCGGGTTCCTCGAGCACGGCAGCACTTATCAGTGCGCAGCGATATGAAGACAATTTGCATAAACTGCGACACGCCTTGGAATTCAGAACGCCCAGGAAGGCTGTCGTACGGAATCAACTCGTTGCACGATGACGCTCATCCATCTCATTATCCGTACATCCTGGATCTGCTACCGTGTGATTTTCACGTCTTCAGTGACCTGAAGAAATGTGTGGATGTCGGTTTCAGTCGCGCGAAGAAGTGCAAGATTTAGCGTGGTTATGGCTCCATCAGTGGCAGACTGGGTTCTACAAACAGGAATTGATGGTCTCTTTTCCCATTGGGATAAATGTCTTAAGCTTGTGGTGATTATTTTTGAATGGAACCATTCCTTGGTTCGGTTGCGGCGTGTGTTCGGTTTTCATTTGACTGACCCTTATAACTGAAGATAAGATAGAAATTTAATATTACATACATACTTTAGAAAGTTAAGTTGAGGATCAAGTAGGTAAAAAGACGAGGGCTAGTAGAAATCCTTGGGTAACAGAAAAAGGAGAAAATATAAAAATGCAGTAAATGAAGCAGGCAAAAAGGAATACAAACGTCTCAAAAATGAGATCGACAGGAAGTGCAAATTTGCTAAGCAGGGATGGCTAGAGGACAAATGTAAGGATGTAGAGGCTTATCTCATGAGGCGTAAGATAGATACTGCCTACAGGAAAATTAAAGAGACCTTTGGAGACAAGAGAACCACTTGCAAGAACATCAAGAGCTCAGATGGAAACCCAGTTCTAAGCAAAGAAGGGAAAGCAGAAAGGTGGAAGGAGTATATAGAGGGTCTATACAAGGGCGATGTACTTGAGGACAATCTTATGGAAATGGAAGAGGATGTAGATGAAGATGAAATGGGAGATACGATACTGCGTGAAGAGTTTGACAGAGCACTGAAAGACCTGAGTCGAAACAAGGCCCCCGGAGTAGACAACATTCCATTAGAACTACTGACGGCTTTGGGAGAGCCAGTCCTGACAAAACTCTACCATCGTGGGGGCAAGATGTATGAAACAGGCGAAATACCCTCAGACTTCAAGAAGAATATAATAATTCCAATCCCAAAGAAAGCAGGTGTTGACAGATGTGAAAATTACCGAAATATCAGTTTAGTAAGTCACAGCAGCAAAATACTAACGCGAATTCTTTACAGACGAATGGAAAAACTAGTAGAAGCCGACCTCGGGGAAGATCAGTTTGGATTCCGTAGAAATGTTGGAACACGCGAGGCAATACTGACCCTACGACTTTTCTTAGAAGCTAGATTAAGGAAGGGCAAACCTACGTTTCTAGCATTTGTAGACTTGGAGAAAGCTTTTGACAATGTTGACCGGAATACTCTCTTTCAAATTCTGAAGGTGGCAGGGGTAAAATACAGGGAGCGAAATGCTATTTACAATTTGTACAGAAACCAGATGGCAGTTATAAGAGTCGAGGGACATGAAAGGGAAGCAGTGGTTGGGAAGGGAGTGAGACAGGGTTGTAGTCTCTCCCCGATGTTATTCAATCTGTATATTGAGCAAGCAGTGAAGGAAACAAAAGAAAAATTCGGAGTAGGTATTAAAATCCATGGAGAAGAAATAAAAACTTTGAGGTTCGCCGATGACATTGTAATTCTGTCAGAGACAGCAAAGGACTTGGAAGAGCAGTTGAACAGAATGGATAGTGTCTTGAAAGGAGGATATAAGATGAACATCAACAAAAGCAAAACGAGGATAATGGAATGTATTCGAACTAAGTCGGGTGATGCTGAGGGAATTAGATAAGGAAATGAGACACTTAAAGTAGTAAAGGAGTTTTGGTATTTGAGGAGCAAAATAACTGATGATGGTCGAAGTAGAGAGGATATAAAATGTAGACTGGCAATGGCAAGGAAAGCGTTTCTGAAGAAGAGAAATTTGTTAACATCGAGTATAGATTTAAGTGTCAGGAAGTCGTTTCTGAAAGTATTTGTATGGAGTGTAGCCATGTATGGTAATGAAACATGGACGATAAATAGTTTGGACAAGAAGAGAATAGAAGCTTTTGAAATGTGGTGCTACAGAAGAATGCTGAAGATTAGATGGGTAGATCACATAACTAATGAGGAAGTATTGAATAAGATTGGGGAGAAGTTTGTGGCACAACTTGACTAGAAGAAGGGATCGGTTGGTAGGACGTGTTCTGAGACATCAAGGGATCACCAATTTAGTATTGGAGGGCAGCGTGGAGAGTAAAAATCGTAGAGGGAGACCAAGACGTGAATACACTAAGCAGATTCAGAAGGATGTAGGTTGCGGTAGGTACTGGGAGATGAAGAAGCTTGCACGGGATAGAGTAGCAGGGAGAGCTGCATCAAACCAGTCTCAGGACAATAACAACAACAAGTTGAGGTACCGAATACACTGAGGTAGCGGAAGTCTCGGGATACCTCCTAATATCGTGTCGAACCTCCTCCTGCGCAGTGCAGAGCAGCAACTCAACGTGACGTGGAGTCAACGAGTCGTTGGAAGAGGTCTGCAGAAATATTGAGCTACGCTGCCTCGATAACCAACTATAACTGTGAAGGTGTTACCGGTACAGGATTTTGTGCACGGATTGCCCTGTTGATTATGCCCCATAAATATTCGATGGGACTAATGTCGGGTGATATGGGTAGCCAAATCATTCGCTCGAACGGTCCAGAATATATAGGAAGAGGTGGAGCATCGAAGATACACACGGTTATTACAGCCAGACAAGTCACCTGTGGCCGAACATTGTACTGATACAGGGTATTCTATGAATTACAGTGATGTGAAGATTTTAACATCCACCAATTCCTTTTGGGAATCTGTCTTCAAGGAAGCTACAGAAATCAGATTAGCTAATAATTTAATGAAGAGAGATAATGGTTTTAATTTGGACAAAGCATAGAATCCGGCTCTTGGGGTAATTAAACTGCACAGAAGTCTTCATGGTGTCACCACTGCCGATCATACATCGATAAGCGAATCGAATGCCTGTACGCCTTCGCCACAAGCTGCGCATGTGTAAGCGTATTTCTTTGCCGCCGACCAGCATCTGTGACCCGCATTCGCGGTGGAGCATATAAGGTCGCGCTTGGCATCTGGTTGTCAGTCTTGTGACTCACTCTGAGGATGGCCGGACAATACGCAGCCGAAATATCAGTGCAGGAAATTTTATTTTTGCTGTTTCATGCCCGAAATTTAATGGACTATTCATTACGTTGCGAGAAGTTGAAAATGCACGGTCCACAATGTTCTTCAGACCATGCTAACACTTAACAATCTCACACGTTTGTTTCGTAACTTATCCAACTTCTGGATGTTAGATGCCATCTCCTCCCCGAAGAGGTATTTGATGTGACCCTTGAAATTTTCCCGGCGTATCGAATATTCCACAAGATTTCGGGATTGCAGCCGGATCTCATCGACTTCTTTCCACGATATTTCGGCTGACAACCTTACAGCCATCTTCAGGCGAGTGTTTGACACTGGAGATTGCTAGTGCAAGTCGCTCTATTTATGCGTAAAAGTGCCGCAGGCGCGCATGCGCAAGTTACCGTAGCATGCGCGCCACCTGTCGATTCCAAGGCCCTCTACAATATTACTGCATCTACGGAGCGCAAACGAATGCGTGAACAAAGTACAACATGCACGCAGACGTTTCCAAAACATTAAAATGCAAAATTTCATATTAAAATTAAAATTACTTGTCGCTTGATATGTCAGAAACCATAAAAAGTTTTCTTTTAGTTGAAATTAAAGAAATCAACGGGTCCCAGGCCTTATTCAATAAAAAGCCGCCATCACGATTAATGAGATTGTCCGCTAAACGTATTTCCAAGGATTCCTTCACAACTGAATCCCAGAAGGATCTCGATGGGGCCAAGATTTTCGTGGCCGAATAATCCATAGTATGTCCTGTGGAAATACAATGTTCGTCTATGGCCGACTTACTGGGCTGTAAAAGGCGAGTGTGCCGCTCATGTTCAACGCAGTGGTCATGTACTGTGCGTGTGGTTTGACCAATGTAGGCTTTCCCACACTCGCAACACTGCTCCCGGCCACGACTGCATTACCTACCGCCACCTCAAACATTGCCCTCCCTCCTTCCCTTCAGTCCTTGCCACCCTCTACAATGTCATCCTGGCCACTGGCTTCTACCCCGACCTGTGGAAAACCTCCCGTATCCTGATGTTCTCCAAACCCAACAAGCCTCCATCTGATGCCTCTTCCTATCGTCGTATCTGTCTCACATCGGTGTTCAGCAAGCTCTTGGAATCCATCCTTTCCCGGCGCATCCATCACCACCTCCACCAAAACCACCTCCTCCCCAACACCCAATGTGGCTTTCGACCTTCCTTCTCTGCTGATGACCAACTCCTCCGCCTCACTCATCTCCTCTCCCTCCAGCTTAACTCCCGTCGCTCCGCCATTTTTGTCTCCCTTGACCTCGAAAAGGCCTACGACCGTGTCTGGCATCCTGGTCTCCTGTTTAAACTCCAAACCTACGCGCTTCCTATCAACTACATCCGTCTGATGGCCTCCTTCCTTTCCCACCGCCCCCCCTATGTTACCATCCATCATGCCAATTCCCACACCTTCTACCCCTCTGCGGGTGTGCCCCAGGGCTCTGTCCTCTCCCCTCTCCTCTACCTCCTGTACACGGCAGATATGCCCCAACCCCCCCTCCCCCCACCAGTACACCTCTTGCAATATGCTGATGACACCGCATTCCTTGCCCTCCCTCCTACCCTCCTACGGTCCCAACACCTTCTCCAGAATCACCTTGACCTTTTTGCTGCATGGTGTAACCAGTGGCTCCTGAAAATCAATCCTTCCAAGACCCAGGCAATCATCGTAGGTCATACCACTCGCTCCTTCTGGCTCCTGGATTTCTCCCTTACTGTCTGCACCCGTCCTGACTGCCTCACCCCCACCCTCACCTACCTTGGCCTCACCATTGACCGTCACCTCGCCTGGATCCCTCATCTCCGCTCCATCCAATCCAAAGCCCACAACCGCCTTCGACTCCTCAAACTCCTCTCTGGCCGGACATGGGGTTTACACCCCTCTACCATCCTCCACACCTACAAATCCTTAACCCATTCCATCCTCTGTTATGCCAGTCTTGCCTGGATATCTGCCCCCCCCCCCCCAAATTCTATAAGTCCTTCCAGATCCTTGAGCGTCATGCACTCTGCCTTGCCTTCCGTATACGCCTCCCGTCCCCCATGCGGATCCTCTATGATCTCATTCCTTTCCCCCATCTGCTCCTCTTCCTCGAACATATCCGCATCCTCTACACCTCCCGCCCCCTTGAACCCCCTCACCCCCTGGTTGCTCCTCTCCTCTCCCATCCCCGCCCCCTGCCACGTCTTCACTCTTGTATCCCCCCTACCCTCCATCTCTACACCCTACATCTCCTTTCCCAAGGTGGCTTCCATCAACTCCCCCTCCTGGATGGTGCCCTCTCTCCCTCCATTTATCCCTCATATCAACTCTGATACTGACCCCCCTCCTTTCCTCTGTCCTTTCCCTGGGCTCCCTCTTCCTCCCCCCTTCCATCCTGTGTTTTCTCCCTGCCTACCCTCTCCTCCCCCCCGAGTCCTTTTGTACTCCCCTCCTCTGCCTCCATGGCACGTCTGATCAGCACCCCCACCCCTCTTCTGGATCCTCCTCTTCCATTGGCTCCTTTCCCCCCTCTCCTTCCCCCCTTTTTTTCCTGTCATCTGACCAGTTTCCCCCACCTGCTCTCAGGTGTGGTATGTCATATTTGTGCCAAATTTTTAGTGCAGTGTTTAAGTAAGTGTTCAGTGTTGTGCGTCTTTCCACAGTGTTGCGAACGGAAATCATGCTGTCACTGGGTGTGCATTTTATATCTCTTGCAAACAGAACCCAGACTGTCGCCGTGTTTTTTTAATTGTCTGTCTATTATTTTTCTGCTTCCTGTGTATTTTATTAGCATCATCAACCCTGTGTTTTATGTTTTAAGCTCCAGCATTTTCTGCCATTTTACCTGTAAGTCACCGATTTTATCGCCAACTGTTATTATTTTTTCTTATCTTCATCTTTTTAAAACAAATTTGGTAGGCTGAAGAGCGGCGTAATAAGCTGCTGCCAGCCCGCCCCCTTTAGGGGGAATCGAAACTCAATAAAGGGAAAAAAAATAGCAATCTCAAGTGTCAAACACTCGCCTGAAGATGGCTGTAAGGTTGTCAGCCGAAATATCGTGGAAAGAAGTCGATGAGATCCGGCTGCAATCCCGAAATCTTGTGGAATATTCGATACGCCGGGAAAATTTCAAGAGTCACTTCTTCTGACCAATTTCTAACAACTGTGATTGTGGCTTGGCGACTAGACATCGTTGTTTGGGAACATGAAGTGCATGAATGGCTGCAAATGGTCTCCAAGCAGCCAAACATAACGATTTCCACTCACATCGGTTCAGTTGTACCAGAGGACGCAGTCCAATACATGTAAACACAGCCCACACCATTGTGAATACACCACCAGCTTGCACAGGGCCTTGTTGACGAGTTGGACCCATGGCTTCCTGGGTTCTGCGTTGCACTCGAACCCTAGCCTCAGCTCTTACCAACTGACATGGCGACACTTTTCCAGTCGTCTAGGGTTCAACTAGTAAGACTACGAGCCCAAGAGAGGCGTTTCTGGCGATGTCCTGTTGCTAGTAAAAGCACTCGCATCGGTCGTCTTCTGCCATAGCACATTAACGTCGAATTTCGCTGTATGTGCTAACGCATACGTACATCCTACGTCGCACATTGATTTCAGCGGTAATTGTAAGCAGTGTTGCTTGTCTGTTAGCACTGTCAACCCTACGTGAACGCCGCTGATTTCAATCGTTAAGTGAACGCCGTCGGCCACTGCGTTGTCTCTCGTAAGAGGTAATGCCTGAAATTGGGCATTCTCGGCACACTCTTGACACTGTGCATCTCAGAGCATTGAATTCCCAATGACTTCCGGAATGAAATTTCCCTCCATGTAGCTCCAACTACCGTTCCGCATTGAAAGTCTGTTAATTGCTGCTGTGCCATCATAATTACATCCGAAACTTTTTGATGTGGATCACCTAAATGATGACCCACCAGGTTAGCTGAGAGGGCTAATGCGCTGCTTCCTGGACTCGGGTTGGCGTGCTGGCCGTGGATAATCCACCTGGCGGATTAACAACGAGGGCCGGTGTTGTTTTGAGGCGGTTTTCCACATCCCACTAGGTAAATACTGGGCTGTTCCCCACGTCCCGCCCGCATCTCGTGGTCGTGCGGTAGCGTTCTCGCTTCCCACGCCCGGGTTCCCGGGTTCGATTCCCGGCGGGGTCAGGGATTTTCTCTGCCTCGTGATGGCTGGGTGTTGTGTGCTGTCCTTAGGTTAGTTAGGTTTACGTAGTTCTAAGTTCTAGGGGACTGATGACCATAGATGTTAAGTCCCATAGTGCTCGGAGCCATTTGAACCATTTGAGCCCACGTCACGCCTCAGTTACATGACTTGCACACATTTCCAACACATTCGCATCTTTTCATGATTTACACTAGACGCAGTTAGCTGGGGTACACTGATCCCATCCCGGGGAGTACAGGGTGGCGCCAGGAAGGGCATCCAGCCATCCCTACTGTCTTTTTCCAAAGCTGTTTCACAGAGGAAGACTGCACTGTAGTTCCCTCTCTAGATTGTCGCACAGATGACAAAATGGTAGATATCGAAATAGACGACAGAGGAATAGAGAAACAATTAAAATCGCTCAAAAGAGTAAAGGCCGCTGGACCTGATGGGATACAAGTTCGATTTTACACAGAGTACGCGAAAGAACTTACTCCCCTTCTTGAACGGTGTGCCTTGCCAAAAACGATTGTAACCCTCTACATCGCCTACATCTACATCCATACTCCACAAGCCGCCTGTCGGTGTGTGGCGGAGGGTACCTTGAGTACCTCTATCGGTTCTCCCTTCTATTCCAGTCTCGTATTGTTTGTGGAAAGAAAGACTGTCGTTATGCCTCTGTGTGGGCTCTAATCTCTCTGATTTTATCCTCATGGTCTCTTCGCGAGATATCCGTAGGAGGGAGCAATATACTGCTTGACTCCTCGGTGAAGGTATGTTCTCGATACTTCAACAAAAGCCCGTACCGAGTTACTGAGCGTCTCTCCTGCAGAGTCTTCCACTGGAGTTTATCTATCATCTCCGTAACGCTTTCGCGATTACTAAATGATCCTGTAACGAAGCGCGCTGCTCTCCGTTGGTTCTTCTCTATCTCTTCTATCAACCCTATCTGGTGCGGATCCCACACTGCTGAGTAGTATTCAAGCAGTGGGCGAACAAGTGTACTGTAACCTACTTCGTTTGTTTTCGGATTGCATATCCTTAGGATTCTTCCAATCGATCTCAGTCTGGCATCTGCTTTACCGACGATCAACTTTATATGATCATTCCATTTTAAATCACTCCTAATGCGTACTCCCAGATAATTTATGGAATTAAGTGCTTCCAGTTGCTGACCTGCTATATTGTAGCTAAATGATAAGGGATCTTTCTTTCTATGTATTCGCAGGACATTACACTTGTGTACATTGAGATTCAGTTGTCATTCCCTGCACCATGCATCAATTCGCTGCAGATCCTCCTGCATTTCAGTACAATTTTCCATTGTTACAACCTCTCGATATACCACAGTATCATCCGCAAAAAGCCTCAGTGAACTTCCGATGTCATCCACAAGATCATTTATGTATATTGTGAATAGCAACGGTCCTACGACACTCCCGTGCGGCACACCTGAAATCACTCTTACTTCGGAAGACTTCCCTCCATTGAGAATGACATGCTGCGTTCTGTTATCTAGGAACTGTTCAATCCAATCACACAATTGGTCTGATAGTCCATATGCTCTTACTTTGTTCATTAAACGACTGTGGGGAACTGTATCGAACGCCTTGCGGAAGTCAAGAAACACGGCATCTACCTGTGAACCCGTGTCTATGGCCCTCTGAGTCTCGTGGACGAATACCGCGATCTGGGTTTCACACCATCGCATTTTTCGAAACCCATGCTGAGTAGATTTCTAGTCTCCAGAAAAGTCATTATACTCGAATATAATACGTGTTCCAAAATTCTACAGTTGATAGACGTTAGAGATATAGGTCTACAGTTCTGCACATCGACGTCCCTTCTCGAAAACGGGGATGACCTGTGCCCTTTTCCAATCCTTTGGAACGCTACGCTCTTCTAGAGACCCACGGTACACCGCTCAAGAAGGGGGGCAAGTTCTTTCGCGTACTCTGTGTAAAATCGAACTTGTATCCCATCAGGTCCAGCGGCCTTTACTCTTTCGAGCGATTTTAATTGTTTCTCTATCCCTCTGTCGTCTATTTCGATATCTACCATTTTGTCATCTGTGCGACAATCTAGAGAAGGAACTACAGTGCAGTCTTCCTCTGTGAAACAGCTTTCGAAAAAGACATTTAGTATTTCGGCCTTTAGTCTGTCATCCTCTGTTTCAGTACCATTTTGGTCACAGAGTGTCTGGACATTTTGTTTTGATCCACCTACCGCTTTGACATCAGACCAAAATTTGTTAGGATTTTCTGCTAAGTCTGTACATAGAATTTTACTTTCGACCCTGCGAAACTGCGGGACAAGGCACAAGTGAAAGAAGAAGAAGACAGCTCCGCCAACGCACTGCACTTTTATACCTTGTGTATATGCATATCGGTGTCCCTGACTTTTGGTTCTTCATTGGATGTTCATGGTAGGGAGAGCAGTTTGCCCGGCTCGTTGGCAGGTTAGCCAGCGGAAAGCGTGTGTAGGTGTCGGGCGGTGCGAGCACAGCGATACGGCGAAGGCACCGGCTGCTGGGCCGTCCCTCCCCGCGCTACTAAGTGGCGGCATTGGCCGGCGCCGGCAATCAGAGCGAGAGCCGCTGACTCAGCCGCGCCGCTGCCAGATTGGATGGCCGCCGCTGATGGCGCCGCCCGAAAAACGTGGCCGCTGATTGGCCCGAGTCTCGGTCCGCAGTCTCGGCTACGGGCAGACAGCTGTAGGCTCGCCGCTCGTCCGAAGACGCAGCTAATCCAGCTCTAGCGCACCTGCGCTCAAAGGTGGCTCTATCTTTCAGGAGGGAGGGTAAAAACGTCCAGATGTGTGTAAACTTTTTGAGCTCGTTGTCAGTATTTCGCCCTCCTGTGCAACTGTTTTTGTCCTCTGGTGCTTTCATCGAGCTACATCTACATCTACCGGGTGATCAAAAAGTCAGCATAAATTTTAAAACTGAATAAATCACGTAATAATGTAGATATCGAAGTACAAATTGACGCACATGCTTGGAATGACATGGGGTTTTATTAGAACCAAAAAAATACAAACGTTCAAAAAATGTCGGACAGATGGCGCTTCATCTGATGGGAATAGCAATAATTAGCATAACAAAGACAAAGCAAAGATGATGTTCTTTACAGGAAATGCTCAATATGTCCACCATCATTCCTCAAAAATAGCTGTAGTCGAGGAATAATGTTGTAAACAGCACGGTAAAGCATGTCCGGAGTTATGGCGAGGCATTGGCGTCGCATGTTGTCTTTCAGCATCCCTGGAGGTGTCGATCGATCACGATACACTTGCGACTTCAGGTAACCCCAAAGCCAATCATCGCACTGACTGAGGTCTGGAAACCTGGGTGGCCAAGCATGACGAAAGTGGCGGCTGAGCACACGATCATCACCAAACGACGCACGCAAGAGATCTTTCACTCGTCTAGCAATACTTTTTTTTTCTAATAAAACGCCATGTCATTCCAAGCATGTCTGTCAATTTTTACCTCTCTATCTACATTATTCAGTGGTTTATTAAGTTTTCAAATTTATACTGACTTTCTGATCACCCGTTACATCTACATGGTTACTCTGCAATTCACACTTAAGCGCCTGGTAGAGGGTTCATCGAACCATTTTCATACTACTTCTCTACCATTCCACTCTAGAATGGCGCGTGGGTAAAAGAAACACCTAAATCTTTCCGTTCGAGTTCTGATTTCTCTTATTTTATTATGATGATCATTTCTCCCTACGTAGGTGGGTGTCAACAAAACATTTTCGCAATCGGAGGAGAAAGCTGGTGATTGAAATTTCGTAAATAGATTTCGCCGCAAAGAAAACTGCCTTTGTTTCAGTCACTGCCACCTCAACCCGAGTATCATATAAGTAACACTCTCAACCCTATTGCGCGGTAACACGAAACGAGCTGCCCTTATTTGCACTTTTTCGAAGTCACCCGTCAATCCTACCTGGTAAGGATCCCATACCACGCAGCAATATTCCATCAGAGGACGGACAAGTGTAATTTAGCGGGTTTTTTCAAATGTGTGTGAAATCTTGTGGGACTTAACTAAAAATGGTTCAAATGGCTCTGAACACTATGGCACTTAACATCTGTGGTCATCAGTCCCCTAGAACTTAGAACTACGTAAACCTAACTAACCTAAGGACATCACATACATCCATGCCAGAGGCAGGATTCGAACCTGCGACCGTAGCGGTCACGCGGTTCCAGACTGGAGCGCCTAGAACCGCACGGCCACACCGTCTGGCTGGGACTTAACTGCTAAGGTCATCAGTCCCTAAGCTTACACACTACTTCACCTAAATTATCCTAAGGACAAACACACACACCCATGCCCGAGGGAGGACTCGAACCTCTTCCGGGACCAGCCGCACAGTCCATGATTGCAGCGCCCTAGACCGCTCGGCTAATCCCGCGCGGCTTTAACGGGTTTGTCGCATCTTCTAGGTGTTCTGCCAACAAAGCGCAGTCTTTGTTTCGCCTTCCACACAATATTATCTATGTGGTCTTCCCAATTTAAGTTGCTCGTAATTGTAATTACTAGGTTTTTAGTCACGTAGTCGCCAGTCATCTGTTTGTTTTGAACGGCTTGTGAGATAAAAGAGAGGAAAAAATTGTTAAGGATGGATAGGGACTGCGCCTGTTGTGTGCAGTTTCAGGGGCAACTGGCTACCGTCCGTAAACAGCTGGAAACTAGATGTTACAGTAGTTAATGGGGAGCCTAGTGTTAGGAAATGGATCATTAAAATGTATAGGGCCTCATAAACAAAATGATTATTGAGAGAAAACTGTTTCCTATATAGTTATATCTGATCTTCGATTCATGGGCAAAAGGCTGCAGTCCACAGCGTATTTTTCTACCTAAACGCTTCGTCTTCCATTGTTGGAGACATCACCAGAGGATTTAACGCTTCAGAAAGCAGTTACAGACTCAGGCTCAGCAATGTGAACTGTTTATATCGGGGCCAACGAGGGCGCTGCAACGAACTTGTGATGTCGCACTAGCAGGGTTGCCCGCCACACTTCGGGAACGCTCCTCGACTCTGTGCTCACGGGAACCGAAGAAAGCTACCGACAAAGGTCTTAATGTGGTCGTGTACCATCGAGAATTTGTGTGCGTTTAAACGTGCAGTCAAGAATTATTAAACTAGTCTGAAATAGTTACTCAGTCACCCACCCCCCATCCCCGCTCCCCCTCTCCTCCCCCCCCCCTTCCCCCGAGGGGAGCTGTGACGTATGCTCCACGTCCTGTGTTTCTCGTGGGCCTCGGGTTATGTGTGTCCACGCAACGCTTGGCTCGTGACGTCATCGGACTGCAGCCCGGGGCCCACGAGAAGTACAGGGGCTGCAACGAACTTGCGGCGTCACACTAGTTGGTTTGTCCGCCGTACTTCGGAAACTCTCGGCTCCGTGAAAGGCCCATGGGAAATCAATATGTAAATGAAAAGATACCCATTAAAGGTCTTAACTTCGTCCTTTACTATGGAGAGCTCGCATGCACTTTAACGCTCAGTCAAGAACTATTAAACTCTTCTGTAATAGTCAGACACTCCTCTCCCGAGATGGCTGCTGGTATTTGTAAGACCTACAACGATGCGCGCTGTGACATACGCACCACGGTCTGTCATTCTCCTGGGCCTCGCCGCTGCCTAAATCACGGAGTCGTGCCGACGTAAGCTGTGGACCTTGTATTGAGCAAGAATTGGTGCTGTTTGTTTTATTTAGCAAAATGGCATACAACTGCCTAATTTCACTACTTCTTTTCTGTTGAAATTCCTTTTGTGCTTTTGAGAGTGCATTGTCCTGCAGAATGATGGTTATGTCCTGCAGAAAGTGTCATCACTTCTGCCTCTATGCTGTTCATTTTTGGATCACAACCTACAATCAGCTTAGAAACAGAAGTGATGACATTTTCTGCAGGACCTGACCATCATTTTGCAGGCGAATGCTCAAGCACGTACAGTGCAAGCTCTTACTGATTTGTTTGACTGATGGGGGTGCTAAGTGCTATACCACCTACTGTACTCACCTGACTTAAGCCCTCGTGAATTCAACTCGATTTCTAAACTGAAGGAAACACTTCACGGCATTCACTTCAGAACTGCTACAAATTCATCGGGCGGCATTGCCCGCTATAACTCAGATCCTATTAAAGCTCTTTTCTTCTGCGTGACATCCAATATGTTACGAAAATCACAATTGTCTATATAAAACAAAACCCTTACACTCTCACCCTTAAAACTCCACATGAAACAACGACTCCAAATTTACCTGACTATTTACGAGCAGTTACTGTGGACATAGAACAGATGATTGTCACCAAACAAAACGAAACGATGAACCATCTCATTGAGGGGACCAGTTCGAACCGCCTGCCTGGAAACACGTAAGTGCTGCCGATATTGTACCTACCAGAAGAAACGTATGACTGGACTACCAATGTGTGAAATGCCGAACCCTAGCCTGCCTGGAATGCTCTAAGAAGCTGTGTAACATGAGCTTATCAGAGCTGTAAACCGTTATTGATATGCAGTTATTGTTTTGTCGACGCATTTAACTAATTTGTAAGGTATTACGTTTACTTTTGTATCAGTAGCGAAAACAAAATTTGCGTTAATAAAATAGTTCTGATGATTAATAAGTTTGCTAGAAATTGCTCATGTCTTTATTTGAAATTCACTCTAGTTCTCGTATGTTTCCATACTTGGGTGTTATAGTGTATAGTTTATGCCTGATTGTAATCAGTTGCATTTACAATGTAATATTCTGTACCTAGAAAACTTTAGTGTCATGTTCCTGTTATTACGTATTTCAGTGCATTGACTGTCCGTATTGTAATAGACTATTTTTGTTTTATTACAATGTTTTTGATTCCATTCTCTCAATTTTTCTGATGAAGAGCGTTTGATATACGCATTTATATTTTGCATGGCTGTTATTGGCTCTGAGCACTATGGGACTCAACTGCTGTGGTCATCAGTCCCCTAGAACTTAGAACTACTTAAACCTAACTAACCTAAGGACATCACACACATCCATGCCCGAGGCAGGATTCGAACCTGCGACCGTAGCAGTCGCACGGTTCCGGACTGCGCGCCTAGAACCGCGAGACCACCGCGGCCGGCAGGCTGTTATTCACACAAAAGATTTACAAGGTTCTCTTTTCAAATTTACCTAACATGTCGCAAGTTCCTATTTCGTCAAATACCAATAAATTTATGTTTACATTTACATGTATTTTGCCTACTATATACTAATATAAATGCACTAAAAGAGAAAACATGACAACCATTGAAACAAAAAGTGAAAACCCCGAGAATTTATGACAGTTTAGCAGACTGAGAGGTATATTCCCCGTAAAATAAGTAATTTGCACATTCCCAGATAAGGATTAACATTGCTGACTGGAAGAGGTCCTGCATTAACGATAAAGAAATGTACATTTAAATATAAGCAGACGCTCTGAAATTCGTTTTCGACATCTAATTCGTGTGCAACATTTCATCCGTGTTATTCCCCAAAGATTTGCCGTTTTCCCCAATACCTTCCCATTTTCTTTTCATTTTGATTTTCACGACTAACACATTAACTGCTCATAAAAATCAAAGCATACTATGTACGCTATTTTCCTCCACTGAAAAATATTTAATAAGACGTGATCAAATTGTTTCCATCAAAATTTTTCATGCCAATTAGGCCAGTTATCTCTACGCGCCTAATAACACAAGAAGTCTTTGTGCCAGGAATATCCAAGCACCTGTTCACCAGCCTCTAATCTGACCCGAACAGATTCTAACTCAGGGACCAGCCGTTGTTCTGCCTTGAGATTAGTAAATACTGAAGGAATTTCAGTTAAGACCACCATGGCATGACACACGCTCCAGGCTGCGTTCCTCCTCAGGCTCATGAAACATCCGACTCAAAGTATCGGCAATTAGATTCTGTCCCCCCTATTTGGCAAATGTCGCTCTGTAAAACCGTTATCCTAGCTACCCATCGGGCTATCCGCCTAGTTTTGCGAGGTCGAGCCGAAACCCAACTTAGTGCTTGGTTATCAGTCGAAGCTTGAATTTGCTATGCTCAAGCTAAAATCTGAATCTTTCTAAAGCAAAGAAGATGGCTAACGCCTCTAGCTTATAAACTGAATACTTAGCTTGAGTCAACTTAGCTTGAGTCACTGACAAAGCACGAGACGTGTACGTTGGAGGGCATCTCTCCCCGTTCTGTTCTTGCAACGGAACCGCCGCTACTCCCACATTGGTTGTGTCCGTTTGAACTAGAAACGGCAAATTGAAGTCAGGTATACCTAACACCGGGGTCGTGCTCAATGCCTGTTTCAATCCTTCAAAGGTGCCTTGCTGCGATTCTTCCCAGATAACTTTTTCGCTCTTCCTACGTAATTGATTAAGGGGTGTCACCAACTGAGCAAAATTAGGAATACATTTATAAAGAAATTTACCATGCCGATAAATCTGGCTATGGCCTTTGTACCTCGTGGAACGGTGAACTGATTGATGCCTTTAGTGCGAGTCTGGTCCACCTCGACTCTCCTTTGAGAGAAAATGTGCCCCAAGAAGGAAATCTGCTCACGGGCTAGGGTCACCTTAGTACGTTTTACAGTGAGTCCTGCTCCCTTGAGACGGCGGAAAACTTCCCTTAGATGTTCGCAGTGTTCCTGGAAATTCGCGCTATAGTTCATCACATCTAAATAGGTCGCGCAAGACCGAATCCAACAGACTCGACAAAACCGCCGCGCGAGTAGCCAACCCAAAAGGCACTCTATTGAATTCGCATAAGTTGTAATCAGTACAAAATGCGGCAATACGTTTAGACTCCTCAACCAGGGGAATCTGATAATACGATTGGTTCAACAGGTACTGGCAGAACTGAAGCCGTGAGGACGGGTCGTGAGTCATGCTTGGGTAGCTCAGATGGTAGAGCATTTGCCCGCGAAAGGCAAAGGTCCCGAGTTCGAGTGTCGGTCCGGAACACAGTTTTAATCTGCCAGGAAGTTTCGTGCTTGGTTCAAGTCAAGGACAGTGAAAATCTTATCACCAGCAAACCAAGTAAAGCAATTCTGAAGCTCTGGAAGTGGAACTGATTCCAAAACAATCTTCTGATTTAAGGGCCGGTAGTCAACCACAGGCAGAAAACCTTCACCATAAGGCTTGGGAACTAATAAAATCGAGGCTGCATACGGCGAGACGGAAGGCCTAATTGCACCATCCGCTAATAGCTGATCTACAATTTCCCGTAGTTTTTTTCATTTTAGGATGAGACAATTGGTACAGTGTCTGGCGTACGGGGCTCTGATCCTTGAGTGGAAGATTATTTTATTGGTCACGCCCAACCGATCCCTTTATACTTTAGGAAATTCGTCCAACAACTCAATGATCTCAGCTGCTTGAATTCCCGGCAGGGGACACATCATCCCTGTTCACCTGAACACAACTTGCAAGCCTTCGTCCCACCATTATGAGGACAAATAAAAATTTCCACTTGACCTAAACTTAAAGGAAAAACTACCACTCGCTTAATCCATTATACACTGCTTTAAGCGCAAAAAATTACATCCCAATACGGCTCTGACTGCCAACTCTTTAACAACAAGGCATTCCAAGGGCCATGTAAGGCCTTTAATGCTTAATTTAATACGGGCCTGACCTACTTAAAAAGGCCGCCCTTCCACAGAACAACAAGAATCATTAACTCGACCCAACACCGGTAATCTAGCTATACGTCGGTATCTCCGATACTAATCATAGTGAATGAGGGAAACACTACTGCCTGAATCAAGTAGAGCACAAACAGGTTTAGTACCGATCACCGCACATACGTAAGGGACGCGGTCGCCGCCTTCAGCACATATTTTACGACCTCTCGCCGGTCGTTTTCTGCGGAAAGCTGATAGAACCTTTTTCTTCTGGCGGTAGCTATTTATTCCCTACTCTTCCGGGTCGGGCAATCTAACGAAATGCCCTATTTCTCCACAATGGTGGGGCACGCCTTTAGCTGTCGAACCCTGCCGATAATGCTGTACATCAGTACTACGAGGGTGAGTCAAATGAAAACCTTAAATTTTTTAAAAAATATTATTTATTGTGCAGAATTGGTACAAAGCTGTATCACTTTTCAACATAATCTCCCACACGCTCAATGCAAGTCCTCCAGCGCTTACAAAGTGCATACATTCCCTCAGAAAAAAATTCTTTTGGTAGTCCGCGGAACCACTCATGCACCGCGTGGCGTATCTCTTCATCAGAACGGAACTTCTTTCCTCCCATTGCGTCTTTGAGTGGTCCAAACATATGGAAATCACTTGGGGCACCGTCTGGTGAGTATGGTGGATGAGGAAGACACTCAAAATGCAGGTCTGTGATTGTTGCAACTGTTGTACGGGCAGTGTGGGGCCTTGCAATGTCATGTTGCAAAAGGACACCTGCTGACAGCAATCCACGTCGCTTTGATTTAATTGCAGGCCGCAGATGATTTTTTAGGACATCTGTGTATGATGCACTGGTGACAGTGGTCCCTCTAGGCATGTAATGCTCCAAAATTTCGCCTTTTTCGTCCCAAAAGAGAGTCAGCATAACTTTCCTTGTTAATGGTTCTGTTCGAAACTTCTTCGGTTTTGTGATGAGGAATGGTGCCATTCCTTGAGCGCTCTCTTCGTTTGCGGTTGGTGGAAGTGAACCCAGATTTCGTCCCCAGTAACGATTCTTGCAAGGAAGCCATCACCTTCTCGTTCAAAGCGCCGAAGAAGTTCTTCACAAACATCAACACGTCGTTCTCTCATTTCAGGAGTCAGCTGCCGTGGCACCCATCTTGCACATATTTTGTGAAACTGGAGTACATCATGCACAATGTGGTGTGCTGAACCATGACTAATCTGTAAACATGCTGCAATGTCATTTAGTGTCACTCGGCGGTTTTCGTTCGCTATGGCTCCAATTTCTGCAATATTCTGTGGAGTCACAACTCCTTTTGCCTGACCTGGACGAGGAGCATCTTCCACTAAAGTCACACCATTTGCTAACTTCCTACTCCATTCGTGGACTGGCTGCTGTGACAAACATGCATCACCATACTGAACCTTCATTCGTCGATTAATTTCAATAGGTTTCACACCTTCACTACGCAAAATCCGAATAACAGAACGCTGTTCTTCCCTGGTGCAAGTCGCAAGTGGGGCGGCCATCTTTATACTGATACTGCGACGGTATGTGTTCATCTGCACTATGCTGCCACCTACAGGCCATTCTGCGCGCTGTTTGTAGCACGCTTACCAACTTACAGGATAATTTCGATTTGTTATTACAAATTTAAGGTTTTCATTTGACTCACCCTCGTATTTACTCTATCCCCACTACAGCCTGCTTCTGATTCTTCACGTTTGCCATCACCATAACGAACATTTTCAGTTTTAGTTGGCAGTTCGTCCAATTCAGCAGAGGAAGATGGTTTATCGCAAAAGAGAATTGTATTGCTATCGGCGGACCGCATACCCTCCAATATATTCGTGACCGCTTCAGTCTCTGAGATTACAACACACAAGGCTACGATAGCAAGACGGACCTGGTTAAGTAATGGGACAGTGATACATCCTTTCTTTGTACCTGATTAAGATATTTATCAATTGTGTTTTTCTTCTCACGAGTAACAACATTTATTTAAGAGCGTTTTCCGGAAATCCTATAATGTTTCTTGGTTATCTAAGGTCGCAGCAATGATCCTGGTTAAACGCCCCACGGCTAAAGGATAAATAAGTTGCAGTACCAAACTATAAGTGACACCCAACACGTTTGATTGCTCGTGCAACTTAGCTAACAACCACAAAAGTTCACATGACTCTGTAGTACTTTCCACTGACAACTTTGATACCCCATGAAGAATTGCCGTTATCCGGTTAGATAATATCGCGAACGCAATATGACTGCTTGACACTGACCTTTCGTGACTAACATCAACCTCAATATTTTGCTCAACATCACGCTAATTGAAACAAAATTTGCTGCTGCATGGCTAAAACATCGTGTTGCAAACTTTTGAAGCTCCGACAACACAGGATGATCTTTACTAACAGCACGCATATCGCACATTCTGTTAACTAAATGGTCTAATAGGGTCTGTACCCGGCAAATTTGCCTTCGTGATGGGGAGGCAACTTCAAAACTTATCACGCCATCCCGAATATTACGTAACAAATTCCTACCAAAAAGCATGGCTTCGCGCACCTCCCACCGATTCTTGTGTAATGTGTACTGGCAAAGTAAAGGCAACCCCCTAACGTTAAGCAATTTCCGCTACGCTTCCTTCCTCACTTTGCTTTGGAATCCTCAATTCATTTTGCGGTAACGTTTTCTAAGACTGGTTAAACCCATGACCTTCCTTGCTCTTGTGGAATCCATACTGTAACACAACGAACAGCACAACAGCTACAATCCGAAGAACAAGAGAGACAGTTCAATGACTACAACTATTACACTACTTACAATGCTGTTATCAGTGAACTTTACTTAGTATACCCCCCTCCCTTACCCCCCTCGAGAAAATCGTAACCACACTCTGCTACCAATGGTAAGGTATAGAATTGGTAAGCAGCGCACATGGGCTGTTGGAGTGGGATGCAGACCCCATTTGAGGATACAAAAATTTATGTTCACCACGTTAGTTAAAACAGCACTGGTAACAACACAATGATTAATTATTATTTGCAAATAGCGGTAATCTACAGTGATTATTGAATTGCATAAAACCAACGAGAATAATTCCAAAAATTTTGAAAGAAAGACAGCCTTATGGCCCGAACTTTACATTAATAGATAATTACTTTACACGAATATAACTTTAAAACAACTACAGATGTGAGATCACTATCAATTAATAGGCCTTGTGAATATGAAAAATAATCATTTGTAAAAGCTATTAAGTTAAAAAAGAGATACTCAAACAGCAGGATCTCATAACACCTGAATTAACTACTATGGGAAACATTGGGTAATATGATGCTATGGCAGCCTGAAAGATCAACACAGCAATCAGCACATTCTCGACGTTCGGCGTTCACGTCGGCCGCGTGTCTGAATTCTGTGCTCGAGAGCTCAAGAGACAACAAGTAGGAGGGCTTGCGTACACCAATAACGGCTTCTAGAACACACAAACCCAGTATTAATATCGCGAACGCAGTATGACTGCTTGACACTGACCTTTCGTCACTAACATTAACCTCAATATTTTGCTCAACATCACGCTAATTGAAACAAAATTTGCTGCTGCATGGCTAAAACACCGTGTTGCAACTTTTGAAGCTCCGACAACACAGGATGATCTTTACTAAAACACTAAAACCAGCAGCCAAGCTCTGGGCAGCGCCAAATGCAGGAAGAGATGTTAAACGTTGTAGTGTGACAACCGCTGTTACTATTAAAGCCACAGTTCATTACACAATCTCCAATGACGTGGAATTTCATTTAACAAATTTCTAAACCACAACTAGCTCAAGTTGATAATAACCAGGCAATCCGCAGACAAACTTAAATAAACAAAGCACCGATTCAGGGCGCAAAAGTGTTACTATTGTATTTGCCAACCAAGAAAAGTTGCCAATTCCAATTGAAACTGGCGGCTGAACATTTATACAGAGAATAAAATCTGAATCATAAAACTGACCACTTAACATATTAACATTAATAATAAAAAACGAATCGCCGAATATCGGCCACACTTTTAGTGCAACGGAACTAGGGTACAGCTCAGTTACGTGGACTCGCAATACCAAGTATCCAGGACCCACGTCCATGTGGTTCACGGAATGACTGGCGAAAATGAAAGTGGCTACACGGAGCAATGATATCCAAAAGTTCCATCACGAAATGGCTCACCATTTGATATCAGTTCAAGAGTTCGCCGTTGACATGCACGCCAGGGTAAACTCCTGCGCTCTCCTCAGTATTCGATATAGACACGACTCTTAAACAGAGCCTATGTTGACCTGTGGCTATTTCCGCACTCCGGTTCCGCTCGCCACCAGACCCAGGTGCCGGAATGTCCTCGCAGTACACCAAGTACCGACGGACTACTCGCGATGCTCCGTGCGATGTCTTCTCTCTGTCACTGCCGGAACCGAGTCTCCTCTCGCGAGCCGCGGCCGTCCTAAATAGAGGGCGGTAGCCAACCAGGACGCCGCAAAGCACGTAACATTGACAGAGAAACTATCCTGCCAAGAACACTGCAGGACATCATGGCTCCGGTAGTGTGGGAGTAGTGTTTTCACATATTGGAAACAATTTTTGTCACACTGTATTATTTAAGGGGACCACACACTGCCTATCTAAACCGTGTTAATGTAGGCAAGTACTTGACCTGTTTCAGAAAATAACTATTTGATGCAGGACCTTAATATTTTTACTGTAGGTATTAAAATCCAGGGAGAAGAAATAAAAACTTTGAGGTTCGCCGATGACATTGTAATTCTGTCAGAGACAGCAAAGGACTTGGAAGAGCAGTTGAATGGAATGGACAGTGTCTTGAAATGAGGATATAAGGTGAACATCAACAAAAGCAAAACAAGGATAATGGTATGTAGTCGAATTAAGTCGGGTGATGCTGAGGGAATTAGATTAGGAAATGAGACACTTAAAGTAGTAAAGGAGTTTTGCTATTTGGGGAGCAAAATAACTGATGATGGTCGAAGTAGAGAGGATATAAAATGTAGACTGGCAATGGCAAGGAAAGCATTTCTGAAGAAGAGAAATTTGTTAACATCGAGTATAGATTTGAGTGTCAGGAAGTCGTTTGTGAAAGTATTTGTATGGAGTGTAGCCATGTATGGAAGTGAAACATGGACAATAAATACTTTGGACAAGAAGAGAATAGAAGCTTTCGAAATGTGGTGCTACAGAAGAATGTTGAAGATTAGGTGGGTAGATCACGTAACTAATGAGGAGGTATTGAATAGGATTGGGGAGAAGAGAAGTTTGTGGCACAACTTGACTAGAAGAAGGGATCGGGTGGTAGGACATGTCCTGAGGCATCAAGGGATCACCAATTTGGTACTGGAGGGCAGCGTGGAGGGTAAAAATCGTAGAGGGAGACCAAGAGATGAATACACTAAGCAGATTCAGAAGGATGTAGGTTGCAGTAGGTACTGGGAGATGAAGGAGCTTGCACAGAATAGATTAGCATGGAGAGCTGCATCAAACCAGTCTCAGGACTGAAGACCACAACAACAACAACATATGTTACATGATGCTAATAGAGTCAACTGTACTAAAATCTACTTTATCCATTTTATAGATTTTAAGAAATACTTTTTTAAATATTAAGTTTTTTCTGCAGAAAATATATTTTGTGAACCCCCTTACGGGAGAATATTAATGAATGTAATACCAGAGATAGGTTTTTATGTGATGCAGAGTCTTTGAAAATTTCATTCATTTATCTATGATAGTTTCTGATATAACGGGGCATATGTACCGATAATTTTAGTTTTCGGGAAATTGACTTTAAAGAAAAAACTTTTGAAATTTGTTACTTACAGATAATTAAAACTGTCCTGTTGCATATGATGGCCCTTTTTTGGCCTCTAGCAGTTCTTTCAGCGTCTTTTTCACCTTCCTGGATGTTTGCCTTGCTTTCTTGGTCATATTAGATGCAGACCTGTCTGCATCGGCTATCCTCATTTTATCGCAATGTTGCAGCCCAGTGACCATATTTTCACCAGGATTAATTCACAGATTTTTCAGTACCCGGTACTTTCCAATAACAGCATCATGAACTCCTAGTTTCATTGCACGCATGCCTACAAATACAGTTTTAGGAAGGCGGTTCCAAATTATGCTGTTGAAACATTCATTTGGGTTGTGTGTCTGCCCATGCAGACATTTCCCTAGAGGGTCAGGATGAGCCAAGTCTCTGGAAATAGGTTTAATTGCTGTAATAACAGCAGCTGGAAGAGAATGCTGGTGAGAATAAGATTCTCCAGTTGCCTGAGCGCTATTTCTACCACGAAGTTTCTCCCGATGGACAAAATCCATGACATGGCTTATCATCAGTAGAGGACTTACGGAAGAATATGGCGCAAACATCTTTCTTCATTACCTCCAGCTTTTCTTTATTTCTCCTAATTGACTGCCCATAGTATACCTGCAAGTATTCTATTTCAGTTTTAGTTAACCGACCCTGTATGGTCAACAATTTTCCATCTTCTGATTTTTTTCCTCTTATATCAACAGTTAATTTTCTCAGCCTTGTTCCTAAACGTTTTTGAACATGGCCTACAGATTCTATTTTGCTAATAATGGCATCTCCATATGGCTTCGAGTTGACAGTGGGTGACGGAAAAGTGGGCGTGGCACATAAACACACGTGGTAGGAAAATGCTCTTTAAATGACTTAAATATTGAAACTTCCTGGCAGATTAAAACTGTGTGCCCGACCGAGACTCGAACTCGGGACCTTTGCCTTTCGCGGGCAAGTGCTCTACCATCTGAGCTACCGAAGCACGACTCACGCCCGGTACTCACAGCTTTACTTCTGCCAGTATCTCGTCTCCTAACTTCCAAAGTTCTGCAAGGTTCTGCAAGGTTCGCAGGAGAGCTTCTGTAAAGTTTGGAAGGTAGGAGACGAGATACTGGCAGAAGTAAAGCTGTGAGTACCGGGCGTGAGTCGTGCTTCGGTAGCTCAGATGGTAGAGCACTTGCCCGCGAAAGGCAAAGGTCCCGAGTTCGAGTCTCGGTCGGGCACACAGTTTTAATCTGCCAGGAAGTTTCATATCAGCGCACACTCCGCTGCAGAGTGAAAATCTCATTCTGGAAACATCCCCCAGGCTGTGGCTAAGCCATGTCTCCGCTATATCCTTTCTTTCAGGAGTGCTAGTTCTGCAAGGTTCGCAGGAGAGCTTCTGTAAAGTTTGGAAGGTAGGAGACGAGATACTGGCAGAAGTAAAGCTGTGAGTACCGGCCGTGAGTCGTGCTTCGGTAGCTCAGATGGTAGAGCACTTGCCCGCGAAAGGCAAAGGTCCTGAGTTCGAGTCTCGGTCGGGCACACAGTTTTAATCTGCCAGGAAGTTTCGTATCAGCGCACACTCCGCTGCAGAGTGAAAATCTCATTCTGGACTCAAATATTTTTTTTCAGCGAACTCCTTTTCATCGTACTTAAATAAAACCTTAATCTATCGAAATATCATGAAAACCGAAAATAGATCTTTTCGACCTGAACCACGGTGTGGTCCACTTAATTACCTTCAAATTTGGGTGAACTGAATCAGTGTACCTAGCTCAGTAACGTAACAGACCTTTATTTACTCTCCCAAAATTTTACCAGTAAAATATGATCCAAGTTGAAAGCAAAAATTTGCAATTTAACGTTTGTACAAAGCCCGCATTTCCCAGTTTGTTTCTTGTGCTTATCCGCTTCGTACTCTCACAAGCACCGCTATGTGTTTGAGGGCTCAGTAAACCAGCATTATCGCTGCTCGTCGAGATCCGCCCCAGCCCGAGAAGGCTGACGTCACTGGCTAGATTCTCTCGAATAGTGGTGGATAAACATACGATTTTCTTATATTACAATTAACAATGAAGTGTAAACGTGAAATGCCCGAACGCGGGACCTGCAATAGCTTCGAAACGATTGAAAAGCGTGCCACAAACAAAACTCGAGTCACGTGAAGTGTACCCGCACTCTAACACAGACAGCTATGCGCATGCGAGAATCTGGCATGTTGGGAGGATCAGAAAATTTTTCCGGGTAGATCCCGGCTGCTTGCTTTAACTGCTTAAACACCAAACAGCCACATTCGAAACAGCCAGAAACGGGAAGAGGCGGTGCTTATTCGCGATTTCAACTCTGCGCATGTGTCTCAAGCTGTCTGGCAGCTGATTCAACGAACCTTATAGTAGTGTGAGTGTTGAGCTCTGGAGATAAATTGCGGGACTGGAAGCAATAGGTGACGGTTTTATACAGGCACTTATTGCAACTGCCTATTAACGGGGCTGGAATCAGAGTCTTGTAGGTCATCACAACTATTTCCCATTCAATAACAATGGGTGTATTGGTTCCTGAGACTTGGGACAGCTGTTTCACCTGAAATTTTATTCGGCACTTACCAGGACAAAAGTCTGCATGTGGAAGATATAGTAAATGAAATAGATAAAAATTAACAAAATGTATGAATACCCACCGCTTTTCCACAGGAAATGGATTAGCGATGTTGGGTAGACTCTTTAATTGTTTAACTATTTCTGATTTACAGATATAAAATACTATACAGGGTGGTAAGAGGGGCGTCGCGTGCTCGCATTCAAGCGGCCTGTCAGGGGCGGTGTTGCCCAACGAGTGCTTTGTCTCGTTAGCTGGAACTTGAATTTACGCGCGCCACGATCTGATTGGCTAACTTCAATGCTAAATAACTCGGAAACGGCGCAACGTATCGAATTTCTTTCTTAACATTTACGTCTCAGTACAATCTGCCCTGTAACATCCCTACAAGCATTTCACACATTTTCTGACCACCCTGTATACTTATAGCTTGTTGCGGCATTCTTAAGTTTTGAAAAAAGGGTTCAGAGCAATTAGCTGTTGACAGAACAGGTGAACGATAAAGAGAACGCCATTTTCTGCACAGACCCGTGTCTGGCAGTAAGTAGACTTTTTATTTGTGAAAGTAACTGCGTCGTGGAAAACAAAAGAAGTGGGACGAATCAACCACGAACAAGAAAACTACTAAGCATTCACGGGTGATTGATTGTTAGTCTACGATGCTGCGCACAGACTTGTCAAAATTCTGATATTGCGTTAATTTCCTATGTGGTGATTACTTTTTTAAAAGAAGTCTCGCTATCTGTCACTAAACCCGGTACCAAACATGGTAAAGCCATAGTTTGATGTTTTTATCCGTCGAGGACCTGTGTACGAGCAGTGCTCTGTGTTTTTTGAGTCGTCAGCCTTCTGACAGGTTTGATGCGGTCCACCACGAATACCTCTCCTGTGCTAACCTCTTCTTCTCAGAGTAGCACTTGCATCGTACATCCTCAATTATTTGCTTGTTGTATTCAAATCTCTATCTTCTCCTAGAGTTTTTGTCCTCTACAAGTCCCTCTGTTACCATGGAAATCATCCCCTGATGTCTTAGCAGATGTCCTATCATCCTGTCCCTCCTCCTATACATCTTACATCTACATGGATATTCTACAAATCACACTGAAGTGCCTGACGGAGGGTTCACCGCATCACATTCACAATAATTCACTATTATTTCACTCTCGAACAGTGCACTCTCGAACACCTATATCTTTCCGTATGTGCTTTGATTTCCCTTATTTCATTATGATGGCCGTTTCTGCGTATGTAGGTCGGCAAGGGAAAAATCTTTTCACATTCTGAGGAGAAAGTGGGCGATTGAAATTTTGCGAGAAGATCCGACCACAATAAGAAACGCCTTTGTTTCATTCATGTCCACCCGGGATCCTGCATCACGACCGTGACACTGTCTCTCCTATTTCTCGATAATACAGAACGTGCTCCCCTTCCTTGAACTTTCTATATGTTCTCCGTTAACCCTATGTTGTGAGGATCCCACACCGCGCAACAGTACTCTAAAAGAGGGCAGACAAAGATTTAGAAAATCTGTTGCATCTTCTACGTATTCTGCCAATAAAACGCAGTCTTTGGCTCACCTCCACCATAACATTTTCTCTCTTCTTTCCAATTTAAGTTGTTCGTAATTGTATATGTAGATATTTAATTGAGTTTATGGCCTTGTCAGTGTTTTCCCCATATTCCATTCCTTTCCGATTTTGCGCAGAACCTCCTCATTCCACACCTTACGACTCTACTTGCTTTTCAACATTCGTCTATAGCAACACATCTTAAATGCTTCGATTCTCTTCTGTTCGGGTTTTCCCACAGTCCATGTTTCACTAGCATACAATGCTTTGCTCGAAACGTACATTGTTAGAAATCTCTTCATCAAATTGAAGCCTACGTTTGATTCAAGTAGAATTCTCTTGGCCAGGAACGCCCTTTTTGCGAGTGCTAGTCTGCTTTTGATGTCCTCCTTGCTCTGTCCTTCATGGGTTACTTTGCTGCCTTGGTAACGGTATTCCTTAACTTCATCTATTTCGTGACCATCAATCCTGCTGATAAGTTTCTCGCTTTTCTGATTCCTGCTACTTCTCGTTACTTCCGTCTTTCTTCGATTTACTCTCAATCCATATTCTGTACTCATTAGACTGTTCATTCCTTTCAATAGATCATGTAATTCTTTTCCACTTTCACGCAGGATAGCAATGTCATCAGCAAGTCGTATCGCTGATATCCTTCCACCTTGAATTTTAATCCTACTCATGAAGCACCTTTCATTTCCATCATTGCTTCTACGATTTACAGGTTGAACAGTAGGGGCGAAAGATTACATTACTGTCTTATACCCTTTGCAATCTGTGCACTTCTTTCTTGGTCGTCCACTCTTATTATTCCCGCTTGGCTCTTGTACATATTGTATATTACCCGTTTCTCGCTACAGCATACCCCTATTTTTCTCAGGCCACAAAAACATAGGCAGCTGTGAAGTATGCCTGGGAGGGGTGAGGCGGGGAGAAGAGAAACAGTCCCTGCCCTCGCCGCATTCCGTCACGCGTTTGCCTGTGATCTTTGTTTAGGGCTGCCAGGTGTCCGGTTTTTCACGGTCGTGTCCGGCCAAATATACAGGGCGATTCAAAAAGAATACCACAACTTTAGGAATTTAAAACTCTGCAACGACAAAAGGCAGAGCTAAGCACTATCTGTCGGCGAATTAAGGGAGCTATAAAGTTTCATTTAGTTGTACATTTGTTCGCTTGTTCGCTGTTGACTAGGCGTCAGCGTCAGTTGATGCTAAGATGGCGACCGCTCAACAGAAAGCTTTTTGTGTTATTGAGTACGGCAGAAGTGAATCGACGACAGTTGTTCAGCGTGCATTTCGAACGAAGTATGGTGTTAAACCTCCTGATAGGTGGTGTATTAAACGTTGGTACAAAAAGTTTACAGAGAATGGGTGTTTGTGCAAAGGGAAAAGTTCTGGACGGCCGAGAACGAGTGATGAAAATGTAGCACGCATCCAGCAAGCATTTGTTCGCAGCCCAGGAAAATCGACTCGCAGAGCTAGCAGAGAGCTGCAAATTCCACAATCAACTGTATGGAGAGTCCACATTGGCACTTATCTGTCCGTAACTACCTGAACGTCAACTACCAGAGGCGATGGATCGGCCGCCAGGCAGCCCGTGACAGAGCACTGGCCTCCAAGAAGCCCTGATCTTACCCCCTGCGATTTTTTCTTATGGGGGTATGTTAAGGATATGGTGCTTCGGCCACCTCTCCCAGCCACCATTGATGATTTGAAACGAGAAATAACAGCAGCTATCCAAACTGTTACGCCTGATATGCTACAGAGAGTGTGGAGCGAGTTGGAGTATCGGGTTGATATTGCTCGAGTGTCTGGAGGGGGCCATATTGAACATCTCTGAACTTGTTTTCGAGTGAAAAAAAACCTTTTTAAATACTCTTTGTAATGATGTATAACAGAAGGTTATATTATGTTTCTTTCATTAAATACACATTTCTTTTTGAATCACCCTGTATACAAGTCCGGTGTGCCCGGCTTTTGTTAGACTTTTCAGCGATGAAGCAGAGAAAACACAACTAAGACCCGTTCCAAGCTAATGACTTAAGCACGATGAAAAAGTATAAGGGGGAGGGGAAGGAGAGGCGTTAAGACTAAATGATGAAGGAATTCGTGGTGCATCGCAATTCCTTCTCAGATAAGAAAGCTAACTATCCACAGTGAGGGTAGACACTTGTTACAAAACATACTTCCCCTGCATTATTCCTCTCCTTTGCTACACTTGCTTGGCCTGTATGCTGAAACCCCATTTAAAATCAACCAAGTTAAAACGTGTGCACTACACTTACTGTTCGTAAATCACTTGATTGCTGCACTCCTTACTTCTGAACTGGAAGTAACTGGAAGACTTCATGCTGTTAATTGCTTTGTATCTGACCACAGCCACTGTAGCAATAGTAATAACAATAGCAATAATAATAATAATAATAATACTGTGTACACTACTGTAGTAGCCCTTATGTAGTTACTGCTGTGTCGTGCTGTCCATTTATCTGTGTCGAAGCGAGTAATGAAGCAATTTGTGGACTACTGAAGGTACCGTCTACAACTTGGAGAAGACAGTTTCTTGACGTATTTAGCACTTCTTACGCCTATGTCTCACTTTTACCATCAGCGGTGTACGGGACAAAGTACAACATTTACGTGTAGTGGGTAGACTATGTGAGGAACGTGAAACTTCCACAGTATTACTGCTACTAATTGAGAAAAAGTAATTATTGATAACTTACATAATCAGTATCAGACTCTTAGGAAATTGTGATAACAGTAATGATATTTTGAAAATAATTTAGTTTCGTGACTGAAACAGAATCGAATCGTTCAGTTTTTACCCCTCAGGAAGTTTATCCCTCAGCGGGTAGTTACCCCAGGTTGGGAACCACTGTGTTATGGCATCAGAGTTCCTTTAATTTTTTTATTTACTCCTACGATAAAGAGGAAACCTAAACTCAAACGTGAATACGCTGCACATCACATTCATTAAAAAAAGAAAAAAACAGGAGAGAAAATCCTACCATTGGTTATGTTTTAAGAGAATAAAACGAAACATGTATAGTAACGGGAATATACATTTCAGAACTTCCACATGGTACCAGTATTAATAAATTATTCATACGGCAGTTATTGACACCATGTAGACAATTTGACCGACATTCTTTCAGAAGTTTCATTGTCCTGAAGGCGTGAGGTGATTTAATTTATTTATATCGGTCTAACTTACTCAAATCAGTAACAGCTACAATATTCATATTCATGGTTCAAATGGCTCTGAGCACTATGGGACTTAACAGCTGTGGTCAGCAGAACTTTGAACTACTTAAACCTAACTAACCTAAGGACATCACACACATCCATGCCCGAGGCAGGATTCGAACCTGCGATCGTAGCGGTCACGCGGTTCCAGACTATAGCGCTTAAAACCGCACGGCCACTCCGGCCGGCTGTTTATATTCATATTCATGAAAATGGTTTTAGAGCAGCGCACACTATCCTGCGCCCTGACAGCATCACAGCACCAGCGGCCACATTCCTGCCGCCCGCATTCGTCTCGCCTACGGAACGCGGAAATTTCACTCGCTGGCGCTTTGACGTCACAAGGGGGGAAGGGTGGTGGGCGGTGTTTTGAAACATCACCTGCAGCCGGCGCTTCTAAGCGAGGCTGTTCCACCACACATAAGCGACGAGAGAAGCAAAACTTTGTAACAGCTTTCTTTTGCACACGACCTGTTGAATGATTTGCACAGGGCAGAAAACTACAGTGCATGATTTCTTTATGTAAGATCATAATACATCACTTCCATTCACCATAACATACCATTTATGATTTTCGATGCGTTTCGATTATACCTAAATGACAAGAAAGTACTGGCTGATTTTGCTATAGATGTGCTACTTTTTTCCATCATAATAGTTTCTGAAACAGCTTATGAGTGTTAGATAACGACAATATTCCAGTCTGTTATCGTAAGACATGTGCTGTACGGATTATTAATTTCTATCTGACAGTGTCTAGCTGACCCAGATTACGTAGCTAATTGTAGTACTTCAACTTCCCCTCCTCCCAGTTTCAGCTCATTATGCTGCTACAGAACTCAGTGCGTCGTCTTCAGTTTCAACACGTTTTCCAGCAATCTGCATGTTTCGCTAACATGTAGTTACATAGAGACTGAAACATTAGCATTAATAAAGGCAAAATTGGAGGACAGAACCAACCCAAGTGAAAGATTAATAACTTAAAAAAAAAGAAAACTTGGCAAACATCTGTGTACCCCTCTCTCGCGAACCGCTGAATTCATTAAAAAACAGCCTAACGTCCATTAAAACAGTTTATTCAGTATCTTACACTACCAGCGGTTCCCTACATGACCTTACGAGTAAGAATGAATGGTTCGAATGACTCTGAGCACTATGGGACTTAACTTCTAAGGTCATCAGTCCCCTAGAACTTAGAACTACGTAGACCTAACTAGCCTAAGGACATCACACACATCCATGCCCGAGGCAGGATTCGAAGCTGCGACAGTAGCAGTCGCGCTGTTTCAGACTATAGCGCCTAGAACCGCTCGGCCACCTCGGCCGGCTACGAGTTAGAAACTTAGGCCAATTCGTTTGTGTGTGTGTTTGTAACCATGTCGGCGCCTACTACATGATTTTATGTTTAACCGTGTATAGATAGTGGAAAATTGCGGAAATTAAGTACAGCAGGGAGATGGACTCGTTTATTAATCAGTGAAAAGGAGAATACAATAACAGACACAGATTTATATATGCGTAAACATCGTTGAACATTCAAAAGTAAAGCAGGCAATTTAGGATGCAAGATAAGTGTTCGTCTGCAACACTGAAAGCGACACTCTGAGCATGGAATGTTGTGGTTTGTGTTTAGTAAGCCCGCCTTCCCTCTTTATAATCTCTTGCATTTTCTTTGGCATCGATTTCACTACAGCTGCTGTTGTTTGCATTGTAATTTTACGCCATTGCTCTATTAGAGCGGTCTTTAGATTATTTCTATTAGACATCTGATGATTCCTCATATTTTTGTCGAGTACATTCCACAAATTCTGTATTGGATTGATGGCAGGGGATTGCGGCAGTGTGTGCATCCAGCGGGGAGTGTCACAGTCTTGCGTCTAGAGTTGTATGTTTCGGATCGTTATCATGTGTGAAAATGTAATCCCCAAAAAGACTCGTGTTATTCACACATTTGGATACGGGTGTTTTTAGTACGCTCATGTAATCTTTGTGGTCGATAAATTCGTCAATAAAGAAACAAATCCCCGACGCCATTTTCTCTCATGCCCCGGTTAAGTGCTGAACTTTCTCATTATTTGTTATATTCCCCTCTTCAAGTTACAATTATGTTTTCTGCACACTGTTACTAGCCCATTTGACTTAAACAGCTCATATCGACTCTCATAAGTAAATACAAGCTTCTTCCAGAAATCAAACCCATTGGATTTATGTTCTCTTGCAAATGCAACTCGCTTCCTTCCACTGATTTTACTGATGTATGTATTTCCACGAGCTATTCGCCCCCCCCCCCCCCCCCCCAATACACAACTATGTACAGCACATTTCTTATGGTGTTTCCTGAAACGTACTTTTCTGTAGGCATTTAACTCCAGTAGCAAGTTTTGGAGTGCTTAGTTTGAATTTTTATGGACTTCCATAGATACCAATCGTTTTTCTGTCTCCGATAAAACTTCAGGACGACCGCTTCATGACTGGTTTTCGTACGTGTTGTTCTCATTAAAATTGTATTTAATAGTTTTCCCTGTACTGGTAGGTCTGTTAATGGTTTTTCTGATTTCCTAAAAAGAGTTTTCTTTTCGAAACAAGCTGATGCAAATTTATCTCCCTTCTTTTTTAGTTTCGCTACGTCGTCGTCCATGTCACAAGGAAGAACTATGCACGACGGTGGATGAAATATAAATGCATAAAAGAAGGGAGAGGATTGTGTGTCAGTCCGGTACCATACATGGGAACTTGTTTACTGGTCGAATACTTATTAGTAATTTCCGGTATTATCACTTACTGTTAGTGATATTGCGTGTGATTCGACCAGGATTCGGTAGCAGTTAGGGAAAGCTGTCACACTTGCGAACTCACAACACGATTAAACGTCATATCCCTTCGCTACCAACTGGGGCAGAACCGGTTTAGGCTGGGTCATTACAAAGAAGCGAAAGGGAGAATCTCTGTCGCCAGTAAGCTTTCTTACACTACAAATTTTATTTAATTTAATTAACAAATGCTTATTTAAGGTCACAAGGCTCTTATGTTATCCAAACTTGAGACGTTGAAAACTTCGTTCCTGGACTAGGGTTGGAATTCGGATCTCCTGTTTCGCAATATTTGACCTTCTTGAAACGATATACGTAGTTCGATCACGTAGTAGTTTTGCACAAGATTGCAAATTTCTCTAGTTCTCCACGAAAAGGCCCGTCTCTAGTCCAGCACAAAAAAATTCGTAATTTCGTTTCAAGTCCTAGCACTTACACACCGAACTACTGCTGAAAACTAATTTTCAGTTTTAATATGTCCCCATGTTAACCAGCAGTTTTATTTAACAGCTGGGCTATAGGGTCCAGAAATGAAAGTCGGCAATATATTAAGGCGTTTCAGAGACGTTCTCACTTTTACTAACGACAGATCTGGCCTATATGTCCAGATATATTTTTCAGCAAGGACTTGTTTTTCTCACCAGTTTGTCGTCTTTTGACACATAAATAATTTTTTGGTACTTGAAAATGACCCAGCGCCGAAATCGAAACCGTATAACAATAAAATGAAAGTTATTACATCGAATGGCGGCAGCATCATTCAAAAATTTCTTAGCATGACTGTGGCTCCAGCCAAATAAAAATTACTAGGATAAGGAAGGATGAAGGAGATCATCAAATGAGTTGAATGAATAATGACTGTATAAGAATCTATCAACTAATTTTGCTAGGTATCGTGGTATATAGCTCAATTCGTTTGGATTACCGCTGCACCCGCGACAGCAATTTTACGAAAATTCCGATCGAGGGTTGTTGCATTATTCACACAGTTAATTTAAAACAAACGATATTGCATTCCTGAGACTCTGGATGTCTGGTGCGTCGAAACCAATTACACGGAACTGAAGGCTTGGAGACAGTAAGCACTTAATGTCAAACCGTTCATTCAGTGCTATGTCGCTAGTAAAAAATGCGCCGCTAAACGCAGGAGAGTATTTGATGCCAACACAAGCACAGTGTGCTCAAAAGTCTCCGGAGGTTTGAAGGATGCGCACTGCGTGACATTATCCTACAAATCCGGGAAGAAAGAAAGGAAAGAGGGTTAGGGTCTTACGTCCCGTGGATGATGAGTGACTGAGCAAGGTAATTGAGAGAAATAGGTGAATATCTTCCAAACCAAATACATCTGAATGGTCCGACGGAGGTTCGAACCACAGAACTCCAGAATGCGGCTTAGTGCCTCAGTCACTGCAACATCTCCTTCTGTGCATGAGGCGGGAGGGGGCGGGGTGGTTGAGGATGGGTTCGTATAGCGGACGGTAGTATTCTGCTGTCCCAAACAGTCACTTTATAGGTGTATCCTAGCGCTGATCGAGTTAGAGCTTTCCTGATATTTCGAATCCACAATAACACCTTATAATATTGCTTGCACGTAAGTCTCTGTTACATATCCTGTGATGCATATTTGACGATAACAAGGAATAATTTAGTTAGGTGGCTGCAGACTTTCAGCACACTGTGTACATTCAGAGACTAAACCGATGGCTGTACGTGATTATAAGCAGAAAATAAGATACACCTTCGTAAGTCGATGTAAATCTGTAGTAATGAATTATTAACTTTCCAGGTGTTAAGTCTATAGCCCAGTCGTGACCTACGCTGTTTGCATTTTTTGTGAATTTTGTTTACAGATTATTATCAGCATTTTGTTACTAATGTTTTATTTACTGTGTGAAAAGACAAATTGTTTCCAATACGCTAAGCTATTTATTGAAAGTAATAAGTTAAGGGGATTTCTAAGTTACAATTATTGTGCTATCGATTGGGACGAGCTAAATGTGAGATTATCAGACAACTCAGATTTCTAAAATATTATATAAGAAGTGTGTTGTTCTTCCTGATAGACCCATCTGTGTAAATTTAGAGACGATGTATTCGAAATGCTCTGTGTATCAGTTCTCCTGTTTACAATGTATGTCTTGTATAGAAACCTCGAGAGTAAGAGAGACAAGATATTCGAAACACACTGTGCACTAGGTACGCTGTTTTGGGTGCATGTGTCGTGTAGGAAGCCTGAGATAAGGGGTATAAAGGTGATTTCAGCTGTATACTGTGATTTTTCTCTGGCTTCATTCGCAAATGAAATACTGCAGAGGGTAACTTGGCTCATAGTACGCTCTCCGCGCATTGTACAGTGGGTGGTAGCGTGTATATGTAGGTGCAATTACGTTCAGCACTTTAGTCTGAGGTTGCAAAACACACAGCGGTTATATAAACATGGATGAACTTTAGAATATAACTGACAAACAAATAAATCACGTGAAAATGCTGAAAACTTGAAAATGGAGTCACAGCTGACATACGTAATTAAATGTAAACAATCACATCACTACTCGAATATTTTAGATCATTGCTGTGATACAGTGTGATCGTTGCGCATATAGCAAACGGTTCAAATGGCTCTGAGCACTATGGGACTTAACATCGGAGGTCATCAGTCCCCTAGAACTTAGAACTACTTAAACCTAGCTAACCTAAGGACATCACACACATCCAGTCCGAGGCAAAATTCGAACCTGAGGTCGTATCGGTCACGCGGTTCCAGACTGAAGCGTCTAGAACCGCTCGGCCGCTCCGGCCGGCCACGCATATAGCAATGTGCGGCAATGTCTGCGACGCCTTGATATTGGTCCACTCCACGTCATGCACTAAGTAAGGAAAGGAAATCAGTTTACAGAACAGGTGCAGCAAATTGTGGTAAACGTAATTATCTTATAACATATTTATACAATATGTTGTTGAAATAAATGAGGTGAAATCATTTCAATGAAAATATTATACTGCCCTACATAAAAAGTGAGTCACCCAGAAGAGGAGGAGGGCTCGAAGTGAAAAATCGTTGGTTGAAAAGGGGTGTGACTTTATCACAGTGATTACAAAATCGCTTCAAGTTTACAAAGAACTTGGTAGTATGAGTTCACTTATCAGTGTGATGTCGCACATCCTCTGCCCTAGATGCATGCACTGATCCAGCTTGGAAAGGGTCATAAAGCCACTGTATCCTCTCCTGAGACAAGCTAGCCCACACCCGTTGCACCTGTTCCTTGGTTTGTTGGTACTGGCATTAGAAAAACATCAGTTCTTGCCTGTCACACGCCGCATTGCAATGCACTCCCTCGTTACCCAGTCGTAATCATACCTTGCCGGTTCCTAGGGCGCAGCGGTTGGCTTTGAGATTTCCCCTGCCTCTTCCGTTGCCCGTCGGCTCTATGGGTTGCAGGGGATGGCAGCCCTGGTCTGAGCGATCGTCGCTGCTGCCGGTGAGAGGTGTAGTCACACGCCGGCCTGCGTCACCCAGTTTCTTGGGCCTTTGGTGACGAGACACTTCAAACGGCTACGTTTCCATTATGCTGTTATTACAATCGCCATGCATGGTCTGTTGCAACTGTTGACTTTAGCTGTGTTCGCTGCATTGCTTCTCGACATTCTGTCGCAACATCACTTAGTACAGTAAACCGAGTTTATTTGCAGAGGTGACGGGCTACCCAGGCCTTTCTTGAAATAGTGTCGGTAATATTGCCCAGAATCTGCCATTCGTTCTCGCGAGATAATATGTCCTTGATATCGAGTCCTCAATGCCATTTCACTTGCTGCCAGTCAGTATCAGCAACAACGGCACATAGCGGACATCTTCTAGCATGCCGTCTTCATCACAGACAGGTTCCGAGGTTTGCGTACGACCAGTTCGATGCCAGTGGGCGGCGTAAGGCCCGTGACCCGTCAAACAGTGTGTCAGACATTTTGAAGGATTCAGATGCCTCATTCCCAGTCTGTTATATTTCGGAGAAAGCCAAAGTGCGCCTCACTGTTTGGCCACCATCTCATGGTGGTAGTTCTATCTGTCACAGAGAATTTCTATTTCAGTCGTTTACGTGCGCGCCTGCGATGTGCAAGTGTATGAAGTTACATTGACGTCCGACCTGGCCTCTGGGTGGTTAACATTTTTTTTTCTCAGACATATTTCTTTCATTATAGATATTAGCTTTAGAACATGGTCTCGTAAATGTAATAGTATGGGATTAGAAATAAGAGATGCAGTTTACTTACATCATCTATTGTTTTCTGATGATCAAGGACTCGTAGCACAAGATGGAAAGGATGCTAACTATACGTGCAATCAACTAGCAGCAGCATACAAAACTTGGGATTTGAAGATAAATTACCAAAAAACAGAATACTTGACCAATGATTCAGATGAGTTATACATTGAAGGAAAGAAAATTAAAAAGATAAACACTTTCTGTTATTTGGGATCCATTTTAGAAATCGAGTGAAAAACAGAGTCAGAAATCAATAAAAGAATTAGTAGCGGACGGAAGGTCATTAGGATGCTTAAATCATATGGAGCAGGAATGTAATGAACAGAACAAAAAAATTAATATATAAATCCATAATAGAGAGTGTGGTTCTGTATGGAACGGAGACCTGGACAATTAACCTGAAGCACATTAAAAAATTGCAAGGTCTAGAGATGGACTTCTGGAGAAGATCGGCAAGAATCTCCAGGAAAGAGAAGATAAGGAACACCGAAATAATAAGGAAATTGGAAATAAAAGAAAGAATATATGACGTAGTGGATAGGAGGAAATTACAGTGGTACGGGCATGTACGACGAATGGAGAAAACCAGAATACCAAAACTGATACTGGAGTGCGAACCGGAGGGGAGAACAAGAGGAGGACGACCTATGACCACCTGGCTCCAAAATGTACAGCACACAATGAGGAGAATGGGCGCAGAGGAAGAGGACACACAAGTACGAAACACCTGGAGAAATATTTTGAATATATAGTTTAAGAGTATTTTTTGTATAGTAGTTTCCGTTAAATTATTATGTTGGAGATAAGCCTCTGTAATGTGGGAAGCTCAAAGTAATAAAAAATAATAAAGTATGATTTCTGTTATAAATCTGATATCGGAAGAAGTTCATACTGAACATATTGCAAGTAAACTTAAATATGTAAGAGGTAGTACAAGCCTTATTTAAAACAAGCCACGCTATCAATTAGAGTATGCATCAGCACAGATCATCTACATGAATAATTCTATGTGTACTACACAAGTACTGGTGAAGTCACGTGGTCGCATCTTAGCTGTTACGAGCTCCAGATCTTCCATCCAGCTTCGTTTTGTACGCGGCTCGTACGTTCGCCTTTCCTCAATCACTATTAAAGGTTTGTGTCGGACCCTACAAAGATGGTCTGAAGGCTAGTGACATTCCCTCGGTGCGTGTTCCCAGCATCGGGTGGAAACAGACTTTCGAAACGTCCTGGAAGATAAAAGCACTTTCTAGAGCAGTGTTGTTACTGGGAGCAGGAATTGACTCGTGGAAATGCTTTCCTGCATTCTGCTGCTGTGTGTGACTAACTGAAAGACCTGAATGTGAATTTAGGAGACAGAGCAGTGGGTGGCAGCCTATCTGGGTGTAAGAGACAAGTCACATGCAGTCGTGGTTGTAGGTGTTGTTTACTAGAGCTCAACGTTACTGAAGTGACGAACAGCGGCACTTTGTGTAGCGGTATGGAATTGTGAATAGTCATTTTCCGGTCATCTAGCGAGAGTTAAATTTTATTGACTGCGCTTGTACTCATTAGGCTCAGCTCGTTTATTAGTTAGTGAAGCTGTTACTGAGTAGGTTTAATAAAGCTGATACGCGTGTCGAGGGCTAATTGGAATCAATAAATTACAATTCTTTTCAATAGAAACTTGAAGTGTATTGTTTTTGACTTATTGACCTTCAGTTGCAATTCTGTTGTCTTTGTGGATACTATTAGCTGACACTGCTGGAAACCTGTAGAATGCGGTTTATTGCAGTGTGGTGGTCGGATCTCGAAATCTTTGTAGAGACAATAGAGAGCTACAGGGGATTATCCACCGGTTTAGTTGCTCTGACAAGTTTAACTTTGCCTTGCCGGAGAAAGAGGGGCTGACGATCCATATTAAGATTATTCTGTGTGAGTAACGGAGGAGAGGATCGACGGTAAACGTTTGCTATCTAACCATCGGAGTAATACGCCAAGTGATTGGTCTCGCGTGCCAGAAACGATTGTATTCTGGTCGCACGAAGGAAGGATCTCTGCGAGTACAAGATACAACGCAAAAAAAAAAAAAAATGAGTGTGGCGCAAGCCCGTGACCGGAATGCCGGCCTGTCTGTAGTTGCAGTGTAACCTATATATTCGTCGCGGCACTAGGAGGGGGAGGGTGTGGAACAAGGAAAACTCGCCGCTGGTATCCGTGTTTGAACCCTTGACTTCCAGAGCTACCTGCTAGACCGCCACGGGCCTATAACGTGTAAGGAACGTTTCAGATTACACAGTAATATTCAAAAGCCTCGGTGAAAAAATAAAACTATTTTACCGATAAGCAAATAAACCCACAGAACAAAAATGATAAAGTTAGAAAGAATGAAAATCGATTCACGGTGGGAGTCAACGGAGATTCACGTAACGGAGGGCAATGTCGTCGTCAAAAGAATGGCGAATTTGAGGGTACGCCTTCCTTACTAGCCGGCCGCTGTGGCAGAGCGGTTCTAGGTGCTTCAGTCAGGAACCGCGCTGCTGCTACGGTCGCAGGTTCGAATCATGGCTCGGGCATGGATGTGTGTGGTGTCCTTACGTTAGTTAGGTTTAAGTAGTTCTAAGTCCAGGGGACTGATGACTTCACATGTTAAGTCCCATAGTGCTTAGAGCCATTTGAAACTTCCTTACTAAAAGTCGGAAAATACGGAAGTACAAAGATGATACGATGCATGAATCATATAATGCTAATAACTGTTATGGTAGAGCTTTTTAAGAACCAAAATAAAAATCCTAAGAGATGTTTTTGACAAAGGTTGCATACTTTTCTCCTTCAAATGACCCGAATGTCATTTATATTCATGCTAGCTGAGTAGCTGGCGATGACCAGGTATGTATTTATGCCAATGTTTTAACAGTCCATTTCAGCATTTCTCCTTTCTCCGTCCACCAAGTTTAAATCATAACTAACTAGAAGAGTGCATAAAGTTGAAATAAGCAGTTCACATAATATGCAAAAAACTGGTGATTTCTCAAACTGGGGAACAATCAAGAATGGAGTGCTGCAAGGTTCGGTCTTGGTTCCTCTGCTGTTCTTAATATATATTAATGACTTGCGATTCTATATTCACGAAGATGCAAAGCTGGTACTTCGTGCCGATGATACAGGTATTGCTATCACACCCAACAGACAAGAATTAACTGATGAAATTGTAAACGATGTTTTTCAGAAAATCATTAAGTGGTTCTCTGCAAATGGGCTCTCATTAAACATTGACAAAACACAGTATATACAGTTCCACATAGTAAATGGAATGACACCATTAATAAATATAGACTTCGATCAGAAATCGGTAGTAAGGTAGAATATTCAAAATTTCTAGGTGTATGCGTTGATGAGGGGTTGAACTGGAAAAAAATACACTGGAGATCTGCTGAAACGTATGAGTTCAGCTACTTATGCTATTAGGGTCATTGCAAATTTTGGCGATATACATCTCAGTAAATTAGCTTACCACGCCCATTTCCATTCTCTGTTTTCGTATGGCATCATATTCCGGGGTAACTCATCATTGAGTAAAAGAGTGTTCATTGCACAAAAGTGTGCAATCAGAGTAATTGCTGGAGCTCGTCCAAGATCATCCTGCAGACATTTAAAGAGCTAGGGATCTTCACTATAGCCTCACAATATATATATTCACTTATGAAATTTGTTATTAACAATCCGAACGAATTCAAAAGTAATAGCAGTGTACATGGCTACAACACTAGGAAGTGTACATGGCTACAACACTAGGAGAAAGGATGATCTTCGCTACTCAAGGTTAAATCTAACTTTGGCTCAGAAGGGGGCAAATTATGCTCCCACAAAAGTCTTTGGTCACTTACTTAATAGCATCAAAAGTCTGACAGATAGCCATATAGCATTTAAAAGGAAATTAAAAGAATTTCTGAATGGTAGCTCCTTCTACTCATTAGATGGATTTTTGGGTATAGTAAGTGGGTAATTTCCCCCCCCCCCCACCCCAAAAAAATTAAAAATATTAAGTGTCACGTAATATTTTGTGTAATTTAATATCTTGTATAGACACGTTTTATTAACCTGACACGTTCCACATCATTACGAAGTATCGTGTTGATGATCTATGGAGCAAGTACTAATCTAATCTTCTCCACCCCTCCAACCCCCCCCCCCCCCCCACCATTCGCTCACCATTTCCTCCTACCTCTCTCTCTGTTCATCTGCTCCTCCGTTTCTTTCATTCCACATACTCTTCTCCCATCTGTCATCTGCTCCTTACCCTCCATACATCTCATCCACCCCAGTTAAGTCTCTATACTCTTCCTCACCACTGTATGTCTATGTCCTCCTCCCCACTCTCCATCTACACCTCTTCCACTGCCTCCCTGTGTTCATCACCTCTTCTCTTCCTTTCCTCCCCCTCTCTCCCTCCACCTCCTCCTCCCTCCTATCCGTGTTCACCTCCTCCGCCCCTCTCGTCTGTCCGTCTGCTCAACCCCCCCCCCCCCCCTTATTTCATCACATTATCACTGCTACCCCAACAAGATATCACCGGTTGTTACCTCAGCAGAATCTCTTTCCAAACAGCAAGTAAAATGTGATTCAACAGTTTAGGAGAAGCTTTTTACCCATGGCTCTGCCGCATACGCACATATATTTAATAAATATTCACTCATATTTGCACACACGTTTCACCTGTATCTCTAATGGATTCCACTCTGCAGTTCCGTTTTCACGCAGCTCACCGTATGTAACGCTATATCTCCTCGGTCATATGTTGTACAATGAAACAATTTTGCAGGTAAATTCAGTGGTATATACGAATACTGTCTGCAATATGCGTCACGAATAAGTTGGTAGTAAACAAGTAAGAAATTAAAACTTCACGCCTGATGCGGCCGGGAATCTCATTGACTGTAGTAGAATTCAGTGATGAGTCCCGCTTCGAATTGAGCCCCGATGACCTGCGATGACTTATCTAGAGGGGCCCCACACAAAGGTGGGATAGTAACCCGGCCGTCGCCCGCCATACGGCCCGACAAGCAGAAGTTATGGTCTGGGATGCTACTTCATTTCATAGCAGGACCCCTGTGGTCGTCATACGTGGAACTCATACAGCGCATCGGTACGTCGACGATATTCTACGCCCCGTTTTGTTGCCCTTCATGATAAGACAATCTGGGCTTAAATTTCAGCAAGATAATGCCAGCCCTCACATGGTGAGAGTTTCCACTGCTTGTCTTCCTATTGCCAAACCCCGCTTTTGGCAACATGGTCGCCGTGTCTCTCCCGAACTGAGAACATTTGGAGCATTACGGACAGGTCCCTCCAACCAGATCAGAATTTTGACGATCTAATGCGCCAATTGGACAGAATTTGGCACGATATCCCTCAGGAGGACATCTAACAAACATTTGTTTGTCCCCCAGGCACATCACATATACCGATTTCCAATCCATTCGTCGGCCGTTGTGGCCGAGCGGTTCTAGGCGCTTCAGTCTGGAACCGCGCGACCGCTACGGTCGCAGTCTCGAATCCTGCCTCGGGCATGGATGTGTGCGATGTCCTTAGGTTAGTTAGGTTTAAGTAGTTCTAAGTTCTAGGGGACTGATGACCTCAGAAATTAAGTCCCATAGTTCTCCGAGCCATTTGAACCAATCCATTCGGATAATTCCTTCGCGTTTGCTTTGTCTTACAAGGTACATACACAATACATTTTTTATAAAATTTGATGGATTTCTATATAGCGCAGACTTTTCTTTGCCCAAGAATTGTAAATCATAAAACATTTCTCACTTTCAGATATTTGACCTCTTTCGCCCACGGCCGTAGGGAAAATGGCAGAGTCCTCGTGCAACTGCTGGTTTGCGTAACAAAAACAAACCAAACAATAAAGAGTTATTAGTAATTGCGAGAGCTAAGACTGACGCCATATGTTAGCTGATGACTTTTTCTCCTTCCGACCCCGTCTAAAGGCGTTAAAACTTTCTTTCCGAGATTCCTCGACTTTGATGTGCCATTGGTTCCTTCGACGGTCTGTTTGAATGCCGCCATTTCAGCTGCATAGTTAAATGCTTTGACGGTCAATTCCTTTATGTTCAGTATGTATCGACGATAATTCTCAAAATTTTTAATCGTGTATTATGTACGCTGTAGATGGCGTCTTTGGAGTTATAGGGAGGTTGCAGTTCCATAGAGATCCTTCTCAGTATAGTTTTCGTTCTGCAGATAATAAATTTTTAAAATTATTCAAGTTCGTAGGTGCTGTGGTTTTATCGTATCACTGATGAAACCTCATAGAAAAAAGTCGCAGGGTTGAGCTTTCAGAAATGGTTCAAATGGTTCTGAGCACTGTGGGACTTAACATCTGAGGTCATCAGTCCCCTGGAACTTAGAACTACTTAAATGTAACCCACGGACAGCACACACATCCATGCCCGAGGCAGGATTCGAGCCTGCGACCGTAGCAGCAGCGCGGTTCCGGACTGAAGCGCCTAGAACCGCTCGGCCACCGCGGCCGGCTGGCTGAGCTTTTGCGGGCGCGGGAGCAGCTCAGCAAAGTCGGATTATAAATGATGTTGCCACTGTCAACAGTCTTTTCCACGGATCGTAGTGGACTCTTCGTTATCCATGACACTACAAATCATCTGCATCATTCAGTGTCCGATACGATATGGAGGTACGAACCTTGTTATATGGTGTCGCTGCTCTTCAACTATACCATCTGTTCCAGGGAACTCCTGTATCGCTGACGTGTCTATATTATCACCTAAGACATACATATAAGGTGTTCAGTATTTCGTCCCCGTTGGTCCAATGTCTCACATTCGATAACATAATTTTTCTATTGACAGATGCACGGGGTGTTTATAAATTAGTTATACAAAAGTAAGCTTTAATTGGGAAGAGGCTAAATAACTTGCAGAAATGTTTGATAGAGCACTGAATGCGATATACACTAATCAGCCAAAACATTATGACCATCTACTTAAAAGCGTGTTGGCCCACTTCCGCAACGGAATTCAGCAGTGATTCTGCGTGAAATGGATTCGAGAGATACTTGCTAAGTTTCCAGAGGCTTGCGGTACCAGATAACCTACGCACAGGTGACACACTTTCCGTAATTTACGGGCGGTAGGTTTGTGGGCGTGGAGCTGGCACCCGATTGTTTCCCAGTTGGGTTTCATCGGATTCAGATAAGCCGAATCTGATGGCCAAGACATCAACGTGACTTCACTGTCATGCTCCTCAAACTATTGCAGCAGGATTCTGCCAGTGCGAAAGGGACAGTTAGCCTGCTGGAAGATGCTACCGCTGCTGGGAAAGTCATCTAGCGGAAGGGGTTGCAGGTGGTCCCAATTAATGTTCGCGTAGTCCACATCTGTCATGATACCCTCGGTTACTACAGCAGGTCCCATGGAAGCCCAGATGAATGTCCTCCATAACACAATACCGCTTCTACAGGCCTGCGTCCGTGAGGCGCTGCATATTTCGAGCACCCGTTCTCCTGGAGGATGCACGTATCTGGACACAACTATCGTCCTGGTTTAATAATAAACGGGATTCATCGTACCAGGCGACACGATTTCATTAATCCGCCGTCCAATATCCATGAGCACAAGCCCACTATAATCTTAATTGACGATGGTGGCGGGTCAGCATGGGAGCACGGAAAGGTCCTCTGCTGTGGAGAGCAATGTTCAGCACTGTGATCTGAACGGTGCGCTCAACAACACTTGGGCCTACGCCAGTACTGTACTATGTTGTCAGATCTGCCACGGATCGCCGCCTATCCTGCTGTAGAGAGAGAGGGCAAGACTCCGGTCCCTATGTTCTGTGACGAGGTATGGACGTGCAACTTCTTGTCGCCTACTCGTGCTTTCATCATTCTTCAACCACTTTCCATAGACACTCACGACAGTATCACGCGAACACCAGACCAGCTACGCCGTTACCAAGGTGCTCGCTCCCAGAAACTGTGTAACACTACAATCAGTATTGTTAATAACTTGTACTGATTAATTCTGCATATTGTCAAGTGTATATTCTTTACTGTGTTATGTCTTTGATCTACTGTAAAGAAGTGGAAAGGTAGTGTGACATGTTTAATCTTTGCAAGTTAAAATCTTTGTATTATTTGGAGAGAAGGGGTATTTAATTACGTATATTTGTGTTGACTTCTTAATATGTTTAAATAATGAGATTTTATAAAATATGTTTGCTGGCAACTATGTAATAACTGGTTCATACATAGGGACTCTGTAGTGTAGAAAGAGAAACCTAAGTAGTTCCCCTATGCAATGGAAGTGAGTTGGTGCGCTACGAAAAGGTGGATGTGGCGCTCAGTCTGAGTGGCAAGTGAGAGAGCACAGGTGTCAGTGGGCAGCAAGTAACTGACGAGTAAACAGCACAGGTGCCGAGTCAGACTTACAAGTGGGATGGAATGGCTCAAAAATGGTTCAAATGGCTCTGAGCACTATGGGACTTAACATCGGAGGTCATCAGTCACCTAGACTTAGAACTACTTAAACCTAACTAACCTATGGACATCACACACATCCACGCCCGAGGCAGGATTCGAACCTGCGACCGTAGCAGCAGCGCGGGTCCGGACTGTAGCGCCTAGAACTTCTCGGCCACCCCGGCCGGCGAATGGGAAGGCCTCGGGTTTAATATGTGGCTGTGAAATGGTGCTCTCGATTTGGGAGAAGCTCCAGAAATGATAATAACGACGCCAAGAAGAAATAAATAGAGCCAATTACCGCCAATGGAAAGACCACCTAGCCACCACATGCTCGCCACCACGATTGCGCAACCACTTCGCCTCACATTCGAAAGGTCAGATCTGTATTACTGTATGAATTAGTAATGTCGTGTTTGATTCTATAAAAATATAAGCCTCATGTTCATTATGTGTTTGAACAATGTGTCCATCCTATGCACTTATCCAAGTAGAATCCTTTACTTTCAGTGACGAAATCCAAGAGTGTCCTGTGCATAAAAAGCATTACAGTTTTACAGTGCACGTTATTGATGTGTGGCAAAGTTATGCTACTACTCTTAATGTGCAGGGTAAAATTTACTCGTGTTTTCATACATACAAAAGAGACAAACGTGGGAAAACTCGCCTTTATAATACACTCCTGGAAATGGAAAAAAGAACACATTGACACCGGTGTGTCAGACCCACCATACTTGCTCCGGACACTGCGAGAGGGCTGTACAAGCAATGATCACACGCATGGCACAGCGGACACACCAGGAACCGCGGTGTTGGCCGTCGAATGGCGCTAGCTGCGCAGCATTTGTGCACCGCCGCCGTCAGTGTCAGCCAGTTTGCCGTGGCATACGGAGCTCCATCGCAGTCTTTAACACTGGTAGCATGCCGTGACAGTGTGGACGTGAACCGTATGTGCAGTTGACGGACTTTGAGCGAGGGCGTATAGTGGGCATGCGGGAGGCCGGGTGGAAGTACCGCCGAATTGCTCAACACGTGGGGCGTGAGGTCTCCACAGTACATCGATGTTGTCGCCAGTGGTTGGCGGAAGGTGCACGTACCCGTCGACCTGGGACCGGACCGCAGCGACGCACGGATGCACGCCAAGACCGTAGGATCCTACGCAGTGCCGTAGGGGACCGCACCGCCACTTCCCAGCAAATTAGGGACACTGTTGCTCCTGGGGTATCGGCGAGGACCATTCGCAACCGTCTCCATGAAGCTGGGCTACGGTCCCGCACACCGTTAGGCCGTCTTCCGCTCACGCCCCAACATCGTGCAGCCCGCCTCCAGTGGTGTCGCGACAGGCGTGAATGGAGGGACGAATGGAGACGTGTCGTCTTCAGCGATGAGAGTCGCTTCTGCCTTGGTGCCAATGATGGTCGTATGCGTGTTTGGCACCGTGCAGGTGAGCGCCACAATCAGGACTGCATACGACCGAGGCACACAGGGCCAACACCCGGCGTCATGGTGTGGGGAGCTATCTCCTACACTGGCCGTACACCACTGATGATCGTCGAGGGGACACTGAATAGTGCACGGTACATCCAAACCGTCATCGAACCCATCGTTCTACCATTCCTAGACCGGCAAGGGAACTTGCTGTTCCAACAGGACAATGCACGTCCGCATGTATCCCGTGCCACCCAACGTGCTCTAGTAGGTGTAAGTCAACTACCCTGGCCAGCAAGATCTCCGGATCTGTCCCCCATTGAGCATGTTTGGGACTGGATGAAGCGTCGTGTCACGCGGTCTGCACGTCCAGCACGAACGCTGGTCCAACTGAGGCGCCAGGTGGAAATGGCATGGCAAGCCGTTCCACAGGACTACATCCAGCATCTCTACGATCGTCTCCATGGGAGAATAGCAGCCTGCATTGCTGCGAAAGGTGGATATACACTGTACTAGTGCCGACATTGTGCATGCTCTGTTGCCTGTGTCTATGTGCCTGTGGTTCTGTCAGTGTGATCATGTGATGTATCTGACCCCAGGAATGTGTCAATAAAGTTTCCCCTTCCTGGGACAATGAATTCACGGTGTTCTTATTTCAATTTCCAGGAGTGTAGAACGCGACACTGGTCTCTGACAATGTTCTGGCAGTAGTGGACACCGGAAGATCCCGAAAAAAAATCCTAGAAGAGGGGTCGAAACGTTGATTATTTTAGATGAAATATGACGCGGCCTAACACCCCGGGAGATTTTAACTTTAATAATCATCGAGTCACATAACGCTGCAGAGCGTGCGCAGTCTATGTTTTCATTCAAATCCGCTACCACAGCTCAGAGATAGTTCAGTACTAAATATCGCAAACCACTGCCTCAAATACAAACTGTTTAAACCGCTACAACCGTTTCACCAAAACTGGCTGTGTATCATATACGACGCAGGGTCAGCGTCGGTCTGCAGTCTCTATGTCGATTACAGACGGGACACTTGTCGTGTTACAAAAGGTCGCCCCATCATACATTTGAAAATAAAACTTGAAGATATACTGTATTAGATGCAGCATTAAACATCTCTGTAAGTTATTTACGTTTTTTTATTTTATTTTATTTTATTTTTTTTACAACTGATGACAACTTTTGCGTTACTGATTTATGAACACCTGTAAGATACGGGTTTCAGGTACCACTGACTACGAGTGCAAGTTTGTTCTGGGGAACGGTGTGGAAGGATAAAGGCAGTTTTAGTTTCGAAGAAACAGACGTAGAATTTGCTACAACGGATTTGGGGAAACTATGGAGAAACTAAACCTGAATGTCCGGAAGGGGATTAGACCGACGTCCTCCCGAACGCGAACTCATTCTCTGAACCACTGTCCCACCTCGTTCAGTTTTTAATTCCTTACAGATATTCGACACAAGAACCTCAAAGTTCTCTGAACTGACGTATAATTTCAATATGATTAAGTTAATAGTGCACTGTTTAAGAGGATCTTCCTCGTGAAATGTACTTTCCTAGACAGTAGTAGTTGAGGACAGAAAATGAATTACTTACTGATTACATTTACCTAGAAATGTATTTTAGCTTTAAAAATGCTCTAGACCTGACAAATATCTAATTATGTCTGTCAGTCATTAATTAGTCGGTATTTGTGCAGCCTTCTGAGAACGACTCGGAGGAGGAAATGAGGTTCTGGCTCCTACTTCGTTGTGCCTGGATAGGTATAATATAGAGTTTGATGAATCACGTCTGAAACAGGTTCAGCGGCTACATGAAACTTCATTCACGTTGAGCGGAAGTGTATTTTTTGCTTAAGTGACAGACTGAATAAACGCAAATGAAGACACATCGTTTATCCCAGCCAGCGTGTAGCAGGACGATAATTTAGATCGGAAAAAGCAACACAATTATAGTTCATATATTTAAATAAACAGCCTCAATATTAACGTGATTATTTTTAAACTGATTAACCACATCGCTTTTCGACATGTAAATCTCGTGCCTAGGTGCTATAACTGTACATAAATAACATTATTTCATCTTACGTCTCACTGTGGCCCTATGTAGAAGGAATTTCCATGTGGAGGAAGACAGAAAACAAATTTTAAGATCAGTTGCTTGTGATTCCCACGATTCTAATGATTTTATATTTTTCGGCGACCATCGTTTAGTGTTTTAGGACTATTATTCCGGTGCACAAGTAGTAGTCCTTGTCGTCACTGTGTACCTTACTCGGATAATACCTCTATAGTATTCTGACAGATTATTTCTTGATTGTCCGCGATTTTACGAATTTGATTCTTACTAACAGAAATGCAATGAATTATGATTCTCTTTGATATGTTAAGTACTAGAAATGTATCTAATTGTGGTGTATTTGAGAGTGAAAGGGGAGTGTCGCGCGGTTGCAGATGGGATTTTACTAGTGAGAAAAATGGAAATTAGATTACAGTTTACGGCACGTCGACGACGAAGTCCTTAGACGCATCGGGGTACAATGGGTAAAGAAATCGGACGTATCCTTCTCTAAGGAAATATTTACGAACTTTGAAAAGTTGCGAGAAACACAGGGAAACTGAAATATGAACGGCGCGATGGGGTTTCGAACTTCCAGCCTTCAGAGTACGAGACCAGCGGTACGCTGTGCTGCTCGCTGCCTTTTTATGGATGAAAATTTGTGAAAGTGATTTCATCAAACACTCTAATGTTTATGAACTTAATCTGTATGGTTTCATATTTACAGTCATTACATTGTGAAAGTACGGAAAAGCCCACACTCTTCTATGGGAAACATTTCTGTAGAGGTGATTTGCAATGGCCTTTCTCCGATTTGAGGGTGATGCTCTAGATATGTAATTGTACGACTGTGGTTCCAAAAGAGCTCCGCTTTATAAAAAAAGTACAAAGCCCAGTGAAAAGATAATTAAAATCGACACCCTAGCTGCAAACAGGCGTTGATATATATCACTGGAGACATGTTGAAAATGTGTGCCCCGACTTGGACTCGAACCCGGGATGTTCTGCTTACATGGCAGAAGCTCTATCCAGCTGATCCACCAAGGGCACAGAGGATGGCGCGCCTGCAGGGATTTATCCCTTGGACGCTCCCCATTAGACCCACATTCCCAACATGTGCACACAACTACATTCTTAGTGCGCCTAATAGATGTTTGCCCATCACACTCATTACTCATGGCAGATTAATATACCAAGTACCGTACGAGTTGGGGCATAGCGTGTGCGTTCGCACAAGAAGGTCAATGGCCGGGTAGCCATATTTTAACTATATATTAAGGTAGTATCTGTTCCCATGAAACCTTCCCGTCTCCTCTATACCTCTTTTGTTAATGATAACCTTCCCTTTTACAATAAACTATGAAACAATTTATTCTCCTTCTCAATCTTCGCATACAGATTTAATTGCTGCTTTTTAAAAGTGATTTTCGGATTATTTCGACGAAACATAGAATGTGTCGTCGTCGTGTGACCCTCAGTAGTTATCTGCAATAACCCAAAATTGTTCCTTACCCTTTTTTTCATTGTTACTGGATCGCCATCTGACTGCTACATCGAACTGCGACATGAATATACTTACTCTGGTTTACTATACTGTATTAGCTTCTGGTGGGCTTTCATAATAAGTGGCTGTATTTATTACCAAAGCTGACGTTATTCTTTAATAGCAAAGCTGATGTTATTCTTTAATTAATTTGACTGGAGTTACGTAATTCATAGTTAAACTTTTTCTTGACAACAATAAAATTTTGCAAAGTTTTACGTTGATGGTTTTTGGGATGGATCATAATTAGTAATGCAACATTGCTGGCAAAAATTAATTATATTCTGAAAACGATTCTTCAAATATTTTCTGTTGGCAATGAAATGATTTTAGAAACGTTCAAATGGGACTTACTTTTCACAATAATCTTACAACTAGCATTGCGCAAACATACATTCAGTAGTCTTGAGTTTCGCAAAGAAAATAATTCAATAATATTAGTTCTTTTTATCATAATAGTTAGTTGATGTGTCTGTACATCCGTTTATAATCACTTGTAAATCATTGCTGGTGGCTGGCGGGCACACTGCTCCTCTCAACCTCTCGCTTCAGACCTGCTACCGACTCGCTTCACATCTCGCTTACTACTGACATCCTACGAACGCTAAAGTGCGGTCTCTCCTTCCAACAATGCTTTCTGGTGCAGACAATCCCTGCTACCATTACAAAATGTATCAATGCGCGGTCTTTCCCGCTCTTTTCTTAAAATGTATCCATACGCGGTCTCTCCCGCCCTTTTTAAAATTATATCAATTTGCGGTCTCTCTTGTCAACAATACTTTGGTGCAGACATTCCCTGCTACCACAATTATTTCCAACATGACAAACATTAATTATTCCTACTTAATCCTATCAATAAAATATAAACATCTTTCATAAATTGTGATTTGACAATAGACAATAGAAATATATACGTCTTACACCCAAAAGAACAGATACAGTGAGTAACAGATGCCATGAGTAATGAGTGTGATGGGCAAACACCTGTTAGGCGCACTACGAATGTAGTGGTGTGGACATGTTGGGAATGTGGGTATCATGGGTGGTGTGCAAGGGATAAGTCCCTGCAGGGGGAGTATAGTCTGTGCCGTTGGTGGCTCAGATGTATAGAGCGTCTGCCATATAAGCAGGAGTTCCCAGGTTCGAGCCCCGGTCGGGGCACACATTTTCAACATATCCCCAATGATGTATATCAACGCCTGTTTGCAGGTAGGGTGTCGATTTTAATTATCATTTCATTCTAGAGAAGATGCACGTCATCAATTGTATCTGTTCTTTCGGCAACATACCTTCATACAAAGCACAGTATTTGAAAGATAATTTTGTAATGTGCGCAAAGAAAAAGAGAGAGTGAGTGAGTGAGAGAAAGAGAGAGAGAGAGAGAGAGAGAGAGAGAGAGAGAGAGAGAGGGAGAGAGGGAGAGGGGGTGGGGGAGAGAGAGAGAGAGAGAGAGAAAGAGAGAAAGAGAGAGGCAACCACAAGGGAAGGGGGAAGCAAAGTGAAACTACACCGGTGCGAAGGGTAATGCGATAAAAAATCGGGTCAAATTTAGAGAGAACTTAACGCGTGTGACTCCAGTTAACAGTACGAAGTTGTACTCCTCCTGGCATGAGTGCACGCTCTGATTCAGCTGGATAGATTTCATAAATCCATTGTAGCCTCTCTGTTGAGGCAAGCTGGCCCACAACCTTATTATTAGTTTTTGATAGCCTGGATACGGGCATGGGGAGGGAGTTGACATCCAAGATAGTCTTATACATATTCTACAGGGGCAGGCCTGGGGTCTTCTGGTCACAGTTGCAGCTCAGCATCAAGTGACGAAGGCTATGGTTGTGTTACTTTGTATTTGAAGTATCACTGGGCTAGCGAATGCGCTAGGGGAGTTCGTGCAGACGAGGATTTGGGATTGTGTGTATATTTTCACTGTGTAAGCTTGTGCTTGGTGTTTTGCGAGGAGTGCTATTGATCACTAAAGTGGCACCTGACATGACATGGAAAACTGTTTTGGAGACGCCGCAGTCTTGTTAGTGTTGTGTCGGACGCCATAAAACACACTTCCGAGCTGTAAAGGATGACCAGAAGTATGAGTTGGCGCCAGAAGAGGGTTTTGCACTGAGCGGAGTCTGTCACCTTTCAGGAGGGGATGCAAGCTACAGAAAATAGCGCAGCCTTTGTTTGCTGCAGTGGTGAAATGGTTGTTCCATAAGGCCCATTTATGTGACAGAGTTTCTCCAAATCAATTCCCTGCCGTTAATGGCGAGTTGACGATCAGGAGCTTGATTTTGGGGGTGAAATAGATCGCCCGGCACTTTGTAGGATTGGTCTTGATCTTCCGTAGATTATAGTACTGCGCATTCTTGTCCAGGTGTTGTTGTAGGTTGCGATGTATTTGGAGGAGGCTATGACAACTTTTGCAGATCGCCGATTTGTTTAACAATGTCATTCATATACATGGTATAAAGGGCGGGACCCAAAACTGAACCTGCGGGGACTCTTGCCGCAATCTGTCGTGTCTGGCTGGACTTGTGTCTGATCCTAACGAAGAATTGTCGTCCTGTAAGGAAGGAGTAAATGATCCACATTATGTGTCCTGGGCACCCTATTTGATCTACTTAGTGTATTAGGTCATTGTGCCAGACGTGCTCAAATGCCTTTTCGATGTCTAGGAAAACTGCTCTTGTGAGCATCAAGCAAACAGTTCATACATACACGTGCCGTGTATGGACGGCCATTGCCCTGTTGAAAAATGGCACCATGATGCAGTCGCATGAGAGATAACACATGAGGACGTCCACGAAGCACCGTTGTGCTGCCAGACTTTCCTTAGTGATTACCAGCAGTGGCCTGAAGTAAAACCCAATGGCTCCCCAAATTATAAGGGAAGGAGAGAACCGCTGTGCCGCTCCAAAACGTTGAAAGAATGGGAAAAAGTACTATTGTGTTTGTGCAGCATATCGTTATATGTGTTACGTCGTGACGACAATGCAGCACATTCTGGCCTCAAAAGAAGCGACCCATGTGGTGCATCTCCATGCCAGAGCAAATGACGCGTAACACAGTAGATATCGACCATAGCTTATGCGCGTCTCGTTATTTGGAAATCTGCAACACACAGTACTGTCTGTAGCATTATTCACTTAGCGTCATTCACGTGCAGTCTTCCCGAACTTTGTTATGGCTTCGACTTCTGTGAAGTGCATTACCCATCTGAAAATTTTACATCCTGTTTCTTATGACTGTTTTCCTGCTCTAGAGACTGTTCTCTGTATCTGTGATCAACTCAATAAAGCCGGCCGAAGTGGCCGAGCGGTTCTAGGCGCTTCAGTCTGGAACCGCGCTACCGCTACGGTCGCAGGTTCGAATACTGCCTCGGGCATGGATGTTTGTGATGTCCTTAGGTTAGTTAGGTTTAAGTAGTTCTAAGTTTTAGGTGACTGATGACCTAGATGAAGTCTCATACTGCTCAGAATCATTTGAACCAAGTTCAATAAAATCAATATATTTATTCCTTAATGAATTTGTCATTAAAAATATATCACTGTTTGAAACCAACAGCTCAGTTCATGGAACCAATACTAGAAATAAGAATAATCTTGACAAGGATTTAAAGTCACTTTCTCTTGTACAAAAAGGTGTGCATTATCCAGGAACACACATTTTCAATAACTTGTCAGCAGCCATAAAAAGCTTAACAACCAATGAAATGCAGTTTAAGAGAAGTCTAAAGGATTTATTGGTGGCCAACTCTTACTACTCCGTTGAAGAATTTCTGAGTAGAACCAACTGATTTGTATACATGTAAGTACAATATAACTTCTGCACAATTTCAGTGCAGTAATGTGTTCATTGTAAATAAGTGTGTGTGTGTGTGTGTGTGTGTGTGTGTGTGTGTGTGTGTAAGTACAATCTAACTGCAGCCCCATTTCAGTGCACCAGTGCGTTCATTGTAAATAAGTATTATAGTAGTTCTAGTAGATGTTTATACCTTATAAATAAAAAAATCTTTTTTATATTAAATTCAGTACATTAGGGTTTGTAAAATGATTTTTTCATATAGTGTTCATTAAAAAAATGGCTTGGGACCTGTGGAAGGTACATTAGCTTATTTGTATCAGTTTTAAATATTTGTCATGTATTAATGTTTTTACATCCTGGAGGACCTCCTAACCACGGATCAATTGGAATGAAAGTAAATCTAATCTAATCTAATTAATGCAGTGCTTCTACAACTTCTATGAGTAACACACTGCCTAACAAACAAAAAAAGCACCTGGAAGATATGATCGAATGTCAACGCAACTTCGTACAGTACATTCAGTCGGCGGGTATGTAAATGATTAAGGTTGCAATTCTGTGCAACAGGTAGAACAGCCACTAGAGAACGTGAGTGTTGTTCGCGTTTAGTGCCGCTACCAGATCTGGTAAGGTTAATATTGGACGTGAACAGCGTCAGATGTTGAGTGACAACTGCGAAAGACACGGGGATGCTTCGTACACGTGTGCGACAGTGCTATCAGTTACTGAAAATCTCAGAAAGCGGCCTCGTTCTGGCTCTCGCATACCCGTCATTAGTGCTGCGGTCGACTATGTCTGACCATCACAAGGTAGCACCACAATATCGTGCAACAAGAGACAGTAATGGTCTGCCTGTAACAATCTGTGTCATCTCGCACCTTTTGTGGTGTCTGACCCCGAAAGCTCTATAAGGCAGCGAGATTAGGCACACTAGTATCAAGCCGGCCGGGGTGGCCGAGCGGTTCTAGGCGCTACAGTCTGGAACCGCGCGACCGCTGCGGTCGCAGGTTCGAATCCTGCCTCGGGCATGGATGTGTGTGATGTCCTTAGGTTAGTTAGGTTTAAGTAGTTCTAAGTTCTAGGGGACTGATGACCTCAGAAGTTAAGTCCCATAGTACTCAGAGCCATTTGAACCATTTTTGAACTAGTATCAAAACCCACAAAAGGATTAGTGGTGCTCATAAGAAAGACGAAATTGGTGCAATGGATATAGCATAAATATTTGTCTATCGACAATATTGAACCAAACAAGCACTCTAGACAAAAAATTTGTCATGCTGCAGACGTCACACTAATCGCGTATAACACCGCCCCTAGCCTGAATATTGCCTCAGTTAGGAGAGAAACAGAGCGCAACAAGTTTTTTCAAGTACTCTATATCCAGCTGAAGCCACACACAGGGTTATCAAATTGTGTGGACGTTGACTGCTACGATTCATCTTCTGTTCCAAGGAGCCCCAGCTCTTTGCCTATAGGATTGAGTCCGGGTGATCCAGAGGGTCAATCAAGGTGAAAGAGGGAACCCGAATGTTCGTCAGACCATAAGAGTGTGCGTGCCGTCCTATCGACAAGGTGAGTGTCATTTTGGAAGACTGGAGCACAGGCTGCACACTCATCATGAAGATGTAGAAGAAAGGGAAACACTTGGACATCGAATATATAGAAATAAACATCCTGCTTCATATTCATGGCATCTTGAATGAGTGGAGCCACTTCATGGTACGAAAAAACTTTCCAGAAACATCACAGAATCTTCTCCCACCTAAACTGCGCCCTTCGCAGGTTGTCGGTGAAACGCATTACACGAAACTTTGCATCATTTGAATGGAGGACCACAGTATGTGCCTCAAGTCAGCTACTAACTGTTTCCGTGTCTCTTGGTTCGTTGAAAACGTACAGCCATGTGCCCAACTGTCCTTTCCCGAGGTACATGAGTCCTAATGTCCATTGCATAGAATTTTCTTTCGTTCATACTGAAACTGGTTAGGAGTGACATGCAAACGCCGACAGTAGCAATTCCTCTCTGGTTCAAAACCGATTGTCATTGACGAGGCGTTACATTCCTCTTCCGTACTGTATACATTCAGTGCTGTATACGTTATAGATTTTGTTCTGTTGGTGTGTGATTAAGCGGACAGTCGGTTGCCTAAGTGTTTTCCTATATTGTGATTAAGAGTGCCATATGACTGCACGTGGGCACCAGAAGTACAATGCATTTGTTAAGAGAATAAGAAAAAGGTTGTTTCTAATACTGAACCGTTTCAGCTTAGTCTGTCGTACTTCCTTGTACCTGTACATGGTCAAGCGGACTGATGTTCAAATACCGAGGTACGTATTACGGGGGAATGCAACGGCTGAGGGCCATGGACTACACAAGACAAGCTGGATGTGTCTTTATCATTCTAGTACATTGAGACATTGGTGAAGTTGCTATCACCGACTTTTTCTTTTTATGGTATTTCTTGTTTATATTTATTTAAATTGTAATTAATTGGAGTCTTGGGAAAATAGCTGATTGTCAAGTTTGTTCAAATATATATCTATTTTCTGAGAAAGTGATCAATAAATGTATAAATGTTGTACTTTTAATCCAAACTCAATCAGTTGATTCCACCCTTTAATCCTAAGGGCCCTATTGCATGTAACACAGGCGACATAACGTAAGCCAACCTATGTAAACCTTCGAACAGGCCTTTTTGAGATATTACTGTGATGAACAAATACGAAGTTTCAAAGCGGTTTGCGCATTGCTTATCGTACTTTTCCGTAAGTATACAAAAATTACTCCGCCAACTTCCTAGTACAAAACAGCGTGTATCCTTACGAGCTGGGCTACCATGTTTGTGTCAGGTAATTTAAGATTAAAACGAATAAGTGTTTTATCGCTATCCCATTTAATCCACAGCCTTCTATCCTTGCGTATATAGTAGTACTAAAACAGCCTTATGCTCTTCATTAAGAAAAGCATAACCGTGGCGATTTTCAAATATAATATAAACCAGAACGAATCTTTCACCCTGCAGCGGAAGGGGTTCTGTCTTGAATCTTTCTGCTAGATTAAAACTGTGAGCAGGGCAGGAATAGTAACCTGGAGTTGTTGCTATCGTTGGCAATGCTCTTACCGACTAAAGCACCTATGTAAGATTGAGAAACCGCCCTTACAATTTTACCTCCTCCAATATCTCATCTCCCCCTACTTTCCAAACTTCACAGAAGTTCTCCTGCATACGTTGCTATTCTAGGACTTTTGGAAGAAAGGATATTGTGGAGAAATGTTTTAGTCAAAAGGCAAGGTACCGGCTTCGAGTCTCCCTCCGAGATACACTTTTAATCTGCCAGGAAGTTTCAAAACAGCGCTCGCTCTGCTGGAGAGTGAAAGTTCTTTCTGGAAGCTATATCCTAGGCCGTCGTATAGCCATTTCTCCCCTATGTCCTTTTTTCCAAGAATGCCACTCCTGCAAGCTATGACTTTGCATTGATTGCACTTTGGCTGCGGTGCTAGTTGTAATATGTTTTCTTTTCCCAGTTCAGTACTGTCTCTGTCACCACGTGTGATTGAGGACATTTCCCCTGATGTCTTGTCATTCCTTTTGCTGTTTTCTTTTGGAATTAGCGGATGACGTTGTATGTTCCTTTGTCTTAAGGAATAAATTTGAGCTATTGAACGTCTTAAGTTTTCTTCTCCATAATCATTCAACATATTTAAATACGCTTTTACGAATTCGTATGGCGCCGTCGTCTAATTTGTGCTGGTTTCCGATGGCGTGTCGCATGATCGACAGTACTGAATAAGTGTTTCCTGATGGCTACCGAGCCGTCTGTTAAGTACTTAGTTGTAACACCCCCGATTAATAGTTCTGCCTTGGTGGAAGGTTGGCCGTGGGTAGTCTGTCGAGTAAAGCACTGGACTCCAGCTATGAAGGTCCTGGGTTCGATTCTGGGTGGAGGTGGGGACTTTTTCTCGTTCGTCCCTCCACGATGGCGTCAAGTAGACTCAGTCTGCTTTTAGATAAGTACTGGGGAACTTTCCTGGGGACAGAAAACGGCTGAGGCGCTGCACTCGTCACCCCCTCCCACTCTCCTCATAGTGCCACGACTAAGGCTGTGCTCTACGTACAGTGAGGCCGACCGACAGCCCAGCCACAGACTTTTCTCTACCTTGTAGAATTACTATATGGTTATCATTCCCAATAATGCCCAAAGACAATGTCCAGTACTATACCCGAAGGTGGAACTGCTCTTGTTGTCTTTTGTTCACTTCACCTTCGTCACCATTTCAACTGCTCATTCGTCTCTAAATAAAACCATGTGGCATTCAGCGTTAGGAAACGCTGATGAAGCTTACTCGAACATCACTCAAGTTAAACACCGTGCCCTGTACCCGACGTTCGCCTACAGGGTTCTGCAACACGTCAGACACTATAGCATCACGGGATTGCATATGTACAAGGCGTTACCTCCCCGGAATGCATCGATCACAATGACCACAAACGCCAGGACAAGAGCCCTCAAGGTCTTCCGTGCCACAGACCTGTTTTCTACGCCGTGTCACGTGTGCAGAACTAGATCGCCACGAATTCCTTCGCGCCCTGGCTATATAGAGCGATGCAAGCCAACACGCCGGTAGTTGGCTCCACTGAAACTCTTGCCCAATTCATGCGCCGGCTCTTAACAGCCCATCAGTCAGAGCCCGGTCGGAGACCACCGCTGCGGGACCTATGACTTTCCAGCGATATCCCAAGACGTACCTGTCGGCCAACTAAGCCGAACGCTCAGCCTCCAATGTTACGACATCAGTGGCACTACTTTTATTCACTGTATGTTCCAGACGTATGCCTGTTATAGTCAGATCCACGAACGACGGCGTTTCACGCATGTCGAAGCACGGAGGAGGATTGCATTGTTGCCGATTCCAAGCGACAGTTGTGGAACGCGCCCACGCTTGCATCGCGCTTGAAGAGAGCGTATATCTTGCAATTTTTGTCTCTCGATTGCTTATGCTGAATTTGTCATTTAGCGTCAGCGTCAGCGGTGACAACTCGCAACAAATGGAATAGAAATTCACTAACCAAATCGCAACGATCACGTTTAATGCTACGTTTAATTAGCTACGGCAGTCACAGCAGGGCGCTCAGAACGCTGGTGAACGCTCCTTGGCTGTCGCAAACGCGTGACGTAGGTGCGCAGAACAAGCATAAACTCGACAGCCATCGTTCGTGACTCCAACTATAGTGTATGAGAAGTTACATTATTTTTATTGAGAAGAGTTTTTCCTTTGTTGTCAAATTTCTCTACTGTGGTCGTAAGAAACCCTTGTTTTTGTTTACGTGTGTCTTATTACTGCTTATCAAGCATCTCCCCGTGAAAGATATGGTACACCGATTGTACTCGAAGAGATAAAACTCTTTGTCGGACCAGGATTCGAATCCGGATCCCTGCCTGTAGGCATTCCGAATCCTGGTCAAAACACAGTTTTTACTTGCCACATACAATCGCAGCAGATACTCTGCTTCGAATAAAAACAATTAATTTTCAAATGTAAGCACTCTTATCCAAAAGAATTAAAACTGTTGTGTAGGAACGGGACACGAACTCGGTGTAGGGAGTTAACAAGAATGGAGGACAATGGTCGGGCAGCTCCTTATAAGTCACACATTCCTGCAGTCATTCCTGAGCGAACCCGAGGTGGTATAAAGAGCCACGGCAGTGGACAGTTGATCACTGTATACGAGAGATCTGGGGCAGTGAACCACGCTTTACCCTGTCGCAATCCGATGGAAGCGTTCGGGTTTCGCGAATGCCTGGAGACCACTACCTGTCATCGTGTGTAGTGCCAACAGTGAAATTCAGAGGATGTGGGGTAATGGCACAGGGGTCTTTTTCGTGGTTAGGGCGTTTTCCCCTTACTGGATTAAGAAAATGCTGTATGCGAAGGGTCTGAACACTCGCCCACTCCCCTCGTCTGGCCCTTGTAACTCCTATCATTAACTTTCATATTTTTACCATCCGTTTCACTTACTGTATTCTTATCGTGATTAACTGTCTTTGGATTTTATTTCGTTTTGCTCCTTTTTAGACTTTAGTTCCTCATACAGCTTAATGTGGGTTCATTTACAGTTGTTGACGGTTTGTTGTATACATGCACACTCATGCTCATAAATTAAGGATAATTGCAGAATGTGGTGCCACACAACATGGCAATACACAAAACTGTCGCTAATAGTATAGGGACATAGGGAACACACACGACACAGATCTGTAAGTCCACGGTATTGACGATAAGTTGAGAAAACCGTCCCGAAACACATGTGCTACAAAACGCCACTGTTTCCTGAGCTTATACCCTGACATCAATATGGGATATGATCAACATGCCACGTACACAGGCTGCAAAACGGGTTGGCATACTCTGGATCAAGTGGTCGAGCAGCTGCTGGAGAATAGCCTCCCATTCTTGCACCAGTGCCTGTCGGACCTCCGGAAGTGTCGTAGGGGTTTGAAGACGTGCAGCGATACGTCGACCGAGAACATCACAGAAGTTCACGATGGAGTTTAGGTCTGGAGAACAGGCAGGCCACTCCATTGGCATGATATCTTCTGTTTCAAGATACTCTTCCACGATGGCAGCTCGGTGAGGCCGTGTGTTATCATCCATCAGGAGGAAGGTGGGACCCACTACACCTCTGAAAAGGCGGACATACTGGTGCAAAATGACTTCCCGATACACCTGAACTGTTGCTGTTCCTCTGTCAAAGACATGCAGGGGTGTACGTGCACCAGTCATAATCCCTCCCCACACCATCAAACCACGACCTCCATACAGGTCCCTTTCAAGGGGTTGGTATCTAGTTTCTGGTTCACTCCAGATGAAAACCCGGCGAGAATCACTGTTCAGACTATATCTGGACTCGTCTGTGAAGATAACCTGGGACCACTGTTGCAATGACCATGTACTGCGTTCTTGACACCAGGCTTTAGGGGCTCTCCTGTCACCAAGGGGCAGTGGAATGCATCTTGCAGGTCTCCGGGCAAATAAACCATGTCTGTTCAGTCGTCTGTAGGCTGTGTGTCTGAAGAGAACTGTTCCAGTGGCTGCGGCAAGGTCCCGAGCAAGGCTACCTGCAGTACTCCGTGACCGTCTGCGGGCACTGATGGTGAGATACCGTTCTTCTTGTGGTGTTGTACACTGTGGACGTCCCATACTGTAGCGCCTGGACACGTTTCGTGTCTGCTGGAATCGTTGCCATAATCTTGAGATCACACTTTGTGGCACACGGAGGGTCCGTGCTGCGACCTGCTGTGTTTGACCAGCCTCCAGTCGCCCTAGTATTCTACCCCTCAAAACTTCATCAATATGTGTTCTTTGAGCCACTTCCAACACACAGTCACCATTAGCATGTCTGAAAACGTCTACACACTTACACGCTGCACCGTACTCTGATATACACCAACACACCTCCGCATATGAGGACTGCTGTCAGCGCCACCGTGCGACGACCGCAGGTGAAATGCACCGCATGGTCATACCCCCAGCTGATTTAAACCCGCAAACCGCCCAGCAGAGCATTGTTTCACCATGTATCAGCATTATCCTTAATTTATGAGCATGAGTGTATATTGCAAAGACGATGGTACACACTGTCATCCCAAAGTTATTTATAGATAATCTGAAGATATCTAACATTAATAGTCATATATCTTTGTCATTTTGTCATTTCAGTATTCATTTGTTTTATTATCCATACTCTTTGTTTTCACTATCATTACGACTCAAGAACATGTATTCATCTTTTACATACCAAGTAAACCTATTTTTACTAAATATGACGCGCTTCCACTGTTATTTACTGATCTTTCAAACTTTACTTTAAATATTTCAATGAAAATTTCGACCTCAGATGTGGGAGCCCAAACGTCGATATTTGTACTGCGTATGAAGAAGTGTCACCTAAGATACGTAATGTCACCTTGCTGAATATACAAAGTGAAGTGCGGTTGCGAAATTAATGGGCCAGAAGATTAAAAAAATTTTATGATACCAAAGAAGTTTCTGAGAGTAGTGAAAAGAAAAATATCTGTGGGCTCACTTTTGTATACATGGAAAATTTATCGTTACCAAATATTCCTGTTCAGAGTATTTTTATTGGAGACAGATGCGTGTCAGTATTCTCAGCGTACATAATATCAAGACCAGGGAGTCACACTTTTATGTGTACCATGAAAGTGAGGCCAAGAAAGGTAGAAATTATGTTATCCATTTTCTACACTATTATATCAAGAAAGATATTCCAAAGGATGTAAATCAGCTTCACCAAAATAAAAATCACAAAATGATCTTATTTCGTTTAATTTTTGCATTAACTGTGAGATTATATAGGTTGAAACATCACTCCCTTATAAGCGGGTATAATTTCGTCCTAAGCGATAGAGGTTTTGGAACTTAGAAGTTGGTAAGACGTCATGACAGGACATATGTACCTGAAGAACATGCCATACTGATGAAAGAGCCATCAAGTAAATTCTCAGTCGAAGCCATTAACGATGTTGGTGTATTAGCGTTTAAAAATAGTGGCCTCCCTACTTTAAAAAGTTAGTTGGTATATCCTGAAAAAAGCGTACCCATCAACGTCAAAAAATACAAGATATACTGAAAACGAAAAAGTACATTCCACCTGAGCGCATGAAATTTTGTGAGCAACTGGAAGAATAGCTAACGGAGGGGGAAACAAACAATGAAGACGATGATCAAGAAGATTAACTTATTTTGATGTGTTCTACTTCTACATTGTTATAAGAAACACAGCTGTAGCACAAAATGTAAATAAAGTAGTCATAGTCGTATTTGATTTTGCAGTGTACCTTATTTTTGTAGTAAATCGACACTTTTTGCAGGTACTGATTTCATTTCTTGTAACACATAAAACGTTCATTGCAAGAAAGGCCATCGGTCAGCAATTTTTTAATTTACTTTTATGCTAAACTGTACTACTATCGATATCTAACTAACAATAATTACACGTACGGTTTTTGCTGTAGGAAGTTTTTCCCTACTCCAGTAACATTTTACTTTTGTGACTCATGACGTTTTTGAAATGATTGATTCAAATATTCCACTAAAGTCATACTCATATTACTATAAAAATACGATACATAGTGTAATAATAATAAGAAAATTGTAGTAATAGTAATTACAGAGGTCTTTTAATGTAAGGTAGCTACGGAGGTGTGTTAGTGTTTGTTGAACAAGGAAATATCTATGTAACAATGGATATCATTGAAATAATAATGTGCCAGTCATTACGAGTAATGTTTATCATTACGCTAGTTTAATTATTAGCTCTGAATACAGATAGGTGCTCTGAATTATTGCACTGTAGTTAGGTAACGATGAATTCGTACACCATGGTCTAGCTCAGGAATATGGTGCACAGTAATGACAGCTATGTCTCTCTTGCCATCACAAATTATCACGATTAAATTCCATAAGTATGACTGAAACCGACTATTCAAAGTGTAGTTAGACAGTGGTTACCAAACTCGGCTCTTTGTGGGGAGCAGGTTTCAGTCACTGTCCGGCCTTCCGTAGGTAGGCTTCGCGAGGTTTCCCTAAATAGGTTCAGCCGCATGCTTGTATGATTTATCCGAAAAAAACCATGTTTTTTTTGCTGCCTCACTCTTATCCAACTACACTATGTGCTCCGTCTGTTCTCGGTTGGAAATGCCTCTACTCGGGTCAAGATATCACTGCAATCACAAGTTATTTCGGCTGCAGGGCCAGACGAAAGTGAGCTTAAACTCTGTAAATTCACCACTGATGGATTTTGTCTTAATGGGATATTAAACTATGCAAACGCTGACGGTGTCAAGAGAAGAGTTATTTAACTGCCTTACGTAATAATCCTGTTGTGGCAGGGAACTACGAAACTGGTTTAGTTGACATCGTACAATATTGATTAATAATCCTCTTGAACGATGTTGCAGAGTATTATAATTAGTGCAGACTAGATTAAGTTAATGCACTGAGTTAATATATAATTTGATGTATGGTTACGAGGATTCTCAGCTATGAACTGTGACGTTTAGGAGAGCAATAACCGAGGGCAGTTAATAGTTGTTCTGCTACGATGCCCTTTACTCCTCAAAAGCGTACAGTTTGAGAGTATTCAACCTGAAAACCGTGGAGGTTGTGGAGGGGGAGTTTCCAGGGCAAGGGAGCGACAGGAAGGTAAATCACTGAAGACAAACTGAACAGGAAGCTGCTCATTATAAAAAAATTCAAGATAATGCACCGGATTCATAAATTGGGTTATAGTATTTTAACTCGTAAGAAAATATTCAAGGCTGGAGTTCTTAAGACAACGGACAGTCATTTGGTGGGAGAGGGGTTCGATTCGATATTAGGAACTCGAGACCTACGCATTCCACGATTTTCATAAAATTCTTATTGGCTGTCGACCATTTCACTTGATTATTTTCACAATATGTTTCGGTCTGCTACTCGTAACAATTTCGTGGAGCCTAACACTGGTCTTGGAAACCTACGTAACTTTCGCTGCTTGTTTCAGGTAGAGGCGAGTTGACTTTTCTTTTTATTTTGAGTCATCAGTCTTGTGACTGCTTTTATGTGGCCCACCACGAATTCCTCTCCTGTATCAATCTCTTCATCTGAGAGTATCAATTACAACCTACGTCCTCAATTATTTGCTGAAAATATTCCAATCTCTGTCTTCCTCTACTTACGCTTTGGGCTCTCCCTAGCGCTGCCATGGAAGTTATTCCGTGATGCCTTAACAGATATCCTACCATCCTGTCTCTTCTTATGGTCAGTGTTTTCTATATATTCCTTTCCTCTCCGATTCTGTCGAGAATCTCGTCCTTTCTTATGAGTCAACCTAATTTTCAGCATTCTTCTGTAGCACCACATGTCAAACGCTTAGATTCTTTTCTGATCCGGTTTTCCCGCAGTCCATGTTTCACTATCGTACCACGTTTGCAGCGTTCCATTTAGGGGCAAACAACCGCTAAATCTAGCAGAGTCCTCATCTGTTATTCCTGATATTAGAGATATTTCTCTGCAAAAAATTTGTCTATGCGTCTTTATAGCGATTTTATACTTGCGGCAATCTGCAATTCAGTTTTGTTTATGTAATTTTAATTTAGTTGGGCTGAGTACACCGTAATGTATACAGAAAAATAGTAAATAATATACATATTATGAAATTTCAGAAATTATACAATGATAAAAGGTATAATAATTATCACTCTCCATAATAATTTACTTCATGTAATAGATTGTAACAACGGACGCAGTACCAAGAACGTTTCGAATTTTGCCTGGAATTATTTGCAAACGAACCTTTATCCCGTTCACACAAAAAAATATTCAAAGTTTGCAAGATACTTCGTGAGTAGTTTACATTCGATTCATCTAATTAATCACATTCTTGTAATACGGTATTTTTATAGGAAGCCAGACGAGTTGTCCTAAGGAGAAAAATCATTCCAAATACTGATGGCAAATGTGTCGGAAAATTTTTTATTTTCGTTTATAAGGGGCAGTCAAATGAAAACCGTCACAATGGGACCATGAAATGGTTCCATTAAAAAGTAATCATCATATTCTTTAAGACATTTGTCCCAATGGGAGACGAGACAATCAACTCATGTTTCGTAGCACGCGCTCGGCCGCTGACGGATCCACAAACGCAGCCACTCTTGCACGTCCTCTCGACGCTGAAACCGACATCCTCGCATGTCCTTCTTCAGGTCGCCGAAAAGTCGAAATCACTCGTCGGTTGATTTGGCCAGTATGAAGGATGTTGCAAACCAGATCGGTGAAGCGTGTGCGTAGTCCGACTGGCAGTGTTGGGCGAGCGTCATCGTACTTTGTGGTAAGTGATATATATTGAAGTGCGAAAAAAAAGGTATAGACACGTGTATTCAAAGAAGTGACTGCCAACAGCCCTTGGTATATCAACAAGTGTCTGGCGCAGTTGTTAGATCGGTTACCGCTGCTACAATGGCAGGTTATTAAGATTTAAGTGAGTTTGAAGGTGGTGTTACAGTCGACGCACGAGCGATGGGACCCGGCATCTCTGGGATAGCGATGAAGTGTGAAGTGGAAATTTTCCCGTACGACCATTTCACGAGTGTACCGTGAATATCAGAAATCAGATAAAACATCAAATCTCCGACATCGCTGTGGCCGGAAAAAAGATCCTGCAAGAACGTGACCAACGACGACTGAAGAGATCCTCTGAACGTGACAGATGTGCAACCTGAGCCGTGCGTGGCTCGTGTTCCCGCCATCATGTACTTTACACCCTGCCGCGCGGGATTAGCCGAACGGTCTCAGGCGCTGCAGTCATGGACTGTGCGACTGGTCCCGGCGGAGGTTTGAGTCCTCCCTCGGGCATGGGTGTGTGTGTTTGTCCTTAGGATAATTTAGGTTAAGTAGTGTGTAAGCTTAGGGACTGATGACCTTAGCAGTTAAGTCCCACAAGAATTCACACACATTTGAACATTTTTTTACACCCTGTTTATGACGTACTTCCACCTCACTACGTTAATTTAAATTACCATTGTCACTGAATTGCTGCTTTGCTTGACCGTGATCGGTGCTAGCAGCGCGTATCGATATATCCTCTCTCGTAGTATCTTTGCTCGACTGCTGTTTACTTCCCCGTCATTGTCTGTCGTAAGGGAATTCGGGTCGCGAGTTCGTTGAAACGTCCCCTTAGAACAATTATACATGACTGTGCTTAAACTGACACACAATATTTTTTTTAGCGCAACACAATCTGACTTTCAAAAATCCCTACAAAAGAATGGCCCTGACTAACCTTAACCTATACCTTTCACAAATCACTTACCTCACCAAAAATCTTCGTTACTCGAACTACTGCAATACAGCGAGCGCCACTACTGCCAGCTAAATAAAAGATTCAAACTACTGAAGGCACTAACTACTGATAGGCATAGTTAGCAAATGAAAGATTTTGATAGAGAACAAACAATGTATTTACCTTAATAGTGTTCAAAAGTCATAATATATATACCAGTTCATGACATCCAGTCTTACAAATTTCAAAACTCCGCCATTTTTCTCCCCACATCCACCACTGCTGGCGGTTCACGTCCAACTGCGCAACTCTACGCGCTGTTAACAGCCAACAGCCCAACGCTGCAATGGCGAGTATTCCAACAATGCCACCCAGCCACAGACTGCACACAGCACAGCCAGTGATTTTCATACAGAGCGCTACGTGGCGGCGGCGTTACCTATATAAGAACCTAAACAGCCTACTTACATCGTGTCTGCCAGTCAGATGGAACGCGTCTGGAGCGCGGTCCGGACCTGCCAGCCGGGAGTTGCAATGTGGCACTAGTGCAGTCGGATTGGAGCAGCAGTGAGGTAGGCCTCGACATGGCTCGCCCGACCATTGCCGCCACGCATCACTTGAGCCAGGCCACGGTCTTGGTGGATCGTCAGTAGGTCGTCCTACCGGACGATGCGTTTTGGCTCGCCGGTCGTTCATGAGACGGTTGTGTGTGAGTGTGCATCGACTACCGATTTGTCTTCGAGTCTGCTTAGTTACTGTTGCGTATCGTTCGGGTCTTCGTGCAAGTGGTTGTCAGATTGTGCGTGTATCTACATCTACATTCATACTCCACAAGGGCGGTGGGTACCTTGAGTACCTCTATCAGTTGTCCCTTCTATTCCAGTCTCGTACTGCTCGTGGAAAGAAAGATTGTCGGTATGCCTGTGTGTGGGCTCTAATCTCTCTGATTTTATCCTCATGGTCTCTTCGCGAGATGTACGTAGGAGGGTACAATATACTGCTTGACTCGTCGGTGAAGGTATGTTTTCGAAACTTCAACAAAAGCCCGTACCGAGCTACTGAGCGTCTCTCTTGCGGAATCTTCCACTGGAGTTTATCTGTCATCTCCGTAACGCTTTCGCGATTACTAAATGATCCTATAACGGAACGCGCTGCTCTCCGTTGGATCATCTCTCTCTCTTCTATCAACCCTATCTGGTACGGATCCCACACCGGTGAGCAGTATTCAAGCAGTGGGCGAACAAATGTACTGTAACCTACTTCCTTTGTTTTCGGACTGCTTTTCCTTAGGATTCTTCCAATGAATCTGTCTGGCATCTGCTTTACCGACGATTAATTTCGTATGGTCATTCCATTCTAAATCACACCTAATGCCTACTCCCAGATAATTTATGGAATTAACTGCTTCGAATTTCTGACCTGCTATATTGTAGCTGAATAATAAAGGATCTTTCTTTCTATGTATTCGCAGCACATTACACTTGTCTACACTGAGATTCAATTGCCATTCCCTGTACCAATTCGTTGCAGATCCTCCTGCATTTCAGTACAATTTCTCATTGTTACAACCTCTCGATATACTACAGCATCATCCGCAAAAACCCTCAGTCAACTTCCGATGTTATCCACAAGGTCATTTATATATATTGTGAATAGCAACGGTCCTACGACACTCCCCTGCGGCACACCTGAAATCACTCTTACTTCGGAAGACTTCTCTCCATTGAGAATGACATGTTGCGTTCCTTTATCTAGGAACTCTTCAATCTAATCACACAATTGGTCTGACAGTCCATATACTCTTACTTAAACGACTGTGGGAAGCTGTATCAAACGCCTTGCGGAAGTTAAGAAACACGGCATCCACCTGGGAACCCGTGTCTATGGCCCTCCGAGTCTCGTGGACGAATAGCGCGAGCTGGGTTTCACCTGATCGTCTTTTTCGAAAGCCATGCTGGTTCCTACAGAGTAGATTTCTGGTCTCCAGAAAAGTCATTATACTCGAACATAATATGTGTTCCAAAATTCTACAACTGATCGACGTTAGAGATATAGGTCTATTGGTTTGCACATTTGTCCGGCGTCCCTTCTTGAAAACGGGGATGACCTGTGCCCTTTTCCAATCTTTTGGAACGCTACGCTCTTCTAGAGAGCTACAGTACACCGCTGCATAAAGGGAGGCAAGTTTCTTCGCGTATTCTGTGTAAAATCGGACTGATATCCCATCAGGTCCATTTTAATTGTTTTTCTATGTCTCTGTCATCTATTTCGATATCTACAATTTTGTCATCTGTGCGACAATCTAGAGAGGGATCTACAGTGCAGTCTTCCTCCGTGAAACATCTTTGGAAAAAGACATTTAGCATTTTGGCTTTTAGTCTGTCATCTTCTGTTTCAGTACCATTTTGGTCACAGAGTGTCTGGACACTTTGTTATGATCCACCTACCGCTTTGACATCAAACCAAAATTTCTTAGGATTTTCTGCCAAGTCAGTACATAGAACTTTACTTTCGCATTCGTTGAACGCCTCTCGCATAGCCCTCCTCACACTCCATTTCGCTTCGTGTAATTTTTGTTTGTCTGCAAGGCTTTGGCTATGTTTATGTTTGCTGTGAAGTTCCCTTTGCTTCCGTAGCAGTTTTCTAACTCGGTTGTTGTACCACGGTGGCTCTTTTCCATCTCTTACGATCCTGCTTGGCACATACTCATCTAATGCATATTGTACGATGGTTTTGGATTTTGTCCACTGATCCTCAACGCTATCTGTACTTGACATAAAACTTTTGCGTTGAGCCGTCAAGTACTCTGAAATCTGCCTTTTGTCACTATTGCTAAACAGAAAAATCTTCCTATCTTTTTAAATATTTCTATTTACGGCTGAAATCACCGATGCTGTAACCGCTTTATGGTCGCTGATTCCCTGTTCTGCGTTAACTGTTTCAAATAGTTCGAGTCTGTTTGTCACCAGAGGGTCTAATATGTTATCGCCACAAGTCGGCTCTCTGTTTAACTGCTCAAGGTAGTTTTCAGATAATGCACTTAAAAAAATTTCACTGGATTCTTTGTCCCTGTCACCCGTTATACACGTTTGAGTCTCCCAGTCTATAACTGGTAAATTACAATCTCCACCCAAAACTATAACATGGTCGGGAAATTTACTCGAAATATTTTCCAAATTTTCCTTCAGGTGTTCTGCCACAACAGCTGCTGACCCAGGGGGCCTATAGAGACATCCAATTACCATGTTTGAGCTTGCTTTAACCGTGACCTTCACCCAAATTATTTTTCGTTTAGAATCTCCGTCAATTTCCTTCGATACTATTGCACTTTTTATCGCTATAAACACGCCTCTCCCTTCACTGTCCAACCTGTCTCTGCAGTATACATTCCAATCTGAGTTTAGAATTTCATTACTGTTTACATCTGGTTTCAGCCAACTTTCCGTCCCTGGTACTATGTGAGCCTTGTGACCGTTTTTTAATGAGGGCCGTTCTGGGACCTTTCTATAGACGCTCCTGCAGTTTACTATTACCACATTAATATTGTCATTCCCTGTTGCGTTTTGCCCACTGCTACCTTGTCGCGTCTCAAGAGGCGTCTTGTCAGGACTGCGGAGGGAATACTCTAACCCAGAAAACCCACATGTGCACTCCACACGTACTCCGCTACCCTTGCAGCTGCTTCCTGCGTGTAGTGCATGCTTGACCTATTCAGGGGGACCCTACATTTCTCCTCCCGATAGCGGAGGTCGAGAAATTTGCACTCCAGATCTCCGCAGATTCGTCTGAGCCTCTGGTTTATGCCTACCACTCGGCTCCAAATCAGAGGACCGCGATCGGTTCTGGGAACGACACTAAAAATAGTTAGCTCAGATCCCACCCTGCGAGCGAGGCATTCCGCCTTCACCAACTTCGCCAACCCCCTGTATGAACTGAGGATGACGTCTGCACCCAGATGGCAGTAGTCATTGGTGCCGACATGAGCAACAATGTACATCGGATGCACCCAGTGCTCTCTATCACCGCCGGAAGGGCCTCCTCCACATCTCGGATGAGAGCCCCCAGCAAGGAACACTGGCCTTCTTCCCCGACCTTTCCTCTATTTCTCTAAGGGGCTCCATCACCCGCCTAACATTGGAGCTCCCAATCACTAATAAAACCCTCCCCCTGTGTGCCTGCTTGGACCTTGCTGAAGCAGCCGTCACATGTCCACTCACGGGCAGAGCGGGCGATGCCACACGACCAGAGTCCACATCGCCTCGTGCGATGCGAACGCGGTTGAACCCGCCACTTCCCTTTTGGAGAGGGTAGCCCAACCCCGCCAGGTACCCGCGAAGACGTCTCGACAGCAGGGACCATGGGTGAAGCATGTAACACCTGGGGTGTACCATGCAACGCACGAAACTCTCCATTGCCTCTACACTCCGAGGCAGCAGCCTGAAGACGGCTGACCGTGGCCATCAACACTTTCAGCTGTTCGCGAACAGTGGCCAGCTCCTCCTGCGTCCGTACACAGCAGCCACACATCCTATCAATCCCAAGAAATCAACAATTTACTGTAGAGAGTAGAGAGTTAGCAGTTGGTGTTATTTCCACTGGCGACTATTTTAGATGATGTCAGTATTCTGAGTGGAGTCGGTCGGTTGCTGCGGACCAGGGAGGATATCTCCGCGCGGTGCAGTCGGCTGGATCCGCTTGCAGTCCCTGCACAGTGTCGGAGCTTGTGTGGGGCTGTCCGATCACTACAAGGTTCGTGGCTCACCGACCCAGGACGTCAAAGTTGAGTAGAGGTTTCACTTACCCAAGCCAAGTCCATTCATGTTGTGGTGGTTCGTTTCGGTGGTACGCTGTTTGAGAGGTTTTCCTGTGAGCAACACCGAGTGTTTCTATTTCTGAAATTTAGCCATCATGCGGCGCCATTCACTATATTGGTTGACTGCAATTTGAGTGCACCAGCGGAATTTTCTGTCTTGTGGCCGTTAGTGTTCCGAGTAACTAACCCTGGCCACTAACGTAATTTCAGGCAGCGTCCTTTCTTCACCTGTTGTCGCTGTCCAACATGGTGTGTAGTTTTGACAGCAAGTACATACTTCATTGTGGATTACCACGTTTGTAACCATTTGTGTTTGGGTTCTCATGTACTGATTGGTGGCAAGCAAGTCGTTGTGTCGGTCGGTCTGTGGCTGTCCCCTGGTTGGGTTCCGACGAATCAAGTGTAGGTGGGCCTACCACCTGTCTCACCTAAGTGAACGAGGGCAGACCGACCTTCCTTATTGTCCTTCTCACCGGTGTTTAATTGTCTGTTTATAATCTATCATAGCCAATGACTTAAAGATTCCTGTTAGTACTGAACTTAACGTATTTTTGAATTTTGGAAATCAGTTGTGGGCCTTAAGCCGCTTAAAACTTTATTCTTGACATTAAGCAAAAACATCGCGGCCTTCTGCCTTAAAAGATTATGGTAATATATTTTAAAATTTTCAAATTTAATTTTGGCTTTCAGCCGCTTGTATTGCGCCTTGCATATGTTTGTTCTATCTACTTTTGCCTTGAGGCCTAGCAACATCCATGTACTAATTTATATTTACATGACAAACCCTATTTTTAGGGCTATATTTTAATTTTGACAAATGGATCTATGCAGACATTCGTAAAAACGGCGATGATACATCAGTCCATACTAATGTAAAATTGCCACCTTCTGAAGAAGACAAATTTAAATTTGTTGAAACCTAGGTAAAGATTTCTTTATCCATTGCAACTGGTCGGCTGTTAATTATTTTGTTTGCTATTTTAACTGCATTTTTATTTTATTGACTTTTAAGACTTCTTGTTTGGAGGCCCTCAGCCGTGAAATAATTGCCTTTTTGAAAGTCGTAGTTGTAAAGGTTCGGCTGTGTGCCGTTTTGGTTTAAATGTGTTATTAAATTATAATAAATGTCCGCCCCCGGTAGCTGAGTGATCAGTGCGAAAAACTGTCAATTCTAAGGGCCCGGGTTCGGTTCCCGGGTAGGTCGGAGATTTTCTCCGCTCAGGGAATGGGTGTTGTGTTGTCCTAATCGATATCATTTCATCACCATCGACGCGCAAGTCGCCGAAGTGGCGTCAACGAAAGACTTGCACCAGGCGAGCGGTCTACCCGACGGGAGGCCCTCGTCACACGCCATTATTATTATTGTAATAATAACCTTGTTTGGCCCTTTCTACCATCCTATTCACCTGTTCTGCCCTGCGGGCTTAGCGGGCGTCTCACAACCTTTCCTCAAATTTCTGAATATTTAAATGCTGGGTTATTAAGAAGTGTCAGCGTGCGAACCACTCAACGAAACATGATCGATATGGGCTTTCGGAGCCGAAGGCACACTCGTGAGCCCATGATGATTGGACAGCACGTCAACACCGACGATGGACTGTTGATGACTGGAAACATGTTGCCTGGTCGGACGAGTCTCATTTCAAATTGCATCGAGTGGATGGATGTGTACGGGTATGGAGACACTCTCATGAATCCAAGGGCCCTGTATGTCAGGAGGGGACTATTGAAGCTGGTGGAGGTTTTGTAATGGTGTCGGGCGTATGCAGTTGGAGTGATGTGGGACTCTAGATACGACTCTGACAAGTGGCACGTACGTGAGCATCATGCCTGATCACTTTCATACATTCATAACCATTGTGCACTCCGAGGGACTTCGACAATTCGAGTGGGAGAATGCGACACCTCACACGTCCAGAACTGCTGCGGAGTGGCTCCAGGAACCCTCTTTTGAGTTTAAACACTACCGCTGGCCACCAGACTCCCCAGATATGAAGATTATTGAGGACATCTGGGAAGCCTTGCTACGTGCTATTCGGAAGAGACCTCCAGCCCTTCGTACTCCTACGGATTTATGGACAGCCCTGCAGGATTCATGGTGTCAATTCCCTCCAGCACAACTTTAGACATTTGTCGATTCCGTAGCAAGTCCTGTCGCGATACTTCCGCGTGCTCGCGGGGGCCCTACACGATATTAGGCAGGTGTACCAGTTTCTTTGGCTGTTCAGTGTATATTAAGAAAAATCATTCATTTTTTGGCCTGGCATTAGAAACTGCATAAATCTTACTGGATAACAAAGCGCAACTTACAGGCAGAGCTGGTAACACAAAATTGCCAAGGCATAAAACCCACAACTATTCTTTTTAAGTAAACAATAACTGGCTAAGTACTTCAGTTTTTCTTCTCATTTGAAAAGAAAACTATGCAACTGTTTTCAAGGTATAAAGTTTACAGCCAATAGGTTGTATAAGTTTAATGTAGAAAGTTTAAACAGGTTTCGGTACCACTAATGACATCTTCTTTAGAAGAAGGTTATATAAATTACATGACGATCATGTAATCCATGGTAAACTTTTGCAACATATTGGCTGTAAACTTTATATGTTTAAAATTTATTTGTGCCTTCTGTCACTCATGTTTTAAATTGTGACTGTGCGACTGCTTTCTGTTGTGGACACTTGTGGTGCAATAAAACTTTGGTCACATATATTCATCATTCAACGATACGCCAGCTGGCGTATGAAAGTACCGCTTAAAGGTTCAGAATAATTCGAAGTTCATCTAGCAAGATGTAATAAGAGAAATTACTTCTTGTGACGCAAATTCCACCCTGAGAGAATCTCTTCATACTCTCACCAGTAGTCAAAGAACTTACGTGAACTGTGCAATAGGCTGCACGTATTCTGCACGAGATAATCAGACAGAAGAATTTAATTAACATTAACTTAGTACTGGGTATAAATTAAATAATAAGAATCAAAAGAAATCTTTCACATTCTTCAGATTGAACCTTGATTTGGAAAATTCGATCTTGCTTGTCTTTCCAGTTACATAAACATGACTTTAGTTTGTATATTACACTGTATAGTCGCATTGAAGTGTCGAGAGCCTGAATAACCATCTTTTACAGCACGGACCTATACGAGGCGTGCAGGTAGAGAGTCAGTGACGTTCTGGAAGATACCAACAGGGGTGTGGGGTCATGCGTAATACAGTACTGTGACCAGCTGTGCTACGTTTCTTGGTTAAGAATGCATGACACGAACGGCCCGATTGAGGCGGTACCGTCCGCAGCTCGTGGTCGTGCGGTAGCGTTCTCGCTTCCCACGCCCGGGTTCCCGGGTTCGATTCCCGGCGGGGTCAGGAATTTTCTCTGCCTCGTGATGACTGGGTGTTGTGTGATGTCCTTAGGTTAGTTAGGTTTAAGTAGTTCTAAGTTCTAGGGGACTGATGACCATAGATGTTAAGTCCCATAGTGCTCAGAGCCATTTGAACCATTTGAGGCGGTACCACAGATTTTCGAATGTTTAAATCCGGGGAGGTTGGTGGTCAGGGGATTACGGTAAAGTCATCTTGCTGTTCTTAGAACCACACACGTACACTACAAACTGCGTGACACATTGCATTATCCTGCTAGCAGACGCCATCGTGTCAAGGAAAGTAGTTTCTAAGGATAGATTAACACTTATGTTGATCTGTTCTGCCATCCAGAACGACAACATCACTTAGAGAATGCCACGGAAACATTCCTCTGAGCGCAATGCTTTCTCCCACAGCCCGGATCCTTCTGACGATTGTTGCGGGAGTTCGGTTTCGACGCCTCACGCCGATGGAGCATAAAATGTGATTCATCTGAAAAGCTCACCTGTGGCCACTCAGCTGTGGTGTTACCACGCGAACTCCAGCCTTCGTTGCCGATGAACAGCAATCAGCATGGGTACACGAACCAGCCGCCTGTGCCCACTAGGTAACAGGACACATAATGAGCCGAGGTGACTGAAGCGCTAATAATTTCTGCATAACACACTGACGTATGTGTGCCGTGAACATCAGCGTCCTATATCTAGTCATTCTGTTCTCTTTTTTTTTTTTTTTTTTTTTTTTTCTTCTGAACACGACTGTATTTGTTCTAGCATCACTGTGTGGCCTGGATATTCGGGGATGCCCAAATCCGCACACAGGCATCTTTTGTCGAGCTCTGCGCCAGGTGCTGGCTGCACCTGCATTTATTCAATGAGAGTCTCGATTGGAACCTTTGCTACGTACGAAACGATGTCATATCAACCACCATACCCCGAGGGAGCCGTCCGTGTCTGCCTCCACCATCAGCAGTGTTGTGAGTGGGAGAAACTACTTTCGTCCGGCCACAGCTGTGGGTTCTTTCTGTGCTCTGGCAGATGGTTTAGTTTTAACTACAACAGATGAAATAGTAGTCAACTTTATTACATAAATGGATAAAAGATTTTCTTAATGCACGGATTACCAAACGGTTCTCTCGCAGAACAATGTTCCACATTTAAATCAACAAATCCATCAGAAACATTCTGTATCATGTTTGTCCTTGACTGCTTCAGATAAGGTCATGAACTGGTCAATGCTCTTGCTAGCTCGACACTATACTGAACTCAGCTTGAGGGCGCTGGTACACTTCGAAGGGAGGCGTGCCTCTCATACGTTGTTGTGGACTGCAGGGAGCTCTCACTAACGTCTATGGTATCGATTCGCATTGCCAACTTCAGTGTGATGACGTGATCTTCTCACAGGACTTGGCATCGGAGATGACCATGAATTTAATATTTCATCATTATCACCTTCAGCGTAAGTTGTGCGAATTCAGTGATAATCATGAAGGTCCAACTGTTCTCTCACGAAGGAGTATTTTTGTTCATATACAGTTCAATAATACTATTCTACATTTGTAAACGTAGACTACCGCGGCCGTTGAAGTTCTTCTAATGTTAGCAAAAACAGCTCGAGGAAGGCCACGTACAGCAGTGGCCGAAATGTCGGAGAATTTTACACAATTACAATGCGGTCACATACCTAGAAGAATTTCATTGACTGTCCCACATTATTTACCTGAGCTTTGTTTCCATTGCGCCTCAAATAGCGCAAGACTTAACATTGATACTGTTTTCTGTTCCATGAATGGGTGCTGTTTTTTTTTTTTTTTTAATACAAAAAACCCGTAAGTTAGTACGCAGACAACTGTTTAAAAATTCCTAACCAATATGCTTTAGGGCCTATATGGGTGCAGTTATAGGACGCGTTTTCTAAATGTCATTCATACGCGCCCGAATAGTTTAAAACTTAGTTTGTCGGAGAATGGATTTATATTTAGGACAGCCATCCATTTCCGCTTATCAGTGCGCGTGACTGGCGTGCGCACTCTGAAGGTAAGCTCTAACTAATGTGATTAAACTTCGGGAAAAGATCCATTTCCATCTGTCCAGGGAGCTACATTTTATTCGTTTAAAACCATCAATCAGCGTGGAACCCATAATGAATTGGCGGGCGGCGACCGCGATCGCCGCTGATGAGGTTTCGATTACGCCTCCGTAATTACGCGCCGCAAGAGTAATTTAGCAATTTGCGGCGCAGCTGGCGCTGATGGGGGCCGCCTGGAAGACGCCGGGCCGAGCCGCGCCGGGCCCGATTAGCAATGCGCCGCGGGTAATCCCCGCTGGTGGCGGAGTGTTGGCTGCCCTGGCTGGCAGGCGGGCGAGGCTACTCGGGTCGCCGTGTCCCGTCTCCTGGGTAACTAACCACTTGTTGCGGCCGGTTGCCTCCACTCCCAGGGGCGCTCTCGTTTCGTGCTTGCGGTCGGGCGTCTTGTTTGTCTTAACGCTCTGTCAACTCTAATTACTCTCAAGTTTTGCGTTGACGACAGTCTCGTCTCCATAATTTGATCTGCGAGTGTAGTCTGGACTGTCAGACAGCACACTGCACACGGAGATGACAAATATGATGGGACAGCAATGTGCTCATATAGTATCGCGTACGCAGTGTATAAAAAGGCAGTGTGCTGGCGGAGCTGCCACTTGTATCCAGGTGATTCATGTGAAAAGGTCTCCGACATGATTATGGCTGCACGATTGTAACAGACTTTGAACTCAGTATTGTAGTTATAGATAGTGTGACCGCTCAATGTCATTCAATACGATCACGACGACACTCCTCGATCGACGTTAGCACTCGTGGTGTCACTCGCCTTCATACATGGCAGTGGACGTTTGAAAATTCGTGGCGCTAGCTCAATGGTCGTCAATTGATTTAAATGTTATTCCTGGCTGACTCTTAATTCAATTACTGCCACGGGGGTGAGGAGAAAGAACACATCCTGGTGATGCCAGCATTATGCGTTCGATTAATCTGAATGGTTTGCAATGTTCCAGTGATTCTATTCGAGCTCTATGCTGATGTACCGAAAAGGACCATTTTCGCAGATAAACATGCAAGTACGTAATGGATGTTCAGTTTCTCAATATAGTCTTCGCACTCACACATCATACATCCGCTGTAAGAACAGTTTCATGCATTTACATTCTTGGTGTCCCACAATATTGGTTGGCTAAATATTATGACGATACGTTGTATACATCTTCCACAGATATTGTTTATCATGTAGTCAAGACTACGTAATGAAGCCAAAATCGTGGATAAAATTGAAATGTAGTTTGTTTACTAACACATTTCTTTTCACTAACTAAATATGAAATATGAATCAGGATGGAGGGTGATGATCCTATCCTTCCTCTCAGTATTAGAATGGTTGATATTGTGTTCTGAATAACGCGTCTCATATAATGTCCAAATATCGACACGACCCAGGCTCTCAATTCGGCACATAAATGTCTATTCTTCGCTCTCGAAATGTTCGATGTGATTGTCTTTCACACGCAGGGTTCAATTTAACGGTGTATGCACTGTTTTTAGTATTTTAGGTCCCAGTTAATTAATAGCTGGCACATTGTTTGCATCAGTTACCCCCACAACCGTCCAAGGATAATATTCTCTTAATGTTCCATGCACACGCGTTTCACAATTTTAAAAAATCCGTTGCGTACAGCTTTCGTTTGTTCCACAACCGTAGTAGTTTCCCAAGAGTATTTTTCCCAGCTAACACAAAGTTCGAATTATGTTGTCAGAATCATTTTCACTTCACCCGACAATAAACGTCTCTGATCACTTCGTCACACGTAATGTATTTTAAACGTGCTTGGAGAGTCTTTAAATAATCTCCTTAACGAATTTCTCAGTCGCATACCACTTTTTCATCGACTAGCCCGATCGCGATAACTGAAGGTAGAAAGCTCAATAATGTGTTACATGTTCTTTTATATGTATTAAAAAACAAACGTACCCCTATATCTTTCTATTCCGCTTGGTCTTTGCTACTTTGATTTTTATTTCTTTTCATTATATTCCTTCTTAGTAATGCTGTGCAGTTATTAAAGTTTCGTATTACTTTCCCCTTTTTAATTCTTCCAAAATAAAGTCTATTTATCCCCCATTTTAATTAATATGATGCCAATTGACACGCCTGCCCGCAAGGCACCGTTATAATAGATACGTGGGGCATTCGATTACGGAAAGCGTTAGGGAACAATATTCCGAGATCCACAGTGTCAGGAGCGTACTGAGAACACCGATTTTCAGGCATTACCTCTTACCACGGACAACGTAGTGGCCGACGGTCTTCACTTAACGATAGAGAGCAGCGGCGTTTGCGCAGAGCTGTCAGAGCTAAGCATCATTGCGTTAGATAACCACAGGAATCAATATAGGACTCACGAACATTTTCCTTAGGATAGTGCGGCGAAATCTGGCGTTATTCGCCTATGGCAGAAGGCAACAAATGTGAGTGCCTTTGCTAACAGCACAATATCAAGTAGAGCGCCTCTCCTGGGCTCGTACCGTATTGTTTTGGTCCTAGACGACTGGAAAACCGTGGCCTGGTCAGATGAATCCCGACTGCAGATGGTAAGAGCAGATGGTAGTGCTAGAGTGTGCCTGTCGGGTGCCAGGTTGAGATTCATTGGGAGAGTCCTTAGAAAATGCAGTCCATCAACAAAGGAGGTGCCTTACAAAACACTCGTTCGACCTATACTTGAGTATTGCTCATCAGTGTGGGATCCGTACCAGGTCGGGTTGATAGAGGAGATAGAGAAGATCCAAAGAAGAGCGGCGCGTTTCGTCACAGGGTTATTTGGTAAGCGTGGCAGCGTTACGGAGATGTTTAGCAAACACAAGTGGCAGACTGCAAGAGAGGCGCTCTGCATCGCGGTGTAGCTGGTTGTCAAGCTTTCGAGAGAGTGCGTTTCTGGATGAGGTATCGAACGTATCGCTTCCCCCTACTTATACCTCCCGAGGAGATCATGAATGTAAAATTAGTGACATTCGAGCGCGCATTGGGGCTTTCCGGTAGTCGTTCTTCCCGCGAACCATACGCGACTGGAACAGGAAAGGGAGGTAATGACAGTGGCACGTAATGTGCCCTCCGCCACACACCGTTGGGTGACTTGCGGAGTATAAATGTAGATGTAGATGTAGATGTAGACGCTATGGACCCATGTTGTTAAGAAGGCAGTGTGCAAGCTGGTGGTGGCTCCATAACGGTGTAGGTTGTGTTTACATGGAGTGGACTGGGTCTCCTGGTCTGGTTAAAGCGGTCATTGACTGGAAGTGGTTATGTTCGTCTACTTGGAGACGACATGCAGTTATTCATCCACTTCATGTACCCAAATATGTAACCAGACCGCTACTGTTCACAAGTGGTGATGGGAACATTCTAGCGTATGATTTGGGAGCCAGATCGCCCTACACGACACTGAATTGAAAGGTCAATTCGTGCACAAAATCCTGCACCAGCAACAGTTACACATTATGGGGGGCTATAGAGATAGCACGGCTGAATATTTCTGCAACGATTTGTTGAATGGGGACTTGCAACGGTTTGTTGAGTCCATGCCATGTCGAGCTGCAGCATGACACCGGCCAAAACGAGGCGTTAGGAGGTATCCCATGACTTCTGTCAGTTCAGTGTATACATCAACAATCTGCAAGCGACTGTGAAGCACATGGCAGAAACTACGTCCCATTGCAGCAGTTATTAGGGTTCCTTCCATTCACGTATGGATCATGCCACAAATTATTATTTATATGCCTCTGTGCCTCGTGTAATTAATCGAATCATGTCCTTCACTTATGGGTGAAGGCTAGTGGTCCTTCTTCTTTGGAAGGTTGTCGCATTGTTGGTGATTGTACCATCTATAATCATTGAAAGCAGTTCTCAACGAACGGCCCTTTTAAGGGCCACAAATACTACACATTGATCTTGCCAAAAGCCGAGAAGCGATTCTTCTTAGTGTTGTAGCTCTCTGGGGCACTCTGGGATGCTCTCTGTGGCACTCTGGGATGCTCAATAGATGTCAAGCACAGTCTCTGATTGGTTGTTGTGTTTTTGGCGTGCGTTTCAAATTGAGTTGTAGCAACACGGGAGACTCTGGTACAGGGAGACTGCGGCGAACTGCTTTACCTCCGAGGATGTCTCCCGCAGTCGGAGACGAAACGTCAGGAGAGAGTTTTATACTTCGACCACGGCCTATGAGCCCGGAAGTTTTAAGTGAAGACAATACCGGCCGTGAAAGCTTACATTGTATGATCCTCACGATCCATTTGGGGGCGATTTTAGGAGGTTGTAGTATTGAGAACATTGTAAAACGTTTGCTTGTTATTGATCTTACACGTATGCAAATACCAACTAGAGGACTTCAAAAAATAAATTGCACATAATTTCGGCAGACCAAGTAGCTTTCTCTAAAACCTACACTACTCTTCAAAGCGACACAGATACATGACACTACTCTCCAATTTAGTCACAAATTCTCTATAAACAACTGTCGGAACGTTGTGCCAATCGTTCAGATCCTCGACAATAGAAATCGGCTCCTTGGCAAAGGAGCCATGCCTGAACAGCTGTGTGAACATCCCCATTGTCAGACAATCTGCAGCTGCTGCGAAACGCGTACTCAGTTGCCTCATTGGCGTCCGGTTCGATGTCCATGGCTTTCTTCCCCATCAGCATCACCTGCATCTTGAGGTTCTGGTCAAATTGTTGGCACCGTTTCACTACAACTGGCAGCGAATTGCATGTGGTCCACATACTGCCAGAATTTCACGGTGAATCTTTGTGAAGTTTAGACACACTGTACTGGATACTTCAGCTTTGGAAGACGTTACCAGCTGCCCTGACATTTCACTCCCACAGCGTGATGCACCTTTCACCTCTACCACAGCATCATTTTGTCTGCAGGAGATCCAAATCATATACACTCTCCTGACAATTCCACTCTCATTGCAGAATAGTGTGAACGTGATCTACATGAGTAACTTACTTTTTGAAAACACCTCATGTATTGAAGCAAATAAAAATCACCCGTGAAAATACTGAAGTACTGTAATAATTTTTTGCGTTCATGAGAATAAAATAAGAAGCCTTACGGTGTCGAGTAGGACTGTTGCTATTTTTAAAAATATCAGGAATACGATTTATCGATATCTAAGAAGTATCGTTGTCGGCATTCGACTTATTGAAGAAAGGTATCGATATATAGACGGCTCATAAAAACATCGGCTGCAAATTGTAAATATACTGCCGGATTTAGAGCTGTGTATTTAAATACTGATTAGATATGCTATTAAATATTCTGTACATCAACAAGCTAGCGGCCTTCCTGTCCCCCTTAGAGCAAGAATTGAAAGGAAAACAATGCACGTTCACCCTTGGCGATAATCACTTTGTTAAAAAGATAACTGCATGTAAGTGGCACAATAATAGGTGTACGATGGGTCCGTCGTTCGGTTTCGTCATCTATCGGATCTGTGCAGAACACTTCATGTCGACTTCTCTGTTTTTTCATTTCTGCCAACGCCAGAAACTTTTTAGTTGTAGCGTCTAAATTGCGTGATGAAGTTAAAAGTTGCAGCTTCTACTAGGAGTGCCGACCGGCGATTACATCAGCATTAGGCTCACACGCCTCCGCCCACCGCAAAGAAAAGTCTTGTCATTGAGGTTTCTGTTCATTATTTTCAACAACTGTTCTTGAAGAATGCCGATGGGAAGAATTAGCACACTAGTTGCGCTAAAAATTGTTTTTTAAGGCAGCTGGTGTGGTACTTCTTCACCTCAAAACTACTCCTTAACACAATTAACGTAAAATTAACTTCTATTACACTAAAACTTGTTCACAACGGAATCGCCTTGGACTACAGAATTTTCCAAATTGGACAAGTTTCCGGATTACACAGAACTCACTGGGATACGTAAAATTTGTCAGGTATCATGCACAAAGTGCAGTAAAAATTTTTAATTATGTATTTACGTACCTTCACTGTAGCACAGTAGATGTTCATTTACTGTATATTGGGCGATAGAACACTTAACTATTACAGTAATTGATAAATAACACGACATTTCTATATTTTTTACTCGAACTTTAAATTCAATTACTATTGTGTGTATGTATATACATATTATACCCATGTTTATTTGCTTTACATTTCACTTTTTTCGCCACATATTGAGGGAAACTTGTTTCAATTTCCTGTTCAAAATTGTTTTCTTTTTCTAGGAAATTTTTTGCTCCATACAATAGTTCCAATAATTTGGGAGAATTTGTGTGTGCTGTAAATTGCACAACATCGTTTATGCATGCAATGTCTTCTTCAGGCGTATTAATTTTTCTAGGGACATCATTTTGCTTCTCTAATTCTTCATCATCCTCTGTGTTGCGGATTTCTATTAAATCTGTCTCTGAAGTGAAAGTGGAGTGAGGTGACAAAGTCATCGAATGTAATCATCTCCTCTACATGAAATGATTCGCATTTTCATTAATTCAGCAGTTGCTGCTGCATTTCCTTGAACTTCGATGGCTACAGAAGCGTCTTGTTGTTGACCCCAAAACCCCGATTTGTTGAGGCACTTGATGACAGTGTCAGTTTTTATTTCCTTTACTGTCAAGCCAATCCAATTTACTGTATCCAGGTCAGAAACTGGCCGTGCAAGAGCAAACGCGGCTTCTACAACACTAAGAATAAGAGATTGCATTAGTAATCGCCTGTAATGACACTTGAATGCGTAAATAACCCCTTAGTCCATGGGTTGTGTAAGGCTGGTTGAATCTGGAGCGAACCAAGCCAATTTCACGTTTGATAACGTTACTTTCGGGTAACAGGTTGCATTGTCTAGGAAAAGAACTTGGCGATTTCCTTTTTTCATTTTGGCTTTGAAAGAGCCCAGACATTCTTCCATAAGACCACTTACCATTCACGTCTTTTTATTGCTTCGCCATGTGACTGCAAGCTTACTGAAATCTATGTTTTTGAGACAACGCGGTTTTGCCGCCTTACCAATCACCAGTGACGGAGTCCTTGCATAAAAGTTCTCGCTTTACTTGCCGCGTCAAATTTGGATAAAATCCCAAGCTTTCGATGACTATCTCCGTCATCTCCGTCAGGAGTAAAACTGACTGCCGTGAACCGGTGAGGCTTCGGCTTTTATTAGCTGTGGACGGCTTCTCATTGGCTGGATGACGTGACGGTGAGAACGGCGCGTACGGAGGTAGCGGCCTCTATGTCCATAGATTCCCACACTATTTCGTTAATTTCTTCACTTCCGGTCTTCTTCGCCTTTCTTTTCTTCTGCCGGTTCCCTTTCATCCACTCGTCCCGAATCTTATCCTTATTTCTTAAAAACTCATAATTTTGTGTTTTACCGCACTTGAAACAAAACATAATTTCGCTCACAGAGAGTTTGTCTTTCTCACTCGCCTCGATTATATTAATCATTTCGTTAAGTGTTAACGACACATACCGTTTGTTCGACATCATGTTAATGTATCTCTCAATATGCTATTAGTCAACTGAAACTGGCGGAAAATAATGACCTTGCCGGGTGAAACCATTGGTTAACGGATAAATACCCTCTTCTTTCACTGTGCACATTGCAGCAGTGCGTTGGCAGATTCGCAATAATGTTCCTGCATGCGCCGGCGTGCGTCAGTAATGAGAAAAACGAGAAAGCCGACAAACAGAGCGCTGAGGAGCGAACCGGTTCCTTTGATGTACTGTACCGACACTGAGCGTGACTTCTTCGTTGTTGCACAGAGCGGTCCGGTTTTTGGTCCACACCAGTAGCGCCGCGCTGCGCTGGACATCTTTTCCTGGTTTTGCGCCACTTAACAGAGGTGTTAAAAGTATCTTCCTTGTAGAGTCGTGAATAACTAATAAGTAGTACTGTATACGCTCTTTCCCGCATTGTACAATGAATTAGTAAGTATTTCCTAAGATTAGGTTTCCGTTTCCGCTTTAGGCACGTTCCGCTTTATACAAATAAATCAGCGGTCGGGACTGAAATACTTGTATGGTTTGGGCAGATTTCCGAATTATACATGTGCCGTTTTGAGCAAGTTTTACTGTATAATTTCAAAAGAACAACTTCAAATATCTACCAAAATTGTAATAAAAGACAATATAAAATATAAATATCGACACACGATATTGCCATTTTGATACCGATACATCGAAGAAAAATATCGCTATATGTATATCGTTGTTGTTGTGGTCTTCAGTCCAAAGACTGGTTTGATGCCGCTCTCCATGCTACTTTATCCTGTGCAAGTTTCTTCATCCCCCAGTACCTACTGCAACCTACATCCTTCTGAATCTGTTTAATGTATCCATCTCTTGGTCTCCCTCTACGATTTTTACCTTCCACGCTGCCCTCCATAACTAAATTGGTGATCCCTTGTTACCTCAGAATATGCCCTACCAACCTATCCCTTCTTCTAGACAAGTTGTGCCACAAATTTCTCTTCTCTCCAATTCTATTCAACACCTCATTAGTTATGTGCTCTACCCATCTAACATTCAACATTCTTCTGTAGCACCACATTTCAATAGCTTCTATTCTCTTTTTGTCTAAACTATTTATCGTCCACGTTTCACTTTCATACATGGCTACACTCCATACAAATACTTTCAGAAACGACTTCCTGACACTTAAATCTATACTCGATGTTATCAAATTTCTCTTCTTCAGAAACGCTTTTCTTGCCATTGCCAGTCCACATTTTATATCCACTTTACTTCGACCATCATCAGTTATTTTGCTCCTCAAATAGCAAAACTCATTTACTACTTTAAGCGTCTCATTTCCTAATCTAATTCCCGCAGCATCACCCGATTTAATTAGATCACATTCCATTATCTTCGTTTTGCTTTTGTTGATGTTCATCTTATATGCTCCTTTCCACGCTGTCCATTCCGTTCAGCTGCTGTTCCAGGTCCTTTGCTGTCTCTGACAGAATTACAATGTCATCGGTGAAAAAGGATTTATTTCTTCTCCATGGATTTTAATTCCTACTCCGAATTTTTCTTTTGTTTCCTTTACTGCTTGCTCAATATACTGATTGAATGACATGGGGGATAGGCTACGACCTTGTCTCACTCCCTTCCCAACCACTGCTTACCTTTCATGCCCCTCGACTCTTATAACTGCCATCTGGTTTCTGTACAAATTGTAAATGGTCTTTCGCTCCCCGTATTTTACCCCTGCCAGCTTCAGAATTTGAAAGAGAGTATTCCAGTCAACATTGTCAAACGCTTTCTCTAAGTCTACAAATGCTAGATACGTAGGTTTGCCTTCCCTTAATCTACTTTCTAAGATAAGTCGTGGGGTCAGTACTGCCTCACGTGTTCCAACACTTCAACGGAATCCAAACTGATCATCCCCGAGGATGTATATCGTATTTCTTGGAAAAGTATCGATATATAAATATTTTGTCAACGAGCCTAGTTGGAAGTCTCCCGCGGTCCCCTGCAGAAATACTGAGCTATGCTGTCTCTATAGCCATCCACAATTTCGGAAATGTTGGCGTTGCAGGATTTTGTGCAGTAATTGACCTCTCGATAATGTCCTGGGTTGGAAGGCATTCGTGTCGGGCGATCTGTATTGTCAAATCATTCATTTTCTTCAAACTATCGAGAACAGTTGTGGCCCAGTGACAAGTTTGGGAAGTCAATGAAAGGCTGCATATGGTCTCCACGTAGCCGAATATAACCATTCAATGATCGATTCATTTGGATCAGAGGCCCAAGACCATTCCATGTAAACACAGCCCATACTATTATGGAGCAGTCACCAGTTTGCACAGTGCTTTTCAGACAACTTGGACCCATCCCTTCGTGGATCTGCGCCACACTCGAACCCTACCATCAGTTCTTACCAGCTGCAGTCGGAACGCATCTGAACAGACGATTTTCCAGACGTCTGTGGTACAATCGATATGGTCACCACCTAATGAGAGGCGCTGCAGGTGATGTCTCCTGTCAGCAAAGGCACTCACGTCTGCCGCCGTCTGCTGCAGCACCCATTAACGCCCAATTTCTCCGCGCTGTCCTGACGGATACCTTCTTCGTACGTCCCACATTGATTTCTGCGGTTATTTCACGCAGTGGTGCTTGTCTGTTAGCAGTGGCAAATCTTCGCAAATGCAGCTGCGTTTGGTCGTTTAAACGTTGGCCGACGGTCACTGCGTTGTCCCTGCTGAGAGGTAACGCCTGAAATTTGATGTTCTCGGCACGCTCTTAGCACTGTGAATCTCGGAATGTGGAATGGGTTAGCGATTTCCGAAATGGAATGTCCCGTGGGTCTAGCTCCAACTAACATTCCGCGTTCAGAGTCCGTTAATTTCGGTTGTGCCACCATAATCACGTCGGAAAGCTTTTCACATGAATCATCTGAGTACAAATGACAGCTACGACAATAGATTGAAATGTTACACCTTGTATAAGCGATACTACCGCCATCTGTGTATGTGCATATCGCTATCCCACGACTTTTGTCACCTCAGCGTGTTAATTACGAGTAATAGGTAACAATATTATAATTCTAAATAGACAACAGATCACAGAAACCCATTAATCGCTTAATAGATTTTATGTAGGCCATTAAGTACAATGAATGTTTCTTGTTAATTTGCTCTGAAAAGAACTGTTTATGCTATTTAGTTGGCATGTCATTGCCAGCAATCTGGCTCTTCCATTTAAATAATCGGTTGGCGAACGTAAAACTGGAAGTAAATTTCAGAGACAGAATTCTTCGTCATAACTGGAACCCAAAATATCTTGGTGTCATCCTGGACCGTACACTATGTTTCAAACAACACCTTCTTAACTTAGCTCAAAAGCTGAGGACTCGAAACAACATCCTCCATAAGCTATGCGGAGCTACCTGGGGATCTTTAGCAACCGCCCTGCCATCTTCAGCTCCGGGCTTGGTGTACTCAAGTGCTGAGTCTTGTGCACCTGTTTGGATGAACAGTCATCATACAAGGCTTGTTGATACCCAGCTGAACACGACAATGGGCATAATATCTGGCGCAATCATATCTACTCTAGTTTATTGGCTTCCACTGTTAACCGGTATAATGCCTCCTGATCTATGCAGATGTACTCCCCTTATGAGATAATTCCACAAGATTTCCAGGAATTCTCACCTACGCGTGCATAGCGAATTGCCACTTTTAAATCGTAAGAGACTGAAATCACGCCATCCAACTCTATGCTATGCTGCTGCCATGGTTGCTAAGGATTTCAAATCTCTTGAAGGTCGGTGGGAAGCAGTGAAAGATGTGCGCCTGCATAACATCTTCTCAGGTGCAAAACTTCCAAGTGAATTCGACCTACCACGCAAGACCTGGACTACTCTCAATAGTATCCGTACCGGCCATGGCCGATGCAGGGATACTCTAAGTGGAAGAAGCTGCCTGATCCAGCCTGTGACTGCCGGGCTCCATACCAGACTGTTCACCACATTGTCAGTGAATGCAGGATTCGAGCCTATCACGGCGCCAAAGAGGACTTCCTGCTAGCAACTCCAGATGCACTGCGCCGCATTGAAGAGCTAGATATTCATTTGTAAAGACAAACTTGTGTGTCAATATGTACATATGTGTATGTAATTTAATTTTATGATATGTCTGTATTAGCCATACGCTAAATAAATAATAAGTACAGTGATACCAGCGAAATCATTGTCAATGCTGTAACACTATGTGAATTTCTAAAATTGTTATTGGATTAAGGTTGTCCGTTATGGATGTGCCAGAACTTGTGACTGTGTGTTGAATAAAAATACAAAGAAATGCAGCCAGTCAGTTTTTTGTAATATTTCTTTATTCTCATAAACTAGCTTTCTAGCCTTTCCAGGCTAAGATGGGGCATATGGAAGTTACATCTTTATTTCCAGAGTATCTTGTTGGGTAATGCTTTGCGACAGAATGGGCGGCTATGTAGTTAATGTCCACCTGCACCTTCCATCTTAATTGCTGGTTGGCCACAGACTGGTCACTTTCGAATACAAATATAAGGTATGCAATCCATCGACCGGGATTCAAATGTAACTATATTTAGGATGAAGCGTCAATTCCAAAGAATATGAATCGAAAGAACGCGGACAAGTGAGCTAGTAGCTTTTATAATGACAAAGAAATGAGATGCACTAATAATAACCGAAAACGAAACTGTGTAATTATGTTCATTAATTTTCATTAATTTGCTGAACATCTTATGAATTATGAAACTAAAATGTACTGAAACTGTGTTTAATAAATTAAATACTACCCTCGGCATACCGATTAATAACTGTGATGATGGCCATGTTGGATTGAAACTTACGTAACAATTAATGAAGCGTACTTGGGCGATAACGACAATTACACGCGCATTAGCGCAATTGCATTTGCAAGAGGCTGCACGATTTTGATAACTTAATTACCATTACAAAGAGCACTTTAGAATCATTTGAAACAAGACCAATTTACTAACTGCAGAACGTAACGCGGAAATATTTGAAAAATGTGACCTCTCTATAACGTTAACTGTCACTACATTTTACCAGTTAGTTCTCCCAAACGACCAAAATTCATTAGCAGAAAAGGCAAGGCCGAAAACACGAAAGGCAAGGTCGACACAGAAAATCAATAAATACATATAACTGAATAACACTTTTCAATCATACTCTTTCACTGTAAGAGTTAAATTGAAGTCTAAGTTTCTGGATCAAGAGTTTCATATTAAAGTTGCTTTTCATTTAATAATACGACGCTTGGTAATTTTAGTGATAGGAAAAGAATCCTATTGTTAGAGTAATGAAGCAGGAAAATCATATGCACAGGTTACGGGCTGAAGTTTCTCACGAGCACTGTGTAATTGAAACAAATTGACTCTATGAAAGTCATAACTCGTGTAAGAGCATTTCTAAACGTCTGAAACGGTACAGTTTTACTTTGAGATGGAATTCATGTTGGCGCAACGTAATGGTTAGGCAGCAACAATTATTTGGCAGACGGTTCTACCTCCAAATAGGTGCAAGTTTCTGTGTACTTAGACATTCAGTAATCACCTTCAATAATTCTCTTACAACTTCATCTGAAGTAAATACAGTACTGTGGCTCAATCAAGAGCCTGCCTCTCACATCCACAACGCCTTGCCGTACATTTTCTCATCTCGCCGTCTATAAACACTCAACTCACGTGCTCTCGCAGTCTTTGCGCGTCCGACCTCTTTCACTGTTAACCTGCGATTGCTCTCTCGCTCTTTCACGTATGTCTGGATGATAAGTCCCTGACATTGTCAGCGTATCTACTTATAATTAACTTTCAATAGTTTGCAAGAATATCGTTTCACAACATTTCAATTAATCAGCATTGATAAAAACATTGAGAATATATACGTTTAAGATCGAAGAATAACACTGAAACATTAAGAGAGAAATACTGTACTAAGTGCGATTAATTTTTTCCAGCTTTTTATCTCTTACAGAAAAGTATACTCATAATTGACTAGATATCTATCTCTCTTCAGTTAGGAAACTTCTACGGAAACAAAGGGAACTTCACAGCAAACATAAACATAGCCAAAGCCTTGCAGACAAACAAAAATTACACGAAGCGAAATATAGTGTGAGGAGCGCTATGCGAGAGGCGTTCAACGAATTCGAAAGTAAAGTTCTATGTACTGACTTGGCAGAAAATCCTAAGACATTTTGGTCTTATATCAAAGCAGTAGGTGGATCAAAACAAAGTGTCCACACACTCTGTGACCAAAATGGTACTGAAACAGAGGATGACAGACTAAAGGCCGAAATACTAAATGTCTTTTTCCAAGGCTGTTTCACAGAGGAAGACTGCCCTGTAGTTTCTTCTCTAGATTGTCGCACAGATGAGAAAATGGTAGATATCGAAATAGATGACAGAGCGATACAAAAACAATAAAAATCACTCAAAAGAAAAAGGCCGCTGGATCTGACGGGATATCAGTTCGATTTTACACAGAGTACACGAAGGAACTTGCCCCCCTTCTTGCAGCGGTGTCCCGTACGTCTCTAGAAGAGCATAGCGTTCCAAAAGATTGGAAAATGGCACAGGTCATCCCCGTTTTCAAGAAGGGACGTCGAACAGTTGTAATTGGAAACTGTCGAAGCTGCGTTGGTAAAGTACCGGAACTTCAAGCGCTGATAGAAAGCACTAAAGCCGAAATCGTTATAGGTACAGAAAGCTGGTTGAAGCCAGAAATAAATTCTGCCGAAATTTTTACAAAGGTACAGACGGTGTTTAGAAAGGATAGACTGCATGCAACCGGTGGTGGAGTGTTTGTCGCTGTTAGTAGTAGTTTATCCTGTAGTGAAATAGAAGTGGATAGTTCCTGTGAATTTTTATGGGTGGAGGTTACACTCAACAACCGAGCTAGGTTAATAATTGGCTCCTTTTACCGACCTCCCGACTCAGCAGCATTAGTGGCAGAACAACTGAGAGAAAATTTGGAATACATTTCACATAAATTTTCTCAGCATATTATAGTCTTAGGTGGAGATTTCAATTTACCAGATATAGACTGGGACACTCAGATGTTTAGCACGGGTGGTAGGGACAGAGCATCTAGTGACATTATACTGAGTGCACTATCCGAAAATTACCTCGAGCAATTAAACAGAGAACCGACTCGTGGAGATAACATCTTGGACCTACTGATAACAAACAGACCCGAACTTTTCGACTCTGTATGTACAGAACAGGAAATCAGTGATCATAAGGCCGTTGCAGCATCCCTGAATATGGAAGTTAGTAGGAATATAAAAAAAGGGAGGAAGGTTTATCTGTTTAGCAAGAGTAAGAGAAGGCAGATTTCAGACTACCTAAAACATCAAAACGAAAATTTCTGTTCCGACACTGACAATGTTGAGTGTTTATGGAAAAAGTTCAAGGTAATCGTAAAATGCGTTTTAGACAGGTACGTGCCGAGTAAAACTATGAGTGACGGGAAAAACCCACCGTGGTACAACAACAAAGTTAGGAAACTACTGCGAAAGCAAAGAGAGCTTCACTCTAAGTTTAAACGCAGCCAAAACCTGTCAGACAAACAGAAGCTAAACGATGTCAAAGTTAGCGTAAGGAGGGCTATGCGTGAAGCGTTCAGTGAATTCGAAAGTAAAATTCTATGTACCGACTTGATAGAAAATCATAGGAAGTTCTGGTCTTACGTTAAATCAGTAAGTGGCTCGAACCACCATATCCAGACACTACGGGATGATGATGGCATTGAAACAGAGGATAACACGCGTAAAGCTGAAATACTAAACACTTTTCCACAGCTGTTTCACAGAGGAAGACCGCACTGCAGTTCCTTCTCTAAATCCTCGCACAAACGAAAAAATGGCTGACATCGAAATAAGTGTCCAAGGAATAGAAAAGCAACTGGAATCACTCAACAGAGGAAAGTCCACTGGACCTGACGGGATACCAGTTCGATTCTACACAGAGTACGCGAAAGAACTTGCCCCCCTTCTAACAGACGTGTACCGCAAGTCTCTAGAGGAACGGAAGGTTCCAAATGATTGGAAAAGAGCACAGGTAGTCCCAGTCTTCAAGAAGGGTCGTCGAACAGATACGCAAAACTATAGACCTATATCTCTGACGTCGATCTGTTGTAGAATTTTCAACATGTTTTTTGCTCGAGTATCATGTCGTTTTTGGAAACCCGGAATCTACTATGTAGGAATCAACATGGATTCCGGAAACAGCGATCGTGTGAGACCCAACTCGCTTTATTTCTTCATGAGTCCCAGAAAATATTAGATACAGGCTCCCAGGTAGATGCTATTTTTCTTGACTTCCGGAAGGCGTTCGATACAGTTCCGCACTGTCGCCTGATAAACAAAGTAAGAGCCTACGGAATATCAGACCAGCTGTGTGGCTGGATTGAAGAGTTTTTAGCAAACAGAACACAGCATGTTGTTATCAATGGAGAGACGTCTACAGACGTTAAAGTAACCTCTGGCGTGTCACAGGGGAGTGTTATGGGACCATTGCTTTTCACAATATATATAAATGACCTAGTAGATAGTGTCGGAAGTCCCATGCGGCTTTTCGCGGATGATGCTGTAGTATACAGAGAAGTTGCAGCATTAGAAAATTGTAGCGAAATGCAGGAACATCTGCAGCGGATAGGCACTTGGTGCAGGGAGTGGCAACTGACCCTTAACATAGACAAATGTAAGGTATTGCGAATACACAGAAAGAAGGATCCTTTATTGTATGATTATATGATAGCGGAACAAACACTGGTAGCAGTTACTTCTGTAAAATATCTGGGAGTATGCGTGCGGAACGATTTGAAGTGGAACGGTCATATAAAATTAATTGTTGGTAAGGCGGGTACCAGGTTGAGATTCATTGGGAGAGTCCTTAGAAAATGTAGTCCATCAACAAAGGAGGTGGGTTACAAAACACTCGTTCTACCTATACTTGAGTATTGCTCATCAGTGCGGGATCCGTACCAGATCGGGTTGACGGAGGAGATAGAGAAGATACAAAGAAGAGAGGCGCGTTTCGTCACAGGGTTATTTGGTAACCGTGGTAGCGCTACGGAGATGTTTAACAAACTCAAGTGGCAGACTCTGCAAGAGAGGCGCTCTGCATCGCGGTGTAGCTTGCTCGCCAGGTTTCGAGAGGGTGCGTTTCTGGATGAGGTATCGAAGATATTGCTTCCCCCTACTTATACCTCCCGAGGAGATCACGAATGTAAAATTAGAGAGATTAGAGCGCGCACGGAGGCTTTCAGACAGTCGTCCTTCCCGCGAACCATACGCGACTGGAACTGGAAAGGGAGGTAATGACAGTGGCACGTAAAGTGCGCTCCGCCACACACCGTTGGGTGGCTTGCGGAGTATAAATGTAGATGTAGATGTAGAACAGATGTGCAGAACTGTAGACCTATATCTCTAACGCCGATCAGTTCTAGAATTTTGGAACACGTATTAAGTTCGAGTATAACGACTTTTCTGGAGACTAGAAATCTGCTCTGTAGGAATTAGGGTGGGTTTCGCAAAAGACGATCGTGTGAAACCCAGCTCGCACTATTCGTCCACGAGACCCAGAGGGCCATAGACACGGGTTCCCACGTAGATGCCGTGTTTCTTGCCTTCCGCAAGGCGTTTTATACACTTCCCCACAGTCGTTTAATGAACAAAGTAAGAGCATATGGTCTATCAGACCAATTGTGTGATTGGATTGAAGAGTTCCTACATAACAGAACGCAGCCTGTCATTCTCAGTGGAGAGAAGTCTTCCGAAGTAAGAGCGATTTCAGGTGTACCGCAGGGGAGTGTCGTAGGACTGTTGCTATTCACAGTTTATATAAATGACCTTGTGGATAACATGGGAAGTTGACAGGCTTTTTGCGGATGATGCTGTAGTATATCGAGAGGTTGTAACAATGGAAAATTGTACTGAAATGCAACGAATTGACGCATAGTGCAGGGAATGGCAACTGAATCTCAATGTAGACAAGTGTAATGTGCTGCGAGTACATGGAAACAAAGACCCTTTATCATTTAGCTACAATATAGCAGGTGAGCAACTGGAAGCACTTAATTCCACATATTATCTGGGAGTAGGCATTCGGAGTGATTTAAAATAGAATGACCATATAAAATTAATCGTCGGTAAATCGGATGCCTAACTGAGATTCATTGGGAGAAACCTAAGGAAATGCAGTCCGAAAACAAAGGAAGTAGGTTACAGTACACTTGTTCGCCCACTGCTTGAATACAGCTCACCGGTGTGGCATCCATACGAGATAGGGTTGATAGAAGAGATAGAGAAGATCCAACGGAGAACAGCGCGCTTCGTTACTCCAGTGGAAGAGTCTGCAAGAGAGACGCTCAGTAGCTCGGTACGGGATTTTGTTGAAGCTTCGAGAACAAACATTCACCGAGGAGTCAAGCAGTATATTGCTCCCTCCTACGTATATTTCGCGAAGAGACCATTAGCATAAAATTAGAGAGATTGGAGCTCACACAGAGGCATATCGACAATCTTTCTTTCCACGAACAACACGAGACTGGAATAGGAGGGAGAGCCGATAGAGGTACTCAAGGTACCCTCCGCCACACACAGTAAGGTGGCTTGCGGAGTATGGCTGTAGATGTAGATGTAGATTGTTGATAATCACATTCAATTATTCACAAAAATGAACGTAAAATTTCTATACTTCAATTTTAATACAATATATCCCATTTCAGTAGTACAAGCATGTAGTACTGCCTGTAAAGACCCCACATCACACTCCGAGCTGTTAACGTGTCGTGGCTACGACGCTGGAATAGAGGCACTGCTTGCTCGGTGGAACAGTTCTGCATTCTTCAATCTGATCCTGTGGTAACTGTTGAGGAATGAAATTGTGGCAGCCGCTGTTTACACCCTGCCATTTGAGGTAATTCCTATTCCTTGATACCAAGTCGGTCTCTTATTTTTCACTTCACTATCTACATTAGGTGTAATCTACAGGGAATGGCGGGTAATATACAGTATGTAAAATATTCAAGAGTAAAAATAAGACTGGAAGACCAAGAACGAAATACTCGGATTAAAAAGGGTACATAGTAGCGTTGCAGTCTTTCACCCCTGCAATTCAGCTTACATGTCGATGAAATAATGACGGAAATAAAAGAAATATTCAGGATTAGCTTTGAAATTCAGGGTGAAAGAATATCGACGATAAAAATTCGCCGCTGACATTACTATCCTCAGTGAAATTGATAAGAATTATAGGACCTGTTAAACGGATGAACAGTCTGAGTATAGAATTTGGATTGAGAATCAACGAAAGAAAGACGAAAATATTAGGAAGTATCAGAAATGCCATTAGCGATAAAGTTAACATCAGAATTGGTGACCAAGAGTAGATGAAGTGAAGGAATTCTACTGTCCTGAGCAGAGTAACACCTGACAGATGAAGCAAGGAGAACAGTCTAGCACAAGTGAAGGCGGCATTTCTGGTGAAATGAGTCTACTAGGATCAAACATCAACCTTAATATATAAAGAAGATATCTCTGACAATGTCAGTTCAGAGTACAGCATTGTATGTCAGTGAAACATGGACTGCAGAGAATCTAAGAGATTGAGTGGTACTGATACAGGAGAATGTTGAAAATTTGGTGGAATGGTAAGATATGGAACGAGGAAGTTCTCTGCAGAATGGACGATGAGAAAAAAATATGGAAAACACTGACAAGAAGAAAGGACAGGGTAACAGGATATGTTTTAAGGCAGCAAGGAATACCTTCTTTGGTACAAGGGGGAGCTTCAGGGCTTAAAAATAGTAGGAGAGGACGGAGATTGGAATACATCCAGCAGATATCAGGACATTGGGTGCAGTGGTTCTCTGAGGTGAAGAGATTGGCACAGCAGCGGAAGTCGTGGTAGGTCGCATCACACCTGTCAGAAGACTGACACACACACACATACACACACACACACACACACACACATACACACACACACACACACACACACAATGCACATACAAAGTGTGTCATCGAAACCTTTTGTTGGTTCTATTCTAAACTTACAATGAGTCAGATTTACCAGATTCTTAATTTTGTCAGGTTTGTCTGAAAATACTTCTTCGATCAACAGCAAAATCTCTCTTAAATTACCTTTCTGGCATTCAGTTATTCCCTCAAATTTAGAAATACAGTTTTCTAACTTTTTACAATCTCACTCTCTTTCAGAACAGTCGTCGTATTCCGTTACTCTCTTGGACTAGTTACAAGAATTCATGTAACCACACACATAGTTGTACTGATACTGTTTCTGCTAATCACCAAAAAAGATAAATAAGTTTCATGACTGGCTCAGGAATATGAAATCATGACGATTTATAACACGCAAACAAACTCTTGTCAACACATATCTGTCTGATTTACAGCCAATTGTACAAATGTCAGTAGCTGGAGGTCGAGTTTAATCTTAGCTCAGAAGACGAGCCCAGTCTACAGATTTGCTGTCTGTATAACACTATACTTGGATCAAATGAACGATATTCAGTGTTGATCCATTAAACCTGCTGTCAACACTATTATGACTGATAATAGTCATACATTGTAGATACAGAGTATTCATCATTGATGGTTTCTGTTATAAAGGTATAGAAAAATAAACGGAAGAAACTTCTCTACCTTCTTCAAGAAACATCTACACAGCCAGAAGACATCGAAATAGTCAGCATTGCACCCAGTAAGTACACTGGGTGAAATGCTTTTCAGGTGATACACCCTTGTCGGCCTCAGACTCTGAACAGACCTACCCATCCAGATATATGGAGACCTCCAATTTATTGAAGCCTCCGAAACACAGTACAAGTCGGCATTTAGAACATTAACAAAGGAGAAAGACGAAAAAAGCCTAGGGCTGAACTGCAATAGAATGCATACATTTTACTCCAGAGTCTAGCCACCAAAACACATCCACATAACTTTATTACCAATAAAACATGACTCTTTGCTAAATTACCTGTCTGTGTTCAGTATTTCTGCTGAACCCACATTTTGTTGTCATACACGATAAATCACATGTGAGCTCTTGATAGTTAAAAACTTAATATAAACTATGAATTATTTTGAACATTAGCGGCGTGGCATCGTTAGTTACCACCGTATCGATTATTTACTTTTTCCGCCTGTATCTGTGCAAAACGAAATCCTTTCTTTTGCAGTGTCGATAGTTTGAGGACTGATGACCAAAACTGAACTTGACTTCATTAAAAAAAATTGTTAGTCGATGTTGATCGCAAATTGTGGCGAAATAACTCGTGATTTACGTTGATACAACGTAGATATCTGAGATCAGATGGACTCGAGTTCATTTTTTGTGCAAGTACAAGATTCATTGCTTTATACAACGATCCTTATCATTGAAAAATGGCGTATAATCATCCCACGATGGTAGCCCATGAACCATATTACAACAGTGCAGTCCATATTTGAAATTGCAGCCATAATTGTTGAGCGCCTGAAACCGTCACTTATATCACGATGCAGTAATATAAGTGATTTCTAAAATCTCTTTGTTGGTTGAAGTGGTCAACAATGTACGAGAGATGTGCTTCGCTCAGGGGTTGTACTATTCGCTAACTTCACTGCGCCTAAGAAATATTTCTCTCCACTGTTCAAATGTTGTAGCTTTTCTATCATTTTATCATGTATTAGTTTATGAGAAGAAGCACTCCATGCAGTGAACAACAAGGTCAGCTGTATGTCTGTTTCATTATTTTTATGTAATTTATTTAGGTGGTTTATGGGCAGCACTAGATGAACCACAGACGAGCATAAGCCGATGTTGCCAGTCAATTTATGGTGTTGATTACAGTCGATTATACAACCACCATTTGCCGTAGACGGGGCTGATGACGATAAAGTGGACCATCGAAAGCGGTCACAATTGAATAAATAATGAATACAGACACACAACTGACGGTGTAATTAATTGCTTCACATATATTTATCAGCTGAACGATGAACGAAAATTTGACGGCACGTGCTGTGTCAGAATCAATCCACATGATAAGCATTTCACTCCAATGTCCAAGCGACGTAGCTTTCGTAGTACATTGTGAGATGCTAGTAGTCTATGGCAAGAAGCTTTTCAGTAGTTTTACACGTTTAATTTACAGTTCGCGCTATGCATCGAAAACATCCCACTTACGAAATATTCAATCCACTGTTCCAGTTTCGCATCTATTATGTTGTTTCCAGAGGTATTATTCGTAGTTCATGACAAGAAGCACTTTGATGCCAATATACCTGTAGTTCACACTCCGCGGTATGCATCAACAATTGTCTCTGTAGCTGTTGGTAGACACATATCAGATTCTCATTTACCAGCAAGAATGACGTCTCTTCATCTACGTATTCTCATTGTTATCGAGTCACACTGCTCCCTACAGATACGAAACTAAACTCGTTCTGTCAGACGATAAAATCACAACTTTTTGCACTTTTTATACTAACATGTTATTGATACGGGTATAAATAATACAGTATAAAACACATTGTAAACATACATGCAGAAATAAGAGAAATATATTTATGTGTTTATAGTGTTTTATTCACAGTATCTGCCTGAACTGGATATCGAACTGCAGCTGTCTAAATGCGCCCGCAGAAGGTCCTTCTGTCCCGTATCTTGCCTAGGTACAATATGGCGGCTACGAAGTATCATTAGAGTGCAAAACAGAATATATCTATATTTTTGGATAAGAACTAAATGAACTGTTTCAAAACTGGTGCAAATAATTATGGTAGTTCTGCACTTTAAAACTTGTGATTTGGACATTGACAGGTGTTCAGAAAATTGATTTTTTTTTTCATCTTTGTTTTACCCGTGCATGGCTGTTAGTAGAAAAAACAGATCCCAGTGAGATACACTATAAATCAATAAATCGTCACACATTAGTCGAAAATTTAACCGCAGGTAAGCGTTATTTTTAGAGTCAAGTCTTGTAACCATACCGACTTATACTGATCAAATTCAGTGTCATTTGCCTAGACATACGTGCGACTACTAGCGATCAAAAATACGAGTTAAATAAAAAGTCTTCATTGATTATAAACTGACATTAAAATTTGTCAATGCATCTACTTCTTAATCAAAAACACTCTACATATTTGTACATTAAGTGTCTTTGGTGATCCAGTGCCTACCACCACTTACGTCGTCACTCTGTGTCATAGAGATACATACAAACGAGAAAATGAATTCTCTCAACAGGACATTAAATGTGGAGTTTGCGGCTACATTATTCTCAGTTGTGTGTGGTACATGCAGTGTGTTTTGACAACAAAGATAGGTACATACACAGGGTGACGTACAATGGATTTTGTGACTAGTGTCGCAAATGTTCTCAATTTCCTGCAGGATTCCACAGGAAAGCGCATAAAATGTTTTTTGTAGCACAAGTTATTATTTGCAGGAACAAAACCACAAAAAAGATTCCAAAATTTGTAGCTTGTACGGGATGGACAAATGCGTGGAAAATAATTCATGCACCTTAATATAGGCATCTCAACTTACACCATCTACTGCAGTTGCAGATGATGTAAGCTGTATTGCCTATCTTAAGGTTGAAGGACGAATATATCATAAAGGACTAAGACTACTTCCGTAAGCAGTGGTCTTCAAACCCTGAAACCTTCAAGCTATGCAAAATATGGTTCAAATGGATCTGAGCACTATGGGTCTTAACTTCTGAAGTCTTCAGTTCCCTAGAACTTAGAACTACTTCAACCTAACTAACCTAAGGACATCACACACATCCATGACCGAGGCAGGATTCGAACCTGCGACCGCAGCGGTCGCGCGGTTCCAGACTGTAGCTCCTAGAACCGCTCGGCCACTCCGGCCGGCTATGCAAAATAAATGGTTCTCATGACCCAGAAAAAACAATTTCGAAACACTATCTGACTCGTCAAGTTGAATAGAAATATTCACGACACTCACGTTCTCTTAATTCAGCGCGAACGACATTATCGAATATCGCACAATGAGCAGTGTTTGTAAAAGACAGTGAATTAAACTGAAAATATGTTGGCTTTCTGCTTATAGCGTGCAAGGGTGCGATAGGTAAGTCTAGGCAATTTTGTAATTATTGACTGAAATATAAAGAAAAGTTATTGACGAATGTCACTTTCAGGTAGCATAAACGCAATATCTGTGACATTTGTCCGCAAGGCACTCATCGTATATAACCAACAGCAATTGGCGGAACAGCCCCCCGTCCACCTGCCTTTACTGAACCTGGAAGCTAATAGCATGCGAAGGTAATATGCTTATTATTTATGTCTTGTGAGATCGGAATTCAGTGACTGACTTCCGATACAGCCTAAGTGGTTGTGGATTGTAAAGCGATGCCACAAGGTTCAATAAAATGGTGCCGATGCAACGTGTCACACTCCAGTGCTTAATACAAATAATGGTAAGATATGTTTCTCATAGCTCTGCAAGAAGTGAGTAGTAAACAATTATATTATAATTGAACACAAGCAGTTGAGTTCATATCCTTGCAAAGGTACTCAGACCTACAAGATTAAGATTGGCAATAAGCAATAGGAACATCTTATCCTATTATACGTTTCCTGAACAAATAAAAACTATTTTATACTTCAGGAGAGGGTAACATCTTTGAATTTACAGCATAACGATGTGAAAAAATAGTGTACAACAAAATAATCAACAACATATGAGCAATCTATAAGCTTTCGTTTCCATATTCACAAGCACATGGTCTGATTCATACTACAAAATGATCACAACCAAGCTACGCCACAATTACTGAACTTCACTACGGTAATAAATTCAGATGGTCTTACCCAGTTCTGCACGAAAGTATGGAACGCCACCAGACAAATGCATCTTTCTCTCCAAAACACGGCCCATCCAGTCTATCCCAACAAGAACACAGACTCAAATTTAACGTAATGGCGCCATCTCCTTCAATCCAAAAGAACCGCAATGGCTGCAACCAACGAACACTCTCTATGGACGAAAGCAAATTTACTCCTCAAAGACATAAAATTGCTCCAGTATTTAAGCTTGCTGCAGTGCTTGCATCTATTAATCGAAAATGATTCCAGGAGACTCGCATAAAATATTTCAAAGATAAATATTGCTATCTACCAGAAGCGAAATATAATGGGGAGAAAAGATTTTTATCTTGTAATAAACAGAGTTCTAGCAGAATAATATTTACATAATATATAGCAATGTAGTCAATTAATACATCTTAAAACTAAACAATATTAACATTTAACGGATCAATTCTTTCCTGTTGAGGGACTGACAGTGATAACATTCAAAATGTTATTTAGTAGATGAGCAACGCAGGAGGAGTCCTCCAAGAAAAGAAAATAATTCATGTACACTCCACATCTGTTCTCCTGGCAGAATACACTTCTGCGTAATGAATAATAAACAAATGTAAGATACGTAACTATTGGAAAACATCGTCACCTGCAGTACTCATATTGCCTAAAGTGATGCAACTCTTCTCAGGAACTTTACACAAGATGGAACACATACACCGAAGTGCCAAAGGAACTGGAATAGGCATGCGTATTCAAATGCAGAGACATGTTAACAGGTAGAATACTGAGCTGCGGTCGGCAACGCCAATATAAGACAGCAACAGTCTGGCGTAATTGTTAGATCGGTTACTGCTGCTACAATGGCAGGTTATCATGATTTAAATGAGTTTGGACGTGGTGTTACAGTCGGCGCACGAGCGATGGAATACAGCATCTCCGAGGTAGCGATGAAATGGGAATTTTCCCATAAGACCATTTCACGAGTGTACCGTGAATATCAGGAGCAGGTAAAACATCCGCTGCCACCCAGAAAAAGATCCTGCATGAACGGGACCAACGACGACTGAAGAGAATTGTTCAACGTGACAGAAGTGCAATCCTGCCGCTGGTTGCTGCAGATTTCAATGCTGGGCCATCAACAAGTGTCAACGTGCGAACCATTCAACGAAAAATCATCGATAGGGCTTTCGGAGCGGAAACCCCCACAGCACGACACAAAGCTTTTCGCCTCGCCTGGATACATCAACACCGACATTGGACTGTTGATACTGGAAACATGTTGCCTGGTCGACGAGTCTCGTTTCAGATTGCATCGAGCAGATCGACGTGTACGGGTATGGAGACAACCTCATGAATCCATGGACTCTGCATGTCAGCGAGAGACTGTTCAAGCTGGTGGAGGGTCTGTAAAGGCTTGGGGAGTGTGGAGTTGGATTGATATGGGAGCCCCGATAAGTCTAGACGACTCTGACAGGTAACACGTACTTAAGCATCCTGTCTGATCACCTGCATCCATTCATGTCCATTGTGCATTCCGACGGACTTGGGCAATTCCAGAAGGACAATGCGACGCCCAACACTTCCAGAATTGCTACAGAGTGGCTCCATTTACACTGCTCTGAGATTAAACACTTCCGTTGGCCACCAGACTTCCCAGACATGAACATTATTGAGCATATCTGGAATGCCTTGCAACGTACAGTTCAGAGATCTCCACCCCCTCGTACTCTTTACGGATTAATGGACAGCGCTGCAGGATTCGTGGTGTCAGTTCCCTCCAGCACTACTTCAGACAATAGACGAGTCCATGCCACGTCGTGTTGCGGCACTTCTGCGTGCTCGCCGGGTCCCTACACGATATTAGCCAGGTGTACCAGTTTCCTTGGCTCTTCAGTGTAGATTACAATACTTAGCAGTGCAAGAAGGACAAAAATGAGTATTTTGTTCCTCGAATATTCACCACTGGAACATTATTTCACTAGTATCATTACAAACTTGAAGCATAATTAATTATTTCTCTTTACTCGGATAGAGGTATTTGCTCCAGAGTTTATCCATCCTACACATCCTCCGTGTATCAAGCGCCTTCGATTTTAAGGATTTGAAGCACATGAATAACGAAAAATTATTTTAAAAACTTTATCATGTCCTGAAACTTAGTCACATATTAATATCTTATTTTACAGAAAAGGTAATTGCATATCAAACTGTAAAGTTGCAGATGAGACGGAGCATCTTTATTGTACATGCCAATGTGCCTATTCGCGAATCAGTTTTACATTTGGAATATGATGTAATGTTTCCTATTTTTTGGCTTCTAGAGTTTCTAGCTCTCCTGCATCTGAGTGTGCCACATGTTGCCCCCTTAATGGAACAGTGTAAATAGTAAAAATTTGTTTGTCAAGAAATGTCATCTGTGGGTCAGTTTTTTCACATTCAGAAGCACCTTATGCCCACCCATGAACGATTTTGCTGATATATTCTGCTTATCATTTCTCTGACGTTTTTCAGTAGCCTCTAATACGTTTCTCAAAGGTAATGTTACTACATCACTATGTTTTCACACCTCTGTGTCTCAATCTAGAGAAATGTTGTAACGCTACATTCTCCTGTATCTTATAAGTTGGTAGGTAATCAGCTGCCAATCATTTCAATCCCAAAACTAGCTGTAAATATATCGAATCATTTGGCAGTTCGTTTATGACTTCTCCAAACAAATGTGTATCGGAATCCAAAGATAAAGGTATACGACACTGTTGATAATACAGCCTACATAGTTTATTGAGCTCTTTCTTGACCTCCTCAAAGCCATTACTTGTTGGATGGTACAATGAGATGTGTATTGTCTTTATCCTCTTAGCAAAGCACATTTCCAAACGACTAACCTGAATTGTGAACCATTGTCTGATATTACTTTGTCAACATGACGGATATTATGCAGAAAGTGTTCAGAAATGTTCATGCAACAGAGCGACTGTCAGCTCTCCTAAGTGAAATGAGTGATACGGACATGGAAGTCAACTCAACAGCAAAAAAAGTTGGAGTGGCCTTGACCAGATGCCAAAAGAGAACCAAACATTCTTAATCATGATGGAATGATCAGAAATAAATATACATGATAAGGCACTGTTCGTGGTTTCACTTTTTGACAAAGCTAGCACGAAACCAAGACTTTGTGAATGTTTTATAAATGTTAATTAAACCTAAGAATGCGGAAGTCTTTTTACTTGGTGCACTCACTTCCAAACTCTGGTATATCTAAATTCACAGTCATGCCATACTCTTTGAAAATAGTAACCTGTCTAAAACATCATTACATTTATCCATTTATCTTCTGCAATCAGTACATCATTAACATAGATGGTTAGTCCTCTTCTCAGATATGCATTAAGGATGCTATTAAAACCTCTGATAAATGCAACCAGACCGACATACAACCAAAAGTGTAATTTGATAGCAAGACCTGTAATGCAAGAACGTCCTGAATTTTCGACATGAAGGATGTAACTCAATCTGTCAATAGCTGGTAATTCAATAGAAGGTAGGATCGTAACACCATGAAATTTTTTCAAAGCCTCATCTAACGTCAATGGTATATCAGTTTCTGGCACAAAAATTATATTAATCTGTAGAATCCAACACCATCCTAATATCATTTCAACTTTTGGCACCACTAACAACAGATTATAATATGAACTGACAGCAGGTTCAATCATTCTTCACTGTAACATCATCTCAGTCTCAACCTCATCTCTCTCTCTCTTAATAAATCAGTGGTATGGGATATGACCTATATGAACTGATAAAGAATTTCTTATGCTACTTAATCGTACCAGGATGTTCGAAAAACGCTGAATGTGTTGGACTGCACCAAACACTCTCCCTTCCACAACCCCATTTTCCTCTTCAACACATTCAACTGGATTCCACATTTCCTGTGTATTTCCTAGCAATCTAGTAACAGAATTGTACTGGCACTATCCTCCCTTGCAACATGCTTAGTCTCAAAGAATAACTCAGATCTGTAATACAATAATTTGAACACTCCTCCCTAACTGCACATTAACCGAAATCCAATTTCAGAGTAGACACATCATAGTTCAATATCACTTCATCAGAGTCCATCATTGCTTCGTCTATAGGCAAAAAGTAAACCCCTAAAACAGCATCAATCGCCAGCCTCACCACAACCACAAAATCTGTAGGAAACCTGTTACCTACTTGCTACTAATATTTTACCTCAACACTTTTTACTCTCTTTGCCGCTTTCCCCTTAGTCTACTGTGAAAGTAGGCCATGAACCTACACCTTCGCGTTTCTTGAGTTGCTGACTCTTTCAACAGCAACACCTGGCTACCCACATCCAGAACGCAAGGCAAAGCAGCTGCATTAACATCTATTTGAAGCACTAGACTCACCAAAAAATGTGCTAAGCAATGGTTCCCCCATACCTTAAAAATTCAACATGTTCACCTGTTCATACCTATAGTTTTTAAATCTGTTGTACCTTAATCGTCTACTGACAGCAGCTGAGAATTATGTTGTTGCCCGCTCTCTGCACATATATTATTCTGTGGATCAGTTAATCACATCTCCACAGTGCACAGATCTGCATCTCCACATTTTCGGTGACCCATTCTACCATTTTCTGTTTTCCCTCGATAATGGCCAAACTAATTTCAATCAGGTATTTCACCCTGATCATCCATCTACCATTTATATATATATCACAATGTCAATCAAAACACTTACGATCGTAATTTCAACTCCTCATTAGCCTTGGATTAGGATAAGTAAACTGATTACCAGTCTGCAAATATTTTTATCACTATCCTCATATTCCAACTCTTGCAGAAAACTCTGAAAACCTTTAAAACATTCTCAACACGAGATAGATAGAATAATCCGATGTATAAATGTAGGATGTTTCATGAGGAAAATGTGAATCAACTCAGTAGGACCGCAGGGATTGTAGAAGAATTGTTTTTTCAAAAATGTATGTTCAAAGAATCTTGTGGGAGTGTTCAAAACAGAATGACTGAAATTTTGTATCATCAGAATATCTTGTCTGAATCTGTTGCCTCAGATCAATATGTAGAAGAGAACGAATGTCTTAGTTCCTCATAACATTTACACTACCTAACCAAGCTATGCATCCACACCAACTACTCACATAAACTTCAGAGGAATTCAGTCTCATGACCAACAGGTCAAGTTGGTGGGAGTGAACAATCGAACTGTTACAACAGAACACGAGGATGAATGACGTTTGACGTACTTCTGAACACCCAGAACACTTTAACAGATAAGAAATAACAGAGCCTGTACAAAGAAGAAATGAGACAAGATATACTGAATTCCTAGTAACAGTAAATGACCAGTTAATCACTCAATCATACGTACAGCTAATTCTTGAGGGGAAATAAGGAATATGATTGCGTAGGATGCTGATGTGAAATATAATGAAATAAAATTAATGTGCAATCGTTCTGCAGCCAGCCTTTCACCCAGCTCTCATTTTGCGTACAGCAACAGCACCAGATTCACCTGATAGACTAATTGGACGTCAGTTATATATGCCAGAGCAATATTACATGAAAGGAGCTGATACAGTATCCGTTTATGCTGTTCCACTGAAATATTTTCAGTCTATTCTCTCAACCTATCTCTACTCTCTTTCTATTCACTTGCACTGATATCTACTGTTTCGCCTAATTTCTCATCAAATCACATCACAATGGTCTATATTTTCTCAGACAAATTCTTACTCAGTTCTTTACCACCATTGTTTCTTTCCTTTATACTAGTGTCTAACTTTTCTTCTAGCTTATCATTCTGCTCTGTTGTACAGCCCTTACGATCCTTAAATTCTCCCAGTAGTTCCAATGATAAGCCACTCATGTTCTGATCACAAATGTTTACTAATGGTGAAGGAGGATTATGAGATTCATTCTGCTCATCAAAAGCAGCACAAGTTGAATAAGCGCCTGCTCAGCCATCACAACTACTAGTAGACTCAAGTGGTGGAATCACAACACGTTCAACTGCTTCCTCATTCATGACAACATTGACCACCTGTGTGAAAACTGTAGTATTTTGTCCAACTCTTTCTATCTACCTGACGGGAATATTAACTGAATCACCGTGAGAAACATTTTCTTCTCTTTACGTAGCTGCAGCGGCATGTTCTATAACCTTAGTCTTTCCCCTCTCTCCCGAATCTTTCCAAAACGTGCCCTCCTTGTCTTGCTCTGACAGATTACAAGCTTCTCCATCCTTTACTGAATATTATAACCACCCACAGTCACACAACAACTTCTTGGGTAACCTCAGTATTCAAAATCAATAAAAAATTTCACATGTTGAACCCCTCTTCAGAATGAAAAATCACACATTAAATCTTCAGTTCTTTACAAAGCTCTTAGTTATCAAGACAAGGAAGAGCTCCACTCAAACTTCATTACTACTCGAACATTCTTCTTAGTACCAAACCTAGCAATCAAAAACCCGAGATATGAAGAAGTAGTCAATACTGAATAAAATACTACTGCAGAAATGAAATATTTAAAAATATACTGCTAAGTATTCATTCAAAGCACTATGTGACTGTCCACAAACGCTGAATGCCAAAACTCTTCCAGCATGCCTAACACTGCCTCAGATCCTAAGGAAAATACAAAATTACCTTGTCCCAAGATACTTTCTCCCAGACAAAATTAAATAAGTAGGATAAATTAATTCTGCTCAGTCCATTTAACAGCCTTTAGTCATCCAGAAATGTCTCACCAGTCATGTCTCCACCATGGGATAGCACAAAGGGGAGGAGGATGGGATTTTATCACATCTACATCTCAAGTCACAATAAATGGTTCTCCAAGAAAGAGTACAGTACAGACTGTCTAACACAAATATTAATTTCTGCAGTAAGCCTGCTGATTTCCACACATGTTTCCGCTTATTAATATTTGATTCATAAAACACACATGTGTGAAAGTAGACATCCCAGACAGCCACACACATGAATGAGAAAATAAATATTTACGAAATCTAACCACACAATATATAACCAACAGCATTCGACGCAACAGCTCCTGTCACTTAGTTTGACTTGACCTGTACACTTACAGCATGCAAAGCAAAGTCGGTTATTTCAGTCTCTTGTGAGATCAGAATTCAGTGGTTGATTTCCGATACACCCTGAGTGGTTGTGGATGGTATATCAATACCGAGTTAAACAAAATGGCGCCCATTCAACTTTTTGCACTGCAATAATTTAATTCAGAGAATGATAACTCATAGTTTCCATTAAATCAGCAAGAAGTTGACTCGTAAACAGCTATATTCTAACTGAGCAAAGGAAATGTTTTACATCATCTCAAGGTCACTGAAACCTACAATATTAAAATTCACGACATGGCATAGGAGCATCTCATTTCTTCTCGCGTTTCTTGACTGAGTAAAAGACTATTTTATTCCTCTGGAGAGAGTAGCATTTTTGAATTTACAACACAGTGAAGTGAAAAGTAATGTATAATGCTATAATCAGCTTCCATTGAACTAAGTAACCTGTAGCCTTCCATTTTATTATGCATGAAGACACAGTCGATTTTGCGCTCTCAGAGTGATCGAAGCCAAGCAGTGCCAATCTAACATCGCCATAACAACTAAGGATCACCATTGCAAGTAAATGCGAATGGGCTGACCCAGATCTTCATTCACTGTCCGATCTGCACGACAGTGTGGTCCACCACCAGACAAAGGCGGTGTCCTCGTCAACAAAATGCTCCAGCAACAAGAATCCAACTGATCTCGAGTGGCACACAGGCTCGCCTGTAAAGTAATTAAGTCAGTAAAGGTGAATTTTCTTTCAAACGAGGGCCACATGGGCGGCAATCATTGGTCGAAAGCAAACTGACTCCCAAAAGACGTAAAATTGCATCTGTGTCCAGGCAAAGCAGCTTTTACAGTGCTCGTTCTCGCGTCCGTCGTAATTTAATATATTATTATTTTGATTGTTGCCTACTTACGTGGTGAGCCTTAATAAAAATGATATTTCATTCAATCTTGATTTACGATTAAATGCTTTTGTGAAGTTCTCCTTTTTAACAATATTAATCTTAAATTATTTGTTGCGTTAATGAACGCTAGACTCGCTGAATCTTAAAACATGAGCATATAAGTTGAAAAATGGAATAAACTTTTCATATTAATTTCCTCGGCTAGTCAGTTCACTTTAAAGCAAAAAATCTTTAGTTATTAATTACAATTGCGGCCCACACACGCGCGAGAGTATTCCTTCTTAACTCCGTTAACCATTGCATTGTAGTCGGAATCCTGGCTCTGGCTCTCGGCTGTGGTACTGAAAATAAGAATCTTAAGGCTACGTATTTTCTGCAGCGTCGGGCGGCTGTGGAGGAAAATGTATATTATGTTAACAGCGGGCGAGTTTTTCGCTTCCGCTAATTTAATATCGCCACGTAATGGCGTCGTTGGCTGCATCGGGCGCTGCGATTGTTGAACTGTAAATTACTCGAATGCAGGTTAATTCAAAGGAAGGCAGACATGAAATCGGGATCACCTCTTACAAATTAAAAGTGAACAATAATATTAAATCAATATATTATTTGCTTAATTAGTGCAAATATGCTTACATTTGCCAGCACTCGCAATATGTCCGTCTACACGCAAGCAAGACAAGAGAAGAAGTGAAGACGACAAAAAAATTAACAAAAGGTTGTATCTTGTCGTCTCTTTAGATCATTTCGTTATATTTCTTTGCTCTCGAAACTTACACAGGGAAATTATTGTAATACGTGTACATGAGAAAAATGTATATTATTCAATTTTTTATTGTCTCTTCTTTATAAATACTGTTTTTTAAGTCTTTTCGTACTATTTCAATGGGGACGCTATATCGTATCGATTAATCAAAACTGATAGTAGCAGTATTGCAAAGATAAGTGTCGCTACCTACCAGACACACAGCAGAATGAGAAGAAATGAAAGTGCCGAAGGCACAAACAATTTTCAAGGTGAATGAAGTATTTCTGTGGGTCAGTTTTCGTTTACCTAACATGTATGAGGTAAGGAATTATGCCGCTTATTTTGGTACCTTGTAATATTGAATTGGAATCTCGCGCAAAATTTGATGGCATATTGCTTTACAAACTGATGCAGCCTATTGCCTAACGTTAATACATAAGGTTTATAACTAGAAATAATAATCCCTTAATGAAGTATTTTGCCTGTCAACGACTTGGCATGCGATACTGATGACAGGAATTTGCAGGCACCTTCAGTTTCTACATTTCTGTTTCTGTAAGACCAGAGTTCTACCTCTGGGTAGAATAGAGATCACTGGCATCATTACATCATTTAGAACTTTCGCTTTCCATCATCTCTGCTTCATCTCTGATGAAAGGATACCATGAAGTACATGGAGTTTCAAGGCTTTTATGCCTTTATCCATGTACTATTAAACAGGTCTGATGAGACTAGTTCACCAAAATTTAATATGTCACCTTATCTCATACCGTATGCTGCAAAAGTCGCAAAAGTTACTAGTATAGAAATGAAAACAATTTAACCCCCTTTTTCATATGGCATTATGTGCATATCATGGACAGAGATTTAAATTAAAATTCTATAGTTTGTAAAAAATCGCAGAATTCATCATCTTTCCGGTAGTCACCAGGCAATATAAAATCTGCCGCAACTGCAGAGCATGTTGCATGAACGAGTTCACAGGAGCTGACTGAAATCATATCCCACTGCCAGCTGTTGCTCTGTTGGTTTCGCTTTTTAGCGGTCATTACTGCTTGTACAGCCATTACGAGAAACGTGAATTTCTGTCACATGGCCGTATTTTATATCAAACAATTTGTCACCGTCACGAGATAACGCCATTAAATCTTGTGTGCTGATTTATTACGAACTGCATACACATACTTGCGCTAATCACATGTTCACTTGCCACCACCTAGGAAAGCACATGGTTTTTTTTTTTTCTTTATTGTATTTCAATTCCCCATCGGGGCGGGATGGCAGCAGCAGATGCGCTGCTCTTCAGCCGAAAGACAGAGAACAAAACAATAGAAGACATTTAAAAACAGCAAAGGAGAGAATAAGGTGAACATAGATATAAAAAAGGGGGAACATCATGGAAGGCAATAGACAAAAATCGGAGTGACTGTAAAATGGAGATAAAAAACTGTTTAAAAGTAGCACACACAAAAAGCCACACACTGCGACGATTAAAAGAACACAGGGCACAGTATGACTGGAGCATATCGGTGTTGATGGATGGCATAGCACATAACGCAACACTGACGGCGAACCTCAAGGCAGTACACAATTAAAATCACACCTCTTGAAGCACACGAGAAACAGCACTAAACACAACACTGATGTGGCACACTGATGATGATCAATACAGAGGATCTGCCAGGTTCTAGGAGATGAGGGAGACCTGAAGAAGGGAGGGAGGGGAAGAGATGGGGGAGGGGAGCGGGGGGCGCGCGGAAGAGGGCCAGGTAGGGAGGGATGTGGGAAGGAGAGAGGCAAGTATGGGGTGCAGGGTCTCAGGGGAGGGGGGGACAGAGGAAAATCCGCTCTGGGAGAAGGAGGAAAGAGGAGAAGGGGGCCCTGGGGATGGGGGGGGGGGGGGGTAACAAGGCCAAGTTGTAGTTGGAAGGAAGGGTAGATGTCACGGCGACGTTCGTCATCCGGGAGGGGGAGGCGTTGGAAATTGCCCTGATGAAGGAGATGGAGGGTGTGGAGGTGGAGAGAGGGAGGGATACAGCGGTAGAGGCGTGGCAATGGGCGGGGGGTGGAGAGGAAGGAGGAAACCAGAGGGTGGGGGGGATCAACCCTGCAAACAATGTAAAGGATGCGGAGATGTTGGAGGAACAGGAGGAGGTGGGGGAAGGGGATCAGTTCATACAGGAGCCATGTGGGGGAAGGAAGGCGGATACGGAAGGCAAGGCGGAGCGCGTGGCGTTCAAGGATTTGGAGGGCCTTGTAAAAGCGGGTGGGGGCGGAGATCCAGGCGACGCTGGCATAACAGAGGAAGCACATGGACTTACTTTGCCGTTTTATTCTGGCACATGTCAGTGTTACAACCCTCCGTGATCGCCGTCTCAGGAGGTCAAGAAAAAGGAGGTCTGACAAACCATAAACACTGTTTGCTGCTTCCGACCACGTTCAAATTTTGTCGAGTGGTTTTGAATGTTGCCTGCTCGTTCCAAAGTCCATAGCAAAGTGAAACCCCAGATCACGTAAGAAACAGATTGACCGTCCTTACGGCGGAACAGGCAACCGTAAAAATAGTTTTCTCGTCGGTCGACAGATGTCGCAGGCAACGCTACAATGCTAACTGACCTGTCCATGTCACGGAACTGGCAACGCTGTACCTTCGGTGACGTGAATTAGGTTGATTTGTGTTCGGCTAGAGCGCTGCGCGCGAAATGTATTCGTCACACAGCTGACTGTATCTCATAATCGGCTGTGGTTTTTCCCGTGTTTTCGATCGAAGAATGTAGATTAGCTCCTGTAATTCTACAAACCAAGTTTATTTCTACTGTAGGGATACTTCTCACAATCATATGCGAAATTAAATAAATGAAAAGTAACACACAAACATTTCTCTCGAGTTACTGTTGAAATGCAGACTGTAATTGGCAAACATTGGCAAACATTGGCAAACAATCTAAACAAGAACCCTAAAAAGTTTTGGTCATATGTAAAATCGGTAAGCGGATCTAAATCCCCTATTCAGTCACTCGTTGACCACGATGGCAGCGAAACAGAGGACGACCGAAGAAAGGCAGAAATACTGAATTCAGTGTTCCGAAACTGTTTCACTGCGGAAAATCGTAACACGGTCCCTGACTTCAGCCGTCGCACGGACGCCAAAATGGAAAATATTGAAATAAACGATATCGGAATTGAAAAACAACTGCTATCACTTAGTAGCGGAAAAGCATCCGGACCAGACGAGATACCCTTAAGATTCTACAGTGATTATGCTAAAGAACTTGCCCCCTTTCTATCAGCAATTTATCGTAGATCGCTGGAAGAACGTAAAGTACCTAGCGACTGGAAGAAAGCGCAGGTCGTTCCCATTTTCAAGAAGGGTCATAAATCAGATGCGAATAATTATAGGCCTATTTCGCTTACGTCAATCTGTTGTAGAATAATGGAACATGTTTTGTGTTCTCGTATTATGACGTTCTTAGATAATACAAATCTCCTTCATCATAACCAACATGGATTCCGCAAACAGAGATCATGTGAAACTCAGCTCGCCCTATTTGCCCAAGAAACTCACAGTGCCGTAGACACTGGCGAGCAGATTGATGCCGTATTCCTGGACTTCAGGAAGGCATTTGATACGGTTCCGCACTTACGTTTAGTGAAAAAAATACGAGCTTACGGAATATCGGACCAGGTTTGTGATTGGATTCAGGATTTCCTAGAAGAAAGAACACAACATGTCATTCTTAACGGTTCAAAATCTGCAGATGTAGAGGTAATTTCGGGAGTACCGCAGGGAAGCGTGATAGGACCTTTATTGTTTACAATATACATAAATGACTTAGTTGACAACATCGGTAGCTCCGTGAGGCTATTTGCAGATGACACGGTTGTCTACAAGAAAGTAGCAACATCAGAAGACTCGTACGTACTCCAGGAGGACCTGCAGAGGATTAATGCATGGTGCGACAGCTGGCAGCTTTCCCTAAACGTAGATAAATGTAATATAATGCGCATACATAGGGGCAGAAATCCATTCCAGTACGATTATGCCATAGGTGGAAATTCATTGGAAGCTGTAACGACCGTAAAATACTTAGGAGTTACTATCCGGAGCGATCTGAAGTGGAATGATCACATAAAACAAATAGTGGGAAAAGCAGGCGCCAGGTTGAGATTCATAGGAAGAATTCTAAGAAAATGTGACTCATCGACGAAAGAAGTAGCTTACAAAACGCTTGTTCGTCCGATTCTTGAGTATTGCTCATCAGTATGGGACCCTTACCAGGTTGGATTAATAGAAGAGATAGACATGATCCAGCGAAAAGCAGCGCGATTCGTCATGGGGACATTTAGTCAGCGCGAGAGCGTTACGGAGATGCTGAACAAGCTCCAGTGGCGGACACTTCAAGAAAGGCGTTACGCAATACGGAGAGGTTTATTATCGAAATTACGAGAGAGCACATTCCGGGAAGAGATGGGCAACATATTACTACCGCCCACATATATCTCGCGTAATGATCACAACGAAAAGATCCGAGAAATTAGAGCAAATACGGAGACTTACAAGCAGTCGTTCTTCCCACGCACAATTCGTGAATGGAACAGGGAAGGGGGGATCAGATAGTGGTACAATAAGTACCATCCGCCACACACCGTAAGGTGGCTCGCGGAGTATAGATGTAGATGTAGATGTAATGCAGTCGCATAGGTATTACACTCGCCTTCCATGCCGTCTATTTCCTCTTTGTTATACAGCTCTTCTGATACGGATTATGGTGGTAAAAAAGATCTCCACGTGCAGGTTAACACTAGAAAGCTTTCAAAATCTTCTCAACGTCTTTGAAATATAATCAGTTAATTTACTGACAAATATTGCACTGAAGAAGAGAAATTTGTTAACATCGAGTATAGATTAAGTGTCAGGAAGTCATTTCTGAAAGTATTTGTATGGAGTGTAGCCATGTATGGAAGTGAAACATGGACGATAAATAGTTTGGACAAGAAGAGAATAGAAGCTTTCGAAATGTGGTGCTACAGAAGAATGCTGAAGATTAGATGGGTATATCACATAACTAACGAGGAAGTATTGAATAGGATTGGGGAGAAGAGAAGTTTGTGGCACAACTTGACCTGAAGAAGAGATCGGTTGGTAGGACATGTTCTGAGGCATCAAGGGATCACCAATTTAGTATTGGAGGGCAGCGTGGAGGGCAAAAATCGTAGAGGGAGACCAAGAGATGAATATACTAAGCAGATTCAGAAGGATGTAGGTTGCAGTAGGTACTGGGAGATGAAGAAGCTTGCACAGGATAGAGTAGCATGGAGAGCTGCATCAAACCAGTCTAAGGACTGAAGACCACAACAACAACAACAACAATTGCACCGAGCAGTGGGTTTCGCGTCCTGACATTACCGACAGAATTATTTATTTTGCATAGAGTATGTATAGGGATTAGGTGAGTAATAACGACAATATATTTTTCACATTGAGACTGTAAATAAGTTTAAGAAACAGATTTTGCTTCCTTTCTAAGTATTTCTGTAAGCGTTCTTAAGTATAACTACATTTTGCATTTGATTACTGTTAGTTGTAAACGAATATAATTTCATGTACGCACTTAACAACGATATCTTCGAAAAAAATAAAGGAAGGGCTGCCACGTTATATCAGAATATAAGATCAACAAAATTTAGATAGGATCGAATGCTTAGGGCTCTTTATTTATTCTTGCTCGTAACTAATTCATTGATTTACCTGGATTTAAAATCCACTTCCGTAACCTTTCTTTATCTTTGATGGGAAATTTGAACATTTTTAGTTCAGGATTTGTCTGTCTACTCCTTCCACAGTTGATATACCCGCAGGCACTCGGCATGACGTCTCGATCCACTACCACCGGTATATCAGAAACAGCTGTACTTCACAAACGCCAAATGGTGAAAAGCTGCACGCGTTCGGACGATGTTGCCACATATTTCACAGAACGGAGTGCCATCTAGTGGTAGATTCCACAAGTAAGGGTGTGACGCTGTCGCTGCCTGGTGGCCGTTTCCTGACAAGGGTTGCCTGCTAGACCAAGCGATCGGGCAATCCGTTTCTTACGTGATCTGGGATAGAAAGCTGCAGCCACACTATACTTCAAAGAAGTCCACAATGTTCGGTGGGGCTGCAGTACTACCCTGTTCTCAGAATAGAATTGAATCGTCCTTGTCGAACGTTGTCTAGAACGTCGTCCAGTTGCTAATCGCAGTGCGACCTGTCGTTTTAGATTGCGAGATGCGTGGCAATCACAGGCCCCAGGGAAGGAGTTGTTGCATTTATACCCTTTATGCCACTTCCTAAGGACTTTTCATGTCGATTCCGAGAGTCGGTGTGTTTGAAATGTTTTCCTCGGCCACACAGAAGAAAACCGCGTAATTTCAACGCTGAGAACCGCCTTTCTGACCTCCATCGCAGTGGCGGCAAAAGTAATGTGTCGCGTCCTAACACAGAATAGAGGGAAAATGGGGTTTCAGGTCAATTTGCAATTTCCGAAAAGTGAGGAGCAAATGTAGAACGACAAATTTCCAGTGAAGGCAGGTTGGTGACTTGCATCAGCGGAAAACACTGGCACAGGGCACCTATGAGAAGCACGGATTCTGGTAATCGACAGAATGCTTGCATCAGGAGCCTCATGGAATTCAGGGGTCTGATTAAATCAATTTATTTGCGACCAGGCATTAGAGAAAGCAAAGGAGGCAGTTGGTTGCACAACAGAAGTCAGTGTCTGAAGCCACGGAGTGGGTGCTAACAGAAATAGCAGACGCTAGTAGCACATTAAATACTAACATGAGGACGGCGCTGTAAGTGAGAAAAACAGACATGTCGGAGCTTACCGAAGCTGGCCACGAGTGACATGTAGTCGGGTTCCCACCGGACTGAATGAGAATGGTAAGACTGTTGATATATCTTTGTTCCTTACAAGATAACGTATACGTCAGTTTCGTTAGAAACACCTAGTTATTCTTAAAATTTTAAGTTTAGGAGTACATGTTGGTACCAGTGTTAACAAGCACACATGACACACTATCGCGCATGCGCTCTCGAGGCTATAGCCAGTTCCAGTGCAACATCCGTTGCTGCCGTACTGCGGTCGCAAACTGAGCCCGAGGCTGTTTCCCAGATAAGTTATTTGCAAAATGACGATGTGTTACTATATTATCGTTTTTAGTTTTTGACGTTGTCCATTATCGACAAATCGTAGTTCCTTCTATTCTGAAGAAGGTTGGGTTATCCCAACTGAAACCTAGGAAAATCTGGGTAAACATTGCAACTGAGGCTGTTGTTAATTTGAAATTGAATGAATACAAAAACATGGGCTTTTAAAGAATCGCGGCGGCGCACCATTTCTCCCTTCCTGTACTCGACCCACCAATTCACCGGCATTTAACAAGCTACTGCCAATCTGGCGAGTTGTTCTGCACCTCCAGGGTGCCTCTGCGCAACTACATGTAGATTCCGCCCCTACTCCTACTCGATAGGTAAGGATGCTAATGGATTTTACATTAACAAACTCCAAGTTTGGTATCAACAGCGTTCACCTGAAAGCTAAACGTCACTGCTACTCCTGTTGCGAATGCACGAAATACGTCCCACCTCCTGCGAGAATTCCTGAGTAGCGAACGGGAGTTTAATGGACAGGGACTGTCGATTGGTGGCGCCCAGTGGGAGTGTCGATCGGTCGTGAGGCGTACGGAGATAGCCCGTGTAGCTACCATAACGCTGTGTCCCGGATGGCGCAGTGGTTACCGCACCTGCCTTGTAAGCAGGAGATTCCAAGTTCGAATCCAGCTCAGGTACACATTTTCGTTCGTCGCCGCTGCTGACGACAGTGATCCCCTTTCCATTTACATACACTCCTATCATGGCCAGCAACAGCAGTGTCTTACGTCACTCGAGTTCGCCCTCAGTCCTTTTGTGAGTGGGGACTGCTGTAGCAGCAGTTTTACCTGTGCAAACCCACTGAGGTTGCAGTTCTCAGGAGAAAGTGTCAATCTTGCTGCCTTTTCGTGGACATCTTCTACTGTGATGCCTTGCAACAGCGTCTAGGCGGTGGATAGAGCCGGCCGCTGTGGTCGGGCGGTTCTAGGCGCTTCAGTCCGGAAGCACGCGGCTGCTACGGTCGCAGGTTCGTATCCTGCCTTAGGTTAGTTAGCTTTAAGTAGTTTAGGGGAGTGATGACCTCAGATGTTAAGTCCCATAGTGCTTAGAGCCATCTGAACCGTGGATAGAGCCAGCAGTTAATTCTCTGAAGTGAAACTTCTCTTCTGGGACAGCTGGCCAGAACGTGTGCAGTTTCCAGGAATCTATTGTTACTATTTAGCTCCGGCAACCTAAAGACCACAATTTTTGCCTGCTATTTGCATTGCGTCTCTGATGGCCCCCAACAGTCTTAAGTGTAACAACGTACAAGTCATTAAGTCGTGAGTATATGACAAGAGGTAAGAGGGGGCATGATGACCATCCCATTGGGTCACACGTCCAATATTAAGTAGAATTGTGGTGAAATTTGGTGAATTCTGAGCTGTGACCATTTTTTTCGCACGTGTCGACAAGTTCTTGTTTGAGGAGTTGCTCAGCCCGAGGGTGACGTCACAAGGTGCCACGCTTTCTCATGGTGACAGAGGAATGTTGTAGGCACCTTAAGCCAAATGTCAAACTTATAAGTCGCAATGGGAGACAGTTAAGGGGGTTCGGAAAAGTGATACTTTTTTGTGCAGTGCAACTTTTATAACCGACAGTTTCATTTGGCAATGTGACAAATACAGAAAAATATCACCACAAGATGCTGAATTTTCCAACTGTAGCCAATAACTAACACGAATATAATATACTGCGATCCGACAGCAGTGCGCGGATTCGCAGTATCAAATTGGACAGCGCGTTGCAGTAGATAACGACAGGAGGAACTGTACCCCATAGTGGGCAGCGCCGGTTTTTATAGGCCCGGGCAGTGAAGCAAAGAAAGCGAAGTGACAAAACCCTACCTAGTCTTACAAATGGCTCTAAGCACTATAGAACTTAGCATTTGAGGTCATCAGTCCGCTTGATTTAGAACTACTTAAACCTACCTAACCTAAGGACATCACACACATCCATGCCTTAGGCAGGATTCGAACCTGCGACCATAGCAACAGCGCAGTTCCGTACTGAAGCGCCTAGAACCCCTCGGCCACAACGGCCAGCCACCTACTCTCACACGCTAAATTCTTTTGTTCATAGTTTCGGCAGTAGCATTATTGTAGATTTATTATCCTGTGTATCGCCTTGTTTTCCATTACCAGACACTGCAAGAAAAAATAACTTCCATATTCAGCTTTTATAGTCCTGTCTTCCTCAGTTGCGCGTAATATTACGGTATATTGATAATTTTTACTTACGGACCGTCTGACAGCAACTGAATAAAACACAATTTTAGTGCCATACGCGTTTCGCCATTATTTTCTGCAAGGCATCATCAGTGGCCTGGAATATGTACATATGTTAGCTATTTTATTTACATTTTTGTCATTGTCCCTATAGGTTATAAACAGTTTTGGTGGTTGGTATTTCCTATTAAGTAGTAATGTTTTGAACTGTACTTACAGGTTGCGTGGACAATTTCTTACATATTACGCTCCTGTTGCATTTTTGGTGTTGTTCTTCTTCTTATGAACGCCAATTTGCGGTTTTTTCCACATTCCACAGCACTATGCACTGAACGCTTATTTTAACGCAATGTTTTGCTTTCTGTTGCCGACTGTCAAATGTTTTTGCCAAAGATCGAATGTCATTGCCAAACGTATGAGTGTAACTGTTGGAGTATCATGGCACTAGTAGAAAAAACTGAACACAACACATACACAGCAATGAAACATTTACAAAACAAACATAAACAGAAGATAATGAAACTAACAGTAAAAAAGACGCAAAAGTACATTTACATCTTAAATGTGAAACCACGTGAACACCAACACACATTCCATCCATGCTTAGTTAACCTAACAGAGACAGAACTACACGATAAATGAACAAACATGTGATAAAAATAACAAACACACATCAGCACAGGCTCCCTACTACACTTAATAAAGGAAATGATAACATAAAACAAAAAAAAAAGAAACTCATCCTCACGCCATCAGGACACACACACACACACACACACACACACACACACACACACACGTACACAGCCAAAAAAAATTATGTAACACCAAAATACACACACACACACAGCACAAAAAATATATATCACACCAAAAAACACTCACTCACACACACACACACACACACACACACACACACACACACACACACACGCATACACAAACGCACACACAAATGCATACACGAACAGACCACAGATACTCCAATAGTTACACTCATACGTTTGTCAATAACATTCGAACTTTGGCAAAAACATTTGACAGTCGACAACAGAAAGCAAAACATTGCGTTAAAACAAGCGTTCAGTGCATAGTGCTGTGGAATGTGGAAAAAACCGCAAATTGGCGTTCATAAGAAAAAGAACAACACCAAAAATGCAACAGGAGCGTAATATGTAAGAAATTGTCCACGCAACCTGTAAGTACAGTTCAAAACATTACTACTTAATAGGAAATACCAACCACCAGAACTGTTTATAACCTATAGGCAATGAAAAAAATGTAAATAAAATAGCTAACATATGTACATATTCCAGGCCACTGATGATGCCTTGCAGAAAATATAGGCGAAACGCGTATGGCACTAAAATTGTGTTTTATTCAGTTGCTGTCAGACGGTCCATAAGTAACAATTATTAATGTTACACGCAACTGAGGAAGACACGACTATAAAAGTTGAAGATGTCAATACAGCTATGTCAAGCATTCTCTGTCAACATGTATAACAGGTTCAAGAAAATACCTCAGAGACTCGATAAGACGATACAGCATATAAAATTCAACAAAACATGCAAAAAGAAGGATTTAATTCCAAATTACATTAATGTAAAGGTTAAAAACAGTTCTACAGTGGCACAAAAGTCGAAATCATTTGCAGAACGATATTGGTTACTACATGAAATTACGATGCTCTATTCAAAAAAACAGCACCTAAACATGATGCTCTATGAGACTCATCTAGAATTGGCAAAAAACGTAGGAAACGCTGCAGTTTTCATGGCACTAGTAGAAAAAACTGAACGCAACACATACACAGCAATGAAACATTTACAAAACAAACATAAACAGAAGATAATGAAACTAAAAGTAAAAAAGACGCAAAAATACATTTACACTTTAAATGTGAAACCATATGAACACCAACACACATTACATCCACGCTTCGTTAACCTAACAGACACAGAACTACACGAAAATGAAAAAATACTCTTGGTAAAAGGTTTGAAACACTGCTCCAATATCAAGTGTACAATCAATACATAGAAAATCTCATAGTAGAAACCGAACACAACCTTACACGTGAAGAACAACAAAATAATTGTGAAATAAACATAGGACTGACAAGAGAACTAGTAAAAGAAGAAATAAAAGGCATAATAAAACAAACACAGCAGACACACAATAAGAACAACCAAACAGAAGCAGCTACTATGAAAAGGTTAAAACAAAAGTTAACAGACAATAACGTATTAATAACAAGAGCAGACAAGGGAAATGTAACAGTACTCATGGACAAAGAGCAATACATCACAAAAACCGAGGAATACATAAACACCAACGCCATACAAAAACTGAAGTCAGATCCAACTACACAATTTCAGGCAAATGTGAAACGAACACTGAAAAACATTGAACACACACTCACAGACAAACAGAAATACTACTTAACACAGAAAAACCCACAAGCACCAACACTCCGCAGTCAACCGAAAGTACATAAAGACGGAATGCCAATGAGAGCTGTTATCAACTTCAAGAAAGCCAGAACATACCGCGTAGCCAAACACCTCCAAAAGTTAGTTACAAAACACTATAAAGTAGAAAACAACAGAACAGTGATAAACACAGGAAACCTAATACAAAACATACAGAACATACAGTTACCACACACAGCATCACTGATTTCAGTCGATATAGGAAATATGTATAAATCCATCCCTATCACAGAAACAATAGAAATCATAGAAAAAAATCTCACATCCCACAGCAACATCACCACAGATGCAATAAAAGAAATAACAGATATGCTCTGGCTGACAACTTAACAAAACTACTTTCAGTTTGAGAAAGAATATTATCTACAAACTGATTGACTGCCTGACGGATCCCCAATATCAGGAACACTAGCAAACATGTTCATCGGTCACCTAGAAAATCAGATATTTGATAAGATAACCACAAATGAAAGTTTCAACATCATATATTGGTACAGATACGTGGATGACATTATTTGTCTGGTAGATGAGCCAAGTGAAAAAATAGATGAACTTCATTCAGAAATAAACAAAGCTCATCAGAACATAAAATTCACACTTGAAAAAGAAAAAGAAAATCAAATAAATTTTCTTGACATTACAATTAAAAAAGAAAATGGTAAACATACATTTAACATCTTTAGAAAACCAACAGCCACAGACACAATAATACATTCCACATCCAACCACCCCCACAGCCAGAAACTTGCAGCACTAAGACACATGTTACATAGATTAAACATAATCCCATTCAGCAAGAGAAACTATGAACAAGAAATGAGTACAATCATACAAAAAAATGGCTCTGAGCACTATGGGACTCAACTGCTGAGGTCATTAGTCCCCTAGAACTTAGAACTAGTTAAACCTAACTAACCTAAGGACATCACAAACATCCATGCCCGAGGCAGGATTCGAACCTGCGACCGTAGCGGTCTTGCGGTTCCAGACTGGAGCGCCTTTAACCGCACGGCCACTTCGGCCGGCCTACAATCATACAAATAGCTAGGAACAACGGGTATGACACACATGTGGTACACAAGCTCAATCAAAAAATAAAAACACAAATAAAAAACAAACACAACAGTTCCACAATACAAAAGAACTCACAAGCTGAAAACTTACAAACACACTCAACAAACACACACAATGACAACACCACACAGAAAAGAACCAGATGGTACACCATGACCTGCACACATAAACTAACACATAGAGTTGTAAACATCCTAAAGAGACAGGGCTTCAAAATAGCATACAAGCCTTGGCAAACCCTTCAATCACACCTAAGCCATCCAGCTACGAAGAGGGACAAATTTCAACAATCAGCAATATATAAACTTGAATGTCAAAGTTGTGATGCAGTATACATAGGCATGACATGCAGGAAATTTGAAACAAGATACAAAGAACATATCAGATGTTGGAAGTATGAAACAAACCATTCCACATTTGCAGGGCATTTAAAACACTACAACCATCATCCTACAAACATGGAACAAGAAATGAAAATAATGAGAATAAGCAACCATGACAAACATCTTATACAAATGCAAGAAAACTTCCACATCCAGAAAGCCATAGCAGAAAACAAACATGTGATAAATGAACAAACACACATCAGCACAGGCTCTCTACTACACTTAATAAAGGAAATGATAACATAAAACAAAAGAAAGAAACTCTTCCTCACTCCATCTGGAGACACACACACACACACACACACACACACACACATACACAGCCAAAAAAAAAATTATATAACACCAAAATACACACACACACAGTACAAAAAATGTATATCACACCAAAAACCACTCACGCGCACACACACACACACACACACACACACACACACACACACACACACACATACACAAACGCACACGCAAATGCATACACGAACAGACCACATTTGAACATTGAACATTAAATGGTTCAAATGGCTCTGAGCACTATGGGACTCAACTGCTGAGGTCATAAGTCCCCTAGAACTTAGAACTACTTAAACCTAACTAACCTAAGGACAACACACACATCCATGCCCGAGGCAGGACTCGAACCTGCGACCGTAGCGGTCGCGCGGTTCCAGACTAAAGCGCCAGAACCGCTCGGTCCCCAGCGGCCGGCGAACAGACCACAAATAGTCCAATAGTTACACTCATAAGTTTGGTAATAACATTCGATCTTTGGCAAAAACATTTGACAGTCGGCAACAGAAACCAAAACATTGCATTACAACAAGCGTTCAGTGCATAGTGCTGTGGAATGTGGAAAAAACCGCAAATTGGCGTTCATAAGAAGAAGAACAACACCAAAAATGCAACAGGAGCGTAATATGTAAGAAATTGTCCACGCAACCTGTAAGTACAGTTCAAAACATTACTACTTAATAGGAAATACCAACCACCAGAACTGTTTATAACCTATAGGCACAATGACAAAAATGTAAATAAAATAGCCAACATATGTACATATTCCAGGCCACTGATGATGCCTTGCAGAAAATAAAGGCGAAACGCGTATGGCACTAAAATTGTGTTTTATTCAGTTGCTGTCAGATGGTCCATAAGTAAAAATTATCAATATACCGTAATAACTTCCATAATTCAGCATTGATGTTATAAGAGTTGTTTCTTTTTTTTTCAATGTGTGGAGAGAATTCACGTGTTTTGTTCTTTGGATTGATATTGTATGGTGGAGACCTTGCAGAATCTTTGCGGAGGCCCGAGCCTGTGCAGAGCACACTTTGAGCATTACTTCTGTATCACATTATTGAATTAAAGCAACTGAAGTACGTTAACTTTTTTATTTTTATTTCACTTATATCTGAAAACACCCTTATTGTAAATAAAAAATTTAACCCCCTCAGCACTTTTGTGCTATGTTTTTCCCAACTGAAATTATAATTGAGCTATAACCTCAAGAATTTAATACTGTTAACTTCTTCTACCTGCTTGTTATATTATAGACATGTATTACGGTGGGGGGAGGGGGGGGCAGGGAAATCGTTCTACATAGAGTCAAATAAGGTGTAAATTTTGAAGACATGGGGAAAGAATGAGGATTAAGAAAAGATAGGCAAGTTAGAAGAAAAAGAATGGGTAACGTACACTAATGGCCATTAAAATTGCTACACCACGAAGATGACGTGCTATAGACGCGAAGTTTAACCAACAGGAAGAAGATGCTGTTATATGCAAATGACTAGCTTTTCACAGCATTCACGCAAGGTTGGCGCCGATGGCGACACCTACAGCGTGCTGACACGAGGAAAGTTCACAACCGATTTCTCATACACAAACAGCAGTTGACCGGCGTTGCGTGCTGAAACGTTGTTGTGATGCCTCGTGTAATTAGGAGAAATGCGTACCATCATGTTTCCGACTTTGATAAAGGTCGGATTGTAGCCTATCGCGATTGCAGTTTATCGTATCGCGACATTGCTGCTCGCGTTGGTCGAGATCCAATGACTGTTAGCAGAATATGGAATCGGTGGGTTCAGGAGGGTAATACGGAACGCCGTGCTGGATCCCAACGGCCTCGTATCACTAGCAGTCGAGATGACAGCCATCTTTGCCGCATGGCTGTAACGGATTGTGTAGCCACGTCTCGATCCCTGAGTCAACAGATGGGGACGTTTGCAAGACAACAACAATCTGCGCGAACAGTTCGACGACGTTTGCAGCAGCATGGACTGTCAGCTCGGAGACCATGGCTGCGGTTACCCTTGACGCTGCATCACAGACAAGAGCGCCTGCGATGGTGTACTCGACGACGAACCTGGGTGCACGAATGGCAAAACATCATTTTTTCGGATGAATCCAGGTTCTGTTTACAGCATCATGATGGTCGCATCCATGTTTGGCGATAGCGCGGTGAACGCACATTGGGATCATGTATTCGTCATCGCCATACTGGTGTATCGCCCGGCTTGATGGTATGGGGTGCGATTGGTTACATGTTTCGGTCACCTCTTGTTCGCATTGACGGCACTTTGAACAGTGGACGTTACATTTCAGATGCGTTACGACCCGTGGCTCTACCCTTCATTCGACCCCTGCGAAACCCTACATTTCAGCATGATAATGCACGACCGCATGTTGCAGGTCCTGTACGGGCCTTTCTTGATACAGAAAATGTTCGACTGCTGCCCTGGCCAGCACATTCTCCAGACCTGTCACCAATTGAAACCGTCTTGTCAATGGTGGCCGAGAAACTGGCTCGTCATAATATGCCAGTCACTACTCTTGAGTCGGCCGAGGTGGCCGAGCGGTTCTAGGCGCTACAGTCTGGTACCGCGGGATCGCTACGCCCGCAGGTTCGATTCCTGCCTCGGGCATGGATGTGTGTGATGTCCTTTGGTTAGTTAGGTTCAAGTAGTTCTAAGTTCTAGGGGACTGATGGCCTCCGAAGTTAACTCCCATAGTGCTCAGCTATTCTTGAACTATGATATCGTGCTGAAGGCCATCCAAGCTCTGTTTGACTCAATGCCCAGGCGTATCAAGGCCGTTATTACGGCCAGAGGTGGTTGTTCTGAGTACTGATTTCTCAGGATCTATGCATCTAAAATGCGTGAAAATGTAATGACATGTCAGTTCTAGTATAATATATTTGTCGAATGAATACTCGTTTATCATCTGCATTTCTTCTTGGTGTAGCAATCTTAATGGCTAGTACTGAATTAAGGAGAGAAGTTGCACTTTCTCGTTTCCCCTTTACTTGAACTTTAAGACCAACATCAAAAGCTTCCGGCGTTGCTACAAGTAGCCAACAGCTTTGATTTTGCGTCTGCGTGGACCGATAAACGTTCGCAACGTGCAAGTTAGTGCCTCCCCTGTCGCGACTATAATTGCGTGCGACGGGTTGCGTGCCTGCAGGTGGCGGGTGGCGAGTGGCGGGCAGCAGTTGACAGGCGGCGCGCGCTGCACGCGTAAATTCGCACCACTTCATAAGGAGCTGCCGGTGTAATTAGAAGCGTAAACAAAACACGGCTGCCGGCGCGTGCGTCTGCGCGCGGAATGAATAATGGCGCCCGCCTCGCCGCCGCGATACGAATCGCGAACACCGCGCTGTTAAGCGGGCCGAGTTACGGTTTGGGCGCCTGATAGGCTTTGGGGGAGCACTGCTGTGCGCTGTTTACGGCGGGCGCCGCTCCTGAACGCCTGTTGCAACGCTGCAATCTCTGCTACCCTTGGCGCCAGATGGCTCTGCTGCAAACCAGAGACGCTACGAAATGTACCAAAGGTTTTACTTTAACAGTGGTTGCTGGAGAACTCTGCGATTATTTAAAACCAAAATTATAACAGAAGAAATACTTCAGTTGATTACCGAAAGAAGGAAGTACAAAAACGTTCCAGAAAATTCAGGAATGCAGAAGTACAAGTCACTTAGGAATGAAATAAGTCGGAAGTGTATGGAAGCTATGCGAAATGGCTGTGTGAAAAATGCGAAGAACTCAAGTCTTCGAATGAAGAATTTGGGATACGGTTTTGAATACACGATATCCAGGAGTATATGGTACTGTATGACAATAATGTTTATTTCTGAGAGATGTAGATGGGGCCTGAAGATGGCAAAGTGGAATGCCGAAACTCGTAGTCAAAATAAAATAAAAGAACATATCAGTTAAACGGATGTTGGCGAATTTCATTGATAATTACTTATCCCCGATGTTATTCAATATGTATATTGAGCAAGCAATAAAGGAAAAAAAAGAAAAGTAGGAGTAGGAATTAAAATGCATGGAGAAGAAATAAAAACTTTGAGGTTCGCCGATGACATTGTAATTCTGTCAGAGACAGCAAAGGACTTGGAAGAGCAGTTGAATGGAATGGACAGTGTCTTGAAAGGAGGGTATAAGATGAACATCAACAAAAGCAAAACTAGGATAATGGAATGTAGTCTAATTAAGTCGGGTGATACTGAGGGAATTAGATTAGGAAATGAGACACTTAAAGTAGTAAAGGAGTTTTGCTATTTGGGGAGCAAAATAACTGATGATGGTCGAAGTAGAGAGTATATGAAATGTAGACTGGCAATGGCAAGGAAAGCGTTTCTGAAGAAGAAAAATTTGTTAACATCGAGTGTAGATTTAAGTGTCAGGAAGTCGTTTCTGAAAGTATTTGTATGGAGTGTAGCCATGTATGGAAGTGAAACGTGGACGATAAATAGTTTAGACAAGAAGAGAATAGAAGCTTTCGAAATGTGGTGCTACAGAAGAATGCTGAAGATTAGGTGGGTAGATCGCATAACTAATGAGTAGGTATTGAATAGAATTGGGGAGAAGAGGAGCTTGTGGCACAACTTGACTAGAAGAAGGGATAGGTTGGTAGGACGTGTTCCGAGACATCGAGGGATCACTAATTTAGTATTGGAGGGCAGCATGGAGGGTAAAAATCGTAGAGGGAGACCAAGAGATGAATACACTAAGCAGATTCAGAAGGATGTAGGCTGCAGTAGGTACTGGGAGATGAAGAAGCTTGCACAGGATAGAGTAGCATTGAGAGCTGCATAAAACCAGTCTCAGGACTGAAGACCACAACAATAACAACAACAACAATTACTTAACCAGCTGATGTCCTCTGTGAGATCTCCTGCTACACCCGCAGAACAGGACAGATAGTTTTATTTGTGGAAAGGGGCCAAAATGAGTGGCTGTCAGTTGCACTCGAACATTCTACTTTATTCATTTGGCAAAAATTGCAAGAGGAAAGGAAACATTAAAAACAGAGCAAGCCAAATATTAATTTTAGAACTTAATTCCCAGCTCAATGCGCCATTCAATCTCACGCCTCAAGGGCAAAACAACTTCAATTTAAAACCGGCTGAAGGCCAATCATTTAAGACTCAAAAACAAGAATTTGAATTTTAACAGGCGGAAGGCCTTATCTTGAAACATTTCTGTAAATTAGCCTGAAGTCCCAAACAATCTCACGCCGTAAGGGCAAAACAACTTTAATTTAAAATCGGCTAGAAGCCATACATAAACAAACAACAAGGACAAATACGAAAAGGCAGCATATCAAACTGCGGTCAGAAGTTTTTAAGGGTTGGCCTGGTATTCAAACACTAACGCTCGCTTAGGTGAGACAGGCAGTCGGTGCAACAATTCTCAATCCGACGGCAACCCAACCGACAGACAGTCAACGTACCAAGCGACAGGACAACTTCCGCTCCACCCGACCAGCACACAACAGGGAGTTCAACGGAACAAAGCAGAATCGGCGCCCACAACGATTTACACATTCGGTTGTCAAATTACACGCCGTGCTGGGCAGCCAAGACACGACGAGGAAAATACACTGCCTGAATTTACGTCAACGGCCAAGGCAGATAATCGGAAAGTTAACGGCCACAAGGCAGAAGATTCCGCTGGTGCATTTCAATTCAAAAATAATCAGGTTACGTTAAACTCCATAGGAGGGCGGCTAGAATTTCGGCAACTTGAAAACATACGTTGTTGCTCGTGGGAACGTCCCAACAATCAACAACGAAATTCAAACCACACAATGTGAACAGTTGGGGCTGGCTGGTAGATGAAGTAAAGACTGAACTTTCGTATCCAGAATCAGTATGCCACAGACCTCTTAGCAATGGGAACACGCCCTCACACTCCGACCACGCGTGGACGCCGCCAGCGCCCCCGGCCAGATACTCGCCACAGAGACTTCCTCGCTGCTCCATGCCAACCGACCAACTACCAGCACATGGCACAGTTGGAAACTATAAGCGTGAGGCAAAAGATAGTACAAGGGTGCGAATATCGATACACGCTGCTGCTGCAACTCACGGAGTGAGAGGATAATAGTATAATAGCGACAACTGCGAGAGACTAATGACAGAATAGCAACCAAGGTTTAATGCGAAACATAACACGAGCCAACCACGGCTCACCCTGACTATGATGGATCAACAGAGACTGAGACAACTATTCACGTTGGTGTGTAAAATGTGTTAGTCTGGCGATATACCATCTGACTTTCGGGAAAATATCATCTACATAATTCCGAAGACAGGAAGAGCCGATAAGTGTGAGAATCAGGAATAGAAAATTGATTGTGTCTTAAATGACGATCAATTTGGATTTAGTAAAGCTAAAGGCCCCAGAGAGGCAGTCCTCAAGCTGCAGTTGATAATGGAAGCAAGACTGAAGAAAAAGCAAGACACATTCTTAGAATTTGTCGACCTGGATAAAGCGTTAGAGAACGTGAAATGGTGCAAGATGTTCGAAATTTTGAAAAAAAAGGGGTAAGCTGTAGGGAAAGGCGGCTAATATACAATATGTAGAAGAACCAAGAGGGAACCATAAGATTTGAAGACTAAGAACGAAGTACTCAGATTAAAAAGGGCATAAGACGGGGATGTAGTCTTTCACCCCTTACTGTTCAATTTCTACATCTAAGAAACAATGGGGAAAATAAACGAAAGTTTTAAGAGTGGGATTAAAATCAGGATGAAAGGATATCAATGATAAGATTCACTGATAACATTGCTATCATCGGTGAAAGTGAAGAAGCACTGCAGGATATGTTGAAAGGGATGAACAGTAATCAGTATAGGCTATGGATTAAGAGTAATTGGAAAAAAGACGAAATTAATGAGAAGCAGCAGAAATGAGAACAGCAAGAAATTTAATACTACAGCCGGTGATCATAAGGCAGATGAAGTTAAGGAATTCTGCTACCTAGGCAGAAAAACAAAATAACTCATGATGGATTGAGCAAGGAGGATATAAGAGCACACAAGCAGTGGAAGAAAGGGCGTTCCTGGGCAAGAGAAGTCTACTAGTATCAAACATAGTCCTTAATTTCTGAGAACGTACGTTTGGAGCACAGCATTCTATAGTAGTAAGACACGAACAGTAGGAAAACTGGAACGGAATAGAACTGAAGATTTGAGAAGTGATGCTACAGAAGAATGTTGAAAGTTAGTTGAAGTGGTAGGGTAAGGGACGAGAAGGTTCTCCGAGCAATCGGCGAGAAAAGGAATATATGAAATTCACTAATAAGAAGAATGGACAAGATAGTAGCACATGTCGGAATAACTTCCATGGTACTAGGGGGAATACTGTAGACTAAGACAGATTCGAATACATCCAGCAAATAATTGAGGACGTAGGTTGCAAGTGTTACTCTGAGATGAGGAGGTTGCACAGAAGAGGAATTAGTGGCTGACCACATAAAGCCAGTCAGAAAACTGATACAAAGGAAAAAAATACAGAGTTTCTCAAATTGCTATTTCGGAACACGAGTCTGCTACACTGGAAAAAACCCGAATCGATACCCTTTTATTGTTTCCTATTTTACACGCAGCACCCGAAGATACTCGCGAAGGTCTCTTAGTTGCTGAAGACCCCATGAGAAGTGATGAAATCAAAAGACAGTTTAGTAATAAATCGGTCTTCGAATTTAAGCAGGTTAGAGTGACGAGTTTTCGACATTGAAAACCGCAGCATTTCGTACATTACTACCATTTTCAACATACTACCTTAGCCAAACCAATTTCTTTGCGGTGGCTGCTTTTAAGACAAAATATCGAACTCAGCTGAACATTGAAAAGAACACTGGGTGTTTATTTTTAATATTGAACCTTCCTTAGAAAAAACTTTTCTCTACAAGGCAGGCCCAAGTGTGTCGCTTACAATTACAATACTTGTTTAGAATTTAATATAGAAAAGTTGATCATTAAATGCATGGCTAAGAACTGACACTTTCCTATTTACAAGTATATTTTATAAGTGCAAAGGTGAATTTTAAATTTTTATTATGTCAGAATTTTTTTATTTGTATTATTAAAACCAATTTCTCGGAGACGTGTATGGGAGGAAGCTATATATTGCCCGTCTCTTCCAGAACGTAATCTCTCGGAACTTCAATACCTACCCTCTCCTTGACGCACAACGGCTGTCTTGTAGCGTCTGCCGTCGGACTTCATTCAGCATTTCCATAATAGTCTCGGGCTGACTAAACGATACCGTGACGAAACGTGTAGCACTTCTTTGGATCTTTATCTATTTTATTGATTCTGCCTGTTTTGTAAGCCGCTACTTTCGTGGATGAATTATATTTTCTTGAGACTATCCCTATAAATATCAGCCTGGCATCATATTTTCCTATAACTTGTTGTATGTGGTCGTTCCACTTTCGGTCACTCCGGATTGTTACTCTTTTCTGTAGTAGTTACTGTTACCAACAGTGTAACCACATAGGAGTGGATTTCTTCGCCTGTATTTCCACAGTACGTTACGTTTATTTACATTCAGGATCAACTGTCAATTCTTGCTCAAACATTATCAATCCTATAGAGATCTTCTTCTTCACCGCAAGATCTGCGAACAGCCGCATGGAGCTTCCGACGTCACCCACAAAGTAATCTACACAGCGTTAAAGTGCAGATATTTCTATTGGTGACTGGAGGCTCTGTAGTGAACTACATTGCACCAGTATTTACGTCATTGTCTGAATAATAATTATAGCTATTACAAGTTGTATGTTTTTAGGCTCGTTAGTACCTTCAAATACATGTGACAAGAGTAAGCCATTAAAGTTTATTTTTTCCCCTGGCCAGCAGGTGAGGTACTGAAATGTTAACACATGGATGCAAAGTGCTTAGTTTATACTGATAGGTGTGCAGTACTGTGTAGTGTAGTTATGACCATACGGGAAACATCAGGTAGTAAATTAACACGTTTGCAGGAAGGCCGTTTGCCACAGAGAAAAAGTCTCCAATACACTGATGTGTGTACATTTTAAGGTACCACATACACAGAGCTGAAAAAAGTCTTAGCATTTCTCCTAGTCGCTTCGGACCTCCTTTTGCCGACGTGGTGCAGCAACTCGACGTGGCATGGACTCAACAAGTCGTTGGAAAACCCATGCAGAAATACTGAACAAGGTTGTCTCTATAGCCGTCCATAACTGAGAAAGTATTGCTAATGCAAGAGTTTGGGCACGAATTGGCCTCTCGATAATGTCCCATAAACGTTAGATGGGATTCATGTCAGGCGATCTGAGTGGCCAAATCTTTCGCTCGAATTGTCCAGAATGTTTTTCAAACCAATCGCGAACTATTGTGACTCTGTGACACGGTGCATTGTCATCCTCAAAAATACTGTCGCTATTTGGGAAGACGAAGTTCACGAATCCCTGCAAATGTTCTCCAAATAGTCGAACATAACCAGGAGGACCAGGCCCATTCCATGTAATCACAGCCCACACCTCTACGGAGCCACCAACAGTTTGCATAGGGTCCTGTTGACAACTTAGGTCCATGGGCTCGTGCGGGCTGCGACACACTCGAACCCTACCATCAGCTCTTGCCAACTGTAATCGGAACTCAACTGATGCGGCCACGGTTTACCAGCCGCTTAGGGTCCAACCGATGTGGTCACGAGCCCAGAAGAAACACTGCAGGCGATGTCATGCTGTTAGCAACGGTACTCGGGTCGGCCGTCTGCTGGCATAATGTATTAACGTCAAATTTCGCCGCACAACACAACGGATACGTTCGTCGCACGTGCCACATTGATTTCTGCTGTCATTATTGCTTGTCTTTTGGCACAGACAATTCTACGCAAATGCCGCTTCCTTCGGTCGTTAAGTGAAGGCCGACGGCTACCGCGTTGTCCATGGTGAGATGCAATGACTGATATTCGGTATTCTCGGCACACTCTTGACGCTGTCGATCTCGGAATATTGAATTCCCTAATGATTTCCGAAATGGAATGCGTCTAGCTCCGACTACCATACCGCGTTTAATGTCTTTTAATTCGCGTAGTGCGACATAATCACTTCGCAAATATTTTCGCATGAATTATCTGAGTACAAATGACAGCTCCGCCAATGCACTGCCCTTTTACACCTCATACTGCCGATATCTGTACGTAGGCATATCGTTATCTCATGACTTTTGTCATCCCAGTTGTAACACACCCGGGAGTACTAAAGGGGAGGGTGGGTGGTGGTGGAGGGGGGGTACTTTTTACTGTTTGTCGTTTCGGCTTTTCTTGACCGTGCGCCCTGTCCACACTACGTAGCCGATAATCCCGCGGTGGTCGTATTGTCCCGCTCCACATTGCTGTTGGCTTACCTGAAATTATCTATCGAAATATTCGAGCGGGTTTAGGGGAGCCACTCAACGTTAAAACACAACACTGTCCTATGTCTGGTATGAACATCTATACTCTGAGGCGATATGGAAACCACAGGTTGCACTGTTTACACTCTAGATCGTAAATGTTTATCCCAATTAACAATCCTGATGATTAACAGTCCTGCCGGCCGAAGTGGCCGTGCGGTTAAAGGCGCTGCAGTCTGGAACCGCAAGACCGCTACGGTCGCAGGTTCGAATCCTGCCTCGGGCATGGATGTTTGTGATGTCCTTAGGTTAGTTAGGTTTAACTAGTTCTAAGTTCTAGGGGACTAATGACCTCAGCAGTTGAGTCCCATAGTGCTCAGAGCCATTTGAACCATTTTTTGATTAACAGTCCAAAATATCGTTCGGACGAGGGTACGCGTAACCGACACGACGCGGGTGATTGTTGATGATGCGGAAGCCGAATGATCGCACGAAAGTTCTTACGCTCGTCACACATACAGATATCTGGTAATAGTCCTCCTTGTCACTAGTAATGATATAACACCGTACGTAAAGTTAATTTTTCAGTTCTCAGTTCTCACTTATACGAGCGTGCGCGTAACCGTCGCGGCGCGGCTGATTGTTGATGAAGCGAAAACGGGATGATGGAACGCACGTCCTCACGCTCGCTACAAGACACTGGCGCTTGACTGCACTCTTTTGTGGTAACTAATTTTTGTTGATTCACATCAGCTCATTCTGGGAGACCGAACACGGCGCGGATGATTGATACTGTGCTACACGTAACGAGAGGATGCACAAATACGTCATCGGCGGCACTGCTCATTTTTAATTACATCTTGACGCACTTTCCTCTGAATTACTTCCATATTTAATCACTTTACTGTAACAGCACTTGTAGCAACACTTCAACCTGAATACTAACAATGCTTCTTACATGCAGAGCTACACACTACACAACATAACTGCAGTGGACAGACAAGACAGCCAGTCCACAGTGACGGGTAACCGAAAGGCACGCGCTTAAACTCACGCAGGCTGGCGTGAGGTCTGGAACAGGATACGTAATGAATGCTATAAAGAAAAGTACGTAGCTTCTGGAATACTTAACTTTAATCCACAGTTGGTGAACATTGGTCTTGTTGATGTACATGCTTCATTATATACATAGCAAGGGATAATTGGCGCCTTGCTAGGTCGTAGCAATTGACTTAGCTGAAGGTTATGCTAACTATCGTCTCGGCAATTGAGAACGTAATTCTCAGTGAACCATGGCTAGCAACGTCGGCTGTACAACTGGGGCGAGTGCTAGTAAGTCTCTCTAGACCTGCCGTGTGGCGACGCTCGGTCTGCAATCATTGATAGTGGCGACACGCGGGTCCGTCGTATACTAATGGACCGCGGCCGATTTAAAAGCTACCACCTAGCAAGTGTGGTGTCTGGCGGTGACACCACAATAACAGTTTCGTATCCCGTGCTCGACTCTCTAGACGCGGCTGCCCGCAAAGATACTCCACAACTAAACCAGTGATATGACAGTACGCTTACACAGTGTATAAAAGTATCTGCACTTACACCTGTTCCAGCCAGTATACACTGTAAACAGTATCACTCGTGAAACTACCTATATATCCGTCGATTTTATTCCGTTAAGAGCGACGTGTTGAGATACATCTGTCGGGAAAACGTTAATCAAGTTGCAAATCTGGTCCGAGACTCCGATACCTGGTAAGCTCATTTTTTCCCCTCTAAACAACATTCCATAACTGTACTGATTGCTTTCCAGAATGCAACGTGGGCACCGATGTCTCTGGATCTCATGAACTAAGAGAGCGATCTAAGTTTCGCAAGATCTCTATTAGCTGAATCCATGCTGATTTTAATAGCGAAGATTTTCATCCTACAAAAATGTCATAATGAAATTTCCATAGTTCTACAACATGTGGACGTGAACGGTATAGGCGTATAATTATGTGCACCTGTCCTACGACCCCTCCTGGTAACGGGAATGCCGTGCGTTTTTTCTCCAGTCGCTAAGGAGCGCTTCGTTGCACCAATGACCTGCGATAAAATATCTATAGAAGTTGAGCATAATCTGTAGAATCTCAGAGGTATATCATAGTAACTTTATAATGCGGCTATTAAATCACGATGGGTGTCAGTGCGTATGAAAAAGAGAAAATTGGGACACTGTTACTGTGCCAGAGTATAACACATTGAAATAGTGTGATACTTAAAATGAAACGTCGCTTTGCGTGGTAAGCGTCTTAGTATTACACTGACGTATTTTGACATGTTGTACGCTGGGACAATGGGATAACTCGCATATGGATTCCTTTTTACATACGTACGTCACATCTGAGATAGTCGTGCCTGTAACAAACCATGGTTGTGGACATTGTTAAGTACGAGGATGCCGTCACGTGTCACTTTCTCCAGACGGCTGTGTGAAATATATAGTATAGTACTATGCGCTTCTAATTTTGTAGTGTGATGCCAGTAACACAGGTGCGTAAATTTGTACGTGTGTATATTTTAGATTATATTTGTTGTTTCATCTTGAAGTTGCTGTAACTTCCGGTATTTTTTTTATTACCAGATATCGTGAAGATGCCCAAGGGGGCAAAATTATCAGGCAGCTAAATCCTGACGTTAGATATTTAAAATAAAAAAACTTACGCAGGAGAATAACTTCCCTTCAGGAAATGTCAAAGAACTCAGTTCCGGCACACCCGCAAGGGGAAGATATGACATATGGGTCACAGAGTTTGACAAGTTTCGCAATGACGTTTTATACTGAAAATTAAGGAACATGCATTTCGGACTTTTACTAGACAGTCAGTAGTTTTTGCAAAATAAATCTAGGTCAAATTCGATGACGGAGAAACATATTTTCAAAGCTATACATCTAAATATCGCCTAAGGATAAACACTTTTTATCAGTATAGCATAGGCTCCAATATTAATAATTTTCGAATTATTAACGTTTTTGGATTTTTATGCTATAGCTTGGTTATCCGTCCTTTAACGTAGGTGGCAAAGCGAGGTCGGCACTCAAGGCAATAGACTAGCAGACTGCTGGTCCGTGTTTTTATTCTTGATCGTGGCGTCTTTTTTATTCTATATCTTTTTACGTGTATACGATTATATTCTGATAATAGGAATGCCTTCCTTTGTTTTTTTTTAAGTAAATCATCGGGAGGTATGACTAACAATGAAACAAATACACTGAAGAGCGAAAGAAACTGGTACAGCTGCCTAATATCGTATAGGGCCCCAGCGAGCACGCAGAAGTGCCGCGACAGGACTTGGTATGCACTCGACAATGTCGGAAGTAGTGCTGGAGGGAATTGACACCATGAATCCTGCAGGGCTGTCCATAATTCCGTAAGAGTACGAGAGGTAGAGACTCTTCTGAACAGCGCGTTGCAAGGCATCCCAGATATGTACTTGTCTGGGGAGTCTGGTGGCCAGCGGAAGTGTGTAAACTCAGAATAGTGTTCCTGGAGCCACTCTGTAGCAATTCTGACATGTGTGGTGTCGTATTGTCCTGCTGGAACTGCCCAAGTCCGTCGGAATGCACAATGGATATGAATGAATGCAGGTGATCAGATAGGATGCTTACGTGCGTGTCACCTGTAAGAGTCGTATCTCCAACTCCACATGCCCCACACCATTACACAACCTCCACCAGCTTGAACAGTCCCATGGTGACATGTAGGGTCCATGGATTCACGAGGTCGTCTCCATACCCGCACACGTCCATCCATTCGATACAATTTGAAACGAGACTCGTCCGTCCAGGCAACAAGTTTCCAGCCATCAACAGTCCAATGTCGGTGTTGCCGGGCCCAGGCGAGATGTGAAGCGTGGTGTTGTACAGTCATCAAGGGTACACTAGTGGGCCTTCGTCTCCAAAAGCACATATCAGTGATGTTCCGTTGAATGTTTCTCAAGCTAATACTTGTTGACGACCCAGTATTCCAATCTTCTGCAATTTGCGGAAAGGTTGCACTTCTGTCACGTTGAACGATTCTCTTCAGTCGTCGTTGGTCTCGTCCTTCCAGGACCTTTTTCCAGCCACAGCTACGTCGGAGATTTGATGTTTTACCGGATTCCTGATACTTACGGTTAATCTCGTGAAAAAATCCCAATTTCAGCGCTACCTCGGAGATGCTGCGTTCCACCGGTCGAGCGCCGACTGTAACAACTGCCCCAGATAGCCAGACACTTGTTAGGTTTTGTGGGCGTCGCCTGTATACATATCTCTATATTTGACACGCATGACAATACCAGTTTCTTTGGCGCTTCAGTGTGTGTACTGTAATGTATTGACGGTTATTTTCATCATGATATATGGTGCGGTAGATAGGACTTTCGTAGATGTTGATGCTCAACCGACCTGGACCGTGAACGTGATACCACCGAAATGTATCTCTCTTTGTCAAATACACTCCTGGAAATGGAAAAAAGAACACATTGACCACGGTGTGTCAGACCCACCATACTTGCTCCGGACACTGCGAGAGGGCTGTACAAGCAATGATCACACGCACGGCACAGCGGACACACCTGGAACCGCGGTGTTGGCCGTCGAATGGCGCTAGCTGCGCAGCATTTGTGCACCGCCGCCGTCAGTGTCAGCCAGTTTGCCGTGGCATACGGAGCTCCATCGCAGTCTTTAACACTGGTAGCATGCCGCGACAGCGTGGACGTGAACCGTATGTGCAGTTGACGGACTTTGAGCGAGGGCGTATAGTGGGCATGCGGGAGGCCGGGTGGACGTACCGCCGAATTGCTCAACACGTGGGGCGTGAGGTCTCCACAGTACATCGATGTTGTTGCCAGTGGTCGGCGGAAGGTGCACGTGCCCGTCGACCTGGGACCGGACCGCAGCGACGCGCGGATGCACGCCAAGACCGTAGGATCCTACGCAGTGCCGTAGGGGACCGCACTGCCACTTCCCAGCAAATTAGGGACACTGTTGCTCCTGGGGTATCGGCGAGGACCATTCGCAACCGTCTCCATGATGCTGGGCTACGGTCCCGCACACCGTTAGGCCGTCTTCCGCTCACGCCCCAACATCGTGCAGCCCGCCTCCAGTGGTGTCGCGACAGGCGTGAATGGAGGGACGAATGGAGACGTGTCGTCTTCAGCGATGAGAGTCGCTTCTGCCTTGGTGCCAATGATGGTCGTATGCGTGTTTGGCGCCGTGCAGGTGAGCGCCACAATCAGGACTGCATACGACCGAGGCACACAGGGCCAACACCCGGCATCATGGTGTGGGGAGCGATCTCCTACACTGGCCGTACACCACTGGTGATCATCGAGGGGACACTGAATAGTGCACGGTACATCCAAACCGTCATCGAACCCATCGTTCTACCATTCCTAGACCGGCAAGGGAACTTGCTGTTCCAACAGGACAATGCACGTCCGCATGTATCCCGTGCCACCCAACGTGCTCTAGAAGGTGTAAGTCAACTACCCTGGCCAGCAAGATCTCCGGATCTGTCCCCCATTGAGCATGTTTGGGACTGGATGAAGCGTCGTCTCACGCGGTCTGCACATCCAGCACGAACACTGGTCCAACTGAGGCGCCAGGTGGAAATGGCATGGCAAGCCGTTCCACAGGACTACATCCAGCATCTCTACGATCGTCTCCATGGGAGAATAGCAGCCTGCATTGCTGCGAAAGGTGGATATACACTGTACTAGTGCCGACATTGTGCATGCTCTGTTGCCTGTGTCTATGTGCCTGTGGTTCTGTCAGTGTGATCATGTGATGTATCTGACCCCAGGAATGTGTCAATAAAGTTTCCCCTTCCTGGGACAATGAATTCACGATGTTCTTATTTCAATTTCCAGGAGTGTATGTGACGTTTACTTTTTCCGAAAAACACCGAACTTCATTCCACGACAATCAATCTACATCACAGCAGAACAGAGAATTGCAAGATAGGGAGCATGCTATCAAAATTCATGCGTTGCACCGCAGCCAGTTGAATACGCTTGTCTTTCAACTTACGCATTTATGCGGTTGGTGTGTATCTAAACTGTTATCCGATACATCTGCTTTTAGGAACATAGCCCAGGTATGTTTTCCACGAAAAATCTATCGGAAAACATGTCAATGCGGCGAGATTTCGTTCGTGTGTAGCCCATGGTGTGAGGAATCTTTATGATTTACTTGTTTCTATGGTGAGTGTCACGCCAAGTATCGCGAGAACGCCCACGAATAGACGACCAGTTAGGATTACGCAGTAATATACTTTAGGTGTATTTTTGTACTATGTAACTCTCTAGACATTATAACAATACATTTGATTATTAATCACACCTAGAAATGTTTTAGTTCAAAGGGAGCAAAGAAAAGTATTCCGACTGCCAGGATATTATCGGATACATCGAAAAAATTTCAAAGCAAAAAATACCACGGCCAAGAATCGAAGGCGGATCAGCGGTTTGGTGATTTAATACCTTGTCGCTCGACCGCTGACCTAGCTCTGCTAGACACATTAAATGACGGGTACCCAACCTATAGCATGAAAGTATAAAAAATCGAACACTACTAAACTTTGGATCCCACATTATACTAACAAAAATATTTCGATTTATAGCATTGAAAATACGATTTTCCGAAATCAACTTCGACCTTGACTTTTTTTCAAACACTAGTGAGAGTCTAGGAAAAAGCTGAAAATCGTGTATCTTTATTATCAATATAGAACGTCCATGCAAAACTTGATGAAAATTGGTGACTCATACGTAAGAACCTCCCCTTAGTCAGATCATCTACATTCCATCTTATGATAATAAAATGCATATGAGGCAAAAAGAACCTGCCGACGGACAAAGAGCAGCTGCACCATTTACAGGCCCATAGTATGAGCATTAACACGATATTCTTAACAACACTTGATTTTAATGATGAAGAAACAGGGGAGCAGGGGTGGGGCCTCAGCTCGCTCGTGAGGGAATGGCATCAAACCTAAAAGTGGTTCGTTGGACTCACATGAAAGGAAATAACTGTTCATTTGGCACTTGACGAGGAAAGACCGGAGCAGCGTTACAAGGGCCACCGCTGAATAATGCCCCAGTCGCCAATCGGTCAAAGAGAGTAGTGGATTGTGTAATGGGTAATCTGTGTCTGATTGGAACCATGCCGAATGAAGCATTAATCGCTATTTGATTTCCTTTTGGGAACCATAATCCCCCTTATTAGATCAATGCATCAACATGGTGAAACTACGTGAGCAGCATTCGTTCCCCGCAATTCACTTTTCACGAGGCCCGCAGCTGCCCCACTCTCCTTCATATAGGCAATAAGTCAACGAGTACGATCGAATGTGCACCTATTCAATACCCCACTACTCACGAACATGACGTCTCGCTACACTATGTGATCAAAAGTATCCGGACACCCAGAAAAACATACGATTTTCTTATTAGGTGCTTTGTGCTGCCACCTAGTGTCAGGTACTCCGTATCAGCGACCAAAGTAGTCGTTAGACATCGTGAGAGAGCAGAATGGGGCGCTCTGCGGAAATCACGGACTTCGAACATGGTCAGGTGATTGGGTGTATATCATATGTCAGTAGGCGAGATTTCCACACTCCTAAACATCCCTGGGTCCACAGTTGCCGATGTGATAGTGAAGTGGAAGGGTGAAGGAGCACGTACAGCACAAAAGCGTACAGGCCGGCCTCGTCTGTTGACTACCAGAGACCGCCGACAGTTGAAGAGGTCGTAATGTGTAATAGGCAGACATCTATCCAGACCATCACACAGGAATTCCAAACTGGACGAGGATCCACTGCAAGTACTTTGACAGTTAGGCTGGAGGTGAGAATACATAGATTTCATGGTCGAGTTGCTGCTCATAAGGTACACATCATGCCGGTAAATGTCAGACGGCACCTCGCTTGGTGAAAGGAGCGTAAACATTGGACGATTTAACCGTGGGAAAATGTTGTGTGGAATGAAGAATCACGGTACACAATGTGGCGATCAGATAGCAGGGTGTGGGTGTGGCGAATGCCCGGTGAACATCATCTGCCAGCGTGTGCAGTGCCAACAGTAAAATTCGGAGGCGGTGATGTTATGGTATGGTCGTGTTGTTCATGGAGGGAGCTTGCACCCTTTGTTGTTTTGCCTGGCGCTATCCCAGCACAGGCCTACATTGATGTTTTACGCACCTTCTTGCTTCCCACTGATGAAGAGCAATTCGGGGATGGCGATTGCATCTTTCGACACGACCTAGCACCTGTTTCTAATGCACTACCTGTGGCGGAGTGGTTACACGACAATAATATCCCTGTGATGGACTGGCTTGCACAGAGTCCTGACCTGAATCCTATAGGACACCTTTGGGACGTTCTGGAACCCCGACATCGTGCCAGGCCTCACCATCCGACATCGATACCTCTCCTCAGTGCAGCACTCTATGAAGAATGGGCTGCCATTCGCCGAGAAACCTTCCAGCACCTGACTGACGAGAGTAAAAAGCTGTCATGAAGGCTACGTGTGGGCGAACACCATAATGAATTCCAGAATTACCGATGTATGGCGCCACGAACTTTTAAGTCATTTTCAGCCAGGTGTCCGGATACTTTTGATCACATAGTGTACATCACAACACAGCGCGAGGTTTAGTGACGTGTGTATCACACTTGCACACTCTGAGACTGAAAACCGTGTGCAATTAATCACAACTGGAGAGAGGAGGAGATTAGTGTTTAACGTCCCGTCGACAACGAGGTCATTAGAGACGGAGCACAAGCGCGGATTACGAAAGGATGGGGAAGGAAATCGGCCGTGCCCTTTCAAAGGAACCATCCCGGCATTTGCCTGTAGCGATTTAGGGAAATCACGGAAAACCTAAATCAGGATGGCCGGAGACGGGATTGAACCGTCGTCCTTCCGAATCACACAACTGCGAGAAATCGTTGTGGCCACATACGCCAAACACGTTGCTATGTCATTAGGCGAGGCAGTACTTTGTCGGTCAACTTGAACAACCTCCGCCAAGCTATACAAGAAAGTACTCTCTCTCTCTCTCTCTCTCTCTCTCTCTCTCTCTCTCTCTCTCGCAACGCAACCGAATGAAGACCATGCTTATCGACAAAAACCTTAACTTCAAGAAATACCCAACAGACCTAGAAAACAGACAGTGTATTAGCTGCCTTATTTTCCTTAATGCTGGCCGCAGTGGCCGTGCGGTTCTAGGCGCTTCAGTCCGCAACCGCGAGACTGCTACGGTCGCAGGTTCGAATCCTGCCTTGGGCATGGTTGTGTGTGATGTCCTTACTTTAGTCCCATAGTCCTCAGAGCCATTTGAACCATTTTTTCCTTAATAAACATAAGATCGTCTCGGAATAGGTAAATCAGTTTTCTACTTTACAAGTCGATAATATAACTAGTAATTTTGTATGCCTGCCTCATATTTGACTTGTTGCGTCTATGTGTATAAAAAAAATTCTAGTAAATATTAATGACACATTGAGGATAATGTTAAATGCTCCACGGTTCGTTATAAACTCAAGAGTTCGCAATTACTTAAAAATTAAATCTGAAAACTTTTACCCCAAAATACCTTACTCAACCAACACACTTACTCCACAACTATTCATGTTTGATATCCATGACCAGTACAAACATAAGTGTCCAAAAACTAGTTCAGATGGCTCTGAGCACTATGGGACTTAACATCTGAGGTCATCAGTCCCCTAGATCTTAGATCTACTTAAACCCAACTATCCTAACTACATCACACACATTCATGCCCGAGGCAGGATTCGAACGTGCGACCGTAGCGGTCGCTCGGTTCCAGGCTGAAGCGCCTAGAACCGCTCGGCCACAACGGCCGGCTGAATTCTTACATATAAGGAGCTGTATAAACCTAATATTATGATGAAGAAGTCATTGTTGCACAAAACTTGAATGTGTACCTTATCTTGTGAGGTTTTTATTACCTCCATAGCGAATGTTTTGCCCCGCTGTACCAAGTCTACAATTTTGGGACTACACAGGAGATGTGCGGGTTCGCTGTGGGCCAAGTCACAATTATATGGAAAATCACAAAATATGAAAAAGGGTAACGATAACTATTCCAATCACCAGAAAGAATTTTGATGCATCTTAACAAAGATGAAGTTCAGGATTCGAATCACAGGTTATGGTGAACAGCCATGAGTGGTAACGCGTTGCGAGCACAATGGCGGGGGTAGCACGACAAAGACTGCCAAAATAACATTGGTCAGACCGGGAGGCTGATCTCTCGCGGTTTAAACCGAATATTTACATCTTAAACAGAATCAGTTCTGCTATGAGCATTTTGCTGTGAATGACACGATCAGAACTGAGCCTAATGTTGCTTCTTAGCACCATTGGCAGTGAAAACGAACACATGTACCGCAAAATCGCCTACACTGTCGCACGACCACAATGTACTGTCACAAAGTGATTGGTTGGTTGGTTGGTCTGGGGGAGGGGATCAAACAGTGAAGTCAACGGTACCACTGGATTAGGGAAGGATTGAGAAGGAAGTCAGTCGTAGCCTTTCAAAGGAACCATCCCGATTCCTGAAGCGATTTAGGAGAATCACGGAAAATGTAAATCAGGATGACCGGACGCATGTTTGAACCGTTATCTTCCTGAGTACGAGTTTAGGGTGCTAACCACTGCCCCACATCGTTCGGTCACTCCGTAGTTTTGTAACCTCGGGTCCTCGCACAGTAACAGCAAAATGTCCCTGCTGCCAACATGAGCGAGGGCTGAAGAGCGGACAGTAGCGTAAGCTTTCAGCCGAGGAGCGGTCCGGCCTGCCCACGCTCAGGTTGGCCCTACTGGAGTGGCTCCAGGAGTCTGGCCGACGGAAAAGCTGGTGTCCCTCCGCGCAACCGTCGCCTTGGCGTGGAGTTTGAAACAAACGGCCTCTGGATCTTCTGCAATTCTACGCCGTTTCGACGAATTTACGATGTAATAACGGGCGAACTAAGGAATTCCTGCGTCCCCGCCATTTGAAAGTCCTGTACTCTGCAAGCTGTCTGTGCTTACAGATGACTTGTTAAAATTACTTTTAATACATTAAAATTACTTTTGATACATATACCAACCGATCCCTTCTTCTTGTCAAGTTGTGCCACAAACTCCTCTTCTCCCCAATCCTATTCAATACTTCCTCATTAGTTACGCGATCTACCCATCTAATCTTCAGCATTCTTCTGTAGCACCACATTCCAAAGGCTTCTATTCTCTTCTTGTCCAAACTATTTATCGTCCATGTTTCACTTCCATACATGGCTACACTCCATACAAATACTTTCAGAAACGATTCCCTGACATTTAAATCTATACTCGATGTTAACAAATTTCTCTTCTTCCTAAACGATTTCCTTGCCATTGCCAGTCTACATTTCATATCGTCTCTACTTCGACCATCATCAGTTACTTTGCTCCCCAAATAGCAAAACTCCTTTACTACTTTAAGTGTCTCATTTCCTAATCTAATTCCCTCAGCATCGCCCGACTTAATTCGACTACATTCCATTATTCTCGTTTTGCTTTTGTTGATGTTCATCTTATATCCTCCCTTCAAGACACTGTCCATTCCGTTCAACTGCTCTTCCATACCTTTGCTGTCTCTGACAGAATTGCCCGCATCTCGTGGTCGTGCAGTAGCGTTCTCGCTTCCCACGCCCGGGTTCCCGGGTTCGATTCCCGGCGGGGTCAGGGATTTTCTGTGCTTCGTGATGGCTGGGTGTTGTGTGATGACCTTAGGTTAGTCAGGTTTAAGTAGTTCTAAGTTCTAGGGGACTGATGACCATAGATGTTAAGTCCCATAGTGCTCTGAGCCATTTGAACCATTTTTCTGACAGAATTACAATGTCATCGGCGAACTTTAAAGTTTTTATTTCTTCTCCGTGGATTTTAATACCTACTCGGAATTTTTCTTTTGTTTCCTTTACTGCTTGCTCAATATACAGATTGAATAACATCGGGGAGAGGCTACAACCCTGTCTCACTCCCTTCCCAACCACTGCTTCCCTTTCATGTCCCTCGACTCTTATAACTGCCATCTGGTTTCTGTACAAACTGTAAATAGCCTCTCGCTCCCTGTATTTTACCCCTGCCACCTTCAGAATTTGAAAGAGATTATTCCAGTCAACATTGTCAAAAGCTTTCTCCAAGTCTACAAATGCTAGAAACGTAAGTTTGCCTTTTCTTAATCCAGCTTCTAAGATAAGTCATAGGGTCAGTATTGCCTCATGTGTTCCCATATTTTTACGGAATCCAAACTGATCTTCGCCGAGGTCGGCTTCTACCAGTTTTTCCATTCGTCTGTACAGAATTCGCGTTAGTATTTTGCAGCCGTGACTTATTAAACTGACAGTTCGGTAATTTTCACATCTGTCAACGCCTGCTTTCTTTGGGATTGGAATTATTATATTGTTCCTGAAGTCTGAGGGTATTTCGCCTGTCTCATACATTTTTCTCACCACGTGGTAGAGTTTTGTCAGGACTGGCTCACCCAAGGCTGTCAGTAGTTCTAATGGAATGTTGTCTACTCCCGGGGCCTTGTTTCGACTTAGGTCTTTCAGTGCTCTATCAAATTCTTCACGCAGTATCATATCTCCCATTTCAACCTCATCTACATCCACTTCCATTTCCATAATATTGTCCTCAAGAACATCGCCCTTGTATAGTCCCTCTATATACTCCTTCCACCTTTCTGCTTTCCCTTCTTTGCTTAGAACTGGGTTTCCATCTGAGCCCATGATATTCATACAAGTGGTTCTCTTTTCCCCAAAGGTCTCTTAAAATTTTACTGTAGGCATTATCTACCTGACCCCTTGTGATGTAAGCCTCTACATCCTTACATTTGTCCTCTAGCCATGCCTGCTTAGACATTTTGCACTTCTTGTCGATCTCATTTTTGAGACGTTTGTATTCCTTTTTGCTTGCTTCATTTACCGCATTTTTATATTTTCTCCTTTCATCAATTAAATTCAGTATTTCTTCTGTCACCCAAGGATTTCTACAAGCCCTCGTCTTTTTACCTACTTGATCCTCTGCTGCCTTCACCACTTTATCCCTCAAAGCTATCCATTCTTCTTCTACTGTATTTCTTTCCCCCATTCTTGTCAATTGTTCCTTTATGCTCTTCCTGAAACTCTCTACAACCTCTGGTTCCTTCAGTTTATCCAGGTCCCATCTCCTCAAATTCGCACCTTTTTGCAGTTTCTTCAGTTTTAATCTACAGTTCATAACCAATAGATTGTGGTCAGAGTCCACATCTGCCCCTGGAAATGTCTTACAATTTAAAACCTGGTTCCTAAATCTCTGTCTTACCATTATATAATCTATCTGATATCTTAACGGTATAAGCAACCCAAATATCTTACCTCCTCTCTTTGTATAGGGACTGACGTGGACCGCTGTAGAGACTTCTGTACGTTCTTTAAATGTCTCTGAAACGTCTGTGTGTCACACTGTTATTGCAGTTGAATGTAAGGAGCTTCGGTTCGGTATTCTAAAAATAAAAAAGTAAAACACACGGAAAAGAAAACATGTGTGTTAGTCAAGTGCTTGCAGTGCTTACAATCAAGATACATGGAAACACGTTTCTGGTTGTGAAGAGAATACTTTTCCGTAATTTGAGTTCAGTAGAAATTATGATTATCATCAAAGACAGATATCTGTGCCTGCCAAAACGCATGTGATATAATTCGTTTGATAAGACTGAACCAGACGGAATCCCTGAAAAGAAACACGTTGACATAATATACCGAGTGTCACAGAACTGATCAACGAACTCTCGTGAAAGACGCTTGAACAGAGTTTGTGCATTACGGAGAGATTTAAAAATTCCGAGACAGAGGAAGGTATTTGACCGCGCTCAGTTTATACGCCGGATGTGGAGGTCGGATTCTTTCGACTGGTAAAAGATAATCCTGAAACAAATGTACAATTACTGTAACTGCCATATGCGCCGTCAGTTGTGCACAAGTTGATATTTTATCCAGCTCACTTACAGTGTGTGTAAACTCTCATGCCACAATATCATTTTTCCATGTTACAATTCCGCCAATGGTGTCTAAGACAGACCGCTGAAGATCTGCCCTTCACAGAATCGCATTTACTTACGGATGAGGCTGAATTCATACAAAATGGATATCTAATACGTACTCGTACCGACAGACAAAAATCCTCAAGCGCTCATGGAGGCTAGATATCATGTTTGCTTTGGTAGCAATGTGTTGGCAAGAATTACGACATGTCAGATTCATAGGCTTATTCACTTTACTGTGCAAATTAATGTGCGGCGTTTATTATCTAAGTTTCTCCACCACGAATTACTTGGATATTGAGGAACGTTACTCTTGCAGTAGGTCAACAGACGTGGCTTACATCAGCCAAAGCACCACATCATTTTCTAGGCCTCAGATGACGGCACCTAACTCGTTAATGAGCAGTGGATTCTCCGAGCAGGTCTAATAGCATGGCCTCCCGGCTTACGTGGGCTTAATTCTTTAAATTTCTGTTGATGAGGTCATTTAAAGGCAATGATTTATTCCACACCTATAGAAAACGTGCACACACTACAGGAGCTTGGCGTATCAAGCACATGACCACATCCGAGAGCACAATTGTGTCCGCGCAAGTTCCTTATTCCCTGAATGGAGAGCTGGAATGATTGGTACCCTTCCTCCTGTTGTGTGAGCACAGCTACAGGGTGTTTCAAAAATGACCGGTATATTTCAAACGGCAATAAAAACTAAACGAGCAGCGACAGAAATACACCGTTTGTTGCAATATGCTTGGGACAACAGTACATTTTCAGGCAGACAAACTTTCGAAATTACAGTAGTTACAATTTTCAACAACAGATGGCGCTGCGGTCTGGGAAACTCTATAGTACGATATTTTCCACATATCCACCATGCGTAGCAATAATATGGCGTAGTACTGCTTCAGCTGTTCAATTGTTTCTGGATTCTGGCGGTACACCTGGTCTTTCAAGTGTCCCCACAGAAAGAAGTCACAGGGGTTCATGTCTGGCGAATAGGGAGGCCAATCCACGCCGCCTCCTGTATGTTTCGGATAGCCCAAAGCAATCACACGATCATCGAAATATTCATTCAGGAAATTAAGGACGTCGGCCGTGCGATGTGGCCGGGCACCATCTTGCATAAACCACGAGGTGTTCGCAGTGTCGTCTAAGGCAGTTTGTACCGCCACAAATTCACGAAGAATGTCCAGATAGCGTGATGCAGTAATCGTTTCGGATCTGAAAAATGGGCCAGTGATTCCTTTGGAAGAAATGGTGGCCCAGACCAGTACTTTTTGAGGATGCAGGGACGATGGGACTGCTACATGGGGCTTTTCGGTTCCCCATATGCGCCAGTTCTGTTTACTGACGAAGCCGTCCAGGTAAAAATAAGCTTCGTCAGTAAACCAAATGCTGCCCACATGCATATCGCCGTCATCAATCCTGTGCACTATATCGTTAGCGAATGTCTCTCGTGCAGCAATGGTAGCGGCGCTGAGGGGTTGCCGCGTTTGAATTTTGTATGGATAGAGGTGTAAACTCTGGCGCATGAGACGATACGTGGACGTTGGCTTCATTTGGACCGCATCTGCAACACGGCGAACGGAAACTCGAGGCCGCTGTTGGATCACCTGCTGCACTAGCTGCACGTTGCCCTCTGTGGTTGCCGTACGCGGTCGCCCTACCTTTCCAGCACGTTCATCCGTCATGTTCCCAGTCCGTTGAAATTTTTCAAACAGATCCTTTATTGTATCGCTTTTCGGTCCTTTGGTTACATTAAACCTCCGTTGAAAACTTCGTCTTGTTGCAACAACACTGTGTTCTAGGCGGTGGAATTCCAACACCAGAAAAATCCTCTGTTCTAAGGAATAAACCATGTTGTCTACAGCACACTTGCACGTTGTGAACAGCACACGCTTACAGCAGAAAGGCGACGTACAGAATGGCGCACCCACAGACTGCGTTGTCTTCTATATCTTTCACATCACTTGCAGCGCCATCTGTTGTTGAAAATTGTAACTACTGTAATTTCGAAAGCTTGTCCGCCTGAAAATGTACTGTTGTCCCAAACATATTGCAACAAACGGCGTATTTCTATCGCTGCTCGTTTAGTTTTTATTGCCGTTTCAAATATACCGGTCATTTTTGAAACACCCTGTATCTGTCACACGACAGAAGGACAGATATCTCAGGTATTTGTTTCCAGATATACTGGATTCGCATTCGGGTAGCGGACGATTCAAATCCGCATCCAGCCATCCTGTCTACGGTTTTCTGAGATTTCCCTAAATCGCTCCAGGCAAATGCCGTTATGGTTCCTTTGAAAGAACACGGCAGATTTCTTTCCTGACCTTCCTTCCATTCCCAGCTTGTCCTCCGTCTCTAATGACCCCGATGCCGACGAATTGAGGCAGTGTTTCTTCGTTTGCTTGAGAGTTTGCTAACGCAAGAAATACAATCTGTTCATCTGAAATGGCCGCTTTCTTGTGACGTTTTCACTTTATTCCATCACTGTGACTCTGTTTACAAACTTGTGGAGAACATGCTCTTTATTAATAACAGCACCATAGTATTGTAGTAACAAGATGGCAGACAAAACACTGTTGCCATGTCGACCCTGTTTTATGTCACTTGCAGTGTCTTCCGTACACTTGATGTTGCGAAACAAAATGTCTCACAAAATGTTTAGCAGTGAATAGAAACTTTTTTACATTTCTAACGACAACATGTAATGAACGTAAAAATTACAAAGATATGGCGACTGAAAATAGAGATAACAAGATGCGTGTCTATTTGACATAAGATATGACTCAGTATTCTGAGGCAAATTATATCAAGTGTTTGTACAATTTCATTGGATAATTTCAATGCTCTTCAGCTTCAAAGAAATGTTGGATGCTTTTAAATAATTTTTTGTAACCTACTTCCCGGATGATGGTTAATAACCGAAGCCAGTGGACGGCTAATGAGACAAGTAAACAGCTGATGGTTAAAATGCATTTTATAAAATAGATTTTAAAATTTCTGCACGTTTGGCCTATGTAATACGTTTTGCAATGAGTGAAGTGTCAGTTTGTAAAAGTATGACTTGCTAACTTTCGCATATAGTTGAGAAGTCATGCACAAGTTTCTTCCTTAATCTGTTGGTGGTGGCTAAAGTGATATTAGTGTCGGGGTTTTTAAACATTTTCGCCAATTTTTGTGATATGACACCTGTGGTAGTGTTGTTGTGGCTGTGGCTTTTCTAAGAGTTCAGTCCGAAGAATGGTTTGATACAGCTCTCAGCGGTATTCCACCCCGTGCAAGCCTTTCATCTCCGAATAACTGCTGAAAACTAAATTCATTTGAACTTCATAACGATATTAATCCCTTGGTCTCCCTCTAAAATTTTTATCACCTCATCCCGCCCGTCCTCCACTTCCCCCCCCCCCCCCCCCAATACCAGACTGACTATACCTTGATGCGTAAGAACATATACCGTCAACCGATTCCTTCTATTAGTCTAGCTGTGCCATAAATTTTTCTCCTCCTCAGTTCGACACAGAACCTCCTCATTAGTCACGCGCTCTACCTATCTAAACTTCCACATTCTTCTACATCACCTAATTTTAAAAGCTTCTATTTCATTCGTGTATGAACTGCTTATCGTCTATGTTTCACTTCCACACAATGCTACACTCCAGACACCTTCAGACAAGACTTTCTGACACCTAACTTGACGTTCGTATGTACCGTCGCCTGTATCCGGAAAGGAGTGGTGTAACGCAAACGAGAGAGCGTGTCGTTGTTTGTTTGACTGTTACTAACGCAAGAAACATAAATAAGCAGTTATTCTGTTGCCGTAGGCTAATTCCTCTTTCCTCAGAAATGTTGTCCGTGATGTGGCTAGTCTGCTTTTTTTACACTGAAGAGCCAAAGAAACTGGTACACCAGCCTGATATTGTATGGGGCCCCGCAAGCACGCAGAAGTGCCGCATTACGACGTGGCATGGACTCGACTAATGTCTGAAATAGTGCTCGAGGGAACTGAACCATGAAACCTGCAGGGCTGTCCATAAATCAGTAAGAGTACGAGGGGTAGAATTTCTTCTGAACAGCATGTTGCAAGGCATGCCAGATACGTTCTTGTCTGGGGAGTTTGGTAGCCAGCGTAAGTGTGTAAACCCAGAAGAGTGTTCCTGGAGCCACTCTGCAGCAATTCTGGACGTAAGGGTGTCGCATTGTTCCTTCTGGAATGCACAATGGACATGAATGGATGCAGATGATCAGATAGGATGCTTACGTATGGGTCACCTGTCAGAGTCGTATCTAGACGTATCAGAGGTCCCATATCACTCCAACTGCACACGCCCCACGCCACTACAGAACCTCCACCAGCTTGAACAGTCCCCTACTGTCATGCAGAGTCCATGGATTCATGAGGTCGTCGCCATGCCCGTACACATCCACCCGTTCGATATAGCTTGAAACGATACTTGTCCAACCACGCAACATGTTCCCAGTCATCAACAGTCCAGCGTCAGTGTTGACGGGTCCAGGCGAGGCGTAAAGCTTTGTGTTGTCCAATTATCAATCGTACACGAGTGGTCCTTCGGCTCCGAAAGCATATATCGATGATGTTTTGTTGAATGGTTCGCATGCTGGCACTTATTTATGGCCCAGCATTCAAATCTGCAGCAATTTGCGAAAGGATTGCACTTCCGTCACGTTGAACGATTCTTTTCAGTCGTCGTTGGTCCCGTTCTTGCAGGAACCTTTTCCGGCCGCAGCGATATCGGGGATATGATGTTTTACCGGATTCCTGATATTCACGGTACGTTCGTGAAATGGTAGTACGGGAAAATACCCACATTATCGTCACCTCGGAGATGCTGCGACCCATTGCTCGTGCGCCGACTGTAACACCACGTTCAAACTTACTTAAATCATGACAGCCTGCTATTGTGGCAGCAGTAACCGATCTGACAACTGCACCAGGCACTTGTTGTCTTATATAGACGTTGCCGACCGCAGCTCCATATTCTGCCTATCTTTGTATTCGAATACGCATGCCTATACCAGTTGTTCTGGCGCTTCACTCTATATCCTTTCTACTTGGGGCATCATGAGCTATTGCCTCCACAGTTCGTGCTCTAGAGGCTAACGTTGCTACCTCTGGATCACAGGGTCCCGGGTTCGATTCCCGGCATGATTTTTTCTGCCCGGGGACTGGGTGTTTGTGGTTTCATCATTTCATCATAATTAGTGAAAGTGGCTAGATTGGACTGTGTACTGATTTGGAATTAGTACGGGCACTGATGACCGTGCAGTTGAGCACTGCACAAACCAAACTTCATCATCATCATCATTATCGCGTGCTATAGTGCTGCTCAAAAAATAAACTCATCTACGGCTGTTGGTGTCTCATTTCCTAAGGTAATTTCCTTAGCATAGCCTGACTTAATTCGACTACATTCCATTACTACTGTTTTACTTTTGTTATGTTCATCTTATAATGTCTCGTCAGGACACTGTCCATTCCATTCAATAGCTTATCCAAGTCCTTTGCTCACTCTGGAAGTACGGAGTCGCCGGCAAACCTCAATATTTTTATTTCTTCTCCCTGAACTTTAATTCATTCTCCAAATTTTTCTTTACTGCTTGCTAAGTGAACAGATTGAATGGTATCAGAGATAGACTACAATATTCTGTCATTCACTTCTCAAATACTACTTTCCTAATATATGCTTCGACTCTTACGACTGCAAGACCGCAGTTATACAAACTATACAAGGTTTTGTTCCCTGTATTTTACCTCTGCTACCTTCTAAATTTCAAAGTGTGTATTGTAGTCAACATTGTCAAACCCTTGTCAAAGTCTAAAAACGATATAAACGTAGGTTTGCCATCCTCTAACTGTTTTATAAGCTAAGACGTCGGGTCAGTATTGCCTCGCTAGTTCCTACATTTCTATGGGCCCCAAACTGATCTTCCCCAAAGTCGAGTTCCACCAGTGTTTCCATTATTTTGTCAATAATTCAAGTATATATTTTACAACCATGACTTATCGAACTAATATTTCGGTAACAGTCAGATCTGTCTGCACCTGCTTCCTTTGGGATTTAAATGTTATATTCTTGTTGAATTCTCATGGTATTTCCCCTGTATCATATGTCTTGCACACCAGGTGGAATTGCTTTGTCTTTGCTGGTTCTCTCAAAGATCTCCCTAGTTCTGAGAAAATGCGATGTACTCCAGAGAGTTTGTTTCAAACCACTGTCAAATTCTTCTTGCAGTGTAATATTCCCATATCACCTTCATCAAATTTCTCTCCCGTTTTTATAATATTATCTTCAATTTATTATCTCTTGTACAGTTTCTCTGGACATTACTTCCACCTTTCAGCATTCCCTTCTCTGCACAGTATTAATTTTCCATCCGAGTTCGTGATACACAGACAGCTGCTTCTCTTTTCTCTATAGGTCTCTCTAATGTTCCCATGGGGAGCAGGACGGGGATGTAGTATTTCACCTCTACTCTTCCGTTTACACAATGAATATGACGGCAATAAAAGAAAGGCTTAAGAGTGCGATTAAAATTCAGTGTGAAAGGATATCAATGACGAGATTCGCTGATGAGATTGCGAAGAAGGACTGCAGGATGTGGTGAATGGAATGAAGAGACCAATGAGTACAGAATATGGATTGAGAGTGAATCGAAGGAAGACCAAAGTAACGAGAAGTAGCCTAAATGAGAGCAGCGAGAAACTTAACATTACAATTGGGGATCACGAAGCAGACGAAGTGAAGGAATTCTGATACCTAGGCAACAAAATAGCGTATGACAGATAGAGAAAGACGACATACAAAGTAGACTAGCACTGGTGAAAAATGCATTCCTTGCCACAAGTCTTCTAGCATCAAATGTAGGTGTTACTTTGAGGAAGAAATTTCTGAGAATGTACGTCTGGAGTACGTCTGGACTGGGGAACCTCGAACGGAAGAAAATCGAAGTATTTGAGATGTGGTACTACAGAAGAATGTTGAAAATTAGGTGGATTGATAAAGTAAGAAATGTGGAGGAATATATGGAAAACACTGACAAAAAGAAGGGACAGAATGGTAGGACATCTGCTAAGACATCGGGGAATAACTTCCGTGATACTAGAGGGAACAGTAGATTGTATAAACTGTAGAGGAAGACAGAGTTTGGAATACGTCTAGTAAATCATTAAGCACGTGGGTTGCAAGTGCTTCTCTGAGATGAGATGGTTGGCATGGGAGAGGAATTCGTGGCATGCCGCATAAAACCAGTCAGAAGAGGGATGACTCAGACAAGCAGTATTTGTCTATCCCTTAGCTCCGCATGCTTCACCATCCTTACGTTTATCCTCTAGCCATTACTGTTTAGCTGTTTTGCACTTTCTGCAACCTTATTTTTTTAGACGTGTGGTCCCCTTCGTCTACTTTATTTACTGCATTTATACAGGGTGGTCCATTGATAGTGACCGGGCCAAATATCTCACGAAATAAGCAACAAACGAAAAATCTACAAAGAACGAAACTCGTCTTGCTTGAAAGGGGAAACCAGATGGCGCTATGGTTGGCCCGCTAGATGGCGCTGCCACAGGTCAAACGGATATCAACTACGTTTTTTTAAAATAGGAACCGCCATTTTTTATTACATATATTACATTTATAACATATTCGTGTAGTACGTAAAGAAATATGAATGTTTTAGTTGGACCACTTTTTGCGCTTTGTGATAGATGGCGCTGTAATAGTCACAAACGTGTGAGTACGTGGTATCCGCCAGTGCGGACGATATTTGCTTCGTGATACATTACCCGTGTTAAAATGGACCGTTTACCAATTGCAGAAAAGGTCGATATCGTGTTGATGTATGGCTATTGTTATCAAAACGCCCAATGGGCGTGTGCTATGTATGCTGCTCGGTATCCTGGACGACATCATCCAAGTGTCCGGACCGTTCCACGGATAGTTACGTTATTTAAGGCAACAGAAAGTGTTCAGCCACATGTGAAACGTCAACCACGACCTGCAACAAATGCCCAAGTAGGTGTTTTAGCTGCTGTCGAGGCTAATCCGCAGATCAGTAGCAGACAAACTGCGCGAGAATCGGGGATCTCAAAAACGTCGGTGTTGAGAATGCTACATCAACATCAATTGCACCCGTACCATATTTCTATGCACCAGGAATTGAACGTCGTGTGCAGTTCTGCCACTGGGCACAAGAGAAATTACGGGTCGATAATAGATTTTTCGCACGCGTTCTATTTAGCTACGAAGCGTCATTCACCAACAGCGGTAACGTAAACCGGCATAATATGCATTAATGGGCAACGGAAAATCCACGATGGCTGCGAAAAGTGGAACATCAGCGACCTTGGCGGGTTAATGTATGGTGGGGCATTATGGGAGGAAGGATAATTGGGCCCCATTTTATCGATGGCAATCTAATTGGTGCAATGTATGCTGATTTCCTACGTAATGTTCTACTGGTGTTACTACAAGATGTTTCACTGCATGTCAGAATGGCGATGTACTTCCAACATCATGGATGTCCGGCATATGGCTCGTGTGCGGTTGAAGCGGTACTGAATAGCATATTTCATGACAGGTGGATTGGTCGTCGAAGCATCATACCGCGGTCCTCACGTTCACCGGATCTGACGTCCCCGGATTTCTTTCTGTGGCGAGTTGAAGGATATTTGCTATCGTGATCCACCGACAACGCCTGACAACATGCGTCAGCGCATTGTCAATGCATGTACGAACATTACGGAAGGCGAACCACTCGCTGTTGAGAGGAATGTCGTTACATGTTTTGCCAAATGCATTGAGGTTGACGGACATAATTTTGAGCATTTATTGCATTAATGTGATATTTACAGGTAATCACGCTGTAACAGCATGCGTTCTCAGAAATGATAAGTTCACAAAGGTACGTGTATCACATTGGAACAACCAAAATAAAATGTTCAAACGTTCCTACGTTCTGTATTTTAGTTTAAAAAACCTACCTGTTACCAACTGCTAGTCTAAAATTGTGACCCATATGTTTGTGACTATTACAGAGCCATCTATGACAAAGCGACAAAAGTAGTGCAATTAAAACATTCATATTTCTTTACGTACTACACGAATATGTAATAAAAATGGGAGTTCCTATTTTAAAAAACGCAGTTGATATCCATTTGACCTATGGCGGCGCCATCTAGCAGGCCAACCATAGCGCCATCTGGTTTCCCGCTTCAAGCTAGACAAGTTTCGGTCTTTGTAGTTTTTTCGTGTGACGCTTATTTCGTAAGATATTTGGCACGGTCACGATCAATGGACCACTCTGTATATAATTTTGGGGGGAGAGAGTATTGCCATCTTGCTTTATGTTGTTTCTTACTACCTACTGCTTATTATCTATTTCTTATTGTGTGTGTCGGGTGTAAAGTACTTGATAGTGCTGTTTTCTGTTCATAGTCTACCTTACTAAGTTAAAATTTCAGTGCACTGCGTCAGAAACCTTCAATGAATGAAATTTTCACTCTGCAGCGGAGCGTGCGCTGATATGAAACTTCCTGGCATATTAAAACTATGTGCCGGACCGAGACTCAAACTCAGGACTTTTGCAAAAGTCCCGAGTTCTAGTCTAGGTCTGGCACACAATTTTAATCTGCCAGGAAGTTTCAACTCTCGAAACTTGTTAATGCGAGCTGAGTTGTACGGAGAACTTACGTACGAAAGGTTTTAGTTTGACCAATACTGTCTACTGCAATAATGTGAAACACTTCTTTCTAACACCCTGTATACGGAAGCAGAGCCACAGAAGCCATAGCGCGGGGTCTTCATGGATAATCTCTCAGTTCTGAGATTAATGGCCAACGGAAGAAGATAACGGAACGGAGAATGCATCGGAAGAAGGCTGGAAGACAGATGCGTGCCGTTGTGCGTGGGGGGCAGTAATTGTCTGCCGCCGCGACGTCGCTGCAACGAGGGTCGGCTTCTGGGGGCGGCGTCTGGGGGCGGTGTATGGAGGCGGCGTATGGAGGCGGCGTGGCGCGGCGTCTGTTTGAGCTGCTCTCCAGGCCGGCGCCTTTGTCGCAGCGGCTGGAGTACGCACTCCCCAGCGGCCCCGCAGATAAAATGCAAATTGTAGTGCCGCCGCTACAGCGCTTTTGATGGCGAGCCGCCGACGTCCCCACTAGACGCACGCTTTGTCCAGCGAGCCTGAGGCAGGGAGTGTTCCTAGCACTACGGGGCGTGATTTGATACTTGCCATGACGTCAGTTTTTTCTGTCATCTAGATGAACTACTTCTACATCTACTTCCACACTCTGAAAACTCCTGTTAAGTGCAGTGGAGAAAGTACTTGCCATTGTACCAGTTAATTACAGCTTCTTCCCGTTCCATTCACTTAAATAGCGCGGCAGGATGACCACTTAGTCTCCTCTGGACATGCTGTAATTTTGTATTCGCTATTCCTAGAGGACTAGTATGTAGGCAGCTGTAATATATTCCTAGATTCGTTATTTCAAGCTGTTTCTTGGGACATTGTAAGTAGGCATCAAGGGAAAGTTTGCATCTGTCTTTAAGCGTTTGTCAATTCAGTGCATACATCTCCCTGACGCGCTTTCATGGTCGATACAAGCCTGTGAACATTCGTCCCAGATTAGACAATTTACTGTAGACTTTTGGAACATCAAGTTTATGAAATATCTCCAAGAAAACGATATATTTACACGTAGTCAGAAAATATCGTTCTTGTTAAACGCAACCGTTATATGCCATTGCACACTTAGTGAGTTTGGATGAGGAAGGACTGGGCGAGTGGGGATTCAACCTGAATGTAATTTATTTAAAATGCAGATATACATAAAACACAAAAACACGTAAGATTCAAGACACTAAATTTGTTGTCTAAAGGAAACAACAACTACCTTGACATCTTGGTTTGTTGGGTGTTCTGCCGGATATCAGCGTCGTACTTGTACGATATTTCGGTCACGTAGTTCATAACCTTCATCAGGTGCGACCTGAGACTGCTCCTCGAGTGGTTTTTTTTTTTTTTTTTTTTTAGCACTTTTCATTCCTTCTCCTAAGGGGAGAAGGCGGGCTGTTTTAGGGCTTGTCTGTTTGCCGTTTATCAGCCATAGGGTACATTTTTATTTTATTTATTTCCATTTTTCTTATATATCTGATTACATGCTATTATCTTATATTTGGTATCTTTAATTTTACGTTATTTTTTGGTGTATATAATTTGAGAGAATATTGATTGATTTTGTTTTGTATTAACTGAACATGTTTAACAATATAACTAAGTTAATAAAACTAATTGTTTACTTAATTGAATTTAATTTATAATTGGAAGTGACACATTATTCTAATGGGGGATTTTTTTTTAACAGCGCTTACATTTATTTTTCCCCTCTGTAATACTTCTATGTGATGGAGTATGTTGTTTTGGATGATATATTCTAGCTTAGACTAATCTTAATACTAATGTTTACAGGTTCTCCTTTCCTGTTTTGTAGTACTTGGAGCTGGTTGCTACAATGTTTTTTGCCTTATTCTAGTTTTACATATTCTCCTTTCCCTTTGGTGGTACTTGGAGCTGTTTTTTTTGTTAACAATAGTTCTTATCTTATCTATGATTTCCTTAATGTTATTGTGTTTTGTTTATGGGGTGTGTTGAGTGTGAGGGGCTGTCGTGGTGCACTAGGTCATTTGTTGCTGTGCTATTGTCTTTTGTCTGGGTGGGGTGGGGTGGTTTCGCCTCCTGTCATTTGTGTCATTGTGGCTGCTAAGTCGGGGAACTCAGTTGTTGTATTTTGTGCTACTGTACGCACCGGGTAAATGTATTTCTTTTTTGGGCGTCTTGCTGTGCGTGGCTTGGTCGTCAGAATGTCTTCCATGTCGGGTCGTTTGTGTGTAGGATGTGTGAGCCGTATCTTGCTCTGAGTTTTGTCAGTCTTATTTGCAGAGGGGTTATTTCTGTCGCCTCGTATACTTCGTCGCTAGGGGTGCGGCATGGTAGTTTTGCTATGCTGCGTAGTAGTCGGCGTTCTGTCGAGTACAGTCTGTTTGCTACTGTCTTTGGTATTCCGCCTAGTGGTGCAGCGGCGTATTCGTATATTGGTCGTATGTATGTCTTGTATGTGTGTATGGCTGTCCTGATGGAGCAGCCATACAGTCGTCCTTGTACTTGTCGGATTAACTGTTGTCGTTTCCTCGTTTTGTTGAGCAGGTATTGCAGGTGGGCTTGGTAGTTGAGGTGTTTGTCTAGGTAGACACCGAGGTATCTCGCCTTGTCAGTCAGTTGTAGGGGTTCGTTCCATAGTCGGAGTGTTATGTCTTCTTGTTTTTGCTGTCTTTTTTTTTTTTTTTGTCAGGTTGCGGTGTTGGAATAGGACTAGTTGTGTTTTAGTCGGGTTGGGTCGGACTCTCCATTTAGTCATCCAGTCTCTAGTTTGGTCAGGTATTTTGCTGCTTTTCTTTGTATTACGTCTGTTCTGAGTCCTGTGCACCAATATGCAGTGTCATCTGCATATAGGGCGATTTTTTCGTGTTGGTCTGTTGGGGTCGGTATGTCGTGTGTGTATAGCGCGTACAGTAGTGGGGATGATATTGCACCTTGCGGGACTCCTGCCTCTGGGGTGAATGGTTCAGAGGTGGCGTCTTGCACATGTACTCTGCTGTGTCGTCCGGTGATTTGAGTTTTTATTAGGCGTACGAATTTCGGTGGGATGCCGAGTTTGAGCAGTTTGAACAGGAGCCCATTGTGCCATAGACCGTCGAAGGCGCGCTCGATCTCGAGGAATATGGCTAGCGTACAGTGCGATCTGTTGAAGCCCTGGGTGATGTCACATGTCAATTTCAGAAGTGGGTCTGTGGTGGAGTGGTTGGAGCAGAAGCCGACTTGGAGTAGGGGGAGTAGTTGTTTGTTGTCCACATATTTTCGCAGTCTGTCGGTCAGTATACGTTCATAAGTTTTTCCTATAACGTCCAGTAGTGAGATAGGTCGGTAGGAGAGGGGGTCCGTTCGTGGTTTGTCGGGTTTGGGGATCATTATGGTCTTACTTGTCTTCCACGCAGTCGGGATTGTTTCTGTCGTTAGGCAGTAGTTGAACATCAGTGAGAGGATTGGGATTAAGGCAGGGAGGGGGGCGTTCTGCAGGTGGATACGTTTGATGCTGTTTTGTCCTGGGGCTGAGTTTCGTACGGTCCGTATTGCGTTGGTGATTTCAGCGTCTGTTATAGGTTTGGTCAGTTCGGAGGTGTCTTCTGTTTATGCTGTTGGACTTGTTAGTAGGTCAGGGAGATGGTTCTCTACGTGTCGGTAGAAGTCGTTGTCGAACTTGGCGTCTGTTGGGATGATTCGGAGGGCGTTCTGGAATGTGTCTGCTTGTGTTTTAGGGTCTGTAATTGGTTCGTTGTCTACTATTAGTGTCTGGTTGGGGGGTTTCTTTTGTCCAGTCAGCGTCTTGAATTTGTTCCAAAATTTTCTGCCTTCTTTGTAGTTGAGTTGGCGGCAGGTGTCGTCCCACTCTTTTTGTTTGTGCTGGGAGATTATGCGTTTCGCTTGTGCGTTTAGTCGGTTCCACTGTCGTCTTAAGTCTGGGTTATTTGTACGTCTAATTTCGCGCTGTAGTTGCCTTTTCCGCCTTAGGATCGCTAGCGCCTCCGCCGGAATGGTGGGCCTCCAGTTCTCTATTGTCTTTTGTGGGATTGCCTCGCCTATTACTGTTGTGAAGGTGGTTTCTAGTCGTTCGTTTAGGTGTTCCAGGTCGGCGTTGTCTGTCAGAGTAGTCGGCAGTGCTAGTTCGTCTTGTATGATGGTTTTGAATTTCCTCCAGTCGGCTTTTGCGTATAGGCGGATGTTGCGTTGTGTGGGGTGAGGCGGTGGTGGGTTTATAGCGGTTGTGGCGAATATGATGGGGAGATGGTCGCTGGTTATGGGGTCACCTAGGAAGGGATAGGATAGGTTATTGGTTAGGATCGGGCTATGGAGGATATGGTCTGGGGTGGAGGAGCCGCGATGTCCGATGAATGTTGGTTGGTCGGGGCTGCGGTTCTAGGTGTTCCCTCTGCTGTCCGCGCCCACCAAACCCGCTCCTGGGGTTTTCATCTACGGTCTGGGGTACCAAGCGTTCCCCCTGCGGTCCGCGCCCGCTCACCGCGACCTGTTGGAGCGTTGCCGCTCCGTTTTTCGTCCGCTGCGGCTCTGGATGTTCCCTCTGCGGTCCGCGCCCAGCTGTCCCACTTCTGGGTGTTCCATCTTCGGTCTGGCGCGCCTGGCAGTCCGTCAGGAGCTCGTTTTCCATCTCCATGTCTCTGGTTCTTCTGTTTGTGTAGTGTTGAAGCTGGCCCCGTTGCTCCTTTAACAATTCCAGAGCCGGATCCCAGGCTCTGCTTAGCTGGTACCCTGTGTCACGGTTCATAAGATCGTCAGCCATTTTAATTTCTATCGATTCTCTTATAACACTGTCCCAAAATCTGGGTGTTTGTGCTAGAATCTTGGTCATCTTGGACCAAGATGAAACAAAGAAGGTGGCATATCTGCCCTATGCTGGCTCTATTTCTGCCAGAAACACAATATCAAGTGTGTTTTCTGTCCATCCAACAAGATCGGGGGACTACTGGGGAGTGTCAAAGACGACCTGGGGTTACGAAAACCAGGGATTTACAATATACCTTGTCAATGTGGCATGTCCTACATTGGCCGGACGGCAAGAACTGTGGAGATCAGGTGCAAAGAACATCAGAGGCACACTAGATTAAGACAGGTGACTAAGTCAGCCATTGCTGAACATTGTCTAGAACTAGATTATGCCATGAAGTATGAGGATACCAAGAAGTGGGACTGGTGGGCGCGGACTGCAGAGGGAACATCCAGAGCCGCAGCGGACGAAAAACGGAGCGGCAACGCTCCAGCAGGTCACAGGGAATGGGCGCGGACCACAGAGGAAGCACCTGCAGCAGTTGGTGGAGGGGGAAGGCCATAGGCATAAATACTGGACCAGGTCCACTCGAGGAGCAGTCTCAGGTCGCACCTGATGAAGGTTACGAGCTACGTGACCGAAATATCGTGCAAGTACGACGCTGATATCCGGGAGAACACCCGACAACCCAAGATGTCATTAGATCCCCGGGAAAGCCTGAAGAGTTACAACATCTACCTTAATTAAGACACAATAAGATTATAGGAGGAGCCATTTAAATTTATACTTAACAGTAAACATCAAGAAAAGCAAAGCCTGTATAATAAACTAGTTAATCTCTAGAAGACGCAAAACAATGAAAGAGGAATACTTTGAACAAGGCATCAAATCTAGAGAACAGTAAGTACTTCAAATAAGACATCAAGTCTCGAGAACAGTAAATATTTTAAGTAAGGCATCAAATCTAGAACACAGTAGATGCCGTAAACTCGAGCATTAAGTTTCCAGAGCAATTCCGCAAGCGGACGAGCTAAACAACATCGCCTCTGACGTCAGCGCGAACCAGGGCGTCTCACAATAGACCGCGAGCGCAACTCAGATTAGTTGCCTCTACAACACACATAAAATATATATACACACAACCATGCAGTGGCAATAATACATCTTCAGTTCCCTCCATGTTAACTAAAGGAATCTGTCTCTCCCAATGATGATTCAAGGAAAGGGAACCGGTATGTATAATAAATACAGTCACAAACAGAAAACGTCCCTTACGCGAGGTATGTAATGGCTACTGGTAATTACTCAGTAACCAGTTCCCACGCGAGCGGTCACACGCAAGTAGTGAAATTCAAATGCTAAGTGGGAAGGCCATTAATAACACATCTTCAATTTATAAACTACCAAGCGGAATAACATATACATCAAGATGAATGCATTAAATAGACAACAAATCAACATAACAGAAGGTCTTTCCTCATAAGAGACTGAGCATAGGCAAAACGAGACGACAGGCTACAGTCGAAGTAGTGACAGTTTGGCGCTAGAAAAATTCACTTCGCAAACGCGATAAGCTAGCGAGCACGCTCTAGGACAGCGGTTCCCAACCTTTCTTACACCATTTCCCCTGAGTGCAATCAGACATTAGATGGTACCCAGCCGCCCATCTGTGCCCCCCCCCCCCTTCCTCCAACATTACCCCACATTATCTTCAACTTTAGCGTGTAACTGTCAGATGTGTGCTCTATACTTAATGTTCGTAAATCACTTCATTGTTGCACTACTTACTTCTGAAATGGCAGAAATTGAACTATATGCTGTTAATGCATTGTGTCTGACCACTCTGATAATAATAATAATAATAATAATAATAATTCTGTTTCGAAACGAATAACGAGTCTACTTCTGGACTATTGCTGGTACTATCTACAATTTGGAGACGACATTTTCTTGAGATATTTAGCATTTGTTACGGACATGCCTCACTTTTATCAATAGCGTTGTACGGGACGAACCACAACATATGTGTGTAGCGGGTGGACTATGTGAGGAATCTGTAACATCCTCCGGAATAATGTTACTAATTGAGAAAAAATAATTATTGATAATTTACATAATCCATATTACAGTCTTAAAAAATTTGCTAATAGTAATAATTTTTCTAAAATAACTAAGTTTCGTGACTGAAACAGAATCGAATCGTTTAAGTTTTACCCCTCAGAAAATTTCATTTTACCCGTGATGATGATGATGAAGTCACGTACTCCGTGACGGAGCGTAGGGGAACGATGCGGGAGACCCGCACCGCCGTACTAGGCAAGGTCCTAGTGGAGGTGGTTTGCCATTGCCTTCCTCCGACCGTAATGGGGATGAATGATGATGATGAAGACGGCACAACACCCAGTCATCTCGAGGCAGGAAAAATCCCTGATCCCGCCGGTAATCGAACCCGTGATCCCGTGCTCGGGAAGCGAGAACGCTACCGCGAGACCACGAGCAGCGGACAATTGGGTAATTATCCCAGATTGGGAACCTCTGATCTAGGCAAACACGCTGTCGGAGACACAAAAGCGGAATTGCACGACGTGAAAACGCCACTGGGCAAGACACCACGTAACAGCTGACTCTAGCGAACCGTTCCAAAACTTGTACGCACGGTATATTTACGGGATACTAGTCAGAAGACTGCTTCCAACTCCAAGATGTCAACTTGTGTAGCTCCTGGAATTGGGCCGCCACTGCAGAATGAGTCCCTCAGCCCACAACGGACTGCTTGCTGTGAAAGGTCGTCTGCCGTCTCCGTGCTCTCCTCCAACTTCCGCCAAAACACGCCCTGTTTGTCCGACGGATCAGCACAGCGACGAACTCAGGAGTCCGAAATGGGCTAATACGACTCCGCGCCATATATCAGCCACGGGGCACATGAAGCTGCTTGCCTGCAGCTGCCAACACTTCACTCCTTACCGGGTCCACCCCAACAGACTGCCCCAAAGCCTCAATTCACCATGCACGTGCGCCCTCTAGCCAAAGACGTGGCACTCGCAAGCCTGACGAGGCCTGTAGACTCGCGGCACGGCTCAACAACGGTGCCTGAATTCACACGAAAGAGGATGTCAAGTTGATTACATATTTCTCGATTTCTGGAAGCCTTCTGACATTATTCGTCAGAAGCTGTTTCTAACCAGATTGTGGGGTGCGAAGGATTGTCGCAGTTGAGCAAGTGAATTCGTGATTGCCTGTCAGAAAGGTCATAACAACTGAGGGAAAATCATGGTGTGAAACAAAAGTTATAACTGGCGTTTCGCAAGGAAGTGCTACAAGCGCTCTGCTGTTCCTAATCTATATAAACGATTTAGGGGACAATCGGAGCAGCTTTATAGTGTGCTGGCCAGTGTGGCCGAGCGGTTCTAGGCGCTTCAGTCCGGAACCGCGTGACTGCTACGGTCGCAGGTTCGAATCCTGCCTCGGGCACGGATGTGTGTGATGTCCTTAGGTTAATTAGGTGTAAGTAGTTCTAAGTTCTAGGGGTCTGATGACCTCAAATGTTAAGTCCCATAGTGCTCAGAGCCTTATAGTATTTGCAGACGATGCTGTCGTTTATCGTCTACTAAACTTGTCAGAAGATCAATAAGAATTACGAAATGATTTCAACAAGATGTATGAATGGTGCAAAAAGTGGCAGTTGACCCTAAACAACAAAGACTATGAGGTCCTCCACACTAAAAGGAATCCGTTAACACGATAAATCACACAAATTTGAAGGTTGTCGATTCAACTAAATACATAGTGGTCACAATTGTGAACACCTTAAACTGAAACTATCGTACAGCAAATATTACGGGGAAGGCGAACCAAAGACAGTGTTTTATTTGCAGAACGTTTAGATGCAACAAATATGCTACCGAAACTGTCAACACTACACTTTCCGTCCTGTTCTTGATGGCTCAAATAGCTCTGAGCATTATGGGACTTAAAACCTGAGGTCATCAGTCCCCTATAACTTAGAACTACTTAAACCTAACTAACCTAAGGACATCACACACATCCATGCCCGAGGCATGATTCGAACCTGCGACCGTAGCGGTCGCGCGGTTCCAGACTGAAGCGCCTAGAACCACTCGGTCACAGCGGCCGGCTCCTGTTCTTGAGTACTGGTATGGGATCCTTATAAGATAAGCTTGACGGAACACATCGAAAAAGATTAATGGACAACTCGATTTGTATTATAGGGAAGTAGAAGTATCATGGATACGATACGCGAGTTGGGGTGGCAATGATTAAAACAAATACGTATTTCGTTGCAGTGAGATCTTGTTACGGAATTTAAGATCATCAAGTTTCTCCCGGGAATGCGAAAATATTTTATTGACTCCAATCCACACAGCGAGAAATGGCCGTTGTAATATAATAAATCAAAGATCGCATTGAAAAGTTAAGACGTTATTTTTTCCTCCGTGCTATTGGGGAGTGGAATAACAGAGAAATATTCTGAAAGTCGGCTGGCTAACCTACTGCCAAACACTTAAGTATGAACTGCACACTAGTCATGTAGAATAAGACGTATGAGTCCCACACACTTCAAAAATGTCCCAGGACGGATAGCACGAGTGTTATGTAAGCAAGCCTCTCCGTACATTGATTGCATTTCCCTAGTATTTTACCAATGAACCTAGATCTGCCCACTGATTTACCTCCGACTGGCCCTAGGAGATCATTCCAGCCCATAAGTCTACAAATGGATACAATCATGTATCCGCAGGTGTCGATCGATTCTAGTTGTAACTCACTGATACCGCATTGTAGGATCAACGTGTTTTTCGTTTTGAGAAGCGCACAGTTTAACATTCCTGTTTAGTTCAAGCAAGTAGACTACCCTCGCGTCACTCTGAAATTTTATAGATATAAGATTCAATATCTGTGCAGCATTGTTCAGTCAGTCCTTCATTATATTACGTTGGTGCGTAAGTTGGTAAGGTTTTTGTTTTGAATGTTGGGATATTTATCGTCATTTTTTATTTGTGGTTCACTGTGTGCTGTCATTTTGTCATTTGAAGAGTGCGAGTGGATCAGTGGCCAATAGAAAATGGAGTGCCAATTGGAGGAAACGGAGCATTTCCGACATATTCTTCTGTTTCAGTTCATTAGAGAGGCGACAGCTTAGAAGGCAACCAGAAACATTTGCGCCGTTTATGGGAGTAATGCCATTGGACGGAACACGGCAAGAAATTGTTTGCTCTTTTTAAGTAGGATTGTTTTGACATAAGTACTCTCTACGTTGAGAAAGACCTTTGACGAAGATAGTTTGAACCCATTAATGCGCAATGATCCACTGGAGTGTACTAGAGAACTGGCAAATGAGATGAATTATTATTCCATCGCTGCGCGACGTTTTCGTGCAATGGGCATGGTTCAAAAATCGGGTGTATGAGTACTCCATGCTCCAAGCCAAAATCACAAAAATCAGCACGTCGCCATATCTGCATCTCTGCTTGCTCGCCATCAATAGGCTCGTGAACAACACCGACAATTCCTACCATGTGTCGTTAGTGGTGACGAGAAATGACGTCTTTATGCTACCATAAGGAAAAGAGAGGAATGGTTGACTCCAAACGAAGTAGCAATTTCCAATACAAAGACCTGCGCTCGGCCGGCCGCTGTGGCAGAGCCATTCTAGGCGCTTCAGTCCGAAACCGCGCAGCTGCTACGGTCGCAGGTTCGAATACTGCCTCGGGCATGGATGTGTGTGACGTCCTTAGGTTTCAAATGGCTCTGAGCACTATGGGACTAACCAACCTAAGGACATCACACACATCTATGCCCGAGGCAGGATTCGAACCTGCGACCGTAGCGGTCGCGCGGTTCCAAACTGAAGCGCCTAGAACCGCTCGGCCACAGCGGCCGGCATAGTTAGGTTTAAGTAGTCCTAAGTGTAGGGGACTGATGACCTCAGATGTTGTCCCATAGTGCTTAGAGCCATTTGAACCATTTGAGCCTGCGCTCGGAACATGGTTTGACGAGTTCTTCGGCTCAAAACTAGGTGATTTCTACAGTCGTAGTCGTGAAATTGAAAAATTACTCAAGCACTGGCAGACTGTTGTAAATAGTGAAGGAGAATATATTACTGATGACTAAAGTATCTGTTATGTGCGTATGGAAAAACGCTACGAACGTATGCATCAATCTAATACATACCTGCATTATCGGTGGAAAGCCTCAGGTTACTATTAACAAATTCTGATTATTAAAAATGAATACCAAGGGTGCCAACACACTTTACTGACAAATGTCTGAAGTTACTTCGAAATTTGTCGATGGCTATCCATGGAAGATAATCTGCTGTATTGCACTTACCTAGCAATCTCAACGAAATAAATTTTGCTTGACATCTCATGTGATCGTATTTCGATTCTAACCGTTGATATGGAGTCGGAAGTCAAGAAATACTACATAAACGTGCCTGCCTTCATCCGGGTCCCACAAAAAAAAGTTTTCGGAATCAATACAGGTTGGCGTCGAGAAGGTCATTCTGTCTGAGATATCCCTTAACAGCGACATTCCAAATGGCAATAACTTTCCTTTCTACTCAATTCCTAAGCGGTGCTACAGCTTTATTTTAGGGTGTCAAATATGCAATTTGGACGCTAAACTGAAGAAATATTTTGTCTCATGCATGAGCAGATGTTGTGTTCCTCTCCTTTTTCTTGTTCTGCACTTGAAGGATTAGGTACTGGTGCTTGCCCCGTCTTCACTTTTCTCTTGTAATATAGGAAATTATTCTTGCCGTGGAGTACGTTTCCACATCAACGCAGCCGTCGTTAGGTGTTGTGGCAAAGTGCTTGCCCACCACGTGCGTCGTTATGCACAGTTCCTACCACAAATATCTCAGTTCGGTAGCTTCAGTACGTTTAGAGATATAAACTTTTACTTAAAACCCATAATAACTTTTAGGTTGTTACGAAAATGGCGCAGGAATTGTAATGTAGTGGTTTATAGAATCAAGTGAAACTAAACACAAAAAGATTCAGTAAATAGAAATAGTTTTTCCAGAATTTTCATTGCTTTCATTACAATAGCTTGCTGACCTAAGGCCGTTTTGTTGCGTGGGTGACGTGGAAGGAGTATAAGAGTGGACGGAGGACTTAGGTTAAGTTTGGATTTTTGTTTTATTAGAAACTACGTAAAATACATGCGTGGAATGTTCTTATGCAATCACGAATCATGCAACGTACCTGTACGTCCTAGTGTGCACTCTTTTGTGTTAAAGTAGCCAGAAGAAATGTTAGATTTTTAATCAATTAGTAGTTCATTTCTGGGGATAATTCATATTTTGTTTCGCAAATACACCGATGGTCTAGGGTTGCTTCTTTGATTAGCAATCAAAACGTCCTCGGTCCCAGGTTCGAGCTCCTTCATTGCTTAAATTTTGAATAAAAATAACCAGCAATGGAGGCCGAAGACGTTCGGCGGATAAGAAATCGTTCCTCATTCAGCCAGTGGCCTTGTCAAAGGCAGAGGACGTGCGGATAAAGTTTCAGGGTACTTTCTTGTCCTTGGTGTGGGAAACTGCCCCTAAAGGAGAAAGAATCAGCAAAGATCAACGGCCTGAAGATGCAGAAGGCAATGAAAACCACTGCATTACAGACACAACGTGTATCCACATGAAATGTGGCCTCTAACTAAAAAAGTATCGCGATGATCTCTTCACTGGCAAAAGTTTCCGGAATAGTAACCCATTCGAATCCCCGGGAGAGGACTGCCACGGGGGAGGTGAACATGAGAAGAAAATTGAATGCCAAGAAAAGGATAACGTTCTACGAGTCGTGGCGTGGAACGTTGTAGGGAAGCTAAAAAATCTAAAAAGGGAAACGCATAGGCATAATCTCAACAGTGAAGTGAAATTGAAAGAAGATAAGGATTTCTTGTCAGACGAGTGTAGGATAATATCAACAGTCGTAGAAAATGGTATACCAGGAATAGGATTGGCTATGAATAGGACGTGAGGCAGAGGGTGAGTTACTGTGATAGGGTTGTTCTCATCGGAATCGACAGCAAACCAACACTGACAACGATAGTTCAGGTATACACACCGACATCGCAAGCTGAAAATTAAGAGACAGAAAAAGTACTCGTATATCAGGACACTGAAAAGATAATATGGTACGTAAAGGGAGATGAAAATCTAATATTCAAGGGGGCTGGAATGCAGTTGTAGGACAAAGAGTAGAAAAAAAGATAACAGGAGAAGATGGGCTTGGGACAAGGAATGAGAGAGGAGAAAGACTAATTGAGTTCTGTAATAAATGATAACTAGTAATAGCGAGTACTCTACTCAAGAATCACAATAGGAGGAGCTGCACGTCGAAAAGGCCGTGTGATGCGTAAAGATTTCAGTTAGATTACATCGTGGTCAGATTCTGGAATCAGATATTGGATTGTACTCGCACCCAGGAGCAGACACAGACGCAGATCATATTGTAACAGTGATGAAGAGTATTCTGAAGAGATTAGGCAGGAAAAATCAATGCGCAAATAAGTGAAATGCGGAAGTACTAAGAAACGACGAGATACGCTTGATGTTACCAAGGCTATAAATGCAGCAAAAAGCAATAGCTGAGTAGGCAGTACAATTGAAGAGGAATGGACATCTCTAAAAATGGCAGTCATAGAAGCTGGAAAGAAAAACATACGTACAAAGAAGGTAACTGCGAAGAAACCATGGATAACAGAAAAAATACTTCAGTTGATCTATGAAAAGAGGAAGTACAAAAATGTTCACGGAAATTCAGGAATACAGAAATACAAGAATGAAGTAAGTGGGAAGTGCGGGGAAGCTAAGACGAAGTGGCTACAAGAAAAATGTGGAGAAATTGAAAAAAAAAAAAGATTATCTGATGGAATGACTCAGCTTACAGGAAAGTCAAAACAACCTTCGGTGAAATTAGACGCAAGGGTGGTAAAATGAAGAGTGCAATGGAATTCCACTGTTTAATGCGGAGGAGAGAGCAAATAGGTAGCAAGAGTATACTGAAGGCCTCTACGAGGGGGAAGATTGTCTGACGACGTAACAGAAGAAGAAATAGAAGTAGACAGGGAATAGATACGGCATCCAGTTTTAGAATCAGAATTTAAGGGAACTTTGGAGGACTTAAGATCAAATCAGGCGGAAGGGATGGATAACGCTCCATCGGAATTTTTAAAATCACGGTTGATGAGGGGGGGGGGGGGGGGGGGGGAATGGCAGCAGTACGACTATTACCGATGGTGTAGAATGTATGAGATTCAGCCACACATTTCCGAAGAGAGCAGCAGCCGACAGGTGCAGGAATTATCGCACAATCAGCTTAACAGCTCATGCGTCCACGTTGCTGGCAAGAATAATACACTGCTGGCCATTAAAATCGCTACACCACGAAGATGACGTGCTACAGACGCGAAAATTAACCGATAAGAAGAAGATGCTGTGATATGCAAATGATTAGCTTTTCAGACCATTCACACAAGGTTGGCGCCGGTGGCGACACCTACAACCTGCTGACATGAGGAAAGATTCCAACTGATTTCTTATACACAAACAGCAGTTGACCGGCGTTGCCTGGTGAAACGTTGTTGCGATGCCTCGTGTAAGGAGCAGAAATGCGTATCATCACGTTTCCGACTTTGATAAAGGTCGAATTGTAGCCTATCGCGATTGCGGTTTATCGTATCGCGACATTGCTGGTCTCGTTGGTCGAGATCCAGTGACTGTTAGCAGAATATGGAATCGGTGTGTTCAGGAGGGTAATACGGAACGCCTTGCTGGATCCCAACGGCCTCGTATCACTAGCAGTCGAGATGACAGGCATCTTATCAGCATGGCTGTAACGGATCGTGCAGCCACGTCTCGATCCCTGAGTCGACAAATGGGGGTCCGTTTGCAAGACAACAACCATCTGCACGAATAGTTCGACGACGTTTTTAGCAGCATGGACTATCAGCTCGGAGACCATGACTGCGGTTATCCTTGACGCTGCATCACAGACAGGAGAGCCTGCGATGGTGCATTCAACGACGAAGCTGGGTGCACGAATGGCAAAACGTAATTTTTTCGGATGAATCAAAGTTCTGTTTACATCATGATGGTCGCATCCGTGTTTGGCGACATCGCGGTGAACGCACATTGGAAGCGTGTATTCGTCATCACCATACTTGCGTATCACCCTGCGTGATGGTATGGGGTGCCATTGGTTACACGTCTCGGTCACCTCTTGTTCTCATTGACGGCACATTGAACAGTGGACGTTACATTTCAGATGTGTTACGACCCGTGGCTCTACCCTTCATTCGATCCCTGCGAAACCCTACAGTTCAGCAGGATAATGCACGACCGCATGTTGTAGGTCCTGTACGGGCCTTACTGGATACAGAAAATGTTCGACTGCTGCCCTGGCCAGCACATTCTCCAGGTCTCTCACCAACTGAAAACGTCTGGTCAATGGTGGCCGAGCAACTGGCTCGTCACAATACGCCAGTCACTACTGTTGATGAACTGTGGTATCGTGTTGAAGCTGCATGGGCAGCTGTACCTGTACACGCCATCCAAGCTTGTTTGACTCAATGCCCAGGCGTATCAAGGTCGTTATTACGGCCACAGGTGGTTATTATGGGTACTGATTTCTCAGGACCTATGCACCCAAACTGCATGAAAATGTAATCACATGTCAGTTCTAGTATAATGTATTTGTCCAGTGAATACACGTTTATCATCTGCATTTCTTGTTGGTGTAGCAATTTTAATGGCCAGTAGTGTATACAGAGGACTGAAAAAGAAGGATGTGTTAGATGATGATCAGTTTGGCATTGGGAAAGCTAAAGTCTCCAGGGAAACGGTTCTGATGCTGCGGTTGATAATCGAAGCAAGACTGAAGAAAAAACAAGACACGTCCATAGTATTCGTCGACTTGGAATAAGAATTCGACAATGTAAAATGGTGCAAGATGTTTGGAGTCCTGAGAAACATGAGGGTAAGCTATAGGGAAAGGCAGACAATAAACAATATGTACACGAACAACATGGAACAATGAGACTCAAAGACGAAGAACGAATTGCCCGGATTAAAAAGGGTGTAGACAGGGGATGTAGTCTTTCGCCTCTGCTGTTCAATCGAAGAAGCAATGAGGGAAGTAAGAGAAAGGTTCAAGTATGGGATTAAAATTCATGGTGACAGGATGTGATTTCCTGATGACATTATTATCCTCAGTGAAAGCGCAAAAGGGCTGCAGGATGGGTTGAACGGAATGAACAGTAAAATGGGTACAGAATAGGTATTGAGAGTAAATCGAAGAAAGACGGAAGTAATGAGATGTAGCTGAAATGAGAACAGAGAGAAACTTAACATCAGAACCGGGGATCACGAAGTAGTCGAAGTTAAGGAATTCTGCTGCCTAAGCAACAAAATAAAGTATGACGGACGGAGCTAGGAGAACGTAATAAGCAGACTAGCACTGTCGAAAAGGCATTCCTGGACAAGAAAAGTCAGCTAGTGTGAAACATAGGTCATACCTTGAGTACTAAATTTATGAGAAAGTACGTTTGGAGCACAGCACTGTATGGTAATGAGACATAAATTACAGGAAATCCGGAACTGAAGAGAATCGAAGCCTTGGCGATGTAGCTCTAGAGAAGAATCTTGAAAATGACAGAATTTCGTATATAAATTTCTTTCTGTAATCCTATTGGATGACTTAGAAATTAGTGTGCTTGAGCTTATCTGATTGGCTGCCTAAATCATCAGCCAGTAGGGATTAAGCAGTTCCCGCACTTGGTGATACAGTTCTGAAGCTCTAGGACTCGCTCGGGAAACTTCGTACATTACACATAAGTGTTAAACTGCACTACACAAATTTGTGCTGAGGTAAAGGAAATCTCGCATTTTATCAGTTCTCATGTCGTAATTATAAAGCGGCTACATTGTGGAACATTTTAGTTAAGATCTGAGAATTCTGAGTTTCGAAGTTACTGGCGTGTGAACTTTCTAGCCGCACTTCATGGTGCGCGTGACGTTTTTCGTGAACAGATCGAGACATTATGACGCGAAATTCTTTTAAGAAGCCCTCTGAACGAGTTCATGTAGTAACTCGCCCATAGGTGTGGGTCAGTGCCTGTATATAACTTTAAAATCATTTGGGTCGGATTGGTGAACTTCTTGGTGTCTTCACGAGGAGAACTCGTTGCAGAAACGATCATTAACTTACGTCAGAATTAGTTCGACAGTAAATGGACGTAATAATCATTTACAACTTGTTTCGGAGGCAATACATTTAGTAAGTTGTACTTTAAAGTATTGTCTAGCAAGTTCTTTAGCATCCCGAACGCACGAAATGTTACGGACTTACAGATGCTGCTTCCAAGCATGAACTATGTGGCCTTTGCTTGGTAAGGATATAGTCGATGTTTCTTCATCTCTGCTTTTGTTGTGGTTTTACTTCACTTCAATTTAACACTTCAGACCAATCATTCTTATTGGGATGCTACTAGAATGTATTACAGTGGGATACTTTAACTACACTGAAGCGCCAAAGAAACTGGTGTAGGCATGCGTATTCAAATACTGAGATACGTAAACAGGTAGAATACGGCGCTGTGGTTGCCAACGCCTATATAAGACAAGTGTCTGGCGCAGTTGTTAGATCGGTTACTGCTGCTACAACAGCAGGTTATCAAGATTTAAATGAGTTTCAAGGTGTCGTTACAGTCGGCGCACGAGCGATGAGACACAGGAGACACAGCATCTCCGAGGTAGCGATGAAGTGGGGATTTTCCCTTACGACCATTTCACGAATGTACCGTGAGTATCAGGAATCCGGTAAAACATCAACTCTCCGACATCGCTACTGCCGGAAAAAGATTCTGCAAGAAGGGGACCAACGACGACTGAAGAGAATCGTTCGACGTTACAAAAGGGAAAACCCTCCGCAAATTCCTGCAGACTTGAAATTTCGGTCATCAACAAGTGTCAGAGTGCGAACTGTTCAACGAAACATCATCGGAGCAGAAGGCCCACTCGTGTAGCCTGATGACTGCACGACACAAAGCTTTACGCCTCGCCTTGGCCCGTCAACGCCGACATTGGCCTTTCGATGACTGGAAACATGTGGCATGGTCAGACGGGCCTCGTTTAAAATTATATCGAGCAGATATTTAGGCAACCTCATGAATCCATGGACCCTGAATGTCAGCAGGGTACTGTTCAACCTGGTAGAGGCCCTGTAATGGTGTGGGGCGTTTGGAGTTGGAGCTATAAGGGACCCCTGAAACCTCTAGATACGAGTCTGATACGTCACACGTACGTAAGCATCCTGCCTGATCACCTTCATCCATTCATGTCCATTGTGCCTTTCCACGGACAGTTCCACCAGGACAATGCGACAGCCCATACGTCCAGAGTTGCTACAGAGTAGCTCCAGGAACACCCTTCTGACTTAAACACCTCCGCTAGCCACCATAGTCGCCAGACATGAATATTAGTGAGCTGGTAGAGGCCATGTAACGGTGTGGGGCGTTTGGAGTTGGAGTTATAATGGATCCCTGAAACCTCTAGATACGAGTCTGATACGTCGCTCGTACATAAGCTTCCTGTCTGATCACCTTCATCCATTCATGTCCATTGTGCCTTTCCACGAACTTGGACAGTTCCAGCAGGACAATGCGATAGCCCATACGTCCAGAGTTGCTACAGAGCAGCTCCAGGAACACCTCTCTGACTTTAACACCTCCGCTAGCCACCATAGTCGCCAGATATGAATATTAGTGAGCTGGTAGAGGCCCTGTAATGGTGTGGGGCGTTTGGAGTTGGAGCTATAAGGGATCCCTGAAACCTCTAGATACGAGTCTGATGCGTCGCACGTACGTAAGCTTCCTGTCTGATCACCTCATCCATTCATGTCCATTGTGCCTTTCCACGGACTTGGACAGTTCCAGCAGGACAATGCGATAGCCCATACGTCCAGAGTTGCTACAGAGTAGCTCCAGGAACACCCTTCTGACTTTAACACCTCCGCTAGCCACCATAGTCGCCAGACATGAATATTAGTGAGCATATGTGGGATGCCTTGCAATGCGTTGTTCAGAAGAGACCACCACCCTGCTCGTACTCTTATGGATTTATGGGCAGCCCTGCAGATTTGTTGTGTCAGTTCCCTCCAACACTACCTCAAACATTAGCCGAGGCCATGGCACGTCGTGTTGCGGCGCTTCCGAGTGCTCGCGGGGGCCCTACGCAGGCAGGCGTACCAGTTTCTTTGGCTCTTCAGTGTAAACTACACTTTAAGAAACATTCGAATCAAAAATTGTGCAAATATGAAATACACACTATCGAATTTCACGCTAAATGTAATATCCAGATTGGCAGAACATGTATTTTATTTTAGACCCGTTGTTACATTGACAAAAAGTTGCCTGATACTATTGGTGAGAAACAGATGACCTACACTCCGACTGACACTTTCAGAAAAAAGCTCAGTGCAAACGGATCTTGACACTGCTTCTCTATCCGTCGAACTGGATTGCGCATATCACCTTTTGAAATACGGACAGCAGTTGTACTGCACCTATGATCTGCTCTTTCGGGCACTGGCCGCCGTACAGGTGATGTACGTAGCGTACCTGCTGTTCTCTGCCTACACAGTGGACGTAGTATGCCGTCCGAAAACCCAAAGGCTGAAATTACCCTAGTACAAAACAGAACTCGAGTTAAGATTGCTGTTTGCTCACTAGCCAGGAACAGAAATTCGACTAAAAAAAAGAAGCACTTCAATATGTGTCAGACATCACAGACAGGTAGAGAATCATCATTCCAGTAAACAGAATAACATCTCTGTCTCAGAGGAACGACTCATGCACTCACCTTGTCCAACGTATCACTTCTTGAGATTTGACCGCCAGCTGCTCCGCTATGTCCATAGCCGGCGAAGTCCCTTCTAACGATCTTAGGAGGCAAGTGCTCTCGATCGCAGCTGGCGCTGAACTCTCTTTTCTCCAACCATACGCCGCTACCCAGGTGGACACAGGTCTACGTTTAGGCTCCAGGCGACGAAACCCAACGGCCGTTACAAAAACATTATCTCCCACTACATGGGTTATGAATCTGGCAGCCAACCACCCGAAACTCCTACCCCCTCAGAAGAATTTTTGGAAGCTCCATTTCCTCTTCTTAATGCGTCCCCACTTTTTTCAGATTCAGTCATGCTCCGGCGTTGGCCACAGAGGTCAGCTTGCAAGCATCCTTTGTGACCACGGGAATTCCTTCGCACTGAAAGGATGTGCTTTGGCTTTATTCCGCCACTGACGCTCTTTCTGCAGGTACACACTATTCTGAACATTTTTCGTCTAGTCAGGGAGCACATGCCGACCACTCTGTCCGGGCAGTAACTGTCCGTCCACGTAGAATGCGATAAGATGCTTCCCAGTCTCTCCTTAGCCGACAGCAGCTTCTGAGGAACATGAGGTCACTTGGCCCGTTCTGTCACTGCTCATCCCTAATTACACCCCAGACACGCCGTATCACGGAAGCTGTAGTACATGGTGCCAGTCAGTAACAGCCAATGTATTGATTAATCCGATTTTCCATCGTAAATACGATGTAATGAAAATATAAATCTACAAGAATGGTAAATGCACAGTGGCAAAGTCTTTGCAGTTTACACTGCTGACCCCTCATCTTCTGCTGTGATGTGGTGCTATTTGATCTAGCAGAAAATTGTCTCGGCAGAACATCTTCTATTTGCCCTTGAGAACAGGCAACTTTCTTGTTGTACCAATCTCTACCATTCTTCATGTTTAAAGACTGATTTCTGTACTTATTAACCACTGGACATTAGTTGCACCTTGCAGCTGAATGTTCGGTTGTGTCACAGCAGGTACAAATCAATATCAAAATGACCTGTGATATAACAAAGTTTTCCAGTGGATTAGAATCAATGTTAACAAAGTCTTCACACCGTCTCTTCTTGCAATGTATAATATTTCTGGCTTATTCAGCCATCATATTAGGCTCCAGGAAGCTATTCCCAGGGCAGTGCAGATGCAAATGGTTCAAATGGCTCTGAGCACTATGGGGCGCAACTGCTGTGGTCATAAGTCCCCTAGAACTTAGAACTACTTAAACCTAACTAACCTAAGGACATCACACACATCCATGCCCGAGGCAGGATTCGAACCTGCGACCGTAGCGGTCGTGCGGTACCAGACTGTAGCGCCTTTAACCGCTCGGCCACTTCGGCCGGGAGATGCAAGAAGCATAGAGATGTCGCAATGTGGGATGAGGTACCGGTGACAGATGTTAGATTCGGTACCATTCCCGTGAGAAAGACCGCCTGTATGATGCTGCTGCTCTGTGACTGGCTGCTGTGTTCGGCGGTAGGGCGCCAAAACGTTAAACTTTAGTTGCTATTATTAATTAAACCTGTCATCCAAATTACTTCATTTTTTTAAATAAACATCTCTCAACAGCCAGCTATCAATCAATCATTTCAAAATTATTAAAATCAATGTATTACTAAAACAAAATGACGATATTACTGCCGATACACTTCGGTGGCGTTCGGGTCACGCCTTGCTGGCTTGGCGCGCGAAGTGTCTCGGGCAGTTCAGCTCTCCAGTTCTGACCGTTCCAGTAGACAGACATGTTGTCTGTTATAGCAGTATTTGTTTCATGCAATTTTATTTACTGCAGTTCCGACCGTCGCTATATACAGACATGTTGTCTGTGGCAGGATGTATTTCATGTTATTTTAGCCAGATATAATGACTGTGGAAAGATATGTTCAATACGTTGTGATCAAGAACAGTTTCTCGTGTCCATATCAATAAAAACGCGAGTGACATCCCAAATGAGTTATAGTTTATTCGTAGGAGCAGTTCCTTGCAAAGTTAATTTCAGCCTCAAGAAAAAGAATCCACGACCTGCGTGCTGTTTTCTGCGCTGGGGACATCATCATCATGCAGACAGCAGGTTAGTGAAGTGTACAAGAACTTATGTATTCCACACAGGGACAGGGCAGTGGAAACAACTAGGCACCTCACGTGTACTGCATGCACAGTAAAAATGTGCTCAGTGACACGTCATCTGCAGTAATGCAGAAGAGGTAAAGAAGGATGAAAGTATTAACACTATCTCACTTTTATTCCTTTTTTCTTGCCGTAAATGGCAGCCTCGAACCTATGTATGAGTGCGCTGATGCAACTCAACCTCAAGACCTAACGCATTCAGTCTCCAAATACTAAAGTACGACCGATTATAGCTGTACAGTGCCATATTTATCAAAAGACAAACATTCCATCATCTTAGAATGTAAACAACATTCCTATGATAATCTGTTAGAAGGTACTGTTGATCAGCTGGACAACTATTACAGCCAATATTCGATTTTATAGCTCAGGACGTGTGCCTAACAGCTCAAACTGAACATATTGGACAAAAATAAATGACTATTCCAAGAAAATCATTTTGATACAATACAAGCAGAACAAACAAATGGACAAGTAGAAAGCATGGTTAGCATCTGCAGAAGGCTATTGTTTGTTGCTGACGTTGTGGGTAATGGATACACTATTTTCGTTGTACAAGATATTCATGCTCACTCGCTAAGGTATATTTATAGGAAAGGGGTAATTGTTTTGGTTTGGCGAGGCGTCCTACTATGATCAGGCGGGGTGTGGAGTTCTCTTAGTACAAAGCCGCTATGGTGCATGCATTCGCTCAATTTAGAGAGGAGCTAATGCACTAATTTTGAGTACCTGCCAACTGTCAAAGAGCCTGATATGGCAGTAGCTCGATTTCTGGCAGAGTTATCGCACTGTCAGAAATGCCCTGTAGATTCTCGACTTCATGGTGATCATCAGTGTTCAGACTTGGAAAACATCATGACGAGACCCCATGGTACTGTGATGACTGTGCTTCTGAACTACCTCATATTTCGAAACTAACCGCTACTATTTGTATAATAAGCATCTCGGAATTGTGGGTCCATTCTACAGACCTCTGCTATTACGTTCACAAGATATTACTGCATAATGTTGTGTGTGATACACCTCTCCTCGCACGTAATAGGCCCCTTTATTTTGATGCCTTCGTTTACTTGAGCTCTTTGTTTCTTGTGTCTTAAGGGCTTTCTTGGATTTATTCTTCTCTCCTGCCTTCAAATCATCCTACCTGTAGTCTTCTGACCCGTCCTTTCTTGTTTTGGGATCAAGTTTGGTTTCAGGGTGGCTCTGCTTATGATGGTAGTCAAATGATAAATAGAATCACTTCCCAAGTGGAGATGTTTTTGCGTCTTGCCCCGCTGTGTTTGGCAGTAAGACCTAGTTGAGAAGAAATCAGCTCAACGTTCTCGACAATGTCACGTCGTTATGTTGCGTTGTACCCATCTAAGTAGCCTGCTATTACTGAAGAGGACAGTGATAGTCTGACAGCGTCTATCTCCCCACATTTTCATCGTAATTGTGCCAGTCTCCCTTTCCAGGGTACCAGGTTCTTTGTGACTTTAATAATGCGTCCTCCGCATCGGCTTCTGACACCACATGCCTGTTCTGCCAAGGCCGCATTCTGAAGCCTGGAGATTGCCGTGCTGCTTGTCAAATGCGCGCCCTAGTGTTCACTGCGGGCCGCCTCCTTCCGCCCCCGGCTCGCTTTCCTTCTCGTCCGGCCATTACAGCCCTTAGCCGGCCTTGACCGAGCAGTTCTAGGAGCTTCAGTCCGGAACCGAGCTGCTGCTCCGGTCGCTGGTTCGAATCCTGCCTCGGGCATGGATGTGTGTGATGTCCTTAGACTACTTAGGTTTAAGTAGTTCTAAGTTCTAGGGGACTGATGACCTCACTTGTTAAGTCCCATACAGCTTACAGGCATTTGAACATTTTTTGAACAGCCCTCAGACGTCCAACCTGCCCACGTCTGGCTTCCTGTCCTAGCAACCTCTGCTTTCGTGATATGTGTGTTCTGCTTAGATGTGGTCACAGTTGCTCACCCCATCCGACACCCTGCAAACACTGTGCAAGACAAGACCGACGAGAAAGAAAGCCCGTGATGCGTACGTCACACCACTTGCTAGCAGCCATCTCCGGTGCGGAGCGAGTAACTAATTCAGACGAGCTTAATAATTCTTGACTGCAAGTTTAAATGCATGCAAGATCTCGAGCGTTCGCGAAGTGTGGCGGGTAACTCGATTAGTGTGACGTCACAAGTCCGTTGCATGGCCTGCAAATCTCATTGATCCGGTACAAGATTGCTTAAGACTAAATGCTTACGTAATTGCTGAATCAAAGGCGCAAGATTGCTTAACACTACATGTTTGTACAACTATTTGGCTTTACATTTCAGTTACCAACCTAAAGGCACAAAATTACTTAAGACTACATACACCCATATCTAATTGGCTTTATCTTTCAAAAGATTGCATTTCAAAATGATTTTATTACTCTACTTCAACAAAATTTAACATGTGTTACGTTGTGACTGAAGGATTTCTGACTGTGTTAGATGGGCATGAGCGGTGAATATATGTTGGTTAGTACAGTTTATCAGTTCGTGCAGCTAACGTTTTTTGCTACCCAGAATGACCATAAAGTCAATATTAAAGTTAGTTATTAAATTATTAAAGCTATGTCCCTATTATTTGACGTGCTCTCTCAATTGCTTCACAACGGCTGGCGCTACCATTTGTGAACAGGACAGAATATGCCGTTTCATGTAGTAATGTTTCCCACACACTGTGTAGCACATTTTTTCTTCTGTAATGCCTCTAAAATGTCATTGTTAATGAGAAAAATATTTTAATGAGTACTTTTCCCTATTATTTAGCTTTTTAGGTTTGCCGTATTCAAAGTCCGTTAATAGAAATTGCGGCTCATGTATTGCAGTTGGGTTCGAGCCTATACACGTAACGTGCCGTTTAGTAACAGGGTTATTTCAATGAATCTTGTACTGAATTAATGCAGTTAATAATACTCTCTGCCTTAGCTAGCATAAGAACGTGGTTATAAAATCAGGGGATAACACACATTTGTGGCTAGTTGTAACACATTACGTCGTAGACAGGCATTCTAACAGAAAATTCCATGTGAAAACGCTCATCAAAAATTAAATAGCAGACAGTTTACATTAATTTCAGCTATTTAGTTGCTCTCATACTATTTAAAGTCCGCCCTGATAGCTACAGCCTCGTGAGACAGGTTATGGAGTCACAGATCCTCCCCAGCTCCTTTTGATGAGGCTTATTGTTCCAGATGAGCTATTAACTCACGAAACAAAGTATGCAGCTTTGGATGAGGCTCGATTCCACATACGTGATTCCAGACAGAGGTCAATCAGAAAACCCGAGGTTCTGAGACTCATCAACCACCGTCCCATGGCTCCAGATTTATAGACCTGGATGAGTCACCTTTCCGGCAATCCAGGTTTAGAGGGTCAGATCAGACGGAATCCGGAGAAGATAGATGTGTGGAACGAGATCCTTTGAACTCTGGTGAACGTAGATCAAGAATGTCGGGTTCCCAACAGTACAGAGAATTTGATAAGACATTTTCTCCTGTCCCACGTATCCGGGAAGACAGAATTTCAGGTTCAGATTTTCCTCCCCAGCGGTCGAGGTCATCTTATGCGAAGTCTGCCAATTCTTATTACTCGAGGCGCTCAGGCTCTCACAGCATCAACTTGTAGATAATCCCCATCTGTAGTAGCTCTTGATTGGTATTTGCAGACAGTGGCTCCTGTTTGCAGTATCTAACATTCCAAATTCTGGGGACAGTTGATGAATGCTATTGACATAATTTTAGTATTAAGTTGCTGGACTTGCTCTTAAATTTTCGTGAGCTCATGCATTTGTCAATGCTTCAAAATATTCTATGAGAATACTGTCACTCATTTTGAAACTTTTTTGTTTAAATTGTTACACGTGAGTGCCTGGTGATGAGTACTTACTAACAGGCCTGTCCATTTGCTCTTAATTGCAAGTCATTAAACAGGTTAATAACATGTTTTGATCACATTCATCAGGAAAATTTGTTTTTGTAACTGTTTTACTAGTTCGTGTAGTTTAGTGAAAGAAGTAAGCTTAAGGAAGTATGTCACATTTTGTCCACATAGTGACGTGAGTAAACATACCGTCATTATCCGCAGTGCCAGCATTTAATATTGTGTTCAATGTTCAGAGAATATTGTAAAGCAAGTAGTTTAAATATTCATACTGTGTTAGTTGTATTTTGTGTATGTATTTCATTATTTGAACATTTTTCCGATGCAGAAACTTACTTTCCAATTATTATGCAGAACAAAATTATAAGAAGTTTCTGAATAGATAGCAAAGGTGAAACAAAAAAAAAAAATTGCTGAGTGGTCAGTGCGGTGGTCTGTCACTCCCAGGGGCTCGAGTTCGATTCCCGGCTGGGTTGGAGATTTTCTACGCTCAGGGACTGGGTGTTGTGCTGTCCTCATTATCTTTTCATCATCATCGTCAGTAGAAGGCAACGGGAAACCACCACTGGAATCACTTCCCTAGACGCTCATGAGGTGGACCTCTCTGACGAGGCTTCCCCCATGACAAAACCTGCCGTAAGATTAAACACAAAGTTCTCGTACTATTTAACTGATAGCATAACTGTAATGGCTCTTCGTTAAATGTAGCCAGAAAAACAGAAAATTAATTTAAATCCACCTACTTGCAAGAAGATATAAAATGTTCGCAGCGCTAGGTCCGCTTACTACTGTGTAAGAAAGTATTAGTAATCTGGTGCGCTGACGTGAGCGCCGCTGGACGGGAAAAGGTTTAAATTCAATTTTGCCGCTTAATGGCGGCGATCTGGTCGATCAAGCGTGGCCAGATTGTTTTTCCGTCGGCCTGCGATGAATGTTGAAATAATGCAGATATTTGACACAAGACAAACAAAACTACGAAATAAAGACATGAAGCAACCAGTTTTAAAGAGTTATCTATTTAATCAGTTAATTCATGACATATCGATTCCATACCTGATACGGTTACGAAAGCTGTTATGACATCTACCAGGACAAGAAAACAAGAAACAAGGAGACAAGACGGACAAGAGAAATGGAGAGTAAAGTGTTTCTTCTGTATATACAAAAAATGGTTCAAATGGCTCTGAGCACTATGAGACCTAACATCTGAGGTCATCAGTCCTCTAGAACTTAGAACTACTTAGACCTAACTAACCTAAGGACAGAACACACATCCAAGCCCGAGGCAGGATTCGGACCTGTGACCGTAGCAGGCTCGCGGTTCCGGACTGAAGCGCCTAGAACCGCTCGGCCCCAATGCCGGCTCTGTGTATACAAAAATGAAAGGTAATAATTCTCGTTAGTACAATTATCATAATACATGTATACGACGTATACCGTCTGTGATTCAATACGTTAATAAGTTTTACAAAGTTAATTATTTTTGATAATAGATTTGTCCATACATCCACATGGTATCTTCTGCTAATTTCATATAGTCTTATACATGTTTCGTCGAACTGCAGTTTATGACAACATATGAAAACGCCATACTTACGAGATGGTGACCTAACGTAACTCAGTAAATCAGACAGCTCGTGCTACGTACCTTTTATAGTTAATGTTTTGCATTCTAGCTGAGCCAAGCGTGGCTCGCGCTCATGCCGTTTGATTTTGTGGTTCTGTTGTAAGTAGGCTGTTTAGGTTTTTATGTTGGTAACGCCACGTATCGATCTGTATGAAAATCACTGACTGTGCTGTGTGCAGTATGTGGCTGGTTGGCATTGTTGTAATATTCGCTATTGTAGTGTTCGGCAGTTGGATGTGAACAGTGCGTAGCATTGCGCAGTTGGAAGTGAGCCGCCAGCAGTGGTGGATGTGGGAAGAGAGATAGCAGAGTTTTGAGAGAGGATGATCTGAACTTGTGTCCATCAGAGAGAGTAAATTTGTAATACTGGATATCATGACTGATATACATATATATATATATATATATATATATATATATATATATATATATATATATCATGGCTTTTGAACACTATTAAGGTAAATATATTGTTTGTTCTCTATCAAAATCTTTCATTTGCTAACTATGCCTATCAGTAGTTAGTGACTTCTATAGTTAGAATCTTTTATTTAGCAGGCAGTATTGGTGCTCGCTGTATGGCAGTAGTTCGAGTAACGAAGATTTTTGGTGAGGTAAGTGATTCATGGAAGTTATAGGTTATTGTTAGTCAGGGCCATTCTTTTGTAGGGATTATTGAAAGTCAGATTGCGTTGCGCTAAACATATTATGTGTCAGTTTAGTGATGATCAGAATAAGTAAAGAGAGAAATGTCTGATTACGTTCAGTTTTGCTCAGCTGTTTGAAAATCAAATAACGCAAGGGGTTTATCAGCAAAATCAGTCATAAATCTTTTTAAGGGGAGGTTTGACTGTCTCCTCGTTTTTTCTTTAATTCGATTTACTGGCGTCTCTAGGTTGCTGGTTTGCTTGCCCGTCAGTGGCAGCAGCAGCACTTATCGATAAGTGCACTGTCGTACTATCTCTGGAGCGACCGCTAGTATTTCAGGGTCGTCGTCAGTCTGGATGTGAGTGGGGAGCTCAACCGGGACGCAGCAGCAGTGAAGTCGGGAACGGAGCGCCAGTGAGGTGCGGTCAGCCAGTGCTCGCCGACCGCTGGCGACACACATGAACTGTCCGCTGGAAGGAGATTGAAGCTGGACGACCGTTGGTTGGTCGTTCTGTTGGTCGTCTCATCGGGCGACGTGTATTGAGTCTTCGACCGTTTCTGGGCCTCGTCACTTCGTCATCTTGCCGGACGTGGGTCGGTTCCTTCCTTGTGCAGAGATGTAGTGGCCAATGGGCAAGTGTTATCTCTGCGTAGATGGATCCGAGCCTGGGTTCCCGGTTCGCCGTGTCTCCGAATTCCGAACGGACAAGGAGTTGAGTCGGGTTGGAGCTTCGGACGGCGAAGACTCGCCCGACCGTTGCCGACACACGTAGCTTGAGTGGGAACGTCCTGGGTTGGTCGTTCGTCTCATCGGACAACATGTATTTGGTCGCCGACCGCTTGTGGAAACTCTCTGTGTGTCGAACTAATTCGTGCTTGTTGTTCCACACTGATTGCTTTTACGATTGTTCGAGTTCTTGTCCAAGTATGTTTACGTGGAACCGTGTGTAGCTTTTGTGATTTCCACTGAGCAGATGAATGCTGTCTTCGTACTTGAGTAGTGAGTCGGTCGGTTGAAATAGAGCAACGAGCGTCTCGGGTGGAAGGGAATTGATTAGGCTGTTGGTTGGTTCTTCAGCCGTCCCTACGTCGTGTTGCCACCCGACTGTTTAGTTACGCTTGGCTGCCTGTCTCCCCTAAACTGTTGTTAGAGTTTCCTCCCCTCGGAACACTTATGAGCACCACTGTTTGTTGTTTGTGATTGTCATTTTATTGGGTCGCAGCTACTGTGCCAGGGCTTCAGCCGTGTATTAATATTGTGTGCCTTATGTTTAGTATATGGCCTTCAGCCGAACTTCATAACTTTAAGATTAGCCCTTCAGCCGTGTTTAATTTAAAATTCCTATTGCTCTGTATTTAGGCCTTCAGCCGCGTTTGTTTCAGAATCTGTGGCTTTAATATGTAAATCCTTGCCTGTAAAGTTTCCCTTTAATTATTTTGAATTCTTGAAACGGCCTTAAGTCGTCTTCTGTAAATGTTTATCTTAAGGTTGTCTTTAATTATTCTTGAGTAATTGCTAAGGCCTTCAGCCGATAAGATACTTCAAGTTTTCTTAGGATGTATTTCTGTTGTACTGTGTAAAGGCTTATCTTTAAAGTCTCTCCTTTTCTATGCAAAGTAAATTTTTTTTAATTGGGCTTGCAGCCGAAAAATTAACTTGAATTTTCCTTAATATGGCCTTTAGCCGGAATTTGTAAACGCTTGGCTTTTAAAGAATTTCCTTAGCTGATCTGAAATATTATTTTGTCCTTTAGCCGAGAAGATATTGTAATTTTACTTAAGTAAGGCCTTCAGCCGTTACTCTAAATCCTGATGTTTTAGAAGGAATCATTTAAACTTATTTTGGAAAAGTTACTTGGGCCCTCAGCCATGAATTGATCTTTGTTGTTTTAAAGAGAAAACTGTGCTTTGGTTCGAGCAATAAAGTTGTGTGTGTTCTTGTATAACTAACAGTATCTGACCTTGGCCCCTTTCCACAACCTGATCCGCTCTATCCTGCGAAACCAGATTTCGCTAGTTTTATCTCTAGTTCCTTCTTCCGCATTCACAGATTCCTGGTCATTCCCAAGTTCCACCTCAGCGTTATTTCTTACGTGACTTATGTTTCACACCTAATGAGCATTTTTGCATTAGTTTTAAAATACACTCCTGGAAATTGAAATAAGAACACCGTGAATTCATTGTCCCAGGAAGGGGAAACTTTATTGACACATTCCTGGGGTCAGATACATCACATGATCACACTGACAGAACCACAGGCACATAGACACAGGCAACAGAGCATGCACAATGTCGGCACTAGTAAAGAGTATATCCACCTTTCGCAGCAATGCAGGCTGCTATTCTCCCATGGAGACGATCGTAGAGATGCTGGATGTAGTCCTGTGGAACGGCTTGCCATGCCATTTCCACCTGGCGCCTCAGTTGGACCAGCGTTCGTGCTGGACGTGCAGACCGCGTGAGACGACGCTTCATCCAGTCCCAAACATGCTCAATGGGGGACAGATCCGGAGATCTTGCTGGCCACGGTAGTTGACTTACACCTTCTATAGCACGTTGGGTGGCACGGGATACATGCGGACGTGCATTGTCCTGTTGGAACAGCAAGTTCCCTTGCCGGTCTAGGAATGGTAGAACGATGGGTTCGATGACGGTTTGGACGTACCGTGCACTATTCAGTGTCCCCTCGACGATCACCAGTGGTGTACGGACAGTGTAGGAGATCGCTCCCCACACCATGATGCCGGGTGTTGGCCCTGTGTGCCTCGGTCGTATGCAGTCCTGATTGTGGCGCTCACCTGCACGGCGCCAAACACGCATACGACCATCATTGGCACCAAGGCAGAAGCGACTCTCATCGCTGAAGACGACACGTCTCCATTCGTCCCTCCATTCACGCCTGTCGCGACACCACTGGAGGCGGGCTGCACGATGTTGGGGCGTGAGCGGAAGACGACCTAACGGTGTGCGGGACCGTAGCCCAGCTTCATGGAGACGGTTGCGAATGGTCCTCGCCGATACCCCAGGAGCAACAGTGTCCCTAATTTGCTGGGAAGTGGCGGTGCGGTCCCCTACGGCACTGCGTAGGATCCTACGGTCTTGGCGTGCATCCGTGCGTCGCTGCGGTCCGGTCCCAGGTCGACGGGCACGTGCACCTTCCGCCGACCACTGGCGACAACATCGATGTACTGTGAAGACCTCACGCCCCACGTGTTGAGCAATTCGGCGGTACGTCCACCCGGCCTCCCGCATGCCCACTATACGCCCTCGCTCAAAGTCCGTCAACTGCACATACGGTTCACGTCCACGCTGTCGCGGCATGCTACCAGTGTTAAAGACTGCGATGGAGCTCCGTATGCCACGGCAAACTGGCTGACACTGACGGCGGCGGTGCACAAATGCTGCGCAGCTAGCGCCATTCGACGGCCAACACCGCGGTTCCTGGTGTGTCCGCTGTGCCGTGCGTGTGATCATTGCTTGTACAGCCCTCTCGCAGTGTCCGGAGCAAGTATGGTGGGTCTGACACACCGGTGTCAATGTGTTCTTTTTTCCATTTCCAGGAGTGTATTACACATGACAAATGTTCTTTTTATACAGACTTCTTTTATGTTATCCTTGCAAAATTATAAGTCTACTTTCCCTTCCTACCAGGGTCAAACGAACTCTCTTCTCCTCCCTGTCTCCATATATTTCTTTAAATAAACTCCACTCACGTACACTGCGACAAGCCCTCTCAATCTTTAATAAAAACCATAGACCTCGCACCTGCAAGAAGCTCACTACATCTAAAAAAATTGGCTTTCTGCATCAGTCTGACAGTGAGAAATACAATAACAACCGAAGACACACTGACTTGGCCAACGAACACCTAACGCTATTACGTCACTCTAACTAGAAAATATTTATTTTTTTGGTGACTTTCAGATACACAGGTTGTCTGCACGACCTGACTTCTGACGAAGATTTTGTCCTGTCGAAAGCATTGTTAGGTTTGTTCATCTTCATTATACCTCTCTACGTAACATACGTTGTCCAAACTGTTGACAGATTATAGCTCACTGAACCTATGTTCGCACAATCTAGGATTACTGCCCATTTTAAAAGAAACGTAACTTTCTTTGATTTTACTCATTTAACGCTTCCCTGATATAAGGGTACTGTATCTAACGCCTCCATCTCCGTTGCCATTACAACAGTTCTTATGACACTCCAAACGAACACATGACACCCCAGTTTCCTACTTGTAAGTAGGCTGTTCAGGTTTTTATGTTGGTAACGCCACGTATCGATCTGTATGAAAATCACTGGCTGTGCTGTGTGCAGTCTGTGGCTGGTTGACATTGTTGTAATATTCGCTATTGTAGTGTTGGGCGATCTCAGAAAGGTACCAGTTAGTTGAATGTAGTCAATTACAGTCATTGGAAAAGGAATGGACAAGGTACAGGGGTACAGGGACACAGTACTAGAAGTGGCTAAAGAATGTCTTGGAACGGTTAACGTAACAGAGTACTGAGAATGAGGAACAATAGTTCTAAAATGGTTCAAATAGCTCTGAGCACTATGGGACTTTACATCTGAGGTCATCAGACCTAGTACTTAGAACTACTTAAACCTAACTAACCTAAGGACATCACACACATCCATGCCCGAGGCAGGATTCGAACCTGCGACCGGAAGAATAGTGTTAGATGCCCTTTTTTTTGGTGTTTTTGTTATTTGTTTTCATTGGTGGGAACAGACGTTCTTGACTCGAATTTAATTAATTGCTTGCTACTGGTGGAAGTAGGTGAATTAGAAATGGGCAGCAGTAGTGACGTAGTGCTGTTTACTTGCTGCCTAGTGCCGGTGGAGACGTGGCAGTACTCCGTGTGCCTTAGGCCGCGGTGGTCTCTAGAGCACTTGCTCCGCTTGAGCTGCCGTTCCAGAGCGCTGTTAACTGCTGGCAGCCAAGACGCCGGAAGTCGATATCCGTCCTCTCTGTTCATGTTGGCGGGTCGCTCGGCTATTTCTATCGCCTCTCTAATCTTCCTCCTGAACGTAAGAGGCTGTTTCTCCGGCACGCAGGCTTCTCGAAATTCTGTTTGCCGCACTCATACTGGCATTCTGCCACCGCCAAATTGTTGGGTTGTCTCTTCCAATAATCAGATATCCGTGTGCTGATCGGTCATTCCGTCTAGCCTACATCTACAAGGGAAACTACCTATCGCTTCCCCCTCATATCTAGTGGTAAAACTGCCCAATGGACAGAACGTCAAAAACAGAACACAGAATAAGAACAGGGAGAAGGTATACTGAACTGTGAAAAAGAAGCAAAATAGAAAGAATGACCGGTAAAAGTATAAGATGTGCGACATCGAACATGTACCAAGAACGACGGCGTCGTAGTTGTGTGGTCACGGTGTTGGACTGCAAAGCTGTAGGTCCGTGTTCAGATCTCCCTAATACCCCTTTTTTTCACAACATTACGAATTTTCCGTCCGCTCGATGAGGTGTCTGTTCTCCTGCTGTATTCTTGGCAAATGTAATACTATATACTGGTTATAGAATACGAGCCGGCCGAAGTGGCCGCGCGGTTCTGGGCGCTGCAGTTTGGAACCGCGAGACCGCTACGGTCGCAGGTTCGAATCCTGCCCCGGGCATGGATGTGTGTGATGTCCTTAGGTTAGTTAGGTTTAAGTAGTTCTAAGTTCTAGGGGACTAATGACCTCAGAAGTTGAGTCCCATAGTGCTCAGAGCCATTTGAACCATTTTTTATAGAATACGAGTCATGCGGTAAGAATATAATAACGTCGCAAGTAAATGCTATAAATAATGAGAGCAGGCAAGATGCCGCATAGACGTCTCTTAGAAGTGAATACAACAATTAAATGGGTGTAAACTATGTAACAACAAAGTTATTCAAGAGTCAAAACTTGCGAAACGGAACGCTAGAGTCATAACAGAAACTTGTGTATAGAAAATGGAATGTATGTATGGTTCAAATGGCTCTGAGCACTATGGAACAGCTGAGGTCATCAGTCCCGTAGAAATAACCTAAGGACAGCACACACACCCATGCGCCAGGTAGGATTCGAACCTGCGACTGTAGCGGTCGCTTGGTGCCAGACTGTAGTGCCTAGAACCGCTCGGCCACTCCGGCTGGCGATGTATGTATGTCTGGAGGTACCTTCCTTGTTGCTGCAAACGGACGTTACGTCACGACATAGGCACAAAGCTGAGTACAGCGAACAGAGACGTCGATGCAGGACGGACCATCATTTCATAAGAAAAAGGTACACGAGAAAGATTCAAACGCGGATCTCCCCCTTCGCAGTGCAGCACCATGGCCACATAATCGCGACGCCGTGGCTACTCAATTTCGTTCGATGTTGCACATCTTGAGATTGGATCTTTCAGAGTTTCTATTTTGCTTCTTCCTGTTTTCATGCTTGATCTGTGTTCAGTTTTTGATGGGCTATCCACTTACGAGAAACGACATTGATATTTCTTTAAATATCGATATATCGGATTTCTGGTATTTCTCAAAATATCAGCAGTCCTACTATTCCCTCGTCTGGCTGCTGCTGGTCCCTCACCTCTGGTGCGGGATGACACAAAATGTTTCATTTTTATCACAAATGAGACTCCCCCAGCTGTACTTAAGATTTTATATTTATTTGGCTACTAGTTTCGACTACTATCCTTGACCCACTGCTTTAAACTTCACACTAGTTACTGCCCGCCTACATGTGTAGCACGTATTGGTCTCACCGCGGACTTCTACTGCTCAGCCACACACAACTGATTTCATCAATGTGTACAGGCCTGAAGATAGCGTTGACGCAAAGTCGAAACTAGTAGCTAAATAAATATAAAATCGTAAGCACAGCTGGAGGAGTTTCATTTTCAGTAAAAATTATACCAGCTGTGTCCCACCATAACCCAATTTAAATATGGATGTACGAAGATCAAAATGTTTTAGGCAGTCCATTACTTGTTCCCAGATAGTCAGATAGTGGGCCCAGATGTAAACGAATTTCTATGTGCTTGAAACTTAACATCAGGATTGATGGCCACGAAGTAGATGAAGTTAAGGAATTCTGATACCTAGGCAGCAAAATAACCAGTGACGGACGGAGCAAGGAGGACATCAAAAGCAGACTAGCACTGGCAAAAAGGGCATCCTGGCTGAGAGAAGTCTACTAGTTCAAAAAATAGGCCTTAATTTGAAGAAGAAATGTATGGGAATGTACGTTTGGAGCACAGCATTTTATGGTAGTGAAAGTTGAACTGTGGAAAAACCGGAACAGAAGAGAATCAAGCATTTGAGATATGGTGCTACAGACGAATGTTGAAAATTGGATGGACTGACAAGGCAAGGGATGAAGAGGTTCTGCGCAGAATCGGAGAGGAAAGGAGTATGTGGAAAACACTGACAAGGAGAAGGTGTTGTGAATTGGCAGGAGCCAATTCACGGGGTTTGGAGGAAGCCGAAAGGCACGCGTTTAAGCTCACGCAGGCTGGCGTGAGGTCTGGAACATTACAAGGAAATGAGAACTTAGAAAAACGGACGCATTTGCTGTAATACTTAACTTTAATCCATAATTGTAAAACATCTTTCTTGACTGTACATGCTTCACAAGATAAATATCAATTGAATACGGCGCCTTGCTAGGTCGTAGCAAATGACGTAGCTGAAGGCTATGCTAACTATCGTCTCGGCAAATGAGAGCGTAATTTGTCAGTGAACCATTGCTATGAACGTCGGCTGTACAACTGGGGCGAGTGCTAGGACGTCTCTCTAGACCTACCGTGTGGTGGCGCTCGGTCTGCAATCACTGACAGTGGCGACACGCGGGTCCGACGTATACTAATGGACCGCGGCCGATTTAAAGGCTACCACCCAGCAACTGTGGTGTCTGGCGGTGACACAACACAGAAGGCACATCTGTTAAGATATCAGGGAATGACTTCCGTGGTACCAGAGGCAGCTGTAAAGAGGAAAAACAGTAGAAGAAGACAGAGACTGGAATACAGCCAGCAAATAAATGAGGACGTAGGTTGCAAGTGCTGCTCTGAGATGAAGAGATTGGCACAGGAGAGAAATTCGTGGGGGGCCGCATCAAATCAGTCAGAAGACTGCTTGGTGCTGTAATATTACCCTCCCACACATCACTATTAAAATTCTCTGTCTCTGCACAAGTTGTGAAACCTCCGTGAGGCGTAAGGTATAGAAATGCAAATTTTTTTACTTATCTCCATTTTATCTTGTTGTTGGCTCCAGTTATTGCGTCTAGGGGCACATTCTTGCGGCTGAAATTTTGAATTACTGGGTTCCAGGTGACTAAATAACTGATGGCCCGCCCAGTTGGCCGTGCGGTCTAACGCTCGGCTTTCCGGGCAGGAAGGAGCGCCCGGTCCCCGGCACGAATCCGCAAGGCGGATCTGTGTCAAGGTCCGGTGAACCGGCCAGTCTGTGGATGGTTTTTAGGCGGTTTTCCATCTACCTCGGCGAATGCGGGCTAGTTCCCCTTATTCCGCCGCAGTTACACTATGTCGGCGATTGCTGCGCAAACAAGTTCTTCACGTACGCGTACACCACCATTACTCTACCACGCAAACATAGGGGTTACACTCGTCTTGTATGAGACAATCCCTGGGGGGTCCACCGGGGGCCGAACCGGACAATAACCCTGGATTCGGTGTGGGGCGGCGGAGGGGTGAAGTGGACTGCGGTAGTCGTCGTAGGGTTGTGGACCACTGCGGCTGCGGCGGGGACGGAGTCTCTCCGTCGTTTCTAGGTCCCCGGTTAACATAACATACAATACATACAATACAATACAAATAACTGATGAAGTACTATGTGTTGCTATGATTTTCTTTTATTCTATCCCATTCTTCTACATCACACTGACTTTATAATCTCCTTTTCCATACAACTATCAATTAAATTGTTGTAGACGAGATTGAAAAACAGGTGTGGTTGACAGACGTGGTCGACAGGAAATTTGACGACAAGTATGGCTGACTTCACGTTTCCATGGAGTTCAACTTCGAGCCACCATCACATCCGAATGCCCTCAGAATTTGCACATTGCGTGATTCGATCACTGGGTAAAATGGAGACCCAGAATGAGGACCCTTTCAAACTGTCAGGTGCCGATAGCGCTATCTCACACGAGGCCACAGTGGTCACTCAACATCTGACGCTATTCACGCCCCTTATACACTCTCCCAGACCTAGTAACAACACTCTGGTGGCCGTTCTACCTACCTTAGAGAGTTGCAAGTCTATTGATTTACCCACCCACTGACTGTAAGAATTATTACGTGATCTACGTAATGGAAGTCTCTTATTACACCAGTAAATCGAATCTGTTCAGCATGTACTATACATGTCAGTTAACGATTTTTGCAGCCTACTCATTAAAAATCGTTTCAATAAAGACATGTTGCTGCTCAATAATAAATCGTCTGATGTGACAGTCTTTGCCATTCCACTTTCGCAACAACTTCATTAGAAAGAAGCCTGCTGCCACATCTTTGCATTGGCGTTTATCCTCACCATGGCAACCACTAGTTTGCCTATTGACTTCGCAACTTCAGTGGAAAGAAGCCTGCTGCCACATCTATGGAACGGCGTCCAACTTCACCATGGCAACCAGTGGTTCCAAATGGTTCACTAACAGGCCTTGAAAGGGCAACCCATGTACTGTCAAAACGAAGTTAATTTGTCCTATATGTTTAAATATTTTTAACACTTCTTAATTGACAATTGCTGTTAAATAAGCTAAATTTAGTGTGTGATTACTTTCCTTTCTTGACAATGTTCTTTTAACTAAGAAATTTTACATTGTTATTCGACCTATAACCCATTCGTTAGTAATGACATCATTCCGTCAGCGTAGGTGGAGCCTCCATTATTTATAGTATGACGTGCACTGGTTTCTCCAGTAGTGATTCCTCAGCAGAAGGAGGTTCTTACTCATTGGTAATTCATCGTTTTATAGCATTATAACTTTATGTATTTTCTTTAATGTATGTAGCCCCCTAATTAAAGCTTTGTATATGACTTGTAGGTCTGAAGATGACCACGGTAGAGGTCGAAACCGGTCACCGTAATAAATAAATTGTGATGAAGACTGTTTTTGATAGTAAATAAATGCTAGGATGCTTCACTTAACAAGACCATGGTGCCCACATCACTCATCTTCGGTGAACTACGCCTGTAATCGGTCTGAATATATTGTTGTGTATAGGACTCTAAATTGAATCCTTCTTTCCCATAATGCACTCTCAATGCTTTCACGATATGAGCGATTAGTTAACAGTTAACTAGTAGTGATATATCCAGTGTCGGAAGAGAAATCAAGTTTACAATTTAATATTTCGTCGATTATGTTACCATACGAGGTGGAGTGTTTGTTCAGATGGACAAATGCGTGGGAGGAGATCAGGCGCAGCATTGTCAAAGAAAGGAACGTCTCATTTTAATGAAGTTTTTTACGGAGCCTAAATGAAAGCCTGATCAGCACCCTTACTGCTGCTGTTTACTGATGTTATAATGGACGATAGTGAGTTTTGTGCACGAATTTTGATTTCACTATCGGCTCAATGCTTATTATTGGTTGCATACATAGGGACACTTGAACAAAAACCAGCACCTCGTACTGAACTAAAATTTCCTCAAATCAAATCTATTTCAGACAAATCTGTGTAATAATTAATTGCAATACTTCCCAAACATGTGATCAGAGATCCCAGATTTGACCCAAAGTACAGGTATAATACCCATAACAAATGTCTGAACACGGAACTTAATGAACACATTTGTTATAACGCCTATGACTAATCGAGGGTTAAAACTTTAATAGTGCCTTTGAAAGACCTTAGCCGAAACAAAGCCCCGGGAGTAGACAACTTCCATTAGAACTACTGACGGCCTTGGGAGAGCCAGTCCTGACAAAACTCTACTATCTGATGAGCAAGATGTATGAGACAGGCGAAGTACCCTCAGCTTCAAGAAGAATATAATAATTCCAATCCCAAAGAAAGCAGGTGTTGACAGATGTGAAAATTACCGAACTATCAGTTTAATAAGTCACAGCTGCAAAATACTAACGCGAATTCTTTACAGACGAATGGAAAAGTTGCTAGAAGCCGACCTCGGGGAAGATCAGTTTGGATTCCGTAGAAATATTGGAACACGTGAGGCAATACTGACCTTACGACTTATCTTAGAAGAAAGATTAAGGAAAAGCAAACCTACGTTTATAGCATTTGTAGACTTAGAGAAAGCTTTTGACAATGTTGATTGGAATACTCTCTTTAAAATTCTGAAGGTGGCAGGGGTAAAATACAGAGAGCGAAATGCTATTTACAATTTGTACATAAACCAGATGGCAGTTATAAGAGTCGAGGGGTATGAAACGGAAGCAGTGGTTGGGAAGGGAGTGAGACAGGGTTGTAGCCTCTCCCCAATGTTAATCAATTTGTATATTGAGCAAGCAGTAACGGAAACAAAAGAAAAATTCGGAGTAGGTATTAAAATCCATGGAGAAGAAATAAAAACTTCGAGGTTCGCCGATGACATTGTAATACTGTCAGAGACAGCAAAGGACTTGGAAGAGCAATTGAACGGAATGGACAGTGTCTTGAAAGGAGGGTATAAGATGAACATCAACAAAATCAAAACGAGGATAATGGAATGTAGTCGAATTAAGTCGGGTGATGCTGCGGGAATTAGATTAGGAAATGAGACACTTAAAGCAGTAAAGGAGTTTTGCTATTTGGGAGCAAAATAACTGATGAAGGTCGAAGTAGAGAGGATATAAAATGTAGACTGGCAATGGCAAGGAAAGCGTTTCTGAAGAAGAAAAATTTGTTAACATCGAGTATAGATTTAAATGTCAGGAAGTCGTTTCTGAAAGTATTTGTATGGAGTGTATCGATGTATGGAAGTGAAACGTGGAGGATAAATAGTTTAGACAAGAAGAGAATAGAAGCTTCCGAAATGTGGTGCTACAGAATAATGCTGAAGATCAGATGGGTAGATCACATAACTAATGAGGAGGTATTGAATAGAATTGGGGAGAAGAGGAGTTTGTGGCACAACTTGACGAGAAGAAGGGACCGGTTGGTAGGACATGTTCTGAGGCATCAAGGGATCACAAATTTAGCATTGGAGGGCAGCGTGGAGGGTAAAAATCGTAGAGGGAGACCAAGAGATGAATGCACTAAGCAGATTCAGAAGGATGTAGGCTGCAGTAGGTCCTGGGAGATGAAGAAGCTTGCACAGGATAGAGTAGCATGGAGAGCTGCATCAAACCAGTCTCAGGACTGAAGACCACAACAACAACAGTGGCTCGTACAAAATAGATACGTGTTCCAAAGTGTTACTGACCTTGAAAGTAGTCACCAGCAATGTGTATAACTCGTTGCCAGCGATGTGAAAGTCGTAGGATCCTCTTAGCAGTGCCCGTTGTGTTGACAGTTCGAGCGGCGCGGTCTATTGCCCGACGAATTTGTAGCAGTTCTGAAGCGAATGCCATGAAGTGTTTCCTTCAGTTTAGAAATCGAGTTGAACTCACGAGGTCTCAAGTCAGGGGAGTGCAGTAGGTGGTATAGCACTTAGCAGTCCCATCTGTCAAACAAAATAGTAACAGTTTGCACTGTACGTGCTTGAGAGTTGTCCTACAAAATGATGGTCAGGTCCTGTAGAAAGTGTCATCACTTCTGTCTCTATGCTGTTCATTTGCAACACAGCCCACAACCACCTTAGAGACAGAAGTGATGACACTTTCTGCAGGACCTGACCATCATTTTGCAGGCGCATGCTCAAGCACGTACAGTGCACAAGCTCTTATTGATTTGTTTGACTGATGGGGGTGCTAAGTGCTATACCACCTACTGTACTCGCCTGACTTAAGCCCTCGTGAGTTCAACTCGATTTCTAAACTGAAGGAAACACTTCACGGCATTCACTTCAGAACTGCTACAAATTCGTCGGGCAATAGTCCGCGCCGCTCGAACTATCAACACAACGGGCACTGCTAAGAGTATCCTACGACTTCCACATCTCTGGCAACGGGTTATTGACAATGCTGGTGACTACTTTGAAGGTCAGTAAAACTTTGAAATACGTATCTATTTTGTACGAGCTGTAAATAAATAGCTGCCACTATTAAAGTTGCAAGCCTCGTAAAAAGCATCTTGCAGACAGCTCTATCAAAATATTTAGACTCAGTAGAGACACAACCACACAGTCTGTAAATCATTTGCCTTGTGCTCCTTCTTACGTCACGTCCGACCAAAAAATAGGCCACTGTCAATTGTAATTGTTCGAAAAATGTTTGGTAATATTCACAAGTCATCAGAAATGAAAATACGATCGCGTAGAGCAAGATAAACTTCGCACAGTTCCATATTTTCACAGACATAAACATAGTCCAGTGGACGGAAGAAAAATAAAATATTCTTACTATAGGTATGCTTAATTTACTGTTGAGTCAAAAGCTCTCAGTTCATTTTGCAAAATATAACTCTTAATATGAAATGGATTTGTGACACAAACTAAAAACACCCCAGAATGTGTTTTGTTAGTGCTTTGCTGAATAACGACACTATTAGAGTAAACAACCTACTTGTAAAATGTAGAGCTCACCCAATCCTGAAACTAGCAGATTTAGTTTCCCTGCAAATTAATAACCGCGATTTGATAAATATTTTATTACCAGAGCCGGGAGGGTTTCCACACCTCCAGATATGAAAAAAAATTGTGAACTACGAAGAGCCCGTGCCGGCGCGCGCGCGCGCGTGTGTGTGTGTGTGTGTGTGTGTGTGTGTGTGTGAGTGTGTGTGTGTGTGTGTGTGAGAGAGAGAGAGAGAGAGAGAGAGAGAGAGACAGACAGAAAGGGGAAGAGGGAGAAGTAGAGTCCTGGGACCATTTTCCCAGCTACACAGTAAACGAATGTTTTAATTTTCATTTTATTACCTCACTATAATTTGAACAATGAATAATTGTTACATGACTCTTGCTTTCAGAACAATGCAGATAACATGAAACCAGAAGTTCCATGCCCATACGAATGTTGTCAGACTGCAACCCATATTTTAAAAAGATTATTTTCACTTTGTAAGCGGGGTGAGCGGGGTGTTTAGGTTTTTATGTTGGTAACATCAAGTAACGCTCTGTATGAAAACCACTGACTGTGCCGTGTGCAGTCTGTGGCTGGTTGGCATTGCTGGAATATTCGCTATTGTAATGTTGGGCAGTAGGATGTGAACAGCGCGCAGCGTTGTGCAGTTGGAGGTGAGCCGCCAGAGCCGGCCGGATGGGCCGTGCGGTTCTAGGCGCTAAAGTCTGGAACCGCGAGACCGCTACGGTCTCAGGTTCGAATCCTGCCTCGGGCATGGATGTGTGTGATGTCCTTAGGTTAGTTAGGTTTAAGTAGTTCTAAGTTCTAGGGGACTGATGACCTCAGAAGTTGAGTCCCACAGTGCTCAGAGCCATTTGAACCATTTTTGAGCCGCCAGCAGTGGTGGATGTGGGGAGAGAGTTGCCAGAGTTTCGAGAGCGGGCGATCTGGACGTGTGTCCGTCAGAAAAAGGAAATTTGTAAGACAAGATGTCATGAACTGATATAGATATTATGATGTTTGAACACTATTAAGGTAAATACATTGATTGTTCTCTACCAAAATCTTTCATCTGCTAACTATGCCTGTTAGTAGTTAGTGCCTTCAGTAGTTAGAATCTTTTATATAGCTGGCAGTATTGGCGCTCGCTGTATTGCAGTAGTTCGAGTAACGAAGATTTTTGTGAGGTAAGTGATTCATGAAAGGTATAGGTAATTGTTAGTTCAAAATGGTTCAAATGGCTCTGAGCACTATCGGACTTAACTACTGAGGTCATCAGTCCCCTAGAACTTAGAACTACTTAAACCTAACTAACCTAAGGACATCACACACATCCACGCCCGAGGCAGGATTCGAACCTGCGATCGTAGTGGTCACGCGGTTCCAAACTGACGCGCTTAGAACCGCACGGCCACACCGGCCGGCAATTGTTAGTCAGGGCCATTCTTTTGTAGGGATTATTGAAAGTCAAATTGCGTTGCGCTAAACATATTGTGTGTCAGTTTAGTGATGATCAGAGTAAGTAAAGAGAGAAATGTCTGAGTACGTTCAGTTCTTCTCAGCTGTTTGAAAATCAAATAACGTAGAGGTTTACCAGCACAGTAATATCAATTTTTCAAAGGGGACGTTTCAAATGTCGACTCTTAGGTGAAGATACCTCACTGGAATCTTCTGAGTTTTTCTTGTAGCTTGTGTAATTAGTGTAGTTATTGTTTATTGCTGGCGCGTAATTATAGAGAGAATCTACTTTGTAGTTGTAATTTTTCATTGTTGAACTGTAAAACTGTTGTTGGCATGCATGTAGATTTGCACCAAGTATTTCGCAGCCACGCTTCGAATTAATTGGATATTATTTTCAGTGCTATTTTAATGTGTTTTCTTATTTTTCTCTTCAAATTGCGCTTTTTTGTGTTATCGTATGAAATATTGTGACAATTATGGAGTGTGAAAAACGTAATACTAGGCTCCAAAGTAAATTGAGAAATGACAGTGAAGACGAGAGTGGTGTGTTAGCGCCACCGTGTAATGAATTAACTACTGTTAAATATAGTAATTTGGTAATTGTGAATAGGGGAATGGAACAGGCAATAAATAATCGTGTAGACAGTGAAACAGCTAGTGAACAGGGTAATACTGCCGATCGATCGGTCGGCAACATCTCGCTCCAGGAACCCGAAAAGACAGGACACAATCTTGCAAATACCGTAGATTCAGGTTTTGCGTCTTTACCCGTTTCTCACTCAAGTCAAGACACATTTTCTGCTTTTCAAAATGCAATGTTGCCGGTGCAAATGCACTGCCGAAAAGTACATAGGAACATGTTCGGCCGGCCGAAGTGGCCGTGCGGTTAAAGGCGCTGCAGTCTGGAACCGCAAGACCGCTACGGTCGCAGGTTCGAATCCTGCCTCGGGCATGGATGTTTGTGATGTCCTTAGGTTAGTTAGGTTTAACTAGCTTTAAGTTCTAGGGGACTAATGACCTCAGCAGTTGAGTCCCATAGTGCTCAGAGCCATTTGAACCATTTTTTTTGAACATGTTTCAGACACCAGTGCATCGTTATTACAATTAATGCAACAAATGGGACAACAGCTTCAAAAGTTAGACGCAGTGGAACAAAATCAGGAATGAATACAGCACAGTCAGTGATTTTCATACAGAGCGCAACGTGGGGTTACCAACATAAAATCCTAAACAGCTCACTTACATAGTGGTGGATGTGAGGAGAGAGATGGCAGAGTTTTCAGCGCAGGCGATCTGGACGTGTGTCCGTCAGAGAAAGGAAATTTGTAAGACTGGATGTCATATATATATATATATATATATATATATATATATATAATGACTTTTGAACACTATTAAGGTAAATACATTGTTTGTTCTCTACCAAATCTTTCATTTGCTAATTATGCCTATCAGTAGTTAGTACCATTCCAGATTCTTCAATTCACATAGATGTACTCTGTCAACTGTACATTCCCTTCGTCAATGTAGTTGTTCTCTTAAGCTGCTTCATACTAGCACACAGTATTCAGTAAACGTTAAAACTATGCAGTTGGCTCCTGAAGGGTGTTAACTAACTTTGTGTCTCTGCCGAATCGGTGGTGGCAGTGGTGGCTCAATCTTAGCAGAAGGTTTATTTAGATAGCAGTATTGGCGCTCGCTGTATTACAGTAGTTCGTGTAACGAAGATTTTTGTGAGGTAAGTGACTCATGAAAGGTATAGCTTATTGTTAGTCAGGGCCATTCTTTTGTAGGGATTATTGAAAGTCAGATTGCGTTGCGCTAAACATATTGTGTGTCAGTTTAGTGGTGATCAGAATAAGTAAAGAGAGAAATGTCTGAGTACGTTCAGTCTCGCTCAGCTGTTTGAAAATCAAATAACGTAGAGGTTTACCAGCACAGTAATAATTTTCCAAAGGGGCCATTTCAACTTGATGAAAGAAGTCTTCTCGAAACACATCATCAGCGGGTGAGATATAAAGATTATCTGTTACAGGCCTCTATGTGAAAATGTTACAGCACCTGAATAAATCATCTCGAATAATACAACTGTCAAAAACTTTCAGGCACAAGCAAACAGCGCTAAGCAATGTGAGTAAGCGAATTACCATTGAAAATCATTTTCTCCTTGCTAATACAACATTCCTAATTTGTATATTTTTTTTAGATACTTCTTTTTGCCTGTATCTAAAATCTGTGACACACAGTAGCTGCGTTTACCAATGTCGGACATAGATCGAAGGCGTGGCGAATGAATAAACTGATTTCTAAGTCTATTTACCGCGTAATTTGATTATAATTTTCTATTTGTGTTTACAGTAATTCCGTATTAAGGATGTTTGTTTTGGTTGCCAGGTAAGTATTAAATACAATCATTAATCAGAATACTAGCATCGGAAATTTGTGGGTACATTTTAATTTCGCAACATTTATGTATAAATTTGATATTTGTACATGCAGTAGATACTGTAGAGGAATGCAGGACTCAACTGAATTACACCAGACCCAATGCTTATTCGGGACATCGTTGCTTCAAAAAATATATTTTCGAAATTCTCTGTTACTGCTGTACCTATGAGTGTTTTATGTACTTGAGAGAGATATAGTACATGTTACACTTATGGTGGAAATTGTTGTGCTGAAGCCATATCATATCTGTGCTGTTTGAGGTGACATTTGACACTCAAAACGTTGGAAGTCTGTGTTTGGGAATGAGATGTTAACACATTAGTCATGTGTGCTTTCAGGCACGGCAGACACTGTAAATCAGAGGAGGTTTACAAAAGGGCTATTGTAGGCTGCGGTTTACGCTAGCTTTGTTTGTGAACATTCACGTCCGCTTCGCAACGATTTATTTGTTTCCAGGTGTAACTGCAGCGTTTGCAACCAATTCTGTGGTGAAGACTGGCTCTTTACTCGTAGAGTCCAGTGCCCATTTTTAGAGCGTCTCCTTCTCTCCACTAATTTACATAACAAAGCCTTCACAGTATAGAAATCCTATCTGATTCTGGTGGGTCTCCCTATGCTGTTTCACATGTTTATATTTTTGGCCTTGTATCACTCACGTATACGCATCAGGTCTTTCCACTTCTTTCTGCATTCTTGTATGTTTTCTTTTGAAGCGTGAGTCCTGATTCTGTTAGTATCTGTATTTAACTTCTAATTTGTCCTGCTTCCTTTTCTCCCTCGTGATCTTAGCTCATCCTTTCCTGTTGTTACTCAAATTTCGCTTTCATACAATACAAGGAGAACTAAAAATTTGTTCTAAAATTTTAGCTGTATTTTTTTCCACTGTCTTCCTGTTTAAAGTTCGCCCGATAGATTAAATGTCTGTATCTGATGTTGAAATCGGTTTCATCTTCATATATTTCGTTCTACGTATTCAAAATTTATTACTTGCTCTATTATTTTTCTATTAATTGCAGCTTCAGGCTAAATTTTATTTTTCCTGAAGTATGTCACCATTTTTGTTTTGTATCTGTTTTCTGAAGAGTTTATGAAGCTCAGCTAATCTTTGTAGATCATTTTCACTATTAGCAGTAACTATCTGGTCATCAGCAAATAGCGTCACCATCACATAGATTGGATTCTTAACTGTCAAGACGTTTACATCAAACACCGGTGAACATCTGTAGTGTATTACGTGGGGTGTGATGTTTAGCATACCACTATGGTGTTGACCTACAGAAAAGGGAAGCTCTCATTTGATAATGCAAATTATTTTTTAAAAAATTAAAATAGAAATCTCTTACTGAAGTGATAATCAATGGGTGTTAGGCATGAAAACATGGGTAGCATACCACAGACATAGATATACTGTTGAGAAGTCGTATTGTCTGCCCTTAACAGAAACAGGTGGCCACCATAACAGTCAGTTTTACTATAGAAAGGCAAAACACACGAATTACCTACTCACATAACTGAATAAGCCTTTAATAACTGGACAAGGGATTATAGCTTAAAATCTATCCGTGGCATATGTGGGTTGGCATGATGGAAATATAGTTACGAAAATAATTCACAGATATGATCAATGATTGCTAGAGTCGTTGGTGGATTACATTAAGAACAAGGAAATATATAGGAACACCAGTAACATCCCGAAAGTGCATAATGAAAGAAACTAGCTGACTGCAAAACGTTAAAACTATGCAGTTGGCTCCTGAAGGGTGTTAACTAACTTTGTGTCTCTGCCGAATCGGTGGTGGCAGTGGTGGCTCAATCTTAGCAGACTCGTGTAGCGTAATTGTGGAAGGTAGCACTCGTAGCGGCTAGAGATTCTGAGTTCGGGGTACCTTCTGCACTCAGTGCTAAAGAGGAGTCATGTTTTTTTAAGTCAGCAAAGTTCGTCTTTTCAGTCGTACAGTAACAAGTGTTTGCTCCGTGATCTTCCAGTGGTAAGCTATTACTCGTCCATAGCCTACCAGCAGGTGCTCTCCAACTTAATGCTCTGGAATCTGGCTGTCCCTGTCACAGCAGGCATCTCACTGGCCAATAGTAGCAGACACTGCAAGCCCTGTCCAGCAGAAATTTAGTAATAAGGTTAAACAGATTTCTCCTCTTGCAGAATTCGTTATTATTAACCAATAATGCTGCAGCAAGGGAATGAGACGAGGAGATTTCTCTCACTCCACGATACAATACTGAAGCAGACGTACTGAAAGGTCACGTTTAGGCACACACGAGAAAGCGAGCAATCTATGGAAAATGGCACTACTAAACAATAGGAATGCTCGTTTCTAAAAAAGTTTAAACGAAATGTTCTTTTGTAGCGTGGCTGCTGAACCAATGGCATTTCTCTTGCTGGCTTCTGGAAAGAGATACTTGTTTAGATTTTTATTTTTCTGAAAGAATTATTTGGATAATGCATTGTTGGCTACCTGAGCTGAATTCAGCTTAGGACTCTTAACAAATTTATGGTAAAGAATGTTCCTTTTTTTTAAAAAAAAACAAAAAGCTCTTAGCTCTCCCCAGGCAGCTCGAAGGCTTTCAACTCTGCAATCTCTCACCGTAATAACAAAAGAAGGGGAAAGAAAGAAATAATGTGAGCAGCCACTGATAGAACTGAATACTGTATGCTAGTATGAAGCAGCTTAAGAGAACAACTACAATGATGAAGGGAATGTACAGTTAACGGAGTACATTTGTGTGAATTGAAGAATCTGGAATGGAAGAGACTACGATGACCTCGAAGAGCGAGAGACAGTTCATAGCTGCTAGCATTGTTACGAAACAGAAAGATTGAATTCGTAAATGGCAGGCACAGGTGCAACCTAATTGAATGCTTAGTTGTATGAGATGGGGACAAGTTATCACAATAAACGAAGTAGAAATAATAAAATTTCAGAAGTACAAGTTCGTGGTGGAAGCAGTCCCTGTCTTCTGAATTGGAACGTCCATATCAATGCAAATTCAGAGTAGTTGTTTATGCACTGAATTATACCGCCAAAAAGAATTTTTTTTAAGAAAGATAACGCGGTCTTAGGAGAGTAGCAATAGGGAGAGCAAGTTTATGCTGAAGTACAATTACAGGGGCTAAAGCGTTTAAAACGTGATGCCTCGTCGAACACTGTGGCGTGTTTGTGGGTACGGCCTCCCGTTGGACAGATAGGTCACCAAGTCTTTTTAGTTGGGGCCAGCTCGGCGACTTGCTTGTCTATGAGGATGAAATGATGATGAAGAGAAGATCCAGTTCATGAATGGAGAAAATTTCAGTCCTGACCAAGAACAGAAACGCGGGCCCCTCGCATGGCATTTTGCTACAATGAGCACTCAGCTATGGAAGTAGAGTACTGAATATTAAATATGAACTATTAAATGTGAGCTCTTAAATAGGTTCTGTAAACTTGAAAAAGTGCATTTGTGTCAGTAGCTGATCGTTGTTTAACGACTGGTAAACCTCTACTGTCTGTCCAGTATTAATAAGTGTTAGTTGTTTGTCTCCTCTGGCCGAAGGTCTCGGAGAAAACCTGCATCCGAGTCAAACTACGTCCTGAAAAGTTGTTGCGAAAGATAGTGGAAAGAGTGCACGCTAGTGCCATGTGTCCTTTATATTCCCGACTCCACGAATTACATGGGCTCGTGGAGCAGTTTCTTTTACAATTCTAATAACGACACCATGACACATGGCAAGTTTATCAGTCAAGAAAAGGGCGAAAAGCATGAGTGGCTGATTTTAGCCAAATCAGATTAACTGGCGCTATAATGTAGAACCCAATCAAGTACACAATTCAGCTCCGGTGGCCGTGTTTAAACGCTGAAATGAACTAACTTCAAATGCCCTTTACACAGTGCCTCAAAATCCACCACGAAAAAATAATGTTCCGTATGGACGCTTCTAATGAACCCTGTATACCTTCGTTACAATGAGATAAGCTATATGTAAGTCATTTAAAGTTTCGGATGCCTTTGACTGAAGTGGATTCCGACTCTCACGTGCTATGCAACAAGTGCTACATCGAACAAAGTCCCACGTTTAGTACCCAAAATTATAAACTCGACAATCCTGTGAGGATCATTTGAAAATGAAACAAAATGCAGTGATGTGCATCTCACCACACTACCTCACCTTCTCAAAAGTGTCCATCTTATTCACTAGCACAGGACTGAATAGCTACTTGACATAGCGCGCTGCAGCCGACAACTAGACAAGAGTCACTGCGCCAGCCACTCTGGACCAAGGCCAGCCAAACAGAAGAGAAGAGTGCCTTGTATGCCACGAGCTACGTGGCCGGAACAGGCATAAGTTACCACCTCGCATTCCTGTTGTCTGACATGCAGACCCTCCTCCCAAATTGTGGAAAGCAGATAGCTTGCAGTAGAAGAGTTTTGTTTCACTGTATCTAAGATGAATAAGTGCTCTTAGCTCTTAAGGTGAGCGTTTTAGAGCCTATTTTTAGTGTAACTTTTGCATCGAATGGGCGGTTCTGTCATATCACAGAAAACTGAACACTCCTCCTGGGACACCTTGGATATGGGATGAATAAGTGAAATGTTTTCCATTTCACTTATCCGTTTATCAGATACCCTGGAGCATTCTATCTCTAACATACTGCTCCAGTGTTCAGTCGGCAGAAATAGGCGAAAAGCGGAAGTCTTCGGTAAAACAGCGTATTTCCTTCTAAACACCCAGTCGCTGACATTTGAGTTCCTACAGTACCCTAGCGAAGTAGCTGCAAGAACTCCATTGTTGAACATGATTAAATTCTGTAGGCAGCGGCTGTGTGAACCATGTGTACTGTGACCACATAAACAATTTAAGCGATATACAGCGTGCCCATAAAATGTCTTCGCAGCTTAAGACTTTAATGACTTCAAAACTATACTAGGTATTAACGAACAGTTTTCAACACTTGATGTGATATCTCATAAGGTTTTTTTTTACCTTTCAAGTGGTGCAATTTTTAAGCAAAATTGAACTTGAAAACCTGATAAAGTGTGGACGCCACAGAAGAAAGTTCAGATTGTGGCCTGGTTCATACAGACAACATCCGGTACCCAAGTGCAACGAACCTTTCGAACACGGTATCGAAGGAAACCGCCGTATGACCAACTATTCGGGCTTGGCATACGTCATTTATGGAAACAGATAGTGTTCTAAATAAAAAGGGTGAGGGTTCGCCCATCTTTTTCAGCCGCCAACATGGGCAAGGTATGGCAGGAGTTTGCACGGAGTGCGTCAGAATCGGTGCGTACTGCGGCCAAAGAGTTGGAAATGGGACGATCAACAGAGCACAATGCCTTACATACGAGGTTACGAGTATATCCCTATAAGATGTTAAAGATGAAAACCATTTGTTAATATCTGTCATAGTTTTAAGGAGCATTAAAGTCTTAAGTTTTAAAGGTGATTTATGAACACCCTGTACATCTTTCCCTCAGTAGTCGTATCTTATGATGCTACCTGGACGAAATGACTTATGATGCTACCTGGACGAAATGACACTGGGACAGCAGGCTTTTATGATAGCAGGGAAAGGCTTCTTCTAGTACGTAGAAGATAGGAGCATGAGAGGTAAGCAGGACCGGTGTAAACCCCAAGCGATTATACAGGACGTATCACAATTAATGGCGGCCACTCGGGGCGCCAATGAACGATTTGTGTGCATCACGTATCACAATTAGTAGTGAAGACCGGCACGGGTGAAAATGTACGAGGGGATAGGGGGCGCCAAGTTATAAGTCAGTTGCGTGGAACAATGTTCTAGAACCGGCCTGAATGCAAGAGTACTTGTCTCGTGTACCACTCCACGTTAATCCTTAAACCGCCTTCCTTTCTTTTTCTTTATATGGTCTATATTTTCGCCCTCTGTGTGCCTACGCCCTTCGCATTGGCCTATCTCGCATTGCCCACCGTACGGCCCTTCTGACAACGGTTCAGCTACCGGAACTCAAAGAAGAGTTCCCCGCATCTTCACACTGGTAAAGATGCTTTGCTTTCTCGTACTGCAGTCGACAAGCTGAATAACAGTCTCACTAACCAAGTGACAAAAACAATGAGTGATGCAGATTTTGGAGGAATGCAAAGGATCTTCTTAGTGATATCCTTCACTGTTAGTAAGCGATTCAGGTAGGCTTTCAAGGTCACGTATCTGAAAAGGAAATGGTGGATGTACTGTCTGCCATCGGGTTCCCCTAAATGGCAGGCAGCACCGCATAACAGTCACGCTATGAGGGAAACAAACCAACAGCCAAACAGGCGAAGACATCAGGTAAATACGCCGAAGATTCCAGTCGATTAATGGGAACCTTTCCTTGCAGAGGTCGCCGCGACGTGTCCGGCCACGGATTCCTACGCCGGGTTTCTATTGGCTCCAGCTCACTATATAGGCCCGGCCGGTCGAAGGCAGACCAGTCTTCGTCCGCTGATAATGGCAACCGCTATAGCAGAGTCTCCGAGAAGATATCACCGAAGCCGCTGTACTGCACAGCCGATCGAAGTCCCAGCCGATCGAGAGGAACCACATCTCCGGCTAGATCGACGGACATCTACATCTATTGTACAGCCAGCTATTGTATTGTAGAAGAAGTTACGTTCAATAAACTGTTTGAGAATACAACAGTGGATTCAAATTTCAGATCATTACTAAATCACCGACAGTAAAAAACATATATACTTTATGTAGTTCTCACGACGGAGAAAGAAAAGACGAATTAGAGGAAGCAAAAAGGTTGTTATACCGATTACATAGGATGTTCGATAGCAAAGAAAGTTTCTACATCAGAATTGTCGCGAGAGACAAATTGTTTTTCAGCCAAAGATTTTGAAATGGGATTAAGAAGAAAGTTATTGAAAAAGTGCATCTGTACCGCAGCACTGTAAGAAAATGAAGCGTGGTACATTGAAAACATGTGAAAGAGAGTTGTACAAAACGTAGTTAAAAACTGAAATGGGCAAAGAACAAAAACCGCTATTGGAAGTAATAGTCACACCAGGATATCCTAATAACCGTTAACAAGTAAAAGGGGCTGCTGAGTAGGTCACATCCAAAAACTGGCTGAGAAAAGAGATGCTGAAATCATACGTGGTATGCTTCAGAGTCTAAGATTGCTGAAAACGGCTCACAGTGTTTCATACAGAAATAGATAACGTGATTCTCCCTTCACTCACGGATTGTAATGACTTCTGATCTCAGCAATGGAATGTATTTCTCGTGTGCAAAAAGTTATCATTGAAGTGCAAGATATATATTCAACATTAGGTACGTGAGGTACACCTAGCTATCTGGAGTGGATGTTAAAATAAGACTCTTAGTCGGAAACAGCGCGATTCAGATCTCTGTACAGCTATTCGGAATTATGTTTTCATTATTTAACTAAAATGCTTAAGGCTAATTCCAAGATACACTACCCTCCATAAGTTTGGAAACACCTAATAATGGAAAGGAAATACAGTATAAAAATGCATTTTGTTGTTTTCCACGTGTTTATTAAGCTCAAATAACACACAGGAAGATGCTACAATTAAATTTTCGATTCTTCAAAATAGCCACCCTTTGCTTTCATCACTGCCTTGCACACTCTCGGCATGCGCTACTTCAGTTTTGCTATGGTTTCAGTTGGAATTAATCCCCATTCTTGCTGCAGGACCTCCCACAATTGTGACCCACTCATGATTTCCCGTTTTCGGATCCCCCTGTCCAATTCATCCCATAGCAGCTCGATTGGGTCACAATCAGGGGCTTGGGGCGGCCATTCCATGTTTTTCAATATTTTACGAACGTCTAGAGACTTCACATAGTGTCAACAAGCGAGACGTACGTTTCGGGTCGTTGTTTTGCTGCAAGACAAACACTTTCCCAATCAGACGCAAACGAGATGTCTTAGCATGTCGCTGGAGAATGGCACGATATCCTTTTCGTTCAGTTTTCCATCATTTTCTCCAAATCTTCGACTTTATTCCCTCCAAAGGATCCCCATACCATCACAGAACCCCCTCCATGCTTGACAGTTGGAATTACGCGCTGAGGGTTCAAGCGTTCATGGGGTAAACGGCGTACAAATTGACGGCGTTTGCTTCCAAATATTTCTAACTTGGATTCATCAGTGAATAAGACATTTTCCCAATCCCCCGCTGTCCACTGTTGGTGTGTCTTAGCCCACAGAAGCCTTTTCTTCTTGTTAACAGGGTGCAACAGTGCTTTCCTTGTTGCTACATAACCTCGGAGGTTGTTGTCTGCCAGACGTCGTCTCACTGTTGACTCACTCACCTGTGTATCGCTCATTGTGTTTAGTTCAGCAGTCAATTCACGGACAGTTTTTAATCTGTTACGTTTACTGGTCACTAACAAACATTTTTCCTGGCGTTCTGATATTTTCCTGGGTGCTCCTCAGCGAGGACGATCTCCATAGGAACCTGTTTCTCGATGCCGGTGTATGGTTTTGACAACTCCGCTGATGGAAATCATCAGTTTCTTTGCTAAATGTCGGGCACTAATGCCTACTTGGTGCAAAGTGATTATCATTACCCGTGATTCATAAGGAATCTGGCACTTTAGGGCCATTTTTAATTACTTTCGTGGCGTGTTATACCTTGATGCAAACGCAACTACAAGTGAACAGAAATGTGACATCGTACCTCTTCATAGCCATGCGGTCTTCTCGACCAACTTGGCATGTTCAGTAGAACTGCTTGGACAGGTCACGACAGTTTACATAAAATGTAGCAATACTAGTATGTTCCAATATGTATGTAAATGTACAATAATTAAGTGTACAATACAGTACGTGTCATTATTAACCGTTATTTGAGCTTGCTATTCCGTATTCTAACCAATAACTCAGGTAGACCACTCCCATCTTGCTACGTTGTAATACGCAGCATAGTGATTCCAAACTTATGGAGGGCAGCGTAGTTCTACCGAAAAACACATTCGTGATTTCCTGCTGTGTCATCGTCCGATCAGAGGCTGAAAATCATCCTGTCATGACGTCTTCGACGGGTCATTATACAGTATTCACTACGCACCTTCCTTCTTCTTGCGAGTGAAGCCATCAGCTTCCAGCAGAGACGTTATTGAAACAATCTACGAATTTGTGTATTTAAATCAAAGGGCAACAAGTAGCTGATGAACACACAAGAAATATAAAGCAGAGTAAATTCATTTGGGAAATAGAATAGTGCCTGATAACGTCTATAATGAATGTGTACAGCCAGATGTAGTGTCTGCGGAACACACCAAGTAATTATCCTAAGTGTACAAAACCCGCTGTTGTCCAATTGGCATTACAAGCAATTGACGAAAAATGACAGGAAGATGAATAAATAAAGACAGAAACCGAGGATGTTGTAGTGATTGCTCTGGATCCGAAGTAAAAAACAGCAGGTATTCAGTCTTCGGTGTGCCTCATTACGTGCTAGACATCTCACAGGAAATGATTCATCAACTCTGTCGATCATGACACGATTTAGTTTCGTGTTTCAACACCTACTATAAATTTATCAGACTCGTCTTTGATGTTATTCATTCTAAGAACCTTACGGAGATTAAAACCCATATCTCGTAAATAATTGATTAGGAAGAATGTATTTCTTAACAGAAATATTTCCCCTGTTGATGTACCGTTCCTCAAAGTTCGTTACTGTGTTCCTGAAACATCCAGCACAATGATAAATTATGGTAAACGCCATAGGCAGAGCAGCCATTCTTCTCTAAAACGTGCTCTCAACACAATAAACTGAAAGCAGTAATAAACTTTCTTAGAACGTTATTCATTGGCGACTCCATGGTGTGCTGGGCGCACAACGACCATTCATGTTAAATTAAAAGGAAGGTCAGCATTGGCCAACGCTGACCTTCCCTTTTAATTTTAATTTCTTAGAATGTCTCAAACATGCCCTATGTCATGGGATTCAGGTCAAAATAGCCCCTCCTCTGTTAAGACGACAACAAGCTCTGTTGAAAAAATATTCGAAAACAAAGAATGATCTTCACGAAGATATTCTCAGGTTCAAAACAAACTGACACTGTTTCCGTTTAACTCGCCTGCGACTGGCCCAACAACGGGCTGATGTCAACTTCACGATTGACAAAAAATGGCGTGAAACGTGGACCACCAATGTTCCACCTGAAGCGCAACGTCTTACTGAGCGAGGAAACAAAACTTTATGAGTTTTCTCGAGTGCGAAATATTATCATTGGGGCGCAAGGTCTATGTTCAACATTACGTTCGTGAGGTACACATAGCTGGAGTGGATGTTAAAACAATTGACTCGTAGTCTGGAGGAGCGCGATTCAAATCTCTGTACAATTATTCAGATTTAGGTTTTCCTAATTTAACTAAGAAGCTTAAGGTGAATCCCAGGGTCGTTCTACCGAAAAACACATTGTCTATTTTCTGCTCTGTCCTCTTCCGATCTGAGCCTGATAGTCCTCCTGTAATGACGTCTTCGACGGGTCGTTATACAGGGTGATTCAAAAAGAATACCACAACTTTAGGAGTTTAAAACTCTGCAACGACGAAAGGCAGAGCTAAGCACTATCTGTCGGCGAATTAAGGGAGCTATAAAGTTTCATTTAGTTGTACATTTGTTCGCTTGAGGCGCTGTTGACTAGGCGTCAGCGTCAGTTGATGCTAAGATGGCGACCGCTCAACAGAAAGCTTTTTGTGTTATTGAGTACGGCAGAAGTGAATCGACGACAGTTGTTCAGCGTGCATTTCGAACGAAGTATGGTGTTAAACCTCCTGATAGGTGGTGTATTAAACGTTGGTATAAACAGTTTACAGAGAATGGGTGTTTGTGCAAAGGGAAAAGTTCTGGACGGCCGAGAACGAGTGATGAAAATGTAGCACGCATCCAGCAAGCATTTGTTCGCAGCCCAGGAAAATCGACTCGCAGAGCTAGCAGAGAGCTGCAAATTCCACAATCAACTGTATGGAGAGTCCTATGAAAAAGGTTAGTTATGAAACGTCAACTACACGAGGCGATGGATCGGCCGCCAGGCAGCCCGTGACAGAGCACTTCATCACTGGCCTCCAAGAAGCCCTGATCTTACCCCCTGCGATTTTTTATTATGGGGGTATGTTAAGGATATGGTCTTTCGGCCACCTCTCCCAGCCACCATTGATGATTTGAAACGAGAAATAACAGCAGCTATCCAAACTGTTACACTTGATATGCTACAGAGAGTGTGGAACGAGTTGGAGTATCGGGTTGATATTGCTCGAGTGTCTGGAGGGGGCCATATTGAACATCTCTGAACTTGTTTTTGAGTGAAAAAAACCTTTTTAAATACTCTTTGTAATGATGTATAACAGAAGGTTTTATTATGTGTCTTTCATTAAATACACATTTTTAAAGTTGTGGTATTCTTTTTGTATCACCCTGTACATCTATTTTCTTCCTTTTCACTGAGTGAAGTCATCAGGAGTCAGCAGTAACGTTACTGAAACAATCTATGACTTTGTGTAATTGAATCATAGGAAAGTGAACAGCTGATGAACACAGGAAGAAATATAAAGTAGAGTAAATTCATTTGGGAAACAGAATAGTTCATGAGCCCACGCCAATAGCAAACGGTTGTGAAAACACACTAGACATCTTAGCAACAAATAATCCTGAGTTAATAACAATCATCAAAACCGATTCAGGGATTAGTGAACACAGAGTTGACGTAGCGAGATTGAATACTGTAATCCCCAAATCCTCGATAAATAAGCGAAAAATATACCTATTCAAAAAAGCAGATAAAAATTCACTTGACGCCTTCCTAAGAGAAAATCTCCACACATTCCAAATTAATAATATAAGTGTAGACCAGATGTGGCTTAAATTCAAAGAAATAATATCGGCAGCAATTGAGAAATTTATACCAAATAAATTAACAAACGACGGAGCTGATCCTCCTTGGTACACAAAACGGGTTAGAACACTGTTGCAGAAACAACGAAACAAACATACCAAATTTAAACAGATGCAAAATCCCCAACATTGGCGATCTTTTACAGAAGTTCGAAGTTTAGAGCGGACTTCAATGCGAGATGCCTATAACAGTTTCCACAACGAAACTTTGTCTCGAAACCTGGCAGAAAATCCAAAGAGATTCTTGTCGTATGTGAAGTATGTTAGCGGCAAGAAACAATCAATGCCTTCTCTGCGCGATAACAATGGAAATACTATCGAAGACAGTGCTGCCAAAGCAGAGTTTCTAAACACAGCTTTCCGAAATGCCTTCACAAAAGAAGACGAAGTAAATATTCCAGAATTCGAATCGAGAACAGCTGCCAACATGACTGCCGGCCGGAGTGGCCGAGCGGTTCTAGCCGCTACAGTCTGGAACCGCGCGACCGCTACGGTCGCAGGTTCGAATCCTGCCTCGGGCATGGATGTGGGTGATGTCCTTAGGTTAGTTAGGTTTAAGTAGTTCTAAGTTCTAGGGGACCGATGACCTCAGAAGTCAAGTCCCATAGTGCTCAGAGCCATTTGAACCATTTTTTGCCAACATGACTAACGTAAATATCCTCGGAGTAGTGAAGCAACTTAAATCACTTAATAAAAGCAAGTCTTTTGGTCCAGACTGTATACCAATTGGGATCCTTTCGGAGTATGCTGATGCTTTAGCTCCATACATAACAATCATATACAGCCGTTAGCTCGACCAAAGATCCGTAACCAAAGATCGGAAAGTTTCACAGGTCACACCAATATTCAAGAAAAGTAGTTGGAGTAATCCACTAAATTTCAGGCCCATATCGTTAACGTCGATATGCAGCAGGATTTTAGAACATATATTGTGTTCGAACATCATGAATTACCTCGAAGAAAACGGTCTGTTGACACACAGTCAGCATGGGTTTAGAAAACATCGTTCCTGTGAAACGCTACTAGCTCCTTATTCACATGAAGTTTTGAGTGCTATTGACAAGGGATTTCAGATCGATTCCGTATTTCTGGATTTCCGGAGAGCTTTTGATACTGTATCACACAAGCGGCTCGTAGTGAAATTGCGTGCTTATGGAATATCGTCTCAGTTATGAGACTGGATTTGTGATTTCCTGTCAGAGAGGTCACAGTTCGTAGTTATTCACGGAAAGTGATCGAGTAGAACAAATGTGATTTCTGGCGTTCCCCCAGGTAGTGTTACAGGCCCTTTGCTGTTCCTTGTCTATATAAACGATTTTGGAGACAATCTGAGCAGCCGTCTTTGGTTGTTTGCACATGACGCTGTCGCGTATCGACTAATAAAGTCATCAGAAGATCAAAATAAACTGCAAAACGATTTAGAAAAGATATCTGAATGGTGCGAAAATTGGCAGTTGACCCTAAATAACAAGAAGTGTGAGGTCATCCACATGAGTGCTAAAAGAAAATCGCTAGACTTCGGTTACACGATAAATCAGTCTAATCTAAAAGCCGGAATTCAACTAAATACCTACGCATTACAATTACGAACAACTTAAATAAGAAGGAACACATAGAAAATGTTGTGGGGAAGGCTAACCAAAGACTGCGTTTTATTGCCAGGACACTTGGGTAATGTAACAGACCTATTAAGGAGACTGCCTACACTAAGCTTGTTCATCCTATTTTAGAATACTGCTGCGCGGTGTGGAATCCTTACCAGATAGAACTAACTGAGTGCATCGAAAAAGTTCAAAGAAAGGCAACACGTTTTGTATTATCGCGAAATATAGGAGAGAGTGTCACAGAAATGACATACACTCCCGGAAATTGAAATAAGAACACTGTGAATTCATTGTCCCAGGAAGGGGAAACTTTATTGACACATTCCTGGGGTCAGATACATCACATGATCACACTGACAGAACCACAGGCACATAGACTCAGGCAACAGAGCATGCACAATGTCGGCACTAGTACAGTGTATATCCACCTTTCGCAGCAATGCAGGCTGCTATTCTCCCATGGAGACGATCGTAGAGATGCTGGATGTAGTCCTGTGGAACGGCTTGCCATGCCATTTCCACCTGGCGCCTCAGTTGGACCAGCGTTCGTGCTGGACGTGCAGACCGCGTGAGACGACGCTTCATCCAGTCCCAAACATGCTCAATGGGGGACAGATCCGGAGATCTTGGTGGCCAGGGTAGTTGACTTACACCTTCTAGAGCACGTTGGGTGGCACGGGATACATGCGGACGTGCATTGTCCTGTTGGAACAGCAAGTTCCCTTGCCGGTCTAGGAATGGTAGAACGATGGGTTCGATGACGGTTTGGATGTACCGTGCACTATTCAGTGTCCCCTCGACGATCACCAGTGGTGTACGGCCAGTGTAGGAGATCGCTCCCCACACCATGATGCCGGGTGTTGGCCCTGCGTGCCTCGGTCGTATCCAGTCCTGATTGTGGCGCTCACCTGCACGGCGCCAAACACGCATACAACCATCATTGGCACCAAGGCAGAAGCGACTCTCATCGCTGAAGACGACACGTCTCCATTCGTCCCTCCATTCACGCCTGTCGCGATACCACTGGAGGCGGGCTGCACGATGTTGGGGCGTGAGCGGAAGACGACCTAACGGTGTGCGGGACCGTAGCCCAGCTTCATGGAGACGGTTGCGAATGGTCCTCGCCGATACCCCAGGAGCAACAGTGTCCCTAATTTGCTGGGAAGTGGCGGTGCGGTCCCCTACGGCACTGCGTAGGATCCTACGGTCTTGGCGTGCATCCGTGCGTCGCTGCGGTCCGGTCCCAGGTCTACGGGCACGTGCACCTTCCGCCGACCACTGGCGACAACATCGATGTACTGTGGAGACCTCACGCCCCACGTGTTGAGCAATTCGGCGGTACGTCCACCCGGCCTCCCGCATGCCCACTATACGCCCTCGCTCAAAGTCCGTCAACTGCACATACGGTTCACGTCCACGCTGTCGCGGCATGCTACCAGTGTTAAAGACTGCGATGGAGCTCCGTATGCCACGGCAAACTGGCTGACACTGACGGCGGCGGTGCACAAATGCTGCGCAGCTAGCGCCATTCGACGGCCAACACCGCGGTTCCTGGTGTGTCCGCTGTGCCGTGCGTGTGATCATTGCTTGTACAGCCCTCTCGCAGTGTCCGGAGCAAGTATGGTGGGTCTGACACACCGATGTCAATGTGTTCTTTTTTCCATTTCCAGGAGTGTAATTCAAGGACATCATTAAAAGAAAGGCGTTTTTCGTCGCGACGGAATCTTCTCACGAAATTCCAATCATAAACTTTCTCCTCCGAATGTGAAAATATTTTGTTGACACCTACCTACATAGGGAGGAACGATCACCACGATAAAATAAGGGAAATCAGAGCTCGTACGGAAAGATATAGGTGTTCATTCTTTCCGCGCGCTATACGAGATTGGAATACTAGAGAATTGTGAAGGTGGCTCGGGGAACCCTGTGCAATGCACTTGAATATGATTTGCAGTGTATCCATGTAGATGTAGATGTAGAATAGTGCATGAAAAGGTCTGTAATGAATGTGTACTGCCAGATGTGGTATGCGGAAAATAGATCAAGTAAGTGATAGTGCTAAGCGCACAAAACCCCAACCGGCATTAGACGTATCTCACGAGAAATGACAGGAAATAAAGACAGTAGACGAGGATGCCATAGTGACTCATCCGGATCTGAGGTAAATTACAATAGGTGTCAACTCTCCTCTTTGCCTCATTACGTGCCTGATATCTTACAGGAAATGATTCGTCTGCTCTGTCGAACATCAGACGATTCAGTTTCGTGTTTCAACACCTGCTACAAATTTATTCAAACTCGTTTTTAATATTAAAACTCGCCTGTGACTGGCCCAACAGCTGGCCTATAGCAACTTCATTTCCGACAAAAGGTGGCGTGAAATGTGGACCATGACTGCTCCACCTGAAGTGAAACGTCTTACTGACGCACCACAGAGACACAAGGGCTTTTAACTCCCACTGCATGGATGGAAAAACGTACACTGGGGTGGAACATGTTGTATGATAACTCCTAATATCGTGTCGGACCGCCTTTTAACCGGCATAGTACAGCAGCTCGACGTGGCACGGAATCAACAAGTCCCCTGCAGGAACATTAAGTCATGCGTCCTCTATAACCGTCCATAAGTGTCAGTGTTGCCGGTACAGGATTTTGTGCACTAACTGATCTCTCGATTACATCCCTTAAATGTTAGATGGGATTAATGTCGGATGATCTTGGTAGTCGTTTCATTCGCTCGAATTGTCCACACTTTCTCCAAACCAATCGCGAACAGCTGTGGCCTGGTGACATGACAACATTGTTTGAGAACATGAATTCCATGAACGGCTGCAACTGGTCTACAAGTAGCTGAACATAAAAATTTCCAGTTAATTATCGGTTCAGTTGGACCAGAGGACGAAGTCCATACCGTGTAAATACAGCCCACACCATTATGGAGCCACCATCGGCTTGCACAGTGCCTTGTTGACAACTTGAGTCCATGGCTTCGTGGGGTCTGTGCCACACTCGAACCATACCATTACCAACAGAAATAGGGACCAGACCACGGTTTTCCAGTCGTCGAGGGTCCAACCAAAATGGTCATTGGCTCAGGACAGGCGCTGCAGGCGATATCAAGCTGCTAGCAAAGGTACTCGCGTCGGTCGCCTGCTGCCATAGTCCATTAACTCCAAATTCTTCCGCTTTAAAGTCCGCGATTATTTCACGCAGTGTTGCTTATCTATTAACACTGACAACTCTATGCAGACGCAACTGTTTTCGGTCGTTAAGTGAAGGTCGTCGGCCACTGCATTGTGAGTGGCCAGCGATGGTGCCTGAAATTCGATATTCTCATCACAGACACTGTACAAATGTTAGCTCCGCCAATGTACTGCCCTTTTATACCTCGTGTACGCAATACTACTGCAACCTGTACATGTGCATAAAGCTAGCCCATGACATTGGTCATTACAGCCTAGATTTAATGGCAACATTATGACCATTGGAAGAAGAGGCTAGACTATTGCGATTATTGTTACGATAGCCGTAATGTTTATAACGTGTAAGAAGGTATTTCTATGAACCTTGTCTAGAAAAGTTGTGGTTTTGCTAGGTAACTGAGTGTTTCGCCTCTTTATACTGCGGTTTTATATGGGTTGCTGTTTTTGATACGTTCGGACACTGAGAACTAGTTTGTCACATGATGTGTAGAATGTGGATTGCGAGTGAAAACGAATAGTGTATATAGTTTACAAAGTACAGACTTGTCCTACCTCTCTGATGAGGAGAGCTTGCTGTAAAGATACTGGGAAGACCGTTACCAGTTTTAAATGTTATACAAAATATTAATACTGGAAATCGACAGCTTAAGAGAGAATTTAAAGTGGATATCTCAAAAACTGTGATAGATCCTTTCGCTGAGAAGTTAAAAACGCATTATTCTCCTTTCTGCGCCTTTTCTTTGGTGGAGAATCATCGTGGACAAAAATGTGAGATATACTGTGTACAGAGTGAAGAAGGGTGAATCTTCAGCTGTTCACATACAAAACTGAGTAAAGTTGTCAATAGAGCTGAACAAAATGGTTCAAATGGCTCTGTGCACTATGGGACTTAACTGCTGAGGTCATCAGTCCCCTAGAACTTAGAACTACTTAAACCTAATTAACCTTAGGACATCACACACATCCATGCCCGAGGCAGGATTCGAACCTGCGACCATAGCAGCAGCACGGTTCCGGACTGAAGCGCCTACAACCGCTCGGACACAGCTGCTGGCTCGAACTGGCCTTAAAAGTTCATAATGAAACTGAATCATCATCAAACCCATGTGTTTTCACAGGACTGATTAATTTTATCGCTGTAATGGTTGAAACACTAAATGATCATTTGAATCAGCAAACTGTTTTCATAGGAACGTCCAAAACTTTTCAAAATGCTTTTCAGTTCTACTAGGAACGTAGCTAATTACATAATGATAATAGTTTTTCTAGACAGTCGATAAATCGTAGCATGCTCTTTGCTACAGATAGTTTTCTGTGATAAATGTATCTTTAAGTTTACGCGGGATCGTGACGTGGATTTAAGAAACTGAATTTTGTGACCTCCATACATGATTAATTCTAGGAGTATTTACATCATAGCTAATGACTGAAAGCGAGGCCAGGTGATACAGAATTTTCTCTCTTGTAAGCGTCTCATATAAAAATGCAACAATGAAACGTGTGTAACAGCCAACTTCAGAGACCGAAGGTCGCCAGTGTTATTTGTATGAGCTGTATTTTTCTTTCTGCAATTTTGATTGTATATCACGTTTAGAACACTAAATCATAAGTCCACATCTACATTTACATACACTTTCATACTCTGCTAGCTACCCTGGCCATTTCCTTTCCTGTTCCACCCGAAAATAGGACGAGGGAAGAAAGACTGTCTATATGCCTGCATATGAGCCCTAATCTCTCTACTCTTATCTTGATGGACCTTACTTGAAATGTACATTGGCAGCAGTAGAAGCGACCTGCAGTCAGCCTCAAATACCGGAGCTCTATGTCTTCTCAATAGTAGTAGTAGAGTAGTAGAGGGGTTTTGTGGGCGCACGACAGCAAGGTCTTCAGCGCCCGTCCAGTATCATAGTGAGACGGGTGTCAAGAAAAAAACCTCAGAACATTGACATAAAACGGAACATAAAACACGGAGAACAATCATTGAAAAAATGTGCTCACCCACACCGAAGCGTGGGATGAAGCAGGGCGTCAGCAGTAAAACATGGACAACACAGGAAGAAAATAGTAGAGGGAGCTAAAACAATGTAGCAGATGGAAGTGGCTGGCTGACCGCAAGGAAAAAAGGGAGGAGTCAGCCACTCTGCAACACACTAAAACCTCCAGCCTAAAAGTTTGGGCCAGAGTCCAGACACATCACAAAACTTAAAAACCCTAGACACACACGCCTCATCGTTAGCTAAAACACAAGGCAGATCCCCATCAACTTGTGCTTCTGCCCGTGCATCACGGTATAAAATGCAGTCTGTTAAAATGTGCCGGACAGAGATGTGCACACCACAAGCATCACAAAACGGAGGATCCTCCCGCCGTAATAAAAAGCTATGTGTGAGAGGACAGTGCCCGATCCGAAGACGTGTGAGGGCCACCTCTTCCCGCCTGAGCAACCGGCAGGAGGAACGCCACGGCCGAGTGATTGACTTTACCGACCGCAGTTTATTGGCCGTCACCGCCAGCCATTCGTCCTCCCACAACTCCATGCACTTCCTGTGGAGTGCAGCGATGACTGACTGCAAGGGGATAGGACACTGGACCACATCCGGCTCTCTGCAGGCCTCCTTGGCAGCCCGATCAGCCTGTTCATTGCCCCATATGCCGACATGACCAGGCACCCAGCAGAAGGATACCCCTTTACCCCGCTGTTGGAGCAAGTACAGTTGGTCATGTATCAACTGGACCATCTCCTCAGTCGGGTATAGGTTCTGCAGTGATTGTAAGGCACTAAGAGAATCGGAGCAGAGAAGAAATCGATCGCCCCGAACACGACGCATCTGCTCCAGTGCCTTCAGGATCGCGTGGAGCTCCGCTGCGAAAACGGTATATTCAGCAGGGAGGCGAATCCGGGTAACATGATCATGGAACACCACAGAACAGCCAAGGAAATTCTCCTGTTTGGAGCCATCAGTGTAAACGACAGTGAAACCGTGATGCACATCTAAAATGTTAAAAAACAGTGACTGGAATGTAAAATCTGGCGTGCCATCCTTCTGTCTTCTCAATAGTGCTCCTCGAAAAAAACGTCGCCTTAGCTCTAGGGTTTAAATGTTGAAATGTGAGTGAAAATTAACTGCTAAGGTCATCAGTCCCTAAGCTTACACACTACGTAACCTAAATTATCCTAAGGACAAACACACACACATCCATGCCCCAGGGAGGACTCGAAGCTTCGCCGGGACCAGCCGCACAATCCATGACTGCAGCGCCTCAGACCGCTCGGCTACTCATGCGTGACTTAGCTCTAGGGATTGCCGTTTCAGTTCCCAAAGGATGCATGTAGTACCTGCGTGTTGTTCTAACTTACCGGTAACAAATCTAGCAGCCCGTCTCTGAATTGCTTCGATGTGTTCCATTAATCCAACCTGGTGCGCATCCCAAACGTTCGAACAGTAGTCAGCAATGGGTCGCACTAGTGTCCCATATGCGGTCTCCTTGACAGATGAACCACACTTTCCTAAAACTCTCCCAATAAACCGATGTCGTCCATTCGCCTTCCGTACTACTATCCTTACATGGTCGTTCCAATTCATATTGCTCTGCAACGTGACTGTATGTGTGTGTGTGTGTGTGTGTGTGTGTGTGTGTGTAATGCCACTTCCTCGGACGAGAAATATAAAAAAAAATTAGCTCCAAATACCCCCAAAGAGTTCCCCCCAAGTCCCAAATTCCCAGAAAAGTGAATAAGCGAACGAAGTTCCATTTATCACTATTATTAGGATAATAACAAGTAATTAAATCAGGTATCTAAGACTTGACAATTTAGCAATCTACGAAAGATAGATTAAATTTCAGTAAAATTAAAATCAAAATCATAATAAATCGCAAAATTAGCATAAATTAACATTCGCAAAGTAGAACCAACGATCCCAAAGAATACTCCGTGTGAGTTCTCTTAGGGAATCGTGAGTAATGACTAAGTATAATTCAATGCATTGTCGCTACGTTATGAGAGTTAGCCGAAGCAGGTCATATACTTGAATGCTCGTACATGTAGGCGCGCTTAGATTGTTTTTGAGATTGAATAATAGCGATCTATTATGACGCAGTAGTACGATCTTCTGACTTCAAATATCACGGCATTAGAATTCGAACGCAGGACTTTTACCTACTAGAATAAAGTGAACTTTTAACTAAATAATTGAATTAAACATTACTTAGACAGTTATTTTGGCAACGAACACTGATAGACAATTTTCATTCATAATAGCCAGTGGTTTATGGAACTTCACTGATAGGTCCGAAGCATATAATTTAAATCCCCCCAACACCTGGGAAAGTTTTCTTCTCAAGGCTCGGTTAGGAAGTGACTGATATTGTGCAATAAAACACCCTCTCGTGCCAAGTCGTGCATTTATGATTTAAAATTCTATCAAATTATTGACATGAAACGCCCGAGTAATAATTACGCGCAATGGTAATATTTAACTGTAGCGCTCGGCGCTTGTGTAAAATCTTTGACTCAAATAACAAGCCCACTTTTACGACTTCTTAGATACTTGAAATCAGGGGGGGGGGGGGGGGGCGCAGAAAGCTATGCGCATGACGTCACGGTGGAAGCAGCTGTGCCAAACAGTACACAGTTCGAATTGTGTGTGATTGTTTTTCTTGTGTTGTTTTGTGTTTGAAGGAGTATTTTGATTGAGTTCTTTCTTCTGAGGTACTCAGTCAACAGCGGAAACATTCGGAATTCGGGAGTGTTAACGGTTTTTGCTGTAATTAATATTTGATTCGGAACTGAAATAGTTAGCAATAGTGGACAGCGGGATCAACATTGTGTTCGCCAGTTCTATAGTTTATGGTTCGTCCTGTGAAATTCATATTGGAGAATCTACAAGTGAGTGAGAAAATTAATTTTTACAATGCCAGGCTGTGCTGTTACGGTCTGTTTTTCTTACAACCGGAGCACAAAGGTAACTGACGTAATGTATCACAGTTTCCCGCGTAATGAAACATTACGAAAACTATGGTTGCCGAAATGTTGTAGGAAAGACAGTGTAAATGTTGCGCATGCACAAATATGTTCTCGCCATTTCGCAGAAACAGATTACTTAAGGGATTTACAGTCTGAATTGCTTAATTTGCCCCGAAAAAGAATGCTCAAGCCAGACGCAGTTCCTTCGTGCAATTTGCCGTGCAGTAGTGCGACTGTCATTGTGTCACCCGCAACAGAAGACAGAACCAAACGGTACAAGAAACGAGAACTACATAAGAGATCTCTGGAAACTCTGGAAAAGCTGTCACCAAATAAGAAACATCGTAATAAGAGCACATGTACCGATGACAGTTTTTTTTCAGACACAGATAAAGTTACTTTGATGAATACTGTAGCGGCTTTAGAAAGAAGGAATGCTGTCCTTACAAACAAGTGTGTGCAACTTCGAGCTCTTAAGTAAATTCATTTCAGTGCGATTAAATGAATAGTTTCTGATTTATTTGAGCCGAGGTTTCGAATTTCAAGTGTGGTTGTGATCTGATATTTTACCGTTGTGTGAGGCATAAGCTGCGAAAGAATATAACTCATCAGTTTTAACTGTAATATTTTAGCAGCAGAAAAGCAGTTTAGACATCTCAATTCTGGTATAAACAAAATCTTCCGCCAAAAACTTGACATAAACGCGCATGCCGTGTCGTCTGCTTGTGAGCGCTTGCTTCCACGCTGACGTCACTAGGCCAGCCAATGGCAGAGCAGAGCGCTTACTGCCCAACCTTATTATTTAGTAACCTTGCTTGAAATTAAAGCCAGCTTGTAGGGAATTTGTTGTGGATGTGAGTGTATTGGTTTTATCATTAATATTTCATCATTAATCAGTTAAACATCGATTACGAATGATTAATTACGTTTCTTGGTGAAGTAAATATCTCACGCACGTCGACATTTCGGTTCAGCACCGTTATTTTGTGTAACGTCGTCTTCGTAACTCGATAACGATCTGAACACTCTATCGACTGTCACCGAGTTTTAGCCGAGGCCAAGTACAAATCAAACCAAATCATCAAGAAGAAGAGACGTTATATGTGTCAAGCCGGATGCTACTAACGGTATATTGAAACATTACATATCTGATTTTCCTACTCACTGACTCTATTTATCTACATTTAGAGCTACACGCCATTCTTAATACCAACAACAAATTTTGTCTAAGTCACACCATATCCTCCTAGAGCAACTCAACGACGACGCCATACCATATAACACAGCATCATCAGGAAATAGCAGCCACAGACTACTGCTTAGGCCAGTACTATACTATCATATTTCTTCATGAAAGTTGACATGTCAAATCAATTTCATGGTGTAATCGGGAACTTTGTCAAATCTCGCCTGTCGTCAAATAAATACGACCAAATCTGCGGCCTCGCTGTAGATTTGATCATAAAAGTAGCTTCTCTTCTGTTCACGGCAATGTGAAATGTTACCGCTTGGAGCGCTAGCATCGCTGCAGCGTTCTGCCACCAGTAGTGTGCTTGTAAACATGGCTGCGAAATATAATTGGTGTGTTCTGTCAACTACAAAATTAATGGAAATGTATGAAGCTGAGGCGCTTTACGACGTGAGGTAGCCTGAGTACAAAAAATAGATTAAGAAAACTGGAGAGCTACAAAAAAGCTGCGGAGCTCATTAGCCGTGAGATACGGCCCGCATGCACGGCTGACTACATAAAAAAGAAAATTAACGGCCTCCAATCAAGCTACTCCCACGAGAAAGCAAAAGTACGTATCGACTTACTTACTTCATTTTATTTATGCGATTAGTGTTCACATGACATACAAATGATTTACATAATTTTGTTCACTGCAGATACTTGAAGCACACAATGATGTTTATATGTTGTTGTTGTTGTTGTGGTCTTCAGTCCTGAGACTGATTTGATGCAGCTCTCCATGCTACTCTATCCTGTGCAAGCTTCTTCATCTCCCAGTACCTACTGCAGCCTACATCCTTCTGAATCTGCTTAGTGTATTCATCTCTTGGTCTCCCTATACGATTTTTACCCTCCACGCTGCCCTCCAATACTAAATTGGTGATCCCTCGATGTCTCAGAACATGTCCTACCAACCGATCCCTTCTTCTAGTCAAGTTGTGCCACAAGCTCCTCTTCTCCCCAATTCTATTCAATACCTCCTCATTAGTTATGTGATCTACCCATCTAATCTTCAGCATTCTTCTGTAGCGCCACATTTCGAAAGCTTCTATTCTCTTCTTGTCTAAACTATTTATCGTCCACGTTTCACTTCCATACATGGCTACACTCCATACAAATACTTTCAGAAACGACTTCCTGACATTTAAATCTATACTCGATGTTAACAAATTTTTCTTCTTGAGAAACGCTTTCCTTGCCATTGCCAGTCTACATTTTATATCCTCTCTTTTTCGACCATCATCAGTTATTTTGCTCCCCAAACAGCAAAACTCCTTTACTACTTTAAGTGTCTCATTTCCTAATCTAATTCCCTCAGCATCACCCGACTTAATTCGACTACATTCCATTATCCTCGTTTTGCTTTTGTTGATGTTTATCTTATACCCTCCTTTCAAGACACTGTCCATTCCGTTCAACTGCTCTTCCAAGTCCTTTGCTGTCTCTGACAGAATTACGTCATCGGCGAACCTCAAAGTTTTTATTTCTTCTCCATGGATTTTAATACCTACTCCGAACTTTTCTTTTGTTTCCTTTATTGCTTGCTCAATATACAGATTGAATAACATCGGGGATAGGCTACAACCCTGTCTCACTCCCTTCCCAACCACTGCTTCCCTTTCGTACCCCTCGACTCTTATAACTGCCATCTGTTTTCTGTACAAATTGTAAATAGCCTTTCGCTCCCTGTATTTTACCCCTGCCACCTTCAGAATTTGAAAGAGAGTATTGCAGTCAACATTGTCAAAAGCTTTCTCTAAGTCTACAAATGCTAGAAACGTAAGTTTGCCTTTCCTTAATCTTTCTTCTAAGATAAGTCGTAAGGTCAGTTTTGCCTCACGTGTTCCAACATTTCTACGGAATCCAAACTGATCTTCCCCGAGGTCGGCTTCTATCCGTTTTTCCATTCGCGTTAGTATTTGTGACTTATTAAACTGATAGTTCGGTAATTTTCCATACATTATTTTTGTTACTATAATTGCAGATGCTTAAAAGCAAAAGTGGGGTGAGTGCACAGGCCGTTTGTGGTCCACAAGTGTACTGGTGCCGCTTGCTTAAGTTCGTGGACCAGACTACAGAGGCGGACGAAAGCGTCTGTAATGTAGAAGGCACAGGAAGTGGCAGTGAACGTGGGACACCCACGTTCGAAGAAATGTTTGAGGTTATATTTGTTTACATTTTACGTTACGAAATGTGATTGTCCTGCCAGGGCATTTTCCCAGCACCATTGTAAAATGCTTTAAAGAATTCTCTGACTGCTTTCCCATGTACTGTACGCCCAGAAGCAGCTTAGCAAACTAAAAGTATTGGTTCAATTTGCTGTAGATCCTCAGTGCTTTGAGGCTCAACATAAGCGAAGTCTCCCACTACGGTAGACAACGTTTCTTGACGAGTGTACACGTCTTTCTCGTCTCAGTTAACAAGTTATGCAGTGTGGAGGCTGCCAATGTAGTTGTAGTAACTGTTTCTGGAGGTAGATTAATGGCACCTCGAAAAATCCTGAAACGGCTGGCAAGAATGCGAAAGGTGCTTTCCACTAGTCTTCTTCCTCACGACAGTCTGTCTCCAAGTGGTAACATTTCACATTGCAGAGAACAGAAGACATGCGACTTTTATGATCAACATCTACAGCGAGGCCCCAGATTTGATCGTATTTATTTGACGACAGGCGAGATTTGACAAAGTTCCCAGTTACACAATGATTATCTTTATGGGGCACGGCTTCATAATGTTGTAACTCAGAGGGAAAGCATCTTCTGCCAATACAGCCATTGGAGTTGTAATGTTTGTGTTCCCAAGCTCTCTGCATTCAGGAATGTTCAGAATAGATCGATCAATCAGACACGCCCGCAGTTTCATTCTTGAAAACACTCCAGTATCACCAACACGTCCATTAGCTCCTACATCAACATAATGAATTTGTGGGTAGCGTCTACAATGGCAAATAAAATTATACTGTTAAAGAATTTATAATTGAAAAACTGAGATCCACTAGCTTGTGGGCATTTAATGCGAATATGCATTCCGTCCATTGCTCCTATAGTGATAACAGTTCCACTTCTCCTCGAAATCATTTGCAATTTGCTCCCACTCTTCACTGCTTGTGGGTACCTGTAAATAAGATTTATGTAGGTGTAAGATAGTATGTAACTAGTGGCTTTTATTTCTACATTTTATATAGCCTCACTTACAGGCTCATTAATCTTCTCAAGAAGAGACCGATAAGCCACAGCCCAAGCATCATGAGCGGCCTCCCACAAAGAGAAGCAAAGTTACAGCAGGCATTCTTGTGGAGGCCACCGAAACGTTCAAGTCTGTAGCTGATATGAGCAAAAATCAGCCCCAGCATGCCCGTGAAGATCGGTATATATTGCCGCCCACATCGCAGCTGAACTGCGGGAGATAGAAAATGTGGATGGTAAAGCATTCACAAAGGGCACTATGCATGGGTTAGATCGTATTTTGATGCACAGGTGGGATTTTTTGCAGGCTACAATTCCACAGCCACAACCACCCACCTCTGGATGCACCCAGGCTGCCTTCCAGAAAGCTGGTATACAGGAGGAGGACACACTATAATATACAGGGTGTTTCAAAAATGACCGGTATATTTGAAACGGTAATAAAAACTAAACGAGCAGCGATAGAAATACACCGTTTGTTGCAATATGCCTGGGACAACAGTACATTTTCAGGCAGACAAACTTTCGAAATTACAGTAGTTACAATTGTCAACAACAGATGGCGCTGCGGTCTGGGAAACTCTATAGTACGATATTTTCCACATATCCACCATGCGTAACAATAATATGGCGTAGTCTCTGATAAAATTACCCGAAACCTTTGACAACGTGTCTGGCGGAATGGCTTCACATGCAGATGAGATGTACTGCTTCAGCTGTTCAATTGTTTCTGGATTCTGGCGGTACACCTGGTCTTTCAAGTGTCCCCACAGAAAGAAGTCACAGGGGTTCATGTCTGGCGAATAGGGAGGCCAATCCACGCCGCCTCCTGTATGTTTCGGATAGCCCAAAGCAATCACACGATCATCGAAATATTCATTCAGGAAATTAAGGACGTCGGCCGTGCGATGTGGCCGGGCACCATCTTGCATAAACCACGAGGTGTTCGCAGTGTCGTCTAAGGCAGTTTGTACCGCAACAAATTCACGAAGAATGTCCAGATAGCGTGATGCAGTAATCGTTTCGGATCTGAAAAATGGGCCAATGATTCCTTTGGAAGAAATGGCGGCCCAGACCAGTACTTTTTGAGGATGCAGGGACGATGGGACTGCAACATGGGGCTTTTCAGTCCCCCATATGCGCCAGTTCTGTTTATTGATGAAGCCGTCCAGGTAAAAATAAGCTTCGTCAGTAAACCAAATGCTGCCCACATGCATATCGCCGTCATCAATCCTGTGCACTATATCGTTAGCGAATGTCTCTCATGCAGCAATGGTAGCGGCGCTGAGGGGTTGCCGCATTTCAATTTTGTACGGATAGAGGTGTAAACTCTGGCGCATGAGACTATACGTGGACGTTGGCGTCATTTGGACCGCAGCTGCAACACGGCGAACGGAAACCCGAGGCCGCTGTTGGATCACCTGCTGCACTAGCTGCGCGTTGCCCTCTGTGGTTGCCGTACGCGGTCGCCCTACCTTTCCAGCACGTTCATCCGTCACGTTCCCAGTCCATTGAAATTTTTCAAACAGATCCTTTATTGTATCGCTTTTCGGTCCTTTGGTTACATTAAACCTCCGTTGAAAACTTCGTCTTGTTGCAACAACACTGTGTTCTAGGCGGTGGAATTCCAACACCAGAAAAATCCTCTGTTCTAAGGAATAAACCATGTTGTCCACAGCACACTTGCACGTTGTGAACAGCACACGCTTACAGCAGAAAGACGACGTACAGAATGGCGCACCCACAGACTGCGTTGTCTTCTATATCTTTTACATCACTTGCAGCGCCATCTGTTGTTGAAAATTGTAACTACTGTAATTTCGAAAGTTTGTCCGCCTGAAAATGTACTGTTGTCCCAAGCATATTGCAACAAACGGTGTATTTCTATCGCTGCTCGTTTAGTTTTTATTGCCGTTTCAAATATACCGGTCATTTTTAAAAACACCCTGTATATATATACACTCCTGGAAATTGAAATAAGAACACCGTGAATTCATTGTCCCAGGAATGGGAAACTTTATTGACACATTCCTGGGGTCAGATATATCACATGATCACACTGACAGAACCACAGGCACATAGACACAGGTAACAGAGCATGCACAATGTCGGCACTAGTACAGTGTATATCCACCTTTCGCAGCAATGCAGGCTGCTATTCTCCCATGGAGACGATCGTAGAGATGCTGGATATAGTCCTGTGGAACGGCTTGCCATGCCATTTCCACCTGGCGCCTCAGTTGGACCAGCGTTCGTGCTGGACGTGCAGACCGCGTGAGACGACGCTTCATCCAGTCCCAAACATGCTCAATGGGGGACAGATCCGTTGGGTGGCACGGGATACATGCGGACGTGCATTTTCCTGTTGGAACAGCAAGTTCCCTTGCCGGTCTAGGAATGGTAGAACGACGGGTTCGATGACGGTTTGGATGTACCGTGCACTATTCAGTGTCCCCTCGACGATCACCAGTGGTGTACGGCCAGTGTAGATCGCTCCCCACACCATGATGCCAGGTGTTGGCCCTGAGTGCCTCGGTCGTATGCAGTCCTGATTGTGGCGCTCACCTGCACGGCGCCAAACACGCATGCGACCATCATTGACACCAAGGCAGAAGCGACTCTCATCGCTGAAGACGACACGTCTCCATTCGTCCCTCCATTCACGCCTGTCGCGACACCACTGGAGGCGGGCTGCACGATGTTGGGGCGTGAGCGGAAGACGGCCTAACGGTGTGTGGGATCGTAGCCCAGCTTCATGGAGACGGTTACGAATGGTCCTCGCCGATACCGCATGAGCAACAGTGTCCCTAATTTGCTGGGAAGTGGCGGTGCGGTCCCCTACGGCACTGCGTAGGATCCTACGGTCTTGGCGTGCATCCGTGCGTCGCTGCGGTCCGGTCCCAGGTCGACGGGCACGTGCACCTTCCCCCGACCACTGGCGACAACATCGATGTACTGTGGAGACCTCACGCCCCACGTGTTGAGCAATTCGGCGGTACGTCCACCCGGCCTCCCGCATGCCCACTATACGCCCTCGCTCAAAGTCCTTCAACTGCACATACGGTTCACGTCCACGCTGTCACGGCATGCTACCAGTGTTAAAGACTGCGATGGAGCTCCGTATGCCCCGGCAAACTGGCTGACACTGACGGCGGCGGTGCACAAATGCTGCGCAGCTAGCGCCATTCGACGGCCAACACCGCGGTTCCTGGTGTGTCCGCTGTGCCGTGCGTGTGATCATTGCTTGTACAGCCCTCTCGCAGTGTCCAGAGCAAGTATGGTGGGTCTGACACACCGGTGTCAATGTGTTCTTTTTTCCATTTCCAGGAGTATATATATATATATATATATATATATATATATATATATATATATATATATATATATATATATACAGGGTGAGTCACCTAACGTTACCGCTGGATATATTTCGTAAACCACATCAAATACTGACGAACCGATTCCACAGACCGAACGTGAGGAGAGGGGCTAGTGTAATTGTTTAATACAAACCATACAAAAATGCACGGAAGTATGTTTTTTAACACAAACCTACGTCTTTTAAATGAAACCACGCTAGTTTTGTTAGCACATCTGAACGTATAAACAAATACGTAATCAGTCCCGTTTGTTGCATTGTAAAATGTTAATTACATACGGAGATATTGCAACCTAAAGTTGACGGTTGAGTAACACTCCTCCGCTGTTCGATCGTGTGTATCGGAGAGCACTACAGAATGATCTGCCAACGTTGCTCGAAAATGTCCCACTGGAAACGCGCCGACGTATGTGGTATCAGCATGGTGGTGCACCTGCACATTCCGCAATTATCACTAGGCTGACCCTTGACGGGGTGTTCGACAGGCGTTTCATAGGACGTGGAGGACGCATACATTGGCCAGCCCGCTCTCGTGATCTTACACCTCTGGACTTCTTTCTGTGGCGTACGTTAAAGGAGAATGTGTACCGCGATGTGCCTACAACGCCAGAGGATATGAAACAACGTATTGTGGCAGCCTGCGGCGACATTACACCAGATGTAGTGCGGCGTGTACGACATTCATTACGCCAGAGATTGCAATTGTGTGTAGCAAATGATGGCCACCACATTGAACATCTAGTGGCCTGACATGTCGGGACACACTCGATTCCGCTCCGTAATTGAAAACGGAAACCACGTGTGTACGTGTACCTCACCCCTCATGGTAATGTATATGTGCGTCAGTGAAAAAGACTAATAAAAAGGTGTTAGCATGTGGACGTAATGTGCTGTTCCAGTCTCTTCTGTACCTAAGGTCCATCACCGTTCCCTTTGGATCCCTACGTAATTCGGTGCTCTCCGATACACACGATCGAACAACGGAGAAGTGGTACTCAGGCGTCAACTTTAAGTTACAATATCTCCGGATGTAATTAACATTTTACAATGCAACAAACGGCACTGATTACGTATCTGTTTATATGTTCAGATGTGCTAACAAAACTAACGGGGTTCCATTTAAAAAAACGTATGTTTGTGTTAAATAACACACTTCCGTGCATTTTTGTATGGTTTGTATTGAACAGTTACACTAGCCCCTCTCCTCACGTTCAGTCTGTGGAATCGGTTCGTCAGTATTTGATGTGGTTTACGAAATATATCCAGCGGTAACGTTAGGTGACTCACCCTGTATTATACACTACTGGCCATTAAAATTGCTACACCACGAAGATGACGTGCTACAGACGCGAAATTTAACCGACAGGAAGAAGATGCTGTGATATGCAAATGATCAGCTTTTCAGACCATTCACACAATCGTTGGCGCCTGTGGCGACACCTACAACGTGCTGACATGAGGAAAGTTTCCAAACGATTTCTCATACACGAACAGCAGTTGACTGGCGTTGCCTGGTGAAACGTTGTTGTGATGCCTCGTTTAAGGAGGAGAAATGCGTACCATCACGTTTCCGATTTTGATAAAGGTCGGATTGTAGCCTATCGCGATTGCGGTTTATCGTATCGCGACATTCATGCTGGTGTTGGTCGACATCCAATGACTGTTAGCAGAATATGGAATGGGTTCAGGAGGGTAATACGGAACGCCGTGCTGGATCCCAACGGCCTCGTATCACTAGCAGTCGAGATGACAGGCATCTTATCCTCATGGCTGTATCGGATCGTGCAGGCCTCTCGATCCCTGAATCAACAGATGGAGACGTTTGCAAGACAACAACCATCTGCACGAACAGTTCGACGACGTTTGAAGCAACATGGACTATCAGCTCCGAAACCATGGCTGCGGTTACCCTTGACGCTGCATCAGAGACAGGAGAGCCTGCGATGGTGTACTCAACGACGAACCTAGGTGCACGAATGGCAAAACGTCATTTTTTCGGAAGAATCCAGGTTCTGTTTACAGCATCATGATGGTCGCATCCATGTTTGGCGACATCGCGGTGAACGCACATTGGAAGCGTGTATTCGTCATCGCCATACTGGCGTATCAGCCGGCGTGATGGTATGGTGTGCCATTGGTTACACGTCTCGGTCACCTCTTGTTCGCATTGACGGCACATTGAACAGTGGACGTTACATTTCAGATGTGTTACGACCCGTGGCTCTACCCTTCATTCGATCCCTGCGAAACCGTACATTCCAGCAGGATAATGCACGACCGCATGTTGCAGGTCCTGTACGGGCCTCTCTGGATACAGAAAATGTTCGACTGCTGCCCTGGCCACCACATTCTCCAGATCTCTCACCAATCGAAAACGTGTGGTCAATGGTGGCCGAGCAACTGGCTCGTCACAATACGCCAGTCACTACTCTTGATTATCTGTGGTATCGTGTTGAAGCTGCATGGGCAGCTGTACCTGTACACGCCATCCGTTTGACTCAATGCCCAGGCGTATCAAGGCCGTTATTACGGTCAGAGATGGTTGTTCTGGGTACTGATTTCTCAGGATCTATGCACCCAAATTGCGTAAAAATGTAATCACATGTGAGTTCTAGTATAATATATTTGTCCAATGAATACCCATTTATCATCTGCATTTTTTCTTGGTGTAGCAATTGTAATGGCCAGTAGTGTATATTATATTCGAACTGAGAATATGTTCAAGGATTCTGCAGGAAACCGATGTTAAAGATATCGGCTTGTAAGTTTTGCGAGGCCGTTCTTTTTCCTGTCGTATACACAGGAGTCACCCGTACTTTTTTTCCCAGTACCTTGGCGCTTTGCGCTGGGCGAGAGATTCGCGATAAATGCAATCTAAGTAAGGGGCCAGTGCTATAAAGTATTCTTTATAAAGCGAATTGGGAAACAGATAGCTGATGTCAAAGAGCACAAAATCTGTTATTTGCGCTGCAGCCTTTTTCCGCCTTACTTCATCCGTCCCGCCGGTCTTTGGTACACTGCTGCCTATCTCGCCCGTCCACACGGGTGACACGTAGGACTGAGGCAACAGCGAGCACCGTTATCATTATGCGGTGGACGTCGCGCCCGCCGCGGTTTAACACACACACACACACACACACACACACACACGCACACACACACATGCTACGCTGTTCCCGATTCGGAAGCCGCGCAGCGAGAATCGTTAAGCACGCCGATCAAACAGCCGGCAGCTACCCGCCGCTGAATCAGGACACCTCTTCCGCGCACAGTATAATACATACCGTGCTCTTCACGTAGGGAAACACACGCCACGCCGCGGAATCGTGCGTGCTCTCTCTGTCTCTCTCATCTCTCGGGAGCTAAACTTTTATGAGAGCGCGTGCCGAAAGCCTATACGGGACCGCGATTATTCGGAGCGGAACATTCAGTTTTATCGGCCGAGGCAACCGGCCCAGATGCGCCGCCCTGGAGTGCTGAGCAGGGGCGAATGTGGGACGCAAAGCGGGCGCACGCGTGCCGCCGTCGCCATCGACGCCGACAGCGACGGCGCCGCGCCGCGCGGTTTGTTTGCCTTCCGCCGAGCTGGCTGCGGGCGTCGTTTATTTGTGACGCCGGCCCGCTCTGTGTGCGACGCACGCGTCTCGTAAAACTCAATAAACGCGAGAGCGCGCCGGGCACGTGCGCGCGGGCGCTCGCGAACAAGCTCGCACTCACTCACACACACACACACACACACGCACACACACACACACATACGCAAACTCTTTCCTGGAAAAAAACTCCTGTCCGCGAGCGAGTCATAAATGAATAATTTAAGACTTCAAAGACAGTAATGGCGGCAAGCGCACCGTACGATATTAACAAACTGAATCCCTCTAGCTGCGCGCTAAGCCCGCCTTTATTACGATTTTTTTTTCACTCCTTTTTAGTGCAGCGGCGCTGTGGTTGTTGTTATGGTCTACGAGAATTACATGTAATTGTCATAGCGCTGCGGTCGAGGCAACGGTTTCAGTTGTGCTACTGGCGAATTAAGCACCTTGTTACCACATGTTCGTTGTCTCTGGAAAATACGTTCTTTTCTAAGAGACAGTTTTGCTACAGCTGCAATGATGCCAAGTACGTGACCATTAAAGATATTTGGTAAGGAAATTAAAGTTCAGAATTAAGAAAAATAAAAACTTTATCGAACGCCCGTGACTTGTAGTTCTATTAGACGCAGCACACTGTAAGGATGTATCGAGTAGCACTGATATCGATTATGATAACATCGCTATGGTTGCTTCTTTGTTTTTTCGCGCCAGAACGAGCGAGCGAGTCACGTAGTGGTTTTCTAACCGTGTGTTTGGTGTGAAGATATTAAGGAATCAGGTTAAGAGATCAAGTTAATTTTTTGACTATAAAGGCGTTTGATGCTGTGTAATCATTCGTGTACCTCACGAGACGTAATCCGCGGTTCGCGAAGTCAAAAACCACGAGAACGATCGCGAGAACATGATTAGATGCCCGCGAGCATCTCATCCGCGCCGTGAAATGAAACTTGGATTACCTGCATTGCCACGAACGCCGAGTCTGGATTGCAGTGTGGGATAATGTATTGTGGTGTCGTGTTACTGTATGTATCAGTGTATCAACATATTTCTTATTTTGTGAAGAGTGTAACAGTGCAGCCCTATGTAGTGCAAGTGTTAAAAAATACATCAATGGATTTGTGGTGTGCGTACTGTAAGACCTTCGGTACACACACCATCAGATTATTTGACTTGTCGCTATAATGAAGTAGGCGAGTGTCAGCAATATGTCTCGTGGTCTTGTCGTGGCATGTTTATCTTCTGCCGTTAGGTCACAAGATAGAAATGCCACTTGCACGCTGAGAGTAGCAGATTGACAGTGACCAACTTTAAACAGAACTTGATTAATTTTCACACACATTTATTAAAATAATAAAAAGCATAGACATTATGTAACTTGATTCTGGATGCTGTTTACAATTGACAATCCGAAGTTCCTTTGGTCTTGGTATGTTAATCTCATTCTCACATATCTCTGATACTTGACAAAAGTGTCTATACATTTATCTTCATGGCTATGTACAGGAATATGATAATCTTCTTAGGTGCAGACTAAAATTTGACTATAGACTGGTACAGACTAATGCAGACTGGTACAGACTGGTGCAGACAAATGCAGACTAACTGATCAGAGGTCTGTACACTCATTATAATACCTCACGCATTCATATATCACTGCGCGAGTGTAATCCGTGAGGAGAAGGATTCTACATTAGCAGCAATCTCATTGTCTGCGTTATATATTAATACGCGGATCGGTGGAAGCAGAATTTGGTCCGTCTCTAAGGCAGCGCCATCTCATAGTGCAGAGATGGACGAGCGCTGCGCCTGCGCTGTTGTGCTTAGTGAGAAAGTTGTGTACGCACTGACTATGCGGAACTATGTACACAACAGGATTATACTAGACTAAAACTTCAATTTTTGTAATTGGCACTCCTTTGTCCCCCTAGTTAGTTATCGTTTATTACAGCAATACTCAAGATGCTGTTCCTACACTGCAAGAGAAGAAACGAATGACGATTGGATTTACGAGGTGATTGGGTGCGATTAGCAAAACCAGACGGAACAATAACCCCACCCTCCCCCATTCGCTTACAATAGGTCTTCGAAAATCAGTTGAACGGTATGGTTAGTGTCTTAAAAAGAGTCTGCAAGGTGAATATCTACTAAAGCAAACCGAGGGTAATGGGGTGCAATAAAATTAAGTCTGGTTTTGCTAAGTGGATTACGTTAGGAAATGAGCCACTAAAAGTAGTAGATGAGCTTTACTATTTGTTCAGCAATGTGACTGACAATGGCTGAGATAACAAGGACGGAAAATGGAGACAGTTAATAGCAACAAAAGATTTCCTGAAATACATGTCAGCATATAATATAAATGTAGTTATTATTCCTGCAGGACAACTGATTCTGCAATTCGTGAAACCCTCATCAGTTACGTGTAGGACCTCCACGTGATATCGGAACAGGAATGTGTTGTGGAACTAGCGCAACACCAATTATTGGACCTGTCTCTTTCCTACAAACTTAGGATTAATGTGTGTGGACTATATACGGCAAGAGAACAAACCGCCAGTGGATCTGCCATAGTATACCTGAATCGCAACGGTTAGAGTTAAGGAAAAAGTAATACAAAAGGAACTTCCAAAATTATTTGCAGAGGAAGACGATACCCCAAAACTACCACAATGAAGCAAATATTCCACCTTACAAGAACGGAGCCAGACAAAAAATAGTAAGCCAGACCTATCTGGAGGTCTTAATGCTGATGACACTATCACATACTATATGGAAACAGGAACTAGTTACGAGAGTATGGTCGCCAAAAAGAGCTAACACTTCACTCTGAAAGCATGTTTACTGAGTGCACACATGAATGATACAAGCAAAACAACTGCTTGCCCCAGCAGGGAATGATCCTATTTATATACACACAGAATGTTCCAATAAATTACAAGTTTCAGAACAACAAACAATTTATAAATCTTAAATGGCGAATAACTGCAGGACATGGGAATCAAACAAGCGATTCACATGTCAGAAACCATTACTATATGTCTATATCATAGCAGATGACATATTGCACACAGCATTACTCCTCCTCCTTTAAAATCAGTGACTCGGTGTTTTGAATGGACTACAACTGCTTGGATTTTGTTGTCCTGTTTTGTATGATCACTGCAAGCATCATAATGACAAATTTCGCTTTAAAAAAGAATCTCACAATTAGCTGGGACAAAGAAGGGACGGATTTGAGTTTATTACTGCTTCAGCCTCTCGTCAGCGGACAGAATTTATTCCTGCAGACTTAATTACCCAAGAGACCCAACCCAATGGCAGAGCGAGGTGGTGAAGTGGTGAAGAGACTGGGCTTACACTCAGGAAGATCCGGGTACTATTCCTCATCTAGCCATCCTAGTCTAGAGTTTTTGTCGTTTTCAGAAATTGCTTGTGGCAAATAATGGGTTGGTACCTATGAAAGCACATGGCCAATATCCTTCACCAGTATAAACTTGTGCTGCAGGTCCAAACAGTACGCTCTCTATGCGACGTGGAACCTTAATCTTCCTTTTGTAATGGCGCAGCATTCTCTGATGGGTAGGCAAGGGTCAACTCCTGTCACAGTTCATTTATTTATTACTTTTAGCCTACAGTGGAGATCCTGTGCTCACGACCGGCAGCCAGGGAATGAGCATCGAACCCACAATCCTTGGTGGTAAGCCGCGAACCTGTCCCAGCAGGGGTGAGTGACAGAACTGATGGCGACCAGTGAATGGTTAAGTTCACCCCTCGGCGTATTGGAGTTGATGCTAGTCGAAACAGCAAGAGGTCCTACGTGATAATGTATGAGTTTGGCTACACGCGTGGGCGTGGACAGCGACGGAGTGATGGTACAGCTCCGAGCTACAAAGTGGTAGCCCACTCAACAGCAATCGCCAATTTAATACCTTTTGCCAGCTGGGTGACCAGTATTTATATGTGCCAGATGGCCTACACCTTATGTACCTTCTGGAACCTGCTGGTCAAGGGAAGGCAGGATTCGGTTATGGTTCTGTATGGGGCCGTAATCATTTACTATTGGTTGCCTTTTACAGTTACACACATTTATTTTTAAAACAAAAATTCCAGACTCAACAATAAATTTAAAAAATACCACATTTTATTAATGAAGGAATAAACAACTATGTAAATAATAGTGTTTTCAGTGCGTTACAATGTAGCAAATCACCATAAAATACAGATACAAATAATGTTAAAAACTAATAGAAAAAAACAAGCCACTGTGATCACAGCTAAAGGCCTTACACGCCAAGAATGGCAATAAACTAACAATGTTTAAGAATTCGCTGCAATTACAGCTTACAGATATTAAAATATTAAGTGGCCACAAACACAGCAGAAGGTATCAGACGCCAGGAATGGCAGTAAATAAGGTTTTAAGGCTTACTGCTAAAATACAAATATCGGTTTATTTATTTTTTTCAAAGCAAATGACCACAATCACGGCTGAAGGCCTTATACGCCAGGAACGGCAATTACATAAAAAATTTAGAAACCTGCTGTAAGACAGCAAATACAAGCAAAGGTTAATCAAAAGAAATAAGCAACTGACACCAAACGGGTGAAATAAGATGATGGTAACCTTGTAACACAACCCTTACATTGCTAGATTTATTCCAGGAGGTGACTGGAACTATTAACTAAACATACATAACCGTTAATGTAGGCATTACAAGGTATGGTAATAAATAATACACCAGTAAAATACGTACAAGGACCAGTGACAGATGGTGCTCCAGGAATCGACCTCTAAGAAGGTCCAGTAAGAAACACTTTCGCCAGCGATGAGGTAGGCAGCCAAGAGTTGCATTCACTTCACAAGATGGTAACTCAGGTTGGTGGCAGTCTAACGAATGACTAATGATAATCTTGCTGAAGGTACCTGACGTCCAATAAACCAAATGCAAGAGTGTAACAACACGCCAAAGCCGGAACTGGCGGGCTGCACTCCGCCCCCAGAATACTGTGTTTAGAGCGCCCAGAGCGAGAAAGGAATCATTGCCACCAGTAGAAGAACCACAAACGGCCTACAATCAAGAAAGCTGTGAAAACTACACGCCTTACTGGACAGCAGCGGCAAGGCGAGGAAACTTACACTGCCGTTACATACACTAACCCCCAGGGCACGTAACTGGGGCGTTAGCGGTCAAAAGGCAGGAAAAAATACCGCTGGTTGAACTTAAAACTTGTGACAAGCTGAACGCAGTAAATCTTAGTAAGAAGTCGCTTTTCCCAAGCAATCCACTTGCTGCTCTTCACCTTAGCGACACTATGAGCGGCAGCACGAACCCAAGTCACTGGAGAATCGCGAGATGTCACAATGGTGGAGGTTCCCCTACTTGAATTGAAATGCACTAATCTTACAGCCTGCAGGATCTGGTTTACGATGAGGTCGTGCACCCTCGTGACCACAGCCCTTCCATCCGGTAGTCCACACGCGCCGCCAGCAGTCCCGGCGTGCTCTCGCACTGTGCGGACCTGGCTCCTCCTGAGTCCTCAACCGAACTGCCACACTCACAGGACATGAAAAAACAGCCACGTCGCCCCAAAGATAGGGCAACAGTTCCTACATGTCGATAACTACCGCTGCTGCCACTAGCGGACAGACAACGCTTGCGAAACGAGTGGCGCCAGTCAACACGAGAAAAAAACAACTGCAACCATGCCAGCTAAAGGATACGGTCTGGCCTCCAACAGAGGGCGGAAACCTACAACCAGCACCAACACGAGTCACAGCACGGCTCACCTTCCTTGTGACAATGCTCAAAAGTGTCCTGGATTTTAGAGAGACCACTGATTGGCCCTATTAATATGCCAATGGCAGCCAAAATGAGGAAATGCTATGCCAGCTGATTACGGAAATCTGCGCAATTATGGCAGCTATCATTACACTTCCTCCCTCTTGTAGGCATAATACAGCATTGGCAAAACGTACAAGAATCTCAAAGATTACACGTAGCCTCTATGATGTAAGCCCTCTCGGCTAATGTTATTCAGTCCTATAAAGTAAATGAAATCTGTGATCGAATAAAATCGTGCAGCGTCGTAGTAAGTTTTTCGTTTGTTGGATGACGGTAGTTAACAATACCATAAAATGTCAAGGATGCCTTTTTACATTTTTATTCTGAGCTTCATTACCGGCAGAAATTTCACAAAAGACTATTGAGAAGATACTGAAAGCTCAATAAACACATAATGTCCATGGTGGAGTGACTGCTTGGATAGCTATGACCAGAATAGTTACATTTCGTTATGCAATTTCTCCATTGCTCTAGGTCGTATTTATTCGACCACATTTTTTGAAGGTAAAAAGAGGTCGCCCGCAGCTGAATGGTGAGAGTCTGGCTTTAGAAACCGAGTGGTGGAAATGAGCGTTGAGTTTCTGCCTCTGACGTGCACATCCTGTTTTGTGTACATTTTGGACTTACACTCCACTTGATTCTGCACAGGCACATGGCCAAACGCTTAAGAAAAGCAACACTTCAATTCACCTTCAACAGTGAATAGACATGACCAAAGGTTCTCGAGGTTCAACGCTTCCTCTACGATGAAGCAAAGGTACCGCCATTGAACATAATGGGAATACACTTTGCCGTACTCAGTAGTGTTGTATATGTGAAGGTCGTTGACAACGCAGCTCCTGAATATGGCCTCCGATCTGCCACAACGGAGTAGTCACGGTGGCACATGCGCGCTTGGGCGTTCGTACCATACGCGTTAATAGGAGGGGGGGGGGGGGGGCAGTACTGACGAAGGTAGATGGAATTACTTAGGAACTAACGGCCCTTTTAAAACCTTTGGAGAAGGTTACCTTGCAAACAGAGGTCCTTGAGTGGAAAGCCACTGGACAGTATATTTACAAAACATTTATTAACATCTTGTAAGGAACATGCATTGGCACATGGAGCCTTCAACAGGATTACTAATATCGTAGTTCCAGATCATGAACCGTTTTATCCAAATAAATAAAAACAGTTAACATTACTGATTGGTGGCAGTAAGCCACATAGAAAGTTCTCACGAAAACTTGCAAGATTTATTTGATTACTTCCACACATATTTTACAAAGAAAAGGTAACAACAACACACAATGATATCTTGACTAAAGTCAATGGGTACAGTGTCAAATCTGCGAAGTGGCCACCCACAGTGTTACCTTCAGCCTAAGACAGAACTAACAGCGATTAGCGCACGCAACTAGATAATGAGTATGTACAACAATGGTTGCACAACGCCAAACAGTAGCCCCTTTAAAATTTTATAATTTAACTCAGGAAAATCTGTGGACTACAAAACATAGGCACTAGCCCCTTTAGTAAAGGGTAAGACCTTTAAAGACAATTTGCTTAGGAGAAATTTTTTTTTACACGAAAATAGCATGAACACAGGAACTACACCTTTGAAATTAACGACCTAACATTTAGAACAGAAATTTAGCAAATTTTCTTAAATGACCTGGGACCTAATCCTTTTAAAATTACAACGCACATGACCAATACTGCAACGAGACAATGCACAACGCACATCTTTTGATACGAACTTTAAATGACATACTAAGGTTAATAAAGCAATTTTGATTAAGCGATATTACGTAAATGTCAAGAAGACAATTTCAGTTGGAAATCAATAATCACACTGAGCAACAGGACAACTGTCGGTTCCCTTACGACACCTAAACACCTAAATTGGTTCAAATGGTTCAAATGGCTCTGAGCACTATGGGCCTTAACTTCTGAGGTCATCAGTCCCCTAGAACTTAGGACTACTTAAACCTAACTAACCTAAGGACATCACATACATCCATGCCCGAGGCAGGATTCGAACCTGCGACCGTAGCGGCCGCGCGGTTCCAGACTGTAGCGCCTAGAACCGCTCGTCCACTGCGGCCGGCACCTAAATTGGTGCTTTTTTGTCATAAATAAGAATCAACTTTTGTCCTTTTAAAATTTAACCACTTCAGTTTGAGATCTGCGTACTTGTCCTCCAAGAGAATAACCCACAACTTTACTCTTGCACATGATGAAATAAGCATATGTGATCACTTAAAAGTGTCTTGAGCCGACAGCCACTTTTACAGCACTCTGGAATCAAAATTACTCTATGCTGTCAGTACAGAAACCGGCCGTCGGTAAACACAAGCCTTCAGCTGATAACGTTAAGCAATCACCACAGTCAGAATGTTTTGTTGCTTACATATAAACTTCCCTGCTTCTACCACATATAGGAAGAAATATTAATCCATGCTGGAGTATGAAAGTCAGCACTCGCCACAGTCCTCAATGCACGAATACACCAATTTCTCAATGTTGAGTTAATGTGGTGGATCAAGTGAAACACAGTAACAGCTCCAACACATGGTGCACTCCGTCACACACAGGTACCTCACTGGCCCGCATCAAAACAACTGCAGAACATCGACTACCCAGGCGCGGTCGCGTCCACGGCACGTGATTCCGTCAAACCTCCTTATAGAGAACTTCTCCCATTGACGGCCCACAGCTCACTCCTCAAGCGCACAGGCAGAGGGCTTTTACTACGCTCCGAACGAGTACGACCTCTGACTTTAGCCGCATCGATAAAGCTACACGGCCGATTGACAGGTCCAATCGATACGCACGTATCACGCTTGTTTGAGCTGCCTTTCAAGCTAAAGGCGGAAGACTCCACAGCGGCATTCCAGCCCTGTGGCATGGTTCACAGTCACGTAGAGAGCGATGGACGCAGTTCAGTGCGTAACCTGTTTTAAACAGGGTACATCAGATCACATTTGATCTTTGTCCATCCTATTTAATCATCAGCAGGTGTCGCGCCATCGTTACATGCGACGGTCAATCCAAAAAAATGCTCTAGCTGTGGCAAGGACGGTCACTTCCATTAAGAATGCCTGCAATAGCGAATAGCTCAATGGCCGCCCGCTGAGGTTCCGAGAGAGACTCCATCAACGGTATCGCCTGTCACCTATGTGATGCTCCTCACCTCACCATTATCACAAGTGACATGCCTACCTGAGGAGTCGCCTTCAATGCCTTGCCAGACGATTTGGTTGAACTTCCATTGGTCATGATATTGGCTTTTGTGCCGGAACTTACGTAATCCTCTGATCTTCCAACACTGAGCGTTGGGTACACAAGCAGTGGCACCCCACGACCCTCGACCGTATGCCTCGACTACCATTAGGAATTCTGTGATCGATCGTACTGATGACACCTCAGCGATTTCTCAACATGAAGAGGACAACAATGTTGCCTCGGCTGATAGACCAGCACTGGCACATTAGCTGCCTGTGCCATTGGCAGTGGATCATATGGGCACATCTGAGGCGCCGACGACGTCGGCATGGAGCGACGGCGTCGAAGATGCGCCGGACACCATGTGACGGAGCAATGAAGGCAGCACTGTTGTATTCCTCGTGTACCTGATGCACGGCGCTGCCGGATGCCCCCGTTCTCATGGCTTCTGGCGGAACACCCAACCACCCGCTACCCATCCACCAGCCGCAGCTTCAGACTCACTGTATGGCTATGATTAACATCAATAACCTTTGAACACTCCTGGAAATTGAAATAAGAACACTGTGAATTCATTGTCCCAGGAAGGGGAAACTTTATTGACACATTCCTGGGGTCAGATACATCACATGATCACACTGACAGAACCACAGGCACATAGACACAGGCAACAGAGCATGCACAATGTCGGCACTAGTACAGTGTATATCCACCTTTCGCAGCAATGCAGGCTGCTATTCTCCCATGGAGACGATCGTAGAGATGCTGGATGTAGTCCTGTGGAACGGCTTGCCATGCCATTTCCACCTGGCGCCTCAGTTGGACCAGCGCTCGTGCTGGGCGTGCAGACCGCGTGAGACGACGCTTCATCCAGTCCCAAACAAGCTCAATGGGGGACAGATCCGGAGATCTTGCTGGCCAGGGTAGTTGACTTACACCTTCTAGAGCACGTTGGGTGGCACGGGATACATGCGGACGTGCATTGTCCTGTTGGAACAGCAAGTTCCCTTGCCGGTCTAGGAATGGTAGAACGATGGGTTCGATGACGGTTTGGATGTACCGTGCACTATTCAGTGTCCCCTCGACGATCACCAGTGGTGTACGGCCAGTGTAGGAGATCGCTCCCCACACCATGATGCCGGGTGTTGGCCCTGTGTGCCTCGGTCGTATGCAGTCCTGATTGTGGCACTCACCTGCACGGCGCCAAACACGCATACGACCATCATTGGCACCAAGGCAGAAGCGACTCTCATCGCTGAAGACGACACGTCTCCATTCGTCCCTCCATTCACGCCTGTCGCGACACCACTGGAGGCGGGCTGCACGATGTTGGGGCGTGAGCGGAAGACGGCCTAACGGTGTGCGGGACCGTAGCCCAGCTTCATGGAGACGGTTGCGAATGGTCCTCGCCGATACCCCAGGAGCAACAGTGTCCCTAATTTGCTGGGAAGTGGCGGTGCGGTCCCCTACGGCACTGCGTAGGATCCTACGGTCTTGGCGTGCATCCGTGCGTCGCTGCGGTCCGGTCCCAGGTCGACGGGCACGTGCACCTTCCGCCGACCACTGGCGACAACATCGATGTACTGTGGAGACGTCACGCCCCACGTGTTGAGCAATTCGGCGGTACGTCCACCCGGCCTCCCGCATGCCCACTATACGCCCTCGCTCAAAGTCCGTCAACTGCACATACGGTTCACGTCCACGCTGTCGCGGCATGCTACCAGTGTTAAAGACTGCGATGGAGCTCCGTATGCCACGGCAAACTGGCTGACACTGACGGCGGCGGTGCACAAACGCTGCGCAGCTAGCGCCATTCGACGGCCAACACCGCGGTTCCTGGTGTGTCCGCTGTGCCGTGCGTGTGATCATTGCTTGTACAGCCCTCTCGCAGTGTCCGGAGCAAGTATGGTGGGTCTGACACACCGGTGTCAATGTGTTCTTTTTTCCATTTCCAGGAGTGTATCTTGGTGGAACTCCAACTTCGGCATGAAATAATTCTGACACTGTTGCGTTTCTTCAGGGCGTGCACTTGGCGGGACAAATCCCAACAATTATTTACTTTACATACTTATCAATTAATGTAATTGTTGCAAATGCATGAGACAAACAATTAATAAAACTAAAAGAAGTTAATTAGCTTAGGAAAAGCATACTTTTGAAAACATAAAACTAGAAGTTTAACTCTTCTATTAACTTTCCTCAAAACACTGAATAAATGAAATAAATAAAATCTCCAAACCAATAAAGAAAATTACAAAATTTAAAGACAAGGGTAAAAAGCTCTTTCAAGCTACAGGATGTGGCAGGCTACACTCTTATGCCTCCTCTGGTGACGACGTAGGATGAAGAGCGCCCATATACGTTCCTGAGGGCACATCAGCTAAGGATGTAATGTACCTACCATTCCCAAGAGGAATCACGTTTATGGTTGTAAATGTGTGCATCCCATCTGGTTCTGTCTGTAGAAGGGACAGAGCTCGGTTTGACTCTGAGGAGATCAGTCCCCTGAGATGGACCAATGCCCACACTTCAAACTCTGCCAGGAACTTTGCTTCATCGTCCCTGATCTTTCCCTATTTGACACTCTGGAGATTCGACATGGCAATGTGCGAGGCTATACATAGCAGGGCCACTGCGAGTCACATGGATAGGATTTATGTCTTCCAACGTCTCGTCGGTGCTATGCAAGATGCAGAATTGGCGCTTGGCATTCTCGAACCCCTGTCACTATGTCAAGCACCATCTCTCCCCCAGAGTAGGTTTTGTGGCGCCGTTGTGTGTCTTGCAAATTGAACACAATACACCTTACCAATCCTGGTTGCTGGTGGTATGTGGTGGCGGTTTGGACAGCGTGCAGACACCAGCATCCAGCATATCCAATGGCAATGGCTTGGTGGCTGGAGTGCGCCAAGCCTTTGTTACTGTGACTCTTGATGCAATTTGACAGGGAGGTGTCTTTGTGGACAGCAGACTGCTACTTCACTATGCTCCATGATCTTGATATGCGACAGCCCTCTCCAGCAATTCAGATGTGTCGCAACAGGCCCAAGGCTCACATAGTGGCGCTGGTCTGTCGCAGATTGCAGGCAGTGGTCGTGAGGATCTTTAGGACATGCTATCAAGATATGGCATGGCAAGACGACCTTTCAATGCATCACATCATGACTGACAGGATGCACTGCTGGCAACAACTGGATTTGGAGCTCATCACTGGCTGGTGGCATTGGGCCATTAGCCAGGCAGATATCACACCTCGCTTTGTGGGGCACTTACCACTGTGAGAAACATGAATTTCACGATTTGGAACTGGTTTTGTCCGTCATCACTTGCACCATCTATAACGCCAAAGTGGAAACGGTGACAGAGGACAATACTTGTGACGACCTCAAGAATGTGACAGAAAGAGTGCTTCAAACAGGGCACCTGGCGTCGATGATCTCCATGTCGAATTTTACTGAGCATTCCAGGATTTGATGGCACATTGTTCCATGAACTGTTTACATCAGCTACCATGGTTGCACTGGCATTTGTCAAAGAAATTATCATCCCAGAATGTATACCGATGCAGGGGATTATGGTTGTCCATTACCAGCCCTAACGTTACTCAGTACCAACTATAAGACATTTACAAGTATATTGGTGACACATTCCCATTGGGTCCTTCTGAGTAATATCCACTGAACAATTAAAGCCAGGTGGAGATGGTAACTCAGACTAGTGGCAGTTTAAACGCATGACCAATAATCATTTGCCGAATTTACCTAACGTTCAATGACTAATGCAACGATGGGATAAAACACCCAAGCCGTAATCGGCAGTCAGCACTACATCTTCAGAATCCGTTGTTTAGAGCATCCAGAAGCAGAAAGGAACCACTACTAACCGGCACACAAATCAAGGAAGCTGTCGAACTACACGTCTTACCGGACAGCAGCGGCAAGACAAGAAAAATTACACTGCTGTAACATACACTAAGCTCCAGGGCAGGTAACTGGGGCGTTAGTGGCCATTAGGAAGGAAAAATACCACTGACTGAACTTCACAAATAATAACATATACAATGAACAATTAATAACAAGAAGTGGAGGAAGGCTAATTAGGTTCGCCTTCCCCAAACTCTCCACTCGCTGCTCTTCGTCTCGGTGACACTGCGAGCAGCAACACGCAAGCAAATGGCTGACAATGGTGGAGATTTCACTATGTGATTTAAGGTCCTCTCAAAGTTCCTGGGTCCCGTTGACAACGAGGTTGTACTCCTCGCGAGTACAGCTCTTCCATCCAGCAGCGCATGCGTGCCGCCAATGGTCCCGGCGTGTTCCCGAGCTGCTCGTCCGCCCCCAATCGAACTGCCGATTCACACCACACGGAAACACCACAACGTAACCCCAAAGATAGTACCACTGTTATCAGATATCGATAACCACCACTGCTGCCACTAGTGGACAGACAACGCTTGCAAACGGCAAGAAGAAGAAGATGACGACCGTAACTATACCAACTAAATAATGCCAACCTAGCAACGGCACCAGGGCGAGCCGCAGCATGGTTCAATATCAATGGACCAGTACCAATCAAACATTTCTTACACTACTGATGCTCCATTGCACTCTCGCCCTGGTACCGCGCCGGCCGAAGTGGCCGTGCGGTTAAAGGCGCTGCAGTCTGGAACCGCAAGACCGCTACGGCCGCAGGTTCGAATCCTGCCTCGGGCATGGATGTTTGTGATGTCCTTAGGTTAGTTAGGTTTAACTAGTTCTAAGTTCTAGGGGACTAATGACCTCAGCAGTTGAGTCCCATAGTGCTCAGAGCCATTAGAACCATTTGAACCTGGCACCGCTTCTCGGGACAGTCACAACCCACTTGTCGCGATTCACCCTGTGGCGATACATATTCCAACATTGTGCCTATGCAGACAATCTGGTGCTGCTAGTACAGTCATGGGAAGAGATCATGCATATATTTGATTTGATCTCCATGTATGGGGTCCTGGCGTGCAGTGCTCTGAGTGTGGCCAAATCTACTGTGATGCCACTGGTTGTGGATTCACATGAGAATAAATAGCGCCTCTTCCTTGTGTGAAGACGTTCCACTACCTTGGTATCAGGTCAACATCCGCTGTCTGCCACACCACTGTGGTCAACTTGCGGCGTGCACTCCAAATCACTCATGTGACTGTTCAGGAACATCACCTCCATTTGTTTGATGCCTTGCAATGTATGGAATATCTGAACATCCATGTAGTTTCCAAACTGGGGCACATAGCAAGGGGCCTTCCAATGTCCCAACCGCATCTTACAGGCCATGATGGCTACTCTCTGTCAGCTCGTAGCAACTCGCCCTCCCCTGGAAGGCTGCGTGGTTTGGACTCGCCAACGTCCAATGCCCTGTAACGCTGGTGCCACTGGTATCGGTAGCATACACTGCACCTCTATTCATGGATCTATCTTTCATGAACCTTAGCTATATGGCTGCTGACCTCCCATACGCAGATACCCACATTCGAGAAACTTCTTTGTTCAGTTACTCTATGGTGTATCTTGCAACAGTTTTGAGATCAAGTATCCTTTAACGAAGTGCAGCTTTCATCAACTGTACCTCTCAATATCAGTCTTAGTGAGACGGTATCACATCGCCTGTGGAAAATTCGGCAGCTATTACACGCAATTGGTTTATTGGACTCTCCTTTATACTGCACCCGTCACTCAGTGGACGATGACTTCCATCGCCTAACCTGCGCCAGCGTTTGTGATGTCTGGATGATGGGGTGACAAATGATGGCATATTTCCTCCATTCCCCTCCATCTATGGTTGAACCGTCTGTTAACATTCACCGATGTGTGTCTTCCTGTAGCCAAGACTCATGTGATAGTCTGGTTCAAAGGATGGACGGTCGCCTGGACGGTCGCCTACGTTTATGGAGAGGAGATCGAACTGGTCTCAGTCTTTGGACCTTTCTACATAATGCACATACAGTGGTTGGACGACATCCAGCTACTGCGCATGCTTTGCCAGTTAGTTCCCATGAGGTTTTGCATGACCCCCCCACTCAGCTGGAATGTACCTGGTGTGGTTGGCCTGACTGCTGTCGAGAGCACTTCTAACACCCTCTTGCATTAATCCAAGCTGTCTCTGTTTGCTGTTTTCCATTTTCCACCACCCCTACCATTGCTGTGACACACACTGCAATTTCGTGATTAAAACTGAGTATCTCCTTCCTTAACAGTTTCTTCTTGTCGACTTCTAGATGGTTGATAGTGTTGGGGATGCCATGGAAAGGCAATGTGTGGTCGACTCCTGCCCACTCCGCCACCTGCCCTGTCATCGAGCCGGAGGTGCCCCTAATATGCTCATCTCCCATCATCCCTCCTCTCCAATCCACTTACAAGGAACGGTCTCGCCATCTCCCATTTGCATTTTCTAACGTTATCTAGTGGTTTGCTGTATTTTTTGGAAATATATAAAAAGGAATAGAAAAGTGGTCACTGTAGATGGCTGTCATGCAAGAGAACCCACGTTCGATTATCGGTACTTCCAAGGCGTGGCTTGGTGACAGAAGCTACCTTAATGAGAAGTAGCGGCTACACGGTTTGGGAAGTTGGAAAAACTGCCGGGAGAGTGGTGTGCAGACCACATTCCAATCTGTACCATATCTGCGTGACGCCGCAAGGCAGAGGGCGACACAGCACAGAGCCAGCAATGTTAAGAATCAGCAGTCATTATTACAGAATCAACAAACTTTGTCGTCTGAGGTGACAGAATTATCACAAAATCAGGGAACAATAACTGAAAGTCAGATTGCTATCGCATCCAAAATCGAAAAGATCGCTGCAAAGGAAAATGCTTCAGAGCGTGATTTACCGAAAACGGTAGTGAAGGTCTCCAACGTCAGTAACGAAACTAAGAAAACGTGATCTGTCTTACGTGGAACTGTCCATGATTGATCCACGAGGGAGGATAACATGGAGGTAGACAAAAAAATCGCTGAGAGAGGAATTTAAATAACAAGGGCAGCTAGAAGTAATTGATATTCAGTTATCTGAAAAGAATGCACAAATAAGTCGAGAATACATTGACAAATGTATTAACGAAACAGGATATCGAGACAATCCAATGGCACAACGGGATATGTTAGGGATTTTAAAGGCCAAGATACCCCTGAAAATATGAGAAAAATTTATCAAACAAAGCAGGGACACAATCCGAATTCGGAACAAAAGCGCCATATAAATCACAAAGTGCCACGAAGTGGGTCAGAAGACTGACAGAATGGTGGCATAGTAGTAACCATAATAATTACAACAGTCACATGAACAGATACAAATAAAGGCGCCATGAAGACAAAATTAATAAAATTAATCTTTTATAAGATAATGTCAACAATTAGTGACAGCCAAAACTGCAAAATAATCCTGTCACCCACATTTGGTGTAACGATGTGACAGATGCTGTTAGTCGCCCATATACATCGAACCAGGAAAACGACCAACGGCCACAATAAGTCTGTATGTGGAAATGGTGCGGTGCAATAGGGAGTGATCAGTATTCAACTGATCCGATATGATTATGGTAATGACATTAAGAATGAATTGTGTTCTGATGGCGAAAAGTGTAATAATCGGTGTGTAGATGTGTGATGGTGTCACATTCCACATTCAAGGCTTATCTAAGCAGCATCCTAACTACGGTTGTTCTGGACACACGAGCTGTGGAAAATGTGATCTCGAATAGCTTGTACAAGAATGGAGAGAAAATGCATGTACCTGCCTTCCAATCGAATAACTATAAAATACTTGGAACTACAGGTTGTCACTCACGTAATGTAAAATGGTATGTCTGCATTAGAAAATGTACCCACAAAATGCATGTTTTTAGCAGTGGACTGCACCTTAGGCACAGAATTTCTCCAAAGAAGGGATGTAAGAATTGATCTTTTGATGGGGCAGTCGCACATGATTATTAACGGAAGCAGGGTACTGGCAGGCCTGTTAACATCTGAAGTAGAACTTGGTTAACACTGATCGCCTGTGGGACAGCATGATAAGTAGTTATGCAGATGAGCACTTACTGGTATTAAGTATTGTGATCGATATACAGCAGCAGATAGCGGAGAAAATAAGAGATTCTACATACTTAAACTATGACCAAGGCGTGAGCTTGTCAGGTATTTTTCTGAAGTACACCAAACTATTTCAAGAGAGCCCATGGTCTATCAGAAGAGCCGAACACCACACAAATGTTGCACCATGTGACAATTACTGCTGTTATTTCTATACCAGCCCCCGCATTAGAACATACTGTTCGACAAAGTAATCGAAATGGTTAGCTATTTATACATGTTTAAGTAGCAGTTAAAAATTTACTGCACCCAGTGTGCTTAAGAGCGAATGGTTTAATCTTTTACGTAAAATGTCCAGAGAAGAAAAGGTGAGGTAAACTACTGTAGCATTAACTCGAAGAGCTGCTCGGAAGAAGAAACAGCTTGTAAAAGGCTAGGAAATCTACAAAGATACAGGATAGGAGCGAAGGTACTATTGAGAAACTATCCCGAGTCTTCTCTTCAACACAGAAAGTAAAAAATAGCAGATATTGTATATTGGTACATTGGTCCTTACATAACAACCAGCATACCAATGTGGTGGCATATTTATTAAGTTATGCTGAAATTGCAAGGTGAGAGGATTGTATCCTAATAAGGATCTCTGGAGTTAGTAAAACAACAAGAATGAAGCTGTGTGTGTGTGTGTGTGTGTGTGTGTGTGTGTGTGTGTGTCTTATATACCTATCTGTAGTTGTAAGTAGACTTAACTTCATTTCATGAGGTATACTTCTTCGATATCGCTAAATGTATGCGAAATGAACTACTATCTGTGATATTCATGCAGTATAACTAACTGTCATACAATTATGTTGAAAGGACCAAGATATTTAGAAATGGATGAAAGAGCTCCTACCCAGACCATGGAGGGCCAAGGGAAGTTTACCAGCCGCCCTGTCATCCCTTGCCCCACTGCATCATGCAGATGCAGTATGGAGAGAAATTATATATATATATATATATATATATATATATATATATATATATATATATATATAAAGTCATGTACAGACAAGACCATGCATAAATGTGGGTATATAAAGCAGGAGTGCTACAGGCTTTAGCTTTCAGTGAGAAAGGATCACAATATGTACATACATGTGTGTGTAGTAAGGTAAGAGTGTATTTCTGCAACCAAGGTACCAGTCTCTTATGTATATAGGCTCAAGGTGAAGACAGTAAACTCTTATGGCTATAAAAGAGATGATAATCATAAGACAAGTGAAAATTTAAATGAACCAATACAGCATTAGCTGAAGTAGTTTAGACGACTTCTGCCAATCGTTTCTTGTAAAAATAAAAGCCTGTATTACAGTCACAAAATAGTAACAGAAGCGTCTACTAAATGAGCTGTTATGTGATCTGTATTCACAAAGGAAATTGATACAATTAGTACTGAAACACAAAGGGGGCTGTGGAATTATTCCACTCTGCTTGCAGCCGTAAGTAGAACAGACTATTTCATAGGTTAAGTGAACTTTAGGCTTAAGCAAACTGGGTCAGAGTAATCTAACGAAAGACGATGTTTCAGCCTAGGTTCAGATTTTAATACATTATTGTACAGTTTGCTAGAGTTTGGTGTCTCTCTTATAGATTCTGTGACTTGCACTTTTTATAAACGTGGTGCAAATTAGTTTTGTATGGAACGGGGAAATCAACGAGACATCCAACACACTGCCTAGGCAGCTGCTGTTTATCCGAACCACTTGAACTTGAAATGGCAACCGATGAAGTAACAGGAGCCACTATATAGGCTGTAGGTATGCCATACTTCAGATTTTTTTGAATAATTTGCATTGGAGTAATTAAGCTATTCTAATCGTCAGGGGTTTGCAATAGCAGCCAAACATGTTGTATTGTGAGGATTTTATATAACTTAGACAGAGCTTCATTCGCGGACTGACAATACAAACATTTAAAGCATTAAGTAAGCCAATCATAAGCGTGTGAACTGGCATTGCAACGTGATCAAGGGAGAGTAAGACAACTTCATTGCAGGTAAACGAAAAACTGGGTGAAACACTTATCTTCACACGGCTTTCTGGTCTTGAAGCCGTGAATTTCTGCGTGTCTCTGTGTGTGCATAATGTGGGCGTTGCTATTCATGAACGTGTATGCTAATGTGCCGTGAATGGACGCTCTGCATTTCACACGCAAGAATGAATATCCGCCGAGTACGCAACAATTAAAACTGTACGCCAGTGTCGCGGGTGAGAAACTGTATACAAAGGGCATCTTAAGACATTGCTTTAACTTATGAATAGCGTAAGGTTCAGTGACTTGGACGACAGTAGAGAGGTTTGTGGACATTTGGAAAACTGTCACGACGAACATGTTTTGCTGGTATTAAATAAACTTTCATTCTGATAGCACCTCCATAACTCACACGATTGTTAGTTGTGATAAAATCTTTTCTTTATTGTGAGACATACCCCTGTTCCAGAAAGTCCAATTGGTCATTTATCCGTCTTTTCCTCCGAGACTTTTATACGATTGTTTTCTTGCGCGTCTGCTACCACTTGCTTGATGGCGTTGTGCAAGTTGCACATCCGATCGTGCTGAGGATGCAGTAAACTGATGAGACAAGAGTTGTATCCTTGGCTTAGGCGATACCGGATCCACCAAAGAAGCATCTGTGACACGCATAGCTGCTCACCGCATTTTTAAAACAAGATACATGTCAGTGTAATATCTTTGTATCACCGATCTCCTACAATAACTATAAACGTAGCCGCTTACCATATTTTCCGAGAAAGAACAATATCAGCGTAATAGCTTATAACACCGACCTTAGATAATAATTACAAACAACAAATCTCGTAAAGGATAAAAGTAGCGTATCAGTCAGACAGAATCAGCCCCATGCTGTTAACTTGTACGATTAACACATGGTGTTCGGCGTTGAAATTCCCGTATAGTTTTCCTTGATGTCGCCACTGATCATGCCTGAATAGGGGGGTGAAATAATAAAATGTATACAAGAGATAAATAAACTCCAACCTCACAGTAATTAAAAAATTACAACGGTGACGCTGATGTACGCATTGTCAAAACAAACTGTAACTACTGTATTGTCGTATTATGTATTCGTTGAAAATTAATATGTAAATCTTTTTATTCGCTGTTACGCTACAGTACAATGTCACGCAACGGCGTTAACAACTTTATTGTCAACTATTTACCTCTGTATCTACAGAATATTACAGAAACAAATGTACATTCTAGCTGCATCCATGTGTAAATAAAGAAAAACACTGCAAATCATAAACGAAAAGGTCCCAATGGAATATAATGGATATAAGGAAAATGAAACGAATAAGAATGTCATGAAATAAAATGAAACGCAGATAGAGCTACAATGGCAATATATTCGTTTTCTCTGTAAATAAAGTCTGTTACCATTAGAGTTATCTAACACATGAGTCTTTTTTACGCATTTTCCCTTACTTCGAGTGTCGGTCGAGTTAGATACGAGAATGCCGGCGTGCGTAATTAAAATATCGCTGTAGTCATTTTCGTTTTAATCGCTCGTATTAGAAAATATAAAAGGCATAACCGCCATTTTATGCGGCCCACTTCTGCGTTACGTGCCACTTCTGGACAGAGCTCACTTCTGTCCAAACGCTCACTTCTGCGATAGATTTTAGTCAGGCCTTACTTCAGCTTATTGAATCGTTCAGACAATTCGTGTCTTCAGAATTATTTCAAGTCAAAAATTTAGTTTATTATTGCGATGTAGCTATGCGAAATGCATTCTGGGATGACGTATATTTATAGTGAACAAAGCCATAGATAATTGCTGTTAACTATATGTGTGAATTATTTACTTACCCATATCACTGAAATATTTAAGAAGGAAAAGGAGTGCAACCTAAAAACAATGATTAACGTGAAATTCATGAACCCGTTTCGTGATCTTACCTGAAAGGCTAGAATTTCATAGTCGCTCTCAAGACTAGTCATTATTTTGTGATATATGAAATTGCTGCGTGTGTCAAATATAATTGTTCTGATTACTCGAAGGTAGGCCTACAGTAATTAGATTCCGTTTCTAATGCCAATTGCCGCCAGATATAACGAATGTTATTATGGTATTGAATACAAAAAAAAGCACAATTTTCACAACTGCTGTGGTAGCCAAAATTTTATTCATATAATAGTGCCTGCCAAGCGCCATTATACGCAGTTATCGTAGTGTTGTGCTGCCTATTAGTTCGTTTATTGTTACGGAGCGATTAATGAAGCAGTTTCCGGTCTCTTGGGGGATCTATCTACAACTCGGAGAAACGTTTTCATGAGGTATTTAAGCATATGTCATTTATGCCTGGTACAGAGAATAACATATATGTGTAGTGGGTGCACTAAGTGAGGAAGATGTTGTTCATACATTCGTCTCACAAGTCTAACTTACAGCACGCTGTGTTAGTATTCGAAAAAAAAAAAATATTGCTAACTTATGTAATCGGCATCAGGCTACGGTTTATGAAATAGTGATTTACGAGAAGTAATCTAGGTTCATGGCCGATACTCCATTGAACCATTTTGTCTTTAGCCTAGTCACATTTTACCCCTCCGTGAGTGCTTACTCCCATGTTGGTAACGACTACTGTAGATGATCGAAGAACGTACAACAATGGCATGCAACAATTTTTCATCAATGAAACCAGCAAAAGCACCTGAATCATCGCACCTTTCGATATCATGACACTGTCAGCCTTCGTTTTATTCGTTTATAACAAATAAGAAATCCCTGAACGGCAATTTTCTCCGCGTAAGCTATTGGATCCTCGAAAAAACCCTTTTTTTAAGGTAACAACATGAAAGTGGAAAAAATATTTCCAGGACTGTTTCGGACATATTACACAAGTGGACAAATTTCGAAATAGGAATATTTTGAGAAACAATAAAACGATTTGTACCAAAAAAAAGCATTTGTTTCATTTTTTCTGAAAAAGGCACCTGTCATAGGCATTTTGTTGCTTCTCATTCGATTTAGAAATTATTCAGGGATAGAAGTAAAGATATTTAGAAACATTCGTAGCGATACGCTTAACAGCTTCCTTTTGTTTAGTGAAGAAATTATCGCTAATAGTAACGCATGTTTTGTGCATAGACTTTCGTTCGTTCCGTTGTAAATGGGCGGGAGTTGAGACTATGCACGCAAGCATTCTCACGAAAGCGGCTGTCCGCGCCCCTTTCAGCTTTTACAGCGTTCGTGACAGGTGTTCAGCTGCAGCCCCCGACCCTCGGGAGAGGTCGTCTTTCGCTGTTGGACCCGTTTTCCTGCACGCGATGTAGAGGCTGCACTATACTGGTTGAACGTGAAACTAGTCACCGTAACCAGAGAAAGCATAGTATCTCGTCAAGGCTAAGGTTACTATACACAGAGCAAAATCTTAGTTCGATGTGAGAGAGAAAGTTTTCCGCTTATGCTTTCTAGATGGAGTTTCTTTCGGTCGACATTGAAAAAAGAAGTAGTCACGCAAAGAACGTGTCTCTTTTAAACGTGACTTTGTGTGAAGCAGCAACTTCTGTGTTCCACAGAGAAGCGTGTAGGCCTATGATTCGGCATAACACGAAAGAAATGTGGTTATGTTTGTTTCAGAATGAAACGGTTCCTGTTTAATACCACTGTCCAGCCACATTGATGTGGCCACCACCAAGGTTCGACGTCAACATGCAATAACCACCCGTAGGTGCCAGGTGGCAGCACTTGCAGTCGGGCCGACACGGACAAGAATGTAGTCGTTTTCGTAATGCTTCGAAGCGATTTATCTGACTGGCTTTTGGGACAAGCATGGAAGAATTTTTGTAAGTTGTTTGTGTGCCGCCATGGTTAAAGTACACCGTTTACGGCAAAATGGCGCTATCCAAAACCGGAGCCGAGGCAAATGTGCTGCGCTACGGGCCATAGATGACAATGGTGAAACACGGTTGCGGAGATGTGTTCTGCCGAGCAGACGTGCAAGTGTTGAACTACTGACTGTCCTTATGTACCATGTGGCTACCAACAGTATCTCCTCAATGATGGTTCAAATGGCTCTAAGCACTGTGGAACTTAACATCTGAGGTCATCAGTCCCCTAGACTTAGAACTACTTAAACCTAAGTTCAGGATATCACACACATCCATGCCCGAGGCAGGATTCGAACCTGCGACCGTAGCAGCAACGCGGTTCCGGACTGAAGCGCCTAGAACCGCTCGGCCACAGCGGCCGGCTCTCCTCAATGACCGTTCAGCGAACGTTGTTGTGTATGGGCCGCTGCAACAAGTGGCTGGTTCATGTGCCATTGCCGACTGCTGTGCATCGACGAGAAAGGCTGGAATTTGCCCCGCATGTACCAAAAATGGACGTCCACTGTGCGGCGATACGTGGCCTTTTCAGATGGATCACGTTTTACGCTCCATCGGATATATGGTCGTTGGTGTGTACGCCATAGACCGCCTGAAAGCAAACAGCCGGCAACAGTCGTCCGAAGCGTCCGTACTAGAGGATTTCCCTGGGTGAGTTCGCCATTCTGGAAGGCACAATGGATAGACACAAGTATGCATCTATCATTGGAAACACGTCCACTCCTACATGTAGTTTGTTTCTCCTCGGCACGATGGCATCTACCAGCAGGACAATGGAACGTATCACAAATTTCTCAGCGTAGGTGCTTGGTTCGAAGAGTTCCAGGATAAGTTTACCGTACTCCCCTAGTCTGTAAACTCCTCGGATCTAAACCCAATGGAGAACTGTGGGACTATCTCGATCGGGCTGTTCGTGCCACGGATCCTCAACCGAGTCAAGACCAAGGTTTGAGTAGTACATTAAAATTAAATGCGTACTTCTGGAAGTAGAAATTACGAAGCTAGCCAACAGCAGTACACCCTGTACCACTGGAAAACGGCTTGTGAAGAGGAATAAGCGATGGTAAGCGTCTGGTAAGATTTTGTACAGGCATATTGAGTGTAGGAGAGTCGTGTTTACATTTTCATGTGCTTACCTTCATATTCAGAAAACCACTGTGGTGTGCATGAAAGTGAGTAATTCCCACCCCACTGTACCACGTGATACGACTCCTTCCCATTGCATTCGAGTATGAATGACTCCTCAAATGCCTCTGTTCTGCCTCCGGTCCTCGAAACTTATTACACTACTTGCCATTAAAATTCCTACACCACGAAGACGACGTGCTACAGACGCGAAATTTAACCGACAGGAAGAAGATGCTGTGATATGCAAATGATTATCTTTTCAGAGCTTTCACACAAGGTTGGCGCCGGTGGCGACACCTACAACGTGCTGACATGAGGAAAGTTTCCAACCGATTTCTCATACACAAACAGCAGTTGACCGGCGTTGCCTGGTGAAACGTTGTTGTGATCCCTCGTGTAAGGAGGAGAAATGCGTACCATCACGTTTTCGACTTTGATAAAGGTCGGTTTGTAGCCTCTCGCGATTGCGGTTTATAGTATTGGGACATTACTCCTCGCGTTGGTCGAGATCCAATGATTGTTAGCAGAATATGGAATCGGTGGGTTCAAGAGGGTAATTCGGAACGCCATGCTGGATCTCAACGGCCTCGTATCACTAGCAGTCAAGATGACAAGCATCTTATCCGCATGGCTGTAACCGATCGTGCAGCCACGTCTCGATCCCTGAGTCAACAGATGGGGACGTTTTCAAGACAACAACCATCTGCACGAACCGTTCGACGGCGTTTGCAGCAGTATGGACTATCAGCTCGGAGACCATGGCTGCGGTTACCCTTGACGCTGCATCACAGACAGGAGCGCCTGTGATGGTGTACTCAACGACAGACCTGGTTGCACGAATGGCAAAACGTCATTTTTTCGGATGAACGCAGGTTCTGTTTACAGCATCATAATGGTCGCATCCGTGTTTGGCGACTTCGCGGTGAACGCACATTGGAAGCGTGTATTCGTCATCGCCATACTGGCGTATCACACGGCGTAATGGTATGGGGTGCCAATGGTTACACGTCTCGGTCATCTCTTGTTCGCATTGACAGCAATTTGAACAATGGACGTTACATTTCAGATGTGTTACGACCCGTGGCTCTACCCTTCATTCGATCCCTGCGAAACCCTACATTTCAGCAGGATAATTCACGACCGCATGTTGCAGGTCCTGTACAGGCCTTTCTGGAAACAGAAAATGTTCAACTGCTGCCCTGGCGAGCACATTCTCCAGATCTCTCACCAAAAGAAAACATCTGGTCAACGGTGGCCGAGCAACTGGCTCGTCACAATACGCCAGTCACTTCTCTTGATGTAGTGTGGTATCTTGTTGAAGCTGCATGAGCAGCTGTACCTGTACACACCATCCAAGCTCTGTTTGAATCAATGCCCAGGCGTTCAGGGCTGTTATTAGGGCCAGATGTGGTTGTTCTGGGTACTTATTTCTCAAGATCTATTCACCCAAATTGCCTGAAAATGTAATCACATGTCAGTTCTAGAATAATATATGTGCCCAATGAATACCCGTTTATCATCTGCAGTTCTTCTTGGTGTAGCAATTTTAATGGCCAGTAGTGTATCTTGACGTGTCTGCCGAATCAGGTTTTCCAGTATTTTAATCTCGATCTCTCGTGAGCTGGAGAGCCCTGTAAACATTCCTACTGCCATTCTTCTTTTGGCATTCTTCGTACGCGTTATGGTTTACCTGTTGATCGAAGTCTCATTCGTATGAACAACATTCTACAATGGATCGCATAGGTAATTTGTAGGCAATCTCCTTTGTAGATGGATTACATTTTGACAGTTTCCTAGTAACGTAACGACGTCTGATACCTGATTTACCCTTGACTGAGCCGATATGATAATTCCATTTCACCTTCCCAGCAATTGTATGAGCTCACTGATTCCAGTTGTGTCTCACAGTGTATTTCAAGCAAGTAGTCAATCTTTGCGCTGCCCTGAAATCTTACGGTGAACTAAATACTTGTGCACCTTTTCTTGGGCAGTACTTAGTTACACATAACTGCATCACATGCACAAAATCCGAGACTAGTCTTAATACCGTCTGCTAAGTTACAAATCAGTAGCTGTTCAAAATTCCGAGCTGAATTTACTTTCAATAACAACAGCAACTCGTTGTTGCCATAAAAGAAACAAGGGACACCACCAACGTTATACCAATTACAACATCTCATGTTATAAAAAGTGTCGACAAGACATATGAAAGATGTAATCAGGCTTGTAAATCCCTTGGTTCACTGGATGTGTCAAGTTTGATTTAAATGAGAGCTTTTCGTCTGATATAAATCGTCTCAGTTTAAAAAGCACCAAAGCAGAATGCCTTGCCTCTTTTCATTCCAGCAATACATCGTCACGCAAATCAGATACATTTTACATGCAGATTAGGTCAGTTTGATACGCAAATCGTTTAAATTTCCAGTTTAATCCACTCGAAATCTAAGAGATTGTGGACATGGACGTTTGTTTTCAACTGCAATGTAACAACAATGATTGTGTAGGTAATTTCCTCCCTTTCTTCCATCTAGACACTTGTAGATATTCTATTGCATGTACTGGATATGGACGAAGACGATTTCTGCGAGCTGTGCCAGCCGCACAGCAGCAAGGGGTCCAACAGAAGAATCATTCCAGTCCCTGCTGGTTTGCGTCTGTCTCTGGTGTCCGACTCAGGATAGGGAAGGTCGGATGCGGCACATAGCTGTGCATTGTTCTCTGTCGGCTTCCTAGAATGACTTTTCATCCAGGCTCACATTCTGCAACATTCTTCTGTTAAGAGCGTCCGTGAAAGGTTTCCTTGGCGGAAAGAGAATGTGCTAAATAACGCTGCCAGTTACTGAGCCATTTTTAGTGAAATCTTCCTATGGGAGATGACGATCTCGAAAGCTTTCTTAAAGACATGGGCAGTTCATGGCAATGACGGCCAAATGCGTTGGTGGTCTCTCCTGCATCTAGCACAACATTATCGCCTTTTCTTTTCTTTTCTTTCTTTTCTTATTCCTCAGAAAACACAACGCAGAAAAGGGCCAAATATAAGATATCTGCTTTTGATAGGGGGGTGGGGTTCGCAAATTGTTCGTGAAACATGGCTTATGAACGGTGCTGATTTATATGCATTGATCAGCCAGAACACTCTGACCACCTACTTAATAGCTGGTATGTCCACATTTGGCACTGATAACCGTGGCGAAGTGTCCTGGCATGGAAGCAATGAGACCTTGGTAGGTCACTGGAGGGAGCTGTCACGACATCTGCACACACAAGTCATCTAATCCCCTTAAATTCCAGGGAAGGGGGAGATGAAGTGTGACGCCGCGTTCAGTCACATCCCAGATGTGTTCGATCGGTTTCAGAGCTGGCGAGTTTGGAGGGGAGGGGGCAGCACATCATTTGCATCTCGCCACTGTGTTCGTCGAACCACTCCATCACACTCATGGCGCATTATCTTGCTGAAAAATGCCACTGCCGTCGTGAAACATGATCGTCATGAAGAGGTGTACGTGTAGTGCGACTAGTGTACTACATTCTGTAGCCGTCATGGTGTGTTGAACGTTCTCCACTGGACCCATGGATGCTCACGTGAATGTCTCCAGAGCATAATGGAGTCGCCGCCAGCCTGTCTGCGTCCCGCCATATAGGTGTCAAGGAGCTGTTCCCCTGGACGACGACGGATTTGTGTCCTCTCATCGGCATGATGAAGAAGGTATCAGGATTCATCAGATGGTACAACGCTCTGCGCCGACGTCCAGTGCCGATGACCATGTCTACATATCAGTCATAGTTGCCAATGTCGTGGTGTTAACATTGGCACATGCATAGGTCGTCGGCTGCAGAGGCCCGTTGGTAGGAGTGTTCGGTGCACTGTGTGTTCACACACACTTGTACTCAGCCCAGCATTAAAGTCTGATGATAGTTCCGCCACAGCCGGCCGCTGTGGCCGAGTCGGTTTTAGGCGCTTCAGTCCAGAACCACGCGACTCCTACGGTCGCAGGTTCGAATCCTACCTTGGGCATGGATGTGTGTGATGTCCATAGGTCCATAGGTTAGTTAGGTTTAAGTAGTTATAAGTTCTAGGGGACTGATGACCTCAGATGTTGTCCCATAGTGCTCAGAGCCATTTTTAAAGTTCCGCCACTGTTCTCCGCCTGTCTTGTTTTACCAGTCTGCCCAACCTACGACGTCAGACGTCTGCAGTGAGGCAGGTATGAAATGATTGCTGTCTCAAAAATATACGGATACCAATCTTTTAATGCTGGCGCCTACTTCGAGTGGGCCAAAGGTGGGAATCTTCCTAGATGTGAGTCAGGGAGCCTAATGCTGGCGCCTACTTCGAGTGGGCCAAAGGTGGGAATCTTCCTAGATGTGAGTCAGGGAGCCTGAAGATGACGTAATATATCGCCAAACTGGTAGCCCAACAAAATAACAATTTCGAAATTTAGCCGCTCGGGTTAGACGCACGGTGTCAGGCAACTTGCCACGGCTCGCGGGGCTCCTCCCGTCGGAGGCTCTAGTCCTCCCACGGGGACGGGTGTGTGTGTGTTGTCCTTAGCGTTAGATTAAATAGTGTGTAGACCTCAGCAGTTTGGTCTCATAAAACTTACCACAAATTTCCAATTTCCGAAATTTAGACGGCTGAAATGTGTCATTATGTAACGAGGGGTGAATGCCCAACCCCGCAAGTTTGGACGTGGTTCCAAAGTAGTTTCGTCACATGTTGCAGGGACCATAACAATCTTCGAACACCCGACAAGTAACGCAGTTTCCGAAGTATTCGTGCCGAGCCTCAGGGCCATCACAATCTGCCCTCGGTCAAACTCAGATACGTCGCGCGGCTTCCCCATTCTAAACATGGACAGCGCGCTCACTAATACTATATGCACGTGTGTGTGTCTGATAGCAGTCATTACTCGCCAGATAACGCTGCTACCTCCTGGTTGGGTTTTTTATCGATATAAAATCTGTGGCCATAGTGTCTGAGCAGTGTGTACAAGGTGAACCATACCCCCACTGACAAATTTACAGAGGTTGTTCAGGGGTCTCTTGTAAGTGTTTTGGCATAAGTGATCCACAATCTCCGGCGAATCGTTGTACTGTTATCGCATTTCGTTTGGTTTCTTGGCACACTTAGTTTTGTATCTGTACTGCGCTGATCAATAATGCACAACAGCGCAAATGACGACAGTATGTGCTGTGTGTCTTGTTTCCACTTGCTCAAGGAACCCGCTGTTGACAGCAGTAATGGCCTCTTTAGCTCTTTGGCTTCAAGTTTGCATTCAGTACGGCTCGGTTCTCTCTAGGCTTTTGTTTTTCTGCAGTGTTAGACGGACATTAACACTGACTGGTACACAGCAGTAATGTGGACAGGTTTACCGATGAACAGTCGGCCAATATGCAGCTCGTGTATGGGTTCACCGAAGGAAGGCAATGGAATAGCGGCACAAGGACGCTATACTGAGCTGTTCCAGCAGTGTCAGCAAACATTTTGTCTGAGGGCTGTTACGTTACTCCGTGTCGTGTGTTGTATGTTTTGTCATTCCATATTAAAGGCTTTTTTACTGTTGTGATGGTATTGTCGCAGGACCAGTGGTGACTGCGGTAGCAAACCGAATAAATCATAGTTACATTATTACGAGTTTCTGCAGACGATCGGTCCCTGGCCTGCTTTCACTCTTGACACGCGGGATTTCGGACGACAATAGTAAAATTCTACAGGTGTCGCAGTGACCTGCGTTCTGTCATAGTAAAAGGTTGATACAAGTTTGGACATTTAATCAGGTGAAAAGCTGACCGGTTCTTACAAAGGTGCAAGTTGGCATAACAACTGATAGGAGGGTTGAATGAAAAGTAATGCCTCCACTTTCGTTAATTGGGTCTGGATGGGAATATTTTAATAAATCAAACGCAGAAATAATCCTTAGAATGTGATCTATAATTACGAATATTCACTTTTCCACGTAATCACCAGACAATTGGATACATTTCTGCCAAGGATGAACAAGTTTTCTGAAGCCGTCACGGAAGGACTCGCACTGTTTCTGCGACCAGAGTCTCACAGTTCTCTCAACGTCTTCATCATAAGCATAAGCATCAAATCTGGACTGTATGGAGGATGCCGTACGGTAGTGAGATTCAGTCTGTGAGGTTCTGCAGTGGTGGTCCGCGAAGTGTGTGGTTTGGCATTGTCATACTGCAGGAAAATATTTCCCTGTCCTATCGGACCCTTGTTAACCGGCGTTTCAGAGTTCTCAACATTGTGATGTAACGCTCTGAACCTATTGTTGTTCCACGGTCAAGGAAATCAACACATATAACACCATCTGCGTCGCAGAACACTGTGGTCATGATTTTTCCGGCTGAGAGCTGCGTCTTGAATTTCTCTTTCTGGAGCGAGACTTTGTGTCGATATTCCATAGACTGACGTTTCGTCTCTAGGTCGTAATGGTGTGCCCACGTTTCGTCTCCTGTCACAATTGAATGGAGAAAGGCGTCATCTTCATGATTTTTCCGGCTGAGAGCTGCGTCTTGAATTTCTTTTTCTGGGGCGAGACTTTGTGTCGATATTCCATAGACTGACGGTTCGTCTCCAGGTCGTAATGGTGTGCCCACGTTTCGTCTCCTGTCACAATTGAATGGAGAAAGGCGTCATCTTCATTATCGTAACGTGAGAGGAGTTCCTGGCAAATTTCAAGTCTGTGCACTTTCATTTCAGGAGTTAGCATCTGGGGTACCCATCGTACACTGATCTTCCGATAGCCAAGCAAAGCAGTAATGTGACCCACACGTTCCTGTGAAATGCCGATTGTGCTTGCAATTTGTCTGAAATCAATCTGTCAACATTTTGCTTGTGAAACCCGGTGGTTCCTGTCACAGGATGGTCTACTCTTTGTTCGTCACGCAGGTTAGATGTTCCCACCTCAACATCTTTAAACTTGCTTGCCCAACGACGTACAGTACTCACATTAACACAATCACCATAAACTGCTTTCATTCTCTGATGAATCTCCTTTGGGGTGACGCCTTCTGCTGTCAAGAATTCAATGACTGCACGTTGCTTAAATCGCATTGACCGTCCGTCTGCCCAGGGTTCCATACTTTACACTGTAACAACACAACCGTTCAATGCTAAGGCTTTCCGCCAACTGGAGCTGTATAGAGATGAGGCTACGGAACAAGCCAGTACCTGTCGCATACCAGTGTTGCCAACTGTTGAAGAGTTACGAAGGTGGAGACATTACTTTTCAGCCAACGCTCGTACATGCGCGGCGAAAGGTAGGAATGAAAAGCTCTACACAAGTTTGCATCAGTCACGCGAAAAAGCTGGAAATGTTGGCGTAAACGTGTCTCGTAGGAGTTCCAATCTTATGGAGACAACCATCGAGTTGGTGTAACAAAAATGTCATTCACGCGAAGAGCCGACACGTTTCCATTTATCGACGATCGAAGCCCAATGATCCCGTTCCCACCGAACTAGTAATGGACGATGTCGTTGGGTCGACTTGTGAACACGAAAGGGTGGTCTGCTGAGGGGGTCCATGTTGAACAAAGTATGATAAACTGTGTGCTCCGAAACACCTGTGCATGCACCAGCATTGTGCTCTTTCGGCAGAGATGCCACAGATCACCGTCTGTCTTACGTGCCTCCGAACCTCACGTTTTGTGAAGAGTCGTGGACGTCTAACCATTTAGCGTCTAGTGGTAGTTTCATTGTCCTTCTACCTCTTTCCGTAGATACTTAAGAAAGTAGTACGTGAACATTTGACCAGCTTGTCACAGGCTGTGGTTAATAATAAGCTGCCCTTTGCCAAAGCCACGTATCCCAATGGTTTCTTCATTTACAGCCCATACCTGCGGTAAGGTGATGTCCCGCTTACATACTTTTGTTACCGCGTCATGTGCTTGGAACGCCACCCGGCAGTATCCAACGCCACGGTGGGCAGTGGTCATAATGTTTGGGCTGATCGGTGGTGTAAGTCTCACTATTTTAGTGGGTCAATATTTTCATAACTGCATCCAGCTCCTCCCGGTTCACTTGCCTTTTCATTTATTGCCTTGTTCAGCATCTCTTTTGCCTCTCCCTCTAGTATAGATTCTGTGTTACATAATGCTCTGCTTTTGTTGTAGACTTGTATCACGTGGTCTTCTCCTTTCTCTAGTGGAAGTTTTTCAAAGTGCTTTTTCCACTGTCCAATAGATAAAGGCTGTATTGTGGGCGTGTGGTTACTAGCCGCTCCCATCTTCCTTATCATCCTCCATGCCTCTGCTGATCTCCTGTATCCAAACGAATGGTCTATTTCCCCACATACTCTTCCACATTCCTCTTCCTTACACTTTTTTGTTAATTTATTAGCCCTCTTTTTATACACCTTGCACCAATCCCAGTCCTCTTCATTATCAGAGCTTAATCATTTATGATATAATTTCTTCTTTTCCTCAGCCACCTGTAACAACCCCGTAGTCATCCATTCAGTTCTTACTCCGCTATCTCATTTCCTTCCTAACTCCTCCGCCCATGCTTACTTGTTTCAGGGGTCTGTAGCACTCATTAGCACTCCAGTCCTCTTCCATTGCTCCCAGTTTTAGATTTAATCTCTGCTGATACAAATTTTTCACACTTTCTTCTTGTAGCAAGTGTATCCTACATTTTGGATCCTCTGTAGTTCTACATCCAGCATCCTCCTCTTACCCCTCCAGTTTCATCTTGATCTTAACCGGAAAAGCAATTTTTGAAGTAGCTATAAAATGATCGGATCCACACTTTATGTAGTTAGGGCTATACAGTTAATTATAGTTTTTATTACACGAATTTTTACTGTTGCACTGATAATCCTTTTATTCACTTCTTTACAATTAGATATGCCTTGTTTCCATTTTCTTTTTATATGGACTGTTACTGCTAATTTTGCTATTTCAATTTTTTCTACTTCACTCCAAAACAGAATAACGTTTCCAGTTACTTCTGGTCCAAAGCTTTTCTTTTTCGTTTCTGTCATTAGCAGGATATCCATTTTCAGTACTTCCATTTCTTCAATTATATTCGCAATCTTTTCTACTGACTCCTGTACGTCCCATGTTCCACAAATCAGAGGCCTTGTTCTTAACCAGATGTCTTTGATCCTCCCAGCTTTTTTATTTTGTGGGAAATGTTGCGAAGCCTGTTTTTACCGGGATGGGAAGCCAATACCCCGCCAAACTCCCAACCCGGAGGACCGGGTTTTTTCCTCAGGGTTTACTCCCGAAGAGTCTCCTTCACTACAGGTAAGAGTCCCTCTCGCCCTCCTTCCCTACCCTACCCTATGTTACCATTTCAGGAACGGAAAACTCAGGATACGGTAGCAAAAAGGATGAGGCGTTATAAAAATAATTTAATTGAAATAATTTAATTTAACGTATAAAAAATTAACACAGTAAAAAATTAGGTAAACCGGCAGATTGAGTGATAAGTTACTCTCGCCTGTGATTCAGTTTCTTTATGCTAAAATCTCAGGCACTGCCTATTTATTCCCTGTACTGGAAGCAAAACATCCACTGCTTCTTCCTTTCCTGTGCATTGTTTGATGTGTGTCACCGATGTTCCTCCACCTTTCCCTGTAATCTTTAACTGTAACACACAATTCAGGCAAATAACTGTGCATGGTATAGTCAGTAGTGAAAATAATAGTCATTTTTACTACTAGATATCTTTAGTTTTATTTCGTTATTATGTTCATGGAAACAGGAGAAATATTCAGATAACCAATGTTTCTATTCAGAATATGTGTCTTTACGTTGGAAAAATCATAAAAGTTCTGCTGTTAGTTCTACATGAGAAAATACTGACGATCCTTTAGCCACCGGTCTCATCTGACGAGTTAAAATGAAACTGGAAAGAATTTTAAGAAAAGCCAATTTCCTAACTGTGTTGGTGCCATCGACGGAAAACGTGCGAATTTTGTCCCCTATGCAGTCACACTCATTGTATTTCAGTTACAATCATTTTTTTCTCTACCGCCCTTCTTGCCGTGACTGAGGCGAACAACAAATTCATTTTCATTGTTGTCGGATCGTATGGGAAGGAAGTCGACATAGAAACTTTTGATGAACGTAATGCCAGAAAATTATTTGCAACTGGTAAGACGTTTCCTCCACCTAGTAAACTTCCCAATTCGGACATATTTGTGAGACATGGTTTTGTAGACGATGAGCCATTTCTATTACATCCAAAGATGAAACCTTACTCTAGTCGAACTGCTAGTACTGACCAAAAAATAAAAAAAAAGCTATTTTTAAGTACCTTCTTTCAAGAGCTCGTAGATTTTCTGAAAATGCTTTTGCTCTGTTAAGTCAAATATTTTGCATAGTTTATTTGATGATCAGTCTAAAGCCGGAACAATAAGAATAAACTGAAAATAACTGTACTTTTCCGAACTTGTTTTCTCCACAAATTCTGTTATTTCTCTCCAAGCATTATCCTTCACAGATTGGTGTTTTTGTAGTGGTAACGATATATCGCAGATGCAAGGAAATTTTGATACAGTTTCCACAAGTTTCTCATCTTCCACCACCGTAAATAGTAATTTTCCATCGGTTGTTCTAAATAGTTCTCCTTTGCGGGTGCGTGTATACCGCTCTCCAAGCGCTTGGCCGCAGCCGCATGCTGCCATAGCGTTAGTCGCTAGTAGCTGATGCATTGTGGGACACGGTCCCATTTAACACCGTATGCAGCATACGGAGCGGCACACGCACAATGGCAGACGCAAGCGCCAGACGCTGCATAGGACTCCCACCTGAAGGGTGCATTGACGCTGCAGCCTCGCTGCTTGCTGCCCGCCGGCGTGGCTACGGATGATGAATCGAGCCCACAAAGTCACACCGCCCAGTTTAACCTGCACCATCGCTGCTCGCTTCAGTCCTTGCCAGGCGATGATACCAACATGGTTTGTGTTTCGCAATGCGACCATCGCCATCAGTCTTGAAATTTAAGATTCGACTGATAATTTCAAGGTCACTCACTCTATGAGCAATGCCGTGTTTGACTGCTCTTTGCACGTGGTTTCCTGGGGCCTATAAGCAGCCAGTATTGTTTGTTGCAAGCTGTGGAGACAATTCAGTAAGGACAACTATGAGTGAGAATTTTAAGCACAGGTTTCTTTCAGCTGTTTTGGAACAGAAAGCCGTCTGGGACCAGAACTATGCAGGACACCATTACCATTTCGTATCGCATAAGATGTAGAAACAAGTTGCAATAAAATGTGGAAGAAGTAGGTTGCATTTGAATATTGTTTATTTCATCAGGCAATACTTTCTTCATTAAAGTGACATTGAAAAATATTTCTTATTTCCATATCTTCCTTCTTGTAAAATGAACTCCAGGAAGTATTTGTCCGTAGTCCGTAATGTTCACTGTATTTCCTTTGTCTATAATGACGTTATGTAAAACACAGACAGATTTTACAGTCAGTTGTGCTGTCATTTCTTTTCAGTACTCGCCAGTTTGAACGCTGCAATTCCAGAAGCACTTCGAACAGTTTTTCTGTCTTGTGGAAGGGCTTGCTGATTCTTTCTATCGAGTGATGACTACTTTTCCTGGAGTAAGGTTTCATTAGGTGTCAGAGCAGGGTGTAAACTATATCTTCTGTAACGACAAAGCAGGTTTTCGTAGCACTACCTTGGAGGAAGTCGTCTTGAGGAGTGTGAAGCATACCTTTTACTATTTCAATCCGTTATGAAAGGTAGGTAGAGCAGAGAGTGTGTTACTGTGAACAGTTCAGTAATGGGGTTGTTCTGATCATAATCCATAGCAAACCAACACTGACAACGGTAGTTCAGGTATACATGCCTACGTCATAAGCTGAAGAGAAGGAAACAGAGAAAGTATATGAGGATATTGAAAGGGTAATACATATGCAAAGGAAGATGAAAATATAATAATCATGGGGGACTGGAATACAGTTGTAGGGAAAGGAGTAGAAGAAAAGGTTACAGGAGAACATGGGCTTGGGACAAGGAATGAGAGAAGAGAAACACTAACTGAGTTTGGGCATAAATTTCAGCTAGTAATAGCGAATACTCTGTTTAAGAATCACAAGAGTAGGCGGTATAATCGAAAAAGGCCGAGTGATAAGGGAAAATTCAGATGGAGGTTTCATGGCCAGACAGAGACTTCGAAATCAGATTCTGGATTATAAGACGTACCCAGGAGCAGATATAGACTCCGAACACAATGCAAAAGTTATGAAGAATAGGTTGAAGTTTAAAGAGATTTGTCAGGAAGAATCAATACGCAAAGAAATGGAATACGGAAGTACTAAGAAATGACGAAGTACGCTTGAAGATCTCTAAGGCTGCTACAGCAATAAAGAATAATCCAGTGGGCAGTACTGTTGAAGAGGAATGGACATCTCTAAAAAGGACAATCACAGAAGGTGGAAAGAGAAACACAGGTACAAAGAACGTAAGTGTAAAGAAACCACGGGTAACGGAACAAATACTTCAGTTGATCGATGAAAGAAGGAAGAACCAAAATGTTCAGGGAACTTCACAAAAACAAAAATACACGTCGCTAGAAATGAAATAAATAGGAGATGCAGGAAAGCTAAGTCGAAATGGCTGCATGAAAAATATGAAGAAAGAAAAAGAAATGACAGTCGGAAAAACTGACTCAGCATATAGAAAATTTAAAAGAACCTTCGGTGAAATTAAAATCAAGGGTCATAACATTAAGATTGGTTCAAATGGCTCTGAGCACTATGGGACTCAACTGCTGAGGTCATCAGTCCCCTAGAACTTAGAACTACTTTAACCTAACTAACCTAAGGACATCACACACATCCATGCCCGAGGCAGGATTCGAACCTGCGACCGTAGCAGTCGCACGGTTCCGGACTGCGCGCCTAGAACCGCGAGACCACGGCGGCCGGCCACAACATTAAGAGTGCGACAGGAATCGATTTAGAAGAGATAGCGCATCCAGTATTAGAATCAGAATTTAAGAGAGCTTTGGAGGATTTAAGATCAAAAAAGGCAGAAGGGATCGATAACACTGCATCTGAATTTCTAAAATCATTAGGAGAAGTGGCAACAAAGGACTATTACGTTGGTGTGTGGAATGTATGAGGCTGGCAATATACCGTCTGTCTTTCAGAAAAATGTCGTCGACACAATTCCGAAGACTGCAAGAGCTGCCAAGAGCCGCACAACCGGCTTAACAGCTCATGCATACAAGTTGCTGACATGAATAGTATACAGAAGACTGGAAAAGAAAATTGAGGAAGTGTTAGATGACGACCAGTTTGACATTAGGAATTGTAGACGCACCAGAGATGCAATTTTGACATTGCGGTTGACAATGGAAGCAGAACTAAAGAAAAGTCACGACACGTTCATAGGATTTGTCGACCTGGAAATACCGTTCGGCAGTGTAAAATGGTACAAAATGTTCGAAATTCTGAAAAAAATAAGATTAAGGTATAGGGAGAGACAGGTAGTAGTCAATATGTACAAGAACCAAAAGCGAATAATAAGAGTGGACGACCAAGAACGAAATGCACGGATCAAAAAGGGTGAGGAGACAAGGATGTAGTCTTTCGCCCTACTGTTCAATCTGTACATCGAAGAAGCAATGATGGAAATAAAAGAAAGGTTCAGGAATGGAATTAAGATTCAAGGTGAGAGGACATCAATGATACGATTCGCTGAAAGTGAAGAAGAATCACATGATCTAATGAATGGAATGAACAGTCTGATGAGTACAGAATCTGGACTGGGAAACACAAAAGTAATGAGAAGTAGCAGAAATGAGAACAGCGAGAAACTTAACATCACGATTGATGGTCACGAAGTAGATGAAGTGAAGGAATTCTGCAACCTAGGTAGCAAAATAATCAATGACGCCCGGAGGAAGGAGGACATCAAAAGCAGACTAGCACTGGCAAGAAGGGCATTCCTGGCCAAGAGAAGTCTACTAGTATAAAAACAAAGACCTTAATTTGAGGAAGCAATTTGGAGAATATACGTTTGGAGCACAGCACTGTATGGAACTGAAACATGGACTGTGGGAAAACCGGAACAGAAGAGAATCGAAGCATTTGAGATGTGGTGCTACAGACGAATGTGGAAAATTAGGCAGACTGTAAGGGAAGGAATTAGGAGGCTCTGCGCAGAATCGGAGACGAAAGGAATATGTGGAAAACACTGACAAGGAGAAGGGACAGGATGATAGGACATCTGTTAAGAGGCGCTACAGTCTGGAACCGCGCGGCCGCTACGGTCGCAGGTTCGAATCCTGCCTCGGGCATGGATGTGTGTGATGTCCTTTGGTTAGTTAGGTTTAAGTAGTTCTAAGTTCTATGGGACTGATGACCTCAGATGTTAAGTCCCATAGTGCTCAGAGCCATTTTGACATCTGTTAAGACATCAGGGACTGACTTCCCATGGTAGTAGAGGGAGCTGTAGATGGCAAAAACTGTAGAGGAAGACAGAGATTGGAATACATCAAGACGATAATTGAGGACGTAGGTCGCAAGTGGTGCTGTGAGATGAAGTGAGGTGAAGACGTTGGCACAGTAGAGTATTTCGTGGCGGGTCGCATTAAACCAGCATGAAGAGCGATGAAACACAAAAAAAAAAGAAAAAGCTGCAACATCAATAAAAGTGAAAATACAGTTTTCATAACATACCATCTGTAGAACTACAGAAAAGTAGCTTTCACAATCGAAGCACAGTGAGTCAAACGGTTTAGGGCGTAGAACTACAGAAAAGTAGCTTTCACAATCGAAGCACAGTGAGTCAAACGGTTTAGGGCGTAGAATTCTGAGAATCTTGTATTTCTTGGAATTCTTCTGTCGAAGGTGGCTTGATATTCAGTCGTTGTAAGGTGTGCCACAACACCCAGAAAAGCCGTTGTAGCACACCTTATTTGATATGCCTACGCCAGTGGACACTTTTATCGACTCCCAGTGCCAGCGGCCCAGCAGAGGGGAAAACTGGACCTCGTACGGCGATTGACAGAGATGCAGACATTGGGCCTTCTGTGTCACACAGAGAAGATGCCCTCGGCTCACTTGAGAATAAACACCCTGAGAAGGGCCTGGCGAACAAAGAGAAACATGCGAGTAATTCGTGGACCCTTGTAGGCACTAGGCATAGATGGGTAAGTGTCAAGAACGCACACGCAAAGGCATGTGAAATTCCTTAGGCCTACTTAAAAAATGTGTAATTTGTCGACAATTCATCGACCCCACACAGTCACTGAGATGGAGCATTGACCAAAGATGCCAAGAATTTACACAGGGAGGCAGCTGTCACTATGGAACTACAGAAGAAGAATGAGCCTGCATTTTTAAAAGAAATTTGGCAGACAGTGAGAAGACTGCCTATAAATAATGAACGCCATCAGATTCTTATACACAACAAAGACTGCCCACGCCTCATGCAGAGACAGCCGTTACAAAGGAGTATTGTGTGGCCTTTTTCGCAGCAACTAAGGAACGTGGAAAAACTTCATAACGATGTGCTATCAACTCTGTGAACAGCGTTGACAGCGAACACGTGAGGAAGACACCGGTTCCTGAGTCACACTCCAGCTGACACAAGTTAGAAAATCACCACACCACCCTGTACTGGGAGGCATGGTCGCCAAATGGCGATCAGTCATTGGCAGGTATCTGAAAATTTAAAATTTAGTACATCAGTGATAACGCCAAGCCGAGAAAAATTCTGGGAGTCTGTGAGCTAAGGAGAGTCACGAGAAGTGAGCAGACAGTTGGTGAGGCAGTGCAAAAGCGAGAGTAACTGGAGGCTCTTCCACCCATCAGCTACTTAGTCTGTTGATTTTGAACCTGACACTTACTCCCATTCCAATGTTCATCATCACTTTGTGATTTATTTTTTCCTATTCCGTGGTAAATGGACGAAGCAATTGCTTGGGGTTGAAGCACTCGACCTAGCGTTACAATTTGTTTGCCTAACGTGCACCTCCCAACATCGTGATAAGGCTGCTTCGGTGTCACAACCCATGGCAAACAGTCAGCACAGAGATAGTTCCGGGGTTCTTGCCGTGAAGCCACAGAGCACCGATGAGAACTGTCAGCGAGCCGCGCACGGCACTCGTTCATCCATTTATTGTTTGTCGTCTTCTATTACGGTACTGCCGCCTCGTTTTCTTATTCAATTAACTGGCGTCACTGACTTCCTGCCTTACTTGCCCGTGCAGCGCGTATCAATAATTGTACTGTCGTACCATCTTTGGAGTGACCGACAGTATTTCCGGGTCCTCGTGTGTCTGCAGTCTGTGGAAGACGGACCAGCAGTGCAGTCGGGACGCAGCAGCTGTGAAGTCGGGGACGGAGCGCCGGTGCAACACCGACTCAAAGGAAGGCCTCGGCGCTTGTTCGTGACGTCACGTCAGCTAGGCACGGCGAACGCCAGTTCTGTTGCAGGCATACTCATAATGGTGGTGTCTCCCTCTTTGATGCAGGAAAATGTGAAACTATTGGCGGTAGTTTACCAACACACATTGTTCTGAGAGATTTCTGCAATCAATTAATTGTGCAATTATTTACACTTCTTAACAAATAGTGTACTCCTGAACGTAAATTTCCACCTGTTTTAAGGATTGACATACAAAAATAACTTCATGGTCCAGCAGCAACAGAATTCGTGCTTCTTTACCTTATTTGTAAATCTGAGGAAGTTACGTTTGTACTGGGTTGCTTTTACAAGAAACTGTGAACATATTGGTGCTCTTCTTTCGGTATCTTGGTTGACTATGGGGTCAGTAGCGCTGAATGTTAATGAAATATCTTGCGATTGTAAACGTTGGGGGAGGGGGTGGGGGACAGAAGAAGAGGCAAAAGAGAGATATTTGTTTTATCAAATAAAATTTTTTTATCTTATAAAGTTTCTCCTTTCAGTTGCAAGAGGGGCATATTTATCTTTTCTAATGTGCATTTTTAAAAAAGTTTAAGCTCAGCAGTATTTTCGATGTATGAAGCTATTTTGTTTTGTGTTTAGAATTCCTTTCGTTGAAAACGACTGTAATCTAATGACTGGCAACAGTTGGACATTTACACATGTAAATTAGTTCACATATCCAGTGACGATGTCAAACGAAAAAAAAAATAAAAATAAAAAAACGAGTTAATTGTAAGGGGGTTGGGATAAGTTTCGATAGCAAAATGGATGAAGTAAATATAGTTACTTGAATGTAAAATTTCCGAAGCTTGCAATGGGGCAAAGCATCTTCTCATATCGATCTACGTTTGTTTCGACAGGATTCAGTAATACAGAACTATGATCTTCATTTGTAGCTTTACGATAGTAAGAAAATCTTTCATCTAAATAAAACTGCATAATCCAAAACAATACCAAACATTTTGTCCAAAAATAAGAGATTTACAGTGATAAGCACGCCCAGGCGTTTCTGCCTGCAACAGAGCTGGCGTTCGCCGTGCCTAGCTGACGTGACGTCACCAACAAGCGCCGAGGCCTTCCTTTGAGTCGGTGTTGGCCGGTGAGGCGCCGACAGCCAGTGCTCGCCGACCGCTGGTGACACAGGTGAACTGTCCGACGGAGGGAGATGGAGCGGGACGACTGTTGGATGGTCGTTCGGTTGGTCGTCTCATCGGCCGACGTATATTTGGTCCTTTCACCGTTTCCGGGCCTGCGCAGTTGGTCAGTTGGCGTGGAGCAGCGAGGAAATCTGCGCGAGGCGTAGTTTGGCCGGGCCGCTGGCGGCCTCTACCCAGTGTCTGAGTGTGTGGTGCTGTTCTGATAGCTACGAGGTTCGTGGTGTAGTGGGACGAAATTGAAGCGTCAACCAACCACCAGTGTCAGCCCAGTTTGCAGATGAATATAAGTTTAATTTAGTTTTGTTTATGTATTCTTGTAATATTTGTAATGGTTGTGAAGTGTCTAAAGTTTTGTATTTTTTTTATGTTTCATGTACGGAGAGGGCGGCGCAACGAACGGAGACAGCATCTTCGTTGCCGGGACCGGAGAGAAAATTGCTGGCCACTATACGTCGCGGGTCGACAGCCAAAGAGCGACAGAAGATTCTGAAACCGATTTGTTGCGTCGTGCTTCTAAAAATTGAAAATGAATAATTTCTAATGTTTTGTACAACAATGATATCATAGGAAGTGTAATCTTATTGAAAATGTTAGTTTTGTCCTGTCAAGGCTCAGGTTCACGTCTGTATGTAGGAAGATAATAAACTAGTGGATGCTACTAAAGTTGAAATACGTGTTCCGAGGATTTATTTATGAAGAATTATGTGAATGAATTCATAATGATGTGTCGACAGAAGTGCCGACACAGTGTTATTTTGAGGGGGCCGATAGGCACGCTATCTAACGCAGACGGGCGTGAATTCTGGAACAGGATAAGTAGTGAATTCTCATAAGAAAAGTATGCAGCTCCTCAAATACTTATCTTTTATTCTTTGATGAATACAGCGTTCTTCTTGAGACATTTATACTATAACTCTCAAAGTAGGTAAGGCTAATGGCGCCTTGCTAGGTCGTAGCCATGGACTTAGCAGAAGGCTATTCTGTCTCTCGGCAAATGAGAGGAAGGCTTCGTCCGTATGGTCGCTAGCAATGTCGTCTGTACAACTGGGGCGAGTGCTCTATCGTATATCGAGACCTGCCTTGTGATGGCGCTAGGTCTGCGATCACACAGTGGCGACATGCGGGTCCGACATGTACTAAATGGACCGCGGCCGATTTAAGCTACCACCTAGCAAGTGTGGTGTCTGGCGGTGACACCACACATAATATATTTGACAAGATTATTGAATTTTGACAGCGTTCATCGCGACTTTGAATCTAAAAAAGTTTATTCAATATGGTTCTAATATCGATTAAATCAGATAACGTGTATCAATATAATTTCTGAGGAGAAACAAACGACATCTAAAATTGAAAAAAGTTTACGCAAGCCAATTGGCCCGAGTGACGTAATTCTGTGCATACGACTCAAATGATGTTTTACAGTTTCGTTCAAGAACCATTCTGAGACAATTTAAAAAGAATATAAATAATTTTGAAGTGGGTTGTAACTGACGTAGGTGACGAAGTCTGCACATGGTCATATGTCAAAAGAAAATCATTTAAACAAATCTATACGTCGTTACACTACAGTGGCTCAGCGATCCTGGACACGAAAGTTGAGTTTTGACTTAATCTAACAGCAAGTCACGACTGTTCACATTGTGTCGTTTGGAGTTCGTTGTCATCCGTTGGGATATTCCGGAGAGCAACAACGTATGTTTTCAAGTTAGCAAATTTTAGCCACCCTCCGGTGAAGTTTAACTGTACTTCGTTATTTGAATTGAAGTGCACCAGCGGAATCTTCTGCCTTGCGGCCGTTAACGTTCCGGTTACCTGTCCTGGCCGTTGACGTAATTTCAGGCAGTGTATTTTCCTCATCCTGTTGTCGCTGTCCAGCACGGTGTGCAGTTTGACAGCTCAATGTATAATTGGTTGTGGGTGCAAATACCTTCTACATTGCTCCACTGAACTCCCTGTTGTGTGCTGGTCGGGTGAAGTGGTGGAGGTTATCTTGTAGGTGGGTTCGTTGACTTTCTGTCGGTTGGGTTGTCGTCGGATCATCTGATCTTGTTGTTCTTGTTGTTTGTACTTGTATGGCTTCTAGCCGATTTTTGGATTAAGGTTGTTTTGCCCTTAAGGCGTCAGATGGTTTGGGCCTTCAGCCTAATTTAAGAACTGTTTTACGTAAAACCTTTGGCATTTTTAAAATTAATGTTATTTAGTCTTAAGTGTTAGGCCTTCAGCCGATTTTGAATTTAAGTTGTTTTGCTCTTAAAGTGTCAGATTCTTTGGGCCTTCAGCCTAAGTAAGGAGCTGTTTTAAGATAAGGCTTTGCCTTTTAAATTTCTGATTTTGGTTGAGCTTTAAGTTATTGGCTTTCAGACGTTTTTAAGTTAAAGTGTTCTCGCCCTGAAGGCGTAAGATTTGCACGGCGCATTCAGCCGCTAATTAAGTTCCAAAACTAAAGCTGTGATTTTTTTAAATTTTTTTTTTTTTTTGCTCTTGTAATGTTTGATCAAATAAGAGGTTGTATGTTCAAGTGTAACTGACAGCCGCTTATTCTGGCCCCTTTCCACAACTTACACTACCTGTCCTGCCCTGCGTGCTTAGCAGGGCATTTCAGTTAGCCCAGGCCGCACAGTTGACGATGCGACACGCCGTAACGACCCAGCGTCTGCCGCGACTACAAAGAATGGTGAGACGATTCATTCCGTCTCATCCTTTCCCGTAACAACTGAGACATGTCCACGCCTAATCACACTGGCTGTGACATTTGTAACTTGTGTAAAAGGTACCTTAATAAAAGCAAACACTTCATGTTTTAATCTTCTAATTAAGTTGTTCTGTTCTGATATCAATCCCTTCAGCACGTGACCTTTTGTTGTCAAAAGGTCATAGCAGCTACTAAATTATCGGTGGGGTGGTCTCATTAGTAATCTGCGTGTCATATCACGCCACATGTGAGAAATTTCAGTTTACTAGATACTCTAAATTCGTCAGCTAGGCTTGCTTAAGAGTTCCCTGTTGCCGAGAATCTGTAATTAAAATGAAATAACATTGTTAGTGTCTGACTGTCAATACACATACTTTGTCTACTTAATAGAATTGATTTTTATATAACATGTCAGAGGAGAAAGTGGTTTTGCTGGCTGTGAGCGTGGTGGTTCTCTGGCAGAAATGGGATGTACATGTGTAACAGCAGAAGGAGGTTTTGAGGAGTATACAATAACTTATTTACCATTTGTTTACTCATTTATACAGCCTGGATTCCACTACATAACTGGTCAGGAGTGTCAGGCATGATGATGAACAAAAAAAGTCTTCAGTTGTTAATCCGCCAATTCATGTCGTCATCTGAGTGCTTTTGTGTCTTCGTCTAATATCCAGGCGACAAGTGTAGCACAGTCAGAGATGCAGGGACACGAGGCTGCTTACTCAGCAGTATGGTGACTCAGCACACTGACTCAATAGGGACAGCCCAGGGCATCCCACGTGACTCTGTGGAGTAAGGCGAGGTAGTGGAAGTGACAGATGTCAGGCGCCGTTCAGAGTTGCCAGTTGGAGACCAGTGGTGAGCTGCTGGCGGATTCCAGGGATGAAAAGTGGTCCCGTGGAAGTGACATCAGGGTGCTGTCTGCAGAGCAGGGCAGTCAGACAGAGGTCCATGGGTTGTGCCCCAGTGGCAACATGTTTATGGCGAGGACTCTAGGACTGCATGTCTAGAAGTCATAGCGAAGGCCATCACATGCTGTGCTGAACAAGACATACCAAATTTGGCTGGACTGGCGTGTAAATACCGGTTTTCGGTATTCGTGGAAGGGGTACTGTGAACTATCCAGATGACGGTAATGCCTGGGTCTGACATCACCGACAGCACGTCTCAACAGTAATGGCTCGGGTCTGTCTTCATCGGCAGCGCTTATCGACGATGTAGAAGTCGGCTAAGCCAGAGTGGCCAATTGAAGTCCGACCCCAGGTCATGGAAGTCTTGCTGCTGCTGATTAGTGCTGATCAAGCAAGGACGATGGCTGGCTGTGGCTGATGTACATGGCTTTTCGCCTCATTTTGGAGCTTTGAGTTCTGCTACAGTTCATACCGTTACAAAGGTATCTACAACTGTTTCTTTGCGCTTATTCCAGCTTTCTGCGATGTTAAGAAACAACGGAAAAGGATTCGACAGTAGTTCCAAAATTGTTTGATCAAGCATCCTACATGTGCTTCAGGCGATACTGCTCACCCAGATCCAGTGCAGTGGCACCATTTCGAACCCATGTTGTTTCTAAGAGATAAGTTTGAACCTAGAACAACTAGCTGGAACCTGAATCCGGTGAAAATCAGTGATAACATTGAAGAAATCAGCAAATACAGGTTTGAGTCTGGTGAAGCTTACAACCAAGTGACAGCATCTTTAGCATCACCATCTTCTCTACTGTCATCTGACTACCCTAAGACATCACTTGTCTCGACAACAGCTAGGCGTTTGGGCTGCGGGAAGAGAGCACGACCTATATATCCAACTGCCATTCAGTTAATAGGAATAGAAAAGGAGAAACTTCATATGTGCAAAGAAAAGAGTCACAGTTGGTTGGTTGGTTGGTTTGGGGGATTAAAGGGACCAGACTGCTATGGTCATCGGTCCCAGTTATTGCACACAAATGATGAAGATGTTGCTTTCTCCATTTGTCTTCTTGCGCACGTGAGATGCATAACTCCCTTCGATAAAACGTCATTCAGAATAGTTGCCGAGAAGCTTGTTATGGAAAGAATACCCGGATTATGAGATCCAGATTATAGATGTTGGGTGGTTGATTTGCTGTAGGGGACCAAACAGCAAGGTCATCGGTTCCATCGGATTAGGAAAGGATGGGAAGGCAGTCAGCCGTGCTCTTTCAAACGAACCATGCCAGTATTTAGCTGAAGTGATTTAGGGAAATCACTGGAAATCTAAATCATAACGGCCGAATTATAGAAGATATGATGTAGGTACCCAACGATGTACAGTTATTTATCCACTGACGTCTACATTAAACGTTAATGGTCACCAAGGATATAGCGATTTTGAACCAAAAACATCGCTTCGTAACCAACATTGAAAAGCTTTTGATGTGCAGACTTCACACCCAGGTGAGATACATGGCGTAACCGGTCCTAGGGACTACGATCACCCAGACAGGACAGCAGAAACTTCTGCAAATATCACAGAGCCACATACCATAAACATGGTACAATATGAAGTTTTTTTAAATTTTAATTCACTTTATGGTGTTATACTGAGGTGACAAAAGCTGTGGGATAGCGATTCACTCATATACAGAAGAAGGTAGTATCGCGAACACAAACTAAAAAAGTGTAATACATTCGCGGAGAGGTTATTTGTACTCAAGAGATTCATGTGAAAAGGTTTCGCTGTTACGGCCACACGACAGGAATTTACAGACTTGGAACATGAATTGGTAGTTGGTGCTGGATCCATAGGACATTCCACCTAGGATATCGTAAGTAAATTCAATATTCCGATATCCAATTTGAAGAGAGTAATGAAAATACCAAATTTCAGGCATTGCCTCTCACCATGGACAATGCAGTGGCTGGCAGCCTTCCTTAACGAGAAAGAGCAGAGGCATTTGCGTAGAGTTGTCAGTGCTAACAGACAAGCAACACTGCGTGACAGAACCACAGAAATTAATAAGGGACGTACGACGAATGTATCCGTTAGTACTGGTGTTACTAGGTTACGGAAGCAGACGACTGATGAAAGTGCCTTGCTAGCAGCCTCTCCTGGGGTCGTGACCATATCGGTTGAACCCTAGACGACTGGGAAACTGTGGTCTGGTCAGATGTGGCCCAGTTTCATTCGGTAAGAGCTGATGGTAAGGTTCCAGTGTGGAGCAGACCCCACGAAGCCATGGACCCAAGTTGTCAACATAGCACTGTGCAAACTGGTGGTGACTCCATAATAGTGTGAACTGTGTTTCCATAGAATGGGCTGGGTCCTCTGGTCCAACTGAACCGATCATTGACTGGAAGTGGTTATGTTCAGCAACTTGTAGACCATTTGCAGCCATTCATGTACTTCAAGTTTCCAGACACCGATGGAATTTTTGTGGGTGACAAAGCTCCATGTCATCGGACCGCAATTTTTCGCTATTGGTTTGAAGAATATTCTGAACAATTCGAGCGGATTATTTGGCTACTCACTGAGCATTTATGAGACATAATCTACAGGCAGTTCGTGCACAAAATCCTGTACCGGCAACACTTATGCAATTATCTACAACTATAAAAACAGCATGCTCAATAATTCTGCAGGGGACTTCAAACGACTTGTGCCCACGTCACATCGAGTTGCTGTAGTATTCCGAGCAAAAACGGCTCCGGCACTTTATTAGGAGGTATCCCACGATATTTGTCGGCTCTATGTAAAACAGTGCTGTGAGAAAACTATTTATTTTTTTGTTTATTCGTTGCCAGTATACAATTCTTGGAAAGCTTGTAATTCAACATTGTCTAAGATAAAAAACTCAAATTTAATCTGTGATTAACGATTAGAAGGAAAATTTTTGATGTTGGTGTCACTGTTTCATGTAACGTATTATATGCCCTACCAAGAAAAACACGCGCACGTGACAGATGTACAGACGCACAACATAAAGTAGATATAACTCACCTTGGAGTAAGTACCAGTCGTTTCTCCACAAGAAATGCAGTAACAATACTGGTTCAAATCTTCCACTGTTTGGCGATTCCTGGTTTGATAACATTTAAATGATACTGGGAAATTTGTTGAGACGTTCATAGCTCTCTGAATCAGCTATCTACATATTTCTTGAGTTGCTGGTAGAAGTAGAGGAAGTATCTGTACCTTTGACGTTCTGTATTAGTAGGATGCAGTTCATACTTCCTCTTCTGTCTCCCAATAACCACATTTTTGTGGCGAACGAATCACCATCGCTGCTGTCAGACGATGCAGGGCACATGTTTTACGCTTCACACAACTGCAAATAATGCACTCTGCAGAGGGTATGAAGACCGAGCGAGGTGGCGCAGTGGTTAGCACACTGGACTCGCATTCTGGAGGACGACGGTTCAATCCTGTCTCCAACCATCCTGATTTAGGTTTTCCGTGATTTCCCTAAATCGTTTCAGGCAAATGCCGGGATGGTTCCTTTGAAAGGGCACGGCCGATTTCCTTCCCAATCCTTCCCTAACCCGAGCTTGCGCTCCGTCTCTAATGACCTCGTTGTCGACGCGACGTTAAACAGTAACCACGACCACCACCACCGCCAGAGGGTATGAACAGTAGCAGGTTAATTAGTCCCTGCGAGTGGCGAGCAGCGATGTGCCAACAGCGAGCCTGGAGCATAAACGTATCCTAAGGAATGGTAGTTACAGTAAGGGATGAAATCTAAAAGTCAAAATTATCCTGGAATACCTGTAGCAATTTCAGTCTTTGTCAACTTTATTTATTTTTTTGTTTATTATAATTACAGAGTGACCCATCATCTTGCTAACTCCACTGGGTGACTTGCTTTCAAAAACTGGTAACAAGCTGCAGAGGTAGACCCTCCATCGTTTTTTTACAGCTTCTCTCAGTGTTGCTATTTGTCTTGTCTTTTACATAATTACGTCGTTAACTAAAAATGCGTGTTGTGTATAAAGTACATTTTGGTAAAGGAAAATTTTACTACATTCTTAAGGAGAAAATAACAGGCGAAAGGAAAGAGTTACATAATACCAGAGTTCTCTTTACCAGGATATTTCATGTTGGCGAGCTTTGGTAATAACTTCGAGCCCCTCTCATCTGATTTAGCATATTCTGTTTTACAACGGTTACTACCATACGCATATATGCCTTGAGATTACCTATAAGTGGTTTGTCTATGCCATAAGTCTGAGAAGTGTTTCAGAAGGGTGACATCGGCCTCGTCTGCCAGAAAGGTACTTGGTATCTATGTTGCGCATTCGTGTTTGTGTTGTCGAATTTTATTGCACTACAGTGTATTTTTATGCACAATATTATAAAGTTCGCATGTTTTACAGTTTGCATCTTGTATAGTTTACATATTACACAATTACTTGCCGGCCGGTGTGGCCGTGCGGTTAAAGGCGCTTCAGTCTGGAACCGCGTGATCGCTACGGTCGCAGGTTCGAATCCTGCCTCGGGCCTGGATGTGTGTGATGTCCTTAGGTTAGTTAGGTTTAATTAGTTCTAAGTTCTAGGCGACTGATGACCTCAGAAGTTAAGTCGCATAGTGCTCAGAGCCATTTGAACACAATTACTTCTTTAAAAATGATGACCCAAAGAACTGAAGAATTGCATTTTGTTTTTACTTTGTAAAAACTAGGAAATTATGTCTTATCACTAACTTATTTCTAAATTCAGTGTATATGTTACTTGTTATATTGTTGTAGTCATATTATCTCCTACTACGCGATATATGTATCTGGATACGGTGATACTGTTGTGTTCATGTCATCATCTGTGTCTGTATGTTCATCTGTTTCCATATCGGCGTCTGAACCCCTGTTATCTCACGTACTGCTTCGTGGTGTAGGGTGTGTGTCTTGTCGTGATCTTGTACACGGTCATTTTTGCTTATAAGTCTTGTATAGAACGCTTGATATTTCATTTGTTGATTCAGGTATCATTTCGAAAAAGGAATACATATGTGGGTATGAGATACCCCAATCAGTTATAGAAAAAGATAACTTGATGTAGTAGAAAAGGTGACATATGATAGTAAGTGCTACTTGCAGCTAATGCATTCAAACACGTACACACTAACTTTACAAAAAAAAAAAAAAAAAAAAAAAAGTCTATGAGCATCTGTTGCCACTAATACTCCTAGGGAACGTGTGTAGGGTTGAGATGGAGGTGAAACCCAAAAATAATCAAATTGTGGAACATGTGCAATTTTTACGAAAGTTTAGAGGCATACGAGGTGATTGTGACTGATGTGCAGCTATTGACAGAGGTCTACTGTTGGTCGTAATTATAGTGTGGCAACGAAATTTGGTGCATATTCTAATGTGTTAATATGGAACCAATTTACACTGAAAAAAGAATTAGTTCCAATATTAGACACCAGTTGCAAGTCTGGCGCTGTGAATGCAAGAAAGACATACAGAAATGTTTTCATTTATCATGGATTAGGAACGGGTCATGGGCAGGAAAGGTCAAACAAAAGACAGAGCCATGATGTTGATTGTTGATTTTATTATTAAATGCTGCATACACAATTTGTTTAATATGAATACTGGAGACGCTGACGAGGTACTGTACAGCGCCATATTTACACCTCTTGGCCCAAAATTAATTTTTTCCAGCATAAATCTGTTCCGCTAACGATTTTGCCCGTACCTATGAAATTTCGCTGCTACAAGATAATTACACGCCACTCTGGACCTCCATCAGTAGCAGTACTTTAATGATAACCTCCCGATATCACTTAGGTGATCGAAAATAATGTGATAGTATGATACCCCTTAAGGGTACGGGGTGGAGATGACAAATCTGGGAGGCCTATAGCAAAATAAACCAAACGTGTGAGCGGTGTTAGTGCTGCATCCCCAAGGGTGATTGGCAACATTGTTGATCGTGCGGTAATTAGCCAGTAACTTCAGTAACAAAGGAGAAAACCCGAGCTCTGCATGGATAACGGCTGCAGTGGCGACGCAGCTTGACTGGCAAAGAGGAGACTGAGTCATCAGCTGAGGTGGGCTCCCCTGAGATGCCGCAGTCCTCCGCGCCGCGGCACTCACATACACACACACACACACACACACACACACACACACACACATACTGGGAGGGCTGCGTGAGTCACGCGACCAGCAGAGGGCGCGTCGTCGGCAGCTGCGATCCCTCCCTGGGGCGCTCTTTTGTCTCCTCTTCACGACTCGCGCTGAAGGCAAAATACGGTGCCCAAGACTTACCACACTTACTTTCATCCCTGAGGGCAGGACTTACGATTACAAATACTGTAATGTAATCGGCATATATATTACATGTACAGGGTGTCTCACCTAACTCTGCCACCTCAAATATCTCTCGAACAACAACAGATATTCAAAAACTGTACGGCAGAGGCTTAGGAAACCAAATACTATGCGAAATATTAAAATGTAAACAAATACTATTTTCAACACAACCTTTTTTAAATAGACACCCCCTATTATTTCGTATACAATCAATAGCATGAAAAATCCTAAAAGTAATGACGTTGGTTGCATCGCAATACGTTGATTACATCCCGAGAAACTGCGAAGTTAAATTGACGCTTGAAATGGCTCTGAGCATTATGGGACTCAACTGCTGAGGTCATTAGTCCCCCAGAACTTAGACCTACTTAAACCTAACCAATCGAAGGACATCACACACATCCATGCCCGAGGCAGGATTCGAACCTGCGACCGTAGCGGTCGCGCGGTTCCAGACTGCAGCGCCAGAACCGCGCGGCCACTTCGGCCGGCGACGCTTGAAATAAATGAAGTGCACAGACTCAAGCGTGCACTTCACGCTACCGGTAATCGTGATGCCATTGACGTACTACGTCAGTGGAGTGTTAATGTATGGCGTGATATTGTATGACAACGCATCATTGGCCCATATTTGACTGGCATTCCTAAAGGGGGATAGTTTAGTCCCTTCTTGAGCTGTACCTTATTTGAACCGGTCCACCTTATATAATGCGGTATCAGAATGATGGATGTCCTGTGCATAACGTTTATTGTTGCAAAATGAGAACTAGTGCTACAATTAGTGGTAACACACTTGGTTTCACGTTTCTAAACGTCGTAAGTTCTGAAGTATGACTTGTTAAGGATAGCAACGGCGTCACAGTTTCTGACGTAATGCATGGCATGTAGTACTGTGCTCAGAGTAGGGGTTGCCTGCACTGAAGCCTGTATCGTGCCGTAAACATACCAATATCACCACGGCACGCTCTACCTTCAGTGTGCAAGTGTCTCCTAATCTGGTCTGCTGAACTGCCCACATGCTCTAACGTAATTCACATACGTTTCCACATTAAAACCTGTTTTCTTGTGGCTTCATACATTTGCCGTCATCTAGTCGATATGCTAGCCTTCAGTAATGAAGAAAACCTAGATATTATTCACCGCAAATGTCACAGGAATGCAACCGCAGCTGTGACACTGTATTCTGATCGCTACCCAGATCGGCGGTGTCGTCACGCCGAAACATTGGCAACATCTCCAAAACACTCACAGAAACAGGAAGCTGGGCTCCCACAAAACGTCGACGTACAACGCCAGCGACTGGCAATGGAAACGAACTTGCTGTTCTGGCTGCTGTAGCTCACAATCCTCAGGTGGGTGTACCAGAAATTGCACGAGGTGTGGGAATAAGCCGCAGTAGTGTGTGCAGAATCTTGCATCGGCATCTGTTTCATCCGTTCCATATCTCACTGCACCAAGAACTGTACTGGAATGACTTTGACTCCCGCATTGCATTCTGTCGTTTTGCACTGCAGCAGTTGCAAGGTAATCCAGTATTCTTAGGCAATACGTTGTTTACGGACGAGGCTTCATTTACAAATCGTGGTAATGTGAATCTGAGGAACATGCACTACTGGTCCGTGTAAAATCCCCACTGGATTCGCAAAGTTGCTCATCAACGACAGTGGTGTGTCAATGTTTGGTGCGATGTCGTTGTTAACTGAATTGTAGGTCCTTACTTTTACCGTGGAACATTGAATGGACAGCGATACGCATCATTTCTTCAACACGCAATAGCGGTCCTCATGGAGCATCCGTGATTGGAAACTCTTCTATCAATGTGGTTCCAACATGATGGATGTCCCGTACACAATGCAAAAGTTGCCAAAGACGTTCTAGATGCGACATTCAAAATAGGTGGATGGGACGGGAGGTACTGTGCCATGGCCAGCACGGTCCTCCGACTTGACGCCATTAGACTTCTTTCTCTGTTACGCAGTGAGAGACCGAGTGTATCAAGAACCCCCAACGACAATAGAGGATATGCAACATCGTATTACTGCGGCGTGTGCAGCAATATCTGTAAAAACTCTACAACCTGTGCAACACTCTCTCGTTACCCTTCTGCAAACATGTATTGATGCAAACGGAGGGCACTTCGAACAAATGTTGACGTGACACAATTTCATTGGTCAAGATGTGAGTGTATTTTCAGTGCTGGATATAATGCACAACAATGCAGTTTCAGTGGGCGACAGGGCACTAGTAAATGTGTTTAGCATAGTTAATTCAAGTCAGTTATCTCTAATTGTAGCTCTAGTTGTCATTTCGCTGGAGTAAACATACATTTACAATTTGAAAAACGTAACTTTGCGTTGGACGTGTTACTTCTTTATTTTTGTGGATTGTGCGTATCTTCCCGTTGTATGAGCCCCTGACACAGGCAGCGTGAGGTGCACACTTGAGTCTGACAAGGGAACCTCCCCATCGCACCCCCCTCAGATTTAGTTATAACTTGGCGCAGTGGATAGGCCTTGATAAACCGAAATCAGATAAATTGAGAAAACAGGAAGAAGTTGTGTGAAACTGTGAGAAAATAAGAAAAATATACAAACTGAGTAGTCCATGGGCCACATAGGCAACATCAAGAAGCACGTGAGCTCAGGAACGCCGTGGTCTCGTCGTATCGTGAGCAGCTGCAGAAGGAGAGGTCCCTGGTTCAAGTCTTCGCACAAGTGAAAATTTTACTTTCTTTATTTTTGCATAGTTATTATCTGTCCGTTCGTTCATTGACGTCTCTGTTCACTGTAATAAGTTTAGTGTCTGTGTTTTGCGACCGCATCGCAAAACCGTGCGATTAGTAGACGAAAGGACGTGCCTCTCCAATCGGAACCGAAAACATTTGATCGAAAGGTCATAGGTCAACCGATTCCTCCACAGGAAAACACATCTGATATATTCTATACGACACTGGTGACGGCATGTGCGTCACATGACAGGAATATGTTGTCGACCCACCTAACTTGTACACTTGGCGAATGGGTAAAAAGGTTCTTCTACCTTGCCCAATTTAGGTTTCCTTGTGGATGTGATAATCACTCCCAAAAAAGTGATGAAAACATAAGAGTTTGTCACATAAACTGAAAATAAAAAATTAAAGTTTTCACTCGATAGAAGATTTGAACCAAGGCGTTTTTGTTCCGCAGCTGCTCACGTTACCACGAGACCACGGCGCTCCTGCAATCCCAGTGTCCTTGTGTTGCCTATCTTCCCACAAACTACTCAGTTTGTATATTTTGCTTATTTTTTCATAGTTCCACACAACTTCTTCCTGTTTTCTCAATTGATCTGTGTTCAGTTTTTCAAGGCCTATCCAATGTGCCAACTTATAACTAAATCTGAGGGGGGTGCGATGGGGAGGTTCCCTTGTGAGAACGTGCGCTAGCCGTGCGCTCCATTTATTTCAAGCGTCAACTTCTTTTCGCAATTTCTCGGGATGTAATTGACGTATTGCGATGTAACTAATGGCATTATATTTTGGATTTTTCATGCTGTTGATTGCATACGAAATAATAGGGGCTATCCATTTAAAAATTCACAAGTTTGTGTTGAAAATAGTATTTGTTTACGTTTTAAAATTTCGCATAGTTTTTAGTTTCCTAAGACCCTGCCGTACGTTCATGTTGGTGAAAACCATTTTTGAATATCTATTGTTGTTCCAGAGATATTTGAGATGGCAGTGTTAGGTGAGACACCCTGTATAATGCACATGTAATGGAAATACTATCGACGACACTGCTGCCAAAGCAGAGTTACTAAATACAGCATTCCGAAATTCCTTCACCAAAGAAGACGAAGAAAATACTCCAGAATTCGAATCAAGAACAGCTACCAGCATGAATAACACAGAAGCAAATATCCTCTGAGTAGTGAAGCAACTTAACTCACTTAATTAAAGCAGGTATTCCGGTCCAGACTGTATACCTGTTAGGTTCCTTTCAGTGTAAGCTTAAACAATAGCTCAATACTTAACAATCATTTACAACCGTCCGCGCGACGAAAGATCCGTACGCAAAGACTGGAAAGCTGCACGGGTCACACCAATATTCAAGAAAGGTAGTAGGACCTATCCACTAAATTACATGCCCATATAATTAACGTCGATATGCAACAGGATTTCGGAACATATATTGTGTTCGAACTTTATGAACTGCCTCGAAGAAAACGGTCTATTGACACGCAGTCAACACGGATTTGGAAACCGTCGTTATTGTGATATACGGTACAATTGGCTCTTTACTCACACGATGTGTTCAGTGCTGTTGACAGTGGATTTCAATTGGTTCTGTATTTCTAGGTTTCCAGAAGGCTTTTTACACTACACACAAGCGGCGTGTAGTGAAATTGCGTGCTTATGGAATATCGCCCCAGTTAAGCGACTGGATTCCTGATTTCCTGTCAGAGAGGTCACAGTTCGTGGTAACTGACGGAAAGTAATCGAGTAAAACAAAACTGATATTTCGCGTTTTCCAAGGTAGTCCCTCTGCCGTGCCTTATCTGTACAAACGATTTTATAAAAAATCCGAGCAGCGGTCTTAGGTTGTTTGCAGATGATGCTATCGTTTATCGTCTAGTAAAGTCCAGAAGATCAAAACGGATCGCAAAACGATTTAGAAAAAAGATATCTGTATGGTGCGAAAATTGGCAGCTGACCCTAAACAATGAGTTATTAGATACGTCAGTCAGATCTAAAGGCCGTAAATTCAACCAAATACCTAGGAATCACAATTGCAAACAACTTGAGATGGAAAGAACACACAGAAAATGTTGTGGGAAGGATAACCAAATACTGCGTTTAACTGGCAGAACACTTAGAAAATGTAACAGATCTACTAAAGAGACTGCCTACACTACGCTTGTCCTTCCTGTTTTGGACTACTGCCGATCGATATGGGATCCTTACCAGATAGGATTACGAAGTACATTCAGAAAGTTCAAAGAAGAGCAGCACGTTTTGTAGATGTGCCTTGGAAGCCACTATACAGTGTATTGAGGAGAGACTTCCTAGGCGGCCGCTGTAGTAGAGCGGTTCTAGGCGTTTCAGTCCGGAACTGCGCTGCTGCTATGGTTCGAATCCTGCCTCGGGCATGGATGTGTGTGATGTCCTTAGGTCAGTTAGGTTTAAGTAGTTCTAAGTCTAGGGGACTGATGACCTCAGATGTTAAGTCCCGTAGTGCATAGAGCCATTTGAACCATTTGAAGAGACTTCCCACTAACGTTCAATTTCCTTTGTCCTATTCCATCAGCATACTGACGGCGACGGAAATTCCTGTCACCTGACCTACATTACTAAGCGGTTAAAACCGTAAAGTGTGTAAGCTGGCTGTTTAGGTTTTCATGTTGGTAACTCCTCGTAGTCCTCTGTACGAAATTCTACAGATGCTGTGTGCAGTCTGTGGCTGGTTGGACTCATTGTTGGAATATTCGCTTGTGTAGTGTTGGGCAGTTGGATGTGAACAGCGCGTAGCGTTGAGCAGTTGGAGTTGAGCCGCCAGCAGTGGTGGATGCGGAGAGAGAGAGATGCCAGAGTTTTGTGAGGTTACTATAAGCGGACGATCTGGACGTGTGTCCGCCAGAAAAAGGAAATTTGTAAAGATGGATGTAATGAATTGATAGATATCTATATATGATGACTTTTGAACATTATTAAGGTAAATACACTGTTTGTTCTCTATCAAAATCTTTCATTTGCTAACTATGCCTATCAGTAGTTAGTGCCTTCAGTAGTTAGAATCTTTTATTTAGCTGGCAGTATTGGCGCTCGCTGTATTCGAGTAACGAAGATTTTTCTGAGGTAAGTGATTCATAAAAGGTATAGGTTCCTGTTAGTCAGGGCCATTATTTTGCAGGGATTATTGAAAGTCAGATTGCGTTCCGCTAAAATAATATTGTGTGTCAGTTTTGTGATGATCAGGATAAGTAAAGAGAGAAATGTCTGAGTACGTTCAGTTTTGCTCCGGTGTTTGAAAATCAAATAAGACAGAAGTTTACCAGCACAGTCATTCATAATTTTTCTAAGGGGACGTTTCAAGTGGTCAACCGATCTCGCAGTCTCTATTGTAGGATACCATCTGACGGCTTCCAGGGGCTAAAAAAATTTGATTTTCAGGATTTTATAAAGAAAATGACCGACTTTAAGTACTGAAGATGCTGTCTTAATCTACTCAATAAGAGGTATAATTTTTTGTTAAAAGTTTACGAAAATAAGTTTTCTCGTATTAAAATTAGAAACTGTATATGTGTGCTGAGGTACTGTAACTCATGGCGCGCAAGCTACCCAGGCTGTGACAAAATGCCTGTTGGCTTCCATCTTAGGTTCTTCGGTCGACGTCTGTTGGGTGATTTATCTTAAGTTTCGCCAGACGATTTGGTGGCACTGTCAGAGCTTCACCATCCACTGCTGATGGCGGAATCTGCAGAGTGTACCAACGCCCTGACCAACAACAGAAGAAGAAACCGCAATTTATGTCCTCTCTCTCTCTCTCTCTCTCTCTCTCTGTCTCTGTTGACGCGCCGGATGAAGGAACCACACAAAAGTTCTTGAAATGTGCCTAATCAGAACCGTCCAAGCACATCGTATCTGCGACAGAATGGAACGAGATTTCTTCATCAGCGAATTCACACAACACGGAAATGTTTGGGAAGAGCGTGTGAGGACCTTTTGGACATTTTTTATCAACTAAGTAGCACCATGTATCGAAACGACTGGGCCAAGATCGACAGCATCACTCAGAGGAGCATGCAGCACTCGACCACGGCACCGATCGGCAGAAGAAAAAGTTTGCAAGATGCGGGAAGCAGATTGATACGGCAATTACCGATATTTCACGCACGGTGATTGACCTCAGTGAACGACAACTGAGCAAAGAGAAGGAGTATACCCTTCAAACAGAGAGGAATTTCCCTAATAATCGCGAGAACTACATCTACGGAGGATACTATTGCTAATATCGAAGCGGCCATTCTGATTCTTCTTATGAAAGCGTTGAGAAAATACGCACCGAAACCGCCAAGAAACTACGCAGAGCAATACCACCAGCTTGCAACCTAAAGAAAGGAGAGTTACAAACAATCAAGAGTCTTAATGCCGACACCAGTATATTGGTACTGCCTATCAATAAGGGAAATGCGACCGTCGTAATTAAGACCAAAGATTATGAGAAGAAAATCCAGAACCTATTAGACCCGACAACTTACCGAATACGACGCAGCGGATCACACGGAATACGAATCGGCCAGTCATGTTTCCTCCTCCCTCGACGGACGTACAGAGGAAACTGTGCAACACAGAAGCCCTAACACCTCGACTGTATGGATTACCCAAGCTCCGTAAGAATAATTTTTCTTAAGACAGATAGTTAGCTTTCCTGGCTCACTGAAGTATAATGTGGAGGAAAACAATTGCCGTCCTTGCTCCAGCCGCACGTGGGAAGACTGACACATACGTAAAGGGCTCGGGATATTTCAGTGACAAAGAAACTAAAACTTGGACCAAACAACATCCTGATCATCTTTGATGTAGTGTCTTTGTTCACCAACATGCCAATCAATGATTCTCTGGAGTATATTGGTTTCATTTTCCCGCAAAACATGAAGCTCTTTCATACATGTCTCACCAGGAGCTACACTACTGGCCATTACAATTGCTACACCAAGGAGAAACGCAGTAAACGGGTACTCATTGGACAAATATATTATACTAGAACTGACATTTGACTACATTTTCATGCAGTTTGGGTTCATAAATCCTGAGAAATCAGTACCCAGAACAACCACATCTGGCCGTAATATCGGCCTTGATACACCTGAGCATTGAGTCAAACAGAGCTTGGATCGCGTGTACAGGTACAGATGCCCATGCAGCTTCACACGATACCACAGTTCATCAAGAGTAGTGACTGGCGTGTTGTGACGAGCCAGTTGCTCGGCCACCATTGACCAGACGTTTTCAATTGGTGAGAGATCTGGAGAATGTGCTGGCCAGGGCAGCAGTCGAACATTTTCTGTATTCAGAAAGGCCCGTACAGGAGCTGCAACATGCGGTCGTGCATTATCCTGCTGAAATGTAGGGTTTCGCAGGGATCGAATGAATGGTAGAGCCAGGGGTCGTAACACATCTGAAATGTAACTTCCACTGTTCAAAGTGCCGTCAATGCGAACAAGAGGAGACCGAGACGTGTAACCAATGGCAACCCATACCATCACGCCGGGTGATACGCCAGTACGGTGATGACGAATACACGCTTCCAATGTGCGTTCACCGCGATGTCGCCAAACATGGATGCGACGATCATGATGCTGTAAACAGAATCTGCATTCATCCGAATTTTGCCATTCGTGAACCCAGATTCGTCGTTAAGTATACCATCGCAGGCGCTCCTGACTGTGATGCAGCGTCAAGGATAACCGCAGCCGTGGTCTCCGAGCTGATAGTCCATGCAGCTGCAAACGTCGTCGAACTGTTCGTGCAGATGGTTGTTGTCTTGCAAACGTCCCCATCTGGTGACTCAGGGATCGAGACGTAGCTGCACGATTCGTTACAGCCATGCGGATAAGATGCCTGTCATCTCGACTGCTAGTGATAAGAGACCGTTGGGATCCAGCACGGCGTTCCGTATTACCCTCCTGAACCCACAGATTCCATATTCTGCTAACAGTCATTGGATCTCGACCAACACGAGCAGCAATGTCGTGATACGATAAAGCCCAATCGCGATAGGCTACAATCCGACAATCAAAGTCGGATGTTTCAGCTGGCAACGCCGGTCAACTGCTGTTTGTGTATGAGAAATCGTCTGGAAACTTTCCTAATGTCAGCACGTTGCAGGTGTCGCAACCGGCGCCAACCTTGTGTGAATGCTCTCAAAAGCTAATCATTTGCATATCACAGCATCTTCTTCCTGTCGGTTAAATTTCGCGTCGTGGTGTAGGGATTTTAATGGCCAGTAGTGTATTTCATGTGGAATGGAAACTTCTCTGAAGAGCTGGAAGGCGTTTTCATGGGCGGTCCACTTAGTCCAGCGACGGTCAACTTATTCGTGGAACATTTCGAAGCTCATGCGCTGGATTTGACACCTTGTAAACCTAAGGAGTCCTACAGATACGTCAACGATACCTTCATTGTCTGGAGCCATATGAGGTAACAGCTCGATGACTTCCTGTGACACCTGAACAATCTCCACGCCCAAAACTTACAACAGAGAAAAAAAGCCAACAGCTACCCTTCCTCTACATGCTTGTCACGAGGGATAGTGAAAACCTGGTACACAGCGCGTATCGAAAAGCGACGCACACGGACCGGTACGTACACAGATCACCACCCGATCCACAAAAGAGGCATCATTAATACACTTGTAATGTGAGCAAGACGAATATGTGAATCGCTGCACGAGATACAGCACCTAGAAAGGGCTCTGAAGAGCAGTGGAGACTCCAGCAGTGATATAACAAATGTCACAAAATCAAACACTCAGAGAAGTGACACAACGAAAGAAGAAATGTAGGCTAATTCCTTTCGGCCATACATTTCCAGAGGGACAGACAGAATCGGCCGTATATTGTGCAAAGGCGTAAGGACAGTTTATAAACCGACAATGAAGAACAAAGAGTGGCTCTGATCGGCAAAGGAGAAAATGGACTCACTTGCAATGACGAGAATATACCGCTTACCGTGTACAACTCGAAAAGTTTATGTTGGAATGATTGGAAGATCAAACAACACGAGGGTCCAGATGGGATTTTCACTCTGCAGCGGAGTGTGCGCTGATATGAAACTTCCTGACAGATTAAAAATCTGTGCCGGACCGAGACTCGAACTCGGGACCATTGCCTTTCGTGGGCAAGTGCCCTACCAACTTTTTTTCATTTTGTTCGTTGTTGATCCTTGTGGTTGGCCGTTGCGGACGTCACGCGGAATCCGTTTAAGTTCGTTGTTGATCCTTTTACTCAGTTTCTTTTTATTACAGAGGCCAACCAGCTCTCTGACCGGACACGCTGAGCTACCGTGCCGGCGCCAACTGAGCTACCCAAGCACGACTCACGACCCGGCCTCACAGCTTTAATTCTGCCAATACCTAGTCTCGGGATCGAGTTCGAGTCCCGGTGCGGCGCACAGTTGTAATCTGTCAGGAAATTTCATATCAGCGCACACTCCGCTGCAGAGTGAAAATCTCATTCTGGAAACATCCCCCAGGCTGTGGCTAAGCCATGTCTCCGCAATATCCTTTCTTCCAGGAGCGCTAGTTTTGCAAGGTTCGCAGAAGAGCTTCTGTGAAGTTTGGAAGGTAGGAGACGAGGTACTGGCAGAATTAAAGCTGTGAGGACGGGTCGTGAGTCGTGCTTGGGTAGCTCAGTTGGTGGAGCACTTGCCCGCGAAAGGTAATGGTCCCGAGTTCGAGCCTCGGTCCGGCACACAGTTTTAATTTGTCAGTAAGTTTCAACACGAGGGTCATCGAACATAAGCGGCTTTGCAGGTTGGGGTAGACGGAGAAATTCGTTGTGACACGGCACGCGCTGTATGCGAAGGAGTGGTACATTGGCGAAGCTGTCATTTCTACTCAGGTGATTCATGTGAAAAGGGTTCTGACATGATTACAGCTGCACATCGGGAATTAAAAGACTTTGAATCTGGAATGTTGGTGCTAGACGCATGGGACATTCCATTTCAGAAATCGTTAGGGAATTCAAATCCTGAGATCTACAGTGTCAAGAGTGTGCCGACAATACCAAATTTCAGGCATCACTTGTCACCACGAACAACACAGTGGCCGATGTCCTACGCAAACGACCGAGAGCAGTGGTGTTTGCATAGAGTTGTCAGTCCTAACTGACAAGCAACACTATATGAAATCAATGTGGGACGTACGACGAAGTCCGGACAGTGCGGCGAAATTTGGCGTTAATGGGCTGTGGCAGCAGACGACCGACGCGAGTGCCTTTGCCAACAAAACGATATCGCCTGCAGCGCCTCTACTGGGTTCGTTATTACCAGTTGGGCCCTACACGACTGGAAAAGTGTTTGGTGGCCAGATGAGTCCAGAATCCATCAGGTAAGAGCTGATGGTAGGGTTCAAGTGTGGCACAAGCTCCACAAAACCGTGGACCCAAGTTGTCAACAAGGCACTGTGCATAGTGGTGCTGGCTCCATAATAACGCGGGATGTCTTTACATGTAATGGACTGGGTCCTCTGGTGCAGCTGAACCGATCTTTGACGGGAAATGGCGGTGATCGGATACTTGGAGGCCATTTGAAGCCATTGATGGATTTCATGTCCGTAAACAACAATGGCACTTTTATGGATGACAATGCAGCACGTCATCGGGCCACAATCGTTTGCGACTGGTTTGGAGAACATTTCGAATCATTTAGCCACCTATGGAATATTTATGCGACATGACAGAGACGTCACTCTGTCCACAGGTACATGCACCAGCAACAATTTCACGTATATCGACGGCTATAGATGCAGCATGGCTCAGTATTTCTGCAGAGGACTTCCAGCAACTTGTTGAGTCCACGCGATGTCTAGTTGCTGCACTACGCTGGGCAAAAGGGATCCGACACGATATTAAGAGGAATCCCATGACTTTTTCACCTCAGTGTATAATTTGTGGTTGCGAGCTCGACTCCAGTCCATCACCAGCAACAGAGGGTGAAACTTCGACAATGCCAACCCCTCGTGCTGGCGAAACGTCAGAAAAATCATCAGTCTTCGACCGAAGAGAAATGGTTCAAATGGCTCTGAGCACTACGGGACTTAACATCTATGGTCATCAGTCGCCTAGAACTTAGAACTACTTAAACCGAACTAACCTAAGGACAGCACACAACACCCAGTCATCACGAGGCAGAGAAAATCCCTGACCCCGCCGGGAATCGAACCCGGGAACCCGGGCGCGGGATTCGACCGAAGAACCGAGACAGAAACCAACAGGCAATTAGTCAACAAGTGGCCACAAAAGCCTTAACAGTTTTGTACTCGTCGGTTTTTTTTCAAATTTACAGGTTTTAGGCAATTTCGCCAATGTTCAGATCATATATACTAGTTACATGTTCCTTTGTAACTTCTTCATATCATCTGAACATTGGCGCCATTGGCCGAAAGAACTCATTTAAAATTAAAAAAAGTGAAATAATACAGCAACAGACAGGACAAAAACCAGCCTATTTTATATAAATAAGAATCGCGAATAACACCCAGCGACAAATATGTCCAGTTTTAATTTTCCAGCAGTCTATGGGTGAATAATTCGAAACTAATAAACCCTCATAATTACTGTTTTGCTTCTTCAGTCAGAATGGTTTTACAAGCTTATCGTCAAATATGTAAAACATTATCTCATATGTGATCAGTCGTTTGAATCTGTTTTATACACGAGAGTTCGGTTTTGACGTTTAAGGTCTGAAGTTGCTATTTTTTGCGTCAAGAGCTGTTTCAGGCAGTCGTCACAGGACGTTGATCTCGACGGTAACATAAAATCCTTTTTAAACGTCTATATCCAATAAAAATCAGGTAAAAACTTCAAATTGGCATACGGCACGGATCTCTGTAGCCCCTTTACGCATGTCAAAAATCTGTTTCTAATTTTAATTACCGCTAGAGTTAAGTTAATTTTTACGGTTCCGCACCTCAGGCGATAAAAACGGAGCTCTTACGGGATCACTTTTTTGTCTGTCTATCTGTGTATCCAAGTGTTTAAACCTCTTTTTACTCACGAACCGGTAGACGTATCAAGTTTAAACTTATGTCACGTAGTAAGCTCTATGGACTCTTGGAGACGTGAAAAATATAAACTTCTTCATGAATGCAGATACATCCATTTTTTGACTTTCGCAAGCACGCTCATAAAAATCTAGTTGACTTGCGATCATGAAATGTGGCAAGAAGCAATGTTTCACGGTACAAGTGAAGGAAAAAGTCAACATTGTTAATCTGTAATTATATCACGTAACTAAATAGTTGTTTGCCGTTACGAATTCGTCAAAAATCTTGGAAACTACATCAGGGTCTTGAATGTGGTTTTCAGTAACAGGTAAAGTGATTGATGAAGAAGGTACACATAATTTATAAGTATTTCGTGCTAACTGGCTGAGCTATGATGAAGTGCTCTGCCGTTGTGAATACGATGCCTTTGCCATTTAGCCGCGATGGCTTAAGGCCTCTCGAATACCGCTCATTCTACGTAAACCGCTCATTTTATATAAAAAATTCTCTGATAGTCTTTGCCTACGACAAGCAAGCGGCTGTAATGCTTCAAAGCGAAGAAATAAGGGAATTACACTTCCATTGTTTGAGATACCGTTTCGGTATGCCATAAAATATCCGTCGAAGCAATCCAGTGAGCAATTGGACATTTACTTAAACACAACAGCTCTAAGTTGTACCATTTTCTTCTCTGAAGACTTCATCCAAACCTTACCAGTAGTCACAACAGCGATAAACGCAGACTTAGTCAAAGCATCTGCAGCTGCCAGTTACACTGAAGAGCCAGAGAAACTGGTACACTTGTTTAATACCGCGTAGGGCCCCTGCGAGCACGCAGAAGTGTCGCAACACGACGTGGCATGGACTCGACTAACGGCTGAAGTAGTGCTGGAGGGATTAACACCGTGAATCCTACAGAGCTGACCATGAATCCGTAGGAGTACCAGGCGAGTGGAGATCCCTTCTGAATAACACGTTCTAAGGTGTCCCAGATATGCTCAATAATGTTCATGTCTGGAGAGTTTGGTGGCCAGCGGAAGCGTTTAAACTCACAAGGGTGTTCCTGGAACCAGTCTGTAGCAATTCTGGACGAGTAGGGTGTCGCATTGTCCTCCTTGAATTGCCCAAATCCGTCGGAATGCACAATGGACATGAATGGATGAATGTGATCAGACTCTAACATTCTGCGTGATGTTTGTCTGTTCTAAGTCGTGTCTCCCTACCACTTTCGCGCAACGACGCTCTGAGCGTGTTTTTTAGGGAATTGACTAGTTTGAACCTGGGACCTGTTGCTGGTAAGGAGACGCCAGACCACACATGACATGTAGAGTTCAGAAGAGTTCAGTGAGCCTAGCGATGATATAACCAAATACTTAATGATTTCAGCGTCAGCTCCACTGCACTCCCTGTAAAAGATTCTTAATACTAACCAAATTTAGTGGAAGGGGTTCAAGGCTTTCCTATTTTTAGTTAGCTGGTAAAATAACGTCGAAAAAGCAGTTAAGTTTACCATTGGAAATTTTATTCTATTCACAAAACATTGTTCATAAATTGCACTATTGATAAAAGGAAATGTTTTAATACAGGATGATAAAAACCAACTGCGTTCAACAAAAATGTGAACGAATATTCCCTGAGTGGGTTTCCAAGTTCTACAATGGATCGAAGGATGACCTATGCCATATCACATCTATAACCTAGGTTTAAATTAAGTTTCACAAAAGAGAAAATTATCAAAATGGTCTACAGTGACCCTCAATTATCTTTAATTACTTATCTAACTTGTCGTAAATTACAGTGGCTGATGTGGCTTTTCAATAATTATATAACAGAGAAATCATCGCGTTTCAGATTTTAACTTACGTAGCAAATGTGGATACCATGAGATTTAATTGACGATCGACACTAGTGTTACGTAAAAAGGGGATGTAACAGATGAGACTTCTGCAGTTCTGAGTGAAGTCCTATGCGCTCAAAAATGCGGCATCGCGTGCGTTCATTACCTTGTCGGTGTTCGTCAGGGGGCAGCGGGCGGCACAGCTCCACGCACCTCGCCGTCTCAGAAGCAACTCACTCCTAACTTCTCCTTACTACAATTTACCAAAGTTGGTTTAAAAAAAACTATCTGGCTGTCTTTTCATCTGACCAATCAGGGTCTCAATGTTAACCTTAAGCTCCGCCTACAAAAATTCTGTCAATCCAATGAGAAACGTTATACTTTTCGTGGTGGGGCAATGTTTTTAAAATTTAAAACGTACCCGTGGTCTAGGGGTAGCGTCTTTGATTCATAATCAAAACGTCTTCGGTACCGAGTTCGATCCCCGCCACTGCCTAAATTTTGATAAATAATCAGCATTGGCGGCCGAAGACTTCCGGCATAAGAAGTCAGCCTCAGTCTGCCAACGGCCTTGTCAAAGAGGGCGGAGGAGCGGATAGAGGTTCAGGGCACTCTCTTGTCCTAGGGGTGGGAAATTGCCCCTAAAGGCGGAAGAATCAGCAATGATCAACGACATGAGGATGCAGAAGGCAATGGAAACCACTGCATGGAAGACACGTAACGTGTATCCACAGGACATGTGGCCTGTAATTGAAGAAGTGTCATGATGATCTCTCCATTGGCAAAAGATTCCGGAATAGTCCCCCATTCGGATCTCCGGGACGGGACTGCCAAGGGGGAGGTTACCATGAGAAAAAGATTGAATAATCAACGAAAGGATAACGTTCTACGAATCGGGGCGTGGAATGTCAGAAGCTTGAGCGTGGCAGGGAAACTAGAAAATCTGAAAAGGGAAATGCAAAGGCTCAATCCAGATATAGTAGGGGTCAGTGAAGTGAAGTGGAAGGAAGACATGGATTTCTGGTCAGATGAGTATCGGGTAATATCAACAGCAAAAGAAAATCGTATAACAGGTGTACGATTCGTTATGAATAGGAAGGTAGGGCAGAGGGTGTGTTACTGTGAACAGTTCAGTGACCGGGTTGTTCTAATCAAAATCGACAGCAGACCAACACCGACAACGATAGTTCAGGTATACATGCCGACGTCGCAAGCTGAAGATGAACAGATAGAGAAAGTGTATGAGGATATTGAAAGGGTAATGCAGTATGTAAAGGGGGACGAAAATCTAATAGTCATGGGCGACTGGAATGCAGTTGTAGGGGAAGGAGTAGAAGAAAATGTTACAGGAGAATATGGGCTTGGGACAAGGAATGAAAGAGGAGAAAGACTAATTGAGTTCTGTAACAAGTTTCAGCTAGTAATAGCGAATACCCTGTTCAAGAATCACAAGAGGAGGAGGTATACTTGGAAAAGGCCGGGAGATACGGGAAGATTTCAATTAGATTACATCATGGTCAGACAGAGATTCTCTAACGCTATAGATATAGCAATAAGGAATAGCGCAGTAGGCAGTACAGTTGAAGAGGAATGGACATCTCTAAAAAGGGCCATCACAGAAGTTGGGAAGGAAAACATAGGTACAAAGAAGGTAGCTGCGAAGAAACCATGGATAACAGAAGAAATACTTCAGTTGATTGATGAAAGGAGGAAGTACAAACATGTTCCGGGAAACTCAGGAATACAGAAGTACAAGTCGCTGAGGAATGAAATAAATAGGAAGTGCAGGGAAGCTAAGAAGAAATGGCTGCAGGAAAAATGTGAAGTCATGGAAAAAGATATGATTGTCGGAAGGGCAGACTCAGCATACAGGAAAGTCAAAACAACCTTTGGTGACATTAAAAGCAACGGTGGTAACATTAAGAGTGCAACGGGAATTCCACTGTTAAATGCAGAGGAGAGAGCAGATAGGTGGAAAGGATACATTGAAAGCCTCTATGAGGGTGACGATTTGTCTGATGTGATAGAAGAAGAAACAGGAGTCGATTTAGAAGAAATAGGGGATCCAGTATTAGAATCGGAATTTAAAAGAGCTTTGGAGGACTTACGCTCAAATAAGGCAGAAGGGATAGATAACATTCCATCAGAATTTCTAAAATCATTGGGGGAAGTGGCAACAAAACGACTATTCACGTCAGTGTGTAGAATATATGAGTCTGGCGACATACCATCTGACTTTCGGAAAAGCATCATCCACACAATTCCGAAGACGGCAAGAGCTGACAAGTGCGAGAATTATCGCACAATCAGCTTAACAGCTCATGCATCGAAGCTGCTTGCAAGAATAATATACAGAAGAATGGAAAAGAAAATTGAGAATGCACTGGGTGACGATCAGTTTGGCTTTAGGAAAAGTAAAGGGACGAGAGAGGCAGTTCTGACGTTACGGCTAATAATGGAAGCAAGGCTAAAGAAAAATCAAGACACTTTCAGAGGATTTGTCGACCTGGAAAAAGCGTTCGACCATATAAAATGGTGCAAGCTGTTCGAGATTCTGAAAAAAGTAGGGGTAAGCTATAGGGAGAGAGGGGTCATATACAATATGTACAACAACCAAGAGAGAATAATAAGAGTGGACGATCAGGAACGAAGTGCTCGTATTAAGAAGGGTGTAAGACAAGGCTGTAGCCTTTCGCCATTACTCTTCAATCTGTACATCGAGGAAGCAATGATGGAAATAAAAGAAAGGTTCAGGAGTGGAATTAAAATATAAGGTGAAAGGATATCAATGATACGATTCGCTGATGACATTGCTATCCTGAGTGAAAGTGACGGAATGAACAGTCTAATGAGTACACAGTATGGTTTGAGAGTAAATCGGAGAAAGACGAAGGTAATGAGAAGTAGTAGAAAAGAGAACAGCGAGAAACTTAACATCAGGATTGATGGTCACGAAGTCAATGAAGTTAAGGAATTCTGCTACCTAGGCAGTAAAATAACCTATGACGGACGGAGCAAGGAGGACATCAAAAGCAGACTCGTTATGGCAAAAAAGGCATTTCTGGTCAAGAGAAGTGTACTAATATCAAATACCGACCTTAAATTGAGGAAGAAATTTCGGAGGATGTACGTCCGGAGTACAGCATTGTATGGTAGTGAAACATGGACTGCGGGAAAACCGTAACAGAAGAGAATCGAAGCATTTGAGATGTAGTGCTATAGACGAATGTTGAAAATTAGGTGGTCTGATAAGGTAAGGAATGAGGAGGTTCTACGCAGAATCGGAGAGGAAACGAATTTGTGGAAAACACTGATAAGGAGCAGGGACAGGATGATAGGACATCTGCTAAGACATGAGGGAATGATTTCCATGGTACTAGAGGGAGCTGTAGAGGGCAAAAACTGTAGAGGAAGACAGAGATTGGAATACGTCAAGCAGATAATTGAGGACGTAGGTTGCAAGTGCTACTCTGAGATGAAGAGGTTAGCACAGGAAAGGAATTCGTGGCTGGCCGCATCAAACCAGTCAGTAGACTGATGACCAAAAAAAAAGTAACAAAGACGCGAAAAAGTCTCACGCTAAAACTTGCAGCTGGTGTGGCCCTTTTAGTGTTATCGTAAGATCTATACTGTTCTTCTGGAGGGCTCTATCTTTTAACATTGGCTGTGGGGTGGTCCTGGCGGTTACTTTTCGTGGTGGGGCAATGTTTTTAACGTTTGCAACGTAACAGAGACGCGAAAAGTCTCACGCTAAAACTTGCGGCTGGTGCGGCCCTTTTAGTGTTATCGTAAGATCTATACTGTTCTTCTGGAGGGCTCTAGCTTTTAACATGGGCTGGGGGGTGGTCCTGGTGGTTAGCTGGACACGTGGGTGTCCGTCCCTTATCATAGGGCCTTCTAGCTTAACACGGTTCTGCTCTCTGCTTCTGCTCTCGTTTCGACCCTCGGAATTGCGTCTGTCTCACGGTGGGAAGGTATGACATGCATTTAGGCATTCTTGTGTTAGTCTGTGGTATTCCATTTGCTCACTCGTTATTCGTATTACTTTGGTTAATTTAATGTCACGATTTATTCGGAGCTATGTGACATACTACTGGATTTGCTTATCATGTCAGGGTTTTCATGGAAGGTGTTGGATTTGCCTGACACCTTACAAGACAGGATACTTACTTACGTGTCACCTGTCGAAGTCGTATCTAGACGCATCAGGGGGTCCCATATCACTCCAACTGCACACGTCCCTCACCATTACAGAGCCTCCACCAGCTTGAACTGTCTTTGCTGACATGCAGGGTCCATGGATTCATGAGGTAGTCTCTATAGCCGTACAATTCCATCCGCTAGATACAATTTCAAACGAGACTCGTCCAACCAGGCAAATGTTTTCAGTTATCAACAGTTCTATGTTGGTGTTGACGGTCCCTGGCGAGGCGTAAAGATTTGTGTCGTGCAGTCATCAAGGGTACACGAGCCCATATCGATGATGTTTCGTCGAATGTTTCGCACGCTGACACTACTTGATGCTCAGCATTGAAATCTGCAGCAAATTGAGATAGGGTTGCACTCCTGTCACGTCGAACGATTCTCTTCAGTCTATTGCATGTTCTTTATCCGACCGCAGCGATGGAGGTTTGGTGTTTTACCGGATTGCTAATATTCACGGTACACTCGTGAAATGGTCGTACGGGAAAATCCCTACTTCATCGCCGCCTCAGAGATGCTGTGTCGCATCGCTCGTGCGCCGAATATAACACCATGTTCAAACTCACTTAAATCCTGAAAATCTTCCATTGTAGCAGCAGTAACCGATCTAACAACTGCGACAAACCCTTGTTGCCTTACATAGGCGTGTCGACCGCAGGGCCGTATTCAGCATTCTGTATTTTGTATTTGAATACGCATGCCTCTACCAGTTTCTTTGGCGTTTCAGTGTATATAGAATTAAGTTTGTACGGAGCCTTCTGAACGCAAGTCGTACTCGCATCTTTCCGGTTTTTTGCTTCTTAGATGGATGCAATTTTCTTCTTCGTGACCAGCTTCGAAATTAACACGTCATACACAGTACCTCGAAAACTACAGAACTACAGTAATGCTTTTTGTTTGTTGATTACAAGACCACTTCGCTCGGCAACGAATCCTTTAAACTTGCGTATTGCACTGAGTTTTCAATATATAAGCTTTCAAAAGCTGGGTTTTTATGGAATTGTGTCAATATTTAATTTGTATCAAATATGAAATTTAAATTTTCTTTCTCCTAAAAACTACGCTATAACATTTAAAGTTACATATCACTCTCACTAGTATGTCTAAGGACGAGAAAAATCTTTTCAAAATTTTCATTAGTGATAATGTCACGTTAGCTATTGAAATGTATTAAATTTTTGGTCTGGAGAAGTTTCTTTCTTGTCACTGCATATCTATTATTGCAAACTACGAGAGCATCCTGAATACGAACACCACCGAAATTTTTATGTGACAACTCTTAAAGCTTTTAAATAAAACAAACTTTGTCACTCGTAACACTGTATCTCTTATCCTCCATGTCTATATACTTATTTCTCAACAGAATCGTGCTGGTGCGAAAACATTTCTCTCAACGAGAGACCAGTTCGTTGATACTATCACTGTAGAATATCTGACTCTGTCGGCGGAGCTACAACATGACCTCTGCTCGCAACGCTTCATCACTATCGAAGTGAAGTCCTGGAGGTGCTCTTAAGTTTTGGAATCAGATGAAAACCGGATGGGACCAAGCCAGGGCTGTGTGGAGAATGATCGATGACAGTGAACGCAAGATTGTTGCAAAGGTCGCAGCGGTCCTGTGTGGTGTGGCATTGTCGTGCTGGAGCATAGGATGCTCGAAGTGCGGGTAAACTCTTTGAATTCGAAACTCGATTATTACGCGCTGTTTCTCACGCGCCGACATCGTTACGTTACATGCCACCATGTTACACGTCATAATTCGGAGTCCTCCAGCAGCACACAACTGCAAACATGTAGAGGTGATGAATAAAGTTGAAGAATGTTAATAACGTTCGTTTCATTTAAAAAGCTTTAAGAGTTTTCACACAAAAATTTCGGTGGCGTTACTTTTTATTACGTCCTCGTATCACACTCAGGCCATCGGCCTTGCCGCAGTGTAAACACCGGTTCCACTCAGATCACCGAAGTTAAGCGCTGTCGGGCTTGGCTAGCAACTGCATGGATCAACATCTGGGTCCTCCGAGTGCTGTTGGCAAGAGGGGTTCACTCAGCCCTTGTGAGGCCATTTGAGGAGCTACCTGATTCAGAAGTAGTGGCACCGGTAACGAAAACTGACAACGGCCGGGAGAGCGGTGTGCTGACCACATGGCCCTTCATACCCGCATCCCCTGGTGCCTACGAGCTGAGGATGACACGCCGGCCGGTCGGTATTGTTGGGCCTTCAAGGTCTGTTCGGACGGTGTTTGTTTGTTTATTTGTATTACACTCACCGAAATGACATCTTGATATCTACACAAAATGCAGAGTAATTTAGCATAAGGAGGTAATGTCAGGAGTTTCGTAAGATTTAATGTAAATTAGAAGTTAATTAAAGTAAATTAAGCTACGGCTCACTAATCAGATAAAGGGAAATCACCGCCTGATTCAGTCAGAGTCAGTAGCAGATGGCTGGCTCTGACCGCTATGGGACTTAACTTCTGAGGTCACCAGTCCCCTAGAACTTTGAAATACTTAAACCTAACTAACATAAGGACATCACACACATATCCATGCCCGAGGCAGGATTCGAACCTGCGACCGTAGCGGTCGCGCGGTTCCAGACTGCAGCGCCTAGAACCGCTCGGCCATTGCGGCCGGCAGAGTCAGTAGCACTAGCGCTGCTGCTGCTCTTATTGACAGATATGATCATCTAGCGTCTGTGATTGACAAATGAAACCTCATGCATTCTGCGTTCGATCCAGTCATTTCTTAAATTTTGACTTAAAGTCATCAGCAGTGGCAGCCGATGACTCCCTGCATAAGGCGACGTAGTTGTTATGCCACCATTCTTACCAAAGAGGTGAATGATATGAAAAAGTTTGGGGTGGTGACTGGCTTTATAACTTGGAAGAGGCAACAATGATCGACGGCATGTGGATACAGAACGTATGGCAACCACTGCATTAAAGACCCGTAAGGTGCATCCACAGTACATGTGGCCAGTAGTTGAAAAAGTGTGATGATGATCTCTCCATTGGCAACAGGGACCAGATTAGTTGCCCATTTGAATTTCCGGGAGGGGGCTAACATTGAGAAGGTGACAATGAGAACAGGAAAACAAAAAGAATAATCTGCGATTCCAAGAGTATGAATGTGGTAGTGACACTGCAAAACATGAAAAGGGAAACGCAGTGGCTCAGTCTAGATATTGTGGAGGTTAGTGGAGGGAGATGGACAGAGATCTCTGTTGAGACGAGTATAGGGTAATACCTACAACAGCAGAAAATTATCACCGCGAGTACTATTCGACATGAATAGGGTAGTCTGTCAGAGAGCGAATTAGCGCTATGAAAGTTCGATTATAGGATCATTCTAATCAGAATGTCACAAGTAGAAGAGGAAGAGGCAACGTGTATGAGAAAGATGAATACATAATTCATTATTTAACGGGAGAGGAAAATCTAATAATCAAAGGTCATTAGATGCTGTAGTAGAGAATGGGGCACAAGATGGTTCAAACGGCTCTAAGCTCTATGGGACTTAACATCTGAGGTCATCAGTCCCCTAGACTTTGAACTACTTAAACCTAACCAACCTAATGATATCACACACATCTATTCCCGAGGATTCGAACCTGCGACCGTAGGAGCAGTGCGGTTCTGGACTGAAGCGCCTAGAACCGCGGGGAACAAGACAGTGGTGTTGTTGTGGTCTTAAGTCCAAAGACTTGTTTGATGCAGCTCTCTATGCTACTCAATCCTGTACGAGCCTCTTCTTCTCCGAGTAACTACTGCAACCTACATCCTTCTGAAACTGCTTGCTGTATTCATCTCTTGAGCTCCCTCTACGATTTTTACTCCCCGCACTTCCCTTCAGTACTAAATTGGTGATCCCTTGATGTCTCAGAATGTGTCCTATCAACCGATCCTTTCTTATAGTCAGGCTGTACCGCAAATTTATCTTCTCCCCAATTCTGTTCGGTACCTCCTCATTAATTAGGTGATGTACCCACTTAATCTTCAGCTACCACTGTTATGGGAGAGTATGTCCTCAGTAGTAAGAATGAAAGAGAAGAAAGACTGAGTAATGCTCTAAATTTCAGCTAGTAATAGCGAATACGCTGTTCAAAATTAACAAGAGATGGAGCTGTACTTGGAAAAGAAACGGACACACGGAATATTCCAGCTGGATTGCAACAGGGTACGATAAAGAATATTCTGAAATCAGATATTAGAACATGAGTCGTACTTTGAAGAAGTACAGACTCGTACCACACTTTAATAATGTTGAATAGTCTCCATTTTAAGAGAATCGTCCGGAAGAATCACTACTAAAAGAATTGTGATGCGGAAGTACTAAGGAATGATGAGGTACGTTTGAAGTTCTGGAGGGCTGGAGATGCTGTGAAAATGACTCCAATATAGGGAATTCAGTTGCATAGCAATGGACATCTCTGAAAAGGTCAGGTACAGAGGCTTGCAAGACAGATACAGGAACAAGGAACTAATTTTGGTAACTCAGTAAATATTTCAGTGACGTGACACAAGATTAAGTGAGAGACAGCATGGAAAACAAAGAGTCTCTAATACTAGAGTCAGAGTATAATAAAGCTCTGGAAGACTTGCGAGCGAACAAGATGGAAGATGTAAAATACTATCCACTGCAATTTCTCAAATCATTGGGAAAAATGACACACAAATGCGTATTCTAGTTGGTTTGTGGCATCTATAAGTCTGTAGACGTACCATCAGGCTTCCGGAAAAATATCATTGACACTATCCCGATGATACCAAGGGCAGATAATTGCGAGAACTGTTCCATAGTCAACTTAACGGCTCGTGCATCCAAATTGCAGACAAGAAAAATGTACAGAAAAATGCAAAAGATAATTGAGGATCTATTAAACGACGATCAAATTGGCTGTAGGAAAGGTAAAGGCACCAGAGAGGCCGTCTTGTCATTTCGCTTGATAATGGAAGCAAGACACGTTCATAGGACTTTTCGAACTTGAAAGAGCATTCGACAGTGTAAAATGGTGCAAGATGTTCGAAATTCTCAGAAAAATTTGTGAACTGTATAGGGAACTGTGGTAATATACAACATGTATAAGAAACGAGAAGGAACAATAATAATAGAAGGCCAAGAACGAAGTGCTCCCATTATAAAGCGTGTAAGACAGGGATGCTGTTTTTTCCCCGACTGTTCGATCTCTGCATCGAAGAAGCATTAACGGAAATAAAAGAATGGTTACGGATTGAGTTTAAAATTGAATGCGAAAGGATATCGGTGATAAATTTCACTGCTGACTGAACCACGGGCTGTGTGAGAATCAAACAAGAAGAGAATCTAAGTGACTGAGATGTGGTGCTGGAGAAGGATTTTGAAAATTAAGTGGGCTGATGAAGGTATGGATGTTCTCATCTTCCATGATACTATAGGGAACTGTAGAGGGCAAAACTGCAAGGAAAGGCCGAGATTGAAGTACAACCAACAAACAGCAGAGTTTAAGTGATAATCAGAAATAAAGAGGTTGGCGCAGAGGAAAATTTCTGGCCGTCAGATAGAAGACTAATGACACCCGAAAAAAGACGTGCGTTTCAGAAATGCGTCAATCGATTGATGCCATTCCAAGGCATGGGTGCTCAGCGCTTAATCAGCACATAATCAACAATAGCTTAAAAGTTGTTTTACTCTAACTGATACGTCTATAGGAAGAGCACTTCGGTGACGCCCATCTTAGTGTCCAACTAAATCCATGAACTTTCAGTTGTACTCAGTGGATCACCTACTTTTACTCGAGCCTTCTACATTATCCAGTAAAAATGGTAGTGCAGTATTCTCGTGAAATTTCCTGTGGACTGCAGTTTCATTAATGCAAGAGATTCGTTATTTTTTTCATACGAAACATGTGACACCCATGAATAAATATTGCAGCTGCCAACAAACGAACTCAGTTTGTAGATGTTAGAATATTCGAACGCATCCGTAACAAAAGTCACGCATGACAAACTGTAATGCTTAATACTCTCCATCGTTTTTCATGGAAACACTGCTTTAAGACACTTGAAAGCACTCTTGAACGTTATATTTCTGAATATCATAGCTGGATCATGTCTTCTAGACCGACCAACCTAAAAAGGAAGATGCTGGAAACTGAGACAAAGTTCTGAATTTTTGATTAGTACAAATACTAGTATAAATTACCTTATTCAAGTGTCATGATGGCAACATTTTATTTCGTAAGTAACAAAATTTCCATATTTTCGCCGACGTTCTCCCTGGTTTTTGCGAATGCGTTCTTCTGTATAGCATTACAAGTACTTTTTAGGTTTAGAAGCACTTCTCTTACCAGTAATTTCAGAGTAGTACCTTTCAGAATCCAGTGAACGATTTCGCTCGCTTTTCTGCTGCTTTAATCTTCTCTGCATTTCACTAGCCCTTTATTTCGAGTCAGCAGTTCGCTCTGGAAAAGGGACTGCAGTCTTTTGTCCCAGCTTTATTTCAGCACTTAATCACGCATAATGTGTTTCCGGCCAATGGAGCACCCTTTCATGGCTCTCCTTATCAGCGTTTTCCCCGCTTTGTTGCATTGCACAGCTTGATGAATGTTCTTGTGCTGAATGAGTTTTTTCTTTTTTATTTTATATTATAAATATGGTTCTGACCGATATCGTCTGAGAATATGCTGCGTTCTGTACTTAAATTTGTCATATAGCGCCATACTAAAATACGAGTGCAAGGGAGTAAGAAGTTCTGAACATCTCGATTGCACTCAGCATCGCTGAGATTTTACTGGACACTCACTTCCCATTGTTTCACTTTAACAGTCTACACCACTTCATGTAAAGTAGGACATGTAAAACGTATTTTCTACATCTTCATTGAGATATATACTCAGAAAGCCCCTTTACACTGTGTAGTCGAGTCTAATTCGTTTACCATAATCATTCCCCGCTCTGAAAATGCTCTCGTCTGTGGATCGCTGTTTCATTATCTCGTGGTTAACGCTTTCAGACACTGGCACTCATTTTCACATCATATTCGAAACTACACAATGCCCTGTGTTTCTGTAAGACCGAAACACAAACAGTTTCATTGTCATTTGGAATGTACACTTGCGGAAATAAGTTTCTATTTCTTTGAATAAGTTCTTTCTGAATGACTGTCCTACGAAGCTCATGACACGTAAGAAAAGCCTAGCTCTGGTGAGAGAGAGGATTCGCTTTACTTACCGTGATCTGGCCGAAACTTCAAAATAACTGTGTTATCTGTACACATAAATTGCATAAAATATTCTGTCCCTTTCCTGGGAATGCATCCATGTCGTAACCTATGCCAAGTCGTGCTGTGTCCATGAGTAGTCCTTCTCAAGTAAGCCATGTAAGTTCGCCTGACTGCCGGCAACGTCACCGCAAGAAGTTTGCTTTAGGAGCTCCGTGGTCACTTTCACCAACGTGACACTTTACGCACTTGCAAAATGCTCGAACTTCGTCGTTGTGCCTAGAAACTTGATTTCATCGTTTTCATTAATGCTAATGAAGGTACTGTTAGACCTATTCCCATATTCCCATTTGGTGTTAATTCTGCATCTGTGAGACTTATTAGTTGTTGGTGGAATGTTTTGTGCTATTGTATTGCTCATTTTTGCGCTTTTTTAATCTTGTGTTTCCTTGTGAATGTTTTGGTTCTCTTTTATGCATTTCCTGAGTATTTCACTGTTCATGCTGTGATATGTGAGTTTTCTGCGCCAAGCAGATCATCAGTGATAAATGCAGATAACTCGAGGTGTACGTCCCACAAAACACTGTCAAGCATGATCTTAACATAAAACTATTTTTTAACGAAATCTTTTCGGCAAATGTTTTTTATCTTACACTCAACAAGACAATCCAAAACATTACATTCAATCAGACTTGCAAAATAAATAATGCAATTCCACATTATATTAACGTAAATGTCAGAAACAACTTATTAGTAATACTGCTTAAGAAAATGTTTTTGATATAAACCTCAAGTAATCTGCGTTTATTAATAATCCAATAGTGATGATTAGCTTGGAACAGAAACTGAACACATCACAGCGAGACCACTCAAAATAGACCCAGAAAAAAAAAATAAAATCTCAGTAGTAAACGTAACAGGAAAGAAAAGTTTAACAACGAGTAACACAAATACACACTTATCCACACATTCTAGTGAAGACTAATAAACCTCACAGATACGGAATTAGTAGAGAAACAAACACTGCAGTTATAAAAAGGGTTTTAACACAACATGAGCATCTACATAGGCCACTATTACACAGAAATCTGATTGTAGAAACAGGAATATCCTGACAGAGGAAGATCAACAAGAAATTAGTGCTGTAAATGTAGCGCTGAAATGAGAACTGCTGACAAAGGAACAAGTGCATGGGAAACTTCAACAAACAGTACGTTAAGGGAATTAAAAGAAAAACTACATTCCAGCAACACCTAGTGACCAAAACTGATAAATGGAACATTATGGTAATGAGTAACAAAGAGCGATACATAAAATAAACAAAAGCATTTGTCTCTACTAACAAAATCACAGAACTGAAGCTTGATCCAACAGTATGATTGTAGAGACATATAAAAACCAAAATATTCACAGGCAAATAGAAACACTGAATTAATAAACAGATGCCAAAAGCGCTAACACTCCGAAACCAACTAAAAATAGACCAACCAAAGCCTACGATAAGGTGAGTCACAAATTTTATGAATACTGTATCATGCTGTGCGGTAAAAAAATGAAAAAATCATAATACAACACTATGTAACGAGAAACAACAGAATAGTGAAAAACACAAACGAACGTAAACATAGATAAAAAACTGACACAATCCACAAACAGCTTCACTCACTACTTTTGACTCAGAGAAAATGTACATCTCATTACTAACTGCTGACAAAATGAAATTAATTGAAGAGAAACTATTGGCTTACAACAAATTATCCATCAGAGAAATAACCAAAACTCTGAGGGCAATCACACATCAAAATTATTCCTGGTTTGAGAAGGAACTAAGATGACCTACGAATGGGGACGTTGAGAACATTATAACTATATAGAAAATGCAATCTTTGATACAATAAGCACAAAGAAAAGGAATGAAATTAGTTACTGGTAAAGATTTGCGGATTATATAATACATATCAGAGATCAACCAACTAATGAAATAAACTTCATGCAGACATAAACAATACAAAGATATTCAATTCTCCATGGTAAAACAATCAGAAAAACTAGTACACTTCTTAGCTGTAACAATTATGAGAGGAAACAACAATCACAAACTTGATATTTACAGAAAACCATCAGTGACAGACACAATTATACATGCCACATCAACTCATTTACAGAAGCACAAATACTCAGCTATCAAAAACTTGATGTACAAACTGCATAAAATTCCACACAGCCAAGAAATCTAGGAAAAATGATTGGAAACAATACAGTCAATAACCACAAAGAGTGGATATAACACCATCACAACTCAGAGACAGAATAACAAAATCAAAAGAAACTAAAGAAAAGTGAAAACAAGCAGAGGAAACAACCTCTACAACCACTAGCGACACTACACCACAAACAAATTCACAGAACGAGAACACTTATGACATTGATGACTAACAAAAAGACAGAACAAAACCAGTTACGAGAATTATAATTAACAAACAGTCGAAACAAAATCACTTTGACGCTTATGACTAACAAAAAATAAATGGTATATACTAACATACATAAACAAATCGACACAGAGGATAGAAATTTTTCTGAGGAACCAAGGATTAAACGCAACATACAGAACAAGAATCAGTGTTTAGTGACAGTTACACACACCGATAGAAAAACTAGAGAAATACGAAGAAGCCAGAATGTACCAGATAGAATGTCAAGATAGCAAGCCAGTGTACCTTCGGTGATCACTATACACTAAGGGGACAAACGTTAAGAAAATCAATATTCCGAGAGCTACAGGGTCAAGAGAGTGCCGAGAATACCAAGTTTCAGGCATTACCTCTCACCACGGATAGGCCGGTGGCCGATGGCTTTCAGTTAACGACCGAGAGAATCCGCGTTTGCGTAGAGTTGTCAAAGCTAACAGGCAAATATCACTGCTCGAAACAACGGCAGATATGAGTGTCGGATGTGCGACGAACCTATCCGTTAGGACCGTGGGGCGAAATCTGGCGTTAATTGGCTATGGCAGCAGATGACCGACGCAACGGACTTTGCTAACAGTATGGCATCGCTTACAAGAGCCTCTCCTGGGCTCGTCACCGTATCGGTTCGACCAAAGACGACTGGAAAACCGTGACTTGGTCAGATGAGTCCAGATTCAATCAGCTCTGATGCTAGTGTTCGAGTGTGACGCAGGTCCAACGAAGCCATAGACCCAAGTTATCAAAAGGCACTTTGCAAGCTGGTGGTGGCCCCGTAATGGTGTGGGCTGTGTTTACTAGTATTGGACTGGGTCCTCTGATCCAACTGAACTGATCATTGACAGGAAATGGTTATGTTCGGCTAGCTGGAGACCATTTGCAAATTTTCGTGGTTTTCATGTTCCCAAACAACGATGGAATTTTGATGGATGACAATGCACCATGTCACCGGGTTACAATTGTTCGCCCGACATGAATCCCATCGAACATTTATTGGACATAATCGAGAGGTCAGTTCGTGCACAAAATCCTACGTCTGCAACACTCTCGCAGTTATGGACGGTTGCAGAGGCAACGTGGATCAGTATTAAGAATTTTTAATATTGTGCAACCCTGTCAGCAACTGTGATAATTGAACATGTAGCACGTCAGCATCAGTTGCAAACAGAAACCAAACTTCACCCAGGTTTCAGCCAAAATAATTTGGCCTTCTTTAGTAGTTTAGTGTCACTCGCTTCTGAAGAAGGCAAAATTATTTTGGCTGAAACCTGGGTGAAATTTGGTTTCTGTTTGCAACTGAGGCTGACGTGTTACATGTTGGATCAATATTTCTGTAGGGGACTTCGAACGACTTTTTCAGTTCATGCGACGTTGAGTTGCTGCACTACGCCTAAGAAATAGAGGTCTGACATGACGTTATGGGTATCCCATGAATTTTGTCACCTCAGTGTAGAAACCAAAAAACCATCTAACACGAAATGAGAGGAAAACAATGCACGTTGTGAAACTACAAATACACGTTGTGAAAATATTGTACTTGTATGAAATATACTCGTAAACACTGAAAATCGGACATCATGATGTAAAGAGGACAACGCGTACAGTTCCAGGGCGATACTCATAAAAAGATACCAGAAATTCGTACATAGAATTAAACAGCAGTTTAACCTTATGGAATTTGAGCTCTAAAAAGATGATACTCCCAACAATAAATAAATAACTAAAAACCGTAATAAAGCTGGAAACATAAAATGCATATAAAAACATGCTTAACCTTTCTTGAAAATTCTTTAAAATTTTCAGGGGTGAGAGTTCGATTCTTGATTGATGCTATATTACCAGATAACAACCCCAGTTCTTTTTTGTAGTTCTTGTGTTATTATTAGGGGGAAAGGGTGAAGCAAGAAGACATTATGCTTTTGCCCCTGCTCTCTCCCTAAACATACGTTACCCGACGGTCAAATGTAAAATTTTATCCAAAGTCGCCGTAGACATCCTACTCTTGTAAACAGCAAAGATATTTTAGTGCTAATCCAGTTCTGTTGGAAGGTTCATCATTATACGAGTATATAGCTCTTGCTCTGCGTACTAGGGCAGTAAGTAATTGCTGTCCTGGTTATTGGTATCTAGCTAGATACCTAGTAAAGCTATCAAGATTCAGCTATACGTGCAAATCCAACTACAGAAGGCAGCTGAGGACTCATGGTCCATGGCTGATCTAATATTTCCATGTATATTTGTGTGGTCGAAGAATCATAGCGCAACACCAAAAGTATTTCATCTATGTTTTGTAAAAGCGCTGCGACAATGTTCATCTACATGTACCATCAGAATTTCAATAAAGAGACCTCTACATGATGAACAGCAAGTAGTCTGTCATCTCATGTTACTTGCACAACTGATAACGCTCTTGTCCTTGTGCTACCTTTGCACTTGGGTTTCTGAATACGGAAACGTCTCATGCATATTTCGTGAGCAATAAAATCATTCTTCAGCTGCTGAATAATTTTTATGCGACCTGGCCACCTTAACTACAGATCTACGCATATTTTCTAAAATGATCACTCGCCTCCTACCTGACTATGTCACTTCTTTGATATTTAGCACAACGACTCTCTAATCGCTGTCTGTTACTGGATTTTAGTGAACATCTCCGTAACGCTGTGGCCTTTATTAAACGATCCTGATGCGAAACGTGTCCGCTGTCTTGAAAGCCTTTATTTGATTGTTAGAGCGCAATTTCTAGTTCTCATCGTAATCACGTTATTATGGGAAACACACAGAAACACAACACTGTCAGCAGCTGATTTTCCTGCACGGCTACACTTCTGCGAAGTGGTCCATTCCACAACGTATCAACCCTCACTTTAATGAAAATGTGCAGTTCACGGATGACGCTTCGTTTCACTGTGAGCACATTGCAAATTTTCACGATCATAACGTATTGGCTGTCGAGAACCCTCAAGAATTTGTGGGATAACGCCATCAACAAAGATTTTCTGTCAACGTTTGGACAGGCACTGTTGGTGACTGTTTGCTAGGGTTTAATGTCCTTTCACCCATTCTCATCGAAGAAACTTACCATGCTTTCTTAGAGAATATACCATGGTTCTGCTAGAACATGTTCCTTTATGAATGTGACAAAACGTGTACTTGGTGCACGATGGAGGTCCTCTTTATTTCAATGTTGATGTTCGTAAGCTTCTACATAACAAGTTCTGTGCCGGATGGATACATAGAGATGAATCAGTTGCTTGGTGTCCACGCTCTCCGGACCTAAATTTACTGGACTTACATTTGTGGGGGCATTCGAAAGCTCCTGCGTTTAGAACCCCTGTACAAAATGTACGGTCTTTGTGCACGTATTGCGGAAGGCTGTGAAATAATATGCATGTCTTCAGGGATACCTCAACGCATCAGGATTACAATACGACGGCGGTGACACGTGTATTCTTGCTAACGGAGAGCATTTTCAACTTCTCACTTAGGAAAGACTTTCGCACTGTATCGATACGTTCTTCTCCTGCATGTTTCCCACGATTAATACGATTATGAAGAGAGGTAGAAATGAGCTCATATATGGAAATTGAACATTTTATTGAACTCATGCCCGTATAACTCAATTAATTCTTCTAAATGTGAGCAATATTTCCTGAAGGTTTGGCTATACCTCTTTTTTACGCTCTTTGTATTATAGAGATAGAAGTACAACTTCAAACAGACAAAGTCGCTATGGTACAGTATTTATTATGATGACCAGTTTCAGCAAACTACGTTGCAATCATATGGTCTATAAAGCATAGAGCAACATACTAAGGCATACTGGGATCAGATATCAGATATAAAAAGGTGTAATACAGTTTTACATAAACATGGACAATACCATGGAATATAACATACCTCCTGCAGTACATTTCACTGAATCTTGATCAAATGCATGTTATTCGGTATCAAATCATAGAACGATATCTCATGAACATGAGAACAATAGTATATCAGCAAGTCAAGGATAAAATAAATATTACGTAAACCGACGTCCATACTGCACTGACTATAGAAGCTTATGTTTGTAGATTAGTAGACTGAAGATTGTGACTCTCAAGTAAGTATCATCGCCAAATTACGAACTAAATAAGTGGTTAAATAATAAATTAAAAGAGATGTTTGGACTTGAGGAACCCATGAATGTAAAAAAATAGTCAGGAGCTTACAAATTTTCTGAAAGACATCCAGATACCCAGTTAATCAGTATTTACATCCTTTGACATAACGAACATACCAACTGGGGAGTGTCCTGAAATAATAAAAAAATTGTTATCTCATCGTAAGTGAAATTATGGAGAAACTGTTGAGCTAATTGAGCTGCTTGAATTATCACTGTCTTACAATTATTTCCAATTCAAAAATAAGTTTTACCACCAAAATGAGGGATTGGCCGTGTGTAACAGCCTGGCTGGAACCATGGCAGACATCTTTATCTACAACTTAGAAAATAACTTTTTCTTCGTAATAGTGATCTTAAAGCAAAACCCATATACTTTAAACGTTACATAGATGACAATATCATCCTGAGAAAGGGTAGTGAAGTAGAGGTTCAGGATTATACAACAGCTTTAATAGAATGCATAATAAAATACAGTTTACATTAGAAATGGAAAAAGACAATGCCATTAATTATTTGGATATCACCGTTAAGAAACAGAATGGTAAGCATGCCTTCATTTCGGAAACCGACGAATACTGATATGATTATTAACGCTTCCTCACACAGTCCATTGCGTTATAAAATGGCTTGTTTTAACACAGTGTTGTACAGAATGCTAACGTTACCACTGGATGTCAAAAGTGTAGACTGGAAACTGCCAACATTAAAACATTTTGCTGTAGTTAAGGCTATTTTCATGGCTTAGTCGTAAATCTTTATGGAAAACTGAAAAAGAAGTTAAGTAAAGATAGGAAGCATAGTGTTACTTCAGGGTCAAAGCAAAAGGTGAAACCTAAAGTAAAATACATTTTATGACATACACAGGGAAGCTATCGGACAAAACTGAACGGCACTTACAGTACTCAAATGTAATTTCTCCCTTTAAAACTTTCGGTACGCTAAAGTCTAAGTTAAGATACAAATTTGAGATGAGTGATGGCAAATGTAATATAACAGGTGTTTACAAATTAAACTGTGTCGAGTGCAGTGGTTTTTATGTAGGACAGACGGGGAGGTCATTATTCACGAGATTTAAGGAACACACTAGTAATCACAATAAAACAACTTTAGGAGATCATCTCAGAGAAAGGAAGCATAACATTACTGATATTTGTCGTAACATGACAATCTTGAATAATATTCCCAAAAGGAAAAATTACGTATCTTAGAAAATCTATAAATCTATAGTTACAAGAAAAGATCTCCCAATAATTTGTTGAATGACCTTTTAGAATTTAATAAGAATTTAGTTTTTACTATTTTTCATGATTTTTGTGATTTGTTTTTACACAGTTTCTCTTATCAAGGTGATGTACTTCTATAATATCAGGAAAGTTGAGGTCTTCTTGTTCTTCGATATTGATTTCCTTTCGCCCAAGTATTAGAATTGTGGAAAACCCGCACTAGAATAACACTGTTTCTCCACTTGGTTTGACGACATTCATTGTAATACCTTGGCTTCGAAAATTATTTTACCCACTTACGTTATGTATCACTTAGACATTGGGTGACACACTCTTAGATTGCCACATTTTGTTTTTTATATGTATTAAATTATAAAATGTATAGAAATATTAAACTCTACGACATGATAATTTTTTGAGATTATGCTATTCGTTCCTTTCGTTCCTGTCTGTTCCTATTTCACTCTTACAAGGGAACCTCTCCATCGCACCCCCCACAAAGTTAGTTATAAGTTGGCACAGTGGATAGGCCTTGAAAAACTGAACACAGATCAATCGAGAAAACAGGAAGAAGTTGTGTGGAACTATGAAAAAAATAAGCAAAATATACAAACTGAGTGGTCCATGCGCAATATAGGCAACATCAAGGACAATATGAGCTCTGGAGCGCCGTGGTCCCGTGGTTAGCGTGAGCAGCTGCGGAACGAGAGGTCCTTGGTTCAAGTTTTCCCTCGAGTGAAACGTCAATAGTCTTGATTTTCGCAAAGTTATGATCTGTCCGTTCGTTCTTTGATGTCTCTGTTCACTGTAATAAGCACCGCAAAACCGTGCCATTAGTAGACGAAAGGACGTGCATCTCAAATGGAAACCGAAAACATTTGATCGCAAGGTCATAGGTCAACCGATTTCTCCACAGGAGAACACGTCTGAGATATTCTATACGACACTGGTAACGGCATGTGCGTCACATGACAGGAATATTTTGTCGACCCACCTAAATTGTACACATGCCGAATGGGTTAAAAGATTCTTCTACCTTGCCCGATTTAGGTTTTCTTGTGGATGTGATAATCACTCCCAAAAAAAGTGATGAAAACATAAGAGTTTGTCATGTAAACTGCAACAAATGAATGCAACAGTTTAACAGTCGCACAGTTTTCACTGTGCTCTGTCAAAACATGTCTTTAAGGTTTTCAAATTTTTCTTTGTGTAGACGTCAAATCCTGCATATGTCCAAGCAAATCTGAACATGTCCCGGAATTTTGGAGAGTGAAGTTGATTAAGTGTGAGTGCCTGATCTTTGATAATTGACACACGATCACGTAAACAATACTGCTTTGTGTACCTGTGCAGCTTCGCAAAATCATAGAATCTTTTCACAAAGTATTTCACTTGCCGAAAACCAAACACATCTAACGGTTCCACAAGAGATGTACAAACTGGAGGAATGGTAATCACGTCTACTCCCACACTAAAATTGTACAATGCCTGATCCTTCTGTCCTGTATAGCTGTCAAGGAGTAAGGCAAAATCTTTGTCCGCGTAAGGAGCAATCACACGTTCACTAGTCTTTTCTCCATTTTTCCTGACGCACTGCAATTCACAATGACATTTGGGGTTTGCGCAACTACCCTATTCACCTGTTGCTGAACTTGCGGTCCAAATACATCATTTTTTACTGCAAACGTAAATAAAATGTAGGTAAAAGAACTCCTGCTTTGTTCAGTGCATATTGTATGGTATAACTATGTGAAGTGGCATGCAGCTGGTCTACAGTACATTCCGTGTCGCCTTCTCCAACTAACGAAAACGTGCGGGTCGATTTCATAGTTAAAATCGGACTGATCTGTGTTGATAATATATGCGTCTTCATACTGTTGGCATATCACGTTATTTTCTGTAACAAACGTCTTGGAACACTCTAAAAGTTCTTCCAGTTTATTCACGTAGTTCTTGCTTACATATTTCGTAATCTTCCTACTAGTAATTTCGTATTTTCTTTTGAACGTGACAAGCCAATTAGATGAAGCCTTAAAGTCCAGGCCGACTTGTTTAGCGTAATGCAATCCCCAAATCTGTAGGTCTGTATCATGCACTGCACTTAGTTCATTTCTAGCTTTAATAAATTGTCGGTATACGTGGTTTTCGAGTTCACTGAACTTCTGTCGTCGGGTTCCACCTCGTTCCACGAGTTCTTTGCAATATTTAATTGTGCTTCTTTCCTTCATCCCTTTAAATTTCTTAAATTTATTTGTTACTTCACTAGATAATCTGCGTCTTTGAATTGGTTTGGACAGTAACCTGTATTGGAGCATTTCCTTCATGTAGCCCAAAGAAATACCATCAGATTGATGTCGCAGTCTTTCCTCTTCGTGTTCTTCGTATGGATCGTCAACAATCTCATCATCTGGTACATACAGGCCCGCAGCAATTAGCAAGGTATCGTCATCACCACACGTACTGTTTATCAACAAATTTAGGAAATAAACATACAAATGTTCGACAATCGTTCGATACCTTAAGGGTCTTTCCGATTCCTTACAGTTCGGAAAATATTCATTGACCTTGTTATTGAAGTCGAGAGCTATATTTGCTGGATTCATATTGTCCACGGAATACGTCTCACGTATTTAATGCACTCTCGTCCAAAGTAGCTAACAGTCTACTGCCAGCCAGGGAGCCTCGTTAGCAGGAATACTCTCTCTTCCGTGCGCTGTAGTCGACTGATGTCGTGTGTTTCGATGTTTGTTTAGGTGTAGCGTCCCCATACTACGGCGCAGTTACCTCGCATCGGACGCACGGACGGACAGATAATTGTCTGAAAATAAAAAATCAAACTTTTCATTCGAGGGAAGACTTGAACCTAGGACTTCTCGTTCCGCAGCTGCTCACGCTAACCACAGGACCACGGCGCTCCTGAGCTCACACTATCACTGATGTTGCATATCTTGCGCATGGACTACTCAGTTCGTATATTTTGCGTATTTTTTTCATAGTTCCACACAACTTCTTCCTGTTTTCTCGGTTGATCTGTGCTCAGTTTTTCAAGGTCTGTCCACTGTGCCAACTTACAACTAAATCTGAGGGGGTGCGATGGGTTTTTTCCCTTGTTAGTACCTAGACCTCGAGCTAGAAGTTGGTAGATTAACATAGTGTATACTGTGTAGGGCAAACTACATGGCCCTGTTTGTGTAGCTGTTACGACTATATTATACAGCAAGTTTATTTTTCTTGTATTACATAGCAAGTTGCAGCATTATGCTATTGATTCCTGCAGTCTTGTCATCTGTGTCTTTCACACAGGTGTCTTAAGTTGTACTACTGTTGCTACATTAATATAGATCGCCCCCTGGCTTGATAACGTCAAGCATATACTCTGAATATTGTCTATTGCTGTTACTACTTCATCACAATGAGATTCCCAGACTGATGAACAGTTCTCAAGATACGGTCAAAGCAATGTTTATTGAAACAACTTCGGAAGGGCGAACCCAGTATTTTGGCATTATCTTTGTCATCTTTCGTTTCAGTGCCACTGTGGTCACTAAGCGATTGAATAGATGATTTTGATTCACTCGCTGACGTAAGATCAATATTTCGTTGGGTCTTAGCTCAGATCGGTATATAAAACATAACTTTCGAATTCATTGAACATTTAAACTCTTTTTTATTTCATTCAGAATTTACTACTCAAAAAAGTTTCTTGCTTGCTAACGCAGCTATTCCACCATAATGAGTCTTTCCCATCCCTCACAAACTTTGCGCGCTATATGCAGATGGAATACTGTAGTATCACGGGACAAGATTTTGTAGAACTGGTACCGGGCAGAATTACGGGTGTGTATATATCAGCCGGTGGAACGGGTTCAGTGCAGTACGATGGATCCACATGAAGACGTGTCAGAAAGGCAGAAACGAACTATCGTGTCTGGACGTACCTGCGGCAACACTCTGAATGCTGTTGCCTGGTTTGCTGATGTATCGATGTGGACCGTCCAACAGGTCTACAAGGATTGATGCACCACTCGGAGACCTGCAACACGGCGTAACTGACTGGCATTGGAGATGAGAGTCACGCGTTGTCAATGATATTCGGTTAGAGAATCGACAGGAAATGGTGAACTCATTCGAAGCAGCTCCATCAACTGCTTTCCGAGTAAATATTCCGAAGGGAACTACATGCAGTGCACATTCGGTGTCAATTATCTCCCAAAAGGCCATTGCTCACTTTGGCTGTGAATCTTGTATCGGTCAAGCAAAGCAGAAATTAGATAATGATTGACTAGTGCCGTGTAGTCTGGCCCGATGAGTTGCGATATTGTCTCACTTCAAATGACACAAGAGAGAGAGAGTTTGACAACAGAATAATGAGGCATTTACCCTGTAGTTCAGGCCGGTGATGTTTCAGTGATGTTTTGGAGGTGTTTCCGTACCACGAATTGAGTCGTGGTATAAAAATAATTCTCGCGAATCGTACATGTTGCCATGAACATGGACCATGATGTGTATTTCAAAATTCTCTGGGACCAAGCTGTGCCACTTTCCATCTGTGTTTTCGCGATGAGTGTGCCATGGATGCCCCGTTTTCCAAGATGACAACAGTCATGTTCAAAATGTTGCCCGTAACCGTTTCTTGTTTGACAAACACTCAGACATTCTATTGCATATCGACTGACCCGCTAAGTCACCCGATCTTAATCCCATACTAAATGTCTGGCACTGTTTGGAACAGCACGTGAAACGTAGCAGTTAAGATCGCTGCAATTTGATTGCTGCGTGGGATCTAAACGTTAATGAGTGGCTTCAGTTTGATATGGCTCACCTGAAGAAACTCTTTGAACCGTAAATTTACTTTCAAAATTTTTTTTCCTAAAGAGTTTACTTTATTTATTGGCGATTCATCACGAACATTGACATATAATCACACTAGGTGAGCGTGGAAGAAGTTGCCAGGAAGTAACTGATGGAAAATTACTTTCAACAAATGTGAATTTATTCCTAAAAACTTTTTCAAAACAGATTTAAAATCATTAGCTGAAAAGCACACTGGAAATACCAAGTCACAATTTAACAAATGTGAATTTTATTCCTAAAAGCCTTTTCAAAACAGATTAAAAATTATAAGCAGAAAACCACCCTTGAAATATCAAGTTACAGTTTTATTTAGAGGCAAAGAACAATATTGACAGTAAGGGCCTTCGGGCTGAGAAGCTTGCCTGCTCCCTTTCAACACGGCCATAGTTATGACCGCTCACAAAAACCTCTGAAAGAGTACACTGGTGCAAATCTGCAACACACCACATTACTTTAAACAAAATTTTTTTAACAATTCACACAAAAATATAAACTATGCACCCCGTAAGAAGAATGGAAATGGTACAACCCTCAAATTATTTGCCACCGAAAGTGCAATTTCTTTTTAAAGGACTCTTACGGTGGAAGGGTCGCAAGCTTATAACCTAAAATGACTATTTAAATAAAACCCATAAAATGCAGACTTACATAAAATGTACAATATGCTCTACATTACACATATACCACCTCGCAAGATGATAGGCAAGATAGAAACATATTTCAAGAATTCGGCCTTTAAGCAATAAATTCGTTAACACCGAATCCGACAAACATGACAGAGGCAGCTAACGTATGGCCCATTCACAAGGGGGGGGGTTACCAAACAACCCGAACCGCAGATTGCTCTAAACCTCCCCAATTCCACAAGGGAAAAACGGACCATCCAATTCACAATAACCACCTTCCTGTGGGTGGGCAAACGGAGAAGAATGGTGGGACAAGCCCAAAACAAAGCGGCTCGTGACCTCACCATGAAAACAACTAGAATTTAACAAGTAAATGAAACAATATATCTCCAATCACTTAACTTCTAATAAACTGCGATTTCTGGCGAAGACCTGGCGCAGCACCCCCAACGCTCTCGCGAACCGTCCGCTGCCAGCCGCTTCAACGGACGCAGGAAGGCGCGCCAATCTCGCGATGTCGTGGTTTCGCTCCTGTTGCTCTCTTGTGAACCGCGAAGCCACTACCCCTCTCTATACGGAACTGCCCACTGGACTCAGGTGGGGTCCTCACATGCGCCGCCGCTCAAGGCGGACAAGTCATCTCGTGTCTCAGTGCGCGACTCTCAGTGCGCGACCGACCACCCGACCAATCCAACCGTCAATGGCCGTTGCCTGAGCAACTCGAGCAGACTGGCGGCCTAACGCGCAGACTCAGATGCAGGAACTCAGCCCCGACCGGGCGACCACTAGTTGAGTTCTGTACTGTCGGAGTGGCAAGACTCTCATTTTCTGGATTTAAAATTTGATCCAAACGACAGGCTTACTAGCACTCCGACGACAGACAGACACTGACTGCCGCACAAATGCAAACGAGAGACAGACCAGCTACTGTTGACACGAGACTGACCTAGCCTCACTCCGACTGACCCCCTTAACGTACGGCAGACCGACACACACACAGACAGACACTGACTGCCCGACACTTGAGCCGGCTGACCAACTCACTAGACTCAGACTGACAGACTCACCCCCTGCGGAGTTTTTTTTTCTTTATTGTTATTTTGCACCTCATACAAGGTGGGCTGACAGTGGAAAAATGTTACTCCGCTCTTCAGCCACAAGCAGTACAATAAAAGAGAAAAACCAATGAAGACAGAAAAGTAACAGACTGGTGGTTAAAAAACAGTAGATACAATAATTAAAGAAAAAACATAAAGCCGTTCACACTCGACGAAAAAACAAGAAAACTGGCGGCCCCCTGCGGAGATCATAGCGCCCCTTAAATGCACGTGAACAGGCAATTTTTCCCCTTTCCCATCAGAGGCAGAGACCAAAGCTGCGATAGCCACAGCGGCGCCACCGCCAAAAACGGAAAGCGACTGCTTTACACTACGCGCTGCGGCGCGCACTTCAAAACGGCAAAATTTCACTACGGCTCACTCTTGCACAATCGGTATCTCCGAACTGATACCATTACCCATTATCAAACCTAGGGCTGAAGTCACGCGGTATTAACGTGATGGCTTACAATGATTTTGTAAATTTTTCATCTCTGTAACTGTGTAAGTTCAAATGGTTCAAATGGCTCTGAGCACTATGTGACTTAACATCTAAGGTCATCAGTCCCCTAGGACTTAGAACTACTTAAACCTAACCAACCTAAGGTCATCACACACATCCATGCCCGAGGCAGGATTCGAACCTGCGACCGTAGCGGTCGCGCGGCTCCAGACTGTAGCGCCTAGAACCGCTCAGCCACATCGGCCGGCAACTGTGTAAGTGATGGTGACTCCTCACATAATCTGCAGTTCGTTTCCTGTCTCTATTGATAAGAAAGAAATATATTCAGATGCACAGAATGCAGCTATATATGAAATAATAAAGAAAATCATATGCACAAAATGTATCACTATAGATAAAGTTGAAAATTACGAATCTATGTAGAGAACTGACGAAGGCAGATTTCATCAACAAATACGTTACACCACCCAGAATGCTAGGAGAATTTAAGGAACCATCGTAAGCGATGGATAGAAGCCTCCACAGACGTGCAACTCATTCAATAATGCTGTACCAGCAACTATTCAAAATTTTGCATTTTCTCCCTCTACAAATATCTTTTTGCTAGCAGTCTCTGCCGCACAGTCTCCGCTGGCGCAGGGCGGGAGAAGCAGTTTGCTTGATGGCCCTCCCCCCACCCCACTCCCCTCCCCACGCCCACACCTACCCAAGGGAGTGCCTGTCAGACGAGCGAATAATAGTTGCGTCTGGCATTTCGTAGACCCTCCTTGGCTCCGTCTGCGAGAGAGAAGGTGTAATTAAAAAGTGGCTCTTGTGGAATTTCACAGTCACTGCCGTAATTGCACAGTAAAGAAAATTAAGGTGGGGTCACATTAAATTTTCCGTTGCAGGCAGGTTTTTGTGAGCGGCAGAGTTTCCTGCGGGAATCTGCCACCGGTGACGTTTACATCCAGCTTCTATGATGTCCTGGGAACTACCTACAACGCTGTCACGTAAAGGAACTTATATAAATCAGTGAAGTAGGCAATGTAGACAATAAAAAAGAAAGCCGATTCTGTAATGTTTGTAAATTGATTAAAGACGTCAAAAGAATAACATATCTTTCCAGCAAAACGTAAGCCAAGCGCTACAACAGGCTAACCAGCAAATATGCGGAATGTAGCTAGGGTTGTAAGTGTAACTATTACGATTATTGGTACCTTAATATGAACCCACTTCAGTGTGTTAGCTGTTTTTTCTCTGTACCTGACAGTCTTCCTGCAAACACGACATACGATTTACTAGCTGAAGTTTCCTGTTTAGTAGTAACTGCACTACTGGTTGAATGACGCCTCTTAGTATAAACCAACCGCTTTGCATCCATGCATCCATAGTTCAACACCCGATCTGCTGCCACATGTACTTGGAGGTACTAACCAAATAAAAAACTAATAGCCATAATTATTAGTTTGCAAAAGACGTAAATACTGACGTAATTTTGTTGATTATACTGTCTTCAGACTCAATAAAAATATCTGCCTCTATGCCCTAACACTCTGTATATCAGGGGTCTCCAAACTTTCTAGTCCGCGGGCCACATTAATTCCTCCACGAAGCCATAAGGGCCAAGATCTACCTAGTGGGATTAAAGCACCCTAGCACTCCATGATCACCGTAATGTAAGGCTAAAGGAAAGATGAAATCACAAAAATCTAACGTTTCGGGAATAGTTAGCACTGAAACGAACTAATATTTTTATTTAATTACATAATTTTGATTGGTGGACATCCTGACCGAAATTCTGGCGAATTTCACCGACAAAAAAGTATGTCACTGTACATTCTTCACGAAAGTTAACTAAATCTCAAAATCATTGTTAGCAACACTATTACTCAAGACGTAACAGAGGTAGAGTATGTCAACGCATTGTTATTTCAAGCGGCGCAACAATAAGTTTAGTTATGTAGTCTTGTAGCGAGTAGCAGAGCCAGGGCATATATTCGATTGTTCTGTTGCGTGATTGTGTCTTATGTTGCGAGTGTCTCGCGAGTTTTTTTAGTGTTTTGTGCGCTGTACTAGTAGGTGAGACGACGAAGTGTGGGCCAATTCAAAGTTTGAATTCGAAGAGACAAGGAAAATTTGAAAATCGAAATACATATAGCATGACTTGAGTATTTTTTCACTGTATTTTTAGTGGAATTACAGTGTAATTGTGAGTATTTAATTAAGTAGTTAAAATACCTTAAAAATAAATTCATTGCATTTTGTTTAGACAGACCAGTCCCTAGTTTCACTAGTGTTAAATAGCACAATTTTATTTTCAGGTTACAATCTCTTGTGAAGTTCTGTACAAATATGGAAAAGAAACGAAAGATTGACAACGAATGTAGAATTTTTAAAGAGCAGTGGGGATGTCAATATTTCGTGGGGGAGTCAAGCAACAAACCAATGTGTATTGTTTGCAATGAAGCAATATCAAAGAATACAATATAAAACGTCATTATGATACTAACCACTCCCAGAATTATTCCAAGTTTACAGGATGCGACCGATTAGAAATGTATAAGGCTCTGAAACGCCAGCTAAAAACCCAGCAGTCGCTGTTTAGGAAAGTAAATGATGAACAACATGTAGCAACTCGTGCTAGTTTTCGTGTGGCTCATTTATTAGCGAAACAGTGTAAGCCATTTACCGACTGTGAATTAATTAAGAACTGCATTATTGCAACATCAGAAGAAAGGCGTCCAGAAAAAGTTAATTTATTTAAAACCATAAGTTTGTCGGCAAACACTGTGGCTCGAAGAATAGATGACATTGCACAAAATATATCAGCATAACTGCGTAACAAAAATGAAGACTTAGACTGGTTCTCTTTGGCCGTGGATGAGTCAACAGACGTATCAGATACTGCGCAAGTACTACTTTTTATTCGAGGGATTGACAAAAATTATGAAGTGTATGAAGAGCTCCTTGATGCTCACAGTGTTCACGGGACGACCACTGGCGAAGATATTTTTAAAGGAGTTGAAACGGCAGTTCAGAACAACAATCTTCAGTGGAAGAAATTAAAATGTATTACAACTGATGGTGGCAAAAACATGTGTGGGAAAAATAAAGGTGTTGTTGCTCTCCTTTCTACGGCCGTAGAAAACAACGGTGGTTCAAAACCATTAGTAGTGCATTGAATTATTCACCAACAGTCTTTTTTGTGGAAAACATTTACATATGTCAGAAGTTTTAAAGGCAGTTATTTCAGTCGTTAATTATATCAGATCCCATGCACTCAGTCATCGCCAGTTCCGCGAGTTTCTTGAAGATATTGAGGAAAGCGATCTGTCATATTATACTGCAGTGCGCTGGCTTAGCTGCGGTAAAGTTCTGAACCGTTCTTTTGAACTCTGAACAGTAACTGAAATTTTTTTGAACGAAAGGAATCGCCCTCTGGCTGAGTTACGGAGCGGTGAGTGGTCGTGGAAGCTAGCATTTTATACAGACTTAACTAAACATATGAATGACCTTAATTTAAAATTGCAAGGTGGAAACCAGCTTCTGCCTGATTTATACACGCATGTTAAGTCCTTTCGACAAAAGATTGCTTTGTTTTAACCTCAGTTGAACAAAGTATGCTTCACGCATTTTAATACATGCCAATCATTCAGTCAGCAAACTGAGATTCCGTTTCCTGTAACTTTCGCAATTGAAGCTTTGGGCGCTTTAAAAATTAATTTTGAATCGCGTTTTTCAGATATCGATGCAAATTCAAACGATATCAAGATATTTCAAAATCCCTTTGACGTCGATATAGAAGCGTTACCCGCAGAACTTCAGTTTGAAATTATTGATTTACAATGTAGCGACTTTTTAAAGAAAAACATTTAAAGTCAACATTACTGGAATTTTATAAGTGTCTTCCATCCACACAGTTTCCAAATTTACATAAATTTACCCGTGGCCTTTTTTCCGCTTTTGGCACTACTTATTTGTGTGAAAAAACTTTCTCCAAAATGAAACGTCCAAAAAGTATTCACAGATCAAAATTAAGTGATGAGCATTTGAAGTCGCTGATGATTATCTCCACCAGTAAACTTGATCCACAACTGGAGTTAATTATGAAAGGAAAGTTACAGCTACATAAAAGTCACTAATTAGCGCTAAGATGTTAAATATCTTTATGTGAATACTCTAGCACTGTGAGTTTTCAAGATATAAATTAATTACAGTTATTTTTATACATAAGTTATAACTAAAATATCCAATATCCTTATGAACACCAGGTATTGTATTTTCTTTAGATTGCCTTTAAATAAATATATTTTATAGGATTTACTTGCTATGTGTATTTTACAACGTAACCAAAAGAAAATGAAACCTTGCTTAAGAAGCATCTTCCATAATAACTGATTACTAAGGCTAGTCGCCGAAGTGGCGTCCATTTGAAAGACTTGCACCAGACTCGCGATTAGAATAAAATGCAAAGAATTTGTTTACTTAAAATGTTTTCGCCAAACTAGTGCGTTAACAGTTCTTTTTTTTCACTATCGAACGGAGAATCGTCTGTCTGTTTTATTGTAGGTAGCCACAAGTTTAACCATGACGTTCCGCTTTGTAAAGATAGAGCTCCGACAATGTATACTGGTCGCGATAGGCCTCGAAACTCAATTGTTGGCAGTATAGGTACCACCTCAAATATTTGGCGGGCCGGATACCGGGGATGTCCGGGCAGCTAACGCGCGTCGGTTTGCCGGCCCTCGCGGGCCGGTTTCGGCCCGCGGGCCGTAGTTTGGAGACCCCTGCTGTATATTATCAGCGACAACTGGAGAACGTGAAAAGATAAAAAAGAAAGGAAGATCAGTAACAAGAGAGTGTACAGCTGTAGCACAGCACGGAATGGAAAGCAGTCTCGGACTAAGGGGAAACCGGCAAGAAAAGAATCGAACTGTTGAGATGTGGTGTTACAAAAGCATGCTGAAAATCAAGAGGACTTATAAGATAAATAAGGAAGACGTTCTTCACAGTATCGGCGAGGAAAGTAATATGTGGAAAAGACTAACCAGAAGAAGGGAAAGGATGACAGAAGATAAGGCATCAGGGAATAATTTCATGTTACTAGAGGGTAAACACAGCAGGGGAAGACAGAGATCAGAAAATATAAAAAGAAGTAGTTGACGAAATTGGAACGTTCGACATATATTGCAGCAAATGTAATCTTCATTAATGTGATGCTGAAATCAATCAAATGTATAGAGAAATGTTCCGCCACAAACATTCTCCAAACTGTATGGCACAGATCTGCCACTGGTTGGAGATGCGCCGTGAATAGACTGGGAAAGATTGTCAACTTTAATCGTTTGTAACTTCTCTACAAAACAAAACTGGCTCCAGGATAGGTGCGTGGTAAAGCCCTGTAAGAAAATTGTTTCATTGTTTTAGTTATGGCATTATACAGTCATTATATTATCACTGCTTTATTTTTATTGTATTTACACGAGCTGTGTAATGGTATTTTCGTACAATAATTTTTAAGTGACTCCTTACCGTACTGGTAATAGCTATATTGTCTTGAAGAGTGGTCTCTTACGTTGCCTGCTAATCTAGTCAGCGGACAATATATGACAAGTTTCATAAACTAGTCTGCACAAATAGATTGTAAACATAGATTCAAAAGTGACTGGTTTAATGTTCTGCTTCCTTGTGGATTACGTTTTTGTGTCGTAAACATTTCACGACATGTTCGCTGTGGATCCAGTACTTGCGCCAGCACCCAAAATTATGAACTGAACTACCGCCATAGCTTGAAACAAGTCACAACAATAGCTTCACTATAATAACCCCTACCCTACAAAAAAGAGACTCTGTTTATGGAAAAACCCAGTCTAGATTTCTCTGTCGGCAATCGCTGTGGCTATGCGTAGGGACGCCATCGTTTATACCCTTCCTCTCTCCCAGCCTTGTTGTTACGGCGAAACAAAAGATAACAACAGATGAAGTAAACTTAGAAATAATTAAATCAATTTGGAATCCATAAATCAGTTATCACACTTACCAACGGACTACGCAAAGGCGCTGCGTGTACATCAGTAGAAGTGGAACATAATTGATAATAAATTTATAGCAGGCAGGCCACAGTAGGTAGATGCAGAGGTGGAAAAATTACATAACCCATGAAGTACCGCAGCTTGAAGGTAAGAAAAGACAAACAGGAAACGGTGTGGATATAACCAATAAAGACACACACACACACACACACACACACACATTGCTGTAAAAACACTTTTCCTGATGCCCGCCTATAACAGTAAACAAATGATGAAACAGGTTGTGCCGCTAATGCCCCGGTCCGGACACCGTCTCAAGTACCATATATTTACGTTGTACTCAACGAATGTGATGAAAAGAGTGTAAGAAGATCTTACCGCTTAATCATACTGATAATTACGCTCGGCAAGAGCTCTGGCGCAGCGGACACGAGAAAAGAATCATCATATGGGGAACCGGAATCTATACTTTCGTAAAATAGTTTTCTGAGCTCTGATTATTTAACAGCGCGCGACTCACCGCCTTGTTAATATAGGATTGAGGCGCTTTTAGAATTTGTTAAAACTGATGTCTATGTGGGTCGTTCATACTGACAAAAAAAACCATAGTCGTAATCTCAGGAACTGTATTTCGTGTTATCACATTAAAATATTGCTGTAGGATATCTTTACTGTAGTAAAATTTAATTAAAAGAAATATTTTAATGAAAGAAAGTATTTCGCCTTTGTTTAACGTAATAGCTTCATCTCGCCGTGAAGCTGCCAATATCTCAGCGTAACTGAATGTTCTTAGTTTTCACCTTAATACGACATAAATTAATATATTCACTTAATAATAATGGTGCGAGTCTTTTACAGAGTCCGTTGATGACGGAACGCAATGAAATTATGATGAAATTGTTCCTACGCAAGATGTCTGCCAAGAATGCTCGATTGTTCGATTGTTTCTAGTCTCGAAGCCAGCGCACGCTACAGCGACCATTTCGCATTGTAAGTTGTAAATTTTAAATAATATATGGCAATTTATGGTGATTCTGCATTTTTCTTTCATGTGCATAGTGACCTTCGCGCAGAAGTAAAAATATTATTTGTAAGGTTTTCAGCACGCGGGATAAACAATGTCGGTCCACTTTACATAGCTTTTAGGAGATACATACAACACAAAAACCTTTTCGTTCATGTCTCTCACAGTCAATAATGCAGAATACATCAATAATTTGGAGTCACAGAACATTACAGACTTCTTATAAGATACTACAATGATGCTCTCGTCAATTGACATTTTCGTTTGGTGTCGCTGGAATGCTGGGCAAACGATCTGGAACTCGCCTCCTGCCGCCGGTTATCGAACACCGGACAGCTGTGCATCGTTGTCGTAGCAGCGGGTCCCTCTCATCGCGTGCTGATCAACTGTTGGACGGCATCGCGCGACCCCGAAGCAACCATGAAACAAGTCTACCGCGCATCAGCTTTCTTATCATGAAGAGATGTGCTCATATATGCTTAAAAGATCACTATTCAGCCACACGTGTCACTGTCTTGTTGTTTGTGTATTGTACTTTGTTTTGAATGTCTCAAGTCCAGCACTTTACAACATTTAGGATTAGGCTTTTACTATTTCACTGATTAGTAAAACGCACAGCTCATAGCTTGTCGACACCGCCTGTCATACATGCACTGCATGTTCACTTCCCAGAGCGTTCATACAGTCGTCGTGTTCCGGTAAGATTTTCTGTTGTTTGTTGGTCCACCTGTCATTTCAAGTGTACAGATGTCCCGTGTTTTCACGTTATTCACTGTCGTATGCGGATTCCGCAGTTGGACAGCACACACAACGCTTCTATGCATGTGATATTTTAACAGTTTTGTACGCTGCATATAACTATTTTGTAGGTGAAACTTCACATTAATTCTTCGACATTTCCACACGCTACGGGCTTTGGCCACAAATTTACATACGATTTATAGATTCACAGTCTTTTCTGTGTATCACAATTATTCCTTGCTGTGATTATGCTCACCACTTTTTCCGCCTACACAGTTCGTGGATTTGTCTTTTGTTTGGTAATGGGTTTTGACCTTTTACTGTCGCTACTTTAGCGTCCACATTGTTCGACACTTAAAATGCACTTTTCGCACACAGTTTGTACATTGCACGTGTGAAGACTCCATTACAAGCACTTCATTATGTAACACACACTGTACATATTTTACAATAAAAGTCTCTATATTTCGGTGGGACTGATGTAGCCAGTGCCCACCCATGCAGAAAGTTCGACCAACTGGTCACCTGGACTATTCAGTTCAGTATATTTAACCATCACATTTGCTCTCAACACTCATTCATTGCCTAGTGTTTACTTTGATTTCTGACAACAGGATCCGAGCACATTACTCCCACGTATCTAATGTGTGAAGGATTTATACCCTCCACTGTGATAGAAATTTACTTTCCATACTTATGATTTACAATTTTGTCATTATTGTTATTCTAAAATTCTTTGATATTTATCTATGATTTACAGGCGCACATTAGTCACCTAGGGATCATGCAAATTGCTTAAATGTCCTTACTCACATTGTGATTTTGTGAAATTTACACTAAGTGAGTGCACTGTCATCATTAGTAATTCACTTTTTGTTGCCATTGTTTATATGCCCTCTCACGTATTCATGCAGACATCCTGCGTTCATACAGAGACACATAAATATACATACACATAACCATTTAGACACATATTTACAATACACACACACAAGAAAAGTAGCAGAATGAACCTAAAATTAATGAAATGACGTTACACTACTGTAAATTAATATGTCAAAAATCCGCCTCAGTTGCGAAATGTTACTGATCTTTACCCAGGTTTCATCTAGAGTATTACTTTATGCTTCTGAAGAAGGCTAGATTAGCTGAAGTCTGGGTAAAGACCAGTAACACTTCGCAACTGAGGTGGATTTTTGACATTTTAATTTATCACAGTTGCTGACTGAGCTGCAACATGTTAAAAATTCTGACACTACTGGAACTACTGTTGTTTCGTGGTCTTCATTTCAGGTCGGGTTGTTACAGATAATGTTTTTGTTACTGTCTCAGGCATCGAGTACTAACCGCATACTTCCATCTGCTTTCGCGACTGCGAGCAGAATGCTACTATATGGCGGCAATGAATGTTCTATTACTTGCCATTTAAGCATTTATGAATCTCTTTAGCTACGGCTTGCTTTTTAGCCCGTGGCACGGAATACGTGGTGCGGCAAAACGTATCATGCGGTTTAATTTGCATGTTATACGTGTATCCACTTATTATACCAGGTTTCTCGGAGAATACCTGACTATACTTGTTTAGCAGGTGAGTCAGTTCATTATTTTGGTTAGGTCGAGGTAACTCGATTCCTACACCTTTACTTCAATGCCTTATCTTATTTCGTTTGTTTCAAATTCAGTATGATGGTCTATCTTATTGCTAAGTCCCCCTGTAGCGGTAATTTTTCTACATGCAGTACCTTTTGGTCAGAGACATCCACCGGAACCTGCATACAGTAATTGTTATATGTGGCAGCAGTCTTTATCGGTGCTGGTTTTTCAAGGTGCATGTCGCACGAGAGAGGTCTATCTTTGCGTTCCTCTCACGCAACGTATCCAAAACCAGGATACAGGATACCGCTAAGTTCCTAATGACCAAGAGTGAGCATTTCAGGACCACAATTTTAGTTTTACGCTGGTGAATTTGGCAATCTCTTTTCCTGGTCTACGCGTTTATAAAATTCATGATTAACAACTGCAGCACTTGTTCCTGTATCAATAACGACAGTGACCGGTATTCCGTTTATCTCAGCCTTAAAAGCAGCTTGTACTAACTCAGCCTTTTGTTGCTGTGTTTGTCTCGGTTCAACAATTACGTCAACCCTGAGTTTTTCGCCTTCATTATATTTCAACATGAATGCTTCCACGCTATGCCTGCCTTTGCCCTGTGCCATACAAACCCTATGTGGAAGGCTTACACAGGTCGGTTGTAGTTGACCGCCATCGAACATCCGCGTTGCGGCTCTTCAAGCACTTCCACAATGCGTACTGTTTCATTTTGTTTCTGTTGTTGCTGTTTGGGGACATATTGCGGTTGCGGTGTCATTGCTGCTACATAGTTGACGGCGGAATTGGTATAACATTTACGTTATTCACTGGCACATTCCGGTCGTCGGAAGCGTGCTGTGTCCGTCAATTTACAGGGACAGATTTATGCCACTGCTCATTTGCAGTACACTATATCCTAACCAACTTACACTGAAAAACTTGGTCGTAGCACCCTGGCAAGAAAAATTAAAATTACTCTTGAATGGAGCTTTTAAACGATTTGTAGCCACACAGCTGATTGTGTAGCTTATGACACAAAATATCTACCGCTCATTTGCAGTTCGCATATTTTTGTTAGTGAGGGAGATGCAAAAATCTTCATTCCCCCGATTCCTATTAAAATTTCTGTTTCCGTTTATATTCGGGGAACGGTTACTACTTCCATTGCACTGATAGCAAGCCGAACCATATGACTATTTTGTTTGTTGTTACTGTGGTCGGCGTGGTAATCACTTTCTCTATTCTGTCCACCTTTTCTGAGACTGTTTCCATTCGGATTTCTTTGCTTATTGTTGCTACTGCCCGATCATGGCCCACCATTGCCAAATTCATTTTGCCTGGCGTCTTCTTGTATCAAATCCAATCAATATATGGTGGTCATAAATTGTACGAGGTCCGTATCAGGTACATGAACAAGCTTTTCGCTAATTGAAATGGGTAGCTTGCCCTTTAATATACGCAATACATCTCTCTGAAGCATGGGTTCGTCCCACTATCGTGTCTTGTTTAAATATCTTTCGAAGTATTTTCGAAGATTGACTTGCTGGAGATTGAACGGCTCGGGGTTATACACCTGCTTTCTGAGTCGTTCTTGTACACATGACGACCAGAAGCGAGCTAAAAACATCTTCTCAGAGTCTGAGTATACTTGACAATTCTCTGTAGTCTCCATTGCCCAGAGGCAAGTGAAGAGTATATTGGAAGTAGAGCGTGCGGAAAATGAAAAATCGATACTTAATCAAGTTAAAACTATAGTAATCCCAGAACGCTTGGAAAGGGAAAGGAAAGACACATGACGACCAGAAACGAGCTAAAAACATCGTCTTAAAGTCTGACTATGCTTGACAATTCTCTGCAGCCTCCATTGCCCCGAGAGCTGCATCTCCGTTTATAAAATAAATCGCGGATTTTATTTTCTGTTTCTCTGTCCACGAAAGAGGTAAAACATTTTTAAAACTCTTGATATATATACATATTACTGGGTGGATTGACTTTCATTCATCAGTGAATATTTGGAACTGCATGTGCTTAATAAGCGACTCCTCATGTTTTAACTGTGTGACAGTTGGCACTGCACCCGCATCTGTTGCACCAACAATACTCTCATAACTGCACGGGCTATACTGCTTGGCATTATTGCAAGCTGCTCACCGTTTGACCTACTCACAGGTACGTTTCTGTACCGAGTACTAGTGTGCGGTGGGCTGTTGTCATGTTGCCTACTGCCACTTTCCCTTTCTAAAGCGAAAGTGCACTGCAGTATCTCACTTAGTTCCGGGTCTGAGGTCGTGTCCTACGTGAGCGACAGAAGCGAGCGACAGCGAGCGACTTCTGCGTACGCGACACTCCAGCGACACTCATCAGCATCGGGGAAAAGTTTGTGTGTTCTGCGTGCGAGCGATCACGTCGCGCTACAAGATGGCTGCTTACAAGGGAACCTCCCCATCGCACCCCCCTCAGATTTAGCTATAAGTTGGCACAGTGGATAGGCTTTGAAAAACTGAACACAGATCAATTGAGAAAACAGAAAGAAGTTGTGTGGAACTGTGAAAAAATAAGCAGAATATACAAACTGAGTAGTCAATGAGAAATATAGGCATCATCAAGGACGCCTTCAGCTCAGGAGCGCCGTGGTCCCGTGGTAACGTGAGCAGTTGCGGAACGAGAGGTCCTTGGCTCAAATCTTCCATCGAGTGGAAAGTTTAATTTTGTATTTTCAGTTTATGTGACAAACTCTTATGTTTTCATCACTTTTTTGGGAGTGATTATCACATCCACAAGGAAACCTAAATTGGGCAAGGTAGAAGAACCTTTTCACCCGCTAGCGTGTGGTGGGTGTTAACTGCTGCGTTGCACGTCCGTGTTTACATCGCTGTACTTGTGCTTCGCCGAGTACTGTCCGTCCGTTGATCTCCGTGTCCATTCATATTCCTTGTGATCTGATCGCTCTTTCTGGTCTTGTTGCTGCTAATTGGAATTTCGGTTGTTTAACTGAAGCTGCGCCGCTGGATTAACCTTGGCTTGCTTTTCACATGGAATCCCGAACTGTTCAGCCGACATAACTGGAAATAGATGTTTGGATTACACAGGTAACCGTCCATACCTGGCAACTTGATCAGGAAAAATACTGTGTTTTTGTCAACTTAATCAGTGCTGTGACTGTTGATAAAGTGTTTCGAAAGTGGGGCTATGAAGTAGATTTTGTGCATAGAAATGGTTATAAAAGTAAGGTTTCCATCTATAGTGAGGACATTCGTTACAAAACCGTTCGTGTCTTGAAACTTCCCACTGAAATTGAAAATGATAAGATTAAGGAAGCTCTTTCAAATTACTGGGACGTTAAATCAATTGCAAATGAAAGATGGTCGCCTCGCTTTAAACTGCAGCGTTTCAACGGGCTCCGCTGTGTAGAGATGGACGTTAAAACGAATATTCCGTCTCACTTCACTGTTTGTGGGTATAAGGCACAAATTGTTTATACTGGTCAGGAAGCTACATGTCATATATGTAACGAAACCGGCCACTTCAGACAGGAATGTCCGCGACGAACTGTTGTTCTTAAAAAGTAATTTGATACAGCGTCAGAAGCTTACCTTAAATGATCTCTTACTAAAGAATAGCCCGGATCAACTGGTTGAGGATGTTAACGCAGCGGGCCAAGCTGATGTCTCCCTTCACGATAACAGTCAATTTTCCCCGTTAACAACAAAGGGAAACACTGTTACCATTACTCGTGAAACTGAAATGCAACCGAAAAAACGACCTCTGGAGACAAATGATAGTTGTTCAGAGGACGAGCTGTCCTGTCCAACTCCCTCACTTCGCAAGCAAAAACAGTGCGATGAGGAGAGAGAGGAACCGGAAGGCAAAATGCGAATGGAAACTGATGAACAGAAAGATAATACACATACGGTGCCAGAAAATGAAGGGGGTGTAATCAGTATTAATTTGCAAGAAACAACAGGTGCAGTAGCCGATTGCAATGATCAGCAGCTATCTGTTAATGAACAAATTCAGGGAGAGGTTGAAAAACTGCGGTCTCCATTTTTTCCCTCGATCAGGAAGTAAGTGATATTAATAAAGAACGAGGAAGTCGTGGCCAAACTGAAATCACGGTCAACACCTCAGGGCAGGCGCCGGAACCGAAATTGTGAAAGCGTCTGCTGCTGCTCCATATAATCTGCGAAGTAAAATACCGACGCAACTAAATGAGAATGTATCTCGTAACCAATGGAAGGGAAATTCCAGTAAGGGCTACCCAAACCCAAAGAATGTTCGGTCCGAAATGGTCTTACACGAATCACTGGTGGAAAAATCAGGACGTTTACCAGGAAATCGGTCTGCTTGCGGTACAGGAGAAAACATCAGAAGTAAAAATAAACGGGACAGTAACTAATAAGCTGACTGAAGTGTTATTCCATCTTCAGTCTTCTTAGAAAACTGTTATAGCTCAACTGAACCCTGAACCACAGGAAACTAAATTAGTTCATCAAGACAACTACATAGTGACAGCGCAATGACGCAATCTTATTCTGTCACCACTATAAACATAAACAAAATTACGTCTGGTTTGAAATTGTCAGCCCTTAAGGAATTTTTGTACGAATCCGCCACTAATATTGCCCAGTTACAAGAAGTTCTAATTTCGGATTTAGTAATTCCCGGTTTTGTCAGTTACATAAATGTGACTCCCGAAACAAGTGTTGGAACAGCTGTTTTGCTGAGGGAAGGGATTACAGTAAGCGAGATGGAACGACTGGAATCCTGAAGGGGAATATGACTAAATATCTTTGACGTGACTATCATCAACTTGTATGCCCCTTCAGGAAGTTCTCATCGGGCTGACAGGGCACGTTTCTTCAGAGATGACCTGATATATTTGTTAAGGAAAACTCCAAGAGAGTTATTACTTGGAGGTGTTTTTAATTGTGCTTAAAAGCGATAAGATCAGTTACCTAGTTTTAATTTCTCAAGTGAACTATAACGACTAGTTACTGGTTTAGAATTATATGATATATGGGAAATCAAATACCCTCCATTGTTGAGTTCACTTATGTCACCGCAACATCACGTAGCAGGATTGATAGATTATGTATTTCTAAAAGTCTTGAAACTTCCGTGGCAAAAGTAAAAACCATTCCTACGTTCTTTTCAGACCACTCAAGTGTCTTAGCTTGCATAAATCTAACAAGACAGTCAGTTCGCCGATTCAGTGGAATTTGAACACTTCCTTGTTAGTAAATCATGAATTAGAAGACCTGATTAAATAATCATGGGCAATATTTCTGCGCGCTCGTAGTAGATATGCCACTGCTATCGACTGATGGGTTAAAATGACGAAGCCAAAGTTGAGGAAGGTTCTTATTCAATACAGTGCCCAGAGGGCAAGAGAAATGAAATGCACTATAGAATATTACTACTCCGTTTTGAGAGATCTATATGATCAAGTCTCAACAGGTTCCTCACTTCGGATAGCAGACATAAAAAAAAATCAAAGCCAAGTTACTTAATATCAAGAGAAGTCAAATGGGAAGCCAAAGTTGAGGAAGGTTCTCATTCAATACAGTGCCCAGAGGGCAAGAGAAATGAAATGCACTATAGAATAGTACTATTCCGTTTTGAGAGATCTATATGATCAAGTCTCAACAGGTTCCTCACTTCGGATAGCAGACATAAAAAAAAAAAAATCAAAGCCAAGTTACTTAATATCAAGAGAAGTCAAATGGAAGGGTTGAAAATAAAATCGAAGGCAAATTCGGCGTCAGAAGATAAAACTACTTCCCTGTATCATTTAGTGAAGCATACGAAAAACGAGAGGACTTTTATTGAGGAAATTCGAACAAAACACGGTACAATTCTGAAAATCCAGCAGGCTATCATGTATGAGATTTATGGCTATTATTGCGAGCTATATTCTTTACATCAAAGTAGTGATGTTTCCTTGGAAGAATTCCCTGACATCATAGCCCCACAGCTGACTGAAGATGACAACCAAAATTTTCTCGAGGTTATCAGTGAAGAGGACGCGTGTGAGACTCTGTGCGCCTCACCACCAAAAACATCCCATGGACCGGATCGTCTGCCAGCAGAGTCTTACATCCGTCACTGGCCAATAGTAGGTGCGAAAATCACAGACATTGTAAATGAGGTTACTCAGGGTAAAATTATTCCGGCTGAGTTTAAGAGGAGTAAAATAATGTAAACAAGATTTAAATAATTTTCGTCCAATTCCACTGCTGAATTCTGATTATAAACCAATAGCTAGAATAGTGAATAAGAGAATTTCATGCCTTACAGATAAAATTATTAGTTAACATCAGAACTGTGCGCAAGGCAGAACCATGTTTCAAAATATAGCAGAATTCAGGGATATCATTGCAATAACTTCTGTAAGAAAAATAAAGTGTGTTTTTTTTTAAACTTTTATAAAGCGTTCGATGTAAAACATCATGAATATCTTCTACAGGCATTGAAGAAAATAGGTTTCAACGATAGGGTCATACAGTTGATTAAGAACATAGCATAAATGCTAAAAGAGCGGTGAACTGTCAACAATCCAGGCCGATGCAAATACAACGAGGTGTTCCTCAAGGAAGTCCTCTGTCCATGTCGCTCTTCGCCATTTCGCTGGAACCTCTCATCCGACATTTCCATGCTAGATAAAAGGGCTTAAAATTATCAGTACATAACACAGTTATAAGAGCCTCTGCTGACGTTATAGGGGTCATTATAAAGAATAATTACGAGGTAGCCACGCTAGCAACAGTGATTGATTCGTACTGTAGAGCATCTGGAGCCAATACAAACGAAAAAAAAGTAAGATGTTAAATCTCAGAGGTTTTGATAATATCAACGTCAGTGGGCAAAATTAGTCCGACAACATAAAACACTTGGGATCACCCTAACAGTATGCCCCATGAAAATGACGGCTTTAAATTGGAAAGTTGCAGCAGATAAAGCGCAAGGAGCCGTTACAGAGAATTTAACTCGATATATGAACCAGGTTCAAAGAACAAAGTATGTCAACTCATGCATCCTTGCTAAAGCTTCTTATACTGCCCAACTGTTTCCAATACCGAGAATGTTAGCGAGGAGAATAACGTCCAAAATCACCAACTTTTTGTGGAGAGGTGGAGTGTTCAGAGTACCTGCTAAAGCAGCCACTTAAGATCCTAAAAATGGTGGACAAGGATTAGCTGATATAACGGATAAAGCCTCTGCGCTTTTTATCAAAAGGCAGGTTAATTTAATAAGAGACTCGCGAGAAAGCATAACCATTCAACTTTTCGAGATCATTAAACCTCGAAGCCTGCTTCCCACGATTGGCGTGCAGTATATCAGCAGACGTTTACAGCGTGTGAGGATTTTCTATGTTGAGTTTATTTATGTAAGTTTCCAACTCAGGCAGTCACGAAACTTAACATCAAAAGCCATAATGCGGGAATGAAAGAAAAGCGAAGGAAGAAGCGAAATAGAACGGCAGTTTCCAAACATTGAGTGGACTGAGACTTGGAGAAACATTAGTTCTAATGTGCTCACGTCTAATATAAAAACTTCATGGTACAAGACGGTTAACAACATAGTTAGCACCAATGAAAGACTGTACGCAGTCGAACTCTGTGAAACAAATTATGTCAACAATGCCATCTAGTTGACACAAAAATTCATAGATATACTTGCAGTGGTCACATGAATAGTTGGAAGTGGATCCAGGAGCAAATAGCTCAGATTACACGGACATCCCCTAAGTATATATCGCTGTCATTGATACACGGGCCTGAAGCACGCTATTTCCCAGAGGCAAAAAATAACGCTGTTTTTGGGAAATTTAGTTAATTACTTCCTTAACAAATTGGGATCCGACAGCACCATAGAGCTCAAGGTACACATGCTGTGTGAATTCCACAAAATTAGAACGTATTCGAACCACAAGCAAAAGTTCGGGAATATATTAAAAATTATATTTGAAAGAATGGGCATTGGTTAATATGAAAAAGAAGACTGTGTTGCCAGTAATGTATTGTTGTTACCTTAAGGATATAATTTAAAATTTTACTATAATTTTTGGTGTGTACTTTTCCTACTTTAAAGAGCAGTTTTTTAAATTTTGTAAGCTAATGTACAGAACTTATGTGACAGTCAGACTGTGTGTCTAATAGTGTCAAAACGCACAACATGAAAGCTGCATTATTTGTTTATATTAGAAATCTGGAACTTGATAGTTTTTATGGAAATGTCCATATCGATTGGTTAAAACCATGAGATTCTATCTGATATAATTTAGTGTTCAATGGCTGGTACGATGCCCTGTTCATTTTTGCACTGTGATGTGTAAGTGAGTTTTGCGGTGAAAGACTTATTATATAGGTCTGACCACTTCAGATACTTAACATTCAATTAATGTCCAGAAAGTGTAGTTGGAAAGCTAGTCAACTTTATAATATCTCCTTTCTGCCATTCTGAAGTATTTTAAAAATTGTCTAATATGATTATTAAATTGTTTTTATGTGCAATGGGCATAAATCTTCCATATTCTATATTTGGTAACTTCCACGCATTTGTGTGAAATGCTCATAGTTAGTCTCACTAAGCTGAGAAGGTTAAAGATCAGTTTCTACCCTTAACCTGTCTCTCACAGAGACAATTTCCTTGTGTATACTCACATATTAAAAATTATCCCACCAGCTTGTTGATATCCTTCATAAAAAGCTAATTATGCTTCTGTAAAGGTTGGAGCACATGTAATTCAAAGTGCAGATTTTATTTCTTCATATTGAAGTTTGAATGCCTCAAAAAAAGTTTTCTTTCTGGTAATTTAGTCAGTAACACAATCTTCTGTTGTATTTATTTAGCATCAGAATAATTGCAATATTGAAACTGTTTTTGTTTAAATCATTTCATGTACAACATGTGTACAGGGTTAGTATAAGTACTTAGTATGTATTTGGAATGTATAACATTGTTTCTTTAATAAATATTTTTATAAAAAAAAGATTTCGAGCCATTCTTATATTTCTACGACTCATTAACAATCTGTACACTAATTTTGTGTTTATCACACATATTTAATTCCTAATAAATTACAATGAACCTTGAAATTTTACAGATATTTGATGTTGCGAACGTAATTCATCAGCAGTCAATGTTAAGGCCAAGCTTTTCAATTACTCTAAATAGTCTGTAAAAGTAAAAGCTAACAAAATTTTTGAAAAGAAAGTAATGTTTTGTGTAATGACTTGTCTAAAAGTGTGAAATAAAAAATATTAGGGAAACGTTTGGTTTTATGTTCGTGATGTCGAAAATATTTGACTGATTTTTTCATTTTTTCATTTCTAGTTTTCTTCAGAAGCATGATCTTACTGATTCCTCGCTTGCCTTCCTAACATACCTGATTCGAAGGAAGCCTTTTTGAAATTTAAATACCGCAAAAATGTATCTTTTTATGTCTTAGGTCTTGTACAGATGAAATTTTTGACAATTCGTTTACAGCAGCGTTTCGTGAAATATTTCAATTTTTCCTCAGCTTATTAATTAAGTTTCTGTTAATTACCCTGATTACTTTCAAGCAGTTAAATATTTTCGTGCCGAACTTGACCTCATACTGGTCACTTTGATCCCCTTTTACCTGCTTCTCTCCCTTTGTTTGTCTATGAAAATTTGGACAAAACGTCATTGTGTAAGTTATAGGGAGTCTTGTTTTCGGCTCTGCTCGCGCGTTTACTAAAACGTATTGAGTGTTAATCATACGATAAAATAGTCCTTTCTGACTGCTGTTATTTCCAAAATTAGTCGTATCGATATCTTGAACCTTTTATGAGATACGACGATTTTTACGACCACTTGATTCCCGAAGCGCAGGAAAGGTTCGGACGCGCCGCGAGCGACCCGTCCGCGGATACAACAACCATTATCTCAAGAATGAAAAGAGATATCATTCCGGTCTCAACTTTAAATACAATTTAGATATATTGGTTACATTTTATACAGCATAATGTATCGCTTTAAATGAACTATACGGGAAGTCTACGTCTACACAATGTGATTCTATCTCTGCAAATTTTTAAAAATTTCATTCAGCCATGTACTCAATTTCGTGCAGCACAGTAACTATGACGAATAACGAAAATAAATTCAGATCTTTATTGTTTAAACATTGTTTAAAGCTGTAGGTTGCGGAAGAACCAAATTTTTCCACCGAATGGTTTTCTTAAAATCGGATGTTAAGTAATTCATAGCTGCCGTCGATTCCGCTCCACTGCTTTGCCCAGAAGACACGTGGCTGTCGCCCTGTGTCGCGCGTGCTTCAGCGACAAGATTCAAACTCGTTTGAATTCAAACGTCGCCAGTTGCAGAGGGAGACAGGCAGCGACACAGATGTGTAGGACACGTCTGCGGTTGTGTTTTGTCGCCTGAAGCTGTCGTGCGCTGTCGCTCGCTTTTATCGCTCACGTAGGAAACGGCCTAATTGCGTGACCGAGCGCTGGCTATCGCACTCAACACCTATATTTAATCTCTGCAACGCATTCGTTACTTCTTGTTCTATTTTTGTTTCCCAACTGTCAAGCATTTGATCTAGATTTTTAGCTAGCGATTTCACCTGACCTTCCAGTGCCTGTTGCGCTCTGTCGACTTCGGTTACCTTCTCGTCAGGTTTCTGGACTTTCGTTGGAATACCTTTGCTTTGTGTTACCAATCCGGAAACTTGTTCCTGCAGACCATCTATTTCCCCCTTAAGATGTGCTACGATGACTTTATCTTGTTCGTCTAAAATCTGGCTTAGTCCACCGACTAAACGTTCATCACGTTCCACTTCTTTCCTTTCCCTTTCCATTCGTTCTGCGGTTACTATAGTTTTAACTAGATTAATTATCGATTTTTAGTTTTCTGCACGCTCTACTTCTAATATACTCTTCACTTGATCTATTAGTGCCTTTTCTCTTTCGAGACGCTCCTCTTTTTCGCGTTTCTCTCTTTCTAAACGTTCCTCCTTTTCGCGTTCCTCTCTTTCTAAACATTCCCCTTTTTCACGTTTCTCTCGTTCCTGTTTTATCAATTCGAGATTTGCAACATGACTAGAAAATCATTCTTTGGTGCTGGCAGAGGCAGCACATTAACTGCTTCTACAAATGATGTTGTTTTGTTCGAGTCGTCATTGAGCTTCTGTCTGCTGTTCCAGTTGTTGACCGCTAGCAGCACATTACTCTGTTCAGTTTCCAAATTGTGGATTGCTGAAACAGATTCGTCATCGATCTCTGTTGTGATGTCCATGCCTAGTTTTCTCTCTTTCTGGGTCTTATTTGTATTAACACTGGTACCGGAAAAGACACAAAAAACACAACTTACAAAGTCTAAGACAAACAAATACACTGTACATACAATAATGCACTATATCCTAACCAATTCACACTGAAAAACTTGGTCGTAGCACCTTGGCAAAAAAATAAAATTACTCTTGAAAGGAACTTTTAAACGAACTGTAGCCACACAGCTGATTGTGTAGCTTATCACACAAAATATCTACGTCAATTGAATGAATGTGGCTACACTTGAACTTTAGCACTGCTGTCAAACAAACACATGTTTAAAATTAATATAGCCGGTTGCACTAATCGAAGTACTGAATGTCGCACTTTATTTAATCAGTAAACACTCTGCATGGCCCCCAGTTACCTAATGATTCTAGTATTGAACTTGGGAGCTCATGCAGTCGTATCCCTAGCTTGGTAGGCAATCTCTGTTGCTCGTCGCTCCGCATCAAGGTTCCGATGTCTATTTTGTTCAATAATCTTAAGGCACCTGGAGTCTGTCTCAGTTCAGCAGCTCGAGTTACTTATTGTCCGTGCTGAGTGATGGATTGTAATTGTTATTAGTAAATGAAACAAACCTTTACAGAATTACAAACTGTACAAAATTGTTATTATACATACATAAACATAATCATGCGGTCGTATCCCTAGCTTGGTAGGCAATCTCTGTTGCTCGTCGCTCCGCATCAAGGTTCCGATGTCTATTTTATTCAATAATCTTACGGCGCCTGGAGTCTGTCTCAGTTCAGCAGCTCGAGTTACTTATTTTCCGTGCTGAGTGATGGATTGTAATTGTTATTAGTAAATGAAACAAACCTTTACAGAATTACAAACTGTACAAAATTGTTATTATACATACATAAACATAATCTGGTACTATTCATTTTTCAATAATATTGTACTCACTACAGCAATATTTCTGATCTGTAAGTTGGGACCGAACAGCAATATTTATTTAGTCAAGCCCCACGTTGGGTGCCATTTTTACCACTACCACCACAGTCCGGACACCGTTTCAAGTACACTCAAGGTGTACTCAACGAATGTGATGAAAAGAGTGTAAGAAGATCTTACCGCCTAACCTTACTGATATTTACGCCTGGAAAGATCGCGAACAGACAGTTATCTGGTGGAGCGGACACGAGAAAGAATCATGATAATTTGGGGGACTAGAATCCGTACTTTCGTAAAATAGTTCTATGAGCTCTGATTATTTAACAGCGCGCGACTCACCGCCTTGTTGATATAGGATTGCGCGAGGCGCTTTTATAATTTGTTAAAACTAATATCTATGTGGAGCGTTCATACTGACAAAAAAAGCTAGACGTAATCTCAGGAACTGTATTTCGTGTTATCACATTAAAATATTGCTGCAGGATATCTTTACTGTAGTGAAATTTAATTAAAAGAAATCTGTAAATGAAAGAAACTATATCCCTTCTTTTTAACGGAATAACTTCGTCTTGCCGAGAAGTGGCCAATATCTGAATTTAACTGAATGTTCTTAGTTTTTACCTTAATACGACAAAAATTAATTTATTCACCTTCTTTTCCTTAATAATTATGGTGCGAGTCTTATACAGCGTCCGTTGATAACGGAACGCAGTGAAATTATAATGAAATTATTCCTACGCAAGATGTCTGCCAAGAATGGTCGATTGTTCGACCGTTCTTGTTGTTTATCCCGCTTACTTCTGTATGAAGGTCACTATGCACATGAAAGAAAAATGCACAATCAGCATAAATTACCATATATTATTTAAAATTTACAACTTACAATGCGAAGTGGCCGCCGTAGCGTTCGTTAGCTTCGAGACTAAAAAAGAGAGTGAGTAATAATGCTGGTCTTTTTTTTAGCTTCTTTCGTCAGCGAGTTAAAGAACAATTAACTATCACAAACATCCTATACAGTTATGTTATAGAGTCTGCTTGTACCATTATTATTTCATTTCACTATAAATTACCGTTATGAGAGCTAACTGCACGCGCATTTTCTGAGGGTTTTTTTGTTTTTTGTTTTACAATTTTCATTTTACTTTGCTTTGTGTCTGACTTGTCATCGCACGATTTAATATTTTGTACCGTGTATCGGTACAAGGTGAGTGCATAGAAAATATTGTAGCAGTGCGTTTTTTGTAAACTGAGATATAGATATAAAAACACGAAAACTGCCACAAATAGCATCAAAAATAAATTCAAGCGTGCTAGACGATCACTAGCACACAGATGCCAGTTGTGCACTAATGTAAACGGCGACATTATCAGCAACATCTGTGAAACAATGTCAATCACATCACAGTTACAACACCGTCTCTGAGCATCACGTCGGAGGAAACGCTCCACCTGTGGCATTTTTGTCACTTAAAAACGTGTTTCTTTTTATATCCTGTAAACAATACAAAATGTTGTATACGCTGCATATTTTTCCCTGTATAATGGAAAGAAACTTGAGAACAATGTTACTGAATGAGAAGAAGAAGTGGATAAAAATGAGATGGGTAGAGCATTGAAAGTCCTGCAACATTTAAACTGAAGCAAGACACCTGGTGTAGACGACATTTCTTCAGAATTATAAAAAACCTTGCGATGCCCAATCATGCCCAAACTGTTCCACCTGGTATACGGGATATACCAGACACCAGAAGTAGTCCCGACTTCAAGAAGAATGTAATAATCTCAACACCAATCAAGAAAGGCCGTAACAGAGTATTACTGGCCTACAAGTTTAACATGTCGTGGTTTTAAAATATCCACAGAGGAAGGGAAAGACTGGTAGCGTTACAGAAAGATCTCTCTGGTTTCTGGAGAAATGTAGGAATGCGCAACGGAATACTGACCCTATGAACCACGAACTTTGCCACCGTGTGGTGGTTTGCGTGCATTAAAGATATGGATAGGCGCACCAAGGAGCAACCACACTGAAGAAGTATTTTAGCTAATGCCAGACTGACGTATTACTTAGACTGAAATCCATATGATCTCGTGTTCGCAGCGATAATTGAAAACAGACAATGGAGAAACAAACTGCAATCGTTCGCGAAATCCGTCGTTTTATTAAAGCAGATCTAGATTTCAACTATTACATAGTCGTCTTCAGTGTACATCAAAACAGGTGACGTTAGTCGTAAGTGTCACGTAGTAAACAGTATTTGTTCATATAGAACATCTAGTAGTTGATGTTCTATTGATGTTCGACATCTACCAATGTTCTTTATCACGTGACTTTTTTAATGATGTCACCTGTTGTTATGTGCACTGAAGATGGCTATGTAATAGATGAAGTATAAATCTGCTGTAATAAAACGACAGATTTCCCGATCGATTGCTGTTCTTTTCTCCATTCTCTAGACTGAAATACGGTTCCTGAAGAGATCCATCAGTCTTCCCAGTAGTTGCAGGGGCACCGAGGGCGTGCAGCTATATTGTATGGCTTAACGATGAAGCCATCATCTTGAGTAGAATATTCAAGAAGTAAAATAGTCAGGCATTCGATTCCTCGGGCGGAGATTACTTAGAATATGGCCATCACAAAAAACGAAACTTACGTTTTTAACGCAGCCGTTGGGATTCAACATACAATGAAAGATGTTAATTTATTGAAAATATAACCGTGAAGACATCAGACTACCCGAGGCCCAGTTATAACGATATTTCAGTACGTGCGTTAATATTATCCCACTTTATGTACACGTCCTGACAATTTTATTAACATGAAACAAACCAAACACGACTAATGATGGTCGATCTGGAGCAGCAAACGACGTGCTTTTCATTCTTCATTGGATCATATAATGATCTATCAATGCAATGCCCACTGTAATCATTCACACCACACGCACGCACATTAAAATACTATTCATGGACTAATCAGTATAAGTGTCCACACTGATAATAAAGTTCACTTACTAACCTGAAATATTTACTGTAATAGTGAAAACAGCACGATCGTAACGAAAGTTTTTACTTGAGTGCCAGAATAACATGTAACGAAGGATTGTGTAAATAGGTATTAAAAGAAATCGGTTGTTTACTCTGCTTTCGATTCCTCAGTTTCAGAATATGAAAGCAAACCGTTAGTGAGAAACTGCATTTTATCAGTAAATAACGCTTAGCTGGATTGTTATTGTGATGTTGCTGTTTAGTGCCAGGAAAATAATGTCCATATCGTTCCTCGTTCCTTTTACTGCCGTGTTACGCTAATTATAACATAGTGGCACATTTACTCTTCCAGTATCTCCATACATAGCCAGGTTATAAATATTCTTCCATATGTATTTCATCGATCATAACAGAATACTCACAAGTGCACACAGAGTATACGCCATTACCGAACGAATAGACTGCCACAGACTACTACTCGAAAAGTTGTTCTGGTAAGTATAGTCTCTGACTAACTAACGTAGTTTCTCTTACAATAACGATAAAAATTCGTTTAAAACACATTCTACTTTTCAGTACAGTTTCACTTTCGAAATAACTGATTGCACAAATAATATTATCTGCAAATACTACAGTGGTCAGACAAAAATGACAATATTTATGCCAACAGTTCCCTACACTACTAATAGATGATGTTACTGGTTATGGTCTCAGCACAGTGGAACTAATACACTCAAAACTTTATGCTGTACTTTTATGTTTCGCAGTTAACTGCCTTTAAGTGTGTGTGACTGTCTTACTATAACTGTGTCGTTACACGTTCTATAGATCAAGACATTTTATGTTAGATCCATCATTTGGTTAGATGGATTAGAGAATTTAAAAAAGGAAATAAATAGTTTGCAGTTATAGTAGGAATTACTGATTTTCTGGCGCAGGAATAAGAGGACTTGTCATCAGGTCAGTACACGATTAACATCACAAAAAGAAATAGGGACAATGCAATAGTAGTTCTAATAATAAATATGCAGATGTGAGCAGCTTATGAAACACATTATAGTGGCCAAGACAGACACGAAGCCAACACCCAAGGCAGTAGCGTAAGTTTATATGACAACTAGCTCCACAGATGTTGAAGAGATTGAAACCAAAGAGTAGATAAAATAAATAATTCGGACAGTTAAAGGAGACAGATTTTTAGTGTGGTAATGAACTGGAATTTGATGGGAGAAAAAGTAAGAGAAGGAAAAAGAGCAGGACAGCATGTACTCGTGGAAGGGAGTAGAAGGAGAATTTTGCAACGGACATAATTTTATAATGGCTAACACTTAGTCTAGAAGTCATGAATGAGGTTTATATACGTGACCCGGAGACATCAAAATGTTGCAGTTAGGCTATATAATTGCAGAAATTGGATTTCAAAACCAGATTTTAATCTGTGAAACGTCTCCTGGAGCGCATGTGAAACCTGGCCATAATTTGATGGCTATGAACTGAAGACAGAGTGAAGAAAGGAAAAGTCATATTTATAGCATTTGTACATTTTGTGAAAAATTTCAATAATTTTGACTGGAATACACCATAAAATTCTGAAGGAAGCAAAGATAAAATACAGGGAACGAAAGGTTATTTACAGCTTGTACAGGAACTGTAAAGCATTTGTTAGATTTGAAGTAAATGATAGGGGAGCAGTAGATGAGAAGAGGGTGAAACAGAGATGTCGCTTATATCCAATGTCATTAAATCTCTACATTGACCACTCTGTGGCGGAAGTCAAGGAGAAATTTGGTTCAAATGGTTCAAATAGCTCTGAGCACTATTGGACTTAACATCTGAGGTCATCAGTCCCCTAGACTTAGAACTACTTAAACCTAACTAACCTAAGGACATCATACACATCCATGTCCGAGGCAGGATTCGAACCTGCGACCGTAACAGCCGCGTGGTTCCGGACTGAAGCGCCTAGAAACGCTCAGCCACCACGGCCGGAACAGAAATTTGGGGAAGCAAGTTTAGGGAGAAGAAGTTAAAACTCTGTGGCATGCCAGTGACTCCGTAATTCGTTCAGAGATGGCTAAGGTCTTGGAAGAGCATATGAAAGCATTGGATAGTGTCTTGAAAAGAGTTTATAAAATGAACAGAAATAAAAATGAAACAAGTTAATGAGATGTAGTCGAATTAAACCAGGTGATGTTTAGAGAATCAGATTAGAAAAGAAAACAATGAAAGCAATTGATGACTGAACCAAAATGACTATATATATATATATATATATATATATATATGTGTGTGTGTGTGTGTGTGTGTGGAGCTTACAAGCGCCCAGCACCGAGGTAATTAGGGCCCTTACACATATTAAAAGAAATGATTGTGGAGAAAACGACTAAAATTGCCGCCACATAGTGAAGAGAAAGCATATATAACGACAAGCACTCATTCACTTCCAAAAAATGGTTCAAATGGCTCTGAGCACTATGCGACTTAATTTCTGAGGTCATCAGTCGCCTAGAACTTAGAACTAATTAAACCTAACTAACCTAAAGCATCATACACATCCATGCTCGAGGCAGGATTCGAACCTGCGACCGTAGCGGTCGCTCGGCTCCAGACTGTAGCGCCTAGAACCGCACGGCCACTCCGGCCAGCATTTACTTCCACCTCACTCGCATTCACTCACACGATCACCCAACGGAGAAAGGGTGAAAGGTGCGACACATGTGATTGAAAGAGAAGTAAAACCACGAAAGAACAAAGAGAAAGGCGCAGGCCAATGTGATTGACTGACCAGTTACAAAAAAACTGGATGAGTCAATCACTCTGTTAACACGTTAAGAACATCTCTCTAAAATTTTAGGAGTAAGTTGAACAAATAATAGAACCTTCAAATTCTCATCACTTTCCTTTGAACGTTACTTAAATAGAGGGCAGATCTATCGGTAATTCCGTCGCTGCCCTCTGTTCTGAAATTCAAACACAGTCAAATAAAATATGGTGCGCCACAAGCACCAGTCACTGGAGAGTCCTCTCTCAGTGCAAGAAGTCATGCATCATAGGGCAGTGGCCTATGCGAAATCGAGTAAGGAGGACCTCGTCTCAACGACGGGACTGGAAGAAGGTACGCCACGGGCTTTTCTAGGCGGAGCTTATTGTCTGTCACTTCCAGCCATTCGACCCAAGACACTGTACCTCGACAGCGAGGAAATGTCATGCAGTGGGGTGGCACACTGAAATAACTGAGGATGACGATACTCCCCCTTGGCTACCAGACCCTCCCTTTCGTTCCCCGCAATACCCATGTGCCCTGTTACGCAGCAGAAAGACACCTTACCCATCTGTTGCAGCTGGAGGAGGGCGTCTTAGGTATTCTGGACTACTTTATCTGCTGGGTACAAGCACTATAGAAAGTGAAGGGCACTCAGAGTGTCGGAACAGAACTTGAATTCAGCACGTGAAGAACGTCTCATCTGCTCCAGAGCGTGCAAGAGCGCATATAATTCTGCACTGAAGACAGTAAAGTCTCGATGCAGGTGGTTCTTGAGGACACGATCAGGGAAAACAACATAGCAACCAAAGGAGTACCCCTGTTCAGACCGTGTCTCTAAGGACAGCTGCATAGTTGCGGTGCCCGGTTAAAATGTCAGAAACTGTCGCATTAAAAGCAGAAGCAGGAGTGTAATCTCTCCTGCACTGCGCCAAATCTGAAACTACACTGGCCTCTGCAGAAACCATGATGGCAGGCCCTTAAAACCCTGGATTTGGTGTTGTATATGCTTGTGGGGAGGCTTGCGTGCCTCAGCGATACAGATAGCCGTACCGTAGGTGCAACCACAACGGAGGGGTATCTGTAGAGAGGCCAGACAAACGTATGGTTCCTGAAGAGGGGCAGCAGCCTTTTCAGTAGTTGCAGGGGCAACAGTCTGGATGATTGACTGATCTGGCCTTGTAACACTAACCAAAACGGCCTTGCTGTGCTGGTACTGCGAACGGCTGAAAGCAAGGGGAAACTACAGCCGTAATTTTTCCCGAGGGCATGAAGCTTTACTGCATGATTAAATGATGATGGCGTCCTCTTGGGTAAAATATTCCGGAGGTAAAATAGTCCCCCATTCGGATCTCCGGGCTGGACTATTCAAAAGGACGTCGTTATCAGGAGAAAGAAAACTGGTGTTCTACGGATCGGAGTGTGGAATGTCAAATCCCTTAACCGGGCAGATAGATTAGAAAATTTAAAAAGGGAAATGGATAGGTTAAAAGATATAGTGGAAATTAGTAAAGTTCGGTGGCAGGAGGAACAAGACTTTTGGTCAGGTGAATACAGGGCTATAAATACAAAATCAAATAGGGGTAATGCAGGAGTAGCTTTAATAATGAATAAGAAATAGGAGTGCGGATAAGCTACTACAAACAGCATAGTGAACACATTGTTGTGGCCAAGATAGACACGAAGCCCCGGCCTACTACAGTAGTACAAGTTTATATGCCAACTAGCTCTGCAGATGACGGAGAAATTGATGAAATGTATGATGAGATAAAAGAAATTATTCAGGTACTAAAGGAAGACGAAAATTTAATAGTTATGGGTGACTGGAATTTGACAGTAGGAAAAGGAAGAGAAGGAAACGTAGTAGGTGAATATGGATTGGGGCTAAGAAATGAAAGAGGAAGCCGCCTGGTAGAATTTTGCACAGAGCATAACTTAATCATAGCTAACACTTGGTTAAAGAATCATTAAAAAAGGTTGTATACATGGAAAAACCCTGGAGATACAAGAAGGTATCAGATAGATTATATAATGGTAAGACAGAGAATAAGGAACCAGGTTTTAAATTGTAAGACACTTCCAAGGGCAGATGTGGACTCTGGCCACAATCTATTGGTTGTGAACTGTAGATTAAAACTGAAGAAACTGCAAAAAGGTGGGAAATTGAGGAGATGGGACCTGGATAAACTGAAAGAACCAGAAGTTGTAGAGAGCTTCAGGGAGAGCATTGCGGAACGATTGACAATAATGGGGGAAAGACATACAGTAGAAGAAGAATGGATAGGTTTGAGGGATGAAATAGTGGAGGCAGCAGAGGATCAATTAGGTAAAAGGACGAGGGCTAGAAGAAATCCTTGGGTAACAGAAGAGATACTGAATTTCATTGATGAAAGGAGAAAATACAAAAATGCAGTACATGGAGCAGGGAAAAAGGAATACAAACGTCTCAAAAATGAGATCGATAGGAAGTGCAAAATGGCTAAGCAGGGATGGCTAGAGGACAAATGTAAGGATGTAGAGGCTTATCTCAATAGGGGTAAGATAGATACTGCCTACAGGAAAATTAAAGAGATCTTTGGAGAAAAGAGAACCACTTGTATGAATATCATAAGCTCAGATGGAAACGCAGTTCTAGGCAAAGAAGGGAAAGCAGAAAGGTGGAAGGAGTATATAGAGGGTCTATACAGGGGCGATGTTCTTGAGGACAATATTATGGAAATGGAAGAGGATGTAGATGAAGATGAGATGGGAGATATGATACTGCGTGGAGAGTTTGACAGAGCACTGAAAGACTTAAGTCGAAACAAGCCCTGGGAGTAGACAACATTCCATTAGAACTAATGACAGCCTTGGGAGAGCCAGTCCTGACAAAACTCTACTATTTGGTGAACAAGATGTATGAGACGAGCGAAATTCCCTCAGACTTCAAGAAGAATATAATAATTTCAATCCCAAAGAAAGCAGGTGTTGACAGATGTGAAAATTATCGAACTATCAGTTTAATAAGTCACAGCTGCAAAATACTAATGCGAATTCTTTACAGACGAATGGAAAAACTGGTAGAAGCCGACCTCCGGGAAGAGCAGTCTGGATTCCGTAGAACTGTTGGAATACGTGAGGCAATACTGACCCTACGACTTATCTTAGAAGAAAGATTAAGGAAAGGAAAAACTACGTTTCTAGCATTTGTAGACTTAGAGAAAGCTTTTGACAATGTTGACTGGAATACTCTCTTTCAAATTCTGAAGGTGGCAGGGGTAAAATACAGGGAGCGAAAGGCTATTTACAATTTGTACAGAAACCAGATGGCAGTTATAATGGTCTAGGGACATGAAAGGGAAGCAGTGGTTGGGAAGGGAGTGAGACAGGCTTGTACCCTCTCGCCGATACTATTCAATCTGTATATTGAGCAAGCAATAAAGGAAACAAAAGAAAACTTCGGAGTAGGTATTAAAATCCATGGAGAAGAAATAAAAACTTTGAGATTCGCCGATGACATTGTAATTCTGTCAGAGACAGCATCGGACTTGGAAGAGCAGTTGAACGGAATGGACAGTGTCTTGAAAGGTGGATATAAGATGAACATCAACAAAAACAAAACGAGGATAATGGAATGTAGTCGAATTAAGTCGGGTGATGCTGAGGGGATTAGATTAGGAAATGAGACACTTAAAGTAGTAAAGGACTTTTGGTATTTGGGGAGCAAAATAACTGATGATGGTAGAAGCAGAGAGGTTATAAAATGTAGACTGGCAATGGCAAGGAAAGCGTTTCTGAAGAAGAGAAATTTGTTAAGATCGAGTATTGATTTAAGTGTCAGGAAGTCGTTTCTGAAAGTATTTGTATGGAGTGTAGCCATGTATGGAAGTGAAGCATGGACGATAAATGGTTTAGACAAGATGAGAATAGAAGCTTTCGAAATGTGGTGCTACAGAAGAATGCTGAAGATTAGATGGATAGATCACATAACTAATGAGGAGGTATTGAATAGGATTGGGGAGAAGAGGAGTTTGTGGCACAGCTTGACTGGAAGAAGGGATCGGCTGGTAGGAATGTTCTGAGTCATCAAGGGATCAGCAATTTAGTATTGGAGGGCAGCGTGAAGGGTAAAAATCGTAGAGGGAGACCAAGGAATGAATACACTAAGCAGATTCAGGAGGATGTAGGCTGCAGTAGGTACTGGGAGATGAAGAAGCTTGCACAGGATAGAGTAGCATGGAGAGTTGCATCAAACCAGTCTCAGGACTGAAACCACAACAACAACAACAACAACATATGCTCTACACCAAGTGACTCCAACAAACCCTGCACGGAGGTTCCAAATTGCATTGTCGCTTGTGGGCAATTGGAGAAAAGTTGTTCTATCGATGGACGAGCAACAGTATGTGAGAAACGTACATGCCTGACCTGCCATGAGCTTCACCACAGAGATAGGGTATGGGGCTGGTCCTGTAAGCACCAGTTGCCAGCCTGATACCCTAATGGTAGATAGCGTGAATAATCTTCAGGTAAGAAGGCCTCGCTGACCCATACAGTGAGCATCCATAGCCTATTCCTATAAAATCAGAGCAGACACACCCTAATTTGGGGTTAAAAAACTGAGGCCTTGAAACCTCATTGAGTCCTTGAACTGCTAGTCTGGTAATCCAAAAATACGACGTGAATGATTAAAATGAACACACATTCTTATCCGCACGAAACTGAACACCCGTCTTCGCAGCACAGTCCTGTAACCTCTGCACTCTAAGTTTGGATGTGTCACTGTTGCAACACTGGAGGAGGAACAGAAGAAAGCGAAATCGTCCACAAATAAGGAGCACTGTACAGTATTCCTTACCATAGATGTGAACTGTCTATGGCAAAGACGCTAATACTTAAAACGGACACCATTCTCCTGCTTAAAAACGATCTCACAGCACGTCACCAATTCGTGACCGAAAAAAGCGCTTAGACACGAAGTACCATACGAAAATGGGGAGGTGGCCACGAAAGTCTCATTGATGTGGCAGTAAGAGGATATTGTGTCTTCAAGTAGTCTAGTGCATCTTACTGAAATCGAAGCATACACCGAGACAGTGATTTTTTTATAGGAAAGCCTGCTGAACACCAGCCTCGAGTAGGGCCAGGTTGTTAATAGTGGACCGAACACACCGGAATCCACACTCAGAGCGTCTGAGGAGTTGTCTGGTCTTCAACAACCAGACTAGATGGCGGTTAACCAAGTGCTCCAGGGTCTTTCCTGCACAGCTCATTGAAGCGACGCTCCAGTAATTACTGGGACATGCATGGTCCTTTCCTGGTTTGACGAGAGGTATCAAAATTGTTTCTCTTCATGGGCTGGGAAACTTGCCTGTCTGCCATATAAGATTAAATCTTTCGAGGAGGATTTCTCTTGACCCTGCTGGCAAAAGTCGAAGGATACAGTAACGGATTCATTCGTGACAGAGTGCAGTGTCACGAATCTCAGACAGTGCCGATTCCAGGTTCCACATGGAGAAAGGTTAGTTGTAAGACAGAATTGTGGGATCTTAAGTCCAACTTGTCCCCCTCTGCAGTTGCACAGTAGCGACAAAACTCCGGAACCTGGCTGGCAGTGGCTGTGTTTGCTGCAAAATGCTCTGCCGTGTCTGAGCGATGTCTCTGGGCATTTTGGAGATACCCATGTTTCACAACTGCTGCTATTGGTAACCGACTGTGTTTAACAGAAATCCTCCAGATGGCTTCCCATACTTTGGTAGAACAAGCGGAACAGTTGGTAGAGTTCAGAAACGCTCTCATCAGTTACGCTTTGAGTCTTCGTCTCGCGACTCGAAAGGCTGTGAGTTTGTCTGCTGTCAGGTGGCATTTAAACGGTGGAAGAGCCAAGTGCCTGTTCCAGATTACTGAACGGTATTTGAGTCGTGGCGCCACAGAGTTAGTAGACTGTTCTGTCTGGCGCCACTGGCTCATTTGTAGTATCGACTATCCCTCTTGCGGCCCCATTGCCAATGTCTATGAGGAAGAGTTGGTATCTGTGGGTGGTGTCCTTAGAAGATCTTTGCTTGCCGATATATATACGGGGTTCGCCGGCCCAAGGGGAAGGTACGAAGTTTGGGGATTGGCCGTAGCGTTGCGACAAGAGGTGGTCACCAGGTCCGAGCAGCCGAAGTGAAGCGACGAGCTGCTCAAGGAGGGCCTGCGCAGAGTAAAGATACCAGAGTACTTCTCTGGGGTCAGCGTCTACTACAAGCAGCAGGCCAACAGCCTGTAGGCTGGTTGGCGATATCCGTGTCGGACGACCGCTCGTGGCCTGGCTGCCCTCTTCTACCCGGCTTCCGCTGAGACGCACCGTGGATCCATGGAACTGCTTGCTGATACAGGGGAGTAACATTCTGTAATCCTCGTGGTGATTTGTTTCATTGTCTATCTGTCCTCCTTATTATTTTCTGGTTAGTACCCGACCCTCAGAGTTTTACTCAGTCGGCTCTTTGATCATAAATGTAGGCCGTAGTATTGTACTAAGACACTAGTTGTCGTTTGAAAATTTGCCACTGTTTTATTGCTTTTCCTTTCTGGTTTGTACTCGACCATTAGTGTTCTAATTAATTAGCTCTTGGTTATAAATACAGCCGGAACAATTGTACTAAGCCATAGGTTGCTGTTAAACAAAGAGGGACCTTGTGATTAGATTAACCGCTTCAATTCTTTGATTGTAATTATATTTGTCAGTCATTAGTTATAATATGAACAACCTGCTGTACTAAGCTGTTCGACTATGTGTTTGAAATACCGGGTCATCATTGATGTATTTTAGTTGGACCTTGTGGTTCCGCCGAGTAAGTTCTCGTGTAATAAGTGTTCGCAAGTAATATTTTAAGACGTCCCTTCAGAGCGGTATTAGTAACTTTGAAAATATTAACAGCCAACTGTCACCAGGGCTTTAGTCAAAATGAAATTGTCAGAAGGGACGGGTTGGGATCCAGTCGCACCTTAGTTGCCGGTTGAAATTAAGAGGTTGGTTGCTTCGAAGTAAGCCATATCATTGTCATATTGTTTGCTAATCTGTTTAACCTTTAAGCACAGGTGCACATCTTGACCCCGAACCTTTCGACATTCAGCCTTCAGCTTAAAAGTTAAGTCATCTGTTTTGAGTAATTGAATCACTCTTGTTATCAGCTTATATAGTTTTCATGTAATGCAGAAGGGCACTTAATAAGACAGACTGTGTCCAGCTCCGTAGTAAACGCCGCGGTTTCTCCCGATAACGGGCGGGCTGCAGGTCCGCTCTTCTTGTAATCATTGTCATATTGTTTGCTGTTTTGCAGTGCAGCACTCCAGATTTCTTTTGCAAAGACTAAAAGTTTATTCAACTTGAGGTTTAAGATCAAAAGAATTTTGCAAATTTGTTCATTTTGTTAAAGAAAATTTTATGTTTATATGCTTCGATTATCTGTAAAACAAAGTTTATATATTGTGAAATAAACAGGTTGTGTGAAAAGAAAATTATATTGGTGGGTCCTCCCTTCCACGATTTTCCTTAATTCCAGTAAGTACCACGTATCATAAGCCGTCCAAGGTACTGGTAGCCTCCTAAAATTCCGTGAGGACACCGGGATCGATAGGCCATCAGAATGATGGATCACTGTTGTGATGTGGTCCACCCATTCCTGTATACAGTCGTGGTTTCCAAACACAGCCAGTTGACTGAATAGTGTCCAGATAGCCCTGCTGACCACGCATTACGGTGACTACATCAAGTAGGTGGATCCACAGTGGGAAGTGGTCACTGGAATGATGATACTCAGTTGCTTCCCACTGCAAGGGCTGGAGAGCAGAAAGAGAGATCGATGGCTGAGGACGACCCAGTAGCAGCTGAGAATTGAATGGGACTGCCGATGTTGAGGATGCACAAGTTCTAAGACATCATGAAGTTGTCCAAGGGTGGACCCCTGAGGCAAGTATAGTTTGAGTCCCAAAATACGTCATGGTCATTGAAATCGTCCATTAGGGGAAACGGGGAGTGCTTCTATAAGACCTGCGAGAGCCTTTGAGTCTATTGCATCCTGTGGAGGTATGTACAGGTAGCAGATAGTGACCTTTCGATTCACATGGACTACTCTGGCTACTGCATGTAAGTCAGTAATCAAGGAGGGCAGAGCAGTGGTGTGTGTTTTTGACAAACACAGCAACTACTCCCTTGGCTCTTTCCGTAGTCAGGCCATCCTCTCGGTGGAATGTGCAGCCCCAGAGCGCAGGGGCATCAGTAGCTTTGAAATACTTCCTGTGAACATGACCATAGCGGTTGTGCGAATACCATGAGTTGCTGTTTCTCCGTATGAGTGCTGAATCCACTGAAGCTCCACTACAATATGGGAACCATTTCTTACGGGGGTAACACTTTCACCCTATCTTTCGGTTAGGGTGGGGAGCCCACAGCGGGTGGAGTTCCAGCCTTGGGACAAGATAGTTGCCCTGGAGAGATTTCACAATCTTTTGGCTCTGGAACAGAAGCAGTAGAGCCATAAAGTCTAATGACATCGACATGATATGATTTACTGCCTGTTTTCGCCTGCGGTGGAAGCTTCCCATTTACTTTTTTAGTCTGTGAGAGCTTTGTAGGAGCTACTACAGCAGCGGTCTAGGCAGTGCCGGATTTTTCTACCTGGCTCTGCCTTTGGAGGTACTGGCAGGTCCACAGTGGTGGCAACCGTTGCTTTATCTGGCGTTATTGGGAGGACTATGGGCTCTGAAACAACTGCAACTTGATATGTTACAATATCTCTAGCAGAGTAATGGACCTACCCAGACTCCGTCACACTCCCCTTAAGACCCCATGTTAACTATAAATTATGCAAAGGAATCGCTATCTTGAAACGCCCTAACATAGAATCGTAAGGTAGGAACTGCAATAATCCTACTATATAACTATACATTCAGTCAGTAGAATAAATCGGTGAATTGAAGGGAACTACGTGCTCCTTCAAATAAATGGTTCAAATGGCTCTGGGAACTATGGGACTTAACTTCTGAGGTCATCAGTCCCCTTACTGACAACAACTAACAGGATAAATGAGCGAGGGATGTCTACCGTATCGTAGCTGCAAATTAAATCATTAATCCAATACAACCCAACGGTTAATTTAGAAACTCGATTGGTCCATTGAATACTACTTCAAACGATACTAAGGCATGAATCGCGTTTAGTGGAGCTATGGCAAAGGTAAAATTGAACCACATCTAATGAGCTGCGGTGCTGTATATTCCCGAAAAACCTGCCTAGAGACGCCAAATCAGGGAAAACGTTATTCTTTCCGTCAAAAGCGTGTCTGTCACTTGCCAATCAGAGCACATCTTCCTTGTTAGTTTGTCATGGAAATTCCCGTCTGACGTCAGTTGGGGATGGGCGAATCAGAGCTTAGTTTAACACTTCTGAATTTCCCGAGGCCAAACTATATACCAAGATTTGTACTTTTTCACCATAAATTGTGGTGGTTCAGCAAGCACTTGAAATTGTTACCGTCGGTCATCTCAAGAGGTGAGCCGTGCCACAGACCGCTAACACCGGGTTAGTGACAGGGACCAGTAGGTTTCGTCAACTTCCGTTGCTGGCCACTTGAAACATGCAAGCCAGCACAAACTCTGAGTGCCAGCGACATACCTGCCCCGTTCAGAGCAGTGCGCCAGTTGTGCATTTCTCACATTTTGACAGCCTTGAATTATAAGTCACTTTTCTGATGACCAATGAAATTTTATAAAATGCATTTCCCTGTAATAAAGAGTTAAGTATATGCAACTAAAGTGCCATTCCTGTCGCCAGTCGGCTTGTAACCTTTCAATGTCCACTATAAACGGAAGAACTACTGCTGACACTAGCAACCTTCGTTTGCATAGAAGCGTTGGCTGTCGAAAGAGTTTTAAGGGCCGAAGCAAAAGATGTGAACATGGAAGGCTGCTTGGTCTTATAGAACTTGCTGACTCACGATATGGGATACGTTCCGAAGTCTCAATCTCCCGTATCTTCCTTTCTTCAAGTAAGATAGCGCAATCCCTACTTCAGTCAGGGTGATCATCAGCGAAATTTACACACTGTGGAGCGGAGGTGCAACCAACACTCTCATGGGCGGCCTTGCCTCAGGTGGCGCAAGTGGCTTCACCGTTACATCCTAAGGTGGTGCGTCCAAAGCGCTGACACTTAAAACAGTGCACTGGGTTGGGGTCATTTGGGCGTATGCTTAGTCGAAGGAAAACTACCTTGGTATGCTGTGGGAGTTACGTGCTATTGAAGGTAAAAGTGGAGGAATTACATTTTATGAGATCTCCATCCAACCTTTCCAATATATTTTGCACATCAACGATCCTGATCCCACTTATCCTTCAATTCCACCTTGGGAATGTCGATCAGATCTCTGCAGCTCACAACGCCTTTGCTATGGTACAAGATGTTGTGGAGCTCCGTTTTTTCAGTCAACTGTGTTCTGTTACACAACCGCTTGACTAATTACAGAGTACCAATGATGCCTTCAAAACCTTTCTGAATATGGAAATAATTCAAAAGCCAAGATCGCTCAAATACTGTTTACTGGATAACCGGTTTCAACACACTAAAGGTGCCATCATCGGATCTCAATATAAAAAGGCGAAACCTTGTCAAAGCTATCCCCTTTCCAAAACCGACTCTGACCAGCAACATACGTTCTCTTACTATATACTAAAGAACTCTTTACAGCCCCTGAGCCAGGAGGACTGGCTACATAAGCCCTCTTGTTAGAAGTTTGTTAGTACCTACCAGAGGCTCACTCTTTCCAATGTGAGTAGAAGGATATAATGTCAGGAGTTCCATTTCGGTCAGCGAAATACGGGTCCACTCAGACATAGCCCGCCGTGCCTAAATGGTTCAAATGGCTTAAAATCTGAGGTCATCAGTCCCCTAGACTTAGAACTACTTAAACCTAACTAACCTAAGGACAGCACACACATCCAACGCTGCAACCGTAGCAGCAACACGGTTCCGGACGGAAGTGCTTAGAACAGCTCTGCCACAGCGGCCGGCGCCGTGCCTAAGCAAGCCTTATGTAAGGGGCGTTCAGAAAAAAAGGAGCCGGAGGCGTAATTACAGAAACCAGTAACTGTATATTAGAAGTATTGACCCTGGCTGTTGAGACACTTATCCCTCTGTGACACAAGGATGTGAATGGCTGTCTCATAAAATGCCCGGGGCTGCTATGTTAACAAGTTTCGCACGTACAGCTGCTTCCCCTTTTTAAGGGGACCGAAAATGGCGAAATCACAGGGAGAGAGGTCCGGACTGTATGAAACGTGGCCGAGAACCTCCCTTTTGAATTTCTGTAGTTGTGCCGTGACTGTGTTGGCCCTATGAGGCTCTGCATTGTCGTGGAGCAGAATGACACCAGGGTAAAATTGCCTGATCGTTTTGATTTGATCGCTTGGCGAAGAGTGGTCAAGGTTTGCGAGTAATGCTGGGCATTCACTGTTGTCCCGTGCTGCAGGAAATGAATCAGAAGGAGCTCATCGTGGTCAAAGAAGAACATCAGCATAACCTTTCCTGCACTCGTGTGGACAGGAGCGTTCAGCTGTACGTGCGGAACTGGTTAACCTCGCAGACCCAAGAATTTGTATGAGACAGCCATTCACCGCCTTGTATCACAGTGGGACACGTGTTTCAACAGCCAGTGTCAGTGCTTCTAACATGCAGGTACTGGTTTCTGTAATTATGCCTCTGGCTCGTTTCTTTCTGAACGACCCTTTTACAACTAAGATGCAGCAGGTTCCCCAGAGGTTGCCCGCTAACGACTGTTTCATCTCAAAAACCGTGCATCTCACAGGCGCGCAACACACCTTGTGATTGATGGGTTTTGTATAGAGGTTTTTACCATCCTCGTGATCCGGGCAGTCAAGACTAGATCCCCGTTCCCTGAGACACACAGTGTTTCACCGCGACTCCACACGGTAGTGCTTAAGCATGCCCTGCTTACGGTGACAGAAGACTGGCCGCACTTACCAGTCCACAGATTACGAACACTGGTTTCGCGAAGCCCATACCCAGAATAGGAGTGTTGAACCTCTGAGGGCCAAAATAACTATCGACGGCAAAACTAAAGAGGCTGTAAAGTCAAGCTTTTCTGAAAAAAAAAAGAGAACTGTATTACCTTCTAATGAAAACTGCTACTGAGCCGGTGCGGCTCACCTGTTGCGGTCGATTCTTATTTTGACATCTTTGGTGTTGTCCTATTTTCACGTCTTGCCTCCTTGGCCGCATTTGGTTTTGAAATGGGTGAGGGAAGAAGTGAGGGGCGAGGCTTGGGCGGTGGCCAGTGAGCCTGTTTGTGGCAGCGAGCGTGTAAAGGGTGTACCTACTTGGCGGTCGTTAACTCTGCACGTGGAAACTTGCTGGCTTTCCGAACCGGATTGCGGCTGTGTGGCGTTAGCCGGCCCCTTAAGGTGGAGGAGGGGGTTCTGCACGACTCGGCGGGGATTGCCGACTCAACACGAAGTGATCTTCGGCTGCTATCAGCCAGTGGATCCGAGGCTGTAACTCGTGATATTGACTGAGTGCTTCCGGCCGCAACAGCTTGCTGGTATTGTATTGCTTCTCACGACCGTCTTTGTCAGTTCTGACTGTTTGAAATCAATCAGCAATTAAGCTCACTAGTTATCTGTTCTGCGTCTGGCTTGTCGCTTTGGTGATCCAGTACTGGCTCAACCTCTGTTAATGCTGAGTCACTTTTGTGAAGTTTGAATTCCGAGTTGTTACCTGTTATCAAACCGTAGTCTTTATCCTGTCTTACTTAAGGGGAACATTATTTATTATAGGCTAACCTATTTTTAATTGAGATGTGATATGGAATTCGTTTTAATCACTGAACCGTTGGAGTTTTAAAACGTCTCTGCTGTCTAAAAGCTACTTGTGCATATTTATTGTTATTCTCACTGATTGTTTAAAAAAAGTGTAAATAAGTTATCATTTATTTATAAGCACAGCAGTTCAAAATAGTTTTCTCATTATTTGTGGAGGTCTATATAAATACATACGGATATGTATATATTTGCACGCTGCTTCATTGTTTGTAAATTCTTGTAAGCCACCCCTTACATATATGCAGGTTGTGGTGTGTCTCTTGGTTATGGGTTCATCTGTATGGTGAATAATCCTTATTTTCATGCGTACATAAACTAACTGTTGATGTGTGAATGTTATGAAGTTCAACTGTAATTTGGTTTGTGGCTGTTCTGGACAGCGTTTGTGTTGTGGTCCTAGTTGGCCTCTCCTTTGCCGCACCCGATCAGGGCCGCTGCATGGGTGTGGTCCGGTGGTTGTACTGGTCGGAGCGGTCATCGTATCCAGGGCTGGCCGTTGAAAGAACGCTTGTGGACCCAACGTCAAGTGCAGCCTTATTGTGTTATTCACTTGTATAGTTTTTTTATTATAGACTTAAGATTCTGCTTGAGAGTTAACTGCTGTAGCTATAGTAATTTTTTTGATGTTCGTTGGGTGCCCAATTTTATGTTTTCACTTTGATCTACGGCCTCTGAAAGTAAAGATGGCTCCGATCAACGGGAAACGGGTATCTAGTTTCGGGTCCTTGTATGGATCTGTTTTGGTGTTTTAATTTAAAATATTACCCAATTGTTTTTTTTTTTAATAATTGGCATTGTCAAAAGAGTAATTGTACTGTCCCTGAATATTCAGTATAGTTACCAGTTTACAGTAAGTATGTCATTAAAATGTCATGCTAAATTATGTTTAATTAAACCAGCTTGACCAGTCCTTCCATGATCCCTACTTCTCACGCACAACCATTGCAGGTCCCTGGTGAGGTGTTAGTTACTATTGAAGTTTGTATGTTTTTGTTTGCATGTCTCTCTAGGAAAGAGGTAACGCTGTCAGTTAGTAAGTCTTTTCTGAATGTTTTGGTGTGACGTGTAGACTGAAACGAAAGCTAAACGTGGACAATACGAAGTGCAGGCAAGAAATGAATGGAAGGTTTTGAAATATGCTGTAATAAAAGGGTAATGAGGATAGCCACTTTATGCAGTTGTGGGACCCATAACTGATATGCAATTTAGGTGCAGAATCATGGTGTTATGGAAATAACACCCAAGTGGGTTTGTATTGAATCTGCACAAGGTGTGTAACGCAAACTTGTAATTAATTGAGCAAACTCCTCCTCTAAAAATGATGATGGGAGAGGCTGCTGGCGAGTGTGATTGTTTAAGAGATAGATGACGTCCTAGGGCTATACATTTACATTTTTTTAAAATGGAAAACAAAATTGATCATTAATTTGTGCAAGGAACAATCAGATATATTATCATAGACCAACAGTGTAAATAGTCTTCAACTGATAGGGGACTGGGAAGAATCTAGTACAAACAACACTGCATGCAATCTACTGTGCTTCTCTACTACGAGAATGGGGAGCAAAGAAAATAGGTGAAATGTATAACAGCGATAAACAAGTGAGTAATCGGATGCAGTGTCATGATACCAGCTAAGGAGGCAATGTGGCTCTACAGATCCCACCGCTGATAAACTTCAAATTGTGGGAGGCTGAAAAATCAACTGAAACCCTATAGGTCGGACCTCTCGATATTACCCACAGTACGGCAAGCGACATGATGATGACGGCAGCTACTAGTTTGTAATCGGTTTCGCAGCATGGAAATGGACTTCGCATGGGAGTCCAATTGAAGCGAGAGCGTGAAAAAAAAACCTAAGTGTTTGTCCGGTGTGGCCTGAAAAGTGAAGCTGCGAATGAAATTACTGTGCAGCAAGGGTGGCAAAGTACGCGACCGACTCATTCAGCGGCCAGCAACCAACTCGTTCAAAATTCTCTTCCACCCTTCACCCAGAGAACAACCGGTTAGCTGTGCCAGAACTTGTCCAAAAGCTTTCGCCAGTTATGGCCTTACAACAAATTCTTGTACTGTACTCCGTCAACCTATGGGCCAGCACCATTCCTTCACGCCAGTTCCCGTCGATGACTGAAAACATTTTCTGATTTAATAGTTGAGCAGCCAATCACAGCCTCCGCCAGGACTTGGAGCCGTAATGTTTCCGACGACGGGCGGCAAAGGAATGTGATACTTGGGTTGCCACGAGTGAAACTGTTCCGTCGCCTATCCCGTGGAGCTCGGCGACTGTTCCTCTGGAACGTCTCAAAAAATAACACAGCCATGGTGCCGAGCTGGTGGGTTCCTGCCCAAAACGTGAGTCTTTCACGAGAAAACTGCCCCAAGCCACTGCAAAAATAGCGAGGATCCGTCACTCTGCCGCCTCATACCCGACATTAAAAGAGAAATCTGCCAGCCATGCGTCAGAACTCTGTCCACAGTTCCCAGTAACCGGCTGCAACACCCCCTCCCCCCCCCCCCCCCCGGCCCGCCCCACCCTCCCTGTACAGGCCCTCTGAGCATTCGCTGCTATTGTGAGTCACTGGTGTCCTCACAGCCCTAAAGTTCCCTCTCGTCTCTTTTCTGAAATTAACAGAATCACGATATGCGTTCATCCTTCAATCGATCACGTATATCCTAATACATAGCATCCGATTACCTAGTTTGCATGAAAGTGTAACGCAGTAGCTGAATGACATTAATCTGCATGCAGGTGAATTCAAATTTTAGAAATGAGAGGTAGGCTGGTTTGATGGTCCTTAATAAGAAGCTAGAGGGCCTACCGCACGAGTCAAAAATCACGGCTGCTGTCACTGAAATGGGGCGCCAAGTACCACCACACCCACCGATTACCACCTATTCGAGGCTATGAAGAAGTCTTTCTGTTGACATCATTCCGCAGAATGAGCTAGATACAATAAAAAGCATTACCATAAACAATGGCTGCACAGCCAAAACAACTGACACTTTAGACAGACAAATACACAACAGTAAGACAACAAATGGCCAAACTGTGAAAGAACAGAAAATATTTGCCAGTATCCCATACCTGTGTCCCATATAACAAAAGTCTCTAAACGTTTCAAAAAAACAAATGTAACAGCTGCATTCTCAACTAATAATAAATTAGGAGACTTACTCGACCATAATAATAAAATCAAAAACACAAAAATTCAACAACAGCGGAGACTACAAAGTATCATGACCCAGTTGTCCTGCCCACTATATAGGGAAACTTCACAACCCGCTTTCGGGAACACATAAATGCTTTCAGGCTCAGCCACTTCGAAAAATCGGTTATTTCACAACATATGTGACACACGTAACAAATCAACAGTCTAGAAAAAAATTTGGTAGTATTACATAATGGAGCCAACGGTAAGACCCTAAACCTGTTCAAACAACTGGAGATATACCACCATAAAATCAGAAAACCAAAATCTGTGTTAAATCAACAAACAGATTCCGCAAGTCACAGTTATTTCAGTAATTTTAAAGACGTGTTCTAAAATTATTCCTTGCATACATCAATTGTTTAGTAGTTAGATTTCTGGCACTACGAATTCATATATGGTCAGACGATGTACAACATCTGTGCAGTGTTTACAAACGTGTGTATGCAAATGTACCTTTTGAGTGAAGTGATATGCATGAACAGGATGGAGAAAAACTTGCATGATGCTGTTAAAAATAAAATAAGTTTTTTTTACTATGTGTTAAGTTTACACTGTTCACATTTTCCACTATTTCACACATATTTTCTTCAATTGACTTACGAAATTCATAACCTAACGTCAAACCCTTTCATGACGGGGATATGCATTTCACCTCATTCAAGACAAAAATAAATCATGTGTTATGACAAGTTGCACCTGATGATGGACCTACAAGGTTCGAAATGGGTTGTGTATTTAATAAAACACGAAAATTTGTGATTGAAGGAGTTTCCAGGCGAATATGGTGGAACTCCATTTCAGCAGTCTCAGCCGTGGTTAGCCGACTCGTACGGGGACGAGAATTTTTCGTGACGATGCGATGAACGCTGTCCATCCACATACTGCCACCTATCGCTTGTACAATTTTGGCAAACATTTTTGGAAACAGTGATCAATAGAGTATTATATTTTAACAAAAGTTCAGTCCTGATCACAACGCTTATGTCTCAATAACATAGGTGACCGGTTGCGGTTATATTTATATAACCATCTTCGGACCCATGGCTTCCTTGGAGGATGGTAGGCGGAGCTCTCCTCAGCTGCTTCGAAGTTGACTTCATAGCAGCTGAGGAGAGCTCCGCCTACCATCCTCCAAGGAAGCCATGGGTCTGAAGATCGTTATATAAATGTAACCGAAACTGGTCACCTATGTTATTGAAACATAAGTGTTGTGATCAGGACTGAACTTTAGTTAAAATATATCGCTTGTGAATATCAGCAGTGTTTACCCCCTCCTTCCTCAGAAACCACGTCATACAGAGCTGCCCTTGATGATCAAACTCCACGCTCACGTAATGACAGCAGTTGGGAAATTGAGCTGCGATTTGTAGCGGTTATCCTGCGGCAAGCCCTCTCGATTAGCCGTGCGGTCTAACGTATTGGTTTCTGGGCGGGAAGGCGTCCGGTCCCCGGCACGAATCCGCCCGGCGGATTGGTGTCGAGGTTCGGTGTACCGGCCAGTCTGTGGATGGTTTTTAAGGCAGTTTTCCGTCTGCCTCGGCGAATGCGGGCTGGTTCATTTTAATCCGCCTCAGTTACACTACGTCGGCGATTGCTGCGCAAACACTGTCTCCACGTACGCATACACCGTAATTAAATTACCACCACGCAAACACTAGGTTTACACTCGTCTGGTGTGAGATGTTCCCGGGGGAGGGGGGTGTCCACTGGGGGCCGTACAATAATCCTGGGTGCGACTTGGGGCGGCGGTGGGATGAGTGGACTGCTGTAGCCTGTTGTGGGGCTGTGAACCACTGAGGGCTATGGCGGGGACGAAGCTTCTCCGTTGTTTCTAGGTCCCCAGTTCCATGCAGAACACTGCAATACAAATCCTGTGGTAAGACCAAAGTACTACAAACTTGCAACTATAACGAGTGAAATGACGAACTATGAATGACGAGGAAAAAAATAAAGTGCAAATTAATATGGAATGTCTCTCTTACTTGTTTTTTTCGAGTACTACTTATATTTTACAATAAAACATAGTAACCCGTACTGAGAACGTTGTAATGGGCCGACGCATCTTTAAAAAATTTGGAAAAGAAGAAACTGTGGTATTCGAGGCGGAATCTGGAAATATATTTTAAAGTAATATAGGTGCTGTGAGTGGTTCTATGCAAAGGGATATCTTACATTTACAGGATAAAACTTTTACTAACGATATTTCATGTGCAACAATTAAAAGTTCATAGCAATCGCTCACTCAAGTGTGATTTTGAGTGATTTTGAATAATGAATTGCTCTCGGCGGAATGAGAGAAAATATGATTGTAAACTTTATCGCGGTAGCAACAAGAGTAACCAGCACATACATTAGTTTCCAGCAGGGCTGTAGCTACATGAGAAAAGTTTCGCTAATAACATCTGCGTATCCAGTAGCTGAGTGAGCGAATGTCATATCTCAAGTTTTAAAGGCAGCTGCATTGTTAAAATGCTGACGAAGTTTGAAACTTTGGAGAGTGGACTGAAAAAGATAATCAGTGAAATATAAACTTGACAATAACTTTGCCTAAATGCTGAACTTAGGCAGCACAAGTATTTACTGGAGAAAAAACAGGTACTAGTAAGGTAGTATATAAGAGTATGGAGCGGTATAGGTAACACATAAAACTACACAGGTAGCCAAAATTAAATAGGTAGTAGCATTTTACAGATTCCTCTTCTTCAGTCAAATATGGAAATTGGTAACTGCAAAATCCGAAAGTAGCAGTTATAAGGAGTGGATGTGTATCCTCAAGCAATGTCTTTGCAGTTACAAAATAACTCTTCAACAAGCAGTGGTGAAATACGGATTATTCGAAAACTCTGCGCGTGAAAAACTGTTGATGATTTAAACTGCGGTAAATAACAAATGAACTGATATCACATCCTTCAACATTACGTACGGTAACCAGACCATTTACATCATGATGTTATCACAATTTACCAGTTCTGACAACGAAACCGGTAGTAACACAATAAATGCGTAAAAATAAGCTTCTTTTGGTGGCTATTTTCGCAGTAGCTGTATACAAATTTCAGTGGTTTAAAAGAAGAGCGCCTTTTGCTGCTGCACGTTATGTTTTTTATTTAAATCATGCACCGAGACGCTTTTTGTCTTACTTAAACGGCATCTTCGGCGTGTGTCCTGAAATATTACACGTTTTTTTCACATATAGTCTGTCGTTTTCACGTACAGCTTATAGACTCGATACAGTTCACTGTTATAATAAACTGCAAAGATACTTACAAGTCAGCGTCTAATTCATTGCTTATAAACCAGACAGCTTTCAGTCATGTGGCAATATGGTTGAAAGCTTGAAATTTTCTCGGGGTCCTCTGTTTACGAAATATTGCACTATAATTGCCTTTCTCCGTGCCTAGAATGTCATTCGTTTCTGTAAGTGTTGCCAACTTTCTCAGCTTTTGCTTTCAATTGTTTTATTATTTGACTATATGTGGGTTGACATAAGTTATGTGTTTTTTCTCCTTTTTATTTTTACTTAATATTTATTTATTAATTATGAAGTTTCTGTTATTTTTATTTATTTGGTTACTATGATTGATTCATATTACTTCTTTTTCTTTTACATTTACATACTTTGAAGAGGAATAGGATTTGTTATCATCTATTGGGATTTTAATTTATTATATGATCAGTCAGTTTAAATAGTATCACATTTACAATACAACGGCCTAAAGGAAGCTACTAATGAATGGTCAAGTGACTATGACTAACCAACCACTTACTGTTTATACTGATTGATCATAAAATAGACAGACATCCCAATAGATCATCACAAATCCCATTGGTCTATCTATATGAATGAAAAATGAAAAAGCGAAAGTAATATAAATCAAATAATGTAAATAACATGTAAAAATAAAAACAATAAGAACCGTATAAATACACAGACATACATACACACAAAACTTACATCAACATGTTTATAGTGAAACAAAAAGCAACTGAGAAAATTGGCAACACTTACAGAAAGGAGTCACATTTTACACACAGAAAATGGAAGTTACAGTGCTATATTTCATAAACAGGAAAACTACAAGCTTTCAGCCAGGTTGTCACAAGAGAGAAAGCTGTTTGGCTTACATAAACAATGAATTAGACGCTGAACTGTAAGTACCTTTCCATTTTTAAATAACAATGAACTGTGTTAAATCTGTAACCTTTATTAGCAACGATAGCCTATACATGCAAAAACCGTATAATATTTCAGAATACCCCTGAAGATGCCTTGAAAATAGGATGAAACGCGTTTGGGTGCACAAGTTAAATAAAAAAACCTTAATGTGCAGCAAGCGAAGGCTTTATTCTTTTCGACTGCTGCAGGTATATGATAATAGACTATAATGAGATGATTTTGCTTCATCATTAAAATCAGTGTCAATTCAGCTGTGGTGCTCAGCATGACCAATATTATTGTTTAACGTAGGATCTGTTTCTCAGGGAACGAGGCTTCCTTCAGCCTCCAGTTGCTAAATGGGTAGAGATCTGCGTATATGAAACTGGCCCAGGGTGCTGTTCGAATAGGGTATAGCGTTAACAATGTGCTGCTTTACAATCGCGTGGTTTAAATATCTGGGCGCAACGTTGCAAAGCAATATGAAATATAACGTTCGTATATGAATTGTAGAAGGGAATGCTAATGGTAGACTTTTCACCTGTCAGAGTCGTATCTAGACGTATCAGGGGTCCCATATCGCTCTAAATGCACACGCCCCAGACCATCACAGAACCTCCACCAGTTTGAACACTCCCCTGTGACAAGCAGGGTCCATGGATTCATGAAGTTGTCTCCATACCCGTACACGTCCATCCGGTCGATACAATTTGAAACGAGACTCGACCGACCAGAAAACATGTTCCGAGTCATCAATAGTCCAATGTCGGTTTTGATGGGCCAAGGTGAGGCGTAAAGCTATGTGTCGCGCAATCATCAAGAGTACAGGAATGGGTCTTCGATGTTGTTTCGTTGAATGGTTCACGCGCTGGCACTTGTTGATGGCCCAGCATTGAAATCTGCAGCATCTTGCGAGAGGGTTGCATTTCTGTCGCTTTTAACGATTCTATTCAGTCGTCGTTGGTCCCGTTCTTGCAGGATCTGCTTCCAGCCGCAGCGATGTCGGAGATTTGATGTTTTAACGGATTCCTGATATTCGCGGTACACTCTTAGGGAAAATCCGCGAGTCATCGCATACCTCGGAGATGCTGTGTACCATCGATTGTGCGCTGGCTATAACATTAATTTCAACTTACTTAAATCTTGATAGTCTGCCATTGTAGCAGCAGTAACCGATCTAAAAACTGCGCCAGACACTTGTTGTCTTATATACGCTCTGCCGACCACAGCGCCACATTCTGCCTGTATACATATGTGTAACACGACTCGCAAAACCATTTGGAAAAAAAAGTGGGAAGCAAATTGATATGACGAGAAGGCAGTAGTGAACGCCGGTAGCTTATCTGGATGTTCGTATCGACATTCACGGGTGTTAGTAGTAGCTGCTACTAGCGCGGCTGTTTCGGCCATAAACGCCGTCGTCAGGAAGTTTCTCACTGGCTGCTCTGCGCCGGCCGTAAAGTGGCCGTATCGGTGGCCAGTCCACCTGCGGTCGTAACCGCAGAGAAAGCCTGGACCGACAGCTGCAGCGGCCAGCACTGGCGTCCCTGGGCCAGTAGTTTGCGCCGATCGCTGCACTTCTCTTGCTTCACCCCTGGACTCAGTACCTCCTTTCGATGTAGCTAAAATTTTATGGTAAAAGTACTGAAAATAGAAGATTTTGTCCACAAGAGTAGCCTACTGCGTTCCTTTGATGATCACTTGAAAAGGGGTATTTTTTTTTTTTTTTTAATGTAACTCCGCTCGAGCTGCTCTCTTTATCATGGAGTCTTACGCTGGTAAAAAAGCTCCGGGCTGGAGCTACACTGTGCCAGTGAAGGGATCGCTGACGGAAGATGGAGGGATGTGCGCAAAAAACTGATAAAATCCTACTATTGGTGTCCGTGCCTGTCGAACCCTGTGTTCGTCAGCGAGGTTGTCGGATCCCTCCCCCCCCCTCCCCCCCCCCCCCCCCCGCAAGCTGAGAACGTTTCAAGCAGCGTGTGCAGAACCATCCAACCAGCACGGGACGATGACGATTTAACGCTCCAGCTGAATAGAATTTGACACGATATCTCTCAGGAGGGCATCCGACAACTCCACCAATCAGTTCCAAGCCGAAAGAACCGCTTGCATAAGGGTCAGATGAGGAACAACGCGTTATTACCTTACTAAGTTTGTAAAGCTCCTTCTGTTGAATAAATCTTCCAGTTTTTCTGAGATTGTAGTCATGTATTTGTCTGTACATGTATCGCACATCTACCAATTTCCGACCCATTCGGGTAACTGCTTCGTAGTGTGTTGTTTTTTATTCTCTTAGAGTAGCTCACATTTGGTTCACCTCTTACTTTAGTAACCGACAGCAAAAGGTCGTTATTCACAGTGTTTAGAGTGCCTGTGATGTGTGGTCTGAGTGGGGTACAGTCAAGTTGAGGGTGGCCCAGGGATCAGTGTTGGGGCCACTCCTGTTCCTTGTTTATATAAATGATATGCCCTCTAGTATTACGGGTAACTCTGAAATATTTCTGTTTTCTGATGATACTACCTTGGTAATAAAGGATGTTGTGTGCAACATTGGATCGGTTTCAAATAGTGCACTTCATGACGTAAGTTCATGACTTGTAGAAAATAAGCTAACGCTAGATCACAGTAAGACTCAGTTTTTACAGTTTTTAACACACAATTCAACAAAACCTGATTTTTCAGGTTAATTTCACAGAATGGGCATATGATTAGTGAAACTGAATAGTTCAAATTTCTAGGTGTTCAGGTAGATAGTAAACTGTCGTGGAAAGCGCACTTCAGGATCTAGTTCAAAGACTTAATGGCACCATTTTTAGTATTCGAACGTTATCTGAAGTGAATGTTCTTTCGACACGAAAATTAGTCTGCTTATTTTCATTCGCTTATGTCGTACTATATTTTGGGGTAGCTCTTCCCATTTAAAAAAGGGTATTTTTGGCTCAGAAACGGGCGTTCGGGCAATAAGTGGTGTACGTCCGCGAACCTCTTGTCGACCCGTGTTCACGAATCTGGGTATTTTGACACTGGCCTCTCTCTCTCTCTCTCTCTCTCTCTCTCTCTCTATATATATATATATATATATATATATATATATATATATATATATATATATTCCTTACTGTCATTTCTTGTTAAAAATATTAGCTTATTCCCAAGAATAAGCAACTTTCAGTCAGTTAAGACTCGTCAGAGATCAAACCTGCATTTGGATCGGACTTCCTTAACTCTTGTGCAGAAAGGTGTGCAGTATAGTGCTGCATCCATTTTCAGTAATCTACCACTAGAATTCAAAACTCTTAGCATTAATCCATGTGGTTTCAAATCGGAACTGAAGAGTTTCCTCACGGGTCATTCCTTCTTCTATTTAGTCGAGAAGCTCCTTGAAAAATTAAGCCGATTCTTGTTGTATTGTTGATTGAGTTTACTTAAACTCACGGCCTGACTTTTTTCGGGTTCGCAAACATTTTATTTTTATGTGTTATTGCTTTTATATTTTAATTTCATGTACTGACACGTTCCATGACCTTGAAGATCTGCTCCTCAATTTGGTTCTACAGAACTTGACGTGTAAATAAATAAATAGAGTGCAACATAAACTTACTACACGTACTCATTGTTTGACAGTAACTTTCAAATAGCGCACGTGTTTTGTAGCTGGACCTAATTTAAAAACATGTAATAAAATAACACGTAACGTTATACTTACATCATAGAGAGGGAAAGGAACAATACAGAATTTGTCACATGTGTACATCACGCAGTGAAGGTAACATATACACATATGTGATATTTTCAAATTATGAGATGTGCTAAGGCACGAAATTAGCGCATTTGTTGCACTCCATAGTGGTTAATGGCTGAAATTGCAACAGTAGATTTAAAAAATAAAAAATTTTAACAGTAGAACTCGACAACAATGACTTTTAGAGAGTTTTTCGACAGCGAAATCCATTCAAAGGAAAAAGAAAAGAGTTCATTATGAGTTGCAACTGTCTAAGATCTGCACAGTAGAAAAAGCTTTTCTAGTATCCAACTGGTTGACCGTTAATAGGAACATACACAGTCGGAAAAATAATTAGGGCACCTAGAAAAACGACGTTGATTTTGATCCGACAACGGTTGTTTTAACGTTGTCCACCAACAAGCAGCGTAGTGGCATAGCTGTCAGAGTGCCATCTGTGTGTACCCTTTCATAGGAACTGCTCGCAGTAAGAAGATTCAGTGTGGTGCAAACTTGTGAATCAAGCAGGCAAACATTCCACAGACACTTCCTATAGCCATCGGAGCGAGTCTGAAAGGGATTAAATTGTGACCTTCCGAGTGGTTGGATGGTTCTTTGGGAGAACTGCCACACAAGTTGAAAGTGCTGCGTCGGTAGTGCAACGATGTTAGTATCAGTGATCACGTGAACAATGTCACAGCCGTAGATGACGTTCTGGACGTCCACGCAGCACAGACGCCCACAAGGATCGTCATATTGTAAGGGCAGCAGTGGCAGATCATGCAGTTACCACAGCACAGATAATTGGACTTGCGAGCACAGACGTGGCAACACGAACAGTGTAGGGCTGTTAGAAGTGGGACTATGAGCAGGCACATCTCTACCTCGTCTTCTACACAAAGAACACCATCCAGGTGCATGACTCGACTGGCACCGCAAGGGGATCACTTGAAAGATTTGTGGGGAATGGCGCACCGTGGTCTTCAGCGATGAAAGCAGGTTCTGTGTGCACGCAAGTGATGGTCGTTTGCACATACGGCGTAAACCTGGTGAATGGCTCCAATGGCTCTAAGCACTATGGGACTTAAGGGGGGTAGGACGTCAAACGGGCCGACTTGGAGCAGGAGAGGCACCACACGACATTTTAATTTCCACTGTCTATACTTTTACAAGTAAATTCATAAAACTATGTCAGCACGACCAGGAAGGATTCAGGATTCAAACTCATAGCAATGTAAGTTCAAAAGTATAACAAAATAATTTTTTTTACGTGTGAAATTTCATCATTTTTTCACTTACTATTGGCTGCATTTGTTGCTATAGGTACACTTTTCTTTACAAGTAAGAGAGATGCTTCGATGAATTTTGCACAGCATACAAACCATACTTACAGGTGTATGAGACTCTATAATTTATTTAATCAATGAAAAAATGAATGAGCTGTTACATTTTAAATTTCATGTTTAGAAAAAACTCAAATTTTATGGTCAATTATCTCAATTTTCAGCACAGTTTTCCATAGATTTGGAAAATTCTAGAGTTTCATACACCTGTAAGTATGGTTTGTATGCTGTGCAAAATTTATCGAAGAATCTCCCTTACTTATGAGGAGAAAGGTACCTATAGCAACGAATGCAGCCAATATTAAGTGAAAAAGTGATGACATTTCACATGTAAAAAATATATATATTTTGTTATATTTTTTAACTTCCACTGCTATGAGCGTGAATCCTGAACTCCTCCTGGTCATGCTGACATAGTTTTATGAATTTATTTGTAAAAGTATAGGCAGTGGAAATTAAAATGTCCTGTGGTACTCTCCTGCTCCAAGTTGGCCAGTTTGACGTCCTACCCCCCTTAACATCGGAGGTCATCAGTCCCCTAGAACTTAGAACTACGTAAACCTAACTAACCTAAGGACATCACACACATCCATGCCCGAGGCAGGATTCGAACCTGCGACCATAGCAGCATCGCGGTTCCGGACTGAAGCGCCTAGAGCCGCTCGGTCACAGCGGCCGGCCAGACCTGATGAGTGTTCTCTCGTAGAGCGGACTTGTCCAAGAAAAACTGGCCCCACCGCCAGTCCTTACGCTCTGGGGTACGATACGCTACAGCTCACGTTCACCTTTGGTCTTTCTGGAGCGCTCGATATGTGTAGAATGTTATTAGGCCCGCTTTTTTGCCGTTGTTGTAACAGGAAGGCGATGTGTTGTTCCAACAGGATATTGCACGCCCACTACTGGCCATTAAAATTGCTACACCAAGGAGAAATGCAGATGATAAACGGGTATTCATTGGACAAATGTATTATACTTGAACTGTGAAAGTCAACGTGCTCTGCAAGACGTGCGGCAACTTCCCTACTCAGCATGGTCTCCGAACTTGTCTCCAATCCAGCACTTTTGGGATATGATGGCACGAGAAGTGACTCGTCCGACTTGAAAGCGAACAATTCTTACAGAACTTCGGGAACAGGTCGAACAGTTGTGGAATAACGTATCGCAGGACAGTATTCACCATCTGTAGGATCGGGTGGATAGCAGAGTCAGCGCTTGCAGGCTCGTGGCGGCTACGCCACGTAGTAATATGCGTGTTTCAGCATGTGTCGATACCTGGTACCTCAGAACCGCTTGTGCTATTGATCTGTAAAGGTTATCATTGCATGTACTCCAGATGTACTGTTGCACCACCAATAAATCTCTCTCTCTCTTTTCTTTCTCTCTTTTTTATTTTGAGTGTGTCACCAAAGCGTTGCACACTACTGGCCATTAAAATTGCTACACCAAGGAGAAATGCAGATGATAAACGGGTATTCATTGGACAAATGTATTATACTTGAACTGACATGTGATTACTTTTTCACGCAATTTGGGTAAATAGATCCTGAGAAATCAGTATCCAGAACAATCACCTCTGGCCGTAACAACGGCCTTAATACACCTGGGCATTGAGTCGAACACAGCTTGGATGGCATGTAAAGGTACAGCTGTCCATGCAGCTCCAACACGATACCACAGTTCATGAAGAGTAGTGACTGCTCGGCCACCATTGACTAGACATTTTCAGTTGGGGAGAGATCTGGAGAATGTGCTGGCCAGGGCAGCAGTCGAACATTTTCTGAATCCAGAAACGCCCGTACAGGACCTGCAACATGCGATCGTGCATTATTCTGCTGAAATGTAGGGTTTCGCAGGTATCGATGGAGGGTAGAGCCACGGGTCGTAACACTTGGGAAGTGTAACGTCCACCGTTCAAAGTGCCGTTAATGCGAGTAAGAGGTGACCGAGACGTGTAACCAATGGCACCCCATACCATCAGCACGGGTGGTACGCCAATATGGCGATGAATACACGCTTCCAATCTGCGTTCACCGCGATGTCGCCAAACACGGATGCGACCATCAAGATGCTGTAAAAAGAGCCTCTATTCATCCGAAAAAATTACGTTTTGCCATTCACGCACCCACGTTCGTCGTTGAGTGCACAATCGCCGGCGCTCCTGTCTGTGATACAGCGTCGAGGTTAAACGCAGCCATGGTCTCCGAGCTGATAGTCCATGCTGCTGGAAACGTCGTCGACATCTTCGTGCAGATGGTTATTGTCTTGCAAACGTCCCCATCTGTTGACTCAGGGATCGAGACGTGGCTGCACGACCCGTTCGAGCCATGCGGATAAGATGGCTGTCATCTCGACTGCTAGTGATACGAGGCCGTTGGGCTCCAGCACGGCGTTCCGTATTACCCTCCTGAACCCACCGACTCCATATTCTCCTAACAGTCATTGGATCTCGACCAACGCGAGCAACAATGTCGCGATACGATAAACCGCAATCCCGGTAGGCTACAATCCGACTTTCATCAAAGTCGGATACTTGATGGTACGCATGTCTCCTCCTTACACGAAGCATCCATCAGAACAGCTTTTCGCCAGGCAACGCCGGTCAGCTGCTGTTTGTGTATGACAAATCGGTTGGAAACTTTCCTCATGTCAGCATGTTGTAGGTGTCACCCCCGGCGCCAACCTTGTGTGAATGCTCTGAAAAGCAAGTCATTTGCATATCACAGCAACTTCTTCCTGTCGGTTAAATTTCACGTCTGTAGCCCGTCATCTTCATGGTGTAGCAATTTTAATGGCCAGTGGTGTATAATTCCTCGCGACAGGTTATATGTTCAATACGAATCACTCACTGCTGACAACTATGTACGTCCCTATTAGATCGACGAATGTCCTTGGTCTTTCCTCTTTAAGACTGCCTTGCAAATCTAAGATCCTGTGTGACTGTTACGTTTAAATACGCTCTCACGTCGTCACTGCCATGAGACCCCAGGCAGGGACATGAAACTGGGCGGACAATGCTGGGTACTCGATCGGCACACCGAGTTAACGCGGCGTGTGGCTGGCGTTCGGAAGCGCGGCGCAGCGTACTGCAGCGGGCAGCAGTGAACGGCGAACGTTTGCAGTAAATGCGCGCCGCGGTGAACGGAAGCAGAAGCGGAGGCGGCGGCGAGGCGGCCAGATAAAGCGGCCGATACCTGAGTTACGGCCGGCCGCGGCTATCGCACTTCCTGCGGCGAGAACAGCGCCCGCAAAGTGGGCGCCGGCGAGACAGTAAACAGCCGCGATAAGTCGCCGGGAAGCGGAGGGCCGCGGCCGGCCTCTGAAATACGCCGGGTCTCCGTCTCCTGCCCCCGGAGCCGCCGTAGCCAATGAGACGCGAGAGCCCAACAGTGCAACACGCGCGCTCCGAGAGGTACGACTGTAGCGCTGCGAATACAAATTCTCATTCTGCCAAGACCGTGGATTTCCCGTGTACACCGGGGGGGGGGGGGGGGAGGGAGGGTGTTGCACTATAGAAATAGGTAGCGATTGTTTCGGATCACCAGTCTTCTGACTGGTTAGCTACTCGACACGATTTCCTCTCACGTGCCAATCTATTGGTACATCCTCAGTTATTTGCTATCAATATTGTATTGTATCGTATGTTAACCAGGGTCCTATAAACGGCGGAGAGGCTCCGTCCCCGCCGCAGCCGCAGTGGTCCTCAAACCCACGACGACTACCACAGTCCACTTCAACCCTCCGCCGCCCCACACTGAACCACCCTTTCTGGGTTATTGTGCGGTTCGGCCCCTGGTGAAACCCCCCCCCCCCCCAGGGAACGTCTCACACCAGACGAGTGTAACCCTATTGCGTGGTACAGTAATGGTGGTGGGCGCGTGCGTGGAGAACTTGTTTGTGCAGCAATCAAAAATTGGTTCAAATGCCTCTGAGCACTATGGGACTCAACATCTGAGGTTGTCAGTCCCCTAGAACTTAGAACTACTTAAACCTGAACTTGCTTGCGCAGGAATCAAAAATTGGTTCAAATGGCTCTGAGCAATGTGGGACTCAACATCTGAGGTCATCAGTCCCCTAGAACTTAGAACTACTTAAACCTAACCAACCTAAGGACACCACACATATCCATGCCCGAGGCAGGATTCGAACCTGCGACCGTAGCGGTCGCGCGTTTCCAGACTGAAGCGCCTAGAACCGCTCAGCCACACTGGCCGGCGCGCAGCAGTCGCCGACATTGTATAGCTGAGGCGGAATAAGGGGAACCAGCCCGCAGTCACCGAGGCAGCTGGAAAACCGCCTAAAAACCATCCACAGACAGGAGGGCTCACCGGACCTCGACAGAAGTCCTCCGGGCGGATTCGTGCCTTGGATTAGATTAGATTAGATTAGTACTTGTTCCATATATCATGAATACGACGCTTCGTAATGATGTGCTACGTGTCAGGTTAATAAAAGGTGTCTATACAAGATTCTACATTACACAAAATATTACATGACACTTAATATATTTTTTGTGGGGGGTGGGGAAATTATCCACTTACTATAACCAAAAATTCATCTATTGAGTAGAAGGAGTTGCCATTCAGAAATTCTATTAATTTCCTTTTCAATGCTATATGGCTATCGGTCATACTTTTGATGCTATTAGGTAAGTGACCAAAGACTTTTGTGGCAGCATAATTTACCTCCTTCTGAGCCAAAGTTACATTTAATCTTGAGTAGTGAAGATCATCCTTTCTCCTAGTGTTGTAGCCATGTACACTGCTATTAATTTTGAATTAGTTTGCATTGTTAATAACAAATTCCATAAGTGAATATTGAAACGTCCCCTTTGAACAATTGTACATGACTGTACTTAAACTGACACACAATATTTTTAGCGCAACGCAATCTGACTTTCAATAATCCCTACAAAAGAATGGCCCTGACTAACATTAACCTATACCTTTCACAAATCACTTACCTCACAAAAATCTTCGTTACTCGAACTACTGCAATACAGCGAGTGCCACTACTGCCAGCTAAATAAAAGATTCAAACTACTGAAGGGACTAACTACTGATAGGCATAGTTAGCAAATGAAAGATTTTGATAGAGAACAAACAATCTATTTACCTTAATAGTGTTCAAAAGTCATAATATATATAGCAGTTCATGACATCTAGTCTTACAAATGTACTGTCTCTGATGGGCACACGTCTAGATCATCCGCTCTCAAAATTCCGCCATCTCTCTCCCCACATCCACCACTGCTGGCGGCTCACATCCAACTGCACAACGCTACGCGCTGTTCACATCCAGCTGCCCAACACTACAATGGCAGACAACAATGCAAACTAGCGACAGACTGCACACAGCGCAGCCAGTGATTTTCATACACAGCGCTACGTGGCGTTACCAATAAGAAAACCTAAACAGCCTACTTACATAGCCCCCATGCTCCCCACAAAAAATTTTAAAAATTGTTTCGGGCACTGGCCAATACATATTTGTTAAAATTTTTTCACAATTACAATAACAAAGAAATCAAATGCACACACTTATTGATACAATGTTGGTCAAAAGCTAAAATTTTCTCACAGTCCATAAAGACAGTCCTGATCATTGATCACAGTAATAATTACAGTTTTATGCACAAAGTTTGAGCAGTAAAAGAAAATGCACACGGAAGTAGTGGATTTCCATGCAATCTTGTGGAAGTAGTGTTGTCCTTCCAACGGAAAGACAGTGCTGACTCTTGACATGCAGACAACTAGTGAGCCACAACAGAGCAAACCCACAGCAGAGTCAGTCGAAGTTTTGAAGAATATTGGTAGGTAGGACATCACGGAGCAGACCCACTGTAGTCCTGGTAGAGAGTATGGTATTGGTGGGCCATCAAAGGTCCAGACCTACTGCAGTCCTTGTAGAAATAATGGAATTGCTGGGTCATCAAAGGCGCAGACCCACTGCAGTCCTTGTAGAGATGGCCAGCAGCCATCTGCTGTGACTGTGCAGGTGCACAATCACCACTGAAGAGTCTTGCGAACAATATAGCAAGTCCATAAACCACCAATTGTGTACTCACAAAGTTTTTGGAATTGTCCTTGGAACCAGCAATGCTATTAACCAGTCCCTTGCTGAATTATTAACACATGTGCAAACACTAACAGCTCCAACTTCTCACATATTGTGCATATACTATGACCAACAGAAACGTGTGCAGTGAAATGTAACATAATTTGAAGAACTGGTGTCTATACAATTATAAATTTACAACATAAGAATACGATTACAAAGGTACAAAATACATCATTAAAGAACATAACAATACAGATAACATTTGTAGTAATACAGGCTGTACAAAAGAATAGAAATAACATACACATCAGTGTTACAGGAATTATGACATAAGTACATACATAAAAGATCAGAATAACTTTTGAAACATCAACTTCACACATGAACAACAAATCAGAACAGATAAACAATGTCTAAACATCTTTACAAAGTAAATAACATACTATTAGAAACATTCTACAACATAACTCTCATCAGCTAAACACATAAAGACAGGAAAAACACAAATATATGGCTCTGAGCACTATGGGACTGAACTACTGAGGTCATCAGTCCCCTAGAACTTAGAACTACTTAAACCTAACTAACCTAAGGGCATCACACACATCCATGCCCGAGGCAGGATTCGAACCTGCGACCGTAGCGGTCACGCGGTTCCAAACTGACGCGCTTAGAACTGCACGGCCACACCGGCTGGCTATAACACAAATATACAAGGGTACACAAACACATAGCAGAATAATACAAAAGGAAAGGACAGGGTTTGTTTTACTGCAGTATTTTGCAAACAAAACTTTCTTTACTTCTTGGAGATCTCCATTCCTTCATCATTATTCCCAAAAAGTCCTATCTATACCTACTTTCAGTATTCTATTCATATCCTCTTTCCGAATAATTATTCTTCATTGTACAGTACCTTTTCCTTTTACAAACTTTTTCGTATAACTTCTCAATGCATTCATTCCCTAACCTCCACAGTTAGTTTCTTATATAGTCTACCTCCTCTTAAGCTAACTTAAATTTACTGAGCTCAGATGTATATACTAAGGAACGAGGCAATGCAGCAGTACAAAACAATTAACATGACAAAAAAATGCAAATTGGCAAAGCAAGCAGCAATATATACAAATTAGCAAATAAAATGCAAGATTATCACTAATATGAGCCAATGTGTAGCAAAAAGAAAAATAAATCAGTAGTAAAACTGGCTTAACAGAGTAATACAAAGTGAAATTCAGGGCTTAACAGAGTAATACAAAGTGAAATTCAGTAGCACTATGCCTGGCAAACAGAAGCAGCAAATGTAATAACTTATATCTAAACATGGCAAACCCACAAGCAAAAAAAAGTACACTAAAGACAACAATGCAGATAAGGGAAATGTATATTCACGTCTTAATGTCTATGTAATTAAAGTGTTGCACCACAAAAACCTATTCTACAAAAAATTACCAAGTACTTGAAAAGAAAATTATGTATGCAGTTTCTGTTATTAGTCCCTTCTTGTTGTTCTTTCCGTTCCAAGTGCTCCTGTTTCGAAGAATGTGGATCATAAAATTGTTATTTACTAGATCTGTTGACAGAAAGTGTTCACATTAGCAAATTCTTTTAATTTTATTTTATAAAACCAATGCTGCAACACAGCTGGAAACCAGATATCATATGAAATAAGCAACTATGTAAAGCAAAGCTTAAAAATAACATTCAATAGCCATGTGGCATTTCATAAGTTAGTAGAAATTCTGTCAATTCTCATAGAAAGACACTTGTCATAATTAGGTGTGCAGATGTAAGAATATTTCCCATCAATTCATAAGCATTTCAGTAAATAGCACAAAGTACGATATGTTTCCAAGTAATTAGGGTGTCGTATTTGCGATGCTTTCTACAAAGGAATGTCAATAGCGAGGTCAATGGTCTCCTTTTTTCTACACCTGTGCCTCTGAAAGGCACATACTACTGACTTTTTCCAGGCAACTGTCGCGCAGCTGGGTGCTTACAGTGCATTACGTCAAGGTGACCTACCTTCCTTACCGAAATATTTATGACATCAGTGTCCGCTACAGTGACAGTTTGGTACAAATAAAATTTCACAGGTCGAAATATTTGTATTACAAATCTGTAGAAACAAAATCCTATAAATATAACAGTGTCCAAAAAATGTTCGGCGGCATTGTGATACATTCATGCATATACACACATTTCATAACTCTTAAAGTATGATTCTTGGTTTCCAACATCCTTTTTCACATATCAGAGTCCCTAACCACTATTCATTACTCCTTACCTTATTACACATATACATATTCATCGACACTTCTTCAATATTTCAACATAATAAATACGTAGCATAATCAAATTCCTCATATAGCATCAGCTTATTGATCATAAACGTACCTCAACAGCATATTACACATTGTCATAATAATAATAACATCATAAAAACTCAGCCAAATCTCAAAAAAATCGTAGCTTTCTGCAATAATTTCAAAACCAAAAAAAAAAAAAAATGCTCTGCTCATTTCAGTATTGTCATCTACCTCAAATGTACTTTAAATATCATGATCCCATACCAAATACATCATTCAAAGCTCTCATAGTATCACAATGGTTCTGAAAAAATATAAAGAATTCACAAAGTACAGATGAAATACAATTTCATAAGTCTGAAGTTATACAACTGTGTAATTACGCAAACATCTGTCACTGATGTAGTAAGAAAAATGTTTGTCTCTCTCAGTTAAATGATCAGATAGCTGTGTAATTTATGTGTTAGAGAAATATGTTACCGATGTGTAAAGTTGTATAAGCAAATACCATATTAGCTAGGGCTCCTTGTGCTTGCCAGACACATGGTACACAAAGTAGGCGTGTACCCCCCTGAGGATTAATGTATTTATATCCTCAGGTGTTACAGATTATAGCAATGGAAGGAAATGTATCAGGGAAAACTTTCTTTGTAATTCAAAAATCTTTAAAAATAAATGTTTTAAGTACAAAATTAATCACTCAAGTACGTGTACTGCCGCGCTAAATTGTGCGTCTTGTTATAACATTATCTCTGTCATTACTTAAAGGTAAAAAATGTGCCAAGTGCCGTAATTATCGTCGTCTGTAAGCAAAGTTCTGTGGAAGTCAATGTACTTACCTCGTAATAAACAAAAGCGAAATGCTATGCGTATAGACATCGTAGTTATTACGTACAATTCCGTGATCAAGAAAGCACCACACTGTAACGTATTGTTGTGCTACAAAAAGAGCTGTCTCATTGTAGCTATACCACAAAAGTTACTACTAAGACATGTTTTACATTCCAGAAGAATTCAGAAAAACTGTGCATATATAAAGCAGATACAGCACAAAAGCAACAATGTAAATTGTGTCACACATTAGTAGCACCATGATATAATCGTGTAGATGTCAAAGAAACCAAATACTAAGTCATCTTTAATCTCACAGAAAGTACTTCAAATAAAGAATGTCTTTTCAAGTAAACCAAAATGTTGCATTAAAATCTCATTAGCAGTGCCATTATATGTTCTAAGTATGTGAGCCTTATAGTCGTTACGTGATCATGCAACTAACAAGCAAGAATGTACAAACTTCTTTATGGGGAAATTCGAAGAACAGGCCTTAGGTACTGCCAGCAAGAAACCAAATGTATGGTTCCGATACGTGGATGACACGTTTGTGTTGTGGAGACATGGTAGGGAGGAACTAAGCCGGTTCCACGAACATCTGAACAGTATAAACTCAAGAATTCAGTTTACAATGGAGGAGGAGGTAGACGGCAAACTACATTTCCTCGATTTGCTTGTGTTTAGAAACGAAAATGGTAGTTTGGGCCACTCAGTGTACCGCAAACCCACGCACACGGACCGTTATTTGCACCGGGATTCGAACCACCGCCCACAACAGAAGCGGGGTGTTATCAAGACGTTAGCGGACAGAGCTAGAAATATTTGTGAACCGGAGTTGCTCGACGCTGAGATGGAACATCTCCACAATGCATTAACGAAGAACGGATATTCGTCCGCTGAAATAAAACGTGCGTTGAGGCAGCCACGCAGAAATCATACTGATGTACAGGCTACTGCAAAATCTAAGGTTTTCCTGCCGTTTGTTAAAAATGTAACGGAAAGAATAAAGAGGATCTTGACGAAGCGGAATATTACCGTAATTTACAAGCCCACCAGGAAGATACAGGAATACCTAAGGCCTGCCAAGGACGCTCGCAAACCATTGGAAAAATCTGGAGTGTATAGGATCCCATGCAGCTGTGGTGATGTTTATGTGGGTACCACCAAAAGAACTGTTTGTAAACGTTTGGAAGAGCACAAGGGAAAGTGTAGAAGAGGAGAAACGGAGCGATCAGCTGTTGCGGAGCATGCTTTCCAGCCAGGGAACCACAATATTCTTTTCGAGGAGACGCAAGTACTAGCGGCCACGAGCGGATACTACGAAAGGCTCTACAGGGAGGCAATCGAAATCGCTAAACACCCAAATAATTTCAACCGAAAGGAGGAGGGCGTCAAATTAAACGGTATATGGATGCCGGTGTTAAAGAAGATGTGTACCACCCGTCCACTACTGGGTGATGGCAACGGCGATCGACGGCGACGGACAGCGGCCAATTGCACTGACGTTTTCAAAACACGTGACGTCACGCCGCGGCGCGGGGGCGCGCGGACACGGAATTTAGCGGCAGTCAGTAGCGAGCCAGTGCGTGTGTTGGACCTTCCATCAAGCTACGGACCCCCTTGAAGATGTCTCCCGCAGTCCGAGACGAATCGTTGGGAATCACCACAGAATTCATCCACCGACCACGGCGTAACAGCCCGGATAATTATAATGGACAAATAACAACACTGTGTCGTCTGTTCACTATAACAACGAATTCGTAATTTCTGTTTAAATAAGTTCTCTTGGTTCTTGATTGGATATTTAACTTCAAACATTGCAGATTATCTTTCAATAAACGGTTTTACATGTGAAATGTGGTGTAAACCTTTACTCTTCCTAGTACGCAGAGTTTCAACTTCAACGGAATTATCGTGTGGTATATGGTACATCGGTAAAGAATGCTCAAATTTCTCTCAAGGTTAGCGTCTATGTTATTTTTCTCTGAGCCAGTCGGCGGACGTGGCTGCCTGCGGTGCGAGTCATTGTCTGCTATCTCTTTGTTGACGTGTGTTGTTATTGGGATTAGGAGACCTAACTTCTACAAATGGCTCTGAGCACTATGGGACTTAACAGCTGTGGTCATCAGTCCCCTAGAACTTAGAACTACTTAAACCTAACTAACCTAAGGACATCACACACATCCATGCCCGAGGCAGGATTCGAACCTGCGACCGTAGCAGTCACACGGTTCCGGACTGCGCGCCTAGAACCGCGAGACCACCACGGCCGGCTAACTTCTACAAATTCACCTTGGCGAGAGGGCCCAGCCCTGTTTGAATCCCGCCAGTTCTGATGAAATTCTAGTCTGTCGTTATGATTATATCGTCTGTCGTCATGTCGATAATTTCTGTAATTAATTTCTTGTCGGTAATGTGGTGGAGAACTTCTCCCTGAGTCGTAACTGTGCGGAGTACCGTTGTGGCCGAAGGTATTCTGTCTACCTTGATAATAATTGTTTTGGTTCCCATATTGTCTGTTTCTATGGCTGTCTCTGTCACATTCATTACTACAGAAATACGATCTTTCTCTGTAACTACTACACTCCTGGAAATGGAAAAAAGAACACATTGACACCGGTGTGTCAGACCCACCATACTTGCTCCGGACACTGCGAGAGGGCTGTACAAGCAATGATCACACGCACGGCACAGCGGACACACCAGGAACCGCGGTGTTGGCCGTCGAATGGCGCTAGCTGCGCAGCATTTGTGCACCGCCGCCGTCAGTGTCAGCCAGTTTGCCGTGGCATACGGAGCTCCATCGCAGTCTTTAACACTGGTAGCATGCCGCGACAGCGTGGACGTGAACCGTATGTGCAGCTGACGGACTTTGAGCGAGGGCGTATAGTGGGCATGCGGGAGGCCGGGTGGACGTACCACCGAATTGCTCAACACGTGGGGCGTGAGGTCTCCACAGTACATCGATGTTGTCGCCAGTGGTCGGCGGAAGGTGCACGTGCCCGTCGACCTAGGACCGGACCGCAGCGACGCACGGATGCACGCCAAGACCGTAGGATCCTACGCAGTGCCGTAGGGGACCGCACCGCCACTTCCCAGCAAATTAGGGACACTGTTGCTCCTGGGGTATCGGCGAGGACCATTCGCAACCGTCTCCATGAAGCTGGGCTACGGTCCCTCACACCGTTAGGCCGTCTTCCGCTCACGCCCCAACATCGTGCAGCCCGCCTCCAGTGGTGTCGCGACAGGCGTGAATGGAGGGACGAATGGAGACGTGTCGTCTTCAGCGATGAGAGTCGCTTCTGCCTTGGTGCCAATGATGGTCGTATGCGTGTTTGGCGCCGTGCAGGTGAGCGCCACAATCAGGACTGCATACGACCGAGGCACACAGGGCCAACACCCGGCATCATGGTGTGGGGAGCGATCTCCTACACTGGCCGTACACCACTGGTGATCGTCGAGGGGACACTGAATAGTGCACGGTACATCCAAACCGTCATCGAACCCATCGTTCTACCATTCCTAGACCGGCAAGGGAACTTGCTGTTCCAACAGGACAATGCACGTCCGCATGTATCCCGTGCCACCCAACGTGCTCTAGAAGGTGTAAGTCAACTACCCTGGCCAGCAAGATCTCCGGATCTGTCCCCCATTGAGCATGTTTGGGACTGGATGAAGCGTCGTCTCACGCGGTCTGCACGTCCAGCACGAACGCTGGTCCAACTGAGGCGCCAGGTGGAAATGGCATGGCAAGCCGTTCCACAGGACTACATCCAGCATCTCTACGATCGTTTCCATGGGAGAATAGCAGCCTGCATTGCTGCGAAAGGTGGATATACACTGTACTAGTGCCGACATTGTGCATGCTCTGTTGCCTGTGTCTATGTGCCTGTGGTTCTGTCAGTGTGATCATGTGATGTATCTGACCCCAGGAATGTGTCAATAAAGTTTCCCCTTCCTGGGACAATGAATTCACGGTGTTCTTATTTCAATTTCCAGGAGTGTATTACTCTGCCAACGGTTGTCATACAGGTGGTGTCTGTTTTGGTCACGATTTATGTTGTAAGAATAGCCTTGTCGTGTCCATTTATTATTTCTGTCATCACGGAATTGTGACAGATGTGAACTGTAATTATTGTGCTCCTGTTCTCGCGTTCCGCGATTATCTGTCAATTTCCAATTCTTGTAACAGTCCCTGAAAAGCTTCAATGTCGTCTTTGCAACGTCCTGCCAAAATAATATGTCGCAAATGTTCAGGCAATTTGATTAAGCAAATGCGGATGAGTTCTGAGGGGCTGTATGGGTTTGAAAGATACTGGTTCTTGAGCAACATGTCTTCAAAATATTTCACAAGACTGGAAAATTCAGATCCTTCGATATGTTTCATCATTATGATGCTATGTTTAACTCGGTCTTGTGTAACTTGAGACCAATATGCTGAGAGGAAGGCATGATAAAATTCTCCTTCACTGTGACAATCATGAATGACCGATCGCATTCTTACAGCGGTTTCATTCTCTAAGTAGCCACACATAAATTCTAATCTGTGCTCTAATGACCAGTTGGGAGGAAAACAATGAGAGAATTGATGTAGCCACGCTTGTGGATGACTGTCGTTGCCGGAATTCTTAATTGTTTTGAATTTACGTGTAGTAATGAACAGCTTATAGTCAAAATCATCATGTCGGCGAGTCGCATATCGGTCACTGTTACGTCGTGTCGGCGGTTCCATCTCAAAATTCGGTGCACCTTGCCAATTTCTTTCATAATTTCCGAAATGCCCTGTGTTATTATTTTGTGGATTTTCCGTATTTCTAAGTCCCTCTTCCTGTGTCGGAGCGCGAGTGTCCTCTGAAATATGTAATTTATGTATTACTTGTGCCAACTGATCTTGTACTTCCCGCAATTATCTTTTGTGTTCCGTATTAATTTGATTCTGATTTTGTTTGAATTTCTTAATTTGTTCATACTCTTCTGGCTACAGGTCTTGTGTCATTCAGACCATCATCTACCTTTGTAGATAAGTTAGTGAACCGATCCGAAAGTTCGGCTACTTTCTCCGATAGTGTACTTATTTCCTCAGTGTGTTTTCTCAACCAAGTTTCAGAGTGTCCATTTGTGTTGAAATCGTGTCTACTGTGTGCTTTAAGTTTTCCTGAGTTTTTGCAAGTTGCGTAACCGAATCGGTAGATGCAACTGAGTCAATTTTATCTTGCAAGGCCTCATGATTTTCATGAACAATAGTTTGCAGTTCTTTTATGGCTGCTTCGTGATTCTGTAACGTATTTTCATGCCGCGAAAAAATAGGTTGGAAATGCTCAAAAATGTGTGTTTTTACGTCATTACAGACTTTTTGACATTTCGATTCGATTTTATGTAACTCAGTAGTTAAATATTCGCGTGTTTGTTCAAGCGTGGTGTGAAGATTTTGTTCCATTGCGTCTAACTGTTGCTGTGTTCGTCTCTGGTGTTGTTCCATTGTGTCTAACGTTTGAAGATTTTGTTCCATTGTGTCTAACTTTTGAAGATTTTGTCCTATTTGTTTCTGATTTTGTTCAAGCGTTGTATCTAACTTTGTAGCCTTTGTCCCATTTGTTGCATTAACTGTTATAACAATGCACTGGTGTCTGAAACATGTTGCTCAGTGCTATTCGGCAGTGCATTTTAACCGGCAATATTCGCATTTTGAAAAGCAGAAAATGTGTCTTGACTTATTTGAGAAAACGGTGAGGACGCAAAACCTGAATCTACAGTATTTGCAAGATTGTGTCCTGTAATTTTGGATTCCTGAGGCGAGCTGTTGCCGACCGATCGATCGATAATGCTTCCCTGTTCACTATTTGTTCCACTGCCATTATTTGCCGCCCGCTCCATTTCCCTATGCACAATTACCAAATTACTACTTTGAATGTCTGTTAATTCATTACACAGTGGTGCTGATAAGCTGCGCTCGTCGTCACTATTATTTCTCAGTTTACTTTGGAGATTAGTGTTACGTTTTTCACACGCCATAATTATCACGTATTTCACACGATAACACAGAAAAGCACAATTTGAAGAGCAAAATAAGAAAATACATTAACATAACATTGAAAATAATATCTACTTAATTGCAAGCGTAGCTGCGAAATACTTTGTGCAAATCTACATGCATGCCACAACTGATTCACTGTACAACAATGAAGGACTGCAACTACAAAGGAGATTCTCTCTACAATTACGCGCTAGCAATAAACAAAAGCTACATTAATTACACAAACTACAAGAAAAAATAGAAGATTCCAGTGAGGTATCCTAGGCTAAGGGTCGACATTTGTAACGTCCCCTTAGAAAAATTAATGAATTACTGTGCTCAAACAGATGAGCAAACTGAACGTACTCAGACATTTCGCATTTCAGTCTTTACCTATTCTGATCAACACTAAAATGACACACAATATTTTTAGCGCAACGCAATCTGGCTTTCAATAATCCCTACAAAAGAGTGGCCCTGACTAACATTAACCTATATCTTTCACAAATCACTTACCTCACAAAAATCTTCGTAACTCGAACTACTGCAATGCAGCGAGCACCACTACTGCTAGCTAAATAAAGATTTCTAACTACTGAAGGGACTGACTACTGATAGGCATATTTAGCAAATGAAAGATTTTGATAGAGAACAAACAATCTATTTACCTTAATAGTGTTCAAAGGTCATAATACATAGAGCAGTTCATGACATCCAGTCTTACAAATTTACTCTTTCTGATGGACACACGTCCAGATCATCCGCTCTCAAAATTCCGCCATGTCTCTCCCCACATCCACCACTGCTGGCGGCTCACCTCCAACTGCGCAACGCTACGCGCTGTTCACGTCCAGCTGCCCAACACTACAATGGCAGACAACAATGCAAACTAGCCACGGACTGCACACAGCACAGCCAGTGATTTTCATACACGGCGCTACGTATCGTTACCAATAAGAAAACCTAAACAGCCTACTTACAATACATATATTGTGAGGCTACAGTGAAGATCCCTAGCTCTTTAAATAAGTGTCTGCAGTATGATCTTGGATGAGCTCCAGCAATTATTCTGATTACACGCTTTTGTGCAACGAACACTCTTTTACTCAATGATGAGTTACCCCAGAAAATGAAAGCTAATTTACTAAGATGTATATCGCCAAAATTTGCAATGACCCTAATAGCATAAGTAGGTGAACTCAAACGCTTTAGCAGATCTTCAGTGTGTTTTTTTCCAGTTCAAGCCCTCATCAATGCATACACCTAGAAATTTTGAATATTCTACCTTAGCTACCGATTTCTGATAGAAGTCTATCTTTATTAATGGTGTAATTCCATTTTCTTTGTGGAACTGTATATACTGTGTTTTGTTAAAGTTTAATGAGAGCCACTTGCAGACAACCACTTAATGATTTTCTTGAAAACATCGTTTACAATTTCATCACTTAATTCTTGTGTGTTGGGTGTGATAGCTATACTTGTATCATCGGCAAAAAATACCAGCTTTGCATCTTCGTGAATATAGAATGACCAGGCGCCCCTTCCCATTCCGGAAAGCCGTGGGTTACACCGTACTGCTAACCGGGCGGGCGCTATCTATATTAGTTTCCAGGCTCTGTGTTCCTCAGCAGTTTGTCCATCTGCGACCACCTTTGATATTGCGGAAGCAATTCGATGGTGTTTTAAAGTCTCTTCTGCTAGTGAGTGTTTACTTTCCCCGCCGATTCTGTGCTCCGCAGCTACGTTGGGGTATTTGGCGGAGAGTAATTCGTGTACCATTATCACTTCCCCCTTTCCTATTCCAGTAGCGAATAACTAGCGTGAAGAACGACTCCGGTTAGCGTCCCTGCGGGATGGAATCTGTGTAATTTTATCTTCATGGTCTGTTCGCAAGATATACGAAGGAAGAAATAATGTTCACTGATATTTCCCTTCTGCTTCGGGTCTTCCTGTTTTTGTCTTACTTATAGACTGCCAACAAAGGACTTTTCTCACCAACGTTCATCCCCTAATCTAATTACATTACGCACTGAGAAAAAGAATATCGTGCCCGCAGCAAGTGTGTTGCTTTTTGTGCAGGAATGTTCATCTACGTGGTAAGCCAGCAACTCTTTTGCGTATTGCTCTGAGAACACGAAAGTATGTCTTCGGAGAAATACGAGGGTTATTCGGAAAGTAAAGAACGACCGGTCGCGAAATGGAAACCATAGTGAAATTTCGATGAATTTTTGCACAGTTGTGATGGTCAGTGTCTCTAGTATGCCTGTCGATCGCGTTACGTCGTTCTTTTTAGTACTGAGCACACAGGGAGCACATAAAGATACGTAGAAGAATAGTGTCTCCTGCCAAGTAAGAGCGCCTGGTGAGAACTTTTGGCTGAAGCTATGCAGCCAACATTACACAACTGTCGTGCGTTTAGCTTCTTCAAAACAATTCTCAGCCGCATTCTGCAGGGGCAGTGAAGATGCTCCTGCATAGTTTTCGGTTGGAATTGTTTGATTACCTACAATACAGCCCGTAATTGTCTCACTCTGTTTCCTCTCTGCTCATATGAACCGCTGGGTCTGGACAACGGCTCTGGAAAGTTGGTACAACTCTATCTGAAATATAACAATGCAAAGTAGTCGCAACGAACGTAATACGATCAGCACTCTCGGAATTTCACACTTTCACCTATGTTCTATTCTGTAAAGCATGCTAAGAACAGCAAAATGATTCTGCTTATTGCAGTTCTGGAAAATAAGTTTATACTGATTGCAGTTGTGCCTCGTATTGACTAACATTCCTGCTGAAGACAGAAGAAGGGCGAATTTTCATACTTGAAGTGCAGAGAGCAGAAGTGTACAATGCTACAGAAATAGTCATATATTTAAATCTGAATTCGGCAGTGAAAAGAGAATATTAATGAATCATAGAAACTGCAAATAAGTGTATAATTATTACAAATTACACCGTGGTCGTGGATCCAGGAAAGAACAAAATTGCCCATAAATGCTGCGCATGGCAAACATGGCCACTACGTAAGAAAGAATAGAACATACAAGAGTTATAGACATATTGGGAAATTCTGGAATCATTTAAAAGAACGAGATATTGATGTATTAAACACGCCTACTGTACAGATGGATTAATTAACACCTCATATTCTACAATGTGCATTGAAAGCTAGCTACCTCACTGAACAACAGACGTTAAATTTGAACACAAGTAAAGGAGCATTAAAGATATGAACTGAAGATGCTGCAAGCAAATACGACACCAAGGTGCCGAAGTGCTAGCCGCAGCCTCACCATACTTCCATAATTCGTTGCATGAGAATGGACATCAGGCAGCAACTTGAAAGGGATTTACCACAGCTGAAACGAGGAAGCAACAGTCAGAACCGTTAGCGGGAGACCACTTGGAAACTCGAACAGGAATAAACTAGCGTGCTTTCGGTCATTCAAATGGAGCCCAAAGTTGAGACCACCTGGTCAGTCTACCCTTCTATTGGCTGGCACCTCCACTCATCAAAGTACCTCATGGGAGACATCCCCTTACTCAGATAACCAGACTGTGATACCTTCATTCATTTTATGCCCAATACTTCTGCTTCATACTTACGTTTAGAACAGATAGAAGAAAGGATGATTTTGAAATCTCACATTATGACAAGCAACTTTCCGTGCTTACATCTACAGCCACACATAGCCAGCCTTTTTTGTGAATGGTACAGGTGACTTTGAGTACCATTATTTCTTCTTCCCTTATTCATTCCATTCGCGAACTGTGAGCAGGAATGACTATGTGACTATGTGTCATCATGGGTGAACTTCTGTATGACCTCAAATTTCTCTGCCTTAGTTAGTTAACAAGACGAAAGTGCGAGGAAGTAATATGTGGCCCATCACTTGGTGAAATGCACTGCGCTTCCTATGATCTTCTCTATCTGCTTTGTTACTCTGTGTTAGAGGGAGTGATACTTAAGTCTAGGTCGAACGAGTGCTGTAATTTACTTAGGATTTTCCTAGTGTATCGCAGTCTGGCATACGCCTCCCGTGATATTAGCTTCATGTGACTGTTCCACTCTTAACACATACGACTGTATATACTACAGCCGTTAGTATTTGCAACGATTCTTCCACTAACTGTTTCAATTACGTTTATCATTTCAGCAAGATAACGCCCTTCCGCAAGCGGCGGGAGTTTCTTCCGCTTGCCTCCGCTATTGCCAAAGACTACCTTGGTCAGCAAGGTCACCGGATCTCTACCCGATAGAGAACGTTTGGAGCATTATGGGCAGGAACCTCGAACCACTTCGGGACTTTCACGATCCAATTGGATAGAATTCGGCCCGATATTCATCAGAAGGACAACCAACAACTCTGTCAATGAATGCCAAGCTGAGTACCTGCTTGCATAAGGGCAACACACGGACAAAGGCGCTATTGACTTTCTTAATTTGAGAAGGTCGAATTTTTCTTTAATTGTACTCATTTGTTTTCCCGTGAATGTACGTCACATCTACCGATTTCCGTCCCATTCAGATACACTACGTGATCAAAAGTATCCGGACACGTGGTTGAAAATGACTTACAAGTTCGTAGCGCCCTCCATAGATAATGCTGGAATTCAATATGATGTTGGTCCACCCTTAGCCTTGATGGCAGCTTTCACTCTCGCAGGCATACGTTCAATCAGGTGCTGAAGGGTTTCCTGGGGAATGGCAGCCCATTCTCTACGGAGTGCAGCGCTGAGGAGAGTTATCGATGTCGGCCGGTGAGGCCTGGCTCGAAGTCGACGTTCCAAAACATCCCAAAGGTGTTCTATAGGTTTCACATCAGGACTCTTTGCAGGCCAGTCCATTATATGGATGTTAGTCGTGTAACCACTCCGCCACAGGCCGTTCATTATGAACAGGTGCTCGATCGTGTTGAAAGATGCAGTTGCCATCTCCGAATTTCTCTTCAACAGGACGGCGCTTGCTGTAATAGTGCCACGCGAAACAACAAGGGATGCAGGACCCCTCCATGAAAAACACGACCACACGGTAACACCACCGCTTCCGAATTTTACTGTTGGCACTACACACGCTGGCAGATGACGTTCACGGGCCATTCGTCATACTCACAACCTGCCGTCGGATCGCCACATCGTGTACCGTGATTCGTCACTCCACACAACGTTTTTCCACTGTTCAATCGTCCGATGTTTACGTTCCTTACACCAAGCGAGTCGTCGTTTGGCATTTACCGGCGTGATGCGTGGCTTATGAGCTGCTGCTTGACCATGATATCCAAGTTTTCTCACCTGCCTCCTAACTGTCAAAGTACTTGCAGTGGATCCTGATGCAGTTTGGAATTCCTGTGCGATGGTCTGGATAGATGTCTGCCTTTTACACATTAGGACGCTCTTCAACTGTCGGCGGTCTCTATCAGTCAACAGATGATGTCCTGTACGCTTTTGTGCTGTATGTGTCCCTTCACGTTTCCACTTCTCTATCACATCTAAAACAGTGGACCTAGGGATGTTTAGGAGTGTGGAACCCACGTAAAGGCGTATGGCACAAGTGACACCCAGTCACCTGACCACGTTCGAAGTCCGTGAGTTTCGCGGAGCGCCCTATTCTATTCTCTCAAGATGTCTAATGACTACTAAGATCTCTGATATGGGGTATCTGGTGGGAGGTGGCAGCAAAACGCACATAATACGAAAAACGTATGTTTCTGGGGGTGTTCGGATACTTTTGATCTTTTTTACTTACCCATTTCAGCATAAAGGTATATGTATTCTCGAACAAGATTTCAAATTACGTTAGGCAGACATGAACCTCTTCCCCTTAATCTTTCCTCACTTCAACATTACGCAAATAAGAGGGCGCTAGTTGTCGCTATGCTGAGCAATACTTCGCACTGAGGCATTATTCGGCTGCCGTGTGGCGCTGTTCCAGTGTTCTAGGATCAATCTGAGCTGCCCCATGAACACCAAATTTCATCTGTCTGTCCTAGTGGATACGTTCGTTGTACGTCCCACATTGATATCTGAGGTTGTTTCACGCAGTGTTGCTTATCCGTTAGCACCGACACCTCTACGCAGAGGCCTCTGCTCTCGGCCGTTAAGTAAAGGCCATCGGTCACTACGTTGTCCATGGTGAGAGGTAATTCTTGGAATTTGGTATTCTAGGCACACTCTTGACACTGCGGATCTCGGAATATTGAAGTCCGTAACGCTTTCCGAAATGGAACTCCCACGCGTCTAGCTCCAATTACCATTCCGTGTTCAAAGTTTGTTAATTCTCGTCGTGCGTTCATAATCACGTCGGGAACTTTTTCGCATTTGTCACCTGAGTACAAGTGATATCTCTGCCAATTCCCTGCCCTTCTATACCTTGTGTAGGTGACAGTAACGTAATCTGTATACGTGCATGTAGCTATCCCATGACTTTTGTCACATCTGTGTAAAGTTGTTAGAAAGCAACTGCCAGGCTTTATTAAAGGTCCTTCGCAGGAAGAGTATTCCTCTTCAAAGACTAACTCCGAATGCAAGTCCTGATACCGTACACGATTTTAATCTCCCAGAGAATTCCGTTACATAACTAACTGCACTGCAAAGAGCGAGCTTTGTTCTACGATTTTCTCGTTTAGTTTCAGCGTCTGTGTCTAGTACAGTTCCAGACAGTAGCAGAGTCACTGAACACGGTACAGTGGAGTAGTGTAACAGCCCATTACGGCGCATCACTTGCCTTTGTTACTCAGTTACTCAACACACAGAAGTACACCCGTCTCTCCTTGACCCAAGTTCTTGGCGAAGTTTACCTGTACAAAAGGAACTAAACCACAATCTAATTTGTGTGTGAAGGGAACTGCTGCGCCAGTAACTGCAGGCAGAGAGAGAGAGAGAGAGAGAGAGAGAGAGAGAGAACGAGAGAGAGAGTTCCCTGAGGATGCTACAGTGCCAGGGCTGGTATTTACCTACAAAGCTGTCTCTGCAGACAGAATTCACGTTGTGTCCTGGACGCAAAGGTGGGACGCGTGCTAACATTTAGCAAAATGCAGAACCGCTGCCTTCCAATACGCTATTAAACAGGAGGTGATAAAGATTGTCTGTGCTTATTCTCGAAAGAGAATGTGCGTCAATAGTGGAACACAGTCTAAACATGGAGATATCTACATCGCAGAAGAAAGGAAGTGTAGCGTCAGATCGACGAAATAGCATCCTCAATTTCCACCACAATGCTTTGTAACGCCAGGCATTTCTGGCCATAGTTCAAGACATTGTAGCGATTTTCAAACCACGCTTTTGCGAATGCTTGAGTAGATAAGTAGCATCAAAATTGTTATTTGTCCGCCTATGTCCTGGATGAAAAGTAAAGGAAAAACAGGAAATTTTATAACTTACCCGAGCCGTGCGCGGATCGCGGTCATGCCGTTTATTGCTCGTCATCTTGTTTTTATGGTTCTGTCGCCTCTTTCCTATTCAATTTTTTTTTGGCGTCACTAAGTTGCTGGTTTGCTTCCTCGTGAGTGGCAGCAGCAGCAGCGCTTATCGTTAAGTATTTTAAAACCTTTTTTAAAATTTTCTTACTGGAGATCTTGTTATCCAGGCCCTAAGCTCTCAGTTCTTCTAATTAAGGCCTACTGCCGTGCGTATTCCTTAACGCAATTTTAATAACTTGTGTTCTGGCCTTCAGCCGCATTCCTTCTGAATTCTTTTAAGGGCATGTGTGATTAAATGTTTTTATCAAATAAACGTTGTATGTTCGTGCAACTAGCAGCATCTGATTTGGGCCCCCTTTCCAAAGCCTGAGTCGCTCAGTCATGCAAAATCTGGTTTTATTATCTTCAGTATTGACTGCTTTTAAAATTCTGTTTTCTGATCATAAATCCGTATAAGGCATCTTCAGACTTGACCACTAACCTCTGAAAATGGTCATTATGGACGAAATCAATCGCTTGTCAACCTTTTGTTTTCAGAAACTCTGAATAAACAGATAATATTACACTGAGGCGACAAAGTCATGCGATAGGAATAGGCAAATATACAGTTGGTGCTAACATCGCGTGGACAAGATTTAAATTGCAGTACACTGCCGAAGCTGTTCATTATAATCAGGTGATTCATGTGCAAATATTTCCTGAGTGATTATGGCTGCAAGACGGGAATTAACAGACTCGGAACGCAGAATGGTAGCTGCAGCTATACTACTAGCCATTAAAATTGCTACACCACGAAGATAACGTGCTACAGACGTGAAATTTAACCGACAGGAATAGGATGCTATGATACGCAAATGATTAGTTTTTCAGAGCATTCACACAAGGCTGCCGACGGTGGAGACACCTGCAACGTGCTGACATGAAGAAAGTTTCCAACAGATTTTTCATACACAAACAGCAGTTGATCGGCGTTACCTGGTGAAACGTTGTTGTGATGCCTCGTGTAAGGAGGAGACATGCGTGCCATCAAGTTTCCGACTTTTATAAAGGTCGGATTGTAGCCTAGCGCGATTGCGGTTTATCATATCGCGACATTGCTGCTCGCGTTGGTCGAGATCCAATGACTGTTAGCAGAATATGGAATCGGTGGGTTCAGGAGGGTAATACGGAACGCAGTGCAGGATCCCAACGGCCTAGTATCACTAGCAGTCGAGAAGACAAGCATCTTATCCGCATGGCTGTAACGGATCGTGCAGCCACGTCTCGATCCATGAGTCAACAGATGTGGACGTTTGCAAGACAACAACCATCTGCACGAACAGTTCGGCGGCGTTTGCAGCAGCATGGACTATCAGCTCGGAGACCATGGCTGCGGCTACGACGCTGCATCACAGACAGGAGCGCGTGCGATGGTGTACTCAATGACGTATGTGGGTGCACGAATGGCAAAACGCCATTTTTTCGGATGAATTCAGGTTCTGTTTACTGCATCATGATGGTCGCATTCGTGTTTGGTGACATCGCGCTGAACGCACATTGGAAGCGTGTATTCGTCATCGCCATACTGCCGTATCACCCGGCGTGATGGTATGGGGTGCCATTGTTTACACGTCTCGCTCGCCTCTCGTTCGGATTGACGGCACTTTGAACAGTGGACGTAACATTTGAGATGTGTTACGACACGTGGCTCTACCCTTGATTCGATCCCTGCGAAACCCTACATTTCAGCAGGATAATGCACGATCCATGTTGCAGGTCCTGTACGGGCCTTTCTGGATACAGAAAATGTTTGACTGCTGCCTTAGCCAGCACAATCTCCTGATCTCTCACCAACTGAAAAAGTTTGGTCAATGGTGGGCGAGCACCTGGCTCGTCACACTACGCCAGTCACTACTCTTGGTATCGCGTTGAAGTTGCATGGGCAGCTGTACCTGTACACGCGATCCAAGCTCTGTTTGACTCAATGCCCAGACGTATCAAGGCCGTTATTACGGCCAGAGGTGGTTGTTATGGGTACTGATTTCTCAGGATCTATGCACCCAAATTGCGTGAAACTGTAATCACGTGTCAGTTCTAGTACAATATATTTGTCCAATGAATACCCGTTTATCATCTGCATTTCTTCTTGGCGTAGCAATTTTAGTGGCCAGTAGTGTAGATGCGTGGGACATCTCATTTCTGAAATCGTTAGGGAACTCAACTTTTCGAGATCCACAGAATCAAGAGTGTGCTGAGAATACTAAATTCATCCATTAGCTCTCACTGTGGACAACGCAGTGGCCGACGCCCTCCACTAACGACTTCAGCGGCGTTTATGTACAGTTCTCAGAGTTAACAAACCAGCAACACAGCGTGAAGCAACCGCAGAAATCAATGTGGGACGTACGTCGAGCGTATTCATTAGGATGGTGCGGCGCAATTTGGCGTTAGGCAGTAGACGACCGACGCGAGTGCCCTTGCTAACTGCACGACATGGCCCTGCAGCGAGTCTCCTAGGCTCGTGACAAAATCGGTTGGACTCTAGACGACTGGAAAACCGTGGCCTGGTCAGACGAGTCGGTAAGAGTTTATGGGAGTTTCGAGTGTGGCCCAATTCCAGGAAGCCATGTATCCTGGTTTGTCAACTGCGCACTGAGCAAGCTGGTAATGGCTCCATAAGGGTGTGGGCTGGCTCCTCTGGTCAAACTGAACCAATCACTGATTGAAAACGGTTATGTTCGGCTACCTGGAGAACATCTGCAGCCATTCATGGACTTCATAAGAAAAAACGATGGAATTTTTGTGGATGACACGCCTTTTGGATGATACGCCTTGTTAGTGGGCTTCAGTTGCTCGCGTTTGGTCTCACGAACAATCTGGACAATTCGAGCAAACTGTTTGACATGCCAGATCGCCCTACATAAATCCCATAGAAGATTTGTGGGGCGTGATTTAGGGGTCAGCTGTGCATAAAATGCTGCACCGGCAACACTTTCTCTGTTATGGGCAGCTACAGAGACTGCATGGCTCAATATTTCTGCGGACGAGTTCCAGCGACTTCTTGAGTCCATGCCACGTGAAGTTGCTACTCTGCACCGGGCAAAAGGAGTTCCGACACTACATCAGCAGGTATTCCACGACTTTTGTCGCCTTAGAGTATTTATACACTTCGCTTCCTGCGTCACTATGTGGGAACTCATGATGGCAAATTAATGGAAAGACCATGTGGGTTACATTCAGCGGTTCAACTTGAAAGGTCTCATCTCTATCGTTTTCAACTCATTTTAATGCCTGACATAGGTGAAACCGCCACCAATATCACGTAGCGTTTCTACCTTCAACATTACAGACGGGGTTGGTACCTGAAATTGGGGAACAGTTGTTTGTTACGGGTCGACTCTGCTGTCTCTAAGTTCAGCCGCACTACACTCCGTTACCTACCTAGACGATAGATGTAGGTTGTCTTCTTCCCTTTTATTAATAACTGATGCTATTAGGGTTCTGCAGTCACCACCCAAACAATTTTTGACAGGAAGATGATAATCCGTGTTCTTCGAGGGCTGGTGTAAAGAGGGAATGGTAAAACTGAAGAGACGCGCACTAATTCCGTAGAACCACAACAGGCTATATATACATGTTCTGGGACGTCATCCAGTGCCATGATTTGAACCACTATAGGAAAAAAAAGTGTCATCGCTTGTTCAGCTGCTCAACATATCATGACTAGGCCTAGCCGCCTATTCACTTGCTACTGGGTAGTGTAGAATAAAATTGAAACACGAGTGCAATGACGCTCTCATTTTCTTGCGCGTCTAAGGCATTCGCAATGCAGATGGAGTGGTAATGGGAAAAAACTGTTGCCACCAAATGGAAAGCTGGCTAGAAACCCAACACGAATTTGCAAAAAACGAGCGATGTGGCTCTAATTAATGGACCGCAGGACGCGGTCGGCATGAAGTCTAGAGCAGGGCCCAACTGTATGCTGGCGGTCGTGCTGTGATCTATATAGGCAGACGGACGGATATCCGCCTTGGAAGCACGTGACTGCTGGTGCATCTACATCTACATCCATACTCCGCAAGCCACCTGACGGTGTGTGGCGGAGGGTACCCTGAGTACCTCTATCGGTTCACCTATTCCAGTCTCGAATTGTTCGTGGAAAGATGGGTTGTCGGTATGCTTCTGTGTGGGCTCTAATCTCTCTGATTTTATCCTCATGGTCTCTTCGCGAGATATACGTAGGAGGGAGCAATATACTGCTTGACTCTTCGGTGAAGGTATGTACTCGAAACTTTAACAAAAGCCCGTACCTAGCTACTGAGCGTCTCTCCTGCAGAGTCTTCCACTGGAGTTTATCTATCATCTCCGTAGCGCTTTCGCGATTAATAAATGATCCTGTGACAAAGCGCGCTGCTCTCCGTTGGATCTTCTCTATCTCTTCTATCAACCCTATCTGGTACGGATCCCACACTGCTGAGCAGTATTCAAGCAGTGGGCGAACAAGCGTACCGTAACCTACTTCCTTTGTTTTCGGATTGCATTTCCTTAGGATTCTTCCAATGAATCTCAGTCTGGCATCTGCCTTACCGACGATCAACCTTATATGATCATTCCATTTTAAATCACTCCTAATGCGTACTCCCAGATAATTTATGGAATTAACTGCTTCTAGTTGCTGACCTACTATTTTGTAGCTAAATGATAAGGGATCTATCTTTCTATGTATTCGCAGCACATTACACTTGTCTACATTGAGATTCAATTGCCATTCCCTGCACCATGCGTCAAATCGCTGCAGATCCTCCTGCATTTCAGTACAATTTTCCATTGTTACAACCTCTCGATACACCACAGCATCATCTGAAAAAAGCCTCAATGAACTTCCGATGTCATCCACAAGGTCATTTATGTATATTGTGAATAGCAACGGTCCTATGACACTCCCCTGTGGCACACCTGAAATCACTCTTACTTCGGAAGACTTATTTCCATTGGGAAAAACATGTTGCGTTCTGTTATCTAGGAACTCTTCAATCCAATCACACATTTGGTCTGATAGTTCATATGCTCTTACTTTGTTCATTAAACGACTGTGATCGTAACACCGCCGTTGGAGGTGTGATCACAGCTTGTGGAGAAACTGGCGAATCTGGTGGAGAAGCCCCTAAGGCGCATGCAGTTAGACTACCGGCAGCACTTGGGTGTATCCCCGACCGTTGTAATCCCAGTTGCCAGGCGAATAACCGGATTTACTATCCAAGATGAATAAGCTCTGCAGTTTGTCGAAGTGCGATAACTGGATGTGCAAATGTACCAATAGTGATCAGAGTAATTTTTTCATACTTCTATTTGTAGAGTCTAGGGAACTTCCCCTTGAAACTTGTTCAAAATTGGCCTGTGGAGCAATGTGGCTGAAGACAATCGATGTCCAACCTGGTTTGCAACTTATGAATTTCTTGAATCAGCAGTTGTCTTGTGACAGCCAGAGCGAGAGCACCAGCAGCAGCGAGTACTGTTTGTATAAAGCGTTTATTTTGCATTTTGTTTACGACCTTCCACTAAGGAAGGGATTCTATTTGTGTTTATCTGCTCTGCATAGTAACTAACAGTTCTTGATCAAACTTTACGTAGTTTTCGTGTTAGATTTCTTAGTGTTTTCTTGATCGTTTAGAACAGAAAGCGCCCTAAAACCGTCTTTGGTTTGTTTCGCGGCCGTTAGCCACTAGTCACTTGAATCAGCAGTTGTCTTGTGACAGCCAGAGCGAGAGCACCAGCAGCAGCGAGTACTGTTTGTATAAAGCGTTTTTGTACTTATTTGCTGCGCTTAGCTTTTAAATAGTTTTTCTGGGAAAACCTAGCGTAGTTTTCGCGTCTCGTATTTCAGTGAGTGTTTCTTGATTATCAGAGTAGCTCATCAGAAGATTATCTTGGGAATTTGTCACCGTATAGAGTAGGGTAAACATAGTCATGTGTAGGGACTGTGGTTGTTGTGAGCGGACGCAAGGAGAATTGGCCACTCTTCGGGGGCAGGTGGAGGCTTTGTCTGTTAGGCTCATCGAGCTCGTGGCGCAGGCGTCGGCTCGTAGTGGCGTTGGGGCAACTGTGGTGAGACCTATGCCTACTTCGGTGGCCTTGGAATCACATGGAACCCCTGATGTCGCTGCGTCTTCCGGCAGTGAGCATCTTACCGGTCAGCCATCACTCCAGGGTGAATGGCGGACAGTGGTGGGCTCGCGCGTGCCTGGCCGAAAGGCGAAGGTGGGATCTGGCCGCGTGGCAGCTGCCTTACCCCTTTCCAACAGGTACGGGGTGCTTCCTAGTGGTGATGACATCGTTTCCGAGCCACCACAGGATGCCTCGCCTGTTGGGCCAGTGGCCGATTCTCCGGCAAGGTCCCGACAGTCACAGAGGGCGGGCCTATTAGTTATAGGGAGCTCCAACGTTAGGCGGGTTATGGAGCCCCTCAGGAAAATAGCGGGTAGGTCGGGGAAGAATGCCAGTGTGCACTCGGTGTGCTTGCCGGGGGATCTCGTCCGTAATGTGGAGGAGGCCCTTCCGGCAGCTATTGAACGCACTGGGTGTGACCGGCTGCAGATAGTAGCACATGTCGGAACGAATGACGCCTGCCGCTTGGGTTCTGAGGCCATCCTTGGTTCCTTCCGGCGGCTGGCTGATTTGGTGAAGACAACCAGCATCGCACGCGGAGTGCAAGCTGAGCTTAATATCTGCAGCATAGTGCCCAGAGTCGATCGCGGTCCTCTGGTTTGGAGCCGTGTGGAGGTTCTAAACCAGAGGCTCAGACGACTCTGCGACTATAATGGTTGCAAATTCATCGACCTCCGTTATTGGGTGGAGAACTGTAGGGCCCCCCTAGACAGGTCAGGCGTGCACTACACACCGGAAGCAGCTACTAGGGTAGCAGAGTACGTGTGGCGTGCACACGGGTGTTTTTTAGGTTAGAGGGACCCCCCCCCTTGGGCGAAACGATAAAATACCTGACGGCTTACCAGAGAGGACATTATCATCATTGATAAAGAACGTCCGTCCTCAGAGACCAAAAACAGGAAAAGTTAACGTAATATTGGTAAACTGCAGGAGTATCCAGGGCAAGGTTCCTGAATTAGTATCTCTTATTGAAGGAAATAGTGCGCATATAGTATTAGGAACGGAAAGTTGGTTAAAACCGGAAGTGAACAGTAACGAAATCCTAGACACAGAATGGAATATATACCGCAAGGATAGGATAAACGCCAATGGTGGAGGAGTATTTATAGCAGTAAAGAATTCAATAATATCCAGTGAAGTTATTAGCGAATGCGAATGTGAAATAATCTGGGTTAAGTTAAGTATCAAAGGTGGGTCAGATATGATAGTCGGATGCTTCTATAGACCGCCTGCATCAGCAACCGTAGTAGTTGAGCGCCTCAGAGAGAACCTGCAGAACGTCGTGAAGAAGTTTCGTGATCATACTATTGTAATAGGGGGAGACTTCAATCTACCAGGTATAGAATGGGATAGTCACACAATCAGAACTGGAGCCAGGGACAGAGACTCTTGTGACATTATCCTGACTGCCTTGTCCGAGAATTACTTCGAGCAGATAGTTAGAGAACCAACTCGTGAAGCTAACGTTTTAGACCTCATAGCAACAAATAGACCGGAACTTTTCGACTCCGTGAGTGTAGAAGAGGGTATCAGTGATCATAAGTCAGTGGTTGCATCAATGACTACAAGTGTAATAAGAAATGCCAAGAAAGGAAGGAAAATATATTTGCTTAACAAGAGTGATAGGGCAGAAATCAGAGAATATCTGAGTGACCACCATCAAACGTTCATTTCTGAGGAAGAGGATGTGGAACAAAAATGGAAAAAATTCAGAAACATCGTCCAGTACGCCTTAGATAAGTTCGTACCGACTAAGGTCCAAAGCGAGGGGAAAGATCCACCGTGGTATAACAATCATGTACGAAAGGTACTACGGAAACAAAGAGAGCTTCATCATAGGTTTAAGAGTAGTCGAATCATAGCTGATAAGGAAAAGCTGAACGAAGCGAAAAAGAGCGTAAAGAGAGCAATGAGAGAAGCATTCAACGAATTCGAACATAAAACATTGGCAAACAATCTAAACAAGAACCCTAAAAAGTTTTGGTCATATGTAAAATCGGTAAGCGGATCTAAATCCCCTATTCAGTCACTCGTTGACCACGATGGCACCGAAACAGAGGACGACCGAAGAAAGGCAGAAATACTGAATTCAGTGTTCCGAAACTGTTTCACTGCGGAAAATCGTAACACGGTCCCTGACTTCAGCCGTCGCACGGACGCCAAAATGGAAAATATTGAAATAAACGATATCGGAATTGAAAAACAACTGCTATCACTTAGTAGTGGAAAAGCATCCGGACCAGACGAGATACCCTTAAGATTCTACAGTGATTATGCTAAAGAACTTGCCCCCTTTCTATCAGCAATTTATCGTAGATCGCTGGAAGAACGTAAAGTACCTAGCGACTGGAAGAAAGCGCAGGTCGTTCCCATTTTCAAGAAGGGTCATAAATCAGATGCGAATAATTATAGGCCTATTTCGCTTACGTCAATCTGTTGTAGAATAATGGAACATGTTTTGTGTTCTCGTATTATGACGTTCTTAGATAATACAAATCTCCTTCATCATAACCAACATGGATTCCGCAAACAGAGATCATGTGAAACTCAGCTCGCCCTATTTGCCCAAGAAATTCACAGTGCCGTAGACACTGGCGAGCAGATTGATGCCGTATTCCTGGACTTCAGGAAGGCATTTGATACGGTTCCGCACTTACGTTTAGTGAAAAAAATACGAGCTTACGGAATATCGGACCAGGTTTGTGATTGGATTCAGGATTTCCTAGAAGAAAGAACACAACATGTCATTCTTAACGGTTCAAAATCTGCAGATGTAGAGGTAATTTCGGGAGTACCGCAGGGAAGCGTGATAGGACCTTTATTGTTTACAATATACATAAATGACTTAGTTGACAACATCGGTAGCTCCGTGAGGCTATTTGCAGATGACACGGTTGTCTACAAGAAAGTAGCAACATCAGAAGACTCGTACGTACTCCAGGAGGACCTGCAGAGGATTAATGCATGGTGCGACAGCTGGCAGCTTTCCCTAAACGTAGATAAATGTAATATAATGCGCATACATAGGGGCAGAAATCCATTCCAGTACGATTATGCCATAGGTGGTAAATCATTGGAAGCGGTAACGACCGTAAAATACTTAGGAGTTACTATCCGGAGCGATCTGAAGTGGAATGATCACATAAAACAAATAGTGGGAAAAGCAGGCGCCAGGTTGAGATTCATAGGAAGAATTCTAAGAAAATGTGACTCATCGACGAAAGAAGTAGCTTACAATACGCTTGTTCGTCCGATTCTTGAGTATTGCTCATCAGTATGGGACCCTTACCAGGTTGGATTAATAGAAGAGATAGACATGATCCAGCGAAAAGCAGCGCGATTCGTCATGGGGACATTTAGTCAGCGCGAGAGCGTTACGGAGATGCTGAACAAGCTCCAGTGGCGGACACTTCAAGAAAGGCGTTACGCAATACGGAGAGGTTTATTATCGAAATTACGAGAAAGCACATTCCGGGAAGAGATGGGCAACATATTACTACCGCCCACATATATCTCGCGTAATGATCACAACGAAAAGATCCGAGAAATTAGAGCAAATACGGAGACTTACAAGCAGTCGTTCTTCCCACGCAGAATTCGTGAATGGAACAGGGAAGGGGGATCAGATAGTGGTACAATAAGTACCCTCCGCCACACACCGTAAGGTGGCTCGCGGAGTATAGATGTAGATGTAGATGTAGATGTAGATGAAATTGCCTAAAAGAAAGTGAGGCATACAGAAAGGGAGTAGAAAAGAAGCGAATCTTCGTTGGTTGATAGGATGTCTACTCCCAAAGCATCAGCCTACAAGTGGTAGATAGTTTCAGCAGTGGGATTTTTCTTTGTTGGCCAGTATCGTTAAGATCTTGTTAACATTTTGTAAGTTAGACAGCTTCGAGTTATGTCAGCGATGTTACACGGTTACAGACTTGTTTTTGTAAATCTATGGAGTTGTGTGATAGTAAAATCTTTGCAGCTGTGTATTGGTGTTCGTTTTATGAAATTATGCGTGGTCAATAATTTCAATAAAGTTATCAAAATAGTTTTTATGTTTTAAATCGGTTTGCTCGTTTAAAATTTGTTCTGTATATTTGCGGGTGTGTATATAGATTTCTGTCTCTTCTGAAAGGCCCTATGTTGAACTTTCTGGAAGAGATAGAAATCTATATACACACCCGCAAATATCCAGAACAAATTTTAAACGAACAAACCGATTTAAAACATAAAAACTATTTTGATAACTTTATGGAAATCATTGACAACCGATAATTTCGTAAAACGAACACCATTACACAGCTGCAAAGATTTTACTATCACAAAACTCCATAGATCTATAAAAACAAATCTGTAACCAAGTAACATCGCTGACATAACTCGAAGCCGTCAAACTTACAAAATGTTAACATGATCTTAACGATACCGGACAACAAAGAAAAATCCACTGCTGAGACATTACTTGGCGACTAATTTATAATTTCGCCAGTACACAGTTGCTAATAAACTTGTAAAAAATTAAAAAATTTACATTCCACTTAATTAAATAACTCTCATTAGTGAGATTAATATTACACAGCTTCGTTGTGAACGATATAGCTTCAACTGGGAGTGTTATATATGTATTAATAGTAATGCTTGTACAAAGCCGAATAACTTCTGAAAGAGCAGGAATGACAGCTCCCACCCATCCGTCACGGTATACGGAAGATCTGTGCTATAACCTTGAACCAATGTGAACCAGTAAGGGAATCTGAAATGCGTGACTCTGGAACAGTAAATACGGAAACTGTTCAGCTAAAACATTTAGACCACTGCCCTCCGAAATGTTGGATGCCACCTGGCGGCGTTGCGGGCACGTGACACTGTATAAAAAATATGTAAGCGTAGCAGACGCAGACGGTGTTCGCCCTAGCGAGGATATGGGCTGCGAATCGGGAAATACATTGAGAGAAGGGATTTTGACAAAGGGCAGATTACTATTACGCAGAGCCTGTAAAGGAATATTTCGAAAACTGCGAAGCTTGTCGAATGTTCAAATGCTACTGTCGTGAGCATCTACAGAAAGAGGTGGAAGGACAGTGAAACTAGCGCGAGGCCCTGAATAGTTGGATACCCACGACTCTTCACAGGACGTAGCATTCGGAGGATTGTCTGCTCTGTAAAGCAGGATAAATGGTGGTCTGTGGCATCTCTGGCGCAAGAGCACAATCTTGGTGCACGTTCATAGTACAGTGTTGACCATTGAGCTCCACAGCAGAACACCCCTACGTGTTCACATGTTGACCCAACGACATCGTCAATTACGATTGCAATGGGACTTGACTGTTGATCGGTGAAAACGTGTCTGCTCTTGGAGTGAATCACTTTTATGCTACACAGGTCGATGTTCGTCTCCACAAACGCCATCATCGAGGCGAACGGCGGCTCGAAAAGTGCAGCGCGCCATGGAAGCAGGCTGATGTGAGCAGTATAATGCTCTGGGAGACTTTCCCAGAGTTTGAATGGGACCTGTGGCTGTAATCGAAGATACGCTGAAAGCCGCGATCCACCTGCGTCCCTTCATCCTCGATGTCTTCCCCAACGACGATGTCATCTTTGAGCAGTATAACTGTCCATGTCTCGTAGCCAGAACGGTGCTACTGTGGTTTGGGGAGCTTTATAGTGAACTCGCGTTCATGTCTCGGTGTCCAAACCCGTCTATTATAAATCCTACAGAACCAACAGTGGTCACTATCGGGCGTCATCACCGCCTACGAATATCAGCGGCTCGTTATTTACGCGAATTATGTGGTGTCACCGCCAGACACCACACTTGCTAGGTGGTAGCTTTTAAATCGGCCGCGGTCCATTAGTATACATCGGACCCGCGTGTCGCCACTGTCAGTGATAGCAGACCGAGCGCCACCACACGGCAGGTCTAGAGAGCCTTCCTAGCACTCGCCCCAGTTGTACAGCCGACTTTGCTAGCGAAGCTACACTGACCGATACGCTCTCATTTGCCGAGACGATAGTTAGCATAGCCTTCAGCTACATTTGCAACGACCTAGCAAGGCGCCGTATTCAATTGATAATTAATATTATGAAGCATGTACCGTAACGAGAGATGTTCTCCAATTGTGGATTAAAGTTAAGTATTATATCAACTACGTACTTTATTTGCAATTCTCAAGATATTGTCCTGTTCCAGACCTCACGCCAGTCAGCGTGTAATTAAACGCGTGCATTTCGGCCTCCTCTAGAAACACAGTGTTGGCTCTTTTGCCAACACTACAAATTACATGACCTGTGCGTAGATATCTAGTGCCACATACCTTCACAAACCTATCAACGAACTGTCGGATCCCTGATACGCAGAACACTGATGTATTTCGTTCAAAAGACAGACAAGCAACCTATTAAGCAGGTAGTCCTAATGTTTTGGCTCATCAGTGTATTAATAATATAATTGCTCCGAGCACTATGGGACTTAACTGCTGAGGTCAACAGTCCCATAGAACGTAGAACTACTTAAACCTAACTAACCTAAGGATGTTGCACACATCCATGCCCGAGGCAGGATTCGAACCTGCGACCGTAGCGGTCGCGCGGTTCGAGACTGTAGCGCCTAGAACCGCTCGGCCACCACGACCGGCTCATCAGTGTATTCACTACAAACAACACCTAAGAGTATTAATTCTCTTGATGGTTAATTTAAATAAAGACAAGAATATGAAGATTACGTGAAAGGAACAAATAAAGAATCTGCAGTTATCAAAATTTACATCGATAAATGCCCGTATCATGAGCCATTGTCGTTATGAATCACCGTAATTCAACTACAAGGTGAAATACAGCCGATATCAATTTTTGTGGCAGATTCTAATGCGACCAATTTGGGTATTAACTCCTCATTACTTAAAACTAAGAAGCAGTTATTTTTGTAGTCACTGAAAGTAGAGTGTCTGAACATAATTGATTTCGTACCTAAGAAAATTTCTTTTATCTCCACTTGATCTTTATTACGTAATGGTCATTATTTGGAGCAATCTACTTTGTTAATTAGTCAGAGGACAATGATGTACTGTTTCAATTTTCTTATAAAATGTTTTTTCCGTAATTTAAAACTAACCAGCAGAGACTTTGCGTGTGTATAGTGCAAATTATCAAATGCCAGTTTTGACTAACGTTTTCAATTACTGCGATTTTAAACCGAATGAGCTTAGGGCACCACTTTCACGCAAGGTCAGTTTCGCTGCTAAAATACACTCAGTTACTCGTCAGTTCAGAATTCAAACATATCTGTGAAACAAACATAGAATTCCTATATGCGCAATTTAGTGTTCTACTCTTCACAGCTCCATTATGTGTCTTTTTTACCTTGATTACAAAGTCTGTGGAGACTAAATCGCAAGAGAAAAGCATAGCCATCGCATGAGAGAAATCAATGAATTATTTTAAAGACCTAGATATGATCTATAGCAAAGGACGAAGCAGTAACAAACACAAGCCCGGTGCATAGTATGAGATTGCCATCACTGACTTCATGTTAGCAGCTTTGGTGGCGATTATTCGATCTCATCTTTTTCAGTCATAATAAAACAGTAATGTCCGTTGCAGTGCCTGTGCAGATGGAAAAAAGGGAACAAGAGCAGATGATACAATTAGTTTTTACACATGATGCGGGCGCGCATGTCAGATGGAACAGAGTGCACTCAGTGCATAGCTGTCTCTGCTGTGTACTGAAAACGTTTAACATGAGTGGGTTTACCCGACGATCTTGTTGGTTCACAGCTGAAATAACACAGCATCCGTCAAAGCCCCTGTATGAATATCTTTTTATAAACAACAAATATTATAGTCTCTGGAATATGTAACAGAATGGAACATGGTTGCCAACTAAACAACTGTTAATTCGCGTATTTTCCAGCGACTGAGTTATGTCAGCGTTCGCCATGTCCGGAACAGCTGCCTGTTAATTGTAAATTCTTTTACAGTGAGTGACAAATTCACGTTGTGTTTCCTTGTGAAAAGCTGACATTATGACGCTGCAGTGAGGTTGTAAACATGGATAATATATTATTTAAAAAGAAACGTTCGAGGAACTATATTTGCATCCACTTTAAGCAATCTAAGAAAAAGGTAAAAAATGGTGATTCCCGGAAGGGGGCTGTTTAAAGATATAAGGAATCTGTAGATACACGATTAATACTATTATATTTTTCACAGTTTTAAACATGGCTGAAAGCAGCGACCACAGAAAATTTGTCAACACACAATCTGTACACTCAACCGATTGCATAAGTTTAATGTAACAATTTCGGACAGTTGAGTGTTAATTACGATACTAGCGCCCAGGAAGTGACGCACTCTAGACGATTTTTAGCTGACATCGTAACTAGTTGCCAGACGTTCGGTCTAATCTCTGCTCTTTTAACACGCTGTACCTATTGTAACAATTTATACAGTTTCTATGAAGGACTTTCTTTCATATTTTATGATTTCTGACTTGAGATCCTTAGCACATCGTGTATGTTTACAATTTTAACGTCGTATAACTACCAATTTTATTCCACGTTCACCTCTTCAGTTTGTTCAAGTATTAAGTATTTTAGACGTTTATTTCATAATATGTTAAGCAATATAGCTGACTTTCCTCTAAAGAACTACGCTTAGTGGTATCAAAATCTGGTCAGTGTTTGCACGAGGGCAGTTCAATAAGTAATGCAACACATTTTTTTTCTCGGGCAATTTTGGTTGAAAAAACCGGAAATTTCTTGTGGAATATTTTCAAACATTTCCGCTTCGTCTCGTATAGTTCCATTGACTTCCGACAGGTGGCAGCGCTGTACGGAGCTGTTAAAATGGCGTCTGTAACGGATGTGCGTTGCAAACAACGGGCAGTGATCGAGTTTCTTTTGGCGGAAAACCTGGGTATCTCAGATATTCATAGGCGCTTGCAGATTGTCTACGGTGATCTGGCAGTGGACAAAAGCACGGTGAGTCGTTGGGCAAAGCGTGTGTCATCATCGCCGCAAGGTCAAGCAAGACTGTCTGATCTCCCCCGTGCGGGTCGGCCGTGCACAGCTGGGTCCCTCGTTGTCTAACCGAACACCATAAAGAGCAAAGGAGAACCATCTGTGCGGAATTGCTTGCTCGTCATGTGGCTGAGGGTGACGATTTCTTGTCAAAGATTGTTACAGGCGATGAAACATGGGTTCATCACTTCGAACCTGAAAAAAAACGGCAATCAATGGAGTGGCGCCACACCCACTCCCCTACCAAGAAAAAGTTTAAAGCCATACCCTCAGCCGGTAAAGTCATGGTTACAGTCTTCTGGGACGCTGAAGGGGTTATTCTGTTCGATGTCCTTCCCCATGGTCAAACGATCAACTCTGAAGTGTATTGTGCTACTCTTCAGAAATTGAAGAAACGACTTCAGCGTGTTCGTAGGGACAAAAATCTGAACGAACTTCTCCTTCTTCATGACAACGCAAGACCTCACACAAGTCTTCGCACCCGAGAGGAGCTCACAAAACTTCAGTGGACTGTTCTTCCTCATGCACCCTACAGCCCCGATCTCGCACCGTCGGATTTCCATATGTTTGGCCCAATGAAGGACGCAATCCGTGGGAGGCACTACGCGGATGATGAAGAAGTTATTGATGCAGTACGACGTTGGCTCCGACATCGACCAGTGGAATGGTACCGTGCAGGCATACAGGCCCTCATTTCAAGGTGGCGTAAGGCCATAGCATTGAATGGAGATTACGTTGAAAAATAGTGTTGTGTAGCTAAAAGATTGGGGAATAACCTGGTGTATTTCAATGCTGAATAAAACAACCCCTGTTTCAGAAAAAAATGTGTTGCATTACTTATTGAACTGCCCTCGTACATTAAACTTATGTATCCATACGGCTGTATATTTCATACATTGAAAAAGTATAGTATTTTTCTTCGTTTCTTAGGTCTCTCTAACTGTCTGTCAGCGGATATTTGTTGTAGGCAGATACTTCCAGATATTTGATCAATACAGGTACCACTACTTCGTTGGTATTCTGTCTCTGAACAGTATTACATGATTTAAAGTTAAAGCCGAAGGTACCGACGAATTACCAAACCGCCAGGAGATGAACCCACCGCTGAAGACTGAAATAATTGCAGCATCAATAGTAGACAAGAGTTGAAAAGATCACCCAAAGCAAGCGTCTGGAGAAGATGAGGTCCTACTTTATGTGATACGTGAAACATGCACGACATTTGGTGGGGAGCATAGATGCTTTTAACGAAATTTGTTGGTTGATAACTCTACAAATTGCAGTGCATAGTGAATTACAACAAAAAATCTACCATGTGATGTATACTGCAATATTTGTCTTTCTTCCGATGCATCTACGGTTTCTTTCGTCAAGCTGAAAAGAAAATGCTTCTAGTAGATTTACTCTGCGTAATTTTGACCGTGAATTTCTATTGGTTAAACTCAAAAGAACCAGTTTCACTTCCAAAGTTAAAGGAAGTATCCATGTCAGAATTTGGTAACGATCTCCAAAAGAATACAAATTTAAGAAAAAACTAAATAATTTCAATAATGAGGATGAAAAAGGCTGTAATTCTGCTTAGTTGTAAATGTAAAGCAAAATAAACTCTCACTTGGTCTTGAGTTTGCGGTTATATGACATTCTACTTAATGGAAAGGCGGTTCACGTAGTTGGACAGCAATCAGATTTAAAGTTCCCATCGACAGCGTGCTTTGCAGCATTATCGAACGAACAGCCTTACTATGATTGGTAGGCGCTCGGAATCTAAGCGAATTACCGCATACCACAACAAAACATGTAAATAGATTTGATAAAATACTGCCCTCCAAAACATACGAAAAAAACGCATGCAACAACAACTACAACGAAACGAAAGATAAAGATGAAGAGGGTAGAAAGAAATGAGTACTGCTAACGCTGAAATCAGAACACAGACTGTCTCACACTTAACTGAAACTAAAGTTATTTTTAAAGAAAGAAAAAATTAGAAAAGTTTCTCACAATAAGGGAAAAAAATTACAATTTTTACTGTCTAAAACGCTTTGAGTCTTTACTCGGCGGTAGAAAAAGCCAGAGTTTTAGATTGTAGCTTACCTGTTCGTAGTCGACGCGTTGTCGCGTCAGCGGCTGTGCGTTGGTGCCAGCGGCGTGGTTGCTGTGGGTTCACCAGTTGTGAGCCTGCTTAGTACGTGTTTCTTCTGGCAGTTATTTTGTCCTTCCTCGCAATTTTCGTCACAGGCCAGTCGGAGCTAACGTTGCTGTACTGATCCAGATTCGTATGTGCGCAACAATAACGTCTCTTATGCACACGACACGGTTACTAACATTCAGAACGAGGTTTTAAAACAGTACATAATTCACTGTAGCTCGCCGGTCGCGAAGTTACATTCCATCCAATCTCAGCATAACCTCGCAATTGCGAATTCACGGTTCCAGCGAAACATTTCCACACGTAATAAAAAGTTCAAATTTTCCACAGCAGCGGTTAATGTTTTAATGAGCGCGGCCGTTCCGTGTGTGGCAACTAAAATATAATTTTAAAATATGTTAGTTAATACAACCAAGTTCGGCTCTAACAACGAGAATCACTGGCCATTCGCGTGTGTATTGTCACTGCTGTTTAAAGTACTCCACAAAGTTTACAGTATTCACAAGGCCTAACATCGAAATTTAGTTCAAACCTGTGATCGAAACATCAGACAGAGGCCGCAAATTTAGGTGTGTTTCCTTCTAGCTCAATTGTGCAATATAGGCGCAGGTAAATGTCACCACATTGCACACCCACTACCGCAGCAGCTATCAATATTGCTCTCGAATCACCGTTTGTACAACAGTGTTGCATATTACATTTAGTTATACAATGTGCGTTTAACAAAATCATTCCACAGAAGTTCAAACTTCTGCATATTAAATTAGTAGGAGATTCATGTCGCAAATTAATTAAAGCAGAACGTAGTCATATTTCATACTATAGAACAAAACGAAGAAATGTTATAGACCATGAAAGATATATGTGCAGATTAAATTAAGCAAAAGCAAAGAAAGAAGAAAAATTTATCTATCGCAACTAACAATATCTTCAGTATGTGAAGGTACTCTCGACACTTTGGAACGCTTAATTCTTCTTCCTTATTCTTTCTTTTCTCCCCTTTCTTCTTCCGTTTCGTTCGACTCTTCTTAGATGCCGTGGTATGCTCATTGTGTTCAGCCAAATGCCAAATAAGTGTGCACAGTTCTTACGACATCTTATTGATTGATTTTATAATTACACACAGGGTGTTTGTTTTAACTTGAGACAACTAATTACCCCGAAAAAGGGGCACCATAAATGAAACGTAGAATCAAATGCGTCGGCTCTTAACTGCAGAAACAGACACACAAGCCATTTGTCGATTGCAATGCCATCTACCATGAATGGGAAACAATGGTTTGAGCCAATTGTACGTGTTGCTTGGTGAAGAGTCTGAATATGCAGGAAAAATGCTGGGTTCCCATTCGAAAACACCACACCCACGGAGGAGGGGTGGTTAATGGGTGGCCAGTTGTAGCACAGGCATATGTTCCTTTTACTACATTTTTTTCGTACGATGTGTCGTTTTCGAGATACACTCCTGGAAATTGAAATAAGAACACCGTGAATTCATTGTCCCAGGAAGGGGAAACTTTATTGACACATTCCTAGGGTCAGATACATCAAATGATCACACTGACAGAACCACAGGCACATAGACACAGGCAACAGAGCATGCACAATGTCGGCACTAGTACAGTGTATATCCACCTTTCGCAGCAATGCAGGCTGCTATTCTCCCATGGAGACGATTGTAGAGATGCTGGATGTAGTCCTGTGGAACGGCTTGCCATGCCATTTCCACCTGGCGCCTCAGTTGGACCAGCGTTCGTGCTGGACGTGCAGACCGCGTGAGACGACGCTTCATCCAGTCCCAAACATGCTCAATGGGGGGCAGATCCGGAGATCTTGCTGGCCAGGGTAGTTGACTTACACCTTCTAGAGCACGTTGGGTGGCACGGGATACATGCGGACGTGCATTGTCCTGTTGGAACAGCACGTTCCCTTACCAGTCTAGGAATGGTAGAACGATGGGTTCGATGACGGTTTGGATGTACCGTGCACTATTCAGTGTCCCCTCGACGATCACCAGTGGTGTACGGCCAGTGTAGGAGATCGCTCCCCACACCATGATGCCGGGTGTTGGCCCTGTGTGCCTCGGTCATATGCAGTCCTGATTGTGGCGCTCACCTGCACGGCGCCAAACACGCATACGACCATCATTGGCACCAAGGCAGAAGCGACTCTCATCGCTGATGACGACACGTCTCCATTCGTCCCTCCATTCACGCCTGTCGCGACACCACTGGAGGCGGGCTGCACGATGTTGGGGCGTGAGCGGAAGACGGCCTAACGGTGTGCGGGACCGTAGCCCAGCTTCATGGAGACGGTTGCGAATGGTCCTCGCCGATACCCCTGGAGCAACAGTGTCCCTAATTTGCTGGGAAGTGGCGGTGCGGTCCCCTACGGCACTGCGTAGGATCCTACGGTCTTGGCGTGCATCCGTGCGTCGCTGCGGTCCGGTCCCAGGTCGACGGGCACGTGCACCTTCCGCCGACCACTGGCGACAACATCGATGTACTGTGGAGACCTCACGCCCCACGTGTTGAGCAATTCGGCGGTACGTCCACCTGGCCTCCCGCATGCCCACTATACGCCTTCGCTCAAAGTCCGTCAACTGCACATACGGTTCACGTCCACGCTGTCGCGGCATGCTACCAGTGTTAAAGACTGCGATGGAGCTCCGTATGCCACGGCAAACTGGCTGACACTGACGGCGGCGGTGCACAAATGCTGCGCAGCTAGCGCCATTCGACGGCCAACACCGCGGTTCCTGGTGTGTCCGCTGTCCCGTGCGTGTGATCATTGCTTGTACAGCCCTCTCGCAGTGTCCGGAGCAAGTATGGTGGGTCTGACACACCGGTGTCAATGTGTTCTTTTTTGCATTTCCAGGAGTGTATTTAGCTGCCTCAAGCTAAAACAACCACCCTGTATGTGAGTAATAAATTACGAATCACATAAGCAGCCGTATGTTGGATCAGTCAGTTTGTTGCGTTACTTTTGGACCGTGCGTATCGGAGCTTTAGCGACCTTATCATTCCCGTTATGTCAATGCAGTACGGGTTGAGCAATCTATGATTACAAGTTGCTTTCTAAGACCACAGCTCAGATGCGGTTCCACTGGTGAACCTGTGAATTAACATGTCAATAACACCATACGTTTCACTTATGAAAGCAGTGCTGAGGTGAATGTCGAATAACTGTTCGTTGGTTACTATTTTTTCGATGGCGGCTCTGTATCACTTAATATGTGTTAATGCTTTTGGTATAATTGGTACGTCGACCGGCAACTCCACCCTCATTGGCTCCTATTTCTTACTTAAGATTTCTATAATACCATGGCCCCAGTTTCGTGTACTTTTGAGCATGCAGCTGATCACAAGAGATATGAGTTTCTGTCTTACACCCATAGGGTTTAGACCAACCGTCATGAGTGGCAGAGTTTAGGTGCTGTAACGCCCTTCAATGATATATCTTGTCATGATAAACCAGCATAGCGCTCGTCGGATGTTACATACTATGACAACATGAGCTTAAAATATCTGGGTCCAATAACTCAGTTTACCTAATACTGAGATATTTTGCAGGTTTTCTAACAAGTTCAGCTGCCCGTCACAACGAAATTTGATATTGGTCATAATTTCGTTTAGCATGTCTACCCAATTTCGTGTCTTGTGGGGTATCGCTTCCAGATATATACTGAGGGGGTTTGCGGTAGCTGCTTTGTTGATACTAGTCAGAATGGCCTGTGCCAGTGATGTTGTCACCGATGTGGAGTAGGGGGGTTTTACTTTTATTTAGCTGAGCAGCCGTTGCCACAGTAAAATCACTGTGACGCTGCCCGCCAAATCGAGATCTTCCGACGACGATACGGCAATGAATGTGTCATCAGTGTACGCCGTGCAACGTTTCCTGACGTTTCCGATGCTCACACCAGATGTTGCGGCCGTGATGTTTGTTAGAGAGGCTCTGCACCGACTACATACAAAGCCATCGAGAGTGAGCAACAAGCCGCAACGGGTACATTACCAGTTCATATTTTGAGTATTTAGAAAAAAACTTTAATTGTAAGTAAGAGCAAATGGAATGAACAGTTTGGTGACGTAACAGATGTGGATGCTAAATACCATAAAACAGATGATGAAGAATCCATCGGCAATCTTCTGAAAAACTGTGGCAGGTTGTAATGTTGGCCAGTGTTCCACCTACGGTTGCAAACGAAATTGAGCAGGGAGATGTATTTAATATTTGGCTAGTGACAATTCAGCTCTTATACTGAGCTATCTTGTTTTCGGCATCAACTCTCAAAAAAAGTCATAGAACCATATTTATGATTATATGATAGAGTTGTTGAGGAGGGTAGGGAGGATTTTACGTACTCTATTGATCGTAATTAAAAAAAAAAAAAATCCTTTTGGCTAGTGTTCTCCAATTCGGAACACGCCAGAGATCTCGTGACATAGCTCCTGCGGGGCCCGACGAAGTTCAAGAAACGTAATAAGTGATGTTTTACTCAGTCAGCAATTTCACCGGTCCACACACGTGTAGTGGAGTATATGTAGGGTTGAGAAAAACTTACTCGGCGAATTTCATAGATTAAATTCTTTCTGTTCATTAGACAAATAACCTTGTTTTCATGAGGCTGTCTTGAAGACACTATAAAAGTACGGTTCCTCAGCTGCTGATGTCTTGAAATTTAATAACTATTAAAAATTGTGATTAGCTAAAGAAATAAATTCATAGATCAGATTAATAATTCTGTCGTAGAATAAAGAGACGTAGATTAGTACAGTAGAGCAATTGAGAACGACTGGTTGGGCAGCAAAAGACGTAAACAGAGGAGAAGATGGCCTTGAGTGGTTTCGATAAACTAAATACAGTTTTCAAAACTAAGTTTACAGGTGTAATGGAAGTGGGAGGGACAGACAGCCAAGTGAATTGAGAGGACTGAGATGTGACCTAATGGAGGGCTGGTTGATGAAAAAATATATATCTATAGTAGCAACATCATACGGCTGAAGGACGTAATATACAGAGAAATGTAGAGGCCACTATGGAGCACTGCATGTCAAATGATGATGGTGAAATACACCCCTAATATTAAATGGTAGTTACAAATACAAACCTGTTAGGGTACGAAATTAAAGAGCTTCAAATCAGGAATGAAAGCGGTAGGTAATGAAAATGTTCATTATGAGCTTTTTTCCTTTAGTGTTCACCGAGTGATAAAACGGTGTATAGAATTGGTACGTAACCTCATTTTTATTCAGATTTTTATGTGTCCTATTTCCAAGTAGATTAAATTAAAATATGAGATCTGCTGTAATTTTCAGATTGGTATCCTTGTGGAATAACGCAGTTTAGTGTGCAAAGTGGTTTCAAGTGTTTTTTTTGGTGACTTGTTTCCATAATTAATATGACAGGTTAAGCCGAGGTAGCAAAGGATCAACATCATGAATTTAGCGTCTTGGGGCCTGTTTCTGATGCTTCCAGGTGGAGGGAAACGACTTAAGGAAAACATACTGCTTAGTTTCTGTGGTAGCACAAATCCTGGGAAGTACAAGACTACCGTGTGTCCTACAGCAATGCCATATCTTTCTTGTTATTACAAGGCACAGGAGGCATCACAATTCTTGGGCTGCAACTGATCGCCTTCACAAGTAGCACACTTTGAGTACAAGCTATTCGTAAATGTACAAACATTCAAAAGAGAAAATAATCTGAAAGTGATGATCGGAGAGGCTATATCAGCCCCTATCCCGACCGACAGAAGAACATACAAACCTGTGGGTTAGCGAAGTTAGTTTCACTTATCACGTCTCGACCATCCGCCATCCCAGATATTCAAGTTGTAAATGGGGCCAGCACAGAAAACAGAGACTATCGAAGTTGCGGACTTTGCGACCTGCCACCATGATTTGTGAACCACCACCTGAGTAGGGGACGAGAATGAACGATCGGGTTTATACAAATGTTTGTCGCCAAACAATCAGTCGTCAGCCTAGAGACCGATGGCACACTGGTGTAAAACAGTTCCTATTTTTGATGATAAGTTTATATGATTGTCAGCAGGTTTATTGACTGCATCAGCTACAACTAAAGTAATTGGAGATGAAAGTGTTGAAAGGAAGCTATGTAACACTAATCATTCATCAGTAAAAGTCAACTGTTTAACTATACAAAATAACTCTGATACAGCGGAAATTACATGTAGATCTACTCAGTAACACTATCTGGAAACCAATTTCAGAAGTGTTACACGCGATACCTAAGTAAATTGTTCGATAGCATCGTCTCCAATGTCTATTTACACTTTCTACTAAAAATCTTTAATGTTGACAGATGTGGCATAACATGCGAAAATACTATGTCCCCTGTAGATTAGAGTCACGAAAATTTCTAAGTCCGTAATGCTTCTGCACTACATTGTCATACACCGCCTAAAATCTATCTTACAACACTTCGCAAATATGAGTTTTGAAACCAGATTTTCTTTGCTATTCCACCTCTGACCACGAAGTGTCTACACACTGTGCCCCCTTCTCGGAGTCTCGTCACATAGTCTCACTTATAGTATACGTTCCTCCGCTACGGCTATCAGCTTGCTTACCATTGACTACCGCTGTTCCCACCTCCACACAATGCTGTACCCTCATTTATGACGAGCAATTACAGTGGTACATCTTTTGATCCAATAGGCCAAATAAAAATAAATACAAATTCTTAGAAAGTGTGCTCTAATGTAGATCAAAAAGATACTAAACACAATATATTTTATCAGGAGCCAGATTAAAATTTCATCACTTCGATACATGGTTGCTTCCTCGATAATTTGTTACTGTATCATTTTGGTAACAACATGTAATCTGTACATTCTCAACATGAAAGTAAGTTTACTGGAAATATGGAAGTAATGTAACCTATTTTTGCATGCTGCTGTGTGTTTATCGAAGTATTTTTAAATTTAATTTGGTGGAATTTCGATTTCAGTCGCTTGTGGTGAGGGCTGCATCTTTACGTCAGTGACTGCTGGTGTAGGCGTGGCTCGGCTGATGCAGTACTTGCTCCGGCCTCTAAGTGCCTTTACCACTCTAAATTGCACACCAGAGATCGTTTGAAGCAACAGCATGCCGTTAAGGTACTTCCTTACGGTTAATACCTGTATCCCATATACACGTACTAACGTTCCTATCTGCAGTCCTTCGAAAGGAAACCATCAAATTCTCTTTCTAATCCTAGCGGGCGACATAGGTTTAAGTTGTCCTCACCGAGTACTCTCTATTCGACGTTCATCGCTGGAATTCTGTTAAGTCAGTGAAACTCCCAAAACAGGAGTTGCCCAGTAATATTTAGTTCCGTTGAAAGCGTCCTAGAACTTCATTTCCACTCTGAATTTACGCTGGGAAATTCTCGATTCAGGTCAAAACAGATGTCGATGTTTCCAGTGCGATATCTCAACTTCGTTACAAAAGGTGAGAAAACGGCTTTTGAGTTCGTTTTCCGTAACGATCCGATTTATTGTAAACTTCTTGAATTTCGAAAGTAGACCAGCATTGCGTCTGTAAATGTGTCCACTCTCTCCAAGCCTGCGTTTCCTATTCTGATGAAAGCAACTAAATCCAAGTGGTATAACTCAAGAAAAGAAATATCTTTTTTCTAATCACTGTGATGTGAGCCTTGGAACCAGTGACATTAGGGTGCCATACTTAAAGGGCGAAAGGATATTGTAAATCTACATTTAGGAAAAAATCAACACACATCAAAAAAAGTTTTTCATCACTCCGGTTCCCAGAACTGCTGAAAACAGACGTTGACTGCGGGTATTTTATCACAGACACAGTCCTTCTGACTGTTCAGAGATGTCACTAAACCCGCCCAAAGAGGTAAACAACCATGCATGAGCAGCGCCTATTACACGGAGGCGGTCCGACAGCCGATCAGTTCCAGTCATTCCAGCAGGAAGGAGGTACAGGGCTCGTGTTGTCTGTAGTTCGACCATGCCTAGACGGTCAATACAACGGTTCGATCGCGTCCGCATTGTTACTTTGTGCCAGGAAAGGTTTTCAACGAGGGAAGTATCCAGGCGTCTCGGAGTGATCCAAAGCGATGTTGTTCGAACATGGAGGAGATACAGAGAGACAGAAACTGTCGATGACATGCCTCGCTCAGGCCGCCCAAGGGATGCAGTGGATGGCCGCTACCTACGTATTATGGCTCGGATGAGCCCTGACAGCAACGCCACCATGTTAATAATGCTTTTCGTGCAGCCACAGGACGTCGTGCTACGACTCAAACTGTGCACAATAGGCTGCATAATGCGCAACTACAGTCCCGACGTCCAAGGCGAGCTCCACCTTTGCAACCACGACACCATGTAAAGTAGTGCTCATGGTCCCAACAACATGCCGAATGGACCGCTCAGGATTGGCATCATGTTCTGTTCACCGACGAGTGTCGCATGTGCCTTCAACCAGACAATCGTCAGAGACGTGTTCGGAGGTAGCCAGGTCAAGCTTAGACACACTGTGTAGCGAGTGCAGCAAGTTGGAGGTTCCCTGCTGTTTTGTGGTGGCATTATGTGGAGCCGACGTACCATGCTGGTGGTCATAGAAGGCGCCATAACGGCGGTGCTATACGTGACTGCCACCCTCCGACCGACAGTGCAACCATATCGGCAGCGTATTGGCGAGGCATTCGTCTTCATGGACGACAGTTCGCGCCCCCATAGCGCACATCTTGTGAATGACTTCCTTCAGGATAACGACATCGCTCAACTAGAGTGGCCAGCATGTTCTCCAGACATGAACCCTATCGAACATGCCTGGATAGATTGAAAAGGGCTGTTTATGGACGACGTGACCCACCAACCACTCTGAGTGATCTACGCCGAATCACCGTTGAGGTGTGGGACAATGTGGACCAACAGTGCCTTGATGAACTTGAGAATAGTATGCCACGACGAATACAGGCATGCATCAACGCAGGAAGACGTACTAGTGGGTATTAGAAATGCGGTGTGTACAGGAATCTGGGCCACCACCTCTGAAGGTTTCGCTGTATGGTAGTACAACATGCAATGTGAGGTTTTCATGAGCAATAAAAAGCGCGGAAACGATGTTGATCTCTATTCCAATTTTCTGTATAGGTTCCAGAACTCTTGGAACCGAGGTGATGCAAAACTTTTTTTGATGTGTGCGTTTCATGATGCGAAGACGAGTTACAAATAGTGCACGAATTTCTGTAATATTTAATCCCTCTTAAAACTACCTCCTTCAATAATGAAAAAAAGTTTGAACAGGCCTTGAAGGCCCAACGGTACCGACAGCCCCCGTGTCATCGTCAGGTCTTTGGCGTCATCGGATGCATGTGGTCAGGACACCGCTCTCCATTTCGTTTCAGTTTCCGTGACTGATATCGCTACTTCTCAGTGAAGTAGCTCCTCAATTGGCCTCTCAAGGGCTGCGTGAACCCCGCTTGCCAACAGCACTCGGCAGGTACAGACGGTGGCCCATCCAAGTGCTAGCCAAGCCCGACAGCGCTTACCTTCGGTGATACGACGGGAACCGGTGTAACCACTACGGCAAGGCCGTTCGCAACTATCTCCTGTAGCTAGTTTTAATTATTATGAAACGCGACCAGTTCTTCTATTTCCGCCGATGCCTCGTAGGTCCGCTACAGTGAGCTAAGCAGAGCATAGATGTACACTACTATTAAAACTACATAACTGCATATCTTTCAGCAACCGAGTAAAGCGACACCAAACTCACAGGAAATATCTGTTTAGCTGGACATCAGATCGGTTAAAATGAAAACACAGGACTATATCGGTTAAGGCCATTTTTGTCACGCAGTCTAATTACTTACTTCGAGGGCAATCTCACTGGAAACAACCAGAGTCGTTTCCAAATTACTACAGGCACGGATGCTGACAAAGAAGGTTAGATAATGTCTAGTATCAGGCGCCCAGAATTCTGAGTAGTCAATGAATTTGCGGCGTAGAATTTGGGTGGAGTGGAGTTTGACTGGGGGTTGTACAAGCGTGGCGTATCATTGATATTTCCTACACTAGACAATATATTGGAACATCAGAGCGGCTACAAATATTAATCCTTTTCTCTCAGTTTCGTTTCAAAAATAAAAATTTCAGGAATCTATTGATACAAGAAATAAAAAAAATATGCCACACCAAACAGAAATACAACAGGCTTATTTCATTAAGAGCAATAATAATATACATGAGATCTTATGCTAAAATGCATGTACACATTTATAAACAAAAGAATTTTGCTTCAGCCCAGAATATCTGTACAAGAGGGCGTCAAAATAAAATAACCTGTATCTGCTCGGGCACCAAGCAAAAGAACAGACTAGTTTCTACTTGCTAATAACTTTACAAATGTGCACTAAAATAAACCAGGAGAAGCAGCTGCCTCGCTATAATTGTCTACAGTCCACTACCAGGAACAGGCTCCTACAGACAACAAAACCACACATAACTGTACTACGTCGACCACAACAAAATGCAGATAATCAAAGGCACAAGGACATAAAACATAGATAAGCAAAAGACACAGTGACTTACTGCTAGTAAACTGTCATTGAGAAATGGGCAAGACCCTTTTACGATATGACAACAAACAATGTTAGACTCTATGCCACCATGGCCGCGCCCTGTTGAACATTTGCCAGTAGTTTTGACACAATCACTTTCCACACAGCCTTGACATGTTTTCATGAAACAGTGAAACAGCAATCTGAATCTAGCTGATTTTAACTATCGCGGGACGCGCCGCCGCAGCGTGAACTATTCCTCTGAACTCTGACGATTACTGCTTGCCAATGCCGAATACCCTTAGGTGACAAAAGTCAAGGGCTGGGGATATGCACTTATATAGATGACAGTACTGTCGCATACACAAGGTGCAAAAAGGGGAGTACTTGGTGGAGCTGTCACTTGTACTTCGGTGACTCATATGAAAAAATTTCCTATGTGATTATGGCCGCTCGGCGGGAACTGTGTGTGAATTCCTAAGGGACCAAACTAGTGAGGTCATCGGTCCCTAGAGTTACACACAAACTAACTTACGCTAAGAACAACACACACATCCATGCCCGAGGGAGTACTCTAACCTCCGGCGGGAGGGGCTGCGCATTCCGTGACATGGCGCCATAAACCGCTCGGCCACTCCGCGTGGCTCGATGGGAATGGTAGTTGGAGTACACACATAGGACGTTCCATTTCGGAAATCGTTAGGGAATTCTGTATTCAGAAATCGAAAGAGCCAAGAGTGTGCCAAGAACACGAAATTTAAGGAATTACCTTTCACCACGGACAACGCCGACGGCAGAACAGAGCCGTTCGTCTAGAGTTGCCGGTGCTAACGGAAAAGCAAAACTGCGTCAAATAATCTCAGAAATCAATGTGAGACGTACGATGAATGTACCCTCTCGGACAGTGCGCCGAAATTTGGCGTTAATGGCCTATGAAAGCAGACGATCGACGTGAGTGCCTTTGCTAACAGCACGACATCGCCTGCAGTGCCTTTGCTGGGCTCGTGCGTTGGCGGTTGGACCCTCGGCGGCCGGAAAACTGTGGTCCTTTCAAATGAGAGCTGATGGTAGGGTTCGAGCGTAGCACAGACCCCACAACGCCATGGACCCAGATTGTCAACAAGGCACTGTGCAAGCTGGTGGTGGCTTCATATGATATAAGCTGTGTTCTCATGGAATGAACTGAGATCCTCTAGTTCAGATGACTCGACCATTAACCATTCACAGCCGTTCATGGACATTATATTCCCAAACCACGACGGAATTCCGACGGATGACAGTGCGCCATGCCATGGGTTGCAGTTGTTGGCTATTGTTTTGAAGATCATGATGGACGCCTCGAGCCATTGGTTTAGGCACTCGGATACTCAAAATGAATTCTAGCGAACATTTATGGAACATAATAGAGAGGTCAGTTCGTTCACAAAATCTTGCACCAGCAACACTTCCGCAAGTATAGACAGCTACAGAAGCAGCATGGCTAAATATTTTTGCAGGGGATTTCCAATGACTTGTTAAGTCCATGCAATGTCGAGTTGCTGCACTATGCCGGGCAGAAGAAGGTCCGACATATTAGGATGAGTCACCTAACTTCTGTCATTTCAATGTATGGCCCAAATAGCACTGTCTTACCGTAACCAGTTTCGCTGAATATGATCTGTCGTGTTCTCACAGGCCACATCAAGATGATACCGTCTGCTACCCCACCTCGACAATGTATGTTTTGCAGATGGTCGTGCCCCATGCTGCCCATTGCAGCACACTGCTGCTGTCTTCATGCTCCTTGCGATTCTATGGGGCTCGCCTCTGCAGGGTTTGTTTTGCTTGGTGATCACCCACGAGCTCCCAACCTGATCTGCGCACCTTCAAAGAATGACTGCGACTGACATCTTGGTTCAAAGACAAGTATGGCCGGAGTGTCATCAACATGCTGACGCAGCCAGACGACTTGTCCACTGCAGCCCCTAATGACCTCTGATGGGGAGATGACAAGCTGTTTATGAAGGGCTGTGCTTCCACCCTGTATTGTGTTAGCAAAAGACACGTCAAACATGTGGGAAAGAGGCCGCAAAGCTGAATTTTTTTCCGTTTTCTGCCAATTAACGTATGTCTCTGATTGGCCAAATCGGTTTGCACGCAAAGACCGTTCACCGATCTTAGAATGCCGGGCTCCAGCTCGTGATTGGCTTGTGCGAAATTTGGGGAAGTCAAAAAAGAGAAATGTGCTTTTGGAACCGAGATGAGGAGGCAACACAGAGAAAGGGAGATCGTCTCTTGTACAAGTCTCTTGTACTGGCGCTTCGCTACTAAAGAATTGCAGGTCTCTACTTAAACGGTGAGACTTGTGTCGTTTGCTAGGGTGCGACTTAGAGCCTGTGCCAGTCACCTTCTGAACCATCAGAGGTACTGCTTATATCATCACGGTCACAACGAGTTACGCGTTTTTTTATTTGTCTTGAGTCGGCCACCCAAACATTTGACGTATTCCGACACGCACAGTCGGGGCACTCAGTCAGATTGGTTTGGCAGACCAGCAAACGGGTCCGCCTGCACACTGGAATCCGTCGGGGTTTCAGAGGCTCTTAGGGAAGTACCTACATTCTGAATTAACTGAACGCGAGACTCCGTACTTGCATTTTTCGGGAACGCGCATTTAGTAACAAATTGCCGCTGTCCATGACTTCAGTCGCCTTGACCAGTAGGATGGTGAAGTATTTGCTGCTGCGACGTAGGGCTCTAATATCTATTTCTCAGCACCCTGTTCTTTCGAACCATATTTTCCCTTTTTTTGTATGGTAGAATGTAGATGCTTGGTGGTGGCGTAGTTTGATGCCATAACCTGGATTCACATGTATGAAATGAGATAGAGCGAGTAGTGTTCTGGATAGTGTCGTGTGTCGATCCCCAGCAGATCACTTTGTCCACCATAGATCCCGTTTTAGTTCAAAATGGTTCAAATGGCTCTGAGCACTATGGGACTTAACCGCACGGCCACTTCGGCCGGCTGGGAAGTTATGCCTAAAGAACAGTGTGGATGTGTCCCTTTGCCATCTCTGGCTTTATATCTGCTTATCTGCTTTCGTTTCAAGTTGTCAATCCGCATTCAGAACCACGAGCGTTCCATAATACCTGATGGGGTTGGTGGGAGGGGGGGGGGGGGGCGATCCGTCGTAGTGCAAGTGCACAGGGTATTGTGGTCCCGTTCTCAGGCGGCTATAGTGTCAGGGCGACGAACGTTTGGCCCATACATTAAAACCATGTACTCGGTGTCTATAGCTTTGCGAAGAGGCATCGTAGAGGACTTAAAGACGTAACACGTATGAAACTTGATTCTGTCTGCATCAACATCAGTACTCTTCAATTCACATTTAAGTAACTGGCAGAGGCATTGTCTTTATTTACCGATGTAAAGCGTGGCAAACCACTATGCTGCATTCAAGAGAAGAACTCCAACAAACGTCTTTCCTATTGCAAAGAAAGTAGACGAACAAGAAACTCAGGCACAGACCGTGTATTTAACGTGTGCGCTCGCTATGAGTCTCTGCTCTACTGTTGTACATGGGAACTACAGAAGGTAAGTTACGCATGTCATCTCACGCTAAGACCACTGCCCAACAAGCACGGCGCATTGCCAGAAGAGTGTGGTGTCACCGCCAGACACCACACTTGCTAGGTGGTAGCCTTTAAATCGGCCGCGGTCCGGTAGTATACGTCGGACCCGCGTGTCGCCACTGTCAGTGATTGCAGACCGAGCGCCGCCACGCGGCAGGTCTAAAGAGACTTACTAGCACTCACCCCAGTTGTACAGCCGACGTTAATAGCAATGGTTCACTGACAAATACGCTCTCATTTGCCGAGACGATAGTTAGCATAGCCTTCAGCCACGTCATTTGCTACGACCTAGCAAGGCGCCATTATCAATAGATATTTAACTTGTGATGCCTGTACCGTCAGACCGATGTACACCACTTATGGATTAAAGTTAAGTATTACATCAACTACGTACTTTATTTGCTACTGTTAATTCCCTTAACTGTTCAAGACCTCGCGCCAGCCTGCGTGAGCTTAAGCGCGTGCCTTTCGGCTTCCTCTCATAGTGACTTGGCTGTCTTGCCAAGTCACAACAAAGAGAGTACCAAAACGTCAAAATTACATACATATTGACCGTGAAATTCTGGCTGCTTATGGACCAAATGCAATGTCGCGACCAGCGTCAGTGAAATGATACAAAAAATTGGACCAAGGTCGCAGAGACATGGCTTATGCTGATTGGAAGTCCAAAGCTTGTACAAACGATTTCTGCCTTATCTACCGGAAGAACATCAGGGGGGAAAGAGATTATCCACTGACGAAGACGTATTTGCGCAGCAGTTCTGGAATGGCTCTATGACGAAGGAGTGGCTTTACATCATCGATCGGTTAGAACGTTTCGACCGGTGTTTGCAGTGATTTGGTAACTTCTGTGCGATACGTGGCACGATTGTTATTTTGGTTACAAGGTTGGCACAGCGATGGTTTTACGAGTCGCTGGTCAGAAATGATGCTTGCTCCGTTTGGCGAAAACAGTGATATCTCACGGCTCCAAGCCGTGGCATGGAGTTTGCTGTGAACCTAGTTTATGGGTTGTTGACTGCGGAGGGCGCAGAGCGAAGGATAAAAGCAGTGGAGGCACACTGTCTCGGGCAGAGTACGGACTTGGCTTTTTGCATCGTGTTTTTCTCTGGTGTCGAGTGTTTTTTACTACTTGCACAATATACAATTAGCATGACCCGTACGTAAATGTGATTAGCATCTGCCCAGAAAGTTGGTGTTTCGACCAGCTGATGTTTGCTAACTCCGCCCTCGTTTGGCAACAGTGGCTGAGGCGTTTTAATTCGCCGAAAATTGTGGTAACTTATTAGAGATTAGCTACTTGTCAGTAATCAGCTTTCATGCCACAGTGAATGACTGTAAATTCGTGTTAAGTTATGTAGTTAACGTGTCGTTCTCTCTTGAGCCTAATACTGAACTCATTGAGGTAAACATTTGAGTAACAGTTGAAATGCTTCTCAACTATTTGTGCGGATGAGGATTGATTGTGCACCCAGAATGATGCTGTATAAGTCCATGTGTGTAATGGAACCAGCTGGACCTTAATAGCAGCCCCGTTTCACAAGACTGTCCGCGAACCATCGAAATATTGGTTTTACTATCATTAAGCTAAATTTTAAAAACGATGTTGATTTTATACGTGGTGATCTTTGTACGTTACTTGGAGGCTTGCTATTCAAAGCTGTAGATGCATTTGGACCGCCTACCTCTTAGTGTTTAAAAGGTGAACTACACTGGCGTGCTAAACTGAAGGATGACAGTAACTGTCGAATGACCTGTCACTGCCAAGTAACATGACTCACTGAGCTTGGACAATACATAGAAAGAACTGCTACATTTTACACTCGTGCTCATAAATTAAGGATAATGCTGATACATGGTGAAACAACTATCTGGTGGGCGGTTTGCGGGTTTAAATCACCTCGCGGTATGACCATGCGGTGCATTTGACCTGCGGTCGTCGCACGGTGGCGCTGCCAGCAATCCACATTTGCAGAGGTGTGTTGGTGCATGTCAGAGTACTGTGCAGCGAGTCAGAGTCCAGACGTTTTCAGACGTGCTAATGGTGACAGTGTGTTGAAAATGGCTCAAAGAACACATATTTATGACGTTATGAGGATTAGACTAGGGCGACTGGAGGCTCGTCAAACACGGCAGGTCGTAGCACAGGCCCTCCGAGTGCCACAAAGTGTGATCTCAAGATTATGGCAACGATTCCAGTAGAGAGGAAACGTGTCCCGGCGCTACGAGACGTCCAGAGTGTACACGCAGACGGCCACGTAGTACTGCAGGTAGCCTTGCCCAGGACCTTACTGCAGCCACTGGAATAATCGTCTCCAGACACACACAGTCTACAGACGACTGAAGAGATATGGTTCATTCGCCCGGGGACCTGCAAGATCGATTCCACTGACCCCTGGTCACAGGGGAGCCCGTAAAGCCTGGTGTCAAGAACACAGTACATGGTCATTAGAACAGTGGTCCCAGGTTATGTTAACAGACGAGTCCAGGTATAGTCTGAACAGTGACCTGTATGGAGGTCGTGGTTTGATGGTGTGAGGTGGGATTATGATTGGTGCACGTACACCCCTGCATGTCTTTGAAAGAGGTACTGTAACAGATCAAGTGTATCCAGGCGTCATTTTGCACCAGTATGTCTGCCTTTTCAGAGGTGCAGTGGGTCTCAACCTCCTCCTGATGGATGATAACGCACGGCCCCACCGAGGTGTCATCGTGGAGGAGTACTTTGATGCAGAAGATATTAGGCGAATGGAGTGGCCTGCCTGTTCTCCAGATCTGAACCCCATCGAGCACGTCTGGGATGCTCTAGGTCGACGTATCGCTGCACGTTTCTCAAACCCATAGGACACTTCAGGAGCTCCGACAGGCACTGGTGCAAGAGTGGGAGGCTATACCTCAGCAGCTTCTCGACCACCTGATCCAGAGTATGCCAACCAGTTGTGTGGGCTGTGTACGTGTGCATGGTGATCATATCCCATATTGATGTCGGGGTACAGGCACAGCGGCGTTTTGTAGCACATGTGTTTCGGGACGGTTTTCACGCCTTATCACCAATACTATGGACTTACAGAGCTGTGTCGTGTGTGTTCCCTATGGGCCGATGCTATTAGCGCCAGTTTTGTGTAGTGCCACACTGTGTGACACTGCTGGATGGCTTTTGGTGCATGTGTACGTGATGGAATACATCTACCCACCGATACAACAGACAGTGGCCTTATCGCAGTGGATACGCCGGTTCGCGTCAGATCACCGAAGTTAAGCGCTGCCGGGCGTGGCCAGCACTTGGATGGGTGACCATCCGGGCCGCCATGCACTGTTGCCATTTTTCGGGGGGTACTGAGCCTCGTGATTACAAATGAGGAGTTACTCGACCGAATAGTAGCCGCTCCGGTGAAAGAAAACCATCGTAACGACCGGGAGAGCGATGTGCTGACCTCGCGCCCCTCCTATCAGCATACTTATCTGAGGATGACACGGCGGTCGGATGGTCCCTATGGGCCACTTGTGGGCTGAAGACGGAGTGCTGTGCTACCGATACAACACGTACTCGATGGGGTGTAAATCGGGGGAATAGGCAGATCAGTCCAATCGCCCAATATATTTCCGTTTCAACAGCTCCTCCAGCAGCGCCGTTCGATGCTGTCGCGCATTGCCATCCATAGAAATGAAGTCAGGGCCCAGTACACCCTTGGAAAGACGCACACCGGGAACGAGTACAGTCTCACAATAATGCTGACTGGTGAGTATATCGCGTTCAAATATCTTGTGATTAGTACGCCAGTGCAACGCTGTATGTCTCCACGACACATGGACCACTAAAACGATCATGTTCGACGATGTACCTAGGTGTATTACGTGTTACCAGCTCTCACCGTATGAGGGTACTTCAAGAATCACACTCAGACTGAATCTGCTCTTACCCAGGAATAACACGCGCTCCATTTGATATGTTGTTAGAGAAGGCCGAAATGCACGCGTTAAACTCACGCAGGCTGGCGTGAGGTCTGAAACAGGATACGTAATGAATGCTATAAAGAAAAGTACGTAGCTGCTGGAATACTTAACTTTAATCCATCATTTGTATACATCGTTCTTGACGGTATGGTATAAAGAATATAAACTGTAACGGCGCCTTGCTAGGTCGGAGCCATTAACTTAGCTGAAGGCTATTCTACTATCTTCTCTGCAAATAAGCGAGGCTTCGTCAGTGTTGCATCGCTAGCTAAGTCCTCCGTACAACTGGGGCGAGTGCTAGTAAGTCTCTCTAAACCTGCCGTGTGGCGGCGCTCGGTCTGCAATTACTGACAGTGGCGACACGCGGGTCCGTCGTATACAAATGGACCGCGGCCGATTTAAAAGCTACCACCTAGCAAGTGTGGTGTCTGGCGGTGACACCACATTCCTCCCCCGCAAATCGGCGGACGGTTGTGTTATAAGGCTTCCGCCCGCCGTGGAGAGGACCCCATGTTGGCGTATGCGACGAGGTGGGGAGCCTAACAACAGGCCAGGCTGTGCCACCCGCACCCGGCCATTCGGTCCGAGAGGAGCTAGGAAACGCCTGAAAACCTAGTCCAGGGTGCACGCCAACATGCGGTGTATGCGCCCTAAGATAGTCAGGAGGGGCCGAAGATTCGACCTCCATCGCGTCGGGGTACCCGACGGGCGAAGATGACATCTGGTCCGGAGCGGGCAAGAGTTCCATGCCGGAGGACAGCTGGTCACGGGAAGCGATCGGCGGCGCGCGACTCAGGGAGGCGCCTGGCGGTTGCAGCGACGTGTCCACTGCGGGAGGCGCCGGCGGGAGAACAGGCGGCGGCGGCGGCGGCGGCGACGGCGGCGGCGCGTCGCCATGGGGCAAAATGGAAGGCAGCGTCGGTAACACCTGGGGATGAGGCGAGCCAGTAGATGGGTCCCCAGGGCGCTGACCGGACGGCACCGTCGCTGAAAGCAGACGGGGAGCGGCAGAACCCGTGCGACGCCAGAGACGCAGCTGATTGAGATGCTGACGCACCTCACCAGAGGCCCCCAAAACCAGATACATAGCGCGGCTGAGGCAGCGAAGAATGCGCCCTGCGAGCCAACGCCGTGAACCTCGGTAGTTGCTATAGTATACAACGTCGCCTGGAACAAAAGCAGTTGGCTGCCGCTGCACAGGAACGTGATACGGCGGATGCAGCAAAGACATCAAGGTTCGATGAGGACGACCGTGAAGCAACTCAGCCGGCGAGCGACCATCGCGGGGCTGAGAGCGATACGAGGACAAAAAGAGCAACAACGCGTCCTCCCGAGAATGCGACTCTTTCAACTTCAACATCTGTGACTTGAAAGTCCGGACCAATCGTTCAGCGGCACCGTTGGACTGAGGCGAAAATGGCGCAGATGGCAGATGTTGAATACCATTGGCCTTGCAGAATGACTGAAATTCTGCGGACATGAATTGTGGGCCATTGTCGTAAACAATAGTCTTCCACAGACTATTACTGAATGATTCGACCAGAACCAACCATAAAAAAAAAATGGTTCAAACGGCTCTCAGCACTATGGGACTTAACATCTATGGTCATCAGTCCCCTAGAACTTAGAACTACTTAAACCTAACTAACCTAAGGACAGCACACAACACCCAACCATCACAAGGCAGAGAAAATCCCTGCGTGGGAAGCGAGAACGCTACCGCACGACCACGAGATGCGGGCAAACCAACCATCGAGCATTCCATAATGGACCAGGAAAATCGATGTGTAAGCCTTGCCAAGGGGGTAGTGGCTTTCGGCCATGCAAAGAATTTCCGCGGTGGTGCGGATTGTTGGTCGGCACACGCCATGCAAGAAGAGCACATATTCGTAATCGCGGCATCGATTCCGAACCAAGTACAGTGCTGACGAGCAAGTTGTTTCGTTCGCACTATACCCCAATGTCCTTGGTGGAGAAGCCGTAAGACAGAGGACTGCAACGATCGTGGGACCACGACTCTGGACTGATCATTATCAGAACGAAACAGCAAAACACCACGTCGTACAAAAAGTCTCTCCTTGTGAGCAAAAAAATCTGCGAACCAACGGATCCGCGATCCGCGACTTTGACAAGGGCCATTGCGTAGCAACAAAACGCAAAACGGTAGCAAGGACAGGGTCAGCAGCTGTGGCTGTAGCTACAAGACGAAAATCAATCGCAAACGATTCGACCACGTCATCGGGTTCCGCATCAATGAACATGCAAGCAAGTTCGGAAGAATCGAATGCTCTGTCCTCAGCAACAGGCAAACTGGACAACGGATCGGCGTTTCCGTGCTTAGCAGTGGACCGATACAAGATATCGTAGCTGTACTGCGAGAGGAAAATAGACCAGCGAATGAATTTCTGCGCTGTACGTGGAGGTACAGGCTTGTTCGGATGAAAAAGCGACGTCAAATGTTTGTGGTCTGTGATGATGGTAAAGTGACGACCATACAAGAAATCATGAAACTTTGTAACACCAAATACGAGAGCCAAAGCTTCTTTCTCGATCTGTGAATAATTTCTTTGCGCCGATGAGAGCAATTTGGACGCAAAGGCAATAGGGCGATCATGCGAACCATCTTTGTGCGCAATCACAGCTCCGATCCCGAAATCCGATGCATCTACCATCAACAAAAGGGGTTTCTGGGGATCGAATGGCGTAAGGCAAGTAGTAGAAAGCAACGCCGATTTCAACTGGCGAAAGGCGCGTTCGCATTCCGTCGTCCAGACGAACGGAACACTTTACGGCGTAAGCGATGAAGAGGAGCTGAAATGGGATAGGCTTGCGGCACATAGTTAGTATAATAATGAAGTTTTCCCAGCACACTCTGTAGCTGCTTCAAATTCTGCGCGAAGGCAAGTCTTGTATGGCACGGAGGTGCTCTGGACTCGGATGTATGCCTTGGGCATTGATTACATGTCCCAAATATGGTAAGTCACGAGCAAAAAACACACATTTGTCCTTCCGCAAGCGAAGACCATTTTGTCGCAAGACCTGAAATAATGTTCGGAGGTTGGCTAAATGTTCTCCTTCCGTCTTTCCGGAGATCACAATATCGTCCAGATAGTTTGCTGCAGTAGGGAACGACGCACAAACGGTTTGTAAATATTGCTGGAACAATGCAGGGGCAGATGCACACCCTAATGGCAGTCTTTTGAATCGATACAAACCAAGATGCGTGTTAACCACCAATACGCGCTGGGATTCTTCGTCCACCGGTATTTGCAAGTACGGATCTGCTAGGTCCAACTTCGAAAAATATTTACCCGGGCACAGTTTGTCAAAAAGATCTTCCGGGCGGGGTAAAGGAAAAGTTGCAATCACTAGTTGGGGATTCACTGTTGCCTTGAAGTCCACGCAAAGTCTCAATTTTCCGGAAGGTTTAGGCAAAATTACTAAGGGTGAAGCCCAGAGAGAAGCCTGCACACGTTCAATTACATCTTGCGATTCCAAATCGTGTAATGTTCTTGCGACGTCATCACGCAATGCGTGGGGAACATTGCACGCTCTGAAAAATTTCGGTTGTGCGTTTACTTTCAGTTCCAAATGTGCTTCATAGTTCTTAGCGCAATCAAGGCCCGGTGCACAAATGTCTGCAAAGTCGTCACATAGACGAGAAACACTGGCTGAAGTCACAGTCTGGTTCACTGATAGGACCTGATTTACGATAGACAAGTTAAACAACTGAAATAAATCGAAACCAAACAAGTTCACTGCAGAAGAAGAACGAAGGACGTAAAATGACACAAGTTTTGTTTGTCCCTTGTATGTTGCAAGAAGGCTGCACTGTCCTAATACAGGGATATGCTGTCCGGAATAACTATGTAACTGAACATTTGCGGCACGCAACGGAGGTGTGCCCAGTTGTTTGTACGTGTCTTTATTGATCAATGAAACTGCAGCTCCGGTATCGAGCTGGAATGGGATCACGTTGCCATTAATGTCCAAGTCTAAAAAAAGTTTATTGTCCTGCTGACGACAAGAGCGACTGTCTCGTGCAACGTGAATAGACACTGGTACAGAAGCACTTGCGACTTGACGGGATTTCCGTCGACGTCGACGCACACTATTTGTGGGTCGAACACAGTCACTGTTAGAAGGAGCGGCACTGGGCGCAGTGGAATTAACTACATGAATGTCCATGGGCGAAGGTTCACGAGCCTGAGTATTCGTGGTTCGATTCCGACGCGAAGCAAAGGGCCTGGAATGGGTTTTAGTGTCCGATCTGAGCTTTTTCTGGCAAACACTCTGAACATGTCCTTTTTTATTACAGAAAAAGCAAATAGCTTGGCGTGACGTGCAATTCTCATGCGAATGTCTAGTAGCACACCGCGGGCATGATTTTAGTACTGCATTTGCATGCTGGCGCGGGACACGTGGCTGCGCGGACGTGCGCGAGGGCTGTTTACAGTTCCGTGCAGCTCGCCCGGCACACAGCTGGCGAAGTTTCAAATGATTCCTGAGCAAAGTCAAGTGTGTCTTGCCTATCCAATATGTCTATCACTTGGTGAAGGGAGGGATTGACTAATTTCAAAATTTGCTCCCGTATACGAACATCAGAAACGTTCTGTGCAATTGCATCACGCACCATAGTATCTGAATAAGGGAGTCCACATTCACACTCAAAAGCACAATCCTTTGTAAGGCCTTGCAAAGTTGCAACCCACTCCCGATTAGTTTGACCGGCCGTACGTTTTGTACGAAAGAACGTATACCGTGTTGCAACTACATTAACTGATTCCTTGAAATAGGCATCTAAAGCAGAAAAAATTTCTTCGTAGGACAGAGTTGCTACGTCGCGTCGGGGAAATAATTTCACTATCACACGGTACGTTTGCACCCCTACACACGCCAATAAATGAGGCTGCCGCTCGTTAGCTTGAATTCTGTAGGCGGCGAGATGAAATCCAAATTGGCGTGACCACTCCGTCCAGCTTTCCATCGCCGCATTGAATTGTCGAAACGGCGGTGCAACTGCGTGTGTTGGCTGCAGCAGCGGTGGAGCGGCGGCTGCCGCATCGTTTTGCATTGCACGTTGACCCTGAACGAGCTGTCCAAGGGCATCCAATAACGCCTGCGTCTGCTGATTCTGCAAGCGATAAAATTCGGACAGTACATCTGGAGATTGTGGCGAAGCCATGACACAAGGAACCTAAGCAAGTATAAATAAGACCGTTTTTATCCTCGTTGCCACTTGATATGTTGCTAGAGAAGGCCGAAATGCACGCGTTAAACTCACGCAGGCTGGCGTGAGGTCTGAAACAGGATACGTAATGAATGCTATAAAGAAAAGTCCGTAGCTGCTGGAATACTTAACTTTAATCCATCATTTGTATACATCGTTCTGGACGGTATGGTATAAAGAATATAAACTGTAATGGCGCCTTGCTAGGTCGTAGCCATTAACTTAGCTGAAGGCTATTCTAACCATCTTCTCTGCAAATAAGCGAGGCTTCGTCAGTGTTGCATCGCTAGCTAAAGCCGACCGAAGTGGCCGTGCGGTTAAAGGCGCTGCCGTCTGGAACCGCAAGACCGCTACGGTCGCAGGTTCGAATCCTGCCTCGTGCATGGATGTTTGTGATGTCCTTAGGTTAGTTAGGTTTAACTAGTTCTAAGTTCTAGGGGACTAATGACCTCAGCAGTTGAGTCCCATAGTGCTCAGAGCCATTTGAACCATCGCTAGCTAAGTCGTCCGTACAACTGGGGCGAGTGCTAGTAAGTCTCTCTAGACCTGCCGTGTGGCGGCGCTCGGTCTGCAATTACTGACAGTGGCGACACAGCTGGCGAAGTTTCAAATGATTCCTGAGCAAAGTCAAGTGTGTCTTGCCTATTCAATATGTCTATCACTTGTTGAAGGGCCGATTTAAAAGCTACCACCTAGCAAGTGTGGTGTCTGGCGGTGACACCACACCATTCCTCGTTGGTGCAGTCCCTATCCTCTTCTCAGCACTGCAAACAGTATCGTCTATGTGTGGGTGCCAACGCAACACAACGAAATGGTCGTCTGGCGAAGAGACAATCCACACGGTGTCACCATACCACTATGGGGCGTGAGACCGCGTGCCTTGCAGTTCTGTAAAATGTGGTTGCAGTTTGAAGTGGATTCCTTCATGCCCGTTGCACAATGCAGCGGTCATCTGCTGCTGCAGTTGACCGTGGTCAACCTCTTCTTCGGGCAGCACTGCTTGTGGGTCGTAACACTCCCAACCAGAGTGAAACAACGCTGTGAGCAAAACCTAACTCATGGGCTGCAATCGTCACACTTTGCCCTTCTTCCAGTTTCCTGACGATTCTTCCCCAAGTGAAGTGAAGTAACGAAGACCTCCATTCTACTGCAAGGTAAGAGAATGAAATATTCACTCTGCAGCGGAGTGTGCTCTGATATGAGACTTCCTGGCAGAATAAAACTGTGTGCCGAACCGAGACTCAAACTCGGGACCTTTGCCTTTCGCGAGCAAGTAATCTACCATCTGAGGTACCCAAGCACGACTCACGCCCCATCATTACAGCTTTAGTTCCGCCAGTACTTATCCTCCTACCTTCCAAACTTTACCGAAGCTCTCCTGCAAACCTTGCAATACTAGCCCTCCTGGAAGGAAGTGAAATTTGGAAAGGAGGAGACGAGTTACTAGCAGAAGTAAAGCTGTGAGGAGGGGGCGTGAGTCGTGCTTGGATAGCTCAGATGGTAGAGCACTTGCCCGCGAAAGGCAAAGGTCCCCAGTTCCAGTCTCTGTCCGGCACACAATTTTAATCTGCCAGGAACTTTCATGCAAGGTATAGCTCGCTCATTGACAAACGCTATGTGTTTTTGTTACTGTCTCGTGTTGCCGGTCACTGCCATTTGGCGCTACAGTTATGTTGACCTCACGCCATGTGTCGTCCATCTTACTCTGTGCGATTGGTGACCTCTGGCAGCCTGCAGCCGTACGTTTACTCATTCCCATCGAATAATTGATACATTATGTTGCTTTATCTTGCTCGTACTTAAGTTCTGAAGCGCAATGTACTTGAGTTAAAATTAAAACGGATCGATCTGTCAGGTTCTTGTAACATGTACTGATCTTTAAATGTTGTTTTTTAAATATATGCCAGTTAGTGTATTCCGTCCCACACCTTCTTTCTAGTGGCCAGTTACGCCACACTTTGTTGAAAAATAGCGTCTTGTGTCTGAGTTACTGCAAAGTCTAGTGCAACATTCAATAAAAGTAACTTCTTCGCCTACCAGAACAAAGAAAACTTGGTTTTTGAAATTCCCTTGTAGCTATTAGACTGTTTTCCTTTAATCTATACAGATATTCACAATGTATACGACAGTAGAAAATGTCATACTGTTTTAATGGGAATGTCACCAAACTGTTGTACGTTGATAAATTCCCTGGTCGTACCAACTCATCACCATTCGTACTTGTAAATTTTATAAAAAAGTCAAGAATCGGAAGTGTGAAGAATAAAATAGACCAACGAAAGAGAACAGCAGAAGACGACAGAAACGCAAGTAACATGTTAGTAGCAGTAGCACACACTCTGCACATCACTACGTGGCACCTACTCGAAGCCTAGTGACCCCGGAATAAGTATATAACTCCACTGAAAATCAAAATCATGATTCTTCAGTCAATAATTCTACATATGATTAGCCTGCCCTCTCACAGCTTTTCACATTGTATTTTTGGTACAGAAGTTATTTAACAAGTTTGCATATTAACTGTTAAACACAGTTAAAACCGGTGGGTAGAACGTAGACAGTATAATTCTGTGTGCGTTGAAAACAAATGAAATATGAACATTCACTACAGAAAAACCACTGCACGCCCTAATTTCAGATACTGTAGAACAGTCATTATGCATAAAATGGACCAGGTGAGTGGCACATTTCGCAGAAATTGTACGAGTTACGTGGAGAGCAATTACGCTCCTATTTAGGATTTAGTTGAATAACATTCTCAAATTACATCATAATTACAGGAGATAGTTGTAAAACAGAACAGGTTTAACGTCAAATTTAAGAGCTATATTTCTCCGTAAAATTGGAGGGGGGGGGGGAGATTTATTTATTAATTTCTATGGAAGTAATGTTCAGACCTTAGCGCTATTCTAGCTAGTATGTTTCATTTTGACCTCCCCAGCTTATCAAATAAAGGTCTGGTACATTAATATCGCTTTTCAAACAAATAATGTTTATTTAATCTCACAGTCGCGACGCGTAACACAGTGTGATATATATCTGATACAAAATCTTTGTCCTCGTAGGCGGAATATACGCTCATTCTTTCACTACCGTTAATTCACACAATAATGTATTAAAAACAGTTCCATCAATTCTGACCGGTGTTTTAGTGAGGTTACCTCGGTTTTAAGGCAAATTCAGTAATAAGTACTCTCTTTCCCAAAGTGGAAATTCTCTCTAGTTGCACTTCGCTGGGATCTAGCTGAAAAGATTCTACGTGTAACATATACTTTATTCGGGTTCGCACAGTTCGAACGTTTTTCGTTGTTGAGTTGAGAAAATGGAAATGAATACGGAAACGCATGTGCCTGATACTCTTCATTTACATGTAACTGATTAACACTGAAAACTGAAGCACATCTGCCTGATAACTAAATATCGCACATGACTGAGGCTGTTAATTTAAGCGCAGAGGAAAACGATTTTATCCCTGCTAAGGCTAATCGGTGATGCCCTCTAAGAAACGTACGAATGACGAAATCACGACTCACAACATAACTATTTACTATTCTTTAACCAAACGCGCATAGTGGATAACGATTCTGACTGCAAAAAAGACAACCGACACTATCTGTTGAACTATTCTGTGGATAACCACATGTAAATCATTTTTGCAACCACGTTGAGCCGAGTCAGCTGCATGTCTTTTGACAAACTGCCCGCCAATTGTGACGTAATTTGCGAATGAGCTCGCAGCCACGGTATACAGTGTGCTGTTTATCTAAGGGACGTGGTGGAGGTGTGACCGGGGATGCGAGGCGTTGCCATGGCAGTAGAGAACTGGGCCCGGTGGTGCTTGGACGGTGGCGTCCACTCTCAATGTGAAGGGGGTAACAGGAGTTTGGCGGAGGTCCATGAACTCTTTGCTAACTTCAAGGGGAAGCAATATCTTGCCCCTAGTATTGCTGGGGTTACATGGAGGTTATAAGAGAGGGAAGAGATCTCTGGGTACAGCTTGCAAATAGGCCGCGGCGAGAGCGAACCTGTTTTGCTGGTCCCTTACATTGGTGGGTGGCCTCTTGAGTATTCAGGGTATTCATAAAAAAAACTGCTGAGGTTAAAGAACATGTTACTTGGTGTACCTTTATAACGATAGTTGGAGATTTTTTGGAGAGTGTGAAAGCTGCAAGAGTGCTAAACCCAATTCTAATTCGCGTAAGGGACTTTTGCAGTCGACTAGGTACGATTGATCTATGGAGATCCTTTTTATTGATTACATAGGACCTCTCCCTCGCACTCATGCTGGCAATAAGCATGTCTTTGTGGTTGTTGAGACCTTTCCCCGTTTCTGCGTGTTGATCCCGAGCGGCTACTTTGATCATTCACCACCATCTGAGTATTTTTTCCACCTTTGAACCACCTAGGTCTCTTGTGAGTGATAATGCTCCAGCTTGGGAACGGGGAAAATTTATTGAATTTCTATAATAATGGTACATCACCAAAAAGTGTAATATTTTTACATACAAGATCACCCTTGATCCAAATACATGCTCCTTCCTGTTCATTAAAGGGTTTAACAGAATGTAGTCAACCGTATCACCACCTCACCATACTACCAGGAACCCTCCTTTGTAGAACGAATTAATCGTTATTTAAAGGTAGCGCTGATCATTTTTCACCAGCTACGACATAGTCGCGTATACGAACAGATAATGACTGTGTGGACGATATGGCCTATTCTACACCTTATTTTAGATCTATGTGACGATGTTGTGCTGTTTGTATTCATATGTTTTGACGAAGCCATTATGGCCTTATCACTTTCGGACATTTTGTAGAAAATATCTAAGGATGGTCATTACGGACTGAAACCAGTCATCGTCGAAAGAATTGATATTGTGATCAAAGACTAGAATAAAAAACATCTGATCATTTTTCGTGGGAGTTCTCAAAGGTAGTGGCACCTTTCGATACCCTGGCTCAATTTAGCATTCAGTATGTCCCAACATGAGTCTCTTAGGGCCTTCCTGCCCTCACTTCTGCTTATCAGATGCATTCCCCTTTACCTAACTTAATGGTCCATTGATCGCTGAGCCGTTCAGCACCCGTAAGCGCCAACAACCAGTCTACTGAATACTTTCTTCTGTAGCTGGTTTGTAGAGAAACTGTTCATTGGAATCGGAGGATGGCGAGACACAACATCCATCACTCGCATCAGAAACTAGACAGGCATTACAGTCGTGGTCGTAACGACTTTAAAGATAAAGCAGGGGACTGTGTTTTTCAAAATGGTTCAAATGGCTCTGAGCACTATGGGACTCAACATCTTAGGTCATAAGTCCCCTAGAACTTAGAACTACTTAAACCTAACTAACCTAAGGACATCACACACACCCATGCCCGAGGCAGGATTCGAACCTGCGACCGTAGCAGTCCCGCGGTTCCAGACTGCAGCGCCAGAACCGCTAGACCACCGCGGCCGGCTGACTGTGTTTTCGTCGCCTTAAAAGGGGAGGCGGGTTACGCTAGTAAATTGGCTTCATGGTTCCTCCATGGTGCAGAAATGAAGTCCTCTTAGCGTCCTTTTGCGGATCTCCACACAGGCTCATATGAGCCAAGTCAACTATAATTAGGTAAAAAAAAAAAGGGGGGGAGCGGCCCCTGTCCCCCATTTTCTAGTTTTGGTGGAGGACGTTGACCTGTGTTGGCTCCCTTCTCTATTACAAATGGCCTGCCTTATCCACATGTGTTTGCAGCTACTATACAGACTGCACTGTTTATTTAGGGGGCGTGGTGGTGGTGCGTTGCTATGGGAGTAGTGAGCTGGGACCAATAGTCCGCCGGCCGCTGTGGCCAAGCGGTTCTAGGTGCTTCAGTCTGGAACCGCGCTGCTGCTGCTGCTGTCACGGGTTCGAATCCTGTATTGGGCATGGATGTGTGATGTCCTTAGGTTAGTTAGGTTTAAGTAGTTCTAAGTCTAGGGGACTGATTACCTCAAATGTCCCATAGTGCTCAGAGCCATTTGAACCAATAGTGATTGGGCGGCGACGTACTCCTCCCTCAGCGTCAAGGGAGTCGCGTGGCTTAAATTAGTGGCGAGGCATACTGACCTTCGGCATTTGGAAGTTGGTTTGTGTGCAATGGCCTTCTTAGTGTAGAGCTCGCTCAAGTCTTCCAGACTTGATTAATTTTCCGTGTGGCAATCTAGTTCCGCTTGACAGCTGGTTTGTGGCCACAGAGTTGAGCCCTCTTGTTGCTTGTTCACCTAGTCTGAATTTTGGCTCGGAGAAACCCACTTCTCTGAAAGAGTATACCGGACTTTGATAAGTGAGAGTGATTGTTCTGGCGATGTTATAGTCTCACTGCCTCGCCTGCCTCATTACCGGCGCATTTGCAAATTCGACTGGACCGAGTTGAAAATTTCTGGCTGTTTAGGTTTCCTGGTCCATGCCTTGCATTACTTGTGGAATTATTTTTCTAGCCTGCCATCTATTGTGATACCCACAGTACAGAGCGCTGCAGCTGTGGTATTGGTGAGTGTGAAGTGAAGGCCCGGACTTAGTCGCGCCTCCAACACGTTGCAGCGTCGCAGACAGTGTGGTATGCTGGTGTCTTTGCACCTGTGCTTGTACACGCAACGTCGACCTGCACCATCTTCATCGAGGAGGTCGCCGCTCGCCAAGTTATGTAATTGTAATATTTTAAATGCTTCAAAATAACTGGGGTTCTCCTCATTATAAACGTCGATGCCAGGGCTTCACAACATACGTGCTCGCGGAGCAAGCTGTGAGCAGCAAGGCGCGAGCACGGAGCAGCGCGAGCACGCTACCCCCACTACCGGACCAGAGCGGAGAGTGGGGAGAGTCACATGGGGCAAACAACAGCTGCCGCCAGTCAATGTAAATCCGCGGCCACCTGCAGGGATATCACTCACGAATTATTACTGCGACAAATGAAACAAATAAAGGAGAATGTACACACGCCACATAATTTTATTAGCTTAGTGTATGCCTCTACATTCGCATTAATTTGTGAACTGTTACACAATAAAAGGTGTCACTGAAGTGTGGGATTCTCGGTTATCTTGTACTTTTGCCCTTTGCAATTGCATCTATGTTCGGAGTAATTGTTCTTGTTCATTTTAGGCGCAGCGTGCAGTTTAAATTTCGATCAAACAATGCGTTTCTCAGGCGCGTCTTGTTACATTTCATTGCAGAGAACAGTTTTTCACAAACATACGTGGAACCGAACATTGATATTATTGTAGCCGCCAGTTTGTGCAAACGAGGAAATCTATCATGACGGAAGTGTCTGTAGAATTCCTAAATGTTTTTCTTGTTATGAAATTTGTCTCTGTATTCTCTGTCACACTGCAGGTCAATAATTTCTTGCTGCAGCTCAGGACGAATCTCTTAAATATTCGCTGAATATGGAGTGCTGTCAGATCTTGAAAGCGCTGATACAACTAAACTATGTGAGTAATGTTCACAGTCTTTGTGGACATCTTGCATGGATGATAATTTAGGAAAATGAGCTAGGTTTCCTGTTTCCAGCTGACTCACCCAAAGTGTCAATTTCATTTTAAAAGCTCGTATTCGATCTATGAAATGAGTAATTAGCAGATCTTTGCCTTGTAGTAAAATGTTCAAAGCATTCAGATGGCTAGTTAAATCTGCTAAGAACGCGAGATCACATTCAAACATGCGCGCACATTTCCCCTCCCTCCCCTCCCTCCCTACTCCGCGACCTTCCACCTGCTCGCGAGCACGTGCCTGAGCAGACGCGAGTACTCGTGCTCAAAACCGGCCAGTTGTTAAGCCCTGGTCTAAGCGGTCAATGGAAATCGCCACTCGCTAACTTTTATAATTATAATCTGCTAGCTATTTTATATAACTGCTGTTTTTCTCGTTCTAAGGAGATAAGTAATCAGTTATTCTATGCCAGTTTTGTACCCCTTGCTTTAACTGTGCTTACTTGGCCAAGTCTTTTTAATTACTATGGGAAGCTGCTCCTGTTGTAAACTTCTCATTCTCTCGGTTCAGTAGCTTATTTAATGTGGCAGCCTCCCCCCAACCCCCGTTTTTCTTTTAATGTCGGGGAATGTAAAGGCAATGGCTTTAGGGACCTCGTGCTTGGTTTGGCCACAGCTGGTTGTATTTCATAGAGACCAACAGCTTACTAGTTATTCATTATTTTTTCAGATTATCGCCCTGTTGGGTTCTGTTTGTTGTGTTTGGTGTTACCAATCAGTCTTGTGAGAGGAAAAGTGTATAACCTGCATTGCGTGGCTTAAACCTCCTGCTTAAGGGATTTAACACTGCCAAACATTTCAGCCGCGCGCTGTTAACTGTGACCGATCTCGCCCAGGGTAGAATTCCTTGATTTTGTACTTGCTCTTTTTTTTACCAGGGGGAAGGAAAAGGTCACAGCGCCAAATATTAAATTTGTTTCTTCACCCATTGAACTCTAAGGTCAACTACGCCGCCGGGATTTTTTACTCGTTGGAGGTACAGAGACAGTGTCTAGTCCAAATATTTGATATTTGTTACTTTTTTATAATTCTAAAATTCAGGCCTTAGCTACATGGTTGTTTAAACTTTCAGTCAACTCAATGTGGCAAGTTTGTAATGTTATTGTCGAAAGTAATGGAGAGTTGTATTTAAGTTATTAGTGTCCGTTACTGTTTTCCCAAGCTTTGCCATTTCTTAAAATATATACTGTCTGTATTTTAACCGATAATATTTGGTCATGATTTGACACTAAACATTTCCAGTTTATGACCTTGTCTATAAAATTGTACAATTTGATAAAAGTCTCTGTCTCATTTTAAAACTGTTGTTTGTATCTAAACTGTTGTTCCCTTTTTAATTGCTTTTTTAAAAGAATGTTGCTGATCTCAAATTGTTTCTTAGTTTATATAGAGTGTTTTCTGAATGGTATTAAAGTTTGCCAACGGTGAGTGATGTCTACTTAAAACGCAGATTCAGTCCTTCCACTTTGCAAAGTGGCATTTCACCCACGCAGTTGGAGGACAGTTTGTCATATAACCTGCTTCACACCGGAATAAAAATAGAGAAATCATCAATCTTATTTAAGGATTCTTCCGTCGCTTATTAATACAACAATTTCATACTGAGGGTTGAATAACACTTAAGCGGTTTTTTGTTCTACTGATTTTTATTTGTATGAACTAGTTTTCGGCTTATTAGGCCATCTTCAGATAACTACTGCCTATTGTTTACAAGGAGCTTGTGTTCTTACGAACCAAACATTCTGGACTAACATACAACGCACTTCACACAATCTATATTTATGGTATTGTTTTTGGAATTGTCAAACGGGTCTTCTGACTTTTTGCTCTGTAAAACTGTCCTCTAACATAAAAAAATCGTATTTTATGGTTTCTCAGTACCATGTGTGACAACAATTAGAATTTTTTAGAATACGCAATATTACAGATTTTCAAATTTTTGGTATTTGTTGTGAACAGTTGCACCGGACATTAATTGTTGGCTGTACAACAGCGATGTTTCCTTTGGCAGTTACATTTTGTTATTAGCAAATTGCGCATTAATATATACTAAATATTCCATTGTTTCAATTGAGTTACTGTTAGGAATCTAAACACATATGGCATATTACATTATATTGGGATGTGAATTTGTTTACTATTGGGACACGTTGCACGTTGTGGTTAGTAGCAGGTTAACTTTATTGTGTAAAGTTTGAGTGGTGATGTGCTCAGTTGCAATTGATCATTTAGTACTTTAAAAAAAACCATGCATCGTATTTACTACAAACAGGGGATATTGCCTTCAGAAGAGATACTACAAGGAACAATTCCCGTTAGGTGTAGCGTAAGCTAATACTAAGAGACATAAATATCAGCGTCAGCAGTTACTAATTTCTCTCCGTCGTTCTGGTTAAGTAAAAACATCCGAAACCACAGCTGTCACAACGCTGTTTTGAAACACCCAGACAGATTACAATCGCATGCTACATTGGTGCTCGTCCGCCGCTCGTGGTCTCGCGGTAGCGTTCTCGCTTCCTGAGCACGCTGTCCCGGGTTCGATTCGTGGCGGGGTCAGGGATTTTCAGCTGCCGCGAGATGAACTGGGAGTTGTTGTGTCGTCTTCATCATCATTCATCCCTATGACGGTCGGTTGAAGGCAGCGGCAAACCACCTGGCGGCGCGGCTCTCCCGCATCGTTCCCCTACGCTCTGTCAAGAAGCATGGGACTTCACTTCCATTCCACATTGGTGCTGGGACGTTGTCTTCGTTGAGCAATACTCCCTCCGGCAGAGCTACCCAGGCAACAGTCACGACTCGAGGCCACAACCTTACCTGTGCCAGTACCTTTCTCCTTGCTTCCAATCATCACAGAAACCCTTCTTCAAAAGTAGCTGGAATACCTCCTCTGGAAGAAGAGACATTGCAATTAAATGGCTTAGCCATCGGTCGATTGATGTCCGTCAAAACTGCAGTGCTGTAACAATAATCTTGAGTCCATTTAACCAGTAACTGGTGGTATTAAGTGTTTGTGCAACATCTCTGTGACATTTTCAGATTCAATTTATATTTAGTAAGTCTTACATATTTCTTAGGCAAAAATGTTTTATGATTGCACACTGTTCGTCTTTATCCGTTTCTACGAAAGAAAAGGCCCTGATAGATGACACGAAATAACTGAATACTGGGGTCCAAGCCGTTATAAGAATCATGATTACGAACATACACATGATTCAGCGAACTTTCCATTCTCTGAGATAGGTATCTACATTTACATCTATGTGTATAGGGTATTTCGAGGGTACTAGTAACTATTTTAGGAGATGACAGACTAGACTAATTCGAATGAAACATTCCACATTACATGTGTCCGTTTTTTATTGGTAACAGAGAAACAGCCGGTCGGTGAAACAATTTTCGTTTCCAGAATGAGATTTTCACTCTGCAGCGGAGTGTGCGCTGATATGAAACTTCCTGGCAGATTAAAACTGTGTGCCCGACCGAGACTCGAACTCGGGACCTTTGCCTTTCGCGGGCAAGTGCTCTACCAACTGAGCTACCGAAGCACGACTCACGCCCGGTACTCACAGCTTTACTTCTGGCAGTATCTCGTCTCCTACCTTCCAAACTTTACAGAAGCTCTCCTGCGAACCATGCAGGAGAGCTTCTGTAAAGTTTGGAAGGTAGGAGACGAGATACTGGCAGAAGTAAAGCTGTGAGTACCGGGCGTGAGTCGTGCTTCGGTAGCTCAGTTTGGATTGCCGGCACGGTAGCTCAGCGTGTTCGGTCAGAGAGCTGGTTGGCCTCTGCAATAAAAAAACTGAGTGGAAGGATCAACAAAAAAAAAACGAACTTGAAGATGTCATGTGACGTCCGCATCGACCAAAGCAACGATCAACAACGAACAAACTGGAAAAAAAAAAAAAAAAGTTGGTAGAGCACTTGCCCGCGAAAGGCAAAGGTCCCGAGTTCGAGTCTCGGTCGGGCACACAGTTTTAATCTGCCAGGAAGGTTCAATTTTCGTTTCGTTTACGATTCTAGCAGAGGGGCTCTGTTTTCTTTCGATGCCTGCTGTCGTGTTTATTAGGTAAGAACTCCAGACACTGGAACAATTCTCTGAAACTGGACGCACTAGGATCTCGTTTGTGATTTCCCTCACAGACGTATTACATTTTCACAGAAGCGCTCCAAAAACTCGAAGTCTTACACTGACTGATTTTTATATGATGGTTCCATTTCATATCGCTTCTTAACATAGGCCCAAGAAGTTCCTGGCTAATCTTCTAATCGGATACTATCGATTTATTTCTCTTTGTTACAAGCATTATCTTAACATTTACTCGCATTTAATGAGAGATACCTCCCATTAAAGCGCTAATTTTGTTGAAGTCTTTCCGCAATACCTTACGGTCGTGCAAGTACTATAGTTTCCTGTACACGGTAACGTCGTCAGCGTTGCTGGCCCTACCTGATAAACAGCTTAAATACAGGGCAGAATATTGTAAATTGGTACACTTTCAGATTTTCGCTTCTTGTCAGCTCTTTAATAGAAGTTTAATATATTCACTTGTTTCACAATGTCTGTTCCTTCAGACATGCATGCATGAGAATTGCGCTCTACCGAAACTACGATGGTAGAATTGCAGGTAGTATTGGCAGCATTGGTAGCGAAAGAAAGACAAATGAATGTTCAAGACAGAAACTAGGAGCCGACAAAATCTCTTTGTTTTTTTGTTTCTTTGGTTGTTTGTTCTGCACATGATTAGAACTACAAATCATTCATTGTTAGTCTACTGTGTATTTTAAATCCTTACAGAATATAGATTGCATTTATAAGTAACAAGAATTATTTGCTCGCATAAATTCTGCGCTTTTATGTTGCCAAAGCAATTACTTTTGCCTGTAACTAAGTTTTCATACACAAACATAAAAAATAATATATTTTTTTTATTTTGCACTCAATAGAACGTTCTTCATCAGTGACCCAGGGCAAGAATGTCCTCTTATTACTGATACATGCAAAAGTTGTTTACGAATAACAGGAACATGTTATGTAATTTCGACAAGTATTGAGTCCTTTTCATGTAATTTTAATTTGTGTTTTTTCTTATTTCATCTTTTTGTTAGGGAAGTTGCGTTATCTAGCGCAACGTGATAAATCTGAACTGTCTGCTTTATTTTTATTACAACATCCCACTGTTTAACTTTACAAATTTTCCATTTAAACCTGAATTTAACATTGGCCATTTCAATTTTACTATAAATAATGTTTAATTTTAAGTAAGCTATGTACTTTTAACTAACTACGTAGAACAAAAAAGTTCCGTATGTGGCAGAAATTTTCATGAGTTACCAGTAGGCTGCATTTTCATCTGATGTCAAAACAACCCGCAGTTGCGTCATCCACATTTTTTTTTTTTTTTTTTTTTTTTTTGCTCCAGCCTTTTTCTGAAATTACAAAAACTACTCCGGAAAATCGAGGTTTTTCCAAATATGAAAACGTATTCCAAGGTACAACATGGTCATGTACCTCAAAACAAATATTCGAATGACATATAATAGCACCACAGTCGAGAAAATCTTGTCAATACTGTATTTGATGCTCTACTACGAACCGATAATCACTAACCGAAATCAAATTAAGCACAACTATTATCGAAAGCCACATTTTGAAAAAGAAGCTACTGGAAATCATCATAAATTTGTATTTTAAAAACAGGTAAAATTGTTTAGAAATTAATGAACTCAGTTCTTTTGCAAGTATCATATGTTCCACGGAAAAAGACGTTTTGTTTCAAGGTACAAGATGGTGCGTGACAAGATAGCATGGATTACGTGTCGACAAATTCTAAAATTATGCATAGCATTTTACTCAGCATAATATCCTTTACCTGAGGAATTAACAATACCTCCCATATAGCTTGAACTTAAAACAACACGCAAATGTGTCAAATGCGAAAAATTTACAAATACTGCACCCAAAACAATCTGATGTATAACAACAGCAAAAACTAGAAAGTGGGGAAGGTACTTATGGTGGTCTCCAGCGCGCTTTTAATCATGTGATTCTAAAGCCAATCACACGACTGAAAAACCGTCTAATAAACATCGTGTGCTACTAGGTACACCTATCTTTTGGGCACAATACTTCCTCTTATTGACTTAGAGTTACTATTACAATTACTTTGAGCACTTGCGGTGTTACTTTCGTCTTTGTGCATCATTTTCCGTTCAGCGTAACTCATCCTAGTGACACGTATTTGGGACGATACTCTGTATGATCGCAGGTTAGTAATCAACAACGTGGTACAGTGCTGAAAGCCTTTCAGAAACCTGAGAACACAAAAACTACTTGTCGACCTGCATCTGACATTGGCATTTCGTGTTTGAAGAAAGCAAGCTGCAGCTGACGTCGTGCCTCACCGGAGACATCCGCAAGCGGAGGTAGGAAAGACTTTCTGGCAGGGAGCTGGCGAGCAGCGGGCCTTGGACTACTTGGCTGTCGCCGTGCAGTACGGACAGCCCGTCGTCTCGCCACGTAGAGCCCTGCCACGCGGGAACAGTGTGCGTGGCGTGTCACCAAGTCGGCCGGTGTCCAGCAGTGTGAGCCCCCCACTGGGCAGCATCTAGCTGAGACAGGGCCAGATGGCGCCAGGTGATGCCGCCGCTTGCTGGCACCGCTCCGCTTTTGTAAACGGAGCACGTTGTGAGTCACTGTAGCCATCACCTGAAAACTGTTACACACGTTGTCTGTGGTATGTCTCCTGATGCCACGCCAACAGCGTCATAAACCATTTGCGGAGACATTAGGCGGCAAAGAATACAGTAAACAATGTCTTTCAAGAAATTTTATTCATATTTAAAAAACAATACAGTATGTAATATTGAGTTCTGTCCATCAAAACGGCCAAGGCTCCAAATGTAGGGTCTAACAAAAATGTACAGCACAAATTTCAGGACACATTCCTCACACGTACACTAATAAATTATTTTCTATGAACATGGGTCTGGAAACGTTTTCTCTCCATGTTACAACTCCTTTTCTCCAACTCAGTAATTGTGGGAAACACGCATGGACAGAACGCACCAGCATACCACATACAACCCTTTCTCACAGGAGATGTTTAATATGCCATCCGTGGGCATTGATACATGCATCAATCCCCCCGTCGTAGTGGATCTGGGATGCGCCGACGTATCTCTGGAGATGAGACGTCCTGATAAACCCGCAGGACAGGACTGGTAGTTTAAATTTCATGGCTGTGTGAATTTGGCTTATGCTGCTGTGTAAGGCGTGTGACCTTGAAGCGGACTTAGTCGCTGAGCGAGACAGCCGGGCAACACGGGCCCTAGTATTACTAGGCCCGTGTTGCTGGAAAATCAAACTGGGGATTGCGCAATCGGGACTGATAAGGCGCGCTGGCGCTGCGCGCACGGGTGGGGGACAGGAAGTACATCCTGTTCTGAGGCAGCAGCATGCTCATTCGACTCGAGGCAGCCGCTTGAAGCACACAGCCATGCCGTACAGGAGGAGAATGTATAGAAGAAGGAGCAGATTGCCAGTGTACAAGACAGTAGACACGTTCAGTTTTGTTCCTAATAATGTTTCTCAAGAGGAGCTACTGGCTGGCCCAATCACATTTCTTGGATGCAAGATTAACTTCTCATGTACTACTACAGAACTTGGTACTGGTAATTCATGGTTGACACTTGCTATAGTACGAGGCTGTCAGTTACACTAGAACATTTATTTGACCAAATATTACAAGAGCCAAGAAATTTAAAAAAAAAAACACATCATTAATTTTTGGAACTTAATTACTGACTGAATGCACCATACAATCTCATGCCTTAAGGGCAAGACGACTTGAATTTAAAATCGCCTGAAGACCAATAACTTAAGACTCAAACCAAAATAAAATTTTAAAAGACCAAAGGCCTTACCTTAAAACAGTTCTTTAATTAGGCTGAATTCAGAACCAATATGACACTTTAAGAGCAAAACAACTTTAATTCAAAATCGGCTGAAGACCCGTTTCTTCAGACTCAACTAAATTGAATTTTTAAAAAGGCCAAATGCCTTACTTAAAACAGTTCTTTAAATTAGGCTGAAGGCCAAAACAATCTTACGCCTTAAGGGCAAAACTACATTAATTTAAAAATCGGCTAGAAGCCATACAAATACGAACAACAAGAACAAATAAGAAAAGGGCAGTACAGCCAACGGCATTTAAAAGTTTCCAATGGTCGGCCTGGAATTCAAACACTAACGCTCGCTTAGGTGAGACAGGCAGTCCGACCAACCATCCTCGATCGGGCGACAACCCAACCGACGGACAGTCAACGGACCCACTGACAAGATAGCTACCGCTCCACCCGATCAGCACACAACAGGGAGTTCAATGGAACAACGTAGAAAGTATTGGCGCCCGCAACCAATTATACATTGAGCTGTCGAACTACACACCGTGCTGGACAGCGACAACACGATAAGGAAAAATACCCTGAATTTGCGTCAACAGCCAGGGCAGGTAACCGGAACGTTAACGGCCACAAGGTACAAGATTCCGCTGGTGCACTTCAATTCAAAATAACCAAGTACAGGTAAACTCCACCGGAGGGTGCCTTAAATTTGCCAACTTGAAAACACACGTTGTTGCTCGCAGGAATGTCCCAACAGCCGACAACGGAATCCAAACGACACAAAATGAACAGTCCTAACTCCCTGGTAGATTAAGTCAAAACTCAACTTTCGTGTCCAGGATCGGTGAGCCACGGACCTCGTAGCAATGGGAACAGCACAACACACTCCGACCGCGCGTGGAGGCCGCCAGCGGCCTCGGCCAAACTAAACGCCGCGGAGGTTTCCTCGCTGCTCCACGCCAACCGACCAACTGATCGCACACCGCACTGCCTGAAACTATAAGCACCAGGCCAAAGATACTACAAGGTGCGAATATCGACACACACCGCTGCTGCCACTCGCGGAGAGAGAGGATAACAGCATAATCGCGATAACAGCAGGAGACTAAACACAGAGTAGCAACCAAGGTTTAATCCAATGCATAACACGAACCAGCCACGGCTCAGGAGTACTGCGTATGGTTCCGCAATGTTCCATCATATGAGCACGGAGACTCTGAACATTTTGTACTGGGGTTCCATACTCAAGAGTTTTCAAGTGCCCCCACAAATAAAAGTCCAGTGAGCTTAGGACTAGAGAACGTGGAGGCCAGGCAATTGGTCCATCTCTACCTATCGTCCGTTACCGAATCTCTTATTTAGAAGCCGACGGTCATTAACAGTAAAATGAGGAGGTGCTCCGTCGTGCATGAAGTACATGTTTTGTCGCACAGCTAAAGGCACATCTGCTAACAGAGCAGGTAGATCATTCTCTTCGAAATTATGATAATTGTGTCCGTTGAGCCTCGGTAGAAGTCACCAACATTTCCGGCCCAACATTGACAGAAAATCTTCGCTGGTGACTTGCTTCAAAAGCTGCGTGAAGATTGACGTCTGCCCACAGAAGACAACTGTGAAAATGTCTCATCTGTGAACAACACCGTTGCCCTAAAATTAGGATTGACACTTTGTCGAACAAACCATTCGTAGAAGAGTACCTGCGCGGGAAACTCAGCTGCACACGCTGTAAATGGTATGGATGCAGCTGATCCTCGTGTGACACTCGTCAGACAGTCATGTGGTCAACATTCAGTATTGTAGCCATATGTCTTGTACCGACATAGAGCCTTCGTCAACTACACGAATTGCCGCCTCCCGTTGCGGTGTCCTCGTCCTTCCAGGCGTACCGCGGTAACCAGTATCAGGCTTAAATGCCCCTTGGCTTCCAACTTTTTCCTGTCGGGGCATCTTCGTCCTGGAAATCTTTCCTTGTAGAGCTAAGTCTGTGATTAGGTCTACATAGTAACAAATGTGCTTGCAATAGTCGTACTGATTGCTGGAACACTTGATATTGCCTGTAAACAAGCAATGATGTACGTCGCATGTCAACACAGACGTGTAAAACAAAACACAAGCTGTGCGCAACATAACTAGACGTCATCAAGAGTGCATGATCCACATGAGTCTAATGTTATGGTCTTCTGTGTTTCCCATGATTAATGTGTTGGAGAAAATGAGCGCTTCAACACCATATTCATATAATACAATTTCTTCCTCTTCATATGGGGAATGTGCCCTGCAATTTATACCCTGTATATATATATGCTGCCAGACAAAGAAAGTGGAGCACCACCCAGAAGACATGGTCAGCTGTCAATATTTCGTACACGCACACGCAACAGCACTGAGGAGACACTTCAAGTAGTCTTCAGCCTCGAGAGCAATTGAGGCTGCTTGACACCTTTGTCCACCTTCAGGTGGCACCCATCAGTGTACAGTATGTGTACATTTTCGATCTAGGACCTACAAACAGTCTGCGACCCACTCACCTCGTCTTTGGTTAGGCTGGTAAATTTATTGTAAACAAGTTAATTGGAGGTTATCCATTTAAAATTTGTGCTGTAAATATAATTCTTTACACCATAACGCCCATCCCATTTAGGTGCAAAGTGAGTTTTGTGACGCTTTAGAACATTCTGCGGAGGCTTGAGTCCTCCCTCGGGCATGGGTGTGTGTGATGGCCTTAGGTTAGTTAGGTTTAAGTCTAGGGGACTGATGACCTCAGATGTTAAGTCCCATAGTGCTCAGAACAATATGACTTTGAAGACATTGCTAGAGGTTTTTAAAATGTATTTTATCTCTGTTTATCTGCCAGCCTGTTGCGGGCTGCTATGATGGACGAGAAAATTGACGAGGTAGAGCATGCAGCTAAACCCTGATAGTATTCGCAAGTTGTTATTCAAGCAGCATTATACAGTATTTTAGCCGGTCTCAGAGCCGCATTGTGTGTGTGTGTGTGTGTGAGTGCGCGCGCAAACGCAGCTGATTGTGGAGTGCTCTGCTGCCCCGATCGTGCTGCTGTCCTGGGCCAAAGCCTGTTGCTGCCAGAGCGCCATTTGGGTCGCCAGTGGGCGAAAAACAAGCATGGCCCACAGAGGCCCTCCAGGTTTTCGCTGGCTATACATCTCCGTGCGTACTCGTCGCTCCTTCTCGTGCACTTGGGTGCAATAGCCGACACTAGATGCCCTGGTCACCTTCAAGGGTAGACCATGACAGTGGCCAATGACGTCTAGGTGTCTAGGAGACCACGGTATTGAGCCTTCTCTAACCAGATCATAGATGGACTGCAGTCTCTCATAGGGTGATGGTTGACTGCACACCAGCTCCCCATATCTTTCAAATTCCCCCAAGCCTCATAACCACCTCACCACAAGTATGGTAGGCCTCATGCCGGAACTCTGAGCTAATCAGTCGGCAGGTAGACATCTAGTCTTCATCGTCAAGGATTAGCCATGGTTTCTCTGAAACTCAGAAACCCATCATTTTCTCTGGTTCAAGACAGGGACAGAATGTCTTCACGGCAGAATGCTTTTTGCACCTAAACTCGATTATTCATACCCATATAGCTGCATACTTGTGCTGCCAGCTTTTCAAAGCGCACTCTGCTTGAGTATGGGTTCCTTACCCCAGCTGAACTTCCTGCATGTGAGTTTCTCGGTAGCACATAAGTGCTCCGACTTGAAATGTTACATTACTCCTGGTCACACTATGTTGTGCCATTAGTGATACTATGCACCTCAGTCGTGACAGGTGTCATAACCCCCCCCCCCCCTCCCCCGAGCGTTTGGATGCAATGTGAGCAATACTGCCCAACGGCTTACTTCATTACCACACAGGCCACGCTTGTTCCACCACCACGGCACAACTGAAAGAAACTTTAAAAAAATTACAGTTACAGTGCTGAATTTTTTCTGGATGCAGCAAGGCTCTGCAGATTCTGAGTGTAATTATGTCGCTTGTACAGACGGCTCCTGCTCAAAAGTGGTCAAAGACACGTCAAAGGGATAACTGGTTATTTACAAAACTGAAACTCAATTGAAATGTCTTTGGATGGATATTCACACAACTAATTACAACAGAAATGTTTCTTATGACGTTGTCTGTGATTTGCCTATACAAAAAACCCTAGTCATGGTAGGTGGTGGCGTGAACTGGGCCGAGTCTGCAGGCCAGGCAATGGAGTGCTGAGACGAACAGTTGGTTCTGCCAACTGGCAGCACTGCAACTGAACTGCTGTTGCGGCCTGAAGGAACTGCTGGTACTGCTGACTTGAGTCATAGAGTTCGTTGCTCCTGATCGAGTGGCTAGCGTCACTGACTCTGGATCACAGGGTCTGGGTTCTATTCCCGGCCGGATCGGAGATTTTCTCCTCCTGGGGATTGGGTATTTGTGTTGTCCTCATCATTTCATCACCATTCAGAAAAAGTGTCGAGACTGGAAATGCTGGCAATTTGTAAGGGAAATGAAAACCACGCAGTGGAGCGCTCCAGGAACCAAATGTCATCTTCATCATCATCATCATTGAAGTGTAGGATGTAATCTACCTCCTACATACATTATGTGATGAGAAGTATCCGGACCCCCGAATGAAAATGACTTACAAGTTCGTGGCGCCCTCCATCAGTAATAATGGAATTCAATGGTTTTGGACTTGATGACACCTTCCACTCTCATAGGCATATGTTCAATCAGGCCCTGGAAGGTTTCTTGGGGATTGGCAGACCATTCTTCACTGAGTGCTGCACTGAGGAGAGGTATCGATGTCGGTCGGTGAGGCCTGGCACGAAGTTGGCGTTCCAAAACATCCCAAAGGTCTTCTATAGGATTCAGATCAGGACCCTGTGCATGGCAGTCCATTACAGGGATGTTATTGTCGTATAATAACTCCTCCACAGACCGTGCATTATGAACAGGTGCTCGATCGTGTTGAAAGATGCAGTCGCCATCCCCGAATTGCTCTTCAACAGTGGGAAGCAAGAAGGTGCTTAAAACATCAATGTGGCCTGTACTGGGATAGTGCCACCCGAAACAACAAGGGGTGCAAACCCCCTCGTTGAGAAACACGACCACCCTATAACACCACCGCCTCCGAATTTTACTGTTTGCACTACACACGCTGGCAGAAGTTGTTCACCGGCCATTCGTCATACCCGCATCCTGCCATCGGATCAGTGCATTGTGTACCGTGATTCGTCACTCCACGCAACGTTTTTGCAGTGTTCAATCGTCCAATGTTTACGCTCCTTACGCCAAGCGAGGCGTCGTTCGCCATTTACCGGCGTCATGTGTGGATTAGGAGCAGCCGCTCGACCATGAAATCCAAGTTTTCTCACCTCCTGCCTAACTGTCACAGTACTTGCAGTGGATCCCGATGCAGTTTGGAATTACACATTACGACCCTGTGTCCCTTCACGTTTCCACTTCGCTATGACATCGGAAACAGTGGACCTAGGGATGTTTAGGAGTGTGGAAGTCTCGCGTACAGACGTGTGACACAAGTGACACCCAATCACATGACCACGTTCGAAGTCCGTGAGTACCGCGAAACGCCTCATTCTGTTCTCTCACGATGTCTGATGATTACTGAGGTCGCTGATATGGAGTACCTGGCAGTAGTTGGCAGCACAACGCACCTAATATGAAAAACATGTTTTTTGAGGTGTCCGGATACTTTGATTACACAGTGTACTTACGGTGGCCTAAATAGTTCAAAATGGTTCAAATGGCTCTGAGCACTATGCGACTTAACTTCTGAGGTCATCAGTCGCCTAGAACTTAGAACTAATTAAACCCAATTAACCTAAGGATATCAGACACATCCATGCCCGAGGCAGGATTCGAACCTGCGACCGTAGCCGTCGCTCGGCTCCAGACTGTAGCGCCTAGAACCGCACGGCCACTCCGACCGGCGCCTAAATAGTTGGCAGCGGATGAATGTAGCTATGACGCTGAGAGGGCCCCTGGTGCCGTGAAAGCCGTTTCTGCTGCGACAGGTACGCTTCCTCTGGGCGAGGTAGGCACCCTAAGACGCTGTGGAGTTGACGTGTAGCTACATGGTTAACAGACCAGACCATACAGGGAAAATGTCTCTGTTCTGATGAGATCCGTTTACGCATGTCCTCCTAGTTGAGCAGCTGCCTGCATGTCCTGCCTGGTGTGTGTATTAAACGGCTACCAGGCAGATACAGTGTCATGTTCTCTGTAAGAGCATTTTATAAACGTCTTAATAATTTGAATTAGATAGCTGCATTGGCCATGGCTTGAAACTTTTAAGAGATAAATGCATGTGCATTTCGCTCGTAACGAGACAAATGTCGCAGCTCAAATGTCGGTGTTCTTTCATTGCTGGAGAACAAGGGACAGCACCGCTATTTATAGTTTCGTACTATGCTTAAACGTATTGTTGCACCTTTGGTTTTACAAATTTTGCTGCTTCGGCACTGCAAAATGGCTTCTTAGTATGACAAAGGGAAAGTGTCCCGATAAACGTAGTGTTAGAAGTTATGATATGCAGCAAACTACCGTTGTATCTTATTTTTTAAAATTTTTGGGGACGAAATATTTCCGTCCGTACTTTCTTAGTGTTTTGTATGTATAATACTCCTTCATACTTAGGAAAATTAAAGTACTCATCGCATGTATGTAATGGGCGTAACTAAATTCCCTTTACAGACTGTGAGGACAGGTTGTTTACACCAAGGCAAAAAAAATAAATAAATAAAATAAAATAAAATAAATAAAAAATAAAAAAAATCTAGTAAATACACACGACTGGAAATGGTGTTGTTAGGTTAAATCATGTACAGAATGAGATTTTAACTCTGCAGTGGAGTGTGCGCTGATATGAAACTTCCTGGCAGATTAAAACTGTGTGCCGGGCCGAGCCACGAACTCGGGACCTTTGCCTTTCGCGGGCAAGTGCTCTACCAGCTGAGCTACCCAAGCACGACTCACGCTCCGTCCTCACAGCTTTACTTCTGCCAGTATCTCATCCCCTACCTTCCAAACTTAACAGAAGCTCTCCTGCGAAACTTGCAGAACTAGCACCCCTGAAAGAAAGGATATTGCGGAGACATGGCTTAGCCACAGCTTGGGGGATGTTTCCGGAATGAGATTTTCACTCTGCAGCGGAGTGTGCGCTGATATGAAACTTCCTGGCAGATTAAAACTGTGTGGTAGAGCACTTGCCCGTGAAAGACAAAGGTCCCGAGTTCGAGTCTCGGCCCGGCACACAGTTTTAATCTGCCAGGAAGTTTCAAAATCATGTACATTTCCCTGTTGGCTTTTTCATATGGACATTCCTTGCATAGTGTTGCGGCAATTTTCAGTTACTGCAGAGAACGTCTCTGAGTAAATCACCTACAAATTAAAATCACTTATCAGATTCTCTCACTCGCAGGGCTGTATCTAAACAGTCTGTAAAATTATGTTTACGTAGTTTTGTGCCTTGATGTTCAGAGGGAACATTAAATGCTCTGATTCGATATTTGCCCTTAAGTATAACCTTTTTTACACGTCATGTATGTTTACATATTATTCTCAATATTGGGCTTCGGAAATTCAGTATTTTACACCTTTCCTTTGTTCACAGATTCCACCACATGTACCTTACCTCCATATCTGGATACTTAATAGTGCTTTATGCAAGACGTGCTCCTTTCACTTTTGTCGCAAGTTCCTCAAAGGTTACACAATGCAAGCTTGCAGTGCTCACATTTATTTTTCGTTAGAAATTTTCAGCAATCCCGGTAAGGCAACGTTCATGCAGTTTTTTGAGTTACGTGGTGGCACTAACAGCGTAAACCTTAAGTTCTCCAGTCTCAGGTTATTAGCTACTTATAACATACATGTTGGTCCTGTATAAATTGAGCATATAACGCGCGGTTTTATTACACTTTGAGGTCGTGTAGTATGAGATTTACTGTCAATGTTCTTGATCAATATTCGAGTGAGTTACTTCCGACGAATTCTCCCCACTCCTCTTCCCCCCATTGTTTGCACTCTGTGTAAGATTTGCCATCTTTGTAATCAACCGTCGAAATCAGATTGCGTCATTAACGGGCCATGTTTAGTGTCTGCAGATATTATTCAGGGTTAATAATCCTGTTTGAATATCAAGCTACAGTTTCAAAAAGGGTGACAGGCTTACAAAACAAGCAAAAATAATGATGCGTATATGGAGACTGAAGCGACGAATGAAAATTTGTATCAAGACCGGTATTCGAACCCTGGTACAGTTCACTGGGCAGACCCACTAACCAGTAGGGCACACTGGGAGAGTGCCTTTGATGAACTGGATGGGCTACTCCTCAATCTAAATTTCCACACACGTCTCAGCCCACTCGGTGCAAAGCCACTGAGGTGTACCAGTTACCACATCTGCCTAGTGAGTAAAAGGCTCAGTTTCAGTTCCTGGCCTTGGTACAAATTTTCATTCATCGCTTCAGTCTCCATATATACATTATAGACTTTCAAGGTTTTGTAAGATCTTTGATACCATATATCTCCACTTGGTGCCGACCGCTATGACCGAGCGATTCTAGGCGCTTCAGTCCGGAACCGCGCTGCTGTGACAGTCGAAAGTTCGAATCCTGCCTCGGACATGGATGTGTGTGATGTCCTTAGGTTAGTTAGGTTTAAGTAGTTCTAAGTCTAGGGGACTAATGACCTCAGATGTTAAGTCCCATAGCGCTTAGAGGCATTTAAACCATCTGAACCATCCATTTGTTGAAGACAAACAATTGATTTAGTACTTTTATTTATCCAGGTGATAGGTAAAGCTTTATGATTACCTTTTATATTGTACCAAAAACTAGCTGTTCCACGACATACTAGAATCCCCGCCCTACATAGCGGACGTTTCGGCACTGTACCTGCGGGCCTGCCATGCCAGCAGGTGTGCTTATCTGGTAGTTGCCGAGTGCAGGCCCACGCTGAGTTCAGTTGTGGCATGCTATCAGAGCGAATGGCAATCTGGTATATGAAATTGAAGTAGCAACTTCACTATGGTTAGCGGCTGACAAGACCTCGAAACGTCGCCTGGGCCATGTGTGACGAGACGGACGATCTTGTTCGGGTATTAGTGTGGCTGGCTCAGGAAGTTCCGGTGTATAGACAGAGGATGGGTGGCTAATTGGAGAGAGGCAGCCATGGTAGAGCGGAAGCAGCTGGAATTCGCCAGTGTGAAAACACAAAATTCAACCAAGTCAGAGTTCTAGAGTGGCCACCTAGAGGTGGAGCTGGAAACGTGGCAGAGCATCAAGAGAATAGAGACTTGAAGAAGGGTTTCCGTTACAACAAGTGGAAGGCACTTTGTACTATCTCTCAAACCAACTGTTGAGTTTGCGCTGGCGTACTTAAGTAACCAAAGGGATGCATCGGTGAAATATAGCGATGCTACTGTTAGATCTGGAGTTGTAGAGCAGAGTTTTATCTAATTGCTTTTATTTTTGGTGAAACACACTCATACCATTGTCAGACCTGGAATTTGCTAAGCACTGACTTGTGTGACTGAGTTGTATTTTAAGGATACATTTGTCTGTTACCGATGTTGTTTTCCTTTGTGTCCTTGCCGTGGGAGTTGGATTTGGTTAATGTGGTACTGCAAATCAGTGGTTCCCAAGCTGGGAGCTAATCACCCCATGTGGGTCAAAATTAAATGTTCTGAGGGGTTGACTTTCGGTTTAGAAACTACACACATTAAAAAAAAAGTTTTGCATCAAATCTGTTCCGGGAGTTCCAGAACCTGCACAGAAAATTGAAATAGAGATCAACATAAACATCATTTTCGCCTTTTTATTGCTTATGAAAACCAAACATTGCATGTTGTGCCACCATACAGCGAGAACTTCAGAGGTGGTGGTCCAGATTTCTGTACACACCAGTACATATTCAGTAGCACGTCCTCTTGCATTGATGTACGCCTGTAATTGTCATGTCCACAAGTTCATCAAGGCACTGTTGGTCCAGAATGTCACACTGTTCAACGGCGATTAGGCGTAGATCCCTCAGAGTGTTTGGTGGGTCACGTCGTCTATAAACAGCTCTTTTCAATCTATCGCAGGCATGGTCGATAGGGTTCATGACTGGAGAACATGCTGGCCACTCTAGTCGAGCGATGTCGTTATCCTGAAGGAAGTCATTCACAAGATGTGCACGATAGGGCGCGAATTGTCGTCCATGAAGAGGAATGCCTCGCCAATATGCTGCCGATATGGTTGCACTATCGGTCGGAGGATGGTATTCAAGTATCGTACAGCAGTTACAGCACCTTCCATGATCACCAGCGGCATACGTCGGCCCACATAATGCCACCCCAAAACATCAGGCTACCTCCACCTTGCTGCAATCGCTGGACAGTGTGTCTAAGGCGTTCAGCCTGACCGGGTTGCCTCCAAACACGTCTCCGAATGAACACACACCATGCATTCATATAAAAGCGTATTTATTGAAATAATCAGCAACCAACTGCACTAAAGAAATTTAATTTCCTTGACCCGTTTCAGGCACTTATTGCTGATTATTTTAATAGTCACAAATCACGCGATAATTATAACCGATTAAGGAAATTAAATGTCTTTTGTGTAAATGGTTGTTGATTACTCCAAAAATAAAACTATAATTGGTGAAGATGGTTAAAATTATAATCTAAAAAATGAGACATTAGGAGTTCATGATTTAATAAAAATCCTGCAGAAACTAAATTTCATTTGCTTTCCATCATTTTGAGAATGAAAGTGTTCAAAGAAAACTCTTTGTTTCTGAAGTTTAGCTAATCGTTAATGTTGACGATGTCTTAGTGGACGTAGGTTATCATCTAATATCTGATTACACTCTATCTCAGAAAGATTGGGAAACACTGCAGTAGATTGTGTCTGTCTGTTTGTGTTGTCTGTCTGGTGCTTGTTTATGTCGGCCTTAGTCAGGGGCATTTTGTGAGCAGATTCTGGAACAATATCCTTGTCTGGGTGTTCTTCTGTCCAATTGCTGATATTTGTGTTGTTCTTTTATGTGATAATTCGTGTCCATTTCACTGTAACGCTTTGGTAATTGTGTTGCAAAACATTGGTGTTTGAGCTGTTTATTAGGTTGACGTTTTCTGGTTTTGTATGTTTGTGCCTCTTTTGTAATGTTGGTTATTTACGAAGTATAATTTTATTGTTCTAGATAACAGAGTTGAACACTGACTACCAGAAATTTTGGGAAAGATAGAGCAGGGGTTTTCAAACCTTCATCTATCTTTTTACCACGCAGTTTTATTAACCATTAAATTTTGACAGTTTACACAGTGATTAAATGTACTTCGCACAATGGTCACCAAACAATTTTACATTATTAATAAATATGAACAATGATTTTGCCTGCGGTAAGTTAACAAACAATCAATTAATATAACATTAATCTTCGGTAAGAACCAAAAACAGAAATTTATCAAGAAAACTGCCCTTAAGGCTTCAACCCATTACAGAACGAAGCTAAGTCTAAACTTACTATAACGTAAGTAGCAAGGCGGAACAATTTCCTGTATCCAAACACTCAGCAGTTCATGAATATAACATTGCCATTAATGATCAGGATAATAAGATAGCCAATACAGCTCCCACAAAGGAAATTTCAGCATACAAAAGAACAAGGTAAATAGCGGCCCCAATAACGGTATACAAACTAATGGCCAATTATTAATTGATCTTTTGATTCATTAGGAATGGCGGACTCTTGGAGTGCTTGGACTCCAGAGGCTCATGCCAAAACATCTGAAAAGGATTCGTTAAGTAAGTTAGCTCCTATCCCTGAACTGCCGAACGATAGGCGTAACTTAATCCCAAGATCCTAGACCGAAAAAGGGACCACCGAACCTCCAGCGCGGGCACAACTCGTTGGCGTCTTAGTCAAATTGCGTTCGGTCGGCCACGGAAGACCAAGCAGTCCGCGCTAGGACTAATGTAATCGTTGGGCCGTTCCCTGGCGTACGAACCACAGATCAGTACATTGATATAACAGGGTTAAAGATAGCATACAAAGATGAGCTGTGACAATGTATCATAGGATTCAACACTTCCGGATACCCTGACCCACTGACAAATAACGGATCACGAATTCGAACCGAAACCTGAGAAGCAATACGTCCTTACACATGAAGAGACAAGAACCATATTATAGTTGATAACAAGGTCTAGCAATCAAGGCTTACTAATCAAAACGTTCTCGGTCCCGGGTTCGAAACCAGCCACCTCTTAAATTTTGATTAATAATCAGCATTAGCTGCCGAAGACTTCCCGCGTAAGAAGCCACCCTCCTTCTGCCAAAGGCTTTGTCAAAGAGGGCGGAGGCGTGAACAGAGGTCCAGAGTACTCTCTTGCCCTTGGAGTGGGAAACTGAGCCTGAAGGCGGACGAATCGGCATTGGTTAACGGAATGAAGATGCAGATGGCAATGGAAACCACTGCATTAATGACACATAACGTGTATCTACAGGACATGCCGCCTGTAACTGGTAGCGGGCAGCATCAAATCAGTAAGAGGAGGACTAATGATCCCATGACATCCCTCCCCCCCCCCCCCCAAAAAAAAAAGCAAGGAAGACTACTTGACCTAGTGTAGTACAAATTAGCAATCATTTAAAAATACAAATTTTTAGAAAAATCTCCAGAAATACTTAAATGATCAGATTTGGTTATTTTCCTGGCTTACTGCAGAGCCACATGAATGCCAAGATTTATGATCTTAGAGTAATTCAATGTATACAACACTTCATCTGTTATATATATATTGTATGTACAGTAATTGTCCACAATGGAAAAGACAGAAGTCAAATATTTTAACATTATCAGCAGGAGAAACAGATTAATAAATATACCAACTGCTTCACTGTAGACAAAACAGCCTGCATCAGACTAAATCAAGACTTTAGGAAAAAGAAACACTTTAACACACAAATTCTTGACAAACAGAAATTCAATAGCGTGACAAATCACTTGACGTCACTGCTCGAGATTAGGCTAACGGACTAATCACTTCCTTTCCTCGTCTCAACATACAACTAAAGATCTATTCAAAATATTGCAGTTATTTTAGAGACAGGTTCACTGCTGTTTTACGTATGTAGGCTAGAACATATGTCTGAGCCGTGACCGGCTCGCGTCATGCCTTGTTTTTTTTATCATTGGTTGCAGTCCACTGGTATCTTATTTCTTCTTTGGTTACCGCCATAACGTTGCTGCCTTCTCTCCATGAGTGGCACCAGCAGCGTGTATCGATACTAGTACTGCTGTACTATATTTGGAGTGGCTATATATTTTCCGGTTGTGCTGTGTGTGGCAGTCAGTCGGTTGGGGCAGAGCAGCGAGGAAGTCTCCGTGGCGCATAGTCAGGCCAAAGCCGCTGGTGGCGTGTATGCGCGATTGGAGTTGTGAGGCGCTTCTTGCGAGAGTTACGAAGTTCGTCGCCCACCGATCCTGGACACTAAAGTTGAGTGCTCACTGAACCTACTATCAAGCTTCAACTGCTATCACATCTCTTTGATTGATACTGGTTGTCGTTTTCTGGCAGATTTCCGCGAGCAACAACGTGTCTGCATTGAAGTCGGCTAGAAATGCAGCCATCTTCCTGTGTGGTGTTTAATTTAATTCATTCCTTCATTAATGAAGTGTACCAGCGGTGTCTTCTGCCTTGTGGCCTTTGACGTCCCGGAGACCTGCCCTGGTCGTTGACGTAGTTTTCAGCAGTGTATTTTCCTCGTCGTGTTGATGGTGTCCAGCACGGCGTGTAGTTCGACAGCTGAGGTGTTTCTGGTAGTTTTGGGCGTTTATTCTGACTTGACTGGATTGGGCACCAGTATCCAGAACGTTGTGCTATTGAAATTTTTTTGTTGTTTGCTGGTTGGGTGGAGCGGAACTGATCTTTGGTTGGTTCGTCGGTTGGCTTTCGATTGGGTTGCCTTCCAATGAAGAGGTTGTCGGTCTGGCTGCCCGTGTCGCCTAAACGTGCGTTAGTGTTACCATCCCAGGCCGATCCTTGGAACCTTCTGAGCGCCGCTCCTTGTGTTTTAAATAGTGATTTCCCTTTTAGTCGTAAATACTCTGTGTGGCCTTCAGCCGAGTTTTAGCTTATTAAAATTGCAAGGCTTTTCTTCATAGGCCTCAAGCCATAAAAAAAAAAGAAGTTTCTTGTTTGGTATGTGGCCGTCAGCCCAGTTTCAGACTTTCAAAATTAAAATTAAAATTTCGTTGTGCCTAGGCCTTTTAGCATTTTAGGATAAAGCCTTTAGCCTATTTTAGTCGAAATTTAGAACCTCTTCCCTTTAGGCCTTAAGCCGTAAAATTGTTTTCTGCATGGTGTGTGGCCTTCTAGGCGCTTCAGTCTGGAACCGCGTGACCGCTACGGTCGCAGTTCGAATCCTGCTCCGGGCATGGATGTGTGTCATGTCCTTAGGTTAGTTAGGTTTAAGGAGTTCTAAGTTCTAGGGGACTGATGACTACAGATGTTAAGTCCCATAGTGCTCAGAGCCCTTTGAACCATTTTGTGTGGCCTTCAGCATAGTGTCAATCTCTCTTAAGACTTCTAAATCCTTGTCTTGCCCTTAAGTCATAGGATTGTTGTTCTTTAATATGAGGACCTCAGCCGCGTTTTACACGAAATATTTTAAGATAAGGCCTTCAGCCCTTTCAAATTAAAAACTCCTCTTCCTAGGCCTTAAGCCGTTGTATCGTTTTGTTCTTATGCGGCCCTCAGTCGAGTTTTCAGCCTATGTAGATTAAACTTTGAAAATCTTTGTCGCGGCCTTAAGCCGTAACACTGTTCTTGATTAATGTGAGGCCTTCAGTCGAGTTTTATGGGAAAAATTTAAGCTAAGGCTTTCAGCCTATTTATATTGAAGATAAAAAAAATTTCTAAAGAAGTGAAACCTCCAGAAGGACTCCTGTAACTCAATTCCTTGCTTAGGCCTTATGTCTTGGATGTCTGATGTGGACTTCAGCTGATCTAAATTAAATCAAAGCAGGTCTTTCGTTAAAACCTTGACGGTTTTGATTCTTGCTTGTGTGGTTGTGTGTTTTAAGAAATATTGTTTATGTATTGAGTGCAACTGACAGTAACTTATTTTGGCCCCTTCCCACAAATATAACCTCATCCGCTCTGTCCTGCTAGCCATGGGATTTCAATGTCACTAGAAACAGAAGCAATCACCATTACCTAAACGAGGGAATTCGGCTCCACATGTTACAATCTTACTGAAATCAACAGCAGTCCTTCAGTGACGCAAGGTGCCAACCGCACAAGTTACCCTGCTGGACTATGGACTCCATAGTGAAAACCCGATGAAGCTTTGCACAGATGTGTTGGATATTGTGTCTAGTATGACCGTCTATCACATCAAGACGCTCTTTTTAGTTGTGAGCGCACTGTGAGCGAGTAAAAGTGCCTAGAACAACGATGTCTCCCGCCAAGTAGGAGGACCCGCTGAGAGGCTTCGCCTTAATGAATGCAGCCCACCTAAGACAACTGCCACGCACTTCCTTCTTCATGGCAATTCTCTGCCGCACTCTTCAGGGGCAGTGAAGGCGCTCCTGCAGCCTTTTCGATGGGACGTGTTAGATCACCCATAACACAGCCCTAATTGACTCGTCCTGAGCATCATCTCTGTTCACATGAAACGCTGGATACGAAGACACCACTTTGGCGCAGGCTACACACAGACCAGTGTAGAGAATTATCGAAAACCACAGACAGCTGCCTTCTGTGACCATGGTGTTGGAAATTTCGTACAGTACTCAGACAAATGTCTAAGCCGGATCGGGGACTATGTAGAGAAGTATCTGGAAAGTGTGGCTAACTGTTAGAAATAAAATATTTCTGATTTTCACAGGGTTTTCCACTTAGCGACCGATCGGAACTTACTTTATGGACAACCCTCGTAATTAAAGCACAGCTGCTCAAAGAGGTCCACTATGGATTGTAACTATCGTAAGGCAGCGAAATTTGGGAGATACGCTAATGGGTTAATGTACGAGGGCAGTTCAATAAGTAATGCAACACATTTTTTTTCTCGCCCAATTTTGGTTGAAAAAATCGGAAATTTCTTGTGGAATATTTTCAAACATTCCCGCTTCGTCTCGTATAGTTTCATTGACTTCCGACAGGTGGCAGCGCTGTACGGAGCTGTTAAAATGGCGTCTGTAACGGATGTGCGTTGCAAACAACGGGCAGTGATCGAGTTTCTTTTGGCGGAAAACCAGGGCATCTCAGATATTCATAGGCACTTGCAGAATGTCTACGGTGATCAGGCAGTGGACAAAAGCACGATGAGTAGTTGGGCAAAGCGTGTGTCATCATCGCCGCAAGGTCAAGCAAGACTGTCTGATCTCCCGCGTGCGGGCCGGCCGTGCACAGCTGTGACTCCTGCAATGGCGGAGCGTGCGAACACACTCGTTCGAGATGATCGACGGATCACCATCAAACAACTCAGTGCTCAACTTGACATCTCTGTTGGTAGTGCTGTCACAGTTGTTCACCAGTTGGGATATTCAAAGGTTTGTTCCCGCTGGGTCCCTCGTTGTCTAACCGAACACCATAAAGAGCAAAGGAGAACCATCTGTGCGGAATTGCTTGCTCGTCATGTGGCTGAGGGTGACAATTTCTTGTCAAAGATTGTTACAGGCGATGAACCATGGGTTCATCACTTTGAACCTGAAACAAAACGGCAATCAATGGAGTGGCGCCACACCCACTCCCCTACCAAGAAAAAGTTTAAAGCCATACCCTCAGCCGGTAAAGTCATGGTTACAGTCTTCTGGGACGCTGAAGGGGTTATTCTGTTCGATGTCCTTCCCCACGGTCAAACGATCAACTCTGAAGTGTATTGTGCTACTCTTCAGAAATTGAAGAAACGACTTCAGCGTGTTCGTAGGCACAAAAATCTGAACGAACTTCTCCTTCTTCATGACAACGCAAGACCTCACACAAGTCTTCGCACCCGAGAGGAGCTCACAAAACTTCAGTGGACTGTTCTTCCTCATGCACCCTACAGCCCCGATCTCGCACCGTCGGATTTCCATATGTTTGGCCCAATGAAGGACGCAATCCGTGGGAGGCACTACGCGGATGATGAAGAAGTTATTGATGCAGTACGACGTTGGCTCCGACATCGACCAGTGGAATGGTACCGTGCAGGCATACAGGCCCTCATTTCAAGGTGGCGTAAGGCCGTAGCATTGAATGGAGATTACGCTGAAAAATAGTGTTGTGTAGCTAAAAGATTGGGGAATAACCTGGTGTATTTCAATGCTGAATAAAACAACCCCTGTTTCAGAAAAATATGTGTTGCATTACTTATTGAACTGCCCTCGTAGAACTGATTTATGCTGGAAAAAAATTGGTTCCAATTTTGGCCAGCCAGTCGTAAATCTGGCGCTGTGAAGGCATGAAAGATCTATAGAAATGATTCCATGCGTAAAGGATTAGGAACAGGTCGTGGGCAGGAAAGTTCAGACAAGGAGAAAGATATCACAAGCTACCACGTGGTCGCGAATTGAACAGTGGCCCGAAAATAGAATGAATCTCCTTCACTGCACGTCTATGGTGACAATTTTTTATGTCATCAGACTACTGGTTTCAGTCTACAACGATCATCTTCAGATCTGCTTTATAAAAACATGTCCTAATACACTGGAGCCATAGCATTTGGCGACGCCACTATGGCTCGAGTATATTAGGACATGTTTTAAATAAGATGGATCTGAAGATGGTCAATATAGACCGAAACTGGTAGTCTGTCATAAAAAATTTGTGACCATACACATGAAGTAAAGGAAATTTATGAGAAATGTATGATGTTGATTCATTATCAACTGCCACTTATATAGTTCATGCAACAGGACATCGCCGAGGTGCTGCATCTGTAAAATAACGTGATAAACAGCGCCGTATTTGCACCTGGTGGTCAAAATTCAAACTATTTTTTTCCAGCGCGAAACTCTCAACACATTAGCATACTTATGAAGTTTCGCTGCCATACGATAATTACAACCGATACTAGACCTCCGTCAATAGCCTGCACTTGAACTGTAGCCACCCGGTCCTAAAATAAACATTTTCTTATAATAACATCGGTATTATTTTCCTCGCACTTCTAAACTCTTAGCAGATGATCGGACACACACTTCGTGAAGGTTTCAGCACGTGCACTCGACAGTGGTTTGGAACTAGAGTAACGAGCCGCTGTGTGAAGGCGACGTATTTATCTGAGCATCGAAGTCGCGCCAGCTGGCGCGTTCGGTCCGCTCACGCAGCGGCTGCGAACGCGGCAGCGGTGACCCGATTTATGGCAGGCGTTGGCTGCCTGGCAACCTACCAGTCGCAGCTTCCGCCGGCGGCCGGCGTCCGTCCGGATTTAATTTCGACCACCTCCGCTGCCTGCGAAAACAGAGAAGGTGACGCTTCAGACGTCAGTGACGGACCATCTGCGGTTTCACATGTTGCTGTTGTGATCTTCAGTCCAGAGTCTGGTTTGATGCAGCTCTCCATGCTACTCTATCCCGTGCAAGCTTCTTCATCTCCCAGTACCTACTGCAACATACATTCATCTGAATCTGCTTAGTGCATTCATCTCTTGGTCTCACTCTACGATTTTTACCCTCCAGTACTAAATTGGCGATTCCTTGATGCCTCAGAATATGGCCTACCAATCGATCCCTTCTTCTTGTCAAGTTGTGCCACAAATTTCTCTTCTTCCCAATTCTATTCAATACCTCCTCATTAGTTATGTGATCTACCCATCAAATCTTCAGCATCCTTCTGTAGCACCACATTTCGAAAGATTCTATTCTCTTCTTGTCCAAACTATTTATCGTCCACGTTTCACATCCATACATGCCTACACTCCACACAAATACTATTAGAAAAGACTTCCTGACACTTAAATCTATACTCGATGTTAACAAATTTCTCTTCTTCGGAAACGCTTTCCTTACCATTGCCAGTCTACATTTTTTATCCTCTCTACTTCGAACATCATCAGTTCTTATGCTCCCCAAATAGCAAAACTCCTTTACTACTTTAAGTGTCTCATTTCCTAATCTAATTCCCTCAGCATCACCCGACTTAATTCGACTACATTCCATTACCCTCGTTTTGGTTTTGTTGATGTTCATCTTATATACTCCTTTCAAGATATGTCCATTCCGTTCAACTGCTCTTCTAGGTCCTTTCCTGTCTCTGACAGAATTATGTCATCGGCGAATCTTAAAGTTCTTATTTCTTCTCCATGGATTTTAATTCTTACTCCGAATTTTTCTTTTGTTTCCTTTACTGCTTGGTCAACGTACAGATTGAATAACATCGTGGATAGGCTACAACCATGTCTCAATCCCTTGCCAACCACTGCTTCCCATTCATACCCCTCGACTCTTATAACTGATATCTGGTTTCTGTACAAATTATAATTAGCCTTTCGCTCCGTGTATTTTACCCCTGCCATCTTTAGAATTTGAAAGAGAGTATTCCAGTCAACATTGTCAAAAGCTTTCTCTAAGTCTACAAATGCTAGAAACGTAGGTTTATCTTTACTTAATCTATCTTCTAAGATAAGTCGTAAGGTTAGTATTGCCTCACGTGTTCCAATATTTCTACGGAATCCAAACTGATGTTCCCCGAGGTGGGCTTCTACCAGATTTCCCATTCGTCTGTAAAGAATTCGCGTTAGTATTTTGCAGCTTATAGTTCGGTAATTTTCACATCTGTCAACACCTGCTTTCTTTGGAATTGGAATTATTATGTTCTTATTGAAGTCTGAGGGTATTTCGTCTGTGTCATACATCTTGGTCACCAGATGGTAGAGTTTTGTCAGGACTGGCTCTCCCAAGGCCGTCAGTAGTTCTAATGGAATGTTGCCTACTCCCTGGGCCTTGTTTCGACTTAGGTCTTTCAGTGTTGTGTCAAACTCTTCACGCAGTATCATATCTGCCATTTCACCTACATCTACATCCTCTTCCATTTCCGTAATACTGTCCTCAGGTATATCGCCCTTGTATAGACCCTCTATATACTCCTTCCACCTTTCTGCTTTCCCTTCTTTCCTTAGAACTGTGCTTCCATCGGAGATCTTGATACTCATGCAAGTGGTTCTCTTTTCTCCAAAGGTCTCCTTAATTTTCCTGTAGGCAGTATCTATCTTACCCCTAGTGAGATATGCCTCTACATCCTACATTTGTCCTCTAACCGTCGCTGCTTAGGCATTTTGCACTTCCTGTCGATCTCATTTTTGATACGTTTTGCCTGCTTCATTTCGCATACACTCTGCGAATTACTGCGAAGTATGTAGAAAAGCGTATCGTGTTTTATTAGTTAGTTCGTTACATGTTCCATAGATCACTTGAAAGACTTCTTTTTATCTAAATCACGTGCTAAGATATGAGAAAAAACAGATATCGTAAAATACGTAAAAATTCCGGTTTTGCAACCAAAACTGTTTGTTCTTTCAATTGTTGCCATTGGTCGCTGTACCCCATTGCCACGAACTGGAAAATGTCCTAGGACGTGCAAAGGGTCTGCACATACACTTATCAGCCAGAATATAATGACCACCGACCTACTATCCATATAAACTCGTCTAGCGACAGCAGCGCCGCCTGGCGAGAAATGACTGATGGACACACGCATTGTGCATGTTGTGTCAGTGAGTGTGCCATCCGCGTGTAAAATGGGGAAGGCAAGTGGTCTGTCTCAGGTGACCGATGGCAGATCTCGATAGCCCAAGAGGCTAGGCACGAGCATTTCAGAAACCGCACGGCTTATCGCTTGTTCGAGGAGTGCTGCGGTGAGGTGTCCAAAACGTGGTGAAACCAAGTCGAAACCACTCTAGAAGTCGGTGGGCTTGGGCGGCCGCCCCTCATTACAAATGTCGGACGTCCACAGCAAGCATCGGTAACTACAACTGAAACGGGCACGCGACATTTGATACTGGATGTTGGCACAGTGGCAGAGAGTTGTACGGTTTGATGAATGTTGATAGATTCTTCATCAAACCACTAGGAGAGCGCTAATCTGTCGTCTTTCAGGAAAACAGCTCCTTGAGATCTGTGACAGATTCAAGTTGGCGGCTGCTCCATTGTGCTCTCGGAAATATTCACGTGGGCATCCATGGGTTCAGTGGAGCTCGTCTAAGGCACTATGACGATCAAAGAATGTCGTACTGGTTGCACACCGCGTACACCACTTGATGACGATCGTGCTCTCCGACGGCGATGGGATTTTTCAACAAGATAATGCGCCATGTCACAGGGCCAGGAGGGTGGTGAAGCTGCTCGGGGAACAGAGTTGCGTGTTTCAGTTGTTGTGCTGGCCCCAGATCTAAACTCAATCGAACAAATCTCGGATTTGACTGAATGTGGCGTCAGAGTTCATGGCTCCCATCCCCGGAATTTACGGGAAGTAGGTGATGTGTGCGAATTCAGATGTGGTGCCAACTCCCTACAGTGACCTTCCAAGGCTTCATTGCTTCCGTGCTACGATGCGTGGCCGCTGTTATCTAAACCTAGTGTCGACATACCAGCTATGAGGCAGATGGTCATGATGATCTGGCTGACCACGTATACACAATGGTGTCCAAAACCTGCGGACGAGCTCAATAAAGTAACATTGAGCCATGCTCCGGCTCGCGTTGGTGCTGTTGTAGGTTTCCGTCCTCTGTTGGAGGCCAGACTGTTTAGTTGACATGGTTGAAGTTATTTGTCTTCTTCTTGTGTTGACTGGCGCCACTTGGTTTCGCAAGCGGTCGCTCGGTTCCAGACTGGCGGCTTTATGGATGTGTAGTAACTGTGGCCCTATCTTTGAGGTGATGTCGTTGTTCTTCCGGGTCGTGTGAGTGAGCAGTTCGGTTGGGGACGCAGGAGCAGCCAGGTCCGTGCAGAGCGAGAACACGCCTTGACGGCTGGTGGAGCGAATGGACTGCCGGATCGAAGGGATGTGATCACGAGGGTGCATGACCTCATCGAAACCGGATCCTGCAAGTTTTAAGTTGAATGAATTTCAATTCGAGTACACAAACGACCACCATTGTGAAATCTCGCGATTCTCCAGCGACTTGGGTTCGGGTTGCTGCTCGCAGTGTCGGCGAGGCAAAGAGCAACGAGTGGAGTGCTTGGGGAAGGCGGATCTATTAGCTTTCCTGGCCTTTTGATTAGTATTTACTACTTTCAGCGTGTTACAATTGTTAAGTTGAACCAGCGGTATTATCCTGCCTGGTGGTCACTAACGCCCCAGTTACCTGCCCTGAGGGTTAGCGTCTGTAACGAGTGTACGTTTCCTCGCCTTGCCGTCGCTGTCCGGTGAGGCGTGTAAGTTTGACAGCTTTCTTGATTGTAGATTGGCGATTCTTCTAACTTGGTGTAGTGATTCCTTTCTTGTTCTGGGTGCTCTAAGCACAGTATTCTGCAGGTGGAGTCCCGACCACCGGTTCCGGCTTTGGCGTATTTTTACATTTTTGCATTTGGTTTATTGGACGTCAGGTAGCCTCACCAAGATTATTAGTCACTCGTTAGACTCCCACTTACCTGGGTTACCATCTTGTGGTGTGAATGCAGCTCCTGGCTGCCTTTCTCATCGCTCGGGAAAGTGTTTTTGGCCTGACCTACTCAGAGACGATTCTTGGAGCACCGTCTGTGACTGGCCATTGTGTTTTTTTTATTGTGTTATTATTGTATTACCAAGTTACTATCATTTGTCTCACCTGTTTGGTGATCAGTTTCTTGTCCCTTTTAATTAACCTTTGTGATTATACTTGCTGTTTTATTTTATAGTGTTAAATTTTTTGATAATTGCCATTCTTGGCGTTAAAGGCCTTCAGCCGTGACTGTGGTTACTTGCCTTAAAATTACGAGGGGCGTTCAGAAAGTAAGCTCCGATCGGTCGCGAAATGGAAACGACTATGAAAATCCGATAAAGCTTTGCACAGATGTGTTGGGTAGTGTCTCTAGTATAACCCCAGTTAGCATCACGTCGCTCTTCTCATTTCTGAGCTCGCAGTGAGTGCGTAAAGATGTCTAGAAAATAGTGTCTGCCGCCAAGTACGGGGGCCTGGTGAGAAATTTCGCCTGAAGCTATGCAGCTAACATTACATAACTGTCGTGCTGTTTCTTCTTCAAGACAATTCTCAGCCGCATTCTGCAGGGGCAATGAAGATGCTCCTGCATCGTTTTCAAATGGAAATGTTAGATTACCCACAATACAGTCCGCAATTGTCTCCCCCTGAGTTTCATCTCTGGTCACATGAACCACTGTCTTTGAAGACAACATTTTGACACAGACAACGAGGTGTAGGCCAGCGTGGAGAATTGGCGGAAAGCACTGGCGGCTGCCTTCTATGATGAGGCTATTGAATAGTTGGTACAACGCTATGACAAAAGTCTAAGTCAGAACGGCGACTACGCAGAGAAGTAGCTGAAAGGTGTAGCTAATTGTTAGAAGTAAAACATTTCTGATGTTCACTGTGGTTTCAATTTGGCAATCAATCGGAGCTTACTTTCTGAACAGGCCTCGTATAACTGCGACCACATTGGCTTCTTTTCAAAACATTATTTGCTGTGCTATTGTGTGTATGTTTGTTAAATTTTTTTAATAAATGCCATTCTTGGCGTTTCAGTCGTGAAACAATTCTTCATTTATTGCCATTAAGGCCTACAGCCGTGAGTGTCGTTACTTGTCTTAAAATTATAATTTGGTAATTGTATTTTTGCAGCGAGCTTTAAGACCTTTTATATTTTAATAACTGTAATTGTAAGTTGCACAAGTTTAATTAATTCTTAATTTATTGCTGTTAAGGCCTTCAGCCGCGAAACAATTCTTAAATTATTGCCATTATTTTAATTTGTTGTTGATTTTAAATAAACTGTGTGTGATGAAAAGAAAAGCCAACCAATAGTAACTGATAACGGCCCCGTCCACAATCGTAACCGAATCCTGCCTTCCTTGACTACCAGGTTTCAAACATAACTAACTACCCCGTGAAGACGAGTGAAAGTGCGGCAGCATGATGGTGGAGGTCACCCAGTCGTTAACAGAAAGCTTGACTAAAACGCCGAATGCGGCTCGTACTGCAACACGAGACAGTTACAGGAAGGGAAAAAGAAAGTGTGTATTCATCAGCGAGCAGTTACAGTGAACTGTGATGGTATTTTTTGTTACAAGGTGGCGCAGAGACTTCACACGAGCAGTTACAGTGAACTGTGATGGTATTTTTTGTTACAAGGTGGCGCAGAGACTTCACATGGGGAGAATCATTTTGAAACTGGATAAAGGAGGAAATGAGACGAGCGTACTCCAGGATTCTGGCACTGCTCACAGCATTTCACATACATGGGGATCGTTCCGAACCTGAGGCACAGCTGCCCGAGGGCGAAGGGGTGGTCGACCCGATCAACTACAGTAGAGATGACCGCTACATTGTGAAGCAGGTAAGAAGGGACCCACATCAAACAACGGCTGCAATTGCAGTCACATTTAACAGGGATGCAAAGCACACAGTCTCATGCTCCACAGGGGCACAGCAACTGTGTGGAGGTCGACTCCCTCTCCGACGACCAATACGTTGTGTTCTGCTGACGCTCTTACATCGTCTCCACCGTTTGCAGTTATGCCAAGAGCACAGAGACTGGACAATGAATACTAGGTTCCAGTGGTCTTCTCCGATGAGAGTGGATCTGGTCTCTGGACTGATGCTGGACGTAGGTTCATATGGTGTCAGGTGGAACGCCCAATGCACCAAGGATAAGTGTCGAACAGTTCTTTTTGGTGGTCCAAGTGTTATGTGGAGACATGATGTTGCCTGGGTGTACTGACACACACGTCTTTGTAGACAGTACACTGGTCACTGTTACAGTGACACTGTACTCCTTCCTCATGAGCGTCTCTTCAGGGATTTATTCGGCTCTGAGTTCACTTTTATAGTGTAGTAGTTCTTCGAACGAGAGAAATATTTAGTGGATGGCCTGCCCATTTCCCCGACTTAAATCCCATCAAGAACGTATAGGATGTGTTGCGGAAACCTATTGCGTCAACGACCACATACACCGGTGGCCACGCAGCAGTTGTAAGACGCATTAGTCGAGGAATGGTACGCACTACCACAAGAACACCTTACCATGTGAGCACGCTGCAGAGCAAGCATTGGCACAATGATGATCAGACGCTATATTAAAATCCATGTGTCGCCTTTTATAATGTTTAGCACACCGGTGTAGTTTTCAGTCTTACTTAAGCAACTGCACTTAAAACTAGATTTTCTAATGTTTTTAATTTTTAAAAACTACCAGTTTTCAAAGAAAAGTTCGTCTATGGAACAGGAAGAATGATTTTAGGTTAGGTTCTAAACCTGATTTGCTACTGCAACATACAACAATTCGGAAATCGGTACTTGCAATCAGTTTTGCGCTGTACCCCTACAAGCGGGTCTCCAAAGCGCCACCGATGTTTTCGTGGTGTCAATCAGCTTCTTCCGGATCAAGACTTTCGCGCCAGTTGCGTGTTACGCTCGCTCGATGATTTCGCTGCCATTTCTAAGACGACCGCTGTGACGTTGAGAGGTTTACTGTGCTAGCTGGATTCTACAGCTCGTAATCGACTATGCCTGCAGTTTGTCTTGGGTATTGAATTGGAATTCTGTGCAACCAGTGTATAGTGGTCAATAAACGAGCAGTGTACTGTGGATCAACGCTATCTGACAGACTTTTGCATATTTCTTTGATTCAAATGGCTCTGAGCACTGTGGGACTTAACATCTGAGGTCATCAGTCCCCTAGAACTTAGAACTACTTAAGCCTAAGTAACCTAAGGACATCACACACATCCATGTCCGAGGAAAGATTCGAACCTGCGACCGTAGCGGTCGCGCGGTTCCAGACTGAAGCGCCTAGAACCGCTCGGCCACCAAGGACGACTACATACTGGGAAAATAATAAAGTATTTGTTCATGCAGCTCTAGGCGCTTGAGTCCGGAACCGCGCTGCGCAACGGTCGGTGGTTCGAATACTGCCTCAGGCATGGCTGTGTGTAACGTCCTTAGGTTAGTTAGGTTTAAGTACACTACTGGCCATTAAAATTGCTACACCACGAATATGACGTGCTACAGACGCAAAATTTAACCGACAGGAAGAAGATGCTGTGATATGCAAATGATTTGCTTTTCGGAGAATTTACACAAGGTTGGCGCCGGCGGCGACACCTACAACTTACTGACATGAGGAAAGTTTCCAAACGATTTCTCATTCACGAACAGAAGTTGACCGGCGTTGCCTGCTGAAACATTGTTGTGATGCCTCGTGTAAGGAGGAGAAATGCATACCATCACTTTTCCGACTTTGATAAAGGTCGGATTGTAGCCTATCGCGATTGAGGTTTATCGTATCGCGACATTGCTGCTCGCGTTGGTCAAGATCCAATGACTGTTAGCAGAATATGGATTTGGTGGGATCAAGAGGGTAATACGGAACGCCGTGCTGGATCCCAACGGCCTCGTATCACTAGCAGTCGAGATGACAGGCATTCTATCCGCATGGCTGTAACGGATCGTGCAGCCACGTCTCGATCCCTAAGTCAACAGATGGGGACGTTTGCAAGACAACAAACCATCTGCATGAACAGTTCGACGGCGTTTGCACCAGCTTGGAGTATCAGCTCGGAGACCATAGCTGCGGTTACCCTTGACGCTACATCACAGACAGGAGCGCCTGCGATGGTGTACTCAACGAGGAACCTGCGTGCACCAAAGGCAAAACGTCGTTTTTTCAGATGAATTCAGTCGCATCCTTGTTTGACGATATCGCGGTGAACGCACATTGGAAGCGTGTATTCGTTATCGCCATACTGGCGTATCACCGGGCGCGATGGTATGGGGTGGCATTTGTTACACATCTCTGTCACCTCTTGTTCGCATTGACGGAACTTTGAACAGTGGACGTTACATTTCGGATGTGTTACGACCCGTGGCTCTAGCCTTCATTCGATGCCTGCGAAACCCTACATTTCAGAAGGATAATGCACGACATCATGTTGCAGGTCCTGTACAGGTCTTTCTGAACACAGAAAATGTTCGACTGCTGCCCTGGCCAGCACATTCTCCAGATCTCTCACCAATTAAAAACATCTGGTCTATGGTGGCCGAGCAACTGGCTCGTCGCCGGCCATGGTGGCCGAGCGGTTCTATGCGCTACAGTCTGGAACCGCGCGACCGCTACGGTCGCAGGTTCGAATCCTGCCTCGGGCATGAATGTGTGTGATGTCCTTAGGTTAGTTAGGTTTACGTAGTTCTAAGTTCTAGGGGACTGATGACCTTAGAAGTTAAGTCCCATAGCGCTCAGAGCCATTTTTGAACTGGCTCGTCACAATACGCCAGTCACTACTCTTGATGAACTGTTGTATCGTGTTGAAGCTGCATGGGCAGCTATACCTGTACACGCCATCCAAGCTCAGTCTGACTCAATGCCAAGGCGTATAAAGGCCGCTATTACGGGCAGAGGTGGTTGTTCTGGGTACTCATTTGTGAGGATCCATGCACCCAAATTGCGTGAAAATGTAATCACATGTCAGTTCTAGTATAATACAGGGTGATTCAAAAAGAATACCACAACTTTAGGAATTTAAAACTCTGCAACGCCAAAAGGCAGAGCTAAGCACTATCTGTCGGCGAATTAAGGGAGCTATAAAGTTTCATTTAGTTGTACATTTGTTCGCTTGAGGCGCTGTTGACTAGGCGTCAGCGTCAGTTGATGCTAAGATGGCGACCGCTCAACAGAAAGCTTTTTGCGTTATTGAGTACGGCAGAAGTGAATCGACGACAGTTGTTCAGCGTGCATTTCGAACGAAGTATGGTGTTAAACCTCCTGATAGGTGGTGTATTAAACGTTGGTATGAACAGTTTAGAGAGAATGGGTGTTTGTGCAAAGGGAAAAGTTCTGGACGGCCGAGAACGAGTGATGAAAATGTAGCACGCATCCAGCAAGCATTTGTTCGCAGCCCAGGAAAATCGACTCGCAGAGCTAGCAGAGAGCTGCAAATTCCACAATCAACTGTATGGAGAGTCCTACGAAAAAGGTTAGTTATGAAACCTTATCGTCTGAAATTGGTTCAAGCACTGTCTGCAGCTGATAAGATCAAAAGAATCGACTTCTGTGATTTTATCCTTGCTCAAATGGAAACAGATGAATCTTTCGTTTCAAAGATTGTGTTTAGTGATGAAGCAACTTTCCACACTAACGGGAAAGTCAACCGTCACAATGTCTGTATATGGGGCACTGAGAATCCGCGGGAAACAACTCAGTATGATCGTGACTCGCCTAAGGCGAACGTTTTCTGTGGCATTTCAGCCAATAAAGTTTTTGGTCCCTTTTTCTTCGAAGGTGCTACTGTAACTGGACTACAGTATCTGGAGATGTTAGAGAATTGGCTGTTCCCTCAGCTCGAACAAGAAGCACAACAACTCATATTTCAGCAGGATGGAGCGCCACCACATTGGCACTTATCTGTCCGTAACTACCTGAACGTCAACTACCCGAGGCGATGGATCGGCCGCCAGGCAACCCGTGACAGAGCCTCCAAGAAGCCCTGATCTTACCCCCTGCGATTTTTTCTTATGGGGGTATGTTAAGGATATGGTGTTTCGGCCACCTCTCCCAGCCACCATTGATGATTTTAAACGAGAAATAACAGCAGCTATCCAAACTGTTACGCCTGATATGCTACAGAGAGTGTGGAACGAGTTGGAGTATCGGGTTGATATTGCTCGTGTGTCTGGAGGGGGCCATATTGAACATCTCTGAACTTGTTTTTGAGTGAAAAAAAACCTTTTTAAATACTCTTTGTAATGATGTATAACAGAAGGTTATATTATGTTTCTTTCATTAAATACACATTTTTAAAGTTGTGGTATTCTTTTTGAATCACCCTGTATATTTGTGCAACGAATACCCGTTTATCCTCTGCATTTCTTCTTGGGTTAGCAATTTTAATGGCCAGTAGTGTAGGTCTGAGTCTAGGGGACTGATGACCTCCCATAGTGCTTAAGGCGATATGTTCATACTGAACTTCTTTCTGAGACACTGACATTGGTTATAAAGGTTATTTTTCACATAGTATCGTGGTTGTTGACAATACTACTCCTACCAAAATATGATGGACTACATGTAAATTGAAGAGGATCACTGCTGTGAGCTGCAGCGGGACATAGCGAGGAATCAGTGACGACGAGCGTAAATGTGTACTGGACCGGGATTCGAACCCGGTATCTCCCGCTTATTAGGCAGGTACGTTAACCATTGCGGCACCCGGGACACAGTGTTATCGCAACTGCGCGGACTACTTCGGCACGCAGTAACGCTGTGTCCTGGATGGCGCAGCGGTTAATGGACCTGCCTAATAAGCTGTAGTTCCCGGGTTCGAACCCCGTCAGGTGAACATTATCGTTCTTCACCGCTGATTCGGCGTTATGTCCCGCTGCAGATGACAGCAGTGATCCCCTTCAATTTACATAAAATGTTTCACAGAGGCGAATTCTACGCGATGTCTGTTCTTTCTGGCATGTCCGAAAGAACGGACACCACGCATTCATATAATATGATGGATTACGCTGACAAATTTCACTAGCGAATATATAAACCGTGAAAGTGTAACGTCTGTTGGAAGACGCCTATTTGTTATGAAATTGGCGTAGGACCAAAATTAAGACGCTCACAATTGTCATCTATATTTTTTCGCATCAAATTGGGAAGAAGAGTAGCCAGATTAAATAGTATCAGAAATAGAGAAACTGGGACAAGGGAACAAAAGGTCGGATTGACAGATGACACCATGGGTCGATTATGAATGAAAAGGTTGGAAACGAAATAACTGTACACCTCACAACATTCAAAAGATTTTAGGTAATATTCTCATCCTGCTATTATTGCACTACCAGTATAGACTACATACAAACTAGGGAACGATTTTTTTCCGAAAGTTAACAGATACTTCTGAAGCTGCGTCAGGTGTGCGACAACAGGATCCAACAATAACTTTATTTCTATTCCTGTTGGTGTATTACATGAACTCATTAGCTTCTCAGCAGTAATTCAGGCGTATTTTCGAATCCTTCAACGATCTATCACATTGAATCGAATGCTTTGACATCAAAACAAAGAAAGATGAAATTATTGATGGGAAAGAGACTAGCGACAAACTTAACATTAAAACTGATGATCACGATATTGACGAAGTTAAAGAGCTCTGCTACCGGCACCTCTGAAGCAAAATAACAAAGACGGGCGAAGGGAGAAGGACATAAAAGGCAGGTTAGCACAGACAGAGTGGGAACTCCTCACCAAAACAAGTCTGTAATATCAGACATCAGCCTCAGAGAAAGAAATATCTGAGAATGTACGTTCGGATCACAGTATTGTATGGAGAACCATGGACTGTAGGAACATCGGAAAAGAAGAAAATGGAAGATGCTTGAGAAGGATGTTGAAAGTTATGTGGACTTATAATGAGGAATTTCTCCGCAGAATCCTCGAAGAAAGGAACATATGGAAGACACTGACAAGAATACAGGACATGATGATACGACATGTGTTAAGACATCAGGGGATAACTTCCATGCTGCTAGAGGAAGCTGTAGGGGGCAAAAACTTGAGGAAGACAGAGATTGGAATACATTCGACAAATAACTGATCGAGGACGTAGGTTGCAAGTGTTACTATGAGATGAAGAGATCAGGGAAGGAGAGGAATATGTGATAGGCCGCATCGAACCAGTGCAAAGACTGATGACAAAAAAAAAAAAAAAAAAAAAAGAGGAGTAGTATCTCCTCGCAAGTCTTTGCACCAGCATCCTGAATTCCGAAACTTTTTTCAGTGTCCCATGCATTGAGAGAACGCGACACCTTTGATGAGGGAATTTTTCACTTCTAAAACAACTTTTTCCTAATGGTTTTTTACATTAGAAATATTCCCTTGACATGATGATGAGCAAATACTCGAAACTGGCGTTTAATTTGGTTCTCCTCACTGTAATTTGTTACTGTTTGACTTTCTCATTGAAACTACAGTGCAAGGTAGAAAAGTATAAATGTAGTTGTTGGTAAAAATGTTTCTTTATTCCAGAGCTATGTAGTACAACTGAGCCTCTGTTAGAGGGCAACATGTTTTAAGAAACGCTCAAAGTAAATAACAGGAGTTAACGCTGATAATTACAGTACTTTTCTTCTGCAATCTGTTATGATAGCCTAAAGCCGAGAATATATACACTGTAAAGGCAGTGGCGAGAGTATGTGTGCGTGCTCGCACACACGGGTCGCAGTGATCCACCAGCGTGAGCCTGTCATCTGCTCCTTTTTATCGTCGGCACTCCAGGCTGCTGCGTAAGTGCGCTAGCGCCACATTTCACTATGCAGGTTGCCGCGCCAGAGTGTTAAAACGTGTCTGCCGTGTTTGCTCGCCGGAGAAGCGCCTGCGGGACACGCCGGCTATCGGGCACACCTGAACTGCTAACTGCTGGTAGCCATTATCCCAGCTGGCGCCAGTTATGGTTGCTGCGGTGCTCCGCAAAACGGCGTCGCCAGCTCAAAACTGCAACTGCTGTGGCGCCACTTGTTCTCCCTCTCTCTTACCTTCTCTACTTGTCTCACCATCCCATCCTTCCTCTCACTCGCACCTTGCCTCCAGCTCTCTCCCTCACTTACTCGCTCCATTCAACACCCCCCCCCCTCTCTCTCTCTCTCTCTCTCTCTCACACACACACACACACACACACACACACACACACACACACAACACATATACACACACGCTTTCCATAATACGACCGACTCGCACCCCCCACTTTTATCGTTAACCTCGTAGGGCTTAACGGTTCACTGCTACAACACGTTTTGAAAATATTTGGCATTTAAACGTGCCATAGGCGGTGCGCCATGTGAGGACCGACACATTCCTGCAAATGTCTCTTCGTGATGCGGCTTACCTCTATCTGCTGTGTTCAACACGGCGACATAAAACAGCAGGTGGCCAGCGCGGAGGCAGAGTTAACGATGCAGGTAACAGTCGCAAAGGGATCGTAACGCAGAGAGGACTAAAAGTCAGTTACATTCCCCGTCCACAGACACAGCACGATTTGGAGGCAGTTGGTCACATCCTGCTTGCTCATTTCTAACTCCTCAGCTACGGGATGCAGCCTCCCTTACTAACTAATGCAGTAAACTTTCACATTACTACGTCAACACAGGTACTGATTTACAGATATTAAAAAATGGCAAACCATCGAATGCTTCGAAGTAAATTTTTGGGTTTTGATTGCCTACATCTTACGTGTGATTATTCAACATTAGAATGAGAGAAAAAATATGTTAACAGACTTTCATGTGTGGCCTTTTCTATGATGTAGTCTAGTATGTCTAGATTACATGAGGACGAGGACGAGCAGACACTACAACACACACACACATATTATTAGTAATTTTTTAAAACTTGAACAAGGCAGATATTTAACTTTGGAAAGAATTATAGTCCTCACAGATGATGTGTATTTCAAACTGTCGCTGACACATACAACGTTTATCACTTCGTTCATTGCAGAATCATAGTTTCACGTTATTGATACAAAGTTCTGAATAACTATTCTATTAGCACACAGCTGGATCTGTGCTAAGACAATACTGTCGTCATAAACGATGATTGTAGGTGGTCGCTACCGTGATCTCAGACAATTTAAAAATTTAATGAACAGTCGCTACCTGTGTTCGAAGGAGTACATGACAAATAAGGCAGCTAACAGGACATTTGGTGAGGCTTGTAACTGAGCGACCGTTTGTAGCTGCAGTTTATGGCGGGTCATGGCCCATCGAACATAGGCTGGTGTGAGGTGGAGCGTACACCATTAAGTTAAGTAGTGGTTTTGGCTTTGTACATATGTACTGTTTGTGTTTTCCTTTTCTTTTTCGTTTATAAATTTATAGCTATGGTGTTCTTTTAACCATTGACAAAGGTCTTCTTAGGCACTTGTGGGTTTTATTGTTGTTCTGAAGAAGGTGTAGTTATCTACGCCGAAACCTGGGTTAACACTTAACACTAGGTGCTTTCTCCGCAATTGAGGCGGGTTTTTAGTTTTTTAATACATTTGGAGAAGATAATGCTACTTTAAACGGGAGGTCACTCGTCATTTAGGCAGGCAGCCAGCACAGAGACGCTAGAGCAGAAGCTAAGACACTGAAAAGACAAGGTCATTTAAAATGACGCTCATATGTATGACAACATAATTAATGTAACATTAAAGCAGTCACATGTAGTCGGAATTGTCCCAGAGAGAGAGAGAGAGAGAGAGAGAATCCAACAGGGCACTACAGTATCAATGCATGTGATGATAAACTTCTTAGTGGACAGTACTGAGATCACACGGGAATGCCGTGTGCAGCCAGATCAATTACGACCTATTTGAAAGGGACACCTATCAGTAGAGGGAGGGAATTCACTAATCAGTTGCAGCACAGAGCAGTCAGTGTATGCAGTGGTGAAGCCGCCGTAGCAGCTGAAGAAGTCCTAGTTTCTTCAGCCACGAGAACCCAATGGAAAGACTCTGGAGCCACGTAAGTGCGAGACAAGTAGTTACTGAACATTTCTGGAATAGCATTGAACGGACAATGCCTGTCTCTATCTCAGAGAGCAACACTTCAGCATTTCGGTAAATGACAGGACCAAGTTATAACTGACGACTTTTCTTCCGTACTGCAAGGTCAAGTGGCCATACAATAATACTGACACAGGCTCACGGGGCCAGTAATTAGTAGAACGTGTATGACTAAGAGCACTCGCCTCTGATTCGTTTCGATAGTTGACTGACTGTATAATAAAGGGTAACATTCAGTCAGAATTTCTAAAACCATTGGGAGAAGTGGCAACATACCGACTCTTGACATTGGTATGCGTAATGTTTGGGTCTGAAGACATGCCATCTGACTTTCGGAAAAATATCATCCACACAATCCCAAAGACTGCAAAAGCTGACAAGTACAAGAATTATCACACAATCTTCTTAACAGCTCATGCATCCAAGTTGCTCACAATGATAATATACAGAAGAATGGAAAAGAAAATTTAGGATGTGCTAAATGACGATCAGTTTGGCCTTTAGAAAAGGTAAAGGCACCCGAGAAGCAATTCTGACGTTGCGGTTGATAATGGAAGCAAGACTAAAGAAAAATCAAGACACGTTCATTGGATTTTATAATGTTACTTAAAATCCGTCTTGATTGCAAATTTTTTTTAATTATTCATATGACCGGATTCGGTTCATTCAGAACCATCTTCAGATCTGTAAAAATAATTATACTAATTTACTATTTCACGAAAGCAAATCTTTTTCATCCTATCTAATCAACATCAAATGTACCAGAACGTACCTGATATTTCAGTTACAGGAGTAACCCGTCCAAATCCAGCAACTTTCACATGCTACGTCACATAAAATTGGTTGGCAGAGTGCACGTCATTTATATTAATTATAACACTATTACCGACAGGTGGCGTCTGGTACATTTGTTACATTCCATTTGCACATACTGTATTCAGTAGATCATTTTTATATTAAAAATATTTAATTAAAATATGTAGATGTCAAAGCTAAAATCTGTACTTGTCAGGATTAAAAAACAGTAAAATTATCATTTTTATACGATCTAAAAGGCATAGGGCGATTTATATATCTATGGTGCTGGTGTGAACTTGTTTTCTTCCACGGTCTGCTTCCGTGGTTCCCGCCATTTTGGTGTTGTGCCGCGGTCCGCTCAGTCGTCTGCTGTCCATCGCCGCGGGCAAGAGGGCCGCACAGGAGGGCCCCGTCAACGACGCCAGGCGTTGCACGCGTCTTCCGGCTTCTCCACCGCGCACCATTTCTCATCCCTCGGCCTGGATCTCCATACGCAACAGTTGTCATCTTAGTAGGTCGTCATAAATGCTAAAATAGGCGTTATGATTGAATTCGCTTTGTTCGTTGAGGATTAAATTCGGATCTTTATTTTTGTGGGTGTGTATTTCGATCTCTTCTAAAATGTTAAGAAACCGTCCCTTATGAGCTCTATGCGGGATGTCTAAGTTGTTTTCAATATTCGTGACTGAATGCTTTGTCGCAGCCATGTGCGCCCCAAAAGCTGTTTTGTTTTGAGAGTAGGTGTGCTCCCTGAATCTGGTTTCAAAGTTTCTACCAGTCTGCCTATATATTGTTTACAGCAGTCATTACATTTGATTTTATATACACCTGAATCCTGAAATTTATTCCTACTATTACATATTCTATGCTGGAGCTTCAATTTTAACGTGTTATTTGTTCGGAACCCTATTTTAACGTCGGATTTACGAAAGCATCTTTCAATTTTGTCTGTAATTCTTCCATTGTAAGTGAGAGCTACATATTTTTTCTTGTTGTTCCTCTTAACTGCTACTTGACTTCCTTCTGTTTGTTCCATTTGCCTCTTCTTTATCTTCCTATAAATATTCATCACCTGCTTACACGTATATCAGTTCGCTACGGCCACTTGTTTTAAAATACTTAACTCCTTTTCTACTTCGTGTTGGCTTATTGGCAATCTTAGTAACCTGTATACCATCGAAGTAAAATATGCCCATTTGTATCGCGGTGGGTGACAAGAGCCTTCATTGATAACTAGATCTGTACACGTAGGTTTTCTGAATATGCTAAATTCATGCTTCCCATTTTTCTTTATTAGTGTTAAATCTAAGTAATCTATACGGTTGTTTTCTTCAAATTCCATGGTGAATCTAATTTTCGGGTGTTGAGAGCTCATTTTTTGTGCTAAGTTTTCGATATCATTTTTATCTCCTTTGTATAATAAAATGGAGTCGTCCACATATCTCCTGTAATATACAACTTTCTCAGCGATATTAGAATTTTCATCAAAGAATTTGTTTTCTAAGTGATTTACAAAAACGTCAGCCAGCGTCCCAGCTAAACTGTTCCCCATTGCCAGCCCGTCTTTCTGTTGATAAATTTTACCATTGAAAGTAAAGTAATTGAACGACAAGACTTGTTCCAACATTTCCACTAGTTCAATCACTTACCCTAGTGCCAATTTACCATGAGTGAGGAGATTGTTCTTAATGATCTCAATCGTTTCTTTTACGGGAATGTTTGTGTACAGATTGGTGACATCCAATGAAGCTAGTGACGCATTCTGAGGTATAAGTACGTCTTTAATTTGCTCGGCAAATTCGTAGCTGTTGCTAATGTTGAAAGTCCGACGATATGTATATGCCGCCTTCAATCTGTTATTTAGCTCTTTATTTAATTTATAACTTGGGCTGCTGGTGTTATTAACGATTGGGCGAATCGATTTTTCAACTTTATGAAGCTTTATTTGTGACCGTAATTCGGGGATTCGCGGATTCATTACTTTCAGTTTAAACTTTTCCTCCTCTGTGAATAGGAACACACTGTTATCTATTTGTTTCCTTATTTCTGTTTGAAATTTCTTGGTTGAATCTTTCTTGACTTCTACTATTCCGTTTTCCATAAAGAACTTTTCAGTTTTCTCTATATAGTCTGTATCGTGTATTAAAACCATAGTGCCGCCCTTATCTGCCTTTGTGACGATAGCCTTACGTGATTCTAACTTCTTATTCAAGCCCTTAAGAGTTAGTAGTTCGTTTCTGTTCTTGTGAGCAGAGTGCATTTCATCTAAAATCGACTTCTTTACTTTAATTGCCGTGTTTGTCTGTTCGTATCTATTGATATTTGCGATATCACATGCAATTTTCACTTCTGCGACAGTCTTTTTTATTGTATTTGAGTTAATTGCGGGATTTAGGTTATATTGCAGCCCTTTATTTAAAAGGTTCTGCTCATCTTTTGTTAATTCTATCTCAGTTAAGTTCACGACCCTCTCACAAAAAGTATGCAACTTTTTATACACCGTTTCGTTATCAATATTAAAATCTACACCTAGGTTAAAAAGCTTCTTCTGATGTCTGTTTAGAGTTAATTCTCGCTCCCTGCCAATTCTATTTTCAATCTCTCTGCTTACGTGTGTGAACTGTAATGGAGATAAAATGTCACCTAAAATCAAGTGAAGATTAAAAGCTTCTCTATTTAACTTGTCTTTCATTTTATATTTATTGATTAGATAGGATGAAAAAGATTTGCTTTCGTGAAATAGTAAATTAGTATAAATATTTTTACAGATCTGAAGATGGTTCTGAATGAACCGAAACCGGTCATATGAATAATAAAAAAAATTTGCAATCAAGACAGATTTTAAGTAACATTATAAAATCACTGATTGCTGTTATCCCATAAGACATTATGTCTGTTTTTGCAAAATTCATTGGATTTTTTGACCTGGAAAAAGCTTTCGACAATGTAAAATGGTGTAAGATGTTGGAAATTCTGAGAAAACTAGGGGTAAGTTATATGGAGAGACGGATGATGTGCAATATATACAACAGCCAATAGGGAATAATAAAAGTGGATGATCAAGAACGAAGGGCTCGAATTAAAAAGTTGTAAGTAGGCTGTTTAGGTTTTTATGTTGGTAACGCCACTTAGCGCTCTATATGAAAATCACTGACTGTGCTGTGAGAAGTCTGTGGCTGGTTTGATTTGTTGGAATATTTGCTATTGTAGTGTTGGGCAGTTGGATGTGAACAGTGCGTAGCGTTGTGCAGTTGGAGGTAAGCCGCCAGCAGTGGTGGGTGTGGAGAGACAGATGGCAGAATTTTGAGAGCGGACGATCTGGACGTGTATCCATCAGAAAGAGTAAATTTGTAACACTGGATATCATGAACTGATATATATATATATATAAATATATATGATGACTTTTGAACATTATTAAGATAAATACATTGTTTGTTCTCTATCAAAATCTTTCATTTGCTAACTATGCTTATCAGTACTTAGTGCCTTCAGTAGTTAGAATCTTTTATTTAGCTGGCAGTATTGGCGCTCGCTGTATTGCAGTAGTTCGAGTAACGAAGATTTTTGTGAGGTAAGTGATTCATGAAAGGTATAGGTTATTGTTAGTCAGGGCCATTCTTTTGTAGGGATTATTGAAAGTCAGATTGCGTTGCGCTAAAAATATTGTGCGAAGTTTAGTGTTGACCGTAATAAATAAAGAGAGAAATATCTGAGTACGTTCAGTTCTGCTCAGCTGTATGAAAATCAAATAACGTAAGAGGTTTTCCAGCACTGTCATATATAATTTTCCAAAGGGGACGTTTCATATGTCGACCCTTAGCCAAGGATACGTCACTGGAATCTTCTGATCTTTTTTTTTTTTTTTTTTTTTTTGTAGTTTGTGTAATTAGTGTAGCTATTGTTCATTGCTAGAGCGTAATTGTAGATAGAATTTCCTTTGTAGTTGTAGTTTTTCATTGTTGTACAGTAAAACAGTTGTGGCATGCTTGTAGGTTTGCACCAAGTATTTTGCAGCTGCGCTTGCAATTAACTAGATATTATTTTCGGCGCAATGTTAATGTGTTTTCTTATTGTTGCTCTTCCAATTGTGCTTTTCTTGTTATCGTGTGAAATACGTGATAATTATGGCGTGTGAAAAACGTAATACTAGGCTCCAAAGTAAACTGAGAAATGACAGTGAAGACGAAAGCAGTGTGTTAGGGCCACTGTGTAATGAATTAATTAATGTTCAACATAGTAATTTGGTAACTGTGCAAAGGGAAATGGACCAGGCGGCAAATAATGGTGTAGACAGTGAAACAATTAGTGAACAGGGAAGCATTATCGATCGATCGGTCGGCAACAGCTCGCCTCAGGAATGCGAAATGACAGGACACAATCTTGCAAATACTGTAGATTCAGGTTTTGCGTCCTCACCGTTTTCTCAAATAAGTCAAGACACATTTTTTGCTTTTCAAAATGGGAATATTGCCGGTTCAAATGCACTGCGGAATAGCACTGAGGGACATGTTGTTATTACAGTTAGTGCAACAAATGGGACAAATGCTTCAAAAGTTAGACACAACGCTTGAACAAAATCAGAAACAAATGGGACCAAAGCTCCAAAGTTAGACACCACGCTTGAACAAACACGTGAAGGTTTAACTGCTGAGTTACTTAAAATCAAATCGAAATTTCAAAAAGGCTGTAATGGCGTAAAAACACAAATTTGTGAGCATTTCCAACCTATTTTTTCGCGTCATGAGAATGCATTACAGAATCATGAAGCACCCACAAAGGAACTGCAAACTATTGTTCATGAAAATCACGACACCCTGCAAGCTAAAATTGACTCAGTTGCATCTACCGATTCGGTTACACAACTTGCAAAAACTCAAGAAAACTTAAAGGACACAGTAGATACGTTTTCGCCGGCCGGAGTGGCCATGCGCTTCTAGGCGCTAGTCTGGAGCCGAGCGACCGCTACGGTCGCATGTTCGAATCCTGCCTCGTGCATGGATGTGTGTGATGTCCTTAGGTTAGTTAGGTTTAATTAGTTCTACGTTCTAGGCGACTGATGACCTCAGAAGTTAGGACGCATAGTGCTCAGAGCCATTTGAACCATTTTTTTTAGATACTTTTTCAACAAAAATGGACACTCTGAAACTTGGTTCAGAAAAACACACTGAGGAAATCTGTTCATTATCGGAGAAAGTAGCCGAACTTTCGGATCAGTTCACTAACTTATCTACAAAGGTAGATGATGATCTGAATGACACAAGATCCGTAGCCTTCACTGACACAGAAGAGTATGAACAAATTAAGAAATTTAAACAAAATTAAAATCAAATTAATATGCAAAACAAAAGAGAAATCCGGGAAGTACAAGATCAGTTGGCACAAGTAATGCAAGAATTACATATTTCAGAGGACACTCGCGCTCCAACACGGGAAGAGGGACTTAGAAATACGGAAAAGCCACGAAATAATAACACAGGATATTTCGGAAATTATGAAAGAAATTGGCAAGGTGCACCGAAGTTTGAGATGGAACCGCCGACACGACGTAACAATGACCGATGTGTGACTCGCGGACACGATGACTTTGACTATAAGCTGTTCATTACTACACGTAAATTCAAAACATTTAAGAATTCTGACCACGACATTCATCCACAAGCGTGACTTCATCAATTCTCTCATTGTTTTCCTCCCAACTGGCCACTAGAGCACAGATTAGAATTTATGTGTGGCTATTTAGAGAATGAACAAGCTGTGACAATGTGATCGGTCATTCACGATTGTCACAGTGAAGGAGAATTTTATCATGCCTTCCTCTCAACATACTGGTCTCAAGCCACACAAGACCGAGTAAAACATAGCATCATAATGATGAAACATTTCGAACAATCTGAATTTTCCAGTCTTGTGAAATATTTTGAAGACATGTTGCACAAGAATCAGTACCTGTCAAACCCATACAGCCCCTCAGAACTCATTCGCATTTGCTTAATCAAATTGCCTGAACATTTACGACATAGTATTTTGGCAGGGCGTTGTGAAGACGACATTGAAGCTTTTCAGGGACTGTTACAAGAATTGGAAATTGACACTGACAGTCGCGGGACGCGACAATAGGAACACAACAATTACAGGGCACATCCGTCACAATTCCGCAACGAAAGAAATAATAACTGGTCACGACAAGGCTATTCCTACAAAACAAATCGTGACCAAAACAGGCACCACCCGTATGACAATCGTTGGCAGAGTAGCAGTAATTACAGGGAAAGATCACCTTCCGCGGTAATGACTATCACAGGGACAATCAGAGAAACATTCAATATGGGAACCAAAATAATTATTATCAAGGGAGACAGAATAACAGGGAACGTTTCAAAGTGTGTAAGACGGGGATATACTCTTCCGCCCCTACTGTTCAATTTGTACATCGAAGAAGCAACGATGAAAATAAAAGAAAGTGTCAGTAGTGGAATTAAGAACCAAGGTGGAAAGATATCAATGATACGATTCGCTGATGGCATTCCTATCCTGAGTGAAAGTGAAGAAAATTACACGATCTACTGAATGGAATGAACAATCTAAAGAGTAGAGCATGGACTGAGAGTAAATCGAAGAAAACGAAAGTAAAGAGAAGTAGCAGAAATGAGAACAGCGGGAAACTTATAACAAATATGGATGGCCCGAAGTAGATTAAGTTAAGGAATTCTGCTACCTAAGCAGTAAAATAACAAATGATGAACGGAGCAAGGACGTCAGAAACAGATTAGTGCTGACGAAACGGGCATTCCTGGCCGAGAGAAGTCTACTAGTATCGAACATACGCCTTAATTTGAGGAAGAAATTTCTGAGGATGGGGGTATGTCTGGAGCAAGCATCGTATGGTAGTGAAACACGAACTATGGGAAAACCGGAATAGAAGAGAATCGAAGCATTTGAGATGTGGTTCTTGTAATCTTACCCTCCCACACATTACCACAAAAGTTACTTTTAGTGAAACAGCTAATTGGTTACCTCTGTATATAAAACATGGTACACTATGTCATCAAAAGTATCCGGACACCTCCAAAAACATAACTCTTTCATATTAGGTGCATTGTGCTGCCACCTACTGCCAGGTACTCCATATCAGCGACTTCAGTAGTCATTACACATCGTGAGAGAGCAGATGGGGCCCTCTGCGTAGCTCACGGACATCGAACGTGGTCAGGTGATTGGGTGTCACTTGTGTCATACGTCTGTAACCGGGATTTCCACTCTCCAAAACATCCCTAAGTCCACTGTTTCCAATGTCATAGTAAAGTGGAAACGTGAAAGGACACGTACAGCAGAAAAGCGTACAGCCGACCTCGTCCGTTAACTGACAGAGACGGGCAACAGTGGAAGAGGGTTGCAGTGCGTAACAGGCAGACATCTATCCAGACCACCACACAGAAATTCCGAAAGGCATCAGGATCCACTGCAAGTACTATGACAGTTAGGCGGGAGGTCATAAAATTGGGATTTCATGCTCGAGCGGCTGCTCATAAACAACACATCACGACGGTAAATGCCAAACGACGCCTCGCTTGGTGTAAGGAGCGTAAACATTGGACTATTGAACAGTGGAAAACGTTGTGTGGAGTGACGAATCACGGTAAACAATGCCCGGTGAACGTCATCCGCCAGCGTGTGTAGTGCCAACAGTAAAATTCGGAGGCGGTAGTGTTATGGTGTGGTCGTGTTTTTCATGGAGAGGGCTTGCACCCCTTGTTGTTTTCCGTGGCACTAACACAGCACAGACCAACATTAATGTTTTAAGCACCTTCTTGCTTCCCACTGCTAAAGAGCAATTTGGGAATAGCGATTGCATCTTTCAACACAATCGATCACCTGTTCATAATGCACGGACTATGGCGGAGTGGTTGCACTACAATAACATCTCTGTAATGGACTGGTCTGCACAGAGTCCTGACCCGAATGTTTTGGAACGCCGACTTCGTGCCAAGCATCACCGACCGATATCGATACCTCTCCTCAGTGCAGTCCTCCATGAAGAAAGGTGTGCCATTCCCTAAGAAACCTTCCAGCACCTGATTGAGCGTATGCCTGCGAGAGTGGAAGCTGTCATCGAGACTAAGGGTGGGTCAACACCATATTGAATTCCAGCATTACCGATGGAGAGCGCCACGAACTTGTAAGTCATTTTCAGCCAGGTGTCCGGATAAGTGTAATGCTAGAGGAGGAGATTCATTATAGTGCTACAGGCGAATGTTGAAAATTAGGTGGAGTGGAGGTGAGGAGGTTCTGCGCAGAATCGGAGAGAAAAGGAATGTGTGAGAAACAGTGACAAGGAGATGGGATAGGATTATAGGATATCTATAAAGACATCAGGGAATGACCTCCATGGTACTAGAGGGGGCTGTAGAGGGCAAAAGTTGTAGAGGAAGACAATGATTGGAATACATCCAGCAAATAATTGAGGACGTAGGTTGCAAGTGCTGCTCTGAGATGGTTGGCACAGGAGAATAATTCGTGGCGGGTCGACTATTTGTGGTATGGTGCGACGATCAACTCTGAAGTGTATTGTGCTACCCTTCAGTAGAGAGATAGACCACAAGCGACTGGACTGTAGTTCTTGTATGCTGAGTCCTTCACTTTCACACCATCTACCATCGTGTTTCTTTACAACGAAGATAAGGGAGACTGTGATGTACAGTCGAATACGAATGATAGAACTAGGTAGTTACACTGTGAGAGTAGTTTTTAACTAAACCATCGCGGAAATCCTCTTATTAAGGGAAACAACAAAAATACCAAAATTTTGATAACCAGACTATTAGGTGGATATGTAAGAACCACCTATTTTCCAGAATCTCTTCCCTGTAAGACACTACGCAGTTCAGTCACATTAATGCGACCACAGCCTACGGACGGTTCTAGGCGCTTCAGTCCGGAACCCCGCTGCTGCTACGGTCGCAGGTTCGAATCCTACCTCGGGCATGAATGTATGTGATGTCCTTAGGCTAGCCAGGTTTAAGTAGTTCTAAGTTTAGGGGACTGATGATCTCAGATGCTCAGAGCCATTTGAACCATTTTTTGAATCACAGCCTACATTCGACGTCAACCTGCGATAACTACTCAGACGATAGGTGACACGTCTATGAGCAGGGGGCGTATAAAGCGGAAAACAGATCAGTCGTTGTCATAATGCGGAAACGGAGCTATTTATCAATCGTCCAGGAGGGCATGATAATTGGCTTTGGAGCCAAGGGAGGAAGCATCGCCGTGGCTAAAGTATACCATGCATAGCAGAATGGCGCTATACGAAACCGGCGCCGAGGCAACTGTAGTGCATCACGGGTCATAGTCGACAGGATTGAACAGCGACTGTGGAGATATGTACGGGCGAATAGACGTGCAACTGTTGAGCAAGTGACCGCCCAGATGAACCAAGGGGCTATCAACAGTGTCTCCTCACCGAATATACAGCAAACTTTGTGACTGTTCTATGCACCCATGACTACTGTTCATCGGTGACGAAAGCTGGAACTTGCACGCTATTAAAGCAAACACCCGTGGTTTAGGGGTAGCATTTTTGATTAATAATGAAAACGTCCTCGGTCCCGGGTTCGAAACCTGCCGCCCCTTTTTTTATTAATAACACTGTTCGACATGGGTTCTATTTCTGATATTAAAGTATGTGCTTCTAGACCATTTTACCGTGGGAAATTCAAATATGTAAACAAAATATCGTTGTCAGGGATACTTTTTATGTAATATGTATATTTATATGTATATTCACATTTCATAGCAAACACAGAGACGTTATAGAGAAATATGGGTATGTTGCAGCATCCAGTAGTGATAGAACGTGATAATTTCTTGTGCAACAGCAGGTGGGAAGAATCAGACATCATTAGGTTATCCCCCGCCACACCTATTTCATTAAGACCACCTGAAATATCTCATTAACTCGAACGGCGACAGCCGGTCGCTGCCTCGGCAGTAAAGCTTCACGCCTCCTAGGTGCAGGTGCATCGAGTTTACAACAGTGGTGTTAGCCGCAATTTGTGTCAGTCTTAACGAGTGGGTGTTTTGGCTGACAAGTAACTGTCTGTCATATTTCCGAGCACGGTTGAATTTTTTAGTTCCTGTGTGTAAACTGATTGAGCCTGGTGCTGAAGGTAAAACGACTGCTTGTTTTTACACATCAGCGTTCCTCTAGTTCCCTACTATTAATTTGATACAGGTGTATTACCAAAGTGGTATTTTTAAATTTGCAGAAATGCCACGTCGTCGTGGATGTCGATATAAGCCGGACAACTTTTGCTACATCTGTGGAAAGTTCACTTTTGCCAGAAATAGGAAGAAAATTTCTTCAGTCATAAAGAAAGCATACAAACATTACTTTGGAGTAGAGGTAGGAGACCAAGATAAAGAATGGGCACCACATTTCTGCTGTGCTACATGTTACTGCTAACTAATGCAGTGATGGAAAGGTAAAGAGAATGTGGCGTTGTTTGCTGTTCCCATGGTGTGGAGGGAGCCTAAGGACCATGTTACTGATTGTTATTTCTGTCTAACAAAAATTCAGGATTTTACAAACAAAAAGTCGAAGAGGCACATTGTGTACCCAGATCTGCTTTCAGCGAGAATGCCAATGCAGCATTCCGACAACCTTCCAGTACCTTCAAGAACACGAGGTCAAATTCCGAGTGACAGTGAAATAAGTAGTACTGAAGAAATCACAGATGATGATTCTTTATATCACTGCACAAGTGAGTCATCGCCACATTTGTTAACACAGGCAGATTTAAATGATTTAGTACGTGATCTAGGACTAAGTAAACAAAAGGCGCAGCTGCTTGATTCAAGATTACAAGAGTATAATATACTGTACCAAAGTACTAAAATCAGTGTGTTCAGGCACAGAGAATATGCCTTTATTTCTTATTTTTTCAACTGACGAAGCACTGACATTTTGCAATGACGTTGCTGGCCTGATGAAAGTGCTGAACTTCACTTATACTTCACAGGAGTGGAGACTTTTCATAGATGCATCGAAAACAAGTCTGAAGGGTGTTTTGCTCCATAACAGAAATAAAATACCCTCTGTTCCAGTAGCTTACGCTAGTTTGACAAAAGAGAATTACGAATTCGTACAAAGGATGCTAAATTCATTAAAATACAATGAACACAAATGGAAAATATGTGCAGATTTCAAGGTAATTGCTATGGTACTGGGAATGCAACAAGGCTACACAAAGTATGCCTGTTTTCTTTGCGAGTGGGATAGTCGAGGCCGAAATTCTCACTACGTGAAAAAGAAATAGCCTAGGAGAAGATGGAAAGTTGACGTAAAGAATGTACAACGTGAAAGTCTGGAAGCTCCTGAATATATACTACTTCCACCGCTTCACATCAAACTTGGCCTGATGAAACAATTCGTTAAGGCCATGGATCCCACAAGCTGTGGGCTTGCATATCTAGCTACCAAATTCCCCCGTCTTTCAGCTGCAAAAATAAAGGATGGTGTATTTGTTGGCCCACAAATCAGGGAGCTGCAGAAAGATGCAAATTTTGAAGCATGTTTAACTGATAAAGAAAAAACTGCATGGGACTGTTTCAAGATGGTGTCGGAAAACTTCCTCGGAAGAAGAAGAGCTACTAACTACAAAGCAATGGTGCAGCATATCAGGATTTGGGGTGCAATGTGTCTTTGAAGGTACATATGATGGACTCTCATCTGGACTACTTCACAGAGAGTTGCAGTGACCTATCGGATGAACATGGGGAAAGATTCCATAAAGACATTTCTACCACAGAAAGGCGCTATGAAGGGAAGTGGGTACCTTCTATGTTAGCAGATTATTGCTGGAATATCATTCGAGAGAAGAAAGATTCACAATTCAAGAGAAAAAAGTCATGTCCATTACAAGGCAGTGGCTCATTGTTTGTCAGTTTTCTGTAATTTCTCATGTCAAATAAATGCTTCAAAGTGTGTACACAAAGGTTACTGTGTTATATGTTAGATCCCACCCTCCATTAATGTGATGAACTTATAACATCATAAAGATGTGCATTTGTTTGTCGAATTTCACCTTACGTTTGCTGCACTATATCAGGAAAAAACCAAAAACAGTTTTCAATTCAGCACTCAAAATACAACTAGGATCACAATATTTTTTATCAGAAATAGAAAAAAAGGTTTTTTTGTAGAACAGTGTAATCAGCGTTGGCGGCCGAAGACTTTCGGCGCAAAAAGACAGCCTTATTCTATATATGAAGATGGTATCTGTTCCCGAAAGAACAGATACCATTGATGACCGAACAGATTCTCTAGAATGAAATGATAATTAAATCGAAATCCTTAGCTGCCGACGAGTGTTGTTGATATATATCAATGGGGACAGCTGAAAATGTGTGCCCCGACCGGGACCTCCTGCTTACATGGGAGACGCTCTATCCATCTGAGCCACCGAGGGCACAGAGGATAGTGCGACTGCAGGAAATCATCCCCTGCACGCTTCCCGTGAGACCCATATTCCCAACTGTCCACAACCTACATTCGTAGTGTTCCTAATATATATTTGCCCATTCACTCATTACTCTTATGGGACTCGTCAGCTTAGTCTGGCGCGAGTAATGAGTGAATGGGCAAATATCTATTAGGAACACTACGAATGTAGGTTGTGGACAGTTGGGACTGTGAGTCTCACGGGAAGCGTACAAGGGATAAGTCCCTGCAGTCGCACTATCCTCTGTGCCCTCGGTGGCTCAGATGGATAGAGCGTCTGCCATGTAAGCAGGAAGTCCCGGTCGGGGCACACATTTTCAGCTGTCCCCATTGATATATGTCGACACCACCCGTCGGCAGCTAAGAGTTTCGATTTAATTATCATTTCATTCTAGAGAATCTGCTCGGTCATCAATGGTATCTGTTCTTTCGGGAACAGATACCATCTTCATATATAGAATAAGGCTGTCTTTTTGCGCCGAAAGTCTTATTAAAGAGGAGCGGGCACTCTTGTCCTTGGCGTAGGAAACTGGCCCTAAAGGCGGAAGAATCAGCAATGATCAACGGCATGAGGATGCAGAATGCAATGGAAACCATTGTAGCATGTATTCACACAACTTGTGGCCTGTAAGTGAAGAAGTGTCACGAAGTTCTCTCCCTGATTCCGAAATAGTTCCTCATTCGGATCTCCGGGAAGCGACTGCTAAAACGGGAGGTGACCATGAGAAAAAGATTGAATAATCGACGAAACTATAACGTTCTAGCGATCGGGCCGAGGAATATCAAAAGCTTAAACGTGGTAGGGAAGCGAGAAAATCTGAAAAGGGAAATATAAAGGCTCATTATAGATATAGTAGGGGTCAGTGAAGTGAAATGGAAAGAAGACAAGGATTTCTGGTCGGATGAGTATAGGGTAATATCAGTAGCAGCAAAAAATGGTGTAACGAGAGTACAATTTGTTATGAATAGAAAAGTAGGGCAGAGAGTATGTCACTGTGAACAGTTCAGCGATAGGGTTGTTCTTATCAGAATCGACAGCAAAAGAGCACCAACAACGATAGTTCAGTTATACATGCCACCGTCGCAAGCTGAAGATGAACAGAGAGAATGTGAGGATACTCAAAGGTTAATGCAGTACGTAAAGTGACATGAAAATCTAATAATCATGGGGGACAGGAATGCTGTTGTAGGGGCAGGAGTAGAAGGAAAGGTTACTGGAGAACATGGGCTTGGGACACGGAATGAGAGAGGAGGAACATTGAGTTCTGCAATAAATTTCAGCTAGTAATAGCAAATACTCTGTTCAAGAATAGCAAGAGGAAGTGGTATACTTGGAAAAGGCTTGGTGATACGGGAAGATTTCAGTTAGATTACATCATGGTCAGACAGATTCCGAAATCAGACACTGGACTGTAGGGCGTACTCAGGAGCAGATATAGACAGATCGCAATGTAGTACTGATGAAGAGCAGGTTGAACTTTGAGAGACTGGTCAGGAAGAATCAATACGTAAAGAAGTGGGACACAGAAGTACTAAGAAGTGATGAGATGCCCTTGAAGTCCTCTAAGGGTAAAGTTAGAGCAATAAAGAATAGCTCAATAGGCATTACAGTTGAAGAGGAATGGACATCTCCAAAAAGAGCAGTCACAGAAGTTGGAAATAAAAACAAACGTACAAAGAACGTAACTGCAAACAAACCGTGAGTAACAGGAGAAATACTTAGTTGATCGATGAGAGAAAAAAGTACAAAAATGTTCAAGAAAATTCAGGAATACAGAAATACAAGTCGCTGAGGAATGAAATATAACAGGAAGTGAAGGAAAGCTATGACGAAATGGCTGCATGAAAAATATGAAGGAATCGAAATGTTCAAATGTTCAGATGTGTGTGAAATCTTATTGGACTTAACTCCTAAGGTCATCAGTCCCTAAGCTTACACACTACTTAACCTAAAGTATCCTAAGGACAATCACACACACCCATGCCCGAGGGAGGACTCCAGCCTCCGCCGGGACAAGCCGCGCAGGAATGAATCGAAAAAGAACTGATTGTCGGAAGGAAGAGTGCAACGGGAACTTCAGTGTTAAATGCAGGGGAGACAGAAGATAGTTGGAAAGAGTACATTGAAGGCATCTATGAGGGGGAAGATTTGCAGATGAACTATTTGCTCAGCTCGGAATTCTATTATAAAAAGAGGGTTCAAGTACAGACGAAATAACGAAAATTACCTCACTAAAAAGACGATAAGGAGAGCCTATAAGTAGGATTGCCATCCTGGCTTCCGAACTTGCTGTGGGGCAGAGCAGTGCCCGTCCACCGTGCAGAGGGTATGGCTAACAGCAGATCTCCCTGTTGTCGCTCTGCAGCGCTACTGCGTGGACACCTGTCCAGCTGCGGTAAGCGTCTTGATATCACTGTGCAGGCATTCTTAGTTTACACGCCGCTTCTCACTTGCTTTTAGGTAATCCACAGCTACGTTATATCATCATCTATCAATTCACGTCAACTGAAATACGTCGCAAGGGTCATGAGCTAGCTGCAATCAGGGAACCCAGTGCTTTGTGATTATTATTGTTGACAGCCATCGTGCAGACGTAATATACAAGTCGTTCCATTATTCCTATCACATGCTTCTAGGGGCTGCAGAAGGGACTTAGTAAATAAAGTCTTGATAGGGAACTCGTGTCCTGAAATGTAACGTTTGAATATAAAATCAGATTGATGGTGGGACTACTTCAAAATACCCTTCTTCTCCGGACGCAGAAAGCGGAGGCAATGATTTCTATAACAGGAATTGTAGAACATCCTGTCATTAAATTAACAGAAGGAAAGCGTAATATAAGTTTTTGTAAATAGTGATAAAGCAAATGTAGGGGTAAGAACCGAGTATACGTTTCCTGCCTCAACAGTTCTTTTGACTGTAATATACTGAAAGGAAGCGCATAATCAAGAATATCCCTGCATCGACAGTAGAACAGGTGGGCGAAGCGGGGCAACAGTCATCTGATCTTTAGGGCTCAAGATTAGAGCGCCAAAATTTACGTGATTGCTTGGCTCCTTCCCAGTGTTTTAATCGCCGGCAGATATGGCAGATATTCCTTTGGGTCGATGGAGGACGGGTCTTTTTTACTTTCCTCCTCCTGCATGCTTCTTCAGCACCTCGGTATTCCTCGCTCTTTGCAAGTTTTAACAATTCCTTAATTTATCCCTGTTACCAGCTGACTTCCCCTATCTGCGGAGGTGACTGAAATGTAAATTTTATCATCAGAGATCGTTTTCATCTTGTGAGAAGAGCATGCCCACCGATTGAACGTGTTCCGTGTGACAAATTTTGCTTACACGGAAGGGCAAACTGACTGAGGAATGGAATTAGAAGCTTTCTAATAGGAATAACACTCGAGTTCACCGCGTTGATGGTGGTATTGTAGCGTGACACGAGCCTCAGGCAACACAGAAAACAATGGGTAGAAACCTTGCTACTTTATCGCTCATTGGCCACTCAAAACACACCGCTACAAGTCAGACCCACGTCCAAAGTGTGTGCGTAATTGGCTTGATGACGTCTCTGATGTACGTCTGGTTGCCTCAGGCCCCAAATAAGTCTCATCATGCCGGTGGAGAGTTCTCAAATAGTTTTTATCGTAACGTGTACTGAGTAGGGAAGAGAAAGAGATATTAGGGTTTGTCTCTTAGATGTTAGGAAGGAAGGAAGATTGAGATCGTAGGACAGGCTGAAGATATAAGTCGGTGGTGTCAGAAACACCGATCAGATATTGCCCTCAGTCAAAATGAAAAGAAAAAACACCACAGATTTGTTAATTTTTTTTTTTAATCCGCTATTGCAGTTTGCGGCATTTAGGCACTTGCGGTTGGAGCACATTGTAAATTTTGAGCTTCAAACGACGACAGAAAAAAATTTAAGGCATGTGCATACGTCATCATCACCTCCACATACCGACATGCCTGATATAAAATAATTAGGCGTACTGAAGTACAAAATTTGCGCTTTATTCCACTTTAAAGCGGATACACAGCGGAAATTGCGATAGTGAATTATACAAATTAATCATTTTAACCATTAGAGACAACGGAAATGTCTTTAGAAAAGCAAAAAGGGTTATATTACTGTCAGTATATATATTAGAACGGCTGATGATAATTTTAAGACGTACTCCTCAGATCTAATGTTCTAATTGCTGCCCTAACTAGAAACACCGGGTGCTGCAAGACAGTTGTCTGAAAAATTAAAAAGCACTAAGACTACAATGGAAACAAATATGTGCAAATTGATGCAACAAGTTAACTAACGAAAGGAGTTCAGAGAAAAATACTGACATTCTTGAAGAGGCCGGAAAGGGAAAACGTGCAGCGGCACAATCCTTTAGCGGGGAGTTCCAATCTAAAACGGGACCTCATGCGAGACGATACGAAATGTGGTAGGTAAGATAATACATACATTAAACCGTGACACTGTTAATACGCAGGTCTCTGACCTCTAGATGTTAAAAAAAACTCATCGCGTGAACAATGGCTACTCCGGCATATACGAATGGGAGTTATGGTAATACTAGCCAACATATTCAGTCTGTTCCCCGTCATGCAAGGACTAGTAGCCAGCGCCTGGAATGCTCGTATGAGGCGGTGGGGGCAACACCCACATTAACTACCGTGCTTTTAGAGGAAATTTTGCTCAAGCACCGTCAGTTCCAGGTTTACACGTCTCAGAAAAAGTGTCCATATCCCGTTATTTTCATTCGAAGTCTTAAGAGGATCCTTCCTAAAACTTGGACTGAGACAAAAAACAGACACATTTAGACATTATCACACATGCGAGGGGAATCCATACTGTGGACAGCGATAACTTTTGAAACACGTTCAGCTATTGATGGATTTGAACAGGCCGTTATTGCGAAGTGTTGGTCAGAGCATTATCGTGCTGAAATGTAAGTCCAGGATGGATTGCCATAAAGGCAACAAAACGGGACGTAGGAACTCGTCGACATACCTCTGTGCTGTAAGGGTGCCGCGGATGACAACCCAAGGGGTTCTGCGATGAAAAGAAGTGGCATCCCACACCATCACTCCTGGTTGTCGGGTCATGTGGCAGGCGTCATTCGGGTTGGTAACCCTCCACTGTCAGCGGCGTCCTGTCCTGAACTGTCTTCACTGATGAGTCTCGCTTCGGAGTGAGTCGCAATTACTCTGGTGTTCAATTACTGTACTGAATCTTGACTGTCACTACCGTTACCTTCGATTTAGAGTTCAACGAAAGTATTGCGTGTGTTGTGACAACTGTCTACTGACAATTTGACACCTGGACGGCGAAACTGATGTTATGAGGACGATCCTTTTTAGGAAATACAAGGTGGTCCATTGATAGTGGTTCAGATGGCTCTGAGCACTATGGGACTCAACTGCTGAGGTCATTAGTCCCCTAGAACTTAGAACTAGTTAAACCTAACTAACCTAAGGACATCACAAACATCCATGCCCGAGGCAGGATTCGAACCTGCGACCGTAGCGGTCTTGCGGTTCCAGACTGCAGCGCCTTTAACCGCACGGCCACTTCGGCCGGCCCATTGATAGTGACCGGGCCAAATATCTCACGAAATAAGCATCAAACGAAAAAACAACAAAGAACGAAACTCGTCTAGCTTGAAGGGGGAAACCAGATGGCGCTATGGTTGGCCCGCTAGATGGCGCTGCCATAGGTCAAAAGGATATCAGTCGCGTTTCTTTAAATAGGAACCCCCATTTTTTATTACATATTCGTGTAGTACTTAAAAATATACGAATGTTTTAGTTGGACCACTTTTTTCGCTTTTTGACAGATGGCGCTGTAATAGTCACAAACAAATAAGTACGTGGTATCACGTAACATTCCGCCAGTGCGGACGGTATTTGCTTCGTGATACATTACCCGCGTTAAAATGGACCGTTTACCAACTGCGGAAAGGTCGATATCGTGTTGGTGTATGGCTGTTGTGATCAAAATGCCCAACGGGCGTGTGCTATGTATGCTGCTCGGTATCCTGGACGACATCACCCAAGTGTCCGGACCGTTCGACGGATAGTTACGTTATGTAAGGAAACAGGAAGTGTTGAGCCACATGTGAAACTTCAACCACGGCCTGCAACAAATGATGATGCCAAGTAGGTGTTTTAGCTGCTGTCGCGGTTAATCCGCACATCAGTAGCAGACAAATTGCACGAGAATCGGCAATCTCAAAAACGTCGCTGTTGAGAATGCTACATCAACATCGATTGCACCCGTACCATATTTCTGTGCACCAGGAATTGCATGGCGACGACTCTGAACGTCGCGCACAGTTCTGTCACTGGGCACAAGGGAAACTACGGGACGATGACAGATTTTTTCCACGCGTTCTGTTTAGCGACGAAGCGTCATTCACCAACAGCGGTAACGTAAACCGGCATAATATGCACCATTGAGAAACGGAAAACCCACGATGACTGCGAAAAGTGGAACATCAGCGACCTTGGCGGGTTAATGTATGGTGCGCCATTATAGGAGGAAGGATAATTGGTCCCCATTTTATCGATTGCAATCTAAATGGTGCAGTTTATGATAATTTCCTACGTAATCTTCTACCGATATTACTACAATATGTTTCACTATATGACAGAATGGCGATATACTTCCAACATGATGGATGTTCGGCGGTTGAAGCGGTATTGAATAGCATATTTCATGACAGTTGGATTGGTCGTCGAAGCATCAGACCATGGCCCGCACGTTTCCCGGACGTGACGTCTCCGGATTTCTTTCTGTGGGGAAAGTTGAAGGATATTTGCTATCGTGATCCACCGACAATGCCTGACAACATGCGTCTGAGCATTGTCAGTGCATGTGCAAACATTAAGGAAGGCGAACTACTCGTTGTTGAGAGTAATGTCGTTACACGTATTGCCAAGTGCATTGAAGTTGACGGACATCATTTTGAGCGTTTATTGCATTAATGTGGTATTTACAGGTGATCACGCTGTAACAGTATGCATTCTCAGAAATGATAAGTTCAGACAGGTACATGTATCACATTGGAACAACCGAAATAAAATCCTCAAACATACCTACGTTCTGTATTTTAATTTAAAAAAACCTACCTGTTACCAATTGTTCGTCTAAAATTGTGAGCCGCGCCATCTATCACAAAGCGAAAAAGACGTCCAACTAAAACACTCATATTTCTTTACGTACTACACGAATATGTAATAAAAATGTGGATTCCTATTTTAAAAAAACGCAGTTGATATCCGTTTGACCTATGACAGCGCCATCTAGCTGGCCAACCATAGCGCCATCTGGTTTCTCCCTTCAAGCTAGACAAGTTTCGTTCTTTGTAGTTTTTTCGTTTGACGCTTATTTCGTGAGATATTTGGCCCGGTCACGATCAATGGACCATCCTGTATAGTAACAGAAAATAGGAACAATAAACGATGCTACAAGCTGGAGCTCCGTCTACTGACCTTGTTGGGTCATTCATTACTGATCCGCCGCTTGTCATCATCTGTCAGTTGTAATAAGTATTGAGAAGCAAGGGATCAGCACACCACTCTCTGGGCCGTATAAGCTTCCCAGACCTAGGAGCTGCGACTTTGCACCACTCAAGTAACCACACTTGGCATCACAAGGCTGAGTGCACCCGGTGCCAGGCTTCCCATTAAAGAAATATCCCGACAGTACCAGGAATCGAACCAGGATCTTGCTCACAGCAGTCAGGCACACTGACAGCTAGGGAGATGGAGAAGCTGTAATAATGACAAAAGAAAATTGTGTAATGGATATTCTTGATAACCGCCATATGGTAATTTAGGAGCTGAATGAATAGGAAAAGCGCCGTCCAAACATTTACATTCATTTGGTGGAGAAAATATACTGTCCAGTCACATTAATGGAACCAGGTGTCACAAGCATGAATAACCAATTTTAGCAGCGTGAACCGCTGCGACGCGTGGAGGAAGAGTGTCATTGGCGTCCTAGACTCCACTGCCGCGATCAGCTGCGCTAGTTTTGTCGGTTGAGGATCCATGGCGAGAACATCACGATCGATGTGGTCCCGACTGGATTTGGAGTCCGGAGAGTTTGGTCGCCAGGGGACTCTATGGATAATTCATCCTGGTGCTCTTCGAACCATGTAAATACATTGCGAACTGAGTGACTCGTTGCATAAAAAGTTCTCGGTTTACTTGCCGCGTCCAATTTGGCTAAAAACCCAAGCTTTCGATGACTACCTCCGTCATCTTCGTCAGGGGTAAAACTAACTGTCGTGGACCGATGAAGCTTCCGCTTTTATAAGCAACGGACGACTTCTCATTGGCTGGATGACGTCACGGTGAAAACGACGCGTACCGAGGTGGCGGCCTCTATGTCCATAGATTTTGTTTGCGCGCTTTATCCAGCTTTGCTTGCAGCGCCATCGATCGCAACAGGCGGAGAACTGCGAGGAATGTAAGAAGTCTCCCTCTGCGCTCTTTCTTTATCAATTGCACGCTTCAATGCATTTCTGAGTGCATAACCGGTGTCTCTGTTGAAATTATTTTCATAGAGTCTAATTTCAACTGCTTCCCTGATGACACAGTCCCGATAGTTTGAAGCGTGAGCAAGTAGTCTTGTTTCATCGAATATAATCTTATGTTTATTGAACAAACTGCGCTCAGCCACCGCTGATTTTACCTGTATTTCAGGTGACGCTGATGTTCCACACAGCGATCGGCAACAGCTCTTATAGACAGGCCCACACAATTTTTCCCTCACTCGCAAGGAATGCTGTAAATTCCCGGTACTCTCAGGCCAAGATTATCTTTCACGGGTCGCAACATTTCCTTAATCTTCCTGGGTGGCCGGAAGACTGGTCTGATTCCCTGCCGGCACAGGACTCTGCCGATGTTGCTGGTCGTTGCACCGCAGAATGGTAGCCCCGCGATATGTTGGTCCTCTTGATCTGTTCGAACAGCGTCATTCCTAGGTTTCTTCGCCAGAGTGATATCACGATCAGAATATCCATATTTTATGAATACCATCGTCAGATGGTTAATCTCGGAGCCGAGATGATCCTTGTCCGAAATAGTCCTTGCTCTGTGTACCAAGGTATTCAGCATAGCTCTCTTCTGAGCTGGGTGGTGAAAACTACGCACGTTCAGATATAAATCTGTATGCGTCGGTTTTCTGTACACAGAATGTCCGAGACGTCCATTTTCGCTCCACCAGCACATCTAAGAAGGGTAACTTCCCATCCTTTTCCACCTCCACTGTAAATCTTATGTTCTGATGTACACCATTCAAATCATCAACTCGTTGCATTGTTCTGTTGATAGATGCCACCATCTGACGAGAAACCAACTGCATGTAAGGGTGTGCATGATCCCCAAGGAGTCATGTTGATCCATTGTGCTCTCTAGAATGACGAGATCACCGAGGGAATGCAATTTGGGCTATACGGTTCCAACGATTGTTGCTGTTTGTTTCCTTTCAGACGTTTCACGACCTACAGGCCCACGGCCCTCTGTCCGATGGAACGTAAAATGTGATTCATCTGATTAGGCCACCTGTCGCCATTCAGTGGAGATCAACTTGCGGTACTGGCGTTGAAATTAAAGCCTTATTGACGATCAATATCAGTCAGCGTGGGTTCATAAGCAGGCACCTGCTGAGGTTGTCCATACGCAGCAACGTTCGCCGATGGGTCACTGGAGATACAATTTTAGTAGCCTCTTGTTTCATCTGGGCTTTCAATTGCTCAACAGTTGCACATCTATTCGCCCGTATACATCTCCGCAGACGACGTTCACCCCTGTAACGTCGCCTGTGGTGCAGTACAGTTGCCTCGGTGCCGGTTTTGGGTAACGCCATTTTTCCCTGCACGGTATACCTTTACTATGGCGGTACGCGAACAGTTTACAAACGTAGCCTTTTCGGAATTGTTTCCACCCTTGGTCCGAAAGCCGATGATCACTCCGCTTAGTGCGCCAGAGAAATCTCCCCGTTTCCTCATTACGACAAAGACTGCACTGTTTTCCGCGTCCTCCCTGACACACTTTATATACCCTTCACTGCTAGTGCTGCCATCTGCAGTCTGTGAGTGGTTATTGCACGTTGATGTCGAACTTACGCTGCGGTTACAATGTGGTTGGAGCATGTATATACTTAAAATACGTGAAATAATATTTAGAAGACAGGAAATAGCGCCTTTTTTCACAGTCATTTGTATCTTGTTTTATTTTTAAGCGCTAAAAGACACCGACAATTAGTTTTCCTGTTAAATAGATCTTTTTCACTTCTGAAACAATTTTCAATAAAAATCATTTATCTGTTTACCTCGGTCTAACGTATACAGTCACAACACTCACCGCAGTGAAAGTTGCTAACGTCTAAGAGTTGGAAACACATTAGCGGCCCTAGCAGCATGAACGCCATTCGTCACTCGACGTCATACGCGGCACAAGATTAACGTTTCCTTTTAATTCTTTTTGTACTTAATTTACGGAAGTTATTATATTTTTTGCGTCCCAAGAGTTAGTAAAATGCCATGAGATCTGAATAACAATAATAAAATAACTGTAAAACATAAGATACAGGCGCTTCAGTTCGGAACTGCGCTGCTGCTACGGTCGTAGGTTTGAATCCTGCTTCGGGCATGGATGTGTGTGATGTCCCTAGGTTGGTTAGGTTTAAGTATTTCTAAGTCTAGTCAGAAGTTAAGTCCCACAGTGCTCAAAGCCATTTGAACCATAAGATACAGTTTCGTCATAAAAACACACTATCGAAACACTATTTACTTTCAACCGTTTAAATTGAAAGCAACATTGCGTAAAAACAATATATTATCCATAAGAAACATATTCTTCTGTTGCTGCTCTTATGGCTGGCAATTTCTTTGACATGCAACAATTTTGTACGAAATCTACACATTTGCCCATTATTGCACTTCACAACTTTCCAGTTCCAACAACATTTGTTTAATGAAATAAGACAGTCTTGGTTGCAAATTGTTTTATCTTTTTATTGACTATGACGTGTTTTGTCTTTGTGGGGCTTCTTCAGATTAACCGAGAGGTATAAAATAACATTATGAGCCATAGGTACATTAAAAAAGAGGTGTAAGTTTCAGGCTGTATACCCGTCTCTGGTCGAGGGCTTTGATAAAATATCTTTATATCGATATCTTTTCCCAAAATTTTGTATGTATCGCCGATATTCTTTCCACAGATATATCGATATCGACACGGCAATATCGAATGGCAATATTTTTATTTTATATTATATTTTTTTCTGCAATTTTCGATAAATATCTGAAGTTGCCCTTTTGAAACTGTAGTAGAACATAATTTTACTTTCACCGTGTGAAGGAGTCTTACTACTTTTTGAGCCTTCATCACGTCCAATCTTTCACTCTGTCTGTGTGAAGCAAGTCTAAATGGCACAGAGAAGAAGTCCGATTGGACTGCGACCGCTACGTTCGCAGGTTCGAATCCTGCCTCGGGCATGGATGTGTGTGTTGTCCTTAGGTTAGTTAGGTTTAAGTAGTTCTGAGTTCTAGGGGACTGATGACTTCAGCTCTTATGTCCCATAGTGCTCAGAGCTATTTTGAACCGATTGGACTGGTGGATGGCGGTATGAACTGAACAACAAGATATCCGATCTGAAGAAATTTGACAGCAGCTGCGTTAACAGACAATTTCTAAGCAACTAGTGTGCTCTTTGTTCACAACGGAATTCTTCGGAAACAGTTGTGAAACTGATGAACAAAACTATAAATGACAAGTTTCCTTTAATTTACGTCTATGGTCACAATCTTTTTGTTTAACAGATTACCGGTTTCGGTCTTTAATGACCATCATCGGATCTGTTTCATAAAGATCTGATGATGGTCATTAAAGACCGAAACCGGTAATCTGTTAAACAAAATCTGTTTCATAAATATCTGATGATGGTCATTAAAGACCGACACCGGTAATCTGTTAAACAAAAAGATTGTGACCATAGACGTAAATTAAAGGAAACTTATTGCATATACGGGTCACTGTGTTTTTTCGCGACGATGTCGCAGCTTGTGAAAATAAATGACAAGATTGGTCTTTGCAGTGGGCGGAGACATATGAGGGGAAATACTGACGTAATCGCCGATCAGTGCTATCACTAGAAATTGCAGCGTTTAACTCCACCACACACTACAACTGCTCGGTGGCTGCCTTTTTCAGAAATGAAATAACAGTGAAGTCTACAAGAAGTGTTCCAGACAAATCCGATATGTGACGAAACCGAACGACGGACCCATCGACGTCTTTTACGATGCCACTTAACTGCAGATAACGTTGTTAGCAAAGTGGTTATCGCCAAGCGTGAGCGTGCATCGTTTTCCTTTCAATTCTTGCTCTGAGGGAGATAAGCCGGCTGGCAGCTTGTTGATGTACAGAATCTCCAATAATAAATCAATACTTAAATGTACAGCTCTAAATCTGACAGTATATTTACAATGTGCAGCCGATATATTTTTCAGTTGGTACGTCGATATTATTTCCGTCGATATACCGACAATTTTTTCGATGTACGTAGCGACTGATTTGCACACGAACACCAGACGCGCCCCCTCAGCGAGTACTAGGTTTTGACCAGAAAGTCGCTCTTGGCCTTACATGTGGAACTCGATGAATATCTGTAGGCGCTGTGCCAGTGCACTACACACAAATGAAAGCTGAAGCTTTATCAGGAACTCTTGGTATCGGAGCAGAGAGCAGGTAGTTCCCCTCAAGGGCCGAGCGCGCACAATCAGCTAGACACTTGCTGGGCGTACAGTCGCCAGTGCTCCGTTATCGGGTCTGCCGGGCAACCAGCAGGTGTTCTGCTGTGGAGCTTGCTTATTCGGACCGCGTGTTTGTTTTATGGTGCCATTAAACAAAGGGCAGGCGGCGCCGCGATACGGCCAGAGAGGGCTCAGGGGAGGCGCTCGAACCGACTCCCGGAATGCGCAAGCACCCATTAGGCGAAGGGGCGCCGGTCAGCGCCAGCAACTCCGCAGACTTCGCGGCTACTGGCCGGCCGCTGCCGACCTCGGGGAGTCATTACAGCTGCCTGTGGTACCTGTCAAACTACTCTCGTCTTCCTGGCGCTGTTTCTGTTTTCGGTGCCCCCTACATGCAACTCACATCTAAACCTACCGCAAGGATACACTTCGATTTTGATAGGCTTTGAATATGTTGTACTATAGAGCAAAATAAGAATTTTACTTAATTTCATCCATTTCTGTCAGTGTTGCTTCCGTGACTATATTACTTTCGTAAAATAATTGACTTTTATTAACAAAATATTCTGTAGAACTAAAAGTGTATATATTTGCTTAAACATGTTTAACTCCATACTCTGCTTCAAAAACCATGTATCCACCACTGGAAACAGTAAGCTATTTTTCGATTTCTACTAGCTTTGTACACTTACCCTCACAATATGCCCGTTTTGTAATATACCATTGCAATTTTACCAGGACCAAAAATAACCTAAATCTGGAAAAATAATCGATATAGACTATCAAAGCACCTGAAGATGAGACCCAAGGGCTCTAAATGCACCGTGCATTGAGACAAAATCACGATTATGACTGAAGATGGTTGTTTTTTATTATACATAAGACACTTGTTTAATACATGCCCATATGACCATTATGGGGGTGACATGCCCCTTCAAGAAAGCTGTGTCTCATATTTCTGAATGAATACCGTGAAACAGGGATAACAAAATCAAATAAAAGTTCTTTGATCTTAACATGTAGGTTTTCAGCGCCAGCGTCTTCTTTAATTAAAACTTCCGGGCGAAGAGGCCGTCGTCGATCAGTCAAAATTTTTCCTCCCGACGTTTCGTTGCCAACTGCATGCAACATATTCCGAGATGAGTCAATGGCTGGCTTCTGGGCAGTGGAGATCATGTTTATATAGAGCGCACAGAGGGCGCCACCACTTGTCACATGCCGTCGACAGCGATACAATCTGTCACAAACATCATTACTCCCGTTCATAGGAAATCGATTGTTACATCGTTGGTACAAAGTCGATCGCCTCCTCTTTTCTGTTAAAATTATTGCAGTGTTTGTAAATCAGTACGGCTTCTCTGAGCATATGTGCATAATAGCGCGATGTCTTAACTAACACGCCTGTCTCACTAGACTAACAGACACCGCTCAACGACGACGCTCCCATTGCGTCGTCCACAGTCCTTCCTGCCACCAGTTGCCGACTTTTCGCACAACCCATCCGACCCGCCACAGATGGTGACTGCCATCATAGAGACCGGCCAAGCATTTGTCACACCACTGCAAAAAGAGCCGTTGTCGAGAGAACACACTCGCCTGATTAGCACCGATGACCGTGACATGCAGATGGGAGTGGCACCTGGCGTTGTCCCGAATTCTGCCTTCCTTCCATCTGGCAAGGAGGCGATAGACAACCGCTACCACTCTGATTCTGAGCAGCATATCCGTAAAAAAAAAAAATTAAAAAAAAAACCGCAACGGAAGTGCCGGAAGCAGTACTGTGTGACCTGAGATGATGATCTTCAACGAATGGGACCACATGATGCCGACCAAATGTCCAATGGCGCCAAGTCCTCTGACACTCAGATGTCGAACTGTAATGTTCCACCATCTCGCTCCACAATCACTTCATGTCGTAGAGACACAGCAGTGCCAATCCCTCTAGTGTGTATCCCAAGTTGCGTCCCTCTTGTCCAGCCAACTCCAACTGTGTGCACAGTGGACGACCCACTGAAGGACACCATATCTTTACTGACAAACGCTGGGGCAGATGAGGCAGACGATGACACCCTGCTACTGCCTGGTGCTGCAGAAGGGTGTGTCACTAACGAGGTGCCAGGCACAGCAACGACACAGTGACTGATAGCAAGAAGCATTCTGGGGCTGGTTCATACCTGACGACCGCTCCCTGAGTGGATGTCACTTTTCCAGTGGACGTGGATACCCAGAAATACTGACTAGCCACTCTCATCATCAATAACATCCGTGTACGCTGTATACTGACAACGTCACAAGATACGCTGACTACATCAGATGTAGAAATAGCCCTCCTCCAGGAGGTCTGCTTCGCGGATTTCGTTGGCACTTTCAGATGTGCCGCTCATCTCTTACACTTCTGTCACTGGTTGTGTGTAGCACTCCTGCTCCATGATAGCTTCATTGCTGAAGATGTAGCACTCCTCCCTGACGTGCGAGGAATGACGCTCGCTCTACATTACGTTAGAATCATAAACATCTATGTACTCTCCAGATCGAGCCATTGCCATGAAAGGTCCGCTTCCGTAATTTTCGGTGGGGATTTTAACTCAGGCGCTGAAAGACCAATTGCCACACTCTACTCCATGTGCGGCACTCTCCACCATCATAACCAACCTTCTACTCGTGTACACGTGGTACTGCCGACAGCTCATGGAGGCAACGTTGAAATCCACAATCTGTCGGTGAAGGGCTTACCCGACCATACTCTCTTGATGGCTGCTATCCACCAAGCTAGGTCGTAGGAGGGTACTGGTTGGTAGTATCATGGTAGTTACTACATGAAGTGGGACTCACTAGATTTTTATCACCACATTCGGTGTGATTGTTCCATAAAGACGCACACGTCAGAGCCATCAGCAAGCAAAGAACCACGTAAAAGCGCGGATCACGGAAATCACAATGCGGCCCCTCAAAGGGGCGATGGTTTGTCCATGGACCATGGATGGAATGGACTGCGAAGGGCCGTCTATGTGCACGCTAGTGTCGGCGGCGGACCCTGATACATGCTGTGAAATTGGCCAACGGCCGCTGTGTCACTAAGCATCGTGAGATCTGACACTCTCCATGTTCACTACAGTCAACTGTTCATGGACCACCATCATCCCTCAGATGCGACTAAGGAGGTCACAACATCCAGACTGCCTTATTTCGATACTGTGACATGATCGTGCCTGTGCGGACGCGGTAGGCGCATGAGTCTTGGTCTCCCTTAATTTCAGACAGGCTTTCGGTAATGTTTATCACTCTTACCTGGCAGGGCTGATGAAGAATAGGGGATCCGCAGACAATAATGTGTCTGCTCCGCTGCGCGACATCTAGAATCCTGTACAATGATCGTCTCACGCTACCCATCCTGGAACAAAGATCAATGTGGCTAGGATGCCCTCTTTCCTTGATCCTGTAGGGTCTGACCATGGAACCGTTACTATACGACGTCGTCGAACGTCTCACAGGGAAAACTCTTGGCGGCGGCACTGAGCCATGGCTGGCTCGCGTTGTGCTTCGCCTTAAACTTTGGTTGCTGGCTGGCTCTGAGCACTATGGGACTTAAGGGGATACGGAATCACCTATCCCCGCAATGTTAATATATGCCTACTATAGGGAACATTTTCTCACAAACTACTGGAGACAGAGAGGTAAAAATTTTACTGTATGTGCATTCATATGTTACAACAATGCTGAAACAACAGTTTATTGTCAAAGTATTTTCTTACAGAGATATTGTACATTTATTTTTAAGTAAATTTTTTCCATCGCTTTTTACTAGACTATCACCCCTAAGTCTTTTGTAAATCAAGTAATTAAAAAATCGTTGTTTCAGTATGTAATAGGGACCTATGTCACTACGTCATAAATATTTCAGACTTCTAGGTTGACCAGTACCTGAGATAATGTTCCTAGATGAAGTAAAAAGTAAACTTACGGGAAACGGAGAAAGAAGATTAAAACATTCCTGATCCGTAGCTAATACCCCCTTCACAGTCTTCATAATCATCTTCAAGTCTTCTTTTGGCACCCCTCTGCACCTGTCTTGCTTTTTTCACTAATGTCTTGATTATATTATCAGCATGCCTTAGTCTGTGCTGATCTAAAAAGAACATAGCACTTACCGTACGGGAACCAACACACATACCCAACTTTTGAAGGACCTGGCATTTAGTTATATTTCCAAGATTGAAGGTTGCCACAGCATCATACACACCAAAATGTAGTGTATTAATTCCGACAAACACTGTTTTTGGGAGACGATGCCATATCACACTATTCAAGCACTCGTTGGGGTTCTGCGTTTTTCCGTGAAGACATTTCATCAGAAGACTTCTGTCAGCCAGATCTCTGAAAATGGGCTTTATTTCTGCCATGATGGCTGATGGTAGACTGTGGTGGTGAATGTATTTCTCTCCTGTTGTTAGTCCCCTATTGTATTTACACCAGCTGTTTTCACCTTTGGGGCACAAACCATGTTGTGGATGCTCATCCGTGGATGCGGTGTGGAAATATAAAGCCCATATAGCTCTCCTCATTTCTTCAAGATTGCCTGTATTTTGCCTGATTGCAAGGCCATAGCAGTTCTGAATGTGGTCTATTATGGAATCAGTCAATCTTCCTCTGCCATCCAAGGTTTTCCCATCATCTAGTTTTTTCCCTTTCATAACTGATTTTAACCTTCTCAGCCTGGCACCCATTCTCTTCTGCACATGTCCTATACATTCAAGTTTGCTTATATTTACACTGTTCCCATATGGTTTGCTTTCCAAAACTTCTTTGAATGCTTTAGAGTCACCATCTCCCAGATATTTGACATAGCGAACATTATACCACTGTGAAGAGCGATGAAAAATTTTCTTCACCCCAGCAACCTCCATGCCACCACTACTACCATAATAATTAGCAATCCAGTCATCACTGTGTTCATTTTTCAGCCTGCCTGTGCACCTACAGTATTTATACATTATTGCAACATCAATAACCTTGCCAGTATCAACACTAGTTGCTGTTACAACACCATTGTTGGAGGTGTGGCCCCTTTTCTGCCACGTGCCATCAAACGCCACTGCTTCTTCCACAGCAACCTGCATTGACTTCTGTGCTACATCTTCAACTGCAGATCCTAGTACATAATTGTAAGCTTCAAACTTTGAAGGTGCACTTGGAAGATTTAGAACACCACATAGCATATCACCAGCTGCTTTGCCCTTACCAATTGCTCGCAATCCATAAACTAACCTAATATTTACACTATAAAGTTCAGTTTTCTTGTATCCATTATTTACAGTTACTGAAACCGAACTTGGAAACTTACAGCTGTATTTACAAACACTGCATATTAAATTAAACTGGGCAGCCAGGCCAACATGGGATTCTACTTTCAGAGAAACGTTTCCATGACATTTTTTGCAGCACAAACTGTTTTCAAGAGCTTCACACAATATATTCGTATCAATGAGTTCAAAAACTTCATTCCCTCTATCAAGTAAATTATATTTCTCTTCCAAATCTCTTAGTTTTTTATGAGAAGCACTGTTTTCATTTGGTGTGAGTTCTTTCGGCAAATCAGTAATAAGTGGATTCACATTTTCCAACAGTGATGATGATGAACTGCTTTGCTTTGCTAATGAATCATTATTTCTTTTCTTTTGCCAGTTCACACGCTTTTTAAATACTTTTGCTTTAGCTCTAGGCATTTTCACTGCGAAAAATGAAGCACTAAATACGAAATAACTCAACAACAACTACTTTCTTATATCACACTGTTTACAAAACAGTCCCGCCACAAAGTCAAAGAGTAACTTGAGGAAACCAGAGAGAAACATTTTCGGGCAACTAGTGTATAAATAGTCGCTGGAAACCGGGATATTTGAATTCATGTCACTTTAAAGGTACTGCCAAAAAGTTCATGGTCAGCCACGAGAGACGTGTATAACTAAAGCGCAATACCCGATCTCACAAATATATAAAAATAAAATAGTTATAATTGTAGTAGAGCTATGTATGATACGTCATTTTAAAGAGGAAACATGGCAGAATATAATACGCCAATAAAAAAAAATTCGATCTTTTAACCCAAAATCCGATTCCGTATCCCCTTAACATCTTTGGTCATCAGTCCCCTAGAACTTAGAACTACTTAAACCTAACTAACCTAAGGACAGCACACAACACCCAGCCATCACGAGGCAGAGAAAATCCCTGACCCCGCCGGGAATCGAACCCGGGAACCCGGGCGTGGGAAGCGAGAACGCTACCGCACGACCACGAGATGCGGGCCTTTGGTTGCTATTCTGTGATTAGTCTCCCGCGGTTATAGGGATTATGCTGTTATCCGCTGTCTCCGCGAGTCGTAGCGGCATCGTGTATCGATATTCGCACCCTTGTACTATCTTTGGCCTCGCACTTACAGTTTCCGGCTGTGCCGAGCGCGGGCAGTTGGTCGGTTTGCGTGGAGGAGCGAGGAAGTCTCCGTGGCGCGTGTCTGGCCACGGGCGGCTCGTGGCGTCCACGAGCGGTCAGAGTGTGAGGGGGTGTTCCCATTGCTACGAGGTCCGTGGTTCACTGATTCAGGACAGTCCCAGCTGTTCACATTGTGTCGTTTCAGTTTCGTTGTGGGCTGTTGGGACATTCCTGCGAGCAACAACGTGTGTTTTCAAGTTGGCGAAATTCTAGCCGCCCTCCTGTGGAGTTTAACTTAACTTTATTATTTTTGAATTGAAGTGCACCAGCGGAATCTTCTGCCTTGTGGCCGTTAACATTCCGGTTACCTGCCCTGGCCGTTGACATAAATTCAGGCAGTGTATTTTCCTCGTCATGTTGTGGCTGTCCAGCATGGCATGTAGTTTCACAGCTGAATGTGTAATTTGTTGTGGGCGCCAATACCTTTTCCGGTGTTCCATTGAACTCCCTGTTGCGTGCTGGTCGGGTGGAGCGGAAGTTATCCTGTCGCTTGGTCCGTTGACTGTCTGGCGGTTGGGTTGCCATCGGATTGAGAATTGTTGGGTCGACTGCATGTCTCACCTAAGCGAGCGTTAGTGTCTGAATTCCAGGCCTTGAAAACTTCTGAGCGCCGTTTGATGTGCTGCCTTTTCTTATTTGTCCTTCTTGTTTGTTTATGTATGGCTTCTAGCCGATTTTAAATTAAAGTTGTTTTGTCCTTAAGGCTTGAGATTGTTTGGGCCTTCAGCCTAATTTAGAGAAATGTTTTAAGATGAGGTCTTCTGCCTTTTAAAATTCAGATTCTTGTTTTCGAGTTTTAAGTGATTGGCCTTCAGCCGATTTCAAATTAAAGTTGCTTTGCCCTTGAGGCGTGAGATTGAATGGCGTATTTAGCCAGGAATTAAGTTCTAAAATTAATGTTCTAAAATTAATTTTCGGTTTGCTCTGTTTTTAATATTTTCTCTACTCTTGTAATATTTGTCAAATGAATAAAGTAGTATGTTCGAGCGCAACTGACAGCCACTCATTTTGGCCCCTGTCCACAAATTAAACTATCTGTCCTGTCCTGCGGGTATAGCAGGGGATTACATGGTCTACACGGACGGCCTGGTCCTTCTCCTGCACAGCAGCAACAATTTTCAAGCAGCACTGGTGTGAGTGGACTCCTATGGCACTGTTTCTGGCAGCGTCATTAACATCCGCAAATCTCGCCCGCCGTCTGGAGGACGTGGGCTGCCCGATGTATGCGTCGCTCCCCTGAGGGTCTTCGACATGGTAAGATATCTGGGCATTATTTTACGCCCGACTTGCGGCGATCTGTGGCCCTCAACTGTAGGCGGAGATCCTTGACCATCGCCTCCAAAACCTGGCCGTGCTGCAACGAGAATGATGTGCCAATGTTTGTGACGCGTCGCGAATCCCGCACGTGACCCAGATATTCGCCACCCCGCCGTCAATGACCAGACGGAGTTTGGCCGCATTGGGTTCCTTTGTGAGTCTAGGCATGTTATTGACGCTTACTATGAGCCTCTCAACCTCCCTAAAGGCAAAAGAGGGCTCAATCTTTGTCATGCTCGACGTCGGCTACAACACTCTTTGTAATCACAGTCTTTGTCCTCCTCGACGTCGGCTACAACCCTCTTTGTAGTCACGACTTGTGTCACTAGCCTGTTGATGAGGACCAGTAATTCGAGATCGCTCGTTACCTCAGTGACGCTGACAGACGTCCCAGCCCCGTTTTTCTACTTCAGCTAAGTCTTTCTTGAATACAGGTACATCCAGACTGCGCTACTCCCTCCACGTGAACAGGAGGCCAAGATGGTGTATGCCTCACTGAAAACGCGGCTTCCGCCGAACGTGACTAAAGAAAATAACACTCGTCCGGTGGAATGCCTTGTGGCGGACACCTCAAGCTCCTATTCTTGCATCAGATGTCCAGTACACCTGGTACGTGACGGTTATGGTTCAAATGGCTCTGAGCACTATGGGACGGTCGCGCGGTTCCTGACTGTAGCGCCTAGAGCCGCTCGGCCGCTCCGGCTGGCCACGTGACGGTTAGTGGGAAGCAAGTATTCCAGTTGCGTTTTCACTGGATACATCTGGCAGTATCACCATTATGTACCACGTGTGGTGTGCAAGACGACGATGGTCATCGATTTATCCGCGGCGAGGCGAGCTATGTTTGGTTCGCCAGAGGTTGGCTTGCATCACATGCGCGACTCCTGACAGCGTCACAGCACAAATGCTTCTCTCTGCGGACACGGACTATTTCTCGCGGGCGCAGACCCACTCAGTCACTTGGATTAGCGGGCTTGATGTCCACTACCCGTATGGCGGCGGTGACAAATGAGCCCTAGATTTCTGGCAATACCTTAACGGCGGACAATTTGCACTTTTAAAGAACCATAAGTACCAACAACTATTCTTGAACTTTCTCTGGAGTGCTTTCTGCAACCCCGCTCCATATGATTCATCCATGTTAGCAGCAGCTGATAAACGTCCCTTCTCTCATTTTATAGACTCGATCTCCTCAACGGTCATTCCTTTACACTTGCGAGAAGACGTACATCGATGATCTACTGATGCGTCGCAACGTGTTGGGTTTTTCTCCCGCTGATGTCGTAGGCGATCGCCAATCTTTGCTAGGACGTGCTAGCGCGACGGATATGGATTACAATAAATTAAATAAAAAGGCCCTTCCCTGAATCCTTCTTTCGTGTTTTTCGTGGACGTTATTGGGGTCTTTATTGACAGGGGCCAACGCCTGAAGTGGTGGAGCTTTTTCCGGGGCTTTTCTTAAGTTTAGGGTAAAAGTGGCGGAGGCATTAGCTTCTCTTTTCTTTGTAAGCTTAGGTAAAGATAGTTGAATTACCTCGCGTTTCCAAGTTGGCTGGTGGACTACTATACTGACTTTTTCCCTTATTTAAAATGCCGGCTCGAAAAAAAGTTGCTAGAGCAGTTACCTACGAAGCCCTGGGCCGGCAGACAGTTTTAATCCTCCAGGAGCTTTCATATCTTTGCATTAATCATCATTACTCAGCGGGGTCCCTGGTTCAGGGACGCAATATGGATGCTCATATGCTTACAATCAAAGACTCATACATTCCATTCACGGAATAATAGAAGTCACCATTGTCTAGCAAATGAAGAAGCGTCAAAATTGGCTTGTGACTCGCAGTGGAAAGAAAACACGAAACTCAATTGAGATGACGAGGCATGTTCTGAATTGCGATTGGACGAGGAACAAGTTAGGCCCCATCTCAATATAGTGAAATGCTAGCAAAATTATACATCGCTAGAACCTCTAATGCTTCGTAACTCGAGAAGTCTGAACTAACTCACAGTCTATGTCCACACAGGGGAGCCACGGCATAGTCACCACACTCCAGCTCAGCGGCTCTTTTGCGACTGACTAACCGTCTACAAAAACGAAACTGGTTCGCCTCCGTAGCCAGAGACGCAACAAACGTGGAGGGGGCAAACTGACCAATGAACAAGACGTAATTTTCAGTGGTATCAGGTGCCCCCTGCAGTCAGAAGACGGGAGAGACAACGCCTGTTTCCTCTTGCTCAGACTTTTCCATCGCTTCAAAGTCAAAAGTTGGACAAATGCGTCCCTTCCACTCTGAAGTGATCGAACCAATAACGAGGCTGCCCGTTACGGAATCCCTACAGATAACGTCCCACCAGAGTGACCCCTCAAGCCAGATTTGAAAGTTAAACTTAACTGCTTTTCCCATGCCCCTTCCGCAAAGTTGAAGCAACAAAGTCCACTTACAAACTTCTGCAATTATACCAATATTCATTCAATCCAGCGATCATTCATGTTAAGGGAAGGTGTGCTGACTATCAAACGTAATGAAATTGAAAATAAACCACGCTACATTTCGCTTTCCATTTTCCTCCATGGCACTGAAAAAAAAAAAAAAAGAGTGAACGAGGGCAGAGATTATACACTCTAGAGAACTTGGTAAAGGACAAAATTGTATGAATGGTGGACTGACTGCCGTCTTTCAGTGCTATGTGGCATTAAGGTTCAAATGGCTTTGAGCACTATGGGACTTAACTGCTGAGGCCATCAGTTCCCTAGAACTTAGAACTACTTAAACCTAACTAACCTAAGGACTTCACACACATCCATGCCCGAGGCAGGATACGAACCTGCGACCATAGCGATCGTGCGGTTCCAGACTATAGCGCCTAGGACCGCTCGGCCACTCCGGCAGGCTGGCATTAAGCGTTTGAAAAGCTGTTGCAGTATTGTGTTTGCGCAAACAGATTCTACAACCCGCGAAATCAAGTGGACTGACACCTGTTACGTAATGCTCAAATGCACCTGACCCCCACTATACCTTCCTCTCTGTGCGCTGTCGCACTCTGGATCCACCCAACAATACAGTATGTACAACAATATCAGCAGAACCAATAAAAATGACAAGGTCGGCACCGGTTCCCCAACCTGGAACCAATAAAGCTACGAGACGGAAAGACTATTTTCTATATCTTACGCTAATTATCTGCTCTAAAAGGGCTAGGCCAAGATATCTCACCAATGTGAGGCACCTCTACACTCAGACCTGTTCGCCATCTCATGATTAAATCTTGCGCGACCAGCGCTCAGGAGTTCCCAGGACAAAATGTCCCTTTTTGAGCGGTATCCGTTCCCAGACTGTCATGCACAAAGTACGTTTGGCCAGGTATCAAGGGACCTGTGACTCCCCTCCATGATAGCTTTTAATGTCATTTTATAGTAACTGCGCCTTTGAAAATGTAATTAATCTCCTCAGATGACTCGGTGGGAAGACTGAGTGCCTGAGACATGGAAGGGTCTACGCCACCCAATATTCAGTATTCATGTTTTCACATTTCTGTTTTGCGCTGCTACCTGTCCGTTATACGACAAAGTGTTTGAACCTGTGACTTATCCTCTTGTCTGTTCAAATCACTGTGGAAAAAAGTGTAGTTCGAGACTCAGGTGTTCCGTTAGAAACAGAACGATCTGTGCCACAAGCGCAGTGATAGGGAGAAACATCTGCCTCGTTCGGCTCTAGTGCTTGGAAACGAAACTAGTTTCCAACCTAAACATGGCGAGTATTTGTAGTTTTATTTCCACCATGGATTATAAAAGAAAACATACCTCCCAACCCGGGGTCTTTCGACCTGGTATGTACTGAGAATTCAGGTCTTGGACCTTGACAATAAATCCATATTTTTTGTCAGTCAGTGACCAGTCATTTCGCATATTGAAACAGCACTCTTTTTCTACGAGGTCTCCGAATGCCCTTTCTGCCAGTGGGTGGAGAAATTCCTCCCATATCATTGTAGTGGCGCTAGCCAGTCGCCTCTGCACCTCGCGGTAAAAAGCGACACGCAGGAGGTCTTTCAGAATGTGTTATTTGCTTTTAGATCAGGGAAAAAGACAGGCATCTATAGGAATGGGCTCCCTTACTCCCATCTTCCGATAACTCATCCGATATCCAACAAAGCTTAAAAAATAGGCCGTGTTTTCGTAGGTCAGCTGAATAGTAAAAGTAGATAAGATTCGCTACTGTGCCGTCTTAATGGAGACTGCACCAGGGGTCGGACAAGCCGCTATCCGTGCCTCGTTGTCGCCGCTATACCCGAAACTGTGTTTCACAAGCGAAAGCCAACCTATGTGTAAGCCCATACTGTTAATTAGAGAAGGAGAAAGCGATCTGATCTTACAATCACTGCTATTACTCTCCTATTAAATCCGACAAAGATTCGATCGATCTGAATATGATTTGTCGAATTATTGATTCGATTTACATATCAGAAAGAGAAAAAATGAGGACAGACAGGCCAGGGAAGGTCTGTCGCTTCTCAGTAGTTCGTGCATTTTGTTACTTGAGCAGCAAAACAATTTACGATGGCTGAAATATAGAGAATATAAAAGAATGGCCGCGTCGGGAATAGCAAGAAAAGTATTTCTCAAAAAGGGAAAAGTTGTTCACGTGGAATACAATTATAAGTGTTAGGGTGTCTTTTCTGAAAGTATGTATGGATTACAGTCTTGTACAGCTGTGGATCTTACACGGTGCTGACATGGAGAAAATTAAAAGTATTGTATAAAATAGCTAACAAGTATTTTAAATGTTGATCAGTTATTAATTAATTACGCACCCATTATCTATCGGTTAAAATAACATAAGCCCATTGTAAAAGGATTGTACTCATCACGAACCACATTATCTCAAGCTGCACGTTAATCTACTTACTTGTTCTATAAAACATCGAGATGTCTAGTGGAAGAGGGGTTGATAATTCCATGAATCTCGATACTGCTGTCAGACTAATCCCTCCTGGTTTACTCAATGGTGTCTAGATAGTCGGACCAGTCCCATCACTATGCTGATATTACTGGAGAACACGACACAACAGAGATATCTATAAGTTTATCACTGTCTAACAAGTGTTGTGTTAGATATCATGTAACAGATTCCCTGAGCACTCTATTTGCAGATGGTAACTTCATCTTACTTTCATAAAAATCTCTAAAATCCTATACCACCATACTTCAAAGAATTTTGGCGGCTGAAAATTTAATTTAAAGCAGCCGGAAAATAGCTGGGGTGAAGAACTGACACATAGGTGAACAAGGGAAGGTTAGCAGCTACAATGGTGTGCATAGTACCAAACTCACGTACCTGTTGTATTATTGTTCACTGCACTTTAATGCACAATATGGTGTTTGTGGTTTGTATTGACTAATTAAGATTGTTTATTAGACAAATATTTCAGTCATAAAAAGCTTCAGTCTGCACTCATATTTTTTTACAATACTATTTTCACTCTGGATTTGGCCATTCTGGAAATATTCTCATGAAAATTACTAAAGCTGAAATAAAGTATCGTATAGGAGAGTCACTGTTTCTTACCACTGACCAGAGACAGTTAACATGGAACGTTGCACCCACTTTAAGATCGAACGAAAAATCCTGACTAAGGCTGTCGGCACACGGACCGTGCTGTCGAACGTTAACGTTGAGCGTGCCAAGTTCAACGTGCTGCTGAACGCTCAGGGACGATGCGACTTGTGCATACGGTACGTGGCCCCCAACGTGGTATGCGCGATCGAAACGCACTCCAGCGGCAGTTGAGGGATGTTTCTAGTTTGTAAATCACACAGTTTACTCAACGGACGCGCGTCAAAGTCCCACGTTAGCTCTATTAAAACGCACATTTCCTCCATCGTCCACGAAAAGGAAAGTACCATGTCCAATCAATAAGGACAGAGGTTTATAAAAGTTCCATTACAAACAGTGCGTTAAAAATTTGGAATACTTCTGCGCAGCCGGCCGAAGTGGCCGTGCGGTTAACGGCGATGCAGTCTGGAACCGCAAAACCGCAACTGTCGCAGGTTCGAATCCTGCCTCGGGCATGGATGTTTGTGATGTCCTTAGGTTAGTTAGGTTTAACTAGTTCTAAGTTCTAGGGGACTAATGATCTCAGCAGTTGAGTCCCATGGTGCTCAGAGCCACTTGAACCATTTTTTGAACTTCTGCGCATTAGATAAACATTATTTCATCTTTCCCACATTTTAGTAAAGCCCCAAGGTCAGTCTTACCTGATCACTGTTCCTACCCAGTAGCAGAATCTTTGCAACATGTGAATTACGAAGCGTAAAAGAAAAAGGAGCAAAATATCTTTATACAAGTAGCGCAAGCTGTCCTGTAGATTAAGCCAATCGAACAAAGTCATCTCTCAAAAAAGGTGAACTTATATTTACATAACATCAAATATTATAGTTTATACTTATATTAAACTATTAATAAAGTATCAGAACCTAATAAAAACGCGAATGTTAGGAAAAAAATTGGAAATATCAAAATGCGAACCACCGCCCCACCAATTAATTCTTATGAGGACAGTGACTCTACTCATTACGATCAACCAACATCACGCCTCGGGCATCTAATCATTTATACAGGGTGATTCAAAAAGAATACCACAACTTTAAAAATGTGTATTTAATGAAAGAAACATAATATAACCTTCTGTTATACATCATTACAAAGAGTATTTAAAAAGGTTTTTTTTCACTCGAAAACAAGTTCAGAGATGTTCAATATGGCCCCCTCCAGACACTCGAGCAATATCAACCCGATACTCCAACTCGTTCCACACTCTCTGTAGCATATCAGGCGTAACAGTTTGGATAGCTGCTGTTATTTCTCGTTTCAAATCATCAATGGTGGCTGGGAGAGGTGGTCGAAACACCATATCCTTAACATACCCCCATAAGACAAAATCGCAGGGGGTAAGATCAGGGCTTCTCGGAGGCCAGTGATGAAGTGCTCTGTCACGGGCTGCCTGGCGGCCGATCCATCGCCTCGGGTAGTTGACGTTCAGGTTTCAAAAAAATGGTTCAAATGGCTCTGAGCACTATGGGACTCAACTGCTGAGGTCATTCGTCCCCTAGAACTTAGAACTAGATAAACCTAACTAAACTAAGGGCATCACAAACCTCCATGGCCGAGGCAGGATTCGAACCTGCGACCGTAGCGGTCTTCCGGTTCCAGACTGCAGCGCCTTTAACCGCACGGCCACTTCGGCCGGCTGACGTTCAGGTTTCATAACTAACCTTTTTCGTGGGACTCTCCATACAGTTGATTGTGGAATTTGCAGCTCTCTGCTAGCTCTGCGAGTCGATTTTCCTGGGCTGCGGACAAATGCTTGCTGGATGCGTGCTACATTTTCATCACTCGTTCTCGGCCGCCCAGAACTTTTCCCTTTGCACAAACACCAATTCTCTGTAAACTGTTTATACCAACGTTTAATACACCACCTATCAGGAGGTATAACACCATACTTCGTTCGAAATGCAAGCTGAACAACTGTCGTCGATTCACTTCTGCTGTACTCAATGACACAAAAAGCTTTCTGTTGAGCGGTCGCCATCTTAGCATCAACTGACGCTGACGCCTAGTCAACAGCGCCTCAAGCGAACAAATGTACAACTAAATGAAACTTTATAGCTCCCTTAATTCGCCGACAGATAGTGCTTAGCTCTGCCTTTTGTTGTTGCAGCCCGCATCTCGTGGTCGTGCGGTAGCGTTCTCGCTTCCCACGCCCGGGTTCCCGGGTTCGATTCCCGGCGGGGTCAGGGATTTTCTCTGCCTCGTGATGGCTGGGTGTTGTGTGATGTCCTTAGGTTAGTTAGGTTTAAGTAGTTCTAAGTTCTAGGGGACTGATGACCATGGATGTTAAGTCCCATAGTGCTCAGAGCAATTTGAATTTTTTTGTTGTTGCAGAGTTTTAAATTCCTAAAGTTGTGGTATTCTTTTTGAACCACCCTGTATTACCCATTGCTGAAAACCATATTGGTAGATATGTTACTAATTGAAATTTAATTATAGCAAATTGTACCAAGAACAATGCGTTTTGGGCGGATCTTCAGTGTGTCGCTGCCTTCAAATAGCCTACTCTCATAATACTGAAGTTACAATAATTCTTTTGCCACGAATATGATGTTTCTCATTATTTTATTGGAACGAATCACACAGTTAACAACGGGTTTTCCTCTGATTCTCAATTTGCTGGTGCTCAGAAACGGCATATGTACATACAGGCTTGGAATGAATGCCAATATGGCGCCTCACAACTCTGTAACGAAGGGAGACGGCGTGCTTGTGACGTAGTTGGCGTTGTGCCATCTCATTGGTCAACGCTCAAACGCACGCTCAGAATATCTGACATGCCAGATATTGCTCTGCACGTTCTGAAATACTTCCCAGCGTGCTATTCCACGCTATGACATCAGAAACTCGGCACGCTCAACGCTCAACGTTCGGATTCATGGTCCGTGTGCAGACGGCTTTAGTCCTTGTTACCATATTGTCCTCTGAATTGTTCACTTAATATTATTCTCCACATTCCATTTCTACTGCTAACCTACCATCGACGTTAGTTTCACTTTCAATATTCACTAATAACATAACTGTGTCCTTCAAAATCATTCCTGTCTCTTGAGTCATGGTAAAAACTGCTGTTTTGAAGGGCGCGCCGCAGCGCGCAGTGTGAAGCAGTCGCCCTCCGTTTCTGGCGATGGCGCCGCTGTGGCAATCGCAGCTTTGGTGTCTCCCTCTGGTGAGAAAGGTTGCCTTTCACGTGCATTTAAGGGGCGCTATGAGATCGCCAGTCGGTCAGTCTGGGTCAGTCTCTCGTCCGCAATTGTGAGGCAGCTAGTGTCTGTCTGTCGTCCGGTGTGCTAGTATGTCTTTCGTTCGGATCAACCTTTAAAGCCGGCAAAATGAGAGTCTTTCCACTCCGCAGTAAGAGAACTCAGCGAGTGGTCGCTCGGTCGGGGCTTAGTTCCTGCATCTGACTCTGCATGTTAGGCCGCCTGTCTGCTCGAGTTGCTCAGGCAATGGTCAAGGCGGTTGGATCGATCGGTTGGTCGGTCGCGCACTGAGACACAAGATGACTTGTCCGTCTTGAGCGTCGACGCATGTGAGGTCGCCACGTGAGTCCAGTGGGCCGTGGCGTACAGCGAGTGGCAGTGACTTAGCGGTCGACACGAGAGCAACAGGAGTCAACCCAGGACATCGGTCTGGCCAGTGCGAGCTGCGACGCCGTCAGGTGCGGAGATCGGCGCGCCTTCCTGCGTCCGTTGCGGCGGCTGGCAGCGGACGGTTGGGAGAGCGATTTGGGGGTGCTGCGCCAGGTCTTCTCGAGAAATCGCAGTTTATTAGAAGTTAAATGACATGTTGTTTGATTTACTCTTGTTAAATTCTACTTGTTTTCTTGGTGAGGTCACCATCCGTTTTGTTTTGGGGTCGTCCCACCATTCCTCTCCGTTTGCCCACCCGCGGGAAAGTGGTTGCTTATGAATTGGGTGCTCCGTTTTTCCTCTGTGGAGTAGGGAACGGGTTAGAGCAACCTGCGGTTCGGGTTGTTCGGTAATCTCTCTATCAATCTACTGTATGTTAGTAGCGGCCTCTGTCATGTTTGTCGGATTTGGTGTTAACGAATTTATTGCTTGGAGTGTAACGGCCTAATTCCTGAAATATGTTTTGATCTTGCCTATCATCTTGGGAGGCGGTATCTGTATACTGTAGAGCATGTTAACTTGTTTGGCCAACCTTGTATAATTTTATATAATGTTACTTATAATCCGTCTTGATTGCAAATTTTTTTTATTCATATGACCGGTTTCGGTTCATTCAGAACCATCTTCAGATCTGATATTTCAGTTACAGGAGTAACCCGTCCAAATCCAGCAACTGCGTGTCACTGCATGTGAAAGTTGCTGGATTTCGACGGGTCACTCCTGTAACTGAAATATCAGATCTGAAGATGGTTCTGAATGAACCGAAACCGGTCATATGAATAAAAAAATTTTGCAATCAAGACGGATGATAAGTAACATTATACAATAACTGATTGCTGCTATCCCATCAGATATTGTGTCTGTTTTTGCAAAACTTTATATAAGATTGCATTTCATGGGCTTTTATTTAAATGACCTTTTCGTATATAAAGTTGCCACCCTTTCACCGTGAGACTTTTTGTAGAAGTTAAAATCAAGTTGCACCTTCGGTGGCAAAGTCAGTATTTTAATTTTAGTGTTTTGTACCATTTCCATCCCTCCTACGGGGTACATAGTTTGTGTACTTGTGTGAATTGTTGAAACTTTTAGTTTAAAGTAATCTGGTGTGTTGCAGATTTGCACCAGTGTATTCTTTCAGAGGTTATTGTGAGCGGTCGTACAGTCAAATATTTGTTTCTTTCTGCCTCTGAATAAATTGTAACTTGATATTTAGAGGGTGCTTTCTGATTATAATTTGAAATCTGTTTTTTCTTTTTTTTAATAAGCCTTAGGCACAATTAAAGTGAATAAGTTACAATTTGTTAATTCGCTTATGATTTCATCAGTTACTCCCTGGCAACTACTTCCATTCTTACATAGTGTAATGAAATGTGTTAATGTTCTTGATGAATCGCTAGTAAATAAAATAAATTCTTGCGAATATTTTTTGAAAATAAATTACGGTTCATGTCTCTACTCTCAATATGACACACCGATACACTATAAAACACTGCACCAGTACTAGAATGGTACTCGGGGAACTCGCATTGTCCGCTCTAAAACGCCCAACGGATATCTGACTCCGAAATACTTGGCCCGCAGTGGATAGGGTAGTCTGAAACAACGCGCACGGGTGATAAATAATCGGTGTTATGTAGGTCGCTGGAGGGAGTGGAGTGCGACCTCTCTCCAGCCACAATGAGCCATTGCACCAGCCGCCAGAAAGACGACACAATGAAATATTGGACGTAGTTTTATTAAAGTGTGGCGTGGGCGAGGCGACGTACTGAATAACGCAACTTCTCGTTGCTGTGGGCGCGTTAAAAGCCCACGTCTCACTGCCGTACGTCATAGTTGGTAATTTATACTGGCGGTGGCCCTGCCTGTTATGATACACCGGAAACGAAGTCCTGAAAACTCACTTTAGCTACCAGAAACATCGCAGGTCATTTTACTCCTCTGTTTAGTGTTTTAGCTGAATGAAATACTCTCGATTTTCAAGCCATGTCAATTCGAATACCATTCCCTAGCTTTCAGTGGCTACTTCCACCATCGTCGTTAGGAGTAAAAACCACTGACTGCTGGGGCTGGTTTGTTTTTCTTATTCTTTATTGTTATTACTATTCCACACGACTAGGGCGGGCTAGCAGTGACGAAAAGCCGCTATTCAGCCAAAGGTCATGTGAAATGTATCTAATAATAAAAGGTGAAATTAACAAATGATTTCGTAAAAAAATACATAGGTGGATGATATTGACGATTTTTACATAAAAACAAATGACAATAAAATAATATTTTGCAAAAGACTCAAAGAGGGAAAAGACTGACGGATTTTATATTGCAGTTAGAATGTAGTCAATGATAAACGTGAATGATGCCATAGTGTAATGGTGATTCTAGGTTTGTTTTTCATGAAAAATTGTCATGATGAACGTGAGATGATGAGTGCGACTATGGTGTCCTGTAGAACAGCAGATAGCGACTATAAGTCAACAATGTGGATGAAAAGCGAAGGAGGATGGTGTGAGGTCGAGCGCTGTGATTAGGGTTGGAAACAGGGGTAGATCTCAGGGCGGATTTTATCGCTGGAGAGTCGAAGGTGGTTAAAATTCCAGCAGGAAAGGATGGATAAGGCATGAAGGTGCTTGGAAGGTGGACGGTGGATGAAATGGCGCAGCAGTGTACCTGGATTAGTTATTAGTAGATGGTAAATTCGGTGTTGGGTTTTGCGAGTAATGGATTGGATCGGAAGGTGTTCTAGGACGAGCAGGAGGTGTGGGAAGTGGATGATTTGGTACAAGATGCGAGCTGGGGAAGGTAGGCGGATGCAGAAGGCTAGTGCGTGTTTCCCAGGATTTCCAGGGACTTATACAATTTAGGAGAGGCGGAAATCCAGGCAATGTTGGTGTAAGTTAGGATGGGACAGATGAGGGATTTATAGGTGAGGTAATGATAGAAGGGTGTAGACCCCAGGTGCGGCCTGTTAACAGCTTTAGTCACTTGTGGTTCTTGTGTTGGATGGTAAGGAAATCTGTGCTCCATTGTAGTTTTTCATCGAGAGTTAGGCCTAAATATTCGAGTTTATTAGCCAGAGGGATGGGTTGGTTGTAGATGGTGAGATGGAAATCTGGACGACAGAAACGCCGAGTGGTGGGACAAAAGGTGGTGGCTTGGCGTTACTGTGGATTTACTAGCAGATTACATGTATTACACCACTCGACTAGCAGATTCAGGTGTCGCTTGAGGTCGGTAAGGGAGAGTAGTAGGGTGTGATTAGTGCCAAGGTAGGCGGTGTCGTGATCATATTGCAGGCGGTTCGTTGGGGATGGGGGTGTGGGAATCTGCAATGTACAGGACGCAAAGGAGGGGTCAAAGGACAGAGATCTGAGACACATCTGCAGCAGGGTGAAAAGTGTCGGAGCACGCACGGTTGATTGTGACATACGTAGTGCACTATTGAAGGAAGGGTGCTATAAGGTGGACATAGTTAACCGGAAAGCATACGTTCGTAGCTGGAAGAGCAGTCAAGAACGTCAGACCTGATCGAAGGATTTTGGATATCAAGGGAGGCAACTATAGAGGATTTCTGTTCATTCATTTGATGAGAGATTAACTGGGGAAGGTAAAGAAGTTGGACGTTGATGAAGCAGTTGGGACGAAAGACCCATTGGTTATTAGGAACGGGTTGGTGGGCTGCAAGGTGCTGAAGGATCCGTTGGATAAGAACGGATTCAAAGATTTTGCTGAAAACTGACATGAGGCTGGTAGGTCGATATGATGAAGTCTGCAAGAGTGGTTTATCAAGTTTCAGAAAGAGGGAGGACGTTGAACGTTTTCCACTGCTCTGTGTACAAGATAGTATTATGAATGATAGCAAGGGTTTCAAGAAAGTCTCTGGGACGTTAAGCGAAGTAGCAGTAGGTAATTGTATCGTGATCAGGTGCAGTATTTCGCTTTTCAGCGAGTGCTTATGTAATGTAGTCACCTGTTATTGACGTGTTTAGTCCTGCTCGTGGAGAGCAATGTAAGTACTGGAAGCCTGGAGCGAGAGGTGCGATTGTAGTGTTAGTGCGTTCATACACAGGGGTGCATTGTGCACCCGAGGTTGGGATCATGTGGGATGGTGACTGTCTTCTAGGTACGATGCGATGTGGCTAGCTTTGGTGAAGTTGTCTGGAACTGGTCTAGTGTTGTTTAGGATGGGATAGGTGGCAGGGGGAGGGGTTGTTTCCAAAGAATGTATGGAAAGTTTTCCAATACCTTGCAGAGTCTGTGTTTCGTTTAGTTAGGTGCATTTAAGGGCAAATCCCGACGTCGAAATAGATAACGGAGGGATAGAAAAACAATTAAAACCGCTCAAAAGAGGAAAGGCCGCTGGACCTGATGGGATACCAGCTCGATTTTACACAGAGAACGCGAAGGAACTTGCCCCCCCATCTTGCAGCGGTGTGCTGTAGATCTCTAGAAGAGCGTAGCGTTCCGAAAGATTTGAAAAGGGCACAGGTCATCCCCGTTTTCAAGAAGGGACGTCGAACGGATGTGCGGAACTATAGACCTATATCTCTAATGTCGATCAGTTGTAGAATTTTGGAACACGTATTATGTTCGAGTATAATGACTTTTCTGGAGACCAGATATCTACTCTGTACGAATCAGCATGGATTACGAAAAAGACGATGTGTGAAACCCAGCTCGCGCTATTCGTCCACTAGTCTCAGAGGGCCATAGACACAGGTTCCCAGGTAGATTCCGTGTTTCTTGACTTTCGCAAGGCATTTTATACAGTTCCCCACAGTCGTTTAATGAACAAAGTAAGACCATATGGACTATCAGACCAATTGTGTGATTGGATTGAAGAGTTCCTAGATAACAGAACGCAGCATGTCATTCTCAATGGAGAGAAGTCTTCCGAAGTAAGAGAGATTTCAGGTGTGCCTCAGGGAAGTGTCGTAGGACCGTTGCTATTCGCAATATATATAAATGACCTTGTGGATAACATCGGAAGTTCACTGAGGCTTTTTGCGGATGATGCTGTAGTATATCGAGAGGTTGTAACAATGGGAAATTGTACTGAAATGCAGGAGGATCTAGAACGAATTGACGCATGGTGCAGGGAATGGCAATTGAATCTCAATGTAGACAAGTGTAATGTGCTGCGAATACGCATAAGGAAAGATACTTTATCATTTAGCTACAATATAGCAGGTAAGCAACTGGAAGTTAATTCCATTAATTATCTGGGAGTAGGCATTAGGATTGATCTAAAATGGAATGACCATATAAAATTAATCGTCGGTAAAGCAGATGCCAGACTGAGATTCAATGGAAGAATCCTAAGGAAATGCAGTCCGAAAACAAAGGAAGTAGGTTACAATACACTTGTTCGCCCACTACTTGAATAGTGCTCACGGGTGTGGGATCCGTACCAGATAGGGTTGATAGAAAGAGATAGAGAAGATCCAACGGAGAGCAGCGCGCTTTTTTAGTAATCGCGAAAGAATTACGGAGATGATAATCTCCAGTGGAAGACTCTGTAAGAGAGACGCTCAGTAGCTCGGTACGGGCTTTGTTGACGTTTCGAGAACATAACTTCACCGAGGAGTCAAGCAGTATATTGCTCCCTCCTGCGTATATCTCGCGAAGTGACCATGAGGTTAAAATCAGAGAGATTAGAGCCCACACAGAAGCATACCGACAATCTTTCTTTCCACGAACGATACGAGACTGGAATAGAAGGGAGAACCGATAGAGGTACTCAAGGTACCCCCCGAAACACACCGTCAGGTGGCTTGCGGAGTATGGATGTAGATGTAGATATCATTGGGCTTGTAAATAAATGCGAATATGTCGCTGGAGATGTCGGAGGCGTGTGAGAACGTCCCGGTCACGAGTACGAAGGATTTTTCTGTATGCACGATGTGCTGCCGTGTTTGAAACTGCCGATGACGCCTCCTTAAACGCGTCATGTATCCGTATTTGCTCTCTTTCGATATCCCAACGTCGCCCCCATGACGTACTAAGTTTGTACACCTTGTCTACTAAAACTGTTGTGGTATTTTACTGTCACTATATTGGACTGTTACTGTATTTTACTTGATCTTCGAACAATTCTCTTCAGTTACTTTAAGTTCAGAAACAGAGAAGAAATACAGAATGTGTCGAGTGGAATGGACATCCTAATGAGTACAGAACGTGGATTATGAGTAAACTAGGAAAAGACAAATGTAAGGATACGCAGCAGAAAGGAGAATAGCGAGAAACTTATCAAAATTAAGGACCACGAAGTAGATGACGTTAAGCAGTTCTGATACCCTCGGAGAAATATACCCATGATGGACAACGCAAGTACGACGTAAAGAAAGAGGGCATTCCCGGCCAAGAGAATTCTATTGATATCGGACATAGGTCAAAATTTAATGCAGACGTTTCTGAAAAAGTACATTTGGAGCATAGCACCATGTGATAGTGAAACATGGTTAGTGGGAAAGCGGGAAAATAAGAGAATCGAAATGTAAGATAAATGGTGCTACAGAAGAATCCTGAATTCAGGTCGACTGATAAGATAACGAACAAGGAGGTTCTTCACAGGATCGGCGAGGAAATGAGTACATGGAAAACACTGATAAGAAGGCGGGACAGGATGACGGTATGATAGGACTTGTGTTAGGGCATCAGGGAATAACCTCCATGTTAGTAAAGGAAAATTTAGCAGGGCTGTAGGGGAAGACAAAGGTTTGAATATATCCGGTCAGTTCAATTTTAACTTTAACATTTTCGATTTTGGACTGTTACTTACGCATTACTCAATTCTTACTGTGATCGATTTTCAGCCCTAATTCCAAACTTGCTCGATGAAGATGTTCGTTGACTGCCTATATTCAGCTGTATTAGAGACACAATAAAATTTTCAGTTCTGAATCGCTCCCATCCTGGATAAGTATAATGGAAGCTATGTTCCTGGCATACTGTATGTTGGTCTTCTTCACTATTTGTGGATGTGACTACCCGTACTGCGCGCACAGTGAAACTCTTCTGACTGCGACCCATTAAGTTTATCTGGCGTTTTAATTGTTTGTAATACCTTCGCGTATACAACCTGCTCTGCTTACTTAGTTACAAAGTGTAGTATGACGAGTTTTCATCTAGTAATGTGTTAGTAAGGTGTAACTTTTGTTTAACAATCACCAAGCCTACTAAGTTCCAACTGGGAGCATTGTCACGGGAAAGTAACAGTAGCACTATGTGTAATGTGAAGCTAATCGTACCTGGTGTTATAAGCAAAAGCTGAAGCAATAACATAAGGTCTCTTTTGGGAAGGAAACAGCTACACAAAAGTAGTTGGATTTAGCCGGAAAAAATCAATGGTTCACATAATAGGGAATAGCGGAAGTAATACATCGTAAATCCGCAGTGCAAGCCAGAGCGTGGAGTCATGGTCCGACAGTGTGTCAAACAGGAGGCAGTTATCGGCAGCGGATAGATTTCAGTTGCCTGCCATTAAGGTCCCCGGTAACGATCAAATTTGTTTGTCAAATTTGTTGTTTTCGATGCACGGGTTTGTCAAACAAGCATGCAGATGATCAAGCAAAGTTTGTCTAATGCAGCCACACTTTGAAGCATTTGTCGTTGGTTGGTTGGTTGCTTGGGGAAGGAGACCAGACAGCGTGGTCATCGGTCTCATCGGATTAGGGAAGGATGGGGAAGGAAGTCGGCCGTGCCCTTTCAGAGGAACCATCCCGGCATTTGCCTGGAATGATTTAGGGAAATCACGGAAAACCTAAATCAGGATGGCCGGACGTGGGATTGAACCGTCGTCCTCCCGAATGCGAGTCCAGTGTGGAACCACTGCGCCACCTCGCTCGGTTGCATTTGTCGTGTTGTGCCTACGTACTGCGAAGTATTTTGACACTAGTGGGAATAGTCACCAAAGCAGACAGATAATTTTCTACACTGACTTTAGTACTAGGCTCGAAGAAGAGAAAGAAAACAAGACGCTGATACAGAGAATGATTGAAATTGAGATATAAATATAATTACGAAAATCTGCTAAAGGAAATATTACACTCAGAACATGATGATCGCATCAGCTCTTACTTATTAACCTTTATCTATTTTTATTTTAATGCTCTCCCTCTCTTTTGACTGTAGTTTCCAGAATTATCCAAACTCACTATAAAGTGCGATAACTTGTAATAAAACTCTTCCTTCCTAACATACGCAGCGATAAATTAACACAAACAGTGTACAACATGTTGTCAAATCAGCTGCAACCTCTTTTCAAATCAGCCACAACTTCTTTTCAAGTCAGCCGCAACATTTTGTGAAATCAACCGCAAATTGTTTTAAAATCAGCCGCAACATCTCGTAGAATCAACCGCAACATCTTGTGAAATCAGACGCAACGTCTTGTCAAATGAGCCGTCAGTAAAAATTTCTCGGAAACACGTCGAACACTGTCAATGTTTGAAAAACATGCAATTAAAGCCGTACTTCCAAATAATTTGACAAACAAGTTAAGTTTGATAAACTCTTTGATCGTTTACAGGGGCTGCGTTTAGCAGCACAACAACCGACTGCCTTCAAGTTGTGGCGATGGCAGACAGAGGTGGAACAGAGTGTTTGCTTCAAACCTGGTACTCTGAGCTCGTCGGTTGTCCACCAGGGGCAGCCGGTTGGAACGAGCAGCCAGCTGTGAGAGTCATCGGACGCTCCGTTACGACTAACCTGCGCCTGCTTCAGGGTGTCGCTGCGTGTCGTTCCAAGGCAATAAAGTTAAATGACAAAAAATTCTTCTGTTTGCTGGGCAGTATATTTTTAATAACTATGAAAACGGCAGATCGAGCGGACGAAGCTAGGTTTCCAACTAATGATGTTTTGAGTGAACGCTCAGGTAAGATTAGTGGCATTAGAATTAAGAAAGAGCCGTTTTTAGGTGGGTCCACTAATGGAATGAAGAGCCCGCCCGGTTGGCCATGCGGTCTAACGCATGGGAAGGAGAGCCTCGTCTCCTGGCACGAATCCGCCCGGCGGACTTATGTCGAGGTCCGGTGAACCGGCCAGTCTCTAGATGGTTTTTACACGGTTTTCCATCTGCCTCGGAGAATTCGAGCTGGTTCCCCTTCCGCCTCACCTACACTATGTCGGCGATTGCTGCGCAAACAAGTTCTCCAAGTACGCGTACTCCACCATTACTCTGCCACGCAAACATAGGGGTTATGCTCGCCTGGTGTGAGAAGTTCCCTGGGAGGACCCACTGGGGGCCGTAGCTCACAATAACCCTGAAAGAGTGGTTCGGTGTGAGTCGGCGGATGGGTGGACTGCGGTAGTCGTCGTGGGGTTGTGGACCACTGCGGCTTCGGTGTGGACGGAGCCTCTCCGTCGTTTCTAGGTCTCCGGTTAACAAACAATACAATACATACAATGGGATGAAGGGCGTGTATTTGCTTGAGAAAAGTGTGTAGCTTAACGAGAAAGAAGTGGAAGAATGGGAAATGGATGATTTAAATCCAAATAACGCCGAAAGTAAAAGAATTTTGTCAGAATCCGATAAACAAAAGGCTTCTGCACAGGTATTTTTTGTAGATGGAAAAAATCAGGTCACGTTTTTCCCAAGTGTACTGATCACACTAATTGCTGCTGTAAATAACAGTTTTTCAGCAGTAAATAATAATATTGAGAGGAATATAAGGACTGTATGTGTGGGAGCAGTTTCAGCCAGTTCTACTGTGTATACGAAGGTGGGATCTATATGTTCGGATGTTGTAGCTGCAAAATCCACTGTTTAGGCATATTAGAAAATGCAGACGGTTAAAAATGAAGTTTCCCGGTAAATAACCGCCGTAAAAACGCATTTAGTAAAAGCAGAGAATAGAGTTTCCAGTGAAATGACCGACATGAGGCACGAAATAGGTGACAGGATGAACGTTGTAGCAAAATGAAGATGGAGCTGAAGGTGTAGCATAAGGTTTGGGTGGCGTGGAGTATGGACTGGTGGTTGTACGGATATGGGTTCCTTGTAGCAAAAAATTGCTTTTGTTAAACACAGTGCGTTCTTTCATCAGTCAGAAGAATAGAAAATTACCAACGGATCCTTCAAATATTTTTCCCAACTATACAGCATAAAAACACAAATAAAGTAAAATTCTTCCCAGCACAACCGTAAAAAATGGTATTAAATACCACCCGATGTGACTCCAAAGGGGACAATAGCGAGTACAATTCATAAACCACATTATTCCATAGCAACATAAGTACAGAACCAGAATTACTTCTCAAACAGAGCAAAATAACACAAACAGTAAAGGTCAAGCTTTCACCTATACATGTTGTTCTTGTGGTCTTCAGTCCTGAGACTGGTTTGATGCAGCTCTCCATGATACTCTATTCTGTGCAAGCTTCTTCATCTCCCAGTACCTACTGCAACCTACATCCTTCTGAATCTGCTTAGTGTATTCATCCCTTGGACTCCCTCTACGATATTTACCCTCCACGCTGCCCTCCAATACTAAATTGGTGATGCCTCAGAACATGTCCTACCAACCGATCCCTTCTTCTAGTCAAGTTGTGCCACAAACTCCTTCCCAATTCTATTCAATATCTCCTCATTAGTTATGTGATCTACCCATCTAATCTACAGCATTCTTCAGTAGCGCCACCTATACATACATACATATATATAAAATGTTAACTTCTCTCCCTGTGTAACAATCGGAATATTAACTTACACAAAGCTCTTTTATCGAGACACGCAATCAAACGACCGCTGTGTGTAAAAAAATAACTCACGATACTGTGCTCACTGACCTGCCATACAATATCTGACTGCAGTGAACCATTACGCTCAAGGCACAATGTTTTCCTTGCTCACTGTCCACTGCACTTAGCTCATGCAAATCTGCTTTAAGCCGGATCCCAAAAAAAATCACTATAGTGCACTAAAGCACACCCCTACAGCCCCTTTCTCTTGTAGCAACCGATGTCCTTGTTTACGCGTCATTCTGGTGTCGCTGAAATTCCTCGCCACCGGGAAAGACACCCACCTCTCGGCCACATCCACCGTCGACCGTTAGTCAGGGGGAGAAAGAAAAGGGAAGGGATTAGTGATGTCAGCGGAATTGGGGCATTACATAGAATCGGCGGCGGCGAGTAAAAATGTGTGCTTGACCGCGATTCGAAAGCGGAACCTCCTGCTCAGTAGGCAGATCCGTTAACCACTGCGCCACCCGGGACAGGGTGTGCATCGCAACTGTGCGAACTTTCTTGGTACGCCTCACGGCCGACCTACACTCCCACCGAGCGCCACGTATCCACGGTCTACATCTACATCTACATCTACATCCATACTCCGCAAGCCACCTGACGGTGTGTGGCGGAGGGTACCTTGAGTACCTCTATCGGTTCTCCCTTCTATTCCAGTCTCGTATTGTTCGTGGAAAGAAGGATTGTCGGTATGCCTCTGTGTGGGCTCTAATCTCTCTGATTTTATCCTCATGGTCTCTTCGCGAGATATACGTAGGAGGGAGCAATATACTGCTTGACTCTTCGGTGAAGGTATGTTCTCGAAACTTTGACAAAAGCCCGTACCGAGCTACTGAGCGTCTCTCCTGCAGAGTCTTCCACTGGAGTTTATCTATCATCTCCGTAACGCTTTCGCGATTACTAAATGATCCTGTAACGAAGCGCGCTGCTCTCCGTTGGATCTTCTCTGTATCTTCTATCAACCCTGTCTGGTACGGATCCCACACTGCTGAGCAGTATTCAAGCAGTGGGCGAACAAGCGTACTGTAACCTACTTCCTTTGTTTTCGGATTGCATTTCCTTAGGATTCTTCCAATGAATCTCAGTCTGGCATCTGCTTTACCGACGATCAACATTATATGATCATTCCATTTTAAATCACTCCTAATGCGTACTCCTAGATAATTTATGGTATTAACTGCTTCCAGTTGCTGACCTGCTATTTTGTAGCTAAATGATAAAGGATCTATCTTTCTGTGTATTCGCAGCACATTACAATTGTCTACATTGAGATTCAATTGCCATTCCCTGCACCATGCGTCAATTCGCTGCAGATCCTCCTGCATTTCAGTACAATTTTCCATTGTTACAACCTCTCGATACACCACAGCATCATCTGCAAAAAGCCTCAGTGAACTTCCGATGTCATCCACAAGGTCATTTATGTATATTGTGGATAGCAACGGTCCTATGACACTCCCCTGCGGCACACCTGCAGTCACTCTTACTTCGGAAGACTTCTCTCCATTGAGAATGACATGCTGCGTCCTGTTATCTAGGAACTCCTCAATCCAATCACACAATTGGTCTGATAGTCCATATGCTCTTACTTTGTTCATTAAACGACTGTGGGGAACTGTATCGAACGGCTTGCGGAAGTCAAGAAACACGGCATCTACCTGTGAACCCGTGTCTATGGCCCTCTGAGTCCCTGTCCAGTTCCCCTATGCTCGCTACTCTGAGTGTCCCGCAGGACGTAGGACGTACTTGCGCATCCGCACTGAAGAAGGCAGATCCATTGCCCTTCTAGGCGAATGAATTCTATGAATGTGTGGCGTCCGTTCTTTCGACATTTCGGTGCAGTAAATACCAACGTTATTCATCGTCTCGCTCATCCTCTCAAGATAAATTTTTGGAGTAGTAGATTTCTGTTTGCGTGGTTAACACAGTAAAGATCCGAAACATCCTCACAGATTAAAACTGTGTGCCGGACCGAGACTCGAACTCGGGACCTTTGCCTTTCGCAAGTTCTCTACCGACTGAGCTACCCAAGCACGACACACAGCTTCAATTCTGCCAGTACCTCGTCTCCTACCTTCCAAACTTCACAGAAGCTCTTCTGCGGTAGAGCACTTGCCCGCGAATGGCAAATGTCCCGAGTTCGAGTCTCGGTCCGGCACACAGTATTAATGTGTCAGGAATTTTTATATCGGTGCACACTCCGCTGCACAGTAAAGATCCACCTGACGTTTCGTATGATAAAGGGTGACGACCTGTAACGAGCTAATGTTTAACGGGACTGAGTAACTATTTATTGTTATAACAGTATGTTTAAGAGCTGTAAGAAACAAGTGTTAGTGATTGGGATTGTGAGTTGTTGATTTGTAACAGCAGACTGGTATTTGATTTCTTCCGTGGCGTACTGCTGGACGTTCTCGTAGCACACACTACGGTAAATGCGTTGTCGCTGTGCAGGTGGAATTTTGATCTTGAGTGAGGTAATGTCTCAAGTGTACTTCACTTAAAACTTCCAGGCTGATAGGCCATGGTCGATGTATAAAACTCACACTGCTGCGGGAGACATCGTCCGAGGTAAAACGGAGGATGTCTCCCGCAGTTTGAGACGGAACGTCAGGGGAGAGTTTGATACATTGAGCTCGGCCTATCAGCCCGGAAGTTTTAATTGTAGACTATACCGGTCATGAAAGCCTACATTGTATGATCAAGTGTACTGTATTTAAGGCCACGCACACAAGCACTGGGCAGCGGAAACTTATTTTGTACAGTGAAAATTTGCCTTAAATAGTACAAGAGAGAGCATTCTTCCTAAGAAATCATTATCGAAAGCATTTGTACAGCAGTCTTATTACTTCTGATTTACCAGAGTCGAGTGTTGTTTTCATTTAGAAGATATATACCAAGTTAGACATTAATAAAACTGACAAACTGCAGAAAGGATTCCTGACTGGAGGAAAAAAGGTCCTACGAGGTGCGACAGTAAAGCAATGAGACTGTGAAAAAAAAAAAAAAATGTTGCTTACCGTCAAGTCAAGTTTAGTGTTGTCTCCTTCAAAGTAGTTACCTTGTGACTGCACACACTTTTTCCAGCCCTTCTGCCATTGATGGTAAGATTTCTGGAACTCATCTTCTGTAATATCCTCCAAGTCCGTCTTCACAGCTTTTTCGACATCTTTTGTTGTTTGAAAATGGTGTTCCTTGAACGCCGTTTTGACTGTTGGAAATAGAAAAAAGTCTCACGCAGCGATATCTGGCGAATAAGGTGGCTGTGGTAGTACTGAAATTTGTTTTGAGGTTAAAAATTGCTGTACTGGCAGAGTAGTATGGGATGGCCCATTATCGAGACGCAGAATCCAATTATCAGCAATGTTGGCACGGACACGAAGAACTCTTTTACGAAGTCTTTCTAAAATTTCTTTGTAGTAATATTGGTTAACTGTTTGTCCAGGAGGCATCCACTCTTTATGGACAATTCCCTTGGAATCAAAGAAGTACACAAACATGCATTTCACTTTTGACTTTAGCTCTTTCTTTGGTCTGGGTGATCCCTTTGAGCACCATTGCGAACTTTGGCGTTTTGTCTCTGGATCGTACTGATAAAAGCCAACTTCCATTACCAGTGATAACCGGCTCAACAATTCTGGATTGGTTTCCATTTGCTCTAAAAGATCGGATGCCACATTTTCCCGTGTTTCTCGCTGTTGTGGTGTGGGATTTTTGGGGACCATTTTTGCACAAATCTTTCTCGTACCAAGATCTTCAGTTATTATTAGACGAACCGTTTCTCCATTGATGTTCAGTTCTTCTGCAACCATTTTCACGTATAATCTTCGATCAGATTGTATGAGTTCACACACACTGGCCAAGTTGATATCCGTCCGTGACGCTGATAGTCGTCCACTGCGGTCTTCGTCTTCAACATTCGTTCTGCCTTCACTAAACATTTTATGCCAACGAAAAACTTGAGCTCTTGACATAACCTCCTCTCCAAAAGCCTTCTGAAGCTTACCGTAAGTTGTCGTCGCGTTTTCACCCAATTTAACGCAAAAAAGAAATGGCATACCGTTGCGCAATATTATGCGGTTCAATTTCCGTGACGAGAGACACAAACGCGTGTAATTGATTACAGCACAACTCACGACTGAGCAGTTGCATCGATGTGCCCCTTGGACTAGAAGCAGCTTATAGACCAAGGTCAAAGATAGTGAGCCTACGCAAGCCTGAGGGTTGCCACATCTTGCAAATATAATCAGTCTCGTTACTTTACTGTCACACCTCATATGAAAATGTGCTCGGTAATGGACGGCGTGCGCGCAACGACAACAAATCGTCCCGGAACGTATCCACGTCACAAGAGATGTTCAAAGTGGGCTCCATGGGATAGGGGTAGTAGCGGTTGTCATGCAGCAGGCACATAATCGTACTTTGGCTTACACCATTCTGGTGGGCCACTTGCCTGGACCTTTTCTCTGAGTAGGCTGTAGAACCTGGTCCTTCAAATCTGGTGTACGCATATTGTGCAGCCTCCCTGCACTTTCGTCTGTCTTAAAGGACGCATCTTCACACCGCCATAAAGGGCTTGAAATGCTGTATGACTTTGTTGGTGTCTGTGACGGTACTTGTTTTGGTATGGCCACGCTGCCTCTCGATCTTTTCCGTCTGCTTGGCCGTACACAAACATCATCTCGCCTTGTTCCCGACGTGAATACCGCGGATCGTTCTGCTGCTTAAGTACGCTGCGTCAATTACACAGCCTGTACCACACAAGGAACACACGGTATGTGGTCAGAGGAACTGTCACTCGTCAGCACCATGCAACGATGCATTTCCGGACACATGTTCAGAGGAACTTTTTCCCCTATTTCCGGTCTGCAATCCATCTCTGCAGTTATTCGGTTTTTATACACATCTCCGTCAGCGAGAACTAAGAGAATTTGCAGTCACTGGTATTTTAAAGCTATACTGGCTTTGAGCACTATGGGACTTACCGTCTGAGGTCATCAGTCCCCTAGAACTTAGAACTACTTAAACCTAACTAATCTAACGAGATCACACACATCCATGCCCGAGGCAGGATTCGAACCAGCGACCGTAGCGGTCGCGCGGTTCCAGACTTAAGCGCCTAGAACCGCTCGGCCACTGCGACCGGCTTTTAAAGCTGTACTAACAGATTCATTGACAGACCACAGAATCACAAAGAACAAGGATGAGATTGGTGCATCACACATTTCTGGAAAGGAAGATGTTGTGGATTGGCAAGAGGCAACCCATGGAGTTTGGAGCAAACCGAAAGGCACGCGTTTAAGCTCACGCAGGCTGGAATGAGGTCTGGAACAGGACAAGGAATTTAGACTAGAAAAAAAGGATGTAGCTGGTGGAATACTTAACTTTAATCCATTAATGACATTGACAATATCAATAGCAACTGATAATGGCGCATTGCTAGGTCGTAGCAAATGACGTAGCTGAAGGCTATGCTAACTATCGTCTAGGCAAATGAGAGCGTATTTTGTCAGTGAACCATCGCTAGCAAAGTCGGTTGTACAACTGGGGCGAGTGCTAGGAAGTCTCTCTAGACCTGCCGTGTGGCGGCGCTCGGTCTGCAATCACTGATAGTGGCGACACGCTGGTCCGACGTATACTAAGGGACCGCGGCCGATTTAAAGGCTACCACCTAGCAAGTGTGGTGTCTGGCGGTGCCACCACAGAAGATATCATGTAGGAACATATTTCAGTAATAAATAGACACATGGGAAGGAATGTAAGAAACCTCTTAACTACCAGCCTCAACAAGGATAAAAGAAGTCTGGACAATAGAAGTAAACGTGATAAACCAAGAATTTTGACAACGAAGACAGAAGACATAATGGTTTAATTTTTAACGCTGCTTTTGAAAATGTTGATACCTACGAATAAAATCCTCTCGCCAAAGAAGAAATATTTCTCTTTTATACCTTCTGATGGTTATCCTCAACCGTGTGTGCGTTATTTTATGAACACAAGTTTGATTTTACAGATAAAAGGTTCCTTTGATTTTCGCTCTCCCTCTACATCAGTCACCTTTCTTTCTGTATCTCTCTATTGTACCATTTCTTTTTTCTGTCTGTCCGACACTCTCTCTCCAGCAACAACAGCCTACCCACTCCACCCTCACCCACGCACACGCATCCACCTGCTTGTACATAGAGAGCAAGGAAAAGGTGTATTGTATAGTTGTAATTTCAGCGTATAATGAGTAGGTGAGTTCTTCCATGATCAGAGTCTAATGAGCTTTATTTTAAGGAAACGATGAATCTTTTGGGAGGGGTCAAAGATTTAATGATTCTATAACTCTGTAGTTCATTTCCAGTGCCTTCAGAAATGTAGTGCCTTGATTCTAAAGGTTGTATGATTCAATAAAGAGAAAACAATAAAGGACGGCAACTCGCTAAGAGAGAAACGCAAACAGGAAAGTGAATGAGAGAACAGGGATGGAATAATAAGCCTTGGTAGAAAAGATAGTAATCTATGCATAAAAACACGTGGTTATGCTACGAAAAAGCAGAAATTGTGAATGTTTTGTGTTTGCACTCATTTAAAGCAGCTTTAACCGACTAAAATAAATTAATTTCAACTGCTATGAGAAAACTGTCAGCGTTTTACTGACAATGTAAGGGCTGAAGCTAAAACAAGCAATCTGTTCGCTGCATGGACAGGCAGTGAGGGGGGCGGGGGGGGGGGGGTGGAAGGGCTGGGATTCGTGTGTCGTGAAAGGGGCCTTCGAGAGTAACAAGAAGCGGAACTCCCAAATTGAATCCGAGAAAGCGGCCGAGGAAAACAGGCAGCGAGTTATTAAAAGCTGGCCAGGCCAGGCTTGTCGTGCAGATGCGTGCCTGCGCGGGGCATTCGCGGAATGTCCGCGTCCGTGCGCGCTCCGCACTAAATCATAAATTCCCGGCCTGCCTTTATTCCGGGGCGGCGGGCAAGTTTCCTCCACGCTAAGCCCCAATTTAGAATGCGCTGCATAAAGTTGGCAACTAAGCGCGCTGCGCTCCATAATTTACGCGGCCCACAGCGGGACGAGTTTGGACGGCTGCAGTCGCAGCGTCGCCTTTTATCGGCCGCCGCCCGTCCCAGGGACACTGGATTCTTTTTGCTTTTTTTCTGATGGCAATAACAATTTGAGCAGCGCGGAGTGCACTAAGTATGCGGCTCGAGAGCGGACAACGAGCCTTCCGCCGTCGTCGTAGACCGCGGCCGGAAATGAAGGGCCGAGTGCCGAGAGCTGCCGAGCAGTGTGCTCAAAAGTCAGAGGGGGTGGAAAGCTGGGGGCAGCAGCGACAGCCGGGCCAAGCACTGCTTGTTGTCCGTACTAGAGACGCAAACTGCTGAAATGTTTTCTGTTTACCACACTGTTGGTACTTTCTGACACGTAACCAGTCCATGAAACGACTGTGTAAACTCTGGACTATTGAAATTGCGACACCAGGAAGGACACCACATAAAGAAATTTCACTTGGTGGCTTTATAATACGAATAATACACGATTAAAACTTTAGGTGATTTGGAGGTGTAGGACGAGTGAAATTTAATACACAGAGGTGTCACACTGGCTCTGACCAGGCTCGGCATCGAACTGACCATGCAAGACTTTACTGTTGTCGTACAAATTTGATGTTATGTATAAAGACTGAAGCGGCGAGTGAAAATTTCTACCAAAACCGGGAATCGAACCTGGCTATGCTTGTTACTAGGCAGGTGCGTTAGCCACTTTTTCTAAATTTACTACCGCATAAATAGTGTCTACAATGTCCAAATGTTGACAAATAGTGGCTAAGTAGAAAATTAATTGAATAAGGAAATGAATAAAACTGAAAATGTCCAAATGAAAAAGACATGAAGACATCGCGGATAGTACAAATACAAAAGAAACATGCTCCTGTAGCAATGAAATGAAATTCGTGTCGGGGGCGACACCTGCTCACGACCCGACGTTCGATAGAGCAAGAAAGCCATCTATCGACTCGTTCTCCGGACGTTGGTGTAAGACTGGGTCGTCTTCTCGAAATTAACTAAGGGTCCGTAAAGTGTGATAGATGTCTATCTCGGCCTCTTCGTCTATCTCATCTCTCACCCGTCACACCCCATCTGACTGGCGGGTCGGTAAATGTAAGTCGCAGGAAATCAGCGAAGTTTTGCCTATATTTCTTATGCTGTTGCGGCTTCGTGTGTCCATCCAGGAGAAAATGCCAAAAATCCATTTTGTCTTTTTCCGATTAGTTATACAGGGTGAAAAGTATTTAAACCGACAAACTCTGGGAGGTTGTAGGGGACATCAAAACAAATATTTTTCCCTAATGTTGTTTTTTTCCTGTTAGGAGTATTTAAACCGGTAGACGAAGATTTCTCTGGCGGCAAATTAATTAAACCAACAAACACTTTTCCATTTTTTATGACCAAGAGACAACACAGTAACACAACCCAATTTCAATTACAGCAGATTTTCAAAAATGCCTCCATTGACTCGTAAACAAAGGTTACACCGTCGGATTATGTTCGCATCATGTTCTGTCTGACACGGGCATAAACCCCAGGAGTACCCTGAATTGTTCCTGCTGCTGCTACTATCCGAGTAACCAGATGCTCTTCTGATGCAACAGGAGTTGCGTAAACAAGGTTGCGCATATCTCCCCACACAAAAAAGTCCAGAGGGGACATATCTGGGGATCGAGCAGGCCATGGTACAGGACCACCTCTGCCAGTCCACGCTTCTGGGAACTGTCGGTCCAGGAATCGACGCACACGACGACTGAAATGTGCCGGCGCCCCGCCATGTTGGAACCACATGCGTTGTCTTGTAAGGAGCTGGACGTCTTCCAGCAATTCTGGCAATGCTCTGTCGAGAAAATTGCAATAGTGCCTGCCATTTAATAGCCTAGGTAGCAGATACGGCCCAATTAAACAGTCCCCAACAACACCGACCCACACATTAATGAAGAACCGCACTTGATGAGCGCTAGTAACTATGACATGGGGGTTATCCTCAGTCCAAACATGCGAATTGTGCATGTTAAAGACTCCATCACGCCCGAACGTTGCTTCATCGGTAAACAACACAGAGGCTGGAAATGTAGGATGCATTTCACACTGTTCCAGGTACCACCGCGAGAACTGTGCTCTGGGTGGATAATCAACTGGTTCCAGATTGTGGACACACTGTATCTGAAATGGATGTAACAATTGCTCTCGAAGGACGGTTATGACATTTCTCTGATTCGTCCCCATGTTACGTGCTATTGCATGAGGGCTGATTGAAGGATCCCGCTCCACATGCTGCAAGACAGCTTCCTCAAATTGCAGCGTTCTTACAGTGCGACGGCGTCCCTATCCAGGTAATCTACTAAATGACCCGGTCTCACGCAGACGTTGGTACACAGCAGCAAAGCCGGCCGCGGTGGCTGTGCGGTTCTAGGCGCTACAGTCCAGAACCGCGGGACTGCTACGGTCGCACGTTCGAATCCTGCCTCGGGCATGGATGTGTGTGATGTCCTTAGGTTACTTAGGTTTAAGTAGTTCTACGTTCTAGGGGACTGATGACCTAAGATGTTAAGTCCCATAGTGCTCAGAGCCATTTTGAACAGCAGCAAAGGTCGTATGATGCGGGATACGGCGATTAGGATATTGTTGTTGATAAACCCGCTGTGCAGCTCGTCCGTTGTGGTGCGCTACGTTGTACGCACCAACCTTATCAGTGTACTCACTCCAGGTGTATCACTCCATTAGTAATCAGAGACAATGCACTACTACACTGGTGGACAGCAGTTGCCTACAACTGAAGATCGTAATACAGTCTCCAGCGGTTTAAATAATCCTCATAGGAGAAAATGACGTTAGGGAAAAATATTTGTTTTGATGTCCCCTACAACCTCCCAGAGTTTGTCGGTTTAAATACTTTTCACCCTGTATAGACTGAAGCGGCGAGTGAAATTTTCTACCAAGGCTGGCAATCGGACATGGGTCTCCTGGTTACTAAGCAGGTGCGTTAGACACTAAGCCAACTTGGCACAGCAGTTCACACAACTACACGGATTACCCTGAGAGCTTGCGTCCTCGAACCAGTGCTGAAGTGATATTCCAGAACGTGGAGAGCCTCGGCAGTTCTGTTCGTGTAAGGAGGAGTTTAAAGCAGACGGTGGCAGCAGTTAGACAGAGGGTCGAGGAAGGAGGAGTGCCAGGTGTAATATTGGTAATTTTCGCCTCACAAACATTGGTATACGCTCAATAGTAAACGCCTGATGACCTGAAGTTATCAAACAATTGTACTGTAAAAGAAATGAGCCGTCGAATAGCAGCGACAGAATCTATTATTCTTTATCTTTGCCGCTCCTGCGCGGCGGCTGTAAATATCTATGTACACGTATCGATCAATGATACAAAAATAATTCTGTTTCTTCAATTTACACCTTGAGCGCTTCACCTTTTACTGTTCCCATTCCATGAAAGGCGGACGCGGATTTGCTGCGTTTCGCAATCTGTATTTTATAATTTGTGCAAAATAGTCTCTAAACGTGCTAATTGTCTTCTCAGTCAGAAAACAGGTAGTTTTATGTAATTAATTACGAGCAGGCACCACGAAGAGGACATTAATGTCAAGTATTGCCTGTGATGTTCAAAGCTTTTGTTAATACGCACCAGCTTTTGTAACTGTAATATAAAAATATACGTAGCATTAAAAAACGTGTGTTATATATGAAGTGTGCTTATTTAGACAAATTATCCTTAAGCACCTCCATCTCCTCTTTACTTGAATGTTACTCATTTTGTATTAATTTATCTCCAGAAATTACGATTACGCTGATGGACCGAACGCTGCATTGAAGCAGGAGGAACATTATCGTTTTCCTATCATTTCCGAAACAATCCTTTTCAACTGTATAGTGCTGATTTCTTTTACAGTCAGTAAATATTTTTGATCCCTTAGTGTCGATCCGGGTATGACAGCGTCGTGGTCATGAAAACGCTCGGAAATGAAAATGTTGCTTCCTACGAATCTCATATAAATTAATCTGCTGCTCCATGTCCAAAAAAAGTCATTTAATGACTTGTTACTATAAGATAATTCAATCAATCTCTGATTCTTTCGCCAAGTTACACACAAAACATCATTATATCTTCAACATATTACATATATATATAAATGCTTATACTAAAACTGCCAAGTGGGTCAACGAAGGTCGCAAAACTGGCACACAGGAAAAATAACAAGTTGCACATTCATTAAAGATACACAAATGATTAACATAAGTGTTGAAGAAGAATGGCTTGTAATAACTAGTAAAATAATTTACAGAAACTCTAATATTAAGAAAGTGACCTCACTTAACTTTAGAGAACAGCGTTAATGCTGAGTACCCTGTCTAGAGTTATATATATATAACTCTACACAGGGTACTCCGAGCAGTGTGAACCACTGCGCCAAGGTGGCATAGTGGCAAACGCACCTGCCTAGTAACCAGGACACCCGGGTTCGATTCTCTGCCTTGGTACAAATCTTCACTTGCTGCTTCATTGTACGTTCATAAGGGAAAAAAAGAACTGAGCTTGGATGGCGGATACAGTTATGCCTTTCCATAACGCTTCAGCTATGTATCAGTGCTCTTCAGTCGTAAGTAGGAGAGCAATGTAGACTATTTATTGGACCGAACATGACCTTCAATGTCTCCAGTGCTTCGGAATTTAGATTGCCTACATATGGGAAAGAGCTATGACCATTGACCTTGACTTTGAACAACAACACTGCGTCCATTACATATTCAAGCCCCACGCCTCCCCCATCCGTCCTCCTTGATCTGAGCATAGCTTAATATTTTTCAGGCTATTAAAATGAAACAGCCACACACAGCACAGCCATTAACACAAAACAGCGAGTGGGATGGCGTCCGTCGCTTTGCCTAGAAATGTACGTCGTTTGAAAGCTTTTGCTCAATTTCTGGAATTTTTTCCTCTTTTCAAAATCTTTTTTACTTCTTCTAATTATTCTCATAAGGTTCCACAGCAATCCAGTGTCGGCAACGATAGTTCATATATACATGTCAAGTTCGCAAGCAGCAGATGAAGAACATTGTAATGTTGCACCCACATCCATTAAAATTCATAACGAATGTAAGTAAAATGAACCCCAAGCCAGCTGTAATTCGTCATTTCTTTAGTGTTACAACCGGTTTCGCTGCATTAAAACAGTTTCCTGAGGATGGTACAAGGAAGGCAACTGCGAAGAAACCTTGGGTAACAGATGTATTTCAACTCATCAACGAAAGGAGTAAGTAAAAATTGTTCAGGGGAAGACAAGACCAAAGCAATACAAATCCCTTTGGAATGAAATAAACAGGAAGCACATGGCCCCAACACGAAGTACCTACAGGAAAGATGTAAGGCAATAAAAAAAGAAATGAGCGTCGGGAGACTGACTCGGTACACAGGAAAGTCAAAGCAGCCTTCGGTGAAATTAAAAGTAAGGGTGGTAACACTAAGAGAGCAGCGGGAATTACATCGATAAATGCAGACGAGGGAGTGGGTAGGTGGAAAGAGTACACTTGAAACGGTACAGTAGTTTCGGCTCCATAAGCAGCAGGTTTCGCTGCACGCTCGCACCAGGAAATACAAACGGAGGCGGCTCCGCCGCCAATTTTATTGCACGACACGGCCGGCCGCGGGTGCAACAGAACCCATGTGGATGGGTGGAAAGAAATGTGTCAGGCTTCATAATATGTATTTATATGTGTCGTGTATTATGCATTTCTTGTACGTGAATGTGAATCTGCACATGAACTTTCCTAATCCTCCTCACACCTTTCCATAAAGCGTGGCCAGATCTTAGTTGAGGAGTAGTTCTGTAGAATAGTAGTGCCATTCTCACTCCTGGGTAGGGGATCAGAGAGACAGCACAGGCAGGTAAAAGTCAAAGACGTTCCAGTGTCACAAGATCTGGGGTGGAGAGGTTGGTCACGGCCAAATGGTTCGACCATCCCCTCCACAGGTACCCAGGAAGACCTCCGGGTGCCCGCCAGATATTCTAGGAGTGTTACAGAAGACGGGTAAGTGAGCAGACGTGCCCTCAGTGCGTCTGTCTCGGTGTTCACGCGTGGAAGAGAGGTATTAGAATATTTGCACTAATTGTTTTATTTCCAGCTTCGGATTGTGTAAGGAAATGAATGTTCTCGTTTAATTTCGTAAATTTGCCCCCCTGTGTTAATGTATCTGGTCCCCAGTTTGCCCGTTATCCTCCTCACATAGTGGATGCCCCATGTAAAATATTGGGAGACTTTGGTGGTATACATTTGGCCAACGCAATTCCGTCTTGCCCGTAGAAATGTGGGTGCAGATTAGTATATAATACACCCGAGCTATAAGTTGTAAAATTGTAATACCTGTAAACTGGAACAATTGCTGCAATCGCTGTAAAGTCGAGTGATAATGTATAAAAATAGATAATCAATTGTCATCAATCTTTGGTTCAAATGGCTCTGAGCACTATGCGACTTAACATCTTACGTCATCAGTCCCCTAGAACGTAGACCTACTTAAACCTAACTAACCTAAGGACATCACACACATCCATACCCGAGGCAGGATTCGAACCTGCGACCGTAGCAGTCCCCCGGTTCTGGACGGCAGCGCCTAGAACCGCACGGCCACCGCGGCCGGCCATCAATCTTTAACATACCCTAAAAATCACAAAGGAGTCAAGTCAAAGAAATTCATTTAAAATAAAAGATATAGAGTGCAGTGACACACACATCAGCGTGTGAGCCCTCCAGCCCCTTGCCTAGTATCGTACAGAATAGGGCACGCTCTCTAGGTAGCGGTCTCAAGCTCCCCTCCCCAGTTATCCGTTGCGCAATTTTCATTCAGGGCTTGACGACATCAACTTTCATCTGGCGTCCCTAGGCAAGGTGGTTTGACGGTTATCTTTCACACTGAAGGCCATTATGAGGGGGAAGATTTGTCTGGTGAGATAGAAGAAGAAATTAGGATCGATATGGATGAGGCATGGCATCCAGTTCTCGACACAGAATTTGAGAGAGCTCTGGAAGACCTGAGATCAAGTAAGGCAGAACAGATAGATAACATTCCAGTGGAACTTGTAAAATCATTGGGGAAGAGCCAACAAAACGATTATCCAGGTTGACGTGTAGACTGTATGAGACTGGAGGCATACCATTAGTTTTTCTAAAAACTCATCTACACGATTCCGAAGACAGCAAGAGCCAACAAGCGTGAGAATTATCGCGCAATCAGCTTAACAGCTCGTTCATTCAAGCTGCTGACAGGAATAACATACAGAAAATTGGGAAAGAATATAGACAATCTGTTAGTGAGAATCATTTTGGCTTTAGCTAAGGTATAGAACCAAGAGGGAGTTCTGACGTTGCGAGTGATAATAGAAATGAGGCTGAAAAAAATCAAAACATGCTCATTGGATTCGTCGACCTAGAAAAGCGTTTGACATTGTAAACTAGTACGAAATGTTCGAAATTCTGAGAAAAAAGAGGACTAAGCTATAGTGAAAGTCGGATGATACACAATACGTAAGAGAACCAAGAGGGAATTGTAAGTCTGGAAGACCAATAACGAAGTGTTCAGGTTAGACCGATAACGAAGTTCTTAGGTTAAAAATACTGTAAGGCAAGGAAGTAGTCTTTCGACCATACTGGTCAATCTATACATTGGCGATGCAGTGACCGAAATAAAAGAAGATGCAGATTAAGATTAAGATTCGCTGATGACATTACATCCGCTAGGGTGTTCTACTTGCATCGCTGATATCGATATTCGGCTGTCTTGCTATCTTTGATTGCTCCCCCCCCCCCCCCCCCCTCCCCGAGGGGTTTTCCGTTTTTCCGGATGAACGTGTGACGGGAGAGTCTCCGGTCGGCGTTCAACGAGCCAACTTGTGTTAAAACAAGCCCGCGTCCCTAACCTTGGTACAAGGGCCTCGCTGTGCTCGCCGTCCTTGTCTTTTGTCGCTCCGGATGTACGATGCCGATCATTGGGCACCTTGACATGCAAAATTGTGGTGGGTTCGTCGTCTCGCGCTGAGCACCTTCCCAGCTCGTAATTTGTTAGCACCAAGTTATTCTGTGTTTAACTAAGAAGATTGTTGAAACTTATTGTGGCATGGGTAGCTGCCGGAGATGGTTCTGATTTGGTTCCAGAGTGGTTATTTTAAGGAGGATATTCCTCATTTCGTTTCTCATCATTTGTGGAGTGTGTGTTTTAAGTGGCTTCCATGCAGGTTTTAACTTGTTTTAGGACATATTGACCGCTTGGGCACTGGTTGCCGTTGTGTACGCGCCCTGCAGCCGTAGAGTTAATGGTTTAATCATTTGCCGCGGCAGGATTTGGTATGTTTGTTTAATGTTGAAAGTTCCTTTGGCAACTGCAAGTGATCTCTAAGTTCCCTGCTAATTTACTGGGAGACGGGTAATGTTAGAGTACTGCTCCATAAGAATTTGGGGGCATGTTTATTATATATTCCAGTGTGGCTGTGATTTGACCTTGTTTTCATTGCTATCTATTTGTGCTGCAGGCCATTTGTTAAGTCTGGTCGTTTCCTGGCGTCGGTGCGGCAATGGATTCTTGTCAGGGCCGCGCATTGTGAGGCCGGTCGGACTGTATATAAATATATACCGCCTGCTATGTGACCTTCTGCACAAGCAGTGGGAAATGAACGCTCGTATTGCCTGCCGGCCGCAGCGTTATTGCTTCCAAATACTGCCGTGGGCCTTAACGCTGTTCTCTAAAGTTAAGTGAGGTCACTTTGTTAATATTAGAGTTTCTGTAAATTATTTTACTGGTTATTACTAACTATTCTCCTTCAACACTTATGTTGATCATTTGTGTATCTTTAATGAATGTGCAACTTGTTATTTTTCCTGTGTGCCAGTTTTGCGACCTTTGTTGGCCCACTTGGCATTTTTAGTGTAAGCATTTTACACTGTGGACCTTTTTCTAGGCAGTTCAGTTTTATTAAGCTTTAATATCTTTGCTTTCATAATGAAGTTGTGGTACTATGTGGCTGTGTAACTTTGGGTTGGAAGTGTATAGTGTTACTATATTTTTGAGATACGGTTTAACAAGAACGATTGTTTGATTATTCACTGTGCCTGCTATCTATACTTTTGGTTGGGGATGCAAAATATGATTCTTATTCGTGTTTATGTAACTCAATTAAAGTGAAAATTTGTATATTGCACCAGTAAGATGGCAAATGTCCGAATTGAAGTTTGTAATAAAGTCTGTTTGAGTCAAATTAGTATTGTAAAACAATCACAAGCTTGAAACTCGTACCGGGCGTGAGTCATGCTTCGGTAGCTCAGATGGTAGAGCACTTTCCCGCGAAAGGCAAAGGTCCCGAGTTCGAGTCTCGGTCGGGCACACAGTTTTAATCTGCCAGGAAGTTTCATATCAGCGCACACTCCGCTGCAGAGTGAAAATCTCATTCTGGAAACATCCCCCAGGCTGTGGCTAAGCCATGTCTCCGCTATATCCTTTCTTTCAGGAGTGCTAGTTCTGCAAGCTTCGCAGGAGAGCTTCTGTAAAGTTTGGAAGGTAGGAGACGAGATACTGGCGGAAGTAAAGCTGTGAGTACCGGGCGTGAGTCGTGCTTCGGTAGCTCAGATGGTAGAGCACTTGCCCGCGAAAGGCAAAGGTCCCGTGATTGAGTCTCGGTCGGGCACACAGTTTTAATCTGCCAGGAAGTTTCATATCAGCGCACACTCCGCTGCAGAGTGAAAATCTCATCCTGGAATCACAAGCTTGTCCATACCTTGTGATCCCGGGCTTCCTATTTTCTTTAAATAACTGTGGTGAGGTTGTAATTTTGATTTTCTAAAGAAGTTAGCAGTACCACGGTTCACTAACTTCGGTGTGTTACATTGCTAACGTTTTGAAATCATTTGTGGCAGCATTAACGCAGGTGAAAAAGACCTATAGTTACTTTCAACAGGATGGAGCAACTGTCCATTCAGCAGGCCGAACCTTGGAGCGCATTTACATAATCATGACATCTGAGAGAGTTGTTAACAGAATTCAGTCTGCTCGCGGCCATAGCTGCCCACCCTGGTCACCTCATCTGTCAGTGTGCAGTTATTTTGTGTGGGGAGCCCTCAAGTCTAAGGTGTATCGCAAAAACCCTCAAAGTCTTCAAGAGATGCAGCAGAAGATTTCGGGTGAGACTGCAGCAATCCCAGCTCTCGAGCTTCGATCCACCTTCAGAACCCTGCCGACAAGGGCCATAAAGTGTCAAGAGAGCAGTGGTGATGACTTTCAACATCTGCTATAATCAGATTGGACTGTATTTCTTTTCCTCTACTTTTTCTCTCCATACTCTGTTATTTGCCCCACTCCGTACAGCCGGCCGCAGTGGTCGAGCGGTTCTAGGCGCTTCAGTCTGGAACAGCGCGACCGCTACGGTCGCAGGTTCGAATCCTGCCTCGGGCATGGATGTGTGTGATGTCCTTAGGTTAGTTAGGTTTAAGTAGTTCTAAGTCTAGGGGACTGATGACCTCAGATGTTAAGTCCCATAGTGCTCAGAGCCATTTGAACCACTCCGTACATCATCTGCACAGTGATCACAAGCAAATGGCTGGTGCAGTACAACTGCTTCCCGTACTCTGGTTCAAAGCCACTGGATCACTCCTCTGTACTGAAGATATGTCTCACTTCTGTTCATCACGTGCCGCCTATGTCCGCGGCTCCTACTTTGTTTCTTTTTTTCTTTTTTTTTCTATTTGTTAAAGTTGGCTTCCGTTTACAGATCAGTTCTTGATTTCACTGAAAAATGTATAAAAATGTTTACGTCGTTTTATACAAGGTCTTAGTAAACACATAATCAGGAAAAACTTAGTCCAATGCAAGACTACTGGTTACAAATCATAGCACAGAGTCGCTCTCTTCCCGTAGCAGAGAATCGCTCTCTTCCAAGTTTATGTTCCAGTATGAAGTGCACATTGATCAAGATTACAGGTAAATGCCAATTGTCCCCTAACACCTAAGACCTGCTCGAATATTTAAAGTGATGTTAGATACAGATAAATAGAGTATCAATGGTCTTATGAGTCAGGAACGTTATCTTTATGAGCATTTTTGTTTAAATGACGGTAGATTAATACCACTGCATTTAAATATTCGCTATAGTCAGATGTCGACTCATTAGTGTCAGACAGTTATTTATTATCAGTTTTTTGTGATTATATATTCATCACTAGTCGCATTTGCTTAAATAATAAAATATTTTTTGGTGGAAGTATATCTCAGCAACATCACCCGAACTTGAAAGTAATTGTTTCTGCTTTGAAGTCTTTCTCTGTTAATTCTAACAGACTGCTGAAACGTGGTCTCTCAAACTGCTGCCACTTTATAAGCTAATTCTATTTGAAACGGGTTATCGAAAAGTATTACCGAAAATCTGAAAAGTTGCTCCTGGAAAATCTTTCCAATGGCAGTTTCGGATACGCTGGTGAACTGACGTAAGGTCTTTTCCTCCCAGAATCTTTAACACATTATCTGAGGCTTGGGAAATATTTCCGCCTCAGGTTCTGCCGTCTCCTCGTATTTAGTCACTCCTGAAACAAAGCGTGTCACACTTTTAGCAGGACGCCGAGCTTCGCGGCAAAGGAAATTTCGTCCGGTGTTCTGCCTTTTAGCACCATTAATGAAGTTTCGCCGGGGGTGCCGTCGGCGGCTGCGGTCTTAATCAGAGTGGAATCCGAACTGGGAGTGACGGAGCGCGAGCAGAACTTGACAACCGCCCTCTTCAAGTTCGGCAAGTGCCGCGCTGGCGGAGGGCTCTGCCGCGGAGGGAGGTTCGAGGCGGAGAAGTCCGTTACAGGTGTGCAAGTGGCGACGCAGGCGGTGCGCTAGGAATGTGCGACGTGCTGAGGAGGTGAAAGTGCGAAGTAACGCAATGTGGGACGTAGCACTGGGATAGGTAGGCTCATATCAACACCGTAGAGAGAGTTGTGGAGAGGAGAAAGTTCTTCGACTTGTAATAAATTATTTTTAAACTTATATGTTTAACATGCACATTCTGAGGTCAGATACTCCGGTTGCGAGTTGAACGCATACCAAATACAGAAAAGTCAAAATAAGTGTTCGTGAAGTACACTACTGGCCATTAAATTTGCTACAGACGCGAAATTTAATCGACAGGAAGAAGATGCTGTGATTTGCAAATGATTAGCTTTTCAGAGCATTCACACACGGTTGGCGCCGGTGGCGACACCTAAAACGTGCTGACATGAGGAAAGTTTCCAACCGATTTCTCATACACAAACAGCAGTTGACCGGCGTTGCCTGGTGAAACGTTGTGATGCCTCGTGTAAGGAGGAGAAATGCGTACTATCACGTTTCCGACTTTGATAAAGGTCGGATTGCGGTTTATCGTATCGTGACATTGCTGCTCGCGTTGGTCGAGATCCAATCACTGGTAGCAGAATATGGAATCGGTGGGTTTAGGAGGGTAATGCGGAACGCCGTGCTGGATCCCAACGGCATCGTATCACTAGCAGTCGAGATGACAGGCATCTTATCCGCATGGCTGTGATCGATCTTGGAGCCACGTATCGATCCCTGAGTCAACAGATGGGGACGTTTGCAAGACAACAACCATCTGCACGAACAGTTCGACGACGTTTGCAGCAGCATGGACTACCAGCTCGGAGACCATGGCTGCGATTACCATTGACGCTGCATCACAGACAGGCGCGCCAGCGATGATGTTCTCAACGACGAACCTGGGTACACGAATGGCAAAAGTCATTTTTTCGGATGAATCCAGGTTCTCTTTAAGCATCATGATGGTCGCATCCGTGTTTGATGACATCGCGGTGAGCGCAAATTGGAAGCATGTATTCGTCATCGCCATACTGGCGTATCACCCGTCTTGATGGTAAGGGGTGCCATTGGTTACACGTCTCGGTCACGTCTTGTTCGCATTGACGGCACTTTGAACAGTGGACGTTACATTTCAGATGTGTTACGACCCGTGGCTCTACCCTTCGTTCGATCCCTGCGAAACCCTACATTTCAGCAGGATAATGCACGATCGCATGTTGCAGGTCCTGTACGGGCCTTTCTGGATACAGAAAACGTTCGACTGCTGCCCTGGCCAGCACATTCTCCAGATCTCTTACCAACTGAAAACGTCTGGTCAATGGTGGCCTAGCAACTGGCTCGTCACAATACGCCAGTCACTACTCTTGATGAACTGTGCTATTGTGTTGAAGCTGCATGAGCAGCTGTATCTGTACACGCCATTGACTCAGTGACCAGGCGTATCAAGGCCGTTATTACGGCCAGAGGTGGTTGTTCTGGGTACTGATTTTTCAGCACCTATGCACCCAAATTGCATGAAAATGTAATCACATTTCAGTTCTAGTTTAATATATTTGTCCGATGAATACCCGTTTATCTTGTGCATTTCTTCTTGGTTGTAGCAATTTTAATGGCCAGTAGTATAAAAGCAAAGTTGTCGATATTAGCAGTGCGAAAGGAATTCCACTATAAAACACATATGAGATAGTGGATAGGTGAAAAATATGCAGAGGCCCTCTACGACGGGGGGGGGGGGGGGGGGGGGGGGGGGGGGGGAGGAGCCTGTGGAGCTGAATGCAGAAGAGACAGAAGAAATGGAAGACAGAAGAGATCTTGTTTTCAATATTCAGGCCAGAATTTTCATAACTTCGCAAGACTAGCGAATAAACAATGCAAAACAGATAGATAACATTGCCTCGGAAATTGTTGTGGCAAGTACCATCCAGTAAAATATTAGAGATAACATAAAAAATCAATGAGACTCGAAACGTAGAATTTCGGAAGGATATCATCCAGACCGTCCCGAATATCTCTCTCTGTCATGTGACAACTTTGCCACTTTTCATACGACGCCATTTAAGCGACTTGCGTGCCTGTGATGGTGAAGTGATGGTGAGAGCAGTACAACGCCCAATCCCCGGGTGGAGAATATCTCCGATCCCGCAGGGAATCGAATCTGGGACCCTTCTGTTGGCATACAGCCATGCTGACACCGCAGCTACAGGGACGGACATTGCGAGAACTATCATGCGATCCTCTCACAAGTCCTTTCTTCACTCTTGATCACAAGAATAATATACAAAAGAATGGAAAAGGAAATCTAGGATCTCTTAGATGACGATCAGGTTGGCTTAAGGATATGTAAACACGCCAGATAGGAATTTTCCACATAAAAAAACCGTTCACTGCTGAAATGGTGCAGGATGTTCGAAATTCTCAGAAAGTAGGTATAGACCTAGCCCATAGGCAAAGACAGATAATAAAAAACTGTGAACAAGAACAAGAGGGTGCAATAAGAATAGAGGCCTCAGAACGAATTTGTAGGATCTGTAAGGGTATAAGAGACGTATGTAGTCTTTTTCTCCTACTTTCTGTATATCAAACAAGCAAACGAGGAAATAAAAAAACAGTTCCGGAGTGGGATTAAAATTACGGGTTAATAATAAGTTTTCCTGACGACGTTGCTATTTCAGTGAGAATTGCAGGAAATGTTGAGTGGAATAAACAATCTAAGTATCTAATTATCACATTAGTAAACCAGAGGTACGTGAACGTATTAAAAAGTGCCAGGTATGAGAATAGTGATAAATGTAAGACCAAAATTGGGTACCACAAAGTTTTCTGAAACTGATATTGTTTTTACTGGCGTATACACTTTAATCTGTATGTGCAATCATTGTGAAAAATATACCTTTTGTTGTTAACTAGAGGCGTGTGAAGAAAGTAATGAGACTGAAGACGCTGCGAGTGATATAACAACCCTGTGTTGTTCTCCTTGTATAGACTGGTGTTTTCATCTCTTCCACATGCTCAGTCAGAGTTTCACCTCCGTACACCCATCATGTTATGTTTGAGAGCGCGATCAGTGAAGTTGTGTTTTTGTTGGGTGTCACGAAAATGGAACAGCGGTACTTAGAGCAACGTTATGTGATCAAGTTTTGCGGCAAACGTGGAGAATCTGCGAGTGTGACCCATGAAAAGCTGATACAGGCGTATGTGGAACATTCCTTATGAAGAGTGTATCTGCTGACACAAATCATTTTTGGAAGGCCAACAACAAGATGAAGATGAAACTCGTTCAGGAAGACCTTAACCTTCAAAAACCGACGAATACGTCTAATGTGTATGTGCTCTTGTGAGGTCAGATGGACGTTTAACAAAAGGATTATAGGTAGGTAACTTGTTAAAATTAAACACTTTCTCCGTACATTAAATTTTGACCGAAGATTTGCACGTGCGAAAGGCTTGTCTCAAAATCGTGCCGAAAAACCTCACAACTGAGCAGGACTGTCGAAGAAATGAGTGCATTTATCTTGTTGAGAGAATTGTCAATGACCACGAGTGTTTCAGTAGTGTGATCACAAGTAGTGAAGCGTGGATTTTTGAGGACGATCCTGAGACAAGGCGGCAAAGTGAGGAGTGGTACACTGAGACATCTCCTCCATCAAAAAAAGCAAACCACACATCAAAAATTTGCTGATTTCCTTTTAGACAGTAGGGGTATCGTGCGTACAGAATTTGTACCTCCAGGACAAGCTGTCAACCAAGCGTTTTATAACGATATTGATGATAGGCTCAGGGAGAATGGTGAATCGAGTGAGACCGAACATTGCAGACAATGGGACTCTGCAACATGCCAACGTCCCACATCACACGACCACTTCCACCACAGAATTTTTTACCTCAAAAGCATTACTTTTGTCCCACAGCCCCCCTTTTCACGTTATCTTTCTTGTGACCTTTGGCTTTTCCCTAAATTGGAAATGTCTTAAAAGGACGTCATTTTGGACTCTGGAGAACATTCAAAGCTGCTACCAAGACTGGGAACAACGATTCCGCCGATGTATAGTTGCCGAAGGGAATTACTATGAAAGGGACTATATTGTTGTTTGAAAAAATCAAAAACTTTGGTAGGTAAAAAATCAGTCTCATTACTTTTCTCACACGCCTTTTATATGCCTTGTTACAAACTGTAGAGTCCTAAACTGTCTACACGTTTGTTAATATTGTCTTGATTGTAACTATACGATCTGAAAATATTTATCTATATGTAAGTTCATGGAATTGCCCATCTGTTATGTATGTAAAATGTTGTCCAGATTGAGCTTACATTTTAATTTGATTATGATACATTTTGATAACGGATTAAAGCTTGGATTATGAGCAGTTTCGGAATTGTTTTCACAGAATACCTTTTGGTGGTAACTGAGTAAGTGAAGCGGACGTGGAGGCTTTCGAATAGCAGTTTCGTACGCCGTATTATTATTAAAATGGATATTACTGCAGTGTTATACCTGAAGATTAGTTAAAGATTACGTTCTTGGATTTGATCTTTTCGGGAGATGAAATTTAAGAAATGAGAATTCCTGAATAGAACTGTGCAAACTGTGTTAATCAGATGATGAACAGTGTCGAAGAGTGATTTGATCTTCAGGGCTGTATTAAAGTAGAACTAAGATTTTAAGCAATCGTCTGACGTTTAAAAGGGCAGAAGCTGATCGATTGTATGAGCCATTCGACATTTTACTTGTTTTGTGTGTGTGTGTGTGTGTGTGTGTGTGTGTGTGTGTGTGTGTGTGTGTGTGGTATAAAATAAATGTGCACATTCTGATAAAATGAACTGGGACAGGGCGTGTACTGTTGAATGTTTTAACTGCGGTTCGCTCTAACTTGACATCAAATGCCCATCTGCCATTCGTCCGTGATTGTTCAGACTTTCAGCGTGTCAACAAACTTTCAAATGGTAGACTACGAATGCAAAACCTCATGAAGCCGAATTTTGATCTGCTGTTAACAGATATTAAATGTCGGAGAAAGTCCATTATCAAGGTTGCCCATTTTGTTATAGTGTAGCAGTGGTCGCAGACCTTATTGCAGCTTTAACGAGGCTACCTTGTTGTAAGGTATACGTCTTCCCTGACACCTCTCTCGTCTTTCATGAAACTCAGTGGTGACAAGAATAGATATAACAACTACCGATAAAGTCATATGACAGTGTTTATTTATGAAAATGAAAGTTACAGATTTCGAACTAGAAACAAAAAAGTAAAACGTTTATTTCTTTCGAGAACGAACTCATTTGTAATTAAACGCCGGCCGCTGTGGCCGAGCAGTTCTAGGCGCTTCGCAGCTGCTACGGTCGCAGGTTCGAATACTGCCTTGGGTATGGATGTGTGTGATGTCCTTAGGTTAGTTAGGTTTAAGTAGTTCTAAGTCTAGGGGATTGATGTCCTCAGATGATAAGTCCCATAGTGCTTAGAGACATTTTTTTGAAATTAAACAAAACAATTGCTCGTCTACTGTAGAAGGTTACGTAATATAAACAACAAACACAGAGAGAATGTTGTGTCTAGACAAGACAGCCTAGACACAATGACAGGAAGCCGAAAGGCACGCGCTAAGCCAAAGCAGGGTGCGTGAGGTCTGAAACAGGATACGTAATAATTGCTATAAAGAAAAGTACGTAGCTTCTGGAATACTTAACTTTAATCCATCCTTTTGGTACATCTGGAGATTGTGGCGATACAAGTGAGACTCTTTAGATACATGCAATGTTACTAATGGCGCCTTGCTAGGTCGTAGCCATTGACTTAGCTGAAGGCTATTCTAACTATCTGCTCTGCAAATGAGCGAGGCTTCGTCAGTGTAGTCGCTAGCTACGTCGTCCGTACAACTGGGGCGAGTGCTATTCCGTATCTCGAGACCTACCTTGTGGTGGCGCTCGGTCTGCGATCACACAGTGGCGACACGCGGGTCCAACATGTACTAATGGACCGCGGCCGATTTAAAACTACCACCTAGCAAGTGTGGTGTCTGGCGGTGACACCACAGAGAAAAATTGATTTTTAAGACATACTCAAATGAGAGGCACGATTAATAGAATGAAACTCGCTTCAGTTGTAATACGGATTTATATGAAGATAGTAACTGTTCCCGAAAGAACAGATACCATTGATGACCGTGCAACTCCTCCAGAATAAATGATAATCAATTGAAACCCTCAGCTGCCGACAGCTGTTGTTGATATCCCTCGATGTGGACAGCTGAATATGTGTGCCCCGACCGGGACTCGAACCCGGGATCTCCAGTTTACATGGCAGGCGCTCTATCCATCTTTTTTTTATCTCATTTTGTTCTATATTGTTCATTGAATTTGTTCCCTAAATGACCTTACTGATGACCAGTACTAATACGACAAACAATACAGAACAAGACGGTATTTTTTGTGTGGTTCCATACTTTATTAGCTGCATAAAAGTCATTGGAATCCATGAAAACTGTTTAATAGTCGTACGTATCTGAGGTTTCTGTTCTATGTTACAGACTTGTAAAACGTTTACTTTTGATTAGCATTTCTTTCAAACAGTAAAAAAAAATTTATTTTTGATAACTATATGAAAACTTCCCAGACAGCACGTGTGAACTGAATAGCTAATGCGCTTGCGTTGTGTTACGCATTTAAGTACTGCGTCCCTGTCGACGCAAAATGCCCTACACCACTCGCGAGGTGCAAAACTGCTACTTCCAGCAAAACACGGATTCAGTCGTGTGTTGCCTTCAGCGAGGGGTGCGGCACGGATGTTCTACATGCTCACTCTAAAATTCACACTTCAGTGCCTGGCGAAGGATTCATCGAGCCACCTTATCTACAGTTCTACTCTCGAAGAACGCGTGTGAAAAATTAACACTTAAATTTTTCCATACGGTCTCTGACTTCCCATATTATGATCGTCATTTCTTCCTACGTAAGCTGGGGTAAATATTTTTTTTTTTTTTTTTTTTGTATTCAGAGGCGAAAGTTGGTGATGGAAACTTCGAGAAAAGATCCCTCCACAAAAAGAAACGACTTTGTTTTAATGATTGCCTCCGCAACTCGCTTATCACATCCGTGACACTCTTCCCCTATTTGCGATAATACAAAATAAGCTGCTCTTCTTTGGACCTCTTCGAGGCCTACCATCAATCTTACCTGGTAAGGATTGTGTACCACACACCCAGTACAGAAAATCGTAGTAGACCTGTAACATCTGGCGAGTGTTTCGCCAGTAAAATGCTATCTTTTGTTTACTTTTCCCATACCGCTATCTATCGTTCCAATACAAGTTGTTCGTAACAGTTGTTCCTGGAGGACAGCCTTTAGGGTTGTGTGATTCATCGTCTGACTCAGCCAATTCTTTTTAGAACACACACTTCTCATTATTTAGGGCCAGCTGCCACTTTTCGCACCATACACATTTCTTGACGTTCTGGTGACTTTACCAGATGATAAATGAGAGTATGATCTGCAAACGGTCTATGATAGCTGCTCAGACTGCCTACTAAATCGTTTATAAGAGGATGTCACAAAGAAATGTATGCAGTCTTTTTATAATTGTAACACTAATATTCATTAAGATATGGAAAAATATCAAAATTTGAAATAATGTGAACAAACGCAGAAACCAGCTATTTAACGAACGTGTTCAAATTGTTGCCTTTTGTGCCACAGACACAGCCGATAACGCTCATCGGTGGAATCCAACAAGTTCCTAATCGTTTCAGTTGATGTTCTGGTACATTGATCTTCAATGACTGTTCTCAACTAATTGACTGCTGCTGGCCTTTTGCTGTAAACATTTTGCTTCCCAGGCCCCAATAGAGAAAAATCCAAGAAGTTATATCTGGTTGTTGAGTTCCATAACTCACTTGCTACTGGTAAGAGCCATCTAGCGACAGTTTGAAAACTGGACACATCAGACATGCCGGTATAACCTGCTCCGTTTCGGGAAACTGTGTGTGCAGTAGTAGACTTCCCAGGTACTTTGCGCACGCAGGTAAGCAGCTCGCTGTTGCCAGCGGCCAGCAGGTAGCCCAGAGACTCTGCAGCGTGCAGACGTGTTGTCTCGTCCAGCCAAGGGACGCAGCTCGCGGACACCTCTTGCAGTTGTTAGATATTAGTGAACAGCGCCTGTAAAGATATACGGAATGAAGTGTTTATATATCAAAGAGGTTGTCTTCGGTCTAATTATCGTGAGTGAAAACAAGAGGACAGTGAGTCTTCTCTCTCTACTCCGTCTTCAGGCCACGAGTGGCCTACAAGGGACCATCAGACCTCCGTGTCATCCTCAGGGAGGATGCGGATAGGAGGGGCGTGGGGAATCTCTCTCTACAAGCTCAAAAATTAACTGTACTCACGGTACTAAAGCAGAACCGGAGGCCTGCAAGAGAACTGCTTACATTTTTTGGTCCTGTGGGCCGGATACAGTCAGCACGTGGAATAGTTACTTTCGCACGCGTGTTTGTTCCGGTATTTGTGAACGCATTAAAAGCCCCAAGGAAATAACCAAGTGTGAGTTGCACATATTCCGGTTTCGTTCGTAAGAGCTACCGAGTGTTCCAAGGCCTGTTCGGATCTTCGATAACAACAGCATTAGCTCCAGCGATGAGAGACATTTTTCACCGACGTTTAATGTATTTCGAGGTCTACGCGCGAGAAGTAGAGACACGGATGGTGCCATCATCATCTGTGACGTAACCTCCTGCAAGTCCCTGACACGCCAGCTGCCAGCGCCCGTGATACCGCTGCTGTTCCAGTTCGTACCGCCTGCACTGCCGCTGCAACCTGGTAAGTGCACCTTTGGCTTCCTGTTATCACCTGCGCATTCCCGAAGTGGATTCTTGTGAGCGAACAAAATTAGTCAAACAGAGAGGAGTTGGAAAGGCTGCTCTAGCACGCATAGGGACCTTTTTACAGAATGCAGATAGTGCTAGCATAGAAATAGTACAGGCAAAATTAAGCAGACTGATGCGGGTTCAAATGAATTATGAGTCGTCTCAAGGTCGGCTGGAAATTGAAGACGAATCCTTGAATCACAACAAGGATAGAGAAGAATTCGAGGATTCATGGGACTTGATTGAATCGACTATCAATGGTTTAAGCGAGGGGCACGCTAAAGTGAAGTCACCGCGATTCGTGATGCGCCCCTAAACATTACGAAAAGCAGAATGTGGTTCCCAATAACGCGTATCATCACCGCGGACGCCAATCTATGCTTGCAACGTGCTCCCATGATGGCCAAAAAGCGAAGAGTTTTTGCGGTAAGACTTTCCATTTGTCCACCAGCGCCTTTGACAACTTCTGGATGGTCTTTGGTGCGTGTGAACGTAGTGCAATATGGCTCCCCTATGCATCCCACACGTGGTCGATGGGACTTAAAATCGGTTATGGGCGGGCCCAACATCCTGTCGTTTCAAGAGCTGCTCCACCTGCGCTGTTCGTTGCGGTAGTGCATTGTGATCCATAAGAATGAAGTCAGAGACGAATGCACCGCTGAAAAGGCGGTGATGGGGAAGAAGCACAGTGTCACAATAATGTCGACCGGTGAGTGTATTGTGTTCAGAAATTTGGAGGCCAGTACGCCCGTCCAACATTATGTCTCCCCGCATCATACCACCTTTGCCACCAAGCCGATCGTGTTCGATATTGTACCTGGATACGTTAAATGTTCCCACCTCCCGCCATATTAGGGTAAAGTATCGAACACGGTAGTTTTGGTGGTCCAGGTGTTACGGTGTGAGGAAACATGATGTTGCATGGGCGTACTAACCTCCAGATCCTCGAACACGATACACTCAGCGATCAATCTTGTTGTGGCACTGTACTCCTTCCCCATGCACGCCTTTTCAGGTGTTCATTTGGCTCTTACTTCATTTTTATGGATGACAGTTCACGATCGAAACGAACAGCGCACGTGGAAGACCTCTTGGAAAGAGAGAATATTCGGCGACTGGACTGGCCAGCCCGTTACCCCGATTTAAATTGCATCGATCACGTGAGGGATGTGTTTCGTAGACGCGTTGCAGTTGTCAACTGCGCTGGTGGAGGAATGGTGTGCCTGCCACAAGAACTTCTTTGAAACCTAGTAATCAAGGAAGGCATGATTCGGTTACGATTGTGGACGGGGCCGTAGTCAGTTACTGTTGGTTCTCTTTTGCAATTACAAACATTTATTTTAAAACGGTAATTCCAGACTCAGCAATAAATGAAGATAGCACACGTTATAAATGAAGGATTAAACTACTGCGTAATTGGCTCTGAGCACTATAGGACTTAACTTCTGAGGTCATCAGTCCCCTAGAACTTAGAACTACTTAAACCTCACTAACCTAAGGACATCACACACATCCATGCCCGAGGCAGGATTCGAACCTGCGACCGTAGCGGCTGCGCGGTTCCAGACTGTAGCGCCTAGAACCGCTCGGCCACTTCGGCCGGCACTGTGTAATTAATTGTGCTTTCAGTGTGTTACAATTTACCAAATGAGTATAAAATACAGACACAGCAAATAAAGTTTTAAAAACAAGCTAATGTGATCCCAATTAGAATTTTAAGGCATGTAACCACAATCACGGCTGAAGGAATTTAACGCCAAGAATGGCTATTATAAAAAAACATTAACAAACGTACTGCAAAACAGCCATGCAATAGCAAGGTTAATTTAAAAAGACACGCAACTGATCACCAACTGGGTGAGAAAAAATGATGGTAAACTTGGTAGCACAATCATTTAAATCAGCTGTAACGCCAAGATAGACAATTATATAAGTAATTTAGAAACATGCAATAAAACAACAAATACAATAATAAAACACAAGGGCCAGTCACAGGCGGTGCACTAGGAATCGACCTGTGAGTAGGTGCGGCAAAAAACACTTTCGTGAACGATGTGATAGGCAGCCAAAAGTTGCATTCACTTCACAAGGTGGTAACTCAGACTAGTGGCAATCTAACGAATGACTAATGAGAATCTTGCCGAGGCTACCTGACGTCCAATAAACCAAATGCAAGGGTGTAAAAATACGCCAAAGCCGAAACCAGCGGTCTGGACACTGCCCACAGAATATTGTGCTTAGATCACCTGGAACCAGAAAGGAATCACTACTACCAGAGTAGAAGAATGAAAAATGGACTACAATCAAGAAAACTGTCAAAACAACACGCCTCACCGTACAGCAGGGGCAAGGTGAGGAAACGTACAGTGCCGTTACATACACCAACCCCCAGGGCAGGTAACTGGGGCGTTAGCAGCCACGAGGCAGGAAAACTACCACTGGTTGAACTTAACAAATAGTAACAAACTAAACGCAATAAATAGTAATTAGAAGTCCGGGAAAGCTAATCAGATCCGCTATCCCCAAGCATTCCGCTCGCTGCTCTTCACCTCGGCAACACTACGAGCAGCAACACGAACCCAAGTCACTGCAGAAAATCTCACAATGGTGGAGGTTTCTGTACTTGAATCCAAATGCACCCAACTTAAAACTTGCTGGATCCGGTCGTGCCCCCTCGTGATCACAGGCCTTCGATCCGGCAGTCCATGTGTTGTGACTTGGCAAGACAGCCAAGCCACTATGAGATAGCTGAAAGGCACGCGTTTAAGCTCACGCAGGCTGGCGTGAGGTCTGGAACAGTTAAAGGAGTTGAGTCTAGTAAAAAAAAGTACGTAGCTTCTGGAATACTTAACTTTAATCCATAATTGGTGAACATCGGTCTGACTGTACATGCATCACAAGATAAATAGCAAATGATAATGGCGCCTTGCTAGGTCGTAGCAAATGACGTAGCTGAAGGCTATGCTAACTATCGTCTCGGCAAATGAGAGCGTAATTTGTCAGTGAACCATCGCTAGCAAAGTCGGCTGTACAACTGGGGCGAGTGCTAGGACGTCTCTCTAGACCTGCCGTGTGGCGGCGCTCGGTCTACAATCACAGATAGTGGCGACACGCGGGTCCGACGTATACTACCGGACCGCGGCCGATTTAAAGGCTACCACCTAGCAAGTGTGGTGTCTGGCGGTGACACCACACCATACACGCCGCCAGCAGTCCCGGCGTGTTCGCGCACTGCGCGGACCTGGCTCCTTCTGAGTCTCCAACCAAACGGCACACTAGCATGACCCGGAAGAAACACGAGGTCACCCCATAGATAGGGCCACAGTTACTACATATCGATAACCGCAGTTGCTGCCACTAGTGGACAGGCAACTCTTGCGAAACCAAGTTGCGCCAGTCAACAGAAGAAGAAGACAAACAACTAAGCAATATGGTCTGGCCTCAAACAGAGGACAGAAACCTACAAACGGCACCAACGCGAGCCGCAGCATGGCTCATTCTTGCCCACACCGTGGCCACCATGGGAGCATGTTGCAGAACTTGTATTGTGTTCATACACCTTATTAAGCCTCACACCCCACCGTTCGTAATGTGTACGGAACCATCATGAATATTGGAGACTTCACTGCAATTTTTGTTTTTGAATAAAAGTATGATTTCGGTTCGACTCTCGACGTATTTCTTTCGGTTACTTACTGTACTATGAGCCGTGTCGGCTCATTCTATGTTTTACTTCTTTGCCTGCTGCGCAATCGGTCTCTGTCCAGTCACCGGGTGGCGCTTCGATCGCCCGTTAGTTGACTCTTTGGTTGTAGCTCCTTGGAGCAGGTTGTTGACCACATGAGCAGGCAGTTGCTCGCCATCAGAGAGATAGAGAGAGAGAGAGAGAAAAGAGTTATATGTGACGTACGGTGGGCTGTTGACAGAGCTTATGGGCGCACGATTATCTAGGCCGCCGGTTATTGGTAGAGTTGTGGTGGTCGGCAGTACTTGGGCCTAATGTCGACGTAGCCGGTTTACCCTGGATTAGAGAGGCACAGTTACTGATAGAGGGGTTGGAGTGCTGTTAATTTTCTCATGCACACACTTTTGCCCTTTGGGGGTGAGGTACTAATTACTTGATTGACACATGTGCTCCCGTGTCGTAGTTGCTCTGGATTGCCTACAGTTTTCCATTACTCGTCTCAAGTGTTAAATGTACCTTGTGGCGCATCTGTTTGAAATTATGTGAGTGCCATATTTGTGTGTTTTAAAATTTCCTTTAGCTATAACTTCTCAGTGTCTCCTTATTTTGTCATTCGGGCCTGAAGTTGTGTCATACGTTCTAGGTCGCCATGTGTATTAGTGAAAACTGTGGTCGAGACTGAATCTTATTGGTATTGGGCTTCCCTGACTGAGGTTCAAATGGTTCAAATGGTTCTGAGCACTATGCGACTTAACTTCAAAAGTCATCAGTCTCCTAGAACTTAGAACTAGTTAAACCTAACTAACCTAAGGACATCACAAACATCCATGCCCGAAGCAGGATTCGAACCTGCGACCGTAGCGGTCTTGCGGTTCCAGACTGCAGCGCCTTTAACCGCACGGCCACTTTGGCCGGCCCTGATTGAGGTAGCAACTATAAAATTGCATACGGCCGTGCTAAGCAAGCGCTTGCAGCCCAGTGAATCTTGGTTCATTTTTCTTAATTAATTTCCATAATCCTGGTGGGATTTTGCCCCTTTCAAGCAAATTAATATTTATATTTTTAAATGCAAGTACTACTGTAGTTCTTTGCTAGCCCTTAAGATTTGCCTGTTACTTTTTATGGTACGTAAGTTAAATAATCTGTGATTTCTTGGTTATTGCATTAAGTTGTTGTTACATTTCATTGTAATATTAACTGGTTAATTCTTTTAATAAATCTATTTGTAATATTCTTATTGTAATACATAAGATTTGGTTGGGGCTTGGGGACACCCTCACATTGAGTTTCTTGTCTTGGTCTGAGAATTTTCATATGTTATTACCCATGAATTATGTGTTTGCTGGTTCGCTCTCGGCTTTCGAGCTGTTGGCAGCGTCTGGAGGCGCAGCCCGGGGATGTTACCTGTTACCGGCCAATCCACCGGGGTAGCCTGTCCGCGTCGACTGTGTGTGCGCGAGCGGCGTGCCGCTTCCCGTCTCACCGTAGCATCCGTGACGCTGTGGCCTCCTGGATTGCTACGGCATCGCCCATAAGTTGAGTTTCTATTCGCAGCCATCGGGCGTTAATTTAACCTGTAGAGACCGTAATTCTAAACCATCTTATCCAGACCTGGCCTGCCGTCCCTGTAGCTTCCAAGTTTGGTTTTAACGTAATAGTTTTAATATTGGTGCAATGCTCAATTTGGTATTTTATTATTTTTCCACGTCATGGTATCCTGATCAAATATAGAATATTTGTGCTTAGAATTGTTCTCATGCTCGTTGCATAAAATTTGAGTACTTGACCTCAGCTCGTCAGACACCAGACTTGAGTAAATTTATGTTACTATACTTCTTATAAGTTATATTCATTCATGTCAAGTGTGGTGTCAACGCCAGACACCACACTTTCTAAGTGGTAGCCTTTAAATCGGCCGCGGTCCGCTAGTATACGTCGGACCCGCGTGTCGCCACTATCAGTGATTGCAGACCGAGCGCCGCCACACGGCAGGTCTAGAGAGATTTCCTAGCACTCGCCCCAGTTGTACAGCCGACTTTGATAGAGATGGTTCACTGACAAATTACACTCTCATTTGCCGAGACGATAGTTAGAATAGCCTTCAGCTACGTCATTTGCTACGACCTAGCAAGGCGCCATTATCAATTGCTATTTATATTATGATGCATGTACCGTCAGACCGATGTTCACCAATTATGGATTAAAGTTAAGTATTCCAGCAGCTACGAACTTTTCTTGATAGTATAATTACTTTACCTGTTCCAGACCTCACGCCAGCCTGCGTGAGTTAAACGCGTGCCTTTCGGCTTCCTCCAAACCCCGTGAATTGGCTCCTGCCAATTCACAACATCAAGCATCCCCTTTGGCCAGACAGACGTTGAATTGTAATCTTTAGCATCAGTTCTGTCATTGTTTGCCCCGCGATAGGCGCGTGTTTGAGTTATGTGAGTCATTCCTAAATTGGTGCTTTTTATTCGTTTAAGTTAACTAATTCATCATCAGCTGGATCAGTGGAAGAAATTTTCGAGTACCTGCCTGAATCATTTTATTTTATTAGAATGTTTGGTAACTGTGCAATAAAAGACCGTTGGACATTTGTGAACTAACAAATGACTTGTGATAAATGGCCTGCACCTTTTCCATGCCCGTTTAGTTGTTTCCTTATCCTGGGGCATCCACTGAAATTTCGTACTATACTGTATGGTTCAAGTTTTAACGAGCGATGTTACTTCGTCCTTACGTTTTGCACACCAGGGTATATCAATGGCATGCAAGTGAAATAAACGGCTAGCATCTATTGGCTACACATAAATCAACGCCAAAAAATGAACGAAATTCTCCGAGAAGCAGCAACAGTAACAAAGAATTTAATATTTACAGTATGCCAGCAGAGACGAAATTCCACAGACATAAGAAGGAGAACGTTTCACTCTCTTCCCAATGTAAACGAAATACTTTCAAATTCTAAAGGTGGCAGGGGTAAAACACAGGGAGCGAAAGGCTATTTACAATTTGTACGGAAACCAGATGGCAGTTATAAGAGTCGAGGGACATGAAAGGGAACCAGTGGTTGGGAGGGGAGTGAGACAGGGTTGTAGCCTTCCCCCGATGTTATTCAATCTGTATATTGAGCAAGCGGTGAAGGAAACAAAAGAAAAATTCGGAGTAGGAATTAAAATCCATGGAGAAGAAATAAAAACTTTGAGGTTCGCCGATGACATTGTAATTCTGTCAGAGACAGCAAAGGACTTGGAAGAGTAGTTGAACGGAATGGATAATGTCTTGAAAGGAGGATATAAGATGAACATCTACAAAAGCAAAACGAGGATAATGGAATGTAGTCGAATTGAGTTGGCTGATGCTCAGGGAATTAGATTAGGAAATGAGACACTTAATGTAGTAAAGGAGTTTTGCTATTTAGGGAGCAAAATAACCGATGATGGTCGAAGTAGAGAGGGTATAAAATGTAGACTGGCAATGGCAAGTAAAGAGTTTCTGAAGAAGAGAAACTTGTTAACATCGAGTGTAGATTTAAGTGTCAGGTAGTCGTTTCTGAAAGTATTTGTATGGAGTGTAGCCATGTATGGAAGTGAAACATGGACGATAAATAGTTTGAACAAGAAGAGAATAGAAGCTTTCGAGATGTGGTGCTACAGAAGAATGCTGAAGTTTAGATGGGTAGATTACACAACTAATGAGGAGGTATTGAATAGGATTAGGTAGATGGGTAGATCACAGAACTAATGAGGAGGTATTGAATAGGATTGGGGAGAAGAGAAGTTTGTGGCATAACTTGACTAGAAGAAGGGATCGATTGGTAGGACATGTTCTGAGGCATCAAGGTATCACCAGCTAAGTACTGGAGGGCAGCGTGGAGGGTAAAAATCGTAAACGGAGACCAAGAGATGAATACGCTAAGCAGATTCAGAAGGATGAAGGTTGCAGTAGGTACTGGGAGATGAAGAAGCTTGCACAGGATACAGTAGCATGGGAAGCTGCATCAAACCAGTCTCAGGACTGAAGGCCACAACAACAACATCATGGGAATGTGCTCTAGTTGGAGATATGGCAGGGACTGCTTGAGGGTCTTTAAGAGGTGAAACGGTTTACAATTTAATTAGAGGGCAGGAGGACTTTGATACTCTAAACCCTCTAGCTGATGCCGTCTCACAAGAAGCAAGGCGGTAGTTAAAGCCAACAGACACCACGACAGAGACGAATCAGGCGTCTAGACGAACCTAGAGGACGAGAAGGATTCCTGACAGATCAACGAATACCTGGCCGAGGAAACGAAAAGTGAAGCGAGGTGGCCACAATCACAACGTGGCCAACCTAGTACGAAACTAGGTATATTCCGGTAGCAGTGAAGTGTGTGTGTGTGTGTGTGTGTGTCCATCTGAGGATACAGGAAAGAGAACAGTGAACTTCGTTTTTCTCTGAAGTTAAGTGACACCAATCTTATCGTAAGTAGTCGTAGTAGAAGTGTTAGCATTAATGTTAATCACATTAATTTCAGTATTAATAACTGCAGCAGAAAAGTCAAGGAGGAGATAGTAGTAATAAGATCGTTTTATACTTGTAATTTTCGTGTTATTTATTACCGTAGTAGAAGCATATGATATTTTAATAATTGTAGTAGGGACAGGTGACAAAGATAACTGTAAAATTAGTCAAAATGAATTGAAATAACTTCCGGTTCTCTTCCGGTCACAGTAGAGAAACACAACTAGACGAAAAAATGTGTCCCTGGAAAATCATATGCGAATACGGTATAGGCAGCCATCTAAATCTTAGAACGGTAGTAGTATAAATAAATTAACATAAGGAAAAATCGTATGATAGATACTGTTAACTTAGCTGTTGGTGGATCTCCCACGTTGTATAGACGAAGCCCATGGAAATTTTCCTTTCGTAACGTTTCCCCCAGTGCTACGTCGGTTATGTTCCGAGGTGTTCCTACTCTTAGGAGCATCTCTGAAGACGTTCACCGCTGCTCTGGACGAAACGTCATGTAAGAAAAATTTTTCATACAAGCTGGAGGAGTCATCAGTTGCTATGACCTCCGGTAGTGAAAATTTTCATTATTGACTGTTGTTCAATATTCCCAACAGAAAAAAAAGAGATAAGAAATTAGCTTACATTAAAAATTCACATAAATGTAATTTCATATTTAATGGTCTGCAGTTGTAATCAACAAAATCGACTACAAGAAATATATGTCCATCTGGATGCTTGTTTCTTGCAAACAAGTCCATCTGTTGACTCAAATTATGTGTCGTAGCTATACAGTCCAACACAGCCAAGCAAAAAGTATGTATAGCCTCTCGAGCGCTAGTCGCGTGGGATCGTTGACTAGTCTTCACCAACCCATTTATTCCATGTTCGCATGACAGTCGTAATATCATGCGAACCTTGGATGAAGGGTATCAGACGGATGCCATATTCCTTGTCTTCCGGAAAGCGTTTGACTCGGTGCCCCACTGCAGACTCCTAACCAAGGTACGAGCATATCGGGTTGGTTCCTAAGTATGTGAGTGGCTCAAAGACTTCTTAAATAATAGAACCCAGTAAGTTGTCCTCGGTGGTGAGTGTTCATCGGAGGTGAGGGTATCATCTAGAGTGCCCCAGGAAAGTGTGGTAGGTCCGCTGTTGTTTTCTATCTACATGAATGATCTTTTGGATAGGACGGATAGCAATGTGCGGCTGTTTGCTGATAATGCTGTTGTGTACGGGAAAGTGTCGTCGTTGAGTGACTGTAGAAGGATACAAGATGACTTGGACAGGATTTGTGATTGGTGTAAAGAATGGCAGCTAACTCTAAATATAGGTGCAGATGAGTAGGAAAAAGAATCCTGTAACGTTTGAATACTCCATTAGTAGTGTAGCGCTTGAACAGTCACGTCGATTAAATATTTGGGCGTAACATTGCAGAGCGATATGAAGTGGGACAAGCAGTTGTGGGGAAAGCGGATAGTCGTTTCGGTTCGTTGGTAGAATTTTGGGAAGATGTGGTTCATCTGTGAAGGAGACCGCTTATAAAACACTAATACGACCTATTCTTGAGTACTGATCGAGCGTTTGGGATCCCTATCAGGTCAGATTGAGGGAGGACATAGAATCAATTCAGAGGCGGGCTGCTAGATTTGTTACTGGTAGGTTTGATCATCACGCGAGTGTTACGGAAATGCTTCAGGAACTGGGGTGGGAGTCTCTAGAGGAAAGGAGGCGTTCTTTTCGTGAATCGCTACTGAGGAAATTTAGAGAACCAGCATTTGGGGCTGACTGCAGTACAATTTTACTGCCGCCAACTTACATTTCGCGGAAAGACCACAAAGATAAGAGAGATTAGGGCTCGTACAGAGGCATATAGGCAGTCATTTTTCCCTCGTTCTGTTTGAGAGTGGAACAGGAAGAGAAGATACTAGTTGTGGTACGAGATACCCTCCGCCACGCACCGTATGGTGGATTGCGGAGTATGTATGTAGATGTAGTAGTAATAGTGCAGAACGATGAAATCTAGCCTCGAAAGCTACCCCACTCATACAGTTATAGTCGATGGTGACTTTAATCTACCCTCGATATGCTGGAAAAATTATACGTTTAAAGACGACGGCAGGCATAAAACGTCATCCGAAATTGTACTGAATGATTTCTCGGAAAATTATTTTGAACAATTAGTTCATGCACCTACTCGAAGAGTAATTGGTTGCAAAAGCATACTTGACCTCTTAATAACAAATGATCTTAGACAAATAGACAATAGACAAAAAGCTGATAAAAATGGTCTTAAGATCGTTTTAACAGACAGTCTGCGCTCCTTCCGATCTGATCATGTAAGCGTATAAAAGTTGTGGAATGATTTCATAGTGATAGTATCGACAGCAATTGAGAGATATATACCACATAAATTAATAAATGATGATACTGATCCCCCATTGTACACAAAACGGGTCAGATCGCTGTTGTAGAAGCACTGTAAAAAGCATGCCAAATTTAAAAGAACGCAAAATCCCCAAGACTGGCAAAGTTTTGCAGAAGTTCGAAATATAGCGCGTACTTCAATGCGAGATGCTATCAATAATTTACACAAAGAAACTCTGTCTCGCAATCTGGGAAAAAACCCAAAGAGATTCTGCTCATACATAAAGCACACCAGTGGCAAGACATAATCAATACCTTCACTGCAAGATAACAACGGTGAAGTCACTGATGACAGTGCCACTAAAGCACAGTTATTAAACACGATTTTCCGAAACTCCTTCACCAAAGAAGACGAAGTAAATATTCCTGCATTCCAATCACGAACAACTGCCCATATGAGAAACATAGAAATAGATATGCTCGTTGTTGCAAAGCAGCTTAAATCACTTAATAAAAGCAAGGCTTCCGGTCCAGATTGTATACCAGTCAGGCTCCTCTCAGAGTATGCTCACACAATAGCTCCATATTCAGCAACTATACATAACCGCTCGTTCACAGAAAGATCCGTACCTAAAGACTGGAAAATTGTTCAAGTCACACAAATACTCAAAAAGGGAAATAGGAGTAATCCGTTGAATTACAGGCCCATATCATTAACGTCGATTTACAGTAGGGTTTAGGAACATTTACTGTATTCGAATATTTTGAAGTACCTCGAGTAAACCATTTATTGACACATAGTCAGCACTGATTCAGAAAATATCGTTCATGCGAAACACAACTAACTCTTTATACTCATGAAGTAATGAGTGATATCGACAGGGGATGTCAAATTGGTTCCATATTTTTAGATTTCGAGATGGCTTTCGACACCGCTCCTCACAAGCGTCTTTAACTAAACTGTGTGCCTATGGAATATCGCCTCAGTTGTGCGACTGGATTCGTGATTTCCTGTCAGAAAGGTTACAGTTCGTAGTAATAGACGGAAAGTCATCGAGTAAAACAGAAATAATATCCGGCATTCCCCAAGGAATTGTTATAGGCCCTCTACTGTTTCTGATCTATATTAACGACATAGGAGACAATCTTAGTAGCCGTCGTAGATTGTTTGCAGAGGATGCTGTCATTTACCGTCTTTTAAAGTCATCAGATGACCAAAAAGAATTGCAAAATGATTTAGATAAGATATCTGTATGGTGCGAAAAGTGGCTATTGACCCTGAATAAAGAAAAGTGTGAAGTTATTCACATGAGTACTAAAAGAAATCCGCTAAATTTCGATTACGCGATAAGTCACACAGATCTGAAGGCTGTAAATTAAACTAAATGCTTGCGGATTACAATTACAAATACCCTAAATTGGAAAGATCATATAGACGATGTTATGGGTAGAGCCAACCAAAGACTGCGATTCATTGGCAGAACACTGAAAAGATGCAACAGGTCTACTGTTTACTGCTTACACAACGCTTGACCGCCCTATTCTGGAGCGGGGTGGGATCCGCACCAGATGGTACTGACAGATGACATCGAAAAAGTACAAAGAAGGGCAGCTCGTTTTGTATTATCGCGAAGCAGGGGAGATAGTGCCAGACATGACATGTGAATTGGAGTGGGAATCATTAAAACAGAGGCGTTTTTCGTTGCGACGTGATCTTCTCATGTAATTTCAATCACCTTTTTTTTTCTCCTCCGATTGCGAAAACATTGTGTTGGCACCTACCTACATAGGAAGAAATGATCATCACGATAAAATAAGAGAAATTAGGTCCGCACAGAGAAATTTAAGTGCTCGTTTTTCCCGCGCGCCGTTCGAGGGTGGAACGGTAGAGAGACAGCTTGAAGGTGGTTCATTGAACCCTCAGCCAGGCACTTTATTGTGAATAGCAGAGTAATCACGTAGATGTAGGTGTAGATGTAGACAGGCTACGATCTTGCGTACAGACGAGGCTTAGCTGCTGCATATATTTTTAAAATGTTGTTTCACAATAAAGGATGGCAGCCAAAAACAGTTGCAGGATAGAATTTTTTTATTAAAATTCTTGACCAAGGTTTCGGTACATATAAATATACCTTCATCAGAAGTACATTTCCTGAATAGAAAGACACATTCATTAGAAAAGCCATATCAACGAAAGTGAGAAACAGAAGCTTAAATAACGGTGAAATTGCTAAAGTAATACAGGCACACAATCTTTAGTACTTACTAAAATTACATCATGCACTGGAGAATAATGAAACAATTATGCGAAAGGCGTCGTCAGTAATTAAAATATCATCTCCATTTGTACGACATGTGTAATGGGTACAGGATCAAAGCGAACAGTTTAACAATGTTACTTCGCCTATGAACTGTTGAGACACGAGTGTGAAGGCACTAAGGTAGATTGTTTCGCCGAGAGAGGGCACTTGCATGTGCCAGACTCGCGCATATTACAATCCATAAATACATACATAAGCGCATCAAAATTATTAAAGGTTGTGTTAATTAAAACTTTGTCTTAATAAATAAAGCGTATCACGCCAATTAAAGACATTTATGTAAACTATAAATATAGAACCAAATTTATCTGTGTCCTAGTGTCAAACGGATAAAGCTTGCGCTTGGAACATCTAACGAGAGAGGGCACTACTGTAATGCGCGAGAGTCTCACGTAATGTAGGCAGTGAAATACATACTAGCGAAACAACCAAAATGTTATAATAAAACGAAACCATCTGTCTGTATGAATAAAACATAGTAGTCATTTAACCACACATACACATTGAAATTCATAATTAACAAACATCACAATATGTAGATCCCAACAAGATAGGAAAAGCGCATTTCACCGGCATCAACAAGCAAGAAAATAACTCCTAGTCAGCCAGACTATATTACATTAAGGCAATGAGGGGTTTGAAACTGTCTAAAAAATTTTTGTTTCGAAGCTGCACCTGTTCATTAAGAACAAAACCATCTTTTAGAGACAGATGCTTGAAAATCTCTAATTCTTCGAGCAAGTCTAGTTTGTCACCTTTATCAGCTTCATGAAGCAGCTCTACGTCGTCCAGTTCTCTTGGCGTGTGCTGTAAGAGCCATAGATGTTCAGCAAAGGTGGAATTATATACGTTTTCCCCATTTTTACCTAACTTGTGTTCTTTATACCTAACTTTAATGGGTCTACCTGTCTGCCCTATGTAATAGTTTGGGCAGTCGTTACAAGTAATTTTGTATACACCAGACTTAGTGCTGAGTTCTTCTCGTGCTCCAATATTATGAATTACTCTACGTTTGAGGCTATTATTTACGGAAAAAGCAACTCTATAACCGTATTGTTTCTGTAAAAGTCTTTTAATCTTATATGAAACGTTCCCTAAAAATGGAATAGAAATAAAGTTATTACTCTCATAGTTCTTTGCCCTGTTATCTCTTAAAGTAGAAAATTTTACAGCTGTTTTTTTCTTAGCAATTTGGTCAATTAATTTAGGGTCGTATCCATTGTTAGTGGCTATTGATTTTAATAAAAATATTTCATTTTCAAAACAATTCTGTGCTAAAGGTGTGCTCACAGCGCGATGAACTGCAGAATGAAAAAAGGCGATCTTGTGAGTTTGAGGATGACAGGAATCTGCTGGAATAATATTATCAGAAAAAGTTTCTTTACGGAAAATGTCGAAGCTAATGGTGTTACCCGATAACTTAAGTTTCAAATCAAGAAAATTGAGTTCTCTCTCGTTATTTTGTATCTCTTTTGTAAATTTCATTTTCTCGTGGAAACTGTTGGAAACATGAAACAGTTGTTGTAGATCTTGGTCACAACCTTGAAATAGTATGAGAATATCATCAACATAACGAGCATAAAAAGAAATCTTATTGCCTAACGTAGGGTTGTTTTTGAAGAAATTTTCTTCTAGTGCATTCATAAAGATGTCAGCAAAGATGCCAGCTAACGGGCAACCCATGGCTAAGCCGAATGGTTGCTCATACATTTTACCATTAAACTGAAAGTAATTGTAATCTAGTACAACCTGCAGTAGTGACATAAGTTCCGACAACTGTAGCTCACTTAAAGTTTTATGTTGTCGAATGTTACCTTCAATAATCTTAAGAGTGATATCCACTGGAACATTGGTGTATAAACTTACGACGTCAAAAGAAACCAAACGAGAGGAAGAAGTGATCTCTATTGATTTTAGCTTGTTTATTACCTCAGCACTATTTTTAACAGAGTAATTGTTTTCAAAAACAAAGGCTTCTTTAATTTTGGTGTGTAAAAATCTCGCTAATTTGTGATGTGGGCTCTTTATTCCATTAACAATGGGACGAACTGGGTGTTGACTTTTGTGTACCTTAAACTGACTTCTAAGCGTAGGTGCTCTAGGGTTCATGTTAATTAAGGTTTTCTTTTGAAACTCTTTCATAAGATGTTTACTTCTCCTTAACGTATCTCTAATTTGCTTTTGTAACGTAGGGGTATGATCTTGCTCAATTTCAAAAGAAAACCTTAATTAATATGAACCCTAGGTAAAAATGGGGAAAACGTATATAATTCCACCTTTGCTGAACATCTATGGCTCTTACAGCACACGCCAAGAGAACTGGACGACGTAGAGCTGCTTCATGAAGCTGATAAAGGTGACAAACTAGACTTGCTCGAAGAATTAGAGATTTTCAAGCATCTGTCTCTAAAAGATGGTTTTGTTCTTAATGAACAGGTGCAGCTTCGAAACAAAAATTTTTTAGACAGTTTCAAACCCCTCATTGCCTTAATGTAATATAGTCTGGCTGACTAGGAGTTATTTTCTTGCTTGTTGATGCCGGTGAAATGCGCTTTTCCTATCTTGTTGGGATCTACATATTGTGATGTTTGTTAATTATGAATTTCAATGTGTATGTGTGGTTAAATGACTACTATGTTTTATTCATACAGACAGATGGTTTCGTTTTATTATAACATTTTGGTTGTTTCGCTAGTATGTATTTCACTGCCTACATTACGTGAGACTCTCGCGCATTACAGTAGTGCCCTCTCTCGTTAGATGTTCCAAGCGCAAGCTTTATCCGTTTGACACTAGGACACAGATAAATTTGGTTCTATATTTATAGTTTACATAAATGTCTTTAATTGGCGTGATACGCTTTATTTATTAAGACAAAGTTTTAATTAACACAACCTTTAATAATTTTGATGCGCTTATGTATGTATTTATGGATTGTAATATGCGCGAGTCTGGCACATGCAAGTGCCCTCTCTCGGCGAAACAATCTACCTTAGTGCCTTCACACTCGTGTCTCAACAGTTCATAGGCGAAGTAACATTGTTAAACTGTTCGCTTTGATCCTGTACCCATTACACATGTCGTACAAATGGAGATGATATTTTAATTACTGACGACGCCTTTTGGCATAATTGTTTCATTATTCTCCAGTGCATGATGTAATTTTAGTAAGTACTAAAGATTGTGTGCCTGTATTACTTTAGCAATTTCACCGTTATTTAAGCTTCTGTTTCTCACTTTCGTTGATATGGCTTTTCTAATGAATGTGTCTTTCTATTCAGGAAATGTACTTCTGATGAAGGTATATTTATATGTACCGAAACCTTGGTCAAGAATTTTAATAAAAAAATTCTAACCTGCAACTGTTTTTGGCTGCCATCCTTTATTGTGAAGAATTTTAACAGTTGCTGCTGCAGCCATGTTTAAAATCTTGAAAAATGTTGTTTTATATTTTATGACATTGTGACCGAGCATCACAACTCTGTGGCTGTCCTTACGGTTGGGCCTAAACAGTAGGACTCCACTGGTTGCTCTGTTGTTTCCTCTGATCGCGTCGCTTAAGATCCAACTGCCTCAAGACTGCAATGTCATCGATGGAAAATTGCACGCGATGTTGCCGTCACTGGAGAAGGTGACGCGTGTTGTGAATGCTAAATTCCTCGTCTGTTCAAACTCTCCGAGTGTCCTTCACTCTCTGCAGCGCTTGTATCCAGCAGATAAAGTATTCCGGAATACCAGGACGCCCTCCTCCGCTTATAAAGGATAGGAAAGGACTTATATTTCAGCTGGGTGGCAGAGCATATGGGTGTTACGGGGAACGAAAATGTGGATGTAACACCCAGCGAGGCGTGTCGCGATGTTCAGTTTTGTGTGCCATCCCCTGCATGCTGTCGTCTCGTTGTTGAAGCACAGATTCATGCGTTGATGGGAGGAAGAGTGGCTGGAAGTAACAGACAGTAAGCAGCGTCTAGTACGGTCCACAACGCGGCCTTGCACCCACGCATGCAGTATGAGGTTGTTCTTACTCCTCCTCGCATTGGCCACACCCCTAAGAGGCTTGGCTCCTTGCTCTGTCGACCTCGACCTTTCAATATATGGCACGTGTGGCGGACAGATCACAGTGCGCCCCATTTTGCTTTTCTGTGCCTTACTTTCAAACCAAAGGGCAGAAGCTTTTTAACAGATACATTTGCCTTCGCCTAGGTGGTAATCATACGATCGTACGAACAACTGGTCCGAATTGTTCCATAGAAATTTAAGGCGACGTTTGCAATGTGTTCCTTAGCTGTTCTGAAATATTATTTTGGTCTTTAGCCGAGAAGATATTGCAGTTTTACTTAAGTAAGGCCTTCAGCCGTTACTCTAAATACTGGTGTATTAGAAGGAATCATATAAACTTATTTTGGAGAAATTACTTGGGCCCTCAGCCGTGAATTGATCTTTGTTGTTTTAAAGAGAAAACTGTGCACTGGTTTGAGGAATAAAGTTGTGTGTATTTTTGTATAACTAACAGTAATTGACCTTGGCCCCTTTCCACAACTTGATCCGCTCTGGCGAGCGAAACCATATTTCCGACTTGTGTCGCAGAGTTGTAAGGAACATGTCTACTCGCCTTCGCGAGATTGTCGACTGCAGTGGAGCACATATTGAACACGTGATGAAGTGAAATGCATTTATATGGACCATACTAAATGTGTGTAAAATTTGAAAATTTTCGCTTCAGAAATAATAGCGTTGTGACAATGTTAAGCGTGTCAGCTATACGTACGCCACCTTGTATGAACTAAGCAAGCCCTGTTGATTTTTTGAGAGAAAATCGGTTTCCTTCATCATTTTTGAGCTTAGGATACGCTTTAGTGTAGTGCAACAGACGCCTGTCTGAGACATTCTAGACAGTGTCATGCTACTCTGGGAAGCGCATCTTGAGTTCGTTGCACGATGGCGCGCGTTAGCTGTACTGCCTCGAGGGGGGTATCGTGGTGTAGGTAAGGCGGGAACAGGTCGGTCGCCGGACACGGCGGTGGACGCGCAGCTGCGGCAAAGACGCGAGCCGTGTCGGCCGCGGGCGGTCTGTGTTGCGGCCGTGGGTGGGCAGGTGGCGGCAGCGGCGGCGGCGGCGGCGGCGGCAGTACATCTCGCTGTCTCCAGCAGCTGCGCGCCGCCCTCATACGTCATGCCGCGTCACCTGCTGTGGCCAGCCGCACCGAGCCACACCCCGCCACGAGCCTGTAACGCCGGCCGCCGATGTTGCACGGCATAACGCCGTCCAGTGCCGCCACTCGAGAGAACGCCTGCAGCTAGGAATTAAAGCGATCAAGTATCTGCAGTATTCTTCGACTTCCTGAAAGATTTTGTCTTGGTACCAAACTCATATTTATTAACTGAGCCATGGTAAAAATCGATGTTTTGAAGAGCGCGCCGTAGCGCGTAGTGTGAAGCAGTCGCCCTCCGTTTCTGGCGGTGGCGCCGCTGTGGCAATCGCAGCGTTGGTGTCTCCCTCTGGTGGGAAAGGAGAAAGGTTGCCTGTTCACGTGCATTTAAGGGGCGCTATGAGATCGCCAGTGACCCTCACCCCCTGGTTGCTCCTCTCCTCTCCCATCCCCGCCCCCTGCCACGTCTTCACCGTTGTGTCCCCCCTACCCTCCATCTCTACACCCTCCATCTCCTTTCCCAAGGTGGCTTCCATCAACTCCCCCTCCCGGATGATGCCCTCTCTCCCTCCATTTATCCTTCCTATCAACTCTGATCCTCAATCCCCCTCCTTTCCTCTGTCCTTTCCCTGGGCTCCCTCTTCCCCCCCCCCTTCCATCCTGTTTTCTCCCCACTAAACCTCTCCCTACCTCCCTTCTCCCCCCCAGTCCTTTTGTATTCCCCTCCTCTGCCTACCCCACTCCCTGTCGCGTCTGCCCCCCACCCCTCTTATGGGTCCTCATCCTCCTTCAGCTCCTTTCCCGGCTCCCCCCTTCGCTTTTACTCTCCTTTCCCCCCTTTTTTGTTTTCCCCTCTTCTGTCCAGTTTCCCCCCACCTGCTCTCGACTGTGGTGTCACATTTGCCAACTTTTTAGTGCAGTGTTCCAGTGACTATTCAGTGTTGTTTGTCTTTCTCGTGTAGCGAACAGAAACCATGCTGTCGCTAGGTATGAATTTTATGTCCTTTGCGAACAGAATCCAGACTGTCGCCGTGTTTTTTAATTGTCTATTGTTTTCCCTGTCTGCTTCGTATGTATTTTTCTTAGCATCATCATCCCTCTGTTGTTAAGTTCCACGATTTCTTTTCGCCTTGTTACTCTCTAAGTCTCCGATTTTATCGCCTGTTTTTTATTATTTGTTCTCTTGATCTTTGTCACAAAATCTGACGGCTGAAGAGCGGCATACTAAGCTGCTGCCAGCCCGCCCCCTTCGGGGGGAATTGAAATTCAATAAATGAAAAAAAAAAAATCGCCAGTGACTGAGTCTGGGTCAGTCTCCCGTCCCCAGCTTGGTAGTCTGTCCCTCGTCCGGATTTGTTAGGCAGTTACTGTCTGTCTGTCGTTCGGATCAACCTTTAAAGCCGGCAAAATGGTCTTTCCACTCCACCAGTAAGAGAACTCAGCGAGTGGTCGCCCGGTCGGGGCTTAGTTCCTGCGCCTGAGTCTGCGCGTTAGGTCGCCAGTCTGCTCGAATTTGCTCAGGCAATGGTCATTGGCGGTTGGATCGATCGGTTGGTCGGTCGCGCACTGAGACACAAGATGACTTGTCCGGCTTGAGTGTCGGCGCATGTGAGGTCGCCACGTGAGTCCAGTGGGCCGTGCCGTATAGCGAGGGGTGGTGACTTCGCGGTCGACACGAGAGCAACAGGAATCAACCCACGACATCAGCCGGTGCGAGCTGCGACGCCGTGAGACGGGAGATCGGCGCGTCTTCCTGCGTCCGTTGAAGCGGCTGGCAGCGGGCGGTTCAGAAGAGCGTTTTTGGGGGTGCTGCGCCAGCTCTTCTCGGGAAATCGCAGTTTATTAGAAGTTAAGTGATTCGTGATATGTTGTTTGTTTTACTCTTGTTAAATTCTGATTGTTTTCTTGGTGAGGTCACCAGCCGTTTGCTTTGGGGTCGTCCCACCATTCTTCTCCGTTTGCCCACCCAAGGGAAGGTGGTTGTTTATAAATTGGGTGGTCCGTTTTTCCCTTGTGGAGTAGGGGCGGGTTAGAGCAAGCTGCGGTTCGGGTTGTTCGGTAATCTCCCTATCAATCTACCGTACGTTAGTAGCGGCCTCTGTCATGTTTGTCGGATTTGCTGTGTTAACGAATTTATTGCTTGGAGTGTAACGGCCTAATACTTGAAATATGTTTTGATCTTTGGAAACTTTGATATTATTGCCTATGATCTTGAAAGGCGGTATCTGTGTACTGTAGAGCATCTTAACTATTGTTTAGCCAACCTTGCAGAATTTTATATAAGACTGCATTTCGTGGGCTTTTATTTAAATGATCTTTTCGTATATAAAGTTGCCACCCTTTCACTGTGACACTTTTCGAAGAAGTTAAAATCAAGTTAAGTTTAATATTTTAATTGTTAATGTTTTGTACCATTTCCATCCCTCCTACAGGGGGGATGCATAGTTTGTGTAAATTGTTAAGACTCTTAGTTTAAAGTTATCTGGTGTGTTGCAGATTTGCACCAGTGTAGTGTTTCAGAGGCTGTTGTGAGCGGTCGTAACTACAGCCATGTCAAAAGGGAGCAGCAAAGTTCTCTGCCCGAAAGCTCATACAGTCAAAACTTGTTTCTTTCTGCCTCTGAATAAATTGTAAGTTTGATATTTAGTGGCTGCTTTCTGATTATAATTTTAAATCTGTTTCTTTTTAAAAATGTCGGTGGGTGTGGATCAGTCACGACATCTCCGCGCAGCGCAGTGGGCTGGGCCCGCTGGCGGTCTCTACGCAGTGTCGGAGTGTGTGGGAGCTGTTCCGATTGCTGCGGGGTTCGTGGCTCACTGACCCAGGACATCAAAGTTGAGTGGTGATTTAATTACCGAAGCCAGACTGTTCACATTGTGCCGTTGGTTTTCATGGTTGGCTGTTGGGGGCATTCCCGTGAGAACAGCGAGTGTTTGAGGTGGCGAAAGTTTGGCCACTGTCCGGTGGAGTTTAACTGTATTTTGCTTATTTGAAGTCCAAGTGTACCAGCAGCATTTTCTGTCTTGTGGCCGTTAGCTTTCCAGTTACCTGCCCTGGCCGCTGACGTAAAATTCAAGCAGTGTCTTTTCCTCACCGTGTTGTCACTATCCAACACGTGTGTGTAGTTTTGACAGCTTATACATACTTGGTTGTGGGCAGCTACGCCTTTTACGTTTTCGCTTTGGAGTTCTTCGTAGACTGGTCAGGTGGAAAGCAAGTCGTTTTGTCGGCGGGTCCGTTGACTCTTTCTTGGTTGGGTTGCCGGGGGTCGGATATACTTGGGCCGACTACCTGTCTCCCCTAAGCGAACGTTAATATTTCAAGTGCAGACCGACCCCCGGAAACTTCTGAGCGCCACTGGCTGTACTGCCTTTTCTTATTGGTGTTTGATTGTGCATTTTAATGGCTTATAGCCGATGGTTTGAATTTGTACGCTTTTAGTTGGGTTTTAAATAATGGGCCTTCAGCCGCTTCAGAATTGAAAGTTCCTTACTTGTCAAGTTTTGCATTGTTTGGGCCTTCAGCCTCATTTAAAATATTTTTTGGATAAAGCTTTGGGACTTCTGTCTACTAAAAATTATTTTAGTTGTTTTAAGTAATCGGCTTTCAGCCGTTATTAAATTAAACTTGTTGTCTTTCAAGTATCAGACTGTGTGGGGCCTTCAGCCTAATTGAAGATAAGGCCTTCTGCCTTGCGTTTTTTTATTTTATTATTTTACCTGCAGTCTTAAATCATGGGCCTTCAGCCGTCTTTAAATTAAACTTGTTTGTTGTTAAAGTGTTAAATTTGTCGGGCCTTCAGCCAAGTTATTGAACTTACTTACGTGAGGCCTTCTGCCTTATAAATATTCTGTTTTGAGTCTGAATTTTAAGTTAATGGCTTTCAGCCGTTTTTAAATTTAAGTGGTTGTGACCTTAAGGCATAAGATAGTGGGTACTATTCAGCCGACAACTAAGTTCAAAAATTTTTTCTGTGTTATTTGGGCAACTAAATAAAATTATGAGTTTCAGTGTAACGGACAGCCCCCTTTTGGCCCCTTTCCACAATAACAACTACCTGCTCTGTCCTGCGGATTTAAGCAGGGCGTTTCACTGGTTTCAGGTACCTATTTCCGTCACATTCGGATAATTTCTTCGTAGGGTGCCGGATTCTTCTTTTTTTTTTGTTTGTGTTTCTTTTTTTTTTTTACATTATGTCTCACAGGAAATCATTATTAAAGTCCCTAAAAGAATGATTCCACAGCAATGCTTATTAAAAGCATTTCTAGCTGCTTAAGATATGTCCAGCTTTTAACCCGTATACTGTCAATACTTCAAGGTTGATTATTTCCTGATCCACTGGAACCGGAATAAAATTTTTAACTCAGAGAACAGCTGATGCGTTTTTCCGGAATATGTGAAGTCAGAAGTAGTCGTGTAACGTTGAATTTCGCGGTTTCCAGTTTTTACTTCCTCTGGGACCGATGGTTGATACGTGCTGTGTGCGAATGTGAAATAGCAGAGAGGCAGGGCGCTCGCTTTCCATGGCGAGGCAGTAGCCGCCAGCCGATCTCATTGCGAGCGGTGAGTTGTGGACCGGACTGTCCCGTATAAACGATACGCCGCGCGCGGCAGTAAATTTTCCCTGCAGCAGTTCCACAAAATGGCTGCGAATTCAATTTGCTGTTTGATTGTGCGGCAGCTGGTCGCGCTCCTTGCGTTTTCCTGCCACAGTTCTTATCGATCACATTGCTGCAGGGGCGTTATCAATTCACGATGCTGGAGATTATACGCCTACACATATTTCGTGACTGGGAAACGAACTATTCAAAAATTTAAAAAGAAACGGTAGGAGACCTAGAAGCTTTCGTAAATTACGAGACATGTTCCGTTCGTATAGTATACAGATTATACATTGTATATCGTCATAATTACTGGATCAAATAGCTTTGAGCAGATTGTATTACGCAACAATTCCAATACCATTATAACTTCCTCTACACACAAAGTAGCCATAAGTTATGCAATTGGATGGTGTTACCTTGGGTGTCATCCTGTGCAGTGGCTCCAAACATTTCTGATAAAAAGACATCACATTTACGCCAGTGACTGTAACACTTTATTTCACGAATGCAATTTCGGCCTTAGGCCATTATCAGGTGAAGATGTTACGGCTATGAGGCCATGTCAACCTAAAATGAGCTGACACATTTATATGTCGTTGTCAATACTATTAAATACATTGCTGATGCTGTTACATAATGTGAACACTAATAGTAATGACAACGACATATAAATATGTCAGCTCATTTTAAGTTGACATGGCCTAATAGCCATAACATCTGGAACGTCCCCTTTGAACAATTATACAAGACTGTGCTTAAACTGACACACAATATTTCTTAGCGCAACGCAATCTGACTTTAAAAAATCTCTACAAAAGAATGTCCCTGACTAACATGAACCTATACCTTTCACAAATCACTTACCTCACCAAAAATCTTCGTTACTCGCACTACTGCAATACAGCGAGCGCCACTACTGCCAGCTAAATAAAAGATTCAAACTACTGAAGGCACTAACTACTGATAGGCATAGTTAGCAAATGAAAGATTTTGATAGAGAACAAATGATGTATTTACCTTAATAGTCATAATATATATAGCAGTTCATGACATCCAGTCTTACAAATTTCAAAACTCCGCCATCTCTCTCCCCACATCCACCACTGCTGGCGGCTCATCTCCAACTGCGCAACGCTACGCGCTGTTCACATCCAGCTGCCCAACACTACAATTTCAGACAACAATGCAAACTAGCAACAGACTGCACACAGCACAGCCAGTGATTTTCATACAGAGCGCTACGTAACGTTGCCAATAAGAAAACATAAACAGCCTACTTACACATCTTTACTTGATAATGGCCGAAGGCCGAGACTGCAATCGTGAAATAAAGGAAGTGTTACAGTCACCGGCGTAAATGTGATGTCTTTTATAAAGTTGTAGATGGCTGTGGGTCCCAGGTGTAAAAAGTTAATCAAACATTTCTGAGATCCTTACCCTTTGACCATACGACATTATGTTAACAAGAACTCCTCTGACAGCTGGTAAAGCTGTCAACTTCAAATGTTTGATTATGAAATGACGCTATATATTGTGTATCAAAACGGTTATGATATAGAGTTTGTTACCCCGGTTAGTAGTGCATGTCGTTTAGCTGATGTATTTAACAGCTGCGTGCCTCGCTGATAGTTAAGGTATTTATTCTAGTGTTCTTAGTGTTGCATGGGATGTGGTGTAATAAGGAACTAGTAAGTGACATCGACTTTATACCATAACAATTAATATGTTTCACATTATTTGAGAACTGAATAGAAATCCACGTTGATACGCCGTCAAGTAACAGCTGTTTTGTTGAACCTTTAAATCTAAAGGGGGTGGAAGGGCTCACACACTAAAGTGAACATTTCAATTCCAATGGTTTTATTAAATACCCAAAACAATCCCAGATATTCAGAATGAGATTTTCACTCTGCAGCGGAGTGTGCGCTGATATGAAACTTCCTGGTAGATTAAAACTGTGTGCCCGACCGAGACATCCCCTAGGCTGTGGCTAAGCCATGTCTCCGCAATATCCTTTCTTTCAGGAGTGCTAGTTCTGCAAGGTCGCAGGAGAGCTTCTGTAAAGTTTGGAAGGTAAGAGACGAGGTACTGGCAGAAGTAAAGCTGTGAGTACCGGGCGTGAGTCGTGCTTCGGTAGCTCAGTTGGTAGAGCACTTGCCCTCGAAAGGCAAAGGTCCCGAGTTCGAGTCTCGGTCGGGCACACAGTTTTAATCTGCCAGGAAGTTTCAATCTCAGATACTATTTGACAGGCGCCACTCGGGCAAGATTATTTAAGAGACATTCATTACATAAATCATAAGCAAGTTATTTATTAACTTCAACACATTATTTAAGACCCTTTCCATTTCAAACTTTAACATTACGTGTAAAATAACAGTTGACACACACTTTAATAGGAAAGCTTAAAACGTATTTATTAACCTTAACTTGGGCAATCTTGCAGAGCGGATCAGGAAATTATTCAAATGCCCACTGACTTGTCAGATGGACTTTTAGGACATAGAAAGTTACAACCTTGTCAAATGATAAATGTGTAATAATAGAGCCGGCCGAAGTGGCCGTGCGGTTAAAGGCGCTGCAGTCTGGAACCGCAAGACCGCTACGGTCGCAGGTTCGAATCCTGCCTCGGGCATGGATGTTTGTGATGTCCTTAGGTTAGTTAGGTTTAACTAGTTCTAAGTTCTAGGGGACTAATGACCGCAGCAGTTGAGTCCCATAGTGCTCAGAGCCATTTGAACCATTTTGTAATAATAGAAATAAGGCCCTAGCTTGTAAGGCCTAAGTTTAACCACGAACAGGTGGAACCGACTGAGAGAAGTACTACTTAACTTCGAACCAAAGACGTGGCTCCGTTTGCTACCCCACGTCAAGTGGACGACCAAAATGTGAACCAAGCGACCGCTACCGAAGAGGAACACCCGAGCTCAGGCGAAGTCCACCGCCCGTAAGCCAAACTTGTAATCGAAACGGAACCCATGCGTTTCGGTTGCCCGCTGCCTCAGCTCACTGAAACACAGAATACACCCGACAACAGAAGGCAGAAAAACCTTTCTTAACCTTAACATTTAAGATTGATCAGTAAATTAAATCTATAAAATCAAGGCTAAACAAGAACTAATTTCATTACGAAATGCTTCCTTTAAGTGAAACAGTACTTGATAAATAAACACTGTGGGAAATGATATGTTTCATGAGAACCGGCACTTACTACAACTTAATGACACACATCCGCAAATACATCAGTATTATGCCGAAGCAGAGCACACGCTTAGCAGGAGGCCTCAAATGAAATCGAACAAGCATCACATCACACGTCGTGCAACGTCTTACTGTACAAAGAGCGATCGCAATCGCAGTTAAGTAAGCGCTCTTAGTAATTAGCGTACTTAACTGGGTGTCTAGATGCTGGGGCGATTTCGCCAAGATGCCAGACCATCACTTCGCAAGACCATAACAGCGTGTCCCTCCAAGGAAACGGGCACATCCACAGGTCACGAGGTTGCCGGAGAACGCACAGCGCCGGCAAACTCCCGCCGACTCCAGTACAACCACGTGACAACCGCCGCCCGGCCTCAGGCACTCCGCCTTCGCTTCTGCCCGCCAACCAATCGCCGACTCGCGCACCGCCACGTTCCGTTCTCAAAGCGTTGAGTCCTCTCCCCTACTCGCGGTCGGCACTCCCTTATATCTCGAACCGGCCCAAACCCAAAGGCAAACATCTGCACTAGGAAATCAATCGTACTCATCTCAGAGATACTACTGGCGCCAATCCCACCACGACTCACACGCCTTCCCTCTATCGTGGACGGGGAAAGAAAAACAGCACAAGATCGATGAAGCATCCGATAGGAGTTTTTACAAACACACTAAATCAACGTTCTTCATCTTTTCTTGCTAACTTCGCGTGCTTGATTGCTACTGGCATACGGCGTTGTAATCTGTGACGTAAACTACTTAGGCGAATGCATGGCTAAAAATAGAAAAAAACAAAAAAATTTACTCTTACGGGTAAGCCAGTATATGTTCCAATACATAAACCAATTCTCCAACGTGATTGAAAAATGCGAGCACCACACACGCAATGGCCACTGGAAGAGCAAGTTGCTCATACTTGATAATGGTGCAATCAGCAGCATATTTATGAAGGGATGGTCTTCATATCAGCCAGCGCTACAGACCCTGCGCCTGCAGACAGCTGTGACACGCACCCCCGCAAATGCGCCCGCCAGTCGCGCGGAAGTGTCACCTCATTGGCTCAAAGTAACCGCTGGAAGCGGTTCGCGCAAAGCTGATACCTGAAGGGGAATCATCGTTCTGTGTGTGGTTATGGGTAGTGCTCCAGAATTCTTTTCCATCGGCTTTCGTCTGGTAACTAGCGCCGCCACTCCCACAGTGCGGTAGTTGAGCCACCGCCCACGCACTGGCGATAATCTCCAGACACCTGCTTGATAAAGCTACCATTGCGTCACCTGTCGAACGTCAAGCAGACGGCAGAGACTGACAGAATAAAAACGTTCTAAAAGTATTTCGTATTACACGTCTGTCAGCTCCTGCTTACAGTCTTGTTAACTTTTTTTTCTTTATTGTTATTTTTAAACCTGTTTACAGGCAGGCCTGCAGCAGCATACTAAGCCACTCTTTGGCCTCAGAGAAACACAAAAGACACAAATGAAGACAATTAGAGAAAGAAAGATGGTGGACATATAAACGGAGACAAACACTTTTTAAAATACATGGTGCCGTTCACGGGCGTAGAGTCCAAAATAAAATTGTTCAGACACTTGGACACATACAGAGACGAAAACTGTCACACCTGAACGTAGGTGCGCAGAACGAATAACACTGAACCACTTAAGCACAAAAGACGGCACACACAGAAACACCAGGCATTGATGTCTGGCGCGCGAATGTTCACTAGCCGTGTACGAGTCCATGGACCTGCCAAGAGAGGAGGAGGAGGAAGGGGAGTGGGAGAGGGAGAGGGGAGAGCAGAGATGCCATGGGCTGGGGAGATAGGGGGAGGGAGGAAGGGCGAGGGGAAGCCCGGGGGAAGAGGGGTGGAGAAGGGGGATGGGAGAAAAGGAAAGAGAAGGGAAGGAGGGTGCCTAAATGAAAGGACACAGGAAGTGGGGGAGAATCAAAGTTGATAGGAGGGATACATGGAGGGAAGGAGGACATCATCAGGGAGGGGGAGCTGGCGGAAGCCACCTTGGGAGAGGGTAAGGAGGGTGGAGAGATGGAGACCGGGTGGGACGTGGGAATACAGGTGCGGCAGCGGGTGGGGGTGGGAGAGGAGAGGTGAGACAAGCGGATGAGGGGGATCGAGTTTGTGGGAGGTGTACAGGATCCGTACCCTTTCAAGGAAAAGGAGGAGGTGGGGGAAGGGGGTGAGATCATACAGGATCCGTGTGGGGGAGGGGCCACGGATGTGATAGGCGAGGCAGATAGCATGGCGTTCAAGGATTTGTAGGGATTTATAAAAAGTAGGGGGGGGGGGCGGAGATCCAGGTCGGATGGGCGTAACAAGGGATAGGGAGGATGAGGGATTTATAGGTGTGGAGGATGGTGGAGGGGTCCAGACCCCACGTACGGCCGGAAAGGAGCTTGAGGAGACGGAGTCGGGAGCGTGCCTTGGCTTGGATTGTCCGGAGATGGGGAGTCCAGGAGAGGCGATGGTCGAGGGTGACGCCAAGGTACTTAAGGGTGGGAGTGAGGGCGATAGGACGGCCATAGATGGTGAGATAGAAATCAAGGAGGCGGAAGGAAGGGGTGGTTTTGCCTACAATGATCGCCTGGGTTTTGGAGGGATTGACCTTGAGCACCCACTGGTTGCACCAAGCGGTGAACCGGGCAAGGTGGGATTGGAGAAGGTGTAGGGAGCGCTGCAGGGTGGGGGCAAGGGCAAGGAAGGCGGTGTCATCGGCAAACTGGAGAAGGTGGACGGGGGGTGACGGCGGCGGCATGTCCGCCATATACAAAAGGTACAGAAGGGGGGAGAGGATGGAGCCTTGGGCCACACCAGCGGAGGGGAGAAAGGTGTAGGAGTCGGTGTTATGGATGGTGACGTAGGAAGGATTGTGGGAGAGAAAGGAGCCAATCAGACAGACGTAGTTAATGGGAAGGGCGAAGGTTTGGAGCTTGAAGAGGAGACTGGAATGCCATACGTGGTCATAAGCACGTTCGAGGTCCAGGGAGAGGAAGATTGTGGAGCAACGGGAATTAAGCTGGTCGGAAAGGAGATGTCATGACCAGGAGCGGTGGGGCGTTTGGTGCGGAGTGCAGCAATGAGATGCTGTGTAGTGATAGGGGCATTGAGTTCCGTGTGTGCGATGTTGTCCAAGTACTGGAAACCAGGTGTGAGGGGAGGGACAGAGGTGTCAGTTCGATTGCGGATATCTGGGAAGAGGGAGTAATCGAACTGGGGATCATCGGGGATGGAAAATACATCGGAGAGGTAGGAGGCAAAGTGACTGGCCTTACTAAGGGTGTCAGGGAAGGGGTGATCATCATGGAGAAGAGGATAGTAGGGGGAGGGTTTAGTTCTGGTAAGGCGACGGAAGGCTGACCAGAACTTGGACGAGTTGATAGGTAGGGTAGCATTTAAATGGGTGCATGTCTGTCGCCAGTCCCGGCGTTTCTTAGCTGCGAGCAAATTACGAAAGTGTCACTGGAGTTGCCGGTGGCGTCGTAGTGTGCCCGGGTCACGCGTGCGGAGGAAGGCACGGTAGAGACGGCAGGATTCATGAAGGAGGTGGACGGCCTGTGGGGGTAAGGTAGGATGTTGTGGGTGGATGACGACAGTAGGGACGTGGGCCTCCACGGCCTCAGACAAGGTCTGCTGCAGAAAGGAGGTGGCATAGGTTACATCGTCGGGGTGGTGGTAGGTGAAAGAGTGGCTATCAACCTGGGTGGAAAGGGTATCCCGGTAGGCATTCCAGTTGGCACGGGAATAGTCATGGACGTACTTAAGGGGAGGGTCATTACGAGGGTCGGGGCGTGGGCGACGACCGTCTGAAATGGTGAGGAGGACAGGGAGATGGTCGCTACCAATAGGCTCCAGGACATCCACCGTTATGCAGCCAAGGAGGTTGGGGGAGGAAAGGATAACATCGGGAGTGGAGTTGGATTCGGGACGGATGTGCTGGGGGATAGGGATGAGGTCGCCTTTGAAGGGAGGAGAGGAACCGATGCCACCGCCGTAACTGGGCGGCAGAACGACTATGGATGTTGAGGTCGGTGGCGATCACGTAGGAGGAGAAGGTACGGTCAATGTGGGAGAGGAAGTCAAAGGGAATAGGGGCGTTAGGGCGGACATAGATGGTGGCGCAGGTAAGGGTAAGGCCGGGGAAGAAGAGACTAAGGATCAGGTGTTCGGTGGGGTCGGGAAGGAGAGGTTGGAGCCGAACAGGGATCTGGCGGTGGTGACCAATGGCAACTCTGCCATGCACAATCACGGTGGAGGAGGTAGGGCGAAGTGTGGACGGTGCGGTGGGGTTGGAGGAAGGTTTCACTGAGGAGGAAGGCATCCATGCGGTGGGTGGCAAGGGTGTGCAGGAAGAGGTTCTTGTTGGTGGGAAGGGAGCGTATGTAGGTGAAAAGGATATGGTGCTGTCGCGCCATGACAGGGATTTAAACGAGGGTTTCAAGATGGGAGAAGGTGAAATGGGCCTGGTTGTTGCAGTAGGTGGCATACATTTTGAGTTGGAAAACGGAACGGGTGGCGAGGGATATCTGTTGGAGGGTGTGCGGGCGCTGAAAAGGATAAACATTCTGAAGGATGATGGTGAGGAATCTGATGATGTCCTCAGCGGTAGGGGGTGGGAGAAGGGAATTGCCGGGAGGGGTGGGGGCGTCCAGAGGGCGGACGGGAATGGTGAGTTCAGGAGTGGTAGGAGGGGGTCGGGCCTTACATTTCTGGGAGTATGTAGGATGAGGGAGGTTACAGGTATTACAGGAGGGGGGACTGGAGATTGGGGCACTGCTGTAAAAAGTGGGCTTGCCTGCAGTGCGGGCAGGTGGGGGCCTCGCGGCACTCAGATGTTGTGTGTGCATTATACTGCAAGCACCTTTGGCAGCGGAGGGATTGAGGAGGGGAACGGGAGGGGTCAACTTTATAATGCTGGTTAAAAAGGAGGGCACCCTCATTCAGGAGAGAGTCTATGGAGGGGGCATGCTCGGAAAAGACCCGCATAAGGCGGGTGGGGCCGGCAGAGTTGTGGATGCGGCGAACCGCACGCATCTCCAGATGGGGATGTGCCTGAAGCTCCGCCAACACCTCCTCCTCCGTGATCGTCGGACTAAGCTGAGTGATCACAGCAGTGAGGGTCGGCGGGCGACGCGGAGGTTGGCGTTGCTGGGAGGGAGGTGGGGAAGGGGCAGGAGTGAGGGAGGCATGAGAGCCAAAGCGGGTGACACGGATGCGGGAAAGGAGATCTGTGTGGAGGGTAGGGCTGGGGGAGGAGATGAGCACCGAATCACGGCGAGGAGTGGGGAGGGAGATGGGGGCACCAGGAAAATGCTGGCAAAGGAAGAGGGTGAGGTTCTGGGCCTCAAGAAGGGAGGGATCAGGACGGGAGAGGAGGTAGCGGGAGGAGGAGGAGGAGGAGGAGGAGGAGGAGGAGGAGGAGGAGGAGTCCGTACCAGTCTGCATTAATCTGTACCAGTCTATAGTCCAGATTCAGTCTGCACCTAAGAACATTATCATATTCCTGTACATAGCCATGAAGATAAATGAATAGATACTTTGTCAAGTATCAGAGATATGTGAGAATAAGGTTAACGTACCAAGGCCAAAGGAACTTCAGATTGTCAATTCTAAACAGCATCCAGAATCAAGTTACGTAATGTCTGTGATTTTTATTATGTTAATAAATGTGTGTGAAAATTAATCAAGTTCTGTTTAAAGTTGGTCACTGTCAATCTGCTACTCTAAGCGTGCAAGTGGCGTTCCTATCATCTGACCTAACGGCAGAAGATAAACACCCCACGATAAGACCAAGAGACATATTTCTGACACTCGCCTACTTCGTTAGAGCGACAAGTCAAATAATCTGATGGTGTGTGTACTGCAGGTCTTCAGTACGCACACCACATTAGTATTTCTGAGAGGAACGGTATCACAGTCTAACAGCACCGCGAGATTTTACTATGTGGACTGTGCTAGTAACACCGGTTCCCATCAGATCACCGAAGTTACTTACTCTCTGGCTTGGCTAGCACTTGGATGGGTGACCGTCCGGTCTGCCTAGCGCTGTTGGCAACCGGGGAGCACCCAGCCCTTGTGAGACAAATTAAGCACCTACCTGAATGAGAAGTAGCGCCTCCAGTCGCGAAAACTGAAAACGGTTGAGAGAGAGAGAGAGATGTCCTGACCACATGCCCATCCATATCCACATCTAGTGACGCCTATACGCTGAGGCTAACACTGTAGCCGATCAGTACCGTTGGGTCTTCCAAGGCCTGTTCGGACGGAGACTGTACTAGGAAAAAATGATCTGAGACAAATATGCTATAACTCGGGTCATGTTTGCCATCGTGATGGGGAACATTAAAAGGCGTTCTGGCAATGAAGGTACGATCCATGCATCACAAGACAGGAGAACAAGAAAAATAGAGCTATGACCAACCAAAGTGTTTTATAAGTTTGCTGGCCTACTTCGCTGTAACACACTCCTTACTAAGCGGACGACTTTTATGTCTAATATCTGGACTGCCAGTAAGGAAAGACAGATCACTATGGAAGTAGTCCTCACGGTAATGGTAGCCTACAACCATTACATCAACTCGGTAAGGGTCTCTGACTGTTGATGACATTCCGTATTTTGTCATAACACACCATGGCAATCCTACATACGTTATGTACATCGTAAATAATTAGTGACTCGAAGACCAATCGTAGCTACCACCATAGTGACTCTTGGTGTAGTGGAACCGTGACCCATATGAAAACACGATGTGTCTATCAGCCAAAGCAGCGAGAGCGTAAGAAAGCTTGTTTCCAGTATTGATTCTATAGGAAGTAACGGAACTGACGAAATGATTTTAAATCACGGAGTAGAATTCCTCCAGTACCTACGCTGCCAACATAGCTACTTTGTATAATTAACACCCACATTAAAACTAAAGGCAACAGCGTGTTTTTTTGTATACTGATCCGTGTTGCGGTTCATGTAGGTGCCGTTGGTAGGTTGACATCATGTAATAGGGATAGTGGCGTCTCGTTTTCTTCTTGTGTTTACTGGCGCCACTATGTTTGCTAGCGTTGTCTGTCCGAGAGTGGCAGCAGCAGCGGTTACCGATGCGGTGGTACTATCTTTGGAGGGACGTCTAGTGTTTTCCGGGTCGGAGCGTGTCAGCCAGTTCAGTTGGGATGGAGCAGCAGTGATATCCGTCAGCATGCCGGGACCGCTGGCGGCATGGAGGCACTGCCGGATCGAGGGGCTGTAGTTGCGAGGGCCACAACCTCGTTCTCCACCGGACCCAGGACTTTTGAGTTGTGAACGTTAACCGAGTAGTAAGACCTCCACTATTTTGAGATCACACCGTTCGTTCGCGCGTTGCTGCTCGCAGAGTTGCTGAGACAAAGAGCAACAAAGTGGAGTGTTTGGAGTTGGCGAAATTAATTAGCCATCCTCGACCTTTTATTATTAATCATTGAATTCCTTGTTTATTGATGAATTTCAACCAGAGGTATTTTCCTGCCTAGTGGCCACTAACGTCCCAGTTACCTGCTCTGGAGGTTAGCGTATTTTCGTAACAGTGTACCTTTCCTCGCCTTGCCGCTGCTGTCTGGTAAGGCGTGTAGTTCGACAGCGTCCTTGATTGCGCATCGGATATTTTGTTCTTTTGGACTACCTTAGTCGTAGTGGTTCTTTCTGCTTCTGGGTGTTTTAAATACCGGATTCTGAAGACGCAGTGCTGTCCGCCGGTTCCACCTTGCCTGGGTTATTCCATCGTTGTGATGGTTACCAGATGTTACGTAGATGTTGCAAGGGAGTTGGTCTGCGTTTAAACTATCAATAGTTTCAGTTGTCATCCGGTTAATACAACTCTTGGCTGCCTGTCTCATCGTTTACGAAGTTGAGTGACTTTCCCAGGTCGATACTTGGAGCACTGTCTGAGGCCCACTTCTCTCTTGATTTGATCAGATCGTGATGATTGTCAATAAGGCCTTCAGCTGTGAATGCAATTTGTCTTAAGAATAATTAGATATTGTCTCTTAATATGATTGTCCTTTTGTATGATATTGTAGTAAGAATTTGCTATCTAGACCTTCAGCCGTCAAATTGTTGTTGAATTATTACTATTGGGGCATTCAACCGACGAATAATTTGAATTTCTTGTCAATAAGGCCTTCAGCTGTGAATGCAATTCGTCTAAGGAATTTTTTATTAGACATTGTGTCCTAACAGTTAAATTTGATATTTGTTCCTTATTGTCAACCTCATTTGCCATTGGTTTCAAATAAAGTGTACGTGCTTTAAAAAAAACTGAACAACTGAGCAACTGAGTAAGGCCGCATCCACACCTTTTTCTGCCTTCCCTAAGTCTGAAATACACCATTATAGGTCCTGAATTTCTTTCTTTAAGTGGATTATCAAGGTACTACATTCTGTCATTGCGAATAAATTATTAAAACTGCAGGATTCCATAACACGTACACAGCCAGCTAAAAAGCATCGTCTGTGAGTGGTTACTGCACATTAACGACGAAGATAGGAGATGGTTACATTATTGCGACTGGATCCTGTGTTAACCACTCACCAGGAAAGTACTTGGACTCGAACAAACACAAATACACCAAAGTCGTGTGAGAAATAATGTAAAGGTCTCTTATTGCACTAGTGATACTCCGGCGTCTGCAAAACTCTGCAGTCGTCCGTTAGAGGCCTCTGCGTATGCCAGGCCGCATTGCACACTCACCTGCCGGTACGCCAGTCGGGACCAATAGGAACGGTACAGTGTGCCTCTGAAGTTGCGTTTTGTGGCATTATTTGTCTACTGAAGCGTCAGATGGCTCGGCGATTGGTAATCAATCCTGCTAATGTATTGCGATTGGTTGAGATGAAGTCACGAAGAACCTTTCTTCGTGAAGATGGTGTCGGTGTAGAAAACGAATCATTCGCATGTTTTCTGGTATCTATTATAGTGCAGAAATATGAGCATAAGTTAGAAACGGATACTGTTGTAACACTAACACATACTGATGATGATTGGGATGATAATGACGAACAAATGATTGCAAACGGTAGTGCTACGGCAAGTGCGGGAAGAGGCGATGGAAGCAGTGACAGTGAATACCAACCGTCTCCTAAGAAGAAGGTTAAAGTTGCAAGTATCATCATGGCGTTTGATGACAACACACTGGAGAACATGTACGATGATTATTACGTAAGAGGTTTCGACACATACGACAAGCTTCTGAAAAGATACCCTAAACTGAAGTCTAAAAGCAATATTAAAAACATACTGGATTACGTGGCAAAGAAAAGAGAAGGAAATACAGTTTTCAAAGGAAATTGTACACTGCTTTTCAAGACCATCAAGGAGCGTGTAATGGCGAAATTCGAGGAAGCGCGAGAATGCTGTTCCGCCGTTCATTATTGGCATTTACAACATTGGGCATTGGACGTAGCCAGAAATCTCGGGTGTACAAACTTAACAGCTTCACTAGGGTTTATTACTAATTTGAAAAAGGAGTTTAGGTTAACATCACGCCGTATCACTATGCTCCAAGCACGAAAAGATAAGGATGACGAAGAAGAGTTGATTGAAAGACCTCAAACGTTTGTTGCTAACGTCAATGAGCATATCACGAGAGAAGACATCGATATTAATTCTGTATGGAACTGTGATCAGAGTCAGTTCAACTACGAACTTTCTTGTGACAGAACACTATCCATAAAAGGGGAGAGAATCACTCTCGCGATGTTGCAATCAGTTAACTGTCCAAAACATAGTTACACGATCGATGTTGCTATTACACGATAGATGTTGCTATATCAATGGTCGGACGATTGGCAGACAAACTCTATATTTGCTTCCAAGAATCCAGTGGAAAGTTTGGACCCCGCGTGTCAAGGGAAATAGAAACGCGGTGCCCTCCAAATGTCGTCGTCGATGCAAGTGTGAGTGTGAAGAGGACGAAACAACATCTGCAGACGTTTTTTCTGTCAGTTTTGAATCCACATTTGTCGAGAAAGTCATTAGTACTTTGTGACTCCTAGTCTGGACATAAGGATGAACGAGTACTACCGAAATCACTGGGGGAAAACATGTAGATTTAAAATTCATTGCGCCTTAAACTACAAAATATGCACAACCTCTGGGTGTGTATTTCTCCAGGCAATATAAAATATATGCCAAGAGAATAACAGACTTCATTAAACTACGTTCCAGTAATAGGCAGCTGGAATTGCACGACAGATTCTTTATCATGAATATGCATTCTGTCATTTACAATCAGTTATCTGCGGGAGTATACAGACCAATGCTTCATTACGCGTGGCAGAACGCTGGCTACGATACTGATGAACCAGTGAACAACTTCAAAAGTGTCACTGACGTGGCGTTCAACACTGATATTATAGAAAGTGCAAATAGGCCATGCGATGAACTTGCATTTCTGCGGTGTGGCCGTGCGGTTCTAGGCGCTTCAGTCTGGAACCGCGTGACCGCTACGGTCGCAGGTTCGAATCCTGCCTCGGGCACGGATGTGTGTGATGTCCCTAGGTTGGTTAGGTTTAAGCAGTTCTAAGTTCTAAGGGACTGATGACCGCAGATGTTAAGTCCCATAGTGCTCAGAGCCATTTGAACCATTTTGCATTTCTTCACTGCGCGTTTTGCAGTCATTCGTATTTTGCTCGGAGCATCTTATTGACATTCCGCATTTACATTTATAGTTAAGATTGCTGCATTGCGTATGGCGTCTACAATTACATCTACAGTGATATCTAGAGCATGACTGCAGAGTTTTGCAGAAAAACGACACCCCCCCCCCCCCCCCCCAGCACATTCAGAGGTACATAATGGTCCTGTAACCAAATGTTCATACAGATCTGTTTGTTCGAGCCCAAGTTCTTTCCTGGTCAGTGGAAATGAATGCGCTTTATCAGAGGCTTTCCAGCCGTGCACAGAAAGCAGGATGTCATATGCGGATCTGCGTGACTATAATGCCAAATGCAATTGGCTCCACAACTCGGCGCAGCTGAAGGAAAGGGAAAAAGATAGTGTGTGTGAATGAGCGAGCGGTTACGGTGCACTCTGGCCGTATCGTCCATTACGCGACTTGCCAGGACTGCACGTGGGGAATACGCACGCGGAAACTGGAAGGAGGACGAAATGTGACGAGTGTAGCTCAGATGTTTCCTACTGCTCATAGCGTTGTTTCACGTGCATGGAGAGCGTTCCGAACCACAGGCGCTGCTGTCCGAAGCAGATGAGGTGATCGACCGAGTTCAACCACGGCAGGAGACGATTTCTAAATTGTGCAACAGACAAGACGAGACCTACGTCAAATAGCGGGCACAACTGGCGGGCCTGCCTTCCCCAGTGGCAGGGCGACTGCCTGTTGGGGGTGGTCTCGTTGCCCGATCACTACTATGTCGTATTCCGTTGACACTCCTAAATAGGAGGCATAGTTTACGATGGAGTCGAGAGCATAGGAACTGGACAAAAGAGGAGGAGGTCACATGCTCTTGTTGGATGAGAACGGATTCACTCTGAGTAGTGATTCTAGAGTTATCCTTATATGGCGAGATGTGGGAAAACTAAAAGCACACAGCAATATTATCGAACAAGATCGTTTTCGTGGTCCATGTTGTGGCCTGATAGTGAAGGGAAGGCAGGATTCGGTTACGGTTGTGGACGGGGCCGTAATCAGTTACTATTGGTTACCTTTTACAGTTACACACATTTATTTTTAAAACCGTAATTCCAGACTCAACAATAAATTAAAAAATACCACACGTTATTAATGAAGGAATAAACAACTGTGTAAGTAACAGTTTTTTCAGTGCGTTACAATGTAGCAAATCACTATAAAATACAGATACAGATAATGTTACAAAAAAAAAAAAAACAAGCCACTGTGATCACGGCTGAAAGCCTTACACGCCAAGAATGGCAATAAATTAAGAATGTTTAAGAACTCGCTCCAATTGCAACTTACAGGTACTGAAATATTGAAAGGTAAGTGGTCACAAATACAGCAGATGGTATTAGACGCCAGGAATGGCAGTAAATGAGGGTTTAAGGCTTACTGCTAAAATACAAATATCGAATTATTTTTTTTTCGAAGCAAATAACCACAATCATGGCTGAAGGCCTTACACACCAGGAACGGCAATTATATTAAAAAATTATAAACCCGCAGTAAACCAGAAAATACAAGCAAAGGTTAATTAGAAGAAACAAGCAACTGACCACCAAAAGGGTGAAAGATGATGGTAACCTTGTAACACAACCCTTACACTGCTAGATTTATTCCAGAAGGCGACCGGAACTTTTAACTAGATATACATAACCTTTAATGTAGGCATTAAAAGGTATAGTAATAAATAATACAATAATAAAACACAAGGACCAGTCACAGACGGTGCTCCGGGATTCGACCTCTGAGGAAGTCCGGCAACACACACTTTCGCGAGCGATGAGATAGGGAGCCAAGAGTTGCATTCACTTCATAAGATGGTAACTCAGACTGGTGGAAGTCAACGAATGACTAATGATAATCTTGCTGAAGCTACCTGACGTCCGATAAACCAGATGCAAGAATGGAACAACACGCCAAAACCGGAACCGGCGGGCTGCACTCCGTCACCAGAATACTGTGTTTAGAGCGCCAGGAACGAGAAAGGAATCACTACTATCAGAGTAGAAGAATGACAAATGGACTACAATCAAGAAAGCTGTCAAAACAACACGCCTTACCGGACAGCAGCAACAAGGCGAGTAACCTACACTGCCGTTATATACACTAACCCGCAGGGCAGGTAACTGGGGCATTAGCGGCCACCAGGTAGGAAAAAAACCGGTGGTTGAAATTAAAAAATCGTGACAAGGTGAACGCAGTAAATAGTAATAAGAAGTCGAGGAAAGGTAATCGGAACCGCTTTCCCCAAAGCACTCCACTCGCTGCTCTTCGCCTCGGCGACACTACGTGCAGCAACACGAACCCAAGTGACTGGAGACTCGCGAGATATCACAGTGGTGGAGGTTTCTCTACTTGGATTGAAATGCACTCACCTTAAAGCTTGCAGGATCCGGTTTACGACAAGGTCGTGCACTCTCGTGACCACAGCCCTTTGATCTGGCAGTCCATCTGCGCCGCCAGCCGTCCCGGCGTGTTTTCTCGCACTGCACGGACCTGGCTCCTGCTGAGTCACCAACCAAACGACACAATCACTAGACCCGGAAGAACCACGACATCGCCACATGGATAGGGCAACTGTTACTATAAATCGATAACCACCGCTGCTGCCACTAGCGGACAGGCAGCGCTTGCGAAACGAGTGGCGCCAGTGGAGACGAGAAGAAGACAAACAACCGCAACCATGCCAACTAAAGGATATGGTCTGGCATCCAACAGATGGCAAAAAGCTACAAACAACACCAACGCGAGCTGCAGCACGGCTCACATGTGTTACACTGTGGAAAAGCATAACGTTGCATGAGCATCCTGATACCCAAATCTTTGAACACGGTACACCGACCTGTCAACAGTATTGCGACACAGTTGTCCTTCTCCATGCGTGTCTTTTCAAGGGAGCTTTGGCCTCACTTCAGTTTTTATGGATTTCAGTGCGCGACCGCATCGAAAAGTGCTGTTGGAGGAGCTCTTGGAACGATATGATACTCGGTGAATGTACTGGATTGCCTGTTTGCCCCGACGTACACCCCATCGGGCAAATGTAGTAAGTCGGGGAGACGGACTGCACCATGTCCACATGCACCAACCACCACCCAGCAGTCGCCAACAGTTCTGGTGGAGGAATGGAATGGTTTACCACAGTCATTTCTTACCCAACTTGTGGCCAACATTGCAGAGCGTGCATCGCCCTGTCAATCTGCGTTAGTATTCGTAAAAGTGTAGGACAGACACTATTGTCTCATAGTACGGCAGTATAGGCACCAACAAAAAATGGTTTCATTATCTTAAACATGGCTGCGATTCAGTAACTGTACAGATTCGAAGAAATTGAAAAAATTAGCCACCCAGTTGCAAACCAGACGTTTATTTAGCTTTGACCTAGGTTTCGATATTTCTGAAAATATCTTCTTCAGATGGAGTGGGCCCTAAAAATGTATGTATATACATAGAAAAATTTTGTTACGTGTGTTAAAAATAGCTTGTAACCATTTATGTCCATTTTAGGGCCCACTCCTGCTGATGAAGATATTTTTAGAAATATTGTAACATAGGTCAAGTGCTAAATAAAGCTGTGCCTTGCAACTACACTCATACTCATAAGTTAAGGATAACTGCAGAATGTGGTGCCACACAACGCGGCACTACACAAAACTGGCGCTAATAGCATAAGCACATAGGGAACACTCACGACACAGATCTGTAAGTCCACAGTATTGGTGATAAGTTGAGAAAACCGTCCCGAAACACATGTGCTACAAAGCGCCACTGTTTCCTGTGCATGTACTCCGACATCAACATGGGATATCACCATGCACAAGTTCACAGGCCGCACAACGGGTTGGCATAATGGAACAGGTGGTCGAGCAGCTGCTGTGTCATAGCCTCCCATTCTTGCACCAGTGCCTGTCGGAGCTCCTGAGGTGTCCTAGAGGTTTGAAGATGTGCAGCGATACGTCGACTAAGAGCATCCCAGACGTGCTCGATGGGGTTTAGTCTGGAGAACAGGTAGGCCATTCCATTCGCCTGATATCTTCTGTTTCAAGTTACTCCTCCACGATGGCAGATCTGTGGGGCCGTGTGTTATCATCCATCAGGAAGAAGGTGGGACCCACTGAATTCCTGAAAAGGCGGACATACTGGTGCAAAAGGAAATCCCAATACACCTGACCTGTTACAGTTCTTTCAAAGACATGCAGGGGTGTACGTGCACCAATCATAATCCCACCCGACACCATCAAACCACGACATTAATGGGTTGGTATCTGGTTCCTGGTTCACGCCAGATGAAGACCCGGCGAGAATCACTGTTCAGACTATACCTGGACTCGTCCGTGAACATAACCTGGGACCACTGTTTCAGTGACCACGTACTGTACTCTTGACACCAGGATTTGTGGCTCTCCCGTGACCAGGGGTCAGTGGAATGCACTTTGCAGGTGTCTGGCCGAATAAACCATGTCTGTCCAGTCGTCTGTAGACTGTGTGTCTGGAAACAACTGTTCCAGTGGCTGCGGTATGGTCCCGAGCAAGGCTACCTGCAGTACTCCGTGGCCGTCTGAGGGCACTGCTGGTGAGTTATCGGTGTTCTTGTGGTGATGTACAATGAGGACGTCCCGTACTGTAGTGCCTGGACACGTTTCCTGTCTGCTGGAATCGTTGCCATAATATTGAGATCACACTGCAACATACTCTGACATGCACCAACACGCCTCTGCGCATGTGGAGTGCTAACAGCGCCACCGTGCGGCGACCGCAGGTCAAATGCACCGCATGGTCATACCCCGAGGCGATTTAAACCCGCAAACTGACCACCAGAGCGTTGTTTCACCATGTATCAGCATTATCCTTCATTTATGAGCATGAGTGTATATCTATAGGAACTTTGTGTCGTACGAAAACTCAGCCTTCACTCATTCCTATTAAATAATACTTTACCACCTACACAGCCCGTTGTGCGGCACATCATCTAGGACGTTCTGAAAAGTAATGCCTCAGAATTCTTTATGTGAATGCTCTTACACCTTTCCAAATAAAAAAAGACTATTAACATTCTACATCATCATTCTTCATGTCTGCGTATTTGCTTCTAAACACAGTCACCCTGGGGACGAACACATTACTCCCAACGAGAAATCAGCTTACTGATGTCGTCATGGTATTCGTAGAATGTTTACCTTTCCTGACGGAGCCGCGACCTCACCTCTGCTTGTATCGCTTCATCATTATCAAAGTGAGTCAACGAAGTTGTTGCGTAAGTTTTGGAAACAGATGGAAATCGAGTGGGGCTAAGTTGGGAATGGGATAATCGATGACAGTGCGGATTGTTGCAGATATCGAAGCGCTCGTGTGTGTGGTCTAGCATTGACACACCGGAGGTGCTACCTGTGTGGAAGAACTCTTTGAATTCGAAACTGGATTACAGCAGGCTGTTGCTCGTACACCGATACAGTTACATTACCCACCACCATGTTAAACGCTACAATTCGGAGCCCTGTAGCTGCAGAGGGCTACAGATATTGCTTGTAGACAGGTAGAATAAGGAGGCTGAACGGTAAAAACGTTTGTTTTATTCAAAAAGCTGTAAGAGTTTTTAAATAAGGAATTCAGAGGCATTACATTTCAACATGTCCTCGTAATACTTTGCTAGGAACAAAGGGGAATGTAACAAATTTTCTTTATATGGATGGCTCAGAAGACAATCAGTCTGTCATCGTTTTTCTGCAAGTGACTTATATGTCGTAACAGATTCCTGAGTATACAGTCTTTCAGTTGCCGAGACGAGTAAGTCACAATTTGACATTTCTTACGCTAGATGGCAGCACAGGTACTGACCACAGAGTAAATGACCCGAAATGTTCCGAAGTCATTTAGTGAAAGTCAATTTGCAACACGGGTTTGTTTGTCTTGATGTACTGTTAGACATAGTAATCTCCTACTGTTACATAATACGTGATTTTTAGATCAGAATGTCCTCTCCACTCGCTGAAAATACGCCGTTTTCAGATAGCGGTTCTGAATACGTACCAGACAATGATAATAATTCGTCCGATTCAGGTATGTATATTCTAACCTCTAAAATGTGTCGTAATTTCATGTGACCATTCAGAAAAGGCTTCTTCCCAGAAACTAGTGTATTGTTTATATCGTTATTGATATTGTAATCTTCCAACCGGAACGTTACATTACAAGCATTGCTGAACACGTGTTTTGGAATATTTTTTTTGGATTGTGATCTGTTTGGTGAGTTACATGTTATTTATTTGTAGATGTCACTGAAGGAGATGTTAGTTAGACAACCATGATAAAAGCAATGAAAACGAAAATATGATGATACAGAAAGGAAGAAAACGGAAGAGGAAGCAGTATTCATGGGAAAGGGTAGTCAGTTCTGCCAAAAGATGTTCTGGGAAAACTTATGTGAACAGAAGTGGAAAAACTATGCCTGCAAAATCCTTTAAAAACGTGAACTGTAAATGTTCACGAAAGTGTTTTGATTTAGTAAATCCTACAGAACGGCGATCATTGTTCGAATTATTTCAGAAATTTGGCGATAATGTAAAGCGGAACGTCTATCTTCGCGGACTGATCCACAACACGAAGGTGAAGCAACGTCGTCGAAGAAACTCATGGAAGGCCCAAAAATTGAAAACTCTGACGTATTATTTGACAAAAACAGTGATGACAGTTCGTGAGGGTAAAAAGCTTTTATGGAGACATTTCAAGTTAGTGATGGTCGTCTTTATAAAACCATCCGCATGTATTGTTAAAAGAGGCCAATAGGCCGCCAACAAATAAAATGGATGTGACAAAGTGAAAGACCACATCGAATTGTTTCCCTGTTATAAAAGTCATTATTCCCTCTCTGATGCGCCAAATCCGAGATATTTGCAGTCTGATCTGGATGTAAGAAAGATAGAAAAATGTGCACATCATGATACCTAACCTGTCAAAGAAAAGATCTATTATCACGTGGTTTCTACTAATTTCAGTTTATATTTTAAACGCCCGTCCAAAGATGCATGCCAGCTATGCGATTCCCTGCAGAACATTCTTACTTTTGAGAATGACGATGCAAAGAAAGGACGAAGCAAAGATTACAAAAGAACTTCACCTTCGGCGAATACAACAAGCAAGAGATTCTTTGAATTCAGACAACCTGCTTGCAGGAGAAGATGTTTACGTTTTTGCTTTTGATCTGGAAAAAGCTTTACCTTTCCCAAAACTTCTTACTTCTGTTGCCTATTACAAACTAAATATGTATGTATATAACCTAGGAGTGCACAGTTTTAACGAGTCTGAAGGTTACATGTACATGTGGGATGAGACAGAAGGATCTCGAGGACCACAGGAAATTGGAGCATGTATTGTTAAACACCTTAAACAACATGCCTCATCTCACCACCACGTTATCATGTATTCAGATTCTTGCAAACGTCAAAACTGGTATATCAAACTAAGCTTATCGTTCCAAAACTTTTGCAAGATCCAGGGATGTCAGCTGATTACATTGACCACAGAGTTTTGGTATCGGGACACAGTTAAGTCCCAAATGATGCAGATTTTTGCGTTATCGAATCCAAAGCAAAAAAGAAAGAATTTATTTTAGGTCCAAGAGTTTGGATTGATTTTGTAACAATTGCCAAACGCAAAAATCTATTTCTGGTAACAGAGATGAAGCGAGAAGAGTTTCTTTCAACCAAAAACTTGGAAGCTTCAATTTCCAATAGGAAAACCAATACTGAAGGGGGTAAAGTAAATTGGTTGAATATGAAATGGCTAAGATACTGCAAAGACCAAGAAAATTCTATTTTCTACAAAGAAACATTGCTGGAAAATATTGCATTTTATGAGATCAACATTACATCAGATTCGAAAGGAAGGTGTCCTCATTTGATCAATATTGTTCAAGATTCCCTGTATCCAGATCGTCTACCTGTTAAAGAGCTGAAAAAAGCATATGTTGGAACTTTTGCAATATATTCCTCCACATTACTACTCATATTATCGATGGTCACCTTCAATAAAGCAAGAAACAAGTCCTCATCCTCAAAAACAAAAGAAATCAAGAATCCTGCAGAGTATGGCAGCGATAATGACGAATATATAGATTAAATTCATCAAAAAGTGCAGTGGACAGTGACAATAATTCACAGTTTTTGTGTTAAATTATAGTGATGTTATAAATTACTTAAGTTACGTTCTTCTGTATACTCACAATAGGTGAGTTGTTGTATTAGGTTTCAATAAAAAAAATCTTATCACTGAATGAATGACCAGTATTTTTCTGTGTTACATTTTGAAAACATCTCACTCTCTTCAGTTTCGTTGTGGACTGACTTACACTGATTGGCATCTGCACCATCCATATCGAACTTCGTAACTACTCCGTAGCAGAAGAAGTGAGGGAATTCTAAGATTAACAGTATGGGCGAAGCAAAAAATACTCGTGCGTCAGAACATATAAGAAGCAGATTGAATCAGACGAAGAAAGTGTTCTCAATAAAAGAGATCTACTGGTGTGAGATATTGATACGAACTATACGTCTGGCACAGCACTTTATGGAGGTGACAATCCGAGAAAAAAGAAACTGCAAGCATATGAAATATGGTGCTACCGAAAATTTTAAAAATAAAGTTGACACGAAACCACGAAATGAAGAAGCACTAAAAAATATTTAGACGAGGAAGAAGACTTTGGGAGCCCAATAACAGTAGAGGGTACGAATCATTAAGACAGCCATGTATAGCTTGCCGCAGAATGAAAATGTGGAGAGGAAGCATATCATTTCGAAAAAATCTTAATTTGGAAAACTTTGGAGATAGAAAATTGTGGTTCGTTGCAAAACTTTTAGCAACGCACAAGATTTTCTCATCTTGTCCTTTGTTGCAGATTTGACTCGGAGTACATCAAAACGGCGACACACCAGGAGGACGTGCAATGTGACATTTCGTATGCAGAATGAAAATATGTGCCAATGGTACTTCGGAATCATTGGCGCCGGTACGGGAAGGTAGTACTGGCAAAAAGGCGTAATAAAGTGGTTCAAAAACTTTAAAAATACACTGTCAAAGGCTTCCTCGAAGTAGACGTCCACCACTATCTCAACCATTTATTCAACGTAGCCTGCAGAAATCAATTCGTTGTGCACCGCACAAGCTGCAGGAGGTGAGATCAACTGTCCGTAAAGATTTACATGAACCGTTACGCTTTTTGCGCAACCGGTGTGAATGGTCTAAGCATTGCAAACGAACGGTCGGCTTACATAGCGCGTGCGCGCATTTGTCGTGTTCTTATGCTTGTGATCATAGACGCTGACAATAACTCGCAGTTGCTTATATGGACAACAAGGAGCTGTAGAACTGAACAACAACAATGAAAATTTGTGCTGGACCGGGATTCGAACCCGGATTTTCCACTTATGGCGTGCAGTCACCTTACAATTTCTTTTAGTGCTCTCATTTTGTTCGTTGCATTTGTTCGGGGCGGACGTCTCATGACACCTGTTCAAGTTCATAGTTGATCCGTTCGCTCAGTTTTTTTTTTATTACAGTGGGCAGCTAACCCTCTGACCGAACACGCTGAGCTACCGTGCCGGTACCATTTGACTATCCATCCACGAATCAGCGCTCCAAGCATCCATTTCTCCCAACCATGCGTCTACAACCTGTACTCAAACATACCTTACGTATATTCCCGTACAGGTGAGACATTAAATAGAAGTGGTTTTCTCGGTATCGGCAGATGATATTGCAGTGCCTATGTTATTCTAAATTATGATGCTAAGTTCCATCGACCATGCATGCTTGTCGAAAGGAACAGGCACTGCGGTGACTGCAGCCGTTATGAAATACATTAAATGCATTCGCCATTGCGAATATGGACAACCATAAACTGTAGACTGGAATAATGGCAATGAAAGTTTGTGCCGGACTAGGACTCGAACAAGGATACGCCCGCCCATGCGCGCTGTCGCCTTACCATTTCATTTATTTATTTATTTATTTATGTATTTTGCTGATCTCATTTTGTTCTATATTGTTCGTCGAATTCTTTCGGGAGGACGTCAGATGACACCCTTTCATGTTCTTCGTTCACTCGGTTTTTTTATTGCACAGAATAGCTAATTCTCTGACTGAATACGCTGAGTTGCCATGCCGGCTTCCATATGGCTATCGATACACGACTCACGAGCAGGCCAAAACTTCCATATGTGGTCAACCATGTGTCCACAACCTGTTTTCGCACATCCATTATAAAGATCCCCATTCAGGTAACACAGTTTAGTTGACAGTCACTTTCCCGGTGTCGGTATGTCCAAAGGACTTTTGCATCGTAATTCAGAATTACACAGGCACTTCAATATCGTATCGTACTTGAAGGAGAGTCTGCTTCCGGATGAAGCGATTTTCATCATATCTGAAGATGTGAGTAGCCACAACATTAGGATGTGAGGCTCTGAAAATCCACACATTACTCGCGACCACATCCTTGGTATCCGAAGCTTGATGTTTAGTGAGGCCTAAATCGTGATAGGATATAGGCCCATGTTGCTTAGCAGAGAAAACCGTAACGGGGAATGTGTGTCTGGACGCACTCGAGCAGTTCGTTCTACCACAGTACGATGAGCAGCAGGAGTTCATCATCTTCCATCATGATGGTGCGTCCCTACAGTGGAATTTGAACTTGAGGGATGTACTGAATGGATCATTCCCTGAGATATGGATTGGATGGGATGGTACTATAGTTTGACTATCAGTGGCCTCCTGATATAGATTTTTTTTCGGGGGGAGGGGGTTACATAAGTAGAGGGACAAGGTTCGTGCCACCCCACTCTCCATTGTTGCCAAATTTATTCAAGATGGCGGCGATGACGTCATCCAAGATGGCGGCATGTAGACTTGGCAACATCGCATGACGTCATCCAAGATGGCGGATATTGGCGGGAGAATAGTCCAATTGTGCTACGTCCACTAACTTAACCTCAAGAAAAAATGGCGGGAAGTTTGAATTTTGGCGGGGAAAATAGGCCAATTGTGCTATGTCCACTAACCTAAGCCACCAGAAGAAAAAATGGCGGGAAGTTTGAATTCCAACAGGATAATGCATGCAAAGACTGTACTTGTCTTTTTTTTAATATTGATTATCATTTATTAACCTTCATTCTCATTCATTGTCATTTATTATCAATCATTATCATTTATTGTCATTTATTATCATCATTTATTATTATTTATTATTATTGACCTGCCTCCATTAGAAAATTCCCTCCAAATTCAAATTCCAACATGATAATGGCTGCAAAACCTTATTTTGTTTATTATTCATTATCAGTTATTAACATTCATTATCATTCATTGTCATTTATTATCATTCATTATCATTTATTATCAATTATTATTATTTATTATCATTTATTATTATTATTGACCTGCCTCCACTAGAAAATTCCCTCCAAATTCAAATTCCTACACAATAATGGCTGCAAAACCTTACTTTCGTTTATTATTATTCATTGTCATTTATTAACATTCATTATCATTCATTGTCATTTATTATCGTTCATTATCATTTATTATCATTCATTATCATCTACTATTATAGACCTACATCCACTAGAAGTTGCGCCAAATTCAAATTCCAACAAGATATTCTCTCGAAAATTGTACTTCTATGTATTATTATCATTTATTATGACCGATTTTCTCGGTGAGAAAGCCATTCTCCCTACATCCATAACAAAAATCTATCACAAGTTCAAATCCCCGATACCATAATTGATCACATGTACAAGCTTTCTCCGTCACTTATCTTTTTTCACTGGTAGCATATCATAATCGTGTCAAATAATAAACTGCACTTATAGTAACGTAATTGATTTTGCAGGGGGGAAGGGACTGAAGACTTTATTTCAAGCAGTACGGTCATCACTTGTTCTCCAACACAGTCAGCACACACATCTTTGGGGTCTAGTTTAGCAGGGGATAGAACCAGTCGGCTTTGACCAGTGACGTCAGAATTGGCCAGAGAGCATGTATTCCAAAGATGAAAGAGCTGAGAAGAATGTTCAGAAAGGAATGCAAGAGAGAAAAACTGTACTTCACATATGTAAGGGCCAGTAGTATTTGCACGTTAACGATATCGCGTGTTTGTATCTTAGTTTTTCTCCGCAAAATATAATGGAAGGAAATGAATGAAATATATTACTAGCAAAGAATACATCACGTTACATGTATGTCAGTTGTATCTCGAAACCCTTTCGAACTGTATTGCTTAAGTGCAGTGCGGGATACAAGTTCAGCGTACGTCGATTTTTTAGTTTCAACTAGCATTGCTGTCCTGTTGTTCACTTGAACTATATATTCCCTGCTTCACTAAACCGTAAATGAAACACCGGATACAAATTAAAAGCTCATTTGAAGTGTGTTACTTGAGTACAATACGGAATACGAGTTTGTCGTAAGTCGATTTCTTCGTTTTCACTAGCATTACTGTCCTGTTCTTCACTTGAACGATGTATCCTCCGCTTCAGTAAACCCTAAATGGAACACGGGATACAAATTGAAGATGTGTTGTTTATTTCGTCTCCGCTATTACTAACAGTCTTTTCTTACGTACATATCAGTACTACTGATGACAGAAGGACCTACGTATGTAATATACGTATACCAGACTTCCGTTGCCTTTATATATGTACACTGGTAACGAAAAGGTGGAAATAGACGTACGTTACATTTGCTACACGGAGACAAGAAGGCGACACATGTACAATTTGCATCCCGTACTTCACTATGGGGTACAGTTTTCTTGTTGCCTTGGACGCTAATAGTATCCGATTCGTTACTTGAGGTATATAGCTGTACGCAACATTTGTATCTTGCTCGCCAATTGACATATATAATGTCAGTGTAAGGCGAAGTGAAGGACGGGATACAAATTTTAGTTGTGTCGTCAGTGTGAAGGCGAAGTGAAGGACGGGATACAAATTTTAGTTGTGTCGGGGGTTTCGCCTGTAATACAGGAAGTACATATTCGAAAATGTAGTACTGATACTAGTGCTGGGAAAAGAAAGAAGATCGACAGCTGAGAAATTTCTATTACGTACTTCACAACACGAAAATACACATATTGGTGGAATAAAACAATGGGATATGTCAAAATAGTGAAATACAGTGAAAGAAGCAAATGGAAAAGTGAACTTACCACACGGAAGTATCGAGAAATAACCGAAGCTCGCCTAGACAGACAGTAACGAAAATTATATACCCACATACAGACAAATCCATTCCCATAAACAAAATTAAGACACTAATAATTGTTCTACAATAATAAATTAATACTCCACATTACCTCAATATCGTTACGAATAATTATTTTAATGTACAATGATAGCGCTTATCCGGAACACAGAACTGTTTTATTATCTATGCCTCGAAGTGAAGACATTACTATCTATGACTAATGTATGACGTCATTGGTCAAAGCCGACGGGTTGTATCCCCTGCTTCACTAGACCCCATCTTTGATATCACAGTGCAGTCACCACGACGTCTGCGCTCCAACTGAATTAGTTCAAATCCTCACCACCCCCTGGACAGCGCGCGGAGACACTGCCTACGCCTGTCACGTGAGGCGGCCGGCCACTAGCGCGGGGGGCGAGCCCAGCGATCGCTCCCACGTCGTAAACATGTTTTCGCTGAACACGCTGGAACTTGTCGAGTTTGACGTTACAGCGGCCCCTTGTTCACTCACCACGTGTATTCGTCGCCTCCACACGTTTCCCGTCAAAATTGTCTCCCTCGGAGCTGAATCACACAATGGTCGGCCGTTTCCCCGCAACACTTTCGGCGCCACGTTCAAACCTGTCGATGCCGATCGCTCACCATCCACCACGTGTCCCTGTGCGAGCGAGAACGCAGTGCTACTCGACAGTGGAATCTGCCATGACTATATAACAGCACGTTTGTACCGCACTAGAACGCCCGCTAATTGACTCGCTCTCGCACGCGCGTAATAACTCTACAATCGCTGCGCCGCCGCCCCGCTTACGTCAGACACCCTCCATACAGGCGACGGACATAGCCTTCTGTAAATACCTGGAAAATGACTCTTTATTTCAGACATTACGGCCATGCAGGTGTGTTCTAACTGACTCCTCCACGCTCACACAGTGAAACTCCTGAGCGCAGCTGACGTACGCGCGGCCGGCTGTGTCCTATCCCTGGCGGGCTGACGGCAAGCAGACCCCCACGGCCAGCACGCCAGCAAGGCGGTGAGCGGCGCCTCAGGGCCCCGCCACAAACGATCAGCTGCGCCCGCAAGCACTTCGTGCTGGACACGATGGAACCTATCGACCGCGTGCCGGACAAAGGATACGTTTGGCGCCAGAGTTTCACCGACAGTCGAATCCACCATGACCTTATAACAGCGCGTTTGCTCGTCGCGAGAACGCTCGCTAATTCACTCTCATATTAAATAATTCAATCTACAATTTCATATACGTATGCAAACGTCTTCAACTCCCTAATTTCAACTACTTTTCGAGGACCAGACCGCCACCTCCTCCTCCTCCTAGGAACCAGCTCCAAGTTTCAAATCTGCCAGTAAACAAAGCTCACTTGCGCTTCCGTCACCAACCTAAGAAAATTGTTTCAAACTAAGCCACAGCACTCAACCTCTCCCTACACGTTTCTGGTAAAACGGACTCACCCTGCAGTAAGTTCATGGATGGAGGAACAAATTTACTTTATTTAGGGATGCAGTATATCTATCACACCGACATGTCCCACATCATACAGACCTGCAAAACACTCCTACATAACTCATTTATAATGTTCTACACACACGCTTGCTAATTGTAAACAGTTAAAAATAACTCATAGCACAGCCTACAGACATGCGAACCGCTCGTAAATAATGCAAAACATTTACCTCCAAATAGCCAAACAACTGCTAATTTTCGGAAATAATTTCAGTTCATAGGCTGATGGAAGGAGGAACAAGTGTACTTTATTTATTTGCAACGTATCTTTTTGAAACTTTTACTTCTCATAGGTTTCGATATGTAAGGCTGACATAAGGCAGTTTCTGAACTCCAGTAGTGCACTAGACTTGGCAACATAACCACACCCAGCAAGATATTCGTTCCAATCCAGACCTGTAACTCCTCTACAGATAAATTTGTCCAGTTATTTGTCTACTCACTCACATTCTGACCAGATTGCCGTTCTTGCGCAAAAACAGCTCAGACTGCGCTGTGCTGCTCGGGGAAGTAAGGTAGGGCTGCACTCTATTTATTTGGGGCCCTTTTATTTAGGCGTGGAGTATATTTGTCACAAAACACCCGCACTGATTCCACTGTGGCTATCTGACACAGGCCACAAACACGTAAACAACTCCTAATTTCACCACACAATACCAAACAGCTCTTAAATAATGCAGTACACAATATCAGCAGACGAGCTCTGTGCTCTTAAACTCTCCAAATAAAGCACCGCACAGTGCACAGACATGCTCGCAAAATAGTGCAACAGACGCGCCCAAACACCACCAGCTGCCAAACCGACCAAAAGTCTCTGCTCGGCCTCCCCCAAACGTAACCTCAACACAGTCGCATTCGCACCAATCACCGGAGAAATTGATATCGCCTATGCGCCTTAGATTACGCTCCAAGGCAGGCCTCGCGCGCGTGCGATCGGCGGGGAAGGGGATTCCAGAGTCTCCAGCCAAGTTCAGGTTCCGAGCGCTCATGACAGCCGTACATGTGAAAAAGCTGCATTGTCCTTCTCATGTATACCGCCGGCGTCTCAGGTCTGGACCTGTCTTCACGTCTATTGTCAGAATAGCTCATAGCTCATTGACACACTCGATTAACGCAGCCGGGAAAACATTTACTACTCGCATGCAACCGAGATGGTGGCGGAAAACCAATCACTCTGATCTGCGCATGTGATCATTGAGAACACTGTATTTATTTTTTCGAACAACTTATTTAACCATACAGTGTATCTATCACGCTATCACAAAACACCAATCCCAGATGTGCCCTGGGCCATGTTGCACAGCCCACAGACACGCATCCAATCATAATTTCAGTACACACTATAGCAAACTGCTACTAAATAATACATCACACAGATGTGTAGATACGCTCAGTACTCGTAAACTACCCTAATAACGCATAGCAGAGCCTGCAGATCCGCTCGCAAAATAACTCAGCAGACGTGCGCAGGTATCCCCCACTCCGCACCCTGCCCACAGGATCGTGAAGTCACCCATCCGTCTGATTTCAGACCTCGCACAGCCCCTGCTCGGCTTCCGCAAGCGTGAGTTGGTGCGGTCAACGCACTCGTCAGCGGTCAGAGCACACACATACGTCCGTCCAGGACCGCAATCCATCACAACCCCGAGCCGCGACCACCGAACGCGGGTGAAAGTCATCTTTATATCAACGTAGCATAATTATCAAAGCGCAGCCTCCATACGCTAGATACATCATAGCAGCACATGTCTTTACCTCCTATGACCCTGTACCACACTGCGCATTGCTCCTCACACCACATTACACCGCCCTTTAATTAAACAACTACACATCCCTGCTCTCGCCTCGTCGCGTGACCAGCCATCTAAAAACCTTCTCAACATTATTCTTAATTTACAACATTTAAAAAAAAAAGATCGAATTTACACCTCCCACCGCACCTAACCTCACACCCGTCCCACAATCAACATACACAAACGTCCTCAACCCTATCTTGACACTCATATATAGGCTTATGCCTATCAATCAATTTACCATTCTCATCCCCTCTTTTCGAATTACAAACGTAACCTCTATCTAAATACCAATCAACTCATCTTTCTCGCACTTTCAACAATAAAATTAATTTTACACACACCCAGAAATACCAAACGCAATTAAAGAGTGAAACTTTTATACAGAGCATCAAGCACATACGACAATATTCAAAGCCCAGTCTATATTTACCAACTCCACCTTCAATTAAATATTATTACCATTGCCCCAACATTCTGCCAGCGCTCAATTTGTACCTATTTTTCCGCTCTTAACTGTTGTCACTAGCGGTCGAATACCACTGTCTCTAGATTGCATAAATTTCCAGATAAAAAAATATCTCGCCCCCGCCGTTTAGAGACTCCTATATCCGAACACATAGCATCATTCAACTATCACTTGCTCTTATCTAATAACTCATCCATCAGGTCTGGGGGCAAGGTCATCCCTTTCTTTTCTTTCATTCAGCAGCAGACAGCTACTTTTTTTTTTTACAGTGGTAGCTTAACTGAGCCATCAAATTAACATCACCATTCGCGAAACATATCTTCAAATATGTAAACACACTTACTCAATTACACAGCGGTCCCGCTGAGGACATGACCTTCAATATTACAGTTCTTAATCCAATAACCACCCAAACAAGTACTAAATGCTCAAACTAATCCCATAGCGCCTTACAAAGCGAGTGTCCGAGCGCCGCCGGCGGCATGTCAAAGCCACATAGCTGTCCATCCAAACAGCCGGCCACTCAGCCCCAGGACCAGAATGCTATAGTGGGCTCTCCCTATACCTGCTCTCCAGCTATTGTCTAACGACATACACTGCACAAATGGATTCCTGAATAGCGCAGATCTCTATCTCCCCCTTGCATCTCCAACAGGACATGTAAACAGTGTCTCCCCCAGCCAGGGAACCCGACGTCATTCACCCTTCGCTCACAATTTCCACTCGCATATATAAAAGCATATTCACTCATGGCAAAACTCACTTAATAATAAAAAAGCATTCTCCCTTTCCAAGCATATATGAGCGTGCATTTATCTTCACCTATCTGATCTCAGCAATTTAAGTCGGAGAAAGACATATCATATACCTTCAGCAACCTGTCTATAAACAGAACGATCTCAGTTACTACAACAGGACCTTGTTTTGACCATTCGCCGGAAATGCTCGCAATGTTGTACGCCTCAAACTAGGTACAAGTACAACAGATCCTCAACACCCTATCATCTTTATCCTCTACCATCAAACAGCGAAAAAGTCACAAAGGCACCAATGCGATCCACCTCCAGCATGGACAAACGGAATTCACAATACTTCCCCCAAATAACTCAGAGTACAGCCATCCAAGAATTCCTAAGAGCTCGCCAAATCCAACACCTCAAACTACAGGGCTATTACAAATGATTGAAGCGATTTCATAAATTCACTGTAGCTCCATTCATTGACATATGGTCACGACACACTACAGATACGTAGAAAAACTCATAAATTTTTGTTCGGCTGAAGCCGCACTTCAGGTTTCTGCCACCAGAGCGCTCGAGAGCGCACTGAGACAAAATGGCGACAGGAGCCGAGAAAGCGAATGTCGTGCTTGAAATGCACTCACATCAGTCAGTCATAACAGTGCAACAACACTTCAGGACGAAGTTCAACAAATATCCACCAACTGCTAACTCCATTCGGCGATGGTATGCGCAGTTTAAAGCTTCTGGATGCCTCTGTAAGGGGAAATCAATGGGTCGGCCTGCAGTGAGCGAAGAAACGGTTGAATGCGTGCGGGCAAGTTTCACGCGTAGCCCGCGGAAGTCGACTAATAAAGCAAGCAGGGAGCTAAACGTACCACAGCCGACGGTTTGGAAAATCTTACGGAAAAGGCTAAAGCAGAAGCCTTACCGTTTACAATTGCTACAAGCCCTGACACTCAATGACAAAGTCAAACACTTTGAATTTTCGCCGCGGTTGCAACAGCTCATGGAAGAGGATGCGTTCAGTGCGAAACTTGTTTTCAGTGATGAAGCAACATTTTTTCTTAATGGTGAAGTGAACAGACACAATGTGCGAATCTGGGCGGTAGAGAATCCTCACGCATTCGTGCAGCAAATTCGCAATTCACCAAAAGTTAACGTGTTTTGTGCAATCTCACGGTTTAAAGTTTACGGCCCCTTTTTCTTCTGCGAAAAAAACGTTACAGGACACGTGTATGTGGACATGCTGAAAAATTGGCTCATGCCACAACTGGAGACTGACAGCGCCGACTTCATCTTTCAACAGGATGGTGCTCCACCGCACTTCCATCATGATGTTCGGCATTTCTTAAACAGGAGATTGGAAAACCGATGGATCGGTCGTGGTGGAGATCATGATCAGCAATTCATGTCATGGCCTCCACGCTCTCCCGACTTAATCCCATGCGATTTCTTTCTGTGGGGTTATGTGAAAGATTCAGTGTTTAAACCTTCTCCGCCAAGAAACGTGCCAGAACTGCGAGCTCGCATCAACGATGCTTTCGAACTCATTGATGGGGACATGCTGCGCCGAGTGTGGGAGGAACTTGATTATCGGCTTGATGTCTGCCGAATCACTAAAGGGGCACATATCGAACATTTGTGAATGCCTAAAAAAACTTTTTGAGTTTTTGTATGTGTGTGCAAAGCATTGTGAAAATATCTCAAATAATAAAGTTATTGTAGAGCTGTGAAATCGCTTCAATCATTTGTAATAACCCTGTACAAATGCCTATATGAACAAGATCATATTAAATATACACACACGCTGCAGAGACCCCTTTAAAGTTTGATCAAGCATACTCTAACCGAATGAGGAGCTGCCTCTGGCCCTTGTTCAAACAGTGCTTTCTAACACGCTTTTGCACACTGCTGAGCATTTCGTCTTTCTGCCGGGACTTCGAAGTCATTGTCTGATTCTAAACAGACATTAACACGGACTGATGCATGGTCTCTCACAGGAAACTATACTTTGCACTTTATAAATCATATTCTTACAGTCGATCGCGTAACATTGAATGATTTTAAGTAAAGGACATCCACAACACAAGGAAAATAGAAGAGCCTGCTGGCGTTGTAGCGACTTCTCTCGAAAGTAATTGGCCACCTCTACATTTACACTCATATGTCGCAGTGACCGAATTGTTTATAACTCTGCGTTCAATTTCTAGTGATTGGTCATTTTTGCACACAAGTACAGGATCACCGTATTCGGTGCTAGCAACCCTGGAAGTTGCGGTCCATCAACCAAAATTTCTCACCCAACTCAAGCAAGCATTGTGAGTCAATCATTATGTCGTACCCAATGCACAGACGCAATGGGTAAGACACCACCGATCTACTGTAATATTATCCATCACAGCTGATATCGAGAAAAATTTTACAGTAAGTCCAACACTGGCCAATTATGTGACAGCTTGTTTTCTTTATTTCAGTATCATAGCTAAACCATACATCCTCTACTTTGCAAGTATCATTGCGACCATTCATAGATGACTGCTCAGCACGTCCATTCACACTTAATTCTCGAACACATAAAGACGATCAAGTTATACCAGACAACGCTATACATATTTCTAAGACCTCGCGCATAGTACTCGATCAATCTCTCTGCGTATGGCGGTCACAGAGCTATCTAGTCCTCTTCCGTTCAAAGATCATCCTCACCTCGGCATTGACCTACCTACCCCGCAACATCGCTACCCAATTATTCCTCAACCGAGCAGACGAATACAGCTACACTCCACCTCTCTTGACTGAATAGAGCTTCCCTAGTCCTAACCCATCCACGTGCACCACATTTCTCAAAATGTAACCAAGTCTTGGAGCTTAACACACCATATCGATCTATAGTAACAGATTTCTAAGTGCCTTAATAGCATACAGTTACGAAGAGTAAGAACGGAGCGATATTTATACACAACGTAATTCGATAGATTTTTAAGCAAATCATCCAATCTATCATGTGTAAAGTATTGTTCTCGAGTCCATGATCGCTGCATCGAAGGTTCTGGTAGGAGAGAGAGAGTGAGAGAGAGAGAGAGAGAGAGAGAGAGAGAGAGAGAACATAAACACACACACACTCCTAAGACTAGAACGTTCAGCACTTAAAAACGGGCAATAGCCTTAGATCGCTTACTTTTCCGTCCTGTCAGACATACATCCTTCTCTCCGGTCACCCTACGCTGAGCTATCTGTACCCCAATCGTAAAACGTTTCCTTTCTATGATACGAGCCCAATATAGCCCTGCGGACATGGCTAGTGCTCAATGATCACACCCGATCACGAGTCAGAAATAATACTATTACTCCATCAGGTCTATATAAAAAATGATAGTTATTAGCGGCCGGTACATCCTACAAGCAAGCAGATACGTATAACAGCAGCGTCCAACATGTAAAAATTACAAGTCATCCCGTCACCCACTCTGTAAACACCCGTCTGTCGGGTAAGTGTGTACACAATGATTACAGCCCCTCACAAATACCCACTTCTAACTTTGTTATCACGCTGAAGTCTCGATTTTACATCAAGCATGCGACAGGGTGGGGATCGCGTAAATCAAAGTGCATTTAGAGGAATGTGCCAACCTTCATCACACATGAGATGGAAGTCCTCTGATGACCGACGGGTTCACCGTTAACGATCGCAAGTAGACAGCGCTTTAAACCTCATACCGAACACGTAGCCGCATACGACTAGAACGCTGGCTATATCACGTGACTAAAGTATCCAAATAGAATACTGGAAAAAAATCTACCTGCAGCAACTTGTCCTTCTCTAGCATAAATGAGTCAACGTTTGAATCGTACCTAGTTGCAGCTCTGTCTCAATCGATCATCCCTTACACCCTCTGTTATTATTTAACACAGATGTGAGTAAGGTTAGACGTGAATGATTGTCTGTCCTCCTGAAAAGCATCAAATACAGTATTCAACTCGCGTGTATCACTGCTACCTCAGTAGACATACACTATAATACGAACTCAACGAGAAAAAATTGACTGCCTTCCTTATTCTACTCGCTTCGAAGTAATCGTTTTCCTGCATTCCTCTTGTTGCCGCACACTTGCCTCCATGTACAAATTCCCCCCTGCCAACCAGAATATAAGCAAGTACGTTCTCATTTTCAGCGCATTTCGGTGTATACTAGGTTAGTTTATATCTATGCGCTAACCAGTTTTCGCATTTCTTTCGATTTTATGTCAGAACCATCCATGCGACCGCGACAAAAGTTATCGTCCTGTGTTCTAAAATTGTCTCTAAATGTAACCAAGGCGTATCCAGTCACCTCCACATTCGAAGAGCGCTTGCTCTGTTTTCTGTATCTCTAAGTACATGCACGCCTCGCGGAAGGCTCTCAGGACCGTCGGTAGAGTAGGGTTAAGTTCGAATGTGGATCCGCCGCGAGTTATATGGAGAGCCGGTGTTCAGGTGCGGATCCACAATACGCCGCGCGCGGGGTAGTGTTTGAAGGTGTAAAGCGTGTCCAGCGAAAAGATGTTTATGACATGGGAGCGATCGCTGGGCTCGCCCCCCCCCCCCCCCCTCACCGCCCACCCCAAGCTAGTGGGCGGCCGCCACACGCGACAGGCGTAGGCAGTGTTTCCGCGCTCGCCAGGGGGTGGCGACGATTTGAACTAATTCAGCTGGAGCGCGGACCTTGTGGTGACTGCACTGTGATATCAAAGATGTGTGTGCTGACTGTGTTGGAGAACGAGTGATGACCGTACTGCTTGAAATAAAGTCTTCAGTCCCTTCCCCACTGCAAAATCAATTACGTTACTATAAGTGCAGTTTATTATTTGACCGAGCGAGGTGGCGCAGTGGTTAGCACACTGGACTCGCATTCGGGAGGCCGACGGTTCAATCCCGTCTCCGGCCATCCTGATTTAGGTTTTCCGTGATTTCCCTAAATCGCTTCAGGCAAATGCCGGGATGGTTCCTCTGAAAGGGCACGGCCGATTTCCTTCCCCATCCTTCCCTCACCCGAGCTTGTGCTCCGTCTCTAATGACCTCGTTGTCGATGGGACGTTAAACACTAATCTCCTCCTCCTCCTTATTATTTGACGCGATTATGATAGGCTACCAGTGAAAAAAGATAAGTGACGGAGAAAGCTCGTACATGTGATCAATTATGGTGTTGGGGATTTGAACTTGTGATAGATTTTTGTTATGGATGTAAGGAGAACGGCTTTCTCACCGAGAAAATCGGACATCTTGAATAAATAATAAATGATAATCATACATAGAAGTACAGTTTTCGAGAGAATATCTTGTTGGAATTTGAATTTGGCGCAATTTCTAGTGGATGTAGGCCTACAATAATAATGGTTCAAATGGCTCTGAGCACTATGGGACTCAGCTGCTTTGGTCATCAGTCCCCTAGAACTTACAACTACTTAAACCTAACTAACCTAAGGATATCACACACACCCATGCCCGAGGCAGGATTCGAACTTGCGACTGTAGCAGCAGCGCGGCTCCGGACTGGAGCGCCTAGAACAGCACGGCTATAATAATAGATGATAATGAATGATAATAAATGATAATGAACATTAATAAATGACAATGAATGATAATGAATGTTAATAAATGATAATGAATAATAATAAACAAAAGTAAGGTTTTGCAGCTATTATCGTGTGGGAATTTGGATTTGGAGGGAATTTTCTAGTGGAGGCAGGTCAATAATAATAATAAATGATAATAAATAATAATAAATGATAATGAATGATAATAAATGACAATGAATGATAATGAATGTTAATAACTGAGAATGAATGATAATGAATAATAAACAAAATAAGGTTTTGCAGCCATTATCATGTTGGAATTTGAATTTGGAGGGAATTTTCTAGTGGAGGTAGATCAATAACAATTAATAATAATAAATGATGATAATAAATGACAATAAATGATAATGAATGATAATAAATGACAATGAATGATAATGAAGGTTGTTGTTGTTGTTGTTGTTGTGGTCTTCAGTCCTGAGACTGGTTTGATGCAGCTTTCCAGCTACTCTATCCTGTGCAAGCTTCTTCATCTCACAGTACCTACTGCAACCTACATCCTTCTGAATCTGCTTAGTGTATTGATCTCTTGGTCTCCCTCTACGACTTTTACCCTCCACACTGCCCTCCAATGCTAAATTTGTGATCCCTTGATGCCTCAAAACATGTCCTACCAACCGATCCCTTCTTCTAGTCAAGTTGTGCCACAACTTCTCTTCTCCCCAATCCTATTCAATACCTCCTCATTATTTACGTGATCTACCCACCTTATCTTCAGCATTCTTCTGTAGCACCACATTTCGAAAGCTTCTATTCTCTTCTTGTCCAAACTGGTTATCGTCCATGTTTCACTTCCATACATGGCTACACTCCATACAAATACTTTCAGAAACGACTTCCTGACACTTAAATCTATACTCGATGTTAACAAATTTCTCTTCTTCAGAAACAATTTCCTTGCCATTGCCAGTCTACATTTTATATCCTCTCTACTTCGACCATCATCAGTTATTTTACTCCCTAAATAGCAAAACTCCTTTACTACTTTAAGTGTCTCATTTCCTAATCTAATCCCCTCAGCATCACCCGATTTAATTTGACTACATTCCATTATCCTCGTTTTGCTTTTGTTGATGTTCATCTTATATCCTCCTTTCAAGACACTGTCCATTCCGTTCAACTGCACTTCCAAGTCCTTTGCTGTCTCTGACAGAATTACAATGTCATCGTCGAACCTCAAAGTTTTTACTTCTTCTCCATGAATTTTAATACCTACTCCGAATTTTTCTTTTGTTTCCTTCACTGCTTGCTCAATATACAGATTGAATAACATCGGGGAGAGGCTACAACCCTGTCTCACTCATTTCCCAACCACTGCTTCTCTTTCATGCCCCTCGACTCTTATAAGTGCCATCTCGTTTCTGTACAAATTGTAAATAGCCTTTCGCTCCCTGTATTTTACCCCTGCCACCTTTAGAATTTGAAAGAGAGTATTCCAGTTAACGTTGTCAAAAGCTTTCTCTAAGTCTACAAATGCTAGAAACGTAGGTTTGCCTTTTCTTAATCTTTCTTCTAAGATAAGTCGTAAGGTTAGTATTGCCTCACGTGTTCCAACATTTCTACGGAATCCAAACTGATCTTCCCCGAGGTCCTCTTCTACCAGTTTTTCCATTCGTCTGTAAAGAATTCGCGTTAGTATTTTGCAGCTGTGACTTATTAAACTGATAGTTCGGTAATTTTCACATCTGTCAACACCTGCTTTCTTTGGGATTGGAATTATTATATTCTTCTTGAAGTTTGTGGGTATTTCGCCTGTCTCATACATCTTGCTCACCAGATGGTAGAGTTCTGTCATGACTGGCTCTCCCAAGGCCATCAGTAGTTCTAATGGAATGTTGTCTACTCCCGGGGCCTTGTTTCGACTCAGGTCTTTCAGTGCTCTGTCAAACTCTTCACGCAGTATCTTATCTCCCATTTCATCTTCATCTACATCCTCTTCCATTTCCATAATATTGTCCTCAAGTACATCGCCCTTGTATAAACCCTCTATATACTCCTTCCACCTTTCTGCCTTCCCTTCTTTGCTTAGAACTGGGTTGCCATCTGAGCTCTTGATATTCATACAAGTGGTTCTCTTCTCTCCAAAGGTCTCTTTAATTTTCCTGTAGGCAGTATCTATCTTACCCCTAGTGAGACAAGCCTCTACATCCTTACATTTGTCCTCTAGCCATTCCTGCTTAGCCATTTTGCACTTCCTGCCGATCTCATTTTTGAGACGTTTGTATTCCTTTTTGCCTGCTTCATTTACTGCATTTTTATATTTTCTCCTTTCATCAATTAAATTCAATATTTCTTCTGTTACCCAAGGATTTCTATTAGCCCTCGTCTTTTTACCTACTTGATCCTCTGCTGCCTTCACTACTTCATCCCTCAGAGCTACCCATTCTTCTTCTACTGTATTTCCTTCCCCCATTCCTGTCAATTGTTCCCTTATGCTCTCCCTGAAACTCTCTACAACCTCTGGTTCTTTCAGTTTATCCAGGTCCCATCTCCTTAAATTCCCGCCTTTTTTCAGTTTCTTCAGTTTCAATCTGCAGTTCATAACCAATAGATTGTGGTCAGAATCCACATCTGCCCCTGGAAATGTCTTAAAATTTAAAACCTGGTTCCTAAATCTCTGTCTTACCATTATGTAATCTATCTGATACCTTTTAGTATCTCCAGGATTCTTCCAGGTATACAACCTTCTTTCATGATTCTTGAACCAAGTGTTAGCTATGATTAAGTTATGCTCTGTGCAAAATTCTACAAGGCAGCTTCCTCTTTCATTTCTTCCCCCCAATCCATATCCACCTACTATGTTTCCTTCTCTCCCTTTTCCTACTGACGAATTCCAGTCACCCATGACTATTAAATTTTCGTCTCCCTTCACTACCTGAATAATTTCTTTTATCTCGTCATACATCTCATCAATTTCTTCATCATCTGCAGAGCTAGTTGGCATATAAACTTGTACTACTGTAGTAGGCATGGGCTTTGTGTCTATCTTGGCCACAATAATGCGTTCACTATGCTGTTTGTAGTAGCTAACCCGCACTCCTATTTTTTATTCATTATTAAACCTACTCCTGCATTACCCCTATTTGATTTTGTATTTATAACCCTGTAATCACCTGACCAAAAGTCTTGTTCCTCCTGCCACCGAACTTCACTAATTCCCACTACATCTAACTTTAACCTATCCATTTCCCTTTTTAAATTTTCTAACCTACCTGCCCGATTAAGGGATCTGACATTCCACGCTCCGATCCGTAGAATGCCAGTTTTCTTTCTCCTGATAACGACGTCCTCTTGAGTAGGTTAATAAATGATAATCAATAGTAATAAAAAGACAAGTACAGTCTTTGCATGCATTATCCTGTTGGAATTCAAACTTCCCGCCATTTTTTCTTCTGGTGGCTTAGGTTAGTGGATGTAGCACAATTGGCCTATTTTCCCCGCCAAAACTCAAACTTCCCGCCATTTTTTCTTGAGGTTAAGTTAGTGGATGTAGCACAATTGGAGTATTCTCCCACCAAAATCCGCCATCTTGGATGACGTCATGCCAAGTCTACATGCCGCCATCTTGGATGACATCATCGCTGCCATCTTGAATAAATTTGGCAACAATGGAGAGTGGGGTGGCAAAAACCTTGTCCCTCTACTTACATAAAGGATCGCGTGTACACAGAAGCAGTCAATGTCATTGCTTTCGTTCGTGCACGAATCAGGAAGCAATCAAAAGAAACACCTGCAGTCCTCACCCATACGTGGGCAAAACTCGAATAATATCTTGATGTTCTAACACCCAACTCTTCAGAGGTCAGATAGTCAAATCGGTACCAAATGTTGTATTTCGATATAACATCAAACCAAACACCGATATGGTTTGTGCTATGAGCTGCAGTTCGAAATGATGTACATAAACGTCAAGTAATGACTACCATGTGACCGGAAAAGCGTAACTGTCAGTGTCTGGCACGTGAGCTCTCTCGGGAACGTCGAGAAAGCGTTATTTCGTCGTACAGAGAGTGCTGGGTTTGAGCCCTGGTGATGACAGTTCTTATACTGTAGTCAGTGTAAAACTGTGACATGTTCTTGACACAGAAAAGGAATATTCGAAGTTCACAGATGTGCAGCGGTGTTGCCACCTTGCAGTTAACTATTATTATTATTACTATTAATACTTCCGTATGTTTGACGCAATTGTTGGTTTATTCTCTTCTTCCGATTGTATGTGTTTATTCTGTATTCTGTGAAACTGCAAATGTACTACTTGACCACGATATTATTGCACTTTTTTTGGCGCCACGTGGGCGTTACCGGAAACACGCGGTGATGTTGCAGTAAACAAGTAGTGTTGACTAAGGAAAACGCATCGTGAATGACACCACGGCAGTTTCGAATATTGTGTAATTTGGTGGTGGAGGAGGAGGGAGGGGGGGGAGAAACGAAAGCAAACGAATTCATAATGTCAGCTGTATTGGGACTTTATGCAGAATCAGCAGCCATGAATGAAAATGTGTGCCAGACTGCGATTCGAACCCGAGATCTCCTGCTTACTAGGCAGTTGGCTTACCCTCTGCACCACCTGGGCACAGTGTCTATCGCAGTTGCTTGCGACTATGTGAATTCTATCCTGCCTCGGAACACTCCTCCACCGACGCAGCACCTACCCGCGTTCCCTGTCCATGTTCCCCTTGCTCGCTACTTTGAGATTCCTGCAGGAAGTCGACCGTGATTGTACATTCCCAAGGAAGGTTTCAATTATATGAACGCATGGTGTCACGGTTTAACTATTGTGCATGTACTATCTGACGTTTCAGCGTGTCCTACTGAAATATCATGATAAAAATTCACGATAAAAGCCGACAGGCAACACAAGCGCCGTCACCCCCAGGAGCAATGATATTGTGGTCGGCTAATACTCCATAGGTTTGCAATAAACGAAGCGAGAGTGGACTGCCAATAGAATATTGCTGTAAGCTCCGGTCCTTTTACGTGTCTGGAATACCATATCACATATAACGTCTGCAGCTCTTAGTCAAGTGGCTAGCGCTGCTGCCTCTGGGCCGGCCGCGGTGGTCTCGCGGTTCTAGGCGCGCAGTCCGGAACCGTGCGACTGCTACGGTCGCAGGTTCGAATCCTGCCTCGGGCATGGATGTGTGTGATGTCCTTAGGTTAGTTGGGTTTAAGTAGTTCTAAGTTCTAGGGGACTGATGACCACAGCAGTTGAGTCCCATAGTGCTCAGAGCCATTTTTTTTTGCTGCCTGTGGATCATGGGGTCCCGGGTTCGATTCCAGGCCCGACTGGGGATTTTCTCTGTCCGGGGACTGGGTGTTTCTGTTGTCATCATTATTTCATCATCATTGTCACCATTCGTGATAGTGGCTAGATTGTGAAAAAAATGGGACTTTGTACCGGCGCTGATGAGCGCGCAGTTGAGCATCCGCAAATGAAACTTCACATTATTCCATATAGTAGTTTGACACGTGGTGGAGTACAAAAATGAGACTCTTGGTAGTTCAATTAACGCTCTACGAACATCCTCATGGGACCTCTACATGACAGACGCTGACAGTCATGATTTTTCTGTGTTCCATGGGTCATATGTTTCTTATTACTTCCCGTTTGCGCTCGTTCTCCTGGACGACGGCACATAGCACAGATTATATCGAAGTTTCGGTTAGTACTCTGTCGATAGATTACATTTGGTACCGATGTGACTAACTGGAGGTTTGGGTATAGGTGCGAAGAGTGAGGCACACATTGAATTTCTGGCGTATCGAACCAATAACTTTGAGAGTTTCTAACGTTTCACAGCAAACTACGAATCGTTTCTGAGTTATGACTTTTCTGAAATGTTAGCAGGGCTTTATGGACAGCCTATGCAGTAGAGGCAGACGAAGTCTAGAATATGCCAAAAACAGATTACACTGCGGTGACAAAAGTCATATTTTACCTCCTACTTTCGTGACGGACTTCCTTTTTCCCGACGTAGTGCAGCAACTAGACGTGACGTGAACCTTACAAGTCGCTGGAAGTCTCTTACAGAAATATTGAGCCATGCTGCCTCCGTAGCCGTCCATAATTGTGGAAGTGATGTCGGTGCAGGATTTTGTGCACAAACTGGCCTCTCGATTATGTCCCAGAAATACACTCCTAGAAATGGAAAAAAGAACACATTGACACCGGTGTGTCAGACCCACCATACTTGCTCCGGACACTGCGAGAGGGCTGTACAAGCAATGATCACACGCACGGCACAGCGGACACACCAGGAACCGCGGTGTTGGCCGTCGAATGGCGCTAGCTGCGCAGCATTTGTGCACCGCCGCCGTCAGTGTCAGCCAGTTTGCCGTGGCATACGGAGCTCCATCGCAGTCTTTAACACTGGTAGCATGCCGCGACAGCGTGGACGTGAACCGTATGTGCAGTTGACGGACTTTGAGCGAGGGCGTATAGTGGGCATGCGGGAGGCCGGGTGGACGTACCGCCGAATTGCTCAACACGTGGGGCGTGAGGTCTCCACAGTACATCGATGTTGTCGCCAGTGGTCAGCGGAAGGTGCACGTGCCCGTCGACCTGGGACCGGACCGCAGCGACGCACGGATGCACGCCAAGACCGTAGGATCCTACGCAGTGCCGTAGGGGACCGCACCGCCACTTCCCAGCAAATTAGGGACACTGTTGCTCCTGGGGTATCGGCGAGGACCATTCGCAACCGTCTCCATGAAGCTGGGCTACGGTCCCGCACACCGTTAGGCCGTCTTCCGCTCACGCCCCAACATCGTGCAGCCCGCCTCCAGTGGTGTCGCGACAGGCGTGAATGGAGGGACGAATGGAGACGTGTTGTCTTCAGCGATGAGAGTCGCTTCTGCCTTGGTGCCAATGATGGTCGTATGCGTGTTTGGCGCCGTGCAGGTGAGCGCCACAATCAGGTCTGCATACGACCGAGGCACACAGGGCCAACACCCGGCATCATGGTGTGGGGAGCGATCTCCTACACTGGCCGTACACCACTGGTGATCGTCGAGGGGACACTGAATAGTGCACGGTACATCCAAACCGTCATCGAACCCATCGTTCTACCATTCCTAGACCGGCAAGGGAACTTGCTGTTCCAACAGGACAATGCACGTCCGCATGTATCCCGTGCCACCCAACGTGCTCTAGAAGGTGTAAGTCAACTACCCTGGCCAGCAAGATCTCCGGATCTGTCCCCCATTGAGCATGTTTGGGACTGGATGAAGCGTCGTCTCACGCGGTCTGCACGTCCAGCATGAACGCTGGTCCAACTGAGGCGCCAGGTGGAAATGGCATGGCAAGCCGTTCCACAGGACTACATCCAGCATCTCTACGATCGTCTCCATGGGAGAATAGCAGCCTGCATTGCTGCGAAAGGTGGATATACACTGTACTAGTGCCGACATTGTGCATGCTCTGTTGCCTGTGTCTATGTGCCTGTGGTTCTGTCAGTGTGATCATGTGATGTATCTGACCCCAGGAATGTGTCAATAAAGTTTCCCCTTCCTGGGACAATGAATTCACGGTGTTCTTATTTCAATTTCCAGGAGTGTATTTGATGGGATTCGCGTCGGGCGGTCTGGCTGGCCAAACCATTCGCTCGAATTGGCCAGAATGTTCTTCAAAGCAATCCCGAATATCTTTGGCCTCATGAGATGACATTGTTGTCTGGAAACGCCAAGTCTATGAATGGCTGCAAATTGTCTCCAAGTACTCGAGTATTCCGTAACCATTTCCAGTCAATAATTTTCATTTGGGTCATATGACCCAGTCCATTCCACGTAAACACAGCCCGCGTCATTACGGAGACGCCACCAGCTTGAACAATGGCTTGTTGGAAACTTGGATCTATGGATTCGTAGTGTCTGCAACACACTCGAACCCTACCATTAGCTCTTACCAACTGGAATAGGCTTCATCTGACAAGTCCACGGTCTTCCATTTGTCGAGGGTCCAAGAGTGTGTTACTATGAACAGTTCAGCCACACGGTTGTTCTTATCAGAATCGAGGCTAATCCAACACCGGCAATAATAGTTCAGGTATACATGCCGACGTCGCAAGCTGAAAATGAAGAGACAAAGAAAGTATATGAGGATATTGAAAGGTTAATACAATATGCAAACTGAAGTGAAAATCTAATAGTTATGCAGGACTGGAATGTAGTTGTAGGGGAAGGAGTGGAAGAAAAGGTTACAGGAGAATATGGGCTTCGGACAAGGAATGAGAGAGGAGAAAGACTAATTGAGTTCTGTAATAAATTTCAACCAGTATACTCTGTTCAAGAATCACATGAAGAGGAGGTATATTCGAAAAAAGCTGAGCGATACGGGAAGATTTCACTCAGATTACATCATGGTTAGACAGAGATTCCGAAACCAGAACTGGATTGTAATGCTTGCCCGGGAACAGATATAGATTGGTTCAAATGGCTCTGAGCACTATGCGACTTAACTTCTGAGGTCATCAGTCGCCTAGAACTTAGAACTAATTAAACCTAACTAACCTAAGGACATCACACACATCCATGCCCGAGGCAGGATTCGAACCTGCGACCGTAGCGGTCGCTCGGTTCCAGACTGTAGCGCCCAGAACCGCACGGCCACTCCGGCCGGCTACAGATATAGACGCAGATCACAATGTAGTAGTGATGGAGAGAGGGTTAAAGTTTAAGAGATTAGTCAGCAAGAATCAGTACGCACAAAAGTGAGGTATTGAAGTGCTAAGGAGTAATGAGATACACTTGAGGTTCTCTAAGGCTGTAGATAGAGCTATAAACAATAGTCTAGTAGGCAGTACAGCTGAAGAGGAATGGACATGTCTAAAAAGGACAATCACAGAAACTAGAATGAAAAACATAATCACAAAGAAGATAACTTCAAAGAAACCATGGGTAACAGAAGAATTACTTTAGCAGATAGATGACAGGAGGAAGTACAAAAATGTTCAGGGAAACACAGGAAAACAGAAATACAAGTCACTGAGGACTGAAACACAGGAAATGCAGGGAAGCTAATACAAAATGGCTGCATGAAAAATGTGAAGAAATCAAAAAAGAAATGATTGTCTCAAGAAATGACTCAGCATGTAGGAAAGTCGAAACAACCTTCAGTGAAATTAATTGCAAGCGTGGTAACATTAAGAGTGCAATCGGAATTTTATTGTTTAATGTTGAGGACAAAGCGTGTAAGGCTTTGAGGACAGAACAACTACTGTGTAAGCTGTAAATATTTTTGGTTTAATGTTGCAAACTTATCACTGAAATACAAGCATTTTGCGCAGTTTACAATGTGACAATGTTACGACAGTTGTCAAACGAACGCATCACGTCCTAAGAAAGTGAAATAATCCTAGACGTGTAAGGTGTCAGGCAAATCCAACACCTTTCATGAAAACCCTGACATGATAAGCAAATCCAGTAGTATGTCACATAGCTCCGAATAAATCGTGACATTAAATTAACCAAAGTAATACGAGTAACGAGTGAGCAAATGGAATACCACAGACTAACACAAGAATGCCTAAATGCATGTCACACCTTCCCACCGTGAGACAGACGCAGTTCCGAGGGGAGAAACGAGAACAGAAGCCGAGAGCAGAACCGTGTTAAGCGAGAAGGCCCTACGATAATGGACGGACATCCACGTCGCCAGCCAACCGCTAGGACCACAGCACCCGCAAGTTTTTAGCGTGAGAATTTTTCGCGCCTCTGTTACATCAGGACCACCCCCCAGCCCATGTTAAAAGATAGAGCCCTCGAGAAGAACAGTATAGATCTTACGATAACGCTAAAAGGACCACACCAGCTGCAAGTTTTAGCGTGAGACTTTTTCGCGTCTCTGTTAGGTTGCAAACTTTAAAAAACATTGCCCCACCACGAAAAGTATAACGTTTCTCATTGGATCGACGGAATTTTTGTAGGCGGAGCTTAAGGTTAACATTGAGACCCTAATTGGTCAGATGAAAACACAGCCAGATAGCTTTTTTTAAACCAACTTCGGTAAATTGTAGTAAGGAGAAGTTAAAAAAGAGTTGCTTCCAAGAGGGCGAGCTGGACGGAGCTGCACCGGACGCCGCCCCCTGATGAACACCGACAAGGTAATGAACACACGCGATGCCGCATTTTTGAGCGCATAAGGCTTCACTCAGAACAGCAGAAGTCTCATCTGCTACATCCCCTTTACGTAATACTAGTGTCGATCGTCAATTAAAGCTCATGGTGTTCACATTTGCCACTTGAAGTAAAAATCTGAAACTCGATGATTTTTCTGTTATATAGTTATTGAGAAGCCACATCAGCCACTATAATTTACGACAAGTTAGATAAGTAATTAAAGATAATTGAGGGTCACTGTAGACCATTTTGATAGTTTTCTCTTTTGTGAAACTTAATTTAAACCTAGATTATGGATGTGATATGGCATAGGTCATCCTTCGATCCACTGTAGAACTTGGAAACCCATTCAGGGAATATTCGTTCACATTTTTGTTGAACGCAGTTGGTTTTTACCATCCTGTATTAAGGCATTTCCTTTTATCAATAGTGCAATTTATAAACGATGTTTTGTGAGTAGAATAAAATTTCCAATGGTAAACTTAACTGCTTTTTCGACGTTATTTTTTCCAGCTATCTAAAAATAGGAAAGCCTTGAACCCCTTCCACTAAATTTAGTTAGTATTAAGATTCTTTTACAGGGAGTGCAGTGGAGCTGACGCTGAAATCATTAAGTTTTTGGTTATATCATCGCTAGTCTCACTGAACTCTTCTGAATTCTACATATCATGTGTGGTCTGGCGTCTCCTTACCAGCAACAGGTCCCAGGTTCAAAGTAGTCAATTCCCTAAAAAACACGCTCAGAGCGTCGTTGCGCGAAAGTGGTAGGGCGACACGATATAGAACAAACAGACACCACGCAGAATAGAGACGCAACAACAGTAAATTTTAACTAGAAATTTCTTTAAGAATTATTCTTACGACAATGTCATGATGTTGGCCAGTACTAAGATAAATCATCCTATTTCGGTTCAACGTTCAGTACTATTTAGGGTGACGATCAAGTCTACAAAGGATGATTAGTTTTGTGACAAGTTGAACAAAAGATTACCAAAGCTCGCTCGAATTTACAGTGGACGCAAGATGGTGAACCAATAAGTTTATGCCTCTGCTCGCGGTATTTACCTTAGCTGTGATGATCTGCCATCTGCATGGCTGCTCTCGTCCTCTGAAATTAATATAAAAAGTAATAAACCTTTGCTGGTTTTTCCAGCAGAAACTCTCCCTATGTTTCTCGTTATGCAAGAAAACTTGTATCATCCCTGGTCTTGGAATATGGCGATATGCACGGGCATAGCTGGAGCAGTGTGCATATTAAACTGCCCTGTCAGTCCTTGCAAGAACAATTAACTACCTGGCTGGTTTGTTTCTCCACAGTTGGAGCTCAGTGACACTACAGTCAATATGATTACGTAGGCTTTCCCGGCGTATTAAGTCATGAAAGTCTCTTCTGGTTTGCTGCCGGATTCTAAAATCAACTTGACTCGATATTTCGGCGATCCAACTGGTCGCCATCTTCAGGAGAATGCTGCTTCTGCTGATGAGTCCCGCTGAGAACTGACACCAGGCTGCAAATCGACGTCCTATATAGGCCACCGTTCAGTACACGGCGCATGCGCCGCCCATCACGGTTTCTGCCTTCCAAAACAGGGAGGTGGCGCCGCCCTTAGTGAAACACTGCTGGTAACGATACATCGCAATCAAGGCCACACCGAAGAACGATCAGTTTTGATGCGAGATAATACAGGATTCCACGTTTTGCTAAGAGGAAACCAATTGTCTCTGTTGATTAAATTATCAGCCAATCTAATTTCAATCGCCTCTTTATAGACACTGTTCCAAAAACCGGAAATGTTGGCAACCACAACAGTTTCCTCAAATTTCATTTTGTGTCCCTCATTTAGGCAGTGTTCTGTTACCGCCGATTTTTCCGGCTGTTGTAGCCTCGTATGACGGCGATGTTCCACACACCTGTCATGCACTGTGCGAATAACGGCCAACGTAAGCTTTCCCACACAGACACGGAATTTTGTACACCCCGGGTTTCCTAAGCCCCAAATCATCCTTCACAGAGGCGAGCTGAGCCCTAATCTTAGAAGGTGGACGGAACACACTCTTAATGTTAAAATTCCTTAAAATTCGTCCAACCTTAAACGGTAAGCCTCCAGCATAAGGAAGAAAGGCCACAGATCTATATTCCTCTTCGTACACCTCAGGAGATGGTCCAAACTCCGTAGCCCGACGTATCTGCTTCTCGGTGTATCCATTTTCCTTAAAAACAGTCATCAAATGCTCAAGTTCTTGGGTTGAGCTGTCTGTGTCGGAAATAGCATATGCTCTCCGTACCAAAGGACGCCACTACGTTGGTGTGGTGGATGACAACTCGTAGGATGCAGATACCATCTGTGTGTGTCGGCTTTCGGTGAACACTGTGTCCCAAAGTTCCATCTGGTTTTTTAAAAACCATTACGTCTAAAAATGGAAGCATTCCATCATTTTCAACCTCCATAGTAAATTTGATACGGGGATGAAGACAGTTGAAGTGGTCCAAAAATCTGTTAAGAGCATCACGTGCATGCGGCCAGACGAAGAAGGTATCGTCCACGTATCACCAGAAGCACTTTGGTTGCAAAGCTGAAGTCCTCAGTGCCATGTCCTCGAAGTCCTCCATACATAAATTGGCGACTATGGGTGACAAAGCACTACCCATAGCCACTCCGTCATTCTGTTCAAAAATGTTACCGTTAAATAAAAAATACGTGGAGGTCAGCACATGACGACAAAGCTTCACCAGCTCTTCAACCAGTTTTTCACTGATCAAACTAAGGGACTCTTCCAGAGGAACTCGTGTAAATAGGGATACCACATCGGGACTCACTAACAGATCTGAAGGGCTCAACTTCAAAGATCCCAATCGTCGAATAAAATCAACCTAACTGGATATGTGGTGTTCACCCTTGCCAACAAATGGACTGAGAACAGATGATAAATACTTTGCCAGGTTATAAGTGGGTGCGCCCAAATTACTAACAATAGTGCGTACAGGAACCCCCTCCTTATGCAACTTAGGCAGACCATATTACCTAGGCGGAACGGCAGTACTAGGATGAAGTTTCTTACGTAAATCATCTGACAACGAATTCTTTTTCAACAGTTAAAGTATCTTACGTTTGATCCCTTGACTTTGGTACGGAGAGCATATGCCATTTCCGACGCAGACAGCTTAACTCAAGAACTTGGGCATTTGATGACTGTTTTTAAGGAAAATGGTTACAGCGAGAAGCAGATTCGTCGGGCTACGGAGTTTGGACCATCTCCTGAGGTGTACGAAGAGGAATATAGATCTGTGGCCTTTCTTCCTTATGCTGGAGGCTTATCGTTTAAGATTGGACGAATTTGAAGGAATTTTAACATTAAGAGTGTGTTCCGTCCACCTTCTAGGATTAGGGCACTGCTCGCCTCTGTGAAGGATGATTTGAGGCTTAGGAAACCCGGGGTGTACAAAATTCCGTGTCAGTGTGGGAAAGCTTACGTTGGCCGTTCTATTCGCACAGTGCATGACGGTGTGTGGAACATCGCCGTCATACGAGGCTACAACAGCCGGAAAAATCGGCGGTAGCAGAACACTGCCTAAATGAGGGACACAAAATTATTTTTGAGGAAACTGTTGTGGTTGCCAACATTTCTGGTTTTTGGAACAGTGTCTGTAAAGACGCGATTGAAATTAGATTGGCTGATAATTTAATCAACAGAGACAATTGGTTTCCTCTAAGCAAAACGTGGAATCCTGTATTATCTCGCACCGAAAGTGAACGTCCTTCGGTGCAGCCTTGATTGCGATATATCGTTGCCAGCAGTGTTTCACTAAGGGCGGCGCCATCTCCCTGTTTTGGAAGGCAGAAAACGTAATGGCGGCGCATGCGCCGTGTACTCAACGGTGGCCTATATAGGACGTCGATTTGCAACCTGGCGTCAGTCCTCAGCGGGACTCATCAGCAGAAGCAGCATTCTCCTGAAGATGGCGACCAGTTGGATCGCCGAAATATCGAGTCAAGTTAATTTTAGGATGCAGCAGCAAATCTGAAGAGACTTTCATGAGTACAGTCAATATCTAGCTGAATGTCAGCCGCAGTGCACGCTGTGTTCACTCAGATTTCCCCTCTGCGTTGTACAGAGCGTTATGTGCCACATTCTACACTTGACGACCATTCATAGAAAAGTCCCCGAAAATTTCGAACTTGTCTTTCTCGTTTCCGAGCTGCCTTCCCATCTGGGTTCTTTCGTTTTTCACGTCATGGCTGTTTTCGACCAATAGAAGCGTTCCTCTGATTTTGTGGAAGCCGCATCTGCCAATCGCAAGGGCCCTACAATTCAACAGCGGCGAAATCTCGGCCCTTTACTCCTTCCTAGTTCGATACCGCGAATCGGATGTTTTGTGCCTGCTCCAGACACCTAAAAGTTACATGCGTGCATCACATGTGTACCACTCGCTGTTCACGTGATCAACTGCGTCACAGCTTTTGTTTGTATCCATTTGGAATTCCGGAATGCAGTTGTCTAAAGCTTCTTTTTGTCCTACTTCTGGTGGCCTGTTACTTGCTCTCCAGTATGCGTCACCTGTCCAGTTGCTGACTCTCATCACAGGTCGCCCCCTTAGAGGTTTTCGTGATGCCTCCTGCATTGCAGCCTCTGCTTCTGCCCACACCTACTTCCACATAAAACATTTCCTCTTGCTGCTTGTTTCACCTTCTGTTCATTGACATGTATGATAATGGTGTGTTAATACCGTTGATTGAGTGCCATCCCTTTTGCACTACATACTTATAGGCAAATCTGCTTATTACTGCTGAAGTAAGTTAGATGTCGTATTCACCTTCTTGTTACGATGTATAAAACTCTTATGTAAGGTGCAAAATTGACCTTCCTTTATTGTGCCACCTTACAAGCAGATAGATGGAAAGAGTACACTGGGGGCCTCTATGAGTTGGAAGATTAGTCTGATGTGATAGAATAAGAAACAGGAGTCAATTTAGGAGAGATAGGGGATCCAGTATTAGAATCAGAATTTAAGAGAGCTCTGGAGGACTTTAGACCAAATAAGGAAGAAGTGATCGATACCATTACATCAGAATCTCTAAAACCATTAGGGGGAAATGGCAAAAAAATGATGATGCAGAATGCATGATTCTGGCAATACACTGTCTGACTTTCACAGATATATCATCCACACAAATCCGAAGACAAGAGAATTATCGCACAATGAGCTTAAGAGCTCATGCATCCAACTTGCTGACAAGAATAATATACAGAACAATGGAAAAGAAAATTGAGGATGTTAGTTTACGATCATTTTGGCTTTAGGACAGGTAAAGGTGCCACAGAGGCAATTTTGACGTTGCAGTTGATAATGGAAGCAAGACTAAAGAAAAATCAAGACACGTTCATAGGATTTGTCGACCTAGAAAAAGCGTTCGACTTGGTAAAATGGTAAAATGGTGCAGTATGTTCGATATTGTGAGGAAACTAGGGGTAAGCTATAAGGAGAGATAGGTAATACATAGTATGTACAAGAACCAATGGGGAGTAATGAATGGACGACCAAGAACGAAGCGCTTGGATTAAAAAGGTGTAAGACAAGGATGTAGTCTTTTGTCACTTACTATTCAATTTGTACATCGAAGAAGCAATGATGGAAATAAAAGAAAGCAAAGAAAGCAGGAGTGGAATTAAAATTCAAGGGGAAAGGATATCAGTCATACGGTTCGCTGATGACATTGCTATATTGAGTGAAAGTGAAGAAGAATTACATGATTTCCTAAATGCAATGGACAGTCTAATGAATACAGAATATGAATTGAGAGTAAATCGAAGAAAGACGAAAGTAATGAGAAGTAGAAGTAATGAGAACAGTGAGAAACTTAACATCTAATTGATGGTCGCGAAGTTGATGTAGTTAAGGAATTCTGCTACCTAGGCATCAAAATAACAAATGGCGGACGGAACAAGGTGGATATTATAAACACTCTAGCACTGGCAAAAAGGGCATTCCTGGCCAAGAAAAGTCTACTATTATCAAACGTAGGCCTTAATTTGAGCAAGCAATTTCCGAGAATATGCGTTTGGAGCACAGCATTGTATGGTAGTGAAACATGGACAGTGGGAAAACTGGAACAGAAGAAAACCGATGTGGTGCTAAAGCCGATTGTTGAAAATTAGGTGGACTGATAAGGTACAGAATGAGGATGTTCTGTGCAGAATGGAAGAGGAATAGGATATGTGAAAAACACTGGCAAGGAGAAGGGACAGAATGATAGGTCAACTGTTAAGACATCATGGAATGACTTCCATGGTAATAGAGGGAGCTGTAGAGGGCAAAAAATGTAGACAGAGATTGGAATACATCCAGCAGATAAGTGAGGACTTTGATTGCAAGTGCTAGTCTGAGATGAGAAGTTTGGTACAGGATTCGTGGCGGGCCGCATCATTCCAGTCAGAAGACTGATGGTTAAAAAAGAAAAGTTAAAAAAACAAAAGGTTCAAATCGATGTGGTCACGAGCCCACAAGATGCACTGCAGGCGATGTCATGCTGTTGGCAAAGGCACTTCCACCGCTTGTCTGCTGCCATAGCCCATTGACCCCAAATCTCGCGTTGTTATCCTTAGGGATACGTTCGTCGTATGTGCCACATTGATTTCCACGGGTATTTCACACTGTGTTGTTGGTCTGTTAGGACTGCCTACTGCACGCAAACGCCGCTGCTCTCGGTTGTTAAGTGAAGGCCGTCCGCCACTGCATAGCTCGTGGTGAGTGGTAATGCTTGATTTTTGTATTCTGGAAACATTTTTGACACTGTGGACCGCAGAATATTGAATTCCCTAACGACTTCCCAAATGGAATGTCACATGCTTCTAGCTCCAACTACCTTTCTGCGTTCGAGGTCTGTTAATTAAAACTTTTCGCATGAATGAGTACAAATGATAGCTCTGCCAATGTGCTGCTCTTTAAGCCTTGTGTATGCAACAGTACCGCCATCTCTGTATGTGCATATGTGCACAGTTGTACAATTTTGGAACACGTATTGTGTTCGAGCATAACGACTTTTCTGGAGACTAGAAATCTACTCTGTAGGAACCAGCATGGGTTTCGAAAAAGACGATCGTGTGAAACCCAGCTCGCGCTATTCGTCCACGAGACTTAGAGGGTCATAGACACGGGTACCCAGGTAGATGCCGTGTTTCTTGACTTCCGCAATGCGTTCGATACAGTTCCCCACAGTCGTTTAATGAACAAAGTAAGGGTATGTGGACTATCAGACCAATTGTGTGATTGGATTGAAGAGTTCCTAGATAACAGAACGCAGCACGTCATTCTCAATGAAGAGAAGTCTTCCGAAGTAAGGGTGATTTCAGGTGTGCCGCAGGGGAGTGTCTTAGGACCGTTGCTATTCACAATATACATAAATGACCTTGTGGATAACATTGGAAGTTCACTGAGGCTTTTTGCGGATGATGCTGTGGTATATCGAGAGGTTGTAACTATGGAAAATTGTACTGAAATGCAGGAGGATCTGCAGCGAATTGACGCATGGTGAAGGAAAGGCAATTGAATCTCCATGTAGACAAGTGTAATGTGCTGCGGATACAGAGAAAGAAAGATACTTTATCATTTAGCTACAATATAGCAGGTCAGCAACTGGAAGCAGTTAATTCCATAAATTATCTGGGAGTAGGCATTAGGAGTGATTTAAAGTGGAATGATCATATAAAGATGATCGTCGGTAAAGCAGATGCCAGACTGAGATTCATTGGAAGGATCCTAAGGAAATGCAATCCGAAAACAAAGGAAGTAGGTTACAGTACGCTTGTTCGCCCACTGCTTGAATATTGCTCACCAGTGTGGGATCCGTACCAGATAGGGTTGATAGAAGAGATAGAGAAGATCCAACAGAGAGCAGCGCGCTTCGTTACAGGATCATTTAGTAATCGCGAAAGGGTTACGGAGATGATAAACTCCAGTGGAAGACTTTGCAGGAGAGATGCTCAGTAGCTCGGTACGGGCTTTTGTTGAAGTTTTGAGAACATACCTTCACCAAGGAATCAAGCAGTATATTGCTCCCTCCTACGTACATCTCGCGAAGAGACCATGAGGATAAAATCAGAGAGATTAGAGCCCACACAGAGGCATACCGACAATCTTTCTTTCCACGAACAGTGCGAGACTGGAATAGAAGGGAGAACCGATAGAGGTACTCAAAGTACACTCCGCCACACACCGTTAGGTGGCTTGCGGAGTATGGATGTAAATGTAGATGTAGATGCATCTCGCTGTCCCATGACGTTTGTCGATGTACAGAGTGTACAGAGTGCAGTAGTTCAGTGGAGATGAAAATATTAGCACAAGGCAGGGAAATATGGGGAACAGCGACAAACTATTCGATAAACTGAGTAATATATATATATATATATATATATATATATATATATATATATATATATATATTCGTAAGGAAAGTAATTTCCGTTTCTGGATTATGCCTTATATGCTGTTTGGCTTCCTTTCCCGTTCTCATTGACTGTGAGCATGTGAGTGTGTGTGTGTGTGTGTGTGTGTGTGTGTGTGTGTGTGTGTGTTTGTGTATGTGATGTTTGTGTGGGCGTTCGCGCGAACGCGTGTCGTGCGGTTTGCTTGTTTGTTTTGCCTGCTTGTTCGGCGCTCAGAGGCGGCGGTAGCTCCGTGTGCTGTAAGTGTGGTGACGCATGAAAGCGCGGCACCCTGTTACACCCGCGGCTGCTCAAAGCTCTCCCCCACCCCTCCCCCACCCCCCGACACTGTGCTATCGCCGCCGCCTGTGCCCACGCAGCGATAACCCGATTTTCCGCGGCGCCACCCACCTGCACCGGCCGTGGGGCAGCGGGCGCCATTTATTCGCTGCTCGCTCGGCATTTAACGCCGATGAATAAAATGATATATCGCTTCATTTATTGGTTTCAAACATGAATACACATTATCCTCGTTTACATTTCGCGAAACACACTCGGTCTTTCTAAAATAAATGAAAAAAAAGGAAAACAAACACGGTGGTCTCTAGCGGAGGATTTTCACAAATATCGTCATCACCACGAGGTAACCTATATTTCTCGCTATAATGCCGGGGAATTCAACAACACCGAGCTGTGTGTATCAAAACGGATTAAAACAATACGTCAAACGTTACAGATCGACTGTTTTCTGCCTGATTATCAGTATGAGATCATGTTGCAGACTTTGTATGGTCCCGGGTCTGTCGGTGGACAGGGACGAACGGGAAGAACCGCCGCACGTCTTCTGTTTCCAGTGTTTCTGGAGTCTGCATCTGCGTATACACTCTGAAAGCCACTGCAAAGTGGATGGCAAAGAGAACTATTAACCAACTCGCGACTGAAGGTTGTCTAAATGTCTCTGGACGAAACCTAGTCTTACTCATCTTATTCTCAAGACCTCTACGCGATTTGATGGCAGCTGAATTGCCGTACGATCTACCTAAAATACCGACTCTCTAGATTTGCCAGACTTTCACTTGGACAACATCGCGTTTCTTCCGGAGATTCACATTTAAGTTCCCAGAGCATCTCTTTTCCAGTTTTGTATCGCCTTTTTTTAAATTCTAAGTTCCTCCTCTTCCTCATTCTTGTTTCCTCTCTGTTCCCTCCCCTCTTTCCGTCTAGTAACTCAGCAAAATACTCTTGCCATCTTCCCAAAGCTTTGGCTTTATCTCCAATTAGATTTCCATCTCTGTTCTTACAGAAGACTGCTCTCGGTTGGAATCCTATCTTCATTTCTCTAGATCCTTCATAGAACTTACGTACTTCATCATTTGACTGTGTGAAGACCTATAGTAGTGTGTGTATCGGAAAGCTGGGGAACGAGGTTGGTTGTTAAGATGGGAAAGGAAGATTTTTCGAAGGGTATTTGGGGCGGTGAGAGAGGAAAGAAACGGAAAAATAAGGGCAAGTGTAGAACTAAAGACGTCGTTTGAACAGATTAATTTTATAGGGAAGGTCAAGCAAGGAAGAATAATATGAGCTGCATATACATAGAGAAGGGCAGAACCTCGAAGTACTAAGAAAGTGTTTATAGGAATGCCGAAGTTTTAAGAAACTGTTTATAAGAATGCCTGAAGGGAGAAGGAGATGAGGAAGATCCAGGAAACTGTGGCTTGAATAAATGAAGAGGCCCTCAGAGCAACAGGAATCAGGAAATGGAGAAAGAAAGAGACTGAGAGAGAAGAATGGAGATAGGTGACAATGGGGGCCAAGGCAAAAACCAGTGTAGCGCCAACAAGCAAGTAAGAGTCACGGTTCTAGCAGTGTATCTCTCAGTGAGTTCGATTCTTGCTAACGTTCCTACTTGAAGAGGATTCCAAATGCCAGAACTGGTCTCACTAGCTTACGCAGTTTTCATTTACCACAGTACTCCCGAAACGTTCCAAAAATTAAAGTCTTCCGTTTGTTTTTACCTACTGAATTTGTGTGTTTGTCCCACTTCATATCGGTTCCTAATGTTACTCCTTAATATCTGTTGGCTGTGACTTGCTCCAGATCATCATCACTGATGTTTAGTTAGATTCAATTGGTTTCTTATCTTGCACTTGTCACCACATAACTGCTACTCGTTACACTAAATGGAGCTTTTATCCACCTTTCTCTGAAATTCGTTACGAGCATACAAGGACAAAGGAATTTCTGGATGATTTACAGTTCCATTTCTCATTAATTATGGATCTGGAGTCCTATACAGATTAATTACGATCCTTCGTCCTAACACATGACAAAAGTTTTTCATCGATAACTCTGATTTATTTACATGGAATCTCCGTCTTTATAGGACATACTCCTTTTTTGTGAGCTACCGTAAGTGGGCTTCTGATTCCTCTTGTCGGTTTCATTCGCTGATTTCCTTGGGTTAGCCTTCATGTAGGAACATTGACAATGCAGCAACTAAACTCACAGCGTTGTAGAAGTGAATGTTAGCCGAACTTTTACGACGACACAGTAAAGAAAGAACAACCAACTATGATGTGAAATAAATATGTAATAATTACACGCATGGTATGGCGCATATAGTGTAGTAAGTAATTAAAACATTGTTTTAGACCAAAGCACGTGGTATTAGCATATGTTCTTGGTGGGAATGAAATAACTTTTTTCAGCCAGGGCATACTGTCACTTCTTCTTAGCAAAATAGGGAAATACAATTACTCTCAGCTGAACGCAGCTGCAATTGTCTCACTATTTCTTATGTTGATAAAAAATGAGAATAATTTTCAGCAAGACTGAAACATTGTTTACATGAAGAAAACGTACAAACTTTAGAAGGTGCAAATTTGAAGTTACTTTGTTTCAAAGCTGCATACACTTTAATTTGTTGAGCAATACATGTCTTTCTTTTGTTCCTGGCTATTTGTCGATCATTGAGTGGGATATTTTGAGGATTCTTGCCACTTGGGCCAACGAGAGGCTCTTAAATTTACGTCTCAGACTTGGTTACTTCGACAGAGTCACTCTTGAATACCAAAACATGACCCAGTCCTCAATATGTTTAGAAGCAATAAAGAAACTATGCTCGCTTGTTCGCCGGAACTTTGTTTACCTACATACGTTGTACAATGTAACAAACAATTCGCGCGTGTACAATAGGCGTCGAATAGGTGAAAAACGTGCGTCAAAGAACGTCGAGCATTTCTCCTACGTTCCAGGCTTCAAAGACTTTATTTTTGGAAGGTAAAACAAAAGATACTGGAGGAAGTAAGGCTAGGATGGTGGTCGTAAGTTGGATATCTCAGCCGGTAGAGTATTTCCTAGCGAAAGGACAAAATTACAATTACGGTCCGACACAGTGTGTGACTGTGCAAAATTATAAAGATATGATAACAAATTGAAAACGATACCTCAGCGAAATCACATAGTCGTGTGAAGTATATGACCGATCATAATCGAACCAAGGGTGAAAACAGGACTGTCTTTGCACTTTATATGATACATAGTATTTACACTGCATTACAAAAAGAGCGAAGCCCTATAAGGTGCTAAAATTGGCACTTCATACTAAATAATGAAAAGTGTGAGTAATCCGCATAATTGCTAAAAGGAATCCGTTAAAACGCCAGTTATAATTGTAAGACGTGTATATTTCTATTGTCTATTGTCAAACCACAATTTATGAACGATTTTTATATTTTATTAATAGGATTAAGTAGGAATAATTAATATTTGTCATTTTGGAAATAATTGTGGTAGCAGGGAATGTCTACACGAAAGTACTGTTGGCGGGAGAGACCGCACATTGATATAATTATAAAAAGGGCGGGAGAGACCGCGTATGGATACATTTTAAGAAAAGAGCGGGAAAGACTGCGAATTGATAAATTTTGTAATGGTAGCAGGAACTGTCTGCACCAGAAAGCATTGATGGCGGGAGAGACCGCACTTTAGCGTTCGTAGGAAGTCAGTAGTAAGCGGGATGTGAAGCGAGTCGGTAGCAGGTCTGAAGCGAGAGGTTGAGAGGAGCGCTGTGCCTGTCAGCCACCAGCTATGATTTACAAGAGATTATAAACGGATATACAGAGAATACAGCTAACTATTATCACAAGAGGAACTAATATTATTCAGTTATTTTTTTAGAAACTCAAGGCTACTGAAGGTATGTTTGCGCAAAGCTAGTTGTAAGATTGTTGTAAAAAGTATGTCCCATTTGAACGTTTGTAAAATCATTTCATTACCGACAGTAAATATTTGAAGAATCGTTTTCAGAATATAATTAACTTTTGCCAGCAGTATTGCATTACTGATTATAATCCATCCCAAAAACCATCAACGTGAAACTTTTCAAAATTTTATTGTTGTCAAGAAAAAGTTTAACTATGAAATACGTAACTTCAGTCAAATTAATTAAAGAATAACGTCAGCTTTGCTATTAAAGAATAACGTCAGCTTTCGTAATAAGTACAGCCACTTACTATGACAGCCCATCAGCAACTAATAGAGTATAGTGAAACAGAGTAAGTATAATCATGTCGCATTTCGATGCAGCAGTCAGATGGCGATTCAGTAACAGTAAAAAAAGGTAAGGAACAGTTTTGGGTTATTGCAGGTAACGACTGAGGGCCACGACGACGACACATTCTATGTTTCGCCGAAATAATCAGCAAATCACTTTTAATAAGCAGCATTTAAATTTGTATTCGAAGATTGCACTTATTATTATTGAGAAAGAGAATTAATTTCAAAGTGAAGATTTCATTTGTTATCATTAAGCAAGAGATAGAAATCCTAACGAAAGATTTCATAGGTTATTATAGATGGGAAGGTTGCGTAACAAAAGAGATATGGAGGAGACGGGAAGGTTTCATAATCAATCAAATTTAAAGGCAGTAAATTCAACTAAATAGTTAGGAATTACAATTACGAACAATTTAAATTGGAAAGAAAATGTTGTGCTGAAGGCAAACCAAAGATTGCGTTGTAGTGGCAGAACACTTAAAAGGCGCAACTGATCTGCTAAAGAGACTACCAACACTACGTCTGTCCATCCTCTTTTGGAGTACTGCTGAGCGGTTTGGGATCCTTACCAGATAGGATTAAGGGAGCACATAGAAAAAGTTCACAGAAGAGCAGCACGCCTTGTATTGTTGTGAAATAGATGAGAGAGTGTCACTGGCATAGTAAAGGGCCTGGGACGGACATCATCAAAAGAAAGGCGTTTCTCGCTGCGGCGACATCTTCTCACGAAATTTCAATCACTAGCTTTCTCCTCCGAAAGTGAAAATGTTTTGATGACGCCGACATACATAAGGAGAAACGACCATCATAATAAAATAAAGCAAATCAGAACTCGCACGGTAACATATAGGTGATCGCTTTTCCCGCGCGCTGTTAGGGCATGGAATAACAGAGACTATTTGTGAAGGTGGTTCGATGAACGCTCTTCCAGGCGATTAAGTGTGATTTGCAGCATCCATGTAGATGCAGTTGTAGATTTAGATGTAGACTAACAACTTGGGAGTATCTGACAAAAGTATGAAGTTGGATTCTCTCTGGTGTGGATGCATGCGCAGATTCAGTTGGACGGGGTGACACACACACACTTTTTTATTCTCTCGAAAGGGAATGTGGCCAACAGCTGTGGTTACTTATTCTTGATATCGAACCTACTGATACTGCGAAAGAGTTCAAGTCCGAGCTAGTAGCACACGTGGTCTGTTTAGGACAGACCTTTGGACCTTGTCGACCTCTGGAGTACCCTAGCATCACGCAGTCAGTTCACAGAGACACGTGAGAATTGTCCTGTTGAAAAACGGCGCAACAACAACGTCATATGAGTGGCAACATGTAAGGACGCAGAATGTCCGTGACTAACCATTCTGCCATCAGAATTCCTTCAATCAATACTACCAGTTGTGACCTGAAGTCATACCCGATGTCTCCACACGACATGAAGCCAGTAGCAACACCGCTGTCTCTCTCTAGAATATTCAAAGAAACGGATCTCTTCAGGCGTCTTCGCCATCCTCGCCGACGATCGTCATTCGGAATAGTGCAGAACCACGGTCATCATTGTATACAGTGCGACGGCATTCATCAGCAGTCCGTGTTTCCCGGTAATGGCGCCACCCCAAACGCAGCCTTCTGTGTCGTGATGTCTACAGCAGCCTATGCACGTGACAGTAAATCCCAAGTGTGCTGCTGGTTACCGACCAATGGTGAGGGATGGCACATAATATCGCAGGGAGTGTATCAATGGCTCTCGAATGGATGGCGCGGGGACGAGGATATGGAGTGGTTACTATGTATTTTGTGCACAATACGGCGATTCTCCATTGTGGTAATCAAACGCGGTCGACTGAAGCTTGAAAACGAGTATACCTACCTCCACCTTCCAATATAGCCCAACACAGAGCTACTATCACATCAGCGTCGTCAGGCCACAAGTGGCCCATCGGGACCTGCCGACTACCGCGTCATCGTCAGTTGAGGATGCAGCTTGGAGGGGCGTGTGGTCAGCACACCGCTCTCCCGGTCATTATGATGGTTTTCTTTGACCGGAGACGCTACTACTGGGTCAAGTAGCTCCTCAGTTGACGAGGCTGAGTGCACCCCGAAAAATGGCAACCGCGCATGGCGGCCTGGATGGTCACCCATCCAAGTGCCGGCCACGCCCGACTGCGCTTAACTTCGGTGATCTCACGGGAACCGGTGTAGCCACTGCGGCAAGGCCGTTGCCACTATCACGTCAGAATATCTCAAAATTCTGGATATTGCGCGATTCGATCAGCCGACCAAACGGATACCCAAAATGAGGGCGCTTTCAAACTCTGTCATGTGCTGGTAATGCTGTCTCAGACGAATACGTGACGTCTCCTTCACAGTGATGGCTCGACATCAGACGCCTTCTGATGTGTCGAAAGAAGTGCCGACACAGTGTGGTTTGAGGGGACCAAAATGCACGCTATAAGCTCACGCAGGATGGCGTGAGGTCTGAAACAGGATACGTAATGAATGCTATAAAGAAAAGTACGTAGCTTCTGGAATACTTAACTTTAATCCATCATTTGAATACATCGTTCTTGATGAGACATGCTTCATACGATAACTATCAATTGCTATGGCGCCTTGCTAGGTCGTAGCCATTGACTTAGCTGAAGGCTATTCTAACTATCTTCTCTGCAAATAAACGAGGCTTCGTCAGTGTGCATCGCTAGCTAAGTCGTCCGTACAACTGGGCCGAGTGCTAGTAAGTCTCTCGAGACCTGCCGTGTGGTGGCGCTCGGTCTGCGATCACTGACAGTGGCGACACGCGGGTCCGACATGTGCTAACGGACCGCGGCCGATTTAAAGCTACCACCTAGCAAGTGTGGTGTCTGGCGGTGACACCACACCTTCCACGCATCTTGTGTGCCCTACGAGGTCTGTTGATAACACTAAACACGAACCACGCTAACGGACTCCTGTCATAACTCTAGTCATTCACATAACAGCTGATGGCGTGTACGTGTATGAAGTTACACTGATATTTTTCTACGTGCTTAAATATTATTTTTCCGGGCAGTGTACTTAGATTGCGGCTGATGCCGTGTAAGAGCTTTTATTACCACTCGTGAATGGTTTTGAGATTTCAACGAAATACCAGCGTGTTTTAAGGATGATTTTAGTTCTTGTTGTTGTGGTGGTGGTGGTGATCTTAGTCCAAAGAATGGTTTGGTGCAGCTCTCCATGCCACTCTATCCTGTGCGAGCCTCTTCACCTCCGGGTTCTGAATCATCTGCTTAGTGTATTCATCTCTTGGTTTCCCTCTACGATTTTTACACCCCACGCTGCCCTCCAGAACTAAATTCGTGACTCCTTAATGCCTCAGCATGTGTCCTACCAACCGATCCCTTGTTCTAGTCAGGTTGTGCCACAAATTTCTCTTTTCCCCGATTCTGTTCAATATCTCCTCATTAGTTACGTGATCTACCTCTCTAATCATCAGAATTCTTCTGTAGCACCATGTTTCAAAAGCTTCTCTTCTCTTCTTGTACAAACTATTTATCGTTCATGTTTCACTTCCATGCATGGCTACACTCCATACAAACACTTTCACAAAGGACCTCCTGACCCTTAAATCTATACGAGATGTTAACAAATTTCTCTTCCGAACAAACGCTTTCATTGACATTTTCAGTCTACATTTATACCTTCACTACTTCGACCGTCAACAGTTATTTTGCTTCACAAATAGCAAAACTCATCTTCTACTTTAAGTGTCTAATTTCCTAATCTAATTACCTCAGCATCACTTGTTTTTCATTCGACTGCATTCCATCATCGTCGATTTGCTTTGGTTGGTTTCCATCTTACATCCTCCTTACAAGACACTGTCCATTCCGTTCAACTGACCACACAAACTCCTTAAAGGAAAGACTTGTGTGATGGACTATCTGCCACGTATTATTACTGTCTCAAAGACTGGCATGAACTGTTTAGTGAACCACTTGTTTGTTGAAGAAGTTCTCAACACGCCGGCGCGACAAGGCGAGAAGCAACCCCCGCAGGTTCACGAGAAAGTGGGAGAGCGAGGCAGCCATGAGAACGGCGGGCAACTTGCCGCCTTTACGCTCCGCTTACGAGACACTGCATCGCACGCACGGCTCCCGAGGGCGCATCTCGCCGTGCCTTACTGCCTGTTAGCTTCAACCACGCGGTTCGTCGCGCCGTAAAGCCGCGCGCACAGGCCGTTAACTCCTTTCTAATTTCCCAGATAATCTGTCAGGCGCTCGTAACTGCGTCGCTCCTAGGAGGTCGCTCCTCGCCGAACCACCGCGCAAATCTGTGGGAGACATGATCGCGAGATGTTCGTCCCTTTTGGGCGCCCTGCCGCAGAATACAGTGAGCCCTAAAAGGATGCTTAACTCCCACGACAAACCTCGTAAACTGGCTGTCAACGAAAAGAGCCATGAATCTTGTTCACTGCAGGCGAACGGTCCTAAACGAAACATTATACCCTCTGCGAGGCACTTAAGTGTCCATTGTAGAGAAGTCATCTAGATGGTTCAAATGGCTCTGAGCACTATGGGACTTAACATCTATGGTCATCAGTCCCCTAGAACTTAGAACTACTTAAACCTAACTAACCTAAGGACATCACACAACACCCAGCCATCACGAGGCAGAGAAAATCCCTGACCCCGCCGGGAATCGAACCCGGGAACCCGGGCGTGGGAAGCGAGAACGCTACCGCACGACCACGAGATGCGGGCAAGTCATCTAGATGTATAGGCACAAATATCAGCAGTATGCACATATCGGAACGCATTAATGACTCATATTATTTTGCGTTTGGCATTTGAAACGATCTCATGAGTGCCAACATACGGTATCAACCGACGAGTGTCGTTTCGTTACAGAATGTGCTCCAACCGGTGCCATCTTTGCATGTACTTGTGTCGTGTCCACTTAAAGCATGGATTTGCGAGAGAGGAGGGAGTCAGGCTTCAAATGCATATATGAATGTAGGCCTTGAAAGCTTACAACAGTTTATAAAACTTTAAATGCTTTGTAGCCAAAACTATTCACTGCAGACCAATGGCTTTGTTTATGCAAGGGAGTAGCCTCAAGTATCGCATTGTGCACTATGGTGTTTTGGTCACGGTGGATGGAAGTGGGTGGCTGTGGCTGGCATAAATTGCTGTGCTAACGTAATTAAGACTCGGCGCTGCCAACACAAATTGCTTGAAGTAAATTCTGCCTAGCGCGTCTCAGAATTAATTATAATAAGCTCAGGAAAAAAATAAAAGGAAAAAATGTTTGCGAAAACTGTGAATCAAATCCAGTTCAGCATATAAAGAAGGAGTAATTAATATCAGTGTGTAATAATATAGAACGTGAAAATACACTGAAGCGCCAAAGAAACTGGTATAGATAGGCATGTGTATTCAAATACAGAGATATGTAAACAGGCAGAATACGGCGCTGCGGTCGGCAACTCTTCTCTAAGACAAGTCTCTATCGCAGTTGTTAGATAGGGTACAGCTGCTACAATGGCAGATTATCAAGATTTGAACGTGGTGATACAGTCGACGCACGAGCAATGGGAAACAGCATCTCCGAGGTAGCGATGAAGTGGGGATTTTCCCGTACGACCATTTCACGAGTGTGCCGTGAATATCAGGAATCCGCGGAAACATCAGCTCTCCGACGTCGCTGCCGCTGAAAAAAGATCCTTCAAGAACAGGACCAATGACGACTGAAGAGAATAGTTGCTGCAGATTTCAATGCCTGGCCATCAACAAGTATCATTCAACGAAACACCATCGATATGGGCTTTCGGAGCCGAAGGTCCACTCGTGTATCCTTCATGACTGCACGGTACAAGCCTCACCTGGGCCCGTCAACACCGACATTAGGCTGTTGGAAACATGTTACCAGGACGGAAGAGTCTCGTTTAAAATTGTATCGAGCGGATGGACGTGTACAGGTATGGAGACAACCTTATGAAACCATGGACCGTGCATGTTATCAGGGGACTATTCCAGCTAGTGGAGGCTCTGTAATGGTGTGGTGCATGTGCAATTGGAGTGATATGGGACCCCTGATGCGTCTAGACACGTACGTAAGCATCCTCTCTGATCACCTGCATCCATTCATGTCCATTGTGCATTCCGACGGACTTGGGCTCAAAAGTATGGCTCATCATTACAACTGATAGAAAATTTCAGAAATTATGTCATCACCATATAACATCCGTAACATCCAAGATGAAAAGTTGCAAAATACTAGGGCCATTCAATAAATAAAGAGACAAATTGGTCTGGGGAAAAAACTGTTAGTAGGGCATGTGTTGGCACTTTTATGCCTTTAAGTTGGCATCACTGAATGAGCGCTGATCAGCTGAAGTGTCAACGTTGTTTTGTTTACAACCTCGAAAATACATTTCCAGATGACATGTCCGCTTGAAACGTCCACATTAGTTGAACAACGTTCTGTTGTTTGTTTTTTACTTGCTGAAGGCTGTAGAATGTCTAAAGTTTATGGTGAAGGTTGTGTGAATCGTGCAAATTTTTACAAGTGGGTAGAGCAGTTAAAAAATGGTCGCAACTCAGTGACTGACTAACACCGTTCTGACCGAACAGTTGCAGTTTCAACTTCCTCAACTGAAGTTCGAATTGATTACATTATTCGTCCCGACCGCCGCGTGACTGTGGAAGTGATAGCTAATAAGGTTCAAGTTTGTACTGGTACAGTTCGTATCATTATCTGTAACAAGCTGAAGTACCACAAAACATGAGCAAGACGGGTCCCAATGGAATTGACGCGGCTGTACAAGGAAACAAGATTGAGAGTGTGAACAGAGCTAAAGAAATGTTTTGAAAGAGAAGGTGAGCGCTTCCTCAACAAAATTTTAACTTGTGAGAAACTTGGATTCACTATTATAAGCCAGAATCAAAAAGACAAAGCATGGAGTTGAAGCACACCAACTCACTCGTCAAGAAAACATTCAAAACCAAAGCATCAGCAGGAGAAGTCAAGTTGACGGTGTTTTGAGATGCTGAAGGTCTTTTTAGTTTTCTTCACTCGCGTCCAGAACTTTTAAGGAATGGGTTTATGGAGTACGAGGGGAATACTGGACTTCATCGGAACACAGCGGCATTTGTAGCTCTCATTTTACAAGAGACAGCTACATGTTTCGACCAGGAGCTGATAGACAGCTGCTGAAGGATAACGCTATACCAAATTTATTCAGTTCTCCAGGCATTTCCAAGTGAAAATCAGACGGAGAAGGCACCTTGTTAGAATAAACCATGTATTTAACTACCAACAAAGTTACACATTGCTGTTAATGCGTGTTTCTGAATTTCTAGTAGCGCATAATTGTTGCTGATTGATTCTCATAATTTTGTTTCATGAAATGAATGAGATCAAAAGACAAATACGTTGAGTGAATCCGATGACAGTCATGAGAAGTATCATGCAAGTGTTCAGACTGATGGCTCTCGCAAGACTGTGACCCCTGGGAAAAAAGTGAGACGATTGCAGATGAAACTGAAGTGGCGTGAAGAAAAGGTGGAAACAATGGCAGAACTGATTACAGTGCTGAAAAAACGAAACTGTGTAAATGACAACCTGGAAAGCGCTACTTTGAACTAATGAAACAATTTGCCCTCACTTTGCATTTCTGTTTGTCTGCGGCATATAGATTTCTATGCTCTGCGTTTCTTTTGACCCATCCCAGTACTCCTCGTAGTTGGGTGTCATTAGTAAATTGTGAACCTGGCTATCTACAAGAGGTTTTTAACTATCTAAACATAATACCAGATACAAGTGATATCTTAATTAGTGTGCACTTATTTTTGATAGTATGTCTATTAGGATGCAGTTTGTGGGTAACAACAAAAAAAAGTGTATGTAGGCTATGTCGATCTGGGCGACACTGTGAATAGGAGATCAAAAAGAAATTCCTACTGAAGCTTTAGCTTTTCAGATAGTGTCATATGCTGAAAACCTCAAGTGCCCAGTTACATATTTCCTTGTGAATAAACTGTCATCAGATGTAATGACTGAAATTGTGAGAGTTTGTATACTGAAACTGTCTTCTGTAGGTGTTCTTGTGAGGTCAGAGAGATTTGATGGTGGTGTTGTCAACATTCAGACGCCGAAGAGTCTTGAGTGCTCACTGAATCTGGAAAAATGTTTCCCCTTACTTCAACACCCTGCCAATGACAGTAATGTTCATGCAATTATTGATCAATGCCACATGCTGAAATTAGTTCATAATAGCTCAGCTGTATAGAAAATTATTACCTGTGATAATGTGAAATGTAACTTTATTTTGAAGTTACATTATCTGCAAGACTGTGAATCTTTAAAATTGTCCGATTCACTCTCCGATTCACATGTGAATTTCTATAATAAGAAAATGAATCTGTTTAGCGGTGCAATGAGCTCCAGTATTGGTGATGCCACTGAATTTCTGGAGAATTCTCACTATCCACATTTTCAGGACACCTCTGCCACTGTAGAATTCATGAGAATTACTGATAAATTGTCTAATGTGTTCATCTCAAGGAATGTTCATGTTAAGAGCATTAAACAAGCGTTGACAACTGAAAATGTAAATTATTGGACTGGATTTCTTTGTCATGCAGAAAACTCCCTTCAAATATTGAGGGTTGATGATGCATGCGCATTAGTACATCCACGAAAAACGTTTCTGCTGGGATTTTTGATGTGAATAAATGGTGTTAGAAGCCTGTCCAATGAATTTCTGTTTCGGGATACTGAACCTCTAAAGTATTTTTAACATACAATCTCTCACAAGGTCATCTAGAACTCTTTTTCTTCTTTCATCAGATCTAGGTTTGGTTAGAACTATTATCCAACCACATTACAATTCCAGTCTGCTCTGAGAGCAATGTTGCTCAAGAACAACGTTGGTGCAAGTGGCAAGTAGATGTCACTGAGAAAGTGAGCTCTTTCAGCGTTCATGAATTCATGTATCACTTCCCTTCTTATGATACATGAATTCATGAACGCTGAAAGAGCTCACTTTCTCAGTGACATCTACTTGTAGGGAAAGTGATAAGTTCACTGATGATAGTGAAGATACTAGTTACTTTGAGGCTCGTGATTCAACACTACTCAGTGTATACCAGGGGAACATTATTTCTTATACACTCCTGGAAATGGAAAAAAGAACACATTGACACCGGTGTGTCAGACCCACCATACTTGCTCCGGACACTGCGAGAGAGCTGTACAAGCAATGATCACACGCGCGGCACAGCGGACACACCAGGAACCGCGGTGTTGGCCGTCGAATGGCGCTAGCTGCGCAGCATTTGTGCACCGCCGCCGTCAGTGTCAGCCAGTTTGCCGTGGCATACGGAGCTCCATCGCAGTCTTTAACACTGGTAGCATGCCGCGACAGCGTGGACGTGAACCGTATGTGCAGTTGACGGACTTTGAGCGAGGGCGTATAGTGGGCATGCGGGAGGCCGGGTGGACGTACCGCCGAATTGCTCAACACGTGGGGCGTGAGGTCTCCACAGTACATCGATGTTGTCGCCAGTGGTCGGCGAAAGGTGCACGTGCCCGTCGACCTGGGACCGGACCGCAGCGACGCACGGATGCACGCCAAGACCGTAGGATCCTACGCAGTGCCGTAGGGGACCGCACCGCCACTTCCCAGCAAATTAGGGACACTGTTGCTCCTGGGGTATCGGCGAGGACCATTCGCAACCGTCTCCATGAAGCTGGGCTACGGTCCCGCACACCGTTAGGCCGTCTTCCGCTCACGCCCCAACATGGTGCAGCCCGCCTCCAGTGGTGTCGCGACAGGCGTGAATGGAGGGACGAATGGAGACGTGTCGTCTTCAGCGATGAGAGTCGCTTCTGCCTTGGTGCCAATGATGGTCGTATGCGTGTTTGGCGCCGTGCAGGTGAGCGCCACAATCAGGACTGCATACGACCGAGGAACACAGGGCCAACACCCGGCATCATGGTGTGGGGAGCGATCTCCTACACTGGCCGTACACCACTGGTGATCGTCGAGGGGACACTGAATAGTGCACGGTACATCCAAACCGTCATCGAACCCATCGTTCTACCATTCCTAGACCGGCAAGGGAACTTGCTGTTCCAACAGGACAATGCACGTCCGCATGTATCCCGTGCCACCCAACGTGCTCTAGAAGGTGTAAGTCAACTACCCTGGCCAGCAAGATCTCCGGATCTGTCCCCCATTGAGCATGTTTGGGACTGGATGAAGCGTCGTCTCACGCGGTCTGCACGTCCAGCACGAACGCTGGTCCAACTGAGGCGCCAAGTGGAAATGGCATGGCAAGCCGCTCCACAGGACTACATCCAGCATCTCTACGATCGTCTCCATGGGAGAATAGCAGCCTGCATTGCTGCGAAAGGTGGATATACACTGTACTAGTGCCGACATTGTGCATGCTCTGTTGCCTGTGTCTATGTGCCTGTGGTTCTGTCAGTGTGATCATATGATGTATCTGACCCCAGGAATGTGTCAATAAAGTTTCCCCTTCCTGGGACAATGAATTCACGGTGTTCTTATTTCATTTTCCAGGAGTGTATATCGAGATATGATGTGAAAAACATACGCAAGTGTTAAGATATGCTGAGTGCAAAGAACTTATTACTGTTCCCTAGATGTGCCCAAATGATCACACCTACTGTAAGCCACCTGTGGCAAATCCAGCTGCCTTTACTATGGAGATCGACGGAGGTGTTTTTTTTTTTATCTTTTGGGGCTTAACTGCTAAGGTCATCAGTCCATAAGCTTACCCACTACTTAACCTAAATTATTCTAAGGACAGACACACACACCCATGCCCGAGGGAGGACTCGAACCTCCGCCGGGACCAGCTGCACAGGCCATGACTGCAGCGCCTTAGACGCTCGGCTAATCCCGCGTGGCGGAGGTGGTTTGCTTCACCCATATGCACCAGTGTTTAAAATAGTGCAGCATACAAAACAATGCTTTCGTTCTGCTCTAGTGAGATTTGCTTTAAAATCAAACCATTTTTAATGTAGGATTGTTAATTCTGTTTGTAGTTTCTTTGGTGAGTAAGCCAATGAATCTGGCAAAGCGTATAGGCTGCCACTGACCTTGAAGACAAGCGTAAGTCACAGTTAATACGACGTACTGCTACTGTGTACCTTCAGCACAAAAGAAACAGCTGCTGTAGAGGATAACTATCCTGACATGAAGCAGAGGCTGGGGAAGCTAATAACATTTGCCAACGTATGACATGTGAATGTATAGTGAAAAAAGCACTACAATAAATAAACACTAAAATTTGATGTTTACATGTTACTAATTTGACCACCTCCTTGCTTTGCCAAAATACCTGCTTGTAAATTGTTAACACTTTGCCATCCGCACGTCTCGTACAAATATATTCGCTTGGCGCCGTCAGCGCTAAGTCGGATTACTTGGCTTGTCCCCGGCCGCTTGTCACCTTTCCGTTGATGACAAGCTTCAAACACATTGACTTTTGCGCGCTTTAATTTTCCGGAAATCCTCTATTTTGCCGTATCGTTCCACAAACTTGAATTATCTTTTCAAGTAATTTCTACACTGTTATAATATTATCCATGCAGAGGTGTGCCACTTTCCATCAGAAGGCGTCAATAGTTCCGTCACTGTTTTTACTAAATGCTGTCCAGCGCCGGAATATATCTTCAATGAGGAAATGTATCGCCTACTCGAATCGCACGGCATCCGAATGAGTATGCCGTATTTCGCAATTTTCGACGGATTGTGAACCTTAAAATTTAACCGTCCACGCCACGGTATCATCCCTTCATCAGTTGAGATGTTTTGACATAGATTAAAGGTTTCCTTAAACTTTTTGACAAAATAATCAATTACGAATTGCACTTTGATAAGCTGGTCGGCACTATTCAGTTTATTGTTGTTGTCGGAAAAATGCAAAAATGATAATATTTGTCTGAATCTTTTGCGGGACATCGTTTTTCGAAATATCGGCGGGTCTATCAACGGATTCGGTGACAATAATCATTGATCCTTGTTATTCTTACAATTCCCATAAGGATAGCAAGCCCAAACTGTTTTCTAAGTTCGGGTCCCGTAACGTCGACAATTTTTTTTAAATCCAGTTTCCTTCTATTGCAATTTTGACTGTAGCACTTTTTGGTTTCTTTGCTAATGTATTCAAATAGATCGTTCCCAGTATATAATTGTACGATATCCTCGACGCTCTGTGTATCTTTGGGAAATATGCTTGGACCCGGGGATCCTTCAGATTTATTATTGGTCCTCGGTAAATCAAAGTCTGGCCACTGTGCATTGTCTTCTTCGTCTGATTCAGCCGAATCAGATGACAAGCGTAGCGTTCGCCGAATTCTTCTTGGACGTATTTCACTGTCTTCCTACGATGCTGCTTCACTTTCATTTTTTTGATATCCAATGTCTTCTTCCCAATCGGCCAAGCCATCCGGAACGTCAGACACGACGTCCGCGCGTTCATCTTAAATAATCCTATTGTCTCTTTCGTCCGCCATGATGAAACGGCACAAGTACTCATAAAAACAAAACACGTGTTAATGTGTGTAACTTATTGTTATTTAAAAAAAAAAACACCAACTGAATGCAAAAGATACTAACGTGCTGTCGCCGGCCACCGAGCGATACTATGCAGACAACACCACTGTGGTGTCGCCGGCCGTTGACCGCTGTTTCGCGCACGACACCACTGTGGTGTCGCCGGACCGCATAGTGTTAACATAACAACCTGTAAAGTGATTCATAACAACGTTAAAGGTTTTACCCTTTTAGCAGGTGAAATTACTGACAAAGTAATAGGTTAGCAGTTTTATTGCCTAATGTCGTGTACAGAACTTTACTCGTTAGGTGTGGAGAGCAATGCGCTTTTCATCAAATGTGTTATTGTATGAAACTTCGCCACATATCTGATGAGATAAGTGTAATAAGAAATTTTTCATGTCATTGTTTTGGCCATTTTGTATTGCTATACAGTTTCGTCGTTCAGGAAGTAAAATACTAAAAGTGAAACCAAAAGATCTGTTGCACAGAGGTAAAATTTTTGAGCAGCATAATTTGTCAGCAGCCTTAGCAGCAGTACGGAAGTTATGAATGTAAACACAGCAGAATAATTGTGAAATTGATTTTGCAGGAAAGTGTTAGAGGGTAAAAGGCAACAGCTAACAGTGAACTACAAACTGAACACACACAGCCTCATATAGTGTACACAAATAGTAATAGTATTTTTTCTATGTAGCAGAGCAATTTGACACCTTGCCCCAGTTTAACATGGCAACTGTTACGTCACGCGTCACGGCTTTGCTTGGTGTAGTAGTCTCTCCAGTTCAGCATTGACGTCACTGTTGGCGACGCACAAACATGGCGGGTCACTACACAAAAGCTGTTTATGTGTAACGTGGACCAATGTTGGAAGTGGCCGCGTTAAAATGAGACGAAAATGCGACATGCTCTGTCGGCAGCTGATTTTAAGTAAACTGAACTGCAGTAGACGACCCGTTTTGCGGTCCTAAATGTAAACTCGTGTGCTAACCTAACCACAACCTCGTAATGAGCTATGTGTCCGAGAAAATGGCGACCAACAACCTACGGCAGAACTAAAATCGCTATCGCTTTTTACGGCGATTGAAACTGACCTGTATGATCAAACTCAGTACAGAAAAAAAATCTGTTTCAGCGCTAAAACCAAAGTGTAAGTTCTCGCTGTCATTGGTGCCCTGAGACTATACTCACACTGTTGCATGAGCTGCCGCGTTACCAACCAAGGAGCAATCCTGGCTGGCACTTGCTTTCGAATTATAGGCGACACACACATTCCAAAGGAAAGAAAAGAATGGTTCAAATGGCTCTGAGTACTATGGGACTTAATATCTGAGGTCATCAGTCCCCTAGAACTTAGAACTACTTGAACCTAACTAACCTAAGGACATCACACACTTCCATGCCCGAGGCAGGATTCGAACTGAAGCGCCTGGAACCGCTTGGCCACAGCGACCGGCAAATGAGAAAATGAACGATAGGAAAAAAGAGAGCAATTAAAAAAGTCAATTCGCTAACAAAAATGGCGTGACAAAGTAGTAGAAATAAAAAACTGCATTTAAAACAATTAATTCAGCGAAAGTAATAATAAAAGTTTTTCGTTAGCTGTAGAAATAAAAAAAATCCAGTGCATGTAGCGAAATTTGAACCTACAGCCTTCCACACGTCACGTTTATGTGATAACGATTACGTAACTGTAGTACACTGCGTTACGTCCTTATGTTTATGACTTTAATGACTCTGTCACAACGATGAATTGCACATAAAAAATGGCTTAACGCACTGCCGTCTCAAACTTATCTAATGTAAGCCGATCTTTGTCATAGTGAATGTGTATGTGACGCTGAATCGCGTGTTGTGCTAAAGGATCTAGTAGTGTTTAGTTAGTGCTGTGTATGATACATATGTATTTCGCTAGCTTCGTTGAGTGTGTTGTTTCCGGTCACGGCGGAGGTTCGAGTCCTCCTTCGGGGATGGGTGTGTGTGTTTGTCCTTAGGATAATTTAGGTTAAGTAGTGTGTAAGCTTAGGGACTGATGATCTTAGCAGTTAAGCCCCATAAGATTTCACACACATTTGAACATTTCTTTTTGTGTTTCTCGCGTGATGAAATGAGAAATAAGAGGGCCAGAGGATTCGGGATCCAAACGCACGAGGAAAGGAAGGCAGAGAAGGAACCGGAAGTGAACTCAATGCTTGTTGTGGCAGTATGGCGACAGCGAACCAGCTCCAACGCGTGAACTCCCAACTGCAATTTTGTTGCTAGTTGGTAGCGAACTTACAACGAGCTGGGCAGCTTGCTCTGCTGCCAAACATTCAGCGTACACAGACGCACACCCTGGTGGGCCTGTACTTATAGCTAGCCATGGCTGCTACAAGTTGGCAACAGTATAGCAGTTCTTCAGCAACGAGTTGAGTAAAACGTATTTATTTAAAGTGCACTTGTGTGAACTAATCTTTTGGTTGCCTGTCCAGATTCCTACGGCGACAGATCCTTTAGACCATCTCCCACCCACTTATCGTTAACAACAAGGGCTTAATATTTGGCCCTCGGAACATAACGGTTACCGATTCGCATTACAGCACTACCCGAGGCCACCAGTGCATCTCTTGTACCCATCACTGCAGGCTACATTGAATCTCTCACCCATCAGGATGCAGGTTGTGCTCTTCTCGACAAGCAGAACCCCCTTCCTACGCCGTCATTGGAATCTTCATCCTCTTGCCTGCTCTCGCCTCGGAAAAGACACCCACGTTACTTGCGTCCTCACAGTGGCCACATCCGACGCTGGACGTTACCGACCTTCCTCCGACAACTCCGTATTGTACGAGCTTGTTCCCGTGCTTGGCTATCAAGCCTCTAACTCATGTGCCAGCCGGCCCAACACTCCCACTCTCATGCACAGTGTGACAGTTATTGAACTATATGAAAAAAAACGTAAACTAGTCACAAACTGCGGCATGCATGCACTTAATTCAACATCTAGTAAATTTCGTGCGGTAGTTTTCAGCTGACGTTTGTTATTGTTTCAAGTGAAATATTTCAGCAAAATTATTATTCAGTGTTTTAACTTCATTAACTTCATTAACTAATAAATTGTGTGACGGTCGTTGGTATTGGTATTAGAAGTTTAGTAGTATTATAAAAGTTGTTACCTTCTTAGTACAGAGAGAATTTCGAGACCACTGTTGTTAGTGTTATAAATACTTCTACTGGTGTAATTGAACTAAGGTAACGTAGACGTTTAGTTTTTTTCATTAACTGAAAAATTTTACCATGAGTGAGAAGTGTCGGCTTTGTCGTAGGTTTCTGAGCAGTGGGTTACGGTGTGGGATTTGTTCAAAGTATTTTCGTTGTGGGGGAATGCAGTGGGGAAGCCAGTGGGCGTTCTAGCGAGATCCTCTCCTACGAATGCAGAATCTGTAGTAGAAATAAGTTGACAGAGGAGCAGGACCGTAAGATCTGTGCCCTTCAGGTGCAGTTACAATACGCAAAGGAGGAACTAGATAGGGAAAGGAGGGTGAAGGGTGCTGGGGAATGGGAACTGGCAGTTGGCAAGAAGGCAGCTATGAGGAGGACGTATTCACATAGTTTTACTTTGCGTGTATGCAATATATTTGACCAACTGTCTGAGTTGAGTGAAGAGGAGTCTATTGTAGCTGTACGTGTCGGGAACATGCAGCAGTCTTCAGCAGTTAGAAGGCCTAACAGAAAGAAGAAAGTTCTGCTTCTAGGTAGCTCGCACGGTAGAGGTGTGGGCCAGTTGTTGCAGGAAGTGTTGAGGAGTGAATACCAGGTCACCAACATTGTGAAGCCTACTGGAGGGTTGGCCCAGGTGACTAACAACACAGTGGAGTGATGTAGGAATTTTACAAAGGAGGATCAGGTAATGATAGTGGGTGGAGCAGGGAGCAGTCTCGATAGGGACGGGGAATATGATGTCAGTGATGACTTGGTTAAGATAGCTACTCAAACTGGAGGCACTAATGTGCTTTTCGTGCAACTGTTTCAGTGTCATGATCGGCCTCACCTTAATGCGGCTGTTAGGCGTGTTAACAATGGGGTGGAGAAGCCACTGATGGCAGAGGGCATGGGTCACATTGCAGTGGTGCCAGATGAGTCTATCAATAGATCAGGTATCACTGGGTGTGACCTGCACCTCAATAGGTACGGAAGGGGGAGGCTCGCAGAAGGTTATAGGTGACAGTGTAGTGGTTGGGCGTGGGATCCCTCATGGAAAAATGTTGGTGTAACTCTTCCCATTCTAAAAGGATATTTTTGGCTCAGAAACGGGCGTTCGGGCAATAAGTGGTGTAAGTTCTCGAACCTCTTGTCGACTCCTGTTCACTAGTCTTGGTATTTTGACATTACCCTTTCTCTATGTATTTTCTTAACTGTCGTTTCTTGTTAACAACATCAACTTATTTTTCAAGAATTAACAGCTTTCACTCAATTAATACTCGGAAGAAATCCAATCTGCACTTGGAACGCACTTCCTTAACTCATGTGCAGAAAGGTGTGCAGTATACTGCTACATCGATTTTCAATAAGTTACCACAAGAATTCAAAAATCTTAGCAGTAATCCACACTCTCTCAAATCGAGACTGTAGAGTTTCCTCATGGGTCCCTCCTTCTATTCTGTTGAGGAGTTCCTCGATAAAATTCAGCTAATTCGTGCGTTATTTTGTTGATAGCGTTTACTTAAACTTATGGCTTGAAATTTTTGGGTTCATAAACATTTTATTTTATCTGCTATTACTTTTATACTGGAATTTCATGTACTGACACTTTCCATGACCTCGGAGATTTGCTCCTCAATTTGGTCCTACGGAACAAGACGTGGAAATAAAATTTAAAAAAACTAAACGTCAGTACAGATATTGGGATTTAGGTTATGACATGTTCGACATGCCTGCCATTACTAGCAATGATGTGGCGCAGAGGAATAGCGAAAATCTGCATGACCTGCTGAAGTGCTGTCGATGACTTTCTGAATGGCCTCTGGGTACGCCAGAGCCAGAATGCTGTCCCCAGAGTGCTCTTCTAGGACATCAAACCCTCTCCTGCTCCATATAGCATGAAACATATATTGTCGAGATCAGGGCCACTTTGGATAATGGGGATGAAATCCTCTTCCGGAACCTTCAAGTAACGTTCGCTGGTTATTTATTTATTTATTTTTTATTTAGCTTATGGCATATAACACATCATATAGAAAAGACATAAAAATCATAAGACACAGAAATAAAGAGTAGTCACAGTGTGTAACATATAGTTGTAGATATAAAAGTGTTTAAAAATAGTATATATTACAAACAAAAGTTCACAAACAAACATCCAGATTTGTGACATAGTCTATTGCACTTTCAGTCGCGGTCAGAAACTCGTTGGGGTCTCCTGCAAAACGTCTCAGAGGGCAATCTTCCACGATGTGACGAATCGTCTGCCGGTCCGCACCGCAGTCACATCTCGGGGTGGTGATTTTACCCCACCTATGGAGGCTGTCTGCACATCTGCCGTTATTTGTCCGAATTCGATTCAGGGTCGTCCAAGTTTTCCTTGGCAAATTGAATCCTGGTGGTTGGACATTGATGCATGGCATATTCTGCAGGTTTTGGGGCACAGATTCTCTCCATCGCATTTTCCAGAGGTTGCCATAATCCGGGTTGAGAGGATGCGTATTTTTTGCCTTTTTTAAAGAGGGGTGTCTTGAGCGCAATCTGTTCATCTCCAGGGCAGGAACATCCGTATGGATTGGCAGTTTCTCGTTGTTCAGCACTTTTCCATACTCGCGTAAGAGAGCGTTCTCTCTGCGCAGGTCCGGTGGGGGAATGTTGCTCAGTATAGGTAGCCAGTGTAAAGGCGTTGGCTTTATTGTTCCTGATATCATCCTCATTGTGTAGTTTAGTTGAGCATCGATCAAGTCTATGTGTTTACTGTTTAGCCATACCGGTGCGGCATATTCTGCTGTTGTGTAGACAAGTCCCAGAGCCGAAGGTCTCAGTACAGCCGCGGGAGAGCCCCACGTGGTCCCACATAGCTTCTGTATGATATTATTTCGAGTTTTAAGTTTTGCGGCTGTATTACGTAGGTGTTCCTTGAATGTTAGGGTTCTGTCAAAGGTGACGCCTAGATATCTGGGGTAATTATTATGGTTTAGCTGCCTGTTTTTGAAATGAACGTTGAGCTTTCTTTTTGCTTGGGCATTTTCGAGGTGAAAGCATGTCACCTCCGTTTTTGTCGCGTTTGGCCGTAATCTCCACCTTCGGAAGTAATCTCCCAGCTTTGTTAGATCCGCAGTTAATGTGTTTTCCGTTGCCTCCATTGATCTGCCTCTTGCAGCTATTGCCCAGTCGTCGGCATATCCGAATTTTTGAGAAGTGGTTTCAGGTAAGTCAGATATGTAGAGGTTAAACATCAATGGCGCCAGAACGGAGCCTTGTGGTAAACCATTGTTGAGCTTCATTTGGCCACTTTTTAAGTCGCCCATTATGACGCTGGTCACCGTGCCATCAAGGAATATCGCACCGATTATTCAGTGAACGGGCATTGCACACCACACAGTCACCTGTTGAGGGTGAAGAGACTTCTCGATCGTGAAATGCGGGTTCTCAGTCCCCCAAATGCGACAATTTAGCTACTGACGAAGGCGATCCAAATGAAAGTTGGTTTCGTCGATAAACCAAACCATGCGTTCACATACTAATTCCCATTACGTCCCACGGCCAACAGTGCAGCTTGAACGTCTTAACTTGAACCGTTCAGAAGTTATGACGATTGTATTTCTAATAGTTCAATAATTGTCATCCTATAAAAGCGCTCTTTCTGAGGATTGAGTTTGTTCGATTGACTCTACCTGCAGATATTTTGCACCTTCTTGTTTCAAGTTTTGTATTTCACAGGTTGTAAAAATTCTGCTACTGAACAGGAACAGCAATCAAATAAGAAAACCTTAGGGTTTTATTGAAAAGTGAGAATGCCTTAATAATTTTTATTTTACTTGCAGGACTGTTGTAAAGTTGGGCCGCATTGTCTGTAATGGAACATTCATAGGCCGATGTCCTTATCAACTGGACATGATACTCTACTTATAATTTGTTATTTATGTGTTCTACAAACAGAGGGGGCGGGGGGGAGATATGCATTTTAATATGGATAGTGCAAGAACTTTTACCCCAGTCCATTTCGTAAGCAGTGTCATTTGCGAGCCAGATACAGCCGACATCTGCGGCTGGAGCGCGTTGCGGCCGCGTATACCACTTTGATATATGTGTACTCTACGCACAAGTCGCATCGTTTCTGAGCGTTCATCAGCACGTTGAAAGCGGCGTGCTCAACTTTGAAGTTCGAAAGCACGGTCCGTGATCGTTACATATCGGTAATATTCGTGTCGACTTAGGACTGCCAGATATTCCGGTTTTCCAGGACAATCCCGGTTTCATATTAAAGATATCGGTGTCCCAAAAAATACTTTCGGGATGGGAGTTTGTCCTGGATAACGATTTTTAAAAAAATTTTCTCATACTATCTAACTTTTTCTCCAGATTCTTACATTCGGAAAAGCGACCTGGCAGCGCTACGGTTCTGCAGTTGATATGGCACGTTTAAAGCAAATCGCCTGCTTCTCGCGTTACACACGACGAACCAACTTGATGTAAAAAAAGTATTTCAAATGGCTTTGAGCGCTATGGGACTTGAGATCTGAGGTCATCAGTCCCCTACAACTTAGAACTATTTAAAGCTAAGGACATCACACACATCCATGCCTGAGGCAGGAATCGAACCTGCAACAACTCGAAATCGACTATCTACCGTGTGAGCGGGCCCACAGATATGAACACGCAAGGAGGGAAGAGCGATAATTCTAATAATAAAGGAAGAAAGCGGGTTGTAAATTTCGTTCTGATGGAATAGCTATCTGCACTGCTTCTAGACAGCCAAATGGGAATCTGTAAAGTTTTGTCTGTCTCCTTAGTTTGGTCTTCTGTTTCTGGAAAAAATACACCTAGACTTACTACTTCAACGAAAAATTTTAAATTTATGAGTCGTGAGTTTAAGTACTTCCGAGTGCAGATGACCTGCAAAACAACAAAATGTGCGAATGTACTTTTGGGTTATAATCTTTTATTCAATTACATCCTGTACAGTCTTGTGATAGTAACGTGGTTACTCTGCAACTTATTTTACTTCTCCTCTTTTTTTAAAAAAATAAAGGCAAAGCCACAACAGCTGCTACTTGTTCTCCTTAGAACATAGCGCGACTCACTGGCGGAAGGGCAGCTGTTATTTGGTGTGCCTGGGCATATCACCTGCTTGTGCGAGCCGCTTCGTTCGTACAGTGAGTGGCCTGGTGCAGCGGTACACAATCTCCCAACCAAAAGAGGCAATTCGCTCGCTGTTCCAGTTTCTGCTGCGCAAATTACATCAATTTTTAGTCAGTTTGAGAGAACTGTCCCCGTTTGTCAGACGGAAATTATGGCAACCCTGTATCGACTATCTTTTGTTTACAACTGCCAACAGCCTCAGAGATTTACAGCATAACGAATATGAATTAAGCTTCGTTCCGAAGTTGTGATCGGTTGTTTCTTAGCAGGTTTGTGGAGGTATGTGGCGTTAGATGTCTACGCACAAGTCTTGTTATTCGCATAAATAACGCGTCGCTGGATTGCGTTCGCTGTGATGGCGCCCGACAGTGACCGAGATGGGTCCCTTAGGATTTACATGAGGCAAAATATGGTCACCGAGACAATAACGTGAGATCACTATACTGCTCCTCAAACCATTGCAGCACGGTTTTGATTCCGAGGCACATACAGTTATACTGCTGAAAGATGACATCGCCGTCGGGGAAGACATCAAGCGTGAAGTGGTGCAGGTCGTTCAAAGCTGTCAGCGTATCTTCGATTACAAACCCGTGTCCCTTGCAAGCGCAGGAGAACGTCTCCCATAGCATAATACTGCTCCCACCAGCCTGCATCCGCGACTCACTGTACGTTTCGAGCCGCCGTTCACATCGATAACGGCTTTCGTGGAGACGACCAGCGACCTAATGTAGCAAAAATGTGATTCGCCCGAAGAGCCGACACGTTTCCATTAATCGACGGTCCTTTCCCGATGATCCCGTGCCTGCTGCGATCGTAACTGCCGATGTCGTTGGGTCAACATGCGTACACGTAGGTGCGGTCAACATGCGTACATGTAGGTGCGGTCTGCTGTGGAGCTTCATGTTCAATAATGCACGATAAACGGTGTGCTCCGAAATGCTTGTGCGTGGATCAGCATTGTACTCTTTCGGCGGAGATGCCAGAGATCACCGTCTATCCCACTTTACAGAGCAGGAAACCGTCCGAATCCCACGTGCCGCGAGAAGTCGTGGAGCGCCAAGTGGTAGCTTCGCTGTACTTCTACCTTTCTCCGTAGATGCTCACGACAGTAGCACGTGAACGTAGGACCAGCTTCGCCGTTTTCGAGATACTCGTTCACATGCTCTGAGTACTAATAATCTGTCGATGGATTTTCCCATCTGCAGCCCATTTCTTCGTTAAAACGATCCACCATCTGTGTCTGCTCCACTTACATGCCTTTGTTACTGCGTCACGTGACCGCTGCTCCACCAGGCGGCATCCAAAGTAGCGCTGGACAGTGGTCATAACGTTTTAGCTTATCAGGGTATGTCGCCTTTTGTTTACGACTGTCAGCAACCTCAGCGATCTAGTAGCTTGGCGACGTGTCGTATTTTGTGTGTCAACGAGAAATGAATAACGCAAGGATTGTCTGAACACGAACCTGTTGTATAATGTGCTTTCACGTGCCGCGCCGCTGTGAGTCTTCATGGAAGAGCGCCAGACGAAAGTGAGCAGTCTTCTGCTCCACTCCAAGCGTGGTAGATCTCACACGAAGCCAGCGCCTTAACTGTGGTGTCACCGCCAGACACCACACTTGCTAGGTGGTAGCCTTTAAACCGGCCGCGGTCCGCTAGTATACGTCGGACCCGCGTGTCGCCACTATCAGTGATTGCAGACCGAGCGCCGCCACACGGCAGGTCTAGAGAGACTTCCTAGCACTCGCCCCAGTTGTACAGCCGACTTTGCTAGAGATGGTTCACTGACAAATTACGCTCTCATTTGCCGAGACGATAGTTAGCATAGCCTTCAGCTACGTCATTTGCTACGACCTAGCAAGGCACCATTATCATTTGCTATTTATCTTGTTATGCATGTACCGTCAGACCGATGTTCACCAATTATGGATTAAAGTTAAGTATTTCAACAGCTACGTACTTTATTTGCTAGACTCAAATCCTTTACCTGTTCCAGACCTCACGCCAGCCTGCGTGAGCTTAAACGAGTGCCTTTCGGCTTCACCTCCTAGTGGCTTGACTGTCTTGCCAAGTCACAACATTAACCACGGCCAAATAAAAATACGGCACTTCGTCAGCGGTCAGGTCAGAGCGCGGACAATTAAGCCATCTGCTCACGGACCGTACTTTCGGATGTCAACTTTGGAGTGCCGAGTTCAACGAGCTACTGAATGGTCAGAAACGATGCGACTTGTGCATACGGCACGTGGGCCTCAACGATGTATACCTTAACGAGGTATACGCGATCACAGCGAACTCCAGCGGCAGTTCTCGGCTGTCTGGCAAGCAAATCACAATGTTTAGGAACTGGACGGACGTAAATTTCCTAATTAGCTCAATTAAAACGAACATGTGCTCCTTTGTCCAGATGCTGTTCATGATGCTCTGCCGGCAGTAAGCATAAATAAAAACTTCAGTGTCCTTGGACATGTTATCAGGCTAAAGGTAAACTACCATGTCCAGTCAGTAAGGACACAGACTTATAAAAGTTCCAATAACATAGTGTGGCAAAATTTACAATAGTTCTCCGCATAATATAAAAATTATTTCATCATCCTCATTTTATAGTATACTCCTAAGATCTTTCCGACTTAATCACTTTTCCTACTCAGCAGTAGCATCTTGACTACACGTGAAACACGAAACGTAAATCAAGAACGTGTAAAACATCGTTCTGCAAGTTGTGCAAACTCTGTTATACATCAAGCTAATAGAACAAACTCACTTATCAGAAGCAGCACACTCTTATTTACTTAACATCGAGTATTGTACAATACACTTTCATTACAGTGATGATAAATTATCAAAATCGATTAGAAAACGCAAAGGATAACAGAAAATATTTTGGATGCAGTGTGACACAAGTCAACGAAAGATCAACTGACACAAATCCACGAGACTGCTCATTCTTTATTTCTTCTTTGCATTTTGTTCGTTGTATTTGGTCGTAACGGATGACACATGACATCCGTTTCAGTTCATTGTTGATCCCTTGACTCAGTTTTTTACTACAGTGACCAGCCAGCTCTCTGACCGAACACGCTGACCTACCTTGCCGGCGCTTTTTGTGGCACACCGAGCATGATAATTTTGTGAGCGTACTTTGCGTATTACTTTCTCCTGAAGGTTTTAACCGTAGAAATGTTATTATATTGCGTTTAATTATAACAAATTGGACCGACATTTCTTATGGATCCTCAGTGTACCGTCGCCTGGAACCGACGTAGTTCCATAATACGCAATAATTCATTAACCACCAACATGACGGTTCTGCTCCCTTTATTACAACAAATTATACAATCAACGACTGCATTTCGAGAGGTCCTCAATTAGCTGATGCTTATAAATGGCATACATACGGGTTTCAACTGACTCTGTACTGAAGACAGATGGTGTGCGCTTGACACAGGTGGCGTTCTTCCATCTCACTGGTCAATGTTTCAACGAACCTTCAGAATATCTGTCGTGCTAAATATTGCTCTGCACGTTCGGAAAGACTTCCCAACATGCTTTTCCCACTCTATGACGTCAGAAACTCGGCACACATTTCGCTCAAAGTCCGAATGCACGGTCCACGTGCCAACGGCTTAACGGCGACTGGGGCCAGCGGCTCGTGCTGAGCTTGGAAGAGTATAGGGTGACAATTATTGAACTATATGAAAGAAAATCGTCATAACTCCTGAACGGTTTGCCTTGGGACATTAAAACAGTGCGGTTGGACACGGGGCATGAGGGAAATTAGTACGGTTTGGTTTAGTGACGAAGCCCACTTTCATTTGGATCAGTTCGTCAATAAGCAAAACTGGCGCATTTGGGGGAATGAGAATCCACATCTCGCTATCGAGGAGTCTCTTCACCCTCAACGGGTGACTGCGTGGTGTGCGATGTCCAGTCACTGAATAATCGGTGCGATGGCACGGTACGTGAAGGTTTTGGGAGATGATTCCATCCCCATCATCGAAAGTGACCCTGATTTCGACAAATGTGGTTTATGGCAGGCGTGTCGAGCATGTCATAACATAAATCCGAATACCTGTAGTGACATTGAAAAGTTGAATAAAGTGCGTGCATGCCGTAGTTTGTAACTAATTTCCGATTTCTTCACATATTTCAATAATTGTCACCCTGTATCTTTACGTAACATCGAATATTATATTCACCTCCGTCAAGTTAATAAAAAAAAAAAATATCACAACCGATTACAAAACGCAGAGGTTAGTTGAAAAGTTTGGATCCACTGAGACATGAGGCACCAAAACATCATCTGTTATCTTACAAAGCTGCGTCTCTACTCGTTACACTACACCGATCATAAATACATTTTTCTTCTTACCGCCTCCTGAATGCTATAGTTGTAAATGTTAGACTGTACCAAGAACAATGCGTTTTTGATGGATCCTCAGTGTCCATCGCTGTAAATTGCTTATACCCATCCACACCCAGTTGCCCTTTCTCACTCACTGATTCACCCCAACTCTTTGTCATTATCCCTTTTTGTCTCTCTGTGTCGAAGGTCACAGCCACTGTCCTTTTACTACAGTGTCCTCTCACTGCGTGAGTCTTGCTCTCCCTTACTGCTAATATCACATTCCTTCCTTCCTACTCTTGTACCGTGTTCCACTGCCACTCTTTCTCTCACACTGCCGTTATGTCCTTCGCTCTTTCTAGAACACAACCACCGTCTACTATCTTCCAGTATTTATTAATTTTCCGTCTCTTTGCACTACCACTGTCTTCTCTCGCAGTAGAAAAAGCGCGAATACGATTTCATGACAGAATTTTTGGGAAAGTTTTTAAAGGTGCTGTGGAAGGTGGAATGAGACAGATGATACCCCACTTTTCACAGTCTTTCGAATAAACAGGAAGATATTCGCATTTTTTTGTGCTCCGGTAAGGGTTTTTTTTTTTCGCTGGCTCCCTTCTTTCAGCCTGCCGCGGTGGCCGTGCGGTTCTGGCGCTGCAGTCCGGAACCGCGGGACTGCTACGGTCGCAGGTTCGAATCCTGCCTCGGGCATGGGTGTGTGTGATGTCCTTAGGTTAGTTAGGTTTAAGTAGTTCTAAGTTCTAGGGGACTTATGACCTAAGATGTTGAGTCCCATAGTGCTCAGAGCCATTTGAACCATTTTTCCCTTCTTTCCTCTGCTGCAGCGGGACACGTAAATCATACGAAAATAAATGTACTGATCAGTAAAATTTAGATTGTTTAATTATGTGAAACTGAAACAACGCAGACTGAATTTTGGGTGCAAAAATTTTTGCACATGCTTCACTATTACAACATGGGGTTCAGAGATGATAAGGAGACACTTTACAGCATATTTCGCCATGCTGCTTCACTCTATAAACTACGTTTCCGCCTCACACCGGATTTTACGTGCGTATCTTACGTGTACAAGTAGGGTAACTTTGAACCTCTGTATCTCGGAAACGAATAAAGTTATCGAGAAAATTTTCAAGATTCTTAGACATCGGGATCTTAGAAAAATATTGTAAGAATTTCAGAGGTTTGCTGTCCACATCCGTCTTGGAATAGTCGGATGCGTTTTGGTCTGCTGGCGACGGGGAAAATATAGGAGAAACCCTTTCTTGGGAGTTTTCCGAGGAGCCGCCCATGAACTAATATTGCCTCCGTAAGTCCCATAAAGTCCACTATAGGCCACATCAGATTCAAAAAGAGTCAACCGATTTGCTCCATTTGCCTAAGTACTGTAGGATGATTGCACTAAGACGATTCTTATGATAGGTATACAAATGGTTCCTAGCCCAAGGGCTATTCACAACCCTTGTTAATATCTGTCTATAATCAATAGAACCCGAAGTACGTGCCCCGGACAAACCTCGTTTTTATGTACGGATTTTGGGACACATTAGTTACTCTTGCTGTCGCGTGCATACCAGTAATGCGCATTTTACAATAATTCTTTAACCACCAGCATGACGCTTCCCCTCACTGTATTACAATAAATCGTGCAATTAAAGACAGCTTCTCAATTGTCTAGTGTTTAGAAACGGCATATGTACATATGGGCTTCAATTAAAAGTCAATATGGCGTCTCGCGACTTTGTACTGGAGAGAGATGACGTCATGTGACGTAGCTGAAATTCTTTCATCTCATTGGTCTACGTTCAAACACACATTCAGAACATCTAACATACTAGCTACTGCTCTGCAGGTTCGGAAAGACTCCCCAACGTAGTTTTTCCACGCTATGACGCCAGAAACTCGGCAGCTCAACGTTCGAATGCACGGTCCGTGTGCCAATGGCTTAACCAAGCGCTAGCGAAGTAGCAGCGTCACGAGGCTTGCTGGGGAGGGCGGGAAACCAAACGCGTCTAGTGACGAGGAAATTGACATCGCAGAGGGACGAGAAAATAAAAAATCCCGTTTTTCGACTCGAGGGGAATGAGATACCATCTTTCAGGAACTACAAGCGAATTCGTCACTGCACATATTTTTCTCTTTTAGCGCACTATCAGAACGACAAATCTTTTCTCAGCACTTACTAATCTCGACGAACAGCGGTCGCCTACGTCCCAGAGGGAGCATGATAATTTATCGCTGTCCGCTATAGGTCCACACAACAAGTAGGTGGCTTGTGCGTGTATTTACAACGATAATCGACGACCGTGTACCAGATTAAACGCCAGTGCGCAGACTGCCGACACTGACTGAAACGGCTACTACATCGAGCATGTGATGTCACCAGATATTTTAGCGGTACTTAACAACAGTATCAGTTTATGCGATCATGTTTTCTGATGTTTCGCTTCGATTTCGCGTTCATTTGGTTGTTACATTGGTTTATTTCAGAGACTGTTTGCCATTTGCACATGTTGACAGCCGTGAAAGCACACACACTTTGCACTTCCTATTTTCCCAGTTTTGGCAGTACCGCTGGTAACTGTGGCCGAGCGGTTCTAGGCGCTTCAGTCCGCAACAGCGCTGTTGCTACGGTCGCAGGTTCAAATCCTGCCTCCGGCATGGATGTGTGTGATGTCCTTAGGTTAGTTAGGTTTAAGTCCAGGGGACTGATGATCTCAGATGTTAAGCCCCATAGTGCTCAGATCCATTTGAACCATTTTTTTCACGCTATCCTGATATCGCTTCTCTACACTGATACCTTCAGGAAGGCATATTTTCAGACACTTGCTCCTTAAGCTGTAGTTTGAGAGAAGTTCATTTCTTTTACAAAAGAAATTCTGTCGTCGCCTGCACCAATCAGACTCTCGTATCTTAATCGTCTGAGGTATCTTGTACGTATATTCTTGCTTCGTTTCTTCTACTTACTATTTCTCATCTTGTAACCACCATGTTAAATTGTTAGAACCTTAGTCAGCCGGTGTCGTAATTTTGAAATAAGAGTTAGTATGAATGTCACTTAGTAAGTATTTCGCATGAAGCACCGTTGCGACACAGGCAGAGGTCAATTGTGGAAACTAAGCCACTGAATAGTATAAGTAACATTATTAAAGAATACACCCGACTGACTACACAAAATAAGAGGGCACGTACATTCGAGAGTGAGTGGTGCAAAGCCGGCCGGAGTGGCCGTGCGGTTCTAGGTGCTACAGTCTGGAACCGAGCGACCACTACGGTGGCAGGTTCGAATCCTGCCTCGGGCATGGATGTGTTTGATGTCCTTAAGTTAGTTAGGTTTAAGTAGTTCTAAGTTCTAGGCGACTGATGACCTCAGAAGTTAAGTCGCATAGTGCTCAGAGCCATTTGAACCATTTTTGAGTGGTGCAAAATAAGAATTAATACTGTGAAGCAAATGGGTCATAAGTATAGTTACCTTGGCACACACTCAAATGTATGCGAACGTACTATCGGTATAGAGGCACGTACGTTCTAACTATTTTCATTCCCCGCGGCCTGGGTATAAAAATTGTGGTTAAAATGCATTTATTCATCTGGGAAAGAAAATAACCGGATTTCTTAGTTAAATGAAAAGAGAGACTACTGGTTCTCAATATCGCGGCAAATATATTGAAATTGAGATTGGCGGCCACGAAGGGAAAGAGATGAACACATTCACGTACCTCTATTGTTGAGCAGCGCCGTCTTGAAGATCGTCGCCTCCATCTAAATTCTCCATACAAAATTAAAATAACAGTAATCTTCCAGAGTTACAGGTACTGGCTCTGAGCATTATGGGACTTAACATCTGTGGTCATCAGTCTTACAGGAACTGGGATTCATGGATCGTAAGTGAAAAAGTTGTTCTGTTTCATAAGCAGCTTTCATTATTTAGCACACTTTCACTTTAAAATTACACAGCACAACGTATCGCCAGGACATGACACCAATGAAAGGTTAACTAACACTAAAACTAATAAACGGAGAGCATAAATCTTCTTTTGTCGGTCAGTGTTAAATACTTTTCAAGTGGATTTTTGGTGTGAGAATCGAATAATTATCCATACATTTATCAATAAGAAAAAAAAAATATTTAGTTCCTTTATAAGCTGTTATTTCACACTCCATGCATTGCTCACTTTTTCCTTTAGCAATTTCGACAGTTGTCTGTCCATTTCATTTTTGATAAAGTCTTACATTTACCGAAATAGCGTAGTTTTTACTTTTCTTCTGGGACCATCACTGTGCTAGTGAGGAAATTCGATCCTCAAAAGGTACATAAAACTCACCAGACAAGCGACATTGGAAACATTTTCTTCCCTTCTCTAGTACCAATCCCTATCATTTTCTGTCATTGCTCTTATTCATCAAAATCAACTTCTCTTCCATTTTGTCTTATTCAATTCACCCTATTCACATTTACTTTTCTTTCCCTCTTCTTCCGTTTCTTCCCTTTATTCTGTTTGACCCAAGTCTTTCTCGCTGTATACTACCTTTTACATTTGTCTTTGTGCACTGTTCCTGATAATCTCCTACTTTCTCTTAGTTGTTTCTTCAGTTTCTCCACCTCTTCTCTTTCATATTTCCGTTGCTCCTCACTCGTGCTATCCCTCGAACTGTTGTCACCCAGTTTACACACAACTACCTGAGGATTTGAATATCGGCTCTTGTACAAGAGGCGTTCAGTAAGTAATGCAACACATTTAGTTCTCGACCATTGTCCGTTAAAAAATGCAGAATTTGCTATGGGACATCATGGAACATTCTTCTTTTAGCTCCTCGAGTCTCATGAAGTTCCGACGTGTGGTGGCTCTATGTGTCGCCTCCAAAATAATGTCTATAGTGGAGGTGCGTTCGAAGCAGAGAGCTGTCACTGAGTTTCTTTTGGCGGAAAACCAGAGCATCTCAGATATTCATAGGCGCTTGCAGTGTTGTAACCGCGACCAGAACGTTCGCAGGGCTTGCGAGAACGAAGCGCGGCGGGACCAAACGGGAGCGGCCCGCGAACAAACAAACGAACGGGAAAGGACGAACACGAACAACGACGGACGGCCGAGCAAGAAGGAACGCGGTCACAAGCGACAACCTCACGAATCCACAACGTCCACTCGAACACGGAAACAAAGTAATGTAAAAGGGCTGTCTGTAGGCGAGATGTCGATAGACTCACGCGAGTATCAGACTGCGTCGCTGAGCGAGAGGCAGGCGCTTAAATATCAGGTGATCAAAAAGTCAGTATAAATTTGAAAGGTTAATAAACCACGGAATAATATAGATAGAGAAGTAAAAATTGACACACATGCTTGGAATGACATGGGGTTTTATTAGAACCGAAACAAAGTTCACAAAATGTCCGACAGATCGCGCTGGACAGCAAAACGTCAGTGACTGCGCTTGACAGTCGTGTTACAGAATCGCATAACCCCAACCTGGCTGATAAACACCTGCTGGAACGTACGATGTTTATACAGGATGGCGCTCCACCTCATATTGCTAGACGCGTGAAAGATCTCTTGCGCGCGTCGTTTGGTGATGATCGTGTGCTCAGCCGCAACTTTCGTCTTGCTTGGCCTCCCACTTCCCCAGACCTCAGTCCGTGCGATTATTGGCTTTGGGGTTACCTGAAGTCGCAAGTGTATCGTGATCGACCGACATCTCTAGGGATGCTGAAAGACAACATCCGACTCCTATGCCTCACCGTAACTCCTGACATGCTTTACAGTACTGTTCACAACATTATTCCTCGACTACAGCTATTGTTGAGGAATGATGGTGGACATATTGAGCATTTCCTGTAAAGAACATCATCTTTGCTTTGTCTTACTTTGTTATGCTAATTATTGCTATTCAGATCAGATGAAGCGCCATCTGTAGGACATGTTTCGAACGTTAGTATTTTTTTGGTTCTAATAAAACCCCATGTCATTCCAAGCATGAGTGTCAATTTGTACCTCTCTATCTACATTATTCCATGATTTATTCAGTTTTCAAATTTATACTGACTTTTTGATCACCCGGTATATGATAGGGTACATCGCTATTGGCTGCTGGGACCACGTGTTCCAACTGTGGCGCCCTTACGTTATACGCAGGCAAGGAACGTGCGCAGTCGCAGGTTACGGAGCGACAGCTGCAAAGACCTCTAGTGGTAATCGAGGTCCATGCTGTGTGGTGCGGATTTGAAACCCGGCTCGGTACCATATGCAGAACGTCAGTGAGTCTTTGGGCAAGGCGTCTGTCATCATGGCAACAAGTTCGGGCAAAGCGTCCGAACTGCAATGTACGGGCTGGCGGCACTCAGCTGTGACTCCTGCGATGTTGAAACGTGGCGATATTGTCATTCGAGGTGACCGATAGATTACAGTGGGACAACTCGCTGCGCAACCGTACGTGTGGGAGACACAGTTGGGATATTCCAAGGTGTGTGCTGGCTGGGTTCCACACCACCTAACAGAAGACCAGAAAGAGATTCCATCTGTTTGGCTCAACGAACGATGCACTCTGCGGGGAGCAGTATGTGGATGGCGGGGAGATTATTGATGGAGAAATACGTTGGCTCCATTGCTGACCAGTACAGTGGTACCACGCGAGCATACAGACCTTCTAAGTAAGGAGACCTAAGGCTGTCGCACTGGATGATGTTGAAAGAAGGGAGATTAGTAGCCAAATGAGTGAGGAATAATGGGGTGCATTGGAATCCAAAATAAAACCAACCACCTTTCAGAACAAAATAGTTGCATTACTTTTTGAACACCCCCGCACACAGTGCCTTCCCTCCTTTTTCCTTCTTCTTTCATTCCCTGGTTCTACCATCTTTCTGCCCAGTATAACACACACACACACACACACACACACACACACACACACACACAAAGACACACACAAACATACACTTGAGGATTTGAATAGCTACACTACTGGCCATTAAAACTGCTACACCAAGAATAAATGCAGATGATAAACGGGTATTCATTGGACAAATATATTATACTAGAACTGACATGTGATTACATTTTCACGCAATTTGCGTGCATAGATCCTGAGAAATCAGTACCCAGAACGACCATCTCTGGCCGTAATAACTGCCTTGACACGCCTGGGCATTGGGTCAACCAGAGCTTGGATGGCCTGCACAGGTACAGCTGCCCATGCAACTTCAACACTGTAACCTCCCCACAAAAATTTTAAAAGACTGTCAATATTATTTAAGAATGCTAATGGACATTGCGCTAAGTGTAACTTTCCCACAATGGAATCTACTGACAATGACAATTAAACAAAAATTAGCAATCTGACTCAAATATAAGTTCTTCACAAAAAATTAAGGTCAATTCAGTGATAAGAAAATTCAATTAAACCGAAATATCGGTCTTTGGCCCTGTGTAAAACAATCAGAATTAAAGTCTTACCTCATTGTAACTGGTAGTCAAATTTCTGCTCTTATTCGTGCGCACGGCTTGGAGGAACTGCATTGCAAATAATAATATTCCTTTTTTCTGTGATTTTACTGAAATTTTTCTTCAAAAGAAGTGGAATGAAATGGGAAGTGCAACGAAATCTTTAGTTCAATAAAAAATTAAATTTTTGAAAAAATGCTTTTGAAATCAAAATTATTATTCGGGGACTTGTTGGAGATTAATTACAATAAATAAATTTTACATTATCTAATGATTATATTAATTAACAGTATACCTCATTCAGCATCTTGACCAGTGTTGCCGACCGCCTACATCACACAACCGCACTGGGCTGCTACTACTGACCGACCGCTCTGCATGACGACTACTAGCGTACTCCTCTACATTGCGACTACTACTAGCACTGCACTGCACGACTACTACTAGCGAACTGCTCGCAACTAAATCGAGCTACAGACTGAGTACTCCACGCAACTAAACAGAGCTACTGACTGAGAACCGCTCGCAACACTCGCGCGGTCAAGCGCCTACTCTCTGGTCAGAGACGCTGCAATGTCTCGCCATCGCTGCTACGTTACATACGTGTTTCATAACCCTCCACTGGGGGGGCAAAAATTTGGCAGCGATGGTGAGTCATTTGGACTTGCCAATCGCGGCAAAATTTTTCTTTAATTAATAAACTTCTACAATTTACAGAATATTTAGATGTAGTACATGAATTAAATGTTGTGCACACGCACTAAGTACAAAATATATAAGACAAAGACAAGATATGAGTACAAAACATAGTAGCAAATCTGAAAAATATATATACAAATTATTTGACAGATAACAAAGTGCACACGCACTGAAAAAATTCTTTGGCATATTCAGAACAAATAAACAGACTGGCAAAAAATATTATGTTGACAAGTGACATGAGTGCACATGCACTGCAGTTGAGAACATATCAGTAAATGATGAAATGTATATACAATTAGTAACAAATGACATAAGTGCATACGCATTGAAGTATTGAATATACAGAATAGTACAAATCATATTGAAAAATGAGAAAAATGCACAGGCACTGAAGTTCAATAGAAAACATATTAACGCCTAACATAAGTGCACATGCACTGTAGTTCAGAACATATCATTAAAATAAAAATGTATATACAATATAAAAGACAAGAGTGTACATATATTGTACTTCAGAACAAATCGAAAAAAATGTCTTTAGCATTTTGGCAATAAATAAACATAATAGCAAAAAAATCATGTCGACCAGTGACATAAGTGTACTCGCACTGGAATTCAGCGAATTGAAAGAAAATGTATAGCCATGAACATAAATAATGTTAGCAAAAAATGATTTTCACTATGTGACAAGAATTAGGATAGGAAAGGGAAGGATTGCATCATGGTTGTAGCACTTTAGATTGCACACAGCTGTTCTGAAAGTCCATATCTTTCCACAGAAGTACAACACCAAGTGACACAACTTGAAGTTCTTTTCCCATCAGAATTTATCAGCGTAGCCAAGACACTGAATTGTCGTAGTAATATTCCATGTTTTCATTTTGGCAGTACATTAGGTACACCAAACAGTGGGACCATAATAACGTCTTCATCGCTCACGGTGGTGGACAGCATGTCGTGTCAACACCACGCTCTTACAAGGCACACCAACGTAGAATTAGTGCAAAACCAAAGATAGTGCTCCATGATCACTAGGATAAACAGGACAAATGGACATTGCAGTAATTCAGGGTAGTCAGCTTATGAGGTGAAGGACATCAAGTCACATAATATTGACAATTACAGACTTAATTAGTAGTTTGTGGCATTCATAGCCCAGTTATTGAACATTTCTGTACCAAGTATGTAGTATTACAGAAAAATGTTCATTAATCGTTTTACATAGAATCAGTAGCCTTCTTTTCCTAGTTACAAAGCATTATTAAATAATCGCATTCTTTCCAGTTACAAAGTATAGCATAGTTAATTAATTATGTGTCAGTTAATTAATCATTTGTCATTTCAATAGTAATAATCATTAGCCTTTTCCTAATTACAGTTAATTAATCATTTGTCAGTTAATTAATCATTTGTCATTCCAATAGTATTAATCATTAGCCTTTTCCTAATTACAAAGCATTATTAAACAGTCACATTCATTTCCAATTACAAAGTATGAACATTGAAAACAAGAGCTAATTAATGGCATAATTAATAACATAATTCGTTGATTGACATTAATTATTGGCACTCAGTGGCCAGCAAGTATTGAATAGAATCATCATTCAGTATTATTCAGATCATTACGAAGTCATTATTAAAAATCAGTTAATTACAGTCATAACATTAATAATCATGGGCATTATAAGTAATCATTACAATAAACAGTGTTCCTCATTCAGTAGTATTCAGATCGTTACAAAGTCATTATGAAAATCAGTTAATTACAGTCATAGCATTAATAATCATGGGCATTATAAGTAGTCTCATTACAATAAACAGTGGCAGTTATTAACTAGTGACAAAGCATTATTAAATATATATACTTTTTTGTATCATTAAGAAGTCCTTACTCAAGTGACATACTATTCAGAGCTGATCAGCATTACTCAGAACTTTCTCAAACTAGTGACATTATGTGGGACTGGTAATACATTTTTTTGTTAGCAATGCATTGCGATGGGATCGATAATTAATTGCTGAGGCATAACACTATTTGTTTTTGACCTATTGCTGCAAATGAGGATAGGTAACGTCATTCGTCATGAGTCAGCTGTAGCAAGGTTATGTAACAAGGCAGTATATGTGATCACATTTATAAATGATAAACACAAATGGGTAAAAAATAAAAACGCAAGTACTAGAACAGGTATAATAAGTAACAGGTTTAGTAAGTATCATGAAAAACTTCTCCTGAAAAAATATACAAAATGGATTATTGACCTGAAAGAAGAAACGCGCACTATGCTGAAAAGTAGTGAACTTCGAATTAACAGGTAGTGAAATGTGTATAAAAATGTGTTCCATAGCTGTCCTTTCCAAAACTTTCCGTCATCCTACTATGCAATATAACACCTGCTGTCAAAGCAAACTGCAACAAATACTTAAATAACTACGTAGCATAAATACATAACTTCAACATTATCCTCATCTGTCAAGAAAAAACTTCATTATTCATTATCCATATTATCAAAACTTCATTATTATCATCACCTGTAAAGAAAAACTTCATTATTCATAATACCATATCCTTCATCATTATTCATCAGTATTCATTATCATCTGCAAAAAATCACTTCATTACTCATTATACAACTATTCCTTATCTCTAGCATATTTCATCACTAAAACTAAGATGTGTAGTTCTGTCTGACAGCCTGCATCAATCACCTTGTATTCTGAAAGAAAAAATTAGTTAAGACTGCTATTCTACGATGAGTATAGTATATTCTTGTTAATGCTTGGTAATCCTGATCCATTTACTCTTTCTCATAAAGTTATTGCATCTCCTTTCGTTTATTCCGTAGGTGAAATTCCCGTTTCTGTTGAATTTATTTCTTACATACATCATTTCTTTCTGAAATTGATGAACAAAGATTAATGTCCTGCATTTAAATCATATACCCACTAAATAAAGACTGGTTTATGGTGACATATTTAAGGATACAGCATAACATGACAGAAAACGTAATATGTCAAAGACATTGACAGTGTTCAAAGCCAAAATGTACAGAGAATATCACAATGCAGCAGCAAAAATGTAAAACAGTCACGATGTTGAGATGTCATAAGGCAAAAAAAAAATGTCAAAGTCGACTGGTGTGTGTTATATCTTAACTATTTCACAGTGCATATAAATAAAACTGGAGTATAATCATACACACAAAAAAATGGAAAATGTGCACGGTCTGATGTGTAACGACAAGAAAAGCGACCTGCTAACTTTACCTTGCCGGGCACTTGCCAAGAAAAAATACGATAATCATCAGTAATTAGTCAGGTGAAATAATTGCATTAGTAAATGGCATCATAGTGTGTTGAATCATACAGTGGTTTCATTCAATAAACGGTTTAATGTTTGAGATATGGTGATTGCCTTTCGATTTTCTGGTTCTCAAAGTTTCGACGTGTACAACATTGGGGTGAGGGATGCTGCGAATCCGATACGGACCTGCGTATAGAAGTTCAAATTTACTGCACTTACCTTTTAATTTGCTGGATAAATAGTGTGTACGTATTTATATCTTCTGTCCAACGTGAAAGTCGCGGCGTGTACAAACCCGTTTTTGCTGTCTTCTCCGGCGCTCTGCGGCACGTTTGATGTTGTTCAGCGCAATGTCAATTATTTCGTGGTGTCTTAGTCGCCGACATTTGGGGAATTTTACTAATTCTTTAATTTTGTTTGCTGGTTCAACGTTTTTCAGTATAACAGACGGAGATAGCATAGTGGATTCATTTGGAATGGAATTAATTACGTCTTGGAATGAGAGTATGTGTGTATCCCAATCAATATGTCTTTTGTGGCAGTATATTCTACACAGTTTACCAATTTCTTTCATTAATCTTTCACAGGGGTTCGAAGAAGCGTGGTACTTGGATATATAAATCGGAGAAATGTTTCTGGCTCGTAACATGCGTGTCCATATGGTACTACGAAATTGAGATCCATTGTCAGAAATTACTTTCATCACATGCCCTACATGAGATAGAAAATGTTTTACAAATGCTTTCGAAACAGGTTTAGCAGTAGCTTTGCGTAATGGAGTGAAAGTAACAAATTTTGAAGTGAGCTCAACAGCGACAAAAATGTAGCAAAAACCTCTGTTAGTTCTCGGAATCGGACCAAAAATATCTACTGCGGCCATGTGTCTTAATTTAACAGGTATAATAGGATATAATGGAGGAATATGTGAAGTGGTGTCTGATTTAGCTTTCTGGCAAATTTTACAAGACGCTAAAACTCGTCGTATACGTTTCTCCATGTTGGTAAAATAACAGTTCTGTCTCAGTATAAGAAAACATTTTCGTGCTCCGTAATGTGCGTAACTTAAATGAGTGTACCAAATTAATTTGTTAACCAGTTCGTCAGGAATGCATAATAACCAATTGTTGCTGTCAGGATGAGAGCGGCGAAACAGAATGTCATTGCGTACAGTGTAGTGGTTTCTAATCGTAACATTATTCTTATCTTGCCAAAGCTGTTTAATTTCTTTCCACACATTGTCTTTATTTAGCTCTTGTGCTATGTCCTGTAATAACGATGAAATAAAGTTTTCAAATGCAACTTGCTGAATGTACATGACACTGAAATTTGTTTTGCAGAAGTTGGTTGCTACGTCTTGCTGATTGTTGCCGAGAGAACGCGATAGTGCGTCTGCTATAACATTTTGTGTGCCGGGAATGTGGACAATCGTAAAATTAAATTCTTGTAAATAAAGTTTCCATCTGCTTAATCTATCGTGCGTGAATTTGGCCGAAAGTAAAAATTGTATCGCTCTGTGGTCTGTGTAAACAGTGGTATGTCTGCCATAAAGAAAGTGCCTAAATCTCGTGAAAGCCCATATAACACATAATGTTTCAAGTTCTGTAACAGAATAATTTCGTTCAGCAGGTGACAGAATGCGACTTGCAAATGCGATGTTTTTAATTACTGTAGAACCAATTTCTTCAATTTCCTGGAAAATGTGTACGCCTAATGCGGTGTTAGAACTGTCGGTGGCAATGGAAAAATTTCTAGTAAGATCTGGGTGCGATAAAAGTGGTGCATTCAACAGAGCATGTTTCAGGTTCATGAATTCAGAATGTGCTTGCTTATACCAAGACCAAATAGTATTTTTACCTGTTAATTGGCATAATCTAGGCGTGTCTAAAGCGGAGTGATGAATAAATTTACGAAAAAAATTAATTAAACCCAAAAAACTGCGTAATTGCTTTTTTGTTGTAGGAACAGTAATGTCACGTAGAGCTTGAAGTTTTTCCGGATCTGGTGCAATGCCTTCTGCTGAAATTACGTGTCCAAGAAATTTTATGGAAGTTTTGCCAAAATGCGATTTACTGAGGTTAACTGTAAGTCCTTGTGCATGGAAAGTTTGTAACAGTTGTTCAAGAATCAGATTGTGTTCAGACCAGTTAGCTTCTGCAATAAGAATGTCGTCTACATACGTCGTAATTCTGTCCTTAATGCAAACGTGTGTCGGATGGCGTCAAAATTAATAACATTTTCGTGAAGAAGATTCTGCGTGTCAAAATTATTGCTTACGTTACTGGAATATGCAATCTGTGCTGTATCTGGTTAAAATCTATCGTATGTGTTATTATTTACGGGAGAATGTTGTGGCATATCGACTATTTGAACTGCTCTGTTATTTCGTACTGACGTATTACGCTATCGATGACACCTATTGTCTGTTTCATTCATGATTATTCGTTGTTGCTGATATTGTTGCTGCTCATAAGATCTACTGTTATTAAATGTACGCTGAAAATTGTCCTGATAATTTTTTTTTTTTTTTACGTCTGTCATGATAGTAATTTCTATACGGCGCATTGCGATGCGAGTTGAAGTAGTGTGTTGTCTGTACGTAGTTATTTCCTTGCTGCCATGCGTTGCTATTTGTTGGAGCTGGGACTATACGTGCACGCGGCGAAACATTAAAGTTTGGTTGACCTTGTAGACTACATTGTTGGTTAGGTATGCTAAGCGGTTGACTTTCATGTTATTGTGGTGAAAAGGTTTATTGTTACCAAAAAATGCGTTTGCTGTTACTAATAACTTTACACATACTGATGATTACGATTTTATCTGTTATTAAAATTACGGCGGTAGTTGTCATTACGGGAGTGCCTACTGAAAATTGTCACATTCGGTAAAAAATTTGTCATGTCCGGTTTTCATTACATATGTTTCTTAATTCTAGAAAGAGCAATAGTTAAAGAGCAGTTTTGATAGATATAAAGGATAGTAGAAGAAAAGGCAGCAGTGCAGAAAACTAAAGATGAAACAGCACTACTACAGCTCGGGGCCCTATGCTCGCTACGGCACATATTCATTAAAGCGTAATGAATCCCCTGAGGTCTTTTACGCACTGCAAATAATTTTTAGCTTTTGCGTTGCAGGCAATGGCGGTAAAAATTCAAAAGCAAATAGTTGTATCCATGTTAATTCTAGTTTCTGCATTATAGGCAATGCTGTTGTAAATACAAAAATAAATTGTCGCATCTGGTTCAAAGCTAGCTTCTGCATTACAGATAATAGCGGTGAATGTACAAAGATAAATTGTCGTATACAGTGTAAATCGTGTTCTGCCATTATTAAATTCCTTACATTTTCTGGCGGATAAAAATTGCTCGTAATCTACGTTCTCGTCACTGAATTTGAGAACACGTTCGGGTTTGTGTGTGAATCTGTTTGTCTGTGTCGTTTCGTACTTCAAGTTGCGTAGCTTTTCTGATTTTAAGTTACGTAGCTTTTCGGATTTTAATTCGCGTAATCTCTGTAAATTGTTCACATTATACACGCTGCGTGAGTCAGACAAATGTTCACAACGTGGCGGGTTCTGTGACGTATTGGTGACTGAAATAATTGTTAATTCTGTTACTTTAATACTTTCGTCAATTTGGTTGTTGTGTCGTTCACTTTTATTAACAAATTCCGTATTCACAGTGTGTGAAACTTCCAGTGACTTCAAATTAAACTCGTCGCGTATCTGTACTGCGTTTTTACGGCATTGTTCAGAGATTGCATTAATTTCGTGTATCTGTGATTCTGTTGTGCCTACACGTGTACTACTTAATTCTTGTGCAACAGTGCCAACTTCATTATTACTGTTATTAGCACAAGCCTTAGTATCCTCACGTAATTGTATTTTAGTGTCCTGACATTGTATGGTAACAGCTGTAATCTGTTCGCTAGCTTGTTTGTTCTGTTCATTAAGGTTATCGTGTTTTTCTCTCGGCTGTTTAATACCTTCAGAAAATTGTTTGTTCCGTTCTCTAAATTGTTTGTTCTCTTTTTCCAGTCGTTTGTTCTGCTCATCAAGTTTTTCATTAAGTTGTTTATAATCTTCCCTAAGTTGTTTGAAATTTTCATCAATTTTATTAAATTTTTTGTCCTGTTCACTAAGTTGTTGTTTGAGATCCGCATTATTATTGTCTTGTTTTTTATCTAGTTGTTTGAAATTTTCATCCATTTTATTAAATTTTTCATTAAACTGTTTAAAATTTTGCCGCAAAAATGCCATAATTGGATCCGATTCAAAATTAGCATTTCTATTCTCTGTGCTATTCAATTGTCGATCTGGAATTGTTTCGTTTTGCGTGACCATTTGGTCATTCTGTAATTTACAAAAAGGTTTGCCAGTTAAACATACACTGTCAGTCCCTATTTCGGAATTAAATAAATCCGTCGTACTTTCACTACACTGACCATTTTCATTCGAAAAATTTGTTTGTATGTTACTTATATTTTCCAAATCGGGTGTGTTAAGCTGGGCAGCGCTCATTACAATAGAGCGTCCCGCGTCATCGATTGTCGTCAAATCAACAGAGGACATAACCGAGTTCGTTTGTTCATCATTAAGATAAAAGTCATCATTAGTGGTTGGAATACACTGATTGTTAATGAACGCAGGATTGACATCATTACACTGCGTGTCACATGTCCTATCGGTAAAGTCGTTTGAGCCGGTAATTTCGCTCGTAATACCTCGCGATACACTATTCACAGTCTTTCGCGGCATTTTTTACAGCAGTCACAATTATTCACAAAACAAATAAGCACTATGCAAAAGCAACACACAAATACAACAGAGCAAACCAATTGTCGTTGATCTGTGGAAAGAAAGTCACAAGTTAATAAAAGCGTAGCGCCAAATCCTAATTATACTTAAGCAAATAAGAGCAGATATCTGACTGTCTTTCAAAAGATTCTCAACGAAATACGATCCTGGACTGGGTGTCGCCAAGTGTAACCTCCCCACAAAAATTTTAAAAGACTGTCAATATTATTTAAGAATGCTAATGGACATTGCGCTAAGTGTAACTTTCCCACAATGGAATCTACTGACAATGACAATTAAACAAAAATTAGCAATCTGACTCAAATATAAGTTCTTCACAAAAAATTAAGGTCAATTCAGTGATAAGAAAATTCAATTAAACCGAAATATCGGTCTTTGGCCCTGTGTAAAACAATCAGAATTAAAGTCTTACCTCATTGTAACTGGTAGTCAAATTTCTGCTCTTATTCGTGCGCACGGCTTGGAGGAACTGCATTGCAAATAATAATATTCCTTTTTTCTGTGATTTTACTGAAATTTTTCTTCAAAAGAAGTGGAATGAAATGGGAAGTGCAACGAAATCTTTAATTCAATAAAAAATTAAATTTTTGAAAAAATGCTTTTGAAATCAAAATTATTATTCGGGGACTTGTTGGAGATTAATTACAATAAATAAATTTTACATTATCTAATGATTATATTAATTAACAGTATACCTCATTCAGCATCTTGACCAGTGTTGCCGACCGCCTACATCACACAACCGCACTGGGCTGCTACTACTGACCGACCGCTCTGCATGACGACTACTAGCGTACTCCTCTACATTGCGACTACTACTAGCACTGCACTGCACGACTACTACTAGCGAACTGCTCGCAACTAAATCGAGCTACAGACTGAGTACTCCACGCAACTAAACAGAGCTACTGACTGAGAAACGCTCGCAACACTCGCGCGGTCAAGCGCCTACCTACTCTCTGGTCAGAGACGCTGCAATGTCTCGCCATCGCTGCTACGTTACATACGTGTTTCAACACGATACCACAGTTCATCAGGAATAGTGACTGGCGTATTGTGACGAGCCAGTTGCTCGGCCACCATTGAGTAGACGTTTTCAGTTGGTGAAAGATCTGGAAAATGTGCTGGCCAGAGGAGCAGTCGAACAATTTCTGTATCCAGAAAGGCCAGTACAGGACCTGCAACATACGGTCGTGCATTATCCTGCTGATATCTAGGGTTTTGCAGGGATCGAATGCAGGTTAGAGCCACGGGTCGTAACACTTCTGAAACGTAACGTTCACTGTTCAAAGTGCCGTCAATGTGAACAAGAGGTGACCGAGACCTGTAGCCAATAGCACCACATACCATCATGCCGGGTGATACGTCAGTATGGCGATGACGAATACACGCTTCCAATGTACGTTCACGGCGATGTCGCCCAACACTGATGCGACCATCATGATGCTGTAAAGAGAACCTGGATTCATCCGAAAAAATGACGTTTTGCCATTCGTGCACCCAGGTTCGTCATTGAGTACACCATCGCCGGTGCCTCTGTCTGTGATGCAGCGTCAAGGGTAACCGCAGCCATGGTATCCAAGCTGATAGTCCATGCTGCTGCAAACGCAGTCGAACTGTTCGTGCAGATGGTTGTTGTCTTGCAAACGTCCCCATCTGTTGACTCAGGGATCGAGACGTGGCTGTACGATCCGTTACAGCCGTGCTGATAAGATTCCTGTCATCTCGACTGCTGGTGATAAGAGGTCGTTGGAATCCAGCACGGCGTTCCGTATTACCCTCCTGAACCCACGGATTCCATATGCTGCTAACAGTCATTGGATCTCGACCAACGCGAGCAGCAATGTCGCGATACGATAAACCGCAATCGCGATAGGTTACAATCCGACCTTTATCAAAGTCGGAAACGTGATCGGACGGATTTCTCCTCCTTACACGAGGCATCATAAAAACGTTTCACCAGGGATCGCCGGTCAACTGCTGTTTGTGTGTGAGAATTCGGTTGGAAACTTTCCTCATGTCAGCACGTTGTAGGTGTCGCCACCGGCGCCAGTCTTGCGTGACTGCTCTGAAAAGCTAGTCATTTGCATATTACAGCATCTTCTTCCTGTCGGTTAAATTTCGCGTCTGTAGCACGTCATCTTCGTGGTGTAGCAGTTTTAATGGCCAGTAGTGTATTTTAGTACAGTTCCTTTGCTAAGGTTTCCACCATGCTGCTTTTGGACGCAGAATGCGACATATTTACGAACACCGGGAAAATTGTCGGGAGCCGCGGAGCAGTCGGTACCGCAATATAATCGCGCCACGTCTCGCTCTCGGCGGCCTTGTTGCGACCGCTGCTTCTAAAACGTGCACTCTGGCCGAACGCTCTGCTGCCACCATTATGCGCACCGCCGCACTTCCTCAAGTGCCGAGCAGCAAATCGCGCGTTTATAACGGCCCGTGGCGACAGGTGGAGTCGCAGCTGCCGGCCCAGGTTTACAGCGACGCAGGCGGCTAACGGCGTAATCCGGCACGCCGCGATTACGGCAGCCGTAATTTGCTTCTGAATCAGTCCCGGGCAAGTGTCGCAGATAAACAGGTTCGTTAGCGCGCCTCCCTCCCATTAAATGATTCCCCGTCCCGTCGCAGCTTGTGTTTCGACTCAGTTACTGTCGTGGGCTCCGTTTTATGAGCACCCTGCGCTCCGAGTAAGATCATAACGACTTGATATGTATCGCTTAGGTCATTAATTTAGCAGCTCCAATGCGAACGCTTAAGATTCCAACTACAGCCCTGGAATTTTCTGATTGCAAGTTTTAGTGTGATTAATACAATCGTAATATTATTTCCAAAATAAGATTTACTTATGTAATGTATTCCAATATTTTTCGTCCTTAACGACTGATTAGGACATGTTCTGAGGCATCAAGGCATCACCAATTTAGTATTGAAGGGCACCGTGGAGGGTGAAAATCGTAGAGGGAGACCTCTATTAAACGGATTCAGAAGAATTTAGGTTGCAGTAGGTACTGGGAGATGGAGAAGCTTGCACAGGATAGAATACCATGGAGTGCTGCATCAAACCAGTCTCTGGACTGAAGACCACAACAGCAGCAACAACAACAACAACCAATGAGTTGCTGTTAAATGGGTAACCCTGTCACGTTCTCTGGCAGCACGCATCCAAAGTTAAAGATAAAAGAACATTTCGATGTATAATGCTCACTGTAACAAATAATTTATATGTATTTCTATTAACTGAATTTCAAAAGGACACTTCATTTTGTGAGGAAAAAGATGATTATGAATTTTGCTATTATAAATGATTATTCAAAAAGTGTGAAATACTATCTGTGGTGGAGGGTGTGAAAATCGCCACAGAAGAAACGATATGTAATTAAAAATGTCAAAGACTGTACAAGAATTGGTTAAGATATAAATAGGCAATATATTGTAATAGAATCGCTTGTCTTCTGCACGGCCGGCCGCTGGTGGCCGATCGGTTCTAGGCGCTTCAGTCTGGAACCACGAGACCGCTACGGTCGCAGATTCGAATCCTGCCTCGGGCTTAGATGTGTGTGATGTCCTTAGGTTAGTTAAGTTTACGTAGTTCTAAGTTCTTGGGGACTGATGACCTCAGATGTTAAGTCCCATAGTGCTCAGAGCCATTTGAACCATTTTTCTTCTGCACGGACTGAATGGGAGAGGAACCCGTGACGTTGCATTAGGCTCTTAGGTAGTTTTCATTTGTCATAAGTCGATGATCGACGCCATTTGTAGCTGGTAGTGTAAAAGGTGTGTAAAGATTTTAATGGTTTCTATTAAAATATATTTATCTAGTAAAATCTGTTTGTCAGAATTACTGCAAAGTTCGCACCTGACATTACCCATTTTATTTAAGAAATTTCAGCACTTTATTGGATATCGCTGGCGGTGCGGAGCTGCGCCGCGAGCGAGCAGTCTGCAGCAGTGGCAGATTTAAATATACGACCGCAATAACGACCACATCCTAAAAAGGGTACAGGTAGAGGTGAAGGAAAATAATGAAGTGTTTCTTTTCACAGCATTCCAGGAGCAGAATAAAAAGGGATAGTAGATTTTATCTCGTGCATTCACAGGTGGATACAAGCTGCAGCTTTTGAAAATTTTCATTCAAAAAAGTGATAAATTCTGAACATATCGTAAAGTGTATTTAAAAGTGGATAATTTTCATGAGAGCTTAGCAATATAAAAAAAAGAAGACATTTTCGTATAGGAAAGATAGTCTTATGCTTCAAAGCTAGTCGTGGTATATCCAGTTAAACAAAAATCCACTGCAATGTGAAAATGTTTGCTAAGTTCGATGGACAATAATATTTTCGTTCTTGCACAAACAGCTTAAGTACTTGAATAAAAGTAAAACTTGAATAATTATTTTGGAATATTCGAAGAAATTCATTTTCATTAATGTGCAACAGGATATTTCATTCGTAAAGTAATAATCACAAATGAAAAATTTATTGCAACCTTTCATTTCTTATGTCCATCCATGTATATGTTAAGTTCAATTCAACGGTTTCCCAATCAAATTAAACGCAAAAAGCAAAGAAAGTTTAAAGCCTGACGGTCAACTCCCGAATGATTAAAACAGACAGCATCGCAGTAAAACCCAAGCTGAGATACTATTTCTTTTAGGCTCGGCATTATTCTGCCCAGCAACACAATGGTTGGTACTAAACAAGCACTACCTGCCCACTGAATTGTTACGAAACATGATATAAAGTGAATTTACACTGCCTGGTAAAAAAAACTGTAGCACCGAGAATGAGACGAGGAAATGAAATGAATTTTCAAGGGTTTCAGAGATTACAGAATCTAGAAAGGAAAATTCGAAATATTTCCAGCGAACAGTTAAGTATGGGAGTCGAAGCCCGCACGGTTAGCCGTGTGGTCTAACGCACTGCTTTCAGGGCGAGTTAAGGCGCTTTTCCATCTGCCTCGGCGAATGCGGGCTGGTTCACCTTATTCCACCTCAGTTGCACTATGTAGCCGATTGCTGCGCAAACCCTTTCTCCACGTACGCGTACTCCAAAATTACTCTACCACGCAAACATTGCGGTTACACTCTTCTGCTGTGAGACGTTTCCGGCAGGGCGATCCACTGGGGGGGGGGGGGGGGGGGGGGGGCGAACCTCAAAATAACAATGGGTTCGGTGGGGTGAGTGGAGTGGTGTAGCTTGTAGTGGGGTTGTGAAACACTGAGGGCTACGGCGGGGACGAAGCCTCTCCGTCGTTTCTAGGTCCCCACTTCCATTCAATACAATACCATACAAATGGGAATCGCAGCCTATCGATACAGCCGAAGCCAGCGCCTCGAAGATTCCTGCAGGCGCAGCGAGCTGTACTATGATTATCGCCCCCAATGAAGAACCTCCATGCTTCTGACCAATGAAGACCGCCAGGACGGTGTTGAAAGCGGCGTGCTCTTGGGTACAAGTCCTCTAGTTCGAGATTACTTCTAGTCCCTAGTTGGCGCCGAACATTACACATGCCCAAGTGGCAAACAGTCTCTGAAGCAAATCAATGTAACAACCAAATTAACAAGAAATCGAAGCGAAATAACAGAAAACTTGATCGCATGAACTTATAACGTTGTTAAGTACCGTTAAAATATCTGGTGACATCACGTGCTCGATGTAGTAGCTGTTTCAGTCAGTGCCGGCAGTCTGCGCGCTGACGTTTAATCTGGTGCACTGTCGTCGATTATAGCTGAGTTGACAGTTCGCTCTACCGGCAAACATTGTATAAAACATTTAACCTTAAGTTAAGACAGAAAATGACTTTAGATGAAGCTTAACCTGGAAATCTGTGCTGAATAAACTTTAATCCCAGACCATATCGCTGAGAACTAGGAAAATTCGCAGTTCAAAATCAGGTTCAACTCTAATGGTGACTTTATACTGTAGTGACACAGCGATTCATGGCTTTTCTTTTTAATAAATACCAACTGAAATAAAAAACGTAGTTATGAACACAAAACATGGTAAGTAAATATGTGACTATACCATTTCCACGCCGCTGACGATCAAAATACTTTTTTTTTTTTTTTGTTTTTTATCTGGAAGGTTAGCTTAAGGAAATTATCGTGTGTACTTAATGATCAATCTCGTAACAGCTCTTGGAAGACGACACGTAATTTATGCGATTAGTTATGTGTTTTTTAAAATAGTTGTGTGCAGCCGCTATTACATTTTATGTAATATTAATTTTTTAAGTGTGTTATATGGTATCACATAATAGTACATTGAACTGAATCTCAATAGAAGAAATGCAAGTAGTTTTAAAAAGTATGAAACAAAGAAATGCATATGGACCAGATGGTATTAATATGGAACTTTTAAAATATTAGCCTCCTAAACTCAGCCTCGAAAAAGTTTGCAAAAATCGTCAGTAATCGTTTAAGAATCATAAAAGACACTCTCCTAATTCTGGAGCCGCCGTTCATGCAGTGATAACATATTTACGTTAAAAAATTTAAACTAGCTGCACAAATAGCTTTAATGCTTTTCACAGCGGGAACAGAAAGAAACAATGGGACATAAAGTCTAATGGTGGATATCCTATACATCTTAATGAAGCTATTAAAATCTCATAAAAATAATAATAAAAGTAGGCAGTAATGAAGCTGAAGAAATGACTACAGGTAAGGGTCTGAAACAAGACTACAGCCTGTCACCAAAATTATTTTGATTAAAAACTGGAAGTAGGAAGTAAATTTGGGTATACAGATTAATACACTACAGGCCATTAAAATTGCTACATCAAGAAGAAATGCAGATAAGTTTTCTTTAATTTACGTCTATGGTCACAATCTTTTTTGTTTAACAGATTACCGGTTTCAGTCTTTAATGACCATCATCAGATCTGTTTCATAAAAACATAGTCCTAAAGTACTGCAGCCATAGTGGCATCGACAAGTGTTAAATGCGGAATCAGCACTGCATTTAACATTTGACGATGCCACTATGCCTCAGTACATTAGGACTTTGTTTTTAAGAAACAGATCGGATGATGGTCATTAAAGACCGAAACCGGTAATCTGTCAAACAAAAAAGATTGTGACCATAGACGTAAATTGAAGTAAACTTATTACATATACGGGTCACTGTGCTTTTTCGCGACGATGTCGCAGCTTGAGAAATGCAGATGATAAACGGGTATTCATTGGACAAATATATTATACTAGAACTCACATGTGATTACATTTTCGCCGGCCTTGGTGACCGAGCGGTTCTAGGCGCTCAGTCCGGAACCGCGCTGCTGCTACCGTCGCAGGTTCGAATCCTGCCTCGGGCATGGATGTGAGTGATGTCCTTAGGTTAGTTAGGTTTAAGTAGTTCTAAGTTCTATGGGACTGATGACCACAGATGTTAAATCCCATAGTGCTCAGAGCCATTTGACCCATTTTCGATTACATTTTCACGCAATTTGGGTGCATAAATCCCGAGAAATCAGTGCCCAGAACAACCACCTCTGGCCGTAATAACGGTCTTGATACGCCTTGGCATTGAGTCAATAAGAGCTTGGATGGCATATACAGGTACAGCTGCCCATGCAGCTTCAACACGATACCACAGTTCATCAAGAGTAGTGACTGGCATATTGTGACGAGCCAGTTGCTCGGCCACCATTGACCAGACGTTTTCAATTAGTGAGAGATCTGGCGAATGTGCCGGCCGAGGGCAGCAGCCGAACATTTTCTGTATCCAGAAAGGACCGTACAGGCCCTGCAACATGCGGTCATGCATTATCCTGCTGAAATGTAGGGTTTCGCAGGGATCGAATGAAGGGTACAGCCACGGGTCGTAGCACATCTGAAATGTAACGTCCACTGTTCAAAGTGCCGTCAATGCGAACAAGAGGTGACCGAGACGTGTAACCAATGGCACCCCATACCATCACTCCGGGTGACACGCCAGTATGGCGATGACGAATAGACGCTTCCAATGGCCGTTCACCGCGATGTCGCCAAACACGGATGCGACCATCATGATGCTGTAAACAGAACCTGGATACATCCAAAAAGTGACGTTTTGCCATTCGTGCACCCAGGTTCGTCGTTGCGGGTTCGTCGTTGAGTACACCATCGCAAGCGCTCCTGTCTGTGGTGCAGCGGCAAGGGTAACCGCAGCCAAGGTCTCCGAGCTGATAGTCCATGCTGCTGCAAACATCGTCGAACTGTTCGTGCAGATGGTTGTTGTCTTGCAAACGTCCCCATCTGTTGACTCAGGGATCGAGACGTGGCTGCACGATCCGTTACAGCCATGCGGATACGATGCCTGTCATCTCGACTGCTAGTGATACGAGGCCGTTGGGATCCAGCACGGCGTTCCGTATTACCCTCATGAAGCCACCGATTCCATATTCTGCTAAGCCATTGGATATCGACCAGCACAAGCAGCAATGCCGCGTTAGGATAAACCGCAAACGCGATACGCTACAATCCGACCTTTATCAAAGTCGGAAACGCGATGGTACGCATCTGTCCTCTTTGCACGAGGCATCACAACAACGTTTCACCAGGCAACACCGGTCAACTGCTCTTTGTGTATGAGAAATCGGTTGGAAACTTTCCTCATGTCAGCACGTTGTAGGTGTCGCCACCGGCGGCAGCCTTTTGTGAATGCTCTGAAAAGCTAATCATTTGCATATCACAGCATCTTCTTCCTCTCGGTTAAATTTCGCGCCTGTAGCACGTCATCTTCGTGGTGTAGCAATTTTAGTGGCCAGTAGTGTAGAAATTAAAATGTTAGCATCCTCATATACTCAGATGATGTTACCATATTGGAAGAGAGTGAAGATGAATCACATACAGTGAGCTATAACTTAAATCAGGTGGGGAAAAGTGAATTTAACCTTCGAATATCAAGAAAGAAAACTAAAATCATGGTTCATTATGAGAAATAGCCCACCGCACTCAAAAATCATAATAAATAATACACAATTTAAGCAAATCTGCAACTTTAATTTTTTAGGATGTTATGTAAGCTATGATATGGACAAAGGATGTTACGTAAACTATGATATGAACAAGAACATAGAAAATAAAATTGAAAAATATCGATCAATTTGTGGAATGATAAACAAATGTTCCAGAACAAAGTAGGAAGGAAACAAAGAAAGTGAGTCACGCATCCATAAAAAAAAAGAGATTAAGCGAAATACAAGTAGCAGAAATAAGATTTCTCAGGAAAATGAGGTGTTATCAGGGATAATCTATAGGAAATGGAGATATCTGGAATGTACTAAACATCTATAATATTAATGAAAATACTGAACAAAACAAAACATTGTGGAAACATCACTTACAAAGAAGGATTGCGGAAAGAATCCCACGTCTGGCCATGCTGTACCAATCAATATGAAGAAGGTACGTAGGAAGACTCAGAATGAGGGTGTAGTTAAAAGTGAAGGCGGAATAGGTACAAGTGCCTAAGCCGTGAAGGGCAGGAAAAAGAGGAAGAAGAAGAAGAAGAAAAAGAAGAAGTGCCAAGTATTTTAGGCACCCTAGACAGACTAAATTCAGATTCTTTCCCTATCATCAGGTAAACTAGAACCTAGAAAAAAGTGTAACCTAAACGCAAATGGCACCTCAAATGATGAGAAATTGAAAAAAAAGAAACAATGGCAAAAGCTTTCGCAGCGTTTTAATGTTAATTCAAAGCGACCAACATACTGTCAATAAAGGAAGTTGATACGACTCTTTAAAATTTCACATTCGGACGGCGTGTTGGGGTCGGGACAGCGCGCCGCCGGCTGCGATCTATGCAGACACCTGACGCAGGGAGAGACGAGGCTCCCGCTGAAAAACTACATCGTTAATTCTTAATGGGAGCCGCGGCTGAAAAGCGAAAGCCGCGCTCCAGCGGCCTGATAAACATGGCCGCACGCCGTCACATTCAGCGCCGTCGTAATTAAAGGCCGGGGGATGAAAACAGAACGGGAGCGCGCGGCGCCGCGACGGCTTTTGTGAGCCGGGGGCGGCTTTGTGGGGTGGCAAGGCGCGACATGGCTCGCGGGGAGGGTGTGATTTTCATTCCCACCCCCACCGCCCCAATCCGGGCTAATGCCCGCGCGCTTTCCTGTTACCACCTTCGCATCGTCATCCGGGACGAGTTAAATCACACCTGTATTAATCTGTATTTTAACAGCCCTGATCGTAAACAAGATTTAGCTTTACGACGCGTTTCGACCTTTTATGGCCATCATCAGGCTTTACTAATATACAGCCGGATACGGTACTCGTCGTAATCTCATATCCGAGTACGTCAGTAGTTGCATACAGTTTGTTTAGAAACGTTTCCACAGGAACACATACAGGGGATAGGCAAAATAATGTGAACAGTGGTAGTAACGGAATGGTTGTGTTTGACGCACGTGTCGCGCTGGACTGTGCGTGTTCAGTACGAACTAGGTTCAAATGACTCTGAGCACTATGAGACTTAACTTCAGAGGTCATCAGTCCCCAGAACTTAGAACTAGTTGAACCTACAAACCGAAGGACATCACACACATCCATGGCCGAGGCAGGATTCGAACCTGCGATCGTAGCGGTCGCGCGGTTCCGACTGAAGCGCTTACAACCGCTCGGCCACTCTGGCCGGCAGTACGGACTAGGAATCAGTGCAGGTTGCTTACGTGTAGTACACATTTCGTATTTGCCTTCAGAGGCCGAGGTCGACTTGCAATGAAACGCCTCAAAGGGTTCCAAATATGGCAGATCGTGGGAGCCCGATTAGCTGGGGCATCAGTAACCAAGACAACCAACTTATTGAATGTTTCAAGAGCAACTGTCTCAACAGTCATAACAGCCTAACAAAACATGGGAAGACGTCATCGTGTAAACGTAATAGTGAGTGCAAATCAAAACTGAATGAGAGATCGCCGTACGCTAACATGAATTGTGCCAAAACAACACAAAACTACGGCCGCTAAAGTGACTACAGATCTCAACAGGCATCGTCGAGACCCCGTATTTATCGACACTGTCCGACGAGAACTCCATAAACCGAATATTCGTGGACGAGCTGCTAAATCTAAACCATTAGTGACGAGAACCAACGTAAAGAAGCGTAAAACATGGTGTCAGGAGCATAAAACGTGACGGCTGATCAATGGAAACACATCATGTGGTCGACGAATCAAGGTTTTCGTCATTTCCAACATCGGGCAAAGTTTACGTCTAGAGAGCGCCAAAAGAAGCTTACAGTCTTGATTGCTTGATTCAAACGGTTAACCACGGAAGTGGAAGTGTGATGGTGTGGGTAGACATATCATGATATTCTGCTGGTCCCATCATTACTTCCAAAGGCCGTGTTACAGCCAACCATTATGTGAACATTTTAGGTGATCAGGTCCACCCCTTGATTCAATTGTTGTTCCCCAACAATGATTCCGTATTTCAGGACTATAATGCACACATTCACACAGCCAGGACAGCACAGTCGTGGCCGGCCGTTGTGGCCGAGTGGTTCTAGGCGCTTCAATCCGGATGCGTGCTACTGCTACGGTCGCAGGTTCGAATCCTGCCTCGGGCATGGATGTGTGTGATATCCTTTGGTTAGTTAGGTTTAAGTAGTTCTAAGTCTAGGAGACTGATGACCTCAGATGTTAAGTCCCATTGTGCTTAGGGCCATTTGAACCATAGTACAGTCGTGGTATGACGAGCATGCAACTGAATCGAAGCGTCTTTCCCTGACTAAACATTATCGAACCCTTGTGGGCGGTATTGGAGCGCAGACTCCGGAGCAGATTTTCGCCTCCCTTGTCACTACAGGAGTTTGAAGAGGTTCTTATCACGACTAGCATAACATTCCACTGGAGACAATGCAATAGTTATATGCCAGTATTCCAAGTAGAATCGCAGCTCTATTACGGGCAAATGGGGGTCCAACCCCGTATTAATAAACCATATCCAATTAAGTACAGGTGTTCACATTACTTTGCCTATCCACTGCATGTGTTAATCAACAGGGTGTTCAAAAATTCAACTGCAAAAGTGATAAATATTATGGCGGATTTCGTTAGGCGACAGTGCGTGGGAACGACTATTGAGGGAGAACACTAAGGATGTATAAGTAAAGGAAAATAGAGTAAAACCGTGTATGCGGCCAGACTGGGTAGTTTCAGATTTTCGTGACTAGTGCTGCCATTGGTCTGATAACACTCACAACTACTAGCAATCGTCATTCTGCGAGTCGTAAGTAACCGTCAGTAGCGGCCGCGCGTTACTTTCCCTTCTACACATTTTTAAAGATTTTGCTGCAATTTTCTTCGATGATGGTGCATCTTGGAGCAGTGTCTTGGAGAAAAATTTCGATTAAGCGAATTTTTCAGTGTATTTCAATGTTTTTATGATGCACATTATGTGAATTCTGACTTTCTAGCTCCGTGCTTTGTGCAATCTCACACTATGGGACAAAATCGGATATAACTGGTGCAGTAAAACCACCCTGGGAAAAGTGTCTAATTCCACCTCAAAAGATTTATTTGATAGAAATTACCGATTGCAGAAAGGGAAAAGTAGCCATACTGACATCCACTACTAACTAAAACAATTTTAAAGTTGAAGAAAAATCCAGGACATATAAAGAAGAAAAGAAACGATGAAAACGAGAGCTTTTTATGAGGCAATAAGAGAAGGCGAAGAAGCAGAAAACACCAGGTGGAAAGACTTGACTAACTCAAAAAAAAACTGAAAAGGCGGGATTCTTCGACTTCATCAGGCGAAGAAGACCCAGACGAAACATGCATATTTTGTAATGGGCTGTATTCAGACTCGATATCAAAGTAGGGGTGGATCGAGCGTCCATCTTGTCGTGTCTGGGCTCATAAACAATGTTCCAGTGCTAAGGAAGAGGATAACTACTCCGTCTGTGATTTCTGTTCTCAATAAAGTGTGTTATCTGTTTTTTATTACGAGTAATTACTAAGAACTTTTTCTATTTCAGTGAAATATTTAGAATTCTTCAGAAATTCAAATTTGTTAAAAACTACTTTGGGTATCAAAAGATTTGTCGTATCGTTTGGTAGTATATTTAGGGATATTTTTTCACATATTTTTTTGCAGCAAAATAAAACATTTTTCTTATCTTCAAGTGTTCCACATGGGTGGGGCAAAATCGGTTTCTTGTACCTAACTAGGTTTATTATTTTTCATACTGTGATGGTTTATTTTAAGCTGAAACAGAACTGTTATTATGTTTTGAATATGTAAGACATCTGAATAACATTAATTTGGAATCTTCTTTTATTGATCACTAAAAGTAATCTACTGGGTGATCAAAAAGTCAGTATAAATTTGAAAACAGAATAAATCTCGGAATAATGTAGATAGAGAAGTACAAATTGACACACATGCTTGGAATGACATGAGGTTTTATTAAAACCAAAAAAATACAAAAGTTCAAAAATGTCCGACAGATGGCGCTTCATCTGATCAGAATAGCAATAATTAGCATAACAAAGTAAGACAAAGCAAAGATGATATTCTTTACAGGAAATGCACAAAATGTCCACCATCATTCCTCAACAATAGCTGTAGTCGAGGAATAATGTTGTGAACAGCACTGTAAAGCATGTCCGCAGTTACGGTGAGGCACTGGCGTCGGATGTTGTCTTTCAGCATCCCTAGAGATGTCGGTCGATCACGATACACTTGCGACTTCAGATAACCCCATAGCCAATAATCGCACGGAATGAGGTCTGGGGACCTGGGAGGCCAAGCATGACGAAAATGGCAGCTGAGCTCACGACCATCACCAAACGACGCGCGCAAGAGATCTTTCACGCGTCTAGCAATATGAGGTGGAGCGCCATCCTGCATAAATATCGTACGTTCCAGGAGGTATTTATCAGCCGGGCTGGGGATGATGCGATTCTGTAACATATCGGCGTACGTCTCACCCGTCACGGCAGAAGTTTCAAAACCAGAATCACGCATTTCCTCGAAGAAAAAAGGCCCGATAACGGTAGATGTGGTAAATCCAGCCCATACCGTGACTTTCTCGTCGTGCAATAGAGTTTCCACGACAGTTCTAGGATTTTCGGTAGCCCAAATTCTGCAGTTGTGGGCGTTGACAGACCCTCGGAGCTTGAAATGAGCTTCGTCGGTCCACAACACGTTACTCAACCAATCGTCATCTTCCGCCATCTTTTGAAACGCCCACACCGCAAATGCCCTCCGCTTCACTAAATCGCCAGGTTACAGCTCATGATGGCGATGGATTTTGTACGGATAGCATCGGAGGGTACGCCTCAGTGCCAACCAAACAGTAATGTATGGAATGCCGGTGCGACGTGCGACTGCACGAGCGCTGACTTCCCGTGCATAGACGAACCCGCTACAGTCTCCATTTCTGCCCGAACTGTCTCAGCAGAATTACGCCTTGTGCTCGTTCGGCCACTCCGGGGTCTATCGTCTAAACAACCCGTGGCTTCGAACATCGAAATCATTCTCGCCACAGCTGCATTTGTCAACGGACCTTTATTTACCCTTAGAATCCCCTTCCTATGGCGATAGGATCGTAACGCTGAACTAGCACATTCCCCATTCTGATACTACAGCTTCACTAAAAGGGCCTTTTCAGGAAACTTCAACATCCTGTGACTGCTGACGCATCTGATTCTCTCTCTCATTACAGCTCCATTTATACACGATTGTCACGCGGATTCACTGACGTTTATCTGTCCAGCGCCATCTGTCGGACATTTTGTGAACTTCGTTTCTTTTTCTCTTTTTTTGGTTCTAATAAAACTCCATGTCATTCCAAGAATGTGTGTCAATTTTCACCTCTCTATCTACATTATGCCGTGGTTTATTAAGTTTTCAAATTTATGCTGACTTTTTGATCACCCGGTGTATGAATTATAAGTTAAGGTGCCCGGTTTAATCCCTCCCCCGTAGCGAATGAGATAAACAAAAATGACCTACTTCTATCTTCTTTGTACGTACATTAGTGTGTTGTTGAAAATCCACGTGCAACGTTTATTCGAGGTCATCAGATACAGTTTGCAGTACATATGCGGACCCATCCGTGAGCGACTACATTCTTGGGCGTTAGAAGTTGCCTCCACGACTCAGGTGCTCAATGTGCACTCTGTTGTTGCAAAAGCACTGCCAATGTTAGTGGAGGAGCTGCCCCTACGTATCAGAGGTTTGTATTTCCGGCATGACGGGGCCTTGGTGCACTTCGCAGGACCGGCAGGTGCGGTATTAACCCGGCAATCGGTGGTGTAACAGCGAAGAGCTGCGTTCAAGAACATTTAACAACTCTCTGTGATATATTTTGTATAAATAAATGAACTATTGTTTTCCGTCTACGTCTTCTGTTTTACCTCTTCTTTAGACAGGATGCCTTTTCCATTACAGCACCGGCCGCTGTGGCCGAGCGGTTCTAGGCGCTTCAGTCCGGAACCGCGCTGCTGCTACGATCGCAGGTTCGAATCCTGCCTCGGTCATGGATGTGTGTGACGTCCTTAGGTTAGTTAGGTTTAAGTAATTCTAGGTCTAAGGGACTGATGACCTCAGATGTTAAGTCCCATAGTGCTTAGAGCAATTTGAACCATTTTGACCCTCTACAGTTGCAGCAAGCATTTTAGAATATTAAAATTTATGCAGATATCGTAAAATATATTTAATTTAATTCAGTCAGCTGTTCTAATAAATGAATTAACTTTAACAACCCCGGTATTAAATAAATGTCCATGTTTCTCGGTATAGCTCGAGATGGCCATATGCCGATACAAAGAGGTGCATTTGCACAAGCTACGACATTTGGCCAGCAGAAATTGACAAAGCTGTTTGTGCTAATCGTATGGCCAAAATATCTCAGAATCTCGTCTTCTCGAACGTTTAGTTCGGGGATTTCAAAGTCCGATGCATTCAAATTATTGTGCCATTATTTCAGTTTCAAATAGTACGGTCAAGGCACCCTTTTGTTAAAAAAACAGGCAACGGCACAACTGCTAATATTTTCTCAGTAAGATTACGGGTCTTCCAGCCAGCCCCACGCACTTACACCATTCCGTAAGTAAGATGCTTCTTTATATCTGATTCTCCCATTTGAAATAAGTTATACGAGAATGAGATTTTCACTCTGCAGCGGAGTGTGCGCTGATATGAAACTTCCTGGCAGATTAAAACTGTGTGCCCGACGGAGACTCGAACTCGGGACCTTTGCCTTTCGCGGGCAAGTACTCCACCAACTGAGCTACCGAAGCACGACTCATGTCCGGTACTCACAGCTTTACTTCTGCCAGTACCTCGTCTCCTACCTTCCAAACTTTACAGAAGCTCTCCTGCGAACCTTGCAGAACTAGCACTCCTGAAAGAAAGGATATTGCGGAGACATGGCTTAGCCACAGCCTGGGGGATGTTTCCAGAATGAGATTTTCACTCTGCAGCGGAGTGTGCGCTGATATGAAACTTCCTGGCAGATTAAAACTGTGTGCCCGACCGAGACTCGAACTCGGGACCTTGGCCTTTCGCGGGCAAGTGCTCCACCAACTGAGCTACCGAAGCACGACTCACGTCCGGTACTCACAGCTTTACTTCTGCCAGTACCTCGTCTCCTACCTTCCAAACTTTACAGAAGCTCTCCTGCGAACCTTGCAGAACTAGCACTCCTGAAAGAAAGGATATTGCGGAGACATGGCTTAGCCACAGCCTGGGGGATGTTTCCAGAATGAGATTTTCACTCTGCAGCGGAGTGTGCACTGATATGAAACTTCCTGGCAGATTAAAACTGTGTGCCCGACCGAGACTCGAACTCGGGACCTTTGCCTTTCGCGGGCAAGTGCTCCACAAACTGAGCTACCGAAGCACGACTCACGTCCGGTACTCACAGCTTTACTTCGGGCACACAGTTTTAATCTGCCAGGAAATTTCATATCAGCGCACACTCCGCTGCAGAGTGAAAATCTCATTCTGGAAACATCCCCCAGGCTGTGGCTAAGCCATGTCTCCGCAATATCCTTTCTTTCAGGAGTGCTAGTTCTGCAAGGTTCGCAGGAGAGCTTCTGTAAAGTTTGGAAGGTAGGAGACGAGGTACTGGCAGAAGTAAAGCTGCGAGTACCGGACGTGAGTCGTGCTTCGGTAGCTCAGTTGGTGGAGCACTTGCCCGCTAAAGGCAAAGGTCCCGAGTTCGAGTCTCGGTCGGGCACACAGTTTTAATCTGCCAGGAAGTTTCAAGTAATACGAGGGTTGGAACCTAAATAGTGGCAACTATTTATTCACAACCGATACAAAAGAGTAAAGAGTTACATGTTTTCACCTGTTACTGTCCTTCAAAGTAGTCATCAGCGTTGTGTAGAACCCGTTGCCAGCGATGTGGAAGGCGCAGTATACCGTTAGCAGAACCTGTTCAGTTGATGGTGCGAATGGAGCAGTCTACTGCCTGTCGAATCTCTGGAACAGTTCTGAAGCGAATGCCGCGAAGTGGCTCCTTCATCTTCGGAATCAAACCAAAGTCACAAGGACTTACGTACGGGGAGTATGGTGGGTGGTACAGTACTTCCCAGTCCCATCGACCGAACAGAGCAGCCACAGCTTGCGCTGTGTGCGCCCGCGCATTGTCGTGCAAAATGGTGGGTGGGCTTCGCAGAAAGTGTCGCCGCTTCTTACGCAAAGCTACTCGCAGTTGATGCTCCGAACAGTAATACTGTGCATTGAAGGTCTGATGTGAAGGAACGTAATGCGTTAGGATAACACCATCACAGTCGTACACGAGAATCACCATAACTTTCAGCATATTGGGGCTCTGAAGACTTTGAACACAATGTCGTGTTGTACGACCTCTGGCACATTCAGTCTTGATCCAACTCCGTTGTTCCTGTTTCGAAAACATAGTGACACCGTTATGTTAGACCGCTCGCTCACAAGTGACAGTTTCCCTCGACTGTGCGCTCGCCGGTGAGGTGGGACGGGCGAGTCCATTTGCTCGGAGGTAAGGTGGAAATGTCAAGAAGGTGTGCTATCTGCGACAATAATAGATTCCATTGCGTAGTGTCTCCACAGCAGTGTTGCCACTATTTAAGTTACAACCCACGTTTTAAAATCACAAATTCCGAAAACCAATATCCAACCGCTAAACCTTTCTCGAAATAGTTTGGCAAAAATCACTTCCCTCTTTCCATGGCATAAACTGGCGAAATACGGGAGGGAGAAAGATACAGATATATCGCATCGCCCTGGGAGGATATGTATATTGGCTTGCAAGATCCGCAGATCTGACTCCATTACATCTACATCTACATGACTACTCTGCAACTCACATTTAAGTGCTTGGCAGAGGGTTCGTCGAACCACAATCATACTATCTCTCTACCATTCCACTCCGGAACAGCGCGCGGGAAAAACGAACACCTAAACCTTTCTGTTCGAGCTCTGATTTCTCTTATTTTATTTTGATGATCATTCCTACCTATGTAGGTTGGGCTCAACAAAATATTTTCGCATTCGGAAGAGAATGTTGGTGACTGAAATTTCGTAAATAGATCTCGCCGCGACGAACAACGTCTTTGCTGTAATGACTTCCATCCCAATTCGCGTATCAAATCTGCCACATTCTCTCCCCTACTAAGTGATAATACAAAACGAGCTGCCCTTTTTTGCACCCTTTCGATGTCCTCCGTCAGTGGTTGGCTCTGAGCACAATGGGACTCAACTGCTGAGGTCATTAGTCCCCTAGAACTTAGAACTAGTTAAACCTAACTAACCTAAGGACATCACAAACATCCATGCCCGAGGCGGGATTCGAACCTGCGACCGTGGCGGTCTTGCGGTTCCAGACTGCAGCGCCTTTAACCGCACAGCCACTTCGGCCGGCCCCCGTCAATCTCACCTGGTAAGGATCCCACACGTCGCAGCAGTATTCTAACAGAGGACGAACGAGTGTAGTGTAAGCTGTCTCTTTAGTGGATTTGTTGCATCTTCTAAGTGTCCTGCCAATGAAACGCAACCTTTGGCTCGCCTTCCCCACATTATTATCTACGTGGTCTTTCCAACTGAAGTTGTTCGTGATTTTAACACCCAGGTTCTTAGTTGAATTGACAGCCTTGAGAATTGTACTATTTATCGAGTAATCGAATTCCAACGGATTTCTTTTGGAACTCATGTGGATCACCTCACACTTTTCGTTATTTAGCGTCAACTGCCACCTGCCACACCATACAGCAATCTTTTCTAAATCGCTTTGCAACTGATACTGGTCTTCGGATGACCTTACTAGACGGTAAATTACAGCATCATCTGCGAACAACCTAAGAGAACTGCTCAGATTGTCACCCAGGTCATTAATATAGATCAGGAACAGCAGAGGTTCCAGGACGCTTCCCTGGGGAACACCTGATATCACTTCAGTTTTACTCGATGATTTGCCGTCTATTACTACGAACTGCGACCTTCCTGACAGGAAATCACGAACCCCGTCGCACAACTGAGATCTCTTTCTCGGGGCTACGTGAAAACCGAATGACATTCTACATCTGCACTGGCAGGAAATTCTTAGAGTTGCCACACACTTACAGTACACGCCACATATTTTCTATTAAATATGGGGGCACTGCCATGTTGATACCGCAATTGCGCTCTAGTTAAAGGCGCTCATTTTGGACGTTTACTGCATGACTGATCAGAACAGTAAAGGACAGAAACATTGTTTTGTTCTCAAGCACAACGAGAGACCTTCTGGTTACTTAGAACTCGAGCAATATGGGTTTCCGACTCCAGGTTACTTAACGAAACACAAGGGCCGCTGATTAAACAATTAGGACGCTTTTCCTGAAAGCAGTTTGGTTTTATTCAGGATTCCAATACACTATTATTCCCCACTATACTGGCTACAGAGCCATATTTTTTACCATAATCTCCGTTCTTTGCGGTGGGCTTACGTCACCATATTGGGAAGGCCCGTATGTCTGCATGGACTTGCTACCACTCTACTGGTCGATGTCCTACCCAACGTCTTGCTGCATCAATAACTTCCACATCATCCATGTACTGCTTCCCGTAGAGTGCATTCTTCACTGGGCCAAACAGACGGAAGTTGCGAAATCCGGGCTGTAGGATGGATGAGGAAGACCAGTCCACTATTTTCTAAGCTACTCTCTGGTACGCAGACCTTTGGAGGCCTTTCGTTGTCATGGAGAAGGAGATGTTCGTTTGCATTCTTGTGAACATGCTGAAGTTACTTTTTTTCAATTTCGTGAGGGTAGCACAATGCACTTCAGAGGTTACCTTTGCACCACGAGGGAAGACATTAAACAGACCCTTTCACAGTCCCAGAATACCTTCACCATGACTTTACCGGGCAAGGGTGCACACTCCGTAGCACTCCTTCTTCAGGCGAAGTGGCCAATCGGGACCATCCGACCGCCGTGTCATCCTCAGCTGAAGACATGGATAGGAGGGGAATGTGGTCAGCACATCGCTCTCCCGGTCGTTATGATGGTTTCTTTGACCGGAGCCGCTACTATTTGGTTCGAGGTAATGAACCCAGATTCCATTGTCTTTGACGATGTTCAACAAAACATTGTCAGGATTAGCCACGAAACGTGCATGCAATTCCACGCACATGGCCTTTCGTTGCTCTTTATCGTTCTTTTCCTTAGTCAGCCAGCAGAATCACACCTCTGAGCACCCCAACTGCTGGGCGAGTGTGTTAGCGCAATCAGCTCAGTTTAGCGGCGAGATGTTTGTGATTGACCGATCACCTCAAATGACACTGTCCGCAGGTTACAACACTGCAGGAGTCACAACTGTGTGTGGCCGGACAGTATGTAGTAGATCGGAGAGATTTCCGCGACTTTGTGGCGATGGTGACAGACAACTCGCCCAACGAGTTATCGTGCTATTGTTCATTGCCTGCTCTCTGTAGGTATTCTGCAAGCGCTTATGAATATCTGCGATACTCTAGTTTTCCATCAAAATAGATTTAAAGACAGCTCTTTGTTTTGAACGCACCTCCCTTACAGACTCGATTTTGAAGGGTATGCACAGCGCCGCCACCTATCGGAATTTCATGAAACTATAGTGGTTGGAGCACGAATATTCCACGATGTTTCACAGCAAATTCCGGATGATTTCGGTCGAAATCGACCGAGAAGAGGATGTGTTGCATTACTTATTGAAAGACCTTAGTTTATTAGTTGTCGTCTCCGTCAGCATACCTGTCAGTTCGGGCACTGAATTTTTGAACAGCCTGTATGTGTTACCACTTTCATGGGGAAATCTGATAATAATCATCAGATATCGAAACTTGGCAAAATTTTACATATTTTATGTGATCGCGATAGCTAAACAAACGGATGTCTTTACAAGTATATCCCACGAAAAGTATTATGTCTAAATCTGATTAAGCTACGACGATGCTGTTGTTCTTCTTGTGGAAAAAGAGCATTTTTTATATTTATTATGCCCACCTCTGTAGCTGAAGTCACTAACACACGCTTGTGCAGTGCCAACTCACTCAGAACTACCCGGCCTCTATCCTAATGGTGTAAGAAATTTTCACCAACAGCATTTGCCCAGCAAAGGGAGGAGAAGCGGTGGAGCAAGTTTGTTGATCTAATACTTCGTGCCTGCGTCTTGGATAAAGTGGAAAACCTCTCTGCAGTGTCTCATGAAGTGGGGACATCTGGCAATATTGATGGTGATCCGCTCATCTGATGGATACATGAAGCTTAGCGTCTCCCTTGGTTCCATTCGACAGGCGTAGTCTGTTCGTCGCTACAGGACTTCACTCCGTCGCCTTGTTTCATGCTCGCCGCGAGGGGTAGCCGTACGGTCTAGGGCGTCTTGTCACGGTCTGTGTGGCTCCCCCATCGGAGGTTCGACTCCTCCATCGGGCATGGGTGTGTGTGTGTGGTCCTTATAGTTAGAGTAAGTTAGTTTAAGTTAGATTAAATAGTTTGTAAGCTTAGGGACCAATGACCTCAGCAGTTTGGTCCCATAAGACCTTACCACAAATTTCCAATTTTTGTATCATCCTCATACGACACAATCATAAAAGTACCTTGCTCACACATATAAGTTTCACTTATTTACGATATACAAATGTACTTAAACATAATTACCACACATTACACAGAAACGGAATATTGCGTGTGGAGGAAGAAAGTCGTATCCGGTTAGTAATATTGTTATCTCCCAGTCAAAATTCCATACGTCTCTGTCTCTTTTTTATTCCTATGTATTATACGAGAACGATGGATACTAAGTGTATCACTGTTCTTGTAGTAGTCCTCATCTATAGTCGATCGGTCTTGGTGTACATCGACTGGAGAACCTCGGTACGAATGCTAATTAGCGTCCTCGGTGGGAGGACTGCAATAAGGTACTGTCAGCCTCATGCAGACAGCTGAGAAGGTAACTGGTAACATTTACTATTTACGATTTAGAGGAAGCGCTATCAAATGGCAGCAAAGGGATATGCCAAGCCTTAACGTACTCCGCATTGAAGTTCACCTGCCGCCTCAGAGCTCTGCTATTACTGGAACAAAGTGCCTGAAACTGGACTCCCCCATTTTGTTTACGATTTATAAAAATAGAAAATAGCAAAAAAATATGTTTTTAAAGAATGTAATATTAATTCATAATGTTATGAACCATTTACGTTATCCTCTTAGAAAATAACATCAAAAGTTATATTGAAAAAAAAATTTTTTTCAATAAGTTTACACCAGGCGAGTTAGAAAAATAGATGAAAAAAGCGAACTACTTCCAAAAATAAACAAATTAACAATAAACAAAATTGGAATAAGGTGTTAAATTGGAGAAAAAGTAATTAGTTTCAAAGTAAGTACCAAGTAACATTTTCCAGAAAGTTATAGAACGTCTCTGTGTTTCTTTCGCTGAAGCCAAGAGCCCTGATATAGATTGTTCCTGTAGGCTTTCTTTCGGACACTTTGGTTTTGTGATGCTTAAGATAAAGTCTAACACACTTTTCACCAGAAATTTCGTATTTGAACGACGGTTTAGTGTCATTTCCCTCTGCCAATTGTTCGGCTATTCATCACAAGCCATTACGAGAAGGCCCAAAGACAGAAGCTTCCATAGTAAGACAGAAGTAATCAAACTCTTGTTCAAGATCTTTACGCACGCTGTAGTTGTAGCTCAGCCTGGTTTCTTGTTTGCTACTTCCTCTGGTGTGCCGTACCTGATGTTGGACAACCGCATAAGTGTTGGTCTTGGAACATTAAATGGTTTGTTGTTCTCCTTCTACTCTATCTTATTTCTGACCTACATCAACAGCTCTGGCTGTTTTACAAAATCTCCACCTACTTTGATCAACTTTCCCCATTATCTTCCTCGAATCTGCAGTAGAACTGCAAGATAAAAGTGTGCACTTCCACAGCAAACCTAAACTTGAAAAAGCAAGTGGTCCGATTTAAGTAACTGAAGAGTGTCCAGTTTACGCAGCTGCAGCCTACATTTTGTTAACCCAATACATTTTTAACTAAAAGATCCAAATGAAACCATTAAATCATAAACATTAGCATTAAAAATTTTTACTTATGGACCGTCTGACAGCAACTGAATAAAACACAATTTTAGTGCCATACGCGTTTCGCCTTTATTTTCTGCAAGGCATCATCAGTAGCCTGGAATATGTACATATGTTAGCTATTTTATTTACATTTTTGTCATTGTGCCTATAGGTTATAAACAGTTCTGGTGGTTGGTATTTTCCTATACATATACGATATAGAAAATATGTATTTCCTATTTCCTATTAAGTTCGATATAGAAAATATGTATACCTCCATCCCTATCACAGAAACAATAGAAATCATAGAACAAAATCCCTCATCCCACAGTAACCTCACCACAGACGCAATAAAAGAAATAATAGATATGCTCAGACTGACAACTGAACAAAACTACTTTCAGTTTGAGAAAGAATATTATCTACAAACTGATGAACTGCCCATGGGATCCCCAATATCAGGAACACTAGCAAACATTTTCATCAGTCACCTAGAAAATCAGATATTTGATGAGATAACCACAAATGAAAGTTTCAAAATCATATATTGGTACAGATACGTGGATGACATTATTTGTCTGGTAGATGAGCCAAGTGAAAAAATAGATGAACTCCATTCAGAAATAAACAAAGCTCATCAGAACATAAAATTCACACTTGAAAAAGAAAAAGAAAATCAAATAAATTTTCTTGACATTACAATTACAAAAGAAAATGGTAAACATACATTTAACATCTTTAGAAATCCAACAGCCGCAGACACAATAATACATTCTACATCCAACCACCCCCACAGCCAGAAACTTGCAGCACTAAGACACATGTTACGTAGATTAAACAGAATCCCACTCAGCAAGAGAAACTATGAACAAGAAATGAGTACAATCATACAAATAGCTAGGAACAACGGGTATGACACACATGTGGTACACAAGCTCAATCAAAAAATAAAAACACAAATAAAAAACAAACGCAACAGTTCCACAATACAAAAGAACTCACAAGCTGAAAACCTACAAACACACTCAACAAACACACACAATGACAACACCACACAGAAAAGAACCAGATGGTACACCATGACCTACACACATAAACTAACACACAGAGTTGCAAACATCCTAAAGAGACAGGGCTTCAAAATAGCATATAAGCCTGGGCAAACCCTTCAATCACACCTAAGCCAGCCAGCTACCAAGAGAGACAAATTCCAACAATCAGGAATATATAAACTTGAATGTCAAAGTTGTGATGCAGTATACATAGGCATGACATGCAGGAATTTTGAAACAAGATACAAAGAACATATCAGATGTTGGAAGTATGAAACAAACCATTCCACATTTGCAGAGCATTTAAAACACTACAACCATCATCCTACAAACATGGAACAAGAAATGAAAATAGTGAGAATAAGCAACCATGACAAACATCTTATACAAATGCAAGAAAACTTCCACATCCAGAAAACCATAGCAGAAAACAAACATGTGATAAATGAACAAACACACATCAGCACAGGCTCCCTACTACACTTAATAAAGGAAATGATAACATAAAACAAAAAAAAAGAAACTCTTCCTCACTCCACCTGGAGACACACACACATACACAGCCAAAAAAAATTACATAACACCAAAATACACACACACACACACACACACACACACACACTGCACAAAAAATATATATCACACCAAAAAACACTCACACACACACACAGACACACACACACACATACACAAACGCACACACAAATGCATACACGAACAGACCACAGATACTCCAATAGTTACACTCATAAGTTTGGCAATAATATTCGATCTTTGGCAAAAACATTTGACAGTCGGCAACAGAAACCAAAACATTGCATTAAAACAAGCGTTCAGTGGATAGTGCTATGGAATTTGGAAAAAAACGCAAATTGGCGTTCATAAGAAGAAGAACAACACCAAAAATGCAACAGTAGCGTAATATGTAAGAAATTGTCCACGCAACCTGTAAGTACAGTTAAAAACATTACTACCTAATAGGAAATACCAACCACCAGAACTGTTTATAACCTATAGGCACAATGACAAAAATGTAAATAAAATAGCTAACACATGTACATATTCCAGGCCACTGATGATGCCTTGCAGAAAATAAAGGCGAAACGCGTATGGCACTAAAATTGTGTTTTATTCAGTTGCTGTCAGACGGTCCATAAGTAAAAATTATTAATATACCGTAATATTACACGCAACTGAGGAAGACAGGACTATAAAAGTTGAAGATTAGCATTAAACTTTACTATTCATAAATCATACATATTAACAGGCTTACCGTACAATATCTAGGAGAAATAAAGAAAAAACGTAGCACAATGTAAAATAAAATTCCGTTGTCAAAATATAGAATGGCGCACTGATAAGTGGGTAACTTACGCACTCCGCTACAGAGTGGCAGAAGCCTAAGCAACGATTTACGGTTAGTTTTACTAAATTAGTTAAAACTTCCGGGCTGAGAGGCCGTGGTCGATTTGTAAAACTTCTTCCTGACGTTTCGTTGGTAACTGCGGGCGAGATCTTCGGAGGTGAGTCAACGACTAGCTGCCCGGCCTGCCTGCTGCTGCTCCTTTGATGACATCCTCACTGTGAGGAGGTTCGGTTGGAAGTTTGTGGCCTGTTGGCCTTTACTTCCCTGGGAATCTTGACGAATCTTTTTTCTGTACTGGTAGGTTTTTCTGGACTGGCAAGGAGTGCCGATGACCTATTTCCTGTACTTGTCGGTGTGACGATTTTTCTTCTTCTTCTTGGCTGTTGCTGAGGGCTCTCCCTCGGTTGGGATACTGGGAATAGTGTATCCTGCTTTTTCGTATTCTCCGTTGACCAGAGCGAAGATGATGTAGCGCATTTGCCACTCGGTAAAGATAGGGTAGGAATTAATCAGAATGTAATCCTCCCTAGAAAGACCTACAAGGCCTTCTGGGTACTCAATTGGTTGATGTGGGGGTTGAGGTTTGGTATGGTTAGGTGGAACGAAAGGATAAGGGTTGTCGTGGTGGGGGTAAGTACCATCGCGAAGCGAGTCAGCGATCTTCTTCGTTACAGCGCTTGGAGGTCCCGTTTATATAGAGCGCATAGAGGGCACCACCATAGTTCACGTAGGGGCCGACTGTAAGTCGTTGGTGCAAAGTCGACAGCCGTATCGTAGCCTATAGGCTAAAAGTTAGATAAAATATAGTGGTCGACTCTGCACCAACGATGTGACAATCGATTACCTCCAATCGAGAATAATGACGTTAGTCAGAGATAGACTTACAGTCGGCCCCACGTAACGTATGGTGGTGCCCTCTATGTGCTCTATGTAAACGGGACCTCCATGGCCTGGCAGCCAGTCGTGACTCACCTCGGAAGATGTTGCCCGCAGTTGCCAACGAAACGTCAGGAAGAAGAAGTTACACAAATAGACCACGGCCTCTCAGCCCGGAAGTTTTAACTAATGAAGGCGTCGGCCGTGAAAGCCTAAACGTTATGAGTTCCACTAGAGTTCAGAAGAATGCAGAGCCAAGAAGCAGGCGGTCCAACTTCGGAAGGGGATTCCAGCTTAGGGCACTTTTCTCTAATATTGTCGTAACTGAGTTGTCAGTGACTTGTAAACTTGTGTTGACTGGCAGCGGCAAAGTCCCGTTCAAGGTCACCCGCCTAGCGTGCAACCAAGAGCGGCACGGCCACCAAAACAAAAAGTGAATACATTTTTTCAATAAAAAAAGGGAGGGAGATAAGGGAAAGAGATGAGGAAAGGCCAGAACACACTTTATTGTCTATAATAAATCATACAATCACCGTTGATCTTTATTTTACAATTCCCATTGCCGACTTTCGCCCATAAAAAGAGTTACTCATCAGCATTTAACTTCTTCTTCCGTCTCGTAGTCAAAACAAATGGCATGCTTGGAACAAGAGTACAATAAGGCTGTTTAGCCAACAGTCCTGTAGTCTCAGCAATATTCCATGTCTTCCAAGCCAAAATGTTAGCATCTGGAAATGCTTCAAGCCCACCATAATCTGCTTGGTTGCCCTATACAACAGCCAATGTCAGCCATGTACTACCTCCAAACACTGCTTGTACATCACAAGTGAAGTTCAGATGCAGTCCACGAAAAACATTTGGACCTCCAATCAATTGCTGTTGATTGGCACAATGACGGTGCTGTGGTGCTAACGAGACGAGTGGTTTCAACGATGGAAAACACGTGCTACCCGGTTTAGTGATGGTAACGCAGACAGCAGTTTCCTGACATGGTAGGTGACTCTAGATAGGCATGTTACAACGAATGAGGTGAAGTGACTGTTTATGAATGTTACCCAGCAGCAGAGATATACTATTTCGAAAAGATTGCAGTACTCTGGTTATTGCTTTGTTTGTACTTCATGCTGTATTCTTTGTTTCACCTTTTTCTTTTATACTCAGCACCCATAAAAGCTGAAGATATGCAGGCCGTGTGAAATTTTTTTTGAATTGTTTGTGTCACACAATTTTTCTATTCAGCCGTTCCCTACTATTTACCTGTAGATACTTCAGGAATGTTGGGAATTGAGAAATTTATTCATGTAATTGAGATAGAACTATTTCTAGCTCACTACCAGACAAAGGGCAACACTAAACCGGAACGGTGGAGAAAATATTGAAAATTAATGATGACATGAACAAGATTTGAATACTTGTGCCGTGATTATGCGGCAATATTAAACTCCTGCCTCACTTTATAGTTTGTGTCAAGGCGAATGGCGTCTTCCCGCCGCGGCGGAGGGCATCGAAGCAGCCGAGCCTTAAACTACTGCAGCGGACAAGCGGGAGAAGGAGTCAGCGTGAAGGAGTCTTATCACAGAGGTGAAACTCATGTAAGGACATCCGGTGACACGGCCTTGGTTCGCTGCCAGGGTACTTGGAGCGCTGCAGGTTTATCACTCCATCGTCTCGGTTACTTATTAAGTGATTTAACGTCGTCCATATTTGTTTTTGTTTCGTAGTGCAGAGAAATTGCTTTCACTGCATTGTGTTCCTCATTGCGACTTACAACGTGCATTTCATTTTTCTGTTTGATTTCTGGTCACATCCATTATACACTCCTGGAAATTGAAATAAGAACACCGTGAATTCATTGTCCCAGGAAGGGGAAACTTTATTGACACATTCCTGGGGTCAGATACATCACATGATCACACTGACAGAACCACAGGCACATAGACACAGGCAACAGAGCATGCACAATGTCGGCACTAGTACAGTGTATATCCACCTTTCGCAGCAATGCAGGCTGCTATTCTCCCATGGAGACGATCGTAGAGATGCTGGATGTAGTCCTGTGGAACGGCTTGCCATGCCATTTCCACCTGGCGCCTCAGTTGGACCAGCGTTCGTGCTGGACGTGCAGACCGCGTGAGACGACGCTTCATCCAGTCCCAAACATGCTCAATGGGGGACAGATCCGGAGATCTTGCTGGCCAGGGTGGTTGACTTACACCTTCTAGAGCACGTTGGGTGGCACGGGATACATGCGGACGTGCATTATCCTGTTGGAACAGCAAGTTCCCTTGCCGGTCTGGGAATGGTAGAACGATGGGTTCGATGACGGTTTGGATGTACCGTGCACTATTCAGTGTCCCCTCGACGATCACCAGTGGTGTACGGCCAGTGTAGGAGATCGCTCCCCACACCATGATGCCGGGTGTTGGCCCTGTGTGCCTCGGTCGTATGCAGTCCTGATTGTGGCGCTCACCTGCACGGCGCCAAACACGCATACGACCAGCATTGGCACCAAGGCAGATGCGACTCTCATCGCTGAAGACGACACGTCTCCATTCGTCCCTCCATTCACGCCTGTCGCGACACCACTGGAGGCGGGCTGCACGATGTTGGGGCGTGAGCGGAAGATGGCCTAACGGTGTGCGGGACCGTAGCCCAGCTTCATGGAGACGGTTGCGAATGGTCCTCGCCGATACCCCAGGAGCAACAGTGTCCCTAATTTGCTGGGAAGTGGCGGTACGGTCCCCTACGGCACTGCGTAGGATCCTACGGTGTTGGCGTGCATCCGTGCGTCGCTGCGGTCCGGTCCCAGGTCGACGGGCACGTGCACCTTCCGCCGACCACTGTCGACAACATCGATGTACTGTGGAGACCTCACGCCCCACGTGTTGAGCAATTCGGCGGTACGTCCACCCGGCCTCCCGCATGCCCACTATACGCCACGCTCAAAGTCCGTCAATTGCACATACGGTTCACGTCCACGCTGTCGCGGCATGCTACCAGTGTTAAAGACTGCGATGGAGCTCCGTATGCCACGGCAAACTGGCTGACACTGACGGCGGCGGTGCACAAATGCTGCGCAGCTAGCGCCATTCGACGGCCAACACCGCGGTTCCTGGTGTGTCCGCTGTGCCGTGCGTGTGACCATTGCTTGTACAACCCTCTCGCAGTGTCCGGAGCAAGTATGGTGGGTCTGACACACCGGTGTCAATGTGTTCTTTTTTCCATTTCCAGGAGTGTATTTGTCTGGCGTAAATGTATCCATATTCAGACGCTAGTTTCCTTAGATACTGCTGTGTGGACGTTTGTTCTTGCCGATGAATACCTGTTTTAAGTGCTAGATTTAAATGCATTGTAAGTATATTGCTTGTATTATATTTTATTGTAGTTCGCGTCCATTTTTCCTTCTTTGTCTCATTTAATGGAGGACTCGATGTTAGAAGCTTTTGATAGTATCGGTACTCAGCTTTATTACATCTTGTCAAGAAATGAATATGTATTTCTGTAAGGCTCGAGCATCATAGTGTGTATTATTTGCTTTTAAATATTCATTGGAGTGGGAGGATGATTCCTGTTAAAATGTACTGTTTCTAGTACCTGTTAATAAAGTGTGAACACATTTGGGTAACTGCTGTTGCTGTTTTAGCATTTGCAAGGGATAATGCCGTAGTTGCTAAGACTACAAAGACTACGCTGTTGAGAAGCAACACCATTCAAAGCAGAAACACATAGTCCCTACTCATTACGTTGTAGTATGTGATATAGTTCAGATCCAAATCTGTCATAAGCTGCTGTTCTCCGTCAAATGCGAGGAAGGACAAAAAGCATATGCGAACCAAAATAACGTGAAATGAAAAAAAAAATTGGAAATTTATGGTAAGGACTATGGGACCAAACCGCTTAGGTCATCGGTTCCTAGACTTACGCACTACTTAATCTAACTGAAACCAACTTATCCTAAGGACAACTCACACACCCATGCCCGAGGGAAGACTCGAACCTCCCACAGGGGGAGCCGCTCGAACCGTGACACGACGCCTTGAAATGGAAACAACGCAGGCAAAACACTTGTAAATCGAGCAGTTCACACATGAATTCGTAGGCAAACTTGTGTTTCATATTAAACGACAACAAAACGGAATCACTTACTCCACCCAGTATTTTGGATGCGTGCAAAAAGTAAAGCATAATACCGGCAACACCTTCACAATCAGATTTAGACATTACAAAACACGCAAGAAAACGTAATCAGGGACAAAATACAATGAAACCAGCTTCTGTGACAAGTCAATTGCTACGGTGCAATTGTTCCCACCTGATAATCGCCACGTGGTCGAAATTTCAATGCTGGGCTGTAAAAATAAACACTTTTACAACCAAAAGGCGACCACGACGTCATTTACAAAATTTTAGATGAATTTGAAACCCAGCTACGAGAAGCTAATCGTAGTTTTTGATTGAGATTCCACGAATACATTACTTTGCAAGATCACGAAAACCTTTCGGTTTCCAGGCACGTAATTTACTACTACCTTGCAATGCCCATGCATGAAGTATAAAAGAAATACATTGTCATTAAATCGCGCGTTTAAAATTAAAAATTGTAATTTTCACGCCATATGTTGGGGTATTCAGCACTAGGAGTGCTGCTATCGTTCTGTTTTCGCATCATGACAAAGACCCTACACGTTTCATATTTTGGTTTTCTACGGCTCTTATGTCGGGCAGCAGACAGATCGGAGCCTCTTTTTAACGAAGTTTATTAGTAATAAGTTTAATGACCGTACATAGTGCACAGTAAATTACAACAGGAACTACAAATCAAAATTTTCTTTCCTATAATCGAGTACGCAGGGTCGGTTCGAGAAAATTTTTCCACACAAGCGATATATGATATGACGTCCTCTTCCTCACCTCACTTTCCTCGTACACTTTCACTCTCTTCCCTCGCACACTTTCACCCGTTCTCTACTGTGTTACGCACTGTATACAACTCTTACATACAGGGCCTCCTCTCAGCTTGGCGATCCAAGCGGCCGCTCCTAATTGTTATACGTCCTGTATCATATCACAGAGATGGGACAATACATCTCCACTTTCCAACAGAGTTGAACAGAACGAAGAAGAAGCTTTCTTCCACTTTGGACATGTAGGGGGGCTCGTCATAATAGCCCCGTGAATCACCATTGGCTGGACCCACTCTAGCGGTAAAGATCTTGAACAAGATAAAGTAGTATAGCAGAAGAAGCAGTGACTATACGGGAGATTGATCGTTGAGTGCAGATACGACAGGAAAGGTAGCTCGCCAGTAAACGTTAAACGTAATTTATTGACGTTGGCAAATCGTAACACACAACTTTCACGGTGAGTTCGAAACTTATTCTTAGGTTGTAAAGCAGCATCGACAAAGAGATGTTGGAGAAAAGTGGAATGTCATTACATGGTCTCCAGCAGAATCAATGCAGCTGAAAGCGTCTGCATGCCAGAAAGCAAAATTCAATAGCTTGCATAAAACGCCAAGCCAAGAGTCAAGGAATCATACTGTAATTAACCTCGCTGACAAACACCGACGAAGATACAGTGAAGATCCTCGCCAAAGAGTTAATTTTGAAGCCACTCAAAGAATGCAGGGAAAGTTCGATTGCATCATTGGATTTCTCGGGCACATACTATCATCAACATATTTGACGTTCTAGGGAAAATATTATGAACGAACCGATGGCTTGGCGGTGGGAAGTGCGTTATCACCTGATGTGACGTATCTATACATGGAGTACATTCAAGTAAAGGCACTAGCATCCACCAGGTAGAAACAAATGTACATCTAGCGGTATTTACTCGACACATATGTAGTGTGGCCACATGGAGCGGAAAAAGCTTCCAAAATTCCTGGAACATTTAGACTCCATCTACCGTAATATGAAATTCACGATGGAAATTGAAACAGAGGCCCAGCTACATTTACTCGACGTGTTAGTTAAGAGAAGAACGGTCGCATCCCTGCGTCACGAGGTGCAGAGAAAACCTACGCACATTTCCCTCTATCTCCACACCTTGTGCCATCATGATCCATCCCATAGAAATTCGCCCCAATAGACTCTGGTCCTTAGAGTTCGAACAGTTCCAGACAAGGTGAGCCTCGCCGAAGAATTACAGTACCTGCAATAGTGTTCCGAAGGAATGCGTACTCATAACAGCAAACTGAACGGACGATGCAATCAAAATCAAGAACTCCTCAGGAAGAGGTTGAGACTGAGACCGAGGAAGAGAAGCCAAAAATGGCAAATCATCTGGGAAGATCGGTAAGCTCATACGGAAACGTGGCATCCAGTGTATCTCACTCCCTTCAGTTAAGATAAAAAGTGCCTTTTGCGACGTTGTAGACGATGTAGATCTCCGAATGGTGGGGCACGCGAATGTGGCCTGTCTTAACATGGGGCAGGCGATCAGAGCAGAAGAGGAGAGATGCAACGAACATCAGCGAATAACCAACTAAAACAACCTGTCGCCGAGCACTGCCTCGAATAAAATCACAAAATACAATGAAAGGATTATCGCGGTACAGAGTTTCTAGGACGGAATAGTAAAGAAGGCTATCGAAATACAGAAGTCAGGAAACCTAATAAACAGAAATGACGATCAATTTATTTAAATAACTCTTTGGGTCCTGTACTGTATTAAAATCTCGTCGGCGATTACATCCACCAGAGTTGCAACACATTGAGAGAATTTGAGAGTGCTAGATCCCCCTCCCCGCACTTGCACTAAACCTCCAGAAATGTGTCAGTGTAGCCACTGAATTCGCAGATGATAGCGTAAGGGGCTTATAGTATGACTGGCTCTGCTTTTCCATCCGATTTTTGTGGAGATCAAGACACTGTGTCCCTGGACTATCTTAGTGAGACGGCAAGTAGGATTCTTTCTACCTGTTTTGCCGAGAAGCTCTCGAAGTTTATGTCCCTCGTAGAAGTAGTACAACGCCGTCGGGTTCTCTGTAAAGTGGAAATCTACTTCTCGTGATTCCAAGTGATGAAGCAAGAAGCCATATTATTCGGAATAAAGTTCAACAGGGACGCCATTATGATGTATTTATTTACGAAAGACCATAAAATGATAATACCGACGCAATTAATAATGATTAACTGGTTCAAACGGCTCTGAGCACTAAGGGACTTAACATCTATGGTCATCAGTCCCATAGAACTTAGAACTACTTAAACCTAACTAACCTAAGGACATCACATAACACCCAGTCATCACGAGGCAGAGAAAATCCCTGACCCCGCCGGGAATCGAACCCGGGCACGGGAAGCGAGAACGCTACCGCACGACCACGAGCTGCGGACTAATGATTAACTGAAAACTAAGAATATCCTGAGAGCTTAGTCTTACGACTGAACTAGGTCGGAAGGCATCCTATCGGCGACTGATTACTATGGCGCGCAGCCTGTACCACAGACTTACAATCGAGATACGCAGGTTGTCCAGAAAGTAAGTTCTGATCGGTCGCGAAATGGAAACTACAGTGAAAACCAGAAACGTTTTGTTTGCAACAGTTAGGTACACCTTCCACCTACTTCTCTACATAGTCGCCGCTCCAATTTCGAGTGTTGTCGTAGTGTTTGTTATATTGCTAGCGAAGGCCGAAATGCACGCTATAAGCTCACGCAGGATGGCGTGAGGTCTGAAACAGGATATGTAATGAATGCTATAAAGAAAAGTACGTAGCTGCTGGAATACTTAACTTTAATCCATCATTTGTATACATCGTTCTTGATGAGACATGCTTCATACGATAACTATCAGTTGCAATGGCGCCTTGCTAGGTCGTAGCCATTGACTTAGCTGAAGGCTATTCTAACTATCTTCTCTGCAAATAAACGAGGCTTCGTCAGTGTTGCATCGCTAGCTAAGTCGTCCGTACAACTGGGGCGAGTGCTAGTACGTCTCTCGAGACCTGCCGTGTGGTGGCGCTCGGTCTGCGATGACTGACAGTGGCGACACGCGGGTCCGACATGTACTAATGGACCGCGGCCGATTTAAAGCTACCACCTAGCAAGTGTGGTGTCTGGCGGTGACACCACAGTGTTATATCAACTTTCCAATATCCTCGTCATAGAAAGCAGCCGCCTGTGCTTTCGGCCAGTTATTTGCACTCGCCTGCAGCTCGTTGTCTGTGGAAAAATGTTGTCTTCATAGCAAGCGGTTCTTGTGTGCAGAGATGAGACTCAGGGGGAGCCAATTACGGACTGTATTGTAGGTGATAAAATACTTCTCATCGGAAACGCTGCAGGAGCGTCTTCATTGCCCCTGCAGTGTGCAGCCGAGAATCGGCATGAAGAAGGAACTGCTCGACAGTTGTGTTATGTGGGCTGCATGACACAGGCGAAATCTCTAACAAGGCCCTCATGCTTGGCGGGAGACGCTATACCCTACGCATCTTTACGTGCTCACTGTTCACTCAAAACTGAAAAGAGCGACGCTGACACGATCGAGCCCAACACATCTGTGCAAAGCTTTGCCGGGTTTTCCCAGTGGTTTCCATTTCGCGACCGATCGGAACTTACTTCCTGGTCAACCATCGTAATTTGTAGGCGATCGTACATTTTCGTTGGCTTAAATATTATTCGTTTATTTATGATCGATTTCTGGCGATGTTATACTGTTGTAAGAATGTACTAATGACCTGTAGGCTTCTCCTAATTTCTGTATTGAAAAAAGCGACTTTTATTAGCGAGTACCAGAGTACTGTGCTTATCCTGCGTACGTCGCGTTCTCACGTCTAGCCACAACGCCTCACACCACCTTCCACTGGCAACACCATATGGTCCACCGGCTCCTTGAGCCACCGTGGGAGCTGAAACCTTCTTACTCCCTACATTATGCATTATTGCAGTGCCGCTTTACTCGCTGGATGCTACATAACATCTGCAGAAGCGATACAAAATTGTAGAGCTGGAAAATAAGGAAATAAAATGTGCTATTGCTACTTTCTCTGTTTTAAGCTTACTGCAATTTATTGAAAAAAAATTTTACACCAGACGCGTGTTACTTTTGTTTATAAGCCATCATCTGTGGTTATTCTGCAAACTGGATACAAATGTTTGTACATTTTTGATTGTTTTCGATTTAAAACAGCATTTTGTTTGTAAAGTTGATGTGAAATTTACTTCTGGTGTTTCTGCCTCCTGTTTGCACATTTTCCAAACCACTGTTTCTTCTCTTTTTGTAACCAAAGGTTGAAAGACTTCGTTTCACATACACACTTGGCAGATTTTGCCCTTCTGCACTTTTTCCTGCTCTGAATTTGCGTTATTTGCACCTCACCTCACTTTTGGAATCGAACTGAAGTTACGTATGTTCTCATTTAGCACAATATTACAGCGTTTATGTCTGTTCGTTTCTTTTCCTGTAGGGTGTGAGCAATGCCAATCTGTGAAACTACTTTTAATATGTATGTATAATGCATGTGTGTGTGTGTGTGTGTGTGTGTGTTTATGTGTGTGTAGCGGGGATGGGAAGGGCGAGAGAGAGAGAGAGAGAGAGAGAGCTCTCCTTTCTTACCCTATCCTCCCCTCCTCCCCCCCCCCCCCCACACACACACATACACACACACACACACACACACGGGCGAATGCGCGCTATAATTATATAAAGACATAGTTTCACGGGTTGAAAATGCTCATAACCTGAACGAAAACAAACGAACAAACATAAACACTGTAATAGTGTGCTGGTTGAATAACTTCAATTAGATTGCAAAATTGAGATGTGTAAATAGCGCAAATGCAGGGTAGGGAAAAGTGCAGACACGAAAAACTGCCAGTTGCGTATGTGAAACAAAGTTTCTCGGTACCAGCCTTAGCTAGTAAAGAGGGAAGCAGCAGCGGTTTGCAAAATATGTAAACAGGAGGTAGAAACACCGTTAGAAAATTCTACAGCAACTTTATAATCAAAATGCTGTTTCAATCTCAAATAACTGAATTGTACAAAAGTATGTATCCAGTTTACAGAATAACCACGGAAGCTGATTTATAAATAAAAGCGAAACGCACGTGGTGTAAAATTCTCTTTAGTTAAACTGCAGTAAGCTTAAGACGGAGAAACCAATCATAACTGTACAAACGCTGCTGAAGATGGCCTACAAACAAATATATTATGGGTGCTTTGTCAGGCATTTCCAAGTAGCCTCTACATGAAGTTTAGGAGGATACCTCTCAGTCTGCATAAAACTGTCCAACATATAAAATTTAACAACGTTTGCAGATCAGATATGTTATACCTAAAATTATTAATGTACAGGTTAAAACCAGTTTTTTCAGTGCACACCAATAGCTCAAAAATTTGGTTAAACAATGAAATGAAGTATCTTTATGCCAAAAGCAAACCCTAAATGGGGAACTACACAGAACACAGCTTAATCTTCCGAAAATTCTCTATAATACCACTGTTTTCTCCCATCTTGTTAACAAGGTTGAAAATACAGTTGAAATACAGTCACAGAAATAATGAAGAAAGTCACAGAAGAAAGATTGCAAATTTAAAAGCTAAACAAACACCTAACAGAGCCACAAACTACATCTAGTCTACAGGAACAGATCACTTCTATCCAAGACTGGTCAACCTCACTGGCGCTATTTTGAATACAAAGAAATAAAGCTGCTCGAAAGAGGTCTGAAACACAACATCAGCACGAAAAAGAAAAACATAGAAAGCCTCATAGTTGAGTCATGAAGCATTTTCACACAGGAAAAAAGAAACGAAAAAAGTGACGTAAGCACTGGCCTGACGAGGGAGATTGTCGGTAAAGAAATCGAGAACATCATAACACAAATGAAAGAAAATACAGGAAGCGAAAAACATTTATAATCAATAATGCTGACGAAAGCAGTAGAAGGAAGTGCAGAGTTCATCCAAAAAATAAGATTACAAAACTAAAATCAAATCAAACTAACGTGTTGCAAACGAAGTTGAGAATCACTGTGAAAACATTGAACATACATTATAACGCAAAAAAAACATTTGCAAGACACGTGTTGAAAAGCTTACCAGAAACTACAAATTCCAAGAGCGTAGTGTAAAAAAAAAAGAAAAAAATTACACAAATGATACATTACATAAAAACATACTTTTTCCAGACGCATATGGCCTCGTGTCATTTGAAGTAGAGAATATGTATTCCGATATACCAACGACTGTATTAATAAACATTATAAAACAAAATATAAATACACACATTATACTTCTAAATGAATACATCAAAGAAGTAGACATGCTGGTGAAGCTAAAAATAGAATAGAACTATTCCCGGTTCAATAATGCATCCTATTTACAAAGTGAAGGATTACCAATGTGATCCTCAGTGTCGGTAACCATAGCAAACGTATTTATGAACCATATAGAACATATTATATTTAACAAAATAATGCCAAATATGTACAACATTCTACACTCGATTAAATGTATGGATGACATCCTGTGCCAGATAGGTGTACCAAGCAATAAAATAGACCAGTTACACACACACACACATAAATTCTGTTTGTGATAAGATACATTTTACAGTAGAAAAAGAGCAACATACGGCGTTAAATTACTTGGAGATCACCATAAAGATTTAAAACAACCACGAAAATTTGTCATATACCGAAAATCCACAACAACAGACATAATTATTATATATGAAACATTACAACATCCAAATTCCTGAAACAGGCAGCTCTTAAATACGTACTCCATAGACTAAAAACAGTACCAAAAAACAACCACCAAAAAGAAATGAATACCGTAATACAAATAGCCACAAATAATGGATGCAAAGAAAACTTGGTAACAATGGTGTACAATACAATTTAGAAAAGGAAATAGCAAATACCAACTGTCATCAACACAGAGACAGAATCCCATACCAACATGCAAAAAACAAAAACAGGAACAACACAAAGTGAGAAAGACGCAGAAAACAAATGATTCTACACAGTGACATACAATCACAAATACACACACACACACACACAGAATATACGATCTTTTCAGAAAACTAGGCATAAAAATAGTCGACAGAACCAACGATTCAATTGAAAAATACTTTCCAGAAACAACACAAAATACTGATCTATATGAGGAATCAGGAATATAGCAACTGCAATGCAATATATGCGATGACAGGTAATAGGTAATACTGGGAGGACATTTGACACCGGATACAATGAACATGGAAGTACAGGACAAATAATCCAACTTTTGCAGGAAACGTATACCAACACCAACATAAAATTGCCGCCAGAGACACAGAAACGTAAATCCAAAGGATAAACAACAACGAAACGTAGCTCCTCATTTTACAAGAAAACTACTACACGCAGAAAGCCATAACAGGAAAGAAACAACTCATAAATGATCAGACGAACCTGGGAACTACACTCTCTTTAGACTGACTGACCACTTAGTAAAATAGTAAATATACACATATAACTACATTCTTCACTTACCACTACCATTTCCTCCCAGTTTGTTTCCTATAATCACCATCCGCCCACCTAAAGAAAAAAAATCGAACCACAACTCTCTCGCAATCACCCCCTTCCCTCCCCAATCTCCTCTCACATCTCTGCCGAACATACAAGACATTATCACTAATTTACACTGCCTCACAATCAGCTACATACATACATGATTTATACACTCCTGGAAATGGAAAAAAGAACACATTGACACCGGTATGTCAGACCCACCATACTTGCTCCGGACACTGCGAGAGGGCTGTACAAGCAATGATCACACGCACGGCACAGCGGACACACCAGGAACCGCGGTGTTGGCCGTCGAATGGCGCTAGCTGCGCAGCATTTGTGCACCGCCGCCGCCAGTGTCAGCCAGTTTGCCGTGGCATACGGAGCTCCATCGCAGTCTTTAACACTGGTAGCATGCCGCGACAGCGTGGATGTGAACCGTATGTGCAGTTGACGGACTTTGAGCGAGGGCGTATAGTGGGCATGCGGGAGGCCGGGTGGACGTACCGCCGAATTGCTCAACACGTGGGGCGTGAGGTTTCCACAGTACATCGATGTTGTCGCCAGTGGTCGGCGGAAGGTGCACGTGCCCGTCGACCTGGGACCGGACCGCAGCTACGCACGGATGCACGCCAAGACCGTAGGATCCTACGCAGTGCCGTAGGGGACCGCACCGCCACTTCCCAGCAAATTAGGGACACTGTTGCTCCTGGGGTATCGGCGAGGACCATTCGCAACCGTCTCCATGAAGCTGGGCTACGATCCCGCACACCGTTAGGCCGTCTTCCGCTCACGCCCCAACATCGTGCAGCCCGCCTCCAGTGGTGTCGCGACAGGCGTGAATGGAGGGACGAATGGAGACGTGTCGTCTTCAGCGATGAGAGTCGCTTCTGCCTTGGTGCCAATGATGGTCGTATGCGTGTTTGGCGCCGTGCAGGTGAGCGCCACAATCAGGACTGCATACGGCCGATGCACACAGGGCCAACACCCGGCATCATGGTGTGGGGAGCGATCTCCTACACTGGCCGTACACCACTGGTGATCGTCGAGGGGACACTGAATAGTGCACTGTACATCCAAACCGTCATCGAACCCATCGTTCTACCATTCCTAGACCGGCAAGGGAACTTGCTGTTCCAACAGGACAATGCACGTCCGCATGCATCCCGTGCCACCCAACGTGCTCTAGAAGGTGTAAGTCAACTACCCTGGCCAGCAAGATCTCCGGATCTGTCCCCCATTGAGCATGTTTGGGACTGGATGAAGCGTCGTTTCACGCGATCTGCACGTCCAGCACGAACGCTGGTCCAACTGAGGCGCCAGGTGGAAATGGCATGGCAAGCCGTTCCACAGGACTACATCCAGCATCTCTACGATCGTCTCCATGGGAGAATAGCAGCCTGCATTGCTGCGAAAGGTGGATATACACTGTACTAGTGCCGACATTGTGCATGCTCTGTTGCCTGTGTCTATGTGCCTGTGGTTCTGTCAGTGTGATCATGTGATGTATCTGACCCCAGGAATGTGTCAATAAAGTTTCCCCTTCCTGGGACAATGAATTCACGGTGTTCTTATTTCAATTTCCAGGAGTGTATTAGAAAAAGCTGTTTCACAGGTTGGTAGTGCTCACAATCTACAGGAAAACAAGCGAACAGTCATAAACACTGTAATACTGTGCTGAGTGAGAACACAAATTCAGATAGATTTCAAAAATGAGGTGAATAATGCAAATGCAGCGTGAGAAAAAGTGCAGAAAGGCAAAAATTCCAACTGTATATATGAAACAAAGTCTTCCGACACCAATCTTTGCTAACAAAGAGAGAAGAAGCAGTGGTTTGGAAAACGTGCAGACAGGAGGCAGAAACACCGTAAGTAAATTCCACACCAAATTCATCAACAAAATGCTGTTTTTAATGTAAAACAACCAAAACTACACAAACATGTGTATCCCGTTTGCATAATACCCACAGAAACTGCTTTATAAATAAAGAGGAAACGCTGTAAAATTCTCTTTAATTAAACTGCAGTAAGCTGAAGACGGAGAAGCTGCGGCGGCAGATGGTGATATAAACAAATAAAATTTGGTTTGAACAGATGGAGTACCTTAGAAGATCACAGCAGCAATTTAGTTTCACACACGATGAAGTGTCATTGGGAAAGGGGATAACGAAGAATCGGGGTATTGTATTTGCTGATACAGAAAACTCTGCAAATGTGAAGTGGGAAAAAAAGAAGAGGCGATGAGGGAAGTAAAATATAATTTCATTAGACAGATGACTGTAGAGGGACAAAAATTACACTTCGTGTGTGTCATATAGCCTCTTCCCTTTTGGTGACGTTAACTTACGCTGTGCTATGAAAGAGCCCTGCTGTGTTCGTGCTTCGTAATTCCTTCACTCCCATGCCAGTCGTGGCTATACATCATCTCTTTGGACTGGTATTCACGGTATCTGTACAGGAATGTTCTACGTAATGAGAGTCGGAGATTTCTTAATTAAGAGTGCTAAGCCTGGCACCAGTTGACCCACACGCGTAATGATCAATTTAAGCAAGAGTCTGACGCTGGAGAGAACGTACGTAACAAGACGCTTAGGCATGCAGCCATTTTATAATGAGATTCTGCTTGGTCGCTTAATGCTCTCCGCTTAGAGCTTCTGTCATCCGCTATCACATCATTACTTTTTGCACTTCTTAAAATTACCTTTTACAGAGGAGTAAGCAGTAAAAGAAATTAATTATGTGCGACTTACATTATTTTTAGCGTATAGAGACTATTGCGATTGCTGTATCTTTTAAAATGTTTTCTCTTTTTCTTGAAGAAACAGCCACTTATATGTTCTCACTATATCGGTTTCGATTTACCAATAAATCACCTCCGGATCAAAGTGCAGCACAGTAGCAACACACTTGGTCACTAATATTTTTTTCCGATATGTAACGCCTGGTAGAACACCAGTTAAGTTCTACTGCGAGAGCAGCACCGGCAGTCAAACTGCTATTACTTATTCTGCCACGTATGATCAAATATCTCGTTCCAGTGCCACAGGTTGAATATTTTGGTTTGAGACATGGTTCTTGATATTACTTAGCAGTTATGGAACTGTTTGATATTTTGTAACAACGTTGCTGCATCATCGACGGTTGAGGTCGGCCGGTTTTGTACTATCTCCCTGTTCCTGGGATAATAATTAAAATTGGCAGACCTACGTGCACAGAGAGAGGTCTGTACTGTCATTTAAGTGCAGCGCTACTCTGAAATGAAAAATGGAGTCGCAACGTCGTGTATCTGTTGGAAGCCGGCCGACTACCAGTTTGTCTGACACCTGAGAACAAGAATAGCGTGAGTCCGGTATCAATGTACCGAAAGCATCCTTCTTTTTTCAAAACTTTGACCCATGAGTTAACAACATAGCTGGCTGACTTCTGTTGACGGAATATTAGGCAGAAAGCACGCTTTCGTAGTGTAACAGAAAATGTCAGGGGGCCGTTAACACGTGTAGAATTGTGACGAAGATTTTCATTTACTGTAACATGACCTATAAGTCTTCTCCTATATAGCAAATGCTTGCGAGGCAGAAGTAAACTGCACCCCGTGGTGCCTGACACCCAGTACTAGGGATCGTAAACCACAAAATAATTAAATCTTGTTGCCCCCAGAGGTACAGCATGTGTTTCGGAGTTCTCGGCAGCTCAGACCTACTTTATATTTTCTGAAAATTGCATGCAAACATGAAAGACATCCTATCTGCTGGGATGATGTCCTCGCTGTTTTAATTCTGGTAAAGACAGGCAGCTTTTCAATGACTTGTGCTTGCATTATCTAAAAATTAAGATAAAAGATATATATGGACATGTAACGTGAGCACGAGTGTCGGAAGAGTTCAGAAATATTTACAGAAGAAGACTAATAATAGATTAACTTGAAACTGATTCACTTGTTATTCAAGAAGAAACAATGAAAATTCACAAATAAATGGTACTTGCGTCCTCGATCCGACAGTGTGGAAATATAATACAATATAACTTTGAAAGGGGAAAAAAGAAAAGTAACACGGAGAAGAATTCCATATATTCCAAATACTCATCGTCTTGCTAAATGAGGCAGAAAGCAACGTACCACATGTCCTAAATTAACGAATCGATTAATTAAAAACCATATTGATTCATATACATTGGACAAACTCTTGTTCGGAACAATAAGCCTGATCTCACGTACACTGAGAACACACCTACAAAGGTAGAGAATCACGTAATACAAAATTATGACAACGCACTGCTAACAAGCTATGCTGTCACCACAACTGCTCCGTGGAAATGCCATCACACTCATGCACAAGTCGCTAGTCTTACAGAAGACGCTTCGTCTGAATTTAGCACAACGAACAAGATAGCTGTCGCAGTTGCCGTTCACACGTTAACAACAGAGCGGTAGGAGGGATGCGCGACAAATCTGTGTCATCCTCAACAGTTTTTACTCTCTGCAGCTCCCTTTAGTACCGTGGAAGTTATTCCGTGATGTCTTAACAGATGTCCTACCAATCTGCCCCTTCTTCTTGTCAATGTTTTCCACATATTCGTTTTTGCACCGATTTTCTGGAGATGTTCCTCATTGCATACCTTACCAGTCCGCCTAATTCTCAATATTGTTATGTAGCACCACATCTCAAATGCTTCGATTTTCTTCTGTTCCGGTTTTATCATAGTCCATTTTTCACTATCATATAGGTAAATTCTCAGAAATTTATTCCTAAAATTGTGGGCTATATTTAATGCTAGTTGACTTCTTTTGGCCAAGAATGTCCTTTTTGCCAGAGCTAGTTAGCTTTTTATGTCCTCCTTGTTCCGTCCGTCATGGGTTATCTTGCTGCCTAGTTAGCAAAATTCCTTAAACACATCTACTTCATCACCAATCCTGATTTTATGTCCCTGCTGTTCTCATTACTTTCGTATTTCTCCGATTTACTCTCAATCTACATTCTGTACTCGTTAGACCACTCTTCCATTCACCAGATCCCGTAATTCTTCTTTACTTTCACTAAGGATACCAACGTCATCAGCAAATCTTATCATTGACATCGTTTCACCCGAATTATAATTGCACCCTTGAACCTTCGTTTTATTTTCGTCATTATTTCTTCGATGTAAAGATGGAACAATAGGGGCGAGCGTCTGCATCCCTGTCTTACACCCTTTCTAGTCCGAACACTTCGTTCCTAATCAAACGATCGTCTAACTACATAACCACGTGGCCCGTACTGCCTGTTACTTTGTTCAAAGGTAATATGTATCGCAAGGTGGTGCGTTTCGCCTGCGCGATCGAAACACTTATTCCTGGACAGCGTTTCTCAATGGCGAGCGAAGAAAAGTGAGAAAATCGGTATCTGACGGGACTTTGTTGTAAGACAGGATAATGAGAGGACGTATATAAAGTGTGTGCAATGAAACAGTCATTGATAGCTGCCTTATTGTATAATTTGTGTTTTTTGAGATTCACACCTTAATGTGGAGTTTACTAATAGCCATAATAGTGTCTGGTGCATATCACAGGTAATTTCGCGTATTTAATTTTGATCAAAAGATTTTGTGATGAAGTGTAATGTACTACAAGTTTATCTAGGACCTCGAACATTTGGTGGTCCATGTTTTCTGTAGAACTTGCTTTACTAACACGGCCAAAAGTATAGAGAAGCTTTTCTCTGCTAGAACGAACTCATTTCACTCGCGGACAATTTTCGAATGACCAAATGCGAATTGCAGTATCCCAATTCGAGAAGATCCTATAGAAGTTTTCTTTTTCTTACATTCCAAGAATTCTACAGGCGACCTCGGAGTCGGCAGCTGCTTCTACACCACGAAAGTAACTTCTCTACGTGTACAAAATTACGTACGCTGTGGGAGTAGTATACGCCGCTCTGGAAATTGATTTTGTCTTTCACAAACAGACAAACAGAGGCACTACACACACTAGTTCCATATCAACGAGTTTAATATTACCAGCTTAAAAACATTAATTTCTTCTTTTGAGCCATAATATCATTAAAATGGCTAAAACGTGACAGGACCAACAAGGAGTGAAACATAGACACCGTCAAGTATTTCATGACCAAAAACAAATTAATGCGCGATCATTAAGTTATATGTAGTTGTTGTATATATTATGGTTTGTTGTGATAAATGCGTATTTTATGTTATGTATATGTACTAATGTTGTGTTTTGTATAAGTTCATGTACGACTGATAGAATCATTCCGTGTGAGCTACATCCAACATAAGACAGCCACGACAATGCAGGTCCATCGCATACGAACTTCATGCGGTTCTACTCTGCAATGAAGGCAAGCACAAGAATGACATGCTAACTCATTGTACACATTAGTCTGGTCTTCGTAGATAACGACTGGGTTAGGGATATTTGTAGATTTAGGTATTATATGTTTTACTAAATGCAGAGTTATTTGTGCTTTTTTGTTCACATGTTCACAATTGTGGAGAGATATTCTGGGATATAGAGTCTGATGTCATTTCAAGCGAATATGTCAGCTGCGCAGGCGGCTATTTATACAAATGTAGAAGCCATAGCTATGGAACAAGCAAATATAGTGGCTAAAATAACAAATCTGACCATCACTGTGAGAAATTTAGTTACAGAACTGGCAGAGTTAGCCCGGAAAGTAAAGGGTGTAACCACTGAACAAACTGTCCTCAAGGGAAGATTTTGTTTAAGTACTAGCTGATGTGAGTACTTTGACAAATGAACTGACAGAAATCAGGAAAGAAATAAGTAGTATGAAGCAAACCAACGAACAATTTCCGATCGAAATAAGCAGAGTAAACAGTGAAATGGAAACCGTGCGGGGGAGACAGCAAACGGTAGAAGTAGACGTACAAAACCTGGCCTCAACAGTAAAATAAATAGCGTACGTATGTGAAGGGCGAGTAGAACAATAGTTCCAAACAAGACAAAAAAACAGCAGTTTAAGCAACAATTAGACGACCGGATAGCGGATAAGGAACAGCAAAAGATATTGTCTGTTAATAAACGTATCAAGGAAGCTATAGAGAATGTAGTGAGTGAAGGGCTACCGTTACTTTACTAATAGATCAAGAGTTGAGGGAAGGTCGCGAGCAGATAGGAACCGCGTTCCAAAGGTGGAAAGGAGAAGCTACACAGAATTTACAAACTCCCATAGTGGAGATCTAGAGGTAGAAATCAGGTCTCGATGTATAATTATTGGGGTGATGAGCAGTACCCAGATACAAACCCAAACGAACAGATGGATGGAAGTATGCTACCTATGAGTGATTATCATAGAAGAGATCTTGTTAAAGCATAGGCAATTCCAAATATTTTTTTCGGAAAAGAGGACATTAAATCCTGTCGTATTTATCAGACGATTCATAGGAGTGTTACCACGAGTTTGGTGTGATCGACAGATAATCGAATATGTATCAGGTTACATCCAAGGCGATGGTAGTCTGTGGGTGACTGACGTAATAAACAAGTGTCAAAGCTATGACGAATTTGAGAAGGCATTCCTCAACAGATATTGGTAAAGGCCTTCAGGAGAGATTGAAGAAGGAAGTACATAACCCTTCATCGAAATGGGAACCTAAGGAGATACTTCGAAAAATATTTGAATAAATCAAGATATTGGGACCAATAAATCGATCACAAAAGTGTGATAATGATCATCAAAGCTCAACTTCCGATGGAAATCAGGGAAAAACTGCTGCATGTTTCAGAAGATAATCTGGAATAATTCATGTCTGCAGTGGATTCAATCGATTTGCTACAGGAGGAACAAAGAGGAAGAAATTGTTACAATAAATCCTATCAAATGGAAAATAGGCACAAAGGTTATAACAGCGATAACAGAAGAATAAATAGGAGACAAATGGATAATTTTCATCGAAACAATGTGAATAATGGTTACATCAATGGAGCAAACTGTATTGAACAGCAGAATAATGGAAGAAATTATGAGCCTAACAGAAACAGTCAGATAAGAAAGGAGGTACAATCTTGTATACAATGACCGGAGAAATCAAGGACAAAGTAATCAAACCATATATAAAGCAAGGCCCAGGCCAACAAATAATAGAACCTGGCGAGAAAAACCACCAGTCTTAGTCGAAGCAACCGATGACAACAATGAACTGGCTAGACCGGGCAATTTAAACTGAATCCGACCAGTTTACGCCCCAGAGGTTCGTCGATAAAAGAGTAATGTAGGGCAAGAAATCACTTGTAAACTGTTTTAGGTACAACGATGGAATGAGGATCACTGAGGAGTTAATGGAAGACGTATATCCTGGGGAACAAGTTTCTAATAAAGTGACAATATCAGCGATCCGTGCCGAAATATTGGACATACCTATGAGAGTAATCTGGGATACCAGAGCCCCGATAAATGCGATCTCCAATAATTTTTTTATACTGCTATCCCAGAAGACAGAGATACTGACGTTGCCGATACGAAACTTTAAGTTCATTGGAGCCTTAGGCAGCTGCTCGCAACCAGTCAGGACACAAACTTTGTTAGAAGTAAGAATAGGAAATAAAGCGATAAGATGCGTGTTCCCATTAACAGGGGACTGTATCATTGGATTAGAGACTATGTGGGAGAAGGACTTAAGAATAGACTTCTCATCCGGTAAAGTCAGTTTTTGTGATAATGGAGAAATGACACAAGTTGATCTGATTATGGAGGAAAGAAGCATTGTAAATTACTGTCTTGAGCGTGGTATCAAGTTCATTGAAAAAGAAAGGAGATGCAAGCATACAGAAGAGATAAAGGAAAGCAAGATACTCGGTATACTCGTAGCGGAACAAGTGGAAGAATAGGCAAAGGAAGCTAATGGATTGGAAAACGAACAAAATCATCACCTGGTATGTCTTTTGGAGAAATATATCAAGGTTTTTGAAGAAACGTCAGGAATTATTAACGATAAGGGTACGTTTCTGGCTCAATATCATGTAAAAATCAACACCTACTTCTTTCAGGCACTGTTTATAATGTATTTGTTTTACAGGTCTTTTGTTGGTATCAGGTAATGCAGCACACTTTATAAACAAGTTAGAGGAATCTTGAATATTTTTGAACCTGCTTAGGGTTATTAAAAAAAATACAAAGAAATTGATGCAACCTTTTTTGCCAAAATCCTTCCTAAAATTGAGGTACCATTTAATCGAATGTCATACATTTGAATACGATTAAATTTTTACCATATATGCATGACATGATGGTGAGGTACCTATTTAATTCCACCTCTTATGTATATTACATGGATAAAAATACCATTTCTTACATTTCAATTTTTATAATTTTTTCATAATAAAAATTTTATTCTTTCTATAATTTAGTTGATTCTGCAATAAAGCTTAGGTCTACTCATAAGCATGAACTATTGCAAGTTACAGAAAAAAATAGAGCAATGCTTTATAAACTTTAGGAAATAATTGTACCCAAATTCGGAGAAATACAACTTGTGGGAAATTACGAATGAAGATAAACTAAACTATGCCTCAGAACATTCTTGAAGCCCAGCCTGCATCCTGCAGCATTTCTTCACATTCAGCCTTCCTCTTTGCATTCCTTTTAGCACTTCTTGCTTCTCTGGTAACTTGGAGAGCGAATATTTCAGCTTCATGCACCTGTTGTTTGTCACATGTAAGCAATTGATCTTTCATATTAGAGCCACATTTTATCCCTAAATTTCTCGGGACTTCCAACCTTCCTATCACTCCATCATTGAAACATATCACTGCATCTAGTACACCAACTTTTAATGTGTTTAGTCCTACAAAAACATTCTTGGGTAATCTTTACCATATGCAATGGTTGAAACTTTCATTTGTGTTCTGAGTGCCCCCATGAAGACATTTACTAAGCAAAACAGCGTCATTCATGTCTCTCAAAATTGCTTTTATTTCATTAATAACAGGCTCAGGAGGAGACGCTTATGATGGTATATTTGACCACTTTCTTTTTCTTTTTGGTAACCACACCAATAATCTGCTCCTTTAGGGCAAAGTCCATGAACAGGGTGGTCATCTGTGGACAACTTATGAATGTAGGTGGCCCATACAGCTTTTTTCATTGTTGAAACATCATTGAGATGTGCAGTTCGTCTAATGGTGAGTCCATAATAAATGTGAAGAAGGTCTATTTCTGTTTCTGTCAATCTGCCTCTGCCAGACAGAGATTTTCCATCAGATAGCAACTTTCCTTTAATTTCTCTTCATAGCTCTCCCAATCTAGCACTCATCCTCTTTTGCACATGTCCACAAAACTCCAGTTTCTTTACCAAGGTATCATCATAAACATTGAACTCATTAATTTTATTGAAAGCTCTAGAGTCCCCATCGCCTAGGTGCTTCATATATCTAACGTTACAAATGGGCACCAACCTCTGAAATATTTTTAGAGCTCCATCGCACTCCATACCTCCACTGTAACCATCATAATTCTTAGTACACTGATGTTCAATATTTCCTTCAGTGCTACCATGGCAGGTGTGGAAGCACTTAGAGAAGCACTCGACATCAACAACTTTTCCATTCTCCAGAGAAGTAGCACTTACACCATTCAAGGAACAATGTCCTCAATGTTGCCATGTCCCATCAAGTGCAACCACAATGCCCCTGGTTCCACTAATATTTACAGTTTCTTCTACTCAACGTTTCATAGATGCTTTAGACACTACCGTCAAGGCACCTAAAAGTATTTTTATGTACTTACTGAACCTACTGGGAGGAGGAGGAAGATCCATCAAACCACAAAACATTTGAGCAGCCTTTTATCTTTTTCCTATTGCATGCATTGCATACACTAACTTGAAATTCACATCCTATAATTATGCACAATGTTTCAGGTCATTTTCGAGGCAGGTTTATTGCAGGGTCTACAAAGAACAACTAATTTTGACGCTAAACCCTTCCTGTTACTTTGTTGTTCACTTATTTCCAGACAACCTACACCATCACTTTGTTTACATTTCGGCACTTCCTTTATCAAAGAAGATAAGATGCCCACATCAACAACTACAAATCCACTACAAACAGCGTCATTGCTAACACAAAAACTTGAATCACCAGGAGGTGTGCCATTTGTTCTGTTTGTCAACAGGTTACCATGGAATTTCCTTTTATTGAATTTCTTGATGGGTAGCATAGTTCGTATTTATTGCACACTAAAGGATATGTTCTTCCACAAATATATGTAGCACTTGGGCTACAAGCATTGAGTAACACATGAACAAACTGCTTCAGCAAAACAAAAGTAAATGCTAGCTAAGATAATCATTTACAGACACTAGAGAACTGCACTGTTACCAACACATACAATGTATCGTACATATAATCGCTGGCAACAGAAAGTTCACAGTTCTTTTCGAAATAATGCATGTTTCTGTAAAAGAAATAAAGGGGGCATGGCAGCATACATTACTGTAACTTTAAAATTTGGTATATACAGGTCATTTTTCATTAGAAACCCTATAATGTATATATCAATATAATCTGAAAAAACTATTGAATTCAATAAAGTCATAAAAAATTTGATTTTTCCGCCATTTATAAGTACCCTGTATCCGAAAGGGATTTACGCGCCGTTTGGAAGTGTTTCCTCATGAATATTGTAATAAATCATATCCTATTCTGTGGAGACTGAAGAAATTAGTAGGTGAAGAAATATACAGGATGATAAACTGGGACCTGATAGAACTATCAGTCAGTCCACATTGCAATCCGCTGTTAGTTGTACCTAAACCAGGGGAAAAGAAAAATTGGTGTTGGTTGCAAGAGTCATCAATACAATTATTGTACCAGTGGGAACGCACCCAGAAAATACAGGTAAACTCATTCAGAAGTTTCATGGAGCCAAGTACTTTACCAGTATTGACCTATGGACTTCCTATTGGCAGATGAAATTGGATGAACAATCAAGATAATATACAGCCTTCATATATCTGGAGGAAGTTGCCTGTTTAAAGTATTGCCTTTCGGATTGAATGTCAGCACAGGAGCTTTTATGATGGGATTAATTAGATGCAGTGTTAGGAGCAGAACTAAGACGTCAGATTATCCTGTTCCTCGATGACATCTTAATCGCTACCACGACATGGAAACACCACATCTGCTTATTAGAGAGATCATTGGCAACTTTTAGGAGATCTGGAATAACTGCAAACCTGCAAAAGTCTAACTTTGGGATGAAGAAGATAACATTTTTTGGTCATTTGATTGATGACAAAGCAATTTTTCTGGACAGCGCAAAGATAAACGCTATTAAGAATTTTCCTACATCTAGGGATAAGAAATAACTTAAGGCGTTTTTGGATTTAGCCTCATTTTTTCGACAGTTCATAGTGAACCAAGTCATGAATGCAGAGCCATTAGTAAATCTGTTAATAAAGAACGTTTCTTGGCAATGCACAAATGACTGTCAGTATCCATTTGTGAAAATCAAATACACTTTAATAAATGCGAAATTGTTGCATCATCCAGTTATGGCATTAAGATTTTTGCTTGATGACAGATTCTTCAAGTCTTGGATTAGGATCTTGTCTTTTCCAAATTAAAACAATTAACAGGCAACCCAAGTTTTGCTCAAATGCTTGTGCAAGCAGAGTATTGTCGAGTTGTGAAAGGGCATATACAACGGCTGAGCTGGAAGCATTAGCTATAGTCTGGGCTTTTAAGAAGTTCTATTATTATTTATATGGGCACAAATGATAGTCTATTGTGATCACCAAGACCTCAGCTTCTTGCAGTTGTGCAGGATGCTGACACCGAGATTATTGTATTAGACAATGGCATTACAGGAGTACTTGTTTCAAATACAATATGTTATAGGAAAGAACAATCAAATTGCAGACTACCCTATCTAGGCTGCCAGAAGGATTAGATCAGGAAGAAAAATTATGTGAGTGCAGAGAAGAATTAATTATCATGTTAATGAAAGAACCAACTGCAAGAACGTATTATTTGGAATTATGACAGGGGATGGAGAAGTTACAGAACAAGGATATAATAGTTTCAAGGCTAATAAATTCCTTGAACGTGCCTTTATTTCTTCAGTCTTGTTTCCGTTGTTAACCACAATGTCAGAACTCCCTCTCTGGTGCTTTTCCCTTTCCTAAAGCCAAACTCGCGATCTTCCAACAGATTCTCAGTTTTCTCCCCATTCTTTTATGTCATGTATATTTTTCCATATTATTCTTGTCAGAAACGTGGGTGCATGAGAACCTAAGCTGATTGTCCAATAATTCTCACAGTTGGTGGCTCTTTCTGTCTTTGGAACTGTGTAGGTGATATTTTTCCGAAAGTCTGATGGTACATCGACAGTCTCATACATTCTACACAACATCGTGAATAGTCTTTTTGTTTCCACTTCCCATTGTAAGCTTTCCAGCTGTTTGCTTTCGTTTCGAAACTTTGCTGTGAAGTTTTTCAGGGTCTTCTGTTGTTCCGAGAAGTGACAGTGACTTTACTCTCATTGTAGAATATTCTAGGTCAATGAGGAAAACTGTTATGAAATCGATGTAGAAAAAATTCCGAATCCTATCAAGTTATTCTGCCTTGATCAATTTATACCGAAATCCCATATCCAAGTCAGCCATTCGGTATTGTTAAAGGTCATAAACATCGATCATGTAGTTTTAATAGTCCAGTTTTACAGGGTGAACAGTCACCTGAAGCTCTGATAATTTCAGGGATATATAAAGTGAAAAACTTATACACAAGACATATATAGATTTTGAAACTTTAGAGACTAAGTAATGTGTTACACAAACCGCAACTGTTGACAAAGTCAAACGGTAACTGAATACATTACATAACTAGCTACATGCACGGTATCTTTCACATGCACTGTACCATTTACGTTGTTATCTCATATGTAAACACACTTTGACGTGGAATACAAACTAGAACTCTGGCAGGATACAGCAAACATTGTTATAAAACGTTTCCATGCATAATGGCGGCTGCGTTGCCAAGACGATGGACAAACAGTTCGCCTTTGCTGATACAGGACAGAAGCACAGCGAGGATTCTGAGAAGTAATTCACGATGAACGGGTTGCTCGCGATGCGCATCTCTCTCTTTTGCACTTTGTTCCTCGTTACAATAAAACAAACTGCTGTTTGTGAAATGTTCATGTTCGTAATGTAGCTATAACTCGTCGAGTATGGCAGGAATTTGCAGAGAACAGCAATTATTTGTCTCACAAAAAGTTAATTATTCTCTGTCTCTTGTGTTCCTTTGTGGAGTTTCCTTTTGTAGTTTCAGTAATAAAACAGGTAGATGTCGCGCAAAAAATAACTAACATACTTACTGTGTGATGTTCATATTATGTAACGGAAGTCCATGAACTGACTGATTAATTAGTTGCCTCTCCAAACATACGGTGGCATATACTCCACTCAGTTAGCAACTATGCAGAAAAGTATGAAAATTGGGGGAGTCAAGTATCACTAAATTAACTTGGAATTCGATTACTTTCGTCTTCTGGGCCGTGCAAATCGAAAACAAGACTTTCGGAATTTGCATAGCATTTGTTTAGGCTTCAAATTGTAAACTAAGCAAAACACGAAATATACATTGGTATTATAGATTTACAGGCCGGACCCGAAGCCAACCGACAAAATTTTGGTGTTGGAGGGATATTTTCTGCCCATTTTGATATAAGAGACATGTACTCTACGGTGTCTCGATACAGAGTACTAATATATTTATGGTTTGTACTGTTCGTTAAACCAACTGTCAATAGATAGGGGTGATTCTGGCACAGTTTTAATTTATTCAAGATGGCGGACCTTTCCCCCAACCCTCTGCCTGTCTCCCTGGTGCAGATGTGGCAACATTGCACCAATGACATTATAGGTTTGATCCCCTCCCTTCTCCCCTCCTCACTTCTACCCCACCCCTCCTCTCCTTGCCCCCTCCCCTCATCCACCTGCAAAAACTGGCAGGGAAAATCGCTCAGTCTATGCTGAGGTGGAGGTGAGGAAGGAACTCTTTTTTCTTTATTTTGGGTGTTATCCTGTTGGAAATTGGTAGCAAATTCTCGTTATGTGTTCAACTGGCGAGATGTTGGTGCTGAACAGAGAGCACTTTCACAATCGTGCCTGTAAAGTATTACCTGTAAACATTCAACTGAGGACTGTGACCATAGCGGCCTAACGCTCTACATGAGGACTGTAATATAAAGTGATCACAGAAGCCCACTAGTCTCTTACAAGTAAGAAACGGTGCTAGCTACGTTATCAACTATCTAGTTTCGACTACTGTTCAAGGTCATCCAATTGCCCAATTCATATACATGTGGATCTTTGTATATAGGAGACTTATTTGGATTTTTGCTAGAAAGTACATCTAGCAAATCTTATCAATAACTGATAGATGTATAGAGGATATTTTGCTATTCCTCTAGCACCAACGAGTTTCTCCAGCCAGTTTAGCCAATGCCCCTACGTGGGAAAGAAAATAATGGGACAGAAAACTATCGCTGAAGTTACCTACCATTAGGAATGTGGGTGTACTCAGCGACTGTAGTATGAGTTTCAAATGATAGAGCACAGCAGTCAGTCATCCTTTCCTTTCATGTTTTATTCGGCAAATCTAGATTTCATAGTATCAATTCATGTCCCAATAGGCTAGGCACTAGCCGAAATCTAGATTTTTCGAATAAAACCTGAAAGAAAAGGACGACTGATTGCTGTATTCCTTCATTTAAATCAAATCACTGAAGTACAGGGAAATAGCCTCCTGCCGATCTATAACTGAATATTTGTTGGGAGCGACATAAGGATGGGTAATAATATTAGGACAGAGACCTACTGTCCCAGTGCCGCTATAAATCCATGCTCCATATATACAGGAGTCATGTAGCAACATCACTGCGAAATGAAAAATGCTTATACCTATTTATGAGTCAGAAGTCTCATCCTAGTCAATAGAAATGTGGGATATACATCATGTGATACATTTAATCTTACCTCAACGTAGCATCTCACAAGGGAAACTCACTATCACACTCCCCCCCCCCCTCGCCCCCTCCCATGAGATGGAGAGGTAAAATGGCCCAGTGGATAGTACTTCAAAAATTGGACACAGATCAAGCATAACGCCAGCCGCAGCGGCCAAGCGGTTCTAAGTGCTTCAGTCCGGATCCGCGTGACTGCTATGGTCGCAGGTTCAAATCCTGCCTTGGGCATAGATGTGTGTGATGTCCTTAGGTTAGTTAGGTTTAAGTAGGTCTAAGGTCTAAGGGACTGATGACCTCAGATGTTAAGTCCCATAGTGCTCAGAGCCATTTGTGCCATTTTGAATCAAGCATGAAAACAGGAAAAAGGTGTGCCGACCTGTGAAAAAGAAGCAAAATGGAAACATTGAACATTCCACTCTAAAGATGTGCAACAGTGAGTGAATTTCCAGAGCAGTGTTGCCACTTACTGCCACCGTCCTGGTTTTCCTTGCTACCTTGTATACTATCATCCTCTCCACTGGCGTTTACACCAACCTGTGGAAGACTTCATGCATCCTGCTGTTCCCCGTACCCAACAACACCCCCCCCCCCCCCCCCCCGTCTCTGACACCTCTTCCAATCGTCCCATCTGTCTCACCTCTGTGTTCAGTAAGTTCTTTGAGTCCATCCTCTCCCAACATATCCATCACCACCTCACTGAGCACCATCTCCGTCCCCTTATCCAATGTGATCTCCAGCCCTCCTTCTCTTCCGATCACCAGCCCCTTAACCTTACCAATCTTCTTTCCCTCCAACTTAACTCCTGTAGTTCCGCTACCTTTGTTTCCCGCGACATCCAGAACGCCTATGACTGTGTCTGGGATTCTGGGCTCCTCTTTAAGCTCCAGAGCTACGCCCATCCCATGAATTTCGCCCATCTCATTGTTTCCTTCCTCTCCCACTGTCCCTCCTACGTCACTATCCACAATACCAACTCCCACACGTTTTGTGCCCCAAAACTCCGTTCTTTCCCCTCTCCTCTGTCTCGTGCATATTGCAGATATGCCCAAACCTCCCCCACCTGTTCGCCTCCTCCAACTTGCTGATGACATCGTCTTTCTGGCCCTCTGTCCTACCCTTCAATAGTCCCAATGTACTCTTCAGCATATTGCAAATATGCCCAAAACTCCCCCACTTGTTCGCCTCCTCCAACTTGCTGCTGACATCGCCTTCCTGGCCATCTATCCTACTCTTCAATAGTCCCAATGTAATCTTCAAACCCACCTCTATCAGTTCACCACTTGGTGCGACCAGTGGTTCCTTCACACCAATCCTTAAAGGCAATCATAATAGGCTGTACTTCCACCTCCTTCCTGCTCCACGATTGCACCCTACCATTTATGGTCATCCTATCCACTTCACTCCTACAATGAAATACCTTGGCCATCACCTCACCTGGACTCACAATCACCTTGCGATCCAACATAAAGCCTACAATACACTTTGCTTCCTGAAATTTCAGACTGGCCGGACAGGGGGACTACATCCTTCCACCATCCTTCACACCTACAAATCCCTGATACGTCCCATCCTTTGCTATGCCAGCATCGCCTGGATTTCCACCCCACCCATTTTCTATACAACCCTCCAAATCCTCGAATGCTATGTACTCCACCTCACTTTCTATCTCTGTCTCCCACCCCCCATACAGATTCTATATGACCTCATCCACTTCCTACATCTTCTCCTTTTCTTCGAACACATCTGCACACTGTAAATCTTCTGCAGACTCGATCTTCCCCCACTCCCTGGTGTTTCTTAACCTCTCTGCTCTCTGCCCATTACCATTGTGTCGTGCTCTCTCTCTTTCTCCATGCCCTCCACCTTCTTTACCAACATACCATCCAGCACCTACACTTCCCATATGAAAAGCTTTGCCCTCCTAGCAATTTTACTGCTTCTTCCCCCTTCTTTACAGCTCTCTCTGCCATCTTCCCTTCCCCTGAGAGGTTTTTTCCTTCCTCCTACACCCCATCCCTTTCCAGCCCACCCCTACCGCATCTCTGTGCTCCCTCCTGGCTTGCTTTCCCTCTCCCTCTCCCACCTCACCTGTCTCCTGCCCTTTGGTGCACCTCCTCACCCCCTTTCGTTTCATCCCTCCCTCTCCAGCCCCTCTCTCCCCCACTGATACTCCTCTTTGCTGTCTTCCCTCCTCTAAGGCCTCCCCTACTTCGGCATGTCCCTCCAGTTTTTATTCTTTATTGTGTGTGCTCCATCTCATGTAGTGGTTATGATAGTGCCGTTGTTCTGGAGTGCATCTTACTTTATGCTTGTGACTTTGGTGTACTTTTCGTGCTCCGCACATCGCAAACTGTGTTTTTATCTTCATGTGGACTTTTTTTAACCGTGTCCCACCATGAAAGTCTCTTTGTAAGCCTATATTTTAACCCCACCGTCTCCCCTTATTATGTTCTTATGTTTCCCCTTTTATCGCTTTTTATCTGTGTCATCATCATTTACTGAAAAGCATTCTTCTTCTTACACTCCTCCATTATCTTTCCTTTTCAACCCTCATGTGGGGCACTATGGTCACAGTCCTCAGTTGAATGCTTACAGTTAATACAGTTATTGATGTCCTCTCTGTTCAACACCAACATCTCGTCAACCAAACACATAGCGAGTGTTTCCCACACTTTCCGACAGGGTAACACCCAAACTAGAGGAAAAAATAAAGAGATTCCTCCTTACCAACTGCCCAGCACAGACTGGGCGATTTATCCCGCCATTTGTCCAAGTGGGGAAAGGTAGGGGTTATGGAGAGGAGGGGTGGGGCTAGTTGGGAGGGGTGGTGGGAGTGGTCAAAAAAGAGAAAAGAAGTCCATGACATCTACAGTGTGACACTGCCACATCTGTACCAGGGCCACAGGGGATGGGGTGGAAGGAGAGTCCGCCATCTTAAATATATTAAATATGTGCCAGCCTAACCTTTATCCCATTAATATTATCTTAGTTTCTTTGAAAATTCCATCATAACAGTGTAAAAAGTCTATAATAAGCATGCACCCACAAAACACAGAGCAATAATAGAGCCCTCAGACCAAACAAGCACACTTGTCACAGTGTATTCAGTCCTTTCTCTCTATGTACAGTACAGTATGTAACAAATGCACAACTGTTCCATTACAGATATTGTTCAAAATGTCTGCAACCACGACTGCTGAGTGGGGATGAAAAAAGAGAGACTGGTTAAAACCAATCCCAGATGTTTCAGTTTTAGATTACTGGATTTTTTCGGTATTTGTTTGGTCTCGGTCATAAGACCCTTTTTTTCATTTTTTACTAAAAACCGTGTAAAAAAAGCCTGCATAGAAATTTGCCATAGCACCTGCTTTAAAGTTTCTGTTTTTTAAAGTAAAACGTTCTTTTCTTTTTTTTTAAAAAAAAGACAAGTAGTGTTCCTTCGCAAAACTTCTGTTGCTTTGAAATATTGTATTATTGCAGAAAGTGGGAAAAGCGATCATAGCTATTTTCATAACAACGGCGACGGAAATGAGCCACAAACACTTGACCTAAGAATCGATACAGCACTGCTGATACAATACTGTAGATGTTACCATGTCGCATGGCCTATTAGACGGAACGTGTGTAAGTGCATTGTCCAAGAGTTGCCCCCCACCTGGTCTATAATCTCTCGGTTTAATCCTCGGCAATCGGTTGTACTGAATGTGGTTCCCATACCAAAATTGAAAGTATATTACGAAGTTTGGTAGCAATGAAGTACCACGCTCCAGTTGCTTTAAAAGTCTAAAAGCGAGAGGAGGCAAAACAGATTTGAGGTATCACATAGGGAGTAAATATCCATAATGTTTCCGAAAAATAAGGTAATTATTGATTCTTATATCTCTAAGTTCTGATGTGCCCTTAAATCTGGGATAATAACTGAACCCTTAGTTTTGTATATGAAGGTGGTAGCTGTGATCTTGCAGTTCTCGAAGATTGAAATCCAAGCCGTTAACAGCTTACAGGCGTTGATAAGTATCAACGGGCAGAGTTGAAAGTGTGTGCGGCGAATGGGACTCGAAACCGGGATCTCTTGCTTACATGGCAGATGCTCTGTGCGACTGAGCCATCAAGGACACAGACGATGGCGCCACTGCAGAGACTTATCTCTGGCATGCTCCCCGTGAGCCACATTTCCATCTTTCTGTCCACACACTACATTTTCCGGCCGCGGTGGCCGGGCGGTTCTAGGCGCTTCAGTCCGGAACCGCGTGACTGCTACGGTCGCAGGTTCGAATCCCGCCTCGGGCATGGATGTGTGTGATGTGCTTAGGTTAGTTAGGTTTAACTAGTTCTAAGTTCTAGGGGACTGATGACCTCAGATGTTAAGTTCCATAGTGCTCAGAGCCATTTTGAACACTACATTTGTAGTGCCCCTGCTCGCTATACTCATTACCTACCGCACTCAATATACCGATTCCCTTAAGAGTTTGAGCAATGTGAGTGCATCCGCACTGAAGAAGATCATTGGCCGGTAAGCCTTATTTGTATGAAAATGGTATCTGTTCTTCCCGACATTCAGACTACAAATGTAGTGTGTGGACAGTAAGTTGGAAATGTGAGGCTCACGGGGAGCGTACCAGAGATAAGTCCTTGCAGTGGTACTTTCCTCTCTTTCCTCGATGGCTCAGTGGGATGCTGGGACGGTAGCTCAGTGTGTTCGATCAGAGGGTTAGTTGCCCTCTGTAATCAAAAAACTGATTGACGAAGTCCATGAAGAACTTCGACGATTGTCAAGGGACGTCCGCGCCGAACAAACGCAACCAACAATAACAAACAAAATGAGATTAAAAAGAAAGTGAGACAGAGCGTCTGCCATGTAAGCGTGAGGTCCTGGGTTTGAGTCGTGGTTGGGGCGCACATTTTCAACTCTCGCCGTTGAATTTATCAACGCCTGTAAGCAGCTAATGGTTTGTATTGCAGTGTAATTTAATCCTTAGTTTTGTGGTTGCTTCAGGGTGAAAAATTGATACCATCCAGAAGTAGCGATGCAGAGAAGTCTTCATCTTGTGTCCTTTGTCTCTCGCCGTCGCCGGCCCCCTCCGCTTTACATTCGCAAATCTTTGAGATCGATTTCTGCCACAGCGTCATTCCAATATCGATCACATTCGCTAGAATTTTTCAGTCTTTGTTTGAAGTACTGGAAATAACAGCAATAAAGAACCGAAATTCGATATTTCAGAAATCGGTTATTCTGATAGGTTTTAACAATCAATTTGAAATGGAGACATAAAAAAACCGGTATGAGCAAAAACCGGTTGTTTCAACGATAACCGCCTTTCCTACTGTAGAGAGTGCTGTGATACGCCATCGACTGCCTTACAATCGCAAGAATTCAAGAAGTTTGGTGCACTAGCTCTGTGGCTGAGTGGATTCTAGCAAGCAGGACCGTGTAAATGTTGATGAGGGTGTCGTAAACTGAGCGCTTCATATGCCCCCAGCAAATGGAGTCCACTGTGTCAGCCTGGTGGCCATGGAACAGGACCAGCGCGGCCATTTGCAGACTGACAATCAATGTGGTTCATAACGTCGAGTGCGAAGCGTGACATCATCCCGTAAAGTTGAAACCACATAAACTGTAGAATTCCTCTGGGTAGTCAATGGGAGGACATACTGTAGGAACATTTTGTATATGACTCCCTTCAGTTTGTTGAGAATTTCGTAGGATACAATCACTTAATCGTTGCTGTTATCTTTTCATTTATTCACAGCGAACTAGTGTTGATGAGGTGACAGTGGTATGTCTGTGGGGTCTTTGGAACACTGTGAGTGAACATGAACCATTATGATGTCACGTATGGCCACTGATTGTGAATGCATGACATCATCGATGACCCTGACACATGCGGGTATGACATCACTAATGATCTTGAATGTCTGACATCATCAAGATGGCCGATCGTGGAGTATTTAAAAACCCAAGATTGGGAATTGGTAATGTGCTGCTCAACAAAACTGTATATATTGAAACTGTAGAGCATTATCAAGAAACAATGGAACACTTTAGAGTGCGTGCCGGCCGCTGTGGGCGAGCGGTTTTACGCGCTTCAGTCCGGAACCGCGCTGCTGCTGCGGTCGCAGGTTCGAATCCTGCCTCGGGCATTGATGTGTGTGATGTCCTTAGGTTGGTTAGGTTTAAGTAGTTCTAAGTTCTAGGGGACTGATGACCTAAGATGTTAAGTCTCACAGTACTCGGAGCAATTTGAACCATTTTTTTAGAGTTCGTAAAATACACAATTTAATACTGGGAACACTGCTGACTAGTAAATAAGTCAGTTAAACCAAATACTCACCTTATCAAGAACCACAGTCCTTAAAATGCGTGGGTGTAATGTAATAATTTTTGAGGAACAACAAAAAACATAAAGAGGAGATCGCTGAACATTGATGAACCCAAAATAAAAACGTCTTTCTTTTCTTATGCAGTTGCAGCAAGTATTATAATTTTTCATATGACATTGCTCGTTAACAGATAACCACAGGTCAAAAACTGCAATTCATCAAACAAATAACTACACTTAGCAACAGCATAAACGGATAAAGGTCCAATGATAAACGCCTACCACAGCGAAGCCCTTTCAAGTAATTAAATTTTAGACACAATTTTCATTATTGAAGAAGATGCCTCTATCCTAAAGACCGCTGGCCACGTTAAGTTAACGAAAATTCAGTGCTCAATAGAGTGAGATAGAAACATGGTAACAGGAGCAAGGGCCGGTAGCGATGCAAACAAGTTTTACGAGGGTCGGATATACTTTAGAATTTGCACACATTCTGGTTAATAATACAAGATGCCCATTGTTAGTTATTTTAATGTAACTTAAGACTACGTCCAAACACGGCTCGACCACATCGGCCGGTAACAAATATTATTGAAATATAGAAAGCCAAAGTAAGGCAAACACTTATGGAGTTACAGGCAAGCGAAGAACTGCAGTAGCCGAACAACTGTACAGGAAGAATTAGCTAAGACTGGAGGGCAGAAACAGCAAATATAATTATTACGCAGGTGGCTAGTTCAGCAAACACCCAATAAGAAGTAATGTGGAATTACTAGACACAGCTTCCCCTTTTCTTTCTAAAATAAATAACATTTTTTGCAGATATATGGGGAATTTACATTACAGAAAATGCTCTGATGAAAGCCACAAGGCCAAATAGAACAGCCAGTGATGCCCATTCCCGGGTTCGCTCTTGAATGCAACGAACATGGTATTAAATAGTGGGTAATCTAGCCTATAGCAAACACACATTAGCATAACTAAACACTATTATAGTAAAACACAAAACACCAATAAGGAAAACAAGGCTGGCGATCACTAAATATAAGCAATAAGCCAGCATCTAGTATTATCATACATATGAATTAAAATTCAAATTACAATAAATGTTCGTCACATATCACTAAAATGTGACCAGAAAAGCACAGCCAGGTATAAAAATACATACGAGTGGCTTCACTCGCGACTGAATTTCAGAGGAACAACCACAAATACCGGTTACATCCGAAAGGAACAAGGATGCATTGTGTCACACGTCACTTAAGATAAAAATTACTGCCCATTACAGAAAAGGTCACACCATAAAGTCCACGATACAGCCACACAACAGTTCCTACAGCAGAATCCAACCGCTATGATGGTGCCAATAATACCCCAAAGGCTAGGACAGAGTGCTCACATGTTCTAGGTAAAAGCCGACCTCCAACTCCCCACACTGCTTCCAGCAAGTCACTCCATAGTGGATGCTACTGTCGTCCCCACAGAGGCTTAATACTTTGTGACGCTCCACGAATCTAATTCTTTCTTTTCCTTTATCAAAATAATGTACACTTATACCCTACCATGATAAAGAGGACATTTGTGTAAAAACAATTGACCGATGTTCAGTTTTTACACACGTTGCGTAATTTGCTTGTTGACTGAATAGGAGATGTTGTCTGATCTCTAATAACAAAGCTCATGACAGATCTTATATAAAATCACTTTATTGATTGTCAGTTACATAGCAAAAGTGAAATTTTGAAGAAATTGTTAATATGTTGCATCGTATGACAAAATTCAAATTACTTTATAACACTGTACTGCGCGAGATGACTGTTGATGAAATTACTGAAACGCCTAAAACAACCTGTGTATGTACGAATTTCGATTAAACAGTCTTTACCAGTAGCAGCAAATTATGGTGAGGAAAAATTATTCGCTGTTGGTGCTCCAAAGGCAATGCAAGTTGATGCATTGTGATCACAGCACTGTGGATTCTCTTAGAATTCGTTTCGCAAATCGGGGAAAACAAATTCTCAACAGGAACTCACATAGTTTTCTATACTTGATGTTTATAATTATTTGGGGTTTTATTCCTCCATGTAACATTGTAGGTTCTCATGTACCAGTTTGAATGTTGTATGCTTCCTTCCTTAAGGCTGTTTGCATAACATGGTGTCTTTTGCAACTCTCGTAAGTGGTAAGAAGGAAAATGGTTCTTCAAATTTCAGAAAGACAGAAAATTGTTGTGTCTCGTAGCTAACGCTGAATGGTTTGTGACGCACAAATGCAGAAGACTGTATGAAGAAGGATGCGGCACATTCACCGAAACGCCTCTCTGGCGAATTTTCGAAATGATACGACATGGACGCGCAGACACAATCATAAGATTAGCCGATCTAAACTGAGGTACGTCATCTTCATATCACTGTCGGTGGCAGTATGTATACTGCAGTGTTGTATCCTAATGAGCCACCGCCATGTTGAATACCTCCTGGTGGTGTTAGGGCCACGTGACGCCGTAAGGAAAGAATGTAAGCGGAAGGCGAATAGGCAGTCATTATTGCGAAGAAACGAACCGCAAGTGCGGAAATCACTGATACAAGCGGTTTTGATAAATGGCACATTGTTGTGGCGGGTCGCCTGTCGGCGTGCTACTGTCGCCAGCAGCTATGAAAAGTGGGTGAGGGACGGTGAGGTCGGAGAATCCCCCGCTGTTTAATCCAGGATAGGCAGCGATCTGTGGCAGATCTGACGACGGAGGACTACGCTGGTGCACGCACAAGTGTTTCGGAGCCAACCTTTTAGAGGCCATTGTTGAACATGGAACTCCATATCACATGACCCCTAGGTGTTGCTGTGTTGATCCAATGACATCGTCAGTTATGCTTGCAGTGGGCACAGCATCACTGAGTTTTTACTGTGGATCAATAAAAACGTGTCGCCTGACGAATGAATCGCATTCCTTGTTACACCATGTTGATGTATAGGTCCTTACACCCCGTCGTCCAGGGAAATGGCTGCACGAAGCATGCACCGCGCCACAGATGCAGACGAGTGAGGCCAGATTTACGCTGTGGGGTACATTGAGTCGGGCTTCCATGCGACCTGTGGCGGTAATAAACGGCATCTTGGTAGCTGTGAACTACGTGAAAGGTTATTGCGGACCACCTGCATCGCTTCATGCTTGATGTCTCCACTACGGCGACATCTTCCAGCAGGATAACCGTCCGTATTGCAAGAACAAAATCGTTCTACAGTGGTTTGGGGGGGGGGGGGGGCGTTACTCACATTGATGCTTTGGCCAGTAGATTTGCCTGATCCGCACCCATTGGAACACAAATCGGGCGCCAGCTGCGTGCCCATAAACTACTATCCCGTAATTTGAGTGAATCGCTTGCCCTATGCGTATACATCTGATACCACATACTTCTGGAATCCTCTAAAGGACTTGCAGAATCCATGCCAAGCAGAATCCCTCTTGTACTGTCTTTGAAAAGTGGAATAACACGCTATTAAATAGGTTGTCATAATGTCTGGACACATCACTACCTTTGTAAACAGTGATTACATCTTATGTACCATAATTCATTGTCATAAACGTTTCCAGTTAACATGCGTCAATAAACAGGCCATTTGTGAGATGACAGCATTAAGGGCTGCAACGACTTAAGGTTTCAGAAGAAGACAGGCATCGGCGCTGGCAGCTTTCTTCAAACATAACTTGACAAGACACGGACCGCTCAGATTACAAAAGATCAGATTTTTACGTAACTTGGGACTATGTTCCAGTGTGTTCCGAATTATATGTCAAATGTTCTACTAACTTTACGCTATTTATCGCAATCAACAATGTACCTTGGATGTAAGTTAATTGTATAACTGAGAAACAATGCTTAATGTCTGCATAAACTATTTCATATTGCTACGCTGATCACGCTGTTTTTGACATTGCAATTTACGCTCGGCGTAATATACTAGGTCTACAACTTTGCTTCCGCCGTTTTTTCTCGAATTTCGGGGATTTATTGTGAAAAACTTAGGAAAAAATTATGATTTATAATATTGCCCAACGCTGGCCACCAGATTCTCCCATCTTTCAGATAACATACGAATCCCATGGCGGAAGAACTGGGCGTCTTCTGTGGAGGTCCATGTATCAATTCAATTTTGCACTTGTTCAAATGATCGGAAGTGCTGGTCAGGCAGACTGTATGCCACTGATCAAAAAAGGTGGTATTCAGGGAGAGCAACGTATGGAGAATACGGCGGGAGGGATAGGACTTCGCATTTTAACGTTTCCATGTATATTTTGACGGGCTTTGCGACATGGGGTCTAGTACTGATCTGCTGGAAAATTACCTTTACGTGTCTATCACTGTACTGTGGTCGTTTGTGTTTCAGTGCTGGGCTCGAACGCATCAATTGCTTTCGATAATGATATCCTGTGACTGTCATCGTCTGTTTCAGTAGCTTCGTGTCATCCACCGCCATGCAGGGCTTTGACATCAAAATCACCGTTCTTAAAGGCGTTGAAAATATTCTCTGCACGTTCTCCCACTAATAGTTCCATGACGATTGGTCTTACACGTTATTTTAAGAGCCGCAGCAGCAGATTTCTTCATGTTAAAGCAGAAAATTAAAACTTCCCGCAAATGTCGAGAAATGGGTTTGTAAGTTGACGTACTTAATCGAGAATAACCTTATGATGCAATCACAAATCGACTGATATTTTTATGGCATTATGTTTACAGATGCCTAAGCTTATTTGCCTCGTGATGACTGGGTGTTGTGTGATGTCCTTAGGTTAGTTAGGTTTAAGTAGTTCTAAGTTCTAGGGGACTGATGACCATAGATGTTAAGTCCCATAGTGCTCAGAGCCATTTGAATCATTTGAACCTAAGCTTATTGTATTACACCTATGACCAACCACCGGAACCTCACTTGCCGCTACTGCCATCTATTGCAAAATGGTGGAAGGAAAGTTGCAGACCTAATAACACAAAAGCCAATTAGGCGTCTGAAAGACTGAATGCGCTGACTAAGCGTTCTGCTTGTTCCGGTAAGTCTTATCTTGCTCACATCCAGTCGCCGTAATATTATTTACATGTCGATTCGGCATTTCTATGCCTGATGTCACTGATAAAACGTTTTTACGTTTCTGAACAATCCCCAACTTGTCTGGACTTGTTGAGATAGTGAATTCCATCAATGTGCATGTCCAGACGTCAGAGATTTCTGACTCATCTATAAGGGGGTTATAAATCCAGGAGCAGACATTCCTGGCGAATTATTAATTAATGTTGAACCATCAAAGCTCTCGTTCAACACTTCCTCCTTCTTCTTCTTGAAATATGGGAGCAACTTTCCAAAAGTTGTAAGTATAACAAATATTATATTACTATCTACCATCGCCGGCCGCGGTGGTCTAGCGGTATTAGGCGCGCAGTCCGGAACCGCGTGACTGCTGCGGTCGCAGGTTCGAATCCTGCCTCGGGCATGGATGTGTGTGCTGTCCTTAGGTTAGTTAGGTTTAAGTAGTTCTAAGTTCTAGGGGACTGATGACCACAGTAGTTAAGTCCCGTAGTGCTCAGAGCCATTTTTGAACTATCTACTATCTAGTATGTGGCAGTCAAATAAACCGAACACCAGCCACGACGGAACCGTGGAACGGTTCCACCAAATGTAATCACCAAACGCATTAAGACAATTACCTCACTGGGAGACGAAGCGATCAATTCCTATTTCGTAGAAAACTATCGGCCGCTGACGGTTGCTCAGCCACACCCACTCTTGCGCTTCCTCGTCTGACTGAAACCGACGTCCAAGCTCGTCTTTCATCAAGTTGCCAATAATGGGACAATCACACTGTGAAAGATCCGTGCTGTACGGAGGATGTTGCAGTGTTTCCGAACCAATTCTCTGAAACGTAGCCTTCGTCCGATGGGCAGTGTGGGGCCGGTATTATCTTGCAACAGGATGGTTCCGTCCACTGCATTCCGACAACCCAAGGGAAAACGGCAAAGCCAACCGTAACATCTCAATCCTTTTTTTTTTAAATTTTAAATTAACAGCAACCTCAGTTGCAATGTTTACCTATATTTACTTAGCTTTCAGTTCGGATAACCCAACCTTCTTCAGAATAAAAGAAACTACGATTTGTCCATAATGGGCAACGTCAAAAACTAAAAACTGTAATATAGTAATACATGGTCATATTGCAGTAACTTATCTGGGAAACAGCCTTGGCCCCATTTCGCGACCGCAGTACTGCAGCAACGGATGTTGTACTGTAACTGGCAAAAGCCTCGAGAGCTCATGCGCGATAGTGTGTCATGGTACTTGTTAAACCTGGTACCAACTCCTAAACTTAAAACTTTACGAATAACAAGGTGCGGCTAACGAAATTGACGTATACCTCACCCTGTAAGAAACAAAGATATATCGATTGTCTTATCATTTGTAATAATTTGTAGGACGTCAAAAGTGATATTTTGGAAGAAATGCAAAACACTTACTATACGACAAAAATAACTTTCTCACCGACCAGCTGCAGCTGCGAAACAAAAAGTTTTTTAGAGGTTTTCAACCGTTATTCCATCCGTCATAATTTTAGGGACTAATCATTATACTCTTGCCAACATGTGTTAGCACTCCCGTTTGCTGAATAGCTGGGATTATCTGGTATTTCAAACCCGTAGTTATCCTCATGCGGTCAAGTTCGATGATTAGCCCGAATATGCTGGGTTGACTTAAAATAGTAAACGAATTGCTCTCTTCACTTTAGACGTCCAACAGATTATTACAAATGTTAAGACAGTCTATATATCTTTGTTCCTTACAGGATAACGTATGCGTCAAATTCGTTACCTGCACCTGGTTATTCATAAAAATTTTAAGTTTAGGAGTACATGTTGGTACCAGCGTTAACAAGTACGCACGACACACTATCGCGCATGCACTCTCGAGGCTATAGCCAGTTCCAGTACAACGTCCGTTGCCGCCATACTGCGGTCGCGAAGTGGGCTCTGGCTCTGAGCACTATGGGACTTAACATCTATGGTCATCAGTCCCCTAGAACTTAGAACTACTTAAACCTAACTAACCTAAGGACATCACACAACACCCAGCCATCACGAGGCAGAGAAAATCCCTGACCCCGCCGGGAATCGAACCCGGGCGCGAAGTGGGGCTGAGGCTGTTTCCCACATAAGTTATTGCAATATGACAATGTATCACTGTATTATAGTTTTTAGTTTTTGACGTTGTCCATTATGGACAAGTCGTAGTTCCTTTTATTCGGAAGAAGGTTGGGTTGTCCCAACTGAAACCTAGGTAAATCTAGGTAAACATTGCAACTGAGGCTGTTGTTAATTTAAAATTAATATTTATACAGTTGCTGACAGGGCCGACGAAATGTTGAAAATAAAAAAGTAACATTTAACATCTCCCCCTTTCCCTCATCCCAAGGATATTCACATTTGCTCACGAAGGTCCTTCTCTCGTATTGCAAGGGCCTCTGCTTGTCGAGTTCTTCGAGTCGAGTGGAACCAAAATCAGTGAACAGCACTACGAAGACACTTTGCAGAATGAGCGACACATCAAAGTCACAACGCCCAGGATTGCTGTCGGTCGTAGTCATCCCGCTGCATGATAACGCCCGTCCCCACACTTCCAGTTCAAGGAAGGTGACTTGGTTGGGAAACACTGTAGCATACTCCAGTAGCCCGGATCTTTCACAGTGTTATTTCCATATTGCTGACGACCTGAAGAAACACATGCATGGACATCGGTGCAATAGTGGCTGTGGTTGTCGATCCGTCAGCGGCCGACCGCTTTCTCCGAAGCAGTAATTGGTCGTTTATTCTGTAAGTAGGATAAATGTCTTAACAAGTGTGTTATTTAATTTTGAGTAGAACAATTCCTTTGTCCTCATGGTTTTCATTTCACTGCCCCTCATGCATTTTTCACTTACTGATTACTTGCTGTCACTAGAACATGCTTTTGTCTCATTCACTGTTGCAGATCTCCAGCACTTGTCATATGTCACACTCGATCAAAACGGTGATCGGAGATCTGCAGCAACTGTCGTCGAAACAGCCGGCCGTAAGAAAAATTCAATACGTATAACAAATCTCCAAAAATAATGTAAATCTAACATATGTATTACATCTTCCACTTACTGCTCCTTCTTGAAACGTTTGTGCTTATTCAGATCGCTCATAAAGCCTCTTCAAGTCTTCTGCTTTCTCTTGCAGGCATTTGATATAATTTTTCTGTTTCATACCTTGCTAAATCTATGAATGCAATTACACTGTTTTTCCTAAGCCATACATTTTTTTTTAAATTTAAATTTGTAGAATCTACATGCACCTGGAGATGGAGCAGTGACCGTCATCTTCCGGAAAAGTACAGCTGCAGCTGATCAATCGTCTAGGAACCTGACTAACCAAGTTCATATGGTTCAAATGGCTCTAAGCGCCACGGGACTTAACATGTGAGGCGTCAGTCCCCTAGACTTCGAACTGCATAAACCTAACTAACCTAAGGACATCACACACATGGATGCCCGAGGTACGATTCGAACCTGCGACCGTAGCAGCAGCGCGGTCCTGATTAACCAGCACAAAATCTGCAGTGCAACTGTCCGATCGAGGGGCGGTCGAGGGACTGAAGCGGCCGATACCTGACTAACAAAGAAGGAAAATACTGGCGGAGTACTCTCTCTGGAGGCTTAACATCATGAACATCATTGTTGCCGACTTTGAGACTAATGTGGTAATACAACTACGATAGCAATAATGGGTGAACCAACACCAAAACACGTTGAACTAGATTTTCTTAAATGGGTTTGCGTTTATTCCGCAGTTAGGGCTTGAATATGTACGTGTGTGATAGTGATAGCTATAGACTTGGGATCAAGGAGTCTAGACATTTCTTGGATGCAGTACTCAGGCAGCAGCAGTTGGTCGAGAAACGAGAAGCAACAGGGAAGTAACTGATTTGTGACATTTTACGAGTTCCTAACCAGCAACGAATTAACAAGCAGAAGTTCAAGACGCTACAAAAGGACACAGATGAAACGAATTGTATAGTTTCATCTGTGTCCTTTTGTAGCTTCTTGAACTTCTGCTTGTTAATTTAATATTAATAGACACTGCTTCCGCGTTTTCGTTTGTATCAGAAAGTAAACCGATTTGGTAACATATTACAAATTCCTAATCGGCAGCGAATTATTTAGTCTCTCCTGAGTGCTTTGGTAGCTTTGTTTTTGGATCTCTGTATGTTAATCTAATTAATAGATACAGTTCTTGCGTTTTCGTCAGTGTATACCGTAGAGTTCTGTAGCGTGTGTTAATGCTCCTTCGTTTGTCTGTGTATTGTATTTTTCCACGGTCTTTAGTACGGATAGGTACTGTGACTGCTCTGATTGGATGCGTGCCGAGTTGGTGCAACACCACCTAGACTACAGGCCTGCGCGCACACTTGTGACGTCACATACTGATGGTCGGGTCTGTATCGGAACGCTCCTGCTAAGTACTCTGCATCTATACGAACTTTACGAGTTTTAGAGCTGAGACCACATAGGGATTCTCGTGCTTTCCTCTCCTACGTGGCCTTGTAATGAAAGTATGGAAATTTATATCATTGCGTGAAGTAACTGAACAAACTGCCCTATGTTATTTAAAGATGTAAAATTATTTTGACGATTTGCCTTAAATACGCGTTTCTAGGCTTGAATACAAACTGTAATTTTATATTCTGTCTTTCACCTCAGCAGCTACACTTTCTTGCAGTAAAAAATCGCTAATATGCAACAACAAGCAGACGCTTTCGGTTTTAAATAAAGCAGCTGGAGCTCTTACAGAATTTAAGAATTCGTTTCCCTGGTTATTTTCGTAAATTTTCCTCTCCACTTCAAAATTTGCTGACCTCACACAAAACTCAAATCATTCGACGAAATGGAGCACCTCCTGACATAATGTTTAATAAATCAAAAAACCCGAAAAAATATTTTATTTTCCTGTTTCTCCAGAACTTTAGAACCTTAAACATGAAAAGATTGTTTCTCCTATATCCTTGATTGAAATTCGTGTCACAGAGTGCTGTTAATTTAGTCATAATGCACTTACATCGAAATTCTGCTTTCTATACTGCTTAATCTGTCGAACACTGAATTCATTAAAGCAATTTTCTAAGGTTGTTTACTCAAATTGAAATTATTTCCCAAGAGCTGTATATGTAAAACTTGAAACTTCCCCTTTGAACAATTTATACATGACTGTGCTTAACCTGACACACAATATTTTGTTAGCGCAACGCAATCTGACTTTCAAAATTCCCTACAAAAGAATGGCCCTGACTAACATTAAACTATACCTTTCACAAATCACTTACCTCACAAAAATCTTCGCTGCTCAAGCTACTGCAATACAGCGAGCGCCACTACTGCCAGCTAAATAAAAGATTCAAACTATGGAAGGCACTAACTACTGATAGGGATAGTTAGCAAATGAAAGATATTAATAGAGAACGAACAATGTATTTACCTTGATATCATCACAAGTCATAATATATATATCAGTTCATGACAAATTGCAAACCTCCGCCATCTCTCTCCCCCCATCCACCACTGCTGGCGGCTCACCTCCAACTGCGCAACGCTACGCGCTGTTCACAGCCAGCTGCCTAACACTACAATGGCGAGTATTACAACAATGCAAAGCAGACACAGACTGCCCACAGCACAGCCAGTGATTGTCATACAGAGGTGGCGTTACCAATAAAAAACCTAAACAGCCTACTTACATAGAGAAAACATAAACAGCCTACTTACATAGAGAAAACATAAACAGCCTACTTACATAGAGAAAACATAAACAGCCTACTTACATAGCCCCCATGCTCCCCACAAAAATTTTACAAAATATTTTTTGGGCAGTGGCCAATAATGATTTGATAAAATTTTTCATAATTAAAATAACAAACATGTCAAATGCACACACTTATTGATACAATGTTGGTCAAAAGCTAAAATTTTCTCACAGTCCATAAAGACAGTCCTAATCGTACATAACAGTAGAATAGCAGTGTTTTTTCTCAAAGTCTGAGCAGTAAAAGAAAATGCACACGGAAGTAGTGGATTTCCATGCAGTCTTGAAGAAGTAGTGTTGTCCTTCCAACGGAAAGACAGTGCTGACTCTTGACATGCTGACAGGTAATGGGCCACAACAGAGCAAACCCACAGCAGAGTCATTCGAAGTTTGGAAGAATATTGGTAGGTAGGTCATCACAGAGCAGACCCACTGGAGTCCTGGTAGAGATTGTGGTATTGGTGGGCCACCAGAGGTGCAGACCCACTGCAGTCCTTGTAGAAATAATGGCGTTGGTGGGTCATCGTAGATGCAGACCCACTGTAGTCCTTGCAGAGATAATGGTATTGGTGGGCCACCAGAGGTGCAGACCCACTGTAGTCCTTGTAGAGATGACCAGCAGCCATCTGTTGCGATTGTGCAGGTGCACATTCACCATCGAAGAGTCTTGCGGAGAATATAGCAAGTCCATAAACCACCACTTGTGCACTCACAAAGTTTTTGGAATTGTCCTTAGAACGAGCAATGCTGTTATCCAGTCCCTTGCTGAATCATTAACACACATGCAAACACTATCAGTCCCTACTTCTCACATATTGTCCATATACTATGACCAACAGAAACGTGTGCAGTGAAATGTAACTAACAAGTTAATAATGTCATGAACTGGTGACAATTACAATTTTATAACATAAGAATACAATTACAAAGGTACAAAATACATCATTAAAAACATAATAATACAGATAACATTTGTAGTACAGGCTTTACAAAAGAATAGAAATAAACATATACATCAGTGTTACAAAAATAGTGACATAAGTACATACATAAAATAATGAGAATAGTTTTCGAAACATTAATTTCACACATGAACATTGAAACAGAACAGAATTGTAAACAACTTTACAAAGAAAATAACATATTATTAATGCAACTTATATTTGAGGATAACAGTATTCCTCCTCATAGTGAATATAGCTTAGTATTAGAAGAGAAGAAAAATTCTATGAAACAGTACACAGAGACAGGAAGAAAACAAATACTCAAGGGTACACAAACACATAGTGGGATAACACCAATAGGAAAGGACAGGGTTCGTTTTCAGTGTAATATTTGGTACTGCAGTCCAACCCAAAACTTCATATATCTTTCTTCTTATTTCATCCTTTGTTTCCACCAAAAAAAATTCTATCTAAGCATGCTTTCTGTATTTATATGTTCACACATTTCTTACCTCAACATTTATTTCCAAGAAAATCCTACCTAAACCTGTTTTCTCAATGCATTTCTTCCAATTCATCGCAACTCATTCTCTTAGAGGCTACCCCCTCTTAAGCTAACTTAAATCTACTGAGCTCAGATGCTAAACTAAGGGACGAGGCAATGCAGCATCACATAACAAATCAACACAAACAGCAATGCAAAAAAATGCAAATTGGCAAAGCTAGCAGCATAAATGAGCAAAAGTCAAATTCAATAACACTATGCCTGGCAAACAGCAGCAACTTATACCTAAACATGACATAGCGCAAGCAGAAAAAATATTACACTAAACAACAATGCAGATAAGGGAAATGTATATTCACATCTTAATGTCTATGTAATTAAAGTGGTGCACCACAAGAAGTTATTCTACCAAAAAGTTACCAATTACTTGAAAAGAAAATTATGAATGCAGTTACTAGTTCCTTCTTATTGTTCTTTCCTTTCCAAGTGCTCCTTTTTTAAAGAATGTGGATCATAAAATAATTATTTAATAGATCTGTTGACAGAAAGTGTTCACATTAGCAAATGCATTTAATTTTATTTTATGAAACCAATGCTGCAACACAGCTGGAAAACAGATGTCAAATGAAATAAGCAATTACGCAAACCAAAGCGTAAAAACATCATTCAATAGCTATGTGGCATTTCGTAAGTCAGTAGCTCTCAATTCTCGTAGAAAGACACTTGTCATTATCAGGTTTGCAGATGTAAGAATATTTCCGAGGATAATGGCCTCCCCTTTTTTTTTTGTTCTACCTGTGCCGCTGAAAAGGGCTCGCAATAATGGCTTTTTCTCCAGGCGTCTGACACAGCTGGGTGCCCGCGACGCATTACGTGCAGGTGGTCACTTAACTTTCGTACGGAAATATTTACGACAGGAGATTCTGCTACTGTGGTAGTCTCATATAAAAATATTTCACAGGTCAAGAATTAGCGTTGCAAATCTGTAGAAACAAAACCCTATAAATATAACAGTGTCCAAAAAAAATTTTCAGTGGCATTGTGATACATTCACACATGATTCACACATGTCATAACTCTTAAAGTACGATTCTTGGTTTCCAACATCCTTTTTCACAAGTCAAGAGTCCCTACCCACTACTCATTATTCCTTACCTCATTATACATAAACATATTCGTCGACACTTCTTCAATATTTCATCATGAGAAATACGTAGCATAGTAAACATTCCTCAACAACATAATACACATCGTCGTCGTAATAATAACATCATAACACCTCAGTCAAATCTCAAAATCGTCGTAACTTCCTCCAATAATTAAAAAAAATTCTCTGCTCATGTCAAAAGTGTCATCTGCCTCAAACGTACTTTAAAAATCATGAATCCATACCAAATACATCATTCAAAGCTCTCATAGTATCACAATGGTTCCAAAAAAAAATATGAACAGTTTACAAAGTACAGACAAAATACAGTTTCATAAGTGTGAAGTTATCCAACTGTGTAATTACGTAAACATCTGTCACTGATATAGTAAAATAACTGTTTGTCTCTCTCAGTTAAATGATCAGATAGCTGTGTAATTTGTGTGTTAGAGAAATATGGTACCGATGTGTAAAGTTGTATAAGCAAATACCATATTAGCTAGGGTTCCTTGTGGTTGCCACACACATGGTACACAAAGTAGGCATGTACCCCCCTGAGGATTTATGTAATTATACCCTCAGGTGTTACAGATTACAGCAATGAAATGAAATATATCACGGAAAACTTTCTTTGTAATTCAAAAATCTTTAAAATTAAATGTTTTAAGTATAAAATTGATCACTGAAATGCGTGTCCTGTAGCGCTAAATGTGCATCTTGTTGTAAGATAATCTCTGTGGAAGTGTCGTAGTTATAGTCCTCTGTAAGCAAAGTTCTGCTAAAGTCAATGTACTTACCTCATGATAAACAAAAGTAAAATGCTTTGTGTATAGATATCGTAGTTATTACGCTTATTGTTGTGATGAAGAAAGTACTGTGCTGTAACGTATTGTTGTGCTACAGAAAAGGCTGTCTCCTTGTAGCTACACCATAAAAGTTACTACTAAAACATGTTTTGATTTCCAGAAGAATTCAGAAAACTGTGCAGATATAAAACAGATACACCGCAAAAGCAACATTGTAAATTGTCATGCATTAGCAGCGTCCTGATAAAATCGTGTAGCTGTCACATAAACTAACCTCTGTGTCATCTGGTATCTCTCAGAAAGTACTTTAAACCCAGAATGTATTTTCAAGTAAACCAAAATGTTGCATTAAAATCTCATTAGCAGTACCAATATAGTATGTGTCCTAAGTATGTAAGCCTGATAGTCGTTACGTAATCGTGCAACTAACAAGCAAGAATGTACAAATACAGCACTGTGTCGTCTGTTCACTATAACAATGCATTCGTAATTTCTGTTTAAAAATGTTCCCTAGGTTCTAGACTGGATATTTAACTTCAAACATTGTTACATGTTAACAGATTCTAAATCTGACAAAGCATACTAGAAATGTGAAGTGAAAAGTTTTATGGCAAAGACAAAGTTAAAAAGCAGATTATCTTTCAATAAATGGTTTTACATGTGAAATGTGGTACAATCTTTTACTCTTCCTAGTGCACAGAGTTTCAACTTCAAAGCAATTATCATGCGGTATACATCGGTAAAGAATACTGGAATTTTTCTCAAGGTTAGCGTCTATGTTATTTTTCTCTGAGCCAGCCGGCGCACGTGGGTGCCTGCGGCGCGAGTCATTGTCTGTCTCTTTGTTGGCGCGCGTTGTTATTGGGATTAGGAGACCTAACTTCTACAAATTCGCCTTGCCGAGAGGGCCCAGCTCTGTTAGAATCCCGCCAGTTCTGATGAAATTCACGTCTGTCGTTTTGTCGGTCACGCGGTGGAGAATTTCTCCCTGAACCGTAACTCTGCGCCGAACTGTTGCGTCTGAAGTTATTCTGCCTCCCTTGGTAATACTTGTTTTGGTTCCCATATGGTCTGTTTCTCTGATTGTCTCTGTGATAGTCATTACTACGGAAATGCAATCTTTCTCTGTTACTATTATTACTCTGCCAACGGTTGTCGTACGGGTGGTGTCTATTTTGGTCACGATTTGCGTTGTAAGAATAGCCTTGTCGCGTCCAGTTATTATTTCTTTCATCGCGGAATTGCGACTGATGCGATCTGTAATTGTTGTGTTCCTGCGTTCTGCGATTGTCAGTGTCACTTTCCAGTTCTTGTAACAGTCCCTGAAAAGCTTCAATGTCGTCTTTGCAACGTCCTGCCAAAATAATATGTCGTAAATGTTCAGGTAATTTGATTAAGCAAATGCGGATGAGTTCTGAGGGGCTGTATGGGTTTGACAGGTACTGATTCTTGTGCAACATGTCTTCAAAATATTTCACAAGACTGGAGAATTCAGATTGTTCGAAATGTTTCATCATTATGATACCATGTTTTACGCGGTCTTGTGTGGCTTGAGACCAATATGCTGAGAGGAAGGCATGGTAAAATTCTCCTTCACTGCGGCAATCGTGAATGACCGATCGCATTCTTACAGCTGGTTCATTCTCTAAGTAGCCACACATAAATTCTAATCTGTGTTCCAACGACCAGTTGGGAGGAAAACAATGAGAGAATTGATGGAGCCATGCTTGTGGATGAATGTCGTTGCCAGAATTCTTAAATGTTTTGAATTTACGTGTAGTAATGAACAGCTTATAGTCAAAATCGTCATGTCGGCGAGTCGCATGTCGGTCATTGTTACGTCGCTTCGGCGGTTCCAACTCAAAATTCGGTGCACATTGCCAATTTCTTTCATAACTTCCGAAATGCCCTATGTTATTATTTTGTGTCTTTTCCGTATTTCTAAGTCCCTCTTCCCGTGTTGGGGCGCGAGTGTCCTCTGAAATACGTAATTCTTGTATTACCTGTGTCAGCTGATCTTGTACTTCCCGGATTTCTCTTTGGTGTTGCTTATTAATTTGATTCTGATTTTGTTTGAATTTCCTAATTTGTTCATACTCTTCTGTGTCAGTGAAGGCTACAGGTGTTGTGTCATTCAGATCATCATCTACCTTTGTAGATAAGTTAGTGAACTGATCTGAAAGTTCGGCTACTTTATCCGATAGTGTACTTATTTCCTCAGTGTGTTTTTCTGAACCAAGTTTCAGAGTATCTACTGTGTCCTTTAAGTTTTCCTGAGTTTTTGCAAGTTGCGTAACCGAATCGGTAGATGCAACTGAGTCAAATTTAGCTTGCAAGGTCTCATGATTTTCATGAACAATAGTTTGCAGTTCTTTTATGGCTGCTTCGTGATTCCGTAATGCATTTTCATGCCGCGAAAAAATAGGTTGAAAATGCTCACAAATTTGAGTTTTTACGTCATTACAGACCTTTTGACATTTCGATTCGATGTTATGTAACTCAGTGGTTAAATCTACACGTGTTTGTTCAAGTGTAGTGTCTAACTTTTGAAGATTTTGTTCCATTGTGTCTAACTTTTCAAGCTTTTGTCCCATTTGTTGCATTAACTGTAATAACAATGCACTGGTGTCTGAAACATGTTCCTCAGTGCTTTTCGGCAGTGAATTTGCACCGGCAACATTCACATTTTGACAAGCGGAAAATGTGTCTTGACTCATTTGAGAAAACGGTGAGGACGCAAAACCTGAATCTACAGTATTTGCAAAATTGTGTCCTGGCATTCCCGATTCCTGAGGCAAGCTGTTGCCGACCGATCGATCGATAATGCGTCCCTCTTCACTAATTGTTTCACTGTCCACGCCATTGTTTGCCGCCTGCTCCATTTCCCTATGAACAGTTACCAAATTACTACTTTGAACATCAGCTAATTCATTACTCGGTGGCGCTAACACACTGCTTTCATTTTCACTGTCATTTCTCAGTTTACTTTGGAGCCTAGTATTACGTTTTTCACACGCCATTATTGTCACAGTATTTCACACGACAACACAGAAAAACACAATTTGAAGATCAAAAATAAGAGAACACATTAACATAGCACTGAAAATAATATCTAGTTAATTGCAAGCGCAGCTGCGAAATACTTGGTGCAAATCTACATGCATGCCACAACTGTTTTACTGTACAACAATGAAAAACTACAACTACAAAGGAAATTCTCTCTATGATTACGCGCTACCAATAAACAATAGCTACACCAATTACACAAACTACAAGAAAAAATCAGAAGATTCCAGTGAGGTATCCTCGGCTAAGGGTCGACATATGAAACTTCCCCTTTGAACAATTTATACATGACTGTGCTTAACCTGACACACAATATTTTGTTAGCGCAACGCAATCTGACTTTCAAAATTCCCTACAAAAGAATGGCCCTGACTAACATTAAACTATACCTTTCACAAATCACTTACCTCACAAAAATCTTCGCTGCTCAAGCTACTGCAATACAGCGAGCGCCACTACTGCCAGCTAAATAAAAGATTCAAACTATGGAAGGCACTAACTACTGATAGGGATAGTTAGCAAATGAAAGATATTAATAGAGAACGAACAATGTATTTACCTTGATATCATCACAAGTCATAATATATATATCAGTTCATGACAAATTGCAAACCTCCGCCATCTCTCTCCCCCCATCCACCACTGCTGGCGGCTCACCTCCAACTGCGCAACGCTACGCGCTGTTCACAGCCAGCTGCCTAACACTACAATGGCGAGTATTACAACAATGCAAAGCAGACACAGACTGCCCACAGCACAGCCAGTGATTGTCATACAGAGGTGGCGTTACCAATAAAAAACCTAAACAGCCTACTTACATAGAGAAAACATAAACAGCCTACTTACATAGAGAAAACATAAACAGCCTACTTACATAGAGAAAACATAAACAGCCTACTTACAAACTGAACAAAACCATTCTGTAGCTCTTCCAAATAAAAGTACTGGAAACTCAATAATCTGGTAGGAATGATAAGGAATACTAAACATTTTCGAGTCATACTAATTAATATTATTCTGTGTGACAATAGTTGCAAATACGAGAGACATTTCACAGCCAGCTTCGTATTAACCTCGGAGCAATGGTCCAAAATTAAGAAAGAAATGATACTGGTACATGATACATAACTGCTTTTAAAAACAATTAGCAAATGTGGTACAATCGAAACAAATAACATGCTATAAATTTTTTGTTATTTACTTACCCTTGAATGATGCGTAGACACAAATTCCTGTCTGGGAATAGCTGCAATTCAGCGATTTCTCAGCTTCACAAATTTGGGAAATCGAAACATGTGTAATTTCATGCCTTTTCGAGATTTATAATTTCCATGACAAAAGGGAACGCAGCACATGTATCCCATTCTTCGAAGAACTGTAGGCAAATATATATCACTTTCAACACAACATACATGCCAACAGGACTGCCGACTGAAGATAAGATGGCCCACAGTTTGTGACGTCACGTGCCAATATGGCCACTGTGCGCAGGCCTTGTATCTAGAAGGCTTTGGTTCGTGACACTTCGTTCTCTGCTCCACGCTATGATGGCTTAGGTTACACAGCTTGACGCTGCAGTGGCTGGACATTACTGTTGTGAGCCAGCCGTGGGGATTCAACAACGTCCAGTCCGACTCACGAGTCCACCACGACAGCGGTTGTCAGCCCAGGTCCTGCTTGCACTGAGGTTCATCCCTAACCCGTGGCCGAATGGGAGGACGCCTACGGGCGTGGCAGGTAGTGAAAGACTTCGAACGCAAGGCCTCCGCAGTCAGTCTGACAAACAAATTCCGGGTACTTGAAACCTGGAAATCAAGGAGGGCAGGATTCGCAGTTACTGTCGGTTCCCTTTAGCAATTTCACACATTTATTTTAAAACGGTAATTCCAGACTCACTAATAAATAAAGATATTGCACCTTATTAATGAAGGAATGAACAACTGTGTAATTAATAGTGCTTTCAGTGCATTACAATTTACCAAGTGAGTATAAAATACAGACACAGCAAATAATGTTTTGAAAACAAACCGGTGTGATCGTAATTAGAATTTTAAGTCAAGTAACCACAATCACGGCTGAAGGCCTTTAACGTCAGTTATAAAAAAATTTTAACACACACACTGTAAAACAACAATGCAATAGCAAAGGTTAATTTTAAAGGACAAGCAACTGATCACCTAACAGGTGAGGCAAAATGATGGTAAACTGGGTAGCACAATCATTTAAACCCGCCAAGAATGGCAATTATATACAAAATTTAGAAACATACAATAAAGCAACAAATACAATAATGAAACACAAAGACCAGTCACAGACAGTGCACGAGGAATCGACCTCTGAGTAGGTCTGGCAGAAAAACACTTTGGTGAGCGATGAGATAGGCAGCAAAGAGTTGCATTCACTTGTCAAGATGGTAACTCAGACTAGTGGCACTCTAACGAATGACTAATGATAATCTTGCTGAGGCTACCTGACATCCAATAAGCCAAATGCAAAGATATAAAAATAAGCCAAAGCCAGAACCGGCGGTCTGGACTCCGCCCGCAGAATACTGTGCTTAGAGCGCCTGGAACGAGAAAGGTATCACTACCACCAGAGCCGAAGAATCGCCAACCAGCCTACAATCAAGAAAGCTGTCAAAACTACACGCCTCACTGGACAGTAGGGGTAAGGCGAGGAAACGTACACTGCCGTTACATACACTAACCCCCAGGGCAGGTAACTGGGGCAATAGCAGCCACGAGGCAGGAAAAATACCGCTCGTTGAACTAAACAAATAGTAACAAATTGAACGCAATAAATAGTAATTATAAGTCCAGGAAAGCTAAGCAGATCCGCCTTCGCCAAGCACTCCACTCACTGCCTTGGCAACACTATGAGCAGCAAACAAACCCAAGTCACTAGAGAATCGCTAGACCTCACAATGGTGGAGGTTTCTCTCCTTGAATACAAATGCACTCCTTAAAATTTGCAGGATCCGGTTTACGACGAGGTCGTGTTCCCTCATGACCACAGCCCTTCCATCCGGCAGTCCATGCGCGCCGCCAGCGTTCCCAGCGTGTTCGCGCACTGTGCGGACCTGGCTCTTCTTGAGTCCCCAACCGAACTGTCCATTGACACGACCCAGAAGAACCACCACGTCGCCCAAAAGATAGGGCCACAGTTACTACATATCGATAACCGCCGCTACTCCCACTAGCTATCCAGTCAACACGAGAAGAAGACAAACAACCGCAACCATGTCAACTAAACGATACGGTCTGGCCTCCAACAGAGGACAGAAACCTACAAACGGCATCAACGTGAGCTGCAGCACGCCGCAGACCTCTCCACAGCTCAGTTCTCTCTGTGGCTGACACTGTCGCTCAGCCAGATGCAGTCGCCTGCCTGTTTCAGAAGAAACCTCTCAGCCTGGAAGATCCAGGCACTCACAGAGGGTGGGATTATTGACAGTTGGGAGCTCTAATGTTAGGCGCATTATGGGGTACTTTAGGGACATGGCTGCCAAGGAAGGTAGAAAGCAAATGTGCTCTCCATGTGCATACTAGGTGAAGTCATTCCAGATATGGTATGGGTCCTTCTGGATGCCATGAAGAGCACAGAGTGCAGCCAACTGCAGTTGGTGGCACATCTCGGCAACAATGATGTGTTTGGCTTTGGATTGGGAAAGATTATCTCTGATTTCAAGAAGTGGTAAAGGCTGCCTGTCTAGCAAGATGAAAGCAGAGCTAGCCACTTGCAGCATAGTCGACAGGACAGATTGTGGACTTCTGGTCAAAACCCAAGTGGAGGTTCAGAATCAGAAGCTCAGATCGTTCTCCATCAGTGTAGGCTGCAGATGTCTCGATTTGCGCCATAGGGTGGTGGGGTTTCAGGTTCGGCTACACAGGTCACGAGTCTATTCCACGGGCGGTTTTTTAGGTTAGAGGGTCTTGGGGAAACACAAAAGCGATTCATTCTCAAAGGCTGTAGGCCGAACACAGAAAGAACGTAGATCTAGGAACCATCGATATAACAGCAGTATTAGCAAAGTACCAGAGCACTAAACGCTAACAGAAAGCTATTAAAGCTGGCTAAAGCTGGAGATAAGTTCAACCGAAATTTTTGCGAAGGACCTAACGCGGTTCCGAAAGGATGGAATAAACACAATTGGCGGTGGCATATTTGTTGCTCTTAGAAGTAGTTTATCTTGTAGCATAATTGCAGTTCCTCTGGGTTGGTATGGGTAAAGGTCATTTCTCGCAACCTGAATAAAATAATGACAACTACTGAAAGGCTCAAAGAAAACTTGAGTCTAATTACAAACACATACCCGACTACTACAATTATAGTAAGTGGTGACATCAGTTCACCCTCGAAATGTTGGTGAAAATACATGTTTAAATCCGGAGGTGCGCATAAAACATCAACCGAAATTGTGCTAAACGCGTTCCCTGAAAATTATTTCGAGCAGCTAGTTCGTGAGCCCACTCGAATAGTAAACGGTTGTGAAAACACACTTGACCTCTTAGTAACAAATAATCCTAAGCTAATAACGAGCATCAAAACGGCTACAGGGATTAGTGAACGCAGGGTTGTCGTAACGAAACTGAATACTGTAACTCGCAAATCCTCCAAAAATAAACGAAAAAATACCTATTCAAAAAAGCAAATAAAAATACGGTTCCCGAGAGACAATCGCCCCACCTTCCAACAGTGTAAGTGTAGACTAGATATGGCTTGAATTCAAAGAAATACTATCGACAGCAGTTAAGAGATTTATACCAAATGAATTAACAAACAGAGGGTTTGATCCCCCTTGGTACACAATTAACGGATCAGAACACGGTTGTAGAAACAACGGAAAACGTATGCTAAATTTAAGCGAACGCGAGATCTCCAAGACTGGCGATCTTTTACAGAAGGTCGAAATTTAGGGCATACTTCAATGCGAGATGCTTATTACACGAAGGTTGAATGAAATGTGATGCCTCCACCTTCGTAACTCTTCAACAGTTGGCAGCATTGGTATGCGGCAGGTACTGGCTTGTTCCGTAGCATCTTCTCTACAGCTCCAGCCGGCGGGAAGCCTTACCATTGAACGGATGTGTTATTACAGTGTAAAGTATGGAACCCTGCGCAGACGGTCGGTCAATGCGATTTAAGCAAGGTGCAGTCACTGAATTCTTGACAGCAGAAGGTGTCACGCTAAAGGAGATTCATCAGAGAATGAAAGCAGTTTATGGGGACTGTGTTGTTGTGAGAACTGTGCATCGTCGGGCGAGCAAGTTTAAAGATGTTGAGTCGGGAACATCTGACGTGCGTGACAAACAAAGAGTTGGATGTCCTGTGACAGCAACCACCGGGTTTCACAAGCAGCCTCCATCCAGTCCATATTTGGCACCGTCTGACTTCCATCCTTTCCCGATAGCGAAAGACGACCTGTGGGGACATCATTATGCTTCTGATGAAGACCTTGAGAGAACTGTGAGACTGTGGTTGCGGAAACAGAGTATCGACTTTTTCCGTGATGGCTTCAGAAAACTTGTTCATTGTTGGGAGAAATGTATCCATTTGGCTGTTGATTATGTGGAAAAGTGAATATTGGTAATTAAAAGTCACATTCTAAGTATTATTTCTGCGTTTGATTTATTAAAATATTCCCATCCAAACCCAATTAACGAAGGTGGAGACATTATTTTCATTCAACTCTCGTAGTTTCCACAACAAAACTTTGTCTCTAAAAGCAGAAAATCCCAAGAAGTTATCTCTTTATGTAAAGTATGGTAGCTGCAACACACAATCAATGACTACTCTGTAAGACAGCAAAGGAAATACTAACTATGACAGTGATGCTAGAACAGACTTATACACATCCTTCAGAAATTCGTTCACTAAAGAAGAAGTAAATATTCCAGAATTCCAATCAAAAAAAGCTGCCGACATGAGTAACGTAGAAGTATATATACTGGGAGTAGTGAAGTAACTTAAATCACTTAATAACAGCAAGTCCTCCGGTCCAGACTGCATTTCAGTTAGGTTCCCCTTGAGAGTATGTTGATGCAATGGCTCCATACATAACAATTATATCCAACCGCCTGCTCGGCGAAAGATCCGTGCCCAACGAATACAAAGTTGCACTGGTTACACTAATATTCCATGGCAGCGGGTAGTCGTCTGTAGTAGCACAAGTAATGCATTGTCATGGATGACATCATAAGAGCACCTCCTATGAACGCGTGTTGATATGTTAGGGCGTTTGCTATGTAGAACCCATGCTCAAAAGATATTTTTGTCTTGTTTTGATGCATATCATCATACCCCGAAAAACTGGATAGTTTTATTTTACGCCCTGTATAGAATATTTCTGTTATACTTTTTTCACCCAATTCCCTCTTGTAAATATGTTACAAAGAGGTAGATAAAAATAACTGATGACATAGTTTTATATTGGGAACTTTGTTACGGAGAATACTTTTGAATATAACGCAAATTTCGCGTGCTGACAAAACAATGTACTACACTGTAATTGGCTGTACAAATTTCCACATCAGCGCCATCTTGTGCTGTGATCGGATGAAAAATTTATTCCGCTAGCGTCATCTTGCATTTTTTAAGATTAGCGCCATCCTGCATCTTTAGTTTTTAATTTTCATGCAATTCACCATCTACAATTTTTAAATTCCACACTATCTACCACAATTAATTGTTAAATGTCCTACTATCTGCCATTTTATCTTTTGAAATTTCCCATCATCTGCCATCTTGATTACAAGATGTATTCAGGGTCATTGATGGCGTCACAAATGTACGTGTCAAGGTGCTTGACAATGTCATTCGTTCAAGGTCAATGACCACACGTGCCGTAACCAGTGCGCAAGGTCGGTCAAAGTTTTTCCAAGGCGCCGCTGATATAACACTGAAACGCAGCACTGCATGTGTAATTTTGTCATGCCATACACTGCTACTGTTGAACATTTCCTTCCATGTAACACGGCCTCGTCTGTTGATAACGCAGGGCCAGGGAAGCTGTGGTTTTTCATGCATTGCTGGAGGAACCAATTTGCAAACTTCACTCAACGTGGAAGGTTGGCTGCAATTAGTGCACCCTCTGTGGATGTTACATATGTAGCACATGTTCAAGTTGGATTCTCAGAACAGTTGTTTCACCTTTGCCAACAGTCGCTTGTAACACATCTGCCGTACCGGGTGTTACGCCAAATTTCGCATGGCCAGTTTTTTTCCAGTGTGACAGGAAAGTATCTGGTTTCTCGTAGGGATCTATGTACCATACTCAAGGTGCATCTAGCCAACTCTTCATTAGCAAATCTATCTGTACTGCTGTGTATTACTGCTAATGCACAACTAACCCTCCCGTAAAAACAAATCCGAGACAAAACGCACTGTACAGAATGTAACACTGAGAGCGAAGAGTAAAGTGAGCATTAATTATATCAACAGCAAATACAGACAGTGAACGCAAAAAATTTGTTTCCAAAAAATCACACAGCGTACACCGTCGATATTTACACAATTTTTCTGATATCTTTAGTGTTGTACAGATACAAAGATGAATGGAGGTAAGAAATCAAACCGCCAGAGCCCACGGATCCATAGGGCTAAAAATACTTAGGAAATATCCCTAAACAGCTCTTCGCCACATAGTTCCTTTGAAGTTGCTGGGTACATTTGTCTATTAGAAGGTCTCGCTTCTTACGCTTCTGTAGCCTTTACATTAGTTAACAGACATCGGCAGCTGTAGCTTCCGTTGTGAATAGATGCGGCCCATAACGAATGTACGTAACCGTCACAGTTGCACTGAGATAAACTTTTTGTATGTTGGACTGATGGGAAAACAAAGCGTAGTAGACAACGTAAAATGATATACAGACCTTCCGGATACTATTGCAAGTGACTTCCCTCAGCATATACAATACTAATTGACCGTATGAAGATGGTGTCTGCTCTTTTGGGCATGTCAGAAAGAACAGATACCATCTTCATATAGTTAAGGCTAACCGGCCATTGACCTTCTTCTTCTGTGCTGGATGCACACGCATTCCCCGAACTCTTACGGGACTCGGTAAGATTGTCTGCCACGAGTAATGAGTGTAATGGGCAGGGGCACTACGAATGTAGTGCGTGGACATTAAGTTGAGAATATGGATCTCACAGGGAGCGTGCAAGGGATAAATCCCTGCAGTCACAGTGTCCTGTGTGCCCTCGGTGGCTCCGATGGATAGAGCGTCTGCCATGTAAGCAGGAGATCCCGGGTTCGAGTCCCGGTCGTGGCACACATTTTCATCTGTCCCCGTTGATGTATATCAACGCCTGTGGACAGCTTAGGGTCTTGATTTGATTATCATTTCACACTGATTGAACGAGACGTTGATTTATAGAAGGTGAACGATAATTGTTCACAACGTACTACAGTGGCATAGAGGAAGTGTTAAGTTGATATATAGGCTCGCAGCGTTTATAAGTAAGTTTAATAAACACAACAGGTACACGTAACAGCGACTTCAGTCATCAATAATATATTCTTCTTCACTATCTACAACAGTCCGCCAACGCTGAGGTGACTTCTTGATACCGCACCCAACTGTAGAAATTACTTGGTCTTGAGGTGAAGAACTCATCGAGCTGTGTTCGGAGCTCATTTTCTTTCAAAAATGAAGTTCCTTGAAGGTTATTCGACAGAGAGCGGAAAAGGTGAAAAACTGAGGGCGCTAGATCAGGTGAATAAGATGGGTGCCGAATGACTTCCGAACCCAACTCCTGCACAGTGCCTTTTGTCAATCTAGCAGAATACGGGCAGGCGTCATCGTGTCGCTGTGTTTGGGCTCGACCATTCCTTTCTATTCCGTATATTAGCATAAAGACACTTTTCGTGTCACCAGTAACGAGGCAGGTCGGTGGTGCTAGGAGCCAATTCATGGTGAGCAAGAAGAGGTGCACATATGGCCACCCGCTGATTTTCGTGATTTTGGTTTAGAGCATGCGGTGTCCTTCGAGCCAATATTTTTGAACCTTCCCCACTGCTTGCAAATGCCACAAGGTGGTGGAATGATCGTAGTTCTTCACGTCTGCCAGTTCTCCATTACACTGACGTGGATTATTGTGGATTAATGCGTTTAAGAGATCTTCATCAAATCGCGGAAGTTTTCCTGGAGAGTCACCAATGTGAAAAGAAATCCTCTTTAAAAAGAGAAAACCATTTTCATGCCGTGCTCCGTCCAATGGCATTATCGTCACATACGGCGCAAATGTTCCTAGCTGCCCCTTCTGCTGTCGTCCCTCTACTCACCTCGAGCTGAAGAATATGTCGGAAATGTTTCGATTTCTCCACTTGGCAACCCATTTCCTAGGGTCCACAGCATCACTCAATATCTCCAAATGACAGAATGACAGCAACAGTGAACAGCAAATAAAAATGACTATCGCTAAATAAACCCATAGAAACTGGAATACCTACATGCAAAACAAAAATGATACGCCTCCAAACTAATGGAAACAAACAGTTTGATATTGAACACTTGTGGTCAGTCAGGTCGGCAGATTACCTCTAACTGGTCTACGAAAACGACCTGCTCCAAAACGCATGGGCATAATAGGATATCCAAACATATTATAAAAATGGATGTTTTTACACAAGCGCGATATCCGAACATTATATACACTCCTGGAAATTGAAATAAGAACACCGTGAATTCATTGTCCCAGGAAGGGGAAACTTTATTGACACATTCCTGGGGTCAGATACATCACATCATCACACTGACAGAACCACAGGCACATAGACACAGGCAACAGAGCATGCACAATGTCGGCACTAGTACAGTGTATATCCACCTTTCGCAGCAATGCAGCCTGCTATTCTCCCACGGAGACGATCGTAGAGATGCTGGATGAAGTCCTGTGGAACGGCTTGCCATGCCATTTCCACCTGGCGCCTCAGTTGGACCAGCGTTCGTGCTGGACGTGCAGACCGCGTGAGACGACGCTTCATCCAGTCCCAAACATGCTCAATGGGGGACAGATCCGGAGATCTTGCTGGCCAGGGTAGTTGACTTACACCTTCTAGAGCACGTTGGGTGGCACGGGATACATGCGGACGTGCATTGTCCTGTTGGAACAGCAAGTTCCCTTGCCAGTCTAGGAATGGTAGAACGATGGGTTCGATGACGGTTTGGATGTACCGTGCACTATTCAGTGTCCCCTCGACGATCACCAGTGGTGTACGGCCAGTGTAGGAGATCGCTCCCCACACCATGATGCCGGGTGTTGGCCTTGTGTGCCTTGGTCCTGATTGTGGCGCTCACCTGCACGGCGCCAAACACGCATACGATCATCATTGGCACCAAGGCAGAAGCGACTCTCATTGCTGAAGACGACACGTCTCCATTCGTCCCTCCACTCACGCCTGTCGCGGCACCACTGGAGGCGGGCTGCACGATGTTGGGGCGTGAGCGGAAGACGGCCTAACGGTGTGCGGGACCGTAGCCCAGCTTCATGGAGACGGTTGCGAATGGTCCTCGCCGATACCTCAGGAGCAACAGTGTCCCTAATTTTCTGGGAAGTGGCGGTGCGGTCCCCTACGGCACTGCGTAGGATCCTACGGTCTTGGCGTGCATCCGTGCGTCACTGCGGTCCGGTCCCAGGTCGACGGGCACGTGCACCTTCCACCGACCACTGGCGACAACATCGATGTACTGTGGAGACCTCACGCCCCACGTGTTGAGCAATTCGGCGGTACGTCCACCCGGCCTCCCGCATGCCCACTATACGCCCTCGCTCAAAGTCCGTCAACTGCACATACGGTTCACGTCCACGCTGTCGCGGCATGCTACCAGTGTTAAAGACTGCGATGGAGCTCCGTATGCCACGGCAAACTGGCTGACACTGACGGCGGCGGTGCACGAATGCTGCGCAGCCAGCGCCATTCGACGGCCAACACCGCGGTTCCTGGTGTGTCCGCTGTGTCGTGCGTGTGATCATTGCTTGTACAGCCCTCTCGCAGTGTCCGGAGCAAGTATGGTGGGTCTGACACACCGGTATCAATGTGTTCTTTTTCCATTTCCAGGAGCGTATATATATATATATATATATATATATATATATATATTTGTGCAACATTTTCGCGATGTAAAACGAAATAACTTGTAAATTATGGAACTAAAGTCAAAATCTGCCATTATTAAATTAAATAAAATACAGGATTTTCAAATTTTGATTCTTTCCACTAAATTTAATTGCAAATTTGTATTGAAGCTAGTGCAATAAACAGTGCAATTTCTTTCTACAGTCACCAAACGCTAAAAAATTCTAGGGATTACCTTAAATAGAAATGAATTGTTTCTTCTTTTAGACTTTAGTATTGTAAAATATTACACATTTATTTATGTTACAGAGGAATGTTTATGTAGTACTTATTTTGAAAAAGAAACAAAATATTTGTGTGATCCTATGCTTAGATTTATCTTTGGAGGTCTTACAGACAACCTAAGGAACGGCAACTAATGTCAGTGTGAGAGAGAGAGAGAGAGAGAGAGAGAGAGAGAGAGAGGGAGGTGAGGGGTGGTGTGTAGCTTCTGTGAAAAAAATTAATACCGGTTCTACACACAATGAGACATTCACTTTTAGTAGCCGGTGTAATGATTAAGCAGAGTTCAGCAAGCTCTCGTGCCGTGCCCACTACGGTCTCTGCGTAGGAAGGGCCTTTGAAGCATCAGCGGCGACCTCTGCCCGCATTTCCACTTTGACGCACAGATACGACAACGTCCTCAGTTAATTTCAGCATAATTAATACTGGCATGTCAGGTAATGTCAAGGCTGGAGGTAGACGCTGATGTGCAGTTCCTGGCGTCGTAGTGAAGTACCCTCTAATAGGCGAAGGGGCAGAGAGACAGCGGGCGGGCATCGTTAAAGTGGGATCTGGTGAGAGCATCATACACACGGCGCTTATTAGCTTTCACACATACATACTGCTTCTTGCAGAGGGTACCAAAATTATTTTACCCAATTACAGTTTCATTCACGGGTAGAGCCCAGAACACAATATCGTCGATATCTTTCAATACACCACCTGACAAAGACGTGAAGTACCTAGATGGTATGGTCGAACATCAATACAATTTCATAGACGTACACACCATTGGCGGGGTGTGTAAATTAATAGCCGGCCAGTGTGGTCGAGTGGTTCTAGGCGCTTCAGTCCGGAACCACGCGATCGCTACTGTCGCAGGTTCGAATCCTGCCTCGGGTATGGATGTATGTGATGTCCTTAGGTTAGTTAGGTTTAAGTAGTTCTAAGTTCTAGGGGACTGTTGACCTCAGATGTTAAGTCCCATAGTGCTCAGAGCCATTTTAACCATCTTTTGTAAATTAATATACAATTCCCCGTGACAGGCAGAAGGGCAACCAGTGTTCATTAGTGTAGTTCGTGAATAGTGTTGTTACCTGTCCTGGTAGAGTTCATGCTGTTGTTGTTGTTGTTGTTGTCTTCGTTGTTGTTGTGGTCTTCAGTCCTGAGACTGGTTTGATGCAGCTCTCCGTGCCACTTTATCCTGTGCAAGCCTCTTCATCTCCGAGTAAATACCGCAACCTTCATCCTTCCGAACCTGCTTAGTGCATTCATGTCTTGGTCTCGCTCTACGATTTTTATCCTCCACACTTCCCTACATTACTACGTTGGTGATCTCTTGGTGCCTCAGGACGTGCCCTGTCAGCCGATCCCTTCTTCTAGTCAAATTTTGCCACAAATTCCTCTTCTCCCCATTTCTATTCAGTACCTCCCCATTATTTACGTGGTCTACCCATCTAATCTTCAGCATTCTTCTGTAGCACCACGTTTCCAAAGCTTCTGTTCTCTTCCTGTCTAAAATATCTATCGTCCATGTTTAGCTTACATAGATAGCTACACTCTATACAAATACTTTCAGAAAGAGCTTCCTTACACTAAAATCTATACTCGATGTTAACAAATTTCTTTTCTTCAGAAACGTTTTCCTTGCCATTGCCAGTCTACATTTTATATCTTCCCGACTTCGAAGGTCATCTGTTATTTTGCTCCCAGGTAGCATAACTTATCTACTACTTTAAGTGTCTCATTTCCTGATCTAATTCCCTCAGCATCACCTGGTGTTAATTCGACTTCATTTCCATTATCCTCCTTTCAAGACACTGTCCATTCCGTTCAACTGCTCTTCCAGGTCCTCTGCTGTCTCTGACAGAATTACAATGTCGTCGGCAAACCTCAGTTTTTATTTCTTCTCCATGAATTTTAATTCCTATTCTACATTTTCCTTTTGTTTCCTTTACTGGTTGCTCAAAATGCAAATTGAATAACATCTGGGCTACTCCTTTCTCAATAACTGTTTCCATTTCGTGCCCCTCGACTGTGTACAGATTGTAAATAGCCTTTCGCTCCCTGTATTTTACCACGGCCCTCTCCAGAGTTCGTATGTTGCGTAAATATCGTCACATCTTTAGTGATCAGTCTGACGGACTCCGAGATGACACGTAATTGTGTGAGGCAGCATTTCCAGCACCTGCAACTGTTTGAGATGGGCTTCGTAGTAGGTCTCCATTTGGCCAACTTGTCAAATCGATGTTGGGCAACATAGGAACATGATAGCAGGCATACTTGTCGCCAGGGTTCCGGTCAACCTCATCTGACCACAACAACGAAGGTTCACTGTACTCTACACGTCGTAAACCATTCACCTCTGAAGGGGAGCAAGTAATGGACCCCTTGTAACATTTTATCATCCGGCACCAATGGACTGTTCGGAGACTAGCAGCAGCCGGCGAGTAATACGTAAGCACCGATCGATGTACGGTTTTGTAAGTGACTTGCTTCGGTGAAAGGTACCTACTTAGGCAACTGCTCGTAAATCTCAGTGTGGCATCACCTTTACCTATGGTTAGATACATTTGGTCGTTCCACCTTCAATCTCCACTCCTACATTCATGACAGTTCTGACGCATCAATGATTACAGTATTGACTTGGCACTCGATCATTAACTTTGGTGCCACTAACAGCCTTTACATACAACCAGAATTTCTCTGGAATTTGTGAAAGATCATTTGATAATGTTCTGCTACAGTAGTCATTGAATGATTCACTTATTGCTCTATTTACAGCCAACCCTATTTGATTTACCGTCTCTCTATCTACAGCATTTATTATGCAGCAGTCTCTGTTTTTTAGACTGTATACCATGGACGGTCTCTCCCAATGCGAACTACTGGTTGCATATCCAATCAGAGCATGGTCAACCATGTAAGAGGTCCGAGCAGATGTAATTTCGATGTATTGCTCATGCGCTGCCTGCGATGTGCAAGGTATAAGAGAATCTCTGACCAGAGAGCAGTGTTGACTGCAGTAGGAACTGTGTAGCTGTAGCAGTAAGTTGTTGCTAGTCTGCAGTCTGCTCTGGTGCACCGATGCTGGAGCCTGAGTATTTTTGTACAAGGTAAAAAGCAGCCTCGCGCATATGTAGTAATGTCATCTCAAGTCCCATGTAAATGTTTTAAAAATCTCGTTATAACAATCTTTCTCATAAAAAGTAACTTTTAACAACCATTCATTTCAATTTAAAGAATTTACTAATTTCTCTCATCTATGATCATCCCGATTATTGCAAAAGAAAAATCAGTTGTTTCCCTTTCATAAATGACAAATCTATCGGCCAGCATTGCACAGGGCTGTGCCAGAAAAATTTATTGCAAGAGCAGATATATATATATATGCGTTACCCGGCGACTTCATTGAGGTAAGAATTTTTCTTTTTTTATTCAGAATGATCTTTCAGGGCCATGACGCAGCACTGCTGACGTCCAAAATTTACCAGGTTAAATTCACAATCAATTATTGAAAAGTTATAGGTGAGCGACAATTTAATTGAAAGGTTAGTTACATTGTACCATTACCAGGTTGCTGAATTTATTTTTTGTTGGGACGTTACAGTGAATGTGAACGACATAATTATAATTTTTACTGTTGAGAGGATTAGAAATTTTTTCTGTTTTGAGCTTACATTAAATGAGAATTTTGTGGGCACGTTAAATGGGAAAGAAATTTTGTGGGGAGGTTACACTAAGATGTAAAAGAATTTTGTGGGGAGGTTACAACCATTCTTTTCAACTTGAGCAATAGCTCATTTACATCGCCTGTCCTGTGTTAAAAATTTCAAGTTTCTCATCGAGCCACGACACTGATGCTTTTTTTCTAGCTTACGACCATACAAAAGGTGGACACCAACAAAACCGACAAAATGCAGGGACGGATTCCTTATTGGAAATGGAGGAAAAAAGGTCCCATGAACATGTGTTCGGAAATGGACGGCGTGCGTTTAACGACAACAAATAGTCCTTGAACACAGTACCGAACTGCACTGCATCCACGTCATACCAGACGTCCGTGGCGTCCATGGCATGCAATACGCGCAGCACACACATAGTCGAAATTTGGCTTACACTGTGTTAGCGGGCCACTTGCCTAGAGCATGTACTAGGGTTCGTCTCAATATTCTGCGGATCCTGGTCATCCAGATCTGGTGTATGCATACTCCGCCACCTTCGTGCACGTCCGTCTGCCTGGAAGGACCCATGTTAACGCAAAGGCCCAAAAAGGGCTTGAAGTGTTGTGTGACGTCGTTGGTATCTGTGAGGGTACTTCTTTTGGTATATCCCTGCTGCCTCTCGACCGTTTGCACCTGCTTGGCAGTACACAAACACCATCTCGGCTTTTCCCTTACTTGAATACCGGACTGTTCTGCTGCTTACATTCACACAGCGTGCGACACCCAAGGAACGCACGGCATGTGGTCAGGGGGACTTCTACTCGACAGCACTATCTGCCGGACATTTTTCCCTTCATTTCGAGTCAGAAACTCGTCCTTGCAGTTTGTCGGTTTTATTAATGTTCACCGCGTATAAGTCTACTTGTTTTAGTTTCCCTTCATTCGTTGGTAATCATTGTTGTCACAATCACCTCATACTCACTGATACCAGTTTGGATGTGGACATCCTGAAATAGGCTAGGTCTATTTGTGCCATTGTATCTCATACGTTTCCATTATGAGTTGGATTCTGCTCTTCTTTTTATATAGGAAGATCCAGTTACCATTTTATGAACACTGCTGAGTCTTGTCGAAACAATCTCGCATGCAGCGTCAGTTTCTGCCTAGGTGGATTCAATTGTCTTGTCTGCTGAGAAAAATCTACCACTTCCATTTCCCATTAGCGTACCCGTTTCATTTCCCCGAAAATCTCACTTTTAATAACCAGGTTTTAACGAAGGTATCTCATCTTGACGTCTATTTCAGTACATAGCTTTAAATATACTAGAGGATCAGCTGGCATCGTAGAACCGTCTTGTTTCCCCGCACATGACAAGACAACAAGCCCCTACAGAAGTGACGCAGGTACACACACAAATAACTCATGGAAGACAAGTAACAAAAAACTAAATACACACATAAAAAAAATATAGGATCACCTCGGTTTCAAGAGTTCCGGAACCTGTACAGAAAATTGGAATAGTGATCAACATGAACATCATTTCTGCCCTTTTTATCGGTCATGAAAACCACACAGTGCATGTTGTACCACCATACAGCGAGACCTTCAAAGGTGGTGGCCCATACTGCTGTACACACCGATACTTCTAATACCCAGCAGAACATCCTCTTGCATTGATACATACCTGTATTCGTCGTAGTATACTATCCACAAGTTCATCAAGGAAATATTGCTCCAAATTGTCCCACTACTGAACGGCGATTCGGCGTACATCCCTCAGAGTGATTGGTGAGTCACGTCGTCCATAAACAGCCATTTACAGTCTATCTCAGGCACGTTCGATAGGTTTCATCTCCGGAAAACATGCTGCCCACTCTAGTCGAGCGACGTCGTTATCCTAAAGGAAGTCATTCACAAGATGTGCACGATGGGGGTGCGAATTGTTGTCCATGAAGACTAATGCCTCGCCAATATGGTTAAACTATCGGTACGGAGGAAGGCACTCACGTGTTGCACAGCCGTTACGGCACCTTCCATAACCACCAGTGGCGTACGTCCGCCCCACATAGTGCCACTCCAAAACAACTGGGGACCTCCTTCTTGCTGCACTAGCTGAACGGTGTGTCTAAGGCGTTCAGCCTGACCGGGTTGCCTCCAAACACGTCTCCGACGATTGTCTGGTTGAAGGCATATGCGACACTCGTCGGTGAAAAGAACGTGATGCCAATTCTGAGCGGTCCATTCGGCATGTTGTTGGGCCTATCTGTTTGGTGTCGTGGTTGCAAAGATGAACCTCACCATGGACGTCGGAAATGAAGTTGTACATCATGCAGCCTATTGCGCACAGTTTGAGCCGTAACACGACGTCCTGTGGCTGCACGAAAGCATTATTCAACATGGTGGCGTTGCTGTCACGGTTCCTCAGAGCCATAATCCGTAGGTAGCGGTCATCCAGTGCAGTTGTAGCCTTTAGGCGGCCTGAGCGAGGCATGTCATCGACAGTTCCTGTCTGTCTGTATCTCCTCCATGTCCGAACAACATCGCTTTGGTTCACTACGAGACGCCTGGATATTACCCTTGTTGAGAGCTTATCTTGCCACTAAGTAACAATGCGGACGCGACCGAACCGCGGTATGGCCCGCCTAGGCATGGTTGAACTACAGACAACACGATCTGTTTACCTCCTTGCTGGTGGAATGACTGGAACTGATCGGTTGTCGTACTCCCTCTAATAGGTGCTGCTCATGTATGGTTGTTTACATCTTTGGCCGGGTTTAGTGACATCTATGAACAGTCAAAGGGACTGTGTCTGTGATACAATATCCATAGTCAACGTCTATCTTCAGGAGTTCTGGGAATTGGGATGACGCAAAACTTCTTTGATGTGTGAATTAAGCGAGATATCGTTTATATGTAGTGAACAAAACAATTTTATCACATTTTCTTGATGTACAAGATTCTATACTTGTTCTGTTCTTCATAAGTAAGTCGTACTCGTGTTTCCGAAAATATCTTCAGTTCGGATGCATATCTGAAGAAGATTATAATGGGTTTTGATTCCTAGGAAATCTTCAATATAATGATTTGTTTTCCATCGTCTGTCTATCGAGAGTTTTATTAATGTACACCATGTATATGTCTCTACTTGTTTTTGTTTCTTTTCGTACTTTGGTAATCATTGTTGTCACAGTCACTTCATACTCTCTGATATCAGAATTTTGAACATGGCCGATAATGCAGCAACCGTAGACGAAATTTATAATATTACTTGAAAATACAGCTCTTCGGTTGCACAGGTAAAAAATTTTGAACTTTACCTAGGTTTCAACTGCTCTAAGGCAGCCTTCATCAGAAGTAAAAAATTTTTACATTACATAGAGTAAATAGTTATGAAATGGTTTCGAGCAACAGTGCTCACGTTAAAGATAAAAATATATTTGTACATTATAAAATTTTCCTAGGAATGCACAACTTGATTAAGACGCGCCGCTAAGGGTCGCGTGTGCGGCCGGCACTGTAAGCAGCATCAGTCTTAGACAGCGTGTCTAAGGAGTTCAGCCTGACCGGGTTGTCCCCAAATACATCTCCAACGATTGTCTGGTTGAAGGCATATGCGACACTCATCGGTGAAAAGAACGTGAGGCCAGTCCTGAGCGCTCCACTGAACATGTTGTTGATCCCATCTGTACCGCACTGCATGGTGTCGTGGTTGCAGAGATGGACCTCGCCATGGACGTCGGGAGTGAAGTTATGTATCACGCAGCCTATTGCGCACATTTTGAGTCGTAACACGACGTCCTGTGGCTGGATGAAAAGGATTATTCAACATGGTGGCTTTGCTGTCAGGGTTCCTCCGAGCCATAATCTGTAGGTAGCGGTCATCCACAGCAGTAATAGCCCTTGGGCGGCCTGAGCGAGGTATTTCATCGACAGTTCCTGTCTTTCTGTATCTCCTCCATGTCCGAACAACATCGCTTTGGTTCGCTACGAGACGCCTGGACACTACCCTTGTTGAGGGCTCTTCCTGGCACATACGAGGGTTGTTTTTAAGTAAGGACCGTTCGCGCGTATATTCCCGTAGTTCGCGCGGACGCCGCAACAAGCCACCGCGCCACTTGCCGGCATCCTTCCCGTTCACACTGATGCAAGTTGCAGCTCTGTAGCTGACGTGCACGCATCGCTGTGCTACTTTATAATGTTTACGATTATTGAATCGCCCGCCGCGTGTGAGATACGGTCAGTGATACGTTTTTTGACCGCGAGAAGCCTATCAGCTGCAGAAATTCATCGTCTGTTAACAGAAGTTTATGGCTTGAATGCAATGAGTGAAGGTAAAAGTGCGTCAATGGGTTAGAGAGTTTAAAAACGGCCGTCAAAACGTCCATGACGAAGAACGCTCAGGCCAGCCCTCTGTGATCACTGATGATTTGGTGGCTGCAGTCGAAACAAAGATTCGTGAGGGCAGAAGATTCACAATTTCCACTCTTTCAATTTCCACAAGTTTCAAGATCGGTTTTGTACAAAATTGTGTCTGAAAACCTAAACTTTAAGAAACTGTGTTCTCGGTGGGTACCCAGACTCCTCACAGAGGACCACAAAGGGAAGAGATTTGCCACTTCATTGGACTTTTTGATTCGTTACGAGGAAGAAGGGGATGACATGTTGAGTCAAATTGTCACTGGAGATGAAACATGGGTATCCCATATCACTCCCGAAAGCAAGCGACAATCGATGGAATGGCGACACACAACCTCACCCGTCAAGGTCAAAACCAAACAGACGCTGTCAACGCGCAAGATTATGGCAACTGTGTTCTGGGACCGCCGCGGTGTTTTGCTAGTGGACTTTATGCCACGAGGAACGACAATCAACTCAGATGCCTACTGTGCAACTCTAAAGGAGCTCCGCAGAGCAACTCAAAACAAAAGGCGCGGCATGCTGACAAAAGGAGTTTTGCTCCTGCACGATAACGCTAGGCCTCACACCTCTCAAAAGACTCGGGATTTGATTGATTCTTTTGGCTGGGAAGTTTTGGACCATGCACCATACAGCCCCGACCTTGCTCCTAGCGATTTTCACCTTTTCCGGTACCTGAAACACCATCTTGGCGGGCAGCGCTTCAATGACGACGATGAAGTGAAAGTGGCCGTGAACTCTTGGCTGTCGGAGCAGGCGGCCGAATTCTTTGAAGAGGGAATTAAAAACTTAGTTGTACGGTATGACAAGTGCTTAAATAAACAAGGCAACTATGTAGAAAAATAGGTAAAAGTGTGTAGAATCAGAAAATAAAAGTTTTTTTACAAAAGTATTTGTATCTTTTTTTTTAAATAAAAACGGCCCTTACTTAAAAAACAACCCTCGCAGTAAAAATGTGGACGAGATCGAACCGCTATATTGACCGTCTAGACATGGTTGAACTACAGACAACACGAGCCGTGTGCCTCCTTGCTGGTGGAACGAGTGGAACTGATCGGCTGTCCGAACCCCTCCGTCTAATAGGCGCTGCTCATGCATGGTTGTTTACATCTTTAGGCGGGTTTAGTGACATCTCTGAATAGTCAAAGGGACTGTTTCTGTGATAGAATATTCACCATCATCATCTATCTTCAGGACTTCTTGAAACCGGGGTGATGTAAGATTTTTTTTGATGTGTGTATAAAATAGTCTAAACGGTTAAAGCCTCCCATCACTCCATGACACGTCAAGTTCGGCAGAACAGCAGGTACTGCCCACGAGCCGAGCGCGACTCCTACTCTGGTTCGGCTTCAAAACACCGACTGCCCGTGCGATCCTCTGGCGCCACAATCTCTGAGCTGGAGAAGTGAGATACGCCAGGACCGCGGGGCGGGAAGTCAAAGAGGGACCCCGCCATGGCTCAGTACGAGCTCATTTATCAGTATGAAGTTGAGCCTCTGCCCTGGATGCATGCACTGATTTGGTTGTGAAGAACGTCTTAAACCCGTGCTATCATTAGGTGGACTAATAAGGTAGGGAATAAGGAGCTCCTGCGCATAATCGGAGAGGAAAGGAATATGTGGAAAACACTGACAAGTAGAAGGGACAGGATGATAGGACAGCTGTTAAGACCTCACAGAATGACTTCCATGGTACTAGAGGGAGCTGCAGAGGGCGACAACTGTAGAGGAAGTCGGAGACTGGAATACGCCAAGCAACTAATTGAGGACATAGGTATCAAGTGCTACTCCGAGACGAAGAGGCTTCCACGGGAGTGGAATTCGTGGCGCGCCGCATCAAACCAGTCAGAAGACTAATGATTCAAAAAAGAAAAAGAAGCCATCTCATGAGACTAGGTATTCCACAGCTGTTGTAACTTGTCTTTGATATCCTTGAGTGCTCGCACTGGGTCAGAGTGACGTCCGAGCTGGTCCCACACAAGTTCTATGAGGTACAGCTCTGGGAATATTTCTGTCCTCGACATCATAGTTTATCGGGTCACATCCAGTGTGTGGACAAACATTGTCCTGCTGAAGAATAGCGCCACGTATCGTTGTGCCATCAGTCACTATCAGCCCTAACCTGAAGTCAAATCCGTGACGCCCCTGCACCATGACGCCATGAGTTGTCTGTCTTCGGAACATTGGAAGAATGGGACAGCTCCTCAGGTCGCTGCCATATTCGTCAATGATAGTCACCCAGACTGGTGCAGAACGGTGATTCATTGGTGAACACAATGCGATTCAATTCATCAGCAATCCCTGTTTCCCTGTCACGGCACCACTCCATACGCAGTCATTTTTGTTGTACTATTAACGGCAGCCTGCACATGAGACGGCAATTCCATATGAATTAATAATACAGTCAGTATCACGATAATCATTTATTTAAAAATAATGACTTGTTTAGGCCTTCAAATATGACGAACCGTGTGGATTGAGATGGCAGTGCACGGAACAGCTGCGTGAAATCACAGTTGTCTGCTGCAGTAAACGACCGTTACTTCACACAGTTGTTGCATGCACCGTCGGCTGGAGCCACATGGTGCGTCGGAACTGAAGGTGGTCATCGTAAAGGCCGAAACAAATAATTTTTAAATAAATGATTATTGTGATCTTGACTGTTTTATTAACTGATAATTTATAACAGATCGCTGTCATCTGCAAACCATGTTATCTGAAATTAGTTATTCCCTATTCTAACCTCCGATCAGTGGAGTGACACAACACAGAAAGCTGCAGGGAGTCCATTACTTGTTCTTGGGTGGCAGGCGCAGACGTAAATTGGTTACGGTGTGCTTAGTGAACGATACAGTGGTCCTCCTTAGGTGGTTTGAAATGGCCGACCAGAAATTTGAGGACGAGTATGCCTTCTCCGAACTTCCTATGCAATCCAACGTCACATCTGAACACCCCACAAATCTGGATACAGCGCGATCCGATAAGCCAGCCGTTCGACCACTCAGAGTTAATTAAAATTCTAATCATTTACATGCTCGGCGATTGTATATGCCTGTACAAAGCTACAGTGACATCCGTTCATACCTTCCGGGTGATTAAACTTTTATCACGTAGTGTATTTTGCTTAAAAGTGTCAGTGCGGATGTGTATCTAACGCATCCTGGAAGTTAAGAAACAGAGTCTTGCCGTGTGATGTTTCTAAGATGGTTCCTGCAGAGGAGTTGTTCGGTCTCAGAAGAAAATATTCAAAAGAGGTCCATTATTGCAAGTCTAAAACATTCCTCCGAACTGAGCAGATGGTATCAGTAGAAGTAAAATGATGCTTTAGTTAATGAGCAAAGATATGGTCTTAAGAAAGACAAACAGGCAGTCCAGGTCTAAGAATATTATTGCTGTCTGATTACACCTTGCCAATGGCCTTGCCGCAATGGTAACACCAGTTCACGTCAGATCACCGAAGTTAAGTGCTGTCGGGCTGGGCTAGCACTTGCATGGGTGACCATCCGGTCTGCCGAGCGCTGTTGTAAGTGGGGTGCACTCAGCCCTTGTGAGGCGAACTGAAGAGCTACTTGATTGAAGAGTAGCGGCTCTGGTCTCGGAAATTGACATACGGCCGGGAGAGCGGTGTGCTGACCACATGCCCCTCCATATCCGCATCCAGTTACGCCCATGGGTCTGCCGGCCGGTCGGCCGGCCGGCCGGTCGGTACCATTGGGCCTTCATGTCCTGTTTGGGAAGCAGTTTCGTTTTTCTGATTATACCCTATCCCGCTAATGACATTTGAAACTGTTGGACTCTTCCTTCTGACATGCCGCAACAGTCACATGATAAGAAGTCAAATGGTACCATGAACTAAAAATAAGTATGATTCTTCGTTCCTCTTCCTATTGGATTAGGGGTAGTTCATGCGCAGTCGTAGGTTGTACTCGCCACCTTTTGTGAATATCAGCGTTTCCTGCCACAGCGGAAAACATTTCGGCACAAGAGCCTTTTTACTCATTGCCCCATAACCTTATAGACGCCACTGCAGTAACCGCCTGAGTAGCCCTCTGACAACAGACGTTAGTTGACGTTATGTTTCCAGTGATTTCTTTTTAAAGAATTGATGAGCTTAGCATTCATATTGCTATTCTCTGGCGTACATAGAGAATATTGTTCTCAGATGCCTCGCGTTATGTACGATAGTGTGGATCATCAACTATAGCTGTTGCCGGCCGCGGCTGATGTGGCTCTTATCTACGTTCCCTCTCCTGCAACGCTCCCTGAACAGTACCTTACCAATGTTTTCTCGTCCATCTCTGTACGTTTCACCTATATCTGAATCAGGTTCATCGACCAGTATTTTCTGTCTTCTGCAATAATCCCTGAACACTATTATTCTAAAGTTTTCTCGGCCATGTTCGTCCATGCTTGTTTTTCACCTATTACCTCTGTACTTCTCTTGCTCATCTTGTGTAGACATTCCTTATGGGATAGGATATAAAATTTTACAGATCGTGTATTTCATTTCGTGTACCTCGTGTCATCTCTTCTACATTTTGATTTATTTAATGTGTGTATATCTGTATTTTTTGTTTTTTTTTTTTTGTTCTGGCTGTATTCATGAGTTGCGGCCATAGATCGCGTGACATTCTAGGTAGCTCCATGTACAGCTGTCCTTGTCCGTTTGATATCTCCCTCCTATATAGGGGAAGCACCTTTGAATAGTAATCAAAACGTTCTCAGTTCCGGGTTCTAACCCAGCCAGCGATTAAATTTCAAACAAAAATCATCACCAATGGCGGCCGCAGGCTTCCGGCTTAACAGGTTATCCTCTCTCAGCCAACGGCCTTGACAAAGAGGGCAGAGGAGCCGACAGAGGTTCAGGACACTCTTTCGCCCTTGGTGTGGTAAACTGTCCCTACAGGTGGAAGAATCAGCAGCGATCAACGGCATTAGAATGCAGAAGGCAATGGAAAGCACCGCATTAACGGACACCTAATGTGTATCCACAGGACATGTGGCCTGTAACTGAAAAATTGTCATGATGATCTCCCCATTGACCGAGATATTGGAATAGTGCCCCATTCGGATCTCCAGGAGTGGATTGCGATAGGAGGATGTGACTATGAGAAAAAGATTGAATAACCACCGAAGGGATAACGTTCTACGAGTCTGAGCGTGGAATGGCGAAGTTTGAACGTGGTAGGGAAACTAGAACATCTGAAAAGGGAAAAACCAAGGCTCAATCTAGATGTAGTGGACTTCAGTGAAGTGAAATGGGATGAAGACAACGATTTCTGGTCAAACGAGTACCAGCAACATCGTAAAATGCTGTAAAAGAAGTACGATTCGTTATGAATAGGAAGGTTGGACAGACAGAGAAAGTTCCTGTGAATGGTTCAGTAATAGGCTCATTCCTATTAGAACTCACAGCAAACCAATACTGATAACGATAACTGATACACATGCCTACGTCTGAGGCTGAAGATGAAGATACAGAGAAAGTTTATGACGATACTGAACGGATAACTCAGTACACAATGGAGAATGAAAACCTAGTAGCAGTGGGGGTTTGGAACGCAGGGGGAAGAGTAGAGGAACGTGTTACGGGAGAATATGGTCGTGGTACTAAGAATGAGAGAGGAGAAATATTGAGTTCTGTGATAAATTTCAGCTAGTAATAGCGAATACTCTGTTCAAGAACACACAATAGTAGCCGGTATACTTGAAAAAAGGCTGGGAGATACGGGAGTATATCAGTAAGATTACAGTATGGTCAGACAGAGATTCCGAAATCATATACTGTATTGTGAGGCGCACCCAGGGTCAGATATAAATTTAGATCACAATTTAGTAATGACGAAGAGTGGGCTGAAGTTCAAGAGACTAGTCAGGAAGAAAAAATGCCCAAAGAAATCGGACATGGAAGTACTAAGGAATGGAGATATGCGATTGAAGTTCTCTAAGGCTATAGATACTGCTTTAAGCAATAGCTCAGTAGGCAGTTCACTTGAAGAGGAATAGTAAACTCTGAAATGGGCAACCGCAGAAGCTAGAAAGAAAAACATAGGTACGAATAACTGCGAAGAAACCATGGATAACAGAAGATATACTTCAGTTGATCGACGAAAGAAGGAAGCACAAAAATATGCGGGGCAACTCAGGAATAGAGAAATGCATGACACTTAGGAATGAAATAAATCGGAAGTGCAGGGAAGCTAAAGCGAAATCGCTGCATGAAAAACGTGAAGAAATCGAAAACGAACTGATTCTCGGAACGAATGATTCAGCTTACAGCAAATCCAAAACAGCCTTCGGCGAAATTAAAGAAAAGGGTGGTAACATTAAGAATGGAATTTTAATGCAGAGAAGAGAACGGATGGAGGGAAAGAGTACACTGAAAGCTGTTGTGAGGGGGAATACATTTCTGGTGACGTGGTAGATGAAGAAACATGAGTCGACATAGAAGAGTTAGAAGATCCAGTGTTAGAGTCAGAATTTTATAGACGTGTGGAAGACTTAAAATCAAATAATGCAGAAGGGGTGGATAATATTCCATCAGCATTTGTAAAGTCATTGAGGGAAGTGGCAACAAAACTAGCTTTAACGTTGGTGCATAGAATGTATTAGTCTGGTGGTATTATACCATCTGACTTTCGGAAAATCATCATCCACACAATTCCCGAGATTGTAAGTGTTGACAAGTACGAGAATATCGCACAACCAGCTGAACAGCTCATGTATCGAAGCTGCTGACAAGAAAAATATACAGAATAACTGAGGTTGTAATAGATGACGATCAGTTAGGTTCTAGGAAACGTAAAGGCACCAGAGGGGCAGATTTGACGTTGCGTTTGCTAATGGTAGTAAGATAGGAAAAATCAAGACGCATTCATAGGATTTGTTGATTTGGAAAGAACGTTCGACAATGTCAAGTGGTGCAAGATGTTAGAAATTCTGAGAAAAATAGAGGTAAGCTCTAGGGAAAGGCGAGTCATATACAATATGTAGAAGAGCCAAGATGGAACAATAATAATGGAAGACCAAGGACGAAGTACTTGGATTAAAAACAATGTAAAACAGGGATGTAGTATTTCGCCCTCACTGCTCATCCTAGACATCGTAGGAGCAACGACGGAAATAAAGGTTTAGGAGAGGACTTAAAAATTGAAGGTGGAAGGCTGTCAATGATAAGAGTCACTGATGACATTGCGATCCACAGTGATAGGGAAGAAGGATTACAGAATTTTATAAATGGAATAAACAAACCAAAGAGCACAGGATGTGAACTGAGATTAAATCGAAGAAATAAGAAAGTAATGAGATGTAGCATACATGAGAACTGCTAGACACATTGGTGAGCATGAAATGCATGAAGTTAGGGAATTCTGCTACCTAGGCAGCAAAATAACCAATGACTGACGGGGCAAGGACGACATGAAAAGCAGTCTAGCACTGACGGAAAGTTCATTCGTGGCCAAGATAAGTCTACTGATGTCAAACATGCGCCTTAATGTGAGAGAGGAAATTCTGAGGATGTACGTTTGGTGCACGGCATTGTGTAATAGAGAAACATAGACTATGGGAAAACTGGAACAGAAGAGAATCGAAGCATTTGAGGTGTAGTGTTACACAAGAATGTTGATAATTAGGTTAGCTGGTATGGTAAGGAAAGAAGAGGTTCTCCACAGAATCTCCGAGGAAAGGAATATCTGGATAACAGTGTCAAGAAGAAAGGATGAGGCGCTGGGACATATGTTAAGATACCACGGAATAACTTCGATGGTACTACCCCAGAAGGGCAGAGGGTAGTAACTTCCGAAAAAGACAGAGGTTGGAGTGCATCCAGGGAATAACTGGGGACGAGGGTTCCAAGTCGTTAGCTGAAATGAAGAGATCGACACAAGAGAGGAATTCGTGGCGGGCTGCATCAAACAAGTCAGAAGATTGAAGGACTTAGTTTCTGCGTAGTCCCCGTATTCTCATCTATTCTTATTTCTCCTCTTCTCTTGTATGAAGGCAATGATTTCACCAGACCACTGTGTTAATCTGAAAACAAAGTAATGAAGATCTGGATTTATCGTGCCGTTGACGACGAGGCTTGTGGATCACAAAAATGTGAAAGGGAAATGGCCATGCATTTTGAAAGAAACCCTCAGGGCATTTACTCTAAGCTATTTAGGGAATTATCCGGATGCATGGTTCGGTATTTTAACCATCACGCTCCTGAACAAGAGTCAAGTGTCTTATTTTACAAAGCGTGTACGGAAAAATGGTTCCAACATTTGTAGAGGCTATAGTATGCAACGAGGGAGAAAAAAGGTCCTGTAAAGATTGGTTCTAAACCTCATATTTTCGGAGTTATAGTCTACTACGACAACCGTCAACGATCACCATGACTCTGCACTACTCTACACGACATGTTCTGGATGTCACTGTCATCCATTGCAAAGTATGCTTTAACCCTATATCTTATGGAATCAGGCATTCATCGGAACACTCCAGGCTGTTGCCGGATTGCGTCGCAAGCATTGAAAAAGCGTTTCCTGCTTCCACCTGTCTGCCCGTAACATAAGACCTGTGTTGAATCTGGAGCTGTATGTGCAGTGACGGACACGGAAACCAATTACAGTAATATACTGCTGCGTCAAAACAAACAACGCGCCATATCAGCCATATCACTGCATCAGACGGAAGTAACAAACCTAACAGATGAACTACGTACTTTAGTACGCGGGGGAATACTGTACATGTTGTACAGTACAGTACGTTGCATAAACGTCTCTTTCCTCACGTCTCGTGCCAGAGTGCTTGGTGCGCAAGATGTGCTTCTTCTACCCACACGTGCCCTAAATCTGAAAATATGAGGTTTACAACCAATGTTTATAAGAACTTGTTTCCTTCCCTTGACACTTGCTACATCCTCCCAAATATTGAGACCTTTTTCTCGGACACCGGGTATATGTCTCATCAAGCTTGGCCAACTGTTCATTACATTTGACTTCTGCAGGCGGTGAAGTGGATGCTACAACATATGAAGAATATTAGTTCAGATTCAGTTTAACACTGTGATATAGAACACTTAACTCTGGATGAAATCCAAGTCCATACGAGGGTCGATATACTGGGTTGTCGGAAACAGCCCGGAAGCTTGTAAGGGTCTCTAACGGCAGGTTTTACTGAGAAATGATTGGTAAGAAAAAAAATTCAATACGTTGCACTTTTTCCAACTTCAGTAAGATTGAAGTTAGCCGATCAGGAAGTTGCGCGCGATTTCGAGGGCTCGCGAGAGACACTGTAGCCAAATGCGTACTTTGTTTGGCTTCTTAAAACTGAACAAGAGAGCAATACAAAAACTGGACAGGGAACGGTAGTAAGTATCGAAGCAAAGACAGACCAGTGTCGTGTGCTATCATCTACGCCGTGAGAGCACAGTTATTTTATCTGTCCTGCCGCTTGAATTTCTTCACAGAACGACATCATTGGCTAGTTTCAATGCTAATTAACTCGAAAAAGGCGCCACATATCGATCGTTTCCTTAACAATTATTTCTCAGCACAACATACACTGCAACACCCTCATAAGATTTTCAGACTGTTTCTGACCAACGTCTACCATGGATACGATCGCAGAAGACAATGATAAATGTTCATTACTTTTGACATTAGTGTAATGTCACAACTATAGTTATTCTTCTATTGAATGACAGTGAAATACCACATTGCATTTAATCATGAACTTTGGTACACAGTTCTGACTAATGACACGAACTCGCTATCGGATGTGAACTAGTGCCCTATCAGAGAGTAGGGCGAGATGCGCTAAAGTAGACTTCCAGCAGCGGCGGCGTATAGAACTTCGTGACGGCGCTGCTTCTGGCAGCGACTGTCCTTAACTTGTGGCTCCGTTGTGAGGTACCAAAATTTAAAAAAAAATAATAAAAAAGCGCTCCACGAATTACTCGAATGGGATGGAAACAAGTAGATGTGATGTAGATATACAAATAAACAAATGGCTACAATTTTCGAAAAATTAGATGATTTGTTAAACAGCATCACAAATTGAACAAGTCAGTGACGCACTGGTCAACCTCTGGGCGTTATGTGAGCATTTATACGGTTTGGCGTTGATTAACAGAGTTGTTGGATGCCCTCCTTATGGATATCCTGCCAAATTTAGTCCAATTGGCGCGTTAGATCGTCAAAATACCGAGCTAGACTGAGATCGGGAGACTTTTCTGGCCAAGATAAGGTTTCACAACAATTTAGACAGACAGCAGAGACCTTGGCAGTCTGTAGGTGGGCATTATCTTGCTGAAATGTAAGTCCAGGATGGCTTGCCATGAAGGGCAACAAAACTGGGTGTAGGATATCGTCGATGTACCGCTGTGCTGTAAGGGATGACAACAAAGGGTTCCTCCCGTGAAAAGTAGTGACACCCCAGACCATCACTCCCGGATGTCGGGCTGTATGATGCACAACATTCAGATTGGTGTGCCAGCACCGTTCGCAACCTCTCCGGACACGTCTTCACTGATCATCGGGGCTCAGTTTGAAGCGTTATTCGTCACTGAAGACAATGCTGCTCCAGTCAATGAGAGTCCAGACCGAATACGTGTCTGGAGACTCTCCAGACAGCGGTGGGATACCAGCCTGACTGACGCCCATCATATGGCTCCAGAAGCGGGAGTAATACCGAACAAGGTGGCGCAGTGGTTAGCACACCGTACTCGCATTCGGAAGGACAACGGTTCAGATCCGCGTCCGGCCATCATAATTTTCGTTTTTCGTGATTACCCTAAATCGCTTCAGGCAAATGTCGGAATGGTTCCTGTGAAATGGCACGCCCAATTTCCTTCCCTAATCCGGTGGGACCGATGACCTCGCTGTTCGGTCCATTCCAGTGAATCAACCAACCAGCCAGAAGTAACGATAGGGCACAGCGGTAAGTTGACGACATTGTACGCCTTGTTCTGTTCCACTTTATGGCAAGCTATCCATACATACATTTTTGCAAGATAATGTCCTTCCATACATGGCGATAGTTTCTATTGCTTGTCTTGGTACTTCTCAAGCGCTTTCTTGGTGAGGAAGGACGTCGGATCTTCCCCCAATCAAAAACGTTTGGACCATTATGGAAAAGGCTCTTCAAGCATCTCAGGACTTTGGCGGTCTAGCGTGCCCATTGGGCAACTTTTGGCACGATATCCTACAGGAGGACATCTTAAAGCTCTGTCAATCAATGCCAAGCCGAATAAATGCATGCGTAAGGGCCTAAGGTGGACGAACACATTATTTACATGTTTAAATTTGGGAAGAGCTCTTTCTCTTGAATAACTCACCCAATTCATTTGTCAGTATACAGGGTGGTCCATTGATAGAGACCGGGCCAAATATCTCACGAAAAAAGCATCAAACGAAAAGACTACGAAGAACGAAACTCGTCTAGCTTGAAGGGGGAAACCAGATGGCGCTATGGTTGGCCCGCTAAATGACGCTGCCATAGGTCAAACGGATATCAACTGCGTTTTTTTTAAAGTAACCCCCATTTTTTATTACATATTCGTGTAGTACGTAAAGAAATATGAATGTTTTAGTTGGACCATTTTTTTCGCTTTGTGAGGGATGGCGCTGTAATAGTCACAAACGTATAAGTACGGGGTATCTCGTAACATTCCACGAGTTCGGACAATATTTGCTTTGTGATACACTACCCGTGTTAAAATGGACCGTTTACCAATTGCGGAAAAGGTCGATATCGTGTTGATGTATGGCTATTGTGATCAAAATGCCCAACGGGCGTGAGCTATGTATGCTGCTCGGTATCCTGGACGACATCATCCAAGTATCCGGACCGTTCGCCGGATAATTTCGTTATGTAGAGAAACAGGAAGAGTTCAGCCACATGTGAAACGTCAACCACGACCTGCAACAAATGATGATGCCCAAGTAGGTATTTTAGCTGTTGCCGCGGATAATCCTCACATTAGTAGCAGACAAATTGCGCGAGAATCGGGAATCTCAAAAACGTCGGTGTTGAGAATGCTACATCAACATCTATTGCACCCGTACCATATTTCTATGCACCAGGAATTGCATGGCGACGACTTTGAACGTCGTGTACAGTTCTACCACTGGGCACAAGAGAAATTACAGGACGACGACAGATTTTTTGCACGCGTTCTATTTAGCGACGAAGCGTCATTCACCAACAGCAGTAACGTAAACCGGCATAATATGCACTATTGGGCAACGGGAAACTCACGATGGCTGCGAAAAGTGGAACATCAGCGACCTTGGTGGGTTAATGTATGGTGCAGCATTATGGGAGGAAGGATAATTGGCCCCCATTTTATCGATGGCAATCTAAATGGTGCCATGTATGCTGATTTCCTACGTAATATTCTACCGATGTTACTACAAGATGTTTCACTGCATGACAGAATTGCGATATACTTCCAACATGAAGGATGTGCGGCACATAGCTCGCATGCGGTTGAAGCGGTATTGAATAGTATATTTCATGACAGGTAGATTGGTCATCGAAGCACCATACCATGGCCCGCACGTTCACCGGATCTGGCGTCCTCGGATTTCAATCTGTGGGGAAAGTTGAAGAATATTTGCTACCGTGATCCACCGACAGCGCCTGACAACATGCATCAGCGCATTGTCAATCCATGTGCGAACATTACGAAAGGCGAACTACTCGCTGTTGAGAGGCATGTCGTTACACGTATTGCCAAATGCATTTAGGTTGACGGACATAATTTTGAGATTTTATTGCATTAATGTAGTATTTACACGTAATCACGCTGTAACAGCATGCGCTGTCAGACATGATAAGTTCACAAAGGTACATGTATCACATTGGCACAAGCGAAATAAAATGTTCAAACGTGCCTACGTTCTGTATTTTAATTTAAAAAACCTACCTGTTACCAACTCCTCGTCTAAAATTGAGAGCCATATGTTTGTGACTATTACAGTGGCATCTATCACAAAGCGAAAAAAGTGGTCCAACTAATATTTCTTTACGTACTTCACGAATATGTAATAAAAAATGGCGGTTCCTATTTTCAAAAACGCAGTTGATACCCGTTTGACCTATAGCAGCGCCATCTAGCGGGCCAACCATTGCGACATCTGGCTTCCCCCTTTACGCTAGACAAGTTTCGTTCTTTGACGCTTATTTTGTGAGATAGTTGGACCGGTCACGATCAATGGACCACCCTCTATGTACATGACATTAACTGAGTGCTGCCTGTTCGGATAATTCCTTCGTGGTGCGTCGTTTTTTTATGTCTTAAACTGTATATCAGAATTGTAGTAAGACTTCAGGCTTTTGAGACTATAGCCTTATGTAATTCCCGAATAAATTCGTAGCTCATTACGATCGAGCGACAGTCGACGGTGCTGTCCCGAGTCGCAGTCGGACCGTTTTAGCTCGTGACAAATGTCGGGCTTATTGTGGCCCCCATTCACAGTGAACGGCCGGCAGCCAGATTAGATCCGTGGGCTGACAACTGTGGAATCCGCGCCCGGGCTTATTTATGGCGGACGGCCACCTGCTCCCCACCACTGTGGGCGGTCACGCACCGCGGCCCGCGACGCCGCGCCGCGCGGGTAGAGCGTTGGCCGGTGCCAGGCGGTGCCAGCCTCGCGCGGCCCGCTGGGGAAATTAATGTGGCCGCCAAATCCGGGGGACGGCGATGATTTCCGCGGGGAGACGGCGGGCGTCGCCAGGTGCCGGGCGGCGGCAGGCGGCTCGGCTCGCCGGGCGTCACTCGGCGACGAGGCGCTGGTCGCTAGGCGTCCAGCAGCCCGCCCTTAGGTCTTCAGGATGAGGGACCCACACTAGCTACCAGACTCGTTATGTAAATAATGTGTGAAGTCTTCAGATTTACAATTTGGTCAGAATACCAGAAAAGACAATGTCTTGAAAGAGGGATGTACACTGAAGAGCCAAAGAAACTGGTACACCTATCTAATACCGTGTAGCACGAAGGACTGCCGCAACACCATGTCTCATGGACTCGACTAAAATCTCAAGTTGGCTGGAGGAAAATGACACAATGAATCCTGCAGGGCTGTCCATAAATTCGTAACAATACGTTGCAAGGCATCCCAGATTTGCTCAACAATGTCATTGTCTGGGGAGTGTTTAAACTCACAAGAATGTTCCTGGAGCCAATTATGGACGTGTGGGGTGTTGCATTGTCCTACTGGAATTCCAAAGTCCGTCGGAATGCACAATGGACAATAATGGATGCACGTGATCAGACAGGCTGCCTACGTATGTGTCACCCTTCAGAGTCGTATACAGATGTATCAGGAGCCCCATACCACTCCAACTGTACACGCCTCACGCCATTACAGAGCCTCCACCAGCTTCAACAATCCTCTGCTTGAGCCGTGCCGGCTCGTATCGATTGACCGATCGGGTCGGCATGGTGTGATCTTTGGGCTCGGCCGTTTGACGTAGCTTTTGGCCGCGACGGGCGTGTGACGCTAGAGAGGGACAGCCGGAGAGCCGCGCGGCGCTGCGGAATCAGAGGGAGCGTGGTTGAGCAGGCCGGGGCACGACGTAGAGGTTGTGGTGTGTTTGACAGGTTTGCAAGACCGATCCTGGCTTGTAGTGTGGGATCTGGACTCGGCCACATTACCCGAATCGAGTCGTGCGGCCCTAATTTGGATCTGTAAAGGATTTCATAAAAGATTTGGTGAGAATTGCTTGTCATGTGTTTGCGCATATTATACTGATCCTTGCTTCCGAAGTAACGGCACCATGACTGGAAACTGTTGTCTTGCCAACCAAAAGGTCCCCTCTATTTAGTGCTGTTATTGCGTTTGGTTAAAGCTCTATCTGGATTTTGTGCTGTGATACAGTCCGAGTAAGCGAGGTGTATTAATTGGTACTATTGCTGTTCGGAGTGACGGACGGCATAAGCCAGTATGGTGAAACTGTAATATTTTTCCTGATACACTGAGCTGTGTGGACGTTGTTATAGTTGGTTCAAAGCACATGCTTAACATCAAATCTGTACGTTCTGTGTTATCTAATTGCATTACTTGTTCACTCGTGAACAGTGAAATGGTAGTCTTACTTGACTGTTTATTAGTATCCTGTTGAGGGGTAATTTAAATGAGTTCCCCAGTTTCAGTGAGCATATATCAACCTACTAGTGTAGTTTACATCTCTAAGCTGACTTGGTATTATGCTATCCGCCCTCGTCCTTTAAGGTTACGTCAAGGGCATTAGTTATTGATTCACCCTTGACTTTTTTATTTCAATGTTTGTGAAGTAGGCTATCATTTTATACATCGTAGTTATTCTACATTTGAGGACTCAATGCTTGCCGTCCCCCCCCCTCCCCCACCACCACTTTCCCTGAAATTGAATAGTAGCACGGGCTCTAAAACCTTTGTTCAGTGTGTTATAGTGTGCTGTGTGCAGCACCCTGTGCAGCTCGCCACTTGCTGTGGGTTCTAGGTCTAGCCGTCTCTGGTCTGGGTCCAGTGGGACCCCCCCCCCTCCATTCTGCTACTTGAATTAGCCCGTGCCTATGTGGGCGTCACCTGCTTTGAAAATCTTCACGAAGGGGTGTATCTGTTTGTATTTTATTTATTTGTTTTTTAAATTTGTGATATCCATGATTGGTTAAACTTTATCTCATTATTGTAGTCTCCTTTTGCGAGCTTTACTGTGTGCAGAATTTAATTAACTTACTAATCGCTTAATGTCTGTTTAAAGATTAATGTTGTTGTTTGAATAGGGCGCTTGCCCGTGCTTGTAAGGATTCTTTGCTAACTTGCCTTATGACAAAAATTTTAAAGATAAAATTTTATTTCCTAGAGAAAAGTTTAATGAAAGTGTTGTTGTTATAAACTGCGAATGTTGCTTATGTGGCCCGGCCCTCCCGCTCAACAGCAGTTGCCTTATTAGGGTCGCATTCGGGAGGACGACGGTTCAATCCCGCGTCCGGCCATCCTGATTTAGGTTTTCCGTGATTTCCCTAAATCGCTCCAGGCAAATGCCGGGATGGTTCCTTTGAAAGGGCACGGCCGACTTCCTTCCCCGTCCTTCCGTAATCCGATGAGACCGATGACCTCGCTGTCTGGTCTCCTCCCCCAAAGAACCCAACCCCCAACCCAACCCTTATTAAGGTGGATTGACCACCACACTGCTGACAAGCAGGGTCCATGGATTGATGAGGTTGTCTCCATACCCGTACACGTCCATCCGCTCGATACAATCTGAACCGAGGCCAGGAAACATGTTTCCATAGCCCATTGTCGGTGTTGACGGGCGTAAAGCTTTGAGACGTGCAGTCATAAATGATACACGACTGGTCCTAAGGCTCCGAAATCCCATATCGATGATCTTTCGTTCAATGTTTCACATGCTGACAGTTGTTGACGGTCCAGCATTGAAATCCGCAACAATTTGCGGAAGAGTTCCACATCCGTCATTTTGAACGATTCTCTTCCGTCGTCAGTGGTCCCGTCCTGGCAGGACCTTTTTCCGGCCGCAACGATATCGGAGATTTGATGTTTCACCGGGTTCCTACACTCGTGAAATGGTCGTACGAGAAAATCCCCACTTCATCGCTACTTCTGAGATACTGTGAACCTTCGCTCGTGCGCCGACTATAACAACATAACACATAAATCATGATAACCTGCCACTGTAGCAGCAGTAACCGATCTAACAACTGCGCCAGACACTTGTTGTCATATACAGGTGCCCGCCGGGGTGGTCGAGCAGTTCCAGGCGCTACAGTCTGGAACCGCGCTACCGCTATGGTCGTAGGTTGGAATCCTGCCTCGGGCATGGATGTGTGTGATGTCCTTAGGTTCTTAGGTTACTTAGGTTTAAGTAGTTCTAAGTTCTAGGGGACTGATGACCTTAGAAGTCACAGCGCCAGAGATTGCGCCAAAGATTATAATTCCGCCGCCTCCACTGGTGTAGTAGTAGTTCAGAGGATGTCGAGGGCACTTTTTGTTCCGTTGGGCGAGAGAGTAGATGTTGTTCGGTTGGTGTAATGTATGGATGGAAGAAGTTGCAATTGTCAAAGTGTATTTGAGGAGATGGGCTTTTGATTTATGATGCTGGCGTAATGGAAAATTTTCGTCAATATATAATGAGGTAAAAAGGTATTACAGTTTTCTTTAATGACAATGCCTCTTGCTGACAGGTACAGTCAACAAGACATCTGTCTCGTGTTCATTTACTAGACTTGTAATTCTGGTTTCTCTGTGCAAGTATAGTATTTCTGGTTTTTCAATTAGCTCATCGTAAATGGTGTTTAAAATATTTGGTCTATTGAGAAAGAATCGAGCCAGATACATGTACAGTCTTAGACATAAAAACTGACCGTCAGCTGGCCGCCACAGATACCAAGTCCGAGTCGTTCGCTTAACGTGGCCAATAAAAGTGACCGCCCCTGACAACTCTAAATCCGGCCATCTGCACAATCTGGCAACACTGTAAGACGTGGAAGCGTTGGGAGGAAGTGTTGTCTACTACCGAAAGGTTGTCGGGTTGTGTGAGCCCGTGGTCTGGTGGTAATCGTCGTGCATTGTAAACTTATAGTCGCGTGTTCGCGTCCAACAGTATTTATTTATTTATTTTACCGCATTTCGGCCCTCGTCTAAAGTTATGAGTCTGATTGAACATCGAAGATAATTCGCTTCACATTCTGCCCACCAGCATTAACAAGTACTTCCAGAAACAATTCCGCAGAACAGCTCGTGGCTGCGTCGCGATCATAACAGCTTAGGCTCGAGCGTTTCCTCGCGCTGCAGCGGCTACTGGCCACCGGCCAGACGCCACCCGCCGCCTGAAATCCGGCGCTGCCCATGTGAAGGCAGCGCGACGATGTCAGTGTATTTATCAACTGTCATTTTCGAATTTGAAGCACTAGTTATCATCTTGCAGTTAAGCATTGGATTTTGCATACTTGAAAATCATGAACTACGGTTAAGCATTGCAAAATTGAGTCGCAAGTGGAAATAGGTGTAGCATCAGCAACACAATAGTTACTTTTGGTATAGCAGAGGGGTGAATGCAGAGGAGGCAGCTAGAAAGATTTGAACTGTGTGTGGAGCGAGTGCTTTTGGGAAAAATACGCCAGATCGTTCTAGCATGAATGATTTTCCTCATTAAGGAAGTGTCGACTACTGATATATGTGATGGATTACCATTTAACCTTCATGCGGCATTTGCATTCAACAGGCAAAGTGCAGAAGTCTGTTGTAAAAAAAAAAAAATGGTGCAAATGGCTCTGAGCACTATGGGACTTAACATCTGTGGTCATCAGTCCCCTAGAACTTAGAACTACTTAAACCTAACTAACCTAAGGACAGCACACACATCCATGCCCGAGGCAGGATTCGAACTTGCGACCGTAGCAGTCGCGCGGTTCCGGACTGCGCGCCTAGAACCGCTAGACCACCGCGGCCGGCAGATAGAGAATATGTTGGCAGAGGCAACAAGGTCATTGCCATGTGGACCTACAAATGCAAGCGACCTTTGGACGAATATAGAAAACGCATAGTGGGAAGTAAATCATCACGCTTCACTATCGACGACTCAATGAAATCAATGCCCCTACGCCTTCGAGAAATCTTACGTAATGATTGTGGGTGGATTGGTTACTAAAAGTATACTCGTCTACAAACCCATGGGGACAGTTATCTGATAATTGGTCAAGCTTTGCTTTGTCGCAGCTCTTTAGCATACAAGCCCATTTACTTTCAGTCTCCTCCTTACAATTCTTGCAATGAAAAGTATTGAAAAATCTCATCCACTCGACGCCAACTGAGGAATTGATTGGTGCATGTGTTGTTCAACACACAGCAGTCGTCAACCTCATTGGAATCAATGACTGGTTGAGTGTGTGTGTGTGTGTGTGTGTGTGTGTGTTTTCGTGTTCACGTACAATCTGAATCAATACTATTAACATTAGAGAGACAACCAACAATAAATATTGCATCAAATATGACTATAAAGTGTTTTAATGCGATGGGAAGTTACACACTGAATTTTTACCCAACCCACGTCCTGCATATCACGTTGAGTAAGTAAGATGCATTTACTCCATAGTATCGTTAGCAGAGACAGTGCGCTCTTGTTGTCGAGGCTCGCGACAAGCGCAGCGATTAGCAGTGCCCAATGCCGCCGCGATTTGTTTATGTTGGCTGAGCATGGACACTGCAGCAGACGCTTCGCCATAAACAGAAAGAAATCACCTTGGCTCTGACTGCAGTGAGCGAACATCACTGCCTGCGTGTTCTTGTAGTAACCAACGTGAGACTCTACTCACAGGTGCCATGGAGCAATTGCAACGGGTATCATGTCATTAGTCATCAGAATATTAACCAGTGATGAAATGTCTACTCTAGCTGAATCCCAAGACAATAGGAACCATCTCACAAAGGAATGTGAGGTGATATCAAAATTTATCCAACATGCAAAAATTAACTGCAGGGCTTTCATGTACGCAGTAGTAGCACACAAGAAAATATTATGTCTTGGAATCGTATCTTTCATTAATATCAAACTGCAAGAACTTGAGACAACACGTGGACTCTTCTCTCCGCTGGGTGACCTATTTCTGTTGTTTAGGATTCTGGGGGTAATGCAAATGGAACTTCACATTCATGAGGCGCATTTCACTATTCTCCACAAACATCAGCAACTTGTAATCATTACGAGTTACAACTGTGTGATGATAATGGTACAGGTTGTCAGTAGTTGTAGTGTGTTGTTGTCAAACTGCTAACAGTAACGTTAATAGTGGCGCACATAATTTAGCACTGACTACCTACTTAAGTAAAGATTGTGTTGCGGCGTCGTCGCTTCTCCTTATTTGGCATCAGCTTGAGTAATCCGATTTAACGAACGTAGTACTCGATTCGCGAGCTGCTGATGATACAGTATGACTACAGAGATCATCGTGCGGCAATTACATTAATTCTGCAGTGAATTGCTTAACAAATATTACCCTCATCTATGCAGCTGGAATGACTCATTACACAGGTACTCTATGTCGCACTTGGTTAAGTGATCGGTTCGCTGCAATCCTGCTCCTACTGTTCGTAAATACTTATATACTGACCATTCGTTATTTGACTAAATATGCACTACAATCTGGTCAATCTGACTGGATTAGTGCCGTCACAAAGCAATGACTAAGGGCTGTATGCCGTGAATTCCCGTTAATTGATGGCAAAACAAATGTTCGCAAATCACCTCTATTGCCTCAAAAACAATTGCATCTTAAATATGGAAGGACCGACGGCCACACTGTCACAGCGTACTGAAATACAGCAACAACGGCACATGAAAATTTGTGACCGACTGGGCTTCGAACCTGGACCTCCTGCTTACTAGACAGACGTGCTGAACACTGCACTATTTTTTAAAAAATTGTTATTATTATTATTATTATTATTTACGTTTGAGAATTTCAGCACCAGATAGGAGGAGGCAAAGAGGGCAGGGGTCGAAAATCCGAGGCCTGGCCACAATGCCCCCCCACCCCATGCCTGTCACTGAGTAGCTGCATTATTCCCATGTATTCCATGTTTGTTCCAATATGTGCCTTTTGTAGAACAAAATTGACGTAGTAATTAAGGTAAAATAAATAACACTTTGCCGCTTCCAATGGCGTGCGTTCCTTGTACAACATAACTTATAACAGTGAAAAGGGTGACGGAAAAATACATAACAAACATTCATTCAGAAATATATTCACAATTTAAGTTATTATGCACTGGATGCATATGAGGTCTGTAAGGAAGCCATATATTTTTCAACAAATGAAAGAAATTTCGGAGCCGGAGAGGTTTTGCCAGATTAGAACAGTTCTGACTTTAGAGCCAACATAAAAGAAGATTGCACGAATAAAAAAAGGTGAATGAATAGTATTCTGCTTCTAATCAATAAAACTGTCCACCTCTTTGCAGCCCACATAAAGCAATAGATAAAAAATTCTGAATCCATTCCTTATATTTGGTATTCTTTTTCAGCTTAAAATGTTCTTCTGCAATATAAAACATGTACTCTTCTAAGTTCGAAGTTTTATTTATTAAGACGTAAAACACAAACTGTCCCGTCTTTGCGGACGGGTAACATTTCCAGTCAGGTTGTAGGGCTTCAGTTATCGGTATATGACTTTCTGCGGTTCAGTTGATATTTTCACATAAGAAGATGTGCGCTACAGTTTCTACAAGCCGACATTTGTCGCAGTATGGAGATGGTCTCAATCTGATTTTCCATAATTGTTCCCCTGTGGGCATGGTTTCGTTTACAACGTCGTACCATACGACACTGACTCTAGCTGGTAGAATTTTATTGTTGATAGTTTTACAGACGTTCATCCAGTTTTTAGTAGGTTAATTTACCGGAATTGGGTTGTGACGACGATGTTTGGTAATATAATCATAGACGTTTCTATTGTTGGTTTGTGCTGGTGGAAGTCTTATACAGCTCCAATCGCCATAGTACTTTCGGACGTAATCTAGGCTGGCATCTGTATGTGCTACAGGAGCGTTCATGTCCCCAGGATCTAACGACAGGAACAGAAGTTTCGTGATGCCTGTCTTAGTGGCATGTATTAGTTTAAAAGCACGTCTTTAATTCCAGGTCATTCGTTTTGCCTCTGAAAAGTCGCCGTGTGGAAGGACACTTGAAAGATATTTTGTTTCCACACATACCAAGACGCTAGAGCTAGTATTTTATGTGCGGTGACCTGCGGCTTCTGTAAGACTGCTGCAACATGATATATTTTGCTAAGTATGTATGTATTTATAAACTGAACTTTCTGCAGTCGGTCTAACGATCGCATGTCGTGGTCTTTCAACAAGGTTCCGATGACATTAAATTTCCGCTCCCAATTGTTCGTAGCCATGCGCTTTGGATTCGCCCTTAACCACAATGCGAGTTGGAGTCTCTCTTCAGTTACATCTAACCAGTGCGCACCTTTTGCACTGTTATAAGAACCGAGATGCAGTATTTTGGATTTAAAATTTTGTAAATTTGTGATACGATCTTATGAGACCAAGCTGCTTAGGTCATCGGTCCCTAAGCTTACACACTACTTAATCTAACGTAAACTAACTAACGTTATGGACAACATACACACCCATGCCCTCCGGCGGTGGGCACTGTCGGGAGACAGCAGCCAACCTCTCTGTAGCACCTATCTACACACGCTCCTCATCAGACGCGAATTACCATCTTTGCCGCATACCACATGCTGCGCGGTACCTCCCCCCCCCAACCACCCCCCCTCCCCACCTACGTCGACCATTATTCCACTCGCTCGCGGCCACACTGTATTCCCGCGAGGGTTCGGACGATGACATGCGCTTAGCACTGCAAACTTTCGATGGCCCGTCGAGACCCGAATAATTATACAGGATGCTTCAGGAAGAATAGTAAATATTGTAGGACGTGGCAGTATAGACAAACTGCAGAAGAAATGCCATATAACATATGTCCAATTTTTATGGCATATGTATAGCTGGGTTCAACGCATTTTCGTTTCGTATGTTGGTCCTTACAGGACCCAGTTGTCTACACTTCCTTGAAAATGAGCTTCCAGCGTTATTGGAAGAGGTTCATTTGGCTACAAGAATGCGTATGTTCCTCCAGCATGACGGGGCTCCTGCACATTCTAGTCGTCAGGTGACACATTACCCAAACCTAACATTTCCCTGAAGGTGGATCAGTAGATATGGGCACTTTTTTTGGCCTTCAAGGTCCCCAGACCTTATCTCTTTGGATTTTTGCCTCCGGGGATGGTTAAAGGCGAAGTCTACAAAGAAAAAGCAAACCCAAGAGCCGATTTGATCGTTCGGATTATGAATAATGCAACTCTCATAAGAGAACGCAAAGACGACCTCAGAAGAGCGACACATGGTGTTATCAAGAGAAGTGAAATGTGCATTGAAGTTCGTGGGGGAATTTTTGAAAATCAACTTTGAATGTCCTCATTTGCCCTTGCTTTGAGTTTGTTAGGGTTATGTACTAACAGCTGTATCTCTGTACTCAATTAAAAGTGGACCCATCTATATGGAACTTTTTTATGCAGTTCGTCTGAACTACCACCAGCTAAAATATGTTCTATCCCTCCTGAAACACCATGGATATGGATATGTGTGTGGTGTCTGTTCTTTCGGACATGTCTGAAAGAAAAGATACTACGACTCCAGGTTCAAACCGGGTCAGGTACAAATTTTCATCTGACGCCGTCGTTCTATTTTAACGCCCATGACAGCCTGGACATCGGTCCTTCAATATTTAATTGATGTACAAGGCTGTCTATTTCGATTCGTAGTGTCTGTTCTTTCGGAAATGTCCGAAAGAACACACACACACATCTTTATCTTAAATGTTATTCAGAAAATGTGATAGTGCCGGACTGGAGCTGCATCAACCTACTCATTTCACTAGATATAGTTGTAATTTTCTGAGCAATTCCTGTTTAATAACTGACAGCGACAGTGTCTCTCATCGTTTACCTTGTTAGAAACCTGCTTCTTTCTGCCCTAGCCTATGCTATAGCAATGAGTGATTGCTTACATTCTTGATACCTCACTGGACGTGCTACTGCAACTGTAGCCAAACATTCAAATCCCGCTGAAAAAGTATGTTTCAAGTCAGATGGTTTTGTTCCTCCCCATTTTTTTTTTTTTTTTTTTTTTTTTTTTTGTCATCAGTCTACTGACTGGTTTGATGCGGCCCGCCACGAATTCCTTTCCTGTACTAACCTCTTCATCTCAGAGTAGCACTTGCAACCTACGTCCTCAATTATTTGCTTGACGTATTCCAATCTCTGTCTTCCTCTACAGTTTTGTCCCTCTACAGCTCCCCCTAGTACCAAGGAAGTCATTCCCTCATGTCTTAGCAGATGTCCTATCATCCTGTCCCTTCTCCTTATCAGTGTTTTCCACATATTCCTTTCCTCTCCGATTCTGCGTAGAACCTCTTCATTCCTTACATTATCAGTCCACCTAATTCTCAACATTCGACTATAGCACCACATCTCAAATGCTTCGATTCTCTTCTGTTCCGGTTTTCCCACAGTCCATGTTTCACTACCATACAATGCTGTACTCCAGACGTACATCCTCAGAAATTTATTCCTCAAATTAAGGCCGGTATTAGATATTAATAGACTTCTCCTGGCCAGGAATGCCTTTTTTGCCATAGCGAGTCTGCTTTTGATGTCCTCCTTGCTCCGTCCGTCATTGGTTATTTTACTGCCTAGGTAGCAGAATTCCTTAACTTCATTGACTTCGTGACCAATCAATCCTGATGTTAAGTTTCTCGCTGTTCCCATTTCTACCACTTCTCATTACCTTCGTCTTTCTGCGATTTACTCTCATACCATACTGTGTACTCATTAGACTGTTCATTCCGTTCAGCAGATCATTTAATTCTTCTTCACTTTCACTCAGGATAGCAATGTCATCAGCGAATCGTATAATTGATATCCTTTCACCTTGTATTTTAATTCCACTCCCGAACCTTTCTTTTATTTCCATCATTGCTTCCTCGATGTACAAATTGAAGAGTAGAGGCGAAAGGCTAGAGCCTTGTCTTACACCCTTCTTAATACGAGCACTTCGTTCTTGATCGTCCACTCTTAATATTCCCTCTTGGTTGTTGTACATATTGTATATGACCCGTCTCTCCCTATAGCTTGCTCCTACTTTTTTCAGAATCTCGAACAGCTTGCACCATTTTATATTGTCGAACGCTTTTTCGAGGTCGACAAATCGTATGAAAGTGTCTTGATTTTTCTTTAGCCTTGCTTCCATTATTAGCCGTAACGTCAGAATTGCCTCTCTCCTACCTTTACTTTTCCTAAAGCCAAACTGATCGTCACCTAGCGCATTCTCAATTTTCTTTTCCATTCTTCTGTATATTATTCTTGTAAGCAGCTTCGATGCATGAGCTGTTAAGCTGATTGTGCGATAATTCTCGCAATTGTCAGCTCTTGCCGTCTTCGGAATTGTGTGGATGATGCTTTTCCGAAAGTCAGATGGTATATCGCCAGACTCATATATTCTACACACCAATGTGAATAGTCGTTTTGTTGCCACTTCCCCCAATGATTTTAGAAATTGTGGTGGAATGTTATCTATCCCTTCTGCCTTATTTGACCGTAAATCCTCCAAAGCTCTTCTAAATTCCGATTCTAATATTGGATCCCCTATCTCTTCTAAATCGACTCCTGTTTCTTCTTCTATCACATCAGACAAATCTTCACCCTCATAGAGGCTTTCAATGTATTCTTTTCACCTATCTGCTCTCGCCTCTGCATTTAACAGTGGAATTCCCGTTGCACTCTTAATGTTACCTCCGTTGCTTTTAATGTCACCATAGGTTGTTTTGACTTTCCTGTATGCTGAGTCTGTCCTTCCGGCAGTCATATCTTTTTCGATGTCTTCACATTTTTCCTGCAGCCATTTCGTCTTAGCTTCCCTGCACTTCCTATTTATTTCATTCCTCAGCGACTTGTATTTCTGTATTCTTGATTTTCGCGGAACATGTTTGTACTTCCTCCCTCCTTTCATCGATCAACTGAAGTATTTCTTCTGTTACCCATGGTCGCTTCGCAGCTACCTTCTTTGTACCTATGTTTTCTTTCCCAACTTCTGTGATGGCCCTTTTTAGAGATGTCCATTCCTCTTCAACTGTACTGCCTACTGCGCTATTCCTTATTGCTGCATCTATAGCGTTAGAGAACTTCAAACGTATCTCGTCATTCCTTAGTACTTCCGCATCCCACTTCTTTGCGTATTGATTCTTCCTGACTAATGTCTTGACCTTCAGCCTACTCTTCATCACTACTATATTGTGAGTCTATATCTGCTCCTGGGTACGCCTTACAATCCAGTATCTGATTTCGGAATCTCTGTCTGACCATGATGTAATCTAATTGAAATCTTCCCGTATCCACCGGCCTTTTCCAAGTATACTTCCTCCTCTTGTGATTCTTGAACAGGTTATTCGCTATTACTAGCTGAAACTTGTTACAGAACTCAATTAGTCTTTCTCCTCTTTCTTTCCTTGTCCCAAGCCCATATGCTCCTGTAACCTTTTCTTCTACTCCTTCCCCTACAACTGCATTCCAGTCGTCCATGACTATTAGATTTTCGTCCCTCTTTACATACTGCATTACCCTTTCAATATCCTCATACACTTTCTCTGTCTGTTCATCTTCAGCTTGCGACGTCGGCATGTATACCTGAACTATCGTTGTCGGTGTTGGTCTGCTGTCGATTCTGATTAGAACAACCGGTCACTGAACTGTTCACAGTAACACATCCTCTGCCCTACCTTCCTATTCATAACGAATCCTACACCCGTTATACCATCTGACCAGAAATCCTTGTCTTCCTTCCACTTCACTTCACTGACCCCTACTATATCTAGATTGAGCCTTTGCATTTCCCTTTTCAGATTTTCTAGTTTCCCTACCACGTTCAAGCTTCTGACATTCCACGCCCCGACTCGCAGAACGTTATCCTTTCGTTGATTATTCAATCTTTTTCTCATGGTAACCTCCCCCTTGGCAGTCCCCTCCCAGAGATCCGAATGGGGGACTATTCCGGAATCTTTTGCCAATGGAGAGATCATCATGACACTCCTTCAATTACAGGCCACATGTCCTGTGGATACACGTTACGTGTCTTTAATGCAGTGGTTTCCATTGCCTTCTGCATCCTCATGTCGTTGATCATTGCTGATTCTTCCGCCTTTAGGGGCAATTTCCCACCCCTAGGACAAGAGAGTGCCCTGAACCTCTATCCGCTCCTCCGCCCTCTTTGACAAGGCCGTTAGCAGAATGAGGCTGACTTCTTATGCCGGAAGTCTTCGGCCGCCAAAGCTGATTATTTATCAAAATTTAGGCAGTGGCGGGGATCGAACCCGGGACCGAGGACGTTTTGATTATGAATCAAAGACGCTACCCCTAGACCTACTGTCACTGAAAACGATCACAACGTAATTAAGTATAGGAATTCTATGAAACCCTTGAGTTGATACTGCGGTGCTGTGTAGATGAAAAAAGTAGTTTTTCACAATTATCAGATGACAGATGGAATTTGTCAGATCCCACTAATTATGACTGCATTATTAATTGTTAGTTCACAGGCGCTTTTCTGCCGCTTATTGTAACTTTTTTTTGAATGTTGGAGCTGGAAGAATAGAAACATCAAATTTTCGCCATATGGAATGCTTGAATTCCCCTTAAGTCTTCACGATTCGACCAAAGGCAGAATATCCATCAGAAAAGCTGACAACAATAAGCCAGGCCATGCCTGTCTTCTGGCGGATGTGCCAATGACAGTGATCTCAATAACAATATTGTACAGCAAAGATATATTGCTAACTCATCCGCTGGAGAAGCTCCAAAATTGTGAATCGCCTCTGGTGAATACGCTTTCAAGGTTTCGGTACGATTAAGACAGTAAAACACAAATAATTGTCGCAGTTATTAATTTATGACATTTAGTTTGCATTCAGTGCATCAGTGTATTACAAGTAATTGCACTCTATCCCCTAAACCTAGTTACAGAAATGCGAATAAGACTCATTGAAATATAATAAGGATCTTGCAGCCCTTGCCACTCGCAACTTTTGAGGCGCAGCTGTAGTCACTTACGAGGTCACTCACAGAACACATCAGCTGGTATCCTTCCTGGCAGTATAACTGAAACTTGGCAACAGTGCAGAATATGTTTGACAACTCTGTGGCCAACGAGTTACTTCCTCGACGTCACAGAACTATCCTGCAAAATTCACTTGATATCATCGTGTCATTTCAATTGAATACTGTGAGTGATTTTCTCTTGAGATGTGACATAAAGATATCAGTTAATGCTTTTGAGTCAACGAAAGTCGTTCCACACGTGAAATACAACTACTCTCGTCTCTTATGTTGTGATTTATCTGCCATAGCGGCTAGTGAGCCAATAAGTACGCGAAATACACCGCACCTGTTCGCTAGCACCTCTTGCCTGTCAGGTGCGTGCTAAGGTTGTTCGCCTTTCGAGACTCGCTGAATGCTAGATTTTTAATTCTTCTGTAGCAGAGCTACAAGCAGGCAGATACAAACTCAATAAGGGAATCGTAAAACTACGTTCGTGCAAAATTCGTCTAGCTACTTTTAGAAACCCTTACTGTCGAAGCTAAAACCTTACAGTACTACGAAATTCATAAAGCCAATTTTGTTTTCTGCCGAAATACTTTTTGTTGTTGTGAATACGTAATTTTATCTATGATCTGCCACATTTTCATAATATTTGCGAATCATACAGGAAACGAGTAAATACAGGTCTTTTCGAAGTCAAAAGTCGGTAATATCATACTAATTCGTGTTAAAATAGGCTCAATCTTCTTACAGATACTTAATGCTTTATTAAGATAGACTGCCATCGTGATGTTTCTGTAGTAAGCTGAATTAAATTTGTATTAGTATAGTGAATATTTTAATTGCGTTTTCCATTAGTTTACTGAAAGCAACAGTAATCACCAAGGAGAAATTAATGAGCAGCAGAATTTTCTTTCACGATATCTAAAACAATCTGACAACGCTAAAGTAGCTTACAAATTCTACGCCCGTAGAAACCTATTGGTTCTAACGATGTCATTAAACCAGAGTATTTTCATCTAGAAATGAATTGCCTTGACGGTTGATCGATCAAGAGCGGGAAAGGTAAAATTTTACGATTGTATGACGAGAGGGACAGGTGCTTGAGAGAGGACTTCCCTATCAATGCAAGTGCCTGAGAGACGACTTTCCTATCAATCTCCTGGATAGTTTTGTTTCTTAAATCAACAGAGGACGTTATCATGCAGTAGCACAGGTGATGTAGTTTGTTGCTCGATTTTCTTACACTGCGACCGAAAGATGTCTCAGCTGTTGGCAACAAATTCCAGCTGTGATGCACACACCCCTTGGGACAGAGTTCTCAGCCGAAAACACACTTCTGGAGCTATAAGATGTAAAATATTATGTTGACACTACTCTTTGCTCGAGTTTACATCTTTTGGTGGGACTCAGCCTTTCATTTCTTCTTAGGAAGTTAACGATAAAGGTATCATAACACGTCACCAGTAACAGAACTGCATAGGAATGCTCAATGAGCGACCTGTTGACGTCCAATAATAGTCACTTCGTTGATTTTTGTTGTTTCGAATTAGAGCACGCAGTACTCCTACAACAGACTTCTGCACTTTGCCTGTTGAATGCAAATGCCGCATGAAGGTTAAATGGTAATCCATCACATATATCAGTAGTCGACACTTCCTTAATGAGGAAAATCATTCATGCCAGAACGATCTGGCGTATTTTTCCCAAAAGCACTCGCTCCACACACAGTTCAAATCTTTCTAGCTGCCTCCTCTGCATTCACCCCTCTGCTATACCAAAAGTAACTATTGTGTTGCTGATGCTACACCTGTTTCCACTTGCGACTCAATTTTCCAATGCTTAACCGTAGTTCATGATTTTCAAGTATGCAAAATCCAATGCTTAACTGCAAGATGATAACTAGTGCTTCAAATTCGAAAATGACAGTTGATAAATACACTGACATCGTCGCGCTGCCTTCACATGGGCAGCGCCGGATTTCAGGCGGCGGGTGGCGTCTGGCCGGTGGCCAGTAGCCGCTGCAGCGCGAGGAAACGCTCGAGCCTAAGCTGTTATGATCGCGACGCAGCCACGAGCTGTTCTGCGGAATTGTTTCTGGAAGTACTTGTTAATGCTGGTGGGCAGAATGTGAAGCGAATTATCTTCGATGTTCAATCAGACTCATAACTTTAGACGAGGGCCGAAATGCGGTAAAATAAATAAGTAAATACAGTTGGACGCGAACACACGACTATAAGTTTACAGTGCACGACGATTACCACCAGACCACGGGCTCACACAACCCGACAACCTTTCGGTAGTAGACAACACTTCCTCCCAACGCTTCCACGTCTTACGGTGTTGCCAGATTGTGCAGATGGCCGGATTTAGAGTTGTCAGGGGCGTTCACTTTTATTGGCCACGTTAAGTGAACGACTCTGACTTAGTAATTGTGGCGGCCAGCCGATGGTCAGTTTTTATGTCTAACTGTACGTTGAGTCACACTACCACACACGGAACAGTTACACTTGTGCTTGTTGTTTCGTAGCTTTTATAGTTGCCGGGGACTTAATTAATCAATTGTGTTAATGGAAATTCCTTATCATTCTTTATTTTTATTTTATGCAATCAGATTGCGTGCTAATAATAGCCAGGGCCAACCGGTTACGAGACTTCGTAACCGGTCACACAGCTACTAAAATTATTGCATTTATTTCCTTTTAATTAAGCCCCCATGCACGTAGCGATTGCTGCTTCGGATCGTCCCTTGGAATTCTTTTGATAGTAAAAATAGTAGACAGTAGTATTGTTGTAGTAATTTGTAGTTTAGTAATTTTAGTCTATATTGCATGTGTAGATTTTGTAATTGAACATTTGTAGTTGTCTTGTCATTCTTCTTATGGAATTTTTGCAGAATTTAATTTTTGATGTGTCGTATGAGGGGCTGGCAATTTTGTACAATTGTGAAGGTTCTAATTGTTCGTTAATAGTGTTTGTCGGGCAGCATTTCGTGTGAATGGTATTGTTGGTGATAAAGTGTTATATTGTGTGTAATTTTCGTATAGTGACGAGTTTTGTATGTTTTGTAAATGATTACGCGATCGATGAACAAGGCAAAAATGACGGATAGTCAGAATAACGAAATTGTTAACATGGTGAACTCGCCAACACAGGAGAACAGTATGGTTAATAATGGAGTAGAAAACAATTTCATAAGCCGGGAAAATAGTCCGGAGCCAGTTCAAATTTTTTCACAATCGGAAAATTTTCAGGATACGAGATTAACGATAGAAGATTCTGGAATAGTATCGAACACAGATAGCTTTACGGCTATGACGAAGGAAGTTAGTTTTACGGGAAATGTTAGGGCCGCAAAGGATTTCGAACCAGTTAATATGGAGCAGTTGATGAGTGCAATATTAAATTTGGGATCACAAATAGGAACAATTAAAACTGACATGGGAACAATGAAAACACAGTTAGGTTCTGAATTGAAAACAGAGATGGGAACAATGGCAACACATAGGGACATGTTTTGAAAACACGAAAGATAAATTAAAGAAAGAAATTAGAGAAGTACAACCGATTTTGAATGCTCACAATAATAGATTAACTTCAACAGAAATTAGACAAAAGGAACAGGATAGAGAACAGGAAGAGAGAGATCGCGTGATGGTACAAAAATTTTCAGAGTTAAATTTACAATGTGCACACGATAAGGAAGAAATATTTGAAAGAATCGAGGAATCCGTACCAAATGACAGAATAAATAACCTAACACAACAATATTAACACTTAACTACTAAATGTGTCAATACTGAAACCCGAGTCACGACAAATACGGAAGACGTAAACAGAAAGAACAAATAGGTGGCTTATCGGAAAGAGTTGAGGAGATTTCAGATAAATTGACAAGTCTTAGTTTAAATGGGGACAGAAATTCAGATGATACATCTCCATTGCCATTTGTAGAAACAGAAGAGTACCAGAATATAAATAACCACGTTGAAAATCATGGAAAATTTAATGAACGCGTTAAAAGGGGATTTGAGGCTTTACGATAGCAAGTTAAACAAACTGAAAGCGAAATCGTAGGAAAATACAGCAGAAGAAATTTTGAATCACCGATAGCGGGGGGTTTTGAAAAAAATAACTTATTTCATTTACGAGATGCAACAAGAGAGCGCCAGGCGCGCGAACTTGACAATAATCGACATTCGGACTGGGACAGACGCGGTAGGTCTTCGTCGCCACGAGGCGAAAGCTTTGACTATAAACACTTTTTAACTGTTCGGAAATTTAAGATCTTTCGCAATTCTAAGAATGACATACATCCATGTTCATGATGAGATCAATTTATGCGCGCACTTCCGCCAAATGGGCTATTAAGTCACAAACTGGAATTTATGTGTGGATATTTAGAAAACGAACCGGCGACGCACATGCGTGCACTTATTAGAGATTGTAATAATTTAAATGTTTTTATCATGCATTTCTATCGGCATATTGGTCCGAAAACACGCAAGACAGAGTCAAACATAGTCTTATTATGCAGCGTAATTTTAAACAGTCTGAGTTCCGCACGCCGGCAGAATACTTTGAAGACATGATTCGAAAGAATCAATTCCTTTCCAACCCTTATAGCCCGACTGAATTAATTCGTATTTGTTTAACTAAGGTGCGACAATCGATAAGACACATTGCTTTAGCCGGAAGATGTAAAGACGACATTCAAACTTTTAAGACTTTGCTACAAGAACTTGAGTATGACAACTACGACGGAACTTCTTGTAATTTTTTCAGTAATGGTAATCACAATAGATTTGCAGAGAAATGGGATAATGATCGGAACGGAAATTACAGTGGTAGTTTTGAAAATGACAGACGAAACAGAGAGGACAATAGATACCAGCCTTATGACAGAGAAAGACTGCAAAGAAAACAACTGTTTGATGTACGTTCAAGGTGTTGCGTTTGAAAATTTTATTTCGTCATCGCTCCAGAACATCGCTAAGGAGCAAAACAAGGATCCAATCAGGAAGGAGATTAAGGAGAAGTGGAGGAGAAAGGAAAGCGTAGCGATTAGATAGTATTATTTAGTTTGCAATGATATTCTTTCTAAACGAAAATCGGTTGACAACTCTGTTTGGTTAGTTTGCATTCCTGGTGAGTGGGTTAATAAATTGATTTGGTATACACATTTCAGTTATGCACACCTTGGTCCCTGGAAATGCTTTCATAAATTACGAGAAAATTGCTACTTCAGTAATATGGAAAAACGTATTCGATTGATTCTTGCTAAATGCAAATTATGTCAAAACGCTAAGCCGCTAACTATTTCTCACAGAGCACCGTTGTTTCCTATCATTCCAGCGAGATTAAAGGAGATGGCTGCAGTCGATTTGTTCGGTCCAGTGGTTTGTTGTACTAATGGTTTTGCGTACATTTTGGTAGTTGTGGAATTGACATCAGAATATATGTGTTTTACATCTTTACGCAAAGCAACAGCCCCTTCAGTATCTAATGCTTTCATCAAACAGTTTCTTAAAGAAGTGGGTCATGTTAATAAAGTTATATCAGGTAATGGATCACAGTTTCGCTCTAAAATTTGACTTCGTACTCTACGGCGTCGTAAGATGAAACCAATTTTCATTTCACTTTTTCACCCTCAATATAAAGCGTCCGAGAGATGGTTGAAGAAAATTTATAAATTGTGTCGTCTTTATTGTCATCATAATCACAGAACGTGGGATCAGTATCTTCATATTTTTCAAAACATTCTGAATGAACTCCCTAATGATTCAACTTCTTTACCGCCTATATTGATATTAAAAAATAAAGCACCGACAAATCGTATTTCTGAAATCGTTCCTTTCCCGCCTACACGGAAACTGCGCATTTCTGAAGTTGTCAACCTGGCTCTACAAAATATTGCATCTGCGGCTGCTAGAAGAGAGAAATCAACTAAACGTCCTGGTCGTTTAAAAGGTTTGTCAGTTGGTCATAAGGTGTTAATTCTCATCTTTTTCTCACAAAGGAAAAGGCTCGTGTCGCAAATTTTTTCTGCTTTGTAACGGTCCATATAGAGTTCACAAAATTATTCATGATAACACCGTTGAAGTAAAAACTCTTAAATCACGGCGCTCTAAGGGAATACATCATATATCGAACGTTAAAATTTTTGTGGAATGACATACTTTTGAGAAATTAACAGTTACATGTAAACACGCAGAGAATACAGGGATACCGCGCCGTGTCCTAGCGGCAGCACATACACAAAGCGACAGTCAGTTCGCGCGCCGCGCAAGGTAGCCGTTGACTGCAAACAATTATTCCTACGTCATGCTTACCTACAGCTGATAGAGCGCTCAGTGCGAATGCACTGACAGCCGTAAACAAATACACAGTCTAATTTCTCCGATTAAATTCAGTATAAAGCTATAGTGATTTGATAACTTATGTTATTAACATTCAGTTTTTCCAGAATACAGTTGTATAAAATATTTAAGACCTTCAGGTAAATTCTCTGCGTGTCCGACATTAACAAGACTTGCTATCGAGAAAATTTCAGGAAGAATGTAATTTCGAGGAAGAAAGTAATAAACTAAAAAGGTAACTATTAATTGAGTTTATTTTTCAGGTAACATATTTCTACTTAGATCTGTACTACATACGTAATTTGCTGCTCGCTATTACATGATTTATACTTTGTGTTAAATTTTACGCTCTATGAATTTACCTGTGAAGCGACATGCTTCCGTACATTTGCTGACTTTGACAATGTTTTATTAATGAACAGGTTTGTTACTTGTGTATATTATGCATCGCCTGGCTGCTATGCTTTTTCACTGATGTCACATTTTTTATTATGTGCCTGCTGTGCCTATTTATTTAAATTATATTTGTCACCTGATTAGTTGTGCTGATATGGCTATGTATGTAAGTTATACTTTGTGATTTATCTGCTTGCGCCTTCATGTTTACTTATTGAGATTACATATGAACATTTATTTGCTTATGCTGATATGATGCTAATGACCTATTTATTATGTAAGATATATACTTGCTGCTTTAATTTAGTGTAGACAAATACTTATATACTGTGTACGAACATAGAGTTTAGGTTACACTGTTGTATCTTTATACATATAATTCTACTGTACGTGTGTATGTCACTGAACTCCTCCTAAACGGCTGGACCGATTTGAATGAATTTTTTGTATGCGTTTGGTTGGCGCCCTGGATGGTTTAGATTCACAAATCAGCCCGGCAGATGGCTCTGCAGTCGGTATCCAGGTTATTTATCTGTATCTGCTACTAAACGGCTGGATCGATTTGAATGAATTTTTGTGTATGCATTCAAGTGGGGGCCTGGAAAATTTACATTCTTAAATAAGCACGGTAGGTGGCATTGCATTTTTCGACATTTTAATTTGAGTGTGTTATATTAAGTGTGTTTCGTTATTTTGACATTTTAATTTTTTTTTACGGTGTCTTTTGATATTTCAGGTGTCGCATTTCAATGAATATTAAGTGTATTATATTCACATATAAGTTACGTACATAAAACAATGCCATGTCTTCCTGGACGAGGAAGAAATATTGGTTGATGGACTCGGAATTCACAATTAGTCCAGAACCGTCGGTTAAATGGATCGACAGAAGATCAATTGACGGACAATGAAAATTTAAGAATCCAGGCTGCAATCAGACGTGCTAATGAAAGTCAAGAGCAGCGCAACGAACACCTTCGTGCTAATGCATTGAGACAAAGACTGGCCCGTCAACGATTCACCGACACATTCATTACACGTGAACAACAGCGTTTGCAAGTGTATCGCGCATTGACACGTGCATCACTTCTTCGCCTTGCGTTTGAATATGAGTCGGACATCGACTTTTCGTCAGATTCACAAATTGTAATCGGTGCTATGAACAAACAATGCCAACACTGTCATACACTAAAATACAAAGGTGAATCGGTCGGTTTCTGCTGCGGGTCTGGAAAAGTTGTATTGCCACCATTCAATTCGCCGCTATAACCATTGGAAACACTGTTGGATGGAGCTACATCTCAGTCTAAAACGTTTTTCCGTAAAATTCGCAAATTCAATTCGTGCTTTCAAATGACATCATTTGGAGCAACAAAAATCGTTCAGAATGAGAATGGTCGCAATTTTCAATCAACATTTAAGATTCAGGGCCAAGTGTATCGTCAAACTGGTTCTTTAACGCCGAAGCCTGATACCGATTCAAAATTTCTGCAAATCTACTTCATGGATGATGAGGAGCAGTACATAAACACACGCTGCCAGTACAACAATATCGAGCAGATGGAGGAGCGAGAAATTTTGGGTATTTTAGAACCGTTTTTACAGAATCACAACCAGTTGGTCCAGTTGTTCAATACATTTTCAAACAGACTGCGAAACGACATCTATACGATCGTCATCAAAGCAGACAACGTACCATCTGGGCAGCACACGGGCCGATATAATGTGCCGACCATTAATGGGGTTGCAGTTGTTATCGTTGGCGACGCATTTGAACGTCGAGATATTCGAATCCAACGCAGAGATAACACAGTACAGACGATTGAAGACAGTCGTCGCTCTTACGACGCTTTGCAATATCTATTGATATTTTGGGAACTATAAGATGGATATCATTTAAATATCAAACAAAGAAATCCAGCAACAAGGTCAAACAATGTCGATTTGTGGTTTGGATCTAGAAAATCCTGTCTTTTCACATGGCCAATTAAATGTGGCGTGTTCTCGCGTTAGAAACCCGTCAAGTTTATTCATTTATACTCCTCAGGAATGGACTAATAATACTGTTCATCATCTCGCATTAAGATAAAATTAAACAAACATTATTGATTATAACGAATTGTTTTTAGAAAAATTGATATTATTTCAGAATAAATAATAATGAAATTATTATATTATTTGTCTTTCGTTTCATATTTTGTGTAATATCCTAATTGCTTGAAATATCATGCAGGACAACGTCTGTCGAGTCCGCTAGTTAATTATAGATTGTTCGCTTGGCAGAGCTTTGTTGTAGGGATTCTGCTGCATCCACTTGTTGACATTCTGTTCTCTACTGGTATATTTACTCGCTATTGCATGTTTTGCATACGCGCAGTGCTTTACATTTTAAGATAAGAAAATGAACTGCTATAATTTTACGAACTACATGGGTACAAGAAATTTCATAGAAGTCACATGAACTGGAGGTTTTATGGAAACTGTATAAATTCATTATAATAGAAAGGAAGCTGACGTCATGAAATACCAACACTAGCTTTGACCATTGACAGTTATTACACTACATTCTTCGTGAGTAATTGAAATAGCAAGTGACACTTGACACACAGAAATACTCCATATGTTTCCTTCTGTTTTGCCATGGTTCTTGACGTGGTCTACACCCTGTGAAATATTACGATTTATTCATTCAAATTCTTGTGTGATCATTAACTCTGTGTACTCGCACCTACTTACTGAAAGTCATTCAAACTGAAGGCTGTTAGAGGCCATCTATGCATTTCTTTTATTTCGTGATGGACAAGGAAACCAAAATGTATTTTATAATTCATAATGAGTACAACATTTGGCTCAGGTGGATTACACAGAGGTTGTGTGTGGACACTGTGTCTTCGGATTGTATGGGATGATGAATTAAAGTTTGCACTAGGATTTTATCTGTACTTGTTCGAGGAGACTGACTAGAGGAAAGAGTCGTTATGGAAGTGAAATGATATTGGTGATAAGATTTATATGTATCGACGTATTAAAGAGGTATTATCGAAGTACTGAGATGATTATTGGAGTTTTGGTGGATAAGAGGTAAGGTAAGTGAGGACTGACTAGAGGAAAGAGTTGTTATGGAAATGAAATGATATTGCCGATAAGGTTTGTATGTATTGACGTATTGAAGACGCTTTATTGAAGTTTGATATTATGTGAGGCTGATGATTATTGGAGTTTTGGTGGATAAGAGGTAGGGTAAGTGAGGAGCATGTGTTTCTTTTTATTTTGGTTTATATAGAACAAGAAGCAAGAAGATGGCAGACTAGAACACTCCAGTGGAAGGAAGATTGTCTACATACACACATTGTTAAATCAATAAGCAGTATATGTTTTGGTTGGCAGGAGAGCCAACACCGTCTTACTAGAGGAGGCCGAAAGGCACGCGTTTTAGCTCACGCAGGCTGGCGTGAGGTCTGGAACAGGACAAGGAAATTAGAATTTAGAAGAACGGACGTAGCTGGTGGAATACTTAACTTTAATCCGTTAATGAAGAACATCAGTCTTGACGGTACGTGAATCAATATCAATAGTAACTGATAATGGCACCTTGCTAGGTCGTAGCAAATGCCGTAGCGGAAGGCTATGCTAAACTCTCGTCTCTGCAAATGAGAGCGTATGTAGACAGTGAACCATCGCTAGCAAAGTCGGCTGTACAACTGGGGCGAGTGCTAGGGAGTTTCTAGACTACATCTGCCGTGTGGCGGCGCTCGGTCTGCAATCACTGATAGTGGCGACACGCGGGTCCGAAGTATACTAACGGACCGCGGTCGCTTTAAAGGCTACCACCTAGCAAGTGTGCTGTCTGGCGGTGACACCACAGTATATACTTTTTTGGGGGGGGAGGAAGTATTTGCGTATCTTGGCAAACTGACAGTTGTTCAGCAACCGTACATTTTGATGTGGCTTGGCAAACATTGGTCTTGACATGATGACTATGACGTTGACTAACTATTATTGACTATTATACACTGCTGCCACTACTATTTGATACACATGTTAAACATCAAATTTTTGACAGAATTGCATTTACACAGCTAACACTATTCAATTACACAATAGTACTTAATGTGGATGAAAGATGAGTGAGTGTGTTTTGTGTGTTTTCCGTTCCTAATACCAAACAATTGGTACTGACCTACGTCCTAAGTATTATCTTACTTATTTGTTTGTGGATTGCACTGACAACCATAAATATTATAGGTTTACTGATATTTGTGTAGCTATAATAGTTAATGTGACAATTATCTGATATCATTTGAGTGTTTATTATAATTTGTACTTTTAGTGTATGGGCATTGATAATAATTTTGTGAAAACAATTGTGTGTGCATTCAAACTGTTGTTCGTGCTTACACCTATTATCATTGATGAGTGCCACTTGGAAATGTTTAATTTCTGCTGATGAATTCTTATGAACTGTTTAATTATTGCTGGTAAATATTATGGACTGCTGTCTGCACCTGTTCAACATTGCTGGGTGCCACTGTTGGAACTGCTCAACCACTGATGGGATGTCACTTGTTGGTGTCTGCACCTGCTCAGCATTGCTGGGTGCCACTGTTAGATCTCCTACTATTGATGTGATGACACTCATTCCTGCCTGCACCTGCTCGCCATTACTGGGTGCCACTGTCGGAACTGCTGCTACTGAAATGATGTCACTTGTTGCTATCTGCACCTGTTCAATATTGCTGGGTGCCACTGTTGGAAACGCTCAACCACTGATGGGATGTCACTTGTTGGTGTCTGCACCTGCTCAGCATTGCTGGGTGCCACTGTTAGATCTCCTGCTATTGATGTGATGACACTCATTCCTGCCTGCACCTGCTCGCCATTACTGGGTGCCACTGTCGGAACTGCTGCTACTGAAATGATGTCACTTGTTGCTGTCTGCACCTGTTCAATATTGCTGGGTGCCACTGTTGGAAACGCTCAACCACTGATGAGATGTCACTTGTTGGTGTCTGCACCTGCTCAGCATTGCTGGGTGCCACTGTTAGATCTCCTACTATTGATGTGATGACACTCATTCCTGCCTGCACCTGCTCGCCATTACTGGGTGCCACTGTCGGAACTGCTGCTACTGAAATGATGTCACTTGTTGCTGTCTGCACCTGTTCAATATTGCTGGGTGCCACTGTTGGAAACGCTCAACCACTGATGAGATGTCACTTGTTGGTGTCTGCACCTGCTCAGCATTGCTGGGTGCCACTGTTAGATCTCCTACTATTGATGTGATGACACTCATTCCTGCCTGCACCTGCTCGCCATTACTGGGTGCCACTGTCGGAACTGCTGCTACTGAAATGATGTCACTTGTTGCTGTCTGCACCTGTTCAATATTGCTGGGTGCCACTGTTGGAAACGCTCAACCACTGATGGGATGTCACTTGTTGGTGTCTGCACCTGCTCAGCATTGCTGGGTGCCACTGTTAGATCTCCTGCTATTGATGTGATGACACTCATTCCTGCCTGCACCTGCTCGCCATTACTGGGTGCCACTGTCGGAACTGCTGCTACTGAAATGATGTCACTTGTTGCTGTCTGCACCTGTTCAATATTGCTGGGTGCCACTGTTGGAAACGCTCAACCACTGATGGGATGTCACTTGTTGGTGTCTGCACCTGCTCAGCATTGCTGGGTGCCACTGTTAGATCTCCTACTATTGATGTGATGACACTCATTCCTGCCTGCACCTGCTCGCCATTACTGGGTGCCACTGTCGGAACTGCTGCTACTGAAATGATGTCACTTGTTGCTGTCTGCACCTGTTCAATATTGCTGGGTGCCACTGTTGGAAACGCTCAACCACTGATGGGATATCACTTGTTGGTGTCTGCACCTGCTCAGCATTGCTGGGTGCCACTGTTAGATCTCCTGCTATTGATGTGACGACACTCATTCCTGCCTGCACCTGCTCGCCATTACTGGGTGCCACTGTCGGAACTGCTGCTACTGAAATGATGTCACTTGTTGCTGTCTGCACCTGTTCAATATTGCTGGGTGCCACTGTTGGAAACGCTCAACCACTGATGGGATGTCACTTTTTGGTGTCTGCACCTGCTCAGCATTGCTGGGTGCCACTGTTAGATCTCCTGCTATTGATGTGATGACACTCATTCCTGCCTGCACCTGCTCGCCATTACTGGGTGCCACTGTCGGAACTGCTGCTACTGAAATGATGTCACTTGTTGCTGTCTGCACCTGTTCAATATTGCTGGGTGCCACTGTTGGAAACGCTCAACCACTGATGGGATGTCACTTGTTGGTGTCTGCACCTGCTCAGCATTGCTGGGTGCCACTGTTAGATCTCCTGCTATTGATGTGATGACACTCATTCCTGCCTGCACCTGCTCGCCATTACTGGGTGCCACTGTCGGAACTGCTGCTACTGAAATGATGTCACTTGTTGCTGTCTGCACCTGTTCAATATTGCTGGGTGCCACTGTTGGAAACACTCAACCACTGATGAGATGTCACTTGTTGGTGTCTGCACCTGCTCAGCATTGCTGGGTGCCACTGTTGGAGCTGCTCAACCATTGATGTGATGTCACTTGTTGGTGTCTGCACCTGCTCGCCATTGTTGGGTGCCTCTGTTGGAGCTGTTCAAATACAGCTGATGAAATGTTACGGAACTGCTGTTTGCACCTCTTGACCATTACTGGGTGCTACTGTTGGAACGGTCAACTACTCTGAGGATTGCTACTTGTTTATTGATCTATTAAAAAGTCTTTATGTGAATATTTGTGTAAACTGATTTATTGTGTATTTACTGTTTATGAAAGTTATGGGACTGCTATTTGCACCTGTTGACCATTGGTGGGTGCTACTGTTGGAACTGTTAACTACTCTTAGGAGTGCTACTTGTTTATTGAATTACTGAAAAGATTTTATGTGAATATTTGTGTAAACTGATTTATTGTGTATTTACTGTTTATGAAATGTTGTGAGACTCTTATCCACACCTATTCGTCATTGCTGGTGCCATTGATTGAACTGTTTACCTACTCTGAGAAATGATAGTTGTGTAAACTATTATGCAAAATCACATGTATGCAAGCATTTGTATTCCTTACTGTATTTTTATATATTAGGTAATTGAAGGGTCAGTGCAAAGCCAAAATTTATTTAGTTATGTGATGTTTACTTATTAATTTCATCTTTTATTTTTGTCTGTGTTTTTTGGACGAATTTGGTGGTATTTTCACCACCAATGCTGGCAAAAATATCACCAAGTTCTAGCCCGTGGAGGAGGGGCATATGAAAGGTGGCTACACGGAGTCATAGCGCCAGAGATTGCGCCAAAGATTATTATTCCGCCGCCTCCACTGGTGCAGCAGTAGTTCAGAGGATGTCGATGGCAGTTGTAGTACTGTTGGGCGAGAGAGTATATGTTGTTCGGTTGGTGTAATGTATAGATGGAAGAAGTTGCAATTGTCAGAGTGAGCCGGCCGCGGTGGTCTCGCGGTTAAGGCGCTCAGTCCGGAACCGCGCGACTGCTACGGTCGCAGGTTCGAATCCTGCCTCGGGCATGGATGTGTGTGACGTCCTTAGGTTAGTTAGGTTTAAGTAGTTCTAAGTTCTAGGGGACTGATGACCACAGAAGTTAAGTCCCATAGTGCTCAGAGCCATTTGAACCAATTGTCAGAGTGTATTTGAGGAGATGACTTTTGATTTATGATGCTGGTGTAATGGAAAATTTTCGTCAGTATATAATGAGGTAAATAGGTATTACAGTTTTCTTTAATGACAATGCCTCTTGCTCACAGGTACAGTCAACAAGGCATCTGGCTCGTCTTCATTTATTAGATTTGTAATTCTGGTTTCTATGTGCAATTATAGTATTTCTGGTTTTTCAATTAGTACATTGTGTTTAAAATATTTTGTCCTATTGAGAGAGAACCGATTCAGATACATGTACGTTGAGTCACACTACCACACACAGAACAGTTACAAGCCGGCCGGTGTGGCCGTGCGGTTAAAGGCGCTTCAGTCTGGAACCGTGTGACCGCTACGGTCGCAGGTTCGAATCCTGCCTCGGGCATGGATGTGTGTGATGTCCTTAGGTTTGTTAGGTTTAAGTAGTTCTAAGTTCTAGGGGACTGATGACCACAGCAGTTAAGTCCCATAGTGCTCAGAGCCATTTGAACCATTTAAACAGTTATACTTGTGGTTGTTGTTTCGTAGCTTTTATAGTTGCAGGAGAGTTAATTAATCAATTGTGTTAATGGAAATTCCTTGTCATTCTTTATTTTTATTTTATGCAGTCATATTGCGTGCTAATAATAGCCAGGGCCAACCGGTTACGAGACTTCGTAACCGGTCAAACAGATAGTAAAATTATTGCATTTATTCATTCATATCATTACTTTCTTTTTAATTAAGCCCCCACGCACCATTTGAACCATTTTTGAACCTGTGTCCTGTACAGCGGTTTGATAATATTACGGAAACACCGGCAGAAATGCACGCTTCAACACAAATGCAGATACTGGCCAAGCCTGCGTATTGTGCTGTTGTTTTTTACCATGAACGTTACCTGTGCGATGACCTCAACACGTTGAAAGTTTCAGTCGGGGCCACAACAGTTTTTTGTGTAGTTGTGCATTATGTCGGAGCTAACTGAATTCGAACGCCGGTTAATTGTTTGTGCTCGAACTGTGGCTGATTCTATAACCAAGGTAGCAGACGTGTGACGTTTCACGAGGTACACACTCGAAGATATGCACCACACACAGGAAAACCATCATCCATTTAGTCACACCGCGAACTGAGGTGTGTGTTGAGTGATCGTGACAGATGGTCAATGAAGAGGATGATGACGAAAAGTAAGAGGACGGCAGCTGCAAAAATCTCTGCAAAATTGAATGTCGCACTCATGGAACTAGTCAACAGAAAATACAACACGACGGGAACTCCATAAGCTGACTTGCAGGCTGAGCTGGAATTACAAGAACACTCATCAGTTCGTAACAGGAAAGCGTGGTGTCCAAGTAATAAAACATGGTCTATTGAAGCAATGGAAGAAAGTCGTTTTGTCGGAACAGTCTCGTTTCACACTATTTGCAACTTATGGCTGAGTTTACGCCCCGAGAGTGAAACACAGCGGGTATTCAGCGATGATCTGGACAGCCATACCGGGCTATTCCTTAAGCATTTAGCCTTGTACGAACTCCTCTTTCCTAAATTATTTGCTGCATATATTCAAATCTCAGTCTTCTTCTGCAGTTTTTATTCTCTACAACTCCCTCTCGTAAAGTGGAGGTTATTCCTTGATGTCTTGACACACGTCCTATCATCCTCTCCCTTCCTCTTGTCAGTGTTTTCCATAAGTTCCTCTGCTCTCCGATTCTACGCAGAATCTCCTCATTCCTTCAATCACATTTTCAACGTATGTTTGTAGTACCATTTCTCGACTCTCTTCTTTTCCGGGTTTCCCACAGTTCAAGTTTCACTACCACACAATTTTTTGCTTCAAACGTACATTCTCAGAAATTTCCTCCTCAAATTAAGGCGTATGTTTTAGGGTACCCGCTGTTATCCGATCTGCCGCAAATACGCTCGCCGCCAGTTACACCGCTGCATTTCCTACAGCCGCCACCGAGGCAGGAAATGTGCTGCCACGAACGGTTACGCCGCTGTCAATGTAATGCAAGCATCCTCTCTCCAGATCTCCAGCGATAGGTGTGCTTAAGTTCGAAAACTCATGCACTGAGTCTATTTTGTGTATTTTCCAGTTGAACAAAGTTTCCAGATTTTCATAGTGGCCAGGGCCCGTCATCTTCTGCATACACATTGTATTGAAGAGTGGCAGATTTACAGATCTTTTGTAGGGGTATATATTTCTACATTGAAATTTACTGGTAGCAACTGACGCTGCTAATACAGGAACAAAGTTATGTATTATATTTGCTATTTATACGAGATACAGAATAAATTAATATCTGAATTCTCTGTTCATGAACGGCATCTTTTCCTGCCCCCTGTATCCACTAAAGAACCACACAGCGTGCAAAGGATGACACAACGTGTTTGATACTAGTAGACTTTTTTGACCTGGATTGGCCTCTTTGTCACTGCTAGTTTGCTTTAGATGTCCTTGTTGCTCAGTCCATCACTGGTTATTTTGCAGCCTTAGTAGCAGAATTCCTTAACTTTATCATGTTCCTTAACTTCGTGGACTTCGTGATCACCAATTATGATGTTAAGTTTCTCATTGTTCTCATTTCTGCTGCTTCGCACTGTTTTTGCCTTTCTTCGATTAACTCTCAATTCATTCTCTGTACTTATTAGACTGTTCATTCTATTCAGCCAGCACATCAGGTAATTCTTCTTCATTTCCATTGAGGATAGCGATGTCACCAGGAAATCTGATCATTGATATTATTACATCTTCAATTTTAATTACACTCTTGAACCTACCTTTTATTTCCATCATTGCTTCTTGAATGCATAGATTGAACAGTAGGGGTGATAGACTACATCCCTGCCTTACATCCTTAATAATTCGTGCACTCTTATTATTCCTTCTTGACTCTTGTACATATTGTAAATTACGTGTCTCTCCCTATACCTTACCTCTATTTTCATCAGAATTTCGAGCATCTTTCACCATCTGACGCAGTCAAACGCATTTCCCAAGTCGACAAATCCTATTAACGTGTTCCGCTTTTTCTTTATGGTAGTCTTGCTTCCATTATCAATCGCAACGTCAGAATTGCCTGTCCGCTGTCTTTACCTTTCCTGAAACCAAACGATCGTCATCTATTACATCCTTAGTTTGCTTTTTAATTCTTCTGCATATTATTCTTGTACTTCTACAAACTGCAAGAAGTTTGAGTTCTGGACAACCGTAGATGTGGGACTACACCTTGTGCAAGCAAAACGCAAACAGTTACGTGCTACCTTACTTTTAAGGGCTCTTCAACTCTTCAGCAGTTGCTCTGTATTTCAATTCGCCAGCTTTCACTGTCTTGGCAGTCTTTTTCTTCCATCGCTGTAATTATTCCCGCTCTCCACGTTCATCTCGGCCGTCCACAGATCCTCCATCCTGGCGGCGACCATTCCAGGATTGGTTTTTCACCCACGTCATTGCTCCATTCGCCGTACGTGGCCACAGCATTGAAGAACTCTATTCTCAATTCTTTTCATGTTTCCATATCCATTATCTCCCTGATTTCCTCACTTCTTCTCCGTTCTCTTCAGTTTATCTTGGTTGCCCTCCTTATTCCATCCATCTCTACTACCTGTACTCTGCTTCTCTACCACTTCCCCATGGTCCATATTTCTGCTTCATAAATTTGCATACTTTCAGCTACGTTTGCAGAATTCTCTTCTTCGTTTCTTCTGATATTGCCCGGCTCCACAGAACTCCAATTAGCATTTTAATTGTTCCTCTTGCCTGCTGGATCCTTCGTTCCATAACTGCTTCACTGCTTCCCAGAGGATCGATTATCGTCCTTCAGTATTTAAACTGCTTTACAGCTTTAATAGTTTTTTCCGGCAGTACTGTATCTTTAGTGTTAGCAGAAGAGCCAACATCGTGTTACGAGTGGAGGCCGAAATGCACGCATTTTAGCTCGCGCAGGCTGGCGTGAGGAGGGAAGAACTATACTGACGTGAGGTCTGGAACATGACAAGGAATTACAATTCAGAAAGCGGACGTAACCAGTTTGATACTTAACTTTAATCCATTAATGATGAACGTCGCTCTTGACAGTACATGATTCACAATATTATCTGTTCAGAATACACTCTTGAAGATATTACTTATAGTAACTGAAGATGGCGCCTTGCTATGTCGTAGCAAATGACGTAGCTGAAGGCAATGCTAAACTGTCGTCTCTGCAAATGAGAGCGTATGTAGACAGTGAACCATCGCTAGCAAAGTCGGCTGTACAACTGGGGCGAGTGCTAGGGAGTCTCTAGGCTAGACCAGCCGTGTGGCGGCGCTCGGTCTGCAATCACTGATAGTGGCGACACGCGGGTCCGACGTATACTAACGGACCGCGGCCGATTTAAAGGCTACCACCTAGCAAGTGTGGTGTCTGGCGGTGACACCACAGTATCCCTTCCACCTCCTCCCACTATTTGATACTCTGTTGAGCTCGTAGTTACTCTAAGCCCTCCTCATTCAAAAGCTCCCATTAACTTCTTTAACATAAATTTGACATCCTCTCTGCTTTGTGCTATCAGTACATGGTCATAATGAGTAGGTACTGGTGTGTTCTTTACAGCTCAATTCCTCTGCCTCTTAATGTCGCTTGCAGCGGTAATTCCCACCACGCGCTATCGCTTGATTACTAGCGATTCCAAGGGGGCGCTGTGTGCTCCGCGCGAAGCGATTCCCGATTGCACGCGCAGCAGGGGGTGAGCGGGAAGGCGGGAATAGCGAGTGATCGAGAGTAGTGCGACAGTTGTCGACGCTCTGCGCCTGGTGTGAAAGTGGCCTCGATAAGGTTACTGGCTTCACGTCTGAATAGATGTGTCCGATTCAAGCCGTTATGGAACTTGTATCAGTTCTACACTCCTGGAAATGGAAAACAGAACACATTGACACCGGTGTGTCAGACCCACCATACTTGCTCCGGACACTGCGAGAGGGCTGTACAAGCAATGAGCACACGCACGGCACAGCGGACACACCAGGAACCGCGGTGTTGGCCGTCGAATGGCGCTAGCTGCGCAGCATTTGTGCACCGCCGCCGTCAGTGTCAGCCAGTTTTGCCGTGGCATACGGAGCTCCATCGCAGTCTTTAACACTGGTAGCATGCCGCGACAGCGTGGACGTGAACCGTATGTGCAGGTGACGGACTTTGAGCGAGGGCGTATAGTGGGCATGCGGGAGGCCGGGTGGACGTACCGCCGAATTGCTCAACACGTGGGGCGTGAGGTCTCCACAGTACATCGATGTTGTCGCCAGTGGTCGGCGGAAGGTGCACGTGCCCGTCGACCTGGGACCGGAACGCAGCGACGCACGGATGCACGCCAAGACCGTAGGATCCTACGCAGTGCCGTAGGGGACCGCACCGCCACTTCCCAGCAAATTAGGGACACTGTTGCTCCTGGGGTATCGGCGAGGACCATTCGCAACCGTCTCCATGAAGCTGGGCTACGGTCCCGCACACTGTTAGGCCGTCTTCCGCTCACGCCCCAACATCGTGCAGCCCGCCTCCAGTGGTGTCGCGACAGGCGTGAATGGAGGGACGAATGGAGACGTGTCGTCTTCAGCGATGAGAGTCGCTTCTGCCTTGGTGCCAATGATGGTCGTATGCGTGTTTGGCGCCGTGCAGGTGAGCGCCACAATCAGGAATGCATACGACCGAGGCACACAGGGCCAACACCCGGCATCATGGTGTGGGGAGCAATCTCCTACACTGGCCGTACACCACTGGTGATCGTCGACGGGACACTGAATAGTGCACGGTACATCCAAACCGTCATCGAACCCATCGTTCTACCATTCCTAGACCGGCAAGGGAACTTGCTGTTCCAACAGGACAATGCACGTCCGCATGTATCCCGTGCCACCCAACGTGCTCTAGAAGGTGTAAGTCAACTACCCTGGCCAGCAAGATCTCCGGATCTGTCCCCCATTGAGCATGTTTGGGACTGGATGAAGCGTCGTCTCACGCGGTCTGCACGTCCAGCACGAACGCTGGTCCACCTGAGGCGCCAGGTGGAAATGGCATGGCAAGCCGTTCCACAGGACTACATCCAGCATCTCTACGATCGTCTCCATGGGAGAATAGCAGCCTGCATTGCTGCGAAAGGTGGATATACACTGTACTAGTGCCGACATTGTGCATGCTCTGTTGCCTGTGTCTATGTGCCTGTGGTTCTGTCAGTGTGATCATGTGATGTATCTGACCCCAGGAATGTGTCAATAATGTTTCCCCTTCCTGGGACAATGAATTCACGGTGTTCGTATTTCAATTTCCAGGAGTGTATGTTATCGGTATGGAAGCAGAACTGTGTCTCGGTACCGGTAGCCATTCGTCGGAGTGTCCATCAATCAAAGTAAGCCCTATCATACACCTTTGTTCAACGGTGGTTGACATTCACATTCCGCTAAAACGGTGATTCAGTAACCCGGCCATATCGCCGAGGTTATTCGTCGTGACTACTGTTGACTCTTCCAATCAGACGCTTTAGTATTCTCTTCCGTTTCTTCCGCTGTGTGCCGTTGGGTTCATTTCAGTGTTCATTTCAATAGACCAACATAAATGTGACTTAAATTTGCGTTTGTGTAACTTGTTTATCCAATTTTCTATCAGATTTTAGTTAATTAGTTAAATAACTATTTTATACTTTAATTTATGCAAAACTTGCCCCGGAAGTCACTCGTCGGAGTTGGCATAGGGCTAGGAGGAACATCCAACTCGCACACCGGAGACAAGTCCAGTGTTATAATAAAGGTCATCGCAAATTCCGAGTCAAGGTTGGCGATCGCGCTTTTGTGATGAATTTTCGCGGCCGGGATAGCGGCGACGCAGCCATCTCCGGTAAGTTTGAGCCTTGGTAAAATTTGCTGTTTTGAAGAGCGCGCCGCAGCGCGTAGTGTACAGCAGTCGCCTTCCGTTTCTGTCGGTGGCGCCGCTGTGGCAATCGCAGCTTTGGTGTCTCCCTCTGGTGGGAAACGGGAAAAGCTGCCTGATCGCGTGCATTTAAGGGGCGCTATGAGCTCGGGAGTGGGTCTGTCTGTCAGTCGGAGTAAGGCTAGGTCAGTCTCTCGTCACCAGTTGCTGGTCTGTCTATCGTTCGCATTTGTGCGGCAGTTAGTGTCTGTCTGTCGTCGGAGTGCGAGTATGTCTGCCGTTTGGCTCAAACTTTAAGCCAGAAAATGAGAGTCTTGCCACTCCGCCAGTAATAGAACTCAGCTAGTGGTCGCCCGGTAGGGGCTGAGTTCCTGCTTCTGAGTCTGCGCGTTAGGCCTCCAGTCTGCTCGAGTTGCTTGGGCAACGGTCATTGGCGGTTGGATCGGTCGGTTGGTCGATCGCGCAGTGAGACACGAGATGACTTGTCCGCCTTGAGCGTCGGCGCATGTCCCCACGTGAGTGCAGTGGGCCACGCCGTATAGAAGGGGGTAGTTGCTTCGCACAAGAGCAACAGGAGTGGAAGCACGACATCGGGCTGGCCGGGGCGAGCTGCGACGCCGTGTGGCGGGAGATCGGCGCGCCTTCGTGCGTCCGTTGAAGCGGCTGGCAGCGGACGCTGCGAGAGAGCGTTGGGGGTGCTGCGCCAGGTCTTCGCCAGAAATCGCAGTTTATTAGAAGTTAAGTGATTGTAGATATGTTGTTTCATTTACTTGTTAAATTCTACTTGTTTTCTTGGTGAGGTCACCAGCCGCTTTGTTTTGGGGTTGTCCCACCATTCTTCTCCGTTCGCCCACGCGCGGGAAGGTGGTTATTTGTGAATTCAAAAATGGTTCAAATGGCTCTGAGCACTATGGGACTTAACTTCTGAGGTCATCAGTCCCCTAGAACTTAGAACTACTTAAACCTAACTGACCTAAGGACATCACACACACCCATGCCCTAGGCAGGATTCGAACCTGCGACCACAGCGTATTTGTGAATTTGGTGGTCCGTTTTTCCCTTGTGGAGTCTGGGAGGGTTAGAGCAACCTGCGGTTTAGGTTGTTAAGTAATCCCCCTGTCAATCTGCCATATATTAATAACTGCCTCTGTCATGTTTGTCGGATTCGGTGTTAACGAATTTATAGAATTAAGGTGTAAAGGCCGAATTCCTGAAATATATTTTCATCTTGCCTATCATCTTGTGAGGCGGTATATGTGTAATGTAGAGCATGTTGTACATTTTATGTAAGTCTGAATTTCATGGGTTTTATTTAAATAGTCATTTTCATAAAGTTGCCACCCTTCCACTGTAAGAGTCCTTTTAAAAACCAATTGCAAGTCAATGTGTTTGTGTGAGTTGTTAAAATGTTTAGTTTAAAGTAATCTGGTGTGTTGCAGATTTGCACCAGTGTAGTCTTGCAGAGATTGTTGTGAGCGGTCGTGACTACGGCCGTGTTGAAAGGGAGCGGCAAGCTTCTCAGCTCTAAGGCTCATACTGTCAATATTGTTCTTTCTGCCTCAAAATAAAATTGTAAGTTGATATTTCGAGGCTGCTTTTCTGCTCATAAATTTTAAATCTCTTTTTGAAAAGGCTTTTATGAATAAAATTCCCATTTGTTAAAGGTAATTTCATTTTCATCAGTTACTCCCTGGTAACTACTTCTACGCTCACCTTGTGTGACTAAATGTGTTAGTGTTCAGGATGAATGAATGGTAAAGTAAATTCTCCAAGAAAAAATTTTGAAAGTAAATTCACGGTTCAAAGTTAACCCCTCGATTTCTGGGACCATGTGAGGTCATCCAAGTTTTGAATCCACTCAGCCTCTTGGTCCGAGATCTCCTTTTGGGTAAAGTTTCAAGGGTCAATGTATCCCAAGTTAAAAATGCTGCCTAGTTGTGAGTACCTAATTTCCCCCCCCCCCCAGAGAGTCGGGGTGAGGGGGGGTTGGGTTTTAGTGGGGGAGGTCGAGTCGTGCTGGCTCGTATCGATTGATCGATCGGGTCGGCATCGTGTGATCTCGTATCTGGTGGTGATCTCGATTCTTGTCCCTTTTTCTTATTACTGTTGCCAGATTTCCGCAGCTGCCATTTACGGATGGTTAAATATTAGCATCTAGTCGACAGCAGTGTCATTAGAGACAGAGACAGAACTCTACATCAACTGGAAAACTATGGGAAAAGTAATCACCTGTAACCTTATTGTGGGAACTACTCAACATTCGACTCAAGTGATGTAGGAAAACCACAGAAACCTCAGATTGGGCAGATGAAACTTAGAGCCGTGCTCCTTCCGAACACACAGCCAGCACCTGTACCAGTTGGTCATATCGTTCGGAGTATCGACTTATATGTCTACAGTCTATCGCATTGTTGCAAACAGACCAAAAATCTAGAAAATATATGCGTCCTAAATGGTAACCCATGTCGTGCCGGTAGATCAATAAATAAGAATATTTTTAAATACAATTTTTATTGGGAAAACAAGTTGGCAAGTAATATCGCTTCTCAACAAGTCCCTCATCCTCTATGCATTTGGTCCATCTCTTGAGAAGCTGTCTAGCTGCGCCTTGGAAGAAGCTTTGTGGCATCGTGTGCCTCCAGTCTTGCACCATCTAAACAATACCATCATCGCTTGAGAACTTGGATTCACGCAAGTGCTCCTCCATCGTACTAAAAAGGTAAAAATCACTTGGAACTCAATTAATATTGTACAGTGGGTTCTTCAGCAGTTCAAAACTACAGAAATTGAAGAAATTTGGCTTTTGAACTCTTTTTGCTGTTCGCAAAGGTTCATAGTGATGGATCCAAATCTTACAAAGAGAGTTACTCGAGTGGGATAATGTTCCCCTCCCTCTTCAATCGCCTTCGTTATGATTTAGACATTTCCAGATGTTCCTGTTATGGTTTGTCAGTTGACGTGGTACCCCTATGAGCATTAATTCTGCAGTCGTTGGGCGATTGAAAATACAGAACCACGGCTAATGTTTAACTTATGCACAGTAACATTGATTCTGTCAAGAAGATCATCACGAATAATTCACTCCTTTGTCTGGATCTTGCTGTCCGTTTTCGATGGCCTACTCGAACGCTCTTAGTCACAGACAAATACACGTCCTCTTTTCAAGCGATTTATCGAACGTAATTATTTCGTTATGTAACACATCTGTCACACGTACCGTAGGTACATTCTGTGAATAATCTCCGCTATTTTAGAGCTATTCACTGAACCAACGCAAGTCTGCAGTAATAACAGTGATGTTAAGTCACGTCATCTCGAGTCAGTGCTATTAACGTACTTGTTTTAAGTAAAATATCTGTTCCTCACTAAGAACTTGGAATTGTCAGGCCTGTGTCAATTGCAATAAAGTTCGGGGAACTTCTTCCTTAAAAAGCAATGACCTTCCACTAACTAAACAGTAATAGATGTAATTTCGGAAATTTTGAAGCCCTGACCGCAGTTCTTATTGCTAATTATTGTCCGGTTCATCCGTGAACCATACCCACTGGAACTGTTATACACTCCTCATTGATGAATACTAACAGTAGGCTCACCTTCAATGGCTTTTCGAAGTCTGCAAAACCGTAGCCTCGAAGGAATCAGGAAGTTTCCGAAGTTCGCGCTCTGGACGGAGCTGATATTCAGGCAGGGCCGGCGCAAAGCCCCCAGGTTACGCCGGCTTCCAAGGGTAGTCTAAGACCCTACCTCCTAACACAGCCTTGCGGTTTCACAGTTTCACAGACGCTCTCGCCAAGGCTGCTTGCGAAACTTAGCTCACGGGGCCACTAGATTCACCGTTCTCAGTTCTGAAATTGGCTTCTGGCGCGTAAATCTGAATACCTGATTTCACTTCTACGCTTACATTAACAAACCAAGCACAAATGTAATATTTTAAAACGATTTTAGCTATTGTAGGACTGTGGAAGGGCTAATTCCTTCACAGTTTGAATTATTAGTAAGTGTATACTAAAACTGTCCAAATCTACATGTCTGCGGCATGCGCCCATAGCGTGGTCTTCCATTGCATTTTGCTCTGAAAACATAATACATACAGGGGCGTTTGTTTTAACTTCAGACAACTAAATATCTCGAAAACGACTCATCGTACGAAAAAATGTTGTAGGTGAAAAGTTAATATTAGTAAAGGGGCACTGTACTCACTCAGTCAAGCGGTACTGCAGAACGCGCGCTGTCGGAAGTAAGATTTCACTTCCCACGCTGGCTGAAGGAGCCGGTGGACCATATGGGTTACCAGCGAACGTGATTGCCATCAAAATAGCCGGGCGGTGTGGCCGTGTGGTTCTAGGCGCTTCAGTCTGGAACCGCGTGACCGCTACGGTCGCAGGTTCGAATCCTGCCTCGGGCATGGATGTGTGTAATGTCCTTAGGTTAGTTAGGTTTAAGTAGTTCTAAATTCTAGGGGACTGATGACCACAGATGTTAAGTCCCATAGTGCTCAGAGCCATTTGAACCATTTTGAAGCCATCAAAATATTTTCCTAATGTAACTGGACAGTTATCTTCAAGAGTTATAAGATATGACTTCAACTCTGGAAACCCGCGTAGAATTTCCCCAGTAGCAAGATCCGATGAAAGCCACCTTGTTTTGGCGTGTCTTATAATATCTTGGTATCCTACTGCAGCATCAGTAAAGTGTTCTTTTAAGGTTTAGAGTCTCTCGGCGTGATAGAATTAGTGTCCATACACTTCAAGTACCAAATTCTCAACATCAAACTCGCACTTTTCCATAGCATGACGTACACATGCCGTGTACGCTGAACACACTGCAGACAAGACGTTGGAATTACCTTGTGAAAGCAGTTTGTTAGCTGAATTATTTTCGCCAAAATTAAAATTAGCGGTGTCAACTGAGTATTTGTGAAATCTAAATCCAGCGCTTTCAGTCGATTATTTTGTATTATTACAAATATCGAACGCTTTTTCACCCGGATCCATATAAAAATCAAGTAGGGAGGTGCTGATTCCATTTTCTGGAGATTAAAATCTGACATTTATTGAAAATAATTTTATATGTCCGTGATTTGACGCATCTGTCGGAATCCTGTAAAACACGTCTGACCCTAGTTTTTCCACGCTGTCTTTGACTGATGCTGGAGCCAGAACATTGTACTCGTAAATTAAAGGGGACTTTTTAGTTACACCGAGCGATATTTCTGATACGATTTAGAAATCATTAAATGTCACGGGGCATAATGTTGAATCGCAGTCAATACAACTGTATATGTTATGGTTTACGTTATGGTAAAAATTGACAACTCCGCAGCTATCACTGTCTCCTCGTCTGTCGTCAATACATCGCGCTTTACAACTGTTATAAAAGTCTGGGTAATTTTTCGAGCTCTTTCACTCGGTTGATGTACGGGGACGCTAACATGCCGTTTAACACCATTCAGACCTCCATGCGATATCATAAATGGTTTCATACACACGTTGCAAAAAGCTTTATGTACATTTGTATCAACTTTTTTCAAAAAAGTATACAAATTCTCCGATGCTTGCCGGTACGAACACGTCCGTTTATATTTTTTTAAGTTTACTTTTTCACTGTCGCTCTCAATTGTTCCTGAATCAGACATGACTCAAAACCAAACACACTGATCGAAAATAGCAACAGCAAAGTGACAACAAAACGCGAAAATCTATTTATTTTATGAATCACATAAAAACACTAAAACTCTGTGACAAGTAGTGAGTATGAACTGCACGGCGCCGGCGTAACGCGTGATAGCGAAGCAACGGGGGAGGGGAGCGAGCGAGCGACCGAACGTGTACCACACTCGTTTGTCTCTTTCCAGAAGCGGCGGGGGCGCGAGCGGCAGCTGTCAATTGTCTACGCGCCCGAAACCGTTGCACGTATGCAACGCTCCGCCCGTACTTCATTTGAATAGCGTTCTTTCTAACCTAGGCCGGGTTTACCATAAAGCGGGAAAATTAGCGTCCCGCAAACACACGTCGCTGGACGCATTATTTGGGCCGTGGAAACGGGACGTTCCGCCTCACGCAGGGGGCTATTCGCAACCCTAGTCGAGGTACTGTTGCTGATAGCCAGTGTCTAAGCTAACTCCTCTTCTGATCGAATCTTTAGTACCGTTTCTCCAGACTGTTTTATGGTGCTGATGGAGGAAACCCTGGTATTTGACAGAGTAAATACTGAATGAATGATCGCAGCCATAAAACACTTTGTGGCCATAGACTTCTCCATCTCGAGGTTCATATCGTGAAGAATGGAGGCCGCCAGTAATGAAAATGACAGTCACCCCAGTACACTACCACTGTGACAGAACACGCACAAAATTTAAATTACCTGACAGAATTTGACGCTATCGCTTGACTTTCAAATCAGAATACCTTGTGGGTGATAACACCGATATCAGGGAAGGTGTTCAGCATTGACTTGCTTCCTGGAATTCTACTGAAACGTCCCCGTAGAAAAATTATAAATTACTGTGCTGTTAAACTTCTACGTTATTTGATACAGAGACAGCTTTACTTATTCTGATCATCAATAAACTGACACACAATATTTTTAGCGCAACGCAATCTGACTTTCAATAATCCCTACAAAAGAATGGCCCTGACTAACAACAACCTATACCTTTCATGAATCACTCACTTCAGAAAAATCTTCGTTACTCGAACTACTGCAATACAGCGAGTGCCAATACTGCCAGCTAAATGAAAGATTCTAACTGCTGAAGGCACTGACTACATAGAGGCATAGCAAATGAAAGATTTTGATAGAGAACGAACAACGTATTTACGTTAATAGTGTTCAAAAGTCACAATATATATATATATATATATATATATATATCAGTTATCCAGTCTTACAAATTTCCTTTTTCTGACGGTCACACGTCCAGATCGTCCGCTCTCAAAACTCTGCCATCTCTCTCCCCACATCGACCACTGCTGGCGGCTCACCTCCAACTGCGCAACGCTACGCGCTGTTCACATTCAACTGCCCAACACTACACTAGCGAATATTCCAGCAATGCCAACCAGCCACAGACTGCACACAGCACAGTCAGTGATTTTCATACAGAGCACTATGTGGCATTACCAACATAGAAATCTAAGCAGCCTGCTTACACTACTACTGCGTATTTTTGGAATTTTGTGGGGGGGGGGGGGAGTCTAGTAAACAAAATCGTTTATCGTTTATCTTCTGGATGAAACTGGTACCATCAAGGCCTGTCCTGTAATAAAGATGTGCGGGAAATTGTGGATGTTGTGGTGTCATCCTAAGAGCGTATGCCAAAGCATGGCTAGTATCAAACCCTGTGGCGCATAGCGTCCACTACAGTGGACAGCTGTTAATGGTCGCTTCTTTGGCATTTTCAATCAGTCCTGAGACTGCAAATGCACACAGTTCACTGCAGTGGACACTCCCTGCGGGTGTTGTGTCCTACATGCATTTGCAGCCTCATGACTGATTGAAACTGCCAGAGAATTGACCATTTAAAGTTGTCCACTGCAACGAAATTCATGCACCACAGGGTTCAAACGTAGCTATAAGAAACGATAATCGCTGAAAGCCGCATGGACGAATGAGCAACGCCCAGAAACGTTTCGCTCCGCCGCCGAATCCGCTCGTCTGCCTGCGGCCAAATGTAGTACCGCCCTGCCAGAGTCCGCGATCATCGAGCAGAACGACAGCATCTTTTTCTAGTAAGCTAGCTGTGTGATCAATGTATTAAGTTTGTGCGTAAGTTCGTAGAGTTTTTGTTTTGCGTTCCTAGCGTTTTTGTTTTGCATGTTGGTATTTAGGTTGCTATCGGTTCTGAAACCCATTAATAAACATATATTCTGATCACGGACTACCCTGTATCCCTTCCTTTCTGATATTATGTGATTCAATAATCACTAGATATTCGTCGTGACCAAAATTTGAATTTTTCCAATACGAAAGCGAATATCCGTTCAAAATAAAAATATGACCAAAGAGTGACAACTCTAAAGCTGCTTGCTGTGTCACCGCCAGACACCACACTTGCTAGGTGGTAGCTTTAAATCGGCCGCGGTCCATTAGTACATGTCGGACCCGTGTGTCGCTACTTTCAGTGATCGCAGACCGAGCGCCACTACACGGCAGATCTAGAGAGACGGACTAGCACTCGCCCCAGTTGTACGGACGAAGTAGCTAGCGATGCACACTGACGAAGCCTCGCTCATTTGCAGAGCAGATAGTTAGAATAGCCTTCAGCTAAGTCAATGGCTACGACCTAGCAAGGCGCCATTAGCAGTATATTGTCTGAAACTATAGTGTCACACTTGTCTCGTCAAGAGCGATGTACCAAAAAGGATGGATTAAAGTTAAGTATTCCAGAAGCTACGTACTTTTCTTTATAGCATTCATTACGTATCCTGTTACAGACCTATCTCTTGCCTGCGTGAGCTAAACGCGTGCCTTTCGGCTTCCTCGCATTGTGTCTAGGCTGTCTTCCCTAGACACAACATTTTTGGCGCCGAGGCTTAAAAGAGGATTTAGCGTTTGTATTAATTTGCTTGTGTCATGGCTTCGCCACAATCTCCAGATGTACTGTCCGACTTTTATCGCTTGCAGAATCAGCAGACGCAGGCCTTATTGGATGCCCTTGGACAGCTCGTCCAGGGTCAACGTGCGATGCAAAACGATGCGGCCGTCGCCGCTCCACCGCTACCGCAGCCACAACTCGCAGTTGCACCGCCTTTTAGGGCGTTTGATGCGGCGATGGAAACCTGGACGGAGTGGTCACGCCAATTTGGATTTCATCTCGCCGCCTACAGAATTCAAGGTAACGAGCGGCAGCCGCACTTATTGGCGTGTGTGGGGGTGCAAACGTACCGTGTGATAGTGAAATTGCTTCCCCGACGCGACGTAGCGACTCTGTCCTACGAAGAAGTTTTGTCGGCGTTAGATGCCTACTTCAAAGAAACAGTAAATGTCGTTGCAAAAAGGTATACGTTCTTTCGTACAAAACGTACGGCCGGTCAGACTAATAGGGAGTGGGTTGCAACATTGCAAGGCCTTACTAGGGACTGTGCTTTTGAGTGTGAATGTGGACTCCCTTATTCAGATACAATGGTGCGTGAGCTAAACGTGTGCCTTTCGGCTACTTCAGAGTGGCGTGACTGTCTTGTTACGCCACAACACTGCCGTCTAAATTCGTACCTTCTGATGACATCAAACTATTTCTTCATACGGCGAGGTTCGCAAGCGTAGAGGATTTTATTCATCTTCATGCAAGGTTCCGTTGCATCTCTGTAGCACTAATGGATAAAACTACCGTTTAAAACTCCAGCAGTATTTCTCTCACTCGTTTCTCTCTATTTCTTTAATATCCCATGGTTAGGGTCACAAGCTCTCTGTTAATCTTCTCCGTCAGGGCATTTGTGGTTAACAACATAGTCTCCGTGATGTATGCGGCGTGTTTCTTCACGTTTACATGGCAGGTGGGATATTCCACCAACATTCTGCCATGCATGCGGACAGTATTATTTGTTCTCCCCACATTTTTCCTGATAATCGTATAGCCACCTTCGAAGTGAGTCGGTGGCGGAATTAAAACAACTTGACACAACCATTCACTGTAGGCAAGTGGTTCACATGGCTCTAAGCACTATGGGACTTAACATCTGAGGTCATCAGTCCCCTAGAACTTAGAACTACTTAACCCTAACTAACCTAAGGACATCACACACATCCATTCCCGAGGCAGGATTCGAACCTGCAACCGTACCAGTCGCGCGGTTCCAGACTGATGCACCTAGAAACGCTCGGCCACAACTGCCGGCAGTGTCGATAACAAGAGCGTCTGTCAGAGATAAAACTTTATGCACCTAAGGAGAAACATTTAGCAAGCGCCGAGTTAGCAAAAACCACAGTGATACCAAGTTACGTCACCAACTATGAAAATAAGTGGCATGTGTTGGAATATGGTAGCGATGACTCACGAAAAAATACCTCTGAGAGCGCAGACGCGAAATGAGTGGCTTCCATGATTTGTCGATCGGGAAACCCTCCTCTCGAACGACCCTGAGTCACAACGTATATAGAAACACACCCACGCTGATTGCATCTCTACGCTTCGTGTCATCATCAGTTTTACAAAGAAATTCAGTGTTGCCGTTTTCCATAGAGCTCGAACACTTTCATACAGAGTGATTTGCCGAAGAACTGCAACACAGGAGAATAGTGTTCCTATGGAATGTGTACTCAGATCTTCAGACTGGGCAGTTTTGATATCAAAATTAAGAATGCCTGAGAAACAGGTTCAGACTGAGGCAGAAGAGTTAGTAATTCACGTCTATATTTAAAAAAAAGGTTGTATGTGATGAGCATACCAGTGTGCAATGTGGGCGTGAAATCACTCATACCGTATTGTTACGATTTAGCGTTCAAAATTCAGGTAACAAAAAACTAACTAAATGATTTTTATTTTGTATTATTCTCCCTCTTTTATTGGATCATCAGTCCTGCGGCTGTTTTGACGCGAATCACAACTTCCTCTCTTGTGCCAAGCACTTCATCTCACTGGAGATCTTGCACCCAACATCCTGAGTTACTTGTTGGATATATTCAAATCTCTGTGTTCCTGTACCGTTTTTACCATTTACAGCTCCTTCTACTGATATGGAAGTTATTCCCTGATGTCTAGCAGTAGTTCATATATATTGTCCACTACATGCAGTAAGAGTCGATTTACAAGTGTGTCTTTACTGAACATGTTCTACATCTACATCATACTCCGCAAGCCACCTAATGGTTCCTGTTCCACTCGCGAATAGTGCGTGGGAAGAATGATTGTCGGTAAGCCTCTATATTTGCTCTAATTTCTCGAATTTTCTCCTCGTGGTCAATAAGGGAGATGTATGTGGGGGGAAGTAATACGCTGTCCGACTCCTCCTGTCCCATATTTCAATAGTAAATCTCTCCGAGATGCACAACACCTCTCTTGTACCATCTGCCAGTGGACTTTGATTAGCATCTCTGTAACGCTCTCTCGTCAGCTAAACGATTCCGTGACGAAACGCGCCGCTCTTCGTTCGATCATATCTATCACCTCTATCAGTCCTACCTGATAGGGATCCCATATAGATGAAAAGTACTCAAGAATCGGGCAAACAAGTGCCTTATAAGCCACTTCTTTCGTGGTTGAGCAACATTTCCTTAAGATTCTTCCGATGAATCTGAGTCTGGTGTCTGCTTTTCCCACTATCTGCTTATGTGGCCATTCCACATAAAGGTGCTCTGTATAGTTACGCCTAGAAATTTTACGGCAGACGCTGTCTCCAGCTGTTTGTCATTAATAGTGTAGCTGTACTGTAGTGGATTTCTTTTCCTATGTATGCGCAGTATGTTTCATTTATTTACGTTCGGGTTAAACTTCCATAGCCTGCACCATTCATCAAATCTCTGCAAATTCTTTCTGTATTCTGCTGCTTTGGTATAGACAACTGCATCATCTGCGAATAGCCTTAAAGAACATCCGACGCTTCCTACAAGATCATTTGTACACTCCTGGAAATGGAAAAAAGAACACATTGACACCGGTGTGTCAGACCCACCATACTTGCTCTGGACACTGCGAGAGGGCTGTACAAGCAATGATCACACGCACGGCACAGCGGACACACCAGGAACCGCGGTGTTGGCCGTCGAATGGCGCTAGCTGCGCAGCATTTGTGCACCGCCGCCGTCAGTGTCAGCCAGTTTGCCGTGGCATACGGAGCTCCATCGCAGTCTTTAACACTGGTAGCATGCCGCGACAGCGTGGACGTGAACCGTATGTGCAGTTGACGGACTTTGAGCGAGGGCGTATAGTGGGCATGCGGGAGGCCGGGTGGACGTACCGTCGAATTGCTCAACACGTGGGGCGTGAGGTCTCCACAGTACATCGATGTTGTCGCCAGTGGTCGGCGGAAGGTGCACGTGCCCGTCGACCTGGGACCGGACCGCAGCGACGCACGGATGCACGCCAAGACCGTAGGATCCTACGCAGTGCCGTAGGGGACCGCACCGCCACCTCCCAGCAAATTAGGGACACTGTTGCTCCTGGGATATCGGCGAGGACCATTCGCAACCGTCTCCATGAAGCTGGGCTACGGTCCCGCACACCGTTAGGCCGTCTTCCGCTCACGCCCCAACATCGTGCAGCCCGCCTCCAGTGGTGTCGCGACAGGCGTGAATGGAGGGACGAATGGAGACGTGTCGTCTTCAGCGATGAGAGTCGCTTCTGCCTTGGTGCCAATGATGGTCGTATGCGTGTTTGGCGCCGTGCAGGTGAGCGCCACAATCAGGACTGCATACGACCGAGGCACACAGGGCCAACACCCGGCATCATGGTGTGGGGAGCGATCTCCTACACTGGCCGTACACCACTGGTGATCGTCGAGGGGACACTGAATAGTGCACGGTACATCCAAACCGTCATCGAACACATCGTTCTACCATTCCTAGACCGGCAAGGGAACTTGCTGTTCCAACAGGACAATGCACGTCCGCATGTATCCCGTGCCACCCAACGTGCTCTAGAAGGTGTAAGTCAACTACCCTGGCCAGCAAGATCTCCGGATCTGTCCCCCATTGAGCATGTTTGGGACTGGATGAAGCGTCGTCTCACGCGGTCTGCACGTCCAGCACGAACGCTGGTCCAACTGAGGCGCCAGGTGGAAATGGCATGGCAAGCCGTTCCATAGGACTACATCCAGCATCTCTACGATTGTCTCCATGGGAGAATAGCAGCCTGCATTGCTGCGAAAGGTGGATATACACTGTACTAGTGCCGACATTGTGCATGCTCTGTTGCCTGTGTCTATGTGCCTGTGGTTCTGTCAGTGTGATCATGTGATGTATCTGACCCCAGGAATGTGTCAATAAAGTTTTCCCTTCCTGGGACAATGAATTCACGGTGTTCTTATTTCAATTTCCAGGAGTGTATATAACGTAAACAGCAACTCTACTATCACACTTCCCTGTGGTACTTCGGATATTCCCTTTACATTTGTGACTTAGTTCCTTTAAGAAAGACGTGTTGAGTTCTGCCTGCAAGGAAGTCTTGAATCCAATCGCAAGTCTGCTCCGATACTCTGTAAGCTCCAATTTTTTTCATTAAACGGCAAAGCGGGACGGTGTCAAATGCCTTACTGAAATCAAGGAACACGGCATCAACCCGAGCGCCGTTATTCACTGCCCTCTGGATCTCACAGAGGAACAGAGTGAGCAGAGTTTCGCAGGATCTCTGTTTGCGGAATCCATATTGACTTTTATAGAGGTTCATTTTCCAAAACCGATATAATTCTGGAGTATAAAATATGTTCTATAATTCTACAACAGATTGACGTCAACGATATAGGTGTGTAATGTTGTGGATCTGTCATATGGCCTTTCTTAAAAACAGGAATGACATGCGCTTTTTTCCAGTTTTTAAATACCTTTCGTTGCTCAAGCGATCTACGATAAATTACTGCTAGAAGGGGAGCAAATTCTTTCGCATAATCTTTGTTGAATCTTATAGGTGTCTCATCAGGTCCTGACGCCGTTCCACTAGTAAACGATTGCAGTTGCTTTTCAATACCACGATCGGTTATCTCAATATCTGCCTTTTGCATGCGTTGAAATAACTTCAGAAGACCAAATTCAGTATTTCGGCATTCTCTCTGTTATCTTCCGAGAGAATGAACAGATGGCTTTGACCCACTTACTGATTTTACATACGATCAAAATCTCTTAAGATTTTTACTCAGGTCGATTGACAACGTCTTACTATCAAAATCATTGAACGCTTCTCTCTTTGCTCTCCTTACGCTCGTTCTCTCTTCGTTCAGTTTTTGTTTGTCAGCTAGGTTTTTACTTCGCTCGAATCTAAGATGAATTGCTCTTTGTTTACTTAGCGCTTTTCTAACACGGCTATTAAACATGGTTTATCTTTCCCATCCCTAAAACCTTATTCGGAACATACTTGCCTAGGGCATATTGAACGATGCCTTTGATTTTTTTCCATTTGTTCTCCACATCATCGAATATTTGATGCTGACTGCTGAATATTCTGAAATTTATGTCCTGTGTCCCCCGCTGAGCAAATAGATCTTCCTACGTTACTTGACATTCCTTGTAGATGCTATCAGAGCCTTATGATCACTGTTACCTTCCTCTACGTTAACTGATTCCGTAAGTTTAGGTCTGCTTGTTGCCAGGAGCTCTAAGACATTATCCTCATGAGTTGGTTCTCTATCTGCTCAAGGTAATTTTTGGACAACATATCCAGATTAATCCCTGTCTCTGGCACCAGCTTTGGTGGCGTAACACTCCCAATCTAACCTGGCAAGTTACTCCCTCTTACAACGGCATGATCTGTCTGAAGCGCTCTACAATTACAGATCCTGACCCAGGTGGTCTATAAAAGCATCCGATCACCATTTTTGACCGTTCTCTGATACTCAATTTCACCCACATTAATTCACATTCAGAATCCGTGATACCCTCGCTAGATTTTATCGAATTTTTTACCGCAATAAACACGCCGTCACCATTGGCGACTAATCTATCCTTTGGATAAACATTCCAATCTGAACTTAGGAGTTCTGGTTTCAACCAGCTTTCTGTTACCAGTATTGTCTGTGCATTTTAAGCTTCAATAAGCAGTACGAATTTTGGTCCTATCCTTGGATGCTCCTGAAGATTCCTAAAATCGTATTAATCTTTTCTATCTCTGATCTGCGAGGGCAAAGTTTCTCTGAGGTCACTGATTTAACAGGCAAAACGTCTTTGACCCCAAGGGAGAAATTCTCTAACCTAAAAAAGCCCCAAGTGGACGCCACACGTACTCCGCTACCGTAGTAGTCGCTTTCTGCGTGTAGTGCACGACTGGCATAATAAGGGGAACCCTACAATTCTGCACTCTATAGAGGAAGTCGAGAAATTCGCATCCGGCACCCTCAGAGTCGTATGAGCCTCTGGTTTAGACCTTCCACTCTGCTCCAAACCAGAGGATCGCGATCGATCCTGGGTACGATGCTACAAATAGACAGCTTAGCCTGCACCTCGCGAGCGTTGCTGTTTGCCTTCACCACATCAGCCAGCCGCCGAATGGAGCCGAGGATGCCCTCAGAACCCAAGCGCCAAGCGACATTCGTGCCGATATGTGCCACTACTTGCAGCCGGTTGCAGCCAGTGCGCTCGACAGCCGCCCGCGGGGCTTCCTCCACATCACGGATGAGACCTCCCGGTAGCCATACCGAATGCACACTGGAATTACAATGAAATTTTCACTCTACAGCGGAGTGTGCGCTGATATGAAACTTCCTGGCAGATTAAAACTGTGTGCCGGACCGAGACTCGAACTCAGGACCTTTGCCTTTCGCGGGCAAGTGCTCTACCAACTGAGCTACCCAAGCACGACTCACGCTCCGTCCTCACAGCTTTACTTCTGCCAGTACCTCGTCTCCTACCTTCCAAACTTTACAGAAGCTCTCCTGCGAACCTTGCAGAACTAGCACTCCTGAAAGAAAGTGTGGTGTCACCGCCAGACACCACACTTGCTAGGTGGTAGCTTAAATCGGCCGCGGTCCATTTAGTACATGTCGGACCCGCGTGTCGCCACTGTGTAATCGCAGACCTAGCGCCACCACCAAGGCAGGTCTCGTGATACGAGAGAGCACTCGCCCAGTTGTACGAGAACCTAGCTACCGCCCAGTTGTACGAGACCCTAGCTACCGCCCAGTTGTATGAAGCCTTTCTCTCTCATTAGCCGAGAGACAGAATAGCCATCAGCTAAGTTAATGGCTACGAACTAGCAAGGCGCCATTTGTATCAGTGCCTATAGCTTACGAGTATTCAAGAGAGATGTATTCCAAGGACTAATAAAAGATAAGTAATAAGCATCTACATACTTTTCTTCTTATTCATTTATAAGTTCTCATGTTCCAGACTTCACGCCCGTCTGCTTTATGCCGTGCGTGCACTATCGGCTACAGCGTTAGTCTAGAGTTCATTTTCAGCAATCTCAACTTCACGGTGTCGGCCCAGCTACCGACACAACATTTATTGGCGACGATTTAAAGTGTTCTGATTGCTTACATTTAATTGTGTCATGGCTTCGCCACATTCTCCAGATGTACTGTCCGAATTTTATCGCTTGCAGAATCAGCAGACGCAGGCGTTACTGGATGCCCTTGGACAGCTCGTCCAGGGTCAACGTACCATTCAAACCGATGCGGCCGCCGCCGCTTCTTCGCTACCGCTGCCACTAAACGCTGTTGCACCTCCCTTTCGTCCATACGTGGCAGCCGATGAGACCTGGCACGAGTGGTCTCGCCAGTTCAACTTTCATCTAGCAGCCTACAGAATTCAAGGTAATGAGCGGCAACCGTTTTTGCTTTCTTGTGTCGGTGTGTCCACATACCGTGTGATAGTGAAATTGTTTCCCAGACGCGACGTAGCAACTCTGTCCTACGAGGAAATTTTGTCTGCATTAGATGCCTATTTCAAAGAAACAGTTAATGTGGTTGCAAAACGGTATACGTTCTTTCGTACAAAACGTACGGCCGGTCAAACTAATAGGGAGTGGGTAGCAACATTGCAAGGACTTACTAGGGACTGTGCCTTTGAATGTGACTGTGGTCTTTCTTATTCAGATACAATGGTGCGTGATGCAATTGCACAGAACGTTTCTGATGTTCGCATACGGGAGCAAATTTTGAAACTAGTTAATCCCTCCCTTCAACAAGTGATAGACATATTGGATAGACAGGACACACTTGACTGTGCTCAGGAATCTTTTGAAACTTCGCCAGCCGTGTGTAACATTAACCGGCCCGCTGGACGCGCTGCGCGGCCCGGTAACCGGGCCTCGCGCACGTCCGCACGGCTGCCGCCGCGCGCTACGCCACGTGTGCCGCGCCAGCCCACAAATGTAGTGAAATCGTGCCCGCGGTGTGCTACTAGACATTCGCGTGAACATTGCCAGTCACGCCAAGCTATTTGCTTTTTCTGCAATAAGAAAGGACATGTTCAAAGTGTTTGCCAGAAAAAGCTCAGATCAGACAATCCCAATCATTCCAGGCCCTTTGCTTTGCGCCGGAATCGAACCAAGGACACTCAGGCTCGTGGGCCTTCGCCTATGGACATTCATGTCGTTAATTCCGCTTCGTCCAGTGACACTTTCTCTAACAGTGACTGTGTTCGTCCCACAAAAACTGTGCGTCGACGTCGCCGGAAATCACGTCAATTAGCAAGTGATTCTGTACCAGTGTCTGTTCCAATTGCACAAAACAGTCGCTCTTGTCGTCAGCAGGACAATAAACTTTTTGTGGACTTAGACTTTGAAGGCAAAGTGATACCATTCCAGCTCGATACCGGAGCTGCAGTTTCATTGCTCAATCACGACACGTACAAACAACTGGGCAAACCTCCGTTGCGTTCCGCAAATGTTAAGCTAACTACATATTCCGGACAGAAAATTCCTGTGTTAGGACAGTGCAGCCTTCTTGCAACATACAAGGGACACACAAAACTTGTGTCATTTTACGTTCTTCGTTCTTCTTCTGCAGTGAACTTGTTTGGTCTAGATTTATTTCAGTTGTTTAACATGTCTATTGTCAATCAGGTCCTATCAGTGAATCAGACTGTGCCTACAGACAGTGTTTCTCGGCTGTGTGACGAATTTGCAGACATTTTTGCACCGGGCTTAGGTTGCGCTAAAAACTATGAAGCACATTTAGAACTGAAGGTAAACGCGCAACCGAAATTTTTCAGGGCGCGCAATGTTCCCCACGCATTGCGTGATGAGGTCGCAAGAACGTTACACGATCTCGAATCACAGGGTGTAATTGAACGTGTGCAAGCTTCTCTCTGGGCCTCACCCTTAGTAATTTTGCCAAAACCTTCCGGAAAATTGAGACTTTGCGTGGACTTCAAGGCCACAGTGAATCCACAGCTAGTGACTGCTACTTTTCCTTTGCCCCGCCCGGAAGATCTTTTTGCTAAACTGTGCCCGGGAAAATATTTTTCAAAGTTGGACCTAGCCGATGCGTACTTGCAAATACCGGTGGACGACGAATCCCAGCGCATATTGGTGGTTAACACGCATCTTGGATTGTACCGCTTCAAAAGACTGCCATTCGGGTGTCATCCGCCCCTGCCTTGTTTCAGCAATATTTACAAACTATTTGTGCGTCGGTCCCTACTGCAGCAAACTATCTGGACGATATAGTGATCTCCGGACAGACAGAAGAAGATCATCTTGCGAATTTACGAACATTATTTCAGGTCTTGCGGCAAAATGGTCTTCGCTTGAGGAAGGACAAATGTGTGTTTTTTGCTCGTGACTTACCATACCTGGGACATGTCATTAATGCCCAAGGCATACATCCGAGTCCAGAGCACCTCCGTGCCATACAAGAATTGCCTTCCCCTCAAAATGTGAAACAGCTACAGAGTGTGTTGGGTAAAATTAATTATTACAATAAATATGTGCGCAATGCCTCTTCCATTTCAGCTCCGCTTCATCGCTTACGCCGTAAAGGTGTTCCGTTCGTCTGGACGACGGAATGTGAACGCGCCTTTCGCCAGTTGAAATCGGCGTTGCTTTCTAATACTTGCCTTACGCCATTCGATCCCCAGAAACCCCTTTTGTTGATGGTAGATGCATCGGATTTCGGGATCGGTGCTGTGCTTGCGCACAAAGTTGGCTCCCATGATCGCCCTATTGCCTTTGCGTCCAAATTGCTCTCGTCTGCGCAAAGAAATTATTCACAGATAGAGAAAGAAGCTTTGGCTCTCGTGTTTGGTGTTACTAAGTTCCATGATTTCTTGTATGGTCGTAACTTTACCATCATCACAGACCACAAACCTTTGACATCGCTTTTTCATCCGACCAAGCCTGTACCTCCACGTACAGCGCAGAAATTCATTCGCTGGTCTATTTTCCTCTCGCAGTACCGCTACGATATCTTGTATCGGTCCACTGCTAAGCACGGAAACGCCGATGCGTTGTCCCGTTTGCCTGTTGCTGAGGATAAAGCATTCGATTCTTCCGAACTTGCTTGCATGTTCATTGATTCGGAAACCGATGAAGTGGTCGAATCGTTTCCGATTGATTTTCGTCGTGTAGCTACAGCCACAGCTGCTGACCCTGTCCTTGCTAATGTTTTACGTTTTGTTGCTACGCAATGGCCTTTGTCAAAGTCTCGGATCGAGGATCCGTTGGTTCGCCGATTTTTTGCTCACAAGGAGAGACTTTTTGTTCGACGTGGTGTTTTGTTGTTGCGTTCTGATAATGATCAGTCCAGAGTCGTGGTCCCACGTTCGTTACAGTCCTCTGTTTTACGGCTTCTTCACCAAGGACATTGGGGTATAGTGCGAACGAAACAACTTGCTCGTCAGCACTGCACTTGGTTCGGAATCGATGCTGCGATTACGAATATGTGTTCTTCGTGCCCGGCGTGTGCCGAACAACAGTCCGCACCGCCGCGGAAAGTCTTTGCGTGGCCCAAAGCCACTTCCCCTTGGCAACGCTTGCACATTGATTTTGCTGGTCCATTCTGGAATGCTCGATGGTTGGTTCTGGTCGATGCCTTCAGTAATTTTCCTTTTGTTGTCCGGATGTCTTCCACGACGTCCTCCGCCACCATCCAAGCGTTGTCTGCTATCTTTTGCATTGAAGGTCTTCCGCAGACTATTGTTTCCGACAATGGCCCACAATTCATGTCCGCAGAATTTCAGTCATTCTGCCGGGCCAATGGTATTCAACATCTGACATCCGCGCCGTTTTCGCCTCAGTCCAACGGTGCCGCTGAACGATTGGTCCGGACTTTCAAGTCACAGATGTTGAAATTGAAAGAGTCGCATTCTCGGGAGGACGCATTGTTGCTCTTTTTATCTTCGTATCGCTCTCAGCCCCGAGATGGTCGCTCGCCGGCTGAGTTGCTCCACGGTCGTCCTCATCGCACCTTGATGTCTTTGCTGCATCCGCCGCATCAGGTTCCTGTGCAGCGGCAGACTCCTGCTTTTGCTCCAGGCGACGTTGTATTTTATCGCAACTATCGAGGTTCACGGCGTTGGCTCGCAGGGCGCATTCTTAGCTGCCTCGGCCGCGCGATGTATTTGGTTTTGGGGGCCTCTGGTGAGGTGCGTCGGCATCTCAATCAGCTGCGCCTCTGTCGTCGCTCGGGTTCTGCCGCTCCCCGTCTGCTTTCAGCGACGGTGCCGTCCGGTCAGCGCCCTGGGGACCCATCTACTGGCTCGCCTCATCCCCAGGTGTTACCGACGATGCCTTCCATTTTGCCCCATGGCGACGCGCCGCCGCAGCAGCAGCAGCCGCCGCCGCCGCCGCCGCCGCCTGTTCTCCCGCCGGCGTCGTCCGCATTAGACGCTTCGCTGCAGCCGCCAAGCGCCTCCCAGGGTCACGCGCCGCCGATCGCTTCCCGTGACCAGCTGTCCTCCGCCATGGAACTCCCGCCCGCTCCGGACCACATGACGTCATCGCGCGTCGGCTACCCCGACGCAATGGAGGTCGACCCTTCGGTACCTCCTGTCTCTTTACGGGCGCATACACCGCATGTTGACGTGCACCCTGGACTAGTTTTTCAGGCGTTTCCTAGCTCCCCTCGGACCGGATGGCCGGGTGCGGGTGGCACAGCCTCGCCTGTTGTTAGGCTCCCCACCTCATCGCATACGTCAACATGTGGTCCTCCCCACGGCGGGCGGAAGCCTTATCACACGACCGTTCGCCGATTTGCGGGGGAGGAATGTGGTGTCACCGCCAGACACCACACTTGCTAGGTGGTAGCTTAAATCGGCCGCGGTCCATTTAGTACATGTCGGACCCGCGTGTCGCCACTGTGTAATCGCAGACCTAGCGCCACCACCAAGGCAGGTCTCGTGATACGAGAGAGCACTCGCCCAGTTGTACGAGAACCTAGCTACCGCCCAGTTGTACGAGACCCTAGCTACCGCCCAGTTGTATGAAGCCTTTCTCTCTCATTAGCCGAGAGACAGAATAGCCATCAGCTAAGTTAATGGCTACAAACTAGCAAGGCGCCATTTGTATCAGTGCCTATAGCTTACGAGTATTCAAGAGAGATGTATTCCAAGGACTAATAAAAGATAAGTAATAAGCATCTACATACTTTTCTTCTTATTCATTTATAAGTTCTCATGTTCCAGACTTCACGCCCGTCTGCTTTATGCCGTGCGTGCACTATCGGCTACAGCGTTAGTCTAGAGTTCATTTTCAGCAATCTCAACTTCACGGTGTCGGCCCAGCTACCGACACAACAGAAAGGATATTGTGGAGAGCTTCTGTTAAGTTTGGAAGGTAGGAGACGAGGTACTGGCAGAGGTAAAGCTAGACGGGGCGTGAGTCGTGCTTGGGTAGCTCAGTTGGAAGAGCACTTGCCCGCGATAGGCAAAGGTCTCGAGTTCGAGTCTCGATCCGGCACACAATTTTAATCTGCCAGGAAGTTTCACACTGGAATTCTTTCGCGCCTTCCCTGATATCTTCCTGAGGGGCTCCATCATCCTTTGTAGGAAAATCAGACGCTAGTTGTCGAAACTGTCATGCATGAAGAAGAGAAAGGGCTTATCAACAAGCTACGAAACAAGCAAACTAAAACAAACAGATTTTTTGTTAAGAAGAATCCCGTTCTATCGATAAAATACGAAAAAATATCGTCGTGTATACTGCCTCACTTCAAAACATCAGGCAGCCGGCAAAGAGGTTCAAATGGAAGTTTTACAGGAACAATAAAGGCAAACACTGTCATAGTTTTGACATGAGCAAGATTGGTGTAGACCGTGACAATCTGCTTTACAGTTACTGCCCAGTTGCAAACAAAATAATGAAGCGTTAGGAAAAAAATGTTTTCTCTCATGTTTTCCTAATTTCTACTGTGGATGTATTTATTTTGTACAAGGATGTTACCGAGCAAAATAAATCTCTGCTGGATAAAAAGATGTTAGCATGGACTCGGTAGCTTCAGGACGAGACATTCGAACATTGATACCAACACAAACCACTAACCCAGATACAAATTTTTGGCTCCATTTTCCAAAAAATGCACCAAAAAATTAAATGCCATGTGCTACTGTAAATTTTACTGTGAAAAAGGGAAGAAAGACATTGGCAAAATGATAAGTAGAGAAAGTAGGTGTTTCCACAAGGATGCTATGTTGGACTTCATGTACCACAACGTTTTCAAGACTATCATTTGTAAGTAAGTTATGTATAAATTATACGTAATTATTTTTTTCTCATTAAATAGGGAATGATGTGCACTTGTGAAGGTTTTCTTTGCTTTTATTTCTACTTGTAAGCTTCTTGAATAAATGCCGAACTTTATCCGGAAGAGGGGCGGGGGGAGTTTCTTCACACCCGTAGTGAAACGAAAATACATATAAGCAAACATATTTCGTAAGGATGAACACCAACAAAAGCAAAACGAAGATAATGGACCGTAGTCGAATTAAATCGGATGATGCTGAGAGAATTAGATTAGGAAATGCGACACTTAAAGTAGTAAAGGAGTTTTGCTATTTAGGGAGCAAAATAACTGATGATGGTCGAAGTAGAGAGGATATAAAATGTAGATTGGCAATGGCAAGGGAAGCCCTGATGAAGAGAAATTTGTTAACATCGAGTGTAGATTTAAGTGCCAGGAAGACTTTTCTGAAAGTATTTTTATGGAGTGTAGCCACGTATGGAAGTGAAACATGAACGATAAATAGTTTAGACAAGAAGAGAATAGAAGCTTTCGAAATGTGGTGCTACAGAAGAATGCTGAAGATTAGATGGGTAGATCACATAACTAATGAGGAGGTACTGAATAGAATTGGAGAGAAGAGAAATTTGTTGCGCATCTTGACTAGCAGAAGGGATCAGTTGGTAGGGCATATTCTGAGGCATCAAGGGATAACCAATTTAGTATTGGAGGGCAGCGTGGAGGGTAAAAATCGTAGAGGGAGACCAAGAGATGAATACACTAAAGAGATTCAGAAGGATGTAGGTTGCAGTAAGTACTGGGAGATGAAGAAGCTTGCACAGGATGGAGTAGCATGGAGACCTGCATCAAACCAGTCTCTGGACTGAAGACCACAACAACAACATTTCCTAATCTATAAAGTATGAGGTTTAAATTATGGTAGATGTGCCCCTGTAAGGCACGTGACTATCGCAAAATTATTCTTTAAATTTGCTAAAAAAATCACCGCTTCACATACATAATCGAAGAGGAGAGAAGCTGTCTTGAATGTGCTAACTTTATCTGTAAACTTATTTCTGCTACTGCTCATCACCCGCGTCATTCTTCAGACTGATCTCATCGATATTCTGTGCTCGGCAGCTTGTTCATTTCATTCAGTTTATCGCTTTCACTGAGGACACATTATTCGCTTTCACTGAAGCCAGTAATGACATAGGTGAGCCTTACGATTCATATTCGTTTACCCTAAATTTTAATCCCACTCCAGAACTTTTCTCTAAATTATTCCGTGCAAATACGAGGATGTTCCTTCTGTGAAGCCAGAGCCTGTCTTCTTCATCGGCCAGGGCCAGGTCAAGCTACAGCTCCATCTGTAATGACGTTGCCATCAAAGGGACGTCATATTCCAGTTCTTCCAGCCTCTCCCCTGTGGAGGACGCGGGGAGAAGCCGGCGCAGCAGTGCCATCCATGGCTCTCTGTTCCGGACGAGACTGCGAGCAAACTGCAGTGGGCGATCGCAGCCGCCGCCCAGATTACGCCGTTCGCCGGCGAGTCGATTAGAGACCGCCGCCGCCGTTCGCGTCTGTTAGTCACTTGTTCCGCCCCCCCCCACCCCTCCCCCAACCCCACCCCTTCTTATCCCGCCCAGTGGCCTCTGCCCTCCCCCCCTCCCCCTTACTCCAGCTATCCCCCGGAGCTGCTCTCCCTTATCATCCGGCACTCCTCCCATTACAGGCTAGGACGGAATTACAGAAAGTGGGGCGCATGCCTTTGGTGAGAGACCGCACGGCCTGGTGCGGTGTGGCGTGGCTGGCGAGACGAGCAAAATTAAACGGGGCCACTGGTGCTCGCTGGAGCCGGAACCCGCCTCCTGCTGCACCCCGTTCCAGCTGAGGGCCGCAGAGCACCGCCACGTTTGGCGGACTGGTCTGGAACGAATCGACGCCGACACGTCCGTCGATGTAACGTACTGTAGCACAGGCAGCGGAATGTGAATAACGTGACTAAAAACGAAAGAAATGCTACACCGAAAAATCATAAACTACGGACAAAGTGTTGATCGTTGCCAAATTCTTGAGAAACACTGGGAAAGAAGTAGAAAATTCCAGGTATTGAGCATACTACACCGTATTCATTGACACAGCCTCTAGAAACCATTTTGAATATGGCTGTGCTCAGCAACCGTATTTAATTACAATGTTACAAACTTACAGCCAACCGGTTGGTAACAGAATTTAAAATTCTTTAACCAGTTTTCAACTCCAACTAGGTTTGCCCTCCTTAGAAGAAACTGTTACCTTACCTGACAATATCACAGGTAGGTACATTAATAACAGGCAGGAATAGAACAAATACTTAATTTTTACAATCTTTTTTTGTTTTTTTTTCCTTTATTGAGTATCGATTCCCCCCGAAAGGGGCGGACTGGCATCAGCTTAGTATGCCGCTCTTCAGCCTACAGAATTTGTTTTAAAAAGAGGAAGATAATAAATGATAAAAACAGGCGATAAAATGGGAGACTTAAATAGTAACATGGCGGAAAAAATCGTGGAGCTTAAAACATGCAAACAAAGGGATGATGATGCTAATAAAATACATATGAAGCAGACAGATAAAATAATAGACAGACAATTAAAAAACACGGCGGAAGTCTCGTTTCCGTTCGTAAGAGACATAAAATTCACACCCATCGGCAGCATGATTTCTGTTCGCAACGCTTTGAAAAGACGAACAACATGTAACCTCCCCGTGAAAATAAAAGAGATTTATGTTTAAATGTTAATGGACATCGTGCTAAACGTAACCTCCCAGCAGAAATAAAAGAAAAGTCTATGATAATGAAAACGAGCCAAATATTTAGTCCCCACAAAAATTATAGAATAATAATGACCCAGATGTAAACTCGACACAAAAATTGAGAAATGAACTTTAATCATTAAACCCACAATAATAGGGCAGCATCGCTGACCTTACGCCCTGTGCAATAATTAATCTTATAAATTGACTCTGGGAGGAAAAGCATAGGAAATATTGTTTCAATTGGAATGATTCTTTTCTTAAAAATGATTGCTTTGAAAGCAAAATTATTATTGGGGCATTTCTTGAACAAATTAATTACATTTAACAGATGTTATTGGCTGAGCGCAATGCTGCTTCATTACCTTATTTAACAATATACCTCGTCCCGAACCGTGACCAGAGACCCATGTCGACGCCCGCCGACTCCTCACACACAACTTCCGACTTAGTACAACTCGCAACTGAACTCTCGCGCAGTCAAGCGCAGACTAGACACGATAAATAACTCTCTGGTCAGAGATTCTGTCATGCCTCGCCACGCTGGTACAGTTTCATAACCCTCCACTGGGGGGGGGACATTAGGTACACCAAACAGTGGGACCATAATAATGTCTCCATCGTTCACGGTGGTGGACAGCATGTTGTGTCAACACCACGCTCTTGTAAGGTACACCAACGTAGAATTAGTGCAAAACCAAATATAGTGCTCCATGATCAAGAGGATATACAGGACAACGGATATTGCAGTAATTCCAGGATAGTTAGGCCAGAAGGTGAAGGACATTAAGTCACATACTAGTCTTCATTGGGAATTACATTAGTAGTTGCTGGCATTCAGTGCCCACTTGTTCAACATTTCTGTACCATGTATGTAGTATTACAGAATAATGTTCATAAATTGGTTTACAGAGAACATTGGCATTCATTATCTAATTACAATCATCAGAAGTCATTTGCACAGAACATTGGCATTCATAAATTACAAATCATCAAAGGTCATTTACAGAGAACACTGGCATTCATTGCCCAATTACAATCATCAGAAGCCATTTACACAGAACATTGGCATTCATAGACTAATTACAAATCATCAAAAGTCATTTACAGAGAAACAGGAGGTAGTCAATAACATAGTATTACAGAATCATTGGTCATCTCCATACGGTAATCAGTAGCATTCATTTCCCAGTTACAAACCATTATTATTATACTGTAACTATTACTCAAAGTCTGTGATAGCAAAACATCATTCAGTATTACTCATAACTCTTTTAATTAGGTAGCATTATTTAGGACTGGTAATACTTTCCTTTTTTTGTGCTAGCAATGCATTGCGTTGGGTAATTACAGGGGATAGAAAAAAAATTGCTTTTGGGTTGGTGACGTAAATGAAAATGTGTAACGTCATTCGTCATGAGTCAGCTGTAGCAAGATTATGAAATAAGTAGAGTATATGTAATCACATTCATAAATGACATAGATTTAATGAACAACTGCTTATGGCACATTAATTTCACAAATAATTTCTCCTGCAAAAATATAAAAAAATGGATTATTAAGCTGAAAGAAGAAACGCATTTTATGCTGAAAAGTAGTGAACTTCGCATTAACAGGTAGTGAAATGTGTATAAAAAATGTGTTCCATAGCTGTCCTTTCCAAAACCTTCAGTCATTATACTATGCAATATAACACCTGCTGTCAAAGCGAACTGCAACAAATACTTAAATAACTACATAACATGAATACATAACTTCCACATTATCCTCATCTGTAAAGAAAAAAACTTCATTATCCATCACTTCATTATCTATATTATCATAACTCCATTATTATCATCACCTGTAAAGAAAAACTTCATTATCCATAGTAGCATATTCTTCATCATTATTCATCAGCATTCATTATCATCTGCAAAAAAAAAAATCACTTCATTACTCATTACATAACTATTCCTAATGTCTAGCATATTCCATCACTAAAACTAAGATGTGTAGTTCTGTCTGACAGCCTGCATCAATCGCCTTGTATTCTGAAAGAAAAAATTAGATAAGACTGCTATTCTACGATGTGTATAGTATATTCTTGTTAATGCTTGTTAATCCTGATCCATTTACTCTTCCTCACGAAGTTTGCATCTTCTTTCGATCATTCCGAAGGTGAAATTCTCATTTCTGTTTAATTTATTTCTTTCACGCATCATTTCTTTCTGAAATTGATGAACAGAGATTAATGTGGAACACGTGAGGCAATACTGACCTTACGACTTATCTTTGAAGAAAGATTTAGGAAAGGCAAACCTACGTTTCTAGCATTTGTAGACTTAGAGAAAGCTTTTGACAATGTTGACTGGAATACTCTCTTTCAAATTCTAAAGGTGGCAGGGGTAAAATACAGGGAGCGAAAGGCTATTTACAATTTGTACAGAAACCAGATGGCAGTTATAAGAGTCGAGGGACATGAAAGGGAAGCAGTGGTTGGGAAGGGAGTAAGACAGGGTTGTAGCCTCTCCTCGATGTTGTTCGATCTGTATATTGAGCAAGCAGTAAAGGAAACAAAAGAAAAATTCGGAGTAGGTATTAAAATTCATGGAGAAGAAATAAAAGCTTTGAGGTTCGCCGATGACATTGTAAATCTGTCAGAGACAGCAAAGGACTTGGAAGAGCAGTTGAATGGAATGGACAGTGTTTTGAAAGGAGGATATAAGATGAACATCAACAAAAGCAAAACAAGGATAATGGAATGTAGTCTAATTAAGTCGGGTGATGCTGAGGGAATTAGATTAGGAAATGAGACACTTAAAGTAGTAAAGGAGTTTTGCTATTTGGGGAGCAAAATAACTGATGATGGTCGAAGTAGAGAGGATATAAAATGTAGACTGGCAATGGCAAGGAAAGCGTTTCTGAAGAAGAGAAATTTGTTAACATCGAGTATAGATTTAAGTGTCAGGAAGTCATTTATGAAAGTTTTTGTATGGAGTGTACCCATGTATGGAAGTGAAACATGGACGATAAATAGTTTGGACAAGAAGAGAATAGAAGCTTTCGAAATGTGGTGCTACAGAAGAATGCTGAAGATTAGATGTGTAGATCACATAACTAATGAGGAGGTATTGAACAGGATTGGGGAGAAGAGAAGTTTGTGGCACAACTTGACCAGAAGAAGGGATCGGTTGGTAGGACATGTTCTGAGGCATCCAGGGATCACCAATTTAGTATTGGAGGGCAGTGTGGAGGGTAAAAATCGTAGAGGGAAACCAAGAGATGAATACACTAAGCAGATTCAGAAGGATGTAGGGTGCAGTAGGTACTGGGAGATGAAAAAGTTTGCACAGGATAGAGTAGCATGGAGAGCTGCATCAAACCAGTCTCAGGACTGAAGACCACAACAACAACAACTCATTAAATAATGACTAGTTTATGGTAACATAATCAAGCATACAGCATAACCTGACAGAAAACGTAATATGTGAAAAACATAGATAGTGTTCAGAGGCAAAAATGTACGCAGTGTGTCACAATGCAGCAGCAAAAGATTAAAGTAGTCACGATGTTGAGATATCATAAGGCAAAACGTCAAAGTCAACTGGTGTTTGCTATATCTTAACTATTTTCATAATGCATACAAACAAACATGAAACAATCGTACATACATAAAAAAATGGAAAATGTGCACGGTTAGATGTGTAACGACAAGAAAAGCGACCTGCTAGCCTTACCTTGCCGGGCACTTGCCAAGAAAAAATACGATAATCATCAGGAAGTAGTCATGTGAGTATAATTGCATACGTGATCATAAAAATTAGCAAGTGTCATGTCAAATCATAAAGTATCTTCATTCAGTAAAGGGTTTAATGTTGGATACATGGTGATTGCCTTTACTTTTTCTGGTTCTCAAAGTTTCGACGTGTACAACATTGGGGTGAGGAATGCTGCGAATCCGATATGGACCTGCGTATAGAAGTTCAAATTTACTGTACTTACCTTCTTTTTGTTGGATAAATAGTGTGTACGTACTAATATCTTCTGTCCAACGTGAAAGTCACGGCGTGTACAAACCTGTTTTTGCAGTCTTCTCCGGTGCTCTGCGGCACGTTTGATGTTGTTGAGCGCAATGTCAATTATTTCACGGTGTCGTAATCGACGAGATGTAGGAAATGTTACTAATTCTTTAATTTTGTTAGGTGGTTCAGTATTTTTCAGTATAACCGACGGAGATAGCATAGTGGATTCATTTGGTATGGAATTAATTACATCCTGGAATGAGTGTATGTGTGTGTCCCAATCAATATGTCTTTTATGGCAGTATATTCTACACAGTTTACCAATTTCTTTCATTAATCGTTCACAAGGGTTCGAAGAAGCATGGTACCTGGATATATATATCGGAGAAATGTTTCTAGCTCGTAACATACGTGTCCATATAGCAGATCGAAATTGTGGTCGATTGTCGGAAATTACTTTCAATACATGCCCTACATAAAATAAAAAATGTTTACAAATGCTTTCGAAACAGTTTTAGCAGTAGCTTTGCGTAACGGAGTGAAGGTAACAAATTTTGAAGTGAGTTCAACAGCGACAAGGATGTAGCAAAAACCTCTATTAGTTCTGGGAATCGGACCAAAAATGTCTACAGCGGCCATATGTCTTAATTTAACAGGTACAATGGGATATAATGGAGGAACATGTGAAGTTGTGTCTGACTTAGCTTTCTGGCACATTTTACATGACGCTAAAACTCGTCGTATACGTTTCTCCATGTTGGCAAAATAACAGTTCTGTCTCAGTATAAGAAAACATTTTCTGGCTCCGTAATGTGCGTAACTTAAATGAGTGTACCAGATTAATATGTTAATCAGTTCATCAGGAATGCATAATAACCAATTGTTGCTGTCAGGATGAGAGCGGCGAAACAGAATGTCATTGCGTACAGTGTAATGGTTTCTAATGGTAACATTATTCCTATCTTGCCATAGGTGTTTAATTTCTTTCCACACGTTGTCTTTACTTTGCTCTCGTGCTATGTCCTGTAATGAGCATGAAATAAAATTTTCAAATGCAACTTGTTGAATGTACATAACGCTGAAATTTGCTTTGCAGAAGTTGGTTGCGACGTCTTGTTGATTGTTGCTGACAGAACGAGATAGTGCGTCTGCTACAACATTTTGTGTGCCGGGAATGTGAACTATTGTAAAATTAAATTCCTGTAAATAAAGCTTCCATCTACTTAGTCTGTCGTGTGTGAATTTAGCTGAAAGTAAAAATTGTATCGCTCTATGGTCTGTGTAAACGGTGGTATGTCTGCCATAAAGAAAGTGCATAAATCTCGTAAAAGCCCATACAACACATAATGTTTCTAGTTCTGTAACGGAATAATTTCGTTCAGCAGGTGACAGAATGCGACTTGCAAATGCGATGTTTTTAATTACTGTTGAACCATCTTCTTCAATTTCCTGGAAAATATGTACACCTAAAGCGGTGTTAGAACTGTCGGTGGCAATGGAAAAATTTCTGGTAAGATCTGGGTGCGATAAAAGTGGTGCATTCAACAAAACATGTTTCAGGTTCATAAATTCAGAATGTGCTTGCTTATCCCAGGACCAAATAGTGTTTTTACCTGTCAATTCACATAATCTAGGTGTGTCTAAAGCAGAGTGATGAATAAATTTACGAAAAAAGTTAATTAAACCCAAAAAGCTGCGTAATTGTTTTTTTGTCGTAGGAACAGTAATGTCACGTAAAGCTTGAAGTTTTTCCGGATCAGGCGCAATGCCTTCTGCTGAAATTACGTGTCCAAGAAATTTTATAGAAGTTTTGCCAAAATGCGATTTACTGAGATTAACTGTGAGTCCTTGAGCATGAAAAGTTTGCAACAGTTGTTCTAGAATCAGATTGTGTTCAGTCCAGTTAGCTTCTGCAATAAGAATGTCGTCTACGTTCGTCGTGATTCTGTCGTTAAGTTCTGTCGAAAGTATTGTGATCAAACCGCGAATAAAAGCTGCTGAAGAAATAGTCAAGCCGAACGGTAATTTACAAAATTGATAACAGTCACCAAAACAGAGAAAAGCTGTATACTTTCTGCAATTCGGATGAAGCTGAATTTGCCAAAATCCCGATTTTAGATCTAATGTAGAATAAATAGCAGTACCGTGAAATTTCTGAAGAAGTTCCTCTAGTGTCTGTGGTCGATCTGTTTCACTAATAATTATGTCATTGATGTGACTTGAATCAAGTACGAGGCGAAGTGAGCCATCTTTTTTCTTAACAATATGTAGCGGGATTATGTACGGACTAGCTGCCAGTGCTATAATTCCTTGGTCGAGCATATCTTGCAACTCTTTTTTTACTTGTTCTCTGTGGATATATGGAATGGGATAATGCTTTGCTTTAAATGTGTCGTGCTGTTTGACTTGAAATTCATACATAAAACCGGACATAGTACCAGGAATGTTGTCAAAAACTGGAGATTGCTGTAAAAGAATTTTGTGTAGTTGCGTGCGATCGTCGTCTGTATTTGCACTGCTTTGTTTAACTTTATCAGAAATCATCTGCATTACTTCGTAGTCATCTTCGTCTGGACTATTATAGTTATGTACGTACGTATCTGTGAACAATGTGAAATCACAATCTATGCCACGTCATACGGAAATGACCTCTGTGCGATTAATTGTCTGTTCTTCTGCAGATAATGAGTGCTGAAACTCCAAAGCCAATTGTACATTCTCGTCCTTCAACATTAAATAGGAATTTTGAAAATCAATAACTGCGTCGTGTTGTACCAGAAAATTAGTACCTAAAATAACGTCTGTTATCAATAAAGGAACAATCCAAAAATTTGAGTGAAAAGTGTGACCTGCAATACAAAATGATAAATGTGTCTGTAATTTAACATCTACTCCTTTACTCGATACTGCTCCTTTCACTTTCGTTTTGCCTAATGGTAATGTAGGATAGGTATTCTCTTTGTTACACTCGTTGAAAGTTTCTTCATTTATTACTGACATAGGTGAACTGGAATTGATTACTGCTGAAAATTTCGATGAACCAATTTTAATTTCGATGGACCAATTTTAATTTCGATGACAGGGTGTGAAATAGTTTTATGAACAACTGGTCTTTCCTGTAAAAGAGTGTCTCTGATGTCGTCAAAAGTAATAACATTTTCGTGAACAACATTCTGCGTGTCAAAAGTAGTGCTTGTGTTATTGGAAGAGTATCTAGTCAGATTCTATCTGACGTGTTATTATTTTCTGGAGGATGTTGTGGCATTTCGACTATTTGAACTGTTCTGTTGTTTCTTCCAGACGTATTACGCTCTGGATGATACCTACTGTCGGGTTCATTCATGAGAATATGTTCTTGCGGATGATTTTGCTGTTGGTAAGACCGACTGTTATTATATGTACGCTGAAAATTTTGCTCATTATTTTTAGGTCTGCCGTGATAGTCATTCCTATACGGTGCATTGCGATAGGAATTGAAGTATTGTGTTTTCTGCACGTAGTTATTTCCTTGCTGGTGTGCGTTACTATTTGTTGTAGGTGGGACTATACGTGCACGCGGCGAAACATTAAAGCTTGGTTGACCTTGTGTACTGCATTGTTGGTTAGGTATGCTAACCGGCTGGTTTTGTTGTTGTTGTTGTGAAAAACCTCTATTGTTACTAAAATATGGTTCCTGTTGCTGATAAGTTTGACGATATTGATTAGTAAAACTGTGTCTGTTATTAAAGTTCTGGTGGTTGTCGTTCCTAAAGCGTCTATTAGCATTGCTATTGAAATTGCGTGGTTGATCGTAATTACTGTAAGTTTGTTGGCCTTGGTTGTTATATGAAAAATTTTTGTTTACGAAGGAATAGTCTGATTGCTGCGCTTCTAAAAGCTGCAACAGATCCCTGAATGCCGAAATATCTTCTTTTTGCTGACCCGTTAAAAGTGACACTCTTAATGATCGTGGCAATTTAGAAATACATAATTGAATAAGTGCTGATTCACTGTAATGCTCAAAAAATTGCGTGACACTGGGAAAATTTGAGTTCTCATAATTTGGTAAACTAATTAACTGATCTTTAATTCCGCGCTGTGTCGTCTTCGACCAGTACACTGACAGAAAAGCATTCTGAAATTCTTCTACCGAATAACATTGTCTCACGATCGGTCTCATACGAGTTGCCGGTTCGCTTTCCAAAAAACTGCAAATAAATTCAAGTTTATGTGTAACGGGCCAAGTCGGTGGAAAAGCAAAGCTAAACTGTTGTATCCAATCCAGTGGGTGAATCTGTGTTCTGTCATTTTTAAACACATTAAATTTTCTCACTGATAGAAAATGTTTGTAATCGAAATTATCGTCTCTGTATGACGGAACAGGTTCAGTATTGTAAGAGAATCTATTTGTCTGTGTCTGTTCGGAATCTAAGTCCCATACTCTCTGTAGATTACCCAAATTATATGCGCCGCGTGAGTCTGACAAATGTTCACAAAGTGGCGTCTGCTGTGATGTGTTAAACGCTGAAACATATTTTATCTCTATTACCTCTTGCTGTAAAGTTGACAATTTTCTACGTAATGTGTTATTAGATGAATCGATCTCAGTGATTGTCTGTTGTAGATTTTGAAATTCCGGTGTTTGATTAAATGAAACCGGTGAAGTATCGTCTGATTTGCTGTCATTATTACTTTCAATAACGTCTATACGACTGGCCAATTCATCATATTTTTCAGTCAGTATTTTTACCTGATCATCGTTCTTAGTGTCAGAAGCATTAATCTGTTTTTGTAATTTACGTGTGGTTTTGTTCAATTTTTTAACGTCAACTTTGACGACATCGGAATCCTGTGTTAGTTCTAATTGTTCGAGTCTGTCGGTCACTGTTAGTACTTTGCAGCTGTGGCTTATTAAACTGATAGTTCGGTAATTTTCACATCTGTCAACACCTGCTTTCTTTGGGATTGGAATTATTATATTCTTCTTGAAGTCTGAGGGTATTTCGCCTGTTTCATACATCTTGCTCACCAGATGGTAGAGATTTGTCAGGACTGGCTCTCCCAAGGCCGTCAGTAGTTCCAATGGAATGTTGTCTACTCCGGGGGCCTTGTTTCGACTCAGGTCCTTCAGTGCTCTGTCAAACTCTTCACGCAGTATCGTATCTCCCATTTCATCTTCATCTACATCCTCTTCCATTTCCATAATATTGTCCTCAAGTGCATCGCCCTTGTATAGACCCTCTATATACTCCTTCCACCTTTCTGCTTTCCCTTCTTTGCTTAGAACTGGGTTTCCATCTGAGCTCTTGATGTTCATACATGTGGTTCTCTTATCTCCAAAGGTCTCTTTAATTTTCCTGTAGGCAGTATCTATCTTACCCCTAGTGAGATAAGCCACTACATCCTTACATTTGTCCTCTAGCCATCCCTGCTTAGCCATTTTGCACTTCCTGTCGATCTCATTTTTGAGACGTTTGTATTCCTTTTTGCCTGCTTCATTTACTGCATTTTTATGTTTTCTCCTTTCATCAATTAAATTCAATATTTCTTCTGTTACCCAAGGATTTCTACTAACCCTCTTCTTTTTACCTACTTGATCGTCTGCTGCCTTCACTACTTCATCCCTCAGAGCTACCCATTCTTCTTCTACTGTATTTCTTTCCCCCATTCCTATCAATTGTTCCCTTATGCTCTCCCTGAAACTCTGTACAACCTCTGGTTCTTTTAGTTTATCCAGGTCCCACCTCCTTAAATTCCCACCTTTTTGCAGTTTCTTCAGTTTTAATCTACAGGTCATAACCAATAGATTGTGGTCAGAGTCCACATCAGCCCCTGGAAACGTCTTACAATTTAAAACCTGGTTCCTAAATCTCTGTCTTACCATTATATAATCTATTTGATACCTTTTAGTATCTCCAGGGTTCTTCCATGTATACAACCTTCTATCATGATTCTTAAACCAAGTGTTAGCTATGATTAAGTTGTGCTCTGTGCAAAGACGTTAAAACGACAAATGAAACATTTGCCACCTGGATTCATAATGGATATAGTCAAAATTTTGAAACAATGTGTAAACATACCTCTAAGGGCATTACAGTGGTGCAGGCCACGAGTAAGTAACAGCAACTGTGCGAGCAGTCCGTGCCAAATAACGACGTGAACATGTTACAGATTGCGCCATATGGTAGCAGAATTTATAAAAGCTTAATAACATTTACACGTAATTAATATAATAGTGATTAATAGATTAAAAAGATGTGAATTGTACAAGCAGGGGAGAGCAAAACAGTAATTAAGGGCTTACGGGGAAACGGATAAGCAACTTTAGCTGTCAAACATCTTTTAGTAACGGCTTTAAACCATTGAAAAAATTTATATTTCGCGACTGCAGTTGTTCATTTAATATGAGGCCATCCTTCAGAGAAAAATGTTTGAAGATCTGTAACTCTTCCAAAATATTTTGTCTAAAACCTTCTCTTTCGCAGCTGTAGTTGGCTTTGAAAACGAGTTAAAGAATGTTAAATTCTGTTTGCAACCGATTCGTTGGAAGTTTGTAACATTGTATTGAAGGAGTTCTAAACATATTCAGCAGGTCCTAAAGAAATAACACACACCACATACAAGCTGAGGAGAGAAAGAAAAGGACGCACCATAAAGAAATCGCCCGAAAGAGGCGGAAATCGGCGTATGTGATGTAACTGTACAGAGGACCAGTGGATTATAACTCCAGAAAAATAGTGTGATTTATTGAAGAGAAAGATCTTCATAAACTGAGGAGGTAAATAACGGACTGGTCCCTCTCTGGGCCTTTTCCTAGCAATTATTCTGTTTTCCATTGGTTGACAGAGTTGTTGGGGTGTCCTCCTAAAGGCTATCGTGCCAAATTATGTCCTACTGGAGCTTTACGTCGTCAAAATCCCTAGCTGGTTGGAGAGCCCTGCCCATAATGCTGCAAACGTTATCAATTGGGGAGAGATACGCTGACCTTTGTGCCCAAGGTTGGAATCGACAAGCACGAAGACTACCACAAGAACCTGTTGCCGTGTGTGGGCGGGCATCACCTTGCTGATGGTCCACGACTACTTACCTTGAAGAGCAACAAAACGGGACGTTAAATATCGTCGACGTACCGCTGTGCTGTAAGGTCTATGGGACTTAACATCTGCCGGCTGGTGTGGCCGAGTGGTTATAGGCGCTTCAGTCTGGAACCGCGCGAGCGCTACGGTTGCAGGTTCAAATCCTCCCGCGGGCATGGATGTGTGTGATGTCCTTCGGTTAGTTAGGGACAAGTAGTTTAAAGTTCTAGGGGACTGATGACCTCAGATGTTAAGTCCCATAGTGCATAGAGCCATTTGAACCGTTTTGAACTTAACATCTGAGGTCATCGGTCTCCTAGACTTAGAACTACTTAAACCTAACTAACCTAAGGAAAACACACACATCCATGCCCGAGGCAGGATTCGAACCTGAGACCGTAGCAACAGCGCCGTTCCGGACTGAAGCGCCTAGAACCGCTCGGCCACAACGGCCGGCCTGCTGTAAGGGTGCCACGGAGGATTACCGAACGGGTCCTGCTATGAAAGGAAGCGGCACCCCAGACCATCACTCCAGGCTGGTATCCCACCATTGTCTGTGTCATATTCAGACATGTTTACGGCTTCGAATCTCTTTGACGGGAGTACAATTTTCTTCAGTGATGAATCCCGCTTCGAGTTGAGCTCCAATGACCGATGCACACGTGTGTGAAGACATTCCAGGAAGCGGTTGGGATACCGACCAGACTGTCGCGCACCATATCACCTGACAACCTGGAGGGATTCTCTGGGGTTACCATTTCATAGCACGACTGCTTTGGTTTTCATCCGCGGCACCCTTATAGCACACCGGTAGGTCGACGATATTCTACATCCTGTTTTGTTGACCATCATGGCAATTCATCATGGGCTTACATTTCAACAAAATAATGACCGCCCGCAACGGCGAGAGTCGTATTGCTTGTCCTCGCGTTTCCTCGCGTTCGCTAAACCCTAGCTTCTTGATACAATAATTTACCAACAGCCGTATGTATTGTATAAATTTATTTTATAAACTTCTTATATGCAACCAGCTTCGGCATTAAATTGATGCAGTCTTCCGGCCCGTGTACAATGAGTAGAACAAATCTACTGCTATAAAAATATAGAACACACATTAACAATTGACAGGTATCTATGTTAACTATGAAAGTGGTTCAAAAGGACGTATTGCATATCACTAAAACTATATGTTATATTAGGGCAAATATGCTTCTGCCTATGTCATGCTGTTGTTAATAGTTTTCACTGTTTTGCTCGAACATAGCATAATAAATGAACATTTGTATACGCTGTTATTCATAAATCCGTATCACACAATTGTAATAGGCCATGCATCACAACAATCAAATGTACTGCATACAATCATAAGCTCAGTGGAAGAATTCTTTTATAATTAACTAATACAAATAAATAATAAAATAAATCAAAATACAATAAAATGTGACATAACCATGTCCGAATACATAAGTTTCGTATGTGTAGCCTAGATCGTGTTATGTGTGGTACGCTAAGTAGCCTAGCATGACCTAGGTTACACATACGTAACTTATGTATTCTGACACTGTTATGTCACATTTTATTGTATTTTGATTTATTATATTATTCATTTGTATTAGTTAATTATTTAAAAAATTTCTTCCACTGGGCATATCATTGTATGCAGTGTATTTGATTGTTGTGATGCATGGCCTATTACAACTGTGTGATACGGATTTATGAATAATAGCGTAAACAAATGTTCATCTATTATGCTATATTCGAGCAAAACAGTGAAAACTATTAACAACAGCATGACATACGCAGAAGCATATTTGCCCTAAATGTACATATAGTTTTACTGATAAAGCATACGACCTTTTGAACTACTTACATAGTTAACATAGATACCTGTCAATTTTTAACGTATGTTCTATATTTTTATAATAGTAGATTTGTTCTACTCATTGCACAGGGGCCTGAAGATGGAGTCGTGTGAAGTTAGCACCCCTTTTTCGAGAAATATACATTTTTTTCACAGTTCTTGTTAGATGTGCCATAGTTCTAGAGTTCTTTGTACAAAATTTCAATAGTTCTGCAGAATTTGGGGGGGAAAACAATATTCGAAAAAATTTTCGTATCGAAAACATTCTTCGTCAATTTTCGCAAATTGTAAATAAGTACAACAGTTATGAGCACAGTTCTGAACAGAACTCCAAGAGTTCTATCGAAAACCCAAGTAACACTTTTTTGTGCAGCTAATAGTTTACAAGATAATTGCAATTTAAGGAGAAAATCTTTTCACTTACTGTGAAGTTGGCACCCTTTTTTTTCAGAAATGTATATTTCTTTCACAGTTCTTAACAGGTATGCCATAGTTCTAGAGTTCTTTGTAAAAAATTTCAATAGTTCTGCAGAATTTAGCGAAGAAAACAACAATACTCGAAAAATTTTTGTATCGAAAACATTTTTTGTCAATTTTCGCAAAAATTAAACTTGTACAACAGTTCTGAGGACAGTTCTGAACAGAACCCCAAGAGCTGTATCGAAAATCCTAATAACATTTTTCTATGGCGATAATAGTTTGTGATAAATTGATTTAATGTGGGACACACTTTCTCTACAGAAAATATAAATATATTCGTACAACAGTTCTGATGACAGTTCTGGACACCACGTGAAGAGTTCTTTCGAAATTCCTAGTAGAATTCTTTAGTACAGGTAATAGTTTAAGAGGTAATTGCAACTTAATTAAGAACCCCATAAGAGCTCGTACTGTGAAGCTGGCGCCCTTTTTTTCAGAAATATATATATTTTTCAGAGTTCTTGATAGATAAGTCGTAGTTCTAGAGTTCTCTGTACAAAATTTCAATAGTTCTGCAGAATTTAGCGAAGAAAACAACATTGTATAACATAGCTGATTCAGGAACCCTTTCCTTCTGATACAATTCTTACTATTGCCACAATAAATCACTTGTGCATAGATTCCAACTGTACTGATCATTACAAAAATACAACCATTGACCAGCGGCGCACATTTCTTGCAGCGTTGTACAAAGCATTCGGCTTATCCGCTGTGGAAATACCACACTTAACGCTATTGTAAAATTTACGGTGGATGGCTTCCGTTTATCTACAATGTCAGCATCTATCGAATTATCTTCATGCAAAAGTGATGCCTGGATCACACACGTCCCCTTTTTAGGTACGGAGGAAACTAGAGTTCATTCTTGTGGATGCCAAAAAAGGAAATGTGGGCAGCCCTTCTTTTACTGATAGCAAACTCTAGAGAAATCTCCACGCTTGTTTTTCTTCATCATGCCAACAAAAGAAAAATTCTCCCTTCATAGTTCTATTATCATTCCAGTACTAGTAAACCAGTTGTCCGCATTCACATTTCGACCTGACTGATATATAGAGGTTTACACAGTCACAGAACAATATTAAAATGTTTATTGCTCAGTTGGTAAATCCTTCAGGTTGCAACACAGCGTATATTTCCAAATTGTACAGATAAAATACTTAAGAATCCACACTTAAGAATCCATACTCGTTTGTTTTGATTGATACATATTGGCGAAAACTGTACCTTCCACAGAAGCCTTCCAGCTTCTTGTCTACTGTAACAATTTCTCCAAGGGTGTAGGATTTGTGGTAGTTGCGTACAAACACAGTAAATATTTCCCGAATAGCTGTTAGCTTGTCTAATTGTCTCCTTTCATCACGAATAGCGCGACTGTAAAATCTAAGGCTCTCCAGAATAAATTTGAAACGTTTTATGTTCATTTGCGAGGTGAAATTTTTCAATGCCATCACCATCAGTTCCACACAGACCTTCCAGGCTTTATCTGTTACTTTTGTTAACAACAATTAAAAACAAGAGACTGATGAAGGCTTTCAATTCAATATCATCTATTGATTTTACCCCTCTCTCACGCTGAAATGAGGCTTTGATGCTCTCAAAATTATGATTGGAATACAAAACTACAATAGGCAAATATCGTTATCTATGAGGTAATTACAGCATCACAAATGCTGCTTTGGCTGCACTTATTGGTACAGGTAAATTTCGAATAATATTATTCTCTTCGAACAATATGCTTTGGATTTATTAATCTGAAATTTGACGTTCAGACAGCGGATACTGACGATTAAACAGTTCAGACAGAATTTAAGTGCAGTTTACATTCTGGATTAGCTTTGTACTACTTACTACGTTGATAAACAAATAAATTAATCGCTGAAATGAAATACGAAAGGGCACAGTGGATAAAAACGAGCAATCGGCTCATATCTCATCAAGAGAGCATTAGCGTCGATACGTCGATACTGAATCATACAACAATGAAAGGCATACATGAAGTGTATATTTTTAGAATCAGGAAGAACCAGATGAATTTTATTACGTAAAACAGTAATTGTTTTGAGCTCTCATGACATCCAGGACCCACTAACAGCCAAAAATATGCCCAGGACCCTCATGGATGAAAGTTATGTGGCAACATCACCAGACGCTAGGATACATAAAAACATGTGCTGTGTGTAACGAATAAATTTGAAATTGCTGTCGTTAATATTGTTGCAAACATTTGTTCTAGTTAGAAAGGAAGTGTGGAAGTTTGATGAGTTACACTACAGCGAGAGTTAAAAGTCTTTACAATGTATAGAAATGTAAGTATATTTACTGAATATATCGTACAAACGAACTAACTAGTATGTTTAAATCCTAATTCAATACATGACTGCTAGAGGGGTTATAATGTTGAGGGGATACAGTATTAAAGTTAATAAGAAGTTCGAAATTTGTAAATAAGAACCTCGTATATTTGGTCCTCAGTAATCCGGATTTCCGGTTTATCCGGATTCATATTTTGTGTCCCTTGGTATTTTTCTCTTTTTTTCTTGTAACACGAAGATGTGTAGTCGGTGAGGTACATAGGCTGCTTATCACTAGGCCGGTAATTTAGTCTAGTACTGAGTGATAAGGAACTCGGAGTGTGTGTATGACATTGTTTCTCAAGTATTGTACATTAATATAACGGTGTATTGATGCCCATCAAGTACGTTGCATAGTAATCACGCCAACAGCACTCCACCACAGCTCATTGTACCTCTGGTGCGATTCTCGACAGGTGTGACACCATCTGGTTAGTGGCGCGTGTGAATGTATTTGCTCTCTCAGCCATCTGTTTGTTTTGCACTGACGAGCCTTCTCTCCTCGAATCATCTAAGCGTGCACATCTCACGCTTCCACCTACAGTTACTACAGTCAGTCTTAAGAAGGTGTACTGGCATTTGTATAGTGCTGAACATTTAGACTTTTTGTATTTAGTAGAATATACATCCGGGTTTTCGATTTTCGGTTTTCCAAAATAAAAGTAAGAATTTACGATCGTCCTCATAGCTGTACTCCCAGCAGTACTTCATCTCCTGCGTTCCCAATTTCGTAGAAGTTGTCCTACGAAAATTTCAGAAGAAGCACTCCTGGACGAAAGGATATTGTGACGATATTCTTTCGTCACAGCCTGGGGTTAGAGACCCGGTCCGGCACACAGTTTTTATCTGCCAGTAAGTTTCACATCGGCGCACACCCACTGCAGAGTGAACACACAATCTATTTCATAATCTACTGGCACCATAAAAATGTTATGAGGGTTTTTAAAAGAACTCTTTCGGTGCTATCCAGAACTGTCAGCAAAAGGGTTGTGCCAATTTATTATAATGTAGACCAAGTGGGTCTCTCGAAAATGCTATTATCTCATTAACTGTTATCCCCACAAAAAATGTTATTACAGTTGTCGGTAGAACTCTTAGAGTCGTATTAAGAAATGCCATCAGATCTTTTGTACGAATTTATTACTTTTACATGACAAAAGTGAGTCCCACATTAATTATCTCATATAATGTCATCGTCATAAAAAATGTTATTATAGTTTTTGGTAGAACTCTGTGGGTGATATTCAGAACTGTCATCAGAACTATTCTGCGAATTTTGCTATATTAGATAAAGTGAGTATCAGATTAAAACAATTATTGTATAAACTATTATCGCCACAAAATGTTCTTATCATTTTCAATGCAACTCTTCCGGTGCTGTCCAGAACTGCCAACAGAACTGTTATACAAATTTATTTTTTCCAAACTGACAAATAATTTTTTACCATACCAAAATTTTGCCGAGTTATTGTTTTCTTCCCGAAATTCTGCAGAACTATTCGTGTTTTTAGCAGGGAAATCTAGAACTATTGCATATATGAAAAAAAATTATATTTATCGTAAAAGGGGTTCAAACTTCACGGGAAATGCTCATAAGCATTCCTTAATAAAGGCAGTTACTACGTAAACAATTACCTGCACAGAATATGTTGCTAGTATTTTCGATAGAACTCTTACGATGCTATCCAGAGCATGCGAACAGACATAATTTTTTTTTTTTGAGTAAGTGTGCCCCACAATTAATCAATTACCATACAAACTATTATAACCACAAAAAATGTTATTATGATTATCGATAGAAGTCTTGAGGTGTTAACCGGAACTGTTCATCAAAACTGTTGAACGAATTTACTTTTTCTGTGGAGAAAGTGGGTCTAACATCAAAGCAGTTACCGTATAAACTATCATCGCCACAAAAAGATATTATTAGGATTTTCGATAGAGCTCTTGGTGTTCTGTTCAGAACTGTTGTACGAATTTACTTTTTGCGAAAATTGACAAAGAATGTATTCGATAGGAAAAATTTTTTGAGTATTGTTTCTTTCGCTAAATTCTGCAGGACTATTCAAATTTTGTACAAATAACTCTAGAACTATGCCATATCTATCAAGAACACTGAAAAAATATATATTTCTGAAGAAAAGGATTCCAACTTCACAGTAAGTGAAGAGGTTCCCTCCTTAAATTGCAATTATCTCGTAACGTGTTAGCTGCACAAAAAATTGTAATTAGGATATTCGATAGAACTATTGGGGTTCTGTTCAGAACTGCCCTCAGAACTGTTGTCCGAATTTACTTTTTGCGAAAATTAATAACGAGTGTTTGCTATACGAAATTTTTTTCGAGTATTGTTGTTTTCTTCGCTAAATTCTGCAGAACTATTGAAATTTTGTACAGAGAACTCTAGAACTACGACTTATCTATCAAGAACTCTGAAAAATATATATATTTCTGAAAAAAAGGGCGCCAGCTTCACAGTACGAGCTCTTATGGGGTTCTTAATTAAGTTGCAATTACCTCTTAAACTATTACCTGTACTAAAGAATTCTACTAGGAATTTCGAAAGAACTCTTCACGTGGTGTCCAGAACTGTCATCAGAACTGTTGTACGAATATATTTATATTTTCTGTAGAGAAAGTGTGTCCCACATTAAATCAATTTATCACAAACTATTATCGCCATAGAAAAATGTTATTAGGATTTTCGATACAGCTCTTGGGGTTCTGTTCAGAACTGTCCTCAGAACTGTTGTACAAGTTTAATTTTTGCGAAAATTGACAAAAAATGTTTTCGATACAAAAATTTTTCGAGTATTGTTGTTTTCTTCGCTAAATTCTGCAGAACTATTGAAATTTTTTACAAAGAACTCTAGAACTATGGCATACCTGTCAAGAACTGTGAAAGAAGTATACATTTCTGAAAAAAAAGGGTGCCAACTTCACAGTAAGCGAAAAGATTTTCTCCTTAAATTGCAATTATCTCGTAAACTATTAGCTGCACAAAAAAGTGTTACTTGGGTTTTCGATAGAACTCTTGGAGTTGTGTTCAGAACTGTGCTCATAACTGTTGTACTTATTTACAATTTGCGAAAATTGACGAAGAATGTTTTCGATACGAAAATTTTTTCGAATATTGTTTTCCTCGCCAAATTCTGCAGAACTGTTGAAATTTTGTACAAAGAACTCTAGAACTATGGCATATCTATCAAGAACTCTGAAAATAATATACATTTCTGAAAAAAAGGGTGCCAACTTCACAGTAAGTGAAAAGATTTTCTCCTTAAATTGCAATTATCTCGTAAACTATTAACTGTACAAAAAAATGTTACTTGGATTTTCGAAAGAACTCTTGAAGCTCTGTTCAGAACTGTGCTCAGAACTCTTGTACTTATTTACATTTTGCGGAAATTGCCAAAGAATGTTTTCGATACGAAAATTTTTCGAGTATTGTTGTTTTCTTCGCTAAATTCTGCAGAACTATTGAAATTTTGTACAGAGAACTCTATAACTATGACTTATCTACCAAGAACTCTGAAAAAAATATATATTTCTGAAAAAAGGGTGCCAACTTCACAGTAGGAGCTCTTATGGAATTCTTGATTAAGTTGCAATTACCTCTTAAACTATTACCTGCACTAAAAAATTTCATTAGGATTTTCGATAGAACTCTTCACGTGGTGTCCAGAACTGTCATCAGAACTGTTGTACGAATATATTTATATTTTCCGTAGAGAAAGTGTGTCCCATATTAAATCCATTTATCTCAAACCATTATCGCCATAGAAAAATGTTGTTGGGATTTTCGATAGAGCTCTTGGGGCTCTGTTCAGAACTGTCCTCAGAACTGTTGTACAAGTTTAATTTTTGCGAAAATTGACAAAAAATGTTTTCGATAGAAATTTTTTTTCGAATATTGTTGTTTTCTTCGTTAAATTCTGCAGAACTATTGAAATTTTGTACAAAGAACTCTAGAACTATGCCATATCTATCAAGAACTCTGAAATAAATACATATTTCTGAAAAACAAGGGTGCCAACTTCACAGTAAGTGAAAAGATTTTCTCATTAAAATGCAATTATCTCGTAAACTATTAGCTGCACAAAAAAATGTTGCTTGGATTTTCGAAATAACTCTTGGAGCTCTGTTCAGAACTGTGCTCAGAACTCTTGTACTTATTTACATTTTCGGGAAATTGCCAAAGAACGTTTTCGATACGAAAATTTTTTCGAATATTGTTGTTTTCGTCGCTAAATTCTGCAGAACTATGGAAATTTTGTACAAAGAACCCTAGAACTATGCTTTATCTATGAAGAACTGCGAAAAAAATGTATGTTTCTTGAAAAAGGGGTGCTAACTTCACACGACTTGAAGATGGCATCAACGTAATGCCGAAATTGGTTGCATATAAGAAGTTCATAAAATAAATTTCTAAAATACATACGGCCGTTGGTAAATTATTGTATCAAGAAATACATGTCAGCCGTTGCCCTACAGTCCATAACGGATCAACAAAGATTAAGCCCTAGCTTGCCCAGCAATGTCGCAGGATCTCTCCCCGATCGAATACGCTTAGAGCATTACGGGTAGGGCGTGTTCGTCTTGGTATTTTCACGACCCAGCGCGCCAATCGGACAAAATTTGGGACGATATCCCTCAGAATCACATCCAAAAACTCTATCAATCAATGCCAAGTTAAATACGAGGGTTTCCCAGAATGTAGGTTCCGATCGGTCGCGAAATGGAATCCAGAGTGAAATCCAGAAACGTCTTATTTGCAACAGTTAGGTGACGTATTCCACATACTTCTTTACATAGTGTTGTCGTAGTGTTGTGTCAACTTTCCAGTATCCTCGTCATAGAAAGCAGCCACCTGTGCTTTCGGCCAGTTGCCTGCACTGGTCTGCAGCTCGTTGTCTGTCGTAAAATTTTGTCTTCGTAGCTAGTGGTTCTGGTGAGCAGAGATGAGACTCAGGGGGAGCCAGTAACGGACTGTATTGTGGGTGATCAAACACGTCTCATCGGAAAGGCTGCAGAAGAGTTTTCATTGCCCCTGCAGTGTGCTGCCGAGAATTGGCATGAAGAAGGAACTGCTCCACAGTTGTGTTATGTGGGCTGCATGACACAGGCGAAATCTCTAACAAGGCCCTCATACTTGGCGGGAGACGCCATTCCCTACGTATCTTTATGTTCTCACTGTTCACTCAAAACTGAAAAGAGCGACGCGACACGATCGACGGACATACTAGACACACTACCCACCACATCTGTGCAAAGCTTTGGCAGATTTTTCCAGTGGTTTTCCATTGCGCGACCGATCGGAACTTACTTTCTGGACAACCCTCGTAATTGCTTCTATAAGTGTCAGCGCTGAACGTACATGTTATTGACTTGTTCAGTTTGTGAAGCTCTTGCTCTTGAATAACTTAACCAATTTTTCCAAAATTGTAATCATTTTGTTTGACTGTACGTGTGCATCACATCAATCGATTTCAAATAGTTCCGTGTCGTTTCTGTCTCATATCTACTATTTAATGTTACCCTGCAGAAAGTCATGAGACAAAGCAGATTTGAAGAGTTTAATAGGCTACGAATGGAAGATTGAATGTTTCACATTTTTGTCTACACAGGCGATATAGCGTTGGTGAGCGGGAGCAAAGAAGGTCTCGGTGAGATGTAAAAACGATTCCCCATAGCGGCAAGAGAGACAGAACTTCTCTTCAATGAACAAATGTAGAATATACGCAAATACACACAACTAAATGTGCACTAGAGCACTTCACATATAGCGACGGCAATTTCAAATCTGTTGATCAGTTCAGGTGCCTGTTAAGTTGCTACAATTGTTATTACGAAATAACCAGTGTTGTAAATGAAAGAATTCCTGCTGGCTCCGGATGTCTACTTACCTTCAGAGATTCATTTCACGCCTCCATTGTCCTCTCTCGTTCAGAAAGATTGACATTAACTTGAAGAGAGGTGCAAAAGCTTCTAAAATTCGAAAGAAAGGCGATGACAGTGATCTGTTACCCGGTGAGAGACGGAGCTACTTGGAGAATAAGAAAGAATTATTAAATTTATGACATCATGAACCAGCTCAACGATTTACAATATCAAAAGAGAAGACGACTGCAATGGACAGCTCACTTAATCCATGTGCCAGAGACGCTTCTTCCTGAACTAGATTTCACAGCCCGCTGTGAAGGCCAACAAATGGGAAGACGACATACAGAAAGCTGAGGAAGTTTTGAATATTGTCTACTGGGAGGAAACAACGAAACACAGAACGCAGTGGAGACTGTTTGCTGACGCAGCATGGCCTACAGAGCTGCTTAAGTATAAAAAAGTAACAAAATGGCATAAAAAAATTTTCCCACTATTCCTTCTCGGACTGGTTCCTGACTGCTAATTACATGAAATCACACTTATGTTTATGGTTAATTTCTGACCGACACTTAGCATTCTCTATAACCAATGTCTTCTACAAAATTTTACTAGTTGACATTGCTTTGGTATCCCTACTGGATTAAGCAAAATGTGGTGTCACCGCCAGACACCACACTTGCTAGGTGGTAGTTTAAATCGGCCGCGGTCCATGTAGTACAGGTCGGACCCGCGTGTCGCCACTGTGATCGCAGACCTAGCGCCACCACCAAGGCAGGTCTCGTGATACGAGAGTGGACTCGCCCCCAGTTGTACGAGAACCAAGCTACCGCCCAGTTGTACGCGAACCTAGCTATCGCCCAGTTGTACGAAGCCTTTCTCTCTCATTAGCCGAGAGACAGAATAGCCATCAGAAGTTAATGGCTACGAACTAACAAGGAGCCATTTGTATCAGTGCCTATAGCTTACGAGTATTCAAGAGAGATGTATTCCAAGGAATCAATAAAAGTTAAGTAAAAAGCATCTACATACTTTTCTTCTTATTCATTCATAAGTTCTCATGTTCCAGACTTCACGCCCGTCTGCATTAGTCTAGCGTGCCTTTCTTTTGGCTACTACCGTGTGGCGTAACAGTCTTGTTACGTCACAACAGATTGGCGACGAGGGAAAAGGACCTTTTTCTGCTTGCTTACATTTATTTCTGATTGCTTACATTTCATTGTGTCATGGCTTCGCCACATTCTCCAGATGTACTGTCCGAATTTTATCGCTTGCAGACTCAGCAGACGCAGGCGTTACTGGATGCCCTTGGACAGCTCGTCCAGGGTCAACGTGCGCTGCACACCGATGCGGCCGCCGCCGCTTCTTCGCTACCGCTGCCACTGAACGCTGTTGCACCTCCCTTTCGACCATACGTGGCAGCAGATGAGACCTGGCAAGAGTGGTCTCGTCAGTTCGCCTTTCACGTGGCTGCCTACAGAATTCAAGGTAATGAGCGGCAGCCGTTTTTGCTTTCTTGTGTCGGTGTGTCCACATACCGTGTGATAGTGAAATTGTTTCCCCGACGCGACGTCGCAACTCTGTCATACGAGGAAATTTTGTCTGCATTAGATGCCTATTTCAAAGAAACAGTTAATGTGGTTGCAAAACCGGATACGTTTTTTCGTACAAAACGTATGGCCGGTCAAACTAATAGGGAGTGGGTAGCAACATTGCAAGGACTTACTAGGGACTGTGCCTTTGAATGTGACTGTGGTCTTTCTTATTCAGATACAATGGTGCGTGATGCAATTGCACAGAACGTTTCTGATGTTCGCATACGGGAGCAAATTTTGAAACTAGTTAATCCCTCCCTTCAACATATTGGATAGACAGGACACACTGGACTGTGCTCAGGAATCTTTTGAAACTTCGCCAGCCGTGTGTAACATTAACCGGCCCGCTGGACGCGCTCCGCGGCCCGGTAACCGGGCCGTGCGCACGGCGACACAGCGACCGCCGCGTGCTAAGCCAGGTGTGCCGCGCCAGCCCACAAATGCAGTGAAATCATGCCCGCGGTGTGCTACTAGACATTCGCGTGAACATTGCCCGTCACGCCAAGCTATCTGCTTTTTCTGCAATAAGAAAGGACATGTTCAAAGTGTTTGCCAGAAAAAGCTCAGATCAGACAATCACAATCATTCCAGGCCCTTTGCTTCGCGCCGGAATCGAACCAAGGACACTCAGGCTCGTGGACCTTCGCCTATGGACATTCATGTCGTTAATTCCACTTCGTCCAGTGACACTTTCTCTAACAGTGACAGTGCTCGTCCCACAAAAACTGTGCGTCGACGTCGCCGGAAATCACGTCAATTAGCAAGTGATTCTGTACCAGTGTCTGTTCCAATTGCACAAAACAGTCGCTCTTGTCGTCAGCAGGACAATAAACTTTTTGTGGACTTAGACTTTGAAGGCAAAGTGATACCATTCCAGCTCGATACCGGAGCTGCAGTTTCATTGCTCAATCACGACACATACAAACAACTGGGCGCACCTCCGTTGCGTGCCGCAAATGTTAAGCTAACTACATATTCCGGACAGAAAATTCCTGTGTTAGGACAGTGCAGCCTTCTTGCAACATTCAAGGGACAAACAAAACTTGTGTCATTTTACGTTCTTCGTTCTTCTTCTTCTGTGAACTTGTTTGGTCTAGATTTATTTCATTTGTTTAACATGTCTATTGTAAATCAGGTCCTCTCAGTGAATCAGACTGTGCCTACAGACAGTGTTTCTCGGCTGTGTGACGAATTTGCAGACATTTTTGCACCGGGCTTAGGTTGCGCTAAAAACTATGAAGCACATTTAGAACTGAAGGTAAACGCGCAACCGAAATTTTTCAGGGCGCGCAATGTTCCCCACGCATTGCGTGATGAGGTCGCACGAACGTTACACGATCTCGAATCACAGGGTGTAATTGAACGTGTGCAAGCTTCTCTCTGGGCCTCACCCTTAGTAATTTTGCAAAAACCTTCCGGCAAATTGAGACTTTGCGTGGACTTCAAGGCCACAGTGAATCCACAGCTAGTGACTGCTACTTTTCCTTTGCCCCGCCCGGAAGATCTTTTTGCTAAACTGTGCCCGGGAAAATATTTTTCAAAGTTGGACCTAGCCGATGCGTACTTGCAAATACCGGTGGACGACGAATCCCAGCGCGTATTGGTGGTTAACACGCATCTTGGATTGTACCGCTTCAAAAGACTGCCATTCGGGTGTGCATCCGCCCCTGCCTTGTTTCAGCAATATTTACAAACTGTTTGTGCGTCGGTCCCTACTGCAGCAAACTATCTGGACGATATAGTGATCTCCGGACAGACAGAAGAAGATCATCTTGCGAATTTACGAACATTATTTCAGGTCTTGCGGCAAAATGGTCTTCGCTTGAGGAAGGACAAATGTGTGTTTTTTGCTCGTGACTTACCATACCTGGGACATGTCATTAATGCCCAAGGCATACATCCAAGTCCAGAGCACCTCCGTGCCATACACGATTTGCCTTCCCCTCAAAATCTGAAACAGCTACAGAGTGTGTTGGGTAAAATTAATTATTACAATAAATTTGTGCGCAATGCCTCTTCCATTTCAGCTCCGCTTCATCGCTTACGCCGTAAAGGTGTTCCGTTTCTCTGGACGACGGAATGCGAACGCGCCTTTCGCCAGTTGAAATCGGCGTTGCTTTCTAATACTTGCCTTACGCCATTCGATCCCCAGAAACCCCTTTTGTTGATGGTAGATGCATCGGATTTCGGGATCGGTGCTGTGCTTGCGCACAAAGTTGGCTCCCATGATCGCCCTATTGCCTTTGCGTCCAAATTGCTCTCGTCTGCGCAACGAAATTATTCACAGATAGAGAAAGAAGCTTTGGCTCTCGTGTTTGGTGTTACTAAGTTCCATGATTTCTTGTATGGTCGTCACTTTACCATCATCACAGACCACAAACCTTTGACATCGCTTTTTCATCCGAACAAGCCTGTACCTCCACGTACAGCGCAGAAATTCATTCGCTGGTCTATTTTCCTCTCGCAGTACCGCTACGATATCTTGTATCGGTCCACTGCTAAGCACGGAAACGCCGATGCGTTGTCCCGTTTGCCTGTTGCTGAGGATAAAGCATTCGATTCTTCCGAACTTGCTTGCATGTTCATTGATTCGGAAACCGATGAAGTGGTCGAATCGTTTCCGATTGATTTTCGTCGTGTCGCTACAGCCACAGCTGCTGACCCTGTCCTTGCTACTGTTTTACGTTTTGTTGCTACGCAATGGCCTTTGTCAACGTCTCGGATCGCGGATCCGTTGGTTCGCCGATTTTTTGCTCACAAGGAGAGACTTTTTGTTCGACGTGGTGTTTTGTTGTTGCGTTCTGATAATGATCAGTCCAGAGTCGTGGTCCCACGTTCGTTACAGTCCTCTGTTTTACGGCTTCTTCATCAAGGACATTGGGGTATAGTGCGAACGAAACAACTTGCTCGTCAGCACTGTACTTGGTTCGGAATCGATGCTGCGATTACGAATATGTGTTCTTCGTGCCCGGCGTGTGCCGAACAACAGTCCGCACCGCCGCGGACAGTCTTTGCGTGGCCAAAAGCCACTTCCCCTTGGCAACGCTTGCACATTGATTTTGCTGGTCCATTCTGGAATGCTCGATGGTTGGTTCTGGTCGACGCCTTCAGTAATTTTCCTTTTGTTGTCCGGATGTCTTCCACGACGTCCTCCGCCACCATCCAAGCGTTGTCTGCTATCTTTTGCATTGAAGGTCTTCCGCAGACTATTGTTTCCGACAATGGCCCACAATTCATGTCCGCAGAATTTCAGTCATTCTGCCAGGCCAATGGTATTCAACATCTGACATCCGCGCCGTTTTCGCCTCAGTCCAACGGTGCCGCTGAACGATTGGTCCGGACTTTCAAGTCACAGATGTTGAAATTGAAAGAGTCGCATTCTCGGGAGGACGCATTGTTGCTCTTTTTGTCTTCGTATCGCTCTCAGCCCCGAGATGGTCGCTCGCCGGCTGAGTTGCTCCACGGTCGTCCTCATCGCACCTTGATGTCTTTGCTGCATCCGCCGCATCAGCGGCAGACTCCTGCTTTTGCTCCAGGCGACGTTGTATTATATCGCAACTATCGAGGTTCACGGCGTTGGCTCGCAGGGCGCATTCTTCGCTGCCTCGGCCGCGCGATGTATTTGGTTTTGGGGGCCTCTGGTGAGGTGCGTCGGCATCTCAATCAGCTGCGCCTCTGTCGTCGCTCGGGTTCTGCCGCTCCCCGTCTGCTTTCAGCGACGGTGCCGTCCGGTCAGCGCCCTGGGGACCCATCTACTGGCTCGCCTCATCCCCAGGTGTTACCGACGATGCCTTCCATTTTGCCCCATGGCGACGCGCCGCCGCCGCCGCAGCAGCAGCAGCAGCAGCAGCCGCCGCCGCCGCCGACCGCATTCGACGCTTCGTTGCAGCCGCCAAGCGCCTCCCAGGGTCACGCGCCGCCGATCGCTTCCCGTGACCAGCTGTCCTCCGCCAGGGAACTCCCGACCGCTCCGGACCACATGACGTCATCGCGCGTCGGCTACCCCGACGCAATGGAGGTCGACACTTCGGCCCCTCATGTTTCTTTACGGGCGCATACACCGCATGTTGACGTGCACCCTGGACTAGTTTTGCAGGCGTTTCCTAGCTCCCCTCGGACCGGATGGCCGGGTGCGGGTGGCACAGCCTCGCCTGTTGTTAGGCTCCCCACCTCATCGCATACGTCAACATGTGGTCCTCCCCACGGCGGGCGGAAGCCTTATTACACGACCGTTCGCCGATTTGCGGGGGAGGAATGTGGTGTCACCGCCAGACACCACACTTGCTAGGTGGTAGTTTAAATCGGCCGCGGTCCATGTAGTACAGGTCGGACCCGCGTGTCGCCACTGTGATCGCAGACCTAGCGCCACCACCAAGGCAGGTCTCGTGATACGAGAGTGGACTCGCCCCCAGTTGTACGAGAACCAAGCTACCGCCCAGTTGTACGCGAACCTAGCTATCGCCCAGTTGTACGAAGCCTTTCTCTCTCATTAGCCGAGAGACAGAATAGCCATCAGAAGTTAATGGCTACGAACTAACAAGGAGCCATTTGTATCAGTGCCTATAGCTTACGAGTATTCAAGAGAGATGTATTCCAAGGAATCAATAAAAGTTAAGTAAAAAGCATCTACATACTTTTCTTCTTATTCATTCATAAGTTCTCATGTTCCAGACTTCACGCCCGTCTGCATTAGTCTAGCGTGCCTTTCTTTTGGCTACTACCGTGTGGCGTAACAGTCTTGTTACGTCACTACACAAAACATATTTGGTGTAAAAGCGGTCAGTACAGACAGGTATGGATATCATTTACTATAAAAGCAGAATAAGACATGACACACGATTACTGAGGAATCATGAGGAAACTAAATGCTTCCTGTCATACTCACATTTCGTCGGCGTGAGTGGCCGAGCGGTTCTAGGCGGTACAGCCTGGAACCGCGCGACCGCTACGGTCGTAGGTTCGAATCCTGCCTCGGGCATGGATGTGTGTGATAACAGGCCGGCCGAAGTGGCTGTGCGGTTAAAGGCGCTGCAGTCTGGAACTGCAGGACCGCTACGGTCGCAGGTTCGAATCCTGCCTCGGGCATGGATGTTTGTGATGTCCTTAGGTTAGTTAGGTTTAACTAGTTCTAAGTTCTAGGGGACTGATGACCGCAGCAGTTGAGTCCCATAGTGCTCAGAGCCATTTGAATCATTTGTCCTTAGGTTAGTTAGGTTTAAGTAGTTCTAAGTTCTAGGGGACTGATGACCTCAGAAGTTAAGTCTCATAGTGCTCACAGTCATTTGAATTTGAACCTGTGGAAGGGTCGAATTAAACGGCTCGTAACACAAAAAAAAAAAAAAAAAAAAAAAAAAAAAAAAAAAAAAAAAAAAAAAAAAAAAAAACAGGAATTTACCAGAGAACTGCAATTCTATTACTTGTGACGAGATTTCAATTAAAATAATCAGTCGTAATCGCAAATGATGTTTCATTTATTTTCTGCTGACTGGTTTGTCGTAATAGATCATCTTCAGACCAGAAGGTGACACTGAAATGTTATAAAGTTTCTATGACAAAGGTCAGGAACTACGCAAAAACGCATTTAAAATTAAGTTACCAAATTAGCATACGAAATTATTACGCCCATTGGTGACCAGCTTAGACGATGGGCAGCGCTACGGTTTATGCCGGAGGCAGCAATCGCCAGAGTCTGGCTAGAATGCGAATTCTACCAATTATAAAGGAGAAGCTCAGCCAATCATTCCACGCGTGATCAGTGTAGAAACCAATGAGAATTAAAGTACGACAAATAACGTATGTATAACATGAAACACAGTATATTTCGAATTTGAAACGATAAAAATCAGTCATAATTTACACACGAATTTCAAAAACATTTATAATTATTAAAAAGGCAAAATTAAAAAACCGTTATAACGGGTAGAATAACATGTACTGCCACCCATGGGTAGTGCATAAGACTAATCGAGCTTACGTGTCTTGTAAAACAATACAAGCAATTTAAACATCGATGCACAGATGGGCAAAACCTCTTTTACAACTCGCAGCATTTGTAGGCTACTCAGCAGTTGACCTGACTGGTGCCTCCCGACATACACACAGCTCTGCCCATCGTCTACACAGGTCACTGTAGGGTACTCTACTTTTGAAACTTTAATGTACACTGCCGGAAAAAAGTACAACTTTTTAGAGGTATTCAATTCACTCAAGATTTATATTTGCAAAATTGCTTATGGAGTACATGAAATGATTAAATTTACAGATCAATACCTCAAGCGGATCTGAGGTACCAGGTATCGACCATGCTCAAACATCCACATTAGTATGTGGTGTAGCCTGCGCGAGCACCGAGCGAGGTGCCACAGTGGTTACCACACTGGACTCGCATTCGGGAGGCCAATGGTTCAACCCCGCATCCGGCTATCCTGATTTAGGTTTTCCGTGATTTCCCTAAATCGCTTCAGACAAATGCCAGGATGGTTTCTCTGAAAGGGCAAGGCCGACTTCCAGCCCCATCGTTCCCTAATCCGACAGGACTGGTGACCTCGCTGTTCGGTTCCCTCCCTGAAATCATCCACCATCAGCACCACCTCCTCCTCCTCCTCCTCGAGCGCAAAGCAGACACTGAATCTGGCATCCATAGATTGTATAGAAGACGAGAGAAGTCCTGGGATACGTTATGCAAGACTGCTCTGTCTGTTCACATATTGCTGTGACAGTGGTTTACTGATAATTGTCATGAAAGCCCCAGAAGTAGCTGTAGTAAGGTAATATATACCCTACTGGCCATTAAAATTGCTACACCAAAGAGAAATGCAGATGATAAACGGGTATTCATTGGACAAATATATTATACTAGAACGGACACATATATTATACTAGAACTGACATGTGATTACATTTTCACGCAATTTGGGTGCATAGATCCTGAGAAATCAGTCCCCGGAACAACTACCTCTGGTCGTAATAACGGCCTTGATACGCCTGGGCATTGAGTCAAACAGAGATTGGATTGCGTGTACAGGTACAGCTGCACATGCAGCTTCAACACGTGAAACACGTATGTTATGTGGCGGCGATGGCGAGGCATTGCAGAGTCTCTGACCAGAGAGCCATTTATCGTGGCTAGTCTGCGCTTGACCGCGCGAGAGTTGCGAGCGGTACTCTGTCAGTAGTAGTCGTGCAGTACAGTTGCAAGCAGTAGGCAGTGGGCAGTCTGTCAGTAGCAGTAGGGCAGGGCAGTATGTCGGTAGTAGCAGCCTAGTGCAGTTGTGTGTGAGGAATCGGCAGGCGTCGACATGGCACTCTGGTCAAGATTCAGGATGAGGTATATTATTTTTAAATGCGCTCAGCTAATAATGTAAATTAACTGTAACTAATTTGTGCAACAATCGCCCCAATAATAATTATGGTTTTCAAAGCAATTTTTTTACAAAGAATTCCTTAATGAAACAAATATTCCCTTGATATTCCTTAAAGAAAAGCTTCCCTTAAATTCAAAATTTTTGCAATCAATTTCCTCCAAGCTATGGCAAAAATAAATAAGAGCAGATACAGCTTTACTAAGGTAAGAATTTCAGTTTAATTAATGAACAGGGCCTAAGATCGACATTTAGATCTGTTTGTGTTTTCATTGTCACTGAGATTTTATTATCACTGAATTGACTTTATTTTTTTGTGAGGAACTTATACTTGGGTCAGATTGCTAATTTTTGTTTAATTGTCATTGTCATTGAATTTATTTGCTGGGAGGTTACACTTGGCGACACCCAGTCCAGGATCGTATTTCGTTGAGAGTCTTTTGAAAAACAGTCAGATATCTGCTCTTATTTGCTTAGATATAATTAGAATTTGGCGCAACGCTTTTACTAATCTGGTGACTTTCTTTCTACAGGTCAACGGCAATTCGTTGCTCTGTTGTATTTGTGTGTTGTTTTTGCACTGTGCTTATTTGTTTTGTGAATAATTGTGACTATTGCAAAAATGCCGCGAAAGACTGTGAATAGTGTATCGCGAGGTATTATGAATGAAATTACCGACTCAAACAACTTTACCGATAGGACTTGTGACACGCAGTGTCATGATGACAATCCTGCCTTCACTGAGAATCAGTGCATTCCAACTGCTAATGATGATATTTATCTTAATAATGAACAAGCGAACTCAATTGTCTCCGGTGTTAATTTGACGACAATTGATGATGCGGGGAGCACTATTGTAATGAGCGCTGCCCAGCTTAACACACCCGTTTTAGAAAATTCAAATAATGTACAGACAAATTTTTCTAGTGAAAATGAACAGTGTACTGAAAGTACGACGGATCTATTTAATTCCGAAATAGTGTCTGACAGTGTACATCCGACTGATAAAACTTTTTGTAAATTACAGAATGACCAAATGGTCACACAAAACGAGACAATTCCAGATCCACCATTAATTAGCACAGAGAAAATAAATGTTAATTTTGTGTCGGATCCAATTCTGGCATTGTTGCTACAAAGTATCAAAAGACTTGAAGAAAGTTTCAATCTGACGAACGAAAAACAAGACAACCTTAACGAACGGAATAAACAAGTTAGTGAACAGAGTACAGCTGTTACCGTGCAATGTCATGACATTAAAGAACCATTACGTGTGAATACTAAGGCTTGTGCTAAAAACAGTAATAAAGAAGTTGGCACTGTTGCACAAGAATTAAGTAGTACACGTGTAGGCACAACAGAATCACACAAAGACGAAATTAATGCAGTCACTGAACAATGCCCTAAAAACGCAGTACAGATACGCGACGAATTTAATTTAGAGTCACTGGAAGTTTCACACACTCCGAATACGGAAGTCAATAATAAAAGTGAACGACATAACAACCAAAATGTCGAAAGTTTTAAAGTAACAGAATTAAAAACTATTTCAGTCACCAACACGTCACAGAATCCGCCACGTTGCGAGCATTTATCAGAGTCACGCAGCGCGTATAATGTGTGCAATTTACAAAGACTACGCGACTTAAAATCTGAAAAGCTACGTAACTTGAAGTACGAAATGACACAGACAAACAAATTCTCACACAAACCCGAACGTGTTCTCAAATTCAGTGACGAGAACGTAGATTATGAGCAATTTTTATCCGCAAGAAAATGTAAAGAATTTAATAAGGACAGAACACAGGTACACACTTTGAGCTGTATACGACAATTTGTTTTTATGCTTTCACCGCTGTTACCTGTAATGGAGAAACTAGCTTTGAACCTGAGGCGACAATTTGCTATTGTATTTTCATCAACATTACCTATTATGCAGAAACTGGAATTAGCAAGAATACAGCGATTTACTTTTGGAATTTTACCGCTATTGCTTGCAACGCAAAAGCTAAAATTTATTTGCAGTGCGTGAATGACCTCAGGGGATTCATTACGCTTTAATGAACATGTGCCGTAGCGTGCATAGGGCCCCGAGCTGTAGTAGTGCTATTTCATCTTTAGTTTTCTGCACTGCTGCCTTCTCTTCTACTATCCTTTATATCTATCAATACAGCTCTTTAACTATTGCTCTATGTAGAATTAAGAAAAATGACTAAAGAAAACCCGATATGACCAATTTTTTACGGAATGTGACAATTTTCATTAGGCACTCCAGAACTACCACGAAAACTTTAGTAACAGATAAAATTGTAATCATCAGTATGTACAAAGTTTTGAGCAGTCGGAACCACATTTTTGTAACAATAGATGTTTTTCACCACAACAGCATGAAAGTCAGCCGCTTAGCATACCTAACCAACAATGCAGTCTACAAGGTCAACCAAACTTTAATGTTTCGCCGCGTGCACGTATAGTCCCAGATCCAACAAATAGTAACGCACGGCAGCAAAGGAAACAACTACGTACAGAAAACTCAGTATTTCAATTCCTATCGCGATGCACCGTATAGAAATGACTACTACGACAGACGTAAAAATAATGAACACAATTTTCAGCGTACATTTCATAACGGTCTATCTCATCAGCAGCAAGAACATTAGCAACAACAAATAATCATGAATGAACCAGGCAATAGGTGTCATCTATAGCGTAACACGTCAGTAAGAAATAACAGAGCAGTTCAAATAGTCGAAATGCCACAGCATCCTCCCGTAAATAATAGCACGTACGACAGATTTTGACCAGACACAGTACAGGTTGTATATTCCAGTAACGTAAGCAATAATTTAGACACGCAGAATCTTGTTCACGAAAATGTTATTAATTTTGACGCCATCCGACACACGTTTGCATTAAAGACAGAATTACGACGTACGTAGACGATATTCTTATTGCAGAAGCTAACTGGTCTGAACACAATGTGATTTTAGAACAACTGTTACAAACTTTTCATGCACAAGGACTCACAGTTAACCTCAGTAAATCGCACTTTGGCAAAACTTCTATAAAATTTCTTGGACACGTAATTTCAGCAGAAGGCATTGCACCTGACCCGGAAAAACTTCAAGCTATACGTGACATTACTATTCCTACAACGAAGAAGCAATTACGCAGTTTTTTGGGCTTAATTAACTTTTTTCGTAAATTTATTCATCACTCTGCTTTAGACACACCCAGATTGTGCCAATTAACAGGTAAAAACAGTATTAGGGATAAGCATGCACATTCTGAATTTGTGAACCTGAAACATGCTTTGTTGAATGCTCCACTTTTATCGCACCCAGATCTTACCAGAAATTTTTCCATTGCCACTGACAGTTCCAACACCGCTTTAGGCGTACACATTTTCCAGGAAAATGAAGAAGAAGGTTCAATAGTAATTAAAAACATCGCATTTGCAAGTCGCATTCTGTCGCCTGCTGAACGAAATTATTCCGTTACAGAACTGGAAACATTATGAGTTGTATGGGCTTTCACAAGATTTAGGCACTTTCTTTATGGCAGACATACCACCGTTTACACAGACCACAGAGCGATACAATTTTTATTTTCGGCTAAATTCACTCACGACAGATTAAGCAGATGGAATCTTTATTTACAGGAATTTAATTTTACAACAGTTCACATTCCCGGCACACAAAATGTTATAGCAGACGCACTATCGCGTTCTCTGAGCGACAATCAGCAAGACGTAGCAACCAAATTCTGCAAAGCAAATTTCAGTGTCATGTACATTCAACAAGTTGCATTTGAAAATTTTATTTCGTCGTCATTACAGGACATAGCACAAGAACAAAATAAAGACAACGTGTGGAAAGAAATTAAACACCTTTGGCAAGATAGGAATAATGTTACGATTAGAAACCATTACACTGTACGCAATGACATTCTGTTTCGCCGCTCTCATCCTAACAGCAACAACTGGTTATTATGCATTCCTGACGAACTGGTTAACAAATTAATCTGGTACACTCATTTAAGTTACGCACATTACGGAGCAAGAAAATGTTTTCTTATACTGAGACAGAACTGTTATTTTACCAACATGGAGAAACGTGTACGACGAGTTTTAGCGTCTTGTAAAATTTGCCAGAAAGCTAAGTCAGACACCACTTCACATATTCCTCCATTATATCCCATTATACCTGTTAAATTAAGACACATGGCCGCTGTAGACATTTTTGGTCCGATTCCGAGAACTAACAGAGGTTTTTGCTACATATTTGTCGCTGTTGAGCTCACTTCAAAATTTGTTACCTTCACTCCGTTACGCAAAGCTACTGCTAAAACTGTTTCGAAAGCATTTGTAAAACATTTTCTATTTCATGTAGGGCATGTGATGAAAGTAATTTCTGACAATGGATCACAATTTCGTTCTGCTATATGGACACGTATGTTACGAGCTAGAAACATTTCTCCGAATTTATATATCCAAGTACCATGCTTCTTCGAACCCCTGTGAAAGATTAATGAAAGAAATTGGTAAACTGTGTAGAATATACTGCCACAAAAAACATATTGATTGGGACACACACATATTCTCATTCCAAGATGTAATTAATTCCATTCCAAATGAATCCACTATGCTATCTCCGTCTGTTATACTGAAAAACGTTGAACCACGAAACAAAATTAAAGAATTAGTAAACTTCCCTAAATGTCGTCGCCTACGTCACCATGAAATAATTAACATTGCGCTGAACAACATCAAACGTGCCGCAGAGCGCCGGAGAAGACAGCAAAAACAGGTTTGTACACGCCGCGACTTTCACGTTGGACAGAAGATATTAGTACGTACACACTATTTATCCAGCAAATTAAAAGGTAAGTGCAGTAAATTTGAACTTCTATACGCAGGTCCATATCGGATTCGCAGCATCCCTCATGCCAATGTGGTACACGTCGAAACTTTGAGAACCAGAAAATCGAAAGTCAACCACCATTGGCCAAATATTAAACCCTTTATTGAATGAAGACACTTTATGATTCAACACACTATGATGCCATTTACGAATTTTTTTATGATCACTTATGCAATTATATTCACATGACTAATTATTGATGACTATCGTATTTTTTCTTGGCAAGTGCCCGGCAGGGTAAGGTTAGCAGGTCGCTCTTCTTGTCGTTACACATCAGACCGTGCACATTTTCCATTTTTTTTGTGTGTATGATTGTATTCCAGTTTTGTTTGTATGCACTGTGAAATAGTTAAGGTATAACACACCAGTTGATTTTGACATTCTTTTTGCCCTCTGACATCTCAAGATCGTGACTGTTTTACATTTTTGCTGCTGCATTGTATTATTCTGTGTAAATTTTTGCATCTGAACACTGTCAATGTCTTTGACATATTACGTTTTGTCATGTTATGCTGTATACTTAATTATGTTACCATAAACCAGTCATTATTTAATGGGTATATGATTTAAATGCGAGGCGTTAATCTCTGTTCATCAATTTCAGAAAGAAATGATGCGTGTAAGAAATAAATTCAACAGAAATGGGAATTTCACCTACGAAATAAACGAAAGAAGATGCAATACGTTTATGAGGAAGAGTAAATGGATCAGGATTAACAAGCATTAACAAGAATATACTATACTCATCGTAGAATAGCAGTCTTAACTAATTTTTTCTTTCAGAATACAAGGTGATTGATGCAAGCTGTCAGACAGAACTACACATCTTAGTTTTAAGTGATGAAATATGCTAAAGATAAGGAATAGTTGTGTAATGAGTAATGAAGTAATTTTTTTTTTTTTTTTTGCAGATGATAATGAATGCTGATGAATAATGATGAAGAATATGCTATGAATAATGAAGTTTTTCTTTACAGGTGATGATGATAATGGATAATGAAGTTTTCTTTGCAGATGAGGATAATGTTGAAGTTATATTTAGGCTATGTAGTTATTTAAGTATTTGTTGCAGTTCGTTTTGACAGCAAGTGTTATATTGCACAGTATAATGACTGAAGGTTTTGGAAAGGACAGCTATGGAACACATTTTTATACACATTTCACTACCTGTTAATTCGAAGTTCACTACTTTTCAGCATAAAATGCATTTCTCTTTTCAGGTTAATAATCCATTTTTATATATATTTTTTGCAGGAGAAATTATTTATGAGATTAATGTGCTATAAGCAGTTGTTCATTAAATCTATGAATGTGGTTACATATACTCTACTTGTTTCATAATCTTGCCACAGCTGACTTATGACGAATGACGTTACACATTTTTCATTTATACCAATAACCCAGAAGCAAATTCTTCTCTCTTGCTTTCCCCTATGATTACCCTAAGCAATGCATTGCTAACAAAAAAATGTATTACCAGTCCCAAATAATGTTACTAGTTTAAGAGAATTCTGAATAATACTGATCAGCTCTGAATAGTGTGTCACTTCAGTAATGACTTCTTAATGATACAAAAAAATAAAAATAAAATAATGCTTTGTAACTGGCTAATAACTGCCACTGTTTATTGTAATGAGACTACTTATAATGCCCATGATTATTAATGCTATGATTGTAATTAACTGATTTTTAATAATGACTTCTTAATGATCTGAATAATACTGAATGATGAACAATGTTTTATTCTATTCAATACTTGCTGGCCAATGAGTGCCATTAATTAATATAACTAAATGAATTATGACTTTTCATATTTTGCTAACTGGCCACTGAGTGCCAATAATTAATGTCACTAAAAGAATTATGTTATTAATTATGCCATTTATTAGCTCCTGGTTTCAATGATGTTTTTTCATGTTTTGGTACCTGGCCAATGAGTGCCAATAATTTGTATCACTCAATGTATTATGTAAATGCTAGGCCAATAATTGACTCTCCTTTTCAATTAAGACTTCTGATGAACAATATTCTGTCATACTAAATATGCTTTGTAACTGGCCAAGGACTGCCACTGTTTATTGTAATACGATTACCCATGATGCCAATAATTTAATTTTATGAACATTATTCTGTAATACTACATACTTGGTACAGAAATGTTCAATAACTGGGCTATGAATGCCGCAAACTACTAATGAAGAATGGTATGTGACTTAATGTCCTTCACCTTATGAGCTAACTACCCTGAATTACTGCAATGTCCATTTGTCCTGTCTATCCTAGTGATCATGGAGCACTATCTTTGGTTTTGCACTAATTCTACGTTGGTGTGCCTTGTAAGAGCGTGGTGTTGACACGACATGCTGTCCACCACCGTGAGCGATGAAGACGTTATTATGGTCCCACTGTTTGGTGTACCTAATGTACTGCCAAAATGAAAACATGGTATATTACTACGACAGTTCAGTGTCTTGGCTATGCTGATAAATTCTGATGGGAAAAGAACTTCAAATTGTGTCACCTGGTGTTGAACTTCTGTGGAAAGATATGGACGTTCAGAACAGCTGTGTGCAATCTAAAGTGCTACAACCATGATGCAATCCTTCCCTTTTCTATCCTAATAGTGAAAATCATTTTTTTGCTAACATCATTTATGTTCATGGGCTATACATTTTTTCGATTTGCTGAACTCCAATGCGAGTACACTTATGTCACTTGTCGACATGATTTTTTTTTGCCATTATGTTTATTTGTTGTGAAAATGCTAAAGACACTTTTTCGATTTATTCTGAAGTACAGTATATGTGCACTCTTGTCTTTTATATTGTATATACATTTTTATTTTGAAGATATGTTCTGAACTACAGTGCATGTGCACTTATGTTATGTGTTAATATGTTTTCTACTGAACTTCAGTGCCTGTGCACTTTTCTCATTTGTCAATATGATTTGTACTCTTTCTGTATGTTCAATACTTCAGTCATTTGTTACTCATTGTATATACATTTCGTCATTTGCTGATATGTTCTGAACTGCAGTGCATGTGCACTCATGTCACTTCTCAACATGATTTTTTGCCATTCTGTTTATTTGTTCTGAAAATGCTAAAGAATTTTTTCAGTGCGTGTGCACTTTGGTATCTGTCAAATAATTTGTATATACAGTTTTCTGATTTGCTACTATGTTTTGTACTCACATTTTGTCTTCGACTGAAATGTTTTGTACTCGGTGCATGTGCCCAACATTTAATTCATGTATCTAAATATTCTGTAAATTGTACAAGTTCATTAATTAAAGAAAAAATTTGCCGCGCTTGGCAAGTCCAAATGACTCACCATCGCTGCCAAATTTTTGCCCCCCCCCCCCCCCCCCCAGTGGAGGGTTATGAAACACGTATGTTGTGTGGCGGCGATGGCGAGGCATTGCAGAGTCTCTGACCAGAGAGCCATTTATCGTGGCTAGTCTGCGCTTGACCGCGCGAGAGTTGCGAGCGGTACTCTGTCAGTAGTAGTCGTGCAGTACAGTTGCAAGCAGTAGTCAGTGGGCAGTCTGTCAGTAGCAGGAGGGCAGGGCAGTAAGTCGGTAGTAGCAGCCTAGTGCAGTTGTGTGTGAGGAATCGGCGGGCGTCGACATGGCACTCTGGTCAAGATTCAGGATGAGGTATATTATTTTTAAATGCGCTCAGCTAATAATGTAAATTAACTGTAACTAATTTGTGCAACAATCGCCCCAATAATAATTTTGATTTCAAAGCAATATTTTTAACAAAAGAACTATTTAATTGAACGAACGATTTCCTTCCATTTCCTTTAAAGAAAATTTTCAGTTAAATTTAAAAAAAAAAAAAAAAATTCTTGCGATGCAGTTCCTCCAAGCCGTGGCCAACAATAAGAGCAGAAATTTGACATGCAGTTTCGAATGAGGTAAGAAATTAATTATGATCTTTTTTCCACAGGGCCAATGACGGATATTTCGGTTTAATTGCGTTTACATTGTCACTGAAGTCTCATTAGCATTGAATTGTTTTTCATTATTTTCGTGACAGCTTACACCTTGAGTCAGATTGCGATTCTCATTTTTATTGTCATTAAATTTATTTGCTGGGAGCTTACGTTAGGTTGTATTCTTGTTAACATTCAACTATTGTGTTTCAAAAATTACTCTGGGAGGTTACACTTAGCAAAATGTCCATTAGCATTTAAAATAAAATATCTTTTAAATTTTTTGTGGGGAGGTTACACACGATACTACAGTTCATCAAGAGTAGTGACTGGCGTTTTGTGACGAGCCAGTTGCTCGGCCACCATGGACCAGACGTTTTCAGTTGGTGAGAGATGTGGAGAATGTGCTGGCCAGGGCAGCAGTCGAACATTTTCTGTATCTAGAACGGCCCGTACAGGATCTGCAACATGAGGTCGTGCATTATCCTGCTGAAATGTAGGGTTTCGCAGGGATCGAATGAAGGGTAGAGCCACGGGTCGTAACACATCTGAAATGTACGGTCACATCGATGTCGCCAAACACGGATGCGACAATCATGAAGCTGTAAACAGAAACTGGATTCATAAAAAAAATGACGTTTTGCCATTCGTGCACCCAGGTTCGTCGTTGAGTATACCATCGCAGGCGCTCCTGTCTGTGATGCAGCGTCAAGGGTAACCGCAGCCATGGTCTCCGAGCTGATAGTCCATGTCGCTGCAAGCGTCGTTGAACTGTTCGTGCAAATGGTTGTAGTCTTGCAAACGTCCCCATCTGTTGCCTCAAGGATCGAGACGTGGCTGCACGATCCGTTACAGCCATGCAGATAAGATGCCTGTCATCTCGACTGCTAGTCATACGATGCCGTTGGGATCCAGCACGGCGTTCCGTATTACCCTCCTGAACCTACCCATTCCATATTCTGTCATTGGATCTCGACCAACGCGAGCAGCAATATCGCGATACGATAAACCGCAATAGCGATAGGCTACAATCCGACCTTTATCAAAGACGGAAACATGATGGTACGCATTTCTCCTCCTTACACGAGGCATCACAACAACGTTTCACCAGGCAACGCCGGTCAACTGCTGTTTGTGTATGAGAAATCGATTGGAAACTTTCCTCATGTCAGCACGTTGTATGTGTCGCCACCGGCGCCAACCTTGTGTGAATGCTCTGAAAAGCTAATCATTTGCATATCACAGCATCTTCTTTCTGTATGTTAAATTTCGCTTCTGTAGCACATAATCTTCGTGGTGTAGCAACTTTAATGGTCAGTAGTGTAGATCGCTACTACTCCTAACATGTTTAAAAAATTATTTGCTTGTAACAGGAACTATAACTAAATGCTTCACCAGGTCACATGTAAAAACGATAATCATGACATTAATATTATGAATTTAGGAGAGATTGGTTTGACTGTACTACGACACGTGTAACTTAGAAGCAGATATCCTTGGTGTAGTGAAACAGCTGAAATCACTTAGTAAAGGCAAGACTGTATACCAGTTAAGTTCCTTTCAGAGTATGTTTATACAGTAGTTCGATACGTAGCACTCATGTACAACCGCTCGCTCGTCGAAAGATGCGTACTTAAATTCTGGGAAGTTGCACAAGTGACACCAATTCCCAAGAATGGAAATGGGAATAATCCGTTGAGTTACAGACCCACATCACTAATCTCGATTTGCAGTAGGATTTTGAAATGTATTCTGCATTCGAACGTTATAAATTACCTCGCAGAAAACAATTTATTGACGTCGTTCTTGTTAAACGCAACTAGCTCTTTTTACCACGGAGTAATGAGTGAAATCGCCAGGGAGTGATATCTTGTTTTTAGGTTTCCAGAAGGCTTCTGACAGCGTTCCCCAGAAGCGACTTCTAATCAAATTGCATGTCTATGGAGCATCGTCTCAGTTGTGCTTTTGGTTTCGTAATTTCCTGCCAGAAAGATCAAAAGTCGTAGTAATTGACGGAAAGCCATAGAGTAAAAAGAAAGTAGGCTGTGGCGTTCCCTAAGGCGTTCCTTACCTGCATAAACGGTTTAGGAGACAATCTGAGTATCCATCTTAGTTTGTTTGCAGATAGGTGCAGTCATTTACTGTCTTGCAGAGACATCAGATAAGCAAACCAAGTTACAAAACGATTTAGAAAAGACATGTGTACGCTGAAGTTGACTTGTAATGAAAAGTATAAAGTCATCCACATGAGTACTAGAAAGGAATCCACTAAATTTCGGTTAAGCGATAATCATACAAAGGCGAAGGCTGTAAATTTCAACTACATATTTAGGGGTTACAATTACGAATAACTTACATTGGAACAACCACAGAGATAATGTTGTGAGGAAAACAAACCAGAGACTGGAATTTATTGCTTAGAAAATGCACATGTCTACAAAAGAGACGGCCTACACTGCGCTTGTCCGTCCTATTCTGGAACAGGCTATTGCTGAGCGGTATGCGATCCGAATCAGATAGGATTGACGGAGGACACTGAAAAAGCTCAAAGAAGGGCAGCTCGTTTTGTATTATCGCAAAATAGGGGAGAGAGTGCCACAGGTATGATAAGCGAATTGGGGTGGCAGTCATAAAAGCAAAGGGTTTTTTTGTGGCAGGATCTTCTCATGAAATTTCAGTCACCAATTTTCTCGTCAGAGTACGAAAATATATTGTTGGCGCCCATCTACGTAGGTAGAAATGATCATCATAATAAAATAGGAGAAATCAGAGCTCTCACGGAGATATTTATGTGTTCGTTTTTCCTATGCGCTTTTGATTAGTGGAACGGTAGAGAAATAGCTCCAAGGCGTTTCTATGAGTCCTCTTCAACGCACTTAATTTTCCGTTGCAGAGTAATCATGTAAATGTATATGTAATAGTAATACGACAGTCTGTTTAACTGTTGCAATCAGCACTTGATCTCAGCTATAAATGACAAAAACTATAACTGACAGCTCCATTTCACACAGATCGTAATGACAGAAACTTGGATCCCTGCCCTTCGTCACGTGACTTAGATTTTGGTTTCACACATCAATACGGCGGGGAGAGGAGCGTGTGCGGTGTACTTACCTATTGTCATAGTTTCTGCTTCCCCGCGCCACTGCAAAGACGCACGTGATCCCAGCACGTGATTCCTGGGTCAGGAATATCGATAATGACACAGTATTTTTGCTTCAGCAGATACTTTGTCTACTGAAAGCTGACGGAATAAAAGAAGCATGGTTAAAGTTAGGTTGGGGTACGTTCACTACCATTCAGACAGCCAATTTTCACATACATATACAAATCAACACAAGTAATACTAAATAGTATCAGTTTTCAATGTTTCAGTGTCCGCAGCTCGTGGGCTTGCGGTAGCGTTCCCGCTTCCCGCGCACGGGGTCCCGTGTTCGATTCCCGACGGGGTCAGCGATTTTCTCTGCCTCGAGAGGACTGGGTGTTGTGTGTCTATCATCATCATTTCATCACCACTGACTCAGCAAGTTGCCGAAGTAGCGTCAACTGGCGGCCGAACTTCCCCGCATGGGGTCTCCCGGCCAACAATGCCAGTATATTAGTACCCACTTCTCCTACTTTACTCATTTGTTCATACCAGCCATATTGTTGGCATTAAGTATTATTGATGACAGTAAATTTGACTATAGAGACTAGACTGTTAGCCAGACAGCTTTCGGTACTCATGTTCACTCTTAAGAGCCCCTTAGGCGACATCCGCGTCAGTGTGCAGTGACAGCATGCACCTCCTCAGGACTTCCACTACCTACTGACATCGTCTAAGAGCTATTGAGAATGACGTATGTGTCGAAACTTGTCTAGCCAAAACACAGAATGTGTGAGCACTGACTTTAGGTATTTTTTCCTCTACCTTTCTCTGACGCGTCAATACACTTTACATCACTACCTTGTCGTCTGAGTCTGTATTTTCACCTGTGTATATCCTACAATCCAACATATGATTCCAGGATTTCTGTATTCCTATGATGTAATCCAGCACTTATTGAAATTTATTGCAGGCTCCAATTAGTTTTTCTTATTTGCATCCTTACTACCGAGTCCATATTCTCCCGTTTCTTATTATTCCTATTATAAACTTTATTTTAATGTCTAAAATACTATGATACACAAAAAAGAAAGGAAAAACGACGCATCACGAAGGAGTTATGCAAATTGGTCTCAAACTGATATTCAGACAGATATCGACGGAAAATGCACAACTGTAAACTGCGGCGGCCGATAGAGTCTTTGCGAATTTGATACCGTGTTCTCAGTTGGACAGTAATAACGCCAAGCACACAGCCACATGAACAATATACGCAGATGCCCGCATCTCGGAGAGGACGTGCAGTTGGACTCAAAGAATACAGTTCGAGTAATCGGCGAATCGCTCAACATTTGAACAGGAGCGATGCCACTATTGGACAGTGTTGGCAGAAATGGGTGAAGTATGACCGACCACGGCGTCGTGGAAGAAGCGGTCGACCTAGAGAGACGACAGAACGTGAAGACTGAGCAATCGTCAGAGAGGCACTAAGAGCTCCGAATTCATCACGTCATCGTTCCAACGTGCGAGTGGTACTTCAGTGACCACAAGGACCATTGATAGATGGCTCGCAGGAAGGGGATAGCTCACCGCTCCCCTTGCGCTGACTACCGTTCACCTCTGCACACCAGCGAGGGCGTTTGTAATGGTGTTGGCCACATCAGGCCTGGAATCTGGTTGACTAGAGTAGAACTGTCTTTGGTGATGAGTCCCGCTTCGAACTGAGCACCAATAACCGGCGAAGAAGCGGCGCCCCGTTCAGCGTTGGGGCTCCTAGCTGGTTATCGCTCGCCATACGGCCCGACAAACAGGGGTGATGGTTTAGTGTGCAACTTCACATCACAGCATCACCCCTTTCGTTGTCATCAGCCGCCCCTATACAGCACAGCGGTACATCGATGGTATTCTACACCAAATTTTGTTACCCCTCATGGCAAGCCATTCTGGGAGTACTTTTCAACAAGATAATGCCTGTCCTCACATGGTGAGAGTTTCTACTGTTAGTCTTTGCGCTTGCCAAACCCTGTCATGGGCAGAAATGTCACCGAATCTGTCACCAACTCAGGTCGTTTGAAGCAATGTGGGAAACACCATCCAACGTGTTCGGCATTTTGACGATCTAACGCGCCAATTGACATAACTTTATACGATATTCCTCAGGAGGACATCAAAGAACACTACCAATCGATGTCAAGTCGAACAACTGTTCGCATAAGGGCCAGAGGTGGACCAGCATCTTGTTGACTTGTGAAGCTCTTTCTCTTGAACAAAAGCTCTTTTTCTTGAGCAAAACATCAAGTTTATTGAAAATGTAGCAATTTGTTTGCCTATACATGTACATCATTGAAACCTGATAGTCAAAGGAAGACAGGATTCGGTTACGATTGTGGATGGGGCCGTCACCAGATGGTTCAAATGGCTCTGAGTACTATGGGACTTAACATCTGTGGTCATCAGTCCCCTAGAACTTAGAACTACTTAAACCTAACTAACCTAAGGACATCATACACATCCATGCCCGAGGCAGGATTCGAACCTGCAAGCGTAGCGGTCACGCGGTTCCAGACTGAAGCGCCTAGAACCGCACGGCCGCACCGGCCGGCGGGCCGTCATCAGTTACTATTGGTTCACTTTTACAGTTACACACAATTTATTTTAAACTACTAATTCCAGACTCAACAATAAATCAAAACAGCACACGTTATTAATGAAGTAATAAACAAATGTGTAAATAATAGTGTTTTCAGTGAGATACAATTTGGCACATCACCATTAAATACAGATACAGCAGATAATGTATTAAACGCAAGCCACTGAGATCTGGTCAAGAGGTCTTACACGTCAGGAACGGCAATAAATTAAGAACTGTTTAAACTCGCTGCAACTTACAAATTATAGGTATTGAAATATTAATGGCAAGTCTCCACAAACACAGCAGAAGGCATCAGACGCCAGGAATGGCAGTAAGGTTTTAAGGCATACTACTAAAATACAATACCAAATTAGAATTTTAAGGCAAAAGACCACAATCACGGCTGAAGGCCTTACACGCTAGAAACGGCAATAATAAATTAGAAACCTGTTCTAAAACAGCAAATAAAATAGCAAAGGTTAATTAAAAAAACAAGTAACTGATCACCAAACAGGTGAAATAAGATGATGATAAACTCTGTAACACAACCCTTAACATCCACTGAACACTACACTGCTAGATTTATTCCAGATGGTGACCAGAACTATTAACTAGACATATATAACCTTTAATGTAGGCATTACAAGGTATTGTGATAAATAACACAGTAATAAAACACAAGGACCAGTACATATGTTCCTTAAAGGGTACTGAGGCAGATTATAACCGCAGAAGGCGAGGGCTGAAGCAGTGTTACACAGAACTATTGGCCATCAGAACTCGTTTTTGAACGCACGTCTTACAAGAACCAAGGGGCCACAGACGGTGCTCCACGAATCGACCTCTGAGAAGGTCCGGCAACAAATACTTTCGCGAGCTACGAGATGGGCTGCCAAAAGTTGCATTCACTCCACAAGATGGTAACTCAGACTAACGAATGACTAGTGACAATCTTGCTGAAGCCACCTGACGTCCGATAAACCAAATGCAACGATGGAACCATGCGCCATAGCCGGAACTGGCGGTGTGCACTACGTCCCCAGAATAGCGCGCTTAGAGTGCCCGGAACGAGAAAGGAATCACTACCACCAGAGCAGAAGAAGCACCCACCAGCTTGCAACCAAGAAAGCTTACCGGACAGCAGCGGCAAGACGAGGAAACGTACACTGCCGTTACATAGACTAACCCCCAGGGCAGGTAACTTGGACGTTAGCGGCCACCAGGCAAGAAAAATAACCGCTGGTTGAACTTAACATATTGCAACGAGTTGAACCCAGTAAATAGTATCAAGAAGGCGAGGAAAGCGTAATCAGATCCGCCTTCCCCAAGCACTCCACTCGCTGCTCTTCGCCTCGGCACTACTACAGTCAGCAACACGAACCCAAGTCACTGGAGAATCCGAGGTGTCACAATGGTGGAGGCTTCTGTACTTGAATTGAAATGCACTCATCTCAAAGCTTGCTGGATCCAGTTTACGACGAGGTCGTGCACCCTCGTGACCACAGCCCTTCCATCCGGCAATCCATGCGCATCGTCAGCGGTCCCGGCGCATTCTGGCCCTTCGCCGACCTGGCTCCTCCTGAGTCCCCAACCGAACTGGTACACTCACACGACCTGGAAAAAGAACGACGACGCCCCAAAAGATAGGGCAACAGTTACTACATATCGATAACAGCCGCTGCTGCCACTAGCGGACCGGCAACGCTTCCGAAACTGAGTGACGCCAGTCAACACAATAAGAAGACCAACGACCGCAAACATGCCAACTAAACGATACCGTCTGGCCTCTAACAGAGGGCGGAAACCTACAAACAGCACCAGCGCGAGCCGCAGCACGGCTCCACCACATACACCGATTTCCGCCCCATTCCACTAATTCCTATGTGGTACCTCTGTAGGGAAGCAGCCTACTCACGCCGTAGTAAATTCACAGCAGTCTTTCCATTGTGTGCCAGCCTAGTCCGCTGTAACTAGCTCTTACGTCATAAATGTTGCACAATACTTGAAAAAATTAAGCAAATAACCTGAAACGGTTATAGCATGTCAGGAGTAATACAAAATTAATATGTGCTGAATATCAGTTCGATAACTTTAACTACACTCCTGGAAATTGAAATAAGAACACCGTGAATTCATTGTCCCAGGAAGGGGAAACTTTATTGACACATTCCTGGGGTCAGATACATCACATGATCACACTGACAGAACCACAGGCACATAGACACAGGCAACAGAGCATGCACAATGTCGGCACTAGTACAGTGTATATCCACCTTTCGCAGCAATGCAGGCTGCTGTTCTCCCATGGAGACGATCGTAGAGATGCTGGATGTAGTCCTGTGGAACGGCTTGCCATGCCATTTCCACCTGGCGCCTCAGTTGGACCAGCGTTCGTGCTGGACGTGCAGACCGCGTGAGACGACGCTTCATCCAGTCCCAAACATGCTCAATGGGGGACAGATCCGGAGATCTTGCTGGCCAGGGTAGTTGACTTACACCTTCTAGAGCACGTTGGGTGGCACGGGATATATGCGGACGAGCATTGTCCCTTTGGAACAGCAAGTTCCCTTGCCGGTCTAGGAATGGTAGAACGATGGGTTCGATGACGGTTTGGATGTACCGTGCACTATTCAGTGTCCCCTCGACGATCACCAGTGGTGTACGGCCAGTGTAGGAGATCGCTCCCCACACCATGATGCCGGGTGTTGGCCCTGTGTGCCTCGGTCGTATGCAGTCCTGATTGTGGCGCTCACCTGCACGGCGCCAAACACGCATACGACCATCATTGGCACCAAGGCAGAAGCGACTCTCATCGCTGAAGACGACACGTCTCCATTCGTCCCTCCATTCACGCCTGTCGCGACACCACTGGAGGCGGGCTGCACGATGTTGGGGCGTGATCGGAAGACGGCCTAACCGTGTGTGGGACCGTAGCCCAGCTTTATGGAGACGGTTGCGAATGGTCCTCGCCGATACCCCAGGAGCAACAGTGTCCCTAATTTGCTGGGAAGTGGCGGTGCGGTCCCCTACGGCACTGCGTAGGATCCTACAGCCTTGGCGTGCATCCGTGCGTCGCTGCGGTCTGGTCCCAGGTCGACGGGCACGTGCACCTTCCGCCGACCACTGGCGACAACATCGATGTACTGTGGAGACCTCACGCCCCACGTGTTGAGCAATTCGGCGGTACGTCTACCCGGCCTCCCGCATGCCCACTTTACGCCCTCACTCAAAGTCCGTCAACTGCACATACGGTTCACGTCCACACTGTCGCGGCATGCTACCAGTGTTAAAGACTGCGATGGAGCTCCGTATGCCACGGCAAACTGGCTGAGACTGACGGCGGCGGTGCACAAATGCTGCGCAGCTAGCGCCATTCGACGGCCAACACCGCGGTTCCTGGTGTGTCCGCTGTGCCGTGCGTGTGATCATTGCTTGTACAGCCCTCTCGCAGTGTCCGGAGCAAGTATGGTGGGTCTGACACGCCGGTGTCAATGTGTTCTTTTTTCCATTTCCAGGAGTGTATTTTCAAAATTTGGACGTTTTTCTGTAAAAATCATTGGCGCAACAGAAAAGAGCTAGAGACTTAAAAATTTATATTTAGATTCGTTTTTCATAATAATTTAATAGAACCAGTACTTTGGATCTCACAAAATAAGATTTTAGTTGAAACTCATAATTTTCTGGTTTTTGTCTTAAAAATTAAGGAAGCAAGATAGATTAAGTAGGCTAATAAATGAGGCTAGGATGTTTATATTTAAGTAGAATGGAGATCCGCTATAACCATAAAGATGTGAGAAGTTTCATTTGAATAACTATAAAACTATAGCGATAGCGTATCTCCAAAGGGCAAGTTCAGAGCTCGTCTACTGCGTGCTGTATAGTTAAATTAATTCTCTCGCCCAAAATATTTAACTTAGCCACGTCAAACTTTTCTAATGATTACTTACCTGTGTGTTGAATGCACATTTTAATTGAGAGTTTCATCGGTCATCAGCAAAAGAAGCTATGACTTATTCAATAACTTAATGTGGTGCAATACTAGCCCAGCGGCTAGTCGGGAGAGCCGATTTGATCAGGCGTTCCCTTAGCAGTCCGCACCACGGCTTTATACACTCCTGGAAATTGAAATAAGATCACCGTGAATTCATTGTCCCAGGAAGGGGAAACTTTATTGACACATTCCTGGGGTCAGATACATCACATGATCACACTGACAGAACCACAGGCACATAGACACAGGCAACAGAGCATGCACAATGTCGGCACTAGTACAGTGTATATCCACCTTTCGCAGCAATGCAGGCTGCTATTCTCCCATGGAGACGATCGTAGAGATGCTGGATGTAGTCCTGTGGAACGGCTTGCCATGCCATTTCCACCTGGCGCCTCAGTTGGACCAGCGTTCGTGCTGGACGTGCAGACCGCGTGAGACGACGCTTCATCCAGTCCCAAACATGCTCAATGGGGGACAGATCCGGAGATCTTGCTGGCCAGGGTAGTTGACTTACACCTTCTAGAGCACGTTGGGTGGCACGGGATACATGTGGACGTGCATTGTCCTGTTGGAACAGCAAGTTCCCTTGCCAGTCTAGGAATGGTAGAACGATGGGTTCGATGACGGTTTGGATGTACCGTGCACTATTCAGTGTCCCCTCGACGATCACCAGTGGTGTACGGCCAGTGTAGGAGATCGCTCCCCACACCATGATGCCGGGTGTTGGCCCTGTGTGCCTCGGTCGTATGCAGTCCTGATTGTGGCGCTCACCTGCACGGCGCCAAACACGCATACGACCATCATTGGCACCAAGGCAGAAGCGACTCTAATCGCTGAAGACGACACGTCTCCATTCGTCCCTCCTTTCACGCCTGTCGTGTCACCACTGGAGGCGGGCTGCACGATGTTGAGGCGTGATCGGAAGACGGCCTAACGGTGTGCGGGACCGTAGCCCAGCTTCATGGAGACGGTTGCGAATGGTCCTCGCCGATACCCCAAGAGCAACAGCCCTCGCTCAAAGTCCGTCAACTGCACATACGGTTCACGTCCACACTGTCGCGGCATGCTACCAGTGTTAAAGACTGCGATGGAGCTCCGTATGCCACGGCAAACTGGCTGACACTGACGGCGGCGGTGCACAAATGCTGTGCAGCTAGCGCCATTCGACGGCCAACACCGCGGTTCCTGGTGTGTCCGCTGTGCTGTGCGTGTGATCATTGCTTGTACAGCCCTCTCGCAGTGTCCGGAGCAAGTATGGTGGGTCTGACACACCGGTGTCTATGTGTTCTCTTTTCCATTTCCAGGAGTGTATATAAGAACGCTGCGCGAGGAAGGAGGCCTCAGTTCTCTCCAGACGCTGTATAGCACACCATCTGTGTCGGAAGTCGCGTCGCGTCGGTATCATTGCTATAAACAGCCTCGGATGCCGTATTAAGTTACTCGGGATACGCGTAACCATGAAATCATTTTCGAGAGAAGTGTTAATTCTGGGATGACTTTAATGATATATCTTCAGTTTGCGTATGTCGTATTTTCACGTGCGGACAGACATTCTACCATTATTTAGCGTGGCGTTTGATGAACATTATCATCAAATTACGGCGTGCATTCATTTAAATATTTAATTTGGGCAGTTATAGTGGCATCAGCGCCTTAGACTCTGAAGTGCTCTGTTTGTTAGATTGTGTGGATTCTTTTTTTTTTTTTCATCTGTGACTTTCAGAATATAGAGAAAGTTTTTTTTCCACGATCGTTTTTGATTATAAATCCCAGACAATCTCCTAATTCCTCAGAGCTATAAGCTGTAGTTATAAGTGTATTTCTCAGATGAAGTGGGCACTAGGAATTCTAATTACAGGCTTCACGTTCTGCTAATCACTTTCTGGTTGCCAATATTGTAGTTAGAGAGCCAGTGTAGAGAACGGCAAACAACAGCATAAATAATAGGAACTGGTTTTACATTCTACAAACCAAACATTTATATAACAATTAATTCCACCCGCCGCCCCTCATATGGTTAATTGGCCGGGAAGTGTTTCAACATTCAAACATTTATACAACAACAACGTAATTCCACCCGCCGCCCCACACCTCGTTTTAGTTTGTCTTAGTGTGTATTATGGATATGCTTACATGAATCTTTAAAGAAAACAACGATTTAAGAATCTGTGTACTGAGACTCTTTACCAGAGTAGAATTTCCGTAATTCACTCCGAATTTGCATTATTCTTGTGACATGTAAAATATTCTCGAACGTTGTTCAATACGTATATGTCCAGTTGTCTGTCCCATTTTCACACTGCAGATAAAGCTTTGAAATCTCTGTAGAGGTTACTTTTAGTGCTGAGACTAGGACGTTTTAGAGACTAGAAAAATGTTATCAGCGAAACGGAATATCAATGAGAGGAATGCAGTGAAACTACTGTCAGGATATCTATCTTAGGTGCTCAACACGTGAATATGGCTTATATTTTTGTATTGTAGTGTATGTTGTAAAGTAGTGCCAGATTATAGTCTGTTTATTCTGAATGAAACCTTCCTGTTACGTTGAGCTGTGTCGAACGTACGATGAAATTGTAAAAATGAACTCGAAGATTCAGAAACTAATTATGAAAGAAACAATACCCCAGAAGCTGAGAAAGAATTAATTCATATTCATTAGTATTGGCCTCTAGTTTCTTAATGCTTATTCCTTACATTGTCTAAGATCAATTAATTTTCTTAATGCTCTGCAGTCGTGTATAAAACCGGGGCGTAAAACAAGCCCACGATACAGTAGAACATCTCAGTATTGTTAGAATTCTGCAAGAATCTACCACCAGATGACAAAAATTTCGTAGTTCCTTCACCCCTCTCTTAATACAGTTTTATTGGTGAGCTACATGAACTATAGTTCTGCCCACCCGGCTCGAATCTTGTATGTCCTAACTACACTCATCTTTTAATGCGGACTGTATGTTAGCATGGCTTTTAAAAGGGGTCAAATTTTCAGCCCTTGGGTCTGGTATGACACAGCTTTGATATTCTATTGGAGCATGAGCTCTGACGCTTACATTACCCCTACGGCGATCAGCGTTTTAAGGGGCTAGGCAATTAATTGGTTTACAATTTGAACATTGGGACGTCGTACATTCTGTCTAGCCTTATGAAGTGAAAAGTTATTATCAGTTGAAAATGTAGCTATAAATGGGACGGTCGTTACAGCTGAGACAAGTGGTTTTCGATTACACAGGTTTCTTTCGTCTCCTGTTTAACGTGACTGTTAAAACCTCTCAAAATAATCTGATATTTGACAATACTCTCTTTGGATGTAAAGGTTGGCTAGAGAGCACATACACAAGCTCTGGAATCTAAGATATTGTTGTCGCGCTTCGCAGCGCACGGATTAACTAGTGGCAGTTTTGAAGCTGTGTCCGCCAGCAGCGACACAGGATTTGGTAGTGAGTTGATATTTTTTTGTAATTTGCAGCGCGCTTATTAATTTTAAGAAAAGTGTTTGTGTATGTGCGTAGCAGCAGACGGTAATTTTGATAATGATAGGAGTTGAATTCTTAAGGGAAGCCATTGTTAGATTAAGTACTGATTTTTGTCATTGATTTCTTTTGTAATTGCCAGGAAATTGTTTCACTATGTATTTAATTGAGAAGTATTTCAGTCTGTCTCATGAGTTTGATTAATTTGTAATGCCACTGGAGACAGATTTACATACTAAGCGATTGTTCAAAGAGCTTCTAGCGTTTTGTTAATTGAATGAGAAAGAATCGCTTTCAGAATATAGTTTTGGAAAAAAAAGTAATTACGTGTTTGGGTTCTCATTTATCGAGTTTACATTTGACCAAACCCTTTTTCTTGAATTATATGTAATTGTAGTAAGCAGCAACAGCAGGAACCGCCATACAGAACATGCATTGCACTCAGCATGAATAATACGTTTGTCTTTCTTTTTCTTTTTTTTTTTCGGATGAGTCGTAGTTTGATATGCTTCGTCTTTCTACTGCCAACTGCAAGCTTACGCAACAGTAATCATTAGTGGAGGTACAGCATTCTGATCGCTTGCGCACTGCATTGTATTAACACAAAACTTTATTTCAGCAGTTTCGTCTTTGAATTTGTTGGTGCATTGTGTAATAGTTAACAGTGGAATTTTTAGGATAGCGGTGTATTTTAGTGACGTGTTTTCGTTCGTATTGCGACAATGATGACGCGAGCACAAAAGAAAATGGAAAACAATGCAGATGCTACTGCAAACGCGAACGTAGATACGGTTGCGAACCTGAATGTAGGAGCGGTTTCAAACGCAGTTTCCGAAAATTCGGAACAGAGAGTAGAAAATTCTTTTGAGAATATTGAGATCCGGGAATTTTCGGACGATACTGCGGAGAATCGGAATGTAGGCGATCATTTGCCAACAATGCGTCATGAACAACTGTGTGCTACACGCAACTTAGGACATGACAATACAGAGACGCAAACCGAACTCATTATGAGAAATTCCAGCGTTGCTTCCGCCTCAAAAGTGCAGAGTAATTTTGTTTTCCCCACTTTCGGTGGAAATTCAGGTCTAGTTGCCACTCCGATAGAGCGGAGTAATTGTGTCTATCCTTCTGTTAGTGGAAACTGCCTCGTGATGACTGGGTGTTGTGTGATGTCCTTAAGTAAGTTAGGTTTAAGCATTTCTAAGTTCTAGGGGACTGATGACCATAGTTGTTAAGTCCCATAGTGCTCAGAGCCATTGGAACCATTTGTTGGTGGAAATGCAGGTACTGCTTCTGCTTTACCAGAGAAGAGTAACGTTGTACTCCCTGCCCCCAGTAATGATGTTTTACAATTATTTCTGAGTAAACTCATTGAATTTAACAACAATAATGCTAAGAATTTCAAATCGCTTCAGAACGAAATTAACGAGAATCTCACATTGTTTCGGGGTGAACTGAATGACAATTTAAATCGTAAATTTGAAGAAGTGACCAGTCAGTTGAAAAGTCAGGTACGTGAAGAATTCAAACCAGATATTAATAATCTTGTAGCCCGACTTGAACACGTACAAAATGTTGATATTGTTGAAGTGAAACGACAGACGTCACAACAAGAACTGCAAGTAGAGGAATTAGCAAAAAATGTCGAGTCATTGCAATTACAGACTTCCAATGAAGTTTTAAAGATAGAAACTCAATTAACGACAGTAGCTAAACAGGTAGAATAATTATTCATGAAAGTGACGTAACTGAGTAGCGGGTTAGATGACACTCAGCCGGCACCGATCGCGGATACCGAAGAATTTCAGTCTCTGCAACGTTTTAAACAAGGGCAGATGACAATTAATCAACACAACAAACGTGACGTGGAAAATATACAGGAACAGCTTGCCAGCATCGAAGAAAAGATCGATCACAGCAATGAGACTGGTAGATCCGATAGTTACAAAATTGGTAACGACATTGAGCGCGTTAATTATGGTATTGCCGACCACTTTTCTCGTGAATATGACTCGTTTGCGGGACGTAATGAAGAAAACGTGAGTCATGCTCTAAAAGAAAACTCATCCGGTAAGAAAAATGACGAGTTTGTCTATAAGCATTTTCTCACAGTCAGGAAATTTAAAATTTTTCGGAATGCTAGTCACGAAATCTATCCTCGAGAGTTGTCACAACAATCTGACTATTCTTTACCACCAACATGGCCAATTGGCCACAAACTAGAATTCATTTGCAGTTATCTTGAAGGAGAGCCTGCAACAAGAATGCGCTCAATAGTACGTGAATGTCACACATATTGTGATTTTTATCACGCATTCTTATCTGCTTACTCGTCAGAGACTACGCAAAATCGTGTAAAACATTACATCATTATGATGCAAAGTTATGAGCAGTCGAAATTTTCAACTCCGGTGCAATATTTTGAAAACATGATGCGCATGAACAGATTTTTAAAGAATCCGTACAGTCAGTCGGAATTAATTCGTATCTGTTTGACAAAACTGCCGATCAGATTACGCCACATTATTTTGGCAGGTAGGTGCAAAGATGACTTGGAGGCATTCCAAGCTCTTTTGCAAGAATTAGAATTTGACAACTATGAAAAGCAACTGGAATCACTCAACAGAGGAAAGTCCACTGCACCTGACGGGATACCAATTCGATTCTACACAGAGTACGCAAAAGAACTTGGCCCCCTTCTAACAGCCGTGTATCGCAAGTCTCTAGAGGAACGGAAGATTCCAAATGATTGGAAAAGAGCGCAGGTAGTCCCAGTCTTCATCAAGAAGGGTCGTCGAGCAGATGCGCAAAACTATAGACCTATATCTCTGACGTCGATCTGTTGTAGAATTTTAGAACATGTTTTTTGCTCGAGTATCATGTCGTTTTTGGAAACCCAGAATCTAATATGTAGGAATCAATATGGATTCCGGAAACAGCGATCATGTGAGACCCAACTCGCTTTATTTGTTCATGAGACCCAGAAAATATTAGATACAGGCTCCCAGGTAGATGCTATTTTTCTTGACTTCCGGAAGGCGTTAGATACAGTTCCGCATTGTCGCCTGATAAACAAAGTAAGAGCCTACGGAATATCAGACCAGCTGTGTGGCTGGATTGAAGAGTTTTTAGCAAACAGAACACAGCATGTTGTTATCAATGGAGAGACTTCTACAGACGTTAAAGTAACCTCTGGCGTGCCACAAGGGAGTGTTATAGGACCATTGCTTTTCACAATATATATAAATGACCTAGTAGATAGTGTCGGAAGTTCCATGCGGCTTTTCGCGGATGATGCTGTAGTATACAGAGAAGTTGCATCATTAGAAAATTGTAGCGAAATGCAGGAAGATCTGCAGCGGATAGGCACTTGGTGCAGGGAGTGGCAACTGACCCTTAACATAGACAAATGTAATGTATTGCGAATACATAGAAAGAAGGATCCTTTATTGTATGATTATATGATAGCGGAACAAACACTGGTAGCAGTTACTTCTGTAAAATATCTGGGAGTATGCGTGCGGAACGATTTGAAGTGGAATGATCATATAAAATTAATTGTTGATAAGGCGGGTACTAGGTTGAGATTCATTGGGAGAGTCCTTAGAAAACGTAGTCCATCAACAAAGGAGGTGGCTTACAAAACACTCGTTCGACCTATACTTGAGTATTGCTCATCAGTGTGGGATCGGTGCCAGATCGGGTTGACAGAGGAGATAGAGAAGATCCAAAGAAGAGCGGCGCGTTTCGTCACAGGGTTATTTGGTAACCGTGATAGCGTTACGGAGATGTTTAACAACTCAAGTGGCAGACTCTGCAAGATGGCGCTCTGCATTGCGGTGTAGCTTGCTCGCCAGGTTTCGAGAGGGTGCGTTTCTGGATGAGGTATCGAATATATTGCTTCCCCCTACTTATACCTCCCGAGGAGATCACGAATGTAAAATCAGAGAGATTAGAGCGCGCACGGAGGCTTTCAGACAGTCGTCCTTCCCGCGAACCATACGCGACTGGAACAGGAAAGGGAGGTAATGACAGTGGCACGTAAAGTGCCCTCCGCCACACACCATTGGGTGGCTTGCGGAGTATAAATGTAGATGTAGATGTAGAAAACACACAAAGAGATAATAGTAACCAGTATTGAGAAAATAATAATCCGCGGCGTGACCGTAAACGCGTATGGAACTCGGACGAACCTCATGAGTACAGGGAGGAAGAAGATAGGCGCGATATGCAGCATCAACCGTATAACACAGATCATAGACGCCAGAGAAATGATTTTTATGATCATAGGAACTCTCAGTACAGTAATAGAGGTCGCGGACCGCGAGAGCAAAGGCGTTATGGAAATGACAATTATTTTAGAAGGAATGGTCACAGTAGAGACAACCAAAATTGGCGCGGACACGCAAATTACACAGATCATAGACGCCAGAGCAATGATTTTTATGATCCTAGGAACTCTCAGTTCAGTAATAGGGATCGCAGACCGCGAGAGCAAAGGAGTTATGAAAATGAAAATTATTTTAGAAGGAATGGTCGCGGTAGAGACAACAGAAATTGGCGCGGACACGCAAATTGCAATTCGGAACGCGATGCTCATGCAGAATACAGAGTATCGAGCCCACGTGATAATTATAGTCATAACAATTATGAGAACCAAAGCAGTTATGATGAGGGGACAAATCAAAACTGGCAGGATCACAGAAATTCTAATTTAAAGCGTGACGACAATGTAGAAATCAGACCACCCAACCCAAGCAATAATTCGCGGCAACACGAGCTGGCACAACAATTACTAGCAATAAGGACTTCAAACGAACCGTTTGTAGCGGCGGAAAGCCGACACAAACATTATGTGAACTTTGTTGGACTGGAGGACACATTATTACAACAAAATGATAACAGCGAAATTATGTATAATCATCCAATTATAGAAATCTCGGTAGGAAATATTCTACTTTCAGCTGTACTTGATTCTGGCAGCCCTGTGAATGTAATTAGCGAGACAGTGTTTAAGAAGTGTGAACAGGCATCTGTTTGTCCAACCTTGCCATTATTAAAGACCAAGTTAAAGGGAGTCATTCAAGGAAAGAGTGTAGACGTACGCAATCAGACTTCTTTAGTTTTCAGGTGTCAAGGACACGAGTTTTCTACAAATTTCTTAGTAGTCCCTCTTTTATCAACAGAAATGATTTTGGGTGTGGAATTCCTACGTGAATATAAAGCAATGTCAAACTTTTTTAATGCTGAAGTCATGTTACGAGTAAATCAAATGCTAGTCACGCTTAAATTTCAAGGATGCATAACAAAGGTGGATGAGGAAATGAATTATCTGCGTTTTCTCTTTCCGCTTGAGGCACAACAATCACTGAATTTGTTTAATATTTGCACAGATAACATTACTATGTTTTACTGTGAAACAGAACAACCCATTAGTAAAGAACAATGAAGTAAAAGGAAAGTTTACCGAGACGAAGTAGATCCTAATGCAAGCACTGATGAGTTATTTGAAATATTACAAACAAATTGTGAAGTTTTTTCTCACAAGACAGGAACAATACGTAACTTTCTTTATGAATCAAAGGTCGAGGAACATAATAAATTTTTGTACCACCATACGTCAGCCCATTGACCTACAGAGACAAATTCAAACAAGAAATACAATCCATGTTAGAGCAAGGAATCATCGAACCTCCTGTGAGTTCATATAACAGCCCATTACACGTGGTTAAGAAAAGGGATAATTCCATTAGACTGGTTCTTGATTCCAGACAAATTAACACAGTAATCCAACCTGAAACCGATAGACCACAGACTCTAGATGAACTATTGCAAAAACACCATGATGTGGTAAGTATAGCACTACAGAACATCAAGAAAGCTGCAGACAGAAGAAAGAAGCTGCATAATCCACGAGTCAACGTCAAGAATTTACAGGTAGGTGAAAAAGCATTGCTTAGATCACATCGACTATCTCATAATTGAAAATATTTGAGTAGGAAGTTTTCTTGGTGTATGAAGGACCCTTCCGTATACGACCGATTGCATACACAAACGCTGTGGACCTTGAGACAATACGAACACATAAATCGCGAGATCTTCATCACTTATCACAGCCTCAGCCGTTACAGTATATTCTTCCCATTTTAATTTTCAGTACTGTTTCATAATCTTTGACTAACCTGTTTATCTATTAATCTTTTACTATCAATCAATCCTGTATGAAAAACCAAGAATGAATGATTATGAATGATTTGTATTGTTTGAGAGAATGAGAAATTTGCAAAGGGACATTTCTGACGAGAGGATTATACCAGCTGTTGACATCTTGCGACTGTTCGCTGAAACAATGAAATTTTCGTTACTTATTTGAAGGAAAATGCAAGAAATAACTATGTACGTTTTTTAGGAAGAAATAACATGAAATAACAAACTGTTGACATTATCTTCAAGTAAAATATAGTGTATAAGTGGCTCTGAATTGAGAGGGTATATTTGATCTGCAGTAGTATAATTAGGAAACTTCGGACTGACACTTGTTCTGATTTATGAAGTAGTTTGAAGAGTGATGATTTATGTGGATTTTTCGTGTATATTAGTTTGCAAGGTAAGGCGTATTAGGATTTATGGACCACTCATGAATAGTGTGACACAATGAAGAAGCACTTTCCAAACATTAGTAGAACAAGAGAAGGTAAGAAAGATACACTTCTAAACGAAGAAACCCACAACGGTAGCCGGCCGGTGTGGCCGTGCGGTTCTAGGCGCTTCAGTTTGGAACCGCGTGACCGCTACGGTCGCAGGTTCGAATCCTGCCTCGGGCATGGATAATTAGTTCTAAGTTCTAGGGGACTGATGATCACAGATGTTAAGTCCCATAGTGCTCAGAACCATTTGAACCATTTTGAACCACAATGGTATTCAATGAAGGAAGATATAGCTTATACACATTTGCGTAAAATTTAAGTCACAGTAATGTTAAGGTAGAGTACACACTTACTTAAAATCTTAGCCACAGTAAAGTTACGATATAGCTAGGAGTCACAAAAGGAGTTCTGATACAAATACACAGGGAAGTGTTAAATTATGTGATGAACGAGTCCCAAGAATATTTTTTTTTGCTCTGTGAAATTGTGGAATGGTAAGAATGATAGTGTTGTTTCTTATCTTATTGTTGTTAAGGTTGACTTTATTGCATTTCTTACAGGAAACATGATCGCAACTAAACGAAAGCATTTAACGTGACGTAATTTTGTGTAGTAGACGATATTTTCAGATCGGAACGTAGCACACTTACCGTTAAGGGTCGCGAGGAGAAAGACGATTCAGAAACAGTCGGCCGTGACAAAAAAAAAAAATACTGAGCTGGGACCTAGATAATTATGTCGTGCATTAAACGATTTCTTTTCTCTTTCCAGAGTGAAATGACTCTTACCCCAAGAGGCGAGAGTATCTGCCATATTTTATGAATGTCTAAATAGGAGTGTAAACTAAGTCAATTTAATATTTATCTTGTGTTTTTCTATTTCATGATTGTCATTTAGTAATGCGGTGCCGATTCCAGCACGAGGTTAGTTGGAAGGTGATGACTTTTCTCTTGTCATGTTATAAATTTATTTCTTGTCACCTTGATGAATAAACCATTTCTTTCATCTTTCAGTTTCTACTGGACAGATGGAGGGGTTTTGTGTGTTGTATTTTGTAAATAATCTATTTTTTTATTATGTACTTTGTAGGTTGTTTCTTTTTCTTGTTCTTTGTGACCGTCCAAGGTATGGCCACACAGATTCATATGAAGACTAGGGGGGGCCACCAAACGCAGACAATGAGGACTCCATATAAAAACGATTGAGACGCTATACCACAGACATTGACGTTTACATCAGAAATATTGACAGTCATTACACACTGATAACTATAAATTTGGTATAACTTAGTAATTAGAGTGTAAAAAGTTCTGACGTAAAGTCACGTAATTATTCACTAAATTTTGTACATTTTCATGAATTGATTTGGCAAGCCATTGCCTAGACTTTTTCTAAATGATTCTGTAACTTTTGTTATACATAATAGCATCACTATGGAATTACTTTTCTATTTGTAGAATTATTTAAATATTTTATAACCAAAATGTAAATAACAATTATTGTAACAAATATTGTAACATTCATTTTCAGCATCGCTAGTAATGTAAAAATAGTAGCTAATTAGAGTTAGACAGTACAGAATTTATGCCTTGAAATTCAAATGATATTTTTTTTTGTGTGGTGCCACATTTGTAATAATTTGTGGTCACAATCAAAACTTTGCCACTGTTATTGGCTTAACTAAACGTAGGAAAATTAACTTGCCACCGTGTGGTGAGCCTCATATTATAACTGAATTGAAAAACAAGAAAATTGACTTTGCCACAGTGTGGTGAGCCTCACATTATTCATGACTTGTGATATATGCCACAAATCTGTAATTGCTGTGGCAATAAAGTTAAAGAAAACATTTAAATGAGCTCAGAGCTCACATACCTGTTTATATGATATAATATTATTCCTTGCTTAATTTCTGCAATTGTTGTTGTGTTGTTGTGGTCTTCAGTCCTGAGACTGGTTTGATGCAGCTCTCCATGCTACCCTATCCTGTGCAAGCTTCTTCACCTCCCAGTACTTACAGCAACCTACATCCTTCTGAATCTGCTTAGTGTATTCATCTCTTGGTCTCCCTCTACGATTTATACCCTCCAATGCTAAATTTGTGATCCCTTGATGCCTCAAAACATGTCCTACTAACCAGTCCCTTCTTTTTGTCAAGTTGTGCCACAAACTCCTCTTCTCCCCAATTCTGTTCAATACTTCACCATTAGTTAAGTGATCTACTCATCTAATCTTCAGCATTCTTCTGTAGCACCACATTTCGAAAGCTTGTATTCTCTTCTTGTCCAAACTATTTATCGCCCATGTTTCACTTCCATACATGGCTACGCTCCATACAAATAGATTTAGAAACGGCTTCCTGACACTTAAATCTATACTCGATGTTAACAAATTCCTCTTCTTCAGAAACGCTTTCCTTGCCATTGCCAGTCTACATTTTATATCTTCTCTACTTACTTTTCTCCCCAAATAGCAAAACTCCTTTACTACTTTAAGTGACTCATTTACTAATCTATTTCCCTCAGCATCAACCGACTTAATTCGACTACATTCCATTATCCTCGTTTTGCTTTTGTTGTTATTCATCCATCTTATATCCTCCTTTCAAGACACTATACATTCCGTTCAACTGCTCTTCCAAGTCCTTTGCTGTCTCTGACAGAATTACAATGTCATGGGCGAACCTCAAAGTTTTCATTTCTTCTCCATGGATTTTAATACCTACTCCGAATTTTTCTTTTTTACTGCTTGCTCAATATACAGATTGAATAACATCGGGGAGAGGCTACAACAATGTCTCACTCCCTTCCCAACCACTGCTTCCCTTTCATGCCCCTCGACTCTTATAACTGCCATCTGGTTTCTGTAAAAATTGTAAATAGCCTTTCGCTCCCTGTATTTTACCCCTGCCACCTTTAGAATTTGAAAGAGAGTATTCCAGTCAACATTGTCAAAAGCTTTCTCTAAGTCTGCAAATGCTACAAACGTAGGTTTGCCTTTCCTTAATCTTTCTTCTAAAATAAATCATAAGGTTAGTATTGCCTCACGTGTTCCAATATTTCTACGCAATCCAAACTGATCTTCCCCGAGGTCGGCTTCTACCAGTTTTTCCATTCGTCTGTAAAGACTTCGTGTTAGTATTTTGCAGCTGTGACTTATTAAACTGATAGTTCGGTAATTTTCACATCTGTCAACACCTGCTTTCTTTGGGATTGGAATTATTATATTCATCTTGAAGTCTGAGGGTATTTCGCCTGTCTCATACATCTTGCTCACAAGATGGTAAAGTTTTGTCAGGATTGGCTCTCCCAAGGCTGTCAGTAGTTCTAATGAAATGTTATCTACTCCCGGGGCCTTGTTTCGACTCAGGTCTTTCAGTGCTCTCTCAAACTCTTCATGTAGTATCATATCTCCCTTTCATCTTCATCTACATCCTCTTCCATTTCCATAATATTGTCCTAAAGTACATCGCCCTTGTATAGACCCTCTATATACTCCATCCACCTTTTTGCTTTCCCTTCTTTGCTTAGAACTGGGTCTCCATCTGAGCTCTTGGTATTCATGCAAGTGGTTCTCATTTCTCCAAAGGTCTCTTTAATTTCCCTGTAGGCAGTATCTATCTTACCCCTAGTGAGATAAGCCTCTACATCCTTACATTTGTCCTCTAGCCATCCCTGCTTAGCCATTTTGCACTTCCTGTCGATCTCATGTTTGAGACGTTTGTATTCCTTTTTGCCTACTTCATTTACTGCATTTTTATATTTTCTCCTTTCATCAATTAAATTCAGTATTTCATCTGTCACCTAAGGATTACTACTAGACCTCGTCTTTTTACCTACTTTATCCTCTGCTGCCTTCACTACTTCATCCCTCAAAGCTACCCTTTCTTCCTCTACTGTACTGAACTCCATTCCTGTCAATTGTTCTAAATTCCCACCTTTTTGCAGTTTCTTCAGTTTTAATCTACAGTTCATAACCAATAGATTGTGGTCAGAGTCCACATCTGCCCCTGAAAATGTCTTACTATTTAAAACCTGGGTCTTAAATCTCTCTCTTACCATTATATAATCTGTCTGATACCTTCTAGTATCTCCATGATTCTTCCGTGTATACAACCTTCTTTCATGATTCTTGAACCAAGTGTTAGCTATGATTAAGTTATGCTCTGTGCAAAACTCTACCAGACGGCTTCCTCTTTTATTTCGTAGCCCCAATCCATACTCACCTACTATGTTTCCTTCTCTCCCTTTCCCTACTCTCGAATTCCAGTCCCCCATAACTATTAAATTTTCGTCTCCCGTCACTACCTGAATAATTTTCTTTATCTCATCATACATTTCATCAATTTCTTCATCAACTGCAGAGCTAGTTGGCATATAAACTTGTACTACTGTAGTAGGTATGGGCTTCGTGTCTATCATGGCCAGAATAATGCGTTCACTATGCTGTTTGTAGCAGCTTACCCGCACTCCTATTTTTTATTCATTATTAAACCTACTCCTGCATTACCCCTATTTGATTTTGTATTTATAACCGTGTATTCACTTGACCAAAAGTCTTGTACCTCCTGCCACCGAACTTCACTAATTCCCACTATGTCTAACATTAACCTATCCATTTCCCTTTTTAAATTTTCTAACCTACCTTCCCGATTAAGGGATCTGACATTCCACGCTCCGATCCGTAGAACGCCAGTTTTCTTTCTCCTGATAACAACGTCCTCCTGAGTAGTCCCCGCCCGGAGATCCGAATGGGGAACTATTTTACCTCCGGAATATTTTACCCAAGAGGACGCCATCATCATTTAACCATACAGTAAAGCTGCATGTCCTCGGGAAAAATTACGGCCATAGTTTCCCCTTGCTTTCAGCCGTTCGCAGTACCATCACAGCAAGGCCGTTTTGATTAGTGTTACAAGGCCAGATCAGTCAATCATCCAGACTGTTGCCCCTGCAACTATTGAAATGGCTGCTGTCCCTCTTCAGGAACCACACGTTTGTCTGGCCTCTCAACAGATACCCCTCCATTGTGGTTGCACCTACGGTACGGTCATCTGTATCGCTGTGGCTCGCAAGCCTCCCCACCAACGGCAAGGTCCATGGTTCATGCGGGGGCTTCTGCAATTAGGTTAGAGATATCGTATTTTGAAGGGAGAATCTATTTTCTATAAAATATGACGTTTCCTGTGTACAGAAATACTCGACCGAGACTTGTACTACCTACGTTTGAGGAGGTACTTACGCAATAACGCAGTGACGTGTGGTTGTCAGTGGACACGAGGTCCCTGAGTCTGCCTACGTTGTCAAACGGTCTCACCAGAGGAAAATTTCACTTCAGGTGTGGTTGTCAGTGGATATGAAGTCCCTGAGTCTGCCTACACCTTAAATGAACTGATGATGGAAAACAGGTGTGGTTGTCAGTGGATATGAAGTCCCTGAGTCTGCCTACACTTTAAATTAACTGATGCTGGAATATTAGTGTGGTTGTCAGTGGCTATGAAGTCCGTGAGTCCACTGCACTTAAAACATGTAGACCTGGTTTCTTGTGACCAGAGGGAACTGCTAGCATAAAAACATAAAATATAATGTAGTCGGACCACTACTGATTAATGTCATGGAAACGTAAGTGCCCAATTAGGTTATGTTAGCTTATTGAAGACTATTCAATGCTTAAGTAGTTACTGTTACACATCTGTTAAAACTTATATGATCTTTTTTTCTACTTATGTAAGAAACTTGTTATATTTCCTTTGATGTTTTCTTATTACATACATACTAGGCTAGCAATATTTTCATATTATTTTGTAAAAGGAGCCATGTTTTCTCCTTTTCAATCGATTAGGCAAGCAACATTTCTGCCATTTTGTGTAAAATTTTAACATTTTTCTCTTGCGTATATGCCACGCAAGAAAATTTTCTTCGTTTTGTAAAAAAATTTTACGTAGATGCTAAGCAAGAAATACTTTTAGTCAATCGATATAAACTGTAATATTTTTCTCTTTGCCTAATTTTTTCGTCGTTTTGTAAAAAAAAAAAAAAAAAAAAAAAAATTACTGTTTGTTCCTTGCCAATATGTTAGGCAAGAATCACCCCACAAAATTTTCAAAAATGAGGTTGGGGTTATGGGAGTTGGCAATACTCTCTTAGGATTTATAGGTTGGCTACAGCACGCATACACAAGCTCTGGAATCTAAGATTTGTTGTCGCGCTTCGCAGCGCACGGATTAACTAGTGGCAGTTTTGAAGCCAATGTAGGAGCCCGCCTGCTGTGGTGCGCACGTGTGTTGGGTGAGGGGTGGTATTTCTTTATAATTTGCAGCGCGCTTATTAATTTTAAGAAAAGTGTTTGTGTATGTGCGTAGCAGCAGACGGTAATTTTGATTATGATAGGAGTTGAATTCTTAACGGAAACCATTGTTAGATTAAGTATTGATTTTTGTCATTGATTTCTTTTGTAATTGTCAGGGAATTGTTTCACTATGTATTTAATTGAGAAGTATTTCAGTCTGTCTCAAGAGTTTGATTAATTTGTAATGCCACTGGAGGCAGATTTACATCTACATCTACATGTTTACTCTGCAATTCACATTTAAGTGCTTGGCAGAGGATTCATCGAACCACAATCATACTATCTCTCTACCATTCCACTTCCGAACAGCGCGCGGGAAAAACGAACATCTAAACCTTTCTGTTCGAGCTCTGATTTCTCTTATTTTATTTTGATGATCATTCCTATCTATGTAGGTTGGGCTCAACAAAATATTTTCGCATTCGGAAGAGAAAGTTGATGACTCAAACTTCGTAAATAGATCTCGCCGCGACGAAAAACGTCTTTGCTTTAATGACTTCCATCCCAACTCGCGTGTCATATCTGCCACACACTCTCCCCTATTACGTGATAATACAAAACAAGCTCCACTTTTTTGCACCCTTTCGATGTCCTCCGTCAGTCCTACCTGGTAAGGATCCCACACCGCGCAGCAGTATTCTAACAGAGGACGAACGAGTTTAGTGTAAGCTGTCTCTTTAGTAGACTTGTTGCATCTTCTAAGTGTCCTGCCTATGAAACGCAACCTTTGGCTCGCCTTCCCCACAATATTATCTATGTGGTCTTTCGAACTGAAGTTGTTCGTAATTTTAACCCCCAGGTACGTAGTTGAATTGACAGCCTTGAGAATTGTACTATATATTGAGTAATCGAATTCCAACGGATTTCTTTTGGAACTCATGTGGATCACCTCACACTTTTCGTTATTTAGCGTCAACTGACACCTGCCACACCATACAGCAATCTTTTCTAAATCGCTTTGCACCTGATACTGGTCTTCGGATGACCTTACTAGACGGTAAATTACAGCATCATCTGCGAACAACCTAAGAGAACTGCTCAGATTGTCACCCAGGTCATTTATATAGATCAGGAACAGCAGAGGTCCCAGGACGCTTCCCTGGGGAACACCTGATATCACTTCAGTTTTACTCGATGATTTGCCGTCTATTACTACGAACTGCGACCCTCCTGACAGGAAGTCACGAATCCAGTCGCACAACTGAGACGATACCCCATAGGCCCGCAGCTTGATTAGAAGTCGCGTGTGAGGAACGCTGTCAAAAGCTTTCCTGAAATCTAGAAATACGGAATCAACTTGAGATCCCCTTTCGATAGCGGCCATTACTTCGTGCGTTGCACAAGAACGATGTTTTCTGAAACCATGCTGATTACGTATCAATAGATCGTTCCCTTCGAGGTGATTCATAATGTTTGAATACAGTATATGCTCCAAAACCCTACTGAAAACCGGCGTCAATGATATAGGTCTGTAGTTCGATGGATTACTCCTACTACCCTTCTTAAACACTGGTGCGACCTGCGCAAGTTTCCAATCTGTAGGTACAGATCTATCGGTGAGCGAGCGGTTGTATATGATTGCTAAGTAGGGAACTATTGTATCAGCGTAATCTGAAAGGAACCTAATCGGTATACAATCTGGACCTGAAGACTTGCCCGTATCGAGCGATTTGAGTTGCTTCGCAACCCCTAAGGTATCTACTTCTAAGAAACTCATGCTAGCAGCTGTTTGTGTTTCAAATTCTGGAATATTCCATTCGTCTTCCCTGGTGAAGGAATTTCGGAAAACTGCGTTCAATAACTCCGCTTTAGCGGCACAGTCGTCGGTAACAGTACCATTGGCACTGCGCAGCGAAGGTATTGACTGCGTCTTGCCGCTTGTGTACTTTACATACGACCAGAATTTCTTCAGATTTTCTACCAAATTTCGAGACAACGCTTCGTTGTGGAACCTATTAAAGGCATCTCGCATTGAAGTCCGTGCCAAATTTCGCGCGTCTCTAAATTTTAGCCAATCTTCGGGATTTCGCGTTCTTCTGAACTTCGAATGCGTTTTCCGTTGCCTCTGCAACAGCGTTCGGACCTGTTTTGTGTACCATGGGGGATCAGTTCCATCTCTTACCAATTTATGATGTATGAATCTCTCAATTGCTGTTGCTACTATATCTTTGAATTTGAGCAACATCTCGTCTACATTTGCATAGTCAGTTCGGAAGGAATGGAGATTGTCTCTTGGAAAGGCTTCTAGTGACACTTTATCCGCTTTCTTAAATAAAATTATTTTGCGTTTGTTTCTGGTGGATTTGGAAGAAACGGTATTGAGCCTAGCTACAACGACCTTGTGATCACTAATCCCTGTATCAGTCATGATGCTCTCTATCAGCTCTGGATTGTTTGTGGCTAAGAGCGATTGTTCAAAGAGCTTCTAGCGTTTTGTTAATTGAATGAGAAACAATCGCTTTCAGAATATAGGTTTGGAAAAAAAAAGGAATTACGTGTTTGGGTTCTCATTTATCGAGTTTAGATTTGACCAAACCCTTTCTCTTGAATTATATGTAGTTGTAGTAAGCAGCAGCAGCAACAGCAGGAGCCGCCATGCAGAACATGCATTGCAATCAGCATGAATAATACTTTTTTTATGTTTTTGTTAAATCAAGCAGTGGCAGCAGAAAGACCAAGTAAGTTATTTGTTGCGCACAGGACCAATTAAAAAAAAAGTTTAGGCGATCTCTGTAATAGTAAAGTTAACAAGAGTACAAGCAAGAGATTTTCAGTAGAAAACACGAGATAAGAAGAAAGAGCTCTTGACTTTCAAACCCATTTATGAAATAACTGATTTTCGTTTTTTTAATTGCTGTCATTTCTAACAATAAACTTAGATCGAACAAAGACTGAAAAATTATAATGAAGATGTAGTAGGAGACTCGTTCAATATGAGGCTGAGGCTGTCCCAGAAATTGGTGTCTCCAGTAAAGAAGGCGATGTTGGAGACAGGCGCAATGACGACAAGAGGGAAAGGTCTCAATTTGTTGCATTTTCCTCCATCGCCGCTTTCTTATCGAATCAGTTCGTTATTCGGAAGCAACCACAAAATTAAGGGTTCTGCTGTTATCCCAACTTTATGGCACGTCTATAAAAGTATAGTGCATGTCATTGACCGTGTCGTCCAAGAGATGTAGTGGATGTTTTCTCCCTATATGATGCAAGTTTGTTGTGCCTCGTCCCGTTTCTAAATCTTTGAAGTAAGTGGAGAATTGCATTCTTCCAATTCAGCGTTGGCGCCATTCTGCAGTAAAACGGATGACCCGAGGAGACGACAGCTAGAAACTGGCGTGTAGACCAAGTGGGGGCAAACCATCCGTACTGCACATGCGCATGCAACGTCTAACAGACCAACCCTCGCGGCAGCAGGTACATTATTGTCTCACCAATGCTGCACCGATTTTTGTCTTCTTTGTTGCTCGTTTCTGTTGGCGTTGTTTTCAAAATAGCATTAATGTCTTTTCCCGGTTTCTGTAATAACCGAATATATCAAAGCAATGGAAATTTTACAAGTAAACATCAGCTCGTTTGTAAAGAAATAATTTAAAAACCAAAAATGTTAGCAATGCTGCTATTGAAAATTTATACGCCGGTTTTTCACCTGGTTATTAGTAAAAAATTACAAAGACCTGTTATAACCTACAGGTTATTCGGAACTAAGATACTGGTATCGGTTTCAACCAGTCTGTTTCTCCCATCCCTATCATATAATTGTGTGAAGTCTGGTTTGTTGGCTAATAAAGGAGTCTGTGTACAGGTAATGCGGTTTTGAAGAATTTTCATTCATTAAAAAACAAGTTTTAGGATTACTTCGGAGAATTTTTGGAAATTTTTTTGCGGTAACAATGTATAATCCAAGCTGTGGTTGTCCTAACTACAAAATAATCTGCTAGACTTCCTTATTTTAAAATTACTTGCATTCATCAGGTTTCCTCACGAGAATGCCCTGTGTGTGGTTCACGGCACACAACACGTCCAGGAAAGACGAATAATACGCCACGACATTTCGCTTCTTACACTGAGAGACAGTATTTTATTTTAGTGCACAGCACTGAGAGTGCGGACCTCCTGGTTTGCTTCCCATTAATCATTCCCCCTGTATTTTTCGTCGCAACAGTCCGTCATTTTATTGTTCTCGATGGACACCACTATTTACAGAAAACAGGACGTCCAGCAACAAGAACGGCGACGATTTTGTGCGAGAAGGCTGTTGTCTTGAGCGGCTGCTCCGCCGGAAACCACAAACAATGGAGTAATGGTAGACAAAAGAAGAAGCGGGCCGGAGCAAACGAGAAATAAATTAAACAATAGGAGCATAAAAAGGCAGTAATTTGCTGAGACAATGGGATGCAGCACTCTTGAATTCATAGTGGCTTTCTTCTCCCACCTTGATCTACATCGCTCCGTCGCATGGGGGAGCACCAAAAAGAAGTCGTCACGAACTGTCAGCGGCAAAGACCTGCAGAAAGTAGACGCCACAGCGAAAAGCGTTTTGCCGAACAACGAATAAATAACGGGATTCTGTTGACGTGAAATAATGTGATACTGAACGGCGTAAGGATGCAACATTTTGGATAAGAAATTGACCCGAGAATTAATTTAACAAATATTACGTGTCAGTAAATAACTAGTTTACTATTAGGTCTATAAGAACTGTAGAGAAAGGTGAGTGGGGGGGGGGGGGGGGCAAAGTAAATTTAATCCTGACGCAGTCGGATTGTATACATATGGTTCTCGTTCTGCTCCTGATAAAGCGCGAGTGTGAAACTAAGGTTTTCTAGAAATGAAGTCATAAAAGCGACAAGAGAAGCAGCAGTCTTCGTTGCACTTGCATAACACAATTGTCCTGTCCTGACCACAAAATGTTTTTATTGAATAAATTCTCCTTGAAAGTTTCGGCCAGTGACCCCCTTCAAAATAGTATGCAACAACAATAAAGTATGAGAAAAGATTTCACTTATAATATTTACTCACATAGTTGTTTGTTTTTCTGTACTTTGTTTCCTTTTATTGAACAGGCCTCTGGAGATGACCAGCGGCAAAAACGCGTAAGAAGAAGTGATTTAACAAAATACATTTCTCGGCATAATACATCTGAAATATGTTACACAAGTTATTGGGGCAGACGGGTATGTCTTTCTCCCCCAGATCCACAGAACACGCAAACGTAAGGTAGAACTATAAATTCTTATTTAGTGCACATCTGCGAAATTAGAATTTAACACTAGCAGCGCTGAGGAATCCTTGAAAATACTGCACAGGTTAATGAAGGGTAACTTAATGGATGTTCTAGAAGGAAACTCAGATTTATAGCGAAGCCGTAGGGCAACCAGATAATGCACTTAATGAATAAACGGACCTCTGAAATAAGAAATTCTTGTAGGCATTTACTGTGATGCTCTATAAGTACAAACTTCTAGTTACGTAAGGCCCCGTTGTGATGTACGAGGACTCAAAATTAAACTATATAAAATGAAGTGTCATGCTAACGTGCAGCTGACAAGTTTCTATTTAATACACATGCATCTCTGCCCCACGTTTACTGCCTTAAACCTGTATGTAAATAATACGCTTATTCATGTCATTAATAACAACAATTTACTATATTAGCATAAGGTGTGTCACAGCCCTACAAGAACGTTACTTTTAATCTATTTCTAAGCCGTAATATAACATCAAATCTCGTAAGTATCTTAATATTAACGAACTACAAACTATCTGTACAAACTGCTATTTTCGTATTATGTTTTTGTTATTGCGTTGAATTGCGGCTTTGTTGATGTTTGATAATGGGATAAATGACGGATTTATCACAACGAAATAGTTGGAGCTAAAGTCCAACGTGACGTCATTTACGGTTTCTATAAAATCTGTGGAGTCGTGTCATAAAAAGCTCATTCTACAGTGGGCTCAGGGGCTTTACTATCTCCTTGGTATATATGACACCGTTTGATTCTGAAGCGTGCGTGCAAGCTGCTTAAAAAAAATTAGGGGTCCACATCCTTACACGAGGTAGGGAAGCTAGGGAAAAAGGTCAGATCATATATGTCCAGAAATAAATACTTGTTTACGTGTGGGCGATTTTACTTTCGCCTAGAACCGTCAGCAGTCGGTGGAGAAAGGCTTTAGTCCCGTTGATGTTCATTGTGGTTGTGTCTGTACTTAGTCCTCTGTGATGTTGTCAGAGATAGTACTTTCAGCTGTCCTCTGCTAAAGCCGTTGTGTACGTATCGTTTTAAGATCGTGCAGACGTCAGAACAAGATTAGTAATGAGGTGGCATTCTCACAAAGTGGAATACACAACCTTTGCGCACGCAGATCCTCGGGCGATCATAGGAACAAGGTATTAGTTTCACTTCTTTGACACTCTGTGGTCATTAACCGTTCGTGACAGACTCAAAACGCTGTACTTAACATTATACTTAACAAATTAACTGGTACTGTGTGCCACCAATTTCTCTCCGACAGATTTCTCGCGCTTTTGGAGAGCGTGAAATCTGTGTGTTAGAAACATCTTTCATATGCTTTATATCTATCACATTTACTGTTTTCGTCCGCCGGGGGACTCTTAGTGAACCATATCTGAATTCTGTTCTTCGAACGCAGTAACCTGTTGACGAATCAGGTAGAGAATCGGTTAGGATCTGACTGCACTTGGGCCATGTGGATGCGCAAGGATACACTTCGTTTTCGCTATCTCTGATGCTGAATGCTCGCTCTTGCCTATGGTGCTGTTCTTCGCACTGTTGGCGACTGCGGCGGCTATCTTATACTATGTGTTAATTTCAGACGTAGCATCTTGTGCATTACTGAGATGGGTGTTTGTACTGTGCAGTAATCAGGTGTGTTGTCGGAAGCGTTGCTTGCTGGCATTGTACAGCGTGCTGGCGTCGCACGGGGTAATTATATATTACATGACTAGCAGAATCCAGCTACGCTTTGTTTTGACTGAGTCTGCTTAAATGGAAAAGAAAGATAACAGAAAGAGATCGTTTCTAATGTATATAGACCTGGATATAAGTCCAGATCTCCTTCTCTTCCCTCTCTCTGCCCATATCCCTCTCTTTTTATCCACCCCATCCTCCTACTTCTCTCTGTCAATCGTCTCCACCTCACATTCTCTGTCCATCTTCTCCACTCCCCCTGTATCGCCTCCTACCTCCTCTCTCTGTCCAACTACTCCTTCCCATCTCCATTTCCTCATATCCCTCTGTCCATCTCGCTTTCCCCTTTCTCTGACATTGAACCTTATTTATTGTTATTGCTTCAAATTCGGTAGTCGTATTCTAATCATAATCTAGTAACCCATAAATACGGTACTGGCCAAGAAGAAATGCAGATGATAAACGGATATTCATCGGACAAATATACTATACTAGAACTGACATGTGATTACATTTCCACGCAATTTGGGTGTATAGATCCTGAGAAATCAGTACCCAGAGCAACCACCTCTGGCTGTAATAACGGCCTTGATACGCCTGGGCATTGAGTCAAACAGAGCTTGGATGGCGTGTACAGGTACAGCTGCCCATGCAACTTCAACACGATACCACAGTTCATCAAGAGTAGTGACTGGCGTATTGTGACGAGCCAGTTGCTCGGTCACCATTGACCAGACGTTTTCAATTGGTGAGACATCTGGAGAATGTGCTGGCCAGGGCAGCAGTCGAACATTTTCTGTATCCAGAAAGTCCCGTACAAGACCTGCAACATGCGGTCGTGCATTATCCTGCTGAAATATAGGGCTTCGCAGGGATCGAATGAAGGGTAGAGCCACGAGGCGTAACACATCTGAAATGTAACGTCCACTGTTCGAAGTGCCGTCACTGCGAACAATAGGTGACCGAGACGTGTAATCGATGGCACCCCATACCATCACGCTGGGTGATACGCCAGTATGGCGATGACGAATACACGCTTCCAATGCGCCTTCACCGCGATGTTGACAAACACGGATGCTACCATCATGATGCTGTAAACAGAACCTGGATTCATCCGAAAAAATGACGTTTTGCCATTCGTGCACCCAGGTTCGTCGTTGAGTACACCATCGCAGGCGCTCCTGTCTGTGATGCAGCGTCAAGGATAACCGCAGCCATGGTCTCCGAGCTGATAGTCCATGCTGGTGCAAACGTCATCGAACTGATCGTGCAGATGGTTGTTGTCTTGCAAACGTCCCAATCTGTTGATTCAGGGATCGAGACGTGGTTGCACGATCCGTTACAGCTATGTGGATAAGATGCCTGTCATCTCGACTGCTAGTCATACGAGGCCATTGGGATCCAGCATGGCGTTCCGTATCACCCTCCTGAACCCACTGATTACATATTCTGCTAACAGCCATTGGATCTCGACCTACGCGAGCAGCAGTGTCGCGATACGATAAACAGCAAACGCGATGGGCTACAATCAGACCTTAATCAAAGTCGGAAACGTGATGGTACGCATTTCTCCTCCTTACACGAGGCATCACACGAACGTTTCACCAGGCAACGGCGGTCAACTGCTTTTTGTGGATCGGTTGGAAACTTTCCTCATGTCAGCACGTTGTAGGTGTCGCCATCGGCGCCAACCTTGTGTGAATGCTCTGAAAAGCTAATCATTTGCATATCACAGCATCTTCTTCCTGTCGGTTAAATTTTGCGCCTGTAGCACGTCAGCCTCGTGGTGTAGCAATTTTAGTGGCCAGTAGTGTAAAATTTTCCTCTTTTCTAAAAACGTTTGACTGTTGTGTATCTTAGATATACATTTATATATTAATAGTGTATATGTGTTTAACCTTTTATTAGAGTAACGTGTAAAAATTTGAAGTAAACTGGAACGATATTCTCTGAGGTTTTTGGTAACAATGTTTTCCCGTTGCATATTTCACCCCCCCCCCCCTCTCTCTCTCTCTCTCTCTCTCTCTCTCTCTCTCTCTGTATATTTACTGCTCAGAGGGATATATAAGTTATCCTTCACCTCAGTTCCAAGAGTTCCGGAACCTTTTCCGGAAATTAGAATAGGGATCATCATAATTATCATCCCTGCCCTTTTTATTGCTCACGGAAACCATGCATTGCATGTTGTACCACCATAAAGCGATACCTTCAGAGGTGGTGTTCCAGACTGCTGTACACACCGGTACGTCTGATAACCAGTAGCACGTCCTCTTGCACTGATGCATGCCTGTATTCGTCGTGCCATACTATCCAAAAGTTCATCAAGGCACTCTAGGTCCAAATTGTCCTAATGTGATCCGGCGTAGATTCCTCGGTGTGGTTGGTGCGTCACATCGTCCATAAACAGCCCTTTTCAATCTATCGCAGGCATGTTGGATAGGTTTCATGTCTGGAGAACGTGCTGGCCACTCTAGTCGAGTGATGTCGTTATCCTGAAGGAAGTCATTCACAAGATGTGCACGATTTGGTCGCGAATTGTCCATGAAGACGAATACCTCGCCAATATGCTGCCGATATGGTTGCATCATCGGTCGGAGGATGGCACCCACGTATCGTATAGACGTTAAGGAGCCTTACATGGCTACCAGCGGCCACATCGGCCCCACATAAATCCACCCCAAAAGATCAGGGAACCTCCACCTTGCTGCACTCGCTGGACTGTGTGTCTAAGGCGTTCAGCCTGACAGGGTTGCCTCCAAACACGTCTCCGATGATTGTCTGGTTGAAGGCATGTGCGACACCGATCAGTGAAGAAAACGTGATGCCAATCGTCAGCGGTTGATTCTGCATGTTTTTTGGCCCATTTGTACCGCGGTGCATGGTGCCGTGGTTGTAAGGATGTACCTCGCCATGTACGTCGGGAGTGAAGTTGAGCATCATGAAGCCTATTGCGCACAGTTTGAGTAGCAACATAACGTGCTGTGGCTGCACGAAAAGCATTATTCATCACGGTAGCATTGGCGTCAAGGTTCCTCCGAGCCACAATCCGTAGGCAGCGGTCATCCACTGCATAGTAGCCCTAGGTCATAAGCGAGGCAAGTCATTAACAGTTTCTGTCTCTCTGTATCTCCTCCACGTCCGAACAACATCGCTTTGGTTCACTTCGAGATGCCTAGACACTTCTCCTGTTGAGAATCGTGGTATTGACCGTCTAGGCATGGTAGTACCACAGACAACACGAGCCGTACTTCTTTCCTGGTGGAATGACTGGGTCTGATCGGCTGTCGGACACAATCCAATAGGCGCTGATAATGCATGAGTGTTTACGTCTTTGGGGGTTTTTAGTGACGTCTCTGAACAGTCAAAGGGACTGTGTCTGTGATACAATATCCACATGGAACAAATGTAGCCTGGGACAACAGGAGCCATAATGTGACGTCGGTTTTTTGTTGCTAGCTGGGATAGCGTCAGAGATATGAAGGTCAACTTTGTTTCTTTAAATTGTATGCTAGACTTTGGTACCTACTTTCTGATAGCGGCTATCGAGACGAATCCATTGATGTGTAACAGTAAGGTCTTTGAATGTCAACGAAGGTCACAAAGGTGGCGTGAACGTCCATTTACAGAAGGTGTTCGAAGTGATGAGAATTGGTATCAATGCAGTACTGCAATCATGGCTTGAGTGGTATTCCTTATCAGTTCGGCACTTATTGAAGCACATGCTCTGACAATTCTCTCTCGTATATCGTCAACTTAGTAAATATTCGCCGAAAACGCCGTACCCATATAACGTGCCATTGACATGTAAAAATCATTCAACGGTTTCGCAATACAACGGTAAGACTAGGATCGTCGAATCAAGCGAATGTGAATGATGTATTCCTTCGAAGAACAAATCGATATGCTTCTCATTTCCGGAGAATGCCAAATAAATTCAGTGAGAACTAGAGACTTATACGCAGAAAGATGTCCTCAACGTACTCACCCTACACGTCGCACATGTAAATATGTGTGTGATAAACTGAGAACAATTGGATCTTAAACGCATTGGAAACATATCCGGCAAAGGAAAGTTACTATCGAGGAAACGGAAATGGATACTTTTGCCACTGTGGTTCGATCCTTGTTAGCTTGCGTCAAACCGCAAAGGAATCTAGCATGAAGCAGAGTGGTGTTGTTAGCGTTAGAATTAACTAGTACGGATTGTATGCGTCGCATTGAATTCTGCCGATGGGCTCAACTTCAGATTCAGAGGGATAACACTTCTGTTAATCTGATTTTATTTATTAACGAGGCTACATTCACAAACCATGGAAAAGGTAATTTGCATAACATGCATTATTTGGCAACTGAAAATCCATGTTGGCTGCGGCAAGTTACACACCAAAAACCGTGGACGGTGAATGTATGGTGTAAGATTCTGGAGGACAGATTATAGGCCCTTATTTCATCGAAGGTAATCTTAATGAAAGGAAGTACAACACATTCCTGCAAGAAACATGAGGTCTGTCTGTTACTGGAAGAAAAAACTTTAGAAACAAGGAACAGGATGTGGTATCAACACGATTGGTGTCCGGCACATTTTTCGCCGATAGATAGAAACGTATTGCAGAGACAATTCCCAAATAGTTGGATTGGACGCAGAGGAGATGTGTCGTGGTCGGCTCGTTCGCCAGGCTTGACGCCTCTGGATTTTTTCTTATGGGAACTCATAAAAGACATTGTTTATAAAAACGTTCCAACTACACCTGAAGGTATGCGGGAGAGAATTGTCAGAGCATGTGCTTCGATAAGTGCCGATGTGATGAGGGATACCACTCAATCCATGATAAGAATATTGCAGCGCTGTGTTGATACCAATGGTCATCACTTCGAACAACTTCTGTAAATGGACGTCATGCCACCTTTGTGACCTTCGCTGACCTTCAAACACCTTACTCCTACACATCATTGGGTTCGTCTCGATAGCCGCCATCAGAAAATAGGTGCCAAAATCTAGCATACAATTTAAAGAAACAAAGTTGACCTTTATATCTCTGAAGTGACCCCAACTAGCAACAAAAAACCAACATCATATTATGGGCCCCGCTGTCCTATGCAACTTTTGTCCCTCAAACTTTTGAGCTGCTATCTTACTTTCGGGGTTATTCTAGATGTTAATAGTTAGTGACTAATCCTGTATATTACACACACCATCAGTACTAAAAACATGCCCTTATTAGAATTCAATGTTGTGTCTAAATTTCAAAGCAATCGGTCAAGAACGATTCTGAACAAACGAAAATTTACAGTTTTATTTACAGGGCTATTACAAATGATTGAAGCGATTTCATAAATTCACTGTAGCTCCATTCATTGACATATGGTCACGACACACTACAGATACGTAGAAAAACTCATAAAGTTTTGTTCGGCTGAAGCCGCACTTCAGGTTTCTGCCGCCAGAGCGCTCGAGAGCGCAGTGAGACAAAATGGCGACAGGAGCCGAGAAAGAGTATGTCGTGCTTGAAATGCACTCACATCAGTCAGTCATAACAGTGCAACGACACTTCAGGACGAAGATCAACAAAGATCCACCAACTGCTAACTCCATTCGGCGATGGTATGCGCAGTTTAAAGCTTCTGGATGCCTCTGTAAGGGGAAATCAACGGGTCGGCATGCAGTGAGCGAAGAAACGGTTGAACGCGTGCGGGCAAGTTTCATGCGTAGCCCGCGGAAGTCGACGAATAAAGCAAGCAGGGAGCTAAACGTACCACAGCCAACGGTTTGGAAAATCTTACGGAAAAGGCTAAAGCAGAAGCCTTACCGTTTACAATTGCTACAAGCCCTGACACCCGATGACAAAGTCAAACGCTTTGAATTTTCGGCGCGGTTGCAACAGCTGATGGAAGAGGATTCGTTCAGTGCGAAACTTGTTTTCAGTGATGAAGCAACATTTTTTCTTAATGGTGAAGTGAACAGACACAATGTGCGAATCTGGGCGATAGAGAATCCTCATGCATTCGTGCAGCAAATTCGCAATTCACAAAAAGTTAACGTGTTTTGTGCAATCTCACGGTTTAAAGTTTACGGCCCCTTTTCCTTCTGCGAAAAAATCGTTACAGGACACGTGTATCTGGACAGGCTGGAAAATTGGCTCATGCCACAACTGGAGACCGACAGCGCCGACTTCATCTTTCAACAGGATGGTGCTCCACCGCACTTCCATCATGATGATCGGCATTTCTTAAACAGGAGACTGGAAAACCGATGGATCGGTCGTGGTGGAGATCATGATCAGCAATTCATGTCATGGCCTCCACGCTCTTCCGACTTAACCCCATGCGATTTCTTTCTATGCGGTTATGTGAAAGATTCAGTGTTTAAACCTCCTCTACCAAGAAACGTGCCAGAACTGCGAGCTCGCATCAACGATGCTTTCGAACTCATTGATGGGGACATGCTGGGCCAAGTGTGGGAGGAACTTGATTATCGGCTTGATGTCTGCCGAATCACTAAAGGGGCATATATCGAACATTTGTAAATGCCTAAAAAAACTTTTTGAGTTTTTGTATGTGTGTGCAAAGCATTGTGAAAATATCTCAAATAATAAAGTTATTGTAGAGCTGTGAAATCGCTTCAATCATTTGTAATAACTCTGTATATAGTTTTACCAGTCCTGTACATGTGTTCTCATTGTATGCAAGATTAGTTTTCCTTGTTCCAAGCGAGGATTTTTCCGAAGAATAAGAATCAGTATCTGTTTTCCATTAAGTGACACTTCATAATTTACAGTGATATGAGAAAGTATAGGTTTAATTCCACCTGGTGATTTTTTGAGACCGTGGTAATGCACTTCCCTGATGTCATAAGGAGGTGACACATATATTTTCTTATAATTTTTCATGTTTACATTTTTGAATAATGAATGATATAATTTCAAGCCTGGTTTTACTGTTATTTTTCACTTAAGTATTTCTAAAACTTCCAACTGTCATGTTATACGGATATGTGATTGTTAATCCTTTGTCGCCATTCATAGTGTGCTGGAATTCGCGCCACAGCTACTAATGGAAATATGAGGTAATGAGACTGACAACTCTAGAGCGATCTGACAACGCTGTGTCGGTAGACCGGTGTGTTCATCTCTGCTCCGTACGAGTTTCTACTCTATAGAGCCATCTCGTGAGCTCCAAGAGCGCTATCAGTGAAGCTGTGTTTTTGCTGTGTGTTACGAAAATTGAACAATGGAACTTAGAGCAACGGTAGCCTCAAATTTTGTGTCAAACTTGGGCAATCGGTAAGAGTGACCTCACAAAACTTAAATCAGGTGCATAGGGAACATCCCCTATCAAGAACACGAACCATTTTTGGAAGGCCAAGAACACATTGAACCTCAGGTTGACCTTCAACTTCAAAAACCAACGAACTTGGGTATGCCCTTGTGGGATTGTTCCTCCAAGCCGAACTCTCAACCAAGTGTTTTACAAAGATGTCCTTGAAAGGCTCAGGAGAAGGGTGAATCGATTGAGACCAGACATTGCAGACAAGTTGTTGCTGCATCATAACAATGCCCCACATCACACAGCCACTTCTGTCATGGTATTTTTGACCTCAAAAGTTATTCCTGTTGTTCGACAGCCCCCTCCCCCCTATTCAACTGAATCTTTGTTGTTTTGCTGGAACTGAAAAATGTTTCATTTTGGGACCATGGAGAACATTTAAAAGAATTTGACCCACTTGTTTATTTTTTTATTCTCATTTCATTCCCCTGCCCCATAGAGGCAAGGGAGGATTGGCGGTGTCACAGCCCACCGCTCTTCAGCAAAACAGTTTAACAAAATACATGAAATGGGAACGATTACAGAAAAAAATATGGAGGAATAAAAGGGTGACATAAAAACACAGTAAATGGAGATTATGGGAGTTAAAATATACACTAATATGGGGACATGCACAGGGGGACAGTTAAAAAGTCGACATAAAGTTAAAAGAACACAGCTGGCATTTTGTTGTGCATGTAAAATCATTGGAGTCGAATAGAAGCTAAAAGTCGGCCACAGGAGAAAATCACATGAACAATACATGTCGAGGACACAATTTAAAACCACATCAGTTGATGACACTGTATAATGGCACCGAACATAACACTAATGTGACACATGAGGTAATGAATAAAAACTGTGGGAGAATCTGCCAGGGTTGGAGACAAAGGAGAAGAGAAAAGGAGACGAGAAGGAGGGGAGAAAGGGGGACAAGGTGGGGGCGCGTCGAAGGGGAATCGGGAAGTGTCAGGAAAGGAAAACAGCTGAAAGAGTGCAGGGACTCAAGGGGGGGGGGGGGGGGAGCAGGAGCATCTGCTCTGGAACAAGGAGGGTAGAGGAAAAGGGGGGGCCCTGGGGAGGAGGGGGGAACAAGGCCAGGTTACAGTTGGAAGGAAGGATAGACGTCACTGCGAAGTTCAGCATCTGGGAGGGGGAGGTGCTGAAAATTGCTCTGATAAAGGGGATGGAGGGTGTGGAGGTGGAGAGAGGAGGGATACAGCAACAGAGGGGTGGCAACTGGAGGGGGGTGGTGAGGAAGAACGAAACCAGGGGGTGGGGGGTCAAGGCTGCAGACAGTGTAAAGGATGTGCAGGTCTTGGAGGAAAAGAAGGATGTGGGGGAAGGGGATGAGATCATACAGGAGTTGTATAGGGGAAGGAAGGTGGGTACAGAAGGCAAGGCAGAGTGCGTGGCGTTCTAGGATTTGGAGAGCCTTATAAAAGGGGGGGGGGGGGGCAGAGAACCAGGAAACGCTGGCATAATAGAGGATAGGACAGATGAGGGATTTGTAGGTGTGGAGGATGGTGTAAGGATGCAAGCCCCAAGTCTGGCCAGACAGGGGTTTCAGGTGGTGGAGGTGGGAGTGGACTTTCTGTTAACCCACATGTTAAAGGCCCTATTGGTTGAAGCTTTTCAACACTACTACCAAGGCTGAGAATAATGACTCCACAGATGTAGAGCTGCCAGGGGGAACTAGTTTGAAAGCGGCAATATTGCTGTTAAAAAAATAGACAATTTGGTAGATAATACATCAGTCTGATTACTTTTCTCACACACCTAGTAGTTCCATTCCCTACTTCACGATTGGTTTGTCAGTCATGTTTTGCACGGTGATATTGGGTAGTACTGTGAACGGGAGAAGTGCTCACGTGGCCAGAAGGACTGATGGCGAGCTCTCAAGTGTCTTACCGGCGGTCAGCGCAAACGGCGTCGTCTGGAGATTCTGCTGTGGCGATATACAGCTCTGACGTGCTGTTGTGTGGTGATTCTCTTGATTCTTTTGGAAGTGGTCGTAATCTGGTCGCCTGGAGTTTGTCAAAAATTTCCATGTTTTGTGATAAAGACACAAGTACTTGTGATATCCACGTTGTCGACCATAGACAACGCCACCCAACGACGTATTACAGGCCTTGGGTGATGTTGTCGGTTCCGAATGTTCACTGCGGTGTTTCCAGACCACGATACCATTGACAAGGACGTGGTTATGGGCTTATTAACGCTAGAGGGCATACCCTCGGTCAGTGGATCCAGAGAGAGATTTAACCTTTAATTTGTGTATGAAAGACTTAAAATTGAGTCCCTAGTCATTACGTGTGCTCTCTTGCAGTATTCAATAACACATTAATGATGCTATTAGAAATCTGTTTCATTAGTTCTAAGTGTTACATATGTGTTTTCCTTTATACCGCACATTTACATAACCTTGGTTCGAAGGACTCTGCAGTTCATGTTGTAGTCTTATTAAATTAGACTGGTTTGTAATCAATACCATTTTGTTGGAATTCCGAGGGAACACTATTGGTAAAGATATGCATTATTGTGATTGCAGAAAACACATTGTTGCAACTTGTAGCTCTGTTAACGCGTCACATAACGTACTTCCGTGTTGTGAAAGATGGCGAAATATTGTAGTGCATCATTACGAGAGAGTGAAACAGAACAGAAATGTTGTAAGAATTTTTTATACAGCATGCTGTGTTTGACATTCGATACTCATTCGAAAGACAGGTAAGGATCATTTGTAACACTGAACGATAACGTGAACAGTAGTTATATGCCTACAGTCCACAGAAGAAGAGCACCTAGGCTATTTCTTCACATTATCGTATTTTAGTTACCATGTCTGAAGCTACGTCTATAAAAAAGACCAGAAAACAAGAGAGCATACTTTTCACGACAACCATCATGTTGTTCCTCAGTTAGCAGCAAACAACTTTCTGTATGAAGAGCTAAGTAGTGGTCTGATGATTATGGTGGTGGTGGTGACGGTGGTGATGAAGGTGAATAGTATATAATGCCTCTAGACAGATAACAATGAAACTGCTGATATGTATATTGCTCCAAACTGTGTGCTGTGAGGAAAAAGCCCACCTGTGTATGATAAAATGCCTTTGAACAGTTTGGTGAAATTGATGCCAGGACCAGGAAGAGGCATAATCACTTAAACCCCCAAAAATGCTTGGAATTTAACTATTTCTCTAACGATTGTGAATGAATTTGTGAGATGCACCTACCTACAATCACGAAGAGTTTGTGTACCAAGAAAAATAAACGAGCTTTATGTAACTAGAGATGAAATATAAGCCTTCTGGAGAATGTTGCGTCATATCGCATTTTCTGGGTAAGTTTTCCAATACATTGTATAGAGCAACAGAGACTGAGAGTCGGTTTGAGCCAATACGACGATTAATTAGATTTGATGACAGAAGAATAAGAGAGGCTAGGTTACGAACTGGCAAGTTCGCTGCTATATCCTACGTGTGGAAAAATACTTAGAGGACAGGGTGGGAAACTAGTGATACGTGAAATTATTATTACAATGGAGGAACAACTAGTTCCGTACAGGGACCGTTGTGGATTTGTGCAGGATATGCCAGACAAGACTGGAAACTATAGAATGAAAATATCCATGATATGTGAAGCTGAAACGAGTATGCCACTGATGCACCCTGTGGAAACCCTTACAGGAAATATTGCTGGTACAGCCACGTATGTTACTGTAGATAATTGTTTTACAAGCGTACTCTTTAGTAAAACCTAACTGTTATGGGAACAACGAGGTTGAATAAAGGAAAAATTCGAAATGAGATGAAGCCAGATAACAGCTAACAAATAAATTTACGAAATAATGTCAGTTGTTGGTTTTTCGCCAAAGGAAAACAAGTGTGTAATCCTCCTAAATGCAATGCAGATGAGCAAATCCGAAACGGAAGCCTGAGATCATGACATCTTATAACGAAGCGAGGGGTAGTGAGGATGTTACGGATCAGCTAGTCCGCCATTTTGCATGCAAAAGACAAACTAAACGCTGGTACGTGGGATGCAACATAATGGACCTATGGTCTCTAATAATTGCCTTCACTCGTTTCACCACACAACACTACATTCCACATATCACGAAAGGCTTTCTCACAAGAGGAGACATTTCATCAAGGAACTTTCAGTGGAGTTGATCCACCCGATTGTGATCGGAAGATTTTCTAATCCCTTTCTACAGAAATCCATAACCTGGATATGCAGAAGATCATTACTGTAACCCAAACACAAACAACAATAGCTTCAGCAACAGCAAGGTGGATCGTCAGAAGAGAAGGCGTTCGTTTTTACCTGCTTCAAAAGACAGGAACCCAAAGACAGTGTGCTGTAAATGCACAATACCTGTGTGCCTGGACCACAGCAGTGTGGTGAAAAACAACTGTAAAAATAAATGTGATGCTTTTTTAATGATTTGTTCTTTCTCGGTAATCACGAAATTGTGAGCAGTTTGTGATAAATAATACTGGTATTTATGTTTCTTTTCGTCATGAACTTCATCCAAATAAAATTATTTAGGATTACAAATATTTCCTTTTTAATTCAAGAAAACTGTTAAAAATAATGTCAGCTGTCTTACATTACACTGCCGAATCTTAAAACAAAATATTCGTGAATGAAAATATCCAGTAATACATGTTTCCAATTTTAAATCTCGTATTCGACATAATGGGTGCAATGGACCCAGGATATATAAATGTGCAAAAGATGTACGCAGATCCGCCAGAGAAACTGGTATAGGCATGCGGAGATATGTAAACACGCAGAATACGGCGCTACGGTCAGCAACGCCTATATACGACAACAAGTGTCTGGTGCAGCTGTCAGATCAGTCACTGCTGCTACAACAGCAGGTTACGAAGATTTGAGTGAATCTGAACGTGGTATTATTGTCGGCGCAAGAGCGATGGGAGAGAGCATCTCCGAATTAACGATGAAGTGGGGATGTTCCGGTATGATCATTTCACAAATGTTCTGTGAATATCAGGAATCCGGAAGAACATCAAATCTCCGACCGCGGCCGGAAAAAGATCCTGCAGCGACTGAAGAAAATCGTTCAAAGTGATAGAAGTGCGACTCTTTCGCAAATTTCTGCAGATTTCAATGTTGGCCCATCAACAAGTGTCAGCGTACGAACCATTCGACGAAACATCATCGTTATGGGCTTTCGGAGCCGTAGGCCTACTCGTGTACCCTTGATGACTGTATGATACAAAGCCTTACGTCTCGCCTGGACCCGTCAAAACCGAAATTGGAATGTTAACTGGGTACATGTTGCCTGATCCGACGAGTCTCGGTTCAAATAGTAGCGAGCGGATGGACGTGTACGGGTATGGAGACAGCCACATAGATCTATGGACCGTACATATCAGCAGGGGACTGTTCAAGCTGGTGGAGGCTCTATAAGGTGTGAAGCATGTGCAGTTGGTATGATCCGGGACCCCTCACACGTCTGGATACGACTCTGACGTGTGATACGTACGTAAGAATCCTGTCTGATCACCTGCATCAATTCATGTCCATTGTGCATTCCGACGGACTTGGGCAGTTCCAGCAGGACGATGCGTCACCCCACACGTCCCGAATTACCACAAAGTGGCTCCAGGAACAGAGTTTAAACACTTCCGCTGGCCACCAAACTTTCCAGACATGAACGTTTTTGAGCATATCTGGGATGCAACGCGCTGTTCATAAGAGATCGCTACCCAGTCGTAATCTGCAGGATTCATGGTGTCAATTCCCTCCAGCTCTACTTCAGACATTAGTCTGGTCCATGCCACGTCGTTTTGTGGCACTTCTGCGTGCTCGCGAGGGCCCTACACGATATTAGGCAGGTGTACCAGTTTCTTTGACTCTTCAGTGTAGATTATGCATAGAGAGGTTAACTGCAGAGTTGCGACCCAGCAACTGCGCACTTCCAGTACTAGAAGATGAAAGACACATGGCAGACCACCGCAATAAGGAGTCTGCTATGCGTCGCTACGGTCTATTTCCACAACCAGTGACTAACTGTTTGGTTAGAGTTTAGTTGTTCCTCGCTACCAAGTGTCGTTTAATGCCGCGCGGGATTAGCCGAGCGGTCTAGGGCGCTGCTGTCGCCGACTTTGCGGCTGGGCCCGGCGAAGATTCGAGTCCTCCCTCGGGCTTGGGTGTGTGAGTTTGTCCTTAGGATAATTTAGGTTAAGTTGTAAGTTGTGTGTAAGCTTAGGGACTGATGACCTTAGCAGTTAAGTCCCTTACGATTTCCCACACATTTGAACATTTTGTCGTTTAACACGTGGCTCACGCGACTGAGCATCGGTACCGACGTTAAAACGTTGCTAACACCTGCTAGCTAACAAGGCCTTATACTTTTAACTTCTTTTTTCTAACCGTTTCTGCTGGTTATGTGGGTACGTTTTACATAACGTATTTCCTTTGGTATCGGGTTGATTATGAGGCAGAGGACATTACAGTCTGTAATAACCGTTGTGCTTCTGAAACAGATGTGGAAGCTTGTTTTGCAAAAGGGCCTTTTGGTTGTCACTGAATGGCGTTCGTTTGATCTGTTGAAGTAAAGGTGCAGATACAGTACGGCTGTGTCGTTTTCTATGGCAGGATCCAAGAGGAACCTTTCCGGGAAGTAGTGTACTAGTTTCTCGTATATTAGTAGTGCTGCACCACTGTATTTCGTCGTTTAATCTAAATTATCAAAGGACAGTAATTACTGACGTGGGTATGGTCGCCCTGTGAGTCTTAACATCACGCTACATAGCCACTGCTACAGCTGGAAAGGTATTTGTGGTGGCTGAACACCGTATTGTGAAACTTAGCGCTCTGTAAAGTTGTGAGCCACTCTGCTTACACTAAGCAGAATGCGGGTTGTGGTTAGGCTGCATTCTGCTGTTGCTTGACTGTGTACGACTACAGCTTTGTGCAGCTTACAAGGGAACCTCCCCATCGCACCCCCCTCAGATTTAGTTATAAGTTCGCACAGTGGATAGGCCTTGAAAAACTGAACACAGATCAACTGAGAAAACAGGAAGAAGTTGTGTGGAACCGTGAAAAAATAAGCAAAATATACAAACTGAGTAGTTCATGGGAAGATAGGCAACATCAAGTACAATAGAATAGAATGCACGCCGTGGTCTCGTGGTAACGTGAGCAACTACGAAACGAAAGGTCCTTGGTTCTAATCTTCCATCGAGTGAAAAGTTTAATTTTTTATTTTCAGTTTATGTGACAAACTCTTATGTTTTTATCACTTGTTTGGGAGTGATTATCACATTCACAAGAAAATCTAAATCGGGCAAGGTAGAAGAATCTTTTTACCCATTCGCCAAGTGTACAAGTTAGGTGGATCGACAACATATACCTGTCATGTGATGCACATGCCGTCACCAGTGTCGTATAGAATATATCAGATGTGTTTTCGTGTGGAGGAATCGGTTGACCTATGACCTTGCGATCAAAAGCTTTCGGTTCCCATTGGAGAGGCACGTCCTTTCGTATGCTAATCGCACGGTTTTGCGATGCGGTCGCAAAACACAGACACTAAACTTATTACAGTGAACAGAGACGTCAATGAACGAACGGACAGATAATAACTATGCAAAAATTAAGAAAGTAAAATTTTCACTCAAGGGAAGAATTGAACGAAGGACCTCTGCTTCTGCAGTCGCTCACGCTACCACGGGACCACGGCGCTCCTAACCTGACGGTCTTCATGATGTTGCCTGTATCACCCATGGACTACTCAGTTTGTATATTTTGCTTATTTTTTCACAGTTCCACACAACTTCTTCCTGTTTTCTCAATTGATCTGTGTTCAGTTTATCAAGGCCTATCCACTGTGCCAACTTATAACTAAATCTGAGGGGGGTGCGATGGGGAGGTTCCCTTGTTAGTATTAAGACCACTGCCATCTGAAATCACTTCCCACAATTTACTGTTCGTCGTATTTCTCTTTAATAGATCCCGTAGTCTTTAAAGCATTTTATACATTCTAGTCTACTTTATTGTCTTCTTGGGAGGGTTTTTGTTTGTGGCCTTCTTTTAAATTATCAAAGTAGCTGTGTTTATTTTAAAGGCTAATTTTTACGATTTTTATTGAGCACATATAATGTATTTTTGAGCTGTTAACAACTTAGACGCGTGTTGCTGCTCTGGAGACGTCGAAACTGGTTATTTTGTCAGTAATTCTTCCTGTTATTAAGTGTTAGGTAATACAAGGTGCAGGCTACATCCACATAGAACACATTTTCTCAGTAAGAGAAGAACACTACTAGTTCGTGTAGGAATAATTGAAAATCTTTATCCTCATTTTGGGTTCTGTAAGTTATATTAGGAGCCCACTCTCATATTCTCATGTGCAATGATAATCTGCCGTCTTCCTAATTCTTCATCATGAGAAGGTATATGGCGTTGCTTTTAATACGTATTTCAAAGTTTTGGAAAAAAGGAGAATATTTTGAGGCTGTTAACACCGGAGAGCTATGACATGTACCTGATCACGTTCAAAATAAAAATGTAGTGAGGCATCTTTCAAGCGTAACCCTATGAGAAAGAAAAGTGGACGTGATTTCTGCACGATGGAGTACCAAAGGCATTGTCTATGCCTCGTATAACAGGCACAACACAAACTGTTATTGAGTGGTGGATAACTGAGGACGTCCAGCAACCAGGCCTCACCATTCACCTGACCTTAATTCCTCGCATTTCTGTCTATGAGGAAACTGAATAGAATTTTCAGCGGACCCAGAGGAGGCTACAAATTGACTGGAAAAAAATTGCAAGTCATTACCGTTTACATGTAGGCCTGTCGAACAGGTTCACATAATTACAAAGATGCTAGTGGCCCAGCTCAGCTTCGACCGGCTGGCACTACCTACTGCTAAACGTCCTGTAAACTATACACACAAACCTTCTTCAGGAAGCAGTCTGTTACTGAAAACCGCACCGAGATCCTCGCAGTTTTTTTTATCATTAGTCTTCTGACTGGTTTGATGTAGCACAGCTCCCTCTAGTACCTTGCAAGTCATTTCCTCAGGTCTTAACAGACGTCCCATCATCCTGTCACTTCATCCTGTCAGTGTTTTCCACTTATTCTTTTCCTCTCCAATTCTGCTAAAGATCTCTTCGTTCCTTACCTCATCAGTTCCCATAATTTTCAACATTCTTCTGTGGCACCACATCTCAAATGGTTCGATTCTCTTCTGTTCCGGTCTTTTCACAGTCCATGATATGAAAAATGGAATGATAGTGTGACACTATTGGCCGAGAGGCCCCATTCGGGGAATTTCGGCCGCCGATTGCAAGTCTAATTTCAGGCAGCGCCACAATGGACGACTTGCGTGCCGTGATGGGATTGAAATGATAATGTGGACAACCCAGCACCTAGTTCACGAGCGGAGAAAATCTCCCACCCTGCCGGGAATCGAACCCGGGCTTTCTGCATGGGAGGCAAGTACGTTAGCAGTCAGCTAAGCAGGCGGACACGAAGCAAATATCCAAATGGGACAGAGGTCGTTAGACGAGATGATTACAACCTCAGAAAATTTGATGACTTATTCAAGAGAAAAAGTTTCACAAACTGAGCAAGTCAATAACGTGACGGTCCACCTCTTGCCCTTATGCGAGCAGTAATTCGGGTTCACATTTATTGACAGGTTATCGTGTCAAATTCCATCAGATTGGCGCGTTAGATCGTCAAAACCCCGAAATGGTTGCAGAGCCCTCATGCAATCTTCCAGACATTCTCAATTGGGGAGAGATCCGACGACCTTGCTGCTCAAGGTAGGGTCAACGCTGCCCAATTTGTAGCGATACTCATCACCGAAGACTGTTATATTCCCGTCAGTGAGATTTGAGGCGCCTCAGACAGCGGTGATATATCGACTGTTGCTCGCCATATGGCCCGACAATCAAGACTGATGATTGAGGTGCATTTCTTTTCATAGTCGGACTCTATTGGTAGTCATCCGCGACACTCTTACAGCACAGAGGTACGTCGACAATATTCTACGCCCCGTTTCGTTGGCCTTCATAGCAAACAATCCTGGGCTTACACTTCAGCAGGCCGTCCGCACACGGTGAGACTGCCAAACCCTACTTTGGCCAGTAAAGTCGCTGGATATCTTCCCATCTGAGAAAGTTTGGAGCATTATGGGCAGGTCTCTCTAACCAGCTCGCAATCTTGACAATCTATCGCATCAATTGGACAGAAATTGGCACGATATCTCTCAGGAGAATATCCAGTAACTCTATCAATCAATGCCAAGCCGAATGACTGCTTGCATAAGGGCCAGAGGTAAGCCAACGCGTTATTGACTTGCTCAATTTGTGAAACTCTTTCTCTTAAATAAATAGTCCAATTTTTCTCACATTGTAATCATTTGTCTATCTGTACAGATACATCACATCTACCCATTTCCGTGCCAATTGGGTGATACCTTTGTGGTGCATCGTAGGAAGTAAGACGTTGTACCACTCTTAGCGGAAAGTGCCTTCCGAAATTTCAATAGCAAATCTCTCCCTGGCGCCCAACGCCTCTCTTGTAACGTATACCACTGGAGTTTGTTGGGCATCTCTGTAACTCTCTCATGCCGCTCTTCGCTGGATCATTTCTATCTCTTCTACCATTCCCATCTGGTAAGGGTTCCAGATTGATGGATAATACTCAAGAAATGGTCGAACAAGCGCGTTGCAAGCCGTTTCCATACGATTCTTCCTACGAGCCTCAGTCCGAGACCCTCTTTTCCTACTATTTGTTTTATATGGTCACTCCACTCAATGTCGCTCTCGGCCGATCGTGGGAAAATAAAGGAAACCGCCCTAGAAATGAGTGTATTTTTCATTTTGAGAACGATGAAATTTTTTTTTTAAATTTCTTTATTCGCTTGCCACATTCGCACAAAAGTAAACAGAAATTACTTGTATTGGCTGTCGTACATCATCATCAGGTAACACAAAAACTGGCTTTGACAATGTGGCTTCGTCGGCAATATTCATGCGTGATGGCTTCTTTACAATTTTAAGATGGCCGAAAACGGTAGTTTCTACTGTAGTTTTGTGTGGTTGCGTTAGTGAATAAAACAATTTAAGAAAATACGTGTCTCGGACATCACCGTGTCATAACACGGTTACGCCGAGCTGCCACTGTGGTCCGTATTGGTACAGTGTTCGAGGGTGTTAGCAGAACGCCTTTTTAGCGTGCAACAGTAATAAAACGTACTAATATAAAATTAAATTAATGTTTGCCTTCTTCATAACTCGATTTATGGAAATGAAAGAAAAACAATATTAACGTTCCACATGGTGCAAAATAGCATTAAAAATTTAGAAATACTATTTATCAGTCAT